>NC_134352.1:71027388-73959764 GCF_964195595.1 Calonectris borealis | reverse complement strand
ATCTTGATCATGTTGTTCCAGATCCCCACAGAGATTAGCTTTTTATGAAAGAGTTTATAAAGATGTGAAAGATGTTTCACACTTTGAAGTTTTCTACCCTAACTGACAAAAGCAAAATCAAAGACTTTGTACTTCGAAGTGAGATGAAGTTAGTTCCTCACTGTAGACTGGAGTGAGTTGTTAGACAATGAAAGGCAATGTTTAAAGCCCTTTGACTGTTACTTACATAAGGGGGAATAGGAACAGAGAAAAGATTGCAGAAAAACACTTACAGCTTAGCATACCTCTAATTAGAGGTATCCCTGTGGAAATCAGGACAGACTTCTCCACCACACTCAGGAGGTCTTGTAAATTTAAGTTTTGCATAAACAGGAGTCTTACAAAACTCAGAATATCAAATGCTACCTTTGCCCACACATTCAAATCTCATGCACTGGGACAGTGAATTTGAAGAGATAAATACGTTTTCGTCTTTAGAAGCATAACATAAAAGTGGATCTATGTTTTAAATTTCATTTAAACTGTCTGATCAAGTTAAAGCAGCCACTACTAGTCTAGTGGCTCTGTTCTACTTCTAGCAGGTGACATAATCTTAAAACAGAACTGAGTGACTAAAGGAATAAGATCCCAGTTTGTACAGCAAAGTATAGAGAGAAGGGAATTCCTTTGAACTATACACATTTACATACTATTTCTACTTAAATATAATTTTTAAAAAGACACACATTTTATAAACTTTAAAAAAAAAATGAAACCTCCAAAATATTTCTTCCTTATACATACATTTTGATTTTATTCTTGTGTAACAGAAACATCAGGTGTTTTCTAACTGTAGTGAAAAAAGATTAATCACCTACACATCTAGACTGCTAAGAATGACTCAAGTGCAACCTTTTTATTCTCCCATTATAATCTAGCCTTGACTGACTTGCAGGATACTGGAACAGAACATTGTTCTGGAAACAGTCTTATTGAACTCAGGACAGCAGGCAGCATGAAGGAAGAATTACATCAGTGATATTCTGTAAGACTAGGTCAACACTGCTGATGGACAGCCACATAATTATTTACTAAGTGACAACAGCGGGATTTTAAAACTTTGTTCTTGTTTAATGTGGACCAAATATAGTTTTAATATGTTAAAGCAAAATAAATATAAGAAAATCTTCTGTAAAATTAAGTCAGCAGAGAGTTCTGATCACCCAAAGACATTTCAAAAGACCAAGTATATTATTTCAATTTACTTAAGGGAATAATTCCACTGTATTATGATAAGTACATTCTTCTTGTAAGGCCAGAACATTTTAAATGTAAGCTGTTTTTAGACAAGATTTTTCTTTAAATGTTGTAATGAATTATTCATCATTCATTAACCACGTCATTGTCCTGTATATGCTAATTGAGTGAAGGATAGAACCAGAATTTATTAAAGATATGTATTTTCTTGTTTTATACATGTGATTTTTTAAAGGCTTCATGAGTCTGAATTAGAACCACAGTCCCATATGAACTGCTATAAATTCTGTTGTGTTTGTTTATGGCTGGTTAACGAATATGTGAAAGGGAAGATCCAGGATCCTATAGTTTAGCTTTCCCATTCATAACTGATACAAAACAGGGCACAAGACTTCCTAATGTGAATGCACAGTGTAGCTCATCGATGGGAATTTTCCACTCATTGTGTGTGAAAGGAGATACAGTAAATGATGCTATGGTCCCTATGCATTGCGTAAATCCAACTGTGAGAAAATATTTATTCTTCTCCAAACACACCATCTTCTTGTTTCTGAAGAAAGCAAATGGTGTTTAGAGTTATTGTAGTATTTGATCCTCTATCTACACTATGGAGAACATAAAAATCAGATACTGTAGGCACTGGAAGATAAAAAGTTTTGAACACTCCCTCCCCCCCTCCCCCAATCAAAACATTTATTACTTCACTGCAGTTCTAGCTCTGAGCTAAGGCATGTGTTTATAAAGCTGCCAGAGCTCTGAGCACACCCCTTCTACCTTCCTCCTGGCTGGGGATTTGGTTGCCTGTGCTCAGGGTCAGCGTCAATAATGGTGCAAGTGTCTAGCTTTGAAGACAGCTCTTCCAGAAAGCTCTGCTAAGAAGCCTCAGCGGGTGCTCTCCTCCATTTTGCTCTGCAGTGGCTTTTAAGCTGAGGGCCTCATATTTGGCCCCCACCTGAGCTATGCTGCAGCAGTGTTGCAGCCATACCTGTGCTGGGCCAGGCACCCCACTGATCTGGATGCTGACCCTGAGCCTTGAACTTGAGCTCCTGGCTTGATCCCCAACGTGCCTCATCTCTATGGACTTGCCTGGCCATCTGGGCTCGTGCTGAACTTGGCTACCATCACTAGGCTTATTCGGGCATTGCGGGGCTGAGCCCTTGCACAAATTATGAACACACGTATCTCTGACACCATCACAAACTTTTGTCTCTGCCTAGTTTCTTGCTGGGCAGCATATCATGTGTTTGAGACTGCAGATGAGGCATTTTGACAATATGGCTGAGAATCAATGAAGTGGGGAGGTCTCACTTCCCTCTCCCTCCTTGCTCCTCAACATGTGCTCCCACTTCTCCATTTGCCAGCTGAGCTCCAAACTGACAAACAACTACCTTGACAAAAAACTTCTGTCAGGTTAACAAGTTAAATCAGCTTCATAAGAGGTCCAGTGAGCATCAAAGATGGTGCAAAGGAGGTAGCGCTCACTGGTAGGTAGGAATAAAGGAGCGGAGGGAGGAGTGGGTGAACAGGACCTCCCCCTTTACAGAAGCATTTGCTAGCTTAACTCAGGTGCAGCATCAAACCCAGTCCTAAAAAGTTATAGCCAGTTGCATGACTGAGCACAGTAAAATCAAATTGTGCTATGCTACATTTTTCTAAGAGTTTATGAAGGGAGACAAAAGAGAATAAAGAAAATAGTTCAGCTCCTTGAATAATATGCATAAATGTACATGTTCTCACCAGGCTTTCTAGTTAAATAAGCTGGTAGCTTTGGTAGTTTAGTGAAGAAAAAGCAAAGTCTGCACTTGGAGGCAAAAGAAAACAAAAAGATTAATTCTCTACTTCCCATCAGCAGGCGATGTCCAGCCACGTCCTGGGAAGTAGGTCCTCAGTATGTGTAGAGGTTGCTCCGGAAGACAAATGCCTTAATAATTACCGCCCCCTCCTCTCCTCCTTTCTCTTAGCTTTTATTGCTGAGCAGATGTCATATGGTATGGAATATCCCTTTGGTCAGTTTGGTTCAGCTCTTCTGGCTATGTCCCCTCCCAACCTCTTGCCCACCCCCAGCCTACTGGCCTTTGGAGGGGGGGATGTTGGAGAGACAGCCTTGATGCTGTGCAAGCACTGCTCAGCAGTAGCCAAAACACTGGTGTGTTATCAACAGCTTTCTAGCTACAAACACAAAGCACAGCACTAAGAGGGCTGCTATGGGGAAAGTTAACCCCATCCCAGCCAGACCGAATACACCAACCCAACCCAACCCTTCCTGAACTTGCCAATGCCAAAAAATGTCCACCTGCACTCTGCAGAACTCAGGCAAGCTGCCTGACCCATCAAACTACAGGATCTCACTACATTTTGATGATTAATGCTGATACAGTTTTCTTTACTGAAGAAAATTATTACACAAAGGCTCCAAGAGGTCTGTGGGAAGTGCATAAACACCAGAAGTGTTTATGTAATTACTACTCCCACTCAAATGCAGATTTCCACGGTGTTGGACACAGTCAGGAATGTTACTGGATGCCTGATAAAAAAATGGGGTAAGAAACTAAGAGAACAATGTGAAAAGCTTATCTCCATTGTACAGAGCTGAGATACAGAAACACATATAGCACTTCTCCTTCATAGTCCTCTATTTAGTTTGGCCGTTAAACATGCACGTTCCCTAAGCAAAGCTCTCAAAACCTTTAGCAGGGGTTATACGCATGGAAGAAAAGCAATAGTGCATAGAAAGAAAAGCGCAAATTCAAGGCAATTGGCCTCCTTACCAATGTGGTAACCTGTACTAATCTAAGCAAGAGGTCAACAGACTAGGTCTTTATAAACTCAGTAACAGTTACCACTAACATGGGCAACAGCAACTTCCGAAGAGGCATCTGAAAGGTGGGATTATACCCCTTCATCTTTTCCCTTTCCTCCCATTTTTTCCCAAGGAATTCCCTTCACTTGCATACGTCGGGAAAGCCCGTCGGGAAAGCCAGTCAGGAAAGCTGTGGGAACACTGGCCAGACCTGTCCTGCCGGCGCTGCCCAACCATCATAACCACAGTGCTTGAGGGGATCACGGCCGCCCCAGCGGCCATAAAGCACTTCCTTCCCACCACAGGCAGCATGTTAGCTTCACAAAGGCATAATTAAGCCTTTAATATTTTTCACTGATATGTCAAAAGCTCAAGAGTGAGAAAATCTGATACCCCTGCATACATGAACCAGCTCTGACCACTGCCTAGACCTGCAATGAAAATATGTGCTGCAGGCAACCGAAATAATAGCTGAAACAGACAATTCCAAAGAGCTGACAGTAGCGTCATGGTTCCATCTTCAAAAAATCATTTTTGAGTTAAGGTAGATCTGTAATATATCAGCAATCTGTCATCCACAGACTTCTGTACAGATCCACCCTCACAGAGGCAACAACTGGGAGCAGAGGCTTGAAGAAACCACCTGATTCAGCCAAGCCACCTGCTATTATGAATAACCATATTGCATAAGCCTGTTAATGAACTAATCAAGACACATTTTAAAAGTAGCTACTTCTTTGGCTCTGCCTGTTCTTACTGGGAGATGATCCAGCCTTTAATTGCTTTAACAGAAAAGAATCCTCTTCCAATTTCCCACTAAAGTTTATTCTGTATTTTACATTTACTTGTTCTTGTAGCTCAGACAGCTCAGAGTTTTGCATTTTCTTTTCCTCTCTGTCCTTAGTATTACAGCCTCCCCTTGGCATTCTTCCTCCACTGTACAATATGTTATGGAGAGATACAATATCCCCTCTCAGACAGCAGACAGTTGGATGGGACTTTGATGTCCCTGCCCATGGTAGGGGGGGTTGGAACTTGGTGATCTTTAAAGGTCCCTTCCAACCCAAACCATTCTATGATTCTATGATTTTATTCCTTCTCGGACCTTTTGCTAATTCAGCTAAGGCATGCCAAAGCTCCTACTTGCCAAAGTAATTTGACTGTGTTTCCAACTAATGAGCTTCTGCCTGAAACACTAATTTTTGTTATTAGTCCATTCTCAGTCCTTGCATTCCACTCCATTGGATTTGCATTTTGTACTACTGAATTTCATCCTGTTTACATTACTGTAGTTCCCAAGGTTACCTAGTTCTTCCCGTATAGCACTTTGATATTGAGAGTGCACTGCATAACTGGGAAATTTCATCACCCTATGCCTAGTTTTTGTATCCAAGTGATTAAAACAAGTATTAAAGATTCAGATCCAACACTCACCCTGAGGAATTTCAAAGCTAACTCTCTTCTACACAAGACCTTTCCTTTCATTGCTGGTGTTATTATCTACTGAGGTACAGCCCTACAAATCCTTTTCCAAATCCCACTTTTCAATACCATTGTTTCCTACGTGTCAACAAAAGATACACTTTACTGAAGCTAGATGAGATTTGCTGCACTTCTACATAGACAGGTATCAGAGTAGTCTAGCTCTAACTACTTCAGCATTTCATTCTACTCTCCCTTTATTTCTGTATTTGTCTTTACCTTAAAAGAACTGTTCTAAAGTTCTCATATTTTCTAAATTACTCTGGCCAGCGCATAGCTGCCTGCACCTTTTTCTCTTAACCTCCCGTTTAATATAGATTCTATATACACAACATTCTTGCGTCATCTTGTAATATCCGAGAATGAACAGACTTTGCGACTACATGCTCTGCTTTCTTATACCGCTTCCACACAGCTATGTGATAGAGATTCCCCTTTCCCCAACGTTAGTAGATGACTTGGGAATTCAACAAATCATTTGTAAAAAGAAATCTCGTGTGAAACCTTGAAAAAACAAAAATACCAAGTGATACGTAACTGTACAAACCAATGCTGGAGAACTGTACAAGTTTATGTAATGAAGAACAATGTTGAAACCCGACTCTGTGTGTTGCTGTGTGTTAGCAATTTGGGGCACTGTTCTCAGATCCGTAGGCAGTATGTTTTTTATTAGCAGCCTGGCTTTCTGTCACTGTGTCTAACACACCCTTGTTTTTGTGGTTCTCAGATCTTTAAAATTATATTCTGGTATTGTCTTACAAAGATTGGCTTTAGCCCAGATGTTTGTCAATTCATCATTTCAGCTGCTTCAAAAATGTTCTGCA
Organism: Calonectris borealis; assembly: GCF_964195595.1. NCBI lineage: Eukaryota > Metazoa > Chordata > Aves > Procellariiformes > Procellariidae > Calonectris > Calonectris borealis. The sequence continues at coordinate 73,953,422 of NC_134352.1, read as the reverse complement.
ATTTTAAAAGCAAATGCTTTTTTTTTAAACTGAAATATCTTATTTCTCACATATACAGTTTCAAGTTATAAACTCAGGTTTGTTTCTTCTATTCAAGGAACAAAATTCTCAGAAACCCCACAGTTATACACATTTGCATCAAAATGAAAATGCCAAGCAAACATACACAGCTCTTTTGAGAAAAAATTATAGTTAAAAAATCCTTTTTTTTCCTGGAGATACTAGTTTCTAAAGAAATACAAAGTTTTCAGATGGCCTTTCAGGGTTTGCTTGTCCAACTTCACTCCATAAAGCTGAGGAAAATACTTGAAAAGAAATTACCTACATACATAGATGTAGCACTATGTCTAGCTGACACAAAAAACCCCAAATAGTGAAATAACAGATCTAGCTCAAAGCCACAGGGTGTTTCACTATATTGAATAAAATTGACTTGCAAATATTCTTTTTAAGTGGACTTGATCCTAAATCTGCATCTTAACAAATTCTGAAATATTTTTGCAAGTATTTCCTCTGAAGTCTTTCCTTTCAACTCTGTGTCTCTTTTCATTAAGCAGAAAACCTATATTTTCTAACATGTAGGTTGTTTATTCCAATACTTAAATGGTGGGGCAGGTACATTATTTAATTTAAAACACTAGGAATTACTTTTTTTGGAGTAATGTTGCATGGGATCCACCTGAGGGTACTGAGGGAGCTGGCGGAGGAGCTTGCCGAGCCACTCTCCATCATTTACCAGCAGTCCTGGTTAACTGGGGAGGTCCTGGACGACTGGAGGCTCGCCAATGTGACGCCCATCTACAAGAAGGGCCAGAAGGAGGATCCGGGGAACTACAGTCTGGTCAGCCTGACCTCGGTGCCGGGGAAGATCATGGAGCGGTTCGTCTTGAGGGCGCTCACAAGCCACGTGCAGGACAACCAGGGGATCAGGCCCAGCCAGCACGGGTTCATGGAAGGCAGGTCCTGCTTGACCAACCTGACCTCCTTCTATGACCAGGTGACCCGCCTCGTGGATGAGGGAAAGGCTGTGGATGTGGTCTGCCTGGACTTCAGTAAGGCCTTTGACACTGTCTCCCACAGCATTCTCCTAGAGAAGCTGGCGGCTCACGGCCTAGACAGGTGCACTCTTCGCTGGGTAAAAAACTGGCTGGACGGCCGAGCCCAGAGAGTTGTGGTGAACGGAGTTAAATCCAGTTGGCGGCCGGTCACGAGCGGTGTTCCCCAGGGCTCAGTACTGGGGCCGGTCCTGTTCAATATCTTCATCAATGATCTGGATGAGGGGATCGAGTGCTCCCTCAGTCAGTTTGCAGAGGACACCAAGCTGGGCAGGAGTGTTGATCTGCTGGAGGGTAGGAAGGCTCTGCAGAGGGACCTGGACAGGCTGGATCGATGGGCCGAGGCCAACTGCGTGAGGTTCAACAAGGCCAAGTGCTGGGTCCTGCACTTCGGCCACAACAACCCCAGGCAACGCTACAGGCTTGGGGAAGAGTGGCTGGAAAGCTGCCCAGAGGAAAAGGACCTGGGGGTGCTGGTTGACAGCCGGCTGAACATGAGCCGGCAGTGTGCCCAGGTGGCCAAGAAGGCCAATGGCATCCTGGCCTGTATCAGAAATAGTGTGGCCAGCAGGAGCAGGGAGGTGATCGTGCCCCTGTACTCGGCACTGGTGAGGCCGCACCTCGAATCCTGTGTTCAGTTTTGGGCCCCTCACTACAAGAAGGACATGGAGGTGCTGGAGCGTGTCCAGAGGAGGGCAACGAAGCTGGTGAAGGGCCTGGAGAACAAGTCTTATGAGGAGCGGCTGAGGGACCTGGGGTTGTTTAGCCTGGAGAAGAGGAGGCTGAGGGGAGACCTCATCGCGCTCTACAACTCCCTGAAAGGAGGTTGTAGCGAGGTGGGTGTTGGACTCTTCTCCCAAGTAACAAGTGATAGGACGAGAGGAAATGGCCTCAAGTTGTGCCAGGGGATGTTTAGATTGGACATTAGGAGAAATTTCTTTACTGAAAGAGTGGTCAGGCCTTGGAACAGGCTGCCCAGGGAAGTGGTTGAGTCGCCATCCCTGGAAGTATTTAAAAGACGTGTAGATGTGGTGCTTAGGGACATGGTGTAGTGGGTATGGTGGTGTTGGGTTGATGGTTGGACTCAATGATCTTAGAGGTCTTTTCCAACCTTAACGATTCTATGATTCTGTGATTCTATGATTTAAAATTCAAATTCAAAGTTTATATACATTTTTGGTAGTAACATGATACAGAAATATTTTATAATCCTAGGCTAATAGGAATTTTATGTCAGCAGTAGTTTGCCCATGGCCTAATTTTCTAATGGGATACTCGCAGCAGGGCTCTATCCCAGCACTCCACATACCCTACTTCTTATTACTTAAATAATTCCCAAGTTATTTGCAGACACAGAGTTCAAGGACAAAAGGAAAAAACAGAACACCTAGTACCATTTGCACATCTGAGGCTAATACATTTCATCTGTTTAACCAAATAATTCAAGATAATATGTATCATCCAGAAAATGGGCAGAAGTAACAATGTGATTTTACCAGGCTCTGTTCTCAAGCAGCCTCCACTGATTTCAGAGACCTTCTTTGACTCCAAATCTCCTGGCTGAAGTGCAGTGTTGTGGCTTTTCCCCTGTCAATTGACACAAAAAATATGTTGTGTCAGTTTTCAGCTTATGCCTCGCTTCTCCCTATGGATGCCTACCATGGATGCCATACCTACCACTATTCTTTCGAATAACCAGAGTCCCTGGTTCTCCTCACATTAAGACATGGACTTCAGCTCCTCCACAAATACTGCAGATCTCTGCACCCTTCTATTTCTTCAGCATTCATAAAATGTAGGAACATACTGAATACATGAGAATGCATTTTGTAATGGTGTACAGAGAGATTGTAAACAAAATTACCCTGTTACGGAGGCAAGCTTGTTGAGATCTCGTTAGCCTACAGTATCAAACTGACAGTACCTGAGTTGCTCATCCTCTCTGAAGCCTCAGCAGTTCTCAGAATCAGTGATACAGTCTCCACTCTGTAAAAATTGCCTTCATTACTCACTACTTGCTATCTACCATTTTGTACCTAACTATGCTTAATGCACTGTACGAATGGCTCTAAGCCCTCGTGTGACCCAAACTGCCCTATATGATTACTTTCTTCTCGTCCTTATTTACCTCCATGACAATTGTTACCCACTTTACTCAGGAATGATTTCATTGTTTCTTTCATCATCAAGAATTAATCAAGCAGAAGCAAATGCAGTATTGCTCTCTCCAGAGGTCTTCTGGAAACACCTCTAAACAAACCTATTACCTTTGGAGATTTAGTGTGTATTTTAATACATTTTTGAAGCACTGACTGTTTTAAACAGAACTCCAAAGAGAAAATGAAGATATTTTTCAAAGAAAATACATTTTCCTGAACATTACATCATTAATGTAACTCAGAACTTCAAGAACCCTTATGAAGAAATCTTGCTTTGGGATTTAAAGTGGTCTCTATATCTCAAGAAAAGCTTTAGGATTCTTTTCCATTTTGAATTTGCTGTGGTTAACAAAATCAAATTCAGAACCAACTGATATAATCTAAATTTCAGCTATTCTGTATTAGATCCTGTGACCTGTTCTGATCCAGCAAAGCCAGATTCTGCCAAAAAAAAAATTTGGCTTCTTTGTGTTCTTAAACCGAACTCAACAGAATTACACATACACCTAATGCCTTCTGCCTGCCTGCTAGATCATGTCCATTTTCTGTGGGAGCTGAAAGGATTAGAGGCTATAATTCTCATAAAAAACCATCAATGCATATTTGAAACAAAGAAAAACACTCAAGGACATGGACAAGATGAAACTGTATTAGTACTGGGCCCTTTTAAAAAGCTTGTGAAAAGCCCTTTGTCTATTAAAAAACCTGAAATATATCAACATTCAGAAGAAAAGCAGTCTTTTCTTGTGAAAATATTTGATGGAAAATTGTAAGACCAAACAAAATTCTTCAGGATAGAATGATTTCTCATTTTGTTTTTCTAAAGAACTAGCACTACAAGATCAATCCTCAGAGTTGGCCTTTAAGAGTCACCATGATATATTCTTTTAAAGAACAATGTAGTTGTTTAAATATACATTCTTCTGACCAAACTTATCCTTGTTGACTTCTGGTCAGTTGTAACAGGGTCAAACTATTTTTAAGTTTTAGAGATCAACCAAAGATTACATTAGTTAATAGTTTTCTAGCAGAAAGCATATCTGTAACTCAGTATTATTTCAGTATGTCTCCAGAGGATGTCTATCTTCAGCTTTAACTGTACTTTTGAACAAACTGCACTTTCCATGCACCTGCAATCTTCATCGTTTGGTGCCATGCTGTGGTTTACTGTAACATGTGCCTTGCCTGTGGAATTCTCCAACTAGCTAAACAAACAAAGAGTCTTTGCTTGACTGTAAAATTAACACAGAGTCTTGCCTATGTGTTTTTAACTTTAGCGGTCTATTTTAGGCAACACAGAAGACAACTCCAGTGCAAGTCACGTCATTTGATTTCAGTTTATGTTTTACATGGCGAGATATCTGCTTTGTAAAATGCTCCAGAATGTTTGCATTACTAGATTCTCTAAAGAAAAATATGACCGTCTTCATGAGGCAAATCTCTTCAGCACAGCTGGGGACCAAGGCAACGGGAAACAAAAGGCGGAGAGGGGCATGCACATCATCTGCCCCACGTGGAACGCTGCGCTTGGCAGGCCAGCGGCTGCAGTGACACACGTGTTGCTGCTCTGCATTGTGTTTGTGTCCCAAGTACTGGGAAATGCTCATGCAGCCTTTGGGCTAGGACAGTAGCCAAGAGCTGACTCTTAAGCTACTTCGTAGCTTAGCAGGATTGCCCTGCCTGATTAACAACCCAATCTGCGGACAAGGGTGCCTGGACCAGAGTTTCAGGGTGGATAGAAAATTAGCCTCCCACCAAGCTAAATGTGGGAGGAAAAGCAGCAGAGCCAAGGAGACTGGAGGCAGTTTTTAATCTACCAGTGCTACATCAAACCCGAATAAACTGTTTTTATCGTGGCACTGATTTATAAAAAGGTTTCTTGCTTCAGTTTAACCCTCTCTAGTGCCTACACTAGCAGGCTGTGAACTGGATTAGTAAAGAAAAGCAAATAAATTTAACTAACTGTATTAAAATTATGTAGCTGAAATAAAAAATGAATAAATGGTAACAAACTCATTAATTCATTGATTTAATCTCTTTAATCTTTCCCATGAGGCAGGTTATATGGGAGTTAATGAGCTGCCAGTCATCAGTCATTGGACACTCAACAGGACACAGCACAACAGGATTGAGATTATTAGTTAGGAAAGAGGCTGGACATTTTGAGCATGGGAGAGGCAATCATTCTAGTTATACCAGTCTGAAGTTATTCTCATAAAACTCACTACAATATCAGCTTTTTCCTTATATGGATTAGAACAGAGGAAAGTACTTAAAGCATGGTATGATATGTAAACCAAAATAGGGCATAGGATTTTAACATGAAGAGTTACTCCAACTGTAAAACAGAAAAGCAGGTCAGCACGGCAAATGGACATCTACTATCTTCAAAAGAAATTTCTATATATAGAAACAACCTCCAACCTACTTATAAATTACAGATGTCACCCTATGGAAAAAAAAGTTCACATTTTGTAGTAGGGGATAATTTTCTTCTAGTCTTTTTTGGCGATGCTGAGCAGTTAAGTCAGTTCATATGGTATAGTTCTATAACTTGAACTAATTTTAGCAGTCATACTCAATAAAGTCCAGATATTCCTACCTTCTCAGTAGCATCATTTCCAGTACTCACCTGAACCTGCAATGAATCAGTTCAAGGAACTAAACCCAATCACTTTTCTTTTTGCAGAGCTATTTTTTTTGTTATCTTAGCTCCTTCAACACATCAGATGAGTATCGGTCAAAGAACAAGGAAGGAGGTGAAGATGGTTTAAACTCTTATGCAATCACACTTAAATCCAATCTCTTTAAAGTACCCTTGCTTCAGCCAAACACTAAGAATAATCCCTGTGGAGTTTTGATTCAACTATGAGGACATAGCTAAAAGTTAACATCAAGGTGACAATGTAAAAGCCAATGAAAAACTAGTTCTTTACTGACTGCTATCAAAGAATTATTAAAATATGTCTAGCTGTTCTTTGTAGCTATTAAGGCCGGCACTACATGTCACTGACCTGTTGAACCTAGTAAGCACTCTGTTAAGAGCAGTTAGCTGAAAAGCAAAACACAAGAGTGGAAATGCAGTAAAGGCATTTTTCAGGTACTCATGAATATTGCTTATTACCTGCAACAAGTTTATCTCATGCCTGTTTGAATGAAGACAGCTCACGCCACAAATCCTAGTTCAGCTGTGATGACATACCCAGACTTTCACGGAGTTACTAGGCAAGAGTCATAAAAAGAGTCCATCACACAACTGAAGAAGAGCTTCCAAGCCCAGGTGACCCGTGGCTTGCTACCTGTCTTCAGAAGCACAGAAAACAGCCCCTGTGAGCTGGGAAAAGTTAGCTGTTATTTGTGGGAACCAAGGAGAGATTTTTCTGAGAGGATTAAAATCAGCTAAATACACAAACAGCAAATTTTCTCAAGTATGTTTGTTACAATTAAGTAGCAGTAGGATCCCCATGCAATGGGATAGCATGAGCAAAGTCTGAGAAGTAAAAAAAAATTGGGAACATGATGTTGGTCCTTAAGCTGTGGCTACCAGTATTCCCACAGTCAGAAAAAGAAATCTTTAAGGTCTGGTAGAAAAAATGGTAATGGGAGTGTGTGGGGGCACAAAGTCCTACAGATCCAGTGAAAATTATCTCCTGTTTAAGGAATCTAGTCCATACACTCTAGGCCATATCTATGGATGCATAGTACATATAAAGTTGTGATTTCTTGTATAAAGAAACTTGAAATTTCAGGTTTGTGTCAAGCACCACCCATTATCAGTGGTCAGAATGAAGACAGCTGTTCCCCAGGTAACAGCGTCACAGTCCTCAGCTCAGACACTCTTTATACAAGGAGTGTAGGTTACGCTGACCTCTCTTCCAAATGCTGGGGGTGTAATTTTACAACACTCTGATGTACACCAATACAGCTACCTCAGGAAGCTTTCCTAACTAAACTTACTGCCCTTCCCATACTGCAGTTTCCTAGTTATTCAGTTGGGTTGACACAGCTGCTTACGGGTCTGTGAGGCAATCATGCAAAGGGTTTGTACTAAAAAATGACCTACAATTTTTCTTAAAGCCTTAGTCATCTCAGTGATTTAGTTTATACTATTGCTAAACAAACAGCTGTATTGGCACAACAGAAGGATAATGAATTGGAGGACAGGGGTAGGAAATAAAAGCTTAAGGCTGGAAATTCTTTAGCTTTGCTATTACAAGTATAATGGAAATACTCTTTAATTGACATCTATTCCAGGTTAATATTCTTTCTTACTTGACATCAAATGCCAGACCAAACCCCAACAAAGAAAATGGTGGGTGCCTTAAAGTCACTTATCCTAAAGTCATTATGCTTGTGATCATACTGTATCTTAAATCTCCAATACTAGGGATTGACTTTGAATCAACTCAACTCCATCTCTTGTATCCACAAGAAACTATCGTTTTCAGTTGAAAGGGGACAGACAAACCTTCCACTTGAGATTGGTGCCTACACTCCAGAATAATTCTTTCCTCCGCTATTCCTAGTTTCTGGCATTAGCTGGTAACTCAGTTCAGGGTGCTGCTGCTCAGCTGACCTTGTACTGCAGGAAAAGCTGCTTTTCTCCTCCTTCTGGACCATTTCTGAGTTCTGAACTTGCTAATTAATTTTTACTGGAGCCAGCAAACAGCAATCAGGTGTTCACCACTCCTTTGTTTCCAGGATCTGCTCGGCAGTGACAGTGAATGGTGTATTTTGTTGCACATTGATCTGCCAGTTTGTTTACTGCAAAGGACTATGTTTCAAGACTTTGGTGCTGGAGAATCCAGGGTTGGATTTTGGGATACTGGGGAATGGAACTCAAACCTGAGTTCTGACACAGGATGGACAGATGTTAACAGATGTAGAGAAGTGAGATTCTTTGGCAGGGCTGCAGCTTGAAACAGAGCTTTAACTGCTCTTCAATAGATTCAGCTTTGAAGGAGAAGGAAAACAAAGATCATTACAAGTTTATCCCATTAAAGAAAACACATTTTCCCAAATATTCAAACAGCAAAATAGTAGATTAGAGAAAAATACAGGCTCAAGACCTTCTGTTCCTTGACTCAGATCAAGAACTTGAATGCAAGTCTTCCTTGCTACAGTGAGTGCCTTGACTACAGAGCTCCTGGCTTTGGTGAAATAGTTATCTCCATCTTTTTATTAGTAATTCCATCTTGTCCTGATGATGCCTTCTTTATCTATATGAAGACTTAAATGTGAGGTGCCCTGGAATGCCTTGTCCCTGCTTCTTTGGGCACAGTGCAGGTAGCATCATAGAATCATTGAACAGTTTGGATCGGAAGGGACCTTTAAAGGTCATCTAGTCCAAGTCCCCTGCCATGGGCAGGTTCATCTTCAACTCAATCAGGTTGCTCAGAGCCCCGTCTAACCTGACCTTGAATGTTTCCACGGATGGGCCATCTACCACCTCTCTGGGCAACCTGTGCCAGTGTTTCACCACCCTCATTGTAAAAAATGTCTTCCTTATATCTAGTCTGACTCTACCCTCTTTTAGTTTAAAACCATTCCCCCTTGTCCTGTCACAACAGGCCCTGCTAAAAAGTTTGTCCCCATCTTTCTTATAAGCCCCCTTCAAGTACTGATAGGCTGCAATAAGGTCTCCCCAAAACCTTCTCTTCTCCAGCCTAAACAACCCCAACTCTCTCAGCCTGTCCTCATAGGAGAGGTGTTCCATTCCCCCTGATCATTTTCGTGGCCCTCCTCTGGACCCTCTCCAACAGGTCCATGTCTTTCCTGTGCTGAGGGTTCCAGAGCTGGACGCAGCACTGCAGGTGGGGTCTCACCAGAGCAGAGTAGAGGGGCAGAATCACCTCCCTCGACCTGCTGGCCACGCTTCTTTTGATGCAACCCAGGATACGGTTGGCCTTCTGGGCTCCGAGCGCATGTTGTCGGGTCACGTCCAGCTTTTCATCCACCAGTAACCCCAAGTCCTTCTCAGCAGGGCTACTCTCCATCCCTTCATCACTTGTACTGATACTGGGGGTTGCCCTGACTCAGATGCAGGACCCTGCATTTGGCCTTGTTGAACCTCATGAGGTTCACACGGGCCCACTTCTCAAGCTTGTCCAGGTCCCTCTGGATGGCATCCCATCCCTCAGGCATGTCAACCGCACCCCTCAGCTTGGTGTCATCTGCAAACTTGCTGAGGGTACACTCGATCCCACTGTCTATGTCATTGATGAAGATATTAAACAGTACTGGTCCCAATACGGACCCCTGAGGGACACCACTCGTCACCGATCTCCGTCTGGACGTTGAGCCGTTGATCACTATGCTCTGGATGTGACCATCCAACCAATTCCTCATCCACCGGAGAGTCCACCCCTCAAATCCATACGTCGCCAGTTTACAGAGCGGGATGTTGTGGGGGACTGGGTCAAAGGCCTTACAGAGGTTCAGAAAGAGGACATGTGTAGCCCTTCCCATGTCCACTGATGTAGTCACTCCTTCATAGAAGGCCACTAGATTGGTCAGGCAGGACTTGCCCTTGGTGAAACCATGCTGGCTGTCTCAAATCACCTCCCTGTCTTCCATGTGCCTTAGCATAGCTTCCAGGAGGATCTGTTCCATGATCTTCCCAGGCACAGAGCTGAGACTGACTGGGTCTTCCTTTTTCCCCCTTTTTTAAAATGGGGGCTATGTTTCCCCTTTTCCAGTGAGTGGGTACATTTCTCCCTCAAAGAATCTCCTTCAACAATGCTGTATTGCCCTGACACAATTCTTTTGTACCCTTCCTTCCACAACAATAAGAAAAATGAAAACACTCCTCACTATGCATTAGCAATCTTTTCCCAGAATAAAGATTTCCAGAAACCTCTCCTGCGGTGCCTCTTAGCTTCCCTACTCCAAGACTTAGACTGCTCTTTTTCTATCAGGCATAAAATATCCCAGCCATGACCATTTTTATGTTCCAGGATTTCTGGATTGCTTTCTTTTGTAGTGATTCCTAAATTCCACTTGAATGCAATTTTAAAAAACATCTTTTCCTATTTATTTCTCTGTTCCTCCCAAAGGTTCACAACAATTCTTGTTCTACTTCTGTAATACTCCATGATTCTAATGCATACCTAGGCCGCATACTAGCTTATCTCATTTCTAGCAACCTTACATAGGGATCTAGACCTTCTTGAGATTTACAGAGCCCATCATTGTTCATTTTCTAGAATACAGCAGCAAACCAACCTTCCCTCCCTAAATTAGCTAAATTTTCCTCCTTACACCATTCCCTGCCTGCCACAGGATATACCTGCAAAAATGAAGTCAGACACAGCTAATTCAGCGCGTCCGTTCTTTACCTTTCTTTACAGGACCCTCTCATGACCTCCGTCAAGAGTATGCATGATTAGATTAGGACTGGCCCTTAAAAAGTCCAGGGAATCTCTCAAATCTCTCAAACCCCAACCAATGCCATTACTACTGATTTATGGAAAAGTCTCAACTTCTGTATCTCAACTCAGCCTGCCTGAACAATTCGCCTTTGTATAGTTACTAAATATTAATTGAACCAGAGAGCAAAAGGCAAAACATAATCCAGCAGCAAAACCATTCTTCTACAATGCTGGGCAGCCAGGATCCCTGCCACAGTTAATACTGTATTATTTATGAAGAGTGGAACTACTACAAAAGAAATTAAACTATTTCATTTTTCATAAATATTACATATTAACACTAGTTAACTACATCGTGAGGTGAAACAATTCTGTAGTAGCTATTCAGACTTCTTTCAAACTGGAAGAAAAAAAGGTATCATAGTACTTTTATCAAAGTAAGGGTAAAGTAAATCAACTGGGGCATAGAAGACTACAGTTAAAAGCTCCACTCAAGTTGAAAGAAAGCAAGGACCTGGAGCTGGTTATCTAAAAATCCATGAGAATGGATGCCCTAGCCTCTCAACTACTTTAACTAGAAATTCTGATCAAAAATTATGAGAAACATCTCCCTTCCAAATTAAAAAAAAAAAAAAAAAAGACCGCTTTTTAATATTCCCATAGAACATTTGTGTCTCAGGAAATAAAACTTCTCAATATATCACACCAATACTTCTTCATATATGTCATGAATTTATATGTTCCATTATGCATCAGGAGGTTGGAAAGGGGGACTGAAAGAAGTTATACTGAAAGAACCTAGATCATACTGTGGAAGAGACAAAGAAACATGCAAGTTTGTTTTAGAAAGAAAAGAGTTTAAATTAATCTTAAAAAAATTATAAAATCATTTAAAGAAGCTACTATGCAGTTTTTTAATTAAAATAATCTGTAACTGAGATCAGAATTTGTTTGCAAAAACAGATATTAAAACACAATATTCAATAGCTGCACTATCCCTTCACGCTCTTTATGGAGTCAGGAGCTGCACTGCTTCAAGGAGTGTGTCCTTCTAAAGACCTGAGTCTCATAAAACTCACCCTGCTTTAAACCATGAAGCACCTCTTTACCTCAACAAGTTCACACTGTTGTTGTGAAATCATTTTTGGGTTTCTTGTGTCTGAAACACATAATTAAGGGTCTGTGTACCTGTCAGTATCAATGCCATCCACAGTTAATCAAGCTAGTTCTGAGTAAATTAGCTTGAGCATTTAAATTAGTATCACTGCATTAATGTCACCCTCCACAGGGGCTAATATATTCTGCTTGTTAGCATTGTGTAATGCAGACAATTCCCCTTACAGTTTTAGTTAATGAAAGACTCTTTTCCATATTTTCTTCCAAAAACTGTTGTGTAACATCACTGTGTGCTGTAAATAGCTTCCCACTTCCATCTGCTGCCTGAAGTCTTCTCTGAACTGCTTTGGTTTGTAAAGTGTTTGCTTTGTAGTTCTTCAGGATAAAGCATTTGTTAGCCTCGTCACAGCGTATCATCTCTTCTAGATGACAGCTGCCAATAAACACCAGGCAGTGGCACGTAAATGCTATACTGTTAATACAAATACATTCTTACTAGTTAAATGGGGTCTAAAAGAGTACATTAAAAAAAAAACATTTTAATGAAGACATTTCACAACGGATTGGACATCATTCATTTAGGAAATATTCCCCTTTATCAGGGGGCGGAACAGCATGGCTCTATTAATATCTGCTACACTTTTTATGATTGTATGGCAATTGATGAATAGAGAAAAACAGTAAGAAATCCAAGAGCCCCCTGAGTTCAATGGCACGCAGTACTATTAACCATCTGATCTGAGCACCTCTTGCTTAGTGCTCTGGGAGAAAACAAACTCTAAAAGCCCTGCAAATATGATACAGATAACAATCATTCTTGACCTAAATTTGGTTTGTGAGTATATTGACAAAAACATATTAAAATGATAGATTAGAGTTTATCATGGCATTATCTATTACAGATCATATCAAAACATGATTTTTACCTATACCAGTCACTGTCACAGTTTCCAATAAAGTTCAAATTAACCAAGATAATTTGATGCCAGGTAATTCTGAAACACGGTTGTATTGCATTCGCGTTGCAAGGTTTTGGTAGGGGGCCAGCAGAGGGGCTACAGGAGTGGTTTCTGCGAGAAGATGCCAGAAGCTTCCCCCATGTCCAACAGAGCCAATGCCAGCCGGTTCCAAGATGGACCTGCCAGTGGCCAAAGCTGAGCCCATCAGTGACGCCGGTAGTGCCTCTGGGACAACATATTTAAGAAAAGGTAAAAGCTGCTGTGCAACAGCAGCTGGGAGAGAGGAGTGAGAACGTGTGAGAGAAACAATTCTGCAGACACCAAGGTCAGTGAAGAAGGAGGGGAGGAGGTGCCCCAGGAGGCAGAGCAGAGATTCTCCTGCAGCCCATAGTGATGAAGACTATGGAGAGGGCAGGCTGTCCCCCTGCAGCCCGGGAGGTTAACACTGGAGGAAATATCCACCTGCAGCCCGTGGCAGACTCCACACTGGAGCAGGTGGATGTGCCCGAAGGAGGTTGTGACCTCATGGGAAGCCCTCACTCAAGCAGGCTCCTGGCAGGACCTATGGACCCGTGGAGAGAGGAGCCCACGCTGGAGCAGGTTTGCTGGCAGGACTTGTGACCCCATGGGGGACCCACGCTGTTCCTGAAGGACTGCACCCTGTGAAAAGGACCCACGCTGGAGCAGTTCTTGAAGAACGGCAGCCTGTGGGAAGGACCCACCTTGAAGAAGTTCATGGAGGACTGTCTCCTGTGAGAGGGACCCCACACTAGAGCAGGGGAAGAGTGTGAGGAGGAAGGAGCAGCAGAGACAATGTGTGATGAGCTGACTGCAACCCCCCATTCCCTGTCCCCCTGTGCTGCTCGGGGGGCGGAGGTAGAGAAATAGGGAGTGAAGTAGAGTCTGAAAAGAAGGGAGGGATGGGGAGAAGGTGTTTTTAGATTTGTTCTTATTTCTCATTATCCTACTCTGGTATTAATAGGCAATAAATTAAATTAATTTCCCCAAGATGAGTTGATTTTCTCTGTGATGGTAATTGCTGAGTGATCTCCCTGTCCTTATCTCGACCCACGAGCCTTTTGTCATATTTTCTCTCCTCTGTGCAGCTGAGGAGGGGGAGTGATAGAGTGGCTTGGTGGTCATCTGGAAGCCAGCCAAGGTTAACCCACCACATCACTGATAGGACAGTGACTCACAGTTTTACAGTTCTGTTCCAACACAACATGCTGATTAGATATCATTATTGCTATACAGTTTCTATAACGACTATGGGCTCTAGCCTTGGATTGTTTTGTTGTGCGCTGTACAAATACAGAAGATATGGTTCCTGTTTCAAAGAATGTGAAACCTAATAATTTCATGCATAAAAGTTTCTCAATGAATCATAGACTAGAAGAGGTCTCAGGAGCTCATCTAGACCATCTAAGTGCCCCAAGGAGGGATTAACAATCCCAATTTTATTCCTGGGATTTGCTTAATCTGTTCTTAAAAATTTCCAGTTAGGGAAATTTCACAATCTCCTTAGACAATGTAGGCTACTGCTTTATTATCTTTATTATTAAAATGTTCTTAATACCTAATCTGTATCTTCCTTGCTGCAATTTAATCCAAATACTTCTTTTGCTGTCTAAAAGCAACAAAACCCCAGACTACTCCTGTCTCTCTGCAGAAGTACAAACACTACTTTGAACCCTTCAAATATATCATCCTTGTCTTCTCTTATTTAGATTTATCAGTCTTGATTCATTTTCTCATATGCCACATTCTCCAGACCTCTAAATCTTCTTGTTACTCTCCTGCGGACTCTCTCCCTATCTTTCCTGAAGCACCGCGCCTCAGAATGACAAAGTATTGCAGCTGAGGCCTTGAAAATACTGAAGGAAATAAACGAAGCACTTTGCACACCTCAAACCAGGCTGCTATTTATAAATCCTGGCATGATATTTACTTTTTGCACAGCACGATGACATTACTGACTCCTGTTCCTCTTGTGTACCATTATAACCCTTATTTATACAAAATACCTTCTTGAATCCTTGTTACCTCTTTCCTGTATTTGTGCAATTGAGTATCCGTGTTTAAGAGCAGCACCTTGCTCTTGTTTCTACTGAGTAACTCTTTTTTCGTCAGAAATAATACAGCAGCCTATCAAAATAACTGCTTTCTCTTCCTCTTCTCCAGCTAACTGCAAGTCCCTCTCCTTTCACGGTTGTCTAGTAAATGCACTTGGTATAACGTTATCCACATCACTAATGAAATACTGATTAGTTGCCACAGCAAGGTGTTAGTCTTGTGCAGCTGGGTTCCATCTGTCCTTTCGCTTTGACAGAGACCCACTTGTAAATGGTTTTCCAAGGACTTGCGCACCCAGCACAGTAGTTTCACCTAGACTACGTGTTTCTAGCTAATTTGTGAAAATTTCGTGAAACTGTATTGAAAGCCTGACCACAGTGCGGAAGTATGACCTCACTGCCGCTCTTCTGTCCTCAAGACTTGTTGGCCTTCTTTAGAAGGAAACTGGAGTGCTTTGAGAAGATTGTTTCTTTTCAGTGGGAACCTACGTTGCTGTTACTTATCTCCATGTTCTCTCATCTATTCATTTCAGTGTCTTCCAGCAGTTTATAATCAAGTGATCAACACACAGAGGGTACAGGTGTCTCAGTTTTAATTGCCTAAGAATGGATGATTAAGAGAAATTTGCACAATGATCATAAAAGCTATTCTTCACTCTCCTGCCCCTAAATCACATCTGTTAAATTTAAATTACCTTTGTTACAAATTTTTTCCTTCTTGTGACTAAGCAAATCCAACAGTGAAAAATCTTCGCACACCAGAAGCCCAGAGGTGCTAACTGCAACCAGGCTACAGAAACTGCTGACTGGGTATTCTGTCGTCTAAAGAAAAGATTTTGTCTCCCTTTTCCCCTGTCCTCGTTTAGATTCTGGGAGGGGTCAGGACAATTTCACAGAAGGTAAGACAGGGCAAGTGCCGTGCGCGCCCTCTCCCGCTGCAAGTCCAGCCCCTCGTGGTCACATGACCCCTCTGCCCCAGAAGCCCCCCCATTTTCCAGTCATGTTGGGGGCTTATCCCCCCCAACTAGGTCAGGCCTTCCCCAACTACATCGTTGTGCCCATGTGAGGCCACCGTTTTGATACAGCTGTAACCCATGTGATATCAGCACTTCCTGCGATTGGCTGGCCACGCCTTGGTCAACCCAGAAGTGTAGCGAGAGCAGAACATCCTCCCTCTGCCCAGCATGGGGCTGCCGTTTCGTCACAGCTGCCATTTCGCTAATGGCATAAACCCTGTGATCTTAGTGCACCTTGTGATCGTTTGGCAGCTGAAACCCCGCCTTCCTGGTCACCTGGAAGCTTCTCAAGGACCCTTATGTATTCTTGATACATATGATATATAGCCATGTAAATATCTCTATGAATATATAAGGAGTGTATAAATACGCATACACTTCTTTTTATGTATATAAATGAATTTATATTTGCAAAAGTTTACCTGTAAAAGATCACTTAATAAGAGAAACTGAAATTAACAAAGTTTCAATATGAACAGAAAAAAATTAAATAGGAAGGAAACACAGTTATGGACCACCAGTTAACAAGACTGCTGAAAAACCAACCGTATCACCATACAGTATTACTGGGGCAGTCTTTGGACTCTGTGCTGTGCTACAAGATACGGGCAACATTGCCTACTAAAATGGAAAACCAGAAAAAAAATTCAACTTTACAGGAACATGTCTAGGGGCACTAAGAAAAGTTCCCAGTGGGTTTTCCCCAAAAGACCACATCCATTGGACAAATGATAGTTGGGTTGTGATTTCTGAAACAAAACCAAATTGTGCTGCGTGACCAGGGCAGGGGATTACACTTACCAAAAGGCCTCTCTAATGTGAATGGCTCTTCTGAACCTGATGCAGCAGTAAACATGTCTTCTGTTAGGACAGAAGATGAACTCCTGAAGGCAATTTCCAGGTCATCTACATCTTACATAGCAGACTGTGCCTTACAAACTCAGAATGAGGATGTCTCTAACGTAACATCCATTTGGCTGAATGTAGGTGCCAACAAGTAATTCATCAGACTCACTCTTTTCTTCAACAATTTTGCAGCAAAGATCCAGCATGATTGTTCAAACCTACACAATCTTTCCCATTCAAGTCCAGGGGCGCAAGTTGTGTTATAGCTGAAAGTAATGGCATCTCACTGAACAAGCTCTTCTTGATGCTTGTCTGCATTGGCCGCTTCCAATGAATCCAGTTTGGGTTTTGTATGTTATTCTGAGCAGCCATGAACAAAAATCAGCCTTGGTAAAATATATCTCCTTTTCTAGTGGTAGAATGGGCCATCTTCCTCTGGATTTCTTGTTTCTTTTCCACTGTTCAGTAGCGTTTGTTATTCCTTTATTTCTTCTTGTGGCTGGAATGCAGCTTGGCACTACCCATCCTTTTCCTTTTAAGGGTTTGAGGAAGGCCATCCCTTCAGGGCTGTGTCTGTCAACAACCCCTGAGACCTCCTGCTTTGCCAATGTTTGCAGCGTGGTCACAACAGCCTGGGAGACACATCTGATCATGTCTTTGGCAATGTTTTCAGCCATGCTTTTAATGTATGGCTTAATAATTTCCGAACTCCTTTAGAAAAATGATATAGCTTTTGAAAAGGGGCTGTAGAATATACCTTCTACTCCCCCTGGGCTCTTTAATAATTCATGTACAAGGAGAGGTCCTTTTATGTCTTTTACTACTCCCTTTACTACTTATTCTTTACTACATGATGGTGTGCTTTCTTAAAATATCAGAACCTTCTGGACGGCAGATGCAACTCCTTTCCATTGTGAAATAAGATGTGCTTGTTTTCATTTGTATTTATTTCAGTGCTGCCTGTATCGATATGAGGTTTGTTCACTGGCACATAATGCAGCTTGTACTGTGTCGCTGTAATGATCTCACTGCTGTTACCATTTGCCAGAACACAGCATGATAATGGGACCAATAAATCTCCAACCAGCTGGTGCTCAACAAGGTTTTGTGCAGAGGTAGCTCGAGATAAACCTTCCAGGCATGTCAGCTGAAAAGGGAAACTGTCACTGGCAACCCCAGGAGAAGCTTCCAAAAAAATCGCAAGCTTCCCAGCTGTACAAAAAGTACAAGAATTTTCATCTGTTTTAAGCTTTATTTTTCTAATTGCAGGTTTGAAGACCAGGCCTGTGGCTGGTCAACAGTTAAAGCTCTGTTGTTGGTACTAATAAATGCTTATACATTCCAGCAATATGCATATGGATGGATAACAAACTTGCCACAAAGAATAATGCCATGTCTTACCCAGCAGCACTATTAATATTATTCCATCTGTCTGGTTATTGTATTTCTGCAAACCCCACCTCCAACTGGCCTGACAGCTCCCTGGGGCTTTGAATAGCTGTTTGATAAAGTTCAAACTGTGTTTTGTAGGGAAATTCTGGTGCAAGCATTGTTGGGAAGCATGATGTAAAAACCACAGTTTACCATCCTTCTTCTTCTGCCACTCTGGCTCCAACTGCTAAACATCATGGACTTGAGAGGCTTTTATCCAGCTATTAAATTCTAGGGCCAGCAACACCACTTTACAAACAGCTGTTTCTTCCTTCGTTGCCTTTTTACTGCTAGAAACTTTTCAATTTTGCAAATTCTGTCCTCAACAATGTTCACTATTTAAAGTTCATTGGAGTAAAACCTCCCCCTTGATAGCTTGGTGACTGTAGCCTATGAAGCAGTACATGGGTATCTGACCCTTTCTTACAGTTTCAGCTACTATCTGTGAACATCTGCTCATAACTGTTGTCAAATCTTTCTTGTGTTCTAGACATCCTCACATGGTCTTCCTTTCTGAGTGGAGGCGTATTTACTCTAATTTTACACCAATTCTCAGACATGGTTTTCCAAATTCTTGCAAAGCTTGGAGGCTTCACATCCACAGGTCTGACTCTGACAGTACTGTGGAAGCTGTGATTATAGCTCTTTGTTATAAACTCCAGAACACATCGATGTGGCAAATGGCAACTGTGTGCTTTAAAACATCCCCATGTCTTGGTTTCTAGCATCCTGTTAAAGCAATCTGTGACAGAGGTCTCTACTTCATTATTAGTAACAAAGTAGTGAAAATTACTCTACTTTAACAGCTTGTTTAAAGGCTGGTTTAAAAACATCCATTCCCTGCTTGGTCTGTAATTATTGAGGCAGCAAAAACAGTTTTAAAAGCCTCAGTTATTTCAGAACACATTCTGCCTTTTAGACACACAGTCCAGGCACATTTGGATAATATGTTCAGCACCATTAAAATGAGCTTAACAGTGTTATTGTGTTTAGAATATTATGTTTAGAAAATACCTGTTACTTCTAAAGCGCTTTCTCACTGCCTTATGTATGTTGTAAATCTCTTGGTTTACAAGCCATGCGGCCACCTGGTTTCTGTTCAGATCAATAGTACTCCTGGCTGTTTCAGAAAGGGGACTTACACCCCCAAAGCTTCCCAATTCCACAGGAGCATAGTAAATATTTTTTAACAGATGCTGCAGTCTAGTAACATGCTGCTACTACATGCACATAGGAGAACAAACATCAGACAATATTTAAGATGATTCAAGTCATGTTCAATGAAACTTTATTGTTAATTGATCATTGGAATGACAGTGACCTATCTCTCATTGTCACTGTTTCTTTCCTTTCAAAGCTGTTGTTCTTTTTTTAAGCGTTGTTCTTTTTTTGAATCCTGTGGTCCTAAGCAGGAACAAAAACAGTCCACAGGATAATTCTGTCTTCCATGTAATCAGCCAGGATTATGTTTTCAGGAAGTGCTATAAAATCCACGTCAACGTAAGGATAAGGGAACACATGTAGCACAATCCTCGTCATGATATTACAAGTAGCTGTTAACACACTGAGATGCAAGCAAAAGTTGCCTCCCACCCTCTCCAACAAACTTTTGTTTCCAAAATCCCAGCGCAATCCCAGCCCATGTTTCCAATGCACATGGTCTTTTTAGGAGAACCCTTTGGGGTGTAGGTGTCCCTACACACATGTTCCTGTGAAGTTGTTTCTTTGTTCTGGCATTCCACTTTAGTAAGCAACGTTACCTGTATTTTCTAGCACAGGACAAAGTTGAAGGACTGCCCCAGTAATACTGAATGATGATCTGGTCGGTTTGAAAGTAGGTGAAGGGGGCCTCTTGGTCAGATTCACAGGCCTGGTCTGTTCTTTGGATGAGCTGGGGCTGGGTGGCAGCCTCTTCGTTAGCTTCACAGGCTTAGCCCTTTGCCCAGCGCATATTCAATTTTTTGATGGCCCCCCCTTCTCTGAGACACACTCCCACACCCTTCAACTGTACTGTCCTTTTATTTAATTTTCTTTCTATTTATACTATTTATACTTTGACTTAATTTTGTTATCTCATATTAAACATTTTTATACACACACTTATAAATGTAGTCCTTATAGGTATAAAGAAGTGTAACGATGTATAAACATACATTTATATTATTTGTACACTCTCACAGGTATCTTTATAAACACATATATGTCTGTGTGTGTGTGTATATATATGTATATATGAGGGCCTTTGACATACTTCTGGGGTAAAGAAAAAAGCAGGGTTTCAGCTGCCAGCAATTACAGGGGGGTATGAGATCACAAGGGGTATGGGCATGACCATGACAAAATGGTGACTCTCATGGACGAAGGGAGGACTTCCTGGGCCTGAGGGATCTGATACACTTCTGGGCTAAGTGGGTCATATGTCTGGAAAAGGGGGAAGGGCTTGTGGGGACAATGGTCATCAGACTTTTGAGGGGCAGGTCTTCCAGCAGAAGTCAGGGGAATGGGTCCTGCACCATCTTGTATCAAAGTTCTTCTTTAACTGATACTAGTGACATCTCCCTCAGTTGTAGCCTTTCTTCATCCTCTCATCTTTCTGAATCACAGTAGAGATCTATGTTGCTACCACTCAAACAAGGAATAAAGTGAGATATGTGTCATGAAATAACCTAGGAAACAGTATAACCATTAGAGAGATGTTTTACATATAAGTAGTATTTTAACATATATTTATAATCATTACAGGCAGTTTGGGTTAATTTGGCATTACTTAGGCTAAGCAGTTACATTATGATTAGGGTATAGTGATGATACAAGACACACGAGGTCGGGCTTCTCCTGGAGAGAAGATTAGAAGAAATATCTTGAATGCTAAATAGCCAACAAACTATTTTTTATCTTCCTTATATTAAGACAAAATAGTATGATCAAAACCAATTACCATATATACACAAAGATACTTTATGTTTTTACTTAAAACAAAGTGGCCACACAAGGATCCCACCTTCAGATGCCTGGACCTTGTCATTCAACCTAGTAGTTTAGTTAAAACTTTCATCTTAACAGGTGATTTCTCTATTAATGTTTTTAAAACTAATCTTTACTCTTAACTTAAAGTATGTACCTCTTAATTTTTGTATTTTTAGAAATTTTTGCTATTTTTATTCTGTATTCACACAGTCATGATCTACCTACCTTTCATATCACCATAGCACATGACTTTGCCCTATCATAACGGAAGTGTATTGTTCTTTATTTTCTCTTTGCATTGCAATTAAGTAAAATTAACCTTTTAAAGGAAAAGCCTACTCTCTTTGGATTGGCTTCCCTGAACTCTCATGATTTTCCAGCTAATGCTTAGGGGTGAAAAAGTAGCAACAACAGCAATCTAATTTTTGGATCAAGCTGTGCGCAGATGTAGATTTGGCTACAAGTCATCTTTGCCTTTCCAAAGGCCATCTCTTGTTTCTTCCAAGGAAGAAGGCTCACACCATACGGAAGCATCCAAAACGTGCTATTCATCAAACAGATTATTCTGTTCTAAATTATAAAACTTCCATTTTTGTATCATGATTGGTCCTTATTGTTCTTGCTCCAGTTAGAGGTCTGAAAGTTTTCAGAAATTATCAGTGCCAAGTTTATTGACTGTTTTTATGAACCACGACATACTTGCTCACAGGGAATGTTAGGTATCACATGTTCACCAGAAGTGGAAATGTGACAATTTAAAAGTACTGTTAATATGGAATGACTTCACCCTGAGGAAACAATGAATGTGCTAACAGATTTGCCATGCTAAAAAACTCTGGTTACCCCAGGTTGTCAGGGTGTTGAAAATCAGGAGATCAGAAAATTCCTCAGGACAAGGAAAATAAATGATATCAGATGTAACAAATGTGCTGAATGAGATCTTTTCAGAGATCTTTAACTGTAAAGCTAGAGGGATCATAATGATAATCTAACCTCTATACAAAGGCAATAGGACTCACCTAAGTGCAATCCTGAACAGCAGAGATCTTTCATAAAACCGCATTTTTAACATTTATTTTAAATGTTCATTCTTTCACAT
Organism: Calonectris borealis; assembly: GCF_964195595.1. Lineage (NCBI taxonomy): Eukaryota > Metazoa > Chordata > Aves > Procellariiformes > Procellariidae > Calonectris > Calonectris borealis. The sequence continues at coordinate 73,931,332 of NC_134352.1, read as the reverse complement.
TTTTACTTTAGCAACCTGCAGTGGGGCAGGAAGAGAAAACAACAAAAATAAAGCAGAGTGCCCTCGGCTCTTCAAAAGAAAAAAAAAAAATCTAGTGGTCTCTCAGAAATGTAAAATAACCCCCTAGCTCCTTTTCGGTGCAGCACGTCAGCCTGCTCTAAAAGGAGCCTAACCAGACTCCTCTGCTTGGTTGGTCATACGCTGCTGCAAGGTGTGGGGGTGTATGCGGTAGAGGAAAGGTCTTCAGGCAGAGACACAGCTGCACTTGGCAGGTACATGCTGCAGGAAGGGGAATAATGGTTCCTGTGTTAAGAAGTAGTCGGGGTTCAAGCTGCCCCTCAGAGTGTGTTGCAGAGTTCATCCAACGGCACCAGAGCACCTCACGGGCACCTCACGCATTCTCCACAGGTACAATATGTGGACACCTGCGTGTACACATTCAGGAAGCTTCCAGGCACTATTCTGAAATGCTCACATGTCGGAAATACTTCTGGAATACTCTGTCCCTCCCAACACCCATGATATAAGACAAGAAGCCTGGACTATGGAAATAAGTGCTTTGAGATTTACACTTGTTTGTATCTTTGCAATGATTTTTAAAATTTTTTTTCTTATCTGCAAATTTCACAATTTTCAGTGAAATATGGAAAAATATGCATAATAAAGCAGTTTGCAAAAATGAATCTGCAGTCCTGCAGAGGATTTTCAGTTTGAACTACTGTAGATCTCAACTTGAACTGTTGCATGGCAGGGAGTTGTGTTTGTGAATACTATAATTTGAGACACAATTGATTGTTTTGTCTCTCAACTGGTCTCTTTTCTCTCCCTTTTCTAGTCACTTTAATGTATATCCTAAGAAATGCTCTTACAATAAACAAAGTTGGAGTTGAATGTTTGAATCTGATGGGAAAAGGGATATCTATTTTTAAGTAAAAGTAAACTTGTCGTATGCTTTCCCAAATTTAACCTCCAGATACGTCTTTCAGATGAATCATTGCAGTTACAACTAGACTCCTTAGTCACACAGTCAGAAACTGATGCAAATTTCCTCATGGTTCAGTGCTTCCTGATTTCTCCTTTTAAGAATTCTGATCCAAACTCTTCTGAATCTTCAGTTGAAACACCCTGCATAGTTTATTTTGAAATAAAGATTAAACAAAACCTTTGTAAGGTGACCGGCTATGCTGTAACTTAAAATATGAAACTTTTTTACTGCAAGACAAAATTCAAAAGAATACAGCACATATAGAAAACATCACTATCAGTGCAGAATTCTACCAAACTTCTTCTGGGAATATGAAGTTAATTACTATACACTATGAATTGAATTATTCCTTAAGAAAACTTCTGTTGATCAGCTGTAGAAAACTGCCGTGCAATTTGACTGAACTCCAAAGGACAGTAACAGTTTGTAATTCCTAAACCAAAAATAAGTAAGTAGGGTGCGATGTCCCATGTAAGACGAGATGACTAGATCATTTTGGCGTTTATCAATATTCACACTTGAAAAAGTGGGAGAAAGATTTTGATGATGAATGCAACAGCTGCAAGTCTCAGAAAGTCCTTGTACTTGCGTGGTTAAAAGGTATTCCTTCTTATCCATAACAGACAAGCAACAATTTGAAAAGTAGTTACAAGATCCTCAGAATAAAGTTTGTACTAGTCCAGACCATACCAAAATTGATAGTAAATCTTAGAAAAGGAAAAGCAGAGATTTAATTTACACTGAGCAAAATTTTTGGTTAGAACTTTTATCCAGACATACAAGCTAAAGTGAGCTGAAACATTTAAATGAGCTGTGTTTCAGAAGAGAAAGAAAACCTAAACAATATTCTAAAGCACTGAAATCAGTCATCACAGATTTTTATGAAGAAAACGTTTACATTTTTGATGTGACAGTTTAATAATTCACTTTATTTATTTCTAAAAAAAAGCTTTAAAATGAAATCGTTTTCTTTCAGATTAGATAGCATTAGCTGAATGCTTTGTTCAGCCTGAAGTTTTGACTTTTCAGTTTGCCAAAACACAATTAAGAAAACCTGACAATTTCAATTTCTTTAAAAATAGTTTTCAGTATTGCCAATGAACTGAAAAATCAGTTATATAAAAGTCCAATTACATAGTCTGCAAAAATATTCTTACCAACAGAATTACCTGTGGCTCTACTGGAGGTTATGATAAAGTTTTAGGGCTAAAAAGTGATTGTAAAAAAAGCCCACTGTCTATGAAAGTTTCTTAGCAAGGAAGTTTTTACAAGGATTAAAGGTCATGTTAAATAGAACCATTACCAACTGGTATCTACCAGAACTGTGAGATACTATTCTCTCAGAGTGAGGTCATGACCTCTTCAGTAAGGCCAGGCAATAAAAAAGATAGGAAGGAGGGAGGACAAGAAAGTGAGAAACCTTCCTTTTCTCATTATTTACCTCATAAAAGAAATCTGAATCCTTGATTTCATAATGTTTAATTAAATTGCTCCAGTGATAACTTGGGGTGGGGCGGGAGGATTGCAGAATAGGTACAGCTGACCAATCAATAAAAGATACTAAAATAACATGAGCCTGTTCTTTAAAAGGGTTAAGATCAGCCTCAAATGAACTAAGTTTAGCCTAGCTGCCCATGCAGCAGGAATAAGTACAGACTCATGTGACAGGAGATTTCTAACTCAGAGCCAGGCTGAGGAGAAATGCGATAGCTAACCGAGAATGGAGACCAAACTAGGGAATGAAGGCATCCCCCCAAAATTGTAGAGGACCAGTTAGGAAAAGGTCAATGAGAAAGTCTTTGTGAGAGAAGTTATTAGAGCATTAGATTAGTCCAATTAATTATTACAACCAAGAACTTATGGTACAGGCTGAGGTGCTCTTTGATCCTACCTCGTGAAGTCCTACAGCCTCTCTGAAAGGCAGCTGTACTGAAGGAATAAATGGGAACCAAAAGCAGCGCTGCATCTGAAGCCACAGAAAACTAAGGTTTTCAGGGTGGAGTAGGTCTTTGAAAGAAAGGTATTGCACTGCAAGAGTTTGGGACAAAACCCTAACAAAATCCTGCCTGAAGGATAAAAAGGGTATTGATACTTATATATGTATATGCAAGTACATAAATATATAGAAAACAATTTAAAGTTTGTAAATTTGAGTGTCTGGAAGTACCAGACAAAACAAGAAAAAACCAAGAGGTAGTAGGAGCGAAGTATTCATATTGTTTTATGAGTCTGTAATTAACCTGCGTCTAATTCCAGTGAAGAATACAAGCCTGGGAGACTAGAAGTTTGGACTGAAATCCTGGTGCAGCTGAAGGAAGTGGCTGAACTCCATTTGCTTCACTGCAGTAAGGAATGTGTAAAAATCAAAATTCCACAATCTCTAAATGAAGGCCAGAGTTTTCAAAAGCCACCTTTGCTCCTGAGTACCCTGTTTCTGATAGCAGAGCTTCATTTGCTACAGATGTTAATTCAGCTGGAGTCACAAAATCTCGACACATTTAAAAAGGATCTTTAGCTGGGCTAATAAAAAAAGGCTAATAAAAAAAGATGACAATCCAATGGAAATAGCTTAAAAACATATACAGCCCTTCTCAAGAATAAAGATGAAAATTCTAAGACCTGAACTATTCTTCTGAGCCCAGTCCACTGGAAAATGTTGCCCTGTCAAAGCATCACATCTTTCACAGGCAAATTTAGTCTGGCAGATTTCCAGTTCAATTTTAACAAAAAAAAAAGCTAGGATTACCTATGAGTTTTTACCCCTCATTGCCTTTATAGTAATTGCATTTCTCTACATTTTGTTTTCCTTCAAGATCTGCGAGCTCCATGCCAAATGAGGGTCTATGTTAATCCTTGTGTCAGACTTTAACTAGGCTGTACTTCATCACAGAAGACCGACGCACATTCACGCCACAGACTTTCTATAGGTACTCAGTGCCACGAAAAGTGCATATGGTAAAAGGCTGCATTCATTACACAGACATTCAAGCCTTACTTGTTGCTTAAACTTGTTCACTGCCTGGGTAATCCATCTGCCTGCCTTGGGGAAGGGAGTGCCTTGTTCAGCTCAATAATAGCAAGCCAACTCTCAAAAGAAGAAAAGACTGATAGCTGCAGTGTAGCATTTCTGCAGCAGAAAGCTCATGCTGGTGATACGGACACAGAATCCATACACTGTCTTGCAGGCTGCTGCGCTCTCTAGAGGGAACTCATAGCAAAGGAAACTGTATTCATTCCCAGGCTATTCATGAATTCCCAGGTGACCGTTGGAATATTGAAAATATTACAGATGATGATGGTACAGTGTTTCAATAGAATGCAGGAAAAATTGGCTAAAAAGATGCTCTCAGAATCAAATCACACTGTTTTCTTTAATCCTCACCAGCTCAGTTACCAGCTTTTCTTTCCCTTCTCTCTGAGATCTGTTTCCCTTCAGCCTTTGACTGCCAGTCTATGCTGATACCAAAGAATTCTGAAGATAATAACACACAACAGGATCTGGTACCTAGTGAACGTATACACAAACGTAGGAGAGGGTAACACAGGAAGAATAAAATAATAGCTAGGGAACATTAGATAGTGGAAGATATGACGGCAGTTATGGGAGCCCCAGGAGGCTTATTTCCTGAACCAGCATATTTTCATTAATGATTGACATAAATAAGGTATATTTACTGAACATAAATGATATAAAATGGTAATATTATGAGTTTAATACTACCAAGTGCATTAAAAATGCTTTAAAAAAATAAATGCAATCCTGAATCTCCTTTAAAAAAAAACATATAGAAGGAGTGGCATCTCTATGTCCAGCTTATTTCAGTATTTTAAAAGAGAGATCACTGACTGACAAGTAAAAACATTTTTTTTTCAGAATGTGAGCCATAAAATATTTAGCATACCATATTAAGTTAAACCAATTTTACTTTTTTCCTAAGTTTTTAATTTCTGCTAATAGAACTACAGTCTACTCTGTCCTTTATACAACGACACAGAACCTTTTATAGTCAGGTAAACACACAGTAGGAACAGGTTTAACTGCAGTACTTACTTTTGCCTGGTAACGAAAAGTATGTTGACCCATGTCAATTCATGAATGCTTCCTGAACAAGGACATGAAAATCCAGCATTTGAAAGTTTCACATATATTAAAAAAAAATCCAAAAAGAAAGGGGGGGAAAAGACTCAAAAGTATAAAAATAAACAGAGAAAAAGCCTGTAAGGTTTACAGCTCTGGCTGCAAAATATTCACCCTGGCAGCTCCAGGAGAAATACAACTCTCTGTACTTGTACATGCTCTCCCCATTAGAGGAGGAGTCAGTTTTGCAACACTTACGTTCCTTGCTCGAGGCAAAACAGTGATTCTCTTCAGTGCAAGCAATATTTAGAGTGTGACAGCTTTAAAGGTGAGAGGTGTAGTCTGGAGCATAGGAATGCATCAGCAAAAAAGAGTATTTTTAAGCATCAGCTACATACTCTACAGGTTGTTGTGGCTCCTTTTAAATGCTTATTGCCTAGGATTTTTTTTTTTAAGGGAAAACTAATACCCCTTCAACATAAACTGCATCCATAATAGTCTTTGTGCACCAGTAGTCCATGTTTTATATTCTAGAATAGCAGAAAAAATAAATTCTTCTTACAGAATAAGGTATTGGTTTTACACCAAAAAGCTGACTAAACAGAAGAATAAAAACTCTTTTTTTTTTTTGTAATTTTGTTAGCTTTTTCCTGTGATTTGAAAAGTTTCCGATTATGCAAAAGGGCTTTGAATTTTACTGACACCCAGTTGTTCACTAGTCATCCACCTCTACTTAACTGAAAACATTTTTACATATTCTCATTGAATCACATTTTTATCTTCTCTGTATTCATGCCAGTGAACAGAATAGAAAATAAAACGCATGCATGTGTAGTGAAAATTCTTTTAAGCAAGAAGATTGAGCAAGAACATTCTTTTTCATAACAAAGCGAGATTTCTGTGGTGTGGATGTTAAGTTGTTATTAGAGTCAAGTCTCTCCAATCAAGGTCAGAATTGTTCACATATTGTGACCAAATGGACATTCTGCAGACTGTTTCAAACAATCAGTAATCATATGAACAGTTTCTTGGCAGGACAGGCAAACATTTTCAAGTAAGGAAAACATACCTTGTGATCTATTCACCCAGAGATTATAAAACTTCAGGTGTGTTTCTTCAGTATGGTTTGGGTTACGCTAACTGCCAGCTGCTGCTGAGAGGAACAGTTTCACTCTGCACCTCCAACTGCGTTGCTCCTTTCCATCCATCGCATGTCCTATGTTATCCATTTGACTCCATGTTAAGATAGTTCAGGGAGCTAAACTGGTGGAAGACAATTCCTTTTCTTTCCTTCTATTGTAAATTTCTGAACAGGCTCACTCTGAGGTCAAATAAATTCTGGCGATAGGGGAACGGAACGCATAGCTGGCAGTAAAGACTCAGTTGATTGTATCATAAAACTATGCCCTAAAATTGATCACATGCTCACAGCTTTCCGCCAGCTCTGAGCAAATTCCACCAGTGACTCTCTGTGTTGAAAGGGATGAAACTGCTCCTGGTAGATAGGGAACATGTGCTTGAAAAGCTGCTATCACCTCAGAAGTGAGAAAGGAACAGAAGGTAGAGCCTAACAGGTATTTCACCAGCCGGAAAAGATGAAGCAGGCTGGGCCTGATTGTTTTATTTCTGCATCTGCTTGCCTCTGCTAAACACAGGGAGATCAAAACGGGGAGCGGGGAAAAGAAAGGTAAGATCCTGCCTAGGGAAGAGATTTTCAAAATGAAGGTGAACAAGAAGTACTGTCCACACCATCACTATCTTAATTTCTGTAAGAGAAGCATATAATGTTAAGGTCTGCATATACATTTTTCCCCTAGCCAAAATAGCCCTGGAATCTGGTTGACAGGAAAAAGAGAACAAAAACTAAATCACTAATGATTTAGTGAAAGACAAGATGAGGGATGAGAGTTAAGAACTATCACTGAGATCTGTAGCAAGGATAACTTTAGACATTTATACCTGTGCTACCCACTTTATAGCTAGCTGACGTAATGCAACCTTGGTAACTGTGGCAGCAGGCAGTGCAGTGTGAGACAGTTCTTAAATATTTCCCCAGGATTTTGAGTTAGTTTTTTCAACTTTTATGAGCACTGTGTGCCTGTGGCTACACTACTAGCAATATTCAAGCCAGTCATGCAAGTCTGTACGAGCACACTCAGCCTCTGGTGGAATACTGCCAAGAATAGACAACTGTGATCCTAGGAGCACTGGACTAAGGAGAATATTTTAAGGTAGTAGTAAGATGTAATATGCACAAAACACAGGTCACCCACATTCAAGAAAGATTCTTTCAAATTAGGACAGGTGAAAAGAAAGGTCACCAAGATGATGTAAAGGCTCTAAAGCCTATCTATTAAAAACTGACTGACAGAACTTGGCTGATTTAATGTGGCAAAGTAAAGGTTGAAGCAGAAAATGGAACAGGCACTTACATGTCCCTATAAAGACAATGTATGTCTATAAATACAAAAGAGAGTAAGCACTGGAAAAGTCCAGTAGCTGCTTAGGCTAAAGAACAATGCTGGAGCAAAAACAATAGATAGAAACAGAACAGAAATAAAATCAGGCACTAAATGAAAAGGATACCATCAGAGTATGAAAAATTGGAACAGACTTTCAACAGGGTAAAAAAAAACATAGCTACTTCTAGAATAGAGCTTGGCCAGTCTCTGAAAGGGATTATCAATTTGACTTATCCCATGTCATTAACTGGTGTATCCACTTTAGAAATCTGGTTTAGGTCAGGATCGTAAGCTGCCCCTATAGTCAGCAGAGAAAGATTCTTCTATGGCTGGTCTAGAAGCATAATAAATTTGTTTCCAAAGACTGATTTATTTAGAAAAGTTTGTGGGCTTGTAAGCTGTTAAAATAAGCTATTAAATTCCAAACAGCTGTCTTTACAGGCATCAACAGATCATTCATGGAAACAAATGTTTAGCAAATTAAGAGAGCAAGGTCCTAACTTTATTTTCAATATAATGACATTTGTATCAGTATAACCTCATCAACCTCAGTGAAGTTATTCTGCATTGGAGCTCCATCAGACTTCTGGCATTTAGGCAGAACAGAATTTCACTGCCTTCAAAAAGAGCAAAATGGTGGCTACCATTTTGACAGAGCTGCAGCCCATGCTATCTGAGAATGGCCTATGACAGGCTGGCAGCTGAAGCCGTGCCTTCTCATTTACCCAGAAGTACCCCAAGGCCAGCAAGTCCAGGACATTCTGCATACACTCCATGTCATCAAAAACACAGCCCTTCCTTGTTTCTGCATTTTTGGTCATAGACAAAAAGCACTGATACGGGTTTATTTTCAAGATCTGTTCATAACATATACCACATTTCCAGCCTTTACATTTGTGAGTCTTTGCCACATATCCTTTGCACCTCTCAAAGAAAACCACAATCTCTTTAACAGCCAGGGCTTTGTGCTGCTGTAACCATTCCCCAGACCCTCCGTGGCAGTCTGCACTTAGGGCACCTTATTCTTGCTGTTCTGGGATACGTGAGATTGCCGCTTGCCACAGAAATCCCCAGTCTTTTTCACCCTCAGACATGCCGATGATCTTTGCATTAACACGTAGTGGATGGCCACACAGTGGTATCTCACTCAGGTGACCTCTCTGTGCATGGACCACACTGCCAAGCAGGCTCGGCTTCAGGAGCCAGGCAGGCACGGGGAGTCCGGAGATCCCGCAGGTGTGACTGGTGGTGGCACAGTGGGAGCTGGCGTGGGCAAAGGAAGGGAGGACTTCCTGGTCCCGGCGGACCCGACACTTTTCTGGGGTAAGCTTGCCATGCGACTGTGGCAGGCAGGACTTCTGCTAGAAGTGAGGTCACTTCCTATCTTGTCTGAAAGTTGTCCTTTAACTAGCGATGAAGTACGCCATCTACCACACTGGCTCATGCCCGCAGCAAATGCGACTCATCTGTGTTGGTACAGTAGAGAAAACTGTGCTTCTACTAAATGAGGTACAATGCAAAGACTTCACTAGCTCTAACCATGCTGAAGAATACTGAAAATCTCCTAAGGCCTGCATGAATTAATGAATAAATGAATTAACCAGTTCTTCTAGTTTTACAGAAGTTGTTTGCATATGTTTATTTTTGTTTTGAAATGATAAGCACATCTTTGGTATTTACATAAATGTAAGGAACATGCTTGTCATCACTGAGAGCTGTTCTTCAGGAATCATCCATGTCTTATGATGTCCAATACACATATGAAATACTTTGTTATATTTTTTAATACAGACTGAATAGTAAGTGCAACATTGTCTAATTCAGCCTTTTATCACTTGCCCTATAAGCCCCTGTAAATTCATATTCAGCTGTACAAGGCCGGCATGTTCATCTGAGTTTATCTGTTGATACAGACAAAATAATTCTTTTTTCTTGGATGGGATCATTGTACAATGTGGCAGCTTACTACTTCATTAAGCCATGCTTGATCACTTGACTACTTCCTAAAGAAATTTGTGAAATGTTCATATCTCTCTTCATTGTGGACTTGCAACAAAACCATAGCTTTCATGGATGCCTTCACTGAGTATCTCATTCTCTCACAGTCAGCACATAGTTTAATTATGGTTATTATTAAAGCAGAACTGGAACACGGTGAAAGAAGTGGAGATCACATCCACTATCTGTATTTCAGTTCCTTATTTCTTATATTTCTGTGTCAAAACCTCTCTTTCCCTCCAATTTAATCATGCAGAGAAAGAGAAAAACATATCTATTGTCTACAAATATATTTTCCTCTCATGGGAACATTCATGAAATAAAGATGAAATTCATCCTGATTGAAATTTTTTTGTTTAAATTATAAACAAAAATATTTCTGTATCACAACAGCTTGGTTGATGCGAGATGCACATAGACAAATACTGGGTTAACAACATAAGATCTAACTGATAAACTATGATGCCATGAACACAAAGTAGCATTAATCCAATAACATGGTCTCTCTGTATTGGTAGTAAGTGACAGACCAGCCAACCCTTTCAGAGTTCAACTGTTTTCATCTCTTTGATATACAACTAAAGTTACACTATCATATAATGCATCATTTCTTATTGGATATTTTTACTGTTACAAAAAGCCTACTTACATTTCTAAACCAGAATACATTTCCACAAAACTCTACATCTAATTAACATAGTATGTTCAACAGAATCTCATGTTGCCTGAAAAGACGAATAGAAAAATAGGTGGTAATAAAAACAGGTTTTCAAAGGACTTGTCTCCTAGTTATTTACAATTTCTCTTAAATTCATTCAGTCTCCTAAAATATTCTAAGAAACGGTCTTATCCATTACTGTAGGGCAGATACAGCTTTTTAACAGACATTAAACACAAATAACGCTTAATTTCTAACTTAGATGATTGTCTTATGAGTACTAGCTGTAAAAGCATGTTTTATGTATTGCCCTCCTCCTGTTCTTACTTTTTAGCTTCTTCAAATGCAAAAGTGTTAGAACTCTGTCTCGAGTTGTTTGCTCCCTAAATCAATCAGAAGTTGTTGAAGTAGATGAGATGGTGTATGTGAAATCAATAAAGTATGTAATATGGAGGCAGAACTATGTAATGATGATGAGATTCCTTCTGACTCTGTAACCTGTTCAATTATGAACTTGCCCTAATGTACCTGTCCATGCCATTCTACTGATGGCCATCAGTGTAAGCCAAGAGCAGTGCCTCCTGAGTGATGTTTAAATTCAACCGTGACTGCAGTAGCATGGCTACTCAAAGATCTTTTCTGAAGTATGCCTGAATGTATTAGTGTTCCTTGCTCCAGAACAATCTCAGGTCTCTGCTTTAACTTCTGGGCTTGACAGCTGTGCTATCCAACAAAGTTGAAAAATCTTTGCCTTTTTATATTAGGAGTTTCCAAGTCATATCATATATATGATATAATATGACATAATGCATCATATGATAAGATGTATCTATAGTAGAAGAAAACTCTCCTTTAAGAATTATTCCAATATATGTATTAAATCCATTATGAAATAGAAAATAATGCTCGCTTCCAAAAACTATATTGCTATTGAAAATCATGTTACATAATCATTAAGAATCATACTGCTGTCTTACTTAACATCTGAATAATCACTGTGTAGAAAAATGTTGTAGGTGAGCACTATGTCATTGCCTCTCGAGTATTCTTTATCTTAACAAGAAAGCTGCTACATTTTGCCTTAGCTTGAATGATTAATGTGCTACTTTATAAAATAGACATACATGTTTGCTTGAGATTGTTCTCTTTCCCAAGTAACATTTATTGGACATGGTTGGTGAAGAGATAGTGAACCAGATGGACCTTTCCTCTGACCCAGCATGGCTGTTCTTTTAACAGTACTTAGCAGAGTTTAAATCAAGAAATGACAATAACAGGATGAATGATGCATCTTTTCCTCCCATACGTGGACATTCTCAAACCTCTTCCATGCAGTGAGCCTGAAGCAAGAGGTCTCTTCCATCACTAGCTACCTGATCTTTCAGAAACCAGTGAAAAAAACAGCCGGACCCCAAATAGGAAATTTGGAAATAGTTCCCTCCTATCAAGGCAATGCAATTTTCCACTTAATTATTTTCAACCAAAATAATTTAATTGTTATTCTGGATTATATGAGGGGACTGATTCACCTTTTGACCAGAATCATACTTTTTAGTTCGAAAAAATCACATAAGGACCATCAGTGTACTAAAAGCATTCTAGCCGATCCATTTAATACTGACATAATTACTAAGAATTAATCTTTACTTAGCCATCCTTTTCTTTGTTGTGTTTTTTTTTTCTTTTCTTTTCTTTTCTTTTTTTTCCCCTTCTCTGTGCATTATGAGCGATGGGCATAATTGCAAGAAAAAACAACTTGTCCATACTGATAATGTCTCTCTCCTTGGTAATTACTAACTTTTTCTCCTAAGAGTCAATCAAGTTTTGAATGTGATAGTTTGTTAATGAGAAACAAATAGTTACAATGCTTAATGCATGTTTTTAACTGACGCTGTTCTATTGTAGTAGTTCAAAACTGGAAGAATGTTTTATTAGTGGGGTATCCCTACTTCGATTTTGAGCTTTTTTCTGCATATTAATATGAAAAGCTAAATTCTGCAAAGAGACAGACAGGCAGACAGTAGAAAACTATCAATGAAAATGGCTGTGACAATTTCTTACATACCACAGGCTGAAAAGAAGGAATTAACACATGGAACTTTACAATGATACGACCTGAAGACACAGATTCTGGAGACTGGAAAAACAGTAACTTCACATAATTTGCTGAAGCCATTCATGGGACACAACACACTAATCACAAAAACTTCCAAGGAAAGCAAAATAAAAAATAAAACACATGGCAAATAAACAATATAATGTACACTCAAAGCACCCTGACAAGTAGAACTTGGATATGAATTATGTTTGTTTTCTTGGTACTTGAGCTTTAATATCCCAGTAAGACTGCCTATCTGCAGGGACAGCAGCTGTTTTTTATATTTTATTGTTTTCTTTAATCTAAAATAAGAATTTTTATTGAATGTACAAGCCTTGCTCTTTGTGCATAACAATAAATGGCTTTTTCAATAGAACTACATATTTGAAAAAACCTCCATAAATACATAAAAAATTCTGGGCAAAAGCATTAAAAATACAAAACCTTGTAAGATTATTTATGAATCACTCTCAATTAGAATCAAATAGAAAAAATAATGCTAATTTTGTCTACTCGTGCTGTTTCTCACAGAAGTATTCCTAGCAAAGAGTAAGGAACTACCATCACAAAATTACAGAAAAGGTAGGGCACAGAAAATAAAGTGTAAATGCAGCAAAAGCAATTTCTTCAAATCAAATTATTGCTATACTCCCTTAAGGTCAAACATGTTCTGCTCAATTTAAGCACCCATTTCAGGTATGGCTTCTCTAACAAATAAAATCTAAAATCAACCTTCTGACCTTAGGAGGGGAACAATAGAGGATAAGTCCTTAATTTCTCATGAGTCAATGGAAAGAGGCACCTCTGAGAATCACAAAGATGAGATTTCAACAGCCCCTTTAGCTAACCCAATCCAGTGTTTAGCCACTCTCAATGAGTATTTTTTCCTTATGTCCAATCCAAATTTCCTTTGTGGCAACTTCTGACCACTGCCTTCTCACACTATACACTCTTTAGAAGAGTCTGGCCTTTTAGGTAGTTGAAGAGTATAACTAGATCCTCCATTAACCTTCTCTTCCTCAGACTAAACCAACCCTGTTCCCTCAGCCTCTCCCTGTGCATTATACGCTCCAATCCATGAACCATCCTCGGGGCCCTCTGCTCCAGTTTGTTGACATTTCTCTTGTACTGGGCAACACAGCACTACAGATGCAGCTACCCTCCCCCTAAAAGAGCACAACGTATGGTTGCCTGTTTCACAGTAAGAGTGCACTGTTGGCTCATATTCAACCTGGCATCCATTGTAAAGCCCAGGTTCTTTTCAACAGGGCTGCTACCCTGCCAGGTTCCCAGCCTGTACTGACGCATGAGGTTAATCCCTCTTAGATGCAGAACTACATGAGCCTTTTCTTGGCCCTCTCCTCGAGCTTCTTAAGGATCCTCCGGGTTGAAACTCTGCCACTTGTCCTCTCATCCTGACCTCACCCCCTAATTTACTACCTTCTGTAAATTCGCTAATGCTGATGTGTCATCATCCAGGTCACTGATGGACATATTTACATTAGACCACCACTAGATGATTAGAAAGTAAAACTAGCTCTGGAAATAGGGGAAAGAATGCTACACTGTCTACCAGTGCCACCTGAGCTATAGATATTAGATGTTCCTAACAGAAGAAAAAGTCACCTCTGCAGAACAAACACTGCTAAACATGTTTGGATGTGCACAGCTATGCGCTGAGGGAACTTCTGGTGCAGAAGGTAAGCACCTACACCTTAGGATGATGGAGAATAGATGGCCACACTTCCTGTCTGGATTTAGATGAACTTCAGGAGCTAATGTCCTAGTTTAGACAAGATTCCAGCTGACAGTATTCCACTCAATGGGTATAAGGAGCTAGAAATAATTCCCAGATGCTCAGGGACAGTAAGTGGCAGCGTATAAGGCCAGCTCAAATGACCTGAAGAGTGTTTAGATCCTCAATACTTGATAGAATATACACATAAACATTATGGAATTTCTATGGTAACAGTTCAAAGCAGTGTCTTATCATTGTGTGGAAAGTTTAAGTTTCTAGAACTGTACTTTATTGTTACAAAATAAATTTTTTTTTTAGTAATGATTCTTTCCTTGAGAATGTTTCTTGTTTCTTGTTTTAAAGCTCTTTTTATAGCTTCTTATTGCAGGATGGTGAAGCTAACAGTCTAATACCCTGGTCTCCATTTCAATAGGTCTGTTGCACAGACAAGAGAAGAGATTTTCATCCTGTGTATGACAAAATGGCAGAAGAAAACAAATTATAATTATGTAGGGACACACTCTTGTTTTCAAATATAGTTCGGCATCTCAAGTTTCACTCTTCAATGCCTGTCTATGGTACGTTATGTTGCTTTTCCAGCTCTACATAATCTTCCATTATTGTGCAATCAGAAGCTTTCTTACAAAGATAAGCTAGATTCCTTGTGAAAAGCTTATTTGCTGCAGAAGGTGCTTTAGTTGTAGAAAATTGAAATACTGGTTTCTTAGCAAAACCCTTTGTTGTTACTAGTTTGCTGATATGCACAAATAATTAAATGGAGACAAAGATATGAATGTGGTTTTGTGATAGGATTGCTCCTCTGTTACAAACCACGGCTCTATGTTCATAGTCTTACAATATATTTGAAAGACTGCAATATATTCTGTTCTCAGCACCCTTTACAACAGACGTGCAGTATTTGACATATGCACACAACTTCATTAGCAGAGAGATGATTAAATGAAATTATTGATGTATGAAATTGGCTGCCTTCTCCTCTTACCCGTATATACAAGAGACAGGAAATGCTTTTGAAATGCAAGATCTAAGATATAGGCCAAAACACCTTGAGGGAGGAATTTAGGAGCTACCAAGCTTCTGGAGAATCCTCAGTTTGTTTCTTGCCTTTTAAAGCCAAAAAACAACCTGTGGAATGGAGTAGTTTTTGATTTTACACAATTAAGCACAGAGCACAGTTGATATTCTGCGATCCCTTTAAACCACTCTTCAGTTCTAAGGTATAATCAAGTGTACCGAAGTCATTTATAAAACACATTTCTCTAACCTGTTCTCAAAGACATTAGTAATAGAGGTTCTACATTTCCAAGCAATTTTGAAGACAGTTTTTCCCACTGTTCTTGAAAAAGCCTGCCTTTTACTATGATGCAGACAATTAGAGTTGCAATTGGTTTTCTTAAATTATTGCACCCAATACTTAGATAGTCTACATATCTGTGTACCTGATTCATAGGCATAGCAAAGTATTTACATGTATATGTCAATTTGTAAGTCTGCCTTTACAAATGTAATATGCAAAAGAAGAGCAATACACGGAAAATCTGCAGTTTTAAGTATATAGAAGAACTGCTCTCATTTCATCATTCGTGGATTAAATATATGAATTCATTCTCTGTAGTCATCTATTTAAAATGCCTTATAGAAATAATGCCTTGGAAAATATTCTTATTAGTAGTTAATTTTGCTGCTAATAGACTAGATTGCAGTATCTCTCAAGCAAAGTGCTAGAAGGTACATTGTTCTAGATATTTAAAAAACATACAAAGACATATAGATTTTTCACAGTCCTTCTCCTTTCGTCTGTATATGCTTTTTAAAATACAATAAATTTTTTTTCTAACAAGAATGTAGATGGTCTATTGGAAATTTTGATAAAAGTTGTATTTTCTCCCATAAATTCCACTCATTGTTTTTTCATTTCCTGCACAGGTTGTCTAAAGTGCATATTTAATATCCTCGTTTTCAGTCAATCATTTAGAACCATTGTTTTACATGGATTCTGTCTAATACTGCTTAATTTTTATTACAATAAAAATACTTATTTGTGAAACACATCAGATAATACTAACAGGGAAATACTTTAAAAAACAAGAAGAACAATTTTTTCCCTCAGGACGTTAGTCTCACAATTTGACTTTCCTTGACATGTACTAGCTAGGAATTATTTTACACTTCTAATGCATCCCATGTAGTTTTCAAGAAAAAAACCCCAACTTTTAAAAATAGGATCCATGTTAATAGAAATAACTTGGTGAAATAACATAGCCTTTTTAGGCAATGAAGCAGAGAAAATAAAAACTAGTTGTATATCATTCTGCACCTTGATGTGTTATGCATATGCTATTAATTTTCTATTCAGCCTTTGTAATCTGAGCTCGTTTCCACCTTTTATGTGACTCTGTTTCTTGGGTCAGTCTTCAGGTTCCTCCATCACTGAAGAACTTACAATTTAGCCCAGTTGGTCTTTTATTGAATTGCCTCTCTTTCTTTTGCTAGACAGTAATTTGTGTGGGTGCCCTTCATATTGTTCCTTTAAGAAACTGCCAACTTGCTTTAGTTGCAGTTATGAAAGAATGCTTCTGCCTAAACGTGAAAACAAATAGCCTGTCTCGTTCTTAGCTCTCTGCAGGGAAAAAAATTGTTGTGAACTCTCATTCAAATACTGGTACAGCATCTTTCCACAAAACTATTATAGAAAATACCTGTAAGGAAAAGTAGGTTTTAAGACATGAAATTTTAAAGCTGTAAAAGAAAATAGATAACCTCTAAGGTAAGTTATATAGATGTATGTAACTGAGAATCCTTTCTGAAAAGCTTTAGCAGGGAAATGAAATTACAGAGATGTACTTTTCCTTTCTTTAAGGAAATGAGCTGCCAAAATTCTCATTTTTGTAAGGAAAAACAGTTTTAAGTGGTTTCAAAGAAGATGCATGTAAGCCACTTGGGCAGATGGCTCTTTTAGTTAAAGAACCCAAGTAAAGAAGAGAAACAGCTTAGAACCCAAGTGTAGAAGAGAAACAATATCATTAAAGCAAAGTAGTTTTCTTTCATACAGTCAGACAGCCAAGCAAAGGGCACGTCTGTCGCGAACGAGTGGTTTAGAGGCCGCCCAAAGAATCACCTTCAAAGGTATTAGCAGAAAGTGATTTTAATAGAGATTTATAAAGGTGCGAGTTTGATGGCAAGGTTCACTCTACTACTTACTACACGGATAAAACAAAGAAAAATCATATTATGTCTAAGGGTTTGTATCTTAGGGACTATATATGTTTAGCAGCAGTCTAGGGTTCATTCACAGTTTTAGTAGCACTTAATCATTAACTAATCATTAACAAGCTTTAGCAGCACTTAATCATTAACCAATGTAATATTTACGAAGTAAGTGTTAGCAGAGCCTACTACAATCACCACTTAATTACGGATTATGCTTACTATTAGTTCACACACACAGAGAATGAAATATATATATATAAATGTACAAAAGGTATACCTGTTAAAAATTCCCCTGGAGTTCAGTGAAGAAGTATTCACATGAAGTGTGTTTCTCTCAACGGGCGAGGGTTGAGCATCAAGGAGTGAAGGGGTTCAGCCCAGGTCCCGTCGTCAGCTTTCGGCGACGGTCCTCCGAATATCGCAGACCCGAGAGGTCACGAGCTCTGAGAGGCGTCCCACTGAGAGGGAGATGCTGGGTGCAGCCCGCGGTCCAGGAGAGCTCAAAGGGCCTCACTTAGGACCACCGATTACAGGTTCGCAAGATGATTGGCTTTAGTCATCCGTAAATTTCCGTCCCGGCCACAGTCCCAGGTGGCAATTACTACAAATTCTCAAGGTTTCAGTGTTGTTCTACTGGACACCTGGGCCAGGCAGTAGAAGCACCTTCCCAGCCTCAGCAGGCAGAGCCTCTGATATGGTCAAGGGGCGCTCAGCCGCCAGACTCAGTACACCAAGGCCGCGGTCTCGTGGAAATTTCTGAGCAGTCTGGGAGGCGAGGCTGGGGGGAAACGCACCACCACAACGTCTACAGCACTAGATGCTGACCGTCACATGTCCGGCTGACCTAGAAAGTGGATGGACCATACATGAGCAAAAAGTAGTGTAGTGGCATCAGCGTGCTACTGAGTTTGAGTTAACAAGCCCCACTTCTCTGCATGGCCTGTTAACTCGAGCTCAGGATGATGCCTGCAGTTTTGATGTTTGCTATCCTTTGCTGGCTAGTTCCAATGATGACTTCCCTCATTCCACCTAAATACCTTTGCTGGTGTCAAGCCTTATTCTGCAGTATACTTAAGCAATATTCTTTCATTTCCATGGTGAAATTTCCAATTTCTGACTGTTTCTTGTCTGATTATTGTGTTCTGATATCTCCTTCTTTGGCAATACATTTTTTTTTATCTCTGTTCTTATACTCAACTCTCTATTCTTATTGCATTGCTTTTTAGGACTTTTTAGGACTTTAGGACCCCACCTTCATTAGACTTTGTATGATTTTCTCCTTTAATTTCCAAAGATTCAGTTTTTCTAGCACCTCTTTCTACCACAAGTTCTGGCTCTCAAACATCATCTACAGCTATATGTTTAGCTATAACTTAATAGAAAAGAAAGTTGGAATTAACAAAATCTGCCATTTTAAAACAAAGCAATTTGCTACATTTAGGAATTATGTGTATCTCTGAAATTTTCAAATGAATATAACTGAACAAATTAATCTGTTACTGAAAGTGATTTTAAGAGGAGAAATATTGTCTAATTATTAATCAGAATTGCAAAAAGTGGCTGATTGTACCACAGTACCTTGGGATTAAAAACAGAAATTTTGCAGTATCTGTGAGCAAGGTTTAAAATTTCAATTTCTTTTATTACAAAATGTTTATTTAATTACAATAATAATATGCCATAGGTATAATACAAGATGAGAATCATGCTGTAACAACTCATGTTGCTCAAAATACAAAGGAATAAGATACAGATCTAGTCAATCTCCCCAAGCATGTTATTTCATTATCTACTATCAATAAAATGTAGTACAGTTATGTTTTACTATGCCTAGTTTCATGCCAACTAAAACTTCAGTATGATTGATCACACTTGATCTATTATATATCTGCATTGTCTTTGCAAGGCTGTAGCTTTGAAATGGAAAAAATGGCCAATGTCTTTAATACTGTTTAGAGTGTTTTATCTCAAATATCTAAATCAAGATTATATTTCTGTTATAAAAGCATGCTTTATATACGTTTTCTTTCCCCCATCCCCCATACGCGTCAGTTAATGTTAGCAGGTAAATGTAGTTTATCTGAATTAGACACATGACCATTTCTTGGCTGGTATTTTAACAAAGTAAAGATTACTTGTAACAATATTCTAACACTTAAGGTGAGTATACAAATATATTCTTTCTATTTTTTTCAAACATAAAAAATTATTCTCATCCAGAGGAAGGACAGTTGAAGTAAATGGCTGCTGAAGCAATTAGGAAGCAGAGATGCATTTCTTTATAAAGACAGAGAAATCTAGATAGATTGGAGCATTGGGCAATCATCAATGGAATGAAATTTTACAAGAACAAATGCCAGATTTTGCACTTGGGATGGAGTAACACCAGTGTGCTGGTTTTGGCTGGGATAGAGTTAATTTTCTTCACAGTAGCTAGTATGGGGCTATGTTTTGGATTTGTGCTGGAAACAGTGTTGATAACACAGGGATGTTTTCGTTACTGCTGAGCAGTGCTGACACAGAGTCAAGGCCTTTTCTGCTCCTCACCCCACCCCAGCAGCGAGTAGGCTGGGGGTGCACAAGAAGCTGGAAGGGGACACAGCTGGGACAGCTGACCCCAACTGACCAATGGGGTATTCCATACCATATGACGTCATGCTCAGCATATAAAGCTGGGGGAAGAAGAAGGAAGGGGGGGCATTTGGAGTGATGGTGTTTGTCTTCCCAAGTAACCGTTACGTGTGATGGAGCCCTGCTTTCCTGGAGATGGCTGAACACTTGCCTGCTGATGGGAAGTAGTGAATGAATTCCTTGTTTTGCTTTGCTTGTGAGCACGGCTTTTGCTTTACCTATTGAACTGTCTTTATCTCAACCCATGAATTTTCTCACTTTTGCTTTTCCGATTCTCTCCCACATCCCACAGCGAGCGGCTGTGTGGTGCTTAGTTGCCAGCTGGGGTGAAACCATGACAGCCGGGCACAAGTATAGATTGGGAGAGGAGTGGCTGGAGAGCAGAAAGAGATCCGGGGGTGCTGGTCGGCAGCAGGCTCCGTGTGAGTCAGCAGTGTGCCCTGGCAGCCAGGAGGGCAAACCACATCCCGGGGAGCATCAAACACAGCATAACCAGCCTGTCAAAAGAGGTGATTATCCCGCTGTGTATCCCGCAGCGTTGGTATGGCATCACCTCTACCACAGTGTGCAGTTCTGGGCCCTACAATTTAAGAAGGATGTGAAGGTCCTGGAATGTGTCCAGAGGAGGCCAACAAAGCTGGTGAAAGGGCTGGAAGGCATGTTCTATGAGGAGCGGCTGAGGACTTTGGGTTAGTCTAGTTTGGAGAAAAGGAGAAAATGAGGGGCGACCTCATTGTTCTCTACAGTTTCCTGAGGAGGGGACATGAAGAAGGAGCTGCTGGTTTCTTCTCCCTCATATCTAGTGATAGGAGACATGGGAATGCTTCCAAGCTGTGCAGGCGAGGTTCAGACTGGACACTAGGAAGCATTTCTTTACCGAGAGGGTGGTCAAACACTGGAACAGGCTTCTTAAAGAGGTGGTTGATACCCCAAGCCTGTCAGTGTTTCAGAGGCGTTTGGACAATGCCCTTAATAACTTGCTTTAACTTTTGGTCAGCCCTGAAGTGGTCAGGCAGTTGGACTAGATGATCGCTGTAGGTCCCTTCTGACTGAACGTTTCTATTCTATTCTATTCTATTCTATTCTATTCTATTCTATTCTATTCTATTCTATTCTATAAAAAAAAATACCAGCAGCTAATTCTCCAGAGTTACCCACAGCTGGAATTTCAATCCCATTGTTATTGTGTAGCTCAAAGGTATGGATGTTTGCAACATCCTTAGGATAAAAAATTAACCTACACCACCTCAGAATAGCAATGACAGATGCTTGATAACTAGTATATGGAAACGCACAGACAGAATTCTTTAAATGGCTTGGGAGGACGGGGGTATGACTCTGACCCCACCAATCCATGTACATTTTCATGTTGACAGAGCTCATTTTAATGCCTTTCATCACAACCTACACTGTTTGTTTCCTCCCCTCTGACATCTCTTTACTTACATCTGCTTATTTATTTTGTAGGATCTATGGTGAACAGGATCTAGGAACTGGTCCACCTGAAAACAACTTGCAAATTTGATCAGACCTTCCACAGAATAAGAGATTGTTAGTTGCTCGATTCAGTTCACCGTCTGGCTCCACAGTCAATTGTGTCAATGCAAAAGAGAGGCAATGCACTCTGACTTCAAATGAGCAGGGAAAAATCAGGGAGGCTTTTCTTAATGTATGAAAGATGACTAAAGAAAGCGTAGGGAAATGAAGACTGAATAAAAACATTATATATACCTTCAGATATTGAAAAATAGAAAAGTCTTAGGCCAGTGCTGCTGTTGAATGTGGAACTTTACCCTAAGAATCACTGCAAAATAGGGTCAGAAACAGCCCTAAGACGGCACCTGCTCTATCTCTAATATCAAAGCACTTTCTCATTCCTGAAAGACATTTTTGTAAACTACTCTTAATGATTCAATGATGGATTTCCACAATCTGCCAAGAAACCTAGAAATATTAAAAAAACCCTGCCTTCTCCATAACCTCTCTGAAACCCTTACATGAAAGTCTTCCTAATCTCTCCTATAAATCACATGTTCTGTGATTTGGAACTATTACTGTTTGCTCTGTGTATCACAGACAGAGAACAGATTAACGTGTTTCTTTTTGCAGTGGCTTTTAAGTATTTGAAAATTGTTATCATATCCCTCTACTCTTGTCCTTCTATCTTATCTCTCAAGATCAAAGATTTCAAATTTTTCCCTTGTCATAGATTTCTCTGGATTTCTGAGAAAGCTTTTTTTTCTCTTAGATTCTTTGAAATTATTCTACCTCTTCTTGAAGCAAAACACCCCAAAAATGAATTAAATACTTCAACTTAGCCATTACCATTGCTGAAAAGTAGAAGAAAAAATACACATCTTACAAATTGTACTCTTCTTTATATCCGATATACTTGCCCTTCTCACGAATGAGTAAACCAGGAAGTAGCCATATGTCTAACTCAGATAAAATATGTTTATCTGCAAAGAATAACTGAAACATATGGCAAAACAGAAAGTCTTCCTTTTGCAAACAAAGCATGGTTTCAATATGCAAATAAATTTCATATTCAGATACTTGAAATGAAACACATCAAACAGTATTCAACAAGCCCAACTCTCGCTCAGCTTGTGATCTGCGCTATTCTATGGATCCTTTTATTTTTGCAGAATTAGTATTTAGTTGTTCCCCACCGTATTGCTGTGTGATTATTTTTTCCTACCTAAATTCATAAGTTTCCATCCTTTCTTGTGGTGTTGTCTCCTACTTTTTCATAACATGATTTCAATTTTTAAAGGCTATTTTGGATTATCTGCCATTGCAGCTCCACCACACCAATTGTCTTTCATTTGTTTACTTGTTAAGTCAATGTTTAAGGATGTTAATAAAAATCCTGACTAGTACTGGATACAGGACAGACACATAGAACTCCACTTGACACAGACTTTTGATGCTGAACCACTGATAACTACCTCCGATTTGATTTTACAGCTAGTTTTGTTTTCACCCTAACATAAATTCATCTTGACCATGTTTCCCTGCTAGCTTACGAAAATGGCATGTGATACAGCATTGAAAGCCTTATTAAAGTCAAGATATCTAATATTTACTGTTTCTTTATCTATGAGGTCTGCTATCCTCTCAGAGAAAGAGATCAAACTGCTTTGATATCATTTGTTCATGACAGAGCTGTTAAGTTACTCATCTACTTGTCCCCCTCTTGATGTTTATAGGTAAGTAGTTCAATTATATTGTTCTATTTCCCTCCTTCAAAATTAAACAGATTCCACTAGCTCTCCCTTTTCGTATGAACTGCATTCAGCAGCTCATTGAGACTGATTTCTTCAATGAAGCTAATTAAAATCTTTGGCCTTTCCACTTTTTAGAGAACTAAAATTCTCTTGGTCTTTCTCTTGCTTCTCTTGCTGTACCAGAGCGGTATTTCACATTTGCCAAATTGTCCCTCTTTAGTCACATCTCGTTTCATGTCTCATGCTTGGGAAAGCTAGGATAATCTTGAATTATAAGAAAACCAAGAGCCTATGCTGTTAATAAGTCAAGGAAGATTCATTCATATTCAAAGGCTTTAAACAGGGCCTAACCCAGGAAGATAAATGTGCTGTATTAAACTGGTCCCTTGAGGGAAAGGATAGGCAAGGCATGTAAGGATCTCCGTAAGGAAAAGAAATATATTCTACAGTAAAATGTGAAAAGGACTCACAAGCAACATTTACTGTAGTAAACAAAATAAGGTCATGGCACAAGCTCAAGCACTAGTATGCATCTGTCCACATCATTTAACAGTTAGCACACTCCTGATCGAGTTTTAGCCTGTTCAAATCAGCACTCTTCCAGAGGGTGCACAGAGGAGTTTGGGAAGTGGCATGGACCAGTCACTGTTCCCTACAGGCAGTATGGGACAAGGCCATACTGGTTTGGAGGAAAAAAAGTTTAACAATATGGATATGGGATGTGTGGCGCCACATCTTCTTGGGGCTACAGAATTGTCCCTGGCTCATTTTACATACTGGTATAGACACAGCCACTAATTTTTGCCTAATTAATCAGTGGTTTCCTTTACTTTGAGTGCTCCAAGTGTTCTGGATTTGTCTGAGTTTGTCCCTGTTTTATACAATTCTCTTCTACTCATCTGTGGCCATTTGACCTAACTTCTGCTTTCTTTGTGCTTACTTCTTATATTTGAGGTCAAACAAGAACTTATGATTTATTTGGGCTGTTGCTCTCTACACTGTATACCCTCTGCATTGGAGGAGTGTGTAGTTAGTACAATAGTATACTGTATTTAAGGTGATACCTGTCTTCCTTTAGTCTTTTCTTAGATTTACCTCCTGTGAAATATTATGTATTAATTTTCAGAGCTGAAGTCTGCTAATTTGGAATCTGATGGTTTTATTTTGCTGTATTCCTTTCATCAAAACATATCTGAGTAGTCAAAATCCTTCACTGTCACTATCGATGGTAGGCGATTCTACTGGTTGCTCATTAGAAGCTTTGTTTTAATGATCTTTCTAGGTTAATTGTGTTTACTGGGCCCTCACCAAGATAATGGTCTACGTGCTTGTTCCCTTTAAAAACTATCCAGAAATTTCAGTACATTTATCTGCTACCGTATTACAGACTCCAGACCAAGTGTCCAAGCAAACATCACCGAGCCTCTCCTATATCTACCCATATGGTCAGTATAGAAAGTACAATCAGCCTGTTATGACTTGATATAGCAGAGAATCAGTAGGATAATTAATATGTATTACTATAAAACAATGTAGCTTCTTTGTGAAGGACAAAGGGGGATAAAAAGGAGGTGGTGTTTGCTTGACACTGGAAACAATGCAATCATCAGCTATATATATTTGGAGGAAATGATCTGAAGTGTAAGTTGGAAGAGCATTCTTAAGAAACAAGAAATTTACACATGAACAACAGTGAAACGGGAGCATGTTAGTTTGGAACGCACCAACAGATATAAACACGCTTTCTGAAGAGACAGAAAGTAAGATAGCCTCAGCATGCAAGAACTAAGCCATTCTGTTCATTCAAAATCCAACTTACTGAAAGCTTCCAGCAGCTTGTGATAGAACATTCTCATGCCTTGAAGCTCACCGTAATGGAAAGCTGTGGGACAGAGGCTGCAGCCCCGGATGAAAAAAAAAATTCAAATTAAATGTGGTAGTGTAGGTGCTAAAGAGAAATTGTCTAAATGCAAAAAACCAAAGAAGGTAAGGACCAGAGACAACTCAAGAAGTCTCCATTGTGGTGAAAGAGCAGGCCTAATTGAGTAACGTGGCAAAATCCAGATGGTTTTAAAATATTGTTAGTAGAAAAGAACCATAAAAGCACATTATATATGTATAACTATGTATAGAGTTGGAGGAGAATTTCCCTAAATAAAAAACAGTTTCAAAACCATAAGCAAGAAACAGCTAGAATAGCAAAAACATGAAAAGGAAAGGAGTCTGATCCATATCTCTCAGTTAACCTCTCAATTAACTATACGTTGCCTGCTTGCAGCATTAACTCTTCAGCACAGAGATTTCTGTTTCTGCATGTCTAAAAAATTCATAAACTACATCAGTAAATTACACTTTCATGTTTTTAAAGTGGTTGTCAATGCTGTGATGGAACCCTGCAGCTCTTGAACTGGAAAAATTACCTTTTTTGAAGTTGTAGTTATTTTCCATTACAGATCTGCCAAAATGACTGGCCTAAATTTGAATTATATTACAGGAATATACCCTGTAAGCTGATAGATGTCTATCCTTCATTACATGCTAACTGGTTTAGTTATAACATTGCTTAATCTTCACTTTGTTTATATACAAATCTTCTAAAATAAGTACTGACAAAACTCAGAGGTCTTATTTTGTTTCTCAGTCAAGATTCAGCAGAGATTGTGATACAGTGCTCAACTACCAAGGTCATAGAATCATAGAATCATTAAGGTTGGAAAAGACCTCTAAGATCATCGAGTCCAACCATCAACCCAACACCACCATGCCCACCAAACCATGTCCCTAAGCGCCTCATCTACACGTCTTTTAAATACTTCCAGGTAGGTGATGATGAAAATAAAATATTTTCCAATATATTTACTAATATATTAGAAAACATCATGGATAGATAAAATTATTCACACCCATTGAAATGTAGAACATACACAAAAAAATTTAGGTGCCATTTTTTTTTTCTAACTGTGCAGTAAAAATAGTCAATCTGATTCAGTTGAAGGTAGCAAACGGAATATGTGAATTGCTTTTTTCCTCAGAACGTGAATTAACTGTAGAACTTGACAGAGACGGCAACAGCATTCAAAAAGTGCACATTAGTGTGATTTAAAACCACATTACGTATTACTTAGATGCTAACAAGGTCAGGAGAATTTTACAGTCTGAAACTAGTACAGGAAACTACTGCATCCATGCTTGTAAATCAAATTATCTAGGAAGATTCCTGGGCATTGGAACCTGATTGCCTATACTGTTAATTGTTGGAATGGTCCCTCACACAGATTTGGTCCAAGTCATCTATTATTCTCCAAAACAACTGCAAATCTGAATACAAATCTGGAGCTTGCACAAGGGACCAGTCCCAGTAGGCTGTCTGGATGCAACTACAGTTTTGGATAGCAAGACAATTTAAAAGTAGGCATATAGAGTATTTCATGTCAGTTGGCCTCCAAGCCAACTAGGTACATTTAATTTACTAAAAAAGATGCAACCATAATGACTGCCTGGTAGAAAGGAATGCTGAAACTTTTAAATATGCATAGGAAGCCTACTGATATTGTACTTAAAGAATATATAAAAAAGAAGCCAGCATGGCTTCAGCAAGGGCAAGCCCTGCCTGATCAATCTAGTGGCCTTCTATGATGGAATGACTACATCAGTGGACATGGGAAGGGCTACACATGTCCTCTTTCTGAACCTCTGTAAGGCCTTTGACCCAGTCCCCCACAACATCCCGCTCTGTAAACTGGCGACGTATGGATTTGAGGGGTGGACTCTCCGGTGGATGAGGAATTGGTTGGATGGTCACATCCAGAGCATAGTGATCAACGGCTCAATGTCCAGATGGAGATCGGTGACGACTGGTGTCCCTCAGGGGTCCGTATTGGGACCAGTACTGTTTAATATCTTCATCAATGACATAGTGGGATCGAGTGTGCCCTCAGCAAGTTTGCAGATGACACCAAGCTGAGGGGTGCAGTTGACACGCCTGAGGGACGGGATGCCATCCAGACGGACCTGGACAAGCTTGAGAAGTGGGCCCGTGTGAACCTCATGAGGTTCAACAAGGCCAAGTGCAGGGTCCTGCACCTCGGTCAGGGCAACCCCCAGTATCATGGGCAATGAAGGGATTGAGAGCAGCCCTGCCAAGAAGGACTTGGGGTTACTGGTGGATGAAAAGCTGGACATAACCCAGCAATGTGTGCTCGCAGCCCAGAAGGCCAACCGTATCCTGGGCTGTATCAAAAGAAGTGTGGCCAGCAGGTCGAGGGAGGAGATTCTGCCCCTTTCCTCTGCTCTGGTGAGACCCCACCTGCAGTGCTGTGTCCAGCAATGGAGCCCTCAGCACAGGAAAGACATGGACCTGTTGGAGCGGGTCCAGAGGAGGGCCACAAAAATGATCGTATGAGGGCAGGCTGAGAGAGTTGGGGTTGTTTAGGCTGCAGAAGAGAAGGCTCCAGGGAGACCTTATTGTGGCCTTTCAGCACTTAAAGGGGGCTTATAAGGAAGATGGGAACAGACTTTTTTAGCAGGGCCTGCAGTGATAGGACAAGAGGTAATGATTTTAAACTGAAAGAGAGTAGATTCAGACTAGATATAAGGAAGACATTTTTTACGATGAGGGTGGTGAAACACTGGCACAGGTTGCCCAGAGGTGGTAACATTCAAGGTCAGGTTGGACGGGACTCTGAGGAAGATGTTCCTGGCCATGGCAGGGGGGTTGGACTAGATGACCTTCCAACTGAAACTATTCTATGATTCTATAATTATAAGAATAAACAAGTATTCTTTTATAAGTATATGTTATGACTAGTGAACTGTAAGTGGTGTTTTATACATCAAAGCTGCATATGCTAATAAAGTATGATAATCTGTAAGACATGATTCGAAGCCACCGAGGCAAAGGGCTCCGGAGCGGAGGATCGCGCCGGGGGACCCTTCCTGAAGCGGCGAAACCGCGGCGAAAACCGCGAAGGCAACAGCGCAGGGGAGCGAGAGGGTGCCCCAGCCCCCCTCCCCCGAGCCGGAGGAGCGAGCTCCTGACGAGCGGCAGCTCTGACTCAGCGTGGGCGGGGCCAGGAGGGACGGCGGCCGAACCCCCTCAGGTACAAGAGCAGTCCCCAGGGAGCGCGAGCGACCCGGAGGGCGGGCGAACAGGGCGTGGCGCGTCAGAAGGGCGTGGCGTGGCAGTTTGCGCGGCAGTTGGCACAGGGCAGGGCGTGCGAGCAGGGCGCAGCCCCCCTCCAGGCTCCAGAGGCCAGCTCAGCTCGTGGTTGTCGCCCTCCCAGAAGAGGACCTGGCCATGGTATCCACTCGGCCGAAAGCCATCGCCAGGAGAAACGTGGCGACCCAGACGGAGCCCCTACGCAAACACACATCTGTCCAGGCCTCCGGCTGCAGGGAGTGCCTGAGGCTGTCCCTTGTACAGGAGGGCAGCAGAGACGATGCCTGTGTGCGCTGCGACCAGGTGGATGATCTGCTCAGCCTGGTGGCAGAGCTGAAGGAGGAAGTGGAGAGGCTAAGGAGCATCAGGGAGTGCGAGAGGGAGATAGATTGGTGGAGCCGCACCCTGCCATCCCTGAGGCAAGGGCAGCACACGGAGGCTCCGCAAGAAGCGGAGGAACCCCTGCCCTCTTGCCACTAGGCAGAAGGAGGAGACCCAGGCGACGGAGGGGAATGGACACAGGTCCCTGCTCGGGGTGCCAGGCGAACCCCCGGCCGGCCTTCCTCGCCTCAACCTTCCCAGCTGCCCCTACACAACAGATACGGGGCTCTGGAACTTGAGGGCCAGACGAACGAGGACGAAGATGAAGGCCCATCCAGGGGGTTGCCCGAGGAGAGGCAGCCAGCCCCACAAATTACGACTGCCTCCGCTAAGAAAAAAAGGAGGGTAATTGTCTTAGGTGATTCCCTTCTGAGGGGGACTGAGGGCCCAATTTGTCGGCCGGACCCATCCCACAGGGAAGTCTGCTGCCTCCCTGGGGCCCGGGTGAAGGACATTACTAGGAAACTCCCTAGTCTCGTGCAGGCCTCCGATTACTACCCGCTACTGGTTATACAGGCTGGCAGTGAGGAGGTTGCAGAGAGAAGTCCCGAAGGGATCAAAAGGGACTTCAGGGCACTGGGGCGACTGGTGGGAGGATCGGGAGCACAGGTGGTGTTTTCCTCGATCCCTTTAGTGGCAGGGCAGAACACCGAAAGGAACAGGAAAACTCATCGGATCAACACGTGGCTCAGGGGCTGGTGCCATCGGCAGAATTTTGGCTTCTTTGACCACGGGGAGGTTTACACGGCACCGGGCCTGCTGGCGACGGACGGAGTTCAGCTGTCTCGCAGGGGGAAAAGGATTCTCGCGTGTGAGTTGGCGGGGCTCATCGAGAGGGCTTTAAACTAGATTCGAAGGGGGACGGGGATAAAACCAGGGTCTCTAGAGAAGAGCCTAGGGACCGCACGCCATTGTCGGGGGAGAAATCGGCAGCCCAGCTGAAGTGCATCTATACCAATGCACGCAGCATGGGCGGCAAACAGGAGGAGCTGGAAGCCATTGTGCAGCGGGGTAGCTATGACTTAGTCGCCATCACGGAAACATGGTGGGATGAGTCGCACGATTGGAGTGCTGCAATGGACGGCTATAAGCTCTTCAGAAGGGACAGGCGAGGAAGGAGAGGCGGTGGGGTAGCCCTGTATGTTAGGGAGTGCTTCGACTGTCTAGAGCTCAATGGTAGTGATGACGAGGTCGAGTGCTTGTGGGTAAGGATGAGGGGGAAGGCCAACAAGGCAGATATCCTGCTGGGGGTCTGTTATAGACCACCTAGCCAGGAAGAGGAGGCAGATGAAATATTCTACCAGAGGCTGGCAGAAGTCTCCCAGTCGCTAGCCCTTGTTCTCGTGGGGGACTTCAACTTTCCGGATGTCTGCTGGAAATACCACACGGCAGAGAGGAAACAGTCGAGGAGGTTCCTGGAGTGTGTGGAGGATAACTTCCTGACGCAGCTGGTAAGCGAGCCCACCAGGGGAGATGCCTCGCTTGACCTGCTGTTCACAAACAGAGAAGGGCTGGTGGGAGATGTGGTGGTCGGAGGCCGGCTTGGGCTTAGCGACCATGAAATGGTAGAATTTTCGATACTTGGTGAAGTAAAGAGGGGGGCCAGCAAAACCGCTACCATGGACTTCCGGCGGGCGGACTTTGGCCTGCTCAGGACATTGGTCGAGAGGGTCCCTTGGGAGACAGTCCTGAAGGGCAAAGGGGTCCAGGAAGGCTGGACGTTCTTCAAGAAGGAAGTCTTAAAGGCGCAGGAGCGGGCTGTCCCCATGTGTCGAAAGAAGAACGGGCGGGGAAGGCGACCGGCCTGGCTGAACGGGGAGCTCTGGCTGGGACTCAGGGAAAAAAGGAGAGTTTATCACTTCTGGAGGAAGGGTCAGGCAACTCAGGAAGAGTACAGGGATCGCGTTAGGTCGTGCAGAGAGGAAATTAGAAAGGCAAAAGCCCGGCTAGAACTCAACCTGGCCACTGTCGTGAGAGACAACAAAAAATGCTTTTATAAGTATGTTAATGACAAAAGGAGAGCCAAGGAGAATCTCCATCCTCTATTGGATGCGGGGGGGAACGTTGCCACCAAGGACGAGGAAAAGGCTGAGGTACTCAATGCCTTCTTTGCCTCAGTCTTTAGTAGTCAGAGTGGTTATCCTCAGGGTACTCAGCCCCCTGAGCTGGAAGACAGGGACGACGAGCAGGATAAACCCCCCATAATTCAAGAGGATGAAGTTCATGACCTGCTATGCCACCTGGACGTTCACAAGTCTATGGGGCCGGATGGGATCCACCCGAGGGTACTGAGGGAGCTGGCGGAGGAGCTTGCCGAGCCGCTCTCCATCATTTACCAGCAGTCCTGGTTAACTGGGGAGGTCCCGGACGACTGGAGGCTCGCCAATGTGACTCCCATCTACAAGAAGGGCCGGAAGGAGGATCCGGGGAACTACAGACCGGTCAGCCTGACCTCAGTGCCGGGGAAGATCATGGAGCGGTTCATTTTGAGGGCGCTCACAAGCCACGTGCAGGACAACCAGGGGATCAGGCCCAGCCAGCACGGGTTCATGGAAGGCAGGTCCTGCTTGACCAACCTGATCTCTTTCTATGACCAGGTGACCCGCCTAGTGGATGAGGGAAAGGCAGTGGATGTGGTCTACTTGGACTTCAGTAAGGCCTTTGACACTGTCTCCCACAGCATTCTTCTAGAGAAGCTGGCGGCTCACGGCCTAGACAGGTCCACTCTTCGCTGGGTAAAAAACTGGCTGGACGGCCGAGCCCAGAGAGTTGTGGTGAACGGAGTTAAATCCAGTTGGCGGCCGGTCACGAGCGGTGTTCCCCAGGGCTCAGTACTGGGGCCGGTCCTGTTCAATATCTTCATCAATGATCTGGATGAGGGGATTGAGTGCTCCCTCAGTAAGTTTGCAGACGACACCAAGTTGGGCAGGAGTGTTGATCTGCTCGAGGGTAGGAAGGCTCTGCAGAGGGACCTGGACAGGCTGGATCGATGGGCCGAGGCCAACTGTATGAGATTCAACAAGGCCAAGTGCCGGGTCCTGCACTTCGGCCACAACAACCCCAGGCAACGCTACAGGCTTGGGGAAGAGTGGCTGGAAAGCTGCCCAGAGGAAAAGGACCTGGGGGTGCTGATTGACAGCCGGCTGAACATGAGCCGGCAGTGTGCTCAGGTGGCCAAGAAGGCCAACGGCATCCTGGCCTGTATCAGAAATAGTGTGGCCAGCAGGAGCAGGGAGGTGATCGTGCCCCTGTACTCGGCACTGGTGAGGCCGCACCTCGAATACTGTGTTCAGTTTTGGGCCCCTCACTACAAGAAGGACATGGAGGTGCTGGAGCGTGTCCAGAGGAGGGCAACGAAGCTGGTGAAGGGCCTGGAGCACAAGTCTTATGAGGAGCGGCTGAGGGAACTGGGGTTGTTTAGCCTGGAGAAGAGGAGGCTGAGGGGAGACCTCATCGCGCTCTACAACTACCTGAAAGGAGGTTGTAGCGAGGTGGGTGTTGGTCTCTTCTCCCAAGTAACTAGCGATAGGACAAGAGGAAATGGCCTCAAGTTGCGCCAAGGGAGGTTTAGATTGAACATTAGGAAAAATTTCTTTACTGAAAGAGTGGTCAGGCCTTGGAACAGGCTGCCCAGGGAAGTGGTGGAGTCACCATCCCTGGAGGTATTTAAAAGACGTGTAGATGAGGCCCTTAGGGACATGGTGTAGTGGGCATGGTGTGTTGGGTTGACGGTTGGACACGATGATCTTAGAGGTCTTTTCCAACCTGTATGATTCTATGATTCTATGATTCTATGATTCTATGATACTTTACTGCCTGTTGTTTTACATATTTCAGCAATGTAACCTTCCTAGCTGTCTGAATGGTTTTTTGGTAAAATGGAGCTAAACAATTAAGAGGGCAGCAGAGAAAAGTGTGAATTTTAAGAGTATCAGTGTTTGGTTTTGTTTTTGGTTTTTTCCCCCTGTAAGCTCAGGCAAGTCTCTTCAATTCTAAAGCTGAAGAGATGGGTGTGGAGAGGAAGGGACTGTTCCTTGAGCCTAATGCTCATTACTGCTATTTGCCATATTTTCTGCATGCTAAAGGAATGGGATTAAGGGAATACCCTCAGCGTATAAAGTACTGTAATACGATTGAACTAATAATCTGATTACAGAATGAGCTGTGCACTGCTCAGGACGTACACAGTGGATATAGTATGCATGCAAACATGCACATACATGCGTACCATCATAAGAAAAACTTTGCATCACAGTACTTCTGATCTCATTTACAATTTAAGGATCATTGTCTGCCAAATCTATTACTACTACATCCTTATTACCCCCTAAAAATTCTTTGTGTCTGACAAACATACCACACTGTTCACTGGATAAAGAAAAGCAAAACTTTGATTAATTTTAGTCATGTAACACAGACATATAGATTATAAACATACACTTTTCAACAGTAAAGTAGGCAAAATGTTAAAAGGAGCTGAACCATCCTCAGCTTCCTTTGAAATCATTCCAAGCACCAAAACAAAGTTCTAGGAAAGACTCAATTATTTACATTTATTTAAAGAAAATCTGATTAATTTCTCTAAGAAAAACATACCTTCCTGAATAGCATACTTAGTAAGTATGCACCTGTTAGGGTATTAAATAAACTAACAGGAACGGCTGTGGCAAATGCTAACTGTATATTATATGCAAAGGCGTTGGTCAGCCTATTAACAGCTGCAGTGTTGATATAATTGGTATCTGGACTCATTTACCTACATAATTGTGTCTGTAAGAGCTGAAATCTATAATATTTTGTAAAGGGCAAAAGATTTGGGATTGGATTTTGGTTTGGCTCTTTATGATTTATTGAGGAATTCAGAAGTTCTTCTTTCCTTCAGGCTTAATGTTAAAGGTAAAATCTCAGGCAGTCTCAAATGACACTTGGAAATGACAATATCACATGAGACAAGGCAATGAAAGTCAGGGAATTGAAAGAAATTTTGTTTGCCTTTTGACATTAAGAGAGCTAGTGATTTTTAAGCAATCCCAACCTCACGTATTAGCTGATGTATGCTAGACAACGTGTGATTTAACACGTATTAACTAATTAAGATAAACACAAGGGAGCTTTGGCTTCAATAAGATTACTTAAAAGGTTAAAGTGTTTCTCAGTGGAGTCCAAACTTTCAATAAAGCCATCTTTCTTTGGATACCCTTCCCCCAATTCAAACAGAATATAAATAGTTGCCTGAGACTGATTTACAGTTTTATTAAAGTAACTTCTTATTTCAGCTGGAAAACACATAAATAGAAAAATGCCTTTAAAATTACTAATGCAGAGTCCAATCCAGATTGTGTGCTAGAAATCTTAACTGTTTTAGCTTGTTGAAATAGAAAAGCATGTAGAAAGATTATAGATCCAAGATCCTAAGATACGTTCCACCCAAATGCCAAATAGACATAAAAAGGGAAGTTTTGATTTTGGATATTCATTGTACTTTCTTAATTTGTAGTCTATTTTTATACTTTTATTTGGGTGTTCAATTGTTCATAAAATTCCAATACCTTAATATAGCCAAAATAAGAATAATCATGCACATTAAATAAACACCACTATCAAAAGAAAAAGAATAACGAAACCAAGAAATGAGTTGTATATGAATATGGAAATTGGAGGAAGTTAGGTGATAGTTTCTACCTTAGTGAACAACTGTCACTAAGAGACAATTAATTGTAGATAATTTAGTTCAAAGCAAAAGCTGATTTTGCCACCTGGCCTGTTGTAGGCCAAGCAGCTGGCAGTTAGTAAAAGTAACTTAAACTGAACCGAAAATGTAACAAGACAATAAGTAGCTGTCACAGTGATTTATGTCTTCTTAAACAAGATTGAAGGAGATAAAGAAAACAGCATAATAGCTCAGAGAAGTAAAACGGCTGAATTAAGTGAAAACATGACAAACAAGGAACTGGGAAAATTACAGAAAGTGACCAGAACAACCAACCTGTGAACAACTCAGAACGAAGAAAAGCTGAGTACTCCTGAGTTACATAATTTCTAAGTTCTCCAGACTCCCAGGATATTTAGAGAACAGATGTAAGATCTCGTTAACGGGGATTATACATCACTGGTGAGTTTTGCATAGTTATATATGCAGCCAGTAAACTTTGTTCACTATGTTATGGACAGTCTTTAGGTCACTGGCTGCCCAACTACCCAGTCACCAGAGTGATAGTTTGGCCAATGGATTTGACATCTATGGGTGCGTTCAAAGGTTGAGTGAACCAAAGTAAGCTTTTTGGATTGAAAGACTGTGACCTTCCAGCTCTTACTGATCTCAAACCCCTTATTTAATGGGGCCCGTAAAGCAATTCTGTATGGTCAATATGCTACGTCCTTCAAAAATAACTCACTTTGCCTAGGAAGGAATGACACAGAAACACGAATTTACATGAATTCTTAATTCAGAGCTTTCTGTACATAACAGTTTTCATTTACACTCGATTAGATGAAACATTTTGAAAAAGGAAATTGAGTTATGATCTTGATACTTAAAAAAAAGACAGCTACTATCATCCAACCTTTCTCAGACATTAATAAGCCATTAGCAGTTATTGGTAATATCTCAAGAGCATCATGATAGGTGCAATCATCTTCTCATCAACATACACAGGAGCTTGGATTTTAATTCCAATGAATCACGAAATTATTTAATTAAAATTAAATGTTGAACTCCTGAGTTTTGCTTAAACTCAAAGTCCCTTTCAATCTACTTAACTTTCCATATGATGAACTTACTTCTCTGAGCACAACTTTGTTTGTAAGAATATGTATACCCTCTATGTGCCAGACGTGCACTGAAGACTTTTCAAGCTTGCTTCTTTTCCTCTCCTGCTGCTATTTACCCTTCCCTCTAACCTCTGTTATTTGAGTCCACTGGGCAATCTCACTCCTTGCAAGCAGTGTAAGTGGGTCCAAATCACGGGAAATGTCACCCAGCATAGCCGCTATGCATGAGAGACATTCAGCAGCTCTAATGGGTAAGCTCTTCCAGCACTCTCATGTTTCCATCATGCCAGAAACAACACGAAGACAGGTCAGTGTTTTCCGTAAAGCCTGTTTTCCAGAGAATGCGCTTTTGCAGGGAAAAAGTTGTGGCAGAGGCCCCTGGGCTACTGCATATCAATTTCATTTTAAGTCTTGTCATATTTTTCTGTTTCAACATTCCTATGCAGACAGGTAAGGTGCAGCTTGGCCAGGTTTTCTAAAACCTCTGTCAAAACAGAAACTCTTGTTGAGTTCTTTTCAACTTTTGAGCAGGCAGGCTCAAATGACTGGTACAGCTAATAGGAGTATAACAGTATGTCTCAGTAACCAGTCAGACTGTGAGTCTAAAGTATGAGACCATCAAAACTACGGGTATAGAAGAAAGGACTAGGAGCAAAAAAGCAGGCCTCGGGATGGAAAAATCTTAGGGACAGAAAAGGCTGGGAGGATGTGATGCTCAAATACCTGCTTCCACCAATCCTCGTTTTAGCTGTTGGATGTACAAGAGCCCTGCAATCCACGATGAGAGAAATAGAGTGGAAAATATCTTCTCTGCATTCATAACTACAGTCTCTGCACAACAAAGATGTGAAAGCAGAAAGGATTCTCAGCAGGAATATATCCTGTCACAGTAGATTTCAACCACCTCCTTAACACTCTTGCATATATTTCTGATTATGCAAAGAAATTAACACTGTATCCATGTATCTCTTTAAATGCTTCATTTCTGTATGTTGTTTAATTCCAAAACCAAAGTTTGGAATTAAAAAAACCCCATCAATCAAAAGAGTTTAAATGAAGCAGAAAGAACTGAGACTTACACCTTGGAGCTTCTTTTCACTCCTAGAAAAGGACTATTCTCTTTTCTCCCCCTCTCCGTCCCCACCCCCTACCCTCCCTATTTTTTTGGTTCTGATTAATGAATCATCATGTTTCTCCCACAACTAGCTATAATAAATATATTTTTCATGAATTAAGTAACATGCATGCAGTTTCTGGGTAGATAATAAGTGGAATCAATTAGAACCAGCTCTAACTCACTAGTATCATTGCAGCCAAATTTCCTGTTTGCGTCACAGATCAAGACCGCTACTGAATCCAGAAATTACAGTGCAAAAAGCTATAGCAAAATGAACAACACTATTTTTTTCTTTTTTTCAGACCAAAGCCTCAGCTAGTCTAAAAATTTGTAACTCTAAGAAACACATTTTTTGTGCAATTTCTATGACCATCAGTAGGGCCCAGAGGTAAAAGATGTATATGTCTTCTTTGATACCTGAAGGTAATTTTGTAGAAATATTTTGTTACATGTAGTCACTGTTACCTAAATTTATAGTATTGTCTATTTTGCTACCACATTAGAAATTACAACTGTGCAACTTTAAGCAAATCAGATGCACTAAAAAAGCTTGCTCAACCAAAAGGTTATGCACAGACCTAACACCAAATGCAAATCCTGTATTCTCCACCAAATGTAGAAAAAAAGTATTTCTTTGCAATGGAAACAAACATTTCTAAATTAACATTAACCTACTGAAGTCATGCCAAAGAAGAAACAGCTGGACTAGTATATAAAACAATACCTTCGCATTTAAGGATTCCATTGAGGAAGGAATTTTCCATGTCAGCTGAGCACTGTGTGGGAAAGAACTGGTTTTATTGTACCATGGTTGTGATCAGAAATATTTATTTCTTTGTTGACATTTACCGAGTTTAATATGCAAACATAAAAATCCTCCAAAAAAGCAATGGAAACCGTTTTACAATCATAGCCTTTCAGAAACCAAATGCACTATAAGTCAGCATAATCACAGGAAAAATATTTCCATAGATTTTTAGTTATCTCTTAGAGTTTTTGAAATTTTAGTCATCACCTTGGAGTCTGAAATCTCCTACTTATCCATAAAATACAAAAAAACTGGCATCATTGAGGAAAGATCTTCTACCTCTGCTTTTTCTTGAAGGGACCAAATAGTTTGGAAAGAAATACCTGCGAATAAATTAAAATAATGTGCTCAACAAAATACTGTAAGCCTCTCTAGATGATGACTAAGCATAATAAATGGTTCTCTTGTGTTTCTGTAATCTACAATTTTGTAGTATTTCAGTAAAAATTTTCAGAAGTACTTCAGGAAGAGATTAAGAAGTCCTTGTAACTGCAACAACTTAAGGCACAGTAGTTTTACCTTAGACCTAAAAATTTT
The DNA here is from genome assembly GCF_964195595.1 of Calonectris borealis. Classification (NCBI taxonomy): domain Eukaryota; kingdom Metazoa; phylum Chordata; class Aves; order Procellariiformes; family Procellariidae; genus Calonectris; species Calonectris borealis. The sequence goes on along the minus strand of NC_134352.1, from coordinate 73,893,451 downwards.
ACAGAATTCTGTAGAATAATATCACCATATATTATGCTTTATTCAATAGGAAAAAATTATATTTTCCTTGAACTCTTTTTAAACCTACTAGGGATAGTTAGGTTTTGTGTGTAGTTCCACATTATTCATTCATTTCTCATAGGACTCTTTAGTCAGTTTACAGCAAAATTTACTAAGAAGTGAACAAAATCAAATGCACGAGATAATTCTTAATTATCGTTAATTTCTCACTATGTTGACACAACTGAAAACGACTGAATTAAATTCACGCCATTGATAAAGCTCAATATTGGCATAAATATTATTATTCCAGGTATATCTTGTCAGTATCCTTCAACCTTAAGACCTAATTAGAATTAATTTAAATTTGCTAAAAATGGGGGATGTAAATGTGGTCATTTAGAATGAATATAGACTCTCATAAATCACACCTGAAATAAGAACTCAAGTGGGCTAAGACACAGGTATGCATCCTGACAGCAAAATAAGGAACTGCAAATTACGGCAAAATGAACTTCAATTATTCTATTTAGTGAAGAGCAGCTGTATTAAATCTGGAGATAACAATTCACTTTATGAGTGGAACAAATGAGCAGTTTGCCAGTGCTGAAAGGGAGCGGTCTTGTTTCCTCACTTTCTCCCTGTTCCTCTTGCTTTTGATTCAGTTCCTTCCATCCTACTCTCAGTAATGCAGTTTTCCCACCCTGCCTCACTGTCCAGGATACAGCATCCATATGATCTCAAGATTAAAGATTTAATGAGTTAAACTGCTTCTGGTTTTCCCAAGCTAGTTTGCTGACATTTTAGTGAGCTGGCTATGCTCATGTGCAAGGTAAGCAACGGACATTTGTGGCCAGAATGGGGGAAAGAGAAACAAGAGAGGGGGTTTCCCATCCTGCCCTGGAGAGTTGTTAATGTGTCTACATCTATTTCATGTAACCATGTCTTACTAGCATATTTTAAAGAGGAATTATACTGTTCATCCATTAACTCGTAGCCTGTATCAAAGTTTCAGGATCTATTAATATCTGTGGGGAAAGAGAAACGAAGGCAAAAGATTTTCTGCCAATAAATGTAAAAAACATGAATCTGAAGATTTCAAGAAATCTGTAGTTGGAAGAAGCAATCCTGAAAGTACTACAGGCAACTAGAGGACAGCAAAACACAGTCAACTCTGTCAAGTAAAAGGTCATTGTAACTTGCCTATCTTGGAACAAAGTAATGTTCCCTCTTTAATGAGTTTGACTGAGCTGAACTTTGAGTAGATTGTGTGCTCCCTAAGAGATAATACTTTCAGAACGACAAATCAGGATTCACCTCACTTAACCAGATGCCTATACCTAAGTTTGTAGCTGAGCTATATAGGGGTCCCTATATGGTCAATAGAGCGAAACAGGCTCCTATAGGATGTGCCTCATCTTACCTGTTTTAGATAAAGGATAAGACAAATTCCTCTGAGAAGTGCCTATTTCTTCAGACAATGAACAGGGAGTCTACACAGGCTGTTGTAAGTATCCATACTTACAAGAATTGCAATCACAGTAACAAGTGGATGGAGTTGAGAGACAAACAGCAAAAAATCACAAAAAAAATCCAGAGAGATAGTAACTAAGACTCATCATCACAGAAACTGCAAACACCCTCTAGGGGCATATCTTTGGAGACTGAAGATTTCACCCATGTCCGGGTATGATACCCATCCTTTCTTCACTCTTCCCCCCTGAGTAGCATAAAAATAATGGGAGAATCCTATTTACCTTGATGAACTTAGGGCTTAGACCTGAAGTCTGAATGAGACATGGGGTTATACTTTCTTTTAATAAAATAGTAATGAAAGATTGAGCATGGATGATAAAAGTATAAATTGTAGTAGGAAAAAATACAAGTAGTCAGGCCATCACACTTTTTATGGTTTATGTGGGAGTCTCCAAACACAGAAGATAGAAAGGGAAGTTGAAATGAAAATTAAAGAAATCACTGTTAGGCAATATTGCCTGATAAAATAAATTAGCTATCCTTCCGTCTCCTTCTTACATCACATTTTATTGTTGACTATACTCATTGGGATATTAAGGTCTTTAAGACAAATATATTGTGAGTGTATCTACAGAACACCTACCCTACATGCCCAATTGGAAAGCAAGCTTATTTTTGCTGCCAATTTTTATTAATCATTTTTGGCAACTTCCACATTCTGTTCTATTTTGCTTCTCTAATCAAGTTCATAAGCTGGTATGTGGAATGCACATACCTGGGGGTGATATGGCAGCCCTGTTCAGCACATTCAACATTGCTTAAGAAGGGAGCTGTGGTCCAGGAAATCCACAATCCTGAACACTCAAGAATAGACCAGCTACCTGACTGGATGAAAGAATATCTGTTTGCCTAACTGATTCTGGTTGTCCAGACACCACACCACTCTTTTATATCTGCTTTGACAGTTAGGGAGTTTGTAACCTAGCCTCTTAAAAATTGAAAGACACATTCTAAAAGAAAAAAAAAAGGGGGGTGTGCATCAGAGAATAACACATTCTATCTTCTTATCTCAAGCAGAGAGGACTATACTGGGAGAAACAAATTACTAAGTTTGTACTTAGTACTAAGCTAACAGCAAGAACCTCTAGTCCCATCTCCGCAATCTCTAGTGTATGAGATATGCAAGTTGTCTGTGCTTTGTATCTGAGCCCTGCTCTACAACCAAAAGAACATGGATAGACTTAATTTCCACTTTGAAAATCACATTAGCAAATACAATTTCCTTGATAACTACAAATTCAGTGGACACTGAAAGAAAAAAAACCTACTTGTGCAATCAAATGCACCTGCTAAGAAAGAAACCTAAGAAAGAAACCCCTTTTCTCAATATCCAAAGTTGCTCAGAAGCTTAAGCAAAAACAAGGCATAAGAATTAGAATGGAAAAGAATATTATCAGTGTTCATATGGACTACAGAAATCAAAGACATAGCTATACTAGTAATACTGATTTTAGTTCTAAGAATCACATATCAAAAAAGAAGAAAAGAGGAAGAATACAAAAATAGCAGAAGGAAGTTCAGACAGGAATTTTAAATACGTTAAAAATATAACAAGAGGTATAGAAAAAACTACTATACAAAAGGAAAAAAAATGCTGGACTGTAATTTAGAAAGGAGATGACTATATGAGTATATAAAAACAAATAGTACAATGAAAATAAACTGGGCTGCTATTTCTTCAAAACAAAAAACCGCTAAATTCAAAATTAACAAAAATAAATGCTTAAAACTCCCTTTTTCTCAAGGGAAAAGTTCTTGTTCTTGTCTTGTTTACCATCAGGGGCTGAACATGGAGTTCTTCAGACAACACATAGGCCTCTTATCACTGTTACCTAATAAGCAGTGTATCAGGAAATGTAATAAGCATCAATTAATATCCCAAAAGCCTCTTCCTTCCCCTTACGATATATCCAAGGTTCCCACCACACTCATGACAGACACAATCATATCCTGTCCCTGAAACTGTATCTTGAATTTTACCCAATTTCTCCATTCTTATTCAGGCAGTACCCATCAAATACTGACTATTCAGAAGACACTGTCAGCTAATTGTGTCATTGTCAATCCCTGGGTCTCTGTCTTTCCTCTTCCTTATATCGCTATTCCTTACTGTTCTCCTTTACCCAGCAGCCCTAAGTAACTTTTACCTTTCCTTCATTTTCTCAATCCAACTCAACAGAGCAGAGTCTTCACATATAAATCAAGCCTCACAAGCACTGACTGGCAGAACCTAAAATGAAATTTTATTATTTTCTTTATAATTTATATTATAATATATAATGTTTAATTATATATTATTATATAATCAAATCTGTTGATTATTCTGTAAATGCAATAGATTCTTGCCTTTTTCTCTGAAGAATGGGTTATCAACTCCAATCATAGGCTGAATATCAGAAAAACGAACAACAGCTTTCATCCAGTACAGCAATTTCTATGTCCTTGTGTATGAAAGGACTTAAATACCTCCTAAGGAAGCACAACAGTTTTGTCTTAGCAACCATGTGGCTCAGTATAAATCCTAAGCAACAAGCACTGAAATAATCATCTTCTTGGATATGGGCCTGTTAATACCCTTAAAAAACCAGAACTGGTAATCAAAATGATGTGTGTGTTTTTCCCAGCCAACCTGAAGGTCTGTTAACAAGATGAACATTATTACTTCCAAAAGAATGTTATATGTCTCAGTGGAAGCATCACCAATATTTACTCAGGTTTTATGAAGACTGCAGACTGGAAATGGAGACACCAAAGAATGTTAGCAAATTAGCTGAACCTGTTTTCTCAATTTTTCTATTAATAATTTTCTGGATTTGGTTCTATCACTTCTAAAACATTAAACTGAAACACTGGAGCTTAAAATAAAAGTGGTAATGGAAAATATGCATGTTGTGCATTGTTTCAATAAACAATCTGGAAAAGTGCACAACGCTTATCAAGAGATCAGAAAACCCAACAGGCATTAAGGCTTTCCTAAAGACCCTCTTTCTTAAGGCGTTTGACAACGAAATAATGAAGTAGTAAGCTGTGCATTGCTGGCAAGTATTACACAGCTTCCAGAATTTACTAAGCCAAGCTACCTTGATTCTGAAATGAAACACCTTCCCTATTTACAGACAGAAGACAGGTGTGAAAGCCACTCTTCCCTTTCCTCCAGAGCAGAACTACAACTTTACAGTTCTGTACCTCTGCAGCAGCCTCCTTGCTCTCTGAGCTAAGATGTGAGCAGGCACAGCGGAATGCACTTAGCTGCTACTCACTACTTGAAAGCCATTTGCTGTCTCCTGGAAGACGCAGTGAGCCGTAGGCGAGCGTCCTTAAGCACAGTCCAGCTTGTAGGCTGCTTGTTGAATCACAGTAAGCCTCAGTAAAATCATCTTAAATATGATTAACTACTGCTGCTGCCAAAGAAGTTGAATTTAGGAGGGATATGGATTTGAATATAGTGATAACAGCCTTACAATTGAAGTTTTGGTTTGGTTCTCCATCTAAGTTTAAACTGGGTTGTAAATTGAAAATCAGTATGTAAACCATACACATTTACACAAAAAATACACTCACAGTGAATTGATTTTTAAAAATATCTGTAGATCTTAAATAGCCAGATCTGCTGGCTATTTTTCTATTTGTTTGATAATTTTTGTATAGAAAAGACACATAATATAAATACTAAAGGAGCAAACAAAAATAAAAAATGTGCAGTCAAGTATGCAGAGGAATACAAAAACATTGATGTAAACTTATTGCATAATTTTCTATATAACAAATGTCAATTAGTTTCAGGAAAACAGGGCAAGCAATTTGCAAAAGCATGAGGTACTTTCTGGCTAGTTGTTAAAGTAGTACTCGATTTCTGTTAGGATTATCTATTGCTATCTATTATTGCAGTGATACAAATATACATACTACAAATTACTTTAGTTGTCTTGTACACAGATAGCTACAGTGGCTGGCAGTCTTTGACTTAAAACTGATGGGTGACAGCTACATATTGCTATATGTTATTTATTTAAAGAAACTACACATTTGTTGATTAATATACTTACCAAAAAATCTGGATTTCATAACCTGAAAAAGTGTGCTCAAGTTTGAATGTTTCACTCATCAAAACTTGTTCAGACAGTGATTTATGGCTACTAAATTACCCTCATGAGAAACTTACTTTTGAATGTGTAAATCAGACCAGAAATCTAAAGGTAAGTTAGGGGGGAAAAAAGCATCTGAGGTACACACTTATGTATACGTTTTATGAACCAAATTCAAAATATTCAAAATATTACGATACAGTACAAAAATAATACAATACAGTTTATTCCTATAAACACATAATTTCTTAATAACAATGGAATTAATGTATCATAATCTAAAGGGATAGAATTCATATGCAAAAGATTCAAGAACATATGAATAAATTAATTTGACTTGCACATATTACACTCCTACTTATTTTAGTTAAAACTACAGTTCTCTGTTCAGCTCTTTCGCAATAGTAGCCTAAACACTGGAGGTCTTCCACAGCGCCATTTTTTCTGGCGTTTTGATGTCAATGTTAAGTATATGCCAAATATGAATATTTTGAGTTGATAAAACTGTTCTTCCATTTTACAGCACTGTAAATAGCGACATAAGATGAAAGAAGAAGCAGAATTAGACATGAGTACTGTAGGTCTAGTTTTGATTTCCTCCATACTGATATTACAGAATTGATCTGATTCATTTGGAATATGTTTCCAAAGATTACTCTGGAATTCATGTCTGAATTTGATCAAATAAATTAAAACTCCTTGGTACAAGGCACTTAGAATAGATTGATCAAAGTTATGCCAGTAATTTAAAAAGGAGTGAGAAAATCATGTTTGCCAGCATTTCACAGGGAAGAAAAGATATCTACTACACAAGTTGGAACACCTGAACACACGGTTTTGGGACATGCACAGATGGCCTGCTGTAAATCTACAGCATCAGAAATATCTTACACTTGTTATGCACACACGGATCAGTTGTACAGCACATGCACAGGAGGCATGACATGTCCTGGATGTGCCCAACTCACTCCATAAGCTGGGAAAGGCTGATCTGCCTGTTTGTCCACAAATAATCCAACTAGAGAGACTGCTGCTGCTCTGCCTATTGTTCAGGATTGCAGATCATCCCAGAAAGTGGCAGGGTAGTAGATAACTTGCAGTAATTTACTGGCACACTGTTAAAGCAGTTAGTTGGTTTAAAGAAAAAAAAGTTGGATTCTACTTGTTGGTCCCTAAATTAGTGTTAACTGGTCAAGGTAATTCATATTAGTGAGCTTTAGACTAAAAATTAAACTTAATTCACATCAAACTCCTTATAGAAGCCAGATTATTTAAACAAAAGCATAGATTTTAGTGATTGAAAAGCAAAGAAAAATGACCATAAAGCTACAGATAGAAGATGGACCAAGAGAAAATAAAGGCAGATTCATTTGTACAAAATTAGGAGAAATGTAAGGAGAGGAAAAAGGTCAAGATGCAGAAAACAAATTAGGAAAAGTATCCAGCTCTGTACCTGACCTTCAGAATAACTATTAGACACATAAGGAATAAACAGAAGCACTAGAGGATGTGATACTAGGGATCACATGTGATACTAAGGGACTAAATATGAAAGTAGTACAAAACCACCTGAAAATTGAAAGTAAAAAATTAATAAGGAAAGAAGGCATGGGAATGAGAAACTTTTGGGGAGGCACAACACATTTCCTAATCCTTTTATTTTAAATATTAATACTCTGTCTCTCTAAGCATATTTGGATCCTAGTGGACTTTTCTCCAAGGACTTAAGTCACAGTTTTTTAAGCTAACTGCTGCATATATTCTAACAACTTTGATGTCGTTATGCTCTTAAATATTTAAGCATTAAATATGGTCTCACCTCTAACTTTTCTATTGCACATTTTACATAGTTAAGAAGACTGACATCATACTTAGCTCACAGAAGTGGCCAAGTCTTCCCTGTCCTCTTTGCTTCATTTCTTCCCCTGATGTGGTGATAGAAAATCTTATCAGGAGAGTGGCAACTCTCAGAAATGAAGCAATGAAATCAGCTCAATTTCAAGTTTTCTATAATGGCCTTAAACATGCTGCAAAGTGTCTGAACTTCTCTCTTTAACAGGAAGTATCTTATATACAGAATTTTTCTGTCACATAATTGAAATGGTAAAAATAGCAATTCTGGAAAAAAATCAGATATTTTAAATAATCAAATACAAAAAAGAAAGAAATGCAGAAGCACTGAAAAAAAGGACTGGCATGCAAGAAAAGAATAATCAAAATCTGACAAAATCCATTGGCTTTGGCAAGTATAGATTAACTTCTGTAGGAAAAAAACCCACACCAAGAAAGAAAATAAATCACAAGATAATGTTAGAAGCAAAATCACTATGATAATCAGATATGTCTCATTTCAGTTTGCTTCAGTTCCTCCCTTCTTTGTACAAGACACTGGACAGTATCACTATCATCTGGCATTATCTGCAGATAAACTAACATTGATTTTTTTTTTAATGGGCATGTAACACAAGAGATACTGAAACAAGAAAAAATACAATGGTTAATACAAATAAATCCAGACTAACAATTAAAGCATAGGGTTAATTAAGACAGACGTTTAATCACCTTTGATGTTACGTGACAATGTAAAAAAGAAAAGCACAATAAACTCCAGAGATTCTGCCAAAGCATGTAAGATTTAGTTGCTCGTTCACTCATTCTTATTTATTATGAAGCTTCAACTGAAGTGTAACATTCTAGTTTGCTTTAGAAACAAAAAGGAATAATATTTTAAAGTTTAAGCAGAAAACAAGTAACCTCTGACAGCAATTTAAACAACTTTTTCAACTTCCTTCCCCATCCAGCAAAAAACTATTAGGCATTTTTCTCTTGGACTTATTTATCTCAGTTCCATTTGGATTTTGATTCTTTTAGATACAAAAAACTGGGATGAAATAACACGTGTATATTGGAGTGTGAGTTTACTTCAGTGCATTAATTCTTTTTACTAAAGAAGAACACTGTGGTTGAAACGGTTGACAACTGTTCTGCATCTCAGTGTTCTATAAACTTTGTTTCTTATCATTGGGAAATTAACACATTTTTATAGTGGCACACTTGTGTGTGAATTTTAGCTACAACAAAAATCAAAAAGAATTCCAGAGTTCATCATATTTCAATTATCTCTTCCTCATTTCATAGCTTACAGAAAAACATGTCACATTACTTTCTTCTCTATTATTTAATTTTATTTTATATAAATGTTTTACTTACACAAATGGAGCCTTTTAATCCATCTAACTGGGAAATGCATTCACTTGTTTGAATAATCCAGGTCTGACATTTAAATCAGGTATATTGCATGTATGTTTTTGCCTGTGCATATCTCCCTCACTCGTGAGGGACACCTGCACAGTGAAGAACAGACAGATCTTGTTGCTCCCTGATAAGGTCACCGAGGCTTAGCTATAATATAGCCTTGCTTAATCCTCATTGGTTTTGCCTACTGAGCACAAGGCTGTTTCCTTGACAACACAGCTGCAGTTGCCACAGCATCCAGAGCCACATGTGATGTCCAGGTTTAGGGTATGGCCCAGCTGAAAATCGATTATTCAATGTTATTTGCTACAAGTCATTTTTGGCTAAAAAAAAAATTCAGTGAAAATCTTCCTTACATTCTATTTCTACTGTTAATATTAAGCCCTTTGCTATTACTGAGTTACAGAAACATCTCCTATATGGGATGGACACTTCTGAAACTCAAGAGCCATAACAATTCTTGTCTTGGTGAGCACACAGTCTAAGGGTATTCTTTATTCAAGGCATGTCATTTGCATGTGATACGCAAGTAAGAATTAATCATCAGCTTGTGATATAAGAAGGTAGACAGAATTAGGAAATATATATTAAAAATGCAGTTATAATATGGAAAGTGAAAATATGACTAATGACATCACAAACAGAGAGACGATATTACTTTTTTTTTTACTTTTTGAAATGTTTTTTCAAAAAGTGACTGGCATACGTTATACCCAGTGAACTAGTTTTGAAGGTGAGAATCATGCAAGACCATGCAAAAACTATCCTATTTTTTAAGCCCACCTCACATCTTAAACAAGGTAGTCAACTGTCTATCTTGCTGATGCTAATAAGAGATTTGTCATCTAACAGTATCACTATAATGACTTGGTATTAAAATAACTTCTGGGCTTTCTCTGCTGAAATGGCTAATGCATTAGGAAAAGCGACCCAGAGAAGTTCCTTTCTGGTGTTTTATTACTGCTGAATTAGAGTGAGGTTATCTGATTTATAAGTGCTCACAGTGTGTTTATCAGTTACATGACACAGTAACCTTGCCTAACTTGTGTTTTTGCTTAATGAATTCCACATACTCCTGGAGCTTTTGCACATGACAGTAATTCATCTGGATTTAAATATTTCCTGGAAATTTCAGGGATAAGATGAAATTGCTAGGGGTATATGTATGTAACTGCTGAAAACCATCTTGTTTATTGCATGGGAAGTGGACACTGGGCAATACACAAAGATTTCAGAAGCAGAAGTATGATTAGATACTCTGGTTAGAAGTTGAAGACAGACACACTGAGGACAGAAGTAAGGCGCAGAATTTCAACATTACTGACAATTAGGCATTCAAATAACTGCTGGAGGGCTGTGTGGAATATTCCATGAATTCTGGATGATTTTCTAGGTTATACATTCTACTGTAAAGAACAAGAAATGCATGAAAATTCTACAGCGCCGTACTACTCAGAAAAGCTTATTAGATGATGACAGCATTATAATCTATAACTCATTACTGAGGAAAAGAAGTGTTCAGAATAAATCAATATACAGTAATCTGTTACACCAGCAATTTTAAAGATGCACATATTCTTGAGTTTCATAGAAATAGAGCAGACTCGCCCAGGAACTATACATGCAAGGTTCCAGTGATCAGCTAATTATATGTACTTTGTTTCTGTGAAATGCAGGAACACTGAAAATCTGTCTTTCACTGAGTTTGAGCTTAGCAAGACATAAAACTTGGTACTCAGAGGTTACAGCTGTACTCATCACTTAACTGTGCTCAGTACCACTTCTCTGGCAATCAGCTAACTTCCCTAGAATAGAACAGTACTATTAAACTCTACTATCTTCCAAAACAGGTTGTCTGCAAGCCAACTGGAATGACCCACAGCCTGTACAAACTCCCAAACTTTGGAAATTTTTAGCAATGTCCTGGGCAAAACTCTACTCCCTTGTACAAATACTAAAACAGTATCGACAACTGACTTCCAGTGAGGGGGGAAAAGCTGTCACATTAGTTGCAATGAGAAATAAGATATATCACCAAGAATGAAAAATACTTTAAAATAACTATTTTAGATTATAGCCTGCTCATTTTCCAGAATTCTTAGACTCTGGTGAACCAAGATATTAATTGCACACCACTTAACACAGTCCAGCTTTTCAACATGCTGTGACAGCTGATGCAACTCAGTGGTCATTCACTTCCATCTATGAACCAACAACCAACAACTTTTTATCTAATTTTTTGTATATTTTTATTTTCCTCGTTATTATTGCCTTCTAGGTTAATTTCTATGTTATTTCCCTTTCAGGTTTTCAGAAATGTCAAAGTTTTCACTAACAGATTACAGTCGTAGTTCAATGATTTTAAATGATATAAAAGGCCTTCTAATGAAAAATATAAGCCCATATGAATGTTTTATTTTAAAGAAACAAACCACAAACAGGTTTTTTTCTATTTTGCTGAGTGAGTAGCAACTGGATTTTTTGTAATCTTGCTGTTCTTACTGTTGGTAAAAATCCAACAGTAGTGGATAGGCTTAGAAAGACTGGAGCTAACATATCTTCCAACAGTGCATTTTTTTCCTACTCCAGTCTTCCGTATGTTATTAGACAGAGCAGATCACCCCTTCCTAAGCAGAGGGATAAAAATATTTACAACTGGTTAGTAATCATCTCATCTATAAAAAGTTGGGTAGGCCTAAAGGAAAGACACACAGGGATAAAGTATATAATGTAATAACAAACTACAGTATTCTCAACATGAGGAAAAAATTAAATTTTAAGGATATTTAGGAAAAAGAAAATCTTATTACTCCCAAAAGTTAATCACAATAGGCATCATAAGGACATACATTATTTTCATGGTCGCTTTGCATAATCTGTTCCGTTTCAACCTCCACAATCACCACAAATTTGTCGCTTACCCCCTTTCCTGTGTTCTTCCACCTCAGTTATTGTTGTCTACATCCTTTCACTCTGTCTAGCAAACCTTAGCTTCTCCACTGTTCGAACTTCTATCAGTGCTGCAACCCCTTCGAACGAAGTGACTCCCCACCTTCCTCACTGTCTCCTGTCCCCTGCATGGCTTCCAATCCTACCCTCCTCATTAACCCTGTTCTTGACTATAAAATCATCTTCCAGTTGCATGGAACCTTTTTTTGCACACAGAAATACTACACTTTCAATGGGAAGTGGCTTAACTTTCACTTTTTTAACATAAAGTGGCAGGATACCTCCTGCTTGTACATTAACTTTAGTATGTGCAATACATATATTGTACTGTCTCAGTACAGGTCCTTTTCATATTTTTTCTTTTCATTTAATAATAAGAAGTGAAGAAGTTAAGTTTTTAGCAGGCCTGAATTTTGCAGCAATGCAAAATTTTGCAGCAATGTCCAAGTCAACCAAACTGCACTTCCAGAAGTATGCAAAAAAGGTGGCTTCCCTGTCATGGGGATCATTTTACTGGAATTAGTGCTGACTATCTTGGAGGAAGGATGGAAAACGTTAACAGAAAAGGATACATTAATGGAAAAACTCAAAGAAGGAAGAAAGGAACAAGCTGCTCCCCAGATCCCTTCTTTGTGAAAGGTAAAAATAGCGTATTTACCATTCCTGGTTGCTACAAGAAGTATTTAATAATTTGTCATATCAACTGGCTAGAACATATCTTGGGGCTTCTATTCCCTTGGGAAAGAAAATTTTGACTCAATCTGCTTCAAGATTGATCACGTTAGTGTCATTCTGACAGCTATCAGCCAAATTTCTATCCCAATCATACACTTGGAAGTGTAATGATGACCTATCTACTATGTAATTCACTCACAAACTGGCACTATTTGGTTCACCTATCATGACATAATTATGACTGCAAATCATACTATCTGCAAAGACAAAGAGGCACAGCTTTTCTCATTGCTGTCTCAAAGACAGTACAAACTTAAGCAATCCAGAATTCAATGGACAACAAACAATCAAAGATTTTGTGTCCACATGTGAAAAACTTTTGGTTACTCTGGCTGGTGCAGAAAACCTTTGCTGCATCTCAATATTCAGTTGCTGGCATAGCTAAAGTAGCTTCCCTTCTTTGAACCATACAACAACCATACAATCATCAGTCCTCTGGGGAAATGATACAGAGATTTGAAGCATACCCACCCAGCCATACTTCATAGTAATTGTGCTTTCCATATTTATGATATCAGCTTCCAAATAACCCCATTCACTAATTTGGTAGGTGAATAACTTATCTGCATTCGTGGCCAAACAACAACAAAAGTTTAAGCAATTCTGCTGCCTTGCAGTTTGATCCTCAGTAACTTCTGCACAAAAAAAGAGGTTGTAAATGTAAATATCCATGCAAATCTCGTTTTCTCACTCAAGCTTCCTTTTTAGCTCCCTATGCTTGGGCCCATATTTATAGTCAATTTCATAAGCTCTTAAAAGCTGATGTTGAATAGTCTCAGTAAGTATTCTTGCAAAATATTGTCCAGAGTATATCTACAGCAACTGATTAGAGAAGTTTCAATTGTACTCAACTTCATTTAACTCATTTGTTGCAACATTTTTAAGAATGTTGCTTGCAAATTTTATGTGGTTTTTTGTTTGATGTTACAATTAATTTACACCATCTTGAGCCAAGACAGGCAAGCCAAATGGTTTACTGCAAAAAGTAATGAAAAGAGTAATATCATTAATGTGGTTAGATGAAAAGCTGCACTAGATCAACAAAGAGCTCTGGAAAAATTAGGCCAGCTGCAAGGTAAGATGTAAAATACAGTCAGACAAGCTAAGCTGAAAAATACTTTGTAGAGATGCAGAGAAGCTTAATCCTTTCAAATGGCAGACTAACAGAGCTGATGGAAATGGTGCAGCTGTTTCATAAGCAAATCTATAATTAAATGTAATTAAGGATTTAAACTAATATGAACTAGTTCTAATATTAACTGCCACAAAACTTTAGCCCAATTAATATCTGAAGAGCAACTGGCTTTATCTACAGATCACTACTGATATGATTAGCATATCAATAATTTGTACTAAAATTGCTGGAGAGGATTTGTTAAATAATACAATTGCTCCATGTTTCCGTTTTGGTTCTCTTGTAACTCCAACTAGACTTAAAAAAGAGAATAAAAAAGTTGCTTACAGAAGGCAAAAGGAAGGAGTTGAATTTAGGAAAAAAGCTATGGTTATACAAAGTAAACTGTATGTGTTACATAGAATGTGCATCATATATACCAAAATAATTGTCGCTTTTACACACACCCATTCAGGCTTTCATTGTTTATAAAACAACTCTTTCTTCGTATATTCAGTTCATCATCTAGATGACACTCCATAATGCTTTGTAAGTCTCCAGAGGCAGCTGCTCAAGACATAGTGTACCCATATTTTGATAGATCTCTTTAAAATCCAGATCAAATACTTCAGGGATTGAGATTGTCATCACGATGCTTTCCTATTTTCAAGTTTGTTTTTGACTCCACAATTTCAAAGATAACTTCTTCAGCTCACTGAATCTCAGCTGATTCCAAGAACAAATTCTGACTCATCACATAGAGTGAACAGTTTGAAGTGCAGCAGTAAAACTCCTCTTACCAGTCTATACTTTATTCACACACTCAGACCTGGCTATTGACGCTCTCTCTCTACATCAGTCATAAAAAAGCCAGTCTTAATCCTGACCAGAATTTGCACTTTAACTTACATCACAGGCCACCAAGCGCTCTATAAACAAAACAGCACTCAAAGCCATGCTGACATAGAGCATCAACATCACCACCTGTTTTGTTCATATGGATAAGGAGTGAGGCAAGCCAATATAAATTCCTTGTATTGATTTATATTTCTGTATCCAATTATTTATCTTTATATTCTGGGACTGTATGGCTTTGTATGTCTAACAGGAATATTACTTGCAATGATTGGGGGAGAGTAGGCATGGAAAGCAGGAAATATAGACTTTGCTTAGTGTGTAAGAAGTACTTATTCTGGCTTTCAGGCCCATAAGAGGACAACCCAATAGTCTTACAGGTACAGGTTCATTCCTTATGAATTTAGAAAAGGCTCATTTTTTATCACTCTGTCTGAAGCAAGGTTTCCTCTGATTTCAAAATCATGTACCTGTCTTCAGAAAAAAACCAAAATCAACAGGCAGCATCAATTATTACAAAGTTCACATCATCTTTTTGAGCAGGTTACTGTTCCTCATATACAGTTAAATTACACAGTACAAAGTAATTTATCATACCAGCTTACTAACTTAAGTTAAAATACATAAAAGAGAGTAGGGGACATTATTTCTTTCCTAATGTCAATACAATTTTATTAAAAAACAAAAGTTGGAAAATAAACGGACTTTTATGCCAGTTCAAAATGAGTTTTCTCTCTCCAATATTATTGCTCTTTCCTCTTTTGACAATGACTACTGTTAAATTAAAGACAGTAAAGATTTTCTCCCAGGGCCAAGAAAAGTAATTGCAAGTTGCAACATTTCAATCCCATTTTCATTTTTAAAAATGTGTTTTTTGAAGTATGTCTTTCTTATGCGCTAAGCAAAAGCCATTAATTAAGCTAGTAATGATGAATACTTTCTAACAACTCTAGGGTACAGATTTATAAAGAGATAGTTTCATATAGAAGGGGTAATACTGCATATGTATATACATGAGTTATGTATGTTTACAGATATATACACATATATGCATAAAAATAGATATATTAACTAAAATTTATTCTGAAATATAAGAAAAAATCTATATACATGTTCTATAATGTTTTAAAAAAACTCAACATAATGCAAATACACATTTGCTTTTATAATCATATCACGTGCTTCCAAAATTTAGTTACATGTGCAAAAAAGCCTGTATTCTTGAAGAAAATAGGACTACTAGATAGTTCATGTAGTTTTCATGATAGAAAAGAAAAAAAAACAAACCACCACCCATACAAAGAATACATAAAAACAAGTCTGTTCATAATACCATTTAATTTTGTAATTAATCTAAAAAGGAAATTCAGAAACTTAAGGTATATACAATAACTAGTTTAACAGCAAAAGTACAGGTAATATGTTAAATCATTAAAAAATCCTCTTTCAGACTGACTGCTCTGGGATCAAAGTGAGAAATAGATAATACCAAGAAGGGACAGAATGGGAGAGTACTAGACTGATAATTTCTCTTATAGTTTGATTTCTTATAAGTAAACATCTTCCAGACTAATGTAGAATTACATCTTTAAAAGACTATTACAACAGATCCACTTTCAATGCTGTAAGCCAATTTAATATCAAAAATCCAGAAGACATGCCTGAATTAAGAAAAACTTGGCATTCACTGTATCTAGCAGAAAGGATGAAGAATTCTGATGAAACCATAAAACACATATTAAAGTTAAGACTAAAGAAAAGGTTGTTGGGCAATATTAAGACCAGCAAAGCAGCACAGTTTAGGTAGCAACAAATACGGTGTACATCTGCTAGTGTATACTGTGGTGATTTCCAGAGATTGTCCCTCAATTAAATGATAGACTACACCATATTTTTGCAGGGACAATAAAGTAAGTGGATAGCTCAGTATCCAGCTGTGGATAGCACACTGAGAATTAGTCCCAAGTTATATTAACTGATGAGCCACCACAAATAAAACATGTTTAAAGTCAAATGCTAAACTAAGAAAGAAAGAAAAAAAAAAATCCCAAACTGGAAAGTATGTTTTTAATCTTCACCTCATACATTTTCTCAGGCGTCATCAGCTCTTGTGTTTAAATCCTATCATAAAAAATCCTCTGAGTCATGGCAAGGCAATAAACAGTAATTACTGGCAATAACTATAAATTACAATGTATAATTTTCTACTCCGGTTAAGCTTATAGTCTGCCTATCAAAGGACCGCACCTGTCACAAATGAGATCCAGTATATTGATCATAATGTCAAGTCAGACTGGTTCCTAATGATTTAGCAGGCTGGCATTTTATTGCGAGGACTAGTGTTTTGTGTTCCAGAATTTGATTTTATTTTCTCTAAAAAATAAGCACAAAATGGATCTACCATAAAGTGGATTAAATAACAAACAATTCACCAAATTAGAAAAAAATTAGAATTTCATACTATACCTAATTTGAAATTGTAAATAAAAAATACTAAATTGTGTAAGAACAGAAATAAAACTGAAAAAAAATTCCAAGTTTACAACTTGATTGAAAGTAAATCTTCAAATCAAAAAATCAGTGGTACAGTATTCTTGCCAAAATATTATAGGAAAAGATAATCCTAAATCCTTTAAGTAGATTGCATTTTATCTTAACAATGGAGCTGGAAGCCATTGCGCAGCGGGAAAACTAAGATATAGCTGCAATCACAAAAACATGGTGGGATGTCACACAACTGGAGTGCTGCAATGGATGGCTATAAACCCTTCAGAAGGGATAGGCAAGAAAGGAGAGACGGTGGGATAGCCCTGTATATTAGGGAGTG
Source organism: Calonectris borealis (assembly GCF_964195595.1). Lineage (NCBI taxonomy): Eukaryota > Metazoa > Chordata > Aves > Procellariiformes > Procellariidae > Calonectris > Calonectris borealis. The sequence continues at coordinate 73,876,095 of NC_134352.1, read as the reverse complement.
TTTTGGTTGTCTAGAGTTGATGATGGTGATGATAGGGTTGAGTATTTATGGGTAAGAATCAGGGGGAAGGCCAAAAAGGCAGATATCGTGGTGGGAGTCTGTCATAGACTACACAACCAGGATGAAGAGGCAGACAAAATATTCTATAAGCAGCTGGGAGAAGTCTCACAATCGTTAGCCCTTGTTCTCGTGTGGGACTTCAACTTACCAGATGCCTGCTGGAAATACAATACAACAGTGAGGAAACAGTCTAGGAGGTTCCTGGAGTGTGTGGAAGATAACTTCCTGACACAGCTGGTGAGTGAGTCAACGAGGGAAGGCGCCCCGCTGGACCTGTTGTTCATGAATGGAGAAGGACTTGTGGGTTGACAATTGGAGGATGTCTTGGGCACAGTGATCACAAAATGATAGAGTTTTCGATTCTCAGAGAAGTAAGGAAAGGAGTCAGCAGAACCGCTACCTTGGACTTCCAGAGGGCAGACTTCGGCCTGTTTAGGAGACTGGTTGACAGAGTCCCTTTGGAATCAGTCCTGAGGGGCAAAAGAGTCCAGGAAGGCTGGACATTCTTCAAGAAGGAAATCTTAAAAGCGCAGGAGCAGGCCGTCCCCATGTGCCGAAAGATGAGCTGGCAGGGAAGACTGGCCTGGCTGAACAGAGCGCTTTGGCTGGGACTCAGGAAAAAAAAGAGAGTTTATGACCTTTGGAAGATGGGGCAGGAAACTCAGGAGGACCACAAAGATGTCATGAGGTTATGCAGGGAGAAAATTAGAAGGGTCAAAGCCCAACTAGAACTTAATCAGGCTACTGCCGTGAAAGACAATAAGAAATGTTTCTATAAATACATGAGCAAAAGGAGGGCTAAGGAGAATCTCCATCCTTTATTGGATACAGGGGGAAACATAGTGACAAAGGATGAGGAAAAGGCTGAGGTACTCAATGCCTTTTTTGCTCAGTCTTTAATACTAAGACCAGTTGTTCTCTGGGTACCCAGCTCTCCCTGAGCACCCAGCTCTCCCTGAGCTGGAAGACAGGGACAGGGAGCAGAATGAAGGCCCCATAATCCAAGGAGAAATGGTTAGCAATCTGCTACACCACTTAGACACACACAAGTCTATAGGGCCGGATGGGATCCACCCGAGGGTACTGAGGGAGCTGGCAGAAGTGCTCACCAAGCCACTTTCCATCATTTATCAGCAGTCCTGGCTAACCGGGGAGGTCCCAGTTGACCGGAGACTAGCAAATGTGACACCTGTCTACAAGAAGGGCTGGAAGGATCTGGGGGATCTACAGGCCTGTTAGTCTGACTTCAGTGCTGGGGAAGATTATGGAGCAGATCATCCTGAGTGCTATCACATGGCACGTACAGGACAACCAGGTGATCAGGCCCAGTCAGCATGAGTTTATGAAAGGCAGGTCCTGCTTGACTAACCTGATCTCCTTCTATGATAAGGTGGCCTGCTTAGCAGATGAGGGAAAGGCTGTGGATGTGGTCTGCCTGGACTTTTGTGGAGAAGAATTAAGAGGTGGCCTAATGAGCACCAACTGATTAAAGAGCAGAAACAGGTGAAGGGAATTGTGAGCAGACATGTGGTGGTTGCCGGAAGGAAGATATAAGAGAGGCAATGGAGAGAGACAGGGAGAGAGGTGCAATGAATGGAGAGAGAGATGGTAGGGCTGCCCTGTTATGATAAAGGCTGTGCAACAATTGGTGCCCGAACAGGGACTGAAAGAAGAAAACCTGAAGAAAGAAGGTCTTGGAGAAAGAAAATAGAAATATCCAGTGGCGAGTCCCGCTGAACTGCAAAAGCTGTTGAAAAGAAACAGGAAAAAAGCCGTTGAAAGGAAATGGGATAGAAGCTGTTGAAAGGAAACACAAAAAAAGCCGTTGAAAGGAAATGGGATAGAAGCTGTTGAAAGGAAACACAAAAAAAGCCGTTGAAAGGAAATGGGATAAAAGAAAAAAGCCATTGAAAAGAAACGGATACAGAGGTGAGCAGCCGCGGGGAAGTTATATGAACTTTATACATTGGTCATGGGGCAGTCGGCATCTCAGTAGAAGAACTGCAGACAAGGAAAACTTTGCAACTAGAAGTTCTAGAAGGAATATTGTGTGTATGCAGCTCTGCAGAAGTTGTGTCCTGCAGAGCAGGTGTTGCAAAATGTGACTGATTCAGCAATTCTGGAGGGAAAATCAAAAGATAAGAAAGATTCATTTGAACTTGCGCCAATGGCAGATGAAGCTTTACAGCGACAGAGGCTAAAGATGAACTTGTTCTAGTGAATGTAATGGCAGCAATTCTGGAGGGAAAATCATAAGAAAGATTTATTTGAACTTGTGCCAACGGCGGATGAAGTCTTGCAGCGATAGAGGCTAAAGCACCATTTGTTCCCGCCCTCCCACCCCAAGAAGATCTGCTGCAGGGATTCGTACCCCCACACACACATATCAGTGATGTTCTAGAGGAAAGTGAACTGTGTGATGGAGAATAGGAAAAAGAATTAGAAATGTTAAGTTTGTGTAAGGAGGTACGCAAATCAATAAAAGAATATGGGTTATGGAGAATAGGAAAAAGAATTAGATTAAGGAGGTATGCAAATCAATAAAAGAATATGGGTTATGGAGAATAGGAAAAAGAATTAGAAATGTTAAATTTGTCTACCATATGAGGTGATTAAGGAGGTACGCAAATCAATAAAAGAATATGGGTCACAGGTTTCATTTGAATATGAACTTGTTTTAGTGAATGTAATGGACAATTTAGCAATTGATAACAAAAAAGGGGGTGATGTGGAGAAGAATTCTGGAATCGGGAGTTTCGGATAGGACTTTGGCAATGCTACAAAACCATGAACAAAAAAGGGGGAGATGTGGAGAAGAATTAAGAGGTGGCCTAATGAGCACCAGCTGATTCAAGAGCAGAAACAGGTGAAGGGAATTGTGAGCAGACATGTGGTCGTTACCGGAAGGAAGATATAAGAGAGGCAATGGAGAGAGACGGGGAGAGAGGTGCAATGAATGGAGAGAGAGATGGTAGGGCTGCCCTTTTATGATAAAGGCTGTGCATGTATGCCACAACAGACTTTCGAAAAGCCTTTGACGCTGTTTCCCACAGCATTCTCCTAGAGAAACTGGCGGCTCACAGCTTGGACAGGTGTTGTACTCTTCGCTGGGTAAAAAACTGGCTGGACGGCCGGGCCCAAATTGTTGTGGTGAATGGAGTTAAATCCAGTTGACGGCCGGTCACAAGCGGTGTTCCCCAGGGCTCAGTTTTGGGCCAGTTCTGTTCAATATCTTTATCAATGATCTGGATGAGGGGATTGAGTGCTCCCTCAGTAAGTTTGCAGATGACACCAAGCTGGGTGGGAGTGTTGATCTGCTGGAGGGTAGGAAGGCTCTGCAGAGGGACCTGGACAGGCTGGATCGATGGGCCGAGGCCAACTGTATGAGGTTCAACAAGGCCAAGGGCTGGGTCCTGCAACGCTACAGGCTTGGGGAAGAGTGGCTGGAAAGCTGCCCGGAAGAAAAGGACCTGGGGGTGCTGGTTGACAGCTGGCTGAACATGAGCCGGCAGTGTGCCCAGGTGGCCAAGAAGGCCAACGGCATCCTGGCCTGTATCAGAAATAGCGTGGTCAGCAGGAGCAGGGAGGTGATCGTGCCCCTGTACTCGGCACTGGTGAGGCCGCACCTCGAATCCTGTGTTCAGTTTTGGGCCCCTCACTACAAGAAGGACATGGAGGTGCTGGAGCGTGTCCAGAGAAGGGCAACGAAGCTGGTGAAGGGTCTGGAGCACAAGTCTTATGAGGAGCGGCTGAGGGAACTGGGGTTGTTTAGCCTGGAGAAGAGGAGGCTGAGGGGAGACCTCATCGCGCTCTACAACTCCCTGAAAGGAGGTTGCAGTGAGGTGGGGGTCGGTCTCTTCTCCCAAGTAACTAGCGATAGGACGAGAGGAAATGGCCTCAAGTTGCGCCAGAGGAGGTTTAGATTGGATATTAGGAAAAAATTTTCTTCATTGAAAGGGTTGTCAAGCACTGGAACAGGCTGCCCAGGGAAGTGGTTGAGTCACCACCCCTGGAGGTATTTAAAAGACGTGTAGATGTGGTGCTTAGGGACATGGTTTAGTGGTGCACTTGGCAGTGTTAGGTCAGTGGTTGGACTCAATGATCTTGAGGGTCTTTTCCAACCTAAATGATTCTGTGATCCTATGAAATTACTATGTACCTGTCCTGGCCAGGAGCTGGAGCAATATGCACAGATATCTTACTGGGGCATGAAATACATAGGTTAACGCTCTAAATGTATGTGTCTGGGATATATAAAAGGTAAACTTAGTCATCTTTTCATCAAAAATTACTCATCATCAAACCCTTTCTTAGAATTTTAGATTACCAAAATTTTAAGGATTGAGCAAGGAAACATACCAACATACAGCCAATAGCCTCCACTTTCTTTGCTTCTCTTTTCTCTCTCAAAACACCTTCTTTTCTTATTACTCATGAATGGACTCTGAACTAAAAGGCCTTTGCTTCATCTATTTTATTATTCTATTGATTTCTTTGATCTACAGCTTCACACAAGATTCTAGTCAAAATGGTGATTTTTTTTTTTTTTTTTAAATTAACCAGAACTCCTCCTCTAATTTTTTGCACATTCAAGTTTACTAGTAATTGCTTGCTTTTTTTGGGAAACTGGCATTTTATTCTATACTGAATGTCCTATCCAGAAAAACTGTTTTAATGAGAAATGCTTCAATAATGGTTGTGTAATCTCTATCCAGAACCTGATTATTAATGATTTTATCTTACTGCTTTACATACTTGCTAGCTTGAACATGTTGAAATATTCCCAGGCTTTCAATGTGCTAGCAATACAGCATGCACATGTTTCATACTACAAAATGAAAGTGTTTATCATACATCAGTAGTTTATGAGAACACTGTGATAAATCCAGGTTCAGTAAACCATTTGCTAGCAAATTTCTGTTTAACTTAACAAAATTATATGTTAGCAAAGAATGTGGTCAACTGTTATTTACTGTGATATACATGCCTTTTTAAGCTTTAAATTATATCTTGCTCGGTGATGACAATACTTAAGAAAATCACCTATGATAAGGATGATATTTAAGCTTAACTTCTTTGATCACGAAGTTAAATCTTATACGTATTTTTTCTATGTAAATATATTGTTTTCTTCTGGCTGCTGTAAACGAGCAGATTGTTAAAGAGCTGCTGACAGAACTTGCTAGACTTCATAATGCTAGGGCAAAATTATTTCCCTTAAACTCACACATTGTCTTCTTTCTTTTGTGGAGACATCCTATATATTTAGATTACGAGTTTTACTTACATTGCCAAGACCTGATGTAAAACCCATTATAATACAAGGAAATACAACTTTGTGGAAAAAGAATGAGTTTTACAGACTGGTTAAAATGTAGAAGAATTTTAGGCCTTCTAATATTTCTGAGATATGAAATAAGTATGAAAGGAAATGGAATCTCAATTGAGTAAAGAGGAAAAAAATCCTCTCCAGTGAAGAAATATGACAACATAGAAAGAAGAGGGGTAGCAGAAAGAAGTGTGAAGGAAAATGAGCAGCTCTTATATAGGAGAAAACAAACGCTGATAGAATTAAAGATAGTATGCTTCCTGAGTCCTCACAAACTTGCACAAACAGCTGTCAATAAAAATTATAGTAATATCAGTTGAATAAGGAGGAGGAGGAAGTAAGCAAAGGTTGGAGAAATATTATGAATAAGATTCAGCTAAGGTCTGAAATGGAACTTCCCACAAAGTGAGAAGTGGTATTTTTTTATTATTTTTATTTTTAGGAATTTTGCCATTTCACCCAACACGGTTTGAACTGTTATTACATTTTTTTCCCAAACACTATTCCAGAGAATTACAATTACAGCATTACAAATGTAAACAGAATATATATATGGAATACAAACTATACCTGAATATCCAGAATATAGGATAAATAAGGTTTGCAATAGGAATATTACAGCATAGTAGCTACAGTTCTCGTAAGAAGTTCTTGATAGATACAAGGACAATGCATGCAAAAGAAGAAATTAAATAAGTTAGAATTTTGCCCTGTCTCAATTCTCCGTTTTTATGCTTTAATCCTGAATACGATCTTAGAAACTGAGACAGGTCTTTCAACTACATGAAACTAGCGCAGAGACAATTCTGTGACATGACACCAGTAGGATGGGTTCAGCATAACACTGCGATAGAGGGCAACTGTAACTTTCTCATCAGGGTAACTTACTCTCATTGGTAAGCAGCAATTCCTTGTGACAGGATTAATTTCTGAAAAAGTCAAAGATGGATCACTGTTAGAGGTCAGCATAAATTTCTAAATGGTATGCTTAAAAGTTATGGCTGGTACACCTAAACTGCCTCCCCAGTTAACCCAGGCCGGAATGTAGTGAGCAGGTAAGTGAGCTCTCAATAGATTTACAGAATTCTATGAGAATTTCTGCTAAGCATTATCATTGTCTCTTACTTTTCTACCACATGTATTTTACTGATTATGACTGAAGACACATTTGGATTAAAACCAAAAAGCCCTCAACCTTCAAAGTGTTTTTTCCTTTAAGTAACATTCATACCACCAAACAGCTCTTGCTGAGGCAAACTGTAATTACAAACTCTTTATACAGTTTTTACACCTCCACTATTTAATAATTACATCATTTATGCTTCCATTATTTGTCCTGAATTTCTTGTAGTCTATCACCTGGCAAAACATGCATTTTTTTCTGCTTGTTAAATTTCCACATTACAGACTTGTCTCGTAAACCATGGCTGAACCACGCCTGCATATTCTGAACACTGTAAGGGATCCTCCCTGAAAATGAATGATCAACAATTAAGTCGTCTTCACTAGTGAGGATATCTTCATTAGAAACAAAACACAAGCTGTAAAATAAATATGGATCATCATATTCAGCTCAAAGATGAAGGGAAAAGACTAATCATATTTAAAAGTCTCTGTGGTGTAATACAGACATAGAGTATAATAAATCATAAAGCTGAACAAAACAAAATGTCACAATTATTGAAAAACTATACCTCTTTAGCAGCTGCTGTTCTATATGTTGACAGGTTATATACAGAATGGAAATATTTACTTTTAACCTTACAAAAAGTTTGTAAATAGTAGCTCACAAATATAGAAGTGATAGGGACAATAGAAATATATTATCCAAATATCAAAAACTATCATAAGCAAAGCAATGTTGCTTACTCTATTTCACAAAAAGAAAAAGTAAGCCAGAGATATTTGTAAAAAACTGTTATACTCATTCTCTTCTCTTCACACAAACCAGTTGATGGTTCACAAGACAAATGTTTCATGAAGCTGTATTTATATAATTATTCAAATTTCAAAAATATGTAAGGAAGGAAGAAAGTATTATTAATTCCATTAATTACATTCAGAATTCAAAAAAAATGTAATTATTTTATTTTTATTCAAATAAGTAACTTTATGGGAAAGAAACTACATTGCAGCAGTAAGAAAGCAATCGTTATTTTTTTGTTTATTAGTGATTTGAAACACTGAACTTTGTGTTTGCAAAAGAGCTTATAAAATCATTGGATGTTTTAAAAAAATACTTAAAAGCATATACACATGTGCTTGCACACCCACACGTAATCTATACATAATTCTTCTTATGAATCTTACAGGTTTCTGTAAAGCTGGGTGTCATGAGACAGACGGGATAGAGTTTGACTTCCCAAAATGTCCTTTGATTTTCTCCCTGAGTTGCATTGGGGTGGTTGCGATCACCAAGATCCATTCCCACTAGTAAAGGGTTTTCCATGTTAACATACCAAAGCAAAGCAAACTTAATTGCTTAGCTTTAAACAAAAATGATAAGATGACCAAATCTTGAAACAATTGAACCAAAATTCATATGCATTTAACTGCTGCACTGCCCGATTTTGTTTGCATGAATGTCTGGGTCTGTAAGAAAGCAATTACAATGTCGCAATTTCATTCATTTGATTTTGGCTATGTCTGCCATTCTTGGGCTTTCCATATCTGATTCCTCTCTCACCATGGAACAGAAACTATTAAAAACATTCCTGAAAAGGAATTGTTGAACAGAGTTTCCGAAGGCAGCTAATCATAGGAAGCAGTTGCACAATTCCAGAAACAGAATTATATGAATCTTAGGTTCCACGTATCATATTATGCAGTAAATTTTATTTGCATGGTGAGATTAATTTGATGCTGTATAAGCAGTAAAGTCTGTCAGGTACATTTATGTCTTTTTTCAAAATTAAAACTATTTTTCTCTGCTTCACCTGGCCCATTCAAATAATATCGTGCATTAATCTGTAAAAAAAAAAAATTCAAACCAAAGGATAGAATTTATTTGATTTAAAATAACTTAATAAACAGTATGCTGCACTTGCCTTTTATAGGCTTTGGCCTTTTGTTATTCCAAATATGATGGAGAAGAAACCAGAAATTTATACCTAAATCTTAGAAAGGCACCCTTCTCTAAATGGAGGATACCCTGTCTCTGTAAGATTCTTGTGATGCATGCAGAATATATGGATTATGTGTCTGCAGCAGGTATGAGCTTTAGTGAAAGGATTTTCTGCCACCCCCCAATGGTAAACTGACCAAAAGATGGAGTAAGTTGGCTTTATTTACATAGTTTATTATCTACCATGCAGGAGAATTCTTGTCACAGAAAATGGGATCATTTTCATTTTTAAAGTGGAAATGAAACAAGAATTTATTAAATTGCTATGAGCAGCAAGAATTCTATGAAAGGTTATGCTAAACCTTCAAATCCTCTACTGAATATAATTTCAAAAAAGAGGAAATTCTACCAGCGACTTACTAGTACTTGTATTGTATAAGAAAACATTTAATATCAGTAAGTAGCCACTCCTATAACTGCAGTTGAAACAGTTGTTTTGAATGGTGCAGCCTGAGCATCTGTATTCAGTATTGTAAAAGAGAAGTAACAGTATGGTGAGAGGTAAAACAAGAAAAAGGGCAGAATGAACTTTACTGTTAGAAGTCATCAGTGAGAAGAAGAAAGAGAAACAGTGATGTGACATATCACCTTTTTATTGACACTGAAGACAGGTCTACCTGAGTATATACCTAGACAAACACTGCTTCAAACTCACTAAGGTTTTCAGAAGAGGCAGGAAGAAAATGGTGCATTCTGGATATTGTTAATGATTCAGTCTGACAAATGCTGCTACTGTGCTGCTAAAAAGGAACTTGTCATTGATAATAACTTCTTTGGGAGCATTCATTCTGCATGAAAAGCTAAGCACACTGACAACTACCTGATCCTAGGGGAGAAAGCAGCTTTTGAAACCCAAGGGCAGAAAAAGATGTGCCAGACTTGGAACATAAATTGTGTAAGATAAATTAGAATTTATATCATAGTTTCAGAATAAGGCACAATATACATATGAACACAGGCATAATTATGCAAATTTGGGGATACATGATTAATGGTTTCCCAAGATACTTGGGAAAAAGATACTCTGTCCAGTCTTAGTTTTTTTTAAAAGCTGGCATATTCACTAGCTTTTTTTGTGCATACCTGACAGTCCAACCATGATTTTGCTTGGTTTTAATTTTAAATCTCATTCATACAACATTTCTCTGGGATGGAGCAGGACATCTACCATCCCTTTGGGGAAGGAACTTCAAAACTGTAATTTGCAGAAACACTAAGCTGTCTAGATAGGCATGTGGCAAACATCCATATGCCAAATAGCTTACAAAGTACTTGTACAAAAGGAACAGCTGAAGGGTTTTTTGGCCTACCACTCTATACATGACTCAAATGGCCAAAAGGGACAAACTCTTGCCATTGAACCTAAAAAGCAACTTTAACAGTTTCTACTATCACTCTGGAGAATGAGGGGAAAAAAGAATGATCAGAGTTGTTACCGTAAAAATCTGACATAACATGTAATTCAGAATGTGTATAAACTACTACCAAAACAAAATGCACATATGAGCCTTGGTAGGAAAGAAGGATTAGGGCAGTCGATGAAAACAAGAAGACACATCACCAAATGTGAAGACCTGAGGAATATGAAGAAGGAAATAAATGGAAACATATGAGTAAGAATATTTCTGATCACAGGAGAGAATAAGAATTAATGGAGCAGAAAGAGTTGGAAATGGGAATAAGTGGTAAGACAGCTGGAGAAAATCAGAGGCAGAGTAGCACACTATTTTAGATTCTTACTACTGGTTTGAACATAGAGCATTCTACGTTATTATATGATTTGAAGTGATCCATCAGTAATAGTAAGGCAGTCATTGCTCCACCACACAAGTCCCTAACAGTTATAATTTCTGTCACTTCTTTAAAATGCTTATTTGTGCAACAACTTAAGGTATGAACAGTTGGATGGCTTTTTTGCATTTTTCACTAGTGCCTGTGTTAAGGCATTCTATATTAAATTAAACTTTTTTACAGAATTTCACTTATTTTAAGGCAGATCGTTTACTCCCATTTAAATCTTCTATTCAGATTGCGTATAGTCAAAAAAGAATCTGCAGCCATTAAGCACAAGCACAACATTATCCCTGTCGTTATCAGCAACTCTGATGTCCAAGAAGAAAAAAAACACCTACTGGAATCAGTCCGAGAACGAATTTATTTTGCCATAAGATGAGAGAAATGTGCAACTTGAAAGATAAATCATTATTGTAGAAAAGAAAGTCTACACATATCTTCTCCTTATAAAATTAAATTCTAATACTAGCATTATCATGTCATGATTTATCATTAATTTATTGTTAAAATGAGCACCTGGGTATGTTAGCCCATGGTTTCTCCCTTGTCTAGCTACATCAACATCACTTTAATTTTTTTTAAACTATTTACATCATCAGTTTTACCCTAATTATTTAACAATGGTTGTGGATTAAAGAACAATTGTGAAAGCCTAATGTTCTACGAAGAACATTTCCAATTTACAGTATGCTTGACCAATGTTCTCATTCAACATAATGAGAAAGAACAAGTATCCAAAGGTTTTAAGTGCTGGCATTAGTTGCAAAGATGCTAGCCAAATTCCAGATCACTTAGTTACATTGTGCTTACTTGCATTCCCTCTCCACTCCAGAACAGACACACTACTCTTCATTTTATACCTTAAAAATATAATTGAACAGAATTGTTAGTGCACAATAGCTGTCCTATTGCTAAAAGAAAAAGCAGTTGCATTTCAGTAATAGCCAAAAGAATTCTAGTTACGTTGCATACATTCTTTAATAACGCTAGACAAAAGCTATAGTGAAAGAACATAGAACATGGTGTACAGTTAATGAGCATTTATTGAACTACAAAGATAAAATACTAACTGATGAGGCCTTGTGAGTATTCCAAATACTATTCAAAATATATCAGGCCATTGATACATAAAATAATGCATCCATAAAATGACAAACTTATATTTTGTAACTGTCTGGAAAAGTCTGGTTTCATTAACCTGATTTGTATCTCGCAGAAACACTATAGCAGAGACTGAATTCAACTGTGCACAGCAAAAATGCAACCGACTGGAGAGAACTTTCATTCATCCACATCAAGTGCATAACTATTCTGTGCATGAAAGAACGACTACAAGAAAAATGTTCACGTAATTTAAGTTAAGATGTGTGTGTGGATGTGGGTAGTTATTGGGACTGATTGAAAACATCCTTTGCCAGTATGTTTTACACACAATTTCCTATGGCAGAGAAATAGTGAGTCAGAATTTCAAGGCTCTGTTCAAGCCATAGAACTGAGGCAATTTGTGTTGCCTCGATCCCCTTTGTTCCATCCCTAATGAAACCCTCTTCTTGGCTAGCTATCTGTACAGTTGCATTCCTTTATGAATCTTTATCCAATTCCAGTCTCTAATCTTCTAGTCTTTTACCCCTTGCCTACTGCCTTTCCCAACCACTCCTAGCACGCTGCTAAGGGATCACAGTCTGCATCCTGGAATCTCCACCCTTCTGATGGAAAAAAATTACCATACAGGTATTAAAGGAAAGAAATCAGTAATAAAAAGGAAAATAAACTATTAAGAAGACTGAGATGCTCAGAAATGGGTAATCAATTCAGTGGCATCACAGTGACCCCTTTAAAATAAAAATGTCCTTAATTTCCCATTCCTTTGTTTAACACACTTGCTTAAATCTGTATCTACATGATACTCTCTAATTTCCCTGTAATTTACTGTGTGCTTAAGACATGTATGTACTCATTATTCAGACAGGTTCTAATGAGCTTTCAATTTCCTTTTCTTTTGCTTATGTTAATTTTCATTCAGTCAGGCAGTTTGGCTCTTTATTTCCATCACTTACGTTCAGCTTTTACTGTTTTGATGCTTTCTGTATAAAGTGTTCCTTCGCTCTTGAAATGGTTGAGAAACAGTGTCTACCTTAAAGCCACAGAATCTCCTCAAGAACTTTCAACGAAAGGCAGTAATTCTATACATTTTAAAAAAAGTAATTTTAAAAAGCTGCTTTAGTAAGTATTCTTACAAATGAAACCAAAGAGCATCAATATTTCAAACATTATTCAATACTATATGCCACTATGCACTGGATAGCAATTCCTGACAAACGCATCAGACTGGACACACTGAATTCTCATTTGAAGCTGAAAAATTCTTCAGACCTTGGCTTAAATGTGGAAGTGCCATAACTGAACTAAACAGAACCATATTGTCTTAGTACAACAAGCGAGTTACAGTTCTGTGCAATTGGTTACATTATCTTCTTCCTTACTTGGTTACCAGTATGGAAAATAAATAAAACATCAGTCAGCCATAACACTACACTTGTTCCTCATACTGGAAGCATTTTGCCCTGTTTCTTCTTCATAGTGTCAGAACCTGTCTGCAGTTCTCTTGCCTTAATCTTGCCCAGTAATTTATTGAGTTTTATTCAGGTTGAACCTACATACTAATAAGCCACTTTGCAGTACAGAAAACAATGCACCCAGTTACAATCTTTTCCTGCACACAGCGTACCTGGAATTTTCCAGACTGCATCATGCACTCTCATCAGTATTTGAACACAGGTGACACACTTGTTTAAAATATAAAGAGGCTACTTAAGCAGTAACTGCAGTTCTTGGATATATATTGTATGTAGCCACATTAGCACTGCCTAGTGTTTGTTCTACAACTACTTAAAGCAGGGGACTTTTTTTTACAGTATTTGTACAGCACACTGACACCTTAGCAATCTTTATGCAGATAATAAAAAGAGCAGAATATGCCATAGGAACCACAATTCCTCTCCAGAGATACAACCCCCCAAGTCCAAGCCAGGCAAGGAGAGAGAATAAAGATGGACAGTAAATATACATATAAAATATATCTATCATACAGCTATTGGAAGCAAGACAGCACTTGAAACATCAGTTCAACTTGCAAGTCAGATGCCTGCTGGTCTTGTTTAAAATTAACAGTATTACTACAGCACTGAAAGCAATGAGCAGAGAATGGAGCTTTAAAATACACAAAACAATGTACTTCTTCACATAATGAAAGGTAATATAATTTGTTCATAGAAAGCCTGGCTAACCTGTGGAAGTCCTTACCACAGACCACTGTCAATGTTAAACATTTACACAGATTAAAAACTGTCTGCATGTGTTCATGGAAGGAAAAGTTAATTGCACTAGCTTATGTGGATGCAGAAGGTCCTTCATCACAATCAGTCTTGGCTGGGAGAATGTTCTGCAGAGTGTCTTAGTATATGCTAACAGGATGCTTTCCCCTAATTTCTTCCCCTAATTTCTTCTTGTTATTGATCATTGTCAGATTCAGGGAATTGGACTACACGAACATCTGGTCTGAATTAAAATAGCTGTTGTCCCGCAGCAACAAAGAAAACCAAGGCAGGAGTCAGGACAGGGTTCCAGGGTCATGGTGTTCTAAATGTCAGTATGGGCAATGGAACTGAGAGATGTAGCTAGCAAACAGCTGCAGAAACATGCAGTGAGCACAAACCTCAAGATCATGGTTTTTTGTTTAGGGCTTGATCCTCTTCTGCCCTCAGTACAGACACGTATAAGAATCTAGAGGTTATAAGAATCCCCAGGAGGAGAGTATCTGTGCAGGATGAGTATAGTTGAAAATAAATTTCAAAGAGGACATTATCATTTGATCATGCCAGAGGGAATAAATTATGTTAAGTAAAATGAATAATCAAACTAGAGAGGGGAAAGTGGAGAAAAAGCCATATCAGAAGTGGAGGCTATTTAGACTCTTTGTAACTTCCCAAGAAAGAAACAAGGCAAGCAAACAATAAAAAACATTAAATTACAAAAAATCAGACTTAAGTATGTTTACAAATGATCTTAGTGATGCAGCAACAAATTCTGGTGCAAAAAGGAAATTCCTGAACCCACACGTTCTTTAATTACTCTGTATCAGTTTAGTGCTACTACTGTCTGCACGACTTCAATATAAACGCAATTTAACTTAAGAATTCAGGCACTTCTCCATTTGACTTTTCTTAATCTTGGTTGTATTAAGATGAAATCATTCCTCCTAATCAACTCGCCCTTCAGTTTAGAATCTTGAACCTTTAAAAGTACTTTGATTGTCCTTTTGTGATAAAAGCTTAGGTTTATTGATAATAACTTTAAAAACTGAATTTTTGCCCTTTTATTCTTCACGCATACACTATTACATTCAGGTGATTCAAAACTAAAACCCACAAGAGCTCTAGGCTTGATTATGTCATAAGCTGTTTTTTTGTTCTTCATAGATGCTGTTTCTTTCAGGAGAGCAAAAGGAACGAAACCCAACAGATATCCCTGGCACTTCAATTTCTGTGCTCAACAAATTGCTGTTTGATGTCTCCTATTCCTTTGACCATTATAAATACAACCTGCAGATAATTCTCTCCTCTTTCAAAGCAAGTCCACAGGAAGATGCATGAAGTTTAAAATACACAGTTTTAGGTGAAAAATGGAGATGTGTTCCATAGCCCAGTATTAGTGTCTAAAAACTACATTATTCAAAGTACAGTATCCTGTGGAAAATCAGTTTGGAGTTTCCAGGACAGTCCCACTGACATTCCTAGCAGAGAAGTAAGAAATTAACAGAACACAGAACAAATAACTGTATTGTTTAAAAATAATACGTGTTTTCAGCAAGGGTAGAATTAGGGAAACAGTTATCTTACCTGTTTGCAAGTCTGCAAGTATTTTCCTTTGAACACTCTCTGGACTCAGCTTTCACAGTGCAGAACACAGATATCTTTCCAAGTTCTTAAATTCAGGGAAAGAATGAAGTAAAAATTGATTACTACATTATTCCATCACTACTCAGAATTCTGTAAGAAAGCTACATTAATTTCTTAAGAGCTAAGTCAGCCTTAGATGAAACAGCAAACCATTACTGAATTTACATGAGAGAAATTCCACATCTTTTTCAGAATTCTACCTTATTTGACTAGGATTTTATTATGTCCTTCTCAGCAGACAGAACAACCAATGCTATTTTTAAACAAAATTAGCTATTTAGATATCCATTGCATAGGACAATGAACTTGAAAGAATATATTCCATAAAAAATTCTTACAGATACAGGAAGTACCAGCTTTTCAAAGTCAGAGGCGATACGGAAAGAAGTTCTAAGCTTAATCAGTTCTGATTTGCATTTTTAAAATCAAAATAAACTTCTGTTAATGACTACTTACAGCAACATTTAGCTATATATATATAAAGACACACACATTGATTTCTGGAGCTGAGGAAAATATTCCATGATGAAGCTAGAATAGATTTGTTCTTTGCATTCTGGCATATCAGAAACACACTATGACGGTACATACTCCCACTGCAAACATTATTGGGGGAAAAAAAAAAAGATCAAGTTTTTTTTCTTCCCTTAAATTGTGGGTACTTTGTAACTTAACATATCCACAAAACTTTAATCTTTAAAAGGATATAAATATTAAACATCTGCCCTGAAAGTACGTCCCCTCTGCATTTATATTGAAGCCTTGCAGACAGTAGTAGCACTAAACTAATACAGAGTAATTAAAGAATGTGTGGGTTCAGGAATTTCCTTTTTGCACCAGAATTTGTTGCTGCATCACTAAAATTGAAGTTTCCTGTTACTTGATTCATTCATGTGCCACTAATTATACAATGACCTTCTCAAGATATAAATGACTGGCCAATTACACATTTACTTTTACAAAACTCTGTAATTTATTTTGATTTAAAGCACACCCTCTGTAAAAGCACAGAGATTTAATCAGAAGACTTCTAGAGGAACAGAATCTGTAATATTCCAAGTTGTTTATGTCAACTGTTAATCATTACCACTTTTGAAAATTATGTTTAGTTTGTTGTCTGCCTGTCATTAACTAGATCCTCTTGTTCCTGGCTTTTCTAGATTAAATAATCCTTTAGCATTCTGTACTGCACCGAAAGGTACTTGAAAACTTAATTAAATCAACTATAGATCTTTTCCAGGGAAAAAAGCTGGCCAATTTAATTTCCTGTATTTTCCAGATGTCGTTCTTTTCTCTATGGTCTACGTTTTTGTAACACACTTTTCAAAATGGGAGCACCAAAACTATGCATGGTATTTCAGCGGGATTCTAAAACAAAGATGATCTACTACAAACAAACACAGAGCAAAAAACAATACCAGTGAGGCTTATTTCAAACCAAACTGGCTTACTGCAGAGCCACACGGGCAGCTGTATGGGCACACAAATGCTTCTGAGACTTCTTACACGAACACTACTGTTGAAAAACATCCTTGTAAATGCGTAGCACACATTTAAACTGGCAGAGCTTTTTTCAGCAGTTTTTGCTCGCCCTCCCCCCTTTCATACAGTGCCAACGTAGTAATTTGTGCCGTTATGTGAATTGAGCTGGGAAAATTACCCCAGATTAAATTTTTATTTTTCTTTTTCCTGCCAGATTGTTTTTCAGCGTAAGAGTCCCCTGCTCTACACCATCTGCGCTAGGACAAGAGCAAATTCGGCAACGAGCAGCCTAAGGTTGGGGTGGAATGGGGAAGTAGTGATTTAAATACGTTATTGAACAAGCAGCTAGACACGCAGCCGGGAGGAGGCGGCTGGGGCCGGCAGGGAGCGCGGCTGAGAAGGCAGCCGCTGCACCGCCCGCCGACGCTGACAGACCTCACAGAAAAGGGCAGAGGATCATCGAACAGGACGCCGAATGACAGGGGCTACCGACCGCCTGTGACTAGAAGGATCCTGCTGGCCCCCAGCCAGGAGCTCCCTTGTGCTCCGCCGCTCCCTCCTCAGCCCACGGGCAGCCCCGCCCTCGGCGAGGGAGGGACGCCCGCCCCGCCCGCTCAACGCCTAACGGCCCCGCCGGAGGGGCGGCTGGGCCGGAGAGCGGCCGCGGATGCGGGCACGCGCTCCTCCTCACGGCGCGCTCACCTTCCTCCTCGTTTCCCCGCCCCGGCCACACCCGCGACCCCGCCCCACCTGCAGCGCATGCGCAGCCTTCCCGCAGCCGCGCGCGCTCGTGGCGGTTGGCCGCTGCGGCAAGCGGGGACGCCTTCCCCCTCCTCCACCGCGCATGCGCCGGGCCCGGTCGTCGCGGCAACGGGACGCGGTGCCAGGCGATCGTGAGGGCTGCCGCCGCCGCCGCCGCCGCCTGTCATGTCGGAGATTTTGTGCGAGTGGCTGAACGAGGAGGTGAAGCTCTCCCGGAGCGTGGGTGAGTAGGGGCCCCGCTGCCTTGGGAGGGGGGCTCGGGGGCCAGCTGGCTTGCCTGCCAGCGCAGGAGAGTGCCGCGGGGTCAGGCCTTCGTCCTGCCGAGAGATTTCGGGGGTTCCCCGGGGCCAACTCCTGCTGACCTACCCGTGAACGCTCCCACTTCCTCGCGTCCAGATACCTCCTCAGGTACGTTTTTAATCTTCATGCGGAAGACAGTAATTTTCGAGGTGAAGTTAGTTTTCCTCAAGGTGCAAGTGCTCTCAGGAGATATGAGGAGCTTAAGCTTCATCTGCTAATAAGAACTCCAGAGGATAAAAATCTTTTAATATGTTTGCAAAGCAGTGCTTTGTTTTGAATGGCAGGTGTTGTGCTGGCTTTGGAGAAGATTTGTTCTGCAAGGAGGGAGCAACTTTCCATGGAAGAGAAGCACATTAGATCTAGCTTTGTTTTCGTTTGCATTTTTTTACAGAAAATTTAGTAATTATCATTTATAGATATTGCCACAATCTTAATGGCTTATGACAATATTTACTTTTTAACACTGAAAATAAGAATTAAATGACTACCTAAAGCTTACATTGCAAAATAACTACACTGAAAGCAGATTTATTTGTGACTAGTTGCTGCTAGATCAATCTCCTAAAATTCCTCTGAATTATTTAATAAAGTTTGGACTTAATTTTGTTCTAAAAATAATAACAAGTTGTATTAAGATTAATATATGAATTATTTTAATTATCTTAATTTTTTTTTAAAAAACAAACAACAAAAACCTGAACTTAGTTCCAGGATCATTTTCAGAAGAATTTTCTACTGGCTACCTCCTAGGAGAACTTCTACACAAATACGGTCTTCAGGATGACTTTAATCAATTTTCACAGAGCAGGTTAGTACATTTGGATAACGTCTCTTACAGAAATTAGACAAAATATCTATTTTTCAGTTAGGATTTGCTAATGCAGAGGGAAAGACATCTAGAACTTACCAAGATTTTATACATTTATCAGTAAGTCAACAGCTACTTGTATTTGACACACAGATTAGCTTCATATTTCCAGAGAGATTGATCATACGACTTCAAGAAAATTATGCATTGTGATTGTAATTACAATAGTAACAGTTTAGACCAAAAGTTCAACAAGCTTTTCAAGGATGTCTCTAAGATTGGAGATAGTGACACTGTCCCCGTGAGCTGTGTAGAGCCAGGAATCCAGAGGAGTGGTGTGGTGGTGACCATTACGTCTTCACTAAAATGCAAATGGTGGAGATGCATTGTGAGGCTCTGAGTGAAGCCCTGGCAGAAGATCGTATATGAATTTATAACTACAAGTAAACTGGTGTAAGAAGAACAATGAAGAAGAACAGAAAAACCAGGAAGTTGATAAATCTTGTGCAGATCTGTGAGCCTTGTTATGTTGATGGTATGTTCATGGGTTTCCTTGGCTTATGCTCTATTTTGGCAGACGTTGGTGCACATGTATATCAAGTGTGCCAGGCTGTACATCATCTGCCTGTTTCTTCTGAATCTCTTTTTTATGTTATTTGCACTTCTCATTTATTTATACCCTTTCCTATCCAAGTCCCACCAACTTGTAGGAGAGCAGCTTGAGCACAGCTAACAAAGGCAGTCAACAAACACAGCAGTTTTGCACAGCAGTTTTTTGGCTCTGCTTCTAGGGCTTCTAGATCTCTCTAGAATTTATGGGATCATTGGAGAACTCTTGGTAACTCTTTGAGGAACTTTAGAGTGCCTGCTGCTGCTGAGAAAGGATAGCTTCAGGAGGCTTTTACTTCTAGCAAACTCTAGCAGCTTCTAACAAGTTTGGTAAACTCTTCCTGATAAAACAGTGCTTTGAGCTCTTGTCTCCAGCTGACTTCTGATTAAGGAGGTGCAACTAGTGAAGATGCACTTCAGTAGATGCGAGAAGAAGTTAGAAACTCTACTGAGACAGTGTATGCGTGCTCAGCAAAGGTGGTGATGCATGACAGGGCATGATCCCCAGTACCCACTGGAGCAACGACTCAGAATGTCAGAGGCCTTAACTCGGATTGCTCTCCAGAGAAAGGAGGCAATCTCAGGCTCTAGGGAATGTCCAGAGTCTTTGCTTAGCCTTGGGCAGGGGGAGGTGGTGGCTTTGCCTGATGGGGTGTGTGCACGTGGAGGATCTGTGTCACCAAGTCAAGCTGCTGCAGAAAGAGGTCAGTAGACTGTTCATCATCACAGATGATGAAAAGGAGATTGATTGGACCTTCTCGGAGACACTGCAGATATAGGAACCTGAACCCGCAGCTGTGCTGTGGGAGATGCAGGCAGAATCTGTTGTGTTGGGAAAAGGAGGTGACTGGCAGCTTGTGAATTCTGGCATGAGAATGAAGGTTCCTGCTCCACCTGCTGATCTGCAGCTGCAGAACAGATTCATTGCCTTGGTAGCAGATGAGAGGCTAGTGGCTCTGTGCAGCAAAATATCTGAGCTGGCAAAGCCTGAACCACACAGGAGCACCAGGAGGAAAAGGTGAGTGATAGTAGCGAGAGACTTTCTCATCAACGCCCATCTACTGACCTCACATGCTAGACAGGGAGGTTTGCTCCTTGCTAGGGGTCAGATCCAGAACTGCGGAGGCTCGTCCAGCCCTTGCACTGTTACCCCTGCTGCTTTTCTATGTGGGCACCAAGGATACTGCCAGAGAGACCTGGAGCATATCAAGAGTGGCTCTGGAGGCAAAAGTCAAAGGCATGGGGGCCCAGGTTTTTTCTTCCTCAATGCTGCTGGTGAGGTGGGAAGGCTTGATGAGGAGCGGATAGATTCTACAGTTGAATAAGAGGTTGTGCAGCTGCTGTCAACAACAGGGGTTTGTTTTTCACAGTTGTGGGATCCTCCTTGAAGATGGAGGACTGCTAGGAAGGAATGGGATCCACCTGACCAAATTGGGCAAAAGCATCTTTGCCAACAGGCTGGCAAACCTGGTGAGGATAGCTTTAAACTAGGAATGAGGGGGGAAGGAGATGATTACTCTCAAACAAGTGAGGAAGTGATGGCCTAGACTGGCAAGCAAGAAGAGGAGGGTGATGTGAATAAGAGGCGCAAAACAGTGCAAAAGGCTGCCTGCCCCAAATGTATGTACGCCATTAAGGAAGTGCTGAGAAGACAGCATTATGGAAGAAGCATTCACACTTCTGGTAAATTGACACAACTGGCTGCCTCTCTGAAGTGCCTGTATACTAATGCATGCAGCATGGGGAACAAAGGAGGAGTTAGAGGCCTGTGTGCAGTTGCAGGACTTCAGTGTCACCAGAATCACAGAGAGGCAGTGGGGTAGCTCACACAACTGGAGTACTGCCAGATATAGGCTTTTTCGGATGGACAGGCTGGGAAGGTGAGGAGGAGGAGTTGCTCTTTATGTGAAAGAGCAGAGAAAATGCTCTGCCTTGGATGGATGATGACCAGTCAAAGTCTTATGGGTTAGGATTAGAGGAAAGACCAAACTGGGTGATGCTGTGGTGACTGTTTGCCACAGATCACATGAGCAGGAAGAAGTACATCAGGTTTTCTTGAGACAACTGCAAGAATTCTCATTTTCACAGACCTCGGTCTGAATAGGAAACTTTAACCAAGTTGGTATCCGCTGAAGAGAAACATTGCCAGGCACAAGCAATCCAGAAGGTTGCTGAAGTGCATTGATGATAACTTCCTGAGAAGCGTGATTGAGGAGCTGAAAAGGGGAGATGTTCTACTAACCCTAGTATGTACAAACAAGGGAGGTTGGGCGCAGCACTGATAGTGACCATGAGATGGGGGAGTTCATGATCTTGAGAGGAGTGAACAAGCTGAACAGCAGCATCACAACCCTAAGACTTCAGGAGAACAGACTTTGGCTTGTTCAGGGATCTGCTTGGAAGAATCCTATGTAAAATGGTCCTGGAGAGAAGAGGGGTCCAAGACAGCTGATTGGTTGTTTTTTTTTTTTTCTTCCAATGATCATCTCCTCCAAGAGTAATCCATCTCAATGTGAGTAAAACTGAACAAAGGCAGCAGGAGGCATGAATGGAAGAATAAAGTGGTACCGACAAAGCTCAAACATAAAAAGGAAGAATACAAGATGTGGAAGCAGGGTCAGGCGACCCAGGAGGAGCACAGAGACACTGTCTGAGTTTGCAGAGATGGCTTTAGGAAAGCCAACTCCCATTAGGAGTCAAAACTGGTGAGGGACATGGAGGGAAACCAGAAGGGCTGATTGCAAAAGAAAGGCTAGAGAAAACATGAGCCTACTGCTGACTGGGGCACAGGACCAAGTGAAAAAAAAAATCAGTGCTTACATTGAGGAAAACACTACTTGTGCTCCCGAATTTTTTCGCATTCTTCCCAGGGCTCTGAAATCTCTTTTGATTGACCTCAGACTTTTTGTTGCAACATCATTTGTACCTACGTGAAAGAGCAGGAATGGGTTGTAGTGGAGGTTATAGCCTAGAAGGTTGTACTAGGCTCTTCAGTCTTGTGGTAATGTCCCTAATTTGGGCCCCAGGGAGGCAGCAAACTTCCCTGAAAGAGGGTCCAGGTACTGCAAACAGGTGCTTCCATTCTGCACAGGAGGGAATCACAAATGACCATAACTCACTGTTGTTTCTTCTTGGCACTAGTCTTAATGCAGGTTTTGTTGCGAGGGATTGGTCTCTATGACCTTGGCAAGACTACTTGTGCAGGTTCCTCCTCTATCTCATTATGCAATGCGTCCACTGTACCCATGGCTTTGTACCTGTTCTGTAAGGGTATCTTAGAGGGTAAGGAGGGATTTCTCTTGCCAGTCCATACTGTAACCGTCTTCCACCCCTCCTTATCGCTTGTAATGCTGCCTTCCTCCTGGCACAAAGCAGATCCGGGACCTGCCTCCATAGTGGCCAAGCTGAGTTGGCATCCATGCATCGCAAATGGCACAGTACAGCTCCGTTGACCAATCTGCGTCTCAGACTCTTAAATACTCCTCAGTCTGCCATGCAAAAGGCTGAGGTACTTAATGCATTCTCTGTCTCAGTCTACTCTACTGGTAAAACTTGCACTCAGAAATCCCAAGCCCCTGAGGCTAGCGGGAAAGTCTGCAGCAAGAAAGATTTATCCTTGGTGGAGGAGGATCAGCTTAAGGAACATTTAAATAAATTGGAAATACACAAGTCCATGGGACCTGATGGCATATACCCACCCATGCTGAGAGACCTGACCGATGTCATTTTTGGGCCACTCTCAATAATCTTTGAAAGGTCTTGATGACTGGGGGAAATTCCTAAGACTAGAAGAATGCAACTGCCACTCCTCTCTTCAAGGAAAGCAAGAAGGGGGAATTGGGGACGCCTCACCTCAGTCAGCCTCACCTCAGTCCCTAGGAACTGATGGAGCAAATACGCACGGAAACCATTTCCAAGTATATTAAGGACAAGAAGACGATTGGGAGTTGTCAGCATGGATTTATGAAGTGGAAATCATGCCTGACTAACCTGACAACCTTCTACAATGAGGTGGTGGACTCAGTGGTTGAGAGAAGATCAGCGTATGCTGTTTACATTGACTTTTGATGCTGTCTTCCTTAATATCCTCTTAGACAAACTGAGGAAGTACAGACTAGGTAAGTGGACAGTGAGGTGGACTGAAAACTGGCTGAACTGCCAGGCTCAAGGGGCTGTGATCAGCAGTGTGAAGTGCAGCTGACGGTCAGTGATTAGCGGTGTAGCCCAAGCGCTGATTCTGTGACCAATACTGCTTAACATCTTCATTAACGGCCTGCATGATGAGACAGAGTGCACCCTCAGCAAGTTTGCAGACAATACAAAACTGGAAGGAGTGGTTGATACACCAGATGGTTGTGCTGCCCTTCAGAGGGACCTTGATGGGCTGGAGAAAAGGACTGACAGGAATCTCACGAAGTTCAGCAAAGGGAATTGCAAAGTCCTGCGTCTGGTGAGGAAAACCCCATGCCTTCAGTACCAGCTGGGGGCCAACTGTCTTGAAAGCAGCTTTGCAGAGAAGGGTCTGGAGGCCCTGGAGGAGAACAAGTTGACCATGAGCCAGCAGCGTGCCCTTGCAGCAAAGAAAGCCAACAGCATCCTGGACCACATTAAGAAGATACGGCTCTGGTGAGACCACATCTGGAGTGCTGTGTCCAGTTCGGGACTCCCCAGTGCAAGAAAGACATGGATGTATTGGAGCAGGTCCAGAGAAAGGCCCTGACAGTTATTAAGTTCTGAGAGTTTCTGACATATGAGAGGGAGGAGGACTCTTTGTGGTGTTCTTTACCACAGTACTCCATGACTTTGTAAAGATAATTTGATGTTTTCACCTTCCTTCATTATTTTTTTTCTAATAATTACTGACATTGATCTTTTGACAACTATCGAGAATTGAGGCAATGTTTTCTCAATTCCAAGATTTTTATTCTGCACATTAAATCAATTAATACTGTGTAATAGTCATTGTGTGGTCCTGGAATCTGGAAAGATACTGTACCTGCCTAATCTTACTTAATATCTATAAAGTAATACTTTTAAAGTTTGGAGTGTGCTATTAAGGAAAAGCATATTATTCATGAATCATTTGGTAAGCTGGCATCACTTTAATATGTTTTAGCACAGCCCAAGGCAAGATCATACCTGTTGGGGTGGTGGCGGGAGAAATGTAGGTTCATTTTTTAGGATAGGCAACTGTAATCTAGAAAGCACTAGCAGAAAAGAATGTGGGGTCATTGCAACTAACTAGTCAAGGTCTACTTAACTGTATTAGCTGCTTAACTATATTAACTGGTGCATAGTTCTTGGATATATAAGCAAGGGAATAATAATTGAGAAAGTGATACTACTTTTTTAGAAGGAATACTACTGGAAAACTTTTTCCAGTTTGGCCGTCCATATTTGAACAATAAAATATTATAGTTTTCCCTGAACTCTCACAATGATATTGAAATAAGATTTATAACAGTTTTGTATAATGAGGCAAGGTTAAGAAATTCCACCTGATCTGATTACAGAACAAAAAGTTAAGAGGTGATATCACCACAGCTTCTCAATGTATGTGAGGTGATTTCTGACAATAGGGCTCACCTTAACCTTGACTCAATGGCAGAAAAATGTTCAATAGTTGTAAGCTGCAGTTATATATAATTGTGTAAGAAATAAGGCATGGACTGTTGTTGTGGTGAATGGGGTTAAATCCAGTTGGCGGCCAGTCATGAGCGGTGTTCCCCAGAGGCCGGTCTTGTTCAATATCTTTATCAATGATCTGGATGAGGGGATTGAGTGCTCCGTCAGTAAGTTTGCAGATGACACCAAGTTGGGCGGGAGTGTTGATCTGCTTGAGGGTAGGAAGGCTCTGCAGAGGGACCTGGACAGGCTGGATCGATGGGCTGAGGCCAACTGTATGAGGTTCAACAAGGCCAAGTGCCAGGTCCTGCACTTCGGCCACAACAACCCCAGGCAACGCTACAGGCTTGGGGAAGAGTGGCTGGAAAGCTGCCCGGAAGAAAAGGACCTGGGGGTGCTGGTTGACAGCCGGCTGAACATGAGCCGGCAGTGTGCCCAGGTGGCCAAGAAGGCCAACGGCATCCTGGCCTGTATCAGGAATAGTGTGGTCAGCAGGAGCAGGGAGGTGATCGTGCCCCTGTACTCGGCACTGGTGAGGCCGCACCTCAAATACTGTGTTCAGTTTTGGGCCCCTCAGTACAAGAAGGACATTGAGGTTGCTGGAGCGTGTCCAGAGAAGGGCAATGAAGCTGGTGAAGGGTCTGGAGCACAAGTCTTATGAGGAGCGGCTGAGGGAACTGGGGTTGTTTAGCCTGGAGAAGAGGAGGCTGAGGGGAGACCTTATCGCGCTCTACAACTACCTGAAAGGAGGTTGTAGTGAGGTGGATGTTGGACTCTTCTCCCAAGTAACGAGCAATAGGACGAGAGGAAATGGCCTCAAGTTGCGCCAGAGGAGGTTTAGATTGGACATTAGGAAAAATTTCTTTACTGAAAGAGTGGTTAAACATTGGAACAAGCTGCCCAGGGAAGTGGTTGAGTCACCATCCCTGGAAGTATTTAAAAGATGTGTAGATGAGGCGCTTAGGGACATGGTGTAGTGGGCATGGTGGTGTTGGGTTGATGGTTGGACTCGATGATCTTAAAGGTCTTTTCTACCCTTAATGATTTTATGATTCTATTATAGTGAGAATAATGAGCTTCTGGATTGTTTCATCTAGGAATAAGGTGAATACTGTATCACCAGAACATTGGACATTTTGATAGAATTCTGCTGTAGCTCAGCTGACCTCAAAAGCTTGTTGGTTCATGTGAAGAAACTATTGTGAACTCAAGTCATAGAGCAGTATAGAAAGCATGATGTTCTGACTCAGGTTGAAGTTACGGATTTGTTGAATGAAATTTGATGTGTTAATTGCAATACAGTGATAATTTATTGTTATTGCGTTTTGGCCTGTATAACTATTGACCTTGAGTGCTTCCTGAGTACAGAAGAATCAAGAGAAACATTAATCTGCGATCCACTATTTCAGTTTTGAATGTAAATTGTTCATTGAGACCATAGTCTTTGTTTTCAACACTACTCCAACACGTGTCCATTTCTTTTTATTGGAAAAGTGTTCTGAGTGTTAGTAGATTAGACTTTTTTAATAATTTCCTATATTTTGGCTAGTTAGAGCTCAAGTGGATTGATACAGTTAATATAGAAACTTCATTCTAACTCTTTGTATTTTTTGTGGATGGTATAAAATTAGCTGCAATTGGGGGTAAGCTTTTGCTGTCAGATGCACTTTGTGTGTGCATGTATCAAGATTTATATAACTCAATGTTCTCTATTTGTTCCAAAAGTTATGCCTAGTAGACCAATGCAGTTACAGGTACTGCAGTATAAAACCTAAGCCAAAGAGTCTATCACATTACTTTAAGGAAGTCCTTTGTGTTTTTTTTTCCCCTCCTATCTTGCTATGAGACAAATGTCACGACCATGCTTATTGCAGCAAGTTGCAATTGAAAATAAGTTAATGTTCTGATTTTGTTGTTCTTGTTGTTTTTAATCATCTAGAGTTGCAAATGCAAAACTTAACAATTTTTCTCGCCTGGAGCCCACGCTTCACCTTCTTGGTGTACAGTTTAATGAGAACGTGGCCCAAGACATCATGACAGGACAGCATGGGGCTACAACAAAGCTTTTATATGAATTGTATATTGCTTTAGAGAAAAAAAGAAAGGCAAAGCTCACTGGAGTAGCCATGGAAGCAATGAGACCTGCAGCAACTGCAAAGCTTAAATCTATTGGAAGTGTTTTGTATCGAGAGGTAACTAACTATGCCTATTTTCTATGAATATATAGGAAAAAAGGTAGCATATTTACATGTACCTCTGAAGCATGTTGCATGCTTCCCCTCCCCACCTTTTAAATCCCCTATTCAAAACCCAATACTTATATGGAAAAAGAAGCAGTCCTTTGCTATGTCTTATACATAGACAGTTGGATTACATGGTTTATCTGTGTTTTGTATTCCTTTGTTTTGTCTCATTCTGTGTTACCTGCTCTGTTTTTAAGCTTTCTCCAGACTTAAAATACATGTAGCAGCAAAGGCTAATAGTTGTTCAGCAGCTGCCATTTTACTCATTTGATCAGTGCAGATTGCAGTCTGCACTGCAGTCTAGGTATCAACTTCGACTAACTTTCCCTCCAGGAAACCTATTTATAACTGTGTTGAGCTATGTGCCACAGTGGTTTGGTTCCTTCTGTTGCACGTCACTCCATATATTTATACTACACTCCAGCCTGCAATAACCGTATGCTGAGTAATACGAAGAGGAAAAAACAAAGAGGAAAGAGAGTATCTAAGAGGAAGTCAGCATCAATGTAAAAGATTCTGTTAAGGACATTCTTCTTGTCTTCAACAGTAATGTTCAGTATGTGCAGACCATAATTTGTTATCAGGATGAGCAATCTTTAAGATGCTATATATTGTGAATCAAATTCAGCTGGGTGAAATTTCACATTTTTTTCTGGCACACTTCCTGAAAAATAGTCTACAAGCAGAAAGTTTACCAACAAGTGCAAGGATAGTCCAAACAGTCGAAATATCCCTTCATCTATAGAGGGATAGCTTAAAGAAGATAAAGCAATTGAGAGTAGCTCTGTCAATAGATAGGTTCCGAATGGCATCTGAATCATAGAATAGTTAATGTTGGAAGGGGCCTCTGCAGGTCATTTAATCCACGCCCTCCCTGCTCTAAGCAAAGTCAACTAGAACAGGTTGCTCAGGTCCTTGTTCAGTTGGGTCTTGAATATCTCCAAAGATGGAGACTTCACAGCCTGTCTGGGCAAATTGTTTATCACCCTTTCAGTAATTTTTTTTTCTTATGTCCATGTTGAATTTTCTGTATTTCAGTTTGAACAGAATAGAATAGTTCCAGTTGGAAGGGACATACAATGATCATCTAGTCCACTGCCTGATCACTTCAGGGCTGACCACAAGTTAAAGCATGTTATTAAGGGCATTGTCCAGATGCCTCTTAAACACTGACAGGTTTGGGGCATCGACCACCTATCTAGGAAGCCTGTTCCAGTGTTCCAGACTACCCCCTCGGTAAAGAAACGCTTCTTAATGTCCAGCTTAAACCTCCCGTGGCGTAGCTCTGAACCGTTCCCACGGTTCCTGTCACTGGATACCAGGGAGAAGAGCTCAGCACCTCCCTCTCCAAGTCCCCTCCTCAGGAAGCTGTAGGGAGCAATGAGGTCACCACTCAGCCTCCTTTTCGCCAAACTAAACAAAGTTTGGCATTGTTCAAGTTCAAATCTGCATGTTCTTTTCAATGGAGCTAGTCCTGTTGTTCTGTGTATGTTAACACAGGAAAACACAGTTTCAAATGACTGTTGCAAAATTATCATATTTAAATATGTTTCTTCTGTTTCTGACTCTTCATTGCTTGATGTTTAATTTTAGCGTTTGAAAACTTTAACGCCACGTCAGGCTGACTTGCAACTACAGCAGATTTCAGAGCATTTTGAAATAAAATCTAAGGCAATAGAAGATAAAACAGCTCGTATACATATTGCAGAACAACAGAAAGTTCAGAAGCTCCAAGAGGAACAGAGAGCCCAAGACATTGAGAAGGTGACTACTTACTTTTTATAGACTTGTGAAGAAGTATTTTCTTAAGCTCATGTATATAATGTGTTAGTTAAAGCCAGTGTGAATGCTTGTTAATTCTGTGCTACACAGTCATGTTTATACAAAAACAAGGAAAAGGAGTACGTATGGCAATCATTAATATGTAGATATAAAGCCAATATACTGTTATAAGACCCTTAAAAACATTAATATTTAAAAATCACTTAATGTTAAATGAGAGTATTTGCATATTGTCATGCATGGAAAATATTTATAGATTTGAAGACAAAGTGTAAATTTCACAACTGTATGTGTTTAAGGTGTCCTTGTAAAAGAGGTTTGTGACATTCTTCATTTGTGAAGAAAAGATGAAGCATTGTTCAAAAGCAGGGAAAAGACACAGGGAAGGGGACCTATGGTATGGCCTCAGAACATCTTGTAGCTCTGTGTAGCTGTTCTGATAAAGTAAAAAAGAGGAATTAATTTCTTAAGAAACGGGAACACTCATCCAAAGTACAGCCTGTAGTTTATACAGCAGAACTAGCCAGCTGTCCAAGGGGTGTTGAACCACAATGAAAATGAAGGTGACTAATTTGAGATGCATTCTATATGGCTAATTAAAGGGAGAGTGTCTTGCTCTGGTTATTTAGCTGTTCTATTGCCACTGTATGAACAAGAATGAAAAAATGTCTCTTCGTGAATCTAGAAAAGAAAATACAAGCAATATCCAAAGTATTCCAAATAAAATCTTAAAAGAAAATTTATTAATATCTTGATACATTACATATTTATTTTTAACTATCTTTGCCTCTTTGTAAAAAACCTTTTTTCCACTCAATTCCACCTTTAACTGCATGTATCTGTAGTGCACTTTTAAGTAGTATAATTTAAATGTTTGTTACTTCTTGATCATCTGATCAGTGGTAATATTACTTAATGGTATTGTTCAGTGGTAATATTACCTAATGGTATTCTCAGTTTCTGTACCAGGAAACTGGTATTCTCAGTTTCTGTGCTGAATTCTGACCTGAAACAGGTGCCATACTAGAGCTAGAATTTAATACAAGCTCTTAAATGTCTATTAGGCACCGAGCATGAACTGTTTTTCTTTACAGATGTGCTTCTGTTGCACCACATTATTTGTTAATGCAGACGTAGCATATATAGATGTAGCATTTTCTGATAATGGTACTTAAAAAAATATATCTTAATCCTCAAATATTGAGAACATGGACTAGCATATTGCTAAACTATCAAATTATTGAGAATGTAGAATGATCCTTTAATTTAAAATGCATTTTACAACATCTACTTCTTGATATAAAAATGGTGATTTATGAGTGCAGTGGCTGAGAATAGTCTTAAGACAAGGCTTAATGGTGGACAGAAGATAAATAATTTTTTGCTTTCATGGCATTTTAGTGATCCACTTCAAAAAAAAAAAAAGAAAAGAAAGAAACAAAAGTCATTTGCTCAAGCCCAGAGCATGATAAGCTCTTCTATTTTCTTCCTGGAAGATTTTTTTAATTATGGCCTAATTACATTTACTTCATAGACATGTAGGTAGTGTATTAGGGCCATGTGGTGTACTTTGTTTCAACTCAAGTATCTGAACACAAGATGTTGAATATTCAGCATCGCATAGGAAGAAGGAGACAAAATGAAATAATGGCCAGGATTCGAGCAGCCATTATACAGATTCCAAAGCCACCACCAAGCCACACCATAAAAGCTATTGAAGCCAAAAAATTCTTAAAGAAGAAAAGAGAAGCAGAGGTAACTATCATCTGTATTCTTTTAATATTAATTATATGAACTTGCAAAACATATGATTTTTGGGAGCATTTACATTTACAAATACTGTACTTGCACCATGCAAAAGCTGCTGATACAACTGTTAAAATGATATAGTAGACTCAACCAGTGAAAATTGGGCTAAATATTAATATGATTATGATTCTGCATTTGTTACTTAGTAAAAATTCATTTTGATGTAAGAGAAAGTTCTTGTTGAATAAATATCATAGATAGGTACTAATTTAATTGCTGACAGTATTTTAACTTCTAGTCTTCTGAGTAGAATGTGTGAAATAGAATCATAGAATCATTAAGGTTGGAAAAGACCTCCAAGATCATCGAGTCCAACCATCAACCCAACACCACCATGCCCACTAAACCATGTCCCTAAGCGCCTCATCTACACATCTTTTAAATACTTCCAGGGATGGTGACTCAACCACTTCCCTGGGCAGCCTGTTCCAAGGCCTGACCACTCTTTTGGTAAAGAAATTTCTCCTAATGTCCAATCTAAACCTCCCCTGGCGCAACTTGAGGCCATTTCATCTCATCCGATCGCTAGTTACTTGGGAGAAGAGTCCAACACCCACCTCACTGCAACCTCCTTTCAGGCAGTTGTAGCGCGCGATAAGGTCTCCCCTCAGCCTCCTCTTCTCCAGGCTAAACAGTCCCAGTTCCCTCAGCCGCTCCTCATAAGACTTGTTCTCCAGACCCTTCACCAGCTTCATTGCCCTTCTCTGGACACGCTCCAGCACCTCAATGTCCTTTTTGTAGTGAGGGGCCCAAAACTGAACACAGTATTCAAGGTACGAATAAAAGCATTAATGTTTCCTTCTCATTTGTGCATGATGAAATTTTGCACCAGAATGTAGGAACTTTTCTGTAACACACTATAAAACTATCTGCTCTCTCAAAAATATTAGTAACAGCTAATTAACAATAGTCTTAGGTCAGACCAAAAGATGATGGCAATGCAGCAATAAAAAAAAAATTCTGTGTTATCTAGTGCTGAAGAGTACTTGGGTTGTAATCTTACAGTTCATGGATTGTATTGTCATCAGGAGTGCAAATATTATCAGTTTTCACAACTGCGCAACCACAATATGCATTTACATATAAAGTGTAGGAACATAGTTGCTTAAGTAACTATCAGGGATAAATTCAAGCTACTAAATCTAAAGCAGATCATAGACCAGAATATCTTGTTTCAAATCCCTGAATGGTGGGAATTATATAAACTGCTAGAGTCTACTTAAAATCAGAATTATCCTGCAGAATGAACAGCTACAAAATCTTAGGATTTTCGGGCTATGGTGGACATAGGTGTAGCTAGGAAAGGGGGAGGGCGAAAGGAAAAGAAAAGTAGAAGAAGGAAATAGTCTTCCTTTTTTTCTTTATCTAGCTGATGTGTAAAATATTTTCAGTGTAAACATTTCTGTTATACTAGCATGACATAAAAATAATTCCCTAATACTTAGACTATTGAACCTTCCTTATGATGCTTTGTGAAGAGAAAAGAAATACTAAATTTTGTGTTATTTCTTCAGGACACATACAAGGAGATTAAAAAGTTTGAGAAGTCTATGGCAGGAAATGCCTCTGCAGCACACAGCCAAGTCACTGACAGGTAATATTTGGATATTAGATTGTTAAGATTAGACAGGGCGCTACCTCAGATGTCTACTATCTCTGTAGACAGCTACTTGAGGAAAATGTAATGGCTTGTTTAGTTTAAACTGTGATTGTCCTTTGAGTGATTGTCCCACTAGTATGGCAAATATTCCAGCTTCCGCACTGTTACAGTTACCTTACCTTTAGTTGTAGTAGGGATGGCTCAAGCTTGCTTCTCTCCTTTTTGCTATATATGCAGCAACAAAGGACACAAAGTGCATCTCTTCTTCTCTGTTTGTTTCAGTCACTGAGTCTGTAAGGTCAGTTAGACTTGCAGAGAGTTGAGAATGGTTGTGGATGTGCATACACGATAACACATTTCAAAGAAAATAGAGAAAAGTAACCTTTCTCCTTAGACTTATCTGTATGTTGATTTATTTGTGAATAATTTTAACTAATAGTCATGCTGTCACTTTTAGTGATATATTATACCATACTCAGAAGAGGTGGCACTCATGCTTACTGCTGTGGATAATTCTGCATGTAAACAACCTGTGATTAATAACTCTGCAAAACTGCACTCAGAGTGTATGGATATACTGAAGAGTAACCCATCTTTCTTTGATATTCTGTGAGCCATCCTTATTTCCTCTTTCTGCAGAATTTGGCTTCATATTAGCAAATGAACTAATTGACCATTGGCTCAAGTCAGTGCTGGACCCCTCTGGACTTAGTGGTCATTGTGGGGCATAAAAGCATCAAGAAGTAGCCACAGTGCCCACAAAGAGTGCTGTTGTGTGTTTGTCAGACTTGCACATGACTATACAGGGATCTGTATGAAAAAACCTCTAAGAACTATAATTCCTATAAAGTCAGCGATCTTTTTCTTTTTAATCTTTTCAATCAGCAATATACAAGAATCATTGCAAATACAGAAGCTGCAAGAAACAACTCCAGAAACTACAACACAGAAGGCAACTGAGCTGTTAAATATTTATTCAGATGATGAATATATAAGGAAAATTCAAAAACGTTTAGAAGAAGATACGTTTGCTAGAGAACAACGAGAAAAGAGACGACGAAAAATGCTAATGGAACAGTTAATAGCACATGAAGCTGAAGAGGTGAGAAAATGTATGCTGAAGTATATAAACCATGCACAATTAGTAATCTAAAAATTTGTTTACAAATATAAAAGAACAGAATTTTTGGAGGATTGAATAAAATTTGGAGGGGATAAAGGGAAATATATACACTTATCTCTGAAAATAACTTTTATGCCAACCATTGTCTTCCCTTGAAAAATATGGAAGGTTGTCCATTCTTTCTCGCCACCTTTATGTCATACTTCACCCTTATGGATCATAAAGGATCAAATGAAGGCAGCAGAGCTAAGATTGCTAAAAATCAGTTGAAGACCTGCCTTCTATTCCCCCCTCACTCCAGAGTTGAACTTTAAATTACCAACATGTATACTGGTTCTGAAAAAGATACTTATTAAAAAACGACAAACATGGCATTCCTTGGTTGAAAACCTGTATTTACAAATATGTCATGTAAAGTTTTTGATCTGGACTGGGTGAATTCTGAAATGCTTGTGGTGGGTGATATGAAGAAGGAAAACACTTACTGTGCGGATCAGAGCTTTGATTTTTGATGTGTTATGGAATAAAAGATGTGTCTCTGGAGGATGTCTGTGTTGTGACTAAAAATGGATGTTGCAGGTTATTCCATTTGAATCCTGTCCCATAAAGCACAAGGCTTTTCAGAATCCTCCTCAGACTCCTCATTTGAAAAGCAGCTCTTAGATTACTGACTTCACAGATCTTCTCTTTCATAATGATTGTATCAAAAGAGAACCTTGTAGCTTACTGGGTTTCTGTGATTTCTAGTTATCTTTTATCTCAATATTGCACTGTGAGTCCTTAGCTTAGCTCAAATGTGTTGAACCCAGTATAGCCGAGCCTGTCTGCACTGCTGTTGCATAATAACAGCACTTCAGATGTGTGGCATCTCTGAAAAGGAAAGGTGTGTATATATATATATATATATATATATGTATTTAAGCATTGGCATATAATGTTTGGAGATGGTTTTGGAGTTGTTAAGAAAAAATTTAATTTGTTGGGGTAGGCATGTAGAA
This sequence comes from Calonectris borealis, assembly GCF_964195595.1. Classification (NCBI taxonomy): domain Eukaryota; kingdom Metazoa; phylum Chordata; class Aves; order Procellariiformes; family Procellariidae; genus Calonectris; species Calonectris borealis. The sequence goes on along the minus strand of NC_134352.1, from coordinate 73,841,689 downwards.
ATTAGATGACTTCTCAATGTCTATCCCAGACCTATATTCTATGAAAAATACCTGTATTGGCTTAGACCAAGAGTCCGTCTATCCATGTATCCTGTCTCTGAGCTCTCATTCAAAGAGATTTTATATCATGTTCTCATTGGTATGCATAGGCCATGAAGAAGCTTTGCAGCCCAGTTGTCTGAAATCACTGTAGTCCCAAAACTTGCTCTTTACCTGCTATCAGCTGTTGCAGCCCCAGCACAACACCAGCAGCCTGGTCTAGTGGTTCTGATAGCCATGGTTATCAGCTGATGCCTATGTGGCCAGCAGCAATCACTGGGGCATTTGGTGGATACAGCAGCTGTAAGCCAGCAAAGCCAGCCAGTGCTGTCGAGGAGGTCATACAGCTGGTCCACCTGTGGTTGTAGTACAAGCCTTGTCAGTTTGACATGGAGGAATTGTTGCAATGTGCTGCCAATCAAACTGGCTCCAGTGAGGCTCCAAAGCAAGGCAAAAGTAACAATAGTGTTCCTAACTTCCCAGGAAGAAAAATCAGCCTTGGTATAGGAACAATAGAAGTTACAGACTGCAGGAATTAGAAGAAAAGACAAGTGAGCAGCTGACTGGAACACTAGTATGACCAGATCAGAGAATCTGTTTAGTGATAATTTTGTTCTAAATTTGTTCTTGCTCTAAAGAGGAAGAGGTGTCTGGTTGGAACTCTGTCAGACTTTGGAATTAGAATTTGCTTGACTTAAGAGAAGTGCGAAGGAAACTGAGATATTGTCTTTAAAAAATAAAAAAATATACAAAGTATATTGTACGTTCTCCGTCCATTAGACATCCAACCAGAAAGGATTTGTAGACTGAAATTGTAGCTTTCTTGTAGATCTTAGGGTCAGGTTTTTACCTATACTGCACAAAACTTGAACACAGGGCACGGGATCGTTTAGAGTCCAATGAGTTTCATCCCTTCAGAGTGTTTTAGTGTGCTTCATGTCCATACGTATAAACCTCTACTAAAAGAATCTTGTTCAAGTTTTTGAGTTTTGGCACACTACAAGTTAGAGCCTGGGAGAAAAAATTCTTTACCATTACATGACACTCCTCTATGGGGAGCACAGAGTGATGCTAGTCAGATTTTCATAAGCAGGAGTTGAAAGTGTTTAACAGTAACATGGCTTCATCCCAATTGAATCTTTGATCTCCACCATTTCAACAAAGTATTTGTTCTAAGTACTCGCTATTTTTAAATGTGCTGTTCAGATTTTATCTCTCTGAATTTAAAAAGTTATCAGGAAGAAGTTACTGTTAGCAATAAATTGACAAGATGAAAATGGGAGGGGGAAAGAATTGTTACTAGATTATTGCTTGTCAACCAAATAGATTTATGTATGCTAAGTTTTGGTAAAAAATTTTATGGCTACACAACAGGACAGAATTGTTTCATTTGTATGTAAATTAAATAAAGAAGTAGACAAATCGAAGAATGTAATATAGTAATTGTGTATGAACAACATGAAACATAAACACATTAATGTTTGGCCACTGGATGCCACTGTTGTCTCAAGTAGGTAAGCTGAAAAAAAGTGTGTATTATGCTTTCTCAGAAGCAATTTTTCAAATGATTACTAAAATGTCCCATTTGTGGTATTTATGATTTCTTCAGACACTTCACAGTCCTCTGTGGAGAAGTTGATGTAAAATATTAGGTCAGAAAATTGTACTACCATTTTTACTTTGTCTCCTAGTATGCCCAGAAGTTTCAAAACTTTTCAGCCTTAGGTTTTAGTACTTTGTCCATTCCAGTCTGCATGAAAGATAACTACCAAGGCTTCACTCCCCTATCCAATGAGCACCCTTTTTGAAATTGAGTTTGATCTTCAGAATCCTAATTTGTCCATTGCGTCGCTCTGAGTTAATTGCCTTTTCATATATTCTTGTTCCTCAAAAAATTTCCTGCTGGCTCTTTCTAGGCCTACGCAGCATGTCAAAATATTTGGTCACTTAGAATATCGAAGTTCTCTACCCTTCAGTTAACAAAGAAAAGGTCTCTTTTGGCTGCTCTGAAGTGTACTAAAGAATCATCTTTCCATTTCCTTTATAAAAAGCGCATTCACCTAGATGAGGTGCTTTAATTTCTCACTGGGCCAACTATTTGCACCATACAGTTGATGGTTTGAATATGACAAATGACTGTTAGGTGGCTCCTTCAATCCCCTGTGAATTAGGATTTAAAGATCCGTTTTCCTCTGGTGGAGTACTTACTGCTATACTAATGTATGGTTAAGGATAAGCAGTTGTAACTAAAGAAAACAATGAAGGATTTTGCAGCCTTTCAATACTTAAAGGGGGCTTATAAGAAAGATGGGGACAAACTTTTTAGCAGGGCCTGTTGTGTGACAGGACAAGGGGGAATGGTTTTAAACTGAAAGAGGGTAGATTTAGACTAGAGATAAGGAAGAAATTTTTTACAACGAGAGTGGTGAAACACTGCCACAGGTTGCCCAGAGAGGTGGCAGATGGCCCATCCCTGGAAACATTCAAGGTCAGGTTGGACAGGGCTCTGAGCAACCTGATCTGGTTGAAGATGTTCCTGCCCATGGCAGGGGGCTTGGACTAGATGACCTTTAAAGGTCCCTTCCAACCCAAACCATTCTATGATTCTATGATATTTACCTGTAATAGGAAGCAAAGTCTGTGCAACCTCTACTCTTCTTTGAAATCTTAATGAAATACAGAGTCCAAAGAAGCAGTGGATAAAACTGAGGCAGCAAAGGGCATCAAGTCTCCTTTTATTGCCTTGGCTTCATGAATGTAAGAGGCAAATGGACAGATTAACTCTTCATTAGCAGTGCTATTGGAAAATTTTATCACCTGAACTATATCAAATGACACATAGCATGAATATGAAAATATAAAGTGCATATAAAGTTGTTACTATTACATTGTTTTCCATTTTAGTTGCATGCATGATGATGATTCTGTGCACAGAAAAATAGTGTACAAACAGTACACTACAAATAGAGTACAAAACAAAACACATTCAAAATTAGATCCTCATTTTCTGATAAACTTTGTAGAGAGACAATATTGCATACAGATGAAGCGCTCTGGGATTAAAGCCTGAGATGACTGCATCTTTGCCATTAGAACTGTGATGCAGTGTCATGAGATTCACTGCTGGGAAAAGTGGAGCTCACATTTTGGCTAAAATAAGCAAAATGTTGAGGGATTTTTTTTTTTTTTTAGCTTAGTCTTTTCAAGTCGCCAGTTTTTAATTGGAATGTACTTTATTCCCAATAATTTTGAAGGGAAAGGAACTTAAAAATCGGAAAGAGTTTTGTTTGAAAAATATTGATTTCTCCCTAACGTCAGCATTAAAGCATTAGAAATCTATTACAGATGTCCTGTTTGCATGTAGGAGATCTAGACCTCTTTGTAGAGTTCTTTCATAGACAGTATGATAGTATGTAATGAAGTTTGATTTTTCTTTTATAGGTGAATTTATGTAATGTGTTCTGCCCTCTCTGTCACAGACAGCTGATCAAAAATAAACCAGATTAAAAGAAAATAGAAGTGATACTTTATTCTGATTTATTTTTTGTACTATTACTAACTGGCTTTACTTCTTCCTCTGCTCCTAGGAAAATGAATTTGAAATCTTCAGATCAGTTCCTAATTTAGGTCCTTAAATTTGAATACATTTCATAGCAGTTTTGCTGCATCTGAAACAAATGTCCAGGGGATCAGAAATATCCTCTAAAATTCTGCTATAGGAGTGATATTTGGCAATGGGGCTTGAAAGCTGATGCTTTTGCGTAGAACGCAGAAGTGGTTCTGGACTGTGAAAGCAGTGAGGCAAGACTTTAGGTTAGGTTAAGCATCAGTTTAGACACCAAAAACAGTCTAGAGAAGTGTACAAGAATTTTTTGAAATATGCTGCAGTTTCTTTGCACACAGGAAATACCCAAGTTAAAATTGAGTTAATCTGAACAAATGTGTTTTTACTGAGTATCTCAGTTAAGAATACTTAGAATTCACTTCTGTAGTTCTACAATTCTTATATAGTTTATAAAAATAGTACTCATAAATTGATACGTATGTTGTTCCTGAATTATGTTTCAAATGAGCAGGTAAATGCAGTTATATGACTTCATTCATATTTCTCATATGAGACACTGATGAGTTGTCTATGAAATAATTTATAAGCTGTGCTTAATACTCTTATTTTTTATCTTTTAGGAGGCTTACCGGGAGGAGCAACTTATTTACAGACTAGTGAGACAATCTCAGCAGGAGCGGAGGATTGCTGTTCAACTCATGCATGTTCGACATGAAAAAGAGGTGTTACGGCAGAACAGAATTTTCAGGGAAAAACAATATGAAGAAAGACGACTGAAAGAGTTCCAGGAAGCTCTTGATAGAGAAGCGGTAAAAGATTATTTGCTCCCTGAATTGCTGCAGGACTGTTACAGTACCTTCCTGTTATAAAATGGAATTTGTATTGTCAACTCTTAGAACACTTTTCTAGGGACAGGGTGATTTAATGATGAAAATATTCTTTTATCTAGGTTCAAAGTTACAGCTAAATTAATAAGGGATAAAGCTGAGCAACTTGAAGTCTAATTTTGATCTTTTCTTCCAAACTAATTTTAACTTTATAAGAAAACATCTCTGAATGCTGAGTTTAAAAGGCACAGTCTTGCAGAGGCAAAATGACGAAAAACAATGACATAAGACCTTGTTTCAAGAATCATGTTTTTCATTTCCTTTAGATGTAATCTGTTAACATCCATTTTGGACAAATGCTGGAGGAGTTTCACGCATGAGCGCTAATTTCTACCTTGGAGCTTGGGGTTTAATAAATTAAAAGGACTCATAATCCTGTGGCAAACTGCCAAGTGCTATGCTCATCGTAAGCCATAATGTGATGGTAGAAATCTTATTTTGCTCCTGCCAAAAACGATTAGCAGCTCCAAATCCTCTAACACGGCTGGAATTCTATGTAATCAGCAGCTATAGCTGTTGATTACAACTTCTCTTTAAGTACGCTTTTGGCCAAAAGGAACACACCATCACAGGAACTACTGATAATTTTCTACCATAACCAGAAATCTTTCTCAAAGATTGAACAGCATCAATAATATCAAATTATTTGCTGATCAGAATGTTGTAAATTAAATTATTTGTCACATATTCTAAATGAGTATTCCATTACGGGTTTCAGTGGAACTAAGCCTTTACCAATGCATCTGCATTGTCGTTTCTTAGGAAGAGTAGACAGCATCGTTTCATGTTTCCCTGCACCCTAAGCACTGAATATGTTCTTAATCTGTTTGTCATGAAAGAAGTAATATATTTCTCCGTTATTTCATTATATTTTAGCAGTTAGAAAGCAAATAAACTGGAATTTATAGAGTGAAAAAAATTTTTAAATTTGTCTATATGTTAATCTGCTTGCTAGCTATCCAACTCTGGTTGGAGAATCTAGCTGTTTTCATTTCTTGACTTAAAGGAACAAGTTAATTTTCATTTCCAGGACTGTGCATTTCTGCTCTTTCATTGTCTTTGCAATCTCAAATTTACTCTTTAAAAAAAAATTCTAGGCTCTTGCAAAACAAGAAAAAATTGATTATGAACAACAAATTATCAAAGAAAGAGAACGCCATGAGAAAATTGCAGTTGAAAGAGCTAAGGCACGTTATAAAAAGCATTATTCTATATGTTGGGAAGTGATCGACCAAATCATTGATTTGTCAACAAAAGTAGGAGAATATCGTCTGCTGACAAACAAGTGAGTATGGTAGCTGTTAGGCAAAAATAACAGCTGTTTGGTAGCTGTTAGGCTTCATTATTTAGGCTGGTTTAAGCACCATAACATCTTCTGTAGATTCTCAGATATTTCACAGGACAGCTCCAATTAGTTCGTGTGGGAAAATAATATTACTTTTGTGTGAGGATTCACTGATGTGTAATACAGGGTGAACTAATGCTAAAGCCTTAGCATAACTTCTTGAAAACTCAACTAGCTTGAATACTTAGGAGACCAAGATCCACTACTTCTACAGCTTGTGGAACTACTGATTTCCTTTTTTATGAACAAATTCCTTAGTTTAGAAGTTAAAAACTGAGTGGTGCTCATCTCATTCTAGATTGCTCAACTAGCTGAACACTTCCTCAGTATAATATAAACAGAATGAATTTCCTAAGATATATCAACCTGCCTAGACTGTTGTAAGAGTAGCAACTCAGTACAAAATCTTCCAAGCCCTACATGCTGTGATTCCCTCTTCTAATGTGCCCTAATTGCACAGGGTTTCTGAGAATACCCTAAAAAGGCAGTAACCTCTAAGTGCCTGTGCTGTAGGAGTGTTTCCAAAACCACAGAGTGGGACATTGTCGCTGTTGTTCTTTCATTAGTATTCAGTGATTAGACTATGGGGTAAGGCTTACAGCATTAGAAAGTATGCCAAAATCTTCATTGCCTTTTAGTGTAATTGTGTGTTAAAATAATAAAGCTGTAACCATATGAAATACATATCATTATATTTTATGGAAATTATATAAATTTAGGCCCAGTAAGTACATGATAAAATAGTCAGCCTACACACAGCTTAGTGATGATTTGATGATTTCCTTGTCCGACACAGTGATGGTTCCAGTGTAAACTAGTGTCACATTTGCTTGTACTGAGTGGTGCACAATATGTACAGATATTTGAAATATCAAAGTATGCATATCAAGGTTGTATCTGCATTTACTGCCACTACCAGTATGCTTTGTCTGTCCTTCCATACACTTCACTGTGCAGAATGAATACAATAGGTATTCAATTATTTTTGAACAGAATTTATTTAAAGCTATAACACTCAACTATCTACAATCATTACTAAAAAAAGGAAGTCCAAATTGAAGTAATCGTAAGAAATAGCAGAAACTTTCATTTTGACCATTTGTTAAATTTAAGCTGTTATTTATATTTTTTATTTAGCAGCCATAGAATTCTAATGTGACATATGTCAGCATCCTGTTTGCATTTAGCTTGCTACTTTAGGCAGTTTGTCTTGCTGTTTCATATGAATATTTTTCCTTTCTAAAAGAAAAAAAAATTGAGTTTATTTACTCATATAATTCTAAATTAATTTTAGTTTCCAGGAAAAAATTCTATAGATCTTTAGTGAGAGGAGGCTTTACCCCATAAAAGGGAAGAATATTTTGGAGCAGGGAAAAATAGCTATAGCAAAACTGTTACTACACATCTCTGCCAGCCAAATAATGTGTGGTGACACATTTGTGAAAATACTGAAGCCTACAAGTGCCTACGGCTGTCATATAAGTAATCAAGCTATAGTAATTACAGAAAACATTATAAACTATGCTAGTTTAGCATATGCTTGTTTCATGGTTGTGATTCTTGTAAATTTGGGTCCACTATTCTCAAATATCGAACCCCTTTAATTTTTGCTTTGTAATGCATTCTTTTTTTTCCCTTCTGCAGCAGAATTCCATTAAAACTGATGCTTGATTGGAAGGAATTTTTTTTTAATGGAAAACCAATGTATGAACAAGCCTCAATTCAACCTTTGCCAAATGAACCAAGCCCAGAACAACTTGTAGAGCTGAATAAAATGAATCTGTTAGATGAAAAAGATTATGGTGAATACAAGGTACATCAAACTGATAAGACATAGTGGAAGATAATACACCTTGATTTTTCATAAACATAAACATTTTGTTGTGGTATTTCATTTTGTTCTTTTACTAGTTTTTCTAGTTTACTAGATTTTGACATGCATTTTCTTTTCATTGCCTGAGGTTCTATATGAAATATATGGCTTTGGCTATATTTTTTGTTGGTAGCACTGGAGAACTAATGCAATTTTAAAACACTGTTATAATTTCATTCTTGTATATAGCATTGGTTATATTTCTCTCTTGAGTCCGTAGAACCAACATATTAATTGCAATGCAATTGATTTTTGGCTAGTTGGAATTTGAAAGTGTGGTTAATGCTACCATGTTTGAAAATGCAACAGAAAACAGCCAGCAAAAGCAAGTAAAATTAAATACTGTATCTGTTACAAAACCTGACAGTCTTAATTTCAGTGATTTTGAGTTAAAAGTTTCTAACAAGGTTTACTAGTTTGAGTGATCCATTTATTTTAAGATGGTACTGCTTGTGAAAATTATTAAAAATGGCTGACATTTTTGTTAACCTTCTATTAGAATACAAGTAACTATTTTTCAGGGTGCCTTGAAACTTTTCTTCAACTTTACAATACCTTAATGTAATTTCACAAGTGAAAGGTGAAGTATGAATGTTTCCCTGTTAAAATGTATTGTACAATTTTTTCCAAATTATATTAATGATGCTTTTCTTTGGAAAAAAAAAATCCCGCTATGTATTTAGTCTTTTCAAATAATCTGTTTAACCAAAATATGGCAAAATCATGGCAAATAACCTGTCTTTGACTTATTGGGAAATTATAATAACAACATATATGTGTGCTTTTATCCATATCCTGAACCAATTGGTACATTTTCTTTTGCAGTGAGTATAAATGTTTGTTACAAGTTTCTGTGATGAATGCCTGACAGCTCAATTTACTTTGGTTTCAATTTTAACATGTTTTTCTGATTTATCTATTTATAAGGTCCTTGTTCAGACCATGTCAACTCAAGTAATGAATTTCATGATCACTTTCTTTAGGAGAAAAAAGGCATATATACAAGACCAATAGGGAGGACATATAGGACAGACAGGCAGGAAACAGTTAGTGGGGAGCACTAATGAAAAATTAAGTTTTTCAGTCATATTGTTGTTTATCTCAGTAGTCTTCTCTACATGTAAGGGCACTGAAGGTTGTAAATGTTTAATGACACATTTAAAGACTCTTTTTCGCTACCAGTGTGTTTCAAACCCACACTCACATAGTTAATTTTTTTTCCAGATGTTGTGAGTCTTATGCCTTTCTGAATCAGTATACATCAAAAGCTGGTATCATATGACATGTGTAAAATTGTTGGCACCAATTCATATTTATGTCTTCTAAAAACCTAAGTGGACAGCTACATAGTTATCTGCTACTAGATAAAAATGTGTTGGCAGGGCATTCTGGCAAAGTTTATGCTGATTTTCTTAACCCTTGAGAAAAAAGCCCAGTACAGGCAAATTGGCATCTCTCAAGAATACTATGTTTACATTAGGAATACTGACTAAAAGTGTCAAATATATTTGATAAAATTAAAAAAAAAATACAGTGCTATCAGTCCATTGCACATGCTACATTAGATTAAGCTTGAGAATACTTGGAAACTACCACATCATCAGTTGTGGCTAATCACTTAATAAATTAATGGAATCACCCAAAACAAGCATAACAGTAGGCACTGCTCAAAATATCAAATAATTTCCAGTTTCGATCAAGAGTGTTGACCAGGAGTTATATAACCTTCACCTGGATACCTGAAAACTTGTTTCTGACAGGTAAGCTACTTTAGTTCAAGACAGGCCAAGAAATCTGAAAGGTGAGTGCTTCAAATGGGGAGCCCATTCCATTTGGAATTGATTTTTCCTACAGGTCTGATGGAATTTAAAGCAATTGATCCATCTCTACTTATATGTTTAAGGAAGAATGGTTCAGATAAGAAAAGGATTTGTTTTTTTTAAGCATGTCTTTTCAATTACATATTAAGAATTACATTTTCTGAGATATATTGGAGAGTGGATATTGTGCAACCCAAAAAGATTTTTTTGTTTGTTTTTACTGATTAAAAATAGATGATATTTTAATTTAGGGTGATAGTAAGTTACATTCTGTTATTCTATCTAATGCACATATGTTCAAAGTCAACACTGATCAAGTTCTGTTAGCTGAATGTGTGCTGTGGCAATATATCATTCATGATAGTAAGTTCAGGAAAAGGTTGCATATTCTACCTGGAACATGAATTAAAAACATTATCTTTCTGTAGAAGTTTGAAACTGGTTGCTTCTGTTGTTGGTGGTGAAATATTTAATTTATAGAATGATACAATTGTTTAGTTTGAAAGGGATGTGGAGGTCATTCAACCTCTTTGCTCAAAGCAAGGCCAACTTCTAAGTCAGGTAAGGTTGCTCAGCACCTTGTCTGGTCAGCGTTCAAGTATTTCCAAGGATAGAGATTCCACAGAATCTCTGTGCAACCTGTTCCTGTGCTTAACCACTCTCATTGTGAATATTTTTTTTCTTCATTTTTTTCATAGTTGGAATTTCTGTTGCTGAAACATTTGACTTTGCCTCTCAACCCTTTATTGTGCACCCCAAATGAGGTGACAAGCTAGAATCTAATTGGGAATATTATTAGTCCACATATCTTCCAAAAAGTTATTTAGTAGCCTGCAACCAAATAATAATTGATACAGGACTAGTATTATCCTGCATACTAAAATGTTCTCTTTTAGCTTCTCATAATATAGACTGCACATCAGGACTTTCCTAGTGTTATAAGATCCAATACTGGTAGAGCATGGTATTGGTGAAGTGATTTTTCCTGTTTTTGGAATTAAAAAAAAATTATTCTAGGAATCTGTGAAAATGGTTGTAGGAGTATTTGTCTGTCTCAACCAGGTATTGTGATATAGATGGTGAATATCAATAAATGCTTAATGATTATGACATAATTACAGCTTTTAACAAGAAGCTATTCTAAATAATATTAAATAATATTATTATTTAGTACTATTCAGATTTGGTTATTGTATGTATTATGTTTGTGTACAAATACATATAACTAGAAAGATGAAAGACAAGGCATATTGACAAATTATTCGCTAATTTGTCATTTATACAGAGTATGACAGGGGAATGGTGCCCAACTGAAGAGAACAGTGAAAACAAACCTCCTCTTAATAATAACATATTGGGTCATGTGCTTCGTAGACTGATGGAGATTTTCTATCCTCCAAAACCCAAATCTTCACCACCTGTATTTCCTCCATTTCCTATCAAGGGATGTATTTTGGGAAAACTTTTTAGTGGAAAAACTACCTGTGTAAAGTTTATTGAAAAAGGTAGAGATTTTTTTTTTCCCTAAAATTCTTAAAAATGTTTATTTGCGTTAAAATCCCACTCTTACAATTAAAATCATTTGGGCAAATCCTTGCATTACTAATCCTTGAACCTCAGATGCATCTGTATTTTGTAGAGGTTGGTTGCAAGTCATTAATTCATTATCTTCCAAATAAGATTAAAAACACCTGAACTTGAATATATGTTAATATAGTATTACTTCTGCATTGAGAATTTGAAAATGCTTTTGGCAAACTTCTCTGGGGATGTTTGTTATAGAAGAGAATAGCAAAATAGCTATGTGATTGTGGATACACACTGTGCAGTGGTAACAGAGAAGAGACAGTGGAAACAACTTACATCAAAAACCCAAACGAAATAATTGATTTAATTGCCAGTAATAGTATGTATGCTCAACTCAAACTGTGAAGTTATCTAATTTTTTTGTGTATTAGTTTGCAATATTCAGGTACTGTCTGTTGATACTCTGGTTCAGGAGGCCATCCAAGCTTTTCTTAAAAATGAAATGAAAAGTGAACACAATGTCATTCTACAAGAAGCAGAGAGTTCTGAGGAACAAAATGAGGTAACCATTTTTGTTAATTTTGATTTTGGCTCCTACAGGGAGATGAGAATGAAATATATAAGGAAGAAAGCATATTGTTTCAATTTTTTAGTCAATTTAAAATTTAATTCTAAGTTTTGACTTACAAGACTTCAAGAGTCAGCATGAATTGACAGGCTTGTTTTTCCTGTAATATGTAGTTTCCTTTCTAATCCATTTCCTTTCATAATCGATACAAGGTCCAGAAGAACTTATCAAAATCACCACTGAAAGTTCTAAATAAACTCCATACAGAAACATCCATCAATGGAACCAAAGGTGTGTATATATTTTATTTATATATGTATATATTTATTTATAAAATTTAATTTTAATTCTTATCTTATCTCATTAGATTTAAATGACAATTCCCCTTTCTCATGTATGTTTGAGGTAGTATCCATGACATCTGAGTTTTCACAGTTGTTTCCATTATGAATTTCCTGTTTCCACACATTCCGGTTGTCTGGGAGCAGCAAATGCAAGCTGCTCCATGAGGGAAGGTGAGCTAGGTGACAAGGGCAAGAGCGAAGCAGGAAGCGCCAACATTCACCAACAAGAGTGAGGATATTGACTGAAGTCAGGGTCACTATCAGGTCCAGAGGCATTGATCAGCGTGAGCCTCAGTCTGGTGATAACCTAGCAATTCTGCCAATGAAGCAAGTCTGAGGTCAAACCAGAAACTCGAGTCAGCAGGTGTGGATCAGATGAGACAGTATACGAGGTGCAGACATGGTTACTACACAGCTATAATGTACCACAAGCAGAGTCCAGGATGAGAAATTCAGCTTAGAAGCAGCTTCAAAGGAAGGAAGGGCAAGCCCTCACTTCCCCTCACTTTACCTTTCTTTACAACAGATCTTATCAGCAAAGGAACTGACACTGGGCTCAGCCACCTAAATTCAGAATCACAGAATGATTGAGGGTGGAAGAGACCTCTGGAGTCCAATCCTCCTCCTCAAAGCAGGGTCACTACTGAAGGTTGTTCAGGACTATGTTCAGCTGGATGCTGAACATCTCCAAGGATGGAGACTCCACAACCTCACTGAGCCACATGTTCCAATATTCCGTAACCCTTACAGTTAATATTTTTACGTTTAAATGGAATTTCCTGTGTTTCAGTTTGTGTCTGTTGCCTTTTGTCATTTTACTTGGCACCACTAAGAAGAATCTGTCTCTGTTTTCTTTACTCCCCTCCCTACCCCTGATATTTCTACATGTTGATAAGATTCCCCTCAGGCCTTCTCTTCTCCAGGCTGAACAGTCCCAGCTCTTAGCCTCTCCTCATATGTAAGATGCTCCTAGACCTTAGGAATCGTCAGGGCCTTTCTCTGGACCTGCTCCAATACATCCATGTCTTTCTTGCACTGAGGAGTCCCGAACTGGACACAGCACTCCAGATGTGGTCTCACCAGAGCCGTATCTTCTTAATGTGGTCCAGGATGCTGTTGGCTTTCTTTGCTGCAAGGGCACGCTGCTGGCTCATGGTCAACTTGTTCTCCTCCAGGGCCTCCAGACCCTTCTCTGCAAAGCTGCTTTCAAGACAGTTGGCCCCCAGCTGGTACTGAAGGCATGGGGTTTTCCTCACCAGACGCAGGACTTTGCAATTCCCTTTGCTGAACTTCGTGAGATTCCTGTCAGTCCTTTTCTCCAGCCCATCAAGGTCCCTCTGAAGGGCAGCACAACCATCTGGTGTATCAACCACTCCTTCCAGTTTTGTATTGTCTGCAAACTTGCTGAGGGTGCACTCTGTCTCATCATGCAGGCCGTTAATGAAGATGTTAAGCAGTATTGGTCACAGAATCAGCGCTTGGGCTACACCGCTAATCACTGACCGTCAGCTGCACTTCACACTGCTGATCACAGCCCCTTGAGCCTGGCAGTTCAGCCAGTTTTCAGTCCACCTCACTGTCCACTTACCTAGTCTGTACTTCCTCAGTTTGTCTAAGAGGATATTAAGGAAGACAGCATCAAAAGTCAATGTAAACAGCATACGCTGATCTTCTCTCAACCACTGAGTCCACCACCTCATTGTAGAAGGTTGTCAGGTTAGTCAGGCATGATTTCCACTTCATAAATCCATGCTGACAACTCCCAATCGTCTTCTTGTCCTTAATATACTTGGAAATGGTTTCCGTGCGTATTTGCTCCATCAGTTCCTAGGGACTGAGGTGAGGCTGACTGAGGTGAGGCGTCCCCAATTCCCCCTTCTTGCTTTCCTTGAAGAGAGGAGTGGCAGTTGCATTCTTCTAGTCTTAGGAATTTCCCCCAGTCATCAAGACCTTTCAAAGATTATTGAGAGTGGCCCAAAAATGACATCGGTCAGGTCTCTCAGCATGGGTGGGTATATGCCATCAGGTCCCATGGACTTGTGTATTTCCAATTTATTTAAATGTTCCTTAAGCTAATCCTCCTCCACCAAGGGTAAATCTTTCTTGCTGCAGACTTTCCTGCTAGCCTCAGGAGCTTGGGATACCTCAGTCTTTTGCATCTCTCTTTCAGCGGCCCCACATTTTCCCTAACCTTCCTTTTGCTGTAGAGACACCTGTAAAAGCCCTTCCTGTTGCCCTTCTGATTATACGTAAGACAAGGCCTTTTCCCCATGAGAACCATCCAGCATTGAAACAGATTGCCTGGAGAGGTAGTAGTCTCCATCCTTGGAGGTTTTCAAGATCACACTGGGTAAACAACTGAGCAACCTGGTCTGACCTTTTAACTGATGCCACTTTGAGCAGAAGGTTGAACTTGAACTAGGAGACCTCCAGAAGTTGCTTCCAACCTGAATTAATCAATGATCCTATGACTGTAACAATTGTATATACCTTCGGTATTGATTTGTTCAAAGAACAGTAATGAGGCATATACTTTTATCATTTATCTATAGTAATAAATATTATAGTAGTAGAATTGTCAAACTTTGTAATGTACCTATTTTAGGCAATTGTCCTGTCAAAAAGGATCCATCTGGGCAAGAATTTAAATCAGCTAACAGTCAGGATGGCCTATCCAAGGTTTGTAATCCGATTTTAGCTTCTACTTTGTAAAGATGCATTAGTTAAAATGATTAAATTACTTAAATGGTGACACCTTTTCATCATTCTGAATCAATTTATTGACCTCACTGCAGCATTTTCTGTATGAAATATGAAAAGGGTTATTATGTAAATCTATTGCTGTATATGTTGGTTAGAGTTGTACATATTGTTAAAGTTCTGTATCTTCTTGTTAAGTCTCACATTTATGTAAGATACGGTACTTTCTATGTAATTTCTAAGTTAGCAAAAATGTATTCCTGATCCTGCTGCTGCTAAGCAGATCATTCATCCCATGACAAGATTTCTTTTATTTATGTTCAAAAATACTTAATTCTGCAATGATCTCTTTGACTTTGTTGCTCACTGGAAAATACTTCAAAAGCTAAGATATAAAAGAATCCCTATAGAACTAATGAAGTTAAATGCTGTTGTAGTGGATTTAGGGTGGTGAAAATCAGAATAATCTTAGAACCAGGACACTTAATGTTTTATTTCTTGGCCTTCATATCCTTTGTTTCTCAACCTTGTTTCTGTCTGGCATTTTCATGGGTGTAATGATGGAAATCAATTGGAGATTTCAATTAAATTAGGCCTCTTTTACATCAGCTGAAACTATTTTACATCAATTGAAACGATATTATAGGTAATAATATATAGTAAATATAAATAAACAACAGAATAAATATTAAATTTAAATAAATAAATAAATAAATAATATATAATTTGTAATATATAAAGTAGAATCATACTGGTTTTGACAGTGAGTGTTGTGAACACTCTGAGCATATTAGTCTTACGCTGCACTCTTCCACAGCTATCTGTACGTGCCCAGCTTGGTGCCGCATCACAGAAATTGTTGAAGAAAGGAAGAAGTATTCCTGATGAATTACTAATTGACATCCTATTGGAAGCCATTAAGTATGAAATTGTATAGCTTTTTTCCCTCAGTTATTTAGAATGTAATAATCCAGCTTGTAGTCCAGATTCAGCCATTTCTCTTTATTAAGGTGTTTTTTGAACACTGGAGTCTTCTTCTTGGAAAGTGGAGCTAATTAGTGAAGTTAGTTAATGCTCATTTTATGCTAGCAGTAGAATGCTAGCAGTAGAGTCTAGCCCTAAATTATGCAAACATTATTGTACACTGCTGAAGGTAAGTAAAAATATACATGACTATGACATAGTCATTAAATATAACTAATGTCTCTATTTTGTTTGCTAGTTGGAAGCTATTCAGCACGTGCCAGAGTTTTTTCTTTTAGATTTTGTGAAATGCATAATCCAAGCGTTCATACTTCAGCAGTTAGGTTACTAGTTATTTTTGTGTACTTTTGTTTGACAGAAAATTGTCTCAACTACCCTGAGATGTGCGAGTAGCACTTAAATTCCCACATGAATCATTTAAGTTATCTTACTCCCATTAGTATATTTTAAAGTTACGAAACAGATTTTGCTATTTGTTACTTCAGTGCAAAAGTTAGTAGAGCAAATAGTGAAATTACACCTCTGATCATGGTCTGTATACAGAGTGTTTTTGAAAACTATGTATCAATTACAAAATTTGTTTTGTTTTGTTTTTTTTCACTTTTAGTTAGGCTTGATGTTATTTTTCTGATTTAAAATCCATTGCTTTACAGTTTAAGTTTTAATTTATGTCTGTCATATTCTGTGTTCATCAGGATATTTAATATACTGAATTCAGAATGAAAGACTGTTAGGGCAAGCTCTTCTTTAGGTGTTATGATTATGCTATCAATTCACTGTATAATTCTGGTTCTTCATTTACTTTTAGCCAAACACCACCAGAGAAGGGGTGGATTATGGATGGGTTTCCAATGACAATTAATCAGGCAAAGCTATTTGAAAAAGCCTATACAGGCATTGATCCAGAAGTAAACGACTCAAATTCTGGAAAGCTCTCACTTGTTATAGATCCCAGAGCCCCTAACAAGCCTCCTGTTATCTCACCTGCATTTGATGTTTCTGTATTATTGGATATTTCAGACACTGTGGTACTGAAACGTGTGGCTAACCTGAAGCGTAAGTTTCCAACTACTTTTAACAAAGTAAAATGATAAGCATATCCTGATGTATGGGAATGTAAAGATTGTTATAATACTGAAATGACTAAATTGTGAGTACTTTTCAACATAATAGCAAATTGCATATTTTAATTAAAAATACTAAATTATGTAATATCTATATTTTTCTCTGACAATTATGAAATTAAAAATTGTTTAGATTTCTTGACAGCTTTCTTCTCCATTTGTAAGGCCCCTTTTAACTTTAGCTATTTAAATGTATATGACTAGATATAAAGTAATGCATTAATTCCAAACATTATTTACCAGATATACCTGTAAATTTTATTTATTGGAGCAAAATAGCATTACTGCACAATTTCTCTACATCTCACAGTATCAGTTTCATTAATTGTGCATGATCACGTGAATGCTTCCAGATTATTTAAAATAATTTTATTTGTTTCAGTCAAAGGCAGATCAGAAGTGTGCAAGTGCATGTGTATATGCTTATTTGTATTTGTACTGAATTCTTACTGGAGCTGAGATAGCATAGTGGCTGGTGTTAGATATCATGTAAAGCAGCATCTGGAAAAAACACAAGTTACAACAGAAATATGCCTCATTATGAATGAATATGTGTAAATAGTATTTTTCTCCAGGAGACACACTTGGAAAGTGAGGAAGGAAATGATAAACAAAGGAGTGTGCCAACATTCAATCCCTGGAAGTGCCAACATTTATACCCTATTAATTACTGCCTTTGTCTTGTCTTCAGTTAGTCAGTGAACAATCAGAAATTGTCAATTTTGGCCCACAAAGGCAAAGGCATTAAAGGCTTTTTGAAGGCTATTTCACTTCCAGACCACACATTTTTAATTGCCGTTACTCACCTTGGCGAAACATGAGTTTTTTTCATGAATATGTCCCATATTGTCGAAATTATAAGGAGATTCCTCTTCATTGTTTTCACTGCAGCACTTACATGGGACATGGCTTGAATTAAAGCACCATTTACCTTTAACTTTTATGTATAGGTAGGAGTGAGGATGAGGCAAAATCATTCTAACAATGCGGTGAAGATAAATGTATAGACACTTGAAATGTATACACACTTGAAATTCTTGTTAATTTAAAGACCTTGTGTTGCCAAAACACTTTGAAAATGTGATAATACATGATATAATCTCAGAAATCCAAGCTGAATTTATTTTATAAGATGTAATGTGGTGATAGAAAGAGTCAAAAAAACAATAAAAAAATCAGAAATCTATAAAAAATGGCTTATTTCTAATCAATTAAAGGGTTTTTTAAATTTAGAGAAGACTCAAAGAGAGAGAATACCTTTGTCTTCCAATGCAATGGAATATCTGCCCATTGTTGTGAAAAGGAGTAGTTACTTCAAGGAAGATTCAGATTAGACTGGGAAAATACCTTCTAACTGTTTGAATAGATAAGCCTGAAAATAGTCCACCCACAGGAATGCTCCCTCTCTACAGCTGGAGATTTCTATGACTGCAAAGCATCCATCAGGAAATGCTAGTGCTATAATTGGCTATTCATTTAAACAGAGGAAGAGGCAATACACTGTCTTCAGGTCCTTTGCAGCTTAATTTTATGTTTCTATGGTTTTCTCTGACTTTTCCGTTCTTTTAGGAAGTTTGGTATCCAATTTTTAAATCAAGAAATGTAAGATCAGGGGACACTGAAATTTTTCTTTTAATAATTATCTTACTTTGGGTGAATAACTACCTGCATAATTGCCTTTTTCAATATATGCTCATATTTGCTGTTTTCCACACAGCAGATAAATTAAGGTCATCTCAAGCTGAACAGGAGAACAACAATCAAAATTCAGATGCTGATACTCTGGAAGAGAAGATTGACTTAGACAGGGACCAGGTGCTACATAGGTATGTTATATGAAGTACAAAAAAGTTGCTTCAGCCAGATATTTAGGCATGTAATTAATCTGAATCTCATATGTGATCCGTGATAGTACTGGCATGCCTAATGTTAAGAGTTTACTTAGGAGTTTCTCTAATGTGGAGCCTAAAGAGTACTTTCATTTTTGGCACAATATAAATAATCCCAGGAGATAAGAATTCATGTGTTTTGCTTTTCCAAGGTATTTTTCCAAGGAGGATTTCTTTTTCAGATGTATATTGCATGAACCATACATATACATACACATGTATATATGTACCTATGCATATATATATATGTCATACATCATGTGACTGCCCTTGAGTGAAATGCACTTGATTCGAATTACAAATTTTCTAAAATGGTATCTTCCAGTTTTACATTTATAAAAAAGAATTAGTTTTGTATTTTTCATTGAATCATTAGATGTTTAACTTTACATAAAGTTTACATAAAGCTTACATAAAGTTTACATAAAGAGCAAAATCAGGAACAACAAGTTTTGTTTCTAAATATTTGATACTATTAACTATTTCAGAGTATTAGATTATTGATTATTATTGTTTTAGTTGTGATATAAGAAAGTAGGTTTAGCTTGTGACAAGAAAGAGCAGGAAATACATAAGACTAGTTAACAGTAGGATTTTGAAAATTTTCCTATGTTGAAAATGAAGGCATTGATGGGGATGGAGTATTATTTTGCAAAAAATATTACCTGGATTTGTTTTAGTATTAAATTGGATGGTCTGCTTTTTCTTTTGTTTATTAATTTGGGAAAATGTTTTCTTTTCCATTAATTAGATTTTAATTTCATACATGAATATGATTTTTGTAGAATTTCAGGCTTTCTAGACACGTGGCCAAAATTAGAGAAATG
This sequence comes from Calonectris borealis, assembly GCF_964195595.1. Classification (NCBI taxonomy): domain Eukaryota; kingdom Metazoa; phylum Chordata; class Aves; order Procellariiformes; family Procellariidae; genus Calonectris; species Calonectris borealis. The sequence goes on along the minus strand of NC_134352.1, from coordinate 73,822,197 downwards.
GTTTTCAGTCCATCAAAATATTCTAGTGAAAGTCAATGCAGAGACAGAAGAAAGTCTCCTGTGCGAAACAGTGAAGGAAATTATAATGGAAGAAATTGCAAAAAAGCAGAATAGAAGTAAGTTTTCCTGTTCTTACTTTTTACAATTCAGTAAGAAAAGACTTTGTCCTTTATAATTAACACTAATAATTAATATATAAAACTATATGGAAACATACATTTTCACTGGCACTGCAGGACTTCGGGAATGTGTAAGTTAGTGATAACTGCCCCAGAACTCTGAACTTTTCTGTTGTGTTTTTACCTTTTCAGAGGGTATGGACCAATTTCACATAATTGTAAAGATCACTTGAGAAGAAGTTTTAAAATATTTTTTAAAAAGTGTCAATTGGATTTATTTAAATTCCATGAAGTGGAAGTGATTACTAAATTCAGTCCTTTCTTCCTGGTTTAAATATTACAGCTAGCATCTTCACTATATGGGAGAGCATAATGTTATAAGAAAGACTAACTTGCCATTAACATATATTCATTTATCAGCAGCAGCTTAAAAACATGGATAACTTGGAGTGGTTTTGACATGAGTTTTGGTGCATCTTCATCCCATTTTTCGTCTTAATCACCCAAAAGAAAAGAATCATTTAAAAATAAAAAAGGAAAAAAAATGAAATATACAGGGGAAAAGATGCATCAAGTAAACCAGGATTAGTAGACTTCTGAGTAATCAGATTTTTTCTTCATAATTATTGCAAGAAAGTCTTGATGTGTCTTCTACCACCAAAAAAAAAAAGTATTAACTTGAAAAGCACTCTTAACAGTAAGTTTAGACCACTACTCCTGCACAAGGTTTCCAGTTCATGAAAAATTCTTGGAAATATCACACCTGACAGAAAACGGGAATTGTTTTTTTTATGTGCTATTAATTGTGTGTTCATATGCAAGGGTCTGCTCAAGAAAAATCACCAGGAGAAAAGCTTTTATCAGGTACAAGTCAAGATCTGCTTCCTCCCATCCCTGTGGCACTACCACCAACTGAACCAGGATCAGATGAATGGATTTATGTTGATGAACCACTTCCCAAGGTACATTCATTCGTGATTAAAAGTCTTAGATATCAAAGTATAGATTTTTCTCAGTATTTTATGCATATTCTACCTAAACCTTTTGTCTCACTGCATGTTGTTTTCCTCAATATTTTTCAATGAAAGATACACTAATACTGTATTATAAATATCTAAAAATACAAATAACAGTTGCTACTAAAATATATAAAATAAGGAAACACACTTTAAAATTTTGATCTTTTTTTTTTTTCTAAATTCTTCACAATGATGATGAAGAATAGTACATGGATGCCAAAATAATAATAATTTTTAATATTATTAAATACTAGCATAGACTTAGTAGGTCGGTTTCCTGTCTCTGACAAGGGCCAGTTGTAGAAAGAATGTAAGAATGGGGAGAGTGTGCACTGATCTTTCTCCTAGGATACTTTTTTCTAACATGTTTTCTGTGAGGACAACAAACCTTCTTAGCTTCCAATAGTCTGAAATTTTGGGGTTTCCTGAGGTGACTTTGTATCTGCATCTTTGTATTTAGTAATAAATAGTCAATAGACTTTTCTTCCGTGATTATGTCTAGTTGCTTTTTTTGAAGCAATTTACTTCTTGATCTCCATGATATAGCCTATATAATTATGCTCATTTTGAAAAAATATTTCTGTCTCTTTACTTTAAACTTGTTGTTTGCTTGGGTCATTCTATGACCCTACTTCTTGTATTGTGAGATACAACGAATAATAATTCTGTACTCATCCTCTGAAGTTATTCAAGATGTGACAGGTATCTATTACATCTTTATTTTGCTCAGTGTTGCTTTGCTTCTCTAATCCAGTCATAATCTGTTTAGCTCTCCTCATGTGGAGCAGTTCATATGTTCAGTCATGATTCTTGCCCATCTGTCTGTCTGTTCTAGTTCTACGGTAGATTTTTTGAAATGGGTAGCTGAGACTGCATGCAGTATTTGAGATGTAGATTTGAAGGGTCCATAATGATGCTTCGTATCTTCTTCTGTAATCCCTTTCCTAATATTTACCAGTTTTGCCTTCATGACTGCAATTAGCTCACAGATGCTGAGTTTCCTCTACCCATGGGCTTTATTTTGCATTTCCTGACAGTCCGTCAGTCAAATGTCACTTTTGCAACACTAGACAGTCAGCTTAGATTTTTACCGGCTTGAACAGTTGTGTACCACCAAGTTTTGATACTTAAGTACTCACTTAGTATCTTCACTTAATTTATGAGTATATCCAAAACCACAGATATTGGAGTGTTCTGCTGGGAGTTCCCATTCATTTTGAGTGCTGCCACTTTTTTCCAAAGAAATGCACAGTATAAACTATATGTTGGTACAGTGTCTATAATCAGTTGTAAATAGTTGTAAATCAAAAGAAATGCATAGTGAAAAAAAAATCAGTAATATGATTTCATGAAATAATCTTTCTTGTATTTGCTGATGCTACAGCTAAATGGGTTACCAAGAAATATATCAATTAACTTTGATGTTTTTAAAAAATTCACAGGAGATACCTGGTTTTCTAGTTCCTTACTGGGAAATGGTAGAAGATGCATATATGAATACCATCAAAACTATACTTAGATGTCTAAGGGATGAACAGCACTCTTTGATTTATTACTTAGCAGATGCTAGGTGAGTAGAAATAGTAGCTTATTACATTAATATTAGTATTCTGTATTTTGCCTGTGGCATTCTATATATCTTTTAATACCAAAATTATTTTTACCATAATTTACAGAATAAAATTCCAAGATTATCTGAAGCGTCCAGATCTTAAGCAGGAGTTTGTTTCTCAGTGGCAATCAGATTTTAATTCAATTGCTGATGACCTGCGAGAAGATGAGGAAACAAAAGCAGAACTGCACCAAAGAGTTACTGTAAGTAAATGGCAAAAGTTATAATATACCGTAAAGTGTTATTTCATCGTATACAAGCTCGATGTAAGATGAATTATATTATTATTTACATTTTTTTCCTTTTTACCACTCCTCTTAAACTATTTCACTTCCTCTTGTACATAAAGTGTTCTTCACAACTATTTCTGTGGGTTTTGGCCATATCTTTCTTATGTCTTACTTCTTTTTTTAGGTTATACTGTGGTATTCTGGCACATTGTAAAATAAATATTTCTTTGCTTTCTTTTTCTTTATGTTTTATGGTTTTCAGAGATTTTACTCACAAATTTGGACATTTCTATTACATTCTAACAAATCTTGGCAGTCATTTAGTTTTTCCATAAATAATACATGGTAATACATGTTTTCTAAAACTGATTCATAGAAAGTACAGAGAATTTGTTTGAAATGTTTTGACTCAGGTGGATCTTTGCTAGGTCTTACATGTCTTTTTGTTCTTCACAAAAATCCATAAGAGTAAAGGTCCAAACAAGTTCAGAGCCAGATTTAACATAGGCAGGAGGTAGAGCTATCTTTGAATTTATCAGATTCGCATTTCAGAACAGACAAGATTTTTAGTTGAAATCATATCAGGAAATGCTCCCAGAAAAGGGGAAAAATAATGCTGGCAACATTGTTAGTTGAAGGGAACATTGGTGAAGTCATGGATGAATTCACTGAGATGGAAAAAGCATCTGTAGTATTATTTCAATAGAATGAAGTAGAGGACTTAAAAATCATCATCCATATTCCTAATTTCTACTAAATGGAATTATAAAAAGACTGAAATCCATCTGACCTATATTTTAGAAAGCTAAAATTTAAAGTATTTGGCCTTTCACTCCTAACAGAAATACGTTTGACATTGTCCATTTCAAATTAGGTTAAGAGGAGGTGATAGTCCCATATGAAGCAGTGAGACTCAGATACTGTTATAAGGCTAAGCACAGTGAGTAAGGCAGTTTGGAGTAAATATATTATTTCCAGAATTTCTGTTTCTGAATGACCCATTCTAGTCCTTGTGGATCCCAAACCTGTGGGTGAATGTGAAAATGATATTTCCTCTATGCTTTTAAGCCCTGCCCATTGTACCTCCCTGAATGTGAGAATTCTGTCATCTATCATTCCTTGATGCTAGAAAAGGAGAGAGAGGAAATGAAAACAGTGATAATCTGTGGAATGTTTTTCCTCAAACGTTTTCAGCTTTCCCAGACTGCTCAACTCTGTCATCTCAGCTGGACCCTTTCTGAAACATTATCCACACTGGAAGCTGCCAGCTGTGAAACCTGAAAACCAAATTTCTCTGATATCAACTGGAAAATGTAAAAATCCACCCCATTTTATGATGTGTGAAAAATTCCTCAAAGGCGTAAAGCCCAAAGGGCAGTCAAGGCTTTGACATCCTAAAGATCCAAACTCAGAATCACTGTGGATAAAATACGCAGCCCATCTCTGTTACACTGTCTTTCAGCAATTTCTCCCAACTTCCCTCTCACTCCATTGCTATCATTAAACATGGTCAGTCACTTGGTCCCACTACTTCTCTTGTTCCAGATAGGAGAAGACTTAGCACATGCATCCATTTTTTCTTTTTTTCACCCACCTGAGTACAAGGAAAGAAGGAGAGAGAAGCTGCTTGCTTCACTTTGAAAAGAGGAAGAGTGGTGGGAGAGAGAGAGTTACATAAAACATGCTTTTAGCTTCTCCCAGAGGAAGATAGCTCTCTGTTTCCCTCTCCAGTTATCTTCATTGTGACTTGAATCAAAAAATCAAAACTATGACTTGAATAACATGAGGACAAAGAAGAAAATGCTCCTCCTTACATGTCTCAGGAAGGTACTGGAAAGAGCTTTTGTACATCAATTTGTACAAAACATCAGTTTGTTTTGTTTGCATAGTATTGAGTTTATGTGGCAAGGTTTTGGTAGCAGAGGGTCTGCAGAGTTGGCTTCTGTGAGAAGACATCAGGGGCTGCCCCCATGTCGAACAGAGCCACTGTCAGCCAGCTCCAAACGGACCTGCTGCTGGCCAAAGCTGAGCCCATCAGCAACAGTGGTGGTGCCGCTGTGATAGCGTATTTAAGAAAGGGTGAAAAACGCTGTGTGGCAGCTGTGAGAGAGGAGTGAGAAAATGTGAGAGAAACAACTATGCAGTCACCAAGGTCAGAGAAGAAGAAGGAGGAGGAGGTGTTCCAGGCACCAGAGCAGATGTGGAGAAGACCATGGTAATGCAGGTTGTTCCGTTGCAGCCCATGGAGGACCACAGTGAAGCAGATATCCACCCTGCAGCCTGTGGAGGACCCCAGGCTGGAGCAGGTGGATGTGTCCTGAAGGGAGCAGCAGCCTGTAGAGAGCCCACACAAGAGCAGGCACCTGGCAGGAACTGCAGCCTGTAGAGAGGAGCCCACGCAGGAGCAGGTGTTCTGGCAGGACCTGTGGCCCATGGGGGACCCATGCTGGAGCAGTACGATCCTGAAGGACTGCACACATAGAAAGGACCTACGCTGGAGCAGTTCTTGAAGAACTGCAGCCCATGGGAAGGACCCACATTGGAGAAGTTCATGAAGGACTGTATCCCCCACTCTGGAGCAGGGGAAGAGCACAAGGAGGAAGGAGCAGCAGAGACAATGCGTAATGAACTCACCGCAACCCCTCATTCCCCATCCTCCCTGCGCCACTTAGTGGGCAGGAGGTAGAAGAGTCAGGAGTGAAATTGAACCTGGGAAAAAGAAGGGGTGGGGGAAAGGTGTTTCTAGTTTTGTTCTATTTCTTACTATTCTGCTCTGTAATTAATTGGCAATAAATTAAATTAATTTCCCCAAGTCGAATCTGTTTTGCACGTGACAGTAATGGGTAAGTGATCTCCCCATCATTATCTTGACCCATGAGCTTTTCCATCATATTTTCTCTCCCTGTCCTGTGAGGAGGGGGAGTGATAGAGCAGCTTGGTGGACACCTGGCAGCCAGCGAAGATAAGTTGTATGCTTGCATCTTTTTTATTTAGTAGCATATCCTTACGTGTATATCCTACAATGTGGGCAACAAAATATCATGACTATCTGATAGCCTTCACCTTTGCTGCCTTCCATCTATGCCATCACTGATGTGTTAGGTAGCCCAAGGACTACTCATTTGACAGCTTTCCTGTGGCTTTTGTCCAACAGAGGACAACTGGATTTGTCTGAAGTCTTTGAACGGGGGGAGAGAAACAGGATCTGACATATTAGGCTGAGACCAACACCTGGTGAATATGGAGTCACTTATCACCAGAAGCCTAAGCTCCTCATTGCAGGGCTAGTAGTCTGGAACACCTTTTATCTTTATCCCAAAACAGGTCAGGTAGGGTAGAACCGCTTGGAGCCCGAGAGACAGCTCATCTTAGCCTACCTTAGCACTGCATTTAACAGCGCTCTTCTCTTCCCATTGCCTCTTATTAGAGGTCTGTCACACTATTTCTGTGTAGAGATGACAATGGGGAACAGAGGGTTTGCATGCATGTTGTATGCTTAGTAGGTCTTCAGTGCTGTCAGTGAGCCACATAATGCTGCTATTAGAGATAGTCACTAGTTGAAGAGTCCTTAGTTATAAAGAACATTAAAGAAAAATGGCATGGAGCTATAAAATTTGGAAGAACGCTTGAACTCTGACATAATTTTCTCAGAATTTTTCATATTGCACATCCCCTTAGAATATTCTTTATAAGTGTATCAGTTAGCAAACCATTCAAGTGGAGAGTTCTTGGTGCAGTTGGGAGCTTAGCTATTCATATTCTTACTTCTTTGTCTGCTTAGATAGATCTTCTCTGCCTGAGGAAAGCAAGGCAGCCTACACATTCATCTCATACCTTTGTATTCTTCTCTCTGGCACATTTGTTAAAGCTACTTTCTGTCAGCTCACTGTAAGCACATGACTTGTTGACCAGGCTTTGACATTTATAACAATAAAGAAAAAGCCCCAACTGGAAAGATGCCCTATGCATAGGCAAAAAATACAATTTTTAATAATACATATAAGAAAAGGTATTTAAGTTTTCTTTTATAGTTATTTCTCATATTTGATTTTGTGTTTTAGGACCTAAGAGATCTTCTCTGGGATATCTGTGATAACAGAAGGGAAGAAGCAGAGCAGGAACGTACTGATATCATGAATGATGGCTGGTTACCAGATCATAGGGGCATTGCAATGAACCATTTCTTTTCACTTATGCAGGTATGGATCTATTACAGAGTCTGCAATGGAAGGGGACAATGAATGAGATTTGGAGGACTGTAAGCCTCAGAGGAATTTCATATGGTTGGCTCCAAATAAGTGAGGGATTGAGAATTAGATAAGCAGATGTTCATGCCTCTTCTGAATTTATCTAGAAAGTTAAAAGACAAAAAGTAGGTGACATTCCATACATTTAACTGTTTGGCAGGCAGAAAAGGTTAAGAAAAATACCATTGCTATTGTCCAACCCTCCAAACTTTCAATAGGTAGTGTATAGTGCTACTTTTTGCAGTTTTATCAGTCCAGTGAATCATCTGAGTTTTGTAATAGAAATGTTAGAGCTGTTTATCCTTCTGTGATCATATTGACATCTGCTCTTAATTTAGAAATTACATAATTCACTGCTGTTGTAGACCCACTTGCTGCCAAGCTTGTCCTTATTTCCCATACCACAAAATTATTTCAGCTGTAACTTCACAAATGTGGCTTGAAATTTTACTTACAGACTGAAAAAAAAATTGCAAGGAGTGTTTTTGAGAATGTGATGTCATTTGTTGCTCTTGAGAAAATCCGTTAAAATATGACCCAGCATTCACATATCTAACTTTAAAGTTTTCAGGAGACCATCTTCAATTAGTTGGCTCTCCCCTCCCCTCTATTAAGCCTTTCGTCTCATTCAGCCTGACCATTTATTACTTCAGTTCCTGAAGTAAAATAAGATTTCCCTGTGACTGCTGTTCTAAGTGCATAGATTTGATTTTAGGGCTGGACTGGACTAGACGACACTAGACTAGTCTAGACTAGGTAGGCTTTTCTGTAAACTGAGTGACCATTCTGTGAAAGTTTTAGCAACTTTAAAGAAGACAATGAAAACAATGCTTTAAACACGTGCCATGTGATGCTAATCTGGCTGAAAAATCAGTCCTAAGCAGTTTAGGGTGGGCTTCCTTCCTTTAATTCTCTGTGTTGTTTTTATATGTTTAAACATATAAAGGAACCACTCTCATCTCATATGAGTGTTGTGGTAAGTTAAGTTTGTGAAGTAGTCAGTTGCTATAGTAAGGAAATTATTAACTCTGTTTTCAGAGAGCCTAAATAATGCCCTAAATAAAGACTTAAGGCCACTGACTAAAGAGAGAGGTCGAAGTATCAAATAACTGTTGAGTAACTGAACCACATTCATCCTCTAATTAGGATATTTATAGGACAGAATATTTAAAAAAATATATCTTGAATTAGATGCATAAGGGAGCCAAATTAAAGTAATATTGCTGAGCTTAAATCTTTTATTTTTTGCTTTTTATATTCATGTATAACTTTACAATCCTAATTCTATTCTAGCAGAATTTCATGGACATGTATGATGCAGTCCAGAGGAGACTCGCATGAATCTAATTTAATCTGTCTTCTGTGGATATGCAGAATAGCCATTTAAAATTACAAATACATGTATTAACCATATATAAGCTTTTATTTTCCTGAAAAAAAAAAGCAAAGGATACCATTTTTTCTTTCTTTACTTAGCATATACTCCCCCAAATAAAAGAATTATTAATGCGAACACTACAGAATTAAAAATACAATAATTATCTTTATGTTATGGCTTTGTTTGAGAAGCAGCCAAAAATAGGCTTCTTTGGTCTTAAACTATCTGTCTGTGGGTTCTTCTGTGGGAAGTTCACATATATTCCCCAGGTGGCTCTATTACTGTATAAAGATAGATTTGTATAAATGCCGTTTATCAGATTTCTCTCCACCTTTCTGTGTACACATTGTTATACTAGAAGTTATTTTCACCTTAACTTATGGATAAGTGCTGGTTTACACCACAAAGGTTTTATCCTTCGTTTTGTGAATGTGGTTTTGTGCATTTTCCCATGAATATTTAGTACTGTTTTGTCAGTTAGAAACTAACACCATACTGTATCAATAAATCAAAACATGACAGGTGTTAAATGTTTTTTGAATCTTACTTGATTTCTTCCAAGATGATTCACACAAAAAAAATCTTCAAGACACTTAGGTGTGTTAAGTCTGTTGATTTCTTTGGTGCAGAAAAAACTGTCTGACTGTTCAAATTTTCTCCATCACTTTTTATTTTATGCTATTAAGGATTTTATTTCTTTTGAACAAAAAGATCCCTATAATTTGTTGGTACCCATGTACTTGCTACTATAGAAATACATATACGTCAAAATATATTGTATTTAAATATAATACATCAAACATTATTTACTGTAAATAATTTTTCCCATTCTAACAACTAAGATTTTTTTCAAGCCTTAGAAATACCAGTATGAAGACATTATAGATGCAAGTAGAGTTAGGTATTGAATACACTATAAATTTTCAAACAAATATGGTTATGTTTATTGCTCTCCCTCAAACTCTTAAGATTTAGAATTGCCTCTGCTATCATGTATTTAAAAATGTAACAGAAATTTGTTTTGTCCTGTTTTGAATTGCAATCTTTCTGTCCTTTCTTCTTGAGGTTGAAGTGGATCGTTTCCAAGATACGAAGAGACTTCTTCATGACTATTATAGGGCAATGGAAGGAAAAATCCCAACGGATGACAGTCAAGATTTTACTAGAATCCCATTGTTAGATATTATTGATGTAGAGCAGAAAGAAGATCAAAACAAATCAAGAAGGTAGAAATGCATTATTAAATTATACAAATATCAACAAATACAATCCACTGATAGCTTTGTAGGTGTATGTGGAAATATATGTGTGTATTTTTCAAAGGATGGGGAAATAAGAATTTTTAAGTAGGGATTATAGTCAAATGATGAATCTTGAATCATCTTACAGGTTTAATTTATCCCTGATTTTTTACTGATTTACGTATATAATTTTCACTAATGCATCTCTGAATTACAAAACATTTTAAAAGCTGCCTTAGAAAGAAATCTGCTATAGAAATGTTTCCTACTTCCTTCTGTGTTGCTGACAGTTTCCAGCACAATCCTCACCTAACTAAGTTAAATATTATTATGGAACATTAACAGGTTTAAAATTTGCACCAACAAACGTAATTAAATGGGTTATGTAAAGACAAATATAAATCAAAGCAGCCTACAAAGATGCACAGAACTGAATGCCATATTAAAAGGTAAGGGATACCATCAAATAATTTCACAATATCAAAAATACTGTCAACAATGACAGCTTTTTAAAGTAGAATCATAGAATCATAGGATAGTTTGGATTGGAAGGGATCTTTAAAGGTCATCTAGTCCAATGCCCATGCCATGGGCAGGGACACCTTCAACTAGATCAGGTTGCTCTAAATAATTACAGTTCATTTAGAAACTATCTGAGTAATGAGTCTGTGCTTCTAGCCCATGTGGAATATATCAGCAGATCACGCAGTCATTTGACGTAGTTTTATCCATCTTTTATTATTCCTTAGCTTCTGTAGTTAAACTAGACAGTTTTCTTGTCATCCACACATTTTACCACTTTTGGTCAGAAGGGAAAGTTCATCCCTTTTCTGCTGCTATGGCAAATTTTGAAAATAGCATTCTCATTTTCTTAGCATATTCTCCAATGTAGTTATAAATTAACACTTTTTATAAAGAGGCGTGTGAATTATGCCTTATATTTTATTTCTAAGGATTCCTCTAGTTTCTTGGAAACTGCCTTCACCAGAAATAAATACTACCAAGTCAAAAAGCAAGGTAACTCTACAGAAGAGTGCTAAGGATGAGAATTCTGAAAATGGACTGGCCACTTTTGGGAAAGATGAAAATCTTATTACTGATACATGGCAAACAGCAGTAACAGCAGTATCAAATATGGTAAGAATGTTTTATTTACTTAAACATTTCTGGATGGACAGTCAAAGCCTCCCATTCAGTAGGCAGCCTAAACACACAGCCTTTGCGCTGTGTATCTCAATTTCATGCCTCTTGCTCCACCACTGATATTTCCATTGAATATGTTTGTGTTTCTATGAGGAAAATATTGGAATCTGTGTATTATCAGCACCTCTGTATTTGTAACTGATCCTTCCATTGCATTACTGAGAGAAATACTTTGAATGTTGACTCTATGTATCTACTTCTTCCATGATAAACTCCCCTCTTATCCCTCAATAGAAGCGTGAGAAGAGGCACAAGTATTATCCTGTGATGCAATGTTTGCTCAAACCTTTCACAACTTCAAAAGCTATGGTTACATCCTTTTTTATATATAGCTAAAAGTAAATTAGGTGGGTTTTTCAAATGCTTGGTTTCTAAGTTTGCTTTTTCTTTTCTCTTTGAACATTGTAAAATAAGTGAATTTCTGTACCCTTATGGTGTAGTTGTAGTCTTACTTTGCATACTATTGATTCTTACATTTCTCCCTTTTCCTGGAGTACAGGTAATGGGTTACAAGAATTAAACCCACTATCTCTCTGTCTTGCATTTTTGCTGTAGAATTTTATTTTTGATAAATAATCTAAATGTAATAAATTTAATTAGTTAAAATATCTCCTTTGTTTTATTTATGTGTGTATATCTCAGTAAGTACTTTCAGCAAGTATAGGCTATTTAAAAAAGTAGTTGCACAGTGTTGATACTATGTACTTTACTGTGCGTGACTATGGTGTCAAGGTAACAGCTGAAATACAGTCTAAAGAACTGGAGGAAGAAAAAGAACGTCAGCAGCTAGAACTGAAAGAAGATGTGAAATCTTCAAAGATACTATCAGGCAAAGCTACTGGGAAAGATGCCAAAGATGCCAAAAAGCTTTCTGCCAAATCAGCTACTAAAAAGAAAGGTATTTGAAATGCAGACTTTGTTTTAGCAATGCTTGAAATTACTGAAATGTAAATATGTCAGTAATACAGAAAAGAATCAGCCAAGACATTTAATTTGGATTTAATTTGTCCTCCGAAATGTCAAATGTCACATAGCAATGTGAAAAGCTGGTGGTGATAAAGGAGTGCAGAGGCTTTTGAATTGCAATTGCATTTATTTAATCATATGTGTTGTCGTTATTACTATGTAGGAATAAATATTCTAAATAGAACCTAGAAAGTAAATATTAATTTTTCTCCATGTGCTGTTTTGGAATTGAATAGTTAGAACTAGTTTATCAAATTAAATAAAATTCCATTAAATTCTGCCTACTTTCCATCCACAAGTCAAAATATTTCAAATATTAAAATAAAAGTACTGGAATAGCTTGGATAAATTGTCCAATCCCCCAAGATATTTTGGAATTAATTTATCAGCCGCATAGTGGCATGGATCTATCAAGGTCCATCATTTTTATATATAACTGTAACATAGTGTAAATAAAGAACATAAAATCTAATGGCATATGTAGTCCTAAAAAAGAGCAGACTCCCATTGAGGTAGATCTTGCTCTTAGGCCGGGCAAGGATCTGTCCAACCAGGTGAGAGTACAAAATTTATTTGCCAAAGAGAAACAGACCTAAAAAACCCTATTTCTTTAGCCTAGCAATTCAGGGAGTCTGCTGGAAGGAATCGTGGCTGTTTATACATTTTTTCATAAATACTTCCTTGAGCAGGTAGTGGTTTAAGTGACTTCCACTTCTTTCTGCAAAATGTCATGGCTCCAGCAGGAAGCAAGGCTAGTAGCCTAAGCCTCGTATCTTTTGTAAAGACATTCTACATAGCAAGAGAGGGGCTCAAGCCCTGCAGATGTGAGAGTAGCCTGAAATTCAGGACACTCCATTTCCAAGTGAGAAAGCTGTAACTGCAGAGTTAAGATGCATAAAGCGGCTGACTTTTTTTCTTTTACAGATATTTTATTTGCACTGTACTCAGTGCTGTCTCTCTGATTCTGCTCATAGTACAGTGAACAAGTGTAGCCCTGCAAATACTTAGCCATATGGATATCTAATTTGTGAGCCCCAGGGAGTCTTAGGTGTGTGCTTAGCCAAGAGAGTAGCAGATTTCCACATCTCTAGAAAAGCTTTGTGATAAAAAATCAGCAGCTGTCACCTATTGTATGCTAAGTGGCGAGGTTGGGGTTTGTGGATTGCTTCTTGGAACTAAATTTTTGTTCAGACCTGGTACTAGATGACTTACCTGAAATCACAAAACTATAAAGTGACAGAACTGCAGCTAGAACTCAGCTGTGCATTCCTCATGGTAAAAGATGAAGATATATAACTGATATATCTGTAACTGAAGTATCAACTTTGATTTCATGCCAAATACAGTGTTACTGTAGTGCTCCTGTTACAGAAGAATTCCCTAGGATACAGCTATGGGCTAGTAACTGAGTGACAGAACTTACCACGTGATTTTATCACTTCTAGATTTGACCTATTTTTTTCCATAACAGCTCCATCTGCTCTTCTTCTAGGACAAAGCAGTTACAAATATTTTAATATTTTTGAGTAATAGTCAAAGTGTTGTGACTGCAGAATTTCATGCAATCTTTAAAAGCATGATAAAATACCTTTACAATGTCTGTTCATAGATAGGTAAGTTAAAACAAGCTGCAAAAGCAGCTAACAGAATGGCTTAGAAAGGCATGAAATAACATACCTCTCTTTTTGTTCTTCTGACATACTATGATTTTTTTAAAATAGCATTATTGTTCTTTTCACTGCTATGATGATAACCTATGATATTTACTAACATAGCATTTTTACTACAGTTTGCTAAACTTTAATTTCCTCCAGAAGGAACAGCTATTGTTCAAAAGAGATTTATTTATGGGCTGGTTGACCCTCTTAGGGTCAAAGAGGACATTTTGAACATCTAGGATCACAACAGAGGCACCTACTCAGTCATGATTTTCCATTCAGAAATACATTTTAGGATGTTATTTAAACAATTTTAATACATTTGCATATGCTGGTGTAATTTTATGCAGTGTTAATCTTAGCATGTCTTGCAGATGTAAATCACATTTGAAGAAATCTAAATACGTTATGTTGACATAAGACACCTGAGTAACCACCTTTGTATTCTCATAAATAGTCACATCAAATAAGGTGGAAAGTACCATTTTTCATTTTAAAAAATGTGCTGTCCTGTGGGTGCCTCTGTACGGATAGACAAACTTATCAGCGAAGTCCAAAGACTGAGAGAGGTCTGTTTTCCTGCAGGACCACCTTCTGCCTCATCTGTGGTTGAAGTCAGTCCAGTTCCTATTACCCCAGAAGAATTAAAGAAACGAGAACTGACACTTAAAATAAAGGAAGAATATTTCAGTGCCTTGAAACATGAGGGTATGTTACTATTTGGTTATTTAAATTGTGGAGTGATTGTTATTCCTAATTTAGGTAGTGTAATAGTTAAAAGTTAGATAGTTTAAAAAAATAGCCAGAAAGTAGTAAGGGGAAAATGGATGGATAAGTAAGAAAAAGGAGGAGAGAGAAAGGAGTGTCTGGAGAAATCAGGAATTTTTTTAGGATGGTAGTCATCAGTGATTTTGTGGTAAATATATTAAAATAGAAATGTGTTTTTCATTCTTCTTTTTATTCTCTTCTGTTTCATTTCATTTAATTTCATTTTCCATGACTAAGAAAGCATTCATCATGAGAGAATAAGTTTCACATAGGTATTCAATTGAATTGAATACAGTATTTGAAATGTTTTGATCTGGGAAAGAATTTGTTGGCAATTATATATTTCATTGATGCTCTTCTCTCTGGTTCCCTCTTCCTCAAGCCTCATGGGATTCAAGACATAGATTTTGTTTATTCTTCCAAACTCCTTTCCAGACAGACCCTTGAAAAAACTATGTATTGTTCAGTCATTCTGTCTCTTTGTCTGTCTTACCCAGTAACTTCCAAACCAACTAGTCAATTTCACCCAGACGTAGATGTTTGAAAAACAGAAGTCCCAAATTGAAAATGGGTTGAAATTTTTTTTGAAGATAGGTTTAGACTAGAAGAAAAAGACCTCATTCTCACTGAAGGGAAGATAGAACCTAGTTGTTAGAGATTCTGTTTGGCAACAGTTGGCAAGCCCATCATCATGTCTGTTATCTCCTTGGCGAGCTAACTTTTATGTAGTATTTATTATGAAAAGTAGAGGGCAAAAAGCAGTTAATGAATAAAACACAAATTCGTACGACTTCTTTAGGTCCACACCAGACCAAATGCTTGTACACCTATCACTTTCAACATGGTTTATCCAAACGCAGCTTAGGAGTAAATATTCTAAGATTTTGGGATAATGAGGAGAGGAATGGTAGTAACTTTGGAGATATTAATAGTATGAAGATGAATTTTAGTGATTCATTGACATGTTTTGTTTTGTTTTCTTGAGGTTGTTTCATTTTCATCTTATGTTTAACAAAAATCCAAGATAAGAATCTGAGGAAGACTAAACATATTGAGCTATATTCATAATTGCACAGGCACATAGCTGGTACATTTGGGAATCATAGTTTCACTTGCAGCTACGGTAACTAGATGCTTGTGATTTTGGTTATACAGATACATAGACAGTAGCGAAGTCACTAGTTGGGGACAGTTGCTAAGTTTTTAATGTTGATTTCATATTCCATTTCTCTTCTGCATCAATGTGCTTTGCCTTTTACTCTGCTACTGTTAAGAGAGCAGCTTCCTCAGCGGACTGTGCAGTACCTGCTTCTGAAAATGCAGGGAAACAAAAATTGTCATACTGTCATCTTTGTAACATACTGATAGTAGCTACTCAAAGAAAATGCAGAGAAGTCACAAATAAGGCAGGCTTAAACTGTATTAAAGAAAGGTGACTAGACAGGCACAAAGCATCCTCTAAGGTACTTTCAGTTGCTCAGAACCTTTACTCTTATGTCTTTGCCATCAAATAAAATAACCCTCTGTGAGACCCAAATCCATTCTATGTTTAAAATTTTGAACATCAACTCTTTCTTGTTCAAAACAGAAAATGTGCAGAGAACATTAAAAGGACATGCCTTGTTTTTTTCAGAGTCCATCTTTCTACATTGGTTGCCTAAAGACAGTTTCAGCCACAAACCTAAGTATTTTGAAAACTTAGTAGCATATAGAATAAGGATTATAATGTAAATAATTTTACAGTATTTAACTTTGAAGTCACTGTACCAATTACGAGATGATATTAATTGTTTGAAAGATTCTGCAGTACAGAAGGTTAAATACAAAGAAAAATCAAGTTGAATACTGAATTTGCCTTCAGGATTGAAAATAATCTCTAGCTACTGGTCGTCTTTTTTACTCTTCTTTTGTAAGGCTTTGAATGTCTTTCAGTGCCTGTTCCATGTGTCTCTCAATACATTACGTTAGCTTCCTTTTCATACACTTGGCATCCTTTTCCCTTTGGACATTGCTGACCTGTTCCCATTTCTTGTCCTTTTAGCTCCTTTTTTTAAGTATTAGCCTCTCAGTGAGAAACTGATTTTTTTTTTCTCAATTCTTCCCATTCTGAAAACTAAAAATCATGTAATTCTCAATGTTTTTAAAAGTTTTGTGTAAATACTCTATGCATAATTTTGGTAGAAGTGAATTATTTTCTTACTGCTCACTAACCAAACGCTTTTCTAATGCAACCTGAATTTTAGGGTATAAAACAGTCATATGTAGGAAGCTTGGAGCAAAACCAGTGAGATTAATTCTAAAGGGCTGGGGGTTAGAAACAGAAAAGCAAACTTTTATTGTGATTAACATACATAATGATTTAGATGTGTTTTCTTTAAAATTTATCCATAACAGGGTACTCACACTTGTATCATGAAGCTTCTAGGTCTGTTGCTGTATAGTGTTAATTTAGTTTAATGTCACTGTCTACTAAACATCCCCTGCACTTCTATATTAGTTTTATTAAGGTATTTGTTACCTTGTGAATTCTGATGCTTATAGAAGACACACTTTTGTAAAATACATTGTGCAACAGGGGTGATTGTTCACCCCTATTTGTTCAAGAATGTGAGAAATTAAATAAATATTTTACTGCCTAAAAACAGGTTAACATGTTAAACTTTAGGTGCTTAAGACTGAGTATTTTCTTCAAATTTTATAAATATTAATTATTATTATATTACTGTTTAAACAGAAGTAGCAGCAAAATCTCGACTAGAACTTATAAAAGAAAAAGCTTTAGCATTTGTTGAAGAGCTAACAACAAAAGCAGAAGAGGCTTATAAAGATATGGAAAAGTGGCTTGGATCCAGGTTCTTGGCAGAAATGTCCAGGTAATGTAAATCCAATTTTAAACAGGAACCTTTTTTTTCAAACTAGACTGAACTGGTAAGGATAGTTGTTTAAATAGAAGAAATAATTAAAAAAAAAAATGTAGAAAATAATAATTTCATTTAATGAACTGGAATTTAATTTTCTCTTAAGTACCTGAATGGTAATAACTCATTTCTTGGATGATTAGAAGGTTATGCTGGCAGCAGTAGAGGTAATTATCAGTTCTGCTGTTTTTCTAGACTACAGATTTAGCAGATTTATAAGCATCAGCAGACAACCAGTTATTCCATTTAGTAATAGCCTCTATATCATTTCAGTAGCTTCTGAAATGATTGTGGAGTTATTTTCTTTTCTGTGCTTTACACATGCTTGAAAATTCCACCTACTGTTATTACCACAACGTATAACATTTCTCAAAATTCTTTCAAGGTCCATTAAAAAAAGAAGTTTTTTTTCACAATTTTTCTGTCCTAGTAAATAAAATGTGCTTGGGACCACTCTATGACACTTAGGCCATCTGGCATAGAACAGCCTACGTCCATATCATTAAAGGATTTTACTCTCCAAAAGAAAGGGGTCACTGCCTTTTGGAAAATGTTTCTGGCCTGTACTAACTTTTGAAGCATACCTAGGGCAGTCCTAGTTGATCCATGTCAGGGCAAGCCCAAGACAAGAGACATGAATGTAGGATGTGGAGGCTTTAATAGGCAATAGCTCAAAGAGGCTGAGCCTCTGCCTTCCAGCCAGTTTTATTTGCTCTCCTGACAACAACCGCTGCCAAAGACACAATATTTACAGAACATCATGTCCTTTGACCTGACACCCCAGGCCAAACCTATGTCTAGTTGAACGTTACGGAAGGTAATGTCTTTCCCTGTATAAATTGTACTCATTACACTTGAAACAGGAGTTCATATGCCCCTCCACAATGCTACTCTAGAAAGTGCTTTGAACATCTGGGATTTGGGGGCAGAGCAGAAGACAAGACATTGAAATAGGCTAAGGGATGATTACAGATGGAGCATGTATGCTCCACCCCTATAAAAATTACAGAATAAAGAAAGTCTCATCCTTTCATATTTTTCCATCAGGTCTCTTCAATGGCTTAGATCTGCCTTTATGTAAATTTCTTACCACAGTCAAAAGATTTCTTGCTGCCAGAGGAAGAGTGCACTTCATAATGATTTTGCTGAGTACTGAATTAATGCAGAGGATGTGTAATTCTTACTTCAGGAAAGCTCTCAAAGTGTAAACACATTAAAATTTGAACCTAAGTTATTAACGTCATGTATTAAAAGTACTCATTGTTTTCTGCATTTACACTTTCACAGTGTTGAAAAGCTGATTGAGGTTGCACGACATCATATTGAGAGTTCTAGCAAAATCCAATATGAAATTACTTTAGAAGAAACAGATTTCTTCGTCAGCAGTGATGTAAAAGTGATTCCTGACCCTGTTCCTTCACCACATGTTCCACACATAGAGACCTCTGGAAGTGGTACTCTAACCATTTCACAACTTACTACACTTCATAAGCAGTTTCTACAGGTGGCACCTAAAGGTAAAGAAAAATTTTTCCTTTTCACTCCTGAAGGACTGTTAGTTACCTACTTAAAATTTAAAATAACTGCTGAGAACTACTAAACATTAGTTGCTTATATTGTTAAAGATCATACTACAATTAAAGATCCTGCTACATATAAAAGTAAAGTCATAGTGCAGAATATTGAAAATGTGAAATAACAGACCACTTGAAAGTTTTTAATGTGTTTGCTATGGGCTTTATATCCTCAAGACCACGTGCTTAATATTTCTCTAAAAGGTGTCTCTGTAGTATGTTTTTATGAATGGTACGTATCATGCTTACTTTGCTTAAAGATGCAAGCCTTTAACTTGTTTACGAATTCATAGCTCAGTGAACACTGAAGCTATATTATTTTAAAACACTTTTTAAAAGAAATCAGTATTTTCATGAAACTATTATATAGGGTCTATTATAACTGTTAACCATTATATTCTTTAAGTCAATGTGTGCCAGTTGTTTTGGGACAATGGCAAGGAATTATTGTTTAAAATAAGGTCCCAAAGAATATGCAACAGCATTCTTCTGCTGTCTGGTGACTATTAAGTCAAGATATTTATCTTTTTGGATAGCTGGATTAGGATGGGAAGCACAAGCTGTGCAAGTCATCTTTAAAATACTTCCTCCCATTCTCTTACACACTTTAAGACCACATAAATCGCATTCCAGATTTCCTAAGGCAACCACTCACCTTCATTATAGACACTCCACAAGAAAAGTCAAATCCTTTCTCTCCTAAAACATCAGGAAAATTTTTCACATCCTTCTGTCTCCCTTTGTTCAATAAAATGCTCAACAGAAAATACATGCCTCCTTAGTAGTTAGTCTCTTACTGAACAGAAGAGGGAAAAACACTAAAGCACCCAACACACTGGCAGTGAAGCTGTTGGACAGCAGCTCTAAAGGATATACAAAAAAGTAACAAACTAATCCCTGACTTGGAGTACCTCTAAACAGATCTAGATTGGCTGCCAAACATCTTAATCTTCTAATTCTTACTCACCTGAGTGGTCCTCTGAGCATTCATAATGGAAATCCACACAAACAAGCACACGAGAGCAAATCTAAATAGAATAGATCTACCAATCTTCTCTACTAAGTAAATTCCTCAAGTTGTTCTGAAAATTGAATATTAGGCTTATTTTCTATGACATTATGGAGATTAGATGAAGAAGAACATTACGTAGAAATCCAAGCAAAACAGGGTAACAAAGGAGAAATTATCATATTGAAAGAAATAAACAATTTTCTCACAGGATATTTGGTAAATGTCAGAAGGATGTCTTTTCAAGATATGTTTAACAAATTGCTGAAATGAAAGCAAAAAGTGGGAGTGCTAATATATTTAAAAATTGTTTGGTATTTACAAAAGAAATCTTACAAAAATTGTAAACAGTTTTGTGTTTCCTAGGAATTTAAAGTATTAAAGAACTGCAGATTCATCACAGACAACTTTGTTCTATCCCGCACACTTGGTCCTCCATGGAAGCACATTACTCACCATTCTAAGCACCGATGGACAAAAAATA
Organism: Calonectris borealis; assembly: GCF_964195595.1. Lineage (NCBI taxonomy): Eukaryota > Metazoa > Chordata > Aves > Procellariiformes > Procellariidae > Calonectris > Calonectris borealis. The sequence continues at coordinate 73,801,771 of NC_134352.1, read as the reverse complement.
CAGCCTATACTGGATCTTCCTACCTACTGACACAGTCTTTCATTTGATAAGGAAATACTTAAATTATTATTTTTTTATTATTCCAAGTGCCATTGCCCACACTCAAGGTGGCTCTGCAGTATTTGTTAATTTCACTGACTCTTTTGATCAATTTGTTAACAGTGCTTTAATATATTGCCTCAGGAACGTGCTGCTTTTTTATAGGAAGAACTGTGGCAGGTCTTAAATGGAGCAACTAACACTCACTTTTTTTCCTTTTCTCTTCTACAGTCTCTTTGGATATGTGCTGTTCTTATCAACAAAATTAAACTAACCATCCATTATATCTTATCCCCTTTGATTCCCTTTAGCACCATATTCTTCCTATGACTACATCTATTGTCGATTCAATTAGCACACATCTGGAAAGTCTCAATTAGATGCTTCAGAGAATGCAATTTTGGTAATGTTTTGCATTACCAAACAGATCAAAATAGATTCTATCCCACACTTTTGTTCTCCACCTTATGACTGAATTACACATGGGAATTTTAAATTGTATTTGGTTTTTCACATTCGTGTTCCTCATGAACCATTGCAATTTGAATTATAGAACTGATTATTCATCAGAAATAATTTTCAGTCAGGTTTAAAAAACTTCTATATCCAACATCCAAAAAATGTTTAAAATGCTTGTTTATAAAACTATAAAATAGTCTGCTATGATGTGAACCAGTGAAACATAGAGGACAGCCTATGACCAAATTGTATTGTTACTTCTTTTCAAATTGTAGACTTGTCAATTGAGTTTTAATGTGTTGCTAGATTTGGAACAGATAGGCATATTGAAGCATATTAAATTTCAGCTGAAATTTTACCTTTTTAATAGAATATTTTGCTGAGTGGAACAGTCAGAATTATATGCTGACCCTGAATAATGTCTATATATGCTTTCCCTTCCCAAGTACTTTTGTAGAAAGAATTCAAGAGATTACAATAGTAATCCTCATAATCTGACTTTGATGTGAACAGAGAGTGAAGTCCGTATGTGAGCATAGAAATAAGTTTGTCATCTTTAACTTACCTTTTCTAAGACTATATTTCTTTTCAATATGCTTTTTTCAAAAGTTGAAAATAAGAAAGGTTAAGTTTGTAGACAGAGGAAGTATCTTTTACTAGACAAATAATATAGATAGAAAATGCCTAAACTTTTGGGATATAAAGCCCCCCTCCCCAAAAAATCAGAGATCCGGAATAGATACAATACCTCTCCTTACAGATAATAGAAAATTTGGTAATTCTACTGACTTAGTTTCACTTACATCTCTCTTACTAAATCATGTATGTTATTTAATTTTAGAAATCTATGACTATTTGCCTGTGGTGTTTAAAAATCTGTGTATCCAATTACTTCTATGAAACATATTTAACTTGTTTGTATATGTTTCTGTGCATTTGAATATATATATCCAAGTATTAAGATTTCAGTCAGCATGACAGAGGAACTCTCCTTTCCCCTCATTGCATCTGTGCAGCAACAAGCATACCTTACCCTGTGTGATTCTAAATTTAAAATCCCAATTCTTGCTAATTAGTGAAAATTAGACATATAACATAGCAGAATCAGTAATAATTAGTGAATAAATGAAGTAAATATTTACAGTGAAAATCACCTGCAGGGGGTGATGAGTATCTCAATATCTTGGAAAAAATGAATCATATTTTTGAGACCCGTGTCTTTTTCATCTAAGGACAGAAGTATCCCATATTACTTGCTTTTAGACTTCTAAAGTTAGGTGAATTTAATTCAGCCTCAGGGTTCATTTCATTCATTCATTCCTTATAGCATTGCTGCAGACTCTGGTGCATAACTTGCATAGATCATCATCTAAACTTCTAGTCAGAAATTGTTATGGAAACATTTTTCTTACTGAAAATGGAGGGGAATAGAAATCTGTTTGAGAGTTTTGGTAAAATATGATGAAAAGGGAATAAAATGTTAACATAATTTTCATCTCTAGTATGGATTTACAATCTCTTCATATTTTGGTGCCTGTGTAAATTTATAATCTGAATCTTTACTACAGTTCTTCAGTTTAGGGAAATATTTTCATATAGCGCCTGTATGAAAATATTCTGCTGACTGGTGTATCATTAAGAAACAGTCTCTTTTGTATATCTGTGCCTTATAACTGAGGCATGGTGATTGCTCTTTATTTCTCATGTCCCTTTAAAATGTTACAGTCCTGGTTCACAGGGTGCACATCTAGTGTACACTTATGCTGCTGTCATTCTTAATGCTCCTTTTTGAATGTTTATTTTTCTGTTTTCAGTTTCACTTGTGGTCATAATCGTAATTTCTTCACTAATTAATTTTTTGCATTTGTTTATTATGTTTCTGCTCTGCTTATTGAAACATATATAAATGCTTGTCAATGTCACCTTCTGTATCGGTGAATGATACTCACTTTTAAAAAGATGTGAATGAAAAACAATTCTACCTTGTGTAGTTTTTTCTACATTAGTTTTCCTTTTGATTTAATTGATGACAAACTTCTGTGTGAAAAGGAGGTTGCTTCATAAGTAGTACATGCTGGCTTCCTTTTGTATCCTGTGTTCTTTCCATAGTACCACTGCAACATGGCTTTCCCATGTTCCCAGTTTCCTCCCACTAGTCCATCTCTTGTTCCTTTCCATGTCTGTTAGCCTCATTTGAAAAAAAACCCAGCTGTTGTCTTTTTTTCATGTCATCTTACCTACATGTTTTGCTTGCACAGCTATGGCCAGGATACACTGGATGCCGTGTGTGATCTGGAACTGAGTTTAGGCTGACTTATGCCCCTTGGCCACAGAGTGGATAAAAACTGGTCATATCCCTGCTTTTTCCTCAGTGGGAGCGTTATGAGGATCTTTCTCCTGTACCTCAGAACTGAAAGAAATTTATAGGACCTTCATAACTCTACCCTACTGACAAACTTGGTTCAAATTGGCCATTCTAAAATTATCAGTGAGGGAGAACTGGCAGACAAACAAATTGATGTAGAGACATATAGGCAACACAACTGTATAACTTTTATTTCCTTAGGTAAGCATGATAAGAATATACTAGAAGGGAGGATTTGTAATGAGTATAATCATAGTTTAAATGGGTTATAGAGCTGATCTGATGATTCATGCCTCTTAGCTATCTATTTACTGTTCTCACGCACTGTAGGATATGCTGTCTTTCTAAAGACACATACAACTGATCACTTACAAACACACAATGTCCCAAACATATTTTTCTGAGAGTTTAAACTCTTGTGTTTTGAAATAAAAAAATTCAAAACTTGAAAAGGATTGGTAACATTGAAGGTCCGTCTCACGGGGAATCTTATCCCTCACAGTGGCTCACAGAATGTACTCCATTTTTCTAATCAACAGTAAGTTTCTACAGGTGCCAATACACCTCAAGAAGCAGTCGGCCCTATAGATGTGTTACAACCATTTTGTCCCTTCCACCCTTCCTCTTGTGCAGTTGCAGATCCATCAGTCCTGCCCCCCAACTCTTTTTCACCTTTTCTTGCAGTTTTGTGGTTGCCTAATGTTAGGGAAGGTTTTTAATCCTTACTATATGTTAAGAATGCTTCTCCTCCTGTATTTTTGGTCCTGGGTATGGTACTTGGGCACATGTCAGAAAAAGCTTCTGTGGTCTAGTTGTTTTTGCTGTCCTTGTGGACCACAGCTGCTACCTCAGATTTAAAGTTCTTTAAAAGAATCACTCATAGTGGAAATGTATTTAAACTGCATGTTCCTAACACTTTTTAATATTATGACCTTTAAGGATGCTCAGAATAGAATGGAGCAGACAAACTGTCATTTTTATGACAATGGGAACAAACAGTTCTTACAAATTGTAGAATGCATATGTGAAAATTTGCCCCTTCTTGTAAAATAGAAAAGAATGGGGTACAAGGACTCTTTTTCTTAAGACCTTTTAAAGCACCAGAAATGGCATTTCTTTCTATGATTAGCTTAATGTAACCGCTAATTTTGCCTCTTGACGTACATATCATAATAAGGAGGGTGGGGAGTCAGATTGTTCTTAGGTCATTTCCTCAGTGTTTTACTTCTGCTATTTCCCAATGAATAGATTTCTAGTTTTATTGCCTCGGTTCTGCATGGACTATTTGACTGCTTTCTTTTCACAGTCATGACTTATGGCAACAGTGTACTAAAAGAATCATTAAATTACTTGCCAAAAGTTGGAGATTCACGAGCTCTAGAGACTGAATTTTCTAAAATGTCAGCTTATGGCATTTGCTCCTACAAAATGTAAGAATGACCATCTTGAGAACAATTTGGGAAAATAATATTGAGAACAATCTCAATGCTTTAAGAATGTTTCCATTTTGAGAACAAAAAGTGAAGCTTATATGGTTCCTCTTTCGTAAAGCAGTAATAAAATCATTCTGCAGATAAATATATTTTAAGAAGATTAGGTCACCTATGCCGTGGAACATCTTATGCATTTGTGACAGGTATTTGATTATGTATTTACGGACTTGCTCCAAGTTAACTTTTCTGTTAATGTCAGGTGTAATGGGCATTATAATAGGTTTGTGACTTCAGTAGTATTTTCTGGAGACATTTGCCTGAAAGACATTCCAAATTCCACTCTCTAACTTTGTTTGTTTTCCTCTGTTTCAAAAGTGGTATTGATGCTGCTGCACATTACTGGTTGCACATTCTGGTAGTCAAAAGGAAATTGGAGTCAAAACTAACCATTTCTTACAAGCGTCCTGCGTAGCCTCCAAGTGATTTAAGAGTTGATCTCAGTTTTCCTTGTTTTCTTTTATTTCAAGTCACAGGCTAGTCCCAAATTAACAAAATAAATGTGGATGAAAAAATAAAAAATACAATTGATAATTTATGAAATAAAAACTAATTTATATTTAGTTGTTTCTTTTTAAATTATAGCCATAAGAGCACTGAAGCAATTTAAAAGCAAGAGTAATTCTTCTAGCAAGAGAGAAGTTGGTGAAAGAGGGAAAGAGAAGAAAGTTTTGGAACATCAGAGAACAAAGAGGAATCGCCAGTTTCCAAAAATATGGCTAACAAAATACTCCTGGTTAAAATATGATGATGAAAGGGGAATAATGTTTTGTGCACCATGTCGTAAGCATAATGTGGATTTGGGGGAAAATATTAATAACTTTTGTTCTGGCACTGATGACTTCAAACTTGAATTTATAAATACACACCAGAGTAGTGAAGCTCATGCCTGGGCTACCTGCATGGAAGCTGCCAGTACTGCTTCACCAGATACAGCTTCTGCTGAGCAGATGTTGAAGAGCATGAACTCCATAACATTAGGCAGAGTAGAAAATATTTTTAGAACATGCCATGCTATTGCTAAATCTGGTCGTCCCTTTACAGACCTTGACTGGATGTGCAAACTAGATGATATGAAAGGAGTGGATATTGGTTCTGTATTTAGAAATGACAAGTCAGCAAGAATGTTTATACATTTTATTGCTGAAGTCGAAAGAAGAGCTTTGAAAGAGAAACTGGAGAAATGTAAATTCTTTTCTGTTATTAGTGATGGAGTCACAGACAGTATACTCAAAGCAGCTGCAGTTGTCTACGTACGCTTTGCAAATGAAGGAAAAGTCCATTGCCAGATTGTTGGGGTTCAACCTGTTCACAAAACTGACGCTTCAACTATAAAAAATGCAATTGAGGAAACATTACAAATAAATCTTCAACTCAGGCTGGCAAGCCAAGACTGGTCAAGAAAATTAGTTGGGTTTGGAAGCGATGGGACAGATGTCATGGTAGGAGAAAACAGTGGGGTAGCTAAACTTCTGAGGGAAATTCAGCCTTGTGTACAGTCTGTGCATTGTTTTGCTCACCGCCTAAAGCTGGCTTACAAAGGAGCGCTGAAAAATATTAAGCTATACAACATCTTAAGCAATGTCTTGAGAAATATGTATTACTTTTATCATAACTCACCTCTAAATAAGACTAATCTCAAAGCCACATATGAAGCCATTAAGTTACGCCCAGGTATTCCTTCTCGCATTGGAGGCTCCCAGTGGCTTCCTCGTCTACAAACAGCTCTACAAATTCTCCTTAAAGGTTATCCTGCAATTGTTCTACATCTGAGTAAGGTAAATGATTTAAAATTTGGATGTAACTTCAGGAAAAATGAATTGCTATGGCTAATTTTGGTCCACATACCTGATGCTTGCTTTTTCTATGTTGATTTCCAGATTGAAAGAGATTCAAGAGCCTCAAACCGGCAGAAAGTCAAAGGCCTTTTACGCGTCCTTCTGAGAATGGAGATAGTCAAGTTCTCTCACTTCTTATTGGATGTCATCAATGTCCTCAACATTCTGTCACGTGTTACTCTGGATCACAACTCTTCCATTGCAGACATATTTGCAACTGTGCAGTCAACGCTGGAAACACTTCACATGTATCAAACAAGGTCTGGCATTTCTACCAACTGAACCATGATCTCTTAGAAAAAGAGTATTATATATTGTTTTGTATTCTGTATTTTTCAGAGCTGGTCCAAAGGAACGCCTGATGGAGACCATTCAGCACTTTCATGGTTACCAGCTTGTTGGAAATGGAAATATTTCAGCAGTACGAACCAAAGTACTAAGTAATTTGGTGAAGAGGCTACGTGATTGTTTTTGCGATGCAAGTCAAGATGTTTTGAGAGCAACTACTATTGGAAGTTTTAAACTATGGCCTGACAAAATGAAACAAGGTATAGAACTGTGATAGTGGCTATTTGAAGTGCACCTGCTAAAGTTTTTAAAAGCATAAAAATAATTTTATTTTGCCTCTGTTATAGAATTTGGTGAAAAGGAAGTGTCTGTCTTGACTAAGCATTATGAAGTCATACTAGAAGCTGCTAGTGTGAAAATAGGTGAAGTAGAAACTGAATGGAGCATGTTGAAATTAGAGCTGTATAACAGGTAATAAGAAAACTGCATTTGTGTCTATTTATTGATTTACTCAAAAGGATTATGGAAATACATTTAGTCTTAGTTATAATTATACTTCTTACCATGCCTTTTAGATTTCAGAACATCCAGACCTTGACATGGGATTCAGTGAATTCAGATTATTCAAAGAAGTATCCTAACATCCTGACATTGGTAGATTTGATCCTAACTCTGCCAGCAAGCTCAGCTGAAACAGAGCGAGGCTTCAGTCAAATGAAACTCACCATGATGCATTTGCACTCTAAACTAAGGTCTGAAAGTGTGACGGATCTTATGATAATTCAGATGAACTCTCCAGAGATCAAAAAATTTGACCCCCAGAAAGCAATTCATTTGTGGAATGCTACTTGGCAGAGAAATAGAAGACTACAGGGAGTTGATACGATGACAAATGAAAGACCAGAATACTCCTCTGAGTTTGATTTGGAGAGTCTCTGTGGAAGTGAATAGATGAAAACTGTTAGTTTTTATTTCATAGTCTTCTTGTAACATACGTGGAATGCCTTGCAGGGTTAATGAGTGTAAAATTTATATTTTTTTCATAATGTATTATAATGTTAAAATATGGCCTTTCTTTATGTTCCCTGCTGAATCGTCAGTAGATGTTTACATTTTCCCTTCTATACCTGACTTCTGTAAATCTGAAGACAATGAACAAAACTAATGAAGTACATTGTTACCTTGATGACATGTGGACAGAGAGATGACTCATAACTTCTATCTGATGGTTTATTGCATTTAACTGAGTCAAAATACATTATAACCACTGGAGTTAACTGTCATCTTGCCATCAGTCTCTAATAGGTCAAGAAGCTTCATGGATTCTGAAAATCCTGATTTTCTTTTGATAAATGGGTGGAAAATCAGTGCATTATTTCTGTTAAATGATTGCTTGACCTCTGTAGCCTATGAATTTTGGGTCATACCTTCTTTCCATATCTGTATGTGTTGCTACTTTTTATTCTCTTGTGGATAAGGTTTAACATGACCTTTCACAGATTTTTGTCAGACTTGTCCTTCAGAAGACTTTCCTACAGATCCGTTTTCCATTGCTGATTATTAATTGCACAAATCAGTCTTCCCATAGCAAATACTCTTACAGCCAGGATATGACTAATATACTTCACAGCTTGAACCACTTTTTTTCCCTGTAAAAATGTTTGTGAGAGTTGCAATAAGAATGCTGTATCTTGATTTTTAATCTAGGAGCTGAGAATGAGAATTGTTTGAAGTAGTATCTGATTTCATAATTTCATAATTCTACATGTTCTAAATGCAACTTTCTACCTGATAATTTCCAATCAAGGTAAAGCATGCCAGCAGAATATATTTCTATCATCAAGGAAAAAGCAATGATTTATACCAAAACGTAGCTAAAGTGAAATCATTAATGGCCCTACTTAGTTCTTCCAAGAGTGATGAAGATGAACTAGAAATAATTGGGAAGAAATGAATGTGAGGTCATTCACCTTTAAATCAACCCTTTTCTAAATCAAGATCAACTCTACTTTCAATATAAAATATGTCTAGTAATTGCAGAAGACATATCATATACACAGACAAACACACACATATAGTCTTTTTTTTGTGTGTCTTGCATATATATTCATGCTGCTTCTAGGTCTAAATAGTATGTCAGAAGTAGAGTAGGTTTTGAATGCATGCCTCATTAGGGGATGTTAGTCCACCCAAGTAGAGTTAATCTGTAGGAATCAGAAAAAGAGATCAGTACTGTGCATTATATGGCTGATCATAAAAGATCCATCATTGAAATATCTTCATTTGTAATTTCTCATATAACAAAAATGTTTAGTTATACTTTACCTAATAAGCCACAGGATATATATTATACAGGGTACTTTATTAGATATGTGGCTTTGCTAATTCTAAGGATTTTCTCTTAAGTCACATAATACCAAGTTTTTCCCCTCAAAGTTTTCAAATGGGAAGATTTTAACTATGATGAGATTAGAAAAAGTTCGAAAATGTGTCCCCAGAATGACCAACAGCAGAAGACAAAAAACAAAGTAACAAACAAAAGTATATTTAGAATCTATAACACTGAAGTCACTTCCACGATGCACAGGGGCTACATCACATTTTTAGTATTAGGATTGAAAATTACGGATACATTGCCCTTGGAAAAATACTAGCAAAATATTAGTATCATAACAAGTAGTTGGAAAGGGATATCAATAAGCCATCCATGTCTAAAAATGGGATCAAGTACAGTCAGACAATCTCTATCCAGTATTTGCCCCTCGTTCTCTTTTGATAAGCTTTTAAAATAGTCCACTGTAGAATGTGTGGTTTGTTTTCCTTAGTGCTTTGATGTGCTTCTGATTATATGGTTTTTTTACTACTATCTGAAATATTTTTGTTGCAAATAAATTTTATTTCCTGCCATTCTTCCTAACTGCAGCTATGGAGAGGGAGTTATCCCTATCCTCTTCGTAACATTTGGTTTTAACTGGAAAACTACTGCTATATTTTCTTATAATCTTCCTTTCTTAGATGAAACTAGCAGAATTCCTTCAACCTTTGCCTCTGAGGACATGTTTTCTAAGCCTGTGATGATTCTTGCTGCTTTCTTCTGGGTGCTTTTTAGTTTCCATACATACTTCTGGATCTGCAAATTCCAAAATTGTATGCCAGCAGAAGCCTTAACAGCGGAAAAGAATGCAAGGATTATTTACAGTGTCTTCTCATGTACTTTCTGGTGATATTGTAATCTGCCATAATCCCTAGAGCCTTTTCTACAGAAATTTTACTTTGTAAGATTCCCATTGAGGCATTTATGCAGTTCATTATTTCAGCCCAGTGTGGCACTTGACATTTATTCTTATTGGATAGTGTCCTTTTTATCCTAGACTATATCTGCAATTTGAATTCTAATCCTCTTCTCCAATATGCCTGAAGTCCTTTCCTGATTGGTTTTATCTGCAATGTAATAAGTGTATTAATTTGTGCAGTCAGAGTACTTTGATCTGTTTCCAGTGAAATTTACTTACTGATCTTGACCATCTCTCCAGTTTTTCAAAATCTTTTTGAATTCTGATTGTTTTTCCAAAATGCTTGCTATCACTTCTAATTAAAAGTGTTTCTACACATTTAATATTCTACACATTTCATTTTCTATTCAGTCTCCTATGTCATTCAACAAAAACCTGTTGGGTTTGGTTTCTTTTTTTTTGGATTTAACAAAGAGATTTTGTGAAGGGTGTACCTGTTGTGAAACCAGTCTTGTTAGGTGGACAAAGCTGATTCTGGGAATTGTTTTCCCATTCTTTCCCAGACAACATTATTTCCTTTTACCACTTGCAAAGTACCATTTGCAGAACACCAGTACTCTTTTCTCAGCACCATATGTGTAGCTGCCCACTCATAGCATCTCTCCATGATTATAAAACATTGGCAACCCCTGAATTAAATTGATGAATCACCTTTTGTCTTGTAATATAATCAGATATTCAAAAACTGTTCCATGCTTTAGAATATAAAAACAAATACATTAAATCTAGAAAAAAAATCTTAAAATACATTGAGGAAAATTATTTGATATCTTTTTTATATGCTTATGAGGGATTTCCTCTCTCTTTCCGAGACTCCCTCATTCCTCATAGGTATGTCATGAGGAGGAATTAGGTCACACTCCTTTTGAAATTTTTGAACTATTTTAAGTTTTTGAAGACACTTTGGAATTGCCCCACATCAGATGTTTCAGGAGGAGATAGTAAAGTAAAAGAAATTACCCTACATCACATCAGCATTTCTATAATTAATAGATAGAAAGTAACTTAGCTCTGAGTGAAGGAGAGGGTTGTTTCTTCACATTTGCCACAGAGGAAGAAAAATGGGTAGACACTGCAGATCACCTGGCAGTGCTTACTCATCTTACAATATTACAATAATGCATGTTTGCCATAGGCTTACATCAAACAATGTCAAATTTAGCTGAAAACTATGTTCTAGCATGTTCTACAATCCAATCAAAGTTCTATGAATTGTGATTGACGTTTTAGACTCCAATCCTTTAATCCCGTTTCAGACATTATCTCTTGATTCAAGTTCTTTAATTTCCTTGCCCCTCAAATACTTTTTAGGTATGTTTCTGAAGTCATGTAGCCCCACATGACTAAAAAGTGACACCAGGATATTAGTATCCTTTTAGAATTTTATGCAGAAAAACAAAATTCAATTTCATTTTAGGAAGCCAGAAACTCATAGGAAATAAAGGAATAACATTTTTTATTGTCATATAGGGACATCATAGTAGGAATTGAACAGTTTAAACCATAAGATAATGTAGAAAGAAGTTAGATTGCCAGAGTACTAGCGATCAGATGTGGAAAGGGAAATGTTTAATAAAACATGAAATAAAAATTATGATAGATGAGCTTTTCATGGTAAAGTACTAGACAATTTGAGACTGCAAATAAGATGTAAAAATTCTTCTTGTTATTTTAATATAAAGTTTTCACTGGCTTCTTAGTGGACCATAGCCTATTCTCCCCATGAACCACTAAGAAGTTACCTGGTTTATTGAATCTTCTGTGAAGTCTCCCAATAATGATACTTCTGTGATGTAGGCTTTATTGTGCCATATGAAAATGATTCTAATTCTTGTGGCTTGAAGTTCTCATCAAAATACAAGTTCTGGTTACCTTAAAATTATTAAATCATCAATCCAAGGTGCTTCAGGGAACAGCCTAACTCACGTGAATTTTAAAAGATGTTCTTTCTCAAAGTAGATAACTCAAAAACCTTCAAGAGGTGACATCAGATCACTGTTACCAGTCTGCCAGTATTTTTTCCCAGCTTTTGCTTTCGTGCTGAAATTTATGGTAGGACGTAAGGCTTCAAGTCCATGTGTTCCTTCCTTCCTTCTTCCTGTCCCAAAAGACATTAAGCTTCCCAAATCTATTTTTTTCCTCTTCTCTCCAAGCTTATATATCTATGGGATTTCTCTGCTGTATTAAGACATGCTGAGGGCATTACTCCTGGTTTTGCTGATTGGAGGCAAACAGGTCTACAGAGATTGTAGACTCTTAATTCAAATTGGCAACTTGATTTTGAATAGTGACATTATGAAATTAATATTCAAAGACATTCTTAATATTCCTACCACTTAAATCTTTCTTCATAAACTTAACAAATTTCACTTCACTGTTCCACTTCAAAGAAAAAAGTTTGTTAGCCATACAAATCAGCTTTGTCTCAGAAGTTTGATCATTTGAAACTTATTTTACATTTTCTGTCGTTACTGCAGAGGTTTCGCAGTGAATCTTCACTCAGCCAGCGAAGTCCATTTCTGAAAGAAAAGACTCATATCTGTCTGTTGAATTTTGGTATACCTAATTTTGTGGTTTAATACTGTGCATGAAGTTTGAAGTTTCTATTTGCTTATAATAAAATCCATGCCTATTTTAAAAAACAAATAGGTTTTGTTGCACTTATTTATTTTTATCTTATGATTTCTTTAAAATAAAATTGACTGAACTATTTATAACTCCCACAAGCCAATTCTGAGAAGCTTGTTAAGCAATTCAATTTTGTTTCAAAGTTTAACAAACAATTGTCTGTGTTTTCCATCCTATTCTCTAACAAACACTTGCTCTCAAGAGTAGAGATAGTTTTATGATTGATTAAAATAGAGCATAGTGAAAGAAAAGGTTGATAGGTATTCAATACACAGAATATGTGTGTGATTGGTATTTGTGAACTGATGATTAACTGTCAATGTAGACTGTGTGAGGATGGGTTAGTGATCACAATGCAGATCAGGACAAGTATCAAAAGAAATGCAGTGTATTGGAATATTTGACATTTTGATATTAGACAGGCCACACATGATTTATTTTAAATGAGAAAATTTTATGTCTGGCTTGAAAGATATTACCACTATCAATAGTACATAGTAGCAAAATAAATAATTTTCCCATATGGCCATTAAAATTAAAAAAATAGATTTCCTTTAAAAGAAGTCTATTTAAAACAGTAAATATATTTTTTTTATATATTGACTTTCTTTTATTAGGTTTTATACAAAAGAAAGTATTTATTGACATTTTTATTGACTTGATTAATTTGAATCTTGGAACAAATTGCCTTCCTGATGCATGGATGAACTTAACGCTTCCAAATGTAAGTTAACCCCTATTTTCGTTTCAACTGAAGTATTGGTTTGTGTAGAAGATGCAGCATTGTCTGTACTATGATAAAGTCACAAGTATAAATATTATAGGGCATTATCAGTTTTTCCTTAAAAATCTTCTGTTTCACTAGAGAAAGATTCTGCAAGCCACTGTGCCAGATGCTTTTGTCAGCATGATATTTATTTACGATTTTTGAATTATATCGGTTCCTTAGACACCATTGAAAATTCATTTCCAGGAGTTAAAATAAGACTGTTTATGTTCTTCATTCCAAGACAGGAGAATAAAATTTGGAGCTGTATGACCTTAAACTTACTTATCCAAGATTTTCAGATTTAGGATCATGAAAAATTATGTGTTAGTCTTTCCAAATCTTCCATCACTGAATTCTCTGACTGATTTTACTTTCAGATGTTGCTGGTAAGCCTATGGGATGAAAAGGTTTATTTGTTTTAGCATACTTTGATAATTATTTCTGACAGTAAGCCATGATTCACATTAAGATTTTAATTGGATTTTACATGAGGGAAACATCTGTATTCAAATTTTCTTCATACAGATGAACTGCTTGAATAAACCATTTTAAAGTTTCTGAGTGATGGACTTCCACTGAGTTTAATGAAAATTAGGCACAGCTGTCATCATCATCATAATCTAATCTTAGCATAGGAAATTAAGTATATGGGGAAAACATTGTTTATTAATAGACCACATGTGCATGTATCCCATGTTCTTGATTCTTTGAGAATTTTTAGTGCTTATCAGTACTATTTTTATTTTAATAACAGCATTTCCTTTCCGTAAAAGCACCATTTTAAAATGAGACTTTTAAATTTATAGAACTTACATACAAAAGGAAATGCATGAAGCACAAGCTAAAGTGTATGTTTATTCTGCACTGAACTCACAATTTCAAATTATAATAAGCGGTACTATACCTGCCAATGTTAGGGCAGACGACATCTACAACATTACCAAATTGTCTCACTTTATGTTGCCCCTGGCCCTTTTTCCTGTAAACACATTGGTTCCTTCTCGAACTCCAGTCTGAGGCAAACCAGACACTTCCCTTGACAGGGAGATTTGGGAGTGGGGCAGAAGATAGTGTAGAGGTACATAGTAGGGTCTCACCACACCGGTAGTGCAGAAATGAACTGTGCCAATTTTGTTCCTTCTATGAGATACAGCCTTCACAATGCTGTGTCAGGAGACTTTACAAGTATTCTCCTATTTGTGTACCCCACTCTGCTATCCACATACAACGTCTTCAGTGGTAAAAAGAGACATTCAGCAAGCTGCAAAGCAGCTTTTGTACTACTACCTTTTTCTAACTGAAAATAATGCCGGAGCAGAGAAAAGCCATGTGGTGGACACCTGTAAGAGTAAGCAAAATAGGCCCAAGCATTTACCAGATTTTGTACTCATGCTGCGAAATTGTCTGTTCAATTCTTAGCGCTTTCCCAGATGGAGCATGGTTCAGGGCTTAGCATGTACTAAGGGCCGTTATCTCATAGGCAGTTTAGATATAGACCCCTATTTAGGGAGTCAGAGTATTTATTTAGAGGGTATCAACTGCACCTGCCAATTGGCCTCAGTGAGAGACGGTGGTCTGTGGCCTGTTTTGTTTAGTGATACATGTCCTTTATACATCTTTGAAATCCCACTGCGGAACCTTGTCCATCCTGACCAAGAAAAAGACCTAAGGATACACAGTATATAGAAAGTGTATGTTATGCATGCATATTTGACAATATTTATTGTTTTGTTTTTATAGTTACAAAAGCTGGCATCTGCATTCACAGTGAACTCAGAACTTACTGACTGGCGCAGATTCTTGCTAGCAGCAGCACAGCCTTGGCCAATGCCATCTGTGACACAACTTCTCGAAACGCTACATAAGTTCAAGTCTGTTGATGTAGCTGGATCAGGCTTTGTTACACAGGAATACTATATGCAGGTTATAATTCTTTTCTCTTTTGAATAATATTCTTTTGTTAAACTCTCTGAATTGAATGATGTATTTTGGGGTTTATTCACATTCAGAAATTCAGTCTGAATTAAATGTTTTGTTTTTTGAGGGTGCTTTCTGGTGAAAATTGTCTTCAGCAAATTGAAAGCCTAATATCTATCTTATCCATAGTTCCACAAATCAGGCTAATTAAGCTTACTTTTTACTTCCATTTCCTACTTTCCTCATAAATTAATTTCAAGTGAAAATCCTTCCTGTTCTAAAGAAAATATTCTGTGAGCACTTTGACTACTATTAACTTGTTTGACACTGTATCTATAAGGCAAAAAATCTGCTCCAAACAGAAATAAGTATTTTAGTTTGGGCTCAACAACTCTACTTCAATTAAATATTTCTAGAATTTTTCCAATAATGAATTTTTGCAAATGAAGATTGTTTTTCAGACCTTGAATACATGGAAAATTATAAAATTCTTTGATCTATTCTTTTCTCTAAAGACAACTTCTATTTGAATCGCTGCATAGTTCAGCAAGGTTTTTCAGGAAGCAAGAGTATTTTCTTGAAAGAGTATTAAAAATACACTATTCTTCTTTTAGCAAAATTCTGCTGATTAAATTTTCACTTACTTTTACTTTGGATTCTTAATCGTATGTAGGATGACGGATGGTTCACTCTTTTAATGCGTACTAGCCATATATATCTCATATATATGTACACATACATATATATATGTAGATATATATGTGTGTGCATGTATACACAAAAGTTCTACGGTTCTGCTAGTTTATATTTGTTTGGTGATACTAAAATAATTTTCAAACTTTTAAATAGATTTCATAGAACTTTTATTGCAGTTTGTTTTCCAATCACATAGTATTAGTTTTCTTCAAAAATTAAGTAGGGGCTGTGTTATTCCAGAAGCCTGTCAGTTTCAGAACTACTTTGATTAATTTAAAACTTCCAGGAGTGCCTGCCAACCCCTACTCACCCCAGACTTGCAAAGAAACAAGTTCTGTAAAGCCAGAAAACCCACAAAATGTGCAAGTCTATCTGCATCTATTTGTCTATTGATGTGGTAATTTTTACTGAAGTGTGAGAGTTTAAAAATAAGCTAACCGTTACAAGACATGAAGACTGTGAATATGCATTTTTAACAGAGGATCCTAGTTCAAATATAATGTTAACTGAGCAATTAATTTACTCACTTCAGGACCAGGATTGGCTCACATTCAGTCAATGATAGTAAATATCATTAACTTTAAATGGCTTTAAAATAAAGTTGTTGGGGGAGGGAAACCTCAATCCATTCCACTCCTACCAGTTTGATGCCAGTGCCAGCAATAGATGCCCAGAGCCTGGAGAAGGATCACAGGTCAGCAGGAGAGCTGCTGAAGAGCAGCACAAAGGAACTCCAGCCAGTAAGGCAGCTACATTGGGGGCCCAGCTGAAATGCTTCTATGCAAATGCACGTAGCATGGGGAATAAACAAGAGGAGGTAGAGATGTGCAAATACCTGCGGGGCTACTATCTTACTGGCATCACAGAGACGTGGTGGGATGGGTCCTATGATTGGAGTGTTGGGATGGAGGGATACAGGCTCTTTAGGAAGGACAGGCAGGGGAGATGAGGAGGGGCTGTCGCCCTCTATGTCAATGACCAGCTGGAGTGCATGGAGCTCTGCCTGGGAATGGATGAGGAGCTGACCGAGAGCTTATGGGTCAGCATTAAAGGGAGGGCAGGGACAGGTGACATTAGGGTGGGGGTCTGCTACAGGCCACCCGACCAGGAAGGCCGAGCGGATGAGGCCCTCTATAGACAGATAGGAGCAGCCTCACATTCACAAGGCCTGGTCCTCCTGGGGGACTTCAACCACCCCGATATCTGTTAGAGGGACAACACGGCAGGACGTAAGCAATACAAGAGGTTCCTGGAATGCATCGATGATAACTTCCTTCTCCAAGAGACAGAGGAGCCAATGAGGAGAGGTGCTACGCTGGACCATCTTCTCACCAACAAGGAGGGGCTGGTGGGGAATGTGAAGCTCGAGGGCAGCCTTGGCTGCAGTGAGCATGAAATGGTGGAGTTCAAGATCCTTCGGACACTGAGGAGGGTGCACAGCAAGCTTACTACCCTGGACTTCAGCAGAGCAGACTTTGGCCTCTTCAGGGATCTGCTTGGTAGAGTACCATGGGATAAAGCCCTGGAGGGAAGAGGGGTCCAAAAAAGCTGGCTAATATTCAAGGATCACCTCCTCCAAGCTCAGGAGCGATGCATCCCAACAAAGAGGAAGTCAGGCAAAAACACCAGGAGGCCTGCATGGATGAACAAGGAGCTCCTGGACACACTCAAACACCAAAAGGAAGCCTACAGAGGGTGGAAGCAAGGACAGGTAGCCTGGGAGGAATACAGAGAAATTGTCCGAGCAGCCAGGGATCAGGTTAGGAAAGCTAAAGCCCTGATAGAATTAAATCTGGCCAGGGACATCAAGGGCAACAAGAAAAGCTTCTATAGGTATGTCGGGACAAAAGGAAGACTAGGGAAAATGTGGGCCGTCTCTGGAACAAAACGGGAGACCTCGTTACCCGGGATATGGAGAAGGCTGAGGTACTCAATGAACTTTTTGCCTCGGTCTTCACTGGCAAGTGCTCAAGCCTCACTGCCCAAGCTTCAGAAGGCAACTGCAGGGACTGGGAGAATGAAGAGCCGCCCACTGTGGGAGAAGATCAGGTTCGAGGCCATCTAAGGAACCTGAAGGTGCACAAGTCCATGGGACCTGAGGAGATCCACCCGCGGGTCCTGAGGGAACTGTTGGATGAAGTTGCTAAGCCACTATCCATCATAGTTGAGAAGTCATGGCAGTCCGGTGAAGTTCCCACTGACTGGAAAAGGAAAAACATAACCCCCATTTTTAAAAAGGGAAAAAAAGAAGACCCAGGGAACCACAGGCCAGTCAGTCTCACCTCTGTGCCTGTGAAGATCATGGAACAGATCCTCCTGGAAACTATGCTAAGGCACATGGAGGACAGGGAGGCGATTTGAGACAGCCAGCATGGCTTCAGCAAGGGCAAGTCCTGCCTGGCTAACCCAGTGGCCTTCTATGAGGGAGTGACTACATCAGTGGACATGGGAAGGAGTATAGATGTCGTCTATCTGGACCTCTGTAAGGCCTTTGACCCAGTCCCCCACCACATCCTTCTCTCTAAACTGGAGAGATACGGATTTGATGGGTGGACTGTCCGGTGGGTGAGGAATTGGTTGGATGGCTGCATCCAGAGGGTGGTGGTCAATAGCTCAATGTCCAGATGGAGATCAGTGACAAGTGGTGTCTCGCAAGGGTCCGTACTGGGACCGGTACTGTTTAATATCTTCATCAATGACATAGACAGTGGGATCGAGTGCACCCTCAGCAAGTTTGTAGATGACACCAAGCTGAGGGGTGCGGTCAACATGCCTGAGGGATGGGATGCCATCCAGAGGGACCTGGACAAGCTTGAGAAGTGTGCCGATGTGCACCTCATGAGGTTCAACAAGGCCAAGTGTAGTGTCCTGCACCTGGGTCGGGGCAACCCCCGGTATCAACACAGGCGGGGGGTTGACAGATTTGAGAGCAGCCCTGCAGAGAAAGACTCTGGGGTACTGGTGGATGAAAAGCTGGACATGAGCCAGTAATGTGCGCTCGCAGCCCAGAAGGCCAACTGTATCTGGGCTGCATCAAAAGAAGCGTGGCCAGCAGGTTGAAGAAGGTGATTCTGCCCCTCTACTTTGCTCTGGTGAGACCCCACCTGGAGTACTGCATCCAGCTCTGTAACCCTCAGCACAGGAAAGACATGGACCTGTTGGAGCGTGTCCAGAGGAGGGCCACGAAAATGATCAGGGGGATGGAACACCTCTGCTATGAAGAAAGGCTGAGAGTTGGGGTTGTTCAGCCTGGAGAAGAGAAGGCTTCGGGGAGACCTTATTGCAGCCTTTCAGTACTTAAAGGGGGCTTATAGGAAGGATGGGAACAGACTTTTTAGCAGGGCCTGTTGTGACAGGACAAGGGGAGGAGCAGGGGCAATGGGAGGAGTTCATTGCAATGTTAAACCCTGTGGTCTGGTCCAAAGGGACCAGGGGTGGCGATTGTAATGGAAATACCTTTAAATTGTTGTAAACCATGTTTTGAGTTGCATGTTACAGGAATTACTATAGCAGGAACCACCTGAGCCAATGGAGAAGAAGCCTTACAAGAAGCAGTACAAGTGCAGCAGTGACCCAATCTGAGCTGGCTTTGGTGCCCAATAACTCCATGCAACACACCACCTCTCCTGACCTGAGCGACCACCATATGAGATGGAGCCCAAAGTCATGGACTAAATGAACTGAATGGACATTTTGTGGACATTCATGGATATTTTACAGACATTTCACAGGGATGGTCCATAGACTAAGGGAATGACATCTGTGTATTATATAAAAGGATGGGAAGGGGGCGTGGTGGATAATGAGAATGTATTGCATAGTGTGGGACCTAAGTATGACATAAATGGTATGGAATAAGGGGTATATACTGTACTGATTTCGGATGGGATAGAGTTAATTTTCTTCCTAGTAGTTGGCATAGTGCTATGTTTTGGATTTAGTATGAGAATAATGTTGATAACACACTGATGTTTTAGTTGTTGCTAAGTAGTGTTTACACTAGTCAAGGATTTTTCAGCTTCCCAGGCTCTGCCAGGTGCACAAGAAGCTGGGAGGGAGATAGCCAGGACAGCTGACCCAACTGGCCAACGGGGTATTCCATACCATATGATGTCATGCTCAGCATATAAAGTCGGGGGAAGAAGAAGGAAGGGGGGACGTTCGGAGTGATGGCGTTTCCCAAGTAAACGTTATGCGTAATAGACCCCTGCTTTCCTGGGGATGGCTGAACACCTGCCTGCCGATGGGAAGTAGGCAATGAATTCCTTGTTTTGCTTTGCTTGTGTGCATGGCTTTTGCTTTGCCTGTTAACCTGTCTTTATCTCAACCCACAAGTTTTCTCACTTTTACCCTTCTGATTCTCTCCCCCATCCCACCATGAGGGAGTGAGCGAGCAGCTGTGTGGTGCTTTGTTGACGGCTGGAGTTACACCACAACAGGAATAAATTTTTTATGACAAGGGTGGTGAAACACTGGAGAGGTGGTAGATGCCCCATCCCCGGAAACATTGAAGGTCAGGTTGGATGGAGCTCTGAGCAACCTGATCTAGTTGAAGATGTCCCTGCCCACAGCAGAGGGGTTGGACTAGATGACCTTTAAAGGTCCCTTCCAATCCAAACTATTCTATGATTCTATGATAATATGCAATGGTGTATATTCATTTGTGTATAGACCTACCTCCTGTTAGTTCTTCCAGACTTCCATGAGAGTGATGACTCCGAACATACAGTCTCATACAGTTGCTTAAAGACTAAAAAGGACTAAAAAGTTCATAAAGACACAGGTCACTCCACAGCTGAAGCTCCTTTTTCAGAAGAGAACTATATAGGAAGGCACATAACTTAGGTGCTCAACAGAACATTATGGGAACCCCCAGAGACTACCCAAAGCAACTCAGTTCAACAGTCTGCATTGCTCTGAAGATTTTGCTCTGCAACTGATTCATATTGCAAAGTTGTAATGTCTGTCACCCCTATTTCATGTTTGAAAACATGACCAAAACTTTCTTCACCTAAAAACCTCATGACAACCCTGCATATCTGCTGTATATGAGGTCCTACAGTTCATGTTGCTGACGGTACTGTGGTTTGGAATTTTTGCATATACAGTTATGAGAAGAACAAGAACAGAGTTTTTCAGACTTAAGTAAAATTTAGTCCTCTAATTTCAAATTAATTGATGAGGAACATCTGAATTGTTTTTATTGCAATGTTTGTTGTATCCTTTTGCAGCAGTTTATGGCAAATTTTATGAGGTCAATACTTGTTTCATTTCTTTCTTATTTATTTCTTTCTTGACAAAATAATGATTCATGTGGAACATGGTGAGTCAGTGCAATCCATAAAATTAAGGAAAGAACAATAGCAGAGAGTTAGTAAAATAATTGTTTATCAATTGTTATCATTGATATTATATCATCTATAGCAAACCGTCTGATATATTTCTGATAAAGATCTCAAAAATAACATGATGTCTATTTTCTTATTATTAATTTGCTCAGTTTTCCCAGCTAACTCACATGGGGAAAAAGAGGAAAACTAGCTTTACTAATTTCTTTTCCTTTCTGAAAATCTCTTGGAATTTCCTTTTTTGTCGTATTTCATTTTCTTGCTTTATAAAGAAAACAACATAATAATAATGCAATATTTTATATAATCAAGAATGCAGGGATTCACCTGAAATGTGGAAAAGGATGTTGCTAATGAAATTTATAACTTTGTTACAATATTTTAACTTAATGCCTACACTGAAAGACTCTTGCATCTCTCATTAACATCTGTGATTCATGATGATTTCCATTTGAAATTTTCCATATTAGTCTATTAATCTAATAGGGAATATACTGATATTTTTTCAAATGTTAAAATCTTTCAATAAAAATGGAAACAAACTTCATTCTCTGTTTAATACTGAGACTTACATGCATTTAGAATGTTATGAAACTTTATTTAATTTATTTTATTGTCTTTACAAGAAACAATGACAAGCAACATTCATTGAGAATAACAGGAAGAACCTTCCCCTGAGAATTTGAGGTGCCCCAGCTGGCCCCTCTACCTGCACGTGTACTAGTAAACTATACAGTGCTAGGGAATATCTCCAGGTAGTGGTACCCAAGTGTCCATACCGTGACATTGTTTGCACAACCTGGCATGGTTTAACATGGGCCACTTCCAAGCAAGTGAGTTTTTCTGTAGGCAGTCTGTTCATGGCCATCCTGTTTTAGAAGGTAAGATCTAGCTGATATTTCCTGTGTGTTGGGTCTAGTATTGGAGAATTGGTTCTGGGCACTTTTAATTTACAGTTGTAGGTATAGCTCTGTACGCATTACAAGACACTTAGTCTTGTTGTTGGGAGCAGGCAAGCATGGGAAGAGCCATGCTTCTGTCATTCATTATACAGAAATGTGTGGACAGTTTCTTCCAAAAGTACAGTTAGAACAAAAGCTATGGGGTAGCATAGGATACCCTAAAAGCAAGAAACCAGAAGACATGTAGAAACTCTGCATCATATTCTGCTTCTTGGGCAGTGTAGGTTTACAACTACCTAATTCATTTTCACTTTTTTCAAGACCATAGGGTCACTTCTATGCTACTCCATTTTCAGTAATTCCTTAAGTATCTGTTACAAAGTACAAACAGCTACTTAATCACTCTGATGTCATTGTATATCAGTAAGAAATTCAGCTTGATTCAGACTGAAGTCCAGGAATTAAGCTCTTAGTAATCTGTCTGTTGAACAGTTACAAAGCATAAAGACCACTTTATTTTAATGTCTGAAAATAAATGATTTTTTATTTTTTTAATCAGGTTGGCTTATGGTTTAATGGAAATGAAGATCTAAGCAGAACAGAAAGTTGCACAGAACGTTTGCCTTTAGATAGGCTAAGACATCTCATAAAGGTAACTTTAAAAACATAGGTATTTTGAAGACACCACTCATTATTCTAACCTGAGAGGTGTCATTCAAAATTTCTTGGGTCTCTTTCTTTTTTTCCATAACTGCAGCAATGTTTCACTGTTTTTTGAGGTCAGGAGGTGCTTCAGAATATGATTTCTATGTATAAAAAATTCAAAGTTAGAAATAATATAGAAAGGAATCTAGGATTTGTCCTTCAGTATTCTAAATCATAGTCTACTCAGAAAGACTTAATTATTCCTGTTCTCCTTTGAACCTCATTTGTTTTGCCACACAGTAACCAGCTTTGTAAAGAATGGGAGGCAAATGATCCCTGCATCTAAGCTTGTGGAAATCTCCATGGAAGACGGAAGTAATAGTGTGATCTGAATACAAGAAAATGTTTTGGACCTATTTGTTATGATACAAGATTTTACGAATTTCTCCTTGTTCTGTGAAAGTCCTCAACCTAGAAAAGAAAATACTACAATTTCTGTTTCCTTGAACTACTTAGACACAGTTCTGATTTATCTTCATTTACACAGCCTCAACACATTTTTGAAGATAATATCACTTATCAGCAGTCATTACTTTTTTTCATCCTTTTCTCTAGTCTTTGATTTGTATTTGATTAAATTCCATTTGCAGAAATTAATTTACATATTTTTGTCCTTTTACAGTTTTTCTTCAGTTTATTTGCTGATACCAGAAAAGATCCTGCTCTGCTTAACTATACTGAGATGCTACTTTATTTTGCCTCCCACTCTGACCCGGTTGAAGGTGTTTACAGAGCACTTAGCATTGCTACTGGAACATATATTCATAGAAAAGAAGAAGCTTCTCTTCCATGTGTGGTAAAACATTAAGAAAAATATCAGAGAATAGTAGTGGTGCTTGCAAATTATAAATTAGCTAGATTTCTGTGTATTTTCTTATCCTGGGTAGCTCCAGTCTTACAAGTAGTCCCACTGACTTCATGGGAACACTGCAAATAGTTCCACTGACTTTGGTAATAATACTCAGAAGTATTCTTCCAGAAGTCTTATAATTTGCTTGTCAAAAAATAATGAAAGTTTAAGATATTTCCTGGTAACTACTCCTTGTACAGATGAACAGAGGACATTCTTTGACCTAATCTTAGACAATTAAGTCCAGCTATCAATCCCCATGAATTAGACCGTAGTGTGATTTATAGTATTGTTATCTAAAGATATAAAACCTGATATTATTGTTGGTCTTACTTTCTTTTCTATTATGTTTCTTCGGGGTTTTTAGAAGTATATACACCTTTGTTGTTATTTTCAAGTGTTTTGGTTTACCTGTAAATCAGAAAGATTAATAATTAATAATTAGTTTCATATGAAATAATTTAAAAATTATTTCTAGAGCCGTGATGAACGTATTGTCACATCAAATGAAGCTGGCCTTTTGAGCATTGCTAGTATTTCTGGAGTATGTTGTTATTTTTAAAGTCTCAAAACTGCCATTAGTGTACTGCATGCATCAGTTACTTACTGAAGTATAACTCATTTTTTGAGACATAAAATATATATCTGTACACATCTTGGAAAGAGCTTGCTCTTCTAGATAATAAAATGTTTCACTATGCTGTCACAACCACAGTGACTCTAGCATTTGCCTAACACTTAAAATATAGTTGTGCTCTCCAGAAACAATATATCAAGGGCATTATTTTACCACACAGTGTAATCCTATACATATTCATAATTACATTTTATCACTTCAAATGACAAAATGTATTTTTGAACTCCCCTATGTCTGCTTTTATTTGGCACAGAAGAGCTTTTGTCCATGGGAGAGACTGAATAAGACAATTTCCTTTTCACATTTCATAGAAAGAAGGAGAGCACACAATGCTCCCAATTACATACAGTAGATCTGAACTTAGTTTCCCATATATCAGTGGAAAGTTCTAACTCTCACATCATTGGATATAAAACAACACAACCTGTTCTCCTCCTTACTGTTTTCTGCTTGGTTTGATCTGTTTGGTTGGGACTTCTGTAAGATTGTAAGTAACTGTGCTGGCATTTTCACTTATGTGTCAATGACTTCTTAAGGCTGTGAGTCACAGGTGAAGGGAAACATTTCTTTCCAATCTGGAATTAACAACATACCTCTGAGGAGCAAGAGTTATACCCCATCCAACCTGAGAATTTCCTCATGCTTAGCTTCCCACTTGATGTATTGGCTTTGTGAATCTGTGCTGTCTGATGTATGTCTCACAGGCATACAATGTATTATACAAACAGTTTGTGTGCCTAATTCATCTTGAGGAGTCCCTTAGAAACCTAGAAATATCCAAGAATTAGATGCTAGATGAACATCTTGCATGTGTGGATTCTCTTTGACTTTATCATCATTTTTTATAGGTTGGTGCTCATAATTGCAGGGCTGATAGAACATAATTTTAATCCTTTCTTTCTTCTTATGCCTTGTGTCCCATATGTGTACGCTTTAACAACAATGTTGAATACAGAAAAAAGGGAACAAATAAAATCCTGTTCCACTGAAGTGAATGAGTTTTCACCATTGGCTTCACTAGGGCCAGCATTTCATGCAGGATATTCAACAACCACAAGGGGACAAAAAGTAAATTATGAGTTGGTATCGTGTCATGTTTGAGTCAAGCTCCATCAAATATAAAGACATAGATTCCTGAAAACATCCAAAGTGGTTTTCAGCATAAAATTAAGAACCTAAACCTTTGTCTACCTGTGGCTGTTTACCTGTGATCTAAATATCCCGGTTCTCACTACAGGTACTGGAAATCTAGTAAATATTATCAGTGGAATATTCATCAGTGGAATATAAAGAGCTATCCAGCTCATCCCAAAGAAGTTTTGTAATACACTTTAGATAGCCAGCTTATAAGTAGGCGCTTACACAGCAACACCTAATTTAAGTTGTCTCTTCTCTTTTTCTTGTTCTGTGCTTATAATTGTACTGAATTCTCATTTCTGTAGCTACCTACAGAAATACGTCTGAAGCTTTAACAATGTTAATAGGAGAAGATCAGAAAAACATATTCTAGAAACCTTTGTTGCTTTTACTAACTTCATAGCAAAGATCCTTTCACTTAAAATGCTTAGCTTTTAAGTCTCAATAATTTTGTTATTGGTTGTGTAGATCTTACAGCTAAATGTAAATATACAGTGGGAGATGATAGAAAAACTTAAATGCTGATATTTGTGTAATCTCCACTGTTGAGTGTTAAAAAGACTGTATCAATGACTCAGCTCCTCCTGTGTTGAAAAAGACATGTATTAAGTCCTGAGACATGTAGCACAAGTGTGACTGAATCTTAGCAGTCTCTGCCCCCTAATGAGGAAAGAAATGGTATGTTCAATTAAATGCAATTTCCTGTTGTTGTTAGAGGTTAGTCTACACAGTGGCCTAATCTAGTCAAAGCGTTGTTCACCTGTGTGAGTTCTTTTCTCATCTTTGTCCTCACGAATCTCTACAGTGGGATTTTTTTTTTCTCTTTGGCTATCTCTAGTATCACTACAAAGATACCTCATTGCTTGTTTATAATAAAGTCCTAATTTTTCTACATAAAGCCTTTCTCATCTTTTTCGGTGGAGAGCTGGTGAACCTATGTTAACTGTTAGCCAAAATAAAGTTCTTGCAGTGACTCCTTGATTTGGACTAGAAAATTCATGCTGCTTTTTTCATGTGAACATCCAGAATTACCAAGTTTACTCCTTATACAAACACAAAGTTCTTAGTAGAGTATTGCAATTTGTAACTATTAAATATCTTTATGTTTTGTTGCTCTGAAGAATATTTATTTCTCAGTGGAATGTTGGCCATGTTCCTGGAAAAAGCTGTTTATTAAATTTCTACTAATGATAACTTTATGGATGTTTCTGGACTCTCAGGATCTATTCCTTCATCCTATATTTCAGTAGATAATTTTGTGTGAGCTGACGATTTTTGTTTTGTAAGAACTGAAGTTTGGAAGTATAATCCACTGATCCTTAATGAATGTCTAACTGAAACAAATGACCTGCTGACAGACTATTTATCACCAAGTATTATACCTATGCTTTATTTTCTTAGGCTTTTTCTTATACTAACATAGTGCCAAATGAGAAAAATTTAATAGAAGATGAAAAAGAAGTCTTGAATTACACGAGTGAAGGAATAATTTCAGTGGCAAGTCTACTCAAAGTGTTTAATACTGGAGGAAGTAAAGATGAAGATAATCACAGATTTAGTAATCTGGAGAAGGAAGGCAGCTATGATAAGGTAGGCTGGTTGATTCAAAGAAGGTTTTGTACCTTGCATTATATGTTAAATAAATACCTGCTGCAATCTTTGCTTTTCCCCGAATTTTTTTAAAGACTTAATAAATTGACCACATATTATTTTTTCTTAAAGCATTTCATCAAAATATACAAAGAATTAGGCACTGAAGATCTGACACCCATTCCACTTGCACTCCTTTTGAAGCATCCTTTCATTCAAGACCTGATCAACAGGTATCAAGAGTACAAGCTTCCTGTAAGTATTGCTTTCTGGGACCAAGACCCTTGTAAGTAAACATATCGAAATTTGCATTATCCCAGAAATGTAAATGTAATTAATTTAGATACTGCCAATTTGCAGTGTAGACCAGATACACAGCATAGCAGGTTGTAGATTAGATCAGTTGTTTTGTCTTCCATGAAAACTCCGTCCATCAAAGACTGTACTGCTTTCTGACTTTTTTTTTTATACCTGTCTTGCTGACCTATAGCTGCCTACAGGTTTTCTACTGCCTTGTCACATGTGGCATTGCCTTTCCCCCCACCTATAGGAAAGAGCCTGGTTGAATTATCTTCCCAACAGGATCTTACTGCAAGACACTATGGGATATGTGATAGAACACATTCCACCCCAGGCCAACCAGGCTGCAGAAAAGGGCATGGAGAGGTAGTACAGGTTCAAATGTTCTTCCCTGCCATACTCTAGAGCTTCCCGATTACCTGCGCCTATGTTTAAATGTGCATTAAAACAGTTGCACATAAGGCAAGTTTGAGCCAGAGTATCAACCTATTAAAGGTGTCGAACTATGGCAAAAATACATGATATAGGGGTGTAAGAAAGTAGTGTGAGACAAGATGAAAGGATGCTTGCATTTGCATGCCCAAAGATCAAACATAAACAGTCTTCACAAGTTTGAGATGATCACCACCAAGAGCACAGTGTCCCACAAACTGTAAATCTGAATAAGATACTCCAGGAGTAACTTGCTATTTCTTAATTATATTCATCACTTGTAAGAAGTGAAGTGCCCAGCATTTATTATATCACTCATAACCATTGGTAGTAAAAGATAAGATATAAGAATAAAAAAATATATTTACTCTGTCAAAGAAAGGCTTAAAAATTTATTTGCTATAGTAGGAAGAGATACAAAAGGAAAATGTAAGACAAAGACAACACAACTGAAGATTATAACTATCAATAAGTATCTATCCTGCCTGTGTTAATGTCTCAGCCAATTTGGGAAGATAGAATGTTTGGTCATTCCTCTCTTCCCTTCTCCAGTCTTTCTTCCTGACCCTTTTTGTTTAATCAAGTACTGCATTTCCTAATTTGAACATTTTTTCTAACTTCACTGAATTTCTTGTAGACCAAACCATTTCTTAAACTCATAGCTCTCTGTTCTATGCATGATCTATCTCAAGAACTGTTCTTTACACAAACACCTGACTGACTTCACAACATTTAACATAATGCAAGTTCCCCATGAATATCAAATGTGATGCAACATAAAGTGGCACTTAACTAGGATGTAAACTCGGTAATGCCGTATGCATATACTCTGCTATTTCCAGGGAGTGGGACTTCTTTTCTAAAACTGAATATCAAGAGCACAGCGTCTATTCTTTATCAAAATTTTTAATCTTCCTGTACCATTTTCAGGAGGAACTATGTTATATAGCGTAAAGAGTAGATTGTAGTATACGTTTAAAATTCATTAGCTATCATCAATCACCTATGTTGTTTGTGGCTGGTAGGATATGTTCCAGGCAGTACAGTTATAAAAATTGTCAGTCTATGACAAAAGGTGTAGGTGAGAAACTATTGTATATGAATCTTGGCAGTAGCCGAGTGTTTCAGTGCACATGCTCTAGCCTAAAGGAGTTTCCACAGCTTGTGTACCAAAAACATATTGATATCATTGCATTTAAATAATACATTTTTCTACTTATTTGGCAGATTCATTTGATGCCTGTATCTCCTGACTTGACAGTTAGATGATACAGAGCTTCAGTTTTTATTTGTAATACTTAGAATTTCCTCTTGCAAGAGCTTATACTGACTGTATCTCAAATACAGTGCTTTATGGTTTCTATACTTAAAAAGAGAAGATTATATTCCTCGCCTGTACTGGTAAGTACAGACTGCTGCTTTATGCATGAAATCAACACTTCACAGTCTTACTTTCAAATTCTGACTAACTGGGGAAGAGCTAAGACCACAAGTTCTTACTCAACTTCACAGCAAATTATTATATTCACCAGCAAACAGGCATAGAGACCCAGTGGCCATTGTTTTATGTAGGTTAGGATTCTGGTCAAAAACATATGTACTGCAGGAACAGTTTTCCTCTGACAATTGTTTGAAGAACTGTATTTGGTGAACAGGTGAGCTTTTTCTTCCAAAAACATTTCCAAAGTAAGTAAACAGTATTTTATCATCAATTATTTTTTCAGAAATTCTCCTGAGACTATAAAAATCTCTATAAAAATGAAATTCAACCACAGTGCTGTTATTTTGAGATCTTTTACAAGATAAATATAGCAAGTTAGGGTGTGGTTTCTAAGGTTGAAATGTTTCTACTACTGCAGTCATAAACAGTGGAAAATAAAATGTTTTGCGAAAACTGTAAAAGGAATATCTAGCTTACAATTTTTTAAATTTGAGTTAGGGCACCTGACTCTTTCAGCCTCTTGATGACCTGTTCAATTTTAACCAATACTATCTCTGATAAAAATATTTTCTCTATGTGAGATATATTCTTGTCATTTGAAGGAAGTTTGTTTTCTCAGTTCATATACCAGTGGGCTGGCAACATCCTACATGATTATGACATTTCTGTACAAATGCCAACAAATGAATAAGCTTGGAAATTCTGTTACTTTTTCATCTGGTCTTTTCTGTCCTGATTAGAAGTCTTTCTGGTCCTGACTAGAACTTTCAAGTGGTTTGCCATTATCAACACATTTTTTTCATTTATCAGATGAAATTTATTCCTTTAGAATAGTTAGACCACACCTATATGTGAGTATGTGTTTATGAATGCATTTCATTACATTCTGAATGAAATTGCCTTTGAACACATTTAATAATAAATGAGAAAATATTTTTATTAGACCAACTGATTCAGATGGAAGAAGCAAGCAATTCTGCTTTTTCCACTGCATAGCTTTGTCTGTTAAGGTTGGTCTATTCAGGGGTTCTCTTCAGGCCTGGTATTATTTCTTGTTACAAATTTTGCTTTCTATCCTGAGACTGTCACAGATACAGTAATACAGAAACAACCACACATTTTAATAACTCTGCATTTTGATTGTGATAAATTTAAATAGAATCTGGGATATATTCTACTTCTATAATTCTTAATGCTTGCATTAATCTGTTATTTCAAGTGGACTACATTCTTAAAACTACTGAGGGTAACAAGGTAGTTTGATAATTAGCATTCAGTTTGTTGATATCAAACCTATTATGCATTTGATAATATTATGTTACATTTTTTATCCTGCTTTCAAATCCTGAATAGTCCTTTTTAAAAAACTCTAGTTTTGAAGATAGGGATGTCACATTGTATTTCTATGCGTCTGTGTTTTGAATACATTTAACATAGGCCCTTGCATCAAGCTTGTTTCTTCTAAATTAATTGTCATATTATTACTGTTGTTATTGTGTTGGTTTTGTTAATCATCTCAGTAACATTACTCAGATGTTCATTCAAATAGGAGTTCCACTCAGATAGGATTTCTAATGATGTATAGTTAACATGTCTTCATCAAAAAAAATTTATTAGTATGTTGAACAATTATTACAAAACCTGTTTATACTCACAGCAGCCATTTAATATTACACAACACAACAAACATTCAGAACTCCATGTATCATTTAACAAAGTAAAAATGCTTTCTGTCTAGGGAGAGTTCATACAGATTATATCCAGTAAGGCTTATGAGCCGGTCCATATAGTTCATAGGCAATGCTTAATGCTTTGGCAGAAGAAAACACTGCTGAATCACTGTCTACTCATAGGCAGTAGTTGTAATACTTATGAAACTTGAGAAGCCTTTTTCATGTGGTGTTTTAAATGTCCCAGTGTGCAAGAGAAGGAAAATTTAACTCCGTGTTTAAATATCTATTTTAAAAAAGAGACCTATGTTATGCTTCTCTTTATCACGTATTCCATCAAAAAAAATCTTAGGAAATGCAGATATACATGAAAAATATTGTTTCTTACATCAAAAATGATAAAAATATCTATTCATGTAACAGAAACATTAAGTTTGCTTCACTAAGCACATAGTAAATCCTTTGGTGTATTATTTCTCCAGCGTTTTGAAGTTATTTAGTTTTGGTTTCCTCTGCAAAACTGGTAGTTACATAAACAAAATCTGTCCAAAGGAAACTTTTTTCCATTCTTAACACATTCTTAAATGCTGTTCTGTCACTCTATTTTCAGCATCAGATTATAATTTTCAATCATACCATTCTTACTGTTAGACTGATATTTAACATATATTTCTGTGGCATTGCTAGAGCATAAAATTTCCACTTCCCACACATGTAAACACGATGACAGTATTGGATGTGTCTCTCTATATCATTTGCTCCATGATGATCAGCAGTAGCTTTCTCAAACTTATTTTTTACAGGAACATAGACTTGTACTTTATATCTAGAACTCTCATAATAAAATTCACATTCTATGACACCAGAAGCACTACAGTTTACTGAGATCCTCATCTGCTTCGTGTGGTAATGATAAGTACTGATAATGAACTTGCTGAAGGTTCCATTTGCTAACATTTACTTTTGTCGAACCGGAATTGAAACTCCTTTTTCTGACTCAATGTGCTGAAAAAGGCCTCTTTAAACTGAAGTATTTCTCAGAGTCAAAGATAAATGTTAGTACTACTTTCTAAAACAAAGGGCTGGTAAAATTATCTTTTAACATAGTTTTTCTGTATTCTCTGAAATGCTCCTGATATTTTGCAAGGCATGTGAGGCATCATTACATACAGGCAGTTTCTGCTTTTGAAAAAAGGCTGTATCTTCAAAATATGCACAAAATACATATTGGAGTATGTATTTGAATTTAAACTGATTTATTTTATAAAAATTCTGACTGTTAATTATTCTCCTAAAGGAAAAATGTGTTTACTAACAATACCAGAAAATGCTAGTACGTTAAATTACTATTTATCTTTGTATTAAACATTCAGCACATTATTTTTTTAAATCAAAAATTCCTTGTTCATCCTACTTTCACAATGGATAGTACTGCTGAAATTGGAAATAGAGAAGATTGTGCTAATGCAAAATTATTGAAAATTAACAAATCAAACAACGTGTTATAAAGAATGCAGAACCGCGCAAAAAAATAACTAAATGTGGGTATGTATTATTCCAAATGTTAGTTACTTATTTTCTTTTATTTCCATTTCCTTGAAGTGTTGTTTAAGTTCAGCCTGATATATGACATATATAAAAAGAAACTTTATTGAAGTATTTGCCTCTGTATGTTCTGAATAATATTTGCTGGTTTAAACAGTTAATACCTCTCTTTACTGATAAGTTTAAGCCAATGCTTAAGATCTCTGCTTACTTTAAGAATTGCATTTTAACACACTGTAGTTTTGTAAAACCACTGAAGGCAATGATATTGTGTGGCTAACATGAAAACTTCATCTCAGTGGTGTTAGTGATACCTCAGGAACTCTTTTCGATTTTGCCTTGAAGAATGTTCTTTCTGCAGTTGTCACTGTATGTTTATGTTTTCATTAGTGCACTGAACATACATAGTGCTTAAGCTGAATGACAGCGTTGTTTTTAGTGCACTTCTGGAAGACATCTTATGTAATCCAGGGAAAGTATAATTTATATTAATATATCTCCACTGAGGTTAGTTTTCATCATAATCTTCTAGTCACTAGTTAGAAAGCTCACCCCATGGAAAGACAGGCATTGTTATTACAAGTTTTAAGGTAGATCAGGCTGCAACATGAAATGACCTTTTAACATTACATTTTCCTTTTCATAGGATATTAAAACCTTTCTCCAAAGATCCGAACAAGCAGAGTCAACTGATGGAAAAAACACCAAAAGTAAAGACATCAATGTATGAAAAATTGTTGCTCATGAACATTAACAATTATTTTTTTTAAGTTTATAAGAAATGTGTCTTAGATCTCCAGTCCTCCCTTCCGTGGGAAAGGATTGTTTGTTTATTGTTGCGAGAGCAAAATGCCATTGCAATTACACATTTTCTGTTACTTTAAATTTAAAAAAACCCCAAAAACAGGGAAAGTTATGGTTAGTTCATATTAAATAATCTGATGATACTTCTAAATAAAATTAAAGCAGTTTCTGAACTTAAACAGAGCTGATAGTGTGTTCATTAATAATTGGTATAAGAACAGAGTATGTCCAATTCTTGTAAGTGAGCTGAGATATCTGGTCACATTTTGTTACATGTGTAATTTATTAATGCCTTAATTTTTAATGAATTAAGTATTGTAATCAATTAATTTTTAAAAACATGTTGCAATTCATAGCTAATAAAATAAGTAAATGAAAACACTGTTTTCTCTAAGATCAGGATAAACTACCAAAAGGACATCATGTACATGAAAAGGGAGTGCTTGTTGACAGCGGAGATGATGAATCTTTGTTATCTAACCTTTCTATTTCTAACCTTCCATTACAGCTCAACTCTGCTAACACCCACTAAAAATCTGCAGGCTCTTTCTCCAGTGCAACACCACACACAGCCCAAGGGTGTGGGTGGTACAGGGTGCTGCTCCCCAGTAACCTCCCCTCCCATCATGTTGCACTGAGCAGGCTCCAAATGAAGCAGTAAAGTAGGCGCTACACCGTTTGTGGTTCCACCACTAATTCTGCACATAATATCAGTATAGTCACTAGAATTTACAGTGGGGTTCCATACAACTGTTTTCAGTAATCAACTAAAAGTCCTTTTTTAATCTGCACAGTGTATTCAAGGGCACCATATACTCCAGACACATGCTGCAGGTTTTCATGTATGATAGGTGTTTGTCTAAAAATCTCTGTAGCACATGATGACACCTAGCGGATGTTGCCTTCTGTGGCTGATTAATCATAGAATCATAGAATGGTTTGGGTTGGAAGAGACCTTAAAGATCATCTAGTTCCAACCCCCCTGCCATGGGCAGGGTCACCTTCTACTAGTCCAGGTTGCTTAAAGCCCCATCCAGGCTGGCCCTGAACACTTCCAGGGAGGGGGCATCCACAACTTTGCTGGGCGTTTGCTGTTCCAGTGCATTACCACCCTCACAGTAAAGAATTTCTTCCTTATGTCTAATCTAAATCTACCTTCTTTCATTTAAAGCCATTATGCCTTGTCCTATCTCTACCTGCCCTTGTAAAAAGTCCCTCTCCAGCTTTCTTGTAGGCCCCCTTCAGATACTGGAAGGCTGCTATAAGGTCTCCCTGGAGCCTTCTCTTCTCCAGACTGAACAACTACAACTCTCTCAGCCTGTCTTCACAGGAGAGGTGCTCCAGCCCTCTGATCATCTTCATGTCCCTCCTCTGGACTTGCTCCAACAGGTCCATGTCCTTCTTCTGCTGGGGCCCCCAGAGCTGGATGCAATACACCAGGTGGGGTCTCATGAGAGCAGTGTAGAGGGGGAGAATTGCCTCCCTCAAGCTGCTGGCCACGCTTCTTTTGATGCAGCCCAGGATACGGCTGGCTTTCTGGCCTGCAAGCACACATTGCTTCTCATCAACCAATACCGCCAAGTCCGTCTCCTCAGGGCTGCTCTTAATCCATTCTCCGTCCAGCCTGTACTTGTGCTTGGGATTGCCCTGACCCATGTGCAGGACCTTGCAGTTGCCCTTGTTGAACTTCATGAAGTTCGCACGGGCCCACCTCTCAAACTTGTCAAGGTGCCTCTGGATGGCATCCCTTCCCTCCAGCGTGTCGACTGCACCACACAGCTTGGTAAGCAGAGTCTTGGTGAAACACTCTCTTTATTTACTGCTGAAATGGTTGTTTCTTTTTCTATATCCAGACTTTTACTGGCTTTCCTGGAAGTTGTTGTGGAATAGTTTTCATAGAAATTTTCTTGTTAATAGGATGTTTGTGTTTCCTTGCAGTTTTATTCAATTTTTCCATTCTCTTATGACTAGTGATGGCTAACTATAAAGATGATAAGAACTATTTTTTCATTGAACGTTTTAACATAAATTTTAGAACACTTTTTGTAATTAATTCCCCTGGAATTCAACATTAAGATGTCTAACAAATCCTCAGTTTTCACTGCTACTTATTTTTCTAATATGCAGTTTCAAGTTTTCTGAAGACTGAACATAGCAAGTAGGTAACTGTGATTATCTGAACTCGGTAAACCTTCTAATATGCAATCTGTCAGCTGCCCAAGATATTAGCAAACCTTGTGCATTCTACATTGTCTACTATCATAGAAACATAATTAATAAATAAATACTTCCAAGATGCCTACTAATAGCTGAACACTGCTTTGTCATTCTGGGGTATTTTTTTCTGCATTTGGCAGTATCCTGCTAACAATTACACAAAACATTTAAAGCTTCCTTTCCCTGGTTTGATTCAGCAAAGTATGATGCTCTCTACGAATACAAATAGTCCCACTGAAGTCAGTTAACTCATAGGGAACCACAAACTTTTGCAGTTTGTTGAGAAGTGCTATCTGCACAGAGTACTTTTACATTTTTAATGTATCATCTTTATTACTTTTTAGCCAAGTATGCATGACATAGTATAGTACTTGCATAACATTTGCTGATGTTCCTAATGAGGTTTCTAAATTGCCTGCCTGAGGTATAAAACAATTATGTATCAAAAAAGCAACAGCAGCACACAAAAAAGAGAAACGGGCATAGTTGTAGTTAGACAATGACTAGCAGACCTACCTATAAAATTTGTTCTGTTCTCTGTCGTGATAAAATAATAAACATTTTATCAGATTTTTAGAACTTGCTGATGTCAATAATGGCAGGTTTGTTTCTTTGTTGATTAAAGACAGTCAAATTTTGAAAGGAAAGTTGGTAGTCTAGCGGTAGCAGATCAAAGCATCTATATGTGATATACAAAGCTCAGAATAGAACGCAGTAGGCTTATCACTTCAGGCAAATAATGTTGTGTCTCTTCACTCTACATATTTTGTGCTAACCACACCGGCACAGTGTAGCTAAGTACTATCTTAGAAACAGATGTAACTTTGTTGTGCCCCCACAAACCATGCTAAAACCTCAACATCCTCGTTTTACTTATGACAACAGACTTTATGATGCATACAAATTAATCTGCTTTGTTACCAGAATAATTTCTTCACATAGCACATACAACTTGGTCAAAATTTCATCCACAATATTCTTGAAACATTACATATATATATAGAGAGAGATACAAGACTTCAGCTTTTTTCTTCTCATGTGAAAATATTAAGTGGATAGAAAAAAATTACAATGCAGTTCTCAGCCTTTTGCGTGTTTCAGAATCTTTAAATTTTTGCTTGTGTTTCATGCTTAGTTTCTTTAATAAAAGCCAGCTTTAATTACTAAGTGTTAAATTCTGACTTTGATACTGGAGAATGCATGTGAAAATAAAAAGGTATTTTTTTCAGAAAGACTTGCCTACAGTCCGTAAATCCAAATGAGGTAAAAGGGAACTTCAGCTACTTGAAATCATAAATTGCTATTTAGGTAAGGTTGTTCAAGTGTTACTCTTTGTCATAGGCTGTTACCTATGGCCTGGAATGGACCATAAAATCATTACTGATAAAGTAATTGATAAATTGTGGAGCAATGTCAAATAATAAAAAGTGAACTGGATTGCATGGTGAAGTGTCAAACAGTACGTATTTCTCTATGGCAAAAGTAAAGGCATAATTTAAAAAGCAAAGAATATATGCCCTGACAATAGCAACTTTTTTTTTGTTAACAGTTACTACTTGAGTATAACTGAGTATCATGGTAGTTATTCAATAGACTTAGAGTTCGTAGCCTAATGCTGGGGCCCAGACATGAAAGAGGTCTTTGTATTGATGAAGGGGGAATGCTGAGTAGATTGCATTCAGATTTGGCAGTGGAGTTACAGTTCAGCTTTCATATCTACGCTTCAAGCAGGATGTTGAAAACTGGAAAGTGTACAGAGAAGAACCACAAGAATGATGGGAAATCGTGTCTGGTACCAGAAAATTCAAGGAACTCAGTCTTCTTACTTCATCAAAGGAAAACTTAATGGTGGTTCAGATATCAGTTTACACAATCCATGTAAGGCATCTTCACTCAGGTAGACAAAGATAAGCAAGATTCGATGCCTGGAACCTTAGGCTTTAAAGTAACATGCAGATTTTTAACAGGGAAGTAGATTAACGGTTGAAGCAACTTGCTAAATGTTGCGGCAATTTCCTCATCACAGAGCTGTAAAATCAAGATAGATAATTATTTTAAATCCAGTTTGTGATGGGAACTGACACAAGAAATAACTGCACTTTTGATAGTAAACTACATAATTAAAAAAACCTGAAAAATAAGTTTGGCTTTCTGTTAATTGTATGCAATGTGTTTTCACAGTATGCTGTCCTTTAATGTTATATTTCCTCTACTCCTTAACTTCACTTATTTCAGGTATTCTTGTGTATGCTGCATAGAAAATGCCTTGGACAGTTTGCCTGAGAAAAGATGCAAGGGAGTTTATATTAACAATATTCTTATCATAATTAAAATTACTTGTATTCCATCTCTGCAAAAATGTTCTTTCAAAAAAAACAACAAACCAAAAAGTACTGCTGAATTAGGATGTCTCCTACACTTTTATTGACTTACATAAAATCTCTCTGCATAAATCAAGCTGAACATTTCATTTTGTAAAGAATTCGGACTCCATACTAATCTGTTTCAGGGGTTTGACTCATTCTTTACATAAGTAGAATCCCTTCAGGCACATTCCTCAGGAAGCAGAGTCTGGTACAGGAAGATTAAAAAATTTACAAGTAACCAGAACACTTTTAAAGACAGTTTTTTGTTTTTTGGTTTTTTGTGTTTTTTTCCTTTAAAATGTGGCTATGTGATGTCACATTGTCACCATAATAGCAAGAAAAGTTCCTCCATCTGCTCAGTGGTCCATACCTCAAAATTTCCACTGAGCATGAGGTTCAGCCATCGTTTCTTTTCGTATTCTTCATAAGTGAAGCAAGCTGTTCTGTGAAAAGCCTCTTAGCTATGCTGACTTTTCTTAACTTAATGGCAGTGGGTTCGGTGGAGGGCCACCAAGAGGGTTGGGGGCTTGAGCACTTGTCAGGAGAGGAGACACTGCGCGCCTTCAGCCTGGAGAAGAGCAAGTTTTGAGGGAATCTAACAGTACTTTTACAATACCTATTACACAGTTATCAAGAAGATGGAGTCAGGTTCTTTACTGTGGTGCACGGCAGGAGGACAAGAGACAATGGGAACCATTTGAAACACGACTGGTTCTGAGGAGATGTAAGAGAAACCTTTTTCCCCATAAGAACAGTCCAGCAGTGGAACAGGTTACCCAGAGAGGCTGTGCGGTCTGTGTCCTTGGGGGTTTTCAAGACCTGACTGCATAAAGCCCTGAGCAAACTGTTCTGACCTCATGCTAATGCTGCCTGAGCAAGAGGTTGAAATAGATGACCTCTGGAGATTCCTTCCTGAATTATTCTATGGTCTTAAATTTATTATTTTCAGTTGTACCATGCAAAATCATTGACTTCATTGATGCAACACAAGCATAACTAAATGGCTCGTAATAACTAGTTCTCCTGAAGACGAAAATGGATGAGAACGCTATCCAGTGTCTTTGTTTATCTTATGACACCATGATGAGAGGAATGAAAAAGTGAACATTCTTTCATTACTGAGATCAAAAGTTATGACTTTGGCCATCTCCAGGTAGCTCTGTTGTTAAGAAGAAATGACATCTTCCACTGTCATTTTTAAATGTGTGCGAGAAAGCTCTTGGCTTTGCCATATATACATTATGCACTTTATAAATAATTTATATACAGAAATTGATTCAATGGCTTTATAACAAAGAAAATAGAAATAAAACATCTCTACCTTCATTTAGTTTGGAAGCATCTGTATTGTAAAGGTAAGTAAGTGTAGGGGGAATTTCCTGACCTTTGAATATTCTATACTTCATTTAAAGATTCTCTGAAATGTTCTGAATTTCATTTCCTTTGTCTTCCGTAGTCACTCTACATTCAAGATTTCTCACTGTCATGGCTTCAGTAGCAACGTCTTTAGACACCCTTACACTTCAGAAGAGCAGAGCTTTGACTTCGTAGCTCAAGGCTTGACAAGCTTCTAGCTCATGGCCTCGCTACATTAACACAACACAAGTGGTTGTCTGTACTTTGAGAAAAACTTGTACTTATCTTGCACTATGAATATCATACCTGTTAATTAAAAAGTAGCAGCAGTACTTGTCAGTAACAAAGAATGTGCCCATGCCCACTTCATCGTTCAACTTGGGCAAAGACTTGGTTTTTCCTCTCTTTTTTTTCTCAGAATAGTGGTTCACCTTTTCTTTGTTTCCAATATGTGTATATATATGTATATGTATACATACATACATACACATATAGACACAGAGAAAGCTAAAGCTTTACTTGACAAATTATAGATAGGAGTACATTTTCATCTGAAGGAAGTTTAACTACATCCTGGTTAACCGTGAATTGCTGCTTTTCTAGAAAATTACATTCTGTGCTCCATTTGATTATTTTTTTACTTACAGCATTATAACTATTGAACTCATAATCTGATCCACTGCAGAACTTCACGGATATTATAGCTAGCATAAGGTAGGCTTAGGAGCAGGTCTTGATGATAGTTGGTCCTGTGGAAATGTTGCTACTTCTAGAGAAATAGCATTTAATTACACCAGTGTAGGATTTTTGTTGGGCATTTTTAATTTGTTAATAGAAATAACAGTACTTACAAAAATCAAATTATTGTTGCCAGTATTTTAAAAACTGGATGTGCTGAAATCACCTGGAATTCAAGGTCCTTTGTACTCAGGGCTAGATTAAACACACGGTAAAACTTTGCCGTACTGTGACAGCTGAAGTTCAGTTAGTACATGTTGCAATTGATTTAGCATCATGTTTTCTTTTTTAGCCTCATAATGATTAATAATGACACAATGAAACCAGTGTTTTTTTAAACTGGGCATGTCATTCACATTTTTTCTGGGAGGAAGCCTAAAAGGGAAGAAGGATGGTCTTGTGGTTAGGGTTCTGCAATAAGGATATGTCTCTGTCAAGTGAAATGTAATATAGAGGTGTTGAGGCTGGCTGCAAGTAAGTTAATTAGCTAGTTCAGGCACTGGAGTCTTGCTAAAACAAACAGAGGCTGGTAGTTGTAGTGCCATGGCTAAACTTAGAGCACCTGAACTTCATACTACATTCTGCAGCATGCATACATCCTTAGGAGACAAAAATCAGTTTTCTGAAAAACACCTCTTATCTTTTCGATCCTTCCATTGGCAAAGGGAGCAGGAAATAGAAGGTTTCAGCTTCATTCCATGTCAACAGGATCTCAAAGAATCCATAGAAGCTTTTTTCCTTATTTTTTGAGTTGAACATTCATCTCTTCAGGTTCTCTGTTTAACACTTTTAGCAACAATTAGCTTTTACTTTAAAAGAAATATGTTTTCAGTACCTCAGCCTATTTGGCTTTTTTTTTCCCCCACCACTTCCTTTAAAATTTGTTGAATTAGATGAGCCCTCTGAAGTTTAGCCCATGGCATGTTTTCACCTCTCATTTTCTGTATTACATAGGCTACTTGATAATCAGCACAGCTTTATCTTTTCCGCAAGCAAAGTGTCCTAATTTGAATTGATCTTTCTTCAATTGATCCTTTTTTCAAGGAAAAAGAGAAAAATCTGTTACTTCATTCTTCTCATGCTCGATTGTAAGCCCAAATGGTTAAAATGCAAGACTCCTTAAAAGATCCAAAGCTGAGCAAAGGAAGGGCTAGGGTGGCTTCTCAGAAACAGATGAATTAGAAGTAAGAAACAGGTTTCCTCTTCTCTACCACTACCCACATCTGAACATACAAACAACAAAAACAATGGTAAGGTAAGGAACAAAATGAGGACAAACTCAAAAAAAAAAAAAAAAAAGAAAAAACTGGTACTCAGATAAAATCAAAGATTGTTTCCTACCATCAGTTTGTTTTGGAGCATTTATATTCATAGGGTGAATTTTGGTCTCTACTAAAACCAGTGGACTGTTTGTTACTGATTTCAAACTAAACCAACTTTTCATCTGGAGATGAAGCAAGAAACTTCATCCTAAAGTTCCCAACAAAAAGCCTAGTAATTCTTCTTGATGGTTTTTAGAAAAGTGTCCATTTATGATTGCAAGAAATTAGGAGAAAGAGTGCAGAACATGAGGCACGGAATTATTTTAACAATCACTCTCCTTTTTAAAAATGTACACCTCTTGTTCAGGTTGAATTCTAACTTCATGCTCCAGTGCCTGGACTTTATTGTGCTTTGTGTTCTAAGCTGAAAAGCCGTCTTTCTTTTGGAAGCTAGACACAATGACAAATATTTTCTTAATCATTCATTTATAGAGAAAAAAGAAAGTTAAGTTCTGCTGTCTCTCCCCATATGTCTGCATGGACTTTCCTCTGTATTACTGAGTTCATGTTCTGGAATCAAGCATCCCAGGTATTTGGTCAGACTTTACAGTTTAACTTATTCTAAACCTATCTAGAAATCAGGTATTGTTTTAATATTCACAATTCTTCTCCTATCTTCTATCTCTTCAATATATTGCTAACAAAGCTTTCTGGTGTGTTTTTAAAGTAGAAAAGGCCAAATAGAAACAAATATGTTACAAAGATTTAAAACTTAACACCCCCTTAGAAAATTAGTGAGCCCATATTACGGAAGAATATGGATGCAGTTTTCTTTAAAATTTGTTATTGACAGCAGCTATGTTCTTCTTGGGCTTGGGGGCAGTTTGGGGGATGGGCTATTTTGGGTATTTATGTTATACTGTATGTTCCTTTATTGATTAACATCTCTCTAATAATGCAATACTACTAGAATAAGATTGATTTAGTATCTTACAGCTGCAGCTTAACGTCACTAATTCCCTATAAAGATTTTGATGCTGACACATACAAGTCTCTTGGCTTATAAATACATGAATGCACTATGAGATCAGTATTTTTAGCACTTCATTACAGAAAACATGTAACATAAATACCCAATAAGCAGACCTTACACACAGGTGGTTTAGGGAAACAAAAGCATCATGTTTAAGGGCTTAGTGAGGGAAGAAGCTACATACCTAAAAAAGTACCAATATACGTTATCATATTGCTTCTCCTTAGCCAAACAATGCATGAGCATGAAAAATTAACATTTAGAATGACTGGAATACTTTTGTAAAATTAAAGATTAAGAAAGTGTAAGTTTTATATTGCTGGTTTTTCTGTGCAAGCAGAGAATATATTGTAGAATTGCCTTGATTTTCATCTGGCTGATTAAGCAATTATATTCAGCCAGACATACAATGGAAATAAACAGGTAAATGGAGGAGGAGATACATAATTACACTGTCTAAGGAAAGTTAAGTTGCTGGTATGTTTTCTCACTTCCATTTATAAGGGCCAAATGTAGGCACGCTGATCTGAAACAGAAGATGGTGTACTCCCAAGTTGCTCTGGCTTTCTCAGTTAATGTTTCGACATATTTTTTTTCTCCAGTTCTAGAGGCACATTGCAATAAGCAGGACACTGCGAGCTGACCTAATTTGATCTAGGTAGGTTGCACTTCTAACACACTCACAAATACAAGCTGAGTGTGTCATCATGCATTACTGTGGCTGAAAGGTCTTTGTATTAAATTGATTGTCATGGTTATGTAAAAGTGAAGGGCTTTGGAAATTTTTCAGACAGCCAAAACAAATGAAACGAATGTCTCAGTAATTGCTGTAGCAGCAGTGACTCAGATATATTCATCTACATATTTGAGTTTAACCCATGTTTTAAACACTTGCAATATCCTCAGGAAATTCCATATCAGGTCAGGTTTCTTCCTACTATCTGAAAAGATGGCAAAGAAATCTTTTGCCAGACTACTGCACTGCTGGAGGACATCTTCAGCCTCTTTTACATAATCTTGTGTGGTTTTGAAATGCAGAGTCAATGTCAAAAGCATTAATTAGGAACTTTTTTTTTTCCTGCATAGATTCTTGTCTTCACGCAGTCAGAAAGGGCAAGTATCTCTCTCTCTCTTCAGAGGGTCTGTAACTGATGCTGGAGGACTGGAATGGACATGAAGTTAGGTCCAGTTAACCTCTTCTGTTAAAAAGGCTATTTTAAAAGAGGTGGTGGCATTGTAGTAGGAAGCTGTGATGGTTTTTTCCCTCTTCAGCTCTGCTGTTCAGTTGTTTTATGGTTCAACTAGCATTTTGGACAAAACCAATGAGTAGTGCTCCTGAGGGGCATCACTGAGAGAGAAAGGAGGGGAAGGACAGAAGCAGAAGCTGACAGATCCC
Source organism: Calonectris borealis (assembly GCF_964195595.1). Classification (NCBI taxonomy): domain Eukaryota; kingdom Metazoa; phylum Chordata; class Aves; order Procellariiformes; family Procellariidae; genus Calonectris; species Calonectris borealis. Next base: position 73,758,260 of record NC_134352.1, on the reverse strand, counting down.
AGAGACTGCACTGAAAGAGGTGGAAGGGAAAGAGGCGAGTGACAGAAAGGCAGAAGGAAGGAGATTATTAAGGACGTTACTTGAGCAGACACTGAGACCTATTCTCGGGCAGTAGAAAGATGCCCAGGCTATGTCTATATTGCTAAATAAAGAACATGAAAGAGTATCCTGGCCTGATGCTAAGCCCAGGCTGGCTGGCATCCAAGCTGTGTAGGATTAACTTCTCAAGAGCAAAATGGTTGCGAAGGGAAAAGGGAAGGGAAGGGAAGGGAAAAGGGAAGGGAAGGGAAAAGGGAAGGGAAGGGAAAAGGGAAGGGAAGGATCTTGCATCTTGCCAAGCATTAGGTTTTTCCATTTTCACCTGTGAGAAGTGAAACTTCTTCAAAAGAGAGACATTTCTCTTATGCAATTAAGTAACTGTAGAGTGCTGATCTATGAGAAACATGCAGACCACAGTCATTCATTCCCAACACGTACAACCAGCAGCAGGCTGCCTGCATGCTAGTGGCTCATTAGATAAAACAGTTCTAGCACATAAACCACAGGCAAAAGTGTCACGTCGCACCCACACCTAAATGAACCACTCGTACATCTTTAGGGTAAATAAAATATCTACATTGGTCAATGTTTTTTCAGAAGTACCTTTGTTTATTTTTACACAACAAAACAGTCTACTAGATAATGAGTTTGAAAGAAGACATGGAACAAAACATGATAACATGAATTTCTGTATCTCTTTGAAAATGGCAAACCCGGTATAAAAGCTGAGTTTTAATTAAGGTAATCAACTGGAGCTTGTCATCTGAAATAACTGTCGTAGACTATCTTTTCAGATGTAGTAAATTCTTGCAGCTTATTTGAAGGCATTAGATTTTTGTGGTTTTACAGCAGATGAAAGGCTTTCAGAGTAAATTGCATGACAAACATCATTAGCAGAAGTGTCAAATCCATCACTATATGTAGTTATTGAAATTATTATCTCCAAATAATTTTTAAAAAAAACTTAGCCCCTTTCATCTTTGCCAGGCATTCACAAACTGATCCAAAGATATGGCAATGTACTTATGATTCATAAACTTCATTTAAATTTTGGATTAAGAATTTTCAGTTCGTACATATCAGTCCTACGCATTTTTAGTAATTTGCATGGATAATGCAAATTACTATAACATTTCTGTTTATATGAGGTGATAAAATGGGAGGGAAATGAGCAACAGATATTCTGGTTCATACATTAAAAATAATTGTCCCCTTCACATCCAAGTACAGATGTTTGTAGCAACTAAACTAAAAAGCAATTTTTGAATGGTTGTGTAAAACTAATATTACTCCTATAATTATTTGTTAATAATATATGAAGAGAGGTAGAAAGCTAAATGGAACAGCTGCTGGGAGCTATCTTTGCCTCACTGATGTCTATGACAAAATCCCACTGGTGCAGGAAGCCTCCACTCGCTGCAGTGTTCCACCACCTCTGAGCATAGGAAGCAACATTTATGGACCTTGGTCACCACCAAAAAATCAGTTACCAAACCTGCTTCTCTTTCCAAAATCTTGTTCTGAGGCTTTCTAGTCCAATTAAATAACCAGTTCAAATCAGTTAAAGTGGTTTAACTCTGCATAGTCCCCAATGCTGGTGCCTTCTTTGTTGCTAGCTATTGTTGAATCCTCTGTTTCATCAGCTGTGTATTCTTATCTTGGAACACATAATTTCAGGTGTTCAGTGCTTATGAAGTGTTGGTAATTTTTATATTAGTAAGGACATTTTAATAGTAGTCAGGACTATAATAAACTTTTCAAGCTCTAAGTATTGGCTCCACTATGTAAACAGGAAAACATAGGTTTTTGATAGCTTCCTACCTGAACACCATTTTCTTGTTTATATGTGCATATGAGTCAATTGTCAGGAAACTTCAAGATTCTGCATGTGTTTGTTAAAATACCACTTCTGTGACAGCGTAACCACTGTTAGATAGCAAAGGTGCCTGGGACAGATTCAGCATACCTATATAGGACCCAAAGCTGCATATTTGTGGCAGACAGGACATGCCTGTGTCCTGTTCTGATTCATGGTGCATTTCCCACCCTACATCTCTTGCTGCTATGCCCAGCTGCTTAATTAAATCCAGAGCTCACATCATGATTTTACATGAGTGAACAATTTTAGAGAAAATAAAGTGAATCTGACATAAAAGTGCAAATCAAAATTTCTCAGGATTAAGAAGTCACCTTTTTTGGTACAGCCTTTCTGTGGTTTCAGAAAGAAGCAGAAATTAAAGTTTTTGTTATTGTTACTGTTATTGTCATTACTTTCTATGTATAAAATCATGCTTCATGATGTAACATTGTGGTTGGTTAAAATCCTGACTTTCCCAAACTCAGTTTGACAACTACCATGACTTCACTGGCAATGCGTATTCATTCATTTAGTGCCTTCAGCTACAAATTACTGCTAACGAGCTTGCCTTCATTAAGTCGCCAGTAGGGCAGAAGTACAAAATACTCCAATCATGCAGTTCTGTTAAAATGTTGGTGCTCTTTCCAATCTGCTTTGCTAACCAACAGTGTTCAGTTTTCAATTCCTCTTCCAAATTTCTGATCCTTTTCAGGTATTTGAATTTGATGGACAAGAGGAAAAAAAAAGGATGCTAAAGGATCAGGATGCTGGCAGGATTCATCATTCACATTGCAGAGTGAGTTTCCTCTCTGTGAAATGAGGCTAATATTTACTTATCTTAAAAATAAAGGTTTTGTGGGTTTTGTTATCAATAGCCCCAAATCAGTGTGCTGTAAATAGCTTGATTCCACTGGGCTTTTAAAAAGCATGTTTGTGATGGTGTCTACATCCTCTTTGCTCTGGGGCTGAAGGTAACTGCAACAGACACAGGAAACCTGTGCAGCCAACCTGCCCTGGGAAGGGGGAATGACTGCAACCTCTGCATGCCTTCAAAAATGTAGTTAGCAATGCTAGCACTTCAAATGAACATCCATTTCTATCTATTGCCAATCCTTTTCTGTCTTCGCAGAAGGAAATCAGTACCCCTTGTACATAGTCTAAGTTCTGAATGAGTCAACATAAAAACCTGGGCATTTTTCCAAAATGTTATACACACATTTTCCCATAACTGCTGAATGACAATCCACACTAATCAATAAAACTGCCCCATGTAGTCCTGTAGTTAGGCAACAGGGCTGTAAAATGGAAGGAACATTTTCTGGAGCAACAGCCTTGTAAATACTATTCTGGGAATGAGGGATGGCGTATGTCATGACATGGGGAATGTTTGAACGCTGATGTTGCACTTTAGTGAGTTTAGTGTATGGTTTATAGCATAGTAATAACCTTACTAGAGCAGGTTGCAAGCCATGAGGGACTCAGATGCACATGCCTTCTGGCTAGCCTTGGGCCAGGCAGCAATGACAGCTGGGTGGAAGGGCCCATTGCCCAACGTCCCTGTGTCTCACTTCAGTGCCTGGCCTTTCCTACTCCTCGCAGGGCCGGGAACCTGCTCTCCTTCTATGCCCAGATGCGGATGGCTTCCCTCACTGCGCCGGCTCAGCTCCTCTAGCCAGCTGTGTTGTGGCAAGTGGAGAGCAGAGGCTCCAGACCATCAACTCTCCCCTGGTTCTCACCGCTGTCTCCTTGAGGAAAGGAGTAAGCACTTCATGAATCCCCTTTCTACTTGATCACAGGGAGAAATAGTGGACACTAACAGTATCACCGCCCCATCCAGGAGTCCATGGCCAGAGCCATCCTTTTGTTTTCTGCTGTACTTGCATTTAGTATCTTATTGATTACGTTCCTGGCTGAATCTCAGGTTGCAACAAATGTGCGTTTCAGCAGCTGGTGTCTGTTGTGGTTTGGTTTTTCTCTTTGGCTGCTCAGCACTCAAATTTTTGTTTCCCTCCCTGTTTTTTTCTTTTTTCTCTTCCAAGCTGAGATGATTCGGTGCAGGTTTACAGAACATTCTCGTTGTGAACACAAACACCTTGGCGCCAATGGCTCCCGTGACAGTTATATTTTGGCTGCGCTGAGGCTGGGCTCGCAGTGTTTGCCTTGAAAAGTGAAACCAGGAGAGGTATGCCTGTTTTCATGTTTTGCTACAAACTCCACCTCAGGCCAAGGTCACTGAAAGGTTGGGCAGCCTCCGTAACCTGTAAGCAATCCATGTTTATTGTTTTTCACCAGCATCGCTACACTTTCATATAAAGCCTTGGCACAAGTTATATGACTATGATCCATTTCTGACTTGGCTTTGACATTTTCCTTGACTTTTAAGGCAACACTCCTTGCATATAACCCACTGCGGACTGAAAACTAACATAAAAATTGTGTCTTATGTACAAATCTCAGTGCCATCCCCACAAGGCCAGATGGCAGCATGTGATGTTAATCTATACACATGGTAGACAATAAAAGCCAGCATATACCTAACTTTTCCGTATGCATTTTAGTGGAGAGAAAGCAGCTTTGTGTAATGATAGAAAACACTGGCTGATGCTGTGCGAGACAGAGCGCAAGAAGGGAGGTGCTGCAGGAGCCAGGAAGGAAGGGGAACCGCCTGGCCCCTCTGAGGGTCTGCAGGTGGCTGGCTCCTCCTGCAGTGCATGCACCTCTGCTGACTGTAAAGAGCTTTTGCCGGTGGAGCTTATATTGTTCAATGAGGTGAACAGCAAACAAAAAGCTACTTCTTGGCCTACGCTGCACCCACAGCAAGGAAAAAGCCTTGTAATACTGCAGGTGCCGTCACTCCCTAAATTACAAGAAGGCGTAGCTTCAGGGCAGTATGTTCTGCACCATGCCTATGTGCAGAGAGCCAAAAACCAGTCAGGCCTTTTGTCCTCCTTCTCTCTGGGACACTGGCTCCTGTTCACGTGATGCTGACATTGCACAGATCTTGGCAAACTTCTCCACAAGCATCACGCTGGTGAGCAGAAGATGGGTGAGCCCTCCCACTGCAGGTCACCTTGTCCTGCTTGTGCTGCCCCTGCGGGCACCGAGAGCCGCCTTTCCATCTCTCCCCATGCACTATGATTTCCACCCCTCCTTTCATTTTTGTTCTTCTACTCCCTCCATGTAGGCAACATCTCTCTTAAATCATAGTGCTGAAAGTGGAAAGAATAATGACCCTTGTTTTGTTCATCAGAACCACTTTGGATAATGTATTCCCTAATGAAACTTACCTCTTTTTAACCGTGATGACGTCCGTTCAGCCCATGGTGGGCAGCCCAGCTAGGCAGACTAAGCAGCTGGGAGGTTGTCTGCAGCTTGTAGGGAAGGCATGTGAGCAAGGCAAGTAACAACCCCATGAAATTAAGCAATTAGAGTCCCAAATGGACCTGACTGAAATAGGTGCACTCAACAGCACCCTCACGTTCCCAGAAGTCAGCTTTTGTATATCACCTGGTCAATGTTTGCACTCTCTCATCCCTTCTACTGGATAAAGGACTGAGCTCAGGGAAGTAATGGCTCCAAAATGAAGTTAGGTAAGACTGTGGCCATGTAATTCAGCAGGCGATACCAGTAGATGCAGCAGTTAAAACAATCATTGTTATCCAGAATGTATAAGCCCAAGAATGAGAACTGCAATGATGATAAAACCCCTGCACTCAGGGATTAGTGAGACTCTTATAAGACTGTTGTACTGAGAAATTCACGAAAAAGCTGAAGGAAAAATTGGTGTCAGGAAGACCTGTCTTGCTCAGTGAGAAGTTTAAAGCACTAGATTTAGTTTACTTGTTCAAAAACATGATAAAATGATAATTTTTGACTACAATTATCTGCATGGGAAAGGATTTCTGATAATTCATTTTGGAAACAAAAGCAGACAAGATCTGCTCACTGGAAGTTGGATTTAGACAAATTTACGTGTACAACACGAACCTGAACGACAACTAATTTCAGGGGTGCAGTAGTTCCTCCTCCACTTCAAGTCTTGAGAAGACCAAATGTCAGGCATGACAAATAAAACTGGTAAGGAGATGAGAGAGTGATATTCTTTGAACAGCGTTGTGCTGGAGGGCAGACCTGTCATCGTCTTGACAGTCTGTTCTGCCTTATAAAACCTCAGGTTACGTTCACAGTGCACAATGCAGCATGGGCTAGAGATACCTCATCTGGATCTAGGAGTGAACCGCGGTGGTGATACAGTTGTGCTGACAGAGAGTCCATCTAAGCTCACCTCCCATCACAGTAAATCTGGTGAATAAGAACTCCATGCTAAAATGCTATATTGCACCAAGCTTTCATAACTACAGTTTTATTGCATTTGAGGTGGTGCCTATACATCTAATCTTCATTGGACTGTTAACTGAAAATATTGCTGGGCCAGAGGATTCAGTTTCCATATTACATTGAAAGCTCAGCATATTTGGGAGCAATATTTTTGGCTGTACCCTTCACCCAGTTCTCCACATCAGCTAGGATGAAATTCTCACTGAATCAAATTATCTTTTTTCTTACATTTTCTACATATGACTATGATGAAATTCCCTTTATTTCTTTGGTCGTTTTGCTGATATGCCTTAGTGAGCAAAGGAGAGCTGGAAAGGCTTGTTAGTCCCATGCTGGTATACATTAGACACTATACTGACACAGCAATCCCTCAAAAAGAATTGCCATGTAGAAAATAATAATAATTATGTGTCAAACAGTCTTCTGCTGTGCCCTGTAGACCTGCTGGACGCCACTCCTGAAGCTTTCCATTGAGCAGACACCATGCTCTAGATTTCAGTCCTATGTCACCTTTCTTTTTTTTATATTATTGACACAGACCAGTTTAATCCGCTAGAGAAAGAAAGGCCAATCGTATTCAGTTTGGGGTTTTAGTCTGCTTCAATCAGCATGGATAAGGAACCATGTAAAAATGAAACAAAAAATATGAAGCAGATAAGAACCTTTGCCTTGGGGTGAAGGAGGTGGCCAGCAGGTCTGTGTTATCTCAGTGGCTCATCTGATTTATTTCGGTGGCTGAAGAGGGTTCCTTGTGCTCTGCCCTGGCAAGAGCAGGGCAAAGCATCACGCGTTTGCCTTGCGGTGATGGTTGTGGCACCCTGCTTTGGGGGAGCCAGCGGGGAAGAGCAGCTCTGCCCCTGAGCACACGTGGCCAAAGGGAAACGTGGAGCATAAGGAGCAGGGAGGGATGGCAGGAATGGGACCGAGCCAGCGAACGGGGACTTTGCAGCAGGAATGTAAACAGTGAAAGCAGACAGCAGCAGGCCTGAACAGAGATTAAAAGAAAGAGACTTTCTGAAGGACACAGAGGGAAGAGTGGAGCCTGTTGCCAGTAGGCTGAGAGCAAGCCTGGAGAGTGGGTCCTGTGTTACACTGGACAGTATTTGAAATCTGATGGAGTTTCTCCATTTCCAAATGTGAAAAATGTGAAACCATCTCTGGATGGTTTTTAAATGCTCACGGTAATGACAAGATGACAACAAATCTGCATGCCAGCTCTGCCAGCTGGGGTCCCATCACAGCTCGCATATGTCCCTCTGCAATTAGTGCCTTATCTGCATATTTCTTTTTCTCCTGCCTAATCAGGCATAATGAATGGGGAGAAAACATGTAATTATTTTTCCCTGTTATAGGGATTTCCCCATCCCTACATTCATATTTAAAATGGAGGATAATCTTTCAGGTTGACCACATGTTAGTATCTTCTCCCAAGTAACTAGCGATAGGACGAGAGGAAATGGCCTCAAGTTGCACCAGGGGAGGTTTAGATTGGATATTAGGAAAATTTCTTTACTGAAAGAGTGGCCAAGCATTGGAACAGGCTGCCCAGGGAAGTGGTGGAGTCACCATCCCTGGAAGTATTTACAAGACGTGTAGATGAGGTGCTTAGGGACATGGTTTAGTGGGCATGGTGGTGTTGGGTTGACAGTTGGAACCAATGATCTTAGAGGTGTTTTCCAACCTCCATGATTCTATGATTCTATGATTCTATATATTTTCCTGTGGTTTTCTGGCATGAAGTGTCTCAATTTAATAATATCTCAAACATTAGTACTATTTAATTTCTATGACATAGATGTAATACATTTTGAACAGATAAACATCTCAGTGCACAAAATTTGTGCCAAGCCAAATCACATGAATTATATATCTTCGATAATGTTTGTTTACGATATGATTTTTTCAGTTGCAATTTCATTTTCTTGTGTGTTTTTCTCAGTTCCTCTACTTCTAAGTAGGTTTCATATCAGGAAAGAGATTTTCAAATATATTTAAATGTAAATATATTTAAATTATTACTCTCTTTTGTGACCTTTTGTTATCTAATGTTTATCTAGTCCTCATTCTCTTAAACATTCTAAATGTTTTTTAAAAAACAGTCTTTAAAAATATTTTAATGACTTCAGCCTTACTGATGAAGCTACATTCAACCATGCTAATTTTAACCAATAAATTCTGTTATCCCTATGACTAACAGCTGGTATGGCTGTAGCTGCCATTTCAATGCCATTTCATTAAGCCACTGGAAGACTGATACATACTGAGATGTGCAAGGAGAAGCAAAGGGAACCTATGCTGATATTCAGGGTTGCCTTCAGCAGCCTGATCCGCCCAAGCTGCCACCCAAGTCCACTTTGCAACCATCTAAACAGCACAAACCTTGGTTTAGAAACCCATCGTCCTCCTAAAAGCCCATCTCTGGAGGACTTGCCTCTCCCTGAGGTCTCGTCCCTCTCTCTGGGTGCAGGAGTGAGCACCCGGCCACCGTGGGGTCAGCGTTCAAGGGCTGCAGCACAAAGCCCATGGAAATGGCGTGAGGGGACAAACATTGGCAGGGTCACCCCATGGCAGGGCACTCAGCACTGCAGCCATGGTCCTTCCCACCCCACCTTACCACAACTCCCTTGGGGCCGCGGGCACCCCAGCTTTGCCACATCACCTGCACTCGACACTGGCTTTTTTTCCCTGAAGTTTCAGCTTCCACTTTTGTCCACTTTCGTAACTGTGGCAGCTATTACCAAAAGCACTGGCATTACTTGCACGCCGTACCGTGCCCGGGCAGATGTGGATCCTGTGCCTGCCCGAGTGGGAGGGAAGGGGAGAAGGAAGGAGGTGCTGCCACCCTCACGCCAGCACTGCCTGCTGGGTGCGCACCTTCCCTCCCTCCCTCCCACTTACCTGGTGGTGGTGAAGCCCCGCATCCAATCCAGAGCACATTAAACACGTCAACAATACAATATGACAGCAATAGATGCCCAGAGCCTGGAGAAGGATCACAGGTCAGCAGAAGAACGCCTGAGGAGCAGCACAAAGGAACTCCAGCTAGTAAGGCAGCTACACTGGGGGCCCAGCTGAAATGCTTCTATGCAAATGCACGTAGCATGGGGAATAAACAAGAGGAGGTAGAGATGTGCAAATACCTGCGGGGCTACTATCTTACTGGCATCACAGAGACGTGGTGGGACGACTCGATGATTGGAGTGTTGGGATGGAGGGATACAGGCTCTTTAGGAAGGACAGGCAGGGGAGTTGAGGAGGGGCAGTCGCCGTCTATGTCAATGACCAGCTGGAGTGCATGGAGCTCTGCCTGGGAATGGATGAGGAGCTGACCGAGAGCTTATAGGTCAGCATTAAAGGGAGGGCAGGGACAGGTGACATTAGGGTGGGGGTCTGCTACAGGCCACCCGAACACAGGAGGACCAACTGGATGAGGCCCGCTATAGACAGATAGGAGCAGCCTCACATTCACAAGCCCTGGTCCTCCTGGGGGACTTCAACCACCCCGATATCTGTTGGAGGGACAACACGGCAGGATATAAGCAATCTGAGAGGTTCCTGGAATGCATCGATGATAACTTCCTTCTCCAAGAGACAGAGGAGCCAATGAGGAGAGGTGCTACGCTGGACCTTCTTCTCACCAACAAGGAGGGGCTGGTGGGGAATGTGAAGCTCAAGGGCAGCCTTGGCTGCAGTGAGCATGAAATGGTGGAGTTCAAGATCCTTCAGACACTGAGGAGGGTGCACAGCAAGCTCACTACCCTGGACTTCAGCAGAGCAGACTTTGGCCTCTTCAGGGATCTGCTTGGTAGAGTACCATGGGATAAAGCCCTGGAGGGAAGAGGGGTCCAAAAAAGCTGGCTAATATTCAAGGACCACCTCCTCCAAGCTCAGGCGCGATGCATCCCAACAAAGGGGAAGTCAGGCAAAAACACCAGGAGGCCTGCATGGATGAACAAGGAGCTCCTGGACACACTCAAACACAAAAAGGAAGCCTACAGAGGGTGGAAGCAAGGACAGGTAGCCTGGGAGGAATACAGAGAAATTGTCCGAGCAGCCAGGGATCAGGTTAGGAAAGCTAAAGCCCTGATAGAATTAAATCTGGCCAGGGACATCAAGGGCAACAAGAAAAGCTTCTATAGGTATGTCGGGACAAAAGGAAGACTAGGGAAAATGTGGGCCGTCTCTGGAACAAAACGGGAGACCTTGTTACCCGGGATATGGAGAAGGCTGAGGTACTCAATGAACTTTTTGCCTCAGTCTTCACTGGCAAGTGCTCGAGCCTCACTGCCCAAGCTTCAGAAGGCAACTGCAGGGACTGGGAGAATGAAGAGCCGCCCACTGTGGGAGAAGATCAGTTTTGAGACTATCTAAGAAACCTGAAGGTGCACAAGTCCATGGGACCCGAGGACATCCACCCACGGGTCCTGAGGGAACTGTCGGATGAAGTTGCTAAGCCATCATAGTTGAGAAGTCATGGCAGTCCGGTGAAGTTCCCACTCACTGGAAAAGGGAAAACATAACCCCCACTTTTAAAAAGGGAAAAAAGGAAGACCCGGGGAACTACAGGCCAGTCAGTCTCACCTCTGTGCCTGGAATCTAGCTAAGGCACATGGAGGACAGGGAGGCGATTTGACACAGCCAGTGTGGCTTCAGCAAGGGCAAGTCCTGCCTGACCAACCTAGTGGCCTTCTATGAGGGAGTGACTACATCAGTGGACATGGGAAGGGGTACCAATGTCATCTATCTGGACCTCTGTAAGGCCTTTGACACGGTCCCCCACAACATCCTTCTCTCTGAACGGGAGAGGTATGGATTTGATGGGTGGACTGTCCGGTGGGTGAGGAATTGGTTGGATGGTTGCATCCAGAAGGTGGTCAACTGCTCGATGTCCAAATAAAGATTGGTGACGAGTGGTGTCCCACAGGGGTCCGTACTGGGACCAGTACAGTTTAATATTTTCATCAATGACATAGACAGTGGGATCGACTGTTCCCTCAGCAAGTTTGTAGATGACACCAAGCTGAGTGGTGTGGTTGACACGCCTGAGGGATGGGATGCCATCCAGAGGGACCTGGACAAGCTTGAGAAGTGGGCCCGTGTGAACCTCATGAGGTTCAACAAGGCCAAGTGCAGGTTCCTGCACCTGGGTCCGGGCAACTCCTGATATCAATAGAGTCTGGGGGATGAAGGGATTGAGAACAGCCCTGCCAAGAAGTTCTTGGGGTTACTGGTGGATGAAAAGCTGGACATGAGCCAGCAATGTGCGCTCCCAGCCCAGAAGGCCAACCGTATCCTGGGCTGCATCAAAAGCAGCGTGGCCAGCAGGTCGAGGGAGGTGATTCTGCCCCTCTACTCTGCTCTGGTGAGACCCCACCTGCAGTGCTGCGTCCAGCTCTGGAGCCCTCAGCACAGGAAAGACATGGCCTGTTGGAGCAGGTCCAGAGGAGGGCCACAAAAATGATCAGGGGGATGGAACACCTCTCCTATGAAGAAAGGCTGAGAGTTGGGGCTGTTCAGCCTGGAGAAGAGAAGGCTTCCGGGAGACCTTATTGCAGCTTTTCAGTACTTAAAGGGGGCTTATAAGAAAGATGGGGACAGACTTTTTAGCAGGGCCTGTTGTGACAGGAGAAGGGGGAATGGTTTTACACCAAAAGAGGGCAGATTCAGACTAGATATAAGGAAGAAATTTTTTGCAACGAGGGTGGTGAAACACTGGCACAGGTTGCCCGGAGAGGTGGTAGATGCCCCATTCCTGGAAACATTCAAGGCCAGGTTGGACAGGGCTCTGAGCAACCTGATTTAGGTGATGATGTCCCTGCCCATGGGGGCTGGACTAGATGACCTTTAAAGGTCCCTTCCAATCCAAACTATTCTATGATTCTATAAATATTACAAAGGCTATTTCAGGTTCATTGCGCTCTTTCGCACATGCCACCAGCCTCAAGTCCCTCAAGATGGTTTCTGTCCATCTGTTCCATTTTACAGGGACAGATCATCATGTTGCCTCTGTTCACTCATTCCTTTTGTCCTGTTTGCTGTCATCTACGCTTGCTTTTCATCTGGGGCTTACAAAAGAGTCCAAGTCTGTGTCATGAACTAGTCATACATTGGAATGGAGCCTCCTAGGTCGCCTTGGCTTTTATTTCTGGAATGGGATCTGCATGCAGGAACTAAATGGCTAAATATTAAATATCCAAAAGCAGCCACAACTGTCATGGTCAGATTCTTAAAGAATGTACTCAGCTGAAACCAGCTTTTAGTAATTCAAATTTTTAAACTAAAGGGAATTCTAAAACCAAATTAATTAAAAAGAAAGAAAATTTAAATATATTTAATCTAAAAGTTTCAGGGGTCAGATTGGAGTATTTTGTAGAATTAAAATACATTCACAAAATGCTTCATTGTCACCAAAATGGCAGGGGTTTGGCCCAGTATTGTGTTTGAAAAATGTATAGTGGTCTTACGGCAGGTACTCTACTGCCAGATTTCCTAAGTGAGTAATATGTCTTGCAGTAGTTTGTATGTTTCTTTAAGACCTAAGAAATATAATGTGAAGACAATTTAAACTTTCATTTCTTTAACTATGCTTTAACTCAGGTTATTGTAGAGAATAGCTGAAAATATTATCCTGAACTCCCTAAAGACTTAGAAAATAGCAAGCAAATAAAAGAAGCCCAGAAGTATTAATATGACCGTTCTTGTTACTGCTGTTGTGGTATTTGTTACTTAGGAAAAAAAAAATCATGTTTTTTAGCCTGTCCTGTAGTTTTGGAGTCTCATCTCATAATATTTGAATGCCTGACCAAAGTGTACACCAGTCCCTTCTGCTTTACCCATCAGCCAGCAATGTTTTTCTAACTTTTCTATATTCTTCCCTCAGTATAACAGGTCTCCTTGTTAATATGGTGCCAATTTATGAGTCCTGGGGGAGGAAGTTCAAAGCGGTAATTTTAAGTGTCAAAACCTCAAAGACAAAGACAGTTCAAAGAAACAGTCAAAAATTTCTGCTCTCTGGCTCCTTTCTTCAGGATAATGCGGTGACGAACTGTGTATCTTCCACCCTGTGTTGCACGCGTACTCTGCAAACCAATGTAATTTGGTGATGAGGGAAGCACAATATTTTCCAGAGTAACTCCATTTAATCTCAGGGTTTCATACTTTCCAACACGCTTCCCAGAGCTGGTTTCTTAGCTGAGTAATAGCAGTGTCTACTCTCCACCCAAGGTTTCAAGTTCTGTTGTCCATGGCAATGTTGCTTTAAGCAGTACTGACTCCCACATGCTCCTGCTCTTGGGCCAGCAAAACACTTCTTAGAGCAGCCTGAGGCTAACGTGAACCCTTCAGCTAAGGAGCTGTCGAGAGATGTCTCCACCAGGGAGAAGATATGTGGAACGAACTTTTCAAAGCAGGTCAGAGAAATGTGAGGAAGCAACAAAAAAGAAGATTCTAAATCCTTTTTTTATGTACAAGTCCTCCTCCTCACACTTGAAGCTGGCCAGAAGATATCTGCTTCCCAGCATATCTGGTTAAAAAAATAAAAAACTAAGTATGAAGTCTGTTTGAGTATATATGTAATGCATGTCCTAATGAGATTCTAGTTTATTACTTGCCTTAACTTTATCAAACTCTTTGCTAACAATAACAATAAAAAGTAATAATAACCATGGTAATAACCACATTTTTTAGGCACCAATCTGTAACTTACAAATATAGGTGTTAACATCTCAAATTCAAGTGTTTATTGAATTTCATAAATTCTGTTTCAGAGCTACATGAATCCCCCGTTTGTCTTTCTGGCAATAAACTAAAGAAACATACTATGGCAGATTTTTTGAAAGGGTGTTTTAGGGTATTTTTCCTTGAAGCTTTAATTTAATGAGATTCAGAAGCGTTAAAGTTATGCAAAAATTAAATATTGTATTGAAGAAGGATGGACCTAAACAGGTGTTAAAAAGCCATCTTGAATCGGCACCCAAGGCCCATAGAAGGGAAGGGAAATTGTGCATCCTCTCCTCCAGCTCCCCATGTCTTTGAGAAGCAGAGCAGAGCAGGTCAGGTCAGGTCAGGCAGAGGAACCAGCACCCTTGTTCTGTGATATAACGAGATAATTTATTAATACCCCAAGAAACAGAGGAACCTCCATGTCATAGAGAGGGCCAAGAAACCTAACAGCTCCTGCCAAATCTGATCAACACGAGAAAAGTTACCCCCCAAGTCCCAAGCTGGGCCATGGGTTTACCCATGGGTATCTGACCAGGACACACCAACTGAGCTCCTCAAACACAAGGATGCCTGTATCCTCCATCCACCAGTGTCCACATGACCTGTCTCCAGTGCTGCACACTGGGATGTGTCTGGAGGACCCGCTTCACTTGGCTCCCACAGATGCTCTGGGATCTCCCTGAACTGGAAGTTTTGAAAAGTATAGCTGGTAGAAGGATGGGATCCACTAACTTCATCTTTCTAAGCAAGTACTGATAGCAGACTTAAATCTAGCATATGTGCAGAAGCCTTTTGCATTTTTTGGAGCCAAAACAGAATCAAAACAGACTTCTGTGTCCTCAGGAGAATAAAAACCAAGTGAACAAACAGTATAAGAAGCAAACAGAAAGCTAACTTGTAGCTGACTTGCTTGGTTAGCCATTTTCAATAGCTGCAACATGTGATAATCCAAGAAGACACTGGATCCTGTGGAGCTGTCAGCGGGAAGTGCTGAGGAGCTGATACACTGCATGGACGGCACACAGTTGTGCACCACAGGGCACAGAAAAAATTGCTCTCCCCAGTCATAGGTGTTGTAACCTGGACTTTGTTGACAGCCAAAAATCTAAGAAGGTCTAGGGTGACTCAGAAGCTCACCAAAGCAGAGTGTTGGGACGCAAAAAGGGCTGGCAGACCAATGAAGCACAGGTGCATTTTTGCTGGACCATCAAAACTCTTTCCTGTTTAAACTGGTTTTTTTTTTTTTTTTTTTTTTTGGTGGAACTCTGAATTAGGAGGCAGAAGCAGTGTAAATTTATTGCAAATGAAAAGTAATCCAGTCTTCTTTCAGCCTCTCCTGGGTACTAACACTTCAGCTGCCCTAAGATTCAGACTCTCACAAATTTTATTTCCTACCTCCAGGGCATTAGAGGAAGGCAACAAGGTGAGACTGATGGACTCAAATATCTTTTAGAAATCAAGCAACTTTTGAAGCAGAGACCTAGAAGTAAAACAAAATCCACTTTTGGTTCAGGGTTTTGCTCTATACTAGTTTTTTTTCTTTTCATTGTGGTCCCCCGTTTCCCCACCCAGACAAAATGCAGCTATGACAACATGGAAATCCCCTGAGCAGCACAGCTCTGATAATAAGATTGTTCAGGTTCAACCAAAATATTATGTCTGAAGAGTCTTTTTCTTTTAGTTTGCTCCAGCTGAAACAGGAAAAAAGAAAAAAAAAAGATCAAAGTGATAGCCCACTCAATTATAAACAAGACAAATTTAAAGTGAGAAGGTGTCATTTCCAGATAGCGATCAGTTTGCACAGGAGAGCCCTCCTTTATTGATATTTCTGGCTGAAAATGAGGTAGAAATTAACCTGAGGGTTTCTAGAATAATATGATACTGAATATTATTAAGCCAGGTCCTGAAATCCTTAAATAAACTTTTCTAAAGCAAGCCAGGGGTAGGCGTTAGGGGTGTGAAGTCACTGGGACCCAATCTCATTGATTCAAGTTTGGCTTCAATGAGCTTGAGTCAAGCATAGGAAACTCAGGAGGGAGAGATGAGGACTAACTACTCCTAAAGTTCCACCTGCTGACTCAGATCTCTGAAAGAGAGGATATCATGTGAATGGGGCAGTGACCCAAATAATTCTGTAAGCGAAGTCAAGTTCTTGAGCGAGGGTCAGTCAGGCCATGGTGCTGCTGTCTTCAGTGGCTCCTTGGCCCTGGAACCATGTCCAGCTCCTGCTCTGCTTTGTATGGGTGGTCTCTGTGGCCTGGCAGGTCCTTCTCCTGTTTATGGGTGGGAGGTGTTGTAGAGGTCTGCCAAGCAGAGATCTACCCTCTGCTTCACCTTGTGCTCTTTTTGAATTCAACAGGGAGAAATGAATGTATTTAGGGGTTTAGATTTCATCTTTTGAATGTCAATGTTAGGATGAGATGAATCATGATCTCCGCTGGCTAGGGGGAGCAAAGCATGAAAAGCTCTGACATAGGAGTATACATTGTAAATACCTACATGTTGACCAACGAATCCAAACCCATTTTTCTGTATCTACCTAGGTTTAGTGCACCTTCAGGGAATGCTTTGGTGGGGACCCTCAGGGTCCCACAAGGAGGGACTTGACACAGGTGTGGGAGATGTCCGTCTTCCGGGCAGCCTCGCTGAGCTCTCATGGAAAGGGACCCATTTCTTCTCATTAAAATAGGGCAGGGGAGACCAGAAACACCCCCTTGGCTACTCACTGCCCCCTGCTCAGGGCAGCAAGTGGCACTGGAGGACAGACCCTGATGTTCTCGCAAGAAGGACACTTTTCTAGACACGAGGGCTGAGCTTTCATCATTTTGATGAGTGGTTTAAATTATTTCCTTGCAAACAAAAAAGCTGCTGTGACTTCCATATTGAGTATCCTTATTATAGTGTCCACATTTTTCTGTTTGCTTGGGCATTGTTACCAACTTTGCCCTCGGTTTCCTTTATGCCTCCGACATAAAGCTTTTTTGGTGCAGGCAGGGCTGTGCCAGAGCTTGCTCTTCTCTTTCAGGTCTTCAGCTCACTTATAGTTAGCCACATCAGTCAGCCGTGTACATAACCCTGCATTACGCTCTAGTGTGCGTTGGTGTATACAGCCACAGAAAGTGTGCGAAGGAAATATTTAACACCTCTTTACCTTCCGCTTTCTGCCTCTGCTTTGTCCAAAGCCTGAAAAAAATGTGAGATGTACCACTTTGTTCTCAGGAGCTAGGTTTTGCAGGATTAGTCTTTTAAATCACAGCTTCTCTGGGTCAGCATTGTCTTATGTGGGACTTCATAGAATCACAGAATGGTTTGGGTTGGAACAGACCTTTGAAGATCACCTAGTCCAACCCCTCTGCCATGGGCAGGGACATCTTTCACTAGGTCAGGATGCTCAAAGTCCCGTCCAGGCTGTTCTTGAACACTTCCAGTGATGGGGCACACACAATTTCTCTGGGCAACCTGTTCCAGTGTCTCACCACCCTCATTGTAAAAAATTTCTTCTCTATGTCCAATCTAAATCTATCCTCTTTTAGTTTAAAACTGTTGCCCTTGTCCTGTCACTACAGGCCCTGGTAAAATGTGTCTTTCCATCTTTCTTATAAGTGCCCTTTAGATATTGAAAGGACACAGTAAGTTCTCCCTGAAGCCTTCTCCTCTCCAGGCTGAACAACTCCAACTCTCTCAGCCTGTCCTCATAGGAGAGGTGTTCCAGCCCCCTGATCATTTTCGTGGCCCTCCTCTGGACCTGCTCCAACAGGTCCATGTCTTTCCTGTGCTGAGGGCTCCAGAGCTGGACGCAGCACTGCAGGTGGGGTCTCACCAGAGCAGAGTAGAGGGGCAGAATCACCTCCCTCGACTTGCTGGCCACGCTGCTTTTGATGCCAACACTTAAAGAATAAATAACAGCAATCACACGTAGTGTTTCATAGCTGGAAGATGTTTCTCCCTTGGACCTGTGTACCTCCATTGAGAGGAAAGTGGATGAGAGGACCAAACCATCCTCTCAGGGAAATCAACAGCAAAAATCTGACTAGCCAAACCAGGAGCATGGTCCATGAAACGTGCTCCTGACCCACTGGACTTGACCAGATTTGGCCCAATGAATCAGTGGGCCTGATGCAGAAGGTCCTGAGTTTTGAAGTGGGAAGCACGTTTCAAAGTAAAAGCTCTGCAAATATCTTCACGCTGGCTTCCTGCTCTCTGCCACTAGTCAGCCTCGTCGGCGTGTTTACATTTCCCCTTGCCTGCGGTCTCTTTATCATGCAATGGGTTTGTTCTGCGTCTAGTATAAAGTAAGTGAGCGCAGGTTTCGCACACACATGTACTGCACACATGCAGCGTGCTCAGGATGACACAGATGAGTACAGTATTGAGCATTTTCATCTTGTTTCTCCACACCAGTTTTGGGGAAAGTGGTTGCACCTCAGCAGATGGTGATGGTGAGTCATTTCATCTTCATCTTTCCACTCATGTATGATCTTGAAAAATCTGAGTTAAGAGCTCCAAAATACAACTGCTGGGTTAAATACGTTAGTGTTTTAGCCTCCAGCCTCTTTCTTTCAGTGCCAGTTCCTGAGGCGGATGTGGAGCTGGAGGATACCTATTTAATTGAATTCCTGAGTCTGCTGTCCTTGTAATGTCCAAATTTGTATGAAATGAGGGAGACCATAGCTGTATGCAGAGGACATGCAAGATCAGACCTATTAATTGTCTCTCGTTGTATCTAGTGTTCATGTGAGGAGTTATGCCTGGGAGCGGGGAACCGCTTCGCTCTTCTGCAGTCCGTGGTCACTCTGAGCTGCCAGCAGAGAGGGGTGAGGTTCTGGCTTCTCTTGCTCTTGGCAGTTTCCTCCAAAGAAAATGTTTCAATGGGCCTCAAACTTGGCCCAAATTCTTCCACTTCAAAAGCCAAACTTTTTCTCTTTTTCTTTAAGCAATTGCATCAGGTATATCTGGGGGATAGTCCCAGTCTCCCTCGTAGTAGGGCTGAAGCAGCAACTCAACCAGGGGGTTGAGTTGCCCATCACTAAGAGCATTTCATCCCTTACTCAGCAAATAATTATAAATTAATTCAACAGTTTAAATTTAGGCTTATTTGAGATTTCATTATCTCATCTAGAGAAGTGAAAATTATTTAGCAGTATCAGTTTCAGTCTGCTATTCCTTTTCTCAAAAGGGAGCTGAAAAATTGGATTTACAGATTTAGTCCCACATCTGTTAAACTCTTACTTGTGTAATACTAAACAAACAGCAGTGACAGAGTCTGTTGCACTGTGTCTGAAGGACACGGGCAGTCGCTCAGTTACTGGTAGTTTTAGGGCTCCAAAAGGGAGCAAAAGATTTTTTGGTTTTTAGGAAGGTAATGGCTGTGTTCCTATGCTATCTCACAGATAAGGAATCTCATTTTCCCCAGTGTGTCACGTACACATATATACATACATATACACAGAGATAGGATATGCATGATAAGTTTTTTAGTTAGAAGAAAACAGGGAGTGGCTCAGAACCCCATCTAAGAACCTTGGGTTTTTTATTTGACTTCTATTTATACAAATTGCAGCTGTTTAGAGCCAGCTTTGGCAAGCAGTTACAGTGCTGAATGGTCAATGCTAATGATTTATTGCTGGCGTCACTGAGATCTCAGGGCTTCCCAAAAGCAGATATGACTGGACCTTTCCTTGTTTTGTCACTCACTTCCAGTAAACCATAATTTGCTTAGAATTAAAGACAAACATATTCAGAAAATCCCCACTGAGCAATTAGCAGCTTTTATGATTTCTTTTATGAGTCTTGTGGGTTTGGCCAACAATTTAAACAATTCAGGGTAAAATCACCCATGATGGATATTTGGCTCTCACTCTTCGCCTTTCCGACTCGCCCTGCGTCCTGGCAAAGTGCCGCCAGCCGACACAGGCATGAGCTCACCCCTTCTTATGGGCAGAGGAGGGAAAAGCTCATTGCTGCACTTGCCTTCATCTCCTCCTCTTTTCTGAGTGGCAGACTGCCTCCCAAGCGCTGTCCTCCCACCTGGCAGAAGTGATGGAGATCCCCAAAAGCCCTAAGGGAGCTACAAGCAGAGCTAAGAAGGGGCAGCCGTGGAGGCACAGGAGGGTAGGGGCAGGGGGAGCAGGAGGCAGCAGGTTGCGGGGTCTCATGGGCAGGACGGCTGGCTTCAGTGGTCCTCCTACCCAGACTTGTGTGGTTTGTCCAACCCACATCAAAACTGTTGTGATTAAAACGAGTTCTGCCTGAATCATATCAACACTAGAGATTTCACATTCTCTGTCCACGGAGACAGTCACTTCATTGACTTTGGAAATTCGGTCACTGATCCTGCAGGTGGTTAGCGATGTCTTTGGTTTCATGTGGTGTTGTTAGTCTTGGTGGCTTCAGAGCTTAAAGCTGAAGCATGTCCATAGCCTCTGCTAACACTCTTTTGGTAAAGGCTCATGAGATTCCTGCTGTGATTTGAACCATCCTGCTGGGTGTTGTCCAAACTCAAGAGACAGCCATTTCTGTGAAGGACCTGCGATGGCTGTAGCTACGAGAGCAGTTTTTCTCCTACTAGAATCGCCTCTTCTCAAGCCCTGCCTTGATTTCAGCAGAGCCAGGCTCAGGGATCTGCCTGGTCTGGGCTTCTCAAGGAAAAAATTATAATATTGTAAACTTTTAATTGTGTAAAGAGTCCTTAGCAGTGTGAGTCATGTTGGAGTCATCAGAACCATTTATGTAGCAAACACATTCGTGCATTGTGGTTCTGAGGTTTAGGGAAGAAGTGTAACTGAGACTATATGCATATTTATGTCAGACAAAAAGATTACTGTCAGCCCATGGAGGAACCATACCAGAAAAAGCATTTCAAATTGCTTACTTAACACCATTAACAAGGTTTAATTATCATATATTCTATGGTTAGGATGTTATTTCCATGAATAAGGAACCACATAATCAGAATGTGAAAGTTCAGTGTCAAAAAGGTGAAGACATCTTTCTTTCCAGTGCAGCATCAAAGGCGCACTACACTGGTTAAACATTAAATGGCTGTTTGAACTGCAAGACAAAACCTTTTTCTTTCTTTTCATTTTGCAGTCAGCCTGATAGAGAATGAATTAGAATGTCTGTCACTTTTTAGCAAAGCAGAAGCGGACAGCTGAAAGATTTTTTCTGATATGCCGTTTATTAATATGATTATTTTTTTGTGTGTTTATGCAAAATCTGGTATATGTAGTTTACATATAGAGAGAGCACCAAGCAGTCTCTCTTTCTTATGTAAAGGAAGATCAGTCATCCTAATTCATAAGTTTTAATGCTGTCTTGAGGTAGCTATAGTATAAACAAGCCAGTCTCGTGGTAGTTACAAGTAAAGTCTTAGAGAGGCATAAAATGTCACATACCTGCGCGTGTGAGCTTTGGGTGTATTTATCTATATAAAATATGGGGTTTTTTCCATTTTATGCAAATTCATTTCAGCTTATTTGTTATCCCCTGAATTTTGAATATATTTATATCTATATGCACACACTTTTTACCCACAAATATGTAACTTTATGTAATATATGTTTCTGTACATGTGTATCTGCCCAGATGGCTCAGGGCTGCGTTGGTCAAGACTCTCACCTGTGTGAAACTGCTGCAGGGCTTGTTCTAGGGTTGCGCTGACCTCTGTGTCTCTCTCTTGAATGTGATGGTCAAATAGAGCAGCTTTGTACAGCACCTGCTTTGTCCGTGTCTGTGCTGCACACGCTATCCCCTCAAAGCAGCAGCGCTGGTGGAAGACACCGTATTTCGTTGTCCTTCAGGGAGAGCTGGGCTCCCCTTGGGACAGACTCCACCAGAGCTGTGGTGAGAAGGGAAGACCAGTAATTGCTTCTTAGCACCAGTTGCTCATGGTGGCAAATGGCCAATAAATGTTAGCTCGGGGGATAGATCTGTCTCTGGGTTCTGGATTAGTGCAGCATCAGATGTTCCCGTCCCTTCTGCTGCCCGCCACGGGTGCTGGTAGCAGCAGCCCCCTTCCTAGCCCCTGCCCGCACTGCTCTTGCGTTATTCTGTGCAATCCTGACTGACTTCTGAATTTCTTCTCTTACTCAAAACCTGACTGCAGATGCACCTCAGCTCCGAGGTCAGGCGGAAGCACTGTTGATAGTGACCCTGTGGGGTGATGCTCTTTAATTACATTGTAAAGCAATCAAAAAAACTCTCCCCTGCTTTCTCCCTGTTGTCAAACCATGACATTTTGGATCTTCAGATGTGCTCCCATGCCGGACAAGGTCTCGGCCTCCCTGTACGCTGGCAGGATTGGCCAGGGATCATAGGACATCACCGGCAGGACTACGAATCACGGTATCCACGTAGCTGGTCACCCCTCAGAGATTCGATTCACCTGGGTGACAGCAGAGATGACCATCATTTTCTCTGGGAGGGATTTTCCATTGGAAATGTTTCCACATTGTTTGTGAGTGTGAATCACTGATATCCCTAGAGCAGCCAAGGTCTTGTTCTTGCTGTGGCAGGTGCCCCACACAGCAAGGGCACGTCTGCAGAGTCGGGTGGAGAGGACCACACAAGGCATTGGGAATAGTCCCTGGACATGGGGAATAGGGTTATGTATCATCACAGCTACCCTTAACCACCGATAAAAGGAGACAGAGGCATTCCTGCCCTGAGGATCTGCTCAAGGGGTCATGGCAATAACCCTTTCCCTGTGCGCTCGGCTACGGTGGGTGAGATTTCATGAAACGAAGCTGAACTGGCAGTTTCCGCTGGAGAGGACTCCTCTCAGAAGCATCAGTTTTTGCTTCACTGACCTCATACCTGCCAAGTGTAGGACTTGAGACAGAAGCTCTTAGTCAAATCGTGATTGTTTTATTAATCATTGAAGCAAATTTGCAGGAAGCCACGCGTTCTAGCAGAAAGTCTGAGCTTTCCCTCCTGAGCCCAGATTGGTGACATTTCAGAAAACTTTGCAGTGCAATCAAAGTGGGGCTTAATTGCCTCATGACACCAAAATACTCTTGCTTTCCTAAAACCACTCGTACCATTTTCCAGTCTTCTCAGGAACCTGGTGACAGGCCAGACCTTCACAGCATGGGCAGGGCAGAGCAGGGGAAGGAGGACACTGCTCGGGTGCTCTCGGGCGTCTGCAACACGGCTGGTCCTGATGCAGGTGCAGCAATGGCAACTGCCGAGCATGCATCCTCGGCTGTGGGTCTCTGCTTCGGAGCTACGAGGTCTTTGAGGTACTTTCAGGCTGTCCTGAGTTGAAACTCCCATACAAACAACTCCCGTTGAAACTAGCCCTTGCTCTTGAGCAGACATTAGCCCTGAGCATCAGCCCCAGACACCTCTGGCAGTAACCGCGAGGAGTATACCCCCAGTGCATGTTTCTGTTCTGTTTATTTTCAAGAGTGTTTTAGTCCTTGGCTTGAATATTCTACTTTTCAACAGGCATCATGAACATGTCTTGCTCCCTTTCGCATGCCCAAGGATAGCAGCATTTGGTGGTTCCTAGTAGGAAAACCTGTTTGAGAAAGTTCTGAGATGATTTTCAGATGGAGTAGGTCCTGCATTTACCTTGGTATAAATTTTAGCTGTAACTTTTAAAACGAGAATTCCCCTGTCCCTGACTCAAACTTAGGAGGAATTAAACTGCAGAACAGACGATGTATTTTCTCTGTTTTGCACTTGACACTGGGACTTTTTCACAGAGGTTTCCAGGTCAACATCAGCGACCCTCTTTGCCTATGATTAATAGAAGAGAACAGACATACGGTGTCTCATCTGACCAAACCATCTGTGATGCTGTGTCTTTTTATAGTTCACAGACCGATGATACAGAATGTACCCTTGTGGGTAGGCTGCATTGGCATGCAGAGTGGGCCACCTTGAAGGTGCAAGTGGCTTTTAATTTCATTTTGAACAAGTTTTCTTTGCTTCTTACAAAACAGGTGGGTTAATCTTCTTCCTTTCAGGCAATGCGTAAAGAAACAACCTCCTATACAATGGAGCTGCAAATCAGATACACTCAGGGGTTTGCTTCAGTAACATCCTGTGAATCTCTCCTTAGGGACTTTTGGAGATGACGAACCAGACAGTTTTGACATCGACTGCTTCAGCCAGCTGGAATTTAAGGATTCCTATAGCAGCCTGACCTGCAATTTTACAGAGCTGCCTCCTCACAACATTAACTATACTCTGGCCCTGTGGTAAGTGCTGTCAGTCCGTCCTTTGGTAA
This sequence comes from Calonectris borealis, assembly GCF_964195595.1. Lineage (NCBI taxonomy): Eukaryota > Metazoa > Chordata > Aves > Procellariiformes > Procellariidae > Calonectris > Calonectris borealis. The sequence continues at coordinate 73,734,069 of NC_134352.1, read as the reverse complement.
ACTTCTGGGAAGCGAAATGCTAAGCACCAGTGAATCATGTTGACATATGCTGGGAAACAGGAGCAGCAAAGCTAGACAAAATTCTGTTTCAGAGTGTTTTACGAAGTTTGAATACTATACTCAGCAAAGAAGAAGAGTTTACTGAAACAGAACATAACTTCCTAATAAGAAAAAAAATCAGCTCTAAAGGGCATTATAATGTCTCCAATAGTCCTGATCTTGCCTCTGTTGCTCTGGAACACCTGTAATTAGGGATGCAGCTCAGCATGAACTGAGAGCATTTTTCCTTTAAATTAAATGATATTTAAAAAAAAGTCAAACCTAGCCTTTATCAAGTGAAAAGTAAAAATGTTTTTGAAGAGACAGATCCTTTCCACAGAAAATTCTTTTCCAAGAAGGCTGATTTTCCACTGCAGGGAAAATGCCTTTATCTATGTCAAGACAAAAATTATGCAATTGTCTTCACACGCACAGACATGCAAAACACACACTAGAATGAGTATACAAAAACCCAACAGTTACCAAACACGTCAGTCATCTCCACCTCTCATTGAGGCCTTTTGAAACTCTTTTCCACCTTTTTTTTAACTGATGAACCTAGCTGAAGAAGCTCAGCATACTTCAGCTTTTCCCTTTGCCTGTTTTTCCTGAAGCTGAAAGTTCTGTGGCAGCCAGAAAAAGAAGTGGATATTTTTTTTATCTTGCTATTCTAATCGCTACTTAATTTTTTTCCACCTAGTTTACTAGAATTCTATTTTCATGGGATTTATTCTGGATTTTGACTGAAATTTTATAGCAGTCCTCAAACACAGAAGTCAAATGGAGGAACACACAGACATATTTCCACCTCTGAAACTGTGCCATATGACTCCTTCATGGCCTGGCTGACTGTTAACCCTGTATTTACTACCACTTCAGTCAACAAGCAATTTTTCTTTATCTTCAGTGAGCATCCAAACCTATTGCCCTATATTTAAAAATGGCAGCACTAAGATAATTTTTAAAGATACAAAGGTTTTTAACACATACATCTCCAATTTAATAACTGCATTTTTTTCTTGGAGAGCTCCAGGACTCTTACTGTGACACATGTCATTTGATTATTGTGCTCTAAGACCATGAGGAAAACCACTATCAACCTTTTAAATTCCTTATTTGCATGGCATTTTTTTCTTATTTCACATGGAGTCTCACTTCAGTTAATGTGAAATGAGCAACCAGGATTCGTCGCTTACTATGTTATAGCAAGACTGAGAAAAAATTAACATTGTGTCACTTTGGCCAACAGTACCAAGGAAGACAGCAATTACGTGTGCTTCAATATGGAGAAGCAGGAAGATGCATATTTCTTAAAATTCACTGATATACTCTCAAATAAAGACATTTGCATGGACTCTGAGATGAAGAGAAGGGTCTGCAGGAGTCTGGTTGTAACTGACATTGGTAAGACACTTAACGTTTTGGACATTTTTAAGATATAGGGGTTACTGGGGAATAAAACAGCCCAGCGTAAAGCCTAAGCATCAATCTGGATGACATAGAGGCAGCATAAAATAGTGTCTTAGTCGGGCATGCAGCCTGGACCGGGGTGTTGGCAGAGTGTGATGTTCCCCTTGCTTCAAAGCCAAACATGATTAACCTCCATTCAAAACGTGCAGCTGAATTCTGGCTTATTGTAACACTCTGCCCAGACCTGAACATAGACCGAACCATGCATATGGGCGAAGCAGCTGTTCCTGAGCGTGGGTGAACTGTCAAGCAGGGACGTTTTGTTCATCTCTTACTAGGGATTGTGCAGTTTCAGGACTGACCAGCGCAAATCTAGTGTGAGCTTAGCAGCACAGGGACTGCAAGGTTGCAAGATCTCACTTTTTCATACGTTGCTTCTCGGTGGAGCCTGTTGCCTGAATGACGTGCTCAGGCATCATGCAGCGCAGAAGGGACACCAAGAGCCCATGAATGGGCTCATCAAAGACACGTTGGGGACTTGCCTAAGCCAAGAAATAGGGAACTCGGGGGAAGAGGAGCTCCTTAGGAGTTATCCCTCTTGGGGATAACTTCTCTGTGGCTCTGGTTCCATTCAAGGGCTGCAGAGAAGCCTGTGTAGGGCAGCTCTGTTCTGCTCTGGTGCCACATTGCTTTGCCTTCCTTTGGCAATAGGCACTGAGACATCCCTCTCTTATGAAACATTTCTGCCCCAGTCCAATAGTTCATAACAATCTTACATTACCTCTCAGTTTATGGGCCAGCCTGGACCATCTCTGGTGGTCTCTCCTTTAGAAACTGTGGGTTCTGCATGGAAGGATTAAGTATTTGGGGGTTGCAGAAGGAGTGGGCATAATTCCTGGCTATATGCATTTTCCTGAGAGGAGAGAGGTGGGGGCTTTCTGTTCCTGTGAGGCTGAGGTACTTCACATGGTGCATTGAGGAAGCCTCAGTGGCACGGACACAGGTCCCTGCAGACCTCAGGCACAGCGTGGGGAGAGTCCTGAGGGCTGCATTTTGGACTAGATGTACTTGCACGGATGGTCATTTGACACAGTCTCCTGCAGACCAGGTCAGGTGTGGGTTCATAGCAAGGGCCTGGAGCCACAGCTCCCTCTGCTATATCCGTCATACTTCGTCCCACTGCCCTGATGGCCACCGGCAATTGTACCCCTACCCAGTTCACTCCCCAGTGCCTTCCTCCCAGAGCAGCAATGGGTTTTGCCATGGGGTCTCCACCTCACCCTGGTTAGAGGGACTGAATTTCAGGTCTTCAAGCAGTGCTACTGCAGGGGTGGGCATGCTCAGGAACTGCTTTCCAAGACTAAATGTCACATCCCTAGGAAGCGCCATCCCTGCTGGTCACACTGCTGCTCCAGGAGGTCAAAACCAAGCCCCTCTCAGGACCAAGGTGTAAGGATGAGCTGGGGCTCAGCATGAGGCTCGCCCAGCTCAGGCCAGTCCTCGCTCAAGATAGGTCACCCTGCAAGGGGTGTAACTCCAAGTGGACTATTTTTTTACTTTTCAAACCCTGTTTATTTAGTAGTAACATTGTTCTACTCCTGTTATATCCTGGTTTGTTATCATTTGCAGTTAAACCTGAAGTACCATTCGATATAAACATCACATACCAAAAGGAGGCAAATGAATATCTTATTCATTATAGTACACCACACTCATGGAAGAAATACTTAAAGGACAAATTAATACACCAAATAGCCTATCGGCAGGAAGAACATACTTGGAAGGTAAGTGATGATATATTGGTGAGCTTACACTAATTTCTGAAATTAAACGTTATCAGAAATACCAGTTCCATGTAAAACCCCTAAAATCTGCATTTCTCCATCTGAAAAGTTGGAAAGGTGCAATATTTGGCATTTGGAAATTTTGTCAGTTGAAACAATTCCAGACAGCCAGCACCCATGTCTGTTAGACACTTCTCCGGGCTAACGAAGCTTCCTTCATTTGGGCTTTGCAGTGGGAAGAGAAGACGTAATGTAACAAACCATCCTAAGTGTTTGGATGGCTTGCTCTTCGCTATGGTTTTGCTGTTATTTTCTGTGCTCATCAGTCAGTAAATCGTATGACCCCTTTTCTTCTTTAGCAGCAGTTTCTTCATGTCCCTTTTTCTCTCAGCCTCTCCAGGCTTCGTGTGCAGCCCTGCAGCTCTCCCACCCTCAGACCATGTGCCGGGCTGCAGCTGCCCGTGAACTGGATCTGGTCTGGGCCGCCCAGCTGCTGGGACCTCTGTGTCCCCTGTCACAAGAGCAGCAGTGCAAACACTGGTCCAGATGGGGGGTGTTTGAAAGCGTGGACTATACCTGTATTTTACAGAGGGAACACAGGAGAACTGTAACTAAGAAAAGAAAAGGATTCAGGCAACCAAATACATTGAAATGAAGAGCACCAGAGCTGCACTATGGGATTTCAGCTTCTTTCCTGGAGCTGCTCTTTCAGAACTTATCTTTTTATGCTGCACAAATTTTTTTTTCCCCTCTCTCTTCTAAGCCTTCCCAGGGAAGCATGTATTTCCCACTGCAGTGTTGGCAGTAGCAAAGCACAGTTAATAGTTCCAGCTGTTTTCCAAAGAGCTTTTACCCGGCATCAGTCTCTCTTCTCGATAGTGTCTGGACTACCTGGCTGTTAAACTAGACTGTGATGCCGTGATGACCACCTGTATAATAACCAAAGACTCAGCGCAAACAGCACAGTACTGCAGGGATGCACCTGACCTTGCACATTTTGCTGAAACTTTGCTGATACTTTTCCTGTGTCTTCTAGAAAAATAATTGGATTTTGTGTGTTCAGACAATAGAGTCGCCATACCTTCAGGTAAAATTACTGGGGAAAAACCTTGAAAATGATGCATCGTATGAGGCGAAAGTGCGTTCGCAGCCCAATGGAGATTATTTTAAGGGCATGTGGAGCGAATGGAGCACCTCCAAGAGCTTCAGGACCGCAAGGGAGGAGCACTCCACGGAGAGCTGTAAGGGCAGAAACCACTTTGTTCCACCTGGAAGAAAGCAGAGCTAGGGGTCCTCGGCTCCCTGGCCAGCTCTAGCGGCAGCAGTGACAAGAACAGGGGGAGGGAAGAGCCTGCGGCCACAGCAGGGTCAGCCCTCACAGGCACCGGGCACCCCAGAGGAGATGACCCAGAGAGCGGCTGTATCGCTCTGGTCTGGGGCCGAGTCTCCACGTGAAGTTAAATCTCGCTCAAGGGCAGTAAGATCAGATGAAGTGCCGCTGTAAGGGCATGAGGGGGGTGCAGCGGGAGGTGAAGGCTGAGTCACTGCTGCTTGCTGCCTGCTGGCGTGCAGGGAGAAGGACCAGCTTGCACTGAGCGTTTTAGGTAAGGCGTAAAGAGCGGTGAAACATGACCCATTTTAGGGCCCTGGATTTGTGTGTGAACATGGCACTTCCATCACAAGTACAAGAAGAGATAAAATCTCACCCTTGCACTTGTAAATATGAATAATCCTTCTGATCCTTGGGGTCCTTTCAGTCCCCAGGGGCACTTCGGCATTATGTGTGTTTGAAGTCACTTCAGTGCTGCTGTAAGGACGCAGCGAGTGGTGGCTTCAACGTGCTGGAGATGATAGCAGACTTCCAGCTGCTTTCATCCAACCTGGGAGCCCAGCTTGGAGCTCAGCCAAGTGCTGATGCTCTGGCAGCCTACATCTTTCCTCCTTCAGGGAGACAGGAGAAATGCACCACTGCACCAGTCCGATGATAGGCAAGTGCGATGCTTGGCATTAATTCTTAATTTATTGTCTGAGGAAACATTACAGTTACGGTGGCTTAAAAGTGAGACATTTACATGCATTGGCTGATGTTCTTTTTCTTTAGATAGCAGCGTGGTCATGGTTATACTCTCCATCCTGGGATTCATGCTGTCCATTGTCATGATTGTCCTGATTGTAACTTTTTGGGAAAACAGGTAATCTAAGTCTCTTTGTAACAGAAAAAGTGTTGGAAGCCAATCCTGTTCTGACAGTCCTACTGCTTTCCCTGTTATACTTGTGAACTATTCTCTTTCCATCTCTGGACCTCTATATCAAGCCGAAGGCAGGCAAAGACTAGAAGTGGGCAATACAAGAGAGGATGTTGGCAGGCTTCAGTCATGGGCTCAAAACACTAGGGCCTTTGGGGAGCTGAAGTCATCACGAAACACGGAGTTGGTGTCTCACTGGAGGCAAATTTGACTCAAAAGCTTCAAATAAGATCCAGAAAAGAAAGCAACCTGTGGGTTTTAGTAAAGTCCCAAGACGTGTTGAAATGGTCTACTGGGGAGATTGCCTCTTTCCCTTTCATAGGCTGAGTCAGCAGGATGTTTGCTCTGCAGTGCTTTCGGAAGGGCAGAGCTCTCTGCAACAATGCCTTGATGGCGTCAGCCACCAGCCCAGCTGGGTCCACATCCAGCCAGCCATGTGGCGAAACCAGGCTCTACATCCCCCACCAAAGCAGTCATGGCAGAAGTGGGACTGCAGATAGATTCATTACACAAGCAGTCCTTTGTCTGCATTGGGTTTTTTTCATATATCGGCTACACAGCAGTAGATAGATAGCTGTAAATATATTTTTAAATACGTGGCTATATATGCTTACATAGAATAGATAGTTGACAAATTTAAGAAAATGAACAGATATGTAGATAAATCTGCTGAAATCAGGATCTGAAGTGAAAAAATCCCAAGTTTAACCATAGGAGATCTTCACAAGGTAGAAAGCCCAGGGCTGTTTGGTGGCATTCAGAGCAGCCCATCCATGACATCCAGCTCCAGAGAGACGGCTGCACGCGAGCTGCTTTTTGGGGACAGCGCTTGGGCTGTGCTAACTCCTGAATTACACACGGGGATTGCCTGGGAATGTGCTAGTTGGCCCCAGTCAAACCATGCCAAGAACAATTTTAATAATTAAACATTTTAGACACTGGAATTATCTGCCAGGGAATGCTCCCTGGTGCTATTTTATTTGCAAGTATAGATGTGGCTTGAGATTTCTAGCTCTTGCTTTTTACTGTTGCTGAGCACCTGCAGTTCTCTAACTTAGCTGGAAGTTCTGCTTATGTAAAACTGCTGAAAAACAGGCTTTTAGATGGTGAGACTTTTTGAACTCAGAGATTTCCCTTTTAAAAAGAAGAGGGTTTTATACATGTGTGTATATATACCCACATATACAGACACATACATAAAATATATATTCATATACATTTACAGCTGTATTTAGATCACTGCAACATTGAATGTCAGTCGGGCAATATTCTCTAGATGCATCATAGTTGAAGGTTTCCAGCAGAACAACATGAGGATTTTGCTAATCAAGGCAGTAAAAAGGAGACCTGTGGGGTAAGGCTACAATACAGGTATCTGAAGCACAGATAGCTGGCCAAGGAAGGGGACAATATGCCGTTCTTTGACTTATGTAAACATTCAGAGGCAAGTATCAGCAAATTTGCACTTTAACCACAACATCTTTTTTCACTTGCAGAAATTGGTTTCACCTTGCAAAACCCTGTTAACACAGCTGGATGCAAATGAGCTCTTCACCAGCATAATTTGCTGCTTTTCCAGTACTTGGTGAAGTGTCTTCCTTTAACTGTGACAATTTGTGCGCTCAAAAGAACAATGACTATTTGGTGACCTTCATAACTCCTCTACTGCCTTTGTTTTATTCTGAAACTTCTCTGTCATTATTCCGGGAAATGCACGCCAGGCTTTGTGAGAACTAGTACAAATAATGCAATATGAAGCTCTGATATCTCAACATGTCCCTCTTCTGCTGCTGTTGAACCCCTTTTTGTCTACTGTTGCTGTTTCAGGATCAAGCCTGCTGTGTGGCCAAACCTTCCTGATCATAAAAAAACACTGGAGCAACTATGCAAGAAGCCAAAAAATGTATGTACTTCCACTATTGTTTTCACCTGAGTATAGACTATTGGGAACAAAATTAACACTCATGAGAGACAGTACATGCATTTGCTGCATGAACTGGGACATCTTTCAGAAATGACTTCTACATTTCACCGAAGAGAGCCCACATTTGCACAGGCAGATGCTAGTCAAGGGTGTGGAAATAACAGACGATTCAACTAGGGCCTGAGCTTTGACTTGTGCAAGGTAACTACAGAGGGCTGGAGAACTTGATACATGGAGAAAAGTTGAAGGAATTGAGTTTGTTTATAGAAAAGAGGAAGCTCGGGGTGGGGACTACTAATCACAACCAAGTAGAGAGATGGTGGAGGTACTCTCGTCACAAGGCTGCATGGTGACAGGACCAGAGGCAACAGGCATGTGTTGCTTCAGGGCAAACTTCATCTGGATATAAGGAAAAAATCTTTCTCCGTGAGAGCAATTAAACATTGTGTAGGTTTCCCAGAGAAAAGGTAGGTTCTCCTTTGCTGGAAGTGTTCAAGGCTTGGCTTGATAGGGCTCTGGATAACCCAATCCAGGTCCTGCTTCTGGCAGAATGTTGGCCCAGTTGGACTCCAGAGGTCCTTTCCAACCGAGACGCTTCAGTGATTCTATGAAACTGTGATCGTGGGGCTGGATGGGGACACTTTGCAAACATCCCTGGTGATGCCCATGTACCCTTACACGGCCAGCAGAATTGCTCATACACCATGCAATACATGAACTGCTCTGCCAAATAAAAGCCAGATGGATAAACGTTACAAACCGTAAGGTGTGGAATTAACCTGTTGCCTTAAAACTATGTGTTTAGTGCATTTTTTCACTAAGAAACTCATCAGCACTGTTCTCTCCAGTTGGTACATTATTAGCATGTTCTTAATTTAGTAAGACATCTAAGACGACTCTCCCACCCCCCATGCTCCCCAGTGCAGGGATTCCTAATGTGTTTCAGGAAGTCGTGTTAAACTTTTACTTCCCTCACTGCTAGATTAGGAAGGTAAAACTGAAAGGAACCACCTGGATCGGCACATGCATTCCTGTGAAATGGCAGGCGTGCAACAGATGCCTGACTCAGAAAAGTTCCCACCACACTGCGTAGAGCATAAAACACTTTCCAGTGGCACTGCCTGCAAGAGACCACTGCATAGATTCAGATTAATACGGAAAATGATTTTAAGTCATGTGATCATTTATTCTCTGCTAACCTAATGTTCAGCCTGCTCAGGGTTACTTTCAGAGTTAGAGAAATAATAATTACTCTTCTAAAATCAAATTAATTATCAAAGAACCTTTTCTCTTAACCTAATACCCACTGTTAACTGACTGTGCTGTTCCCTTTGCCATGCAGAATTTTGATATAAGCTTTAACCCAGAGAGTTTTGGTTATGTTCATATCCATAAACTGGACGGCATTCGAGCAAAGGCTGAACTGGAAAATATTCTGCAGCCGTCAACTGCTCCAGAGACAAACCTTCCAGAAAAATTTAGGAGCGGATCAGACCTGAAGATGATCCCTGCGATGACAGACAAAAGCAACCTAAACCTGTCTGTGACTTACGGAGGAAACTGGCCGGCTGAAGCCCTGCACAGGCTCCTGGGCACCAGCCAGTTTGCAGTCACTGAAGGAAACCGCGGCTCCAGCACATACGAGGTGTGCCACAGCAACGGGGTGCTCCTGTGCGATGATGGTTTCAACCTTTCCTCAGCTCCTCCTCCGGATCCCTCTGGCCAGCCCGGACCAGAGCCCCTAAATGCTGACACCGTACCCCAGATGCTGCCTACCAGTGAAATGAGGTCACCAAACAATGAGGAAGCCTATGTCACAATGTCTAGCTTCTACAAAATTCAGTAAACCTTACAGGAATGATAGCGTACTGTTTTTTTCTCTAACACAAGCAGGGCACTGAAGCTTTCTGTTTTGTTTTCCTGCATCCTGTGAGTTCCCACCTGTGCAACACACCCTGCTCGCAGTGCAACGCTATACCTGCAGGGAAGTGGGTTCTCCCACATTTCAGGGATAAGTGGCCTAATCTCGGCTCTCAGTATGCCGGTAGAAATCTCCACCGCAGCAGAAATTAAATTTAATTCAGCTTGACTTTAATCTTCAGATCTGATTAATCCAGAACAATGACACTGCAGTCCTAGCTGAGGACCACAGCACGTATCGTAAAAGTAAATGAACTCTTCTGTTAATCTCTTGGTTGCAGAGTTAAGCTCTTATTAATGCCTAAGCAAGCAATACAGAAACAAATTGAAGTTAAATAGAATCCAATCTCTTTTAAACAGCAGGTCAACAGTAACTCCTCTGCAGTCTGTGGAAATCCACACATTTGCAAAATGCCAGTCAATAAGGATTGCTATCAAGCATTAATTGCCTGGGGATTCAGGAGCTCGGTCACCGCAAAGGGAGTTTGCTGAACCCCAGGAAAAAGGGCACATGGCCTCACTTTAGGAAGATGTTTTTTCAGACGGATTTTTTTTTTTGAGAGACAGACAGATTAAAACAAAGACAACCCTACACGGCGCTACTTTTTGCTGTTGGAAAACATCTGCCCGGGAGCCAATTTTACGATCCACAGGTACTTCTGCTAGTGGTATATATTAGAGATCTTTCATGTATTATTTCATGTACTAGCAATGTTTAGCTAAGAAAACAAAGTCTCATGTCTTCCTATAAACTTCCTATAAAGTCTCATCTGGGGCTCTGAAATGGATGATGCTTGCTTGTGCAAGCATTAGTGCAGCATGTAAGTACTTTCCACGACAGAAAGGCTGAGCACACCATGTTTGTTTACTAGCATTATTCCAAATGGCTGCATGAGAATACTTTGAATTTGGCCAGACAACGTTCTCCTGCAACATCTGACCTAGGAAGATGGATGGAGCATCATGGATCCTGCCAGTGATCAGAAGACCTATATTTTTTTAAAAGTACCTCGTAAATTGCCTGGAGATAGCTTTTTTTTTTTTTTTCTTTTTTTCTTAACATTATGACAGAGAAAGGCATCCTTTCCTTTTCCATTCACCCTTCTCTGGACTCTGGGCCCAGCTCTAAAGGGTTCCACATGTGCTGCCACGCAGAGATGGCTGAGCCACTTCACAGTCCCTCTGGGAAGCTGCACATTGCCGAGCACACATTTGGAGATAAAGCTGCTACAGCCACATGTTTGCGTGACAGCCACTTTGCTGCACTCTGGGATTGGGGTTCACCTCACTGTGCAGGCTCAGTTCCTCTAGCTGCCTGAAATTCTCCTTTACTGAAACGCATTCACATTCCCAGAGTCTAAGGATAAAGAGGTCCTCTCTCATCCTCAGAGCTGCTCGAATTTGTTCTGACTGGTAATAATCACTGAGATGTCGCTACATTTGATGTAGCCTGCTGGAGAAAAACAGCAGTCCCAAGACAGCAGTCCACCTTCACCCGATGCCAGGGAAACCTTCAAACAGGAACAACCTTATGGTCCCTGTATGCAAAGGGGACGAGGATTTGGCTCAAGGCATTGCAGTGACATTTTACAGAATGGTTTTTATTGTTATTTCTCGCCAAAGGAAACATTGATCAATGAAGCAGAAAAAGACAAAAGCACTGAACATTTATTTGCTTTATAATGCTCATATTTCTTTTTAAAAAGAGCTGCTGGTAATGCTCATACTGTGCTGACTTGCACAGTGCGATTCCAGATGCAGACAGACTGTGCTGGAAAGAGATCCTCTTCCAGTAACACAGTGACAAACAAAAAGGGGATAGAGGAAGAAGCAAAAGCGCATCAGATAAATCCTGTACAGTATGTGCTATGCTTGTTTCGAACTCATACAAACATTTTTAAGGATTATCACAAATGTCTATTTGCACTATTTAAGCAGTAAGGAACCACTCTATAATAGTCTTTCTGTTTGTCCAGAAAGGTATAATGCTCTTTAATACGGGAAAAATAGTAGAAGCCTGATGTTTATTTACTTTAACCACTCTGAAATAGTTATATTTTTCCTATGTAGTACTCATATTTTTGCATAGCTGCTAATGTTTAAACATTTATTCTATTTTCTATGTCTTATTATCTTATTTAATTAGATAACATGTAACCTTGGTTTTATAATGTTTTTACTGTATTAAAAGGACGTGGCTATTTGCATGACCTATTTATGCTGCTCTAATTCAGTCTTCTAATACTATTCTGTCAGGATAGGACTTACTCTGCCCTTACTGAGATTTGGATAACTCCATGGGCTCTACCTAACTTCAGGCAGGATAAATCCCAGACAGCTCAGAGGCCTGAAAGCACTCTAGGGTAACAGCAAGCATCACCCTCCTTTCATCGCTGCCACTCTGCGAGCCAGGGAAGCCTCTCTGCAACTCCAGTTCCTATGTTTTGCACTATATGCCTTTGTTCATCCTGACTCCGACTGCCATCCAGCCCTTGTTATCCAGAAAACAGAGAGGTAACAGCTCTGGGAATCGGGCGGGTGAAGCCGATCTCCTGCCAATGGCTCGTACTTGCTCAAGCGAGCCAGCAGCTTTGCCCAAGCCCCCGTGTGCAGCTGTGAGTCCGCACCACGAGCACCAGAAAAGAAAAAAATAACCTCAGGCTTGCGATAGCGTAGGTATGTGTGCAGTAAGGCAAAGTCCCATATAGGCTGTGACCTCAGAGATGGTAGTTTGTTAATACACTGCTGAAAGCTGACAAATACACAACTGATAGAAAACAGAGCAGCTTTTTGTTAATTACGTTCATCCCAATGCAGCTTTTCTTGTGGAGGATATGGGCTAACTCATGCCAGACAGGGGGGTTACTTTCCTCCGGGCGTGCACCTGGGCCTGTGATGAAGCCTGTTCAGAAGAGTATCCTTCCAGGAGAGCAGCGGCGAGCACAGCCAAATGGAGGGGGGTTAAAGGTTAGCATTAAGGTTTCTAAAGGACCCTGGCTCCCAGAAACAGCCGTGAAACCTGTTCATTGAACCACACCCAACTGCCACCAAGCCAATGCCAACAATTGGGTCATTGCAGCGGTGTTCGGTCAAGTTCTGTCAGGCTGAACTTTCACAAGCGCTAAGCTCCTCCGAGGTAACTCTGGGGATTAGGCTGCTCTGAAGCGTGCAGGGGCTGGCAATCTCCTTCAGCTTTGATAATCTGAACTGTGGGAGCTAAATCTTTTGGAAAAATTGGTCCCTGACTATTTTGCAGATGCTGAGTACGAATATTTGAGCAGTCTTAGTATCAGCATCCCTGAACATCATATGCGATTTTATAGCCATCAACATAAATTTGATTGATAGGTGTATACAGATATAAAAACTTCAGGCTTTTTTTTGGAAAAAAAGAAATCCAAATATGCACCAAAGCAAGAAGCACCACAAACGCTTCTGGTCCATGGCCAGTTTTTAGATGCATAGTACATGCATATGAAGATACAGCCACAGCTCTGACAACGCTTCACTGGGCCAGGACCGAGTTCCCCCACAGGTGTTCACAATTCCCACCTGACTCAACATCCACACAGGGGTATGGCTCAGCTTTCACATACTCCATGCACCTTCTTTACTTCAGCATCACTTTCCTCCTCCACGCTTTCTACCTCCTGTGCTCATACTCAGCTGCACACACAAAAAGAGCTTGGTGACCCTGGTTTCTATGTAAGTGCTTTATGACACTGTGCCTGGAGCTGCGTGCTCCTCCCTCCGCACGTAACCATCGGGCTCTGCCAGCTCTTCTGCGCTCGTGGTACACGCAGCCGCTCTCCCCTCTTCATTTCTCCCCTCATCTATGCGCAGCTCATTTGCACTACGCAAACATCTCCTAGCGGCACACAAACACTAATCCGTGAAATAAAGTCAAGTCTTTTGCCAGTTATAACACCGAGTCACAGTCTAATTTTAATGATGCTGAAAAATGTTAATTACCTCCCAAGGCGATACTTATCCCCTGCTGAATTTATTAGTTTGTTTACCAAATCTCCTCCTCTTGTGCATGTTCATTAGGCAGGCTGGTAAAACACACAAAAATGCCGTGTGTGTCAGTGGGGTGGTAGAAGACCAGCTAAGCATGGGGAGGCAGGCGAACTGTTTCTGCCAGGGCGAAGGGATGGTTAAATGCACATGGTGTGCAGTGAAGTCTGGGCCATGAAACAAACGGTGAAGGGGTGGCCCGGCCACCGCTGCCGCAGGGACACGTGGCCGCATTCAGGGCAGTTTTAGGCAGGCACAAGCTGACCATGAAGCCATCCCTTCTGGCAGCAAGGGACCTGGCGATGCTGGCAGGGTATTTCTGCAGGGCAGGATTTCAGCCCCTTCTCGGCTTCTTAGCAGAACTGTTTATTGACTTGAAGGCCTGTATTTATCAGAAGTACTGCAGTGCTGCAGCCCTGAGGGAAACAGCAGCAGGTTTTTAGTCAATATGCTTTTGGCTCAAGCTAGTTATCTCTTTGGTTGTGAAGCTAACCTTTAAAACCAGCTAAAATGTAACATAAAGGAGACTTACCCTCTCTGTGACGAATTATTTTAGGGTCAAACCGTTCCTTATTACTGTGATCATTAAGCCTCCCAAATTAGCACTCCTGTGTGTAACAGAACATTGGCAAAACAAATCTAACGCATAGACACACAAGAAAACAACTGGCGATGCCAGGAAATGCAATTGCTAATTTATACTGACTATCCCCATGCCTTTGCTCACTCGGCAGCTCTAGGTTTCAGTAAGGCTGTCAGTTCCTCGGCTTTTAAGCGCCACCTGTTGAAACGTGAAGCCGCATGTCAAAGTCCAGCACTGGGACACTTGCTGGTGTCATCAAATCATGCAGCTCTGAAAACGTCGCTCAGATGGGAACTGGGAAAAAAACCAAACCCACAACAAACTAAACAGTGTTTCACTTCCTTATAGTCTCTGGTCCCAAAGAAGTTGGGGCAAATGAAAGCAAAAGTCAGAGCTTCCAGGATTTCTTCATCATTAAAATGAAGTAGGCATCACTGTCCACAGAAGCACTCACTCCAGAGTAGTAGTTCAAAAATTCATCTTTTGTAACCTAAGAATGAGAAAAACAGTGTTTACAATGTATGACGGCTATATACTATCCCAAAGCAAGATTGTTATGTAACATATCCCCATATTTTGCAAATAATTTTTTTGCATCTTCCAGAGAAATCTGATTTTTAGGTCAGACTGTCCTAATCTCACATTAGGATGTGTTGCTGCAGCAAGTTCTCACGCAGCGTTTGGCCCAATGACACTGAGGTCAATGGATTGAGCTTTTGGCTTTGGGAGACAGAGCTGTTGCTATGTCCTGGAAAAATGAATAAAAGAAAAGTTATTACGGTTATTGGTAATTATTGACTGCATAACTTAGATGTCACAATTAAATTTGATTAGGTCAACATTAGCACCATCACCAAATAAATGTAAAAAGCTCCAAAGGTCAGCCAAGCAATAAAAAATGAGAAACAAAGCAGAAATGCATTGGTGGAAATAAAGGAATAAATCTATGCCACAAAGTCAGAGCTTCTCTAAAGCTATAGGCTATTTTTTTTCCAGAAAACGTTCATAAGCTGAAAAAAAAAAAAAAATCAGTGTATTTTGAATACTAAAGTATCAGTGGAAAGTGAAAAAAAAAAATTGTAGCTTTTGGCAAAAATAGCATGTTTTCAATGAAAAAATAACAGATTTATCTCTAGAAAATAAACACTGCTCCCATTTTACCACAATCTCTGCTTTTCCACAGAAAACCAGGCTTGTGTTAACTTTCACAAAACATTCCACTTCCTTTCTTTCTCATTTTTGCTGCTTGCCAAGACGTTCAACAAGGTCTAGATCCCATCCCCATTCTTCAGCTGCAGCTCGTGTTGGGGTCAACGGCAACGTTGTAAGCTGGGAGGAAGCCTGGGTCCAGGTTTCGGCAGAGATGGGGCTGCCGTACCTGGGGTCGACTGCAAACCAGCGAGCTGAAGCTTTTGCATCCCACAGTGCTCCCACCTCCTGCAGCCTCTCTTGGCGTGAGAGCTGAAGAGGTGCTGGAGCCAAAACCAATGCTCGCTTTGAAATCGTGGAGACTTCGAACTCAGCTGGGGCAAACCAGTATGGCCGGGGGCTGCTTCAAATACTGAGGCTGCTCTCAGCCTCCTGGGGACTTGGCATTAAATACAACCCACTAGGAAACCTGCTTTGTGCTCATCCCTTCCTCCTGAGCTGGCTATGGGAAAGGAATTCTAGAGAAACAGGATGGGCTATAATCATCACGAAAGTTGCAGAAAGTGGGCAGCTGCCGACAGCGGCACGTTGCTCTCAGCATTATCTATTTTAGCAAGGAAAGCTGAGCATGCTGCTGCTGCTACTCCCGGTGTGGAGGACAGAGGCTGGGAGGCAAAAATAACCGAAATCTCCAGGCTTGCTCCTTCTGCCAGACAGTGACAGCAGAGGCTGGAAGCCCAGCTCGGGGATGGCAAAGCTCCGCTCTGCCCACGCGGCCGCAGAGGTTTGAGGCAGTACGGTGTAAAAGCTGTTACATAAAGGCAAGTTGGCTTTCATACAGCAACGTGCGCAGGTGGTTTCAGCTGCAAAAACCTCAGCTGCTTCCATCTGCCTCTGCCAAGACAGCTTTGTGCCAGAAGACCAACAAAATGAATCAGATCAGTGAATATACCTTGCGGTCTAATTTCAGGAATATAGGCCAGTGAGCGGGGCTTGCATTAAAACTCAGTTGCTTGAACCTTGAAAGAAATTTATGCTGCGGGAGAGAATATGAGCCAAACAACAGTCCTGGACCATATCAAGCCAAAAATTTCCCCCCCCCCCGGACAAAAACACGAAGCCGCAAAAGCACACAAGGGGCAAAACCAAAATGCAGTAAAGCACGCGGCAGGAGTGCCGCCTTTCCCCAGGGAACACACTGGAGGGAGAGGCTGTCCCCCGCCTCTCCGACCCCATGCCTTCTGCTCTTTCAGGAGGGGGTCACAGAGATGCTCTGATGGCTCAGGTAGAGGTCGGAGCAGAGTTTGGGGGAGGTATAAGGGAGACTTTTCGGAGCACGCTCTTGGCACTGCCTGGCAGGGAGGGCAGAGCTCAGCCCTGACAAGGCTCCGTGCCACAGGGCTGGCTGGAGCTCAAGGTGCAGGCAAAACCTTCGCCTCTGGTATTGGCCCACAGCCCTGCAGACTCAGATGTTCCTATGGTTTATGCCATCCTGTTTAGCGTCTGTTGCACAATCAGAAAGAAGAAATAGTGCTTCGAACACGAATCACCGACCAGGATCTGACAATCTTGATGCTAGCACCAGATACGATCGCGTGCATTGCTACCTATCTCCCAGTATCTGCTGTGTGCACTGTGCAACCACAGACTGGCAGGACAGCCTGCACCACCATCTATCTCCAGCATCTGCTGGGTCTGTAACCAGCACACAGCAGCCTGCAGCTGAACACAGGCGCTTGAGCTTCATTTTTGGCTCTCCCAGATCGCAGTGCAGCAGCCCCAGCAAACAGGGATAGTGAAGTGCTAAACGGTGACCCACTCTTAGCCCTGATATTCCTTCAAGTCTGGTTCAAATCCCTTTAACTTACCTTTAACCTCTGCAAAGTTCTTCCACTGAATCTCAGGTGTGTGTGCCCAATGTGTCATTATGGCTGCACATCTGCTAGTAGAAATTTTCTTACCTAGCAGTCAATGCAATGCCTGTGTTTGTTCCGTGAATTTGCACACGTATTAATCAAATGACATTTTTACAGCATAGATGCCAATTTGTGTTCTATGGCGTTGGATTACTTCTTTATCCTGAAAGCACTATTCCTTTTCTGCAGTTACCAGTTTTTACTCAGATTGCTCCAGGAGCAACTCTGTTCCCACAGAAGGGAGAGGAAACTTTGCCACCGACTTTGAAGGAATCTGAAACCAGCCCATGGAAACATGCTCTGTACAAAATTCGAAATGACTACGTTGTGAAAAATGTCCTCCTGATGCTGAGAAACACACCCAGAGAGCAATGAGGTCCACACGCAGGCAGACGCAAGGAGCCGGGAGCCGCTCTGAGGGCACCGGGGGTGCATCGGCTGCGGCTCTCACCTGCAGGGTGAGCGCTGAGCCCTCCCACCGGGACGAGGGTTTGAGCTCTCCTGGCTCACGTCCTTCAGGTCCCCACACAAAACCCCATTAGTCAAGCTCAGTGCAGAAATCTCACCCTGGAGCACTGAGTTTTCCCCAGCCATCACAGGCTCCGGCTCTGGCTCCGGAGGCTGGGGACAAAGCTTCTGCTGGTTTTAAAAAAGCATAGCTGCTTTTGCTACCTCCTGAAAAGGTATATTGCATTTGGGATTAAGTAAAATCAGGAAGTATTAGCACTGAAAAGACAAACTGGTTGCAGTTATTCAGATTAAAACTTCCTCTGCACTTGATTAAATGTCAGCACAACAGATTGCTGTGGGATCTGAAGACATGAGAGAGTGTGTAAGAAGGAAACAGTTTTTTCATTTTGTGATTCCCAAAGTCCATTCATAAAATCATAGAATGGGTTGGGTTGGAAGGGACCTTTAAAGGTCACCTAGTCCAACCACCCTGCCACGGGCAGGGACATTTTCAACTAGATCAGGTTGCTCAGAGCCCCGTCCAACCTCAATGTATCAAGGGATGGGGCATCTACCACCTCTCCGGGCAACCTGTGCCAGTGTTTCACCACCCTCGTTGCAAAAAATTTCTTCCTTATATCTAGTCTGAATCTACCCTCTTTTGGTGTAAAACCATTCCCCCTTCTCCTGTCGCAACAGGCCCTGCTAAAAAATTTGTCCCCATCTTTCTTATAAGCCCCCTTTAAGTGTTGAAAGGCTGCAATAAGGTCTCCCCAGAACCTTCTCTTCTCCAGCCTAAACAACCCCAACTCTCTCAGCCTGTCCTCACAGGAGAGGTGTTCCATCACTCTGATCATTTTTGTGGCCCTCCTCTGGACCCGCTCCAACAGGTCCATGTCTTTCCTGTGCTGAAGGCTCCAGAGCTGGACGCAGCACTGCAGGTGGGGTCTCACCAGAGCAGAGTAGAGGGGCAGAATCACCTCCCTCAACCTGCTGGCCACGCTGCTTTTGATGCAGCCCAGGATACGGTTGGCCTTCTGGGCTGTGAGCACACATTGTCATCTCATGTCCAGCTTTTCATCCACCAGTAGCCCCAAGTCCTTCTCAGCAGGGCTGCTCTCAATCCCTTCTCCCCCCAGACTGTATTGATACCACGGGTTGCCCTGACCCAGGTGCCATGAGGTTCACACAGGCCCACTTCTCGAGCTTGTTCAGGTCCCTCTGGATGGCATCCTGTCCCTCCGGCGTGTCAACTGCACCCCTCAGCTGGTAAATCAGGAAGTAATTCACATTACTTTTTATTTGAAACACAGAAGACAGATAACATGACACCCTGTTGTGGAACCAAGTAATAAATGAGAAATAAATGGATTCTACTCAAGCTGGCAGGACATGTACAGCTTCTATTTGATAGTAAGTTTGTTTTTCATATAAGGTATGTTGGCACTTCAGTAGCATCACAGTAACTAAAGACTCCTCTTATGATCGATGGCAATCATAAAGAGCCTCTTTCCACCAGTTTCCAGTTTCAGCCAGTATGCAAGTTTCTGGAGGTTTACAGATCAAAGAAAATAATTTGAGTTTGCAAAGCCTTTACTAAGGAATTGCGAGCAGCTGTTGCGCATTCTGGGAGCAATGGGATCATGGACAAAACAAGCAGAGTTTGCACAGGACCAGAGCAACAAGCACTCAGGACTTCTGTGTTTGAACCGTTAGCAGCCAGGCTAAGTAAGAGCTGAAACTTCATCAGTCAAGCTCTTTTAAAAGTCCAGTCTATAAGCCTATACTGCTTTAGCTGGCTGCTAGCCTGAAATGGAGCAAATGTCGCCATACATAAGCATCTCAGTCTGGGAAAGCAGCACAACGATGCGAGAGAAGCAGAAGGAAGACAAAAGGACAAGGAATCAAGGCAGGAATAGACAGCGCACACACACCCCCCCTTTTTTTTTTTACAATTTCCTTTGTGTACCATTTCCCCACTCTATATGAGGGAAGGACAGAAGATCTCAGGCAGCCTCAGTGGTGTGACCAGGAGGGTAGGTTTCCATCCTTTTTTCAGCATCAGAAACAGAAGATGACAAGACAAGAAAGTCACACGTTCTTGAGTTCCCAGAAAGTTCCCTGAAGTCATAGCTTGGTCATAAACCAGTATAAGTACAAAAAGTAGTAAGCAACTTTCAGTGTTGGTGTGTACAGGCAACAGCTACCAGACCAGTACATGTTCCAGGAACAGTGAGAAGAAAATACTATAACACATGTATGTCCTTTTAAGAAAAAAAATTAGTGAGATGATCTCACAGTACAAAAAGAAAGAAATCAAAGTGGGGAAAAAAGCTATAAGCAGGCCCACAGAGGTTTGAAACAAGGCAGGCACAGGAAAGATGCCTATATGCTGAGTTGTAAGCAGCAGAGAAAACGGGGCTTTAAAGAGCATTTTGCATTTATTCTGGTCCATGTCTACCCTTCTTGATTTGTTTCTCCCTCCAGCCTCCTGGCACTGGGAACTCACACTTTCCCAGCAGCAAGCTGGGCAGTTGCTCCATCCCACAAGTGAGACCCAAGAAGCCAAGAGATGCTGCAGTGGTACAGGCAAGAGGGCTACGTGACCCTCCTGGGACAGGCTTCCTCATGTTTGTAAGAGTCTGCCCCAGACCACCACCCTTCCAGAACATTTCGGTTTCCTCCTCTTGCATCCTCTATTGAACAGAGCTGTTTCTAACACTGGAGGAGAGGATATGTTCAGGAGCCACACGGACATGTGGATGTCTCAGAAGAAAGGAGCAGCTCATCTCAGAAAATAAAAGACGTGTCAGGGATGCAGGGAGAAAAGGGACAGATCTGCGGAGTGGATGGATGCCAGATCTGCTCTCTGATTATGCTCCGATCCCCTGAGGCTGAGCCTACCGAAGCATCTGGGAATTATTTCTGCAGATTGACTGTAATTGGCACAGTTACTGGAAACTGTTATTATGGAAAATGAGCGTGTTGTTGTGCATACACTTAATCATGGGAACCTACAAAAGGTGGAGGTAAAGTCTTGCTCCTTTAATCATATGATCAGAGTTTCCAAGCATTCTTCATCATGATGATAAAATAGACATCTGTGTCTATGGAAGCGCTGACTCCTGCATAGTAGTTCATGAATTCTTCTGTTGTGACCTGAGGCAGAAGGATTTAAAATAGGAAAATGAACCTTATTTTTTTAATGCTATCAGTCAAAACCACAAATTGAGAAGAACTCTAAATGAAACTTAACACCTGCTATTTCATGTTGTTGCTAGTGAAAAGGAATCCAACAGGAAGAATGGAGACACTGAAAATTTGTGTAAGTTCACTTCTTCTCTAGAAATAAGAGCACTTGTCCTCCAGGAATACTTGGATGGAAATGAAACGTGGAGTTAAACTAACCTTACCAGAATTGAAGTTAAAATCAGTGCTGCCCAAGAAGACAAATCTTTTAAGGCCTTTTTTTCCAGGGATGCTATAATCTGGTTCTTTGCATTATTATTAATAAAAGTGGATGGGGTTTCTGGTGCAACCCAGAGGCAGCTAGGAGCTTTATATCCATTCACTAGAGAGAAAATATCATTGCTCTAAACAGGTCTCACTTAAAGAAGCAAACATTCTTTCGAATACCTAAGGGTTTTAAATATCTTTCATGGGTATTTTGAGGTTGAATCGGTTTTAAAATGACCATTAAAAAAAAAAAATCAGATTAGCAGATACAAACAGTGCACGTTTCTTGTGATGCCTTAACTCTTGAACCGTACAGGTCATTCTTTGAATAAATATCACATAGAAAAATATTTGGTTTGTGCAATTGAGAGCTAAGTAAAATGTGACAATGGGGAGAAGTGAACACTGTAGACTGTCCTACCATCAGGAACCAATTTACAAGCTTTGCTGACCCTGCCTATTTCAGGGGCACCTGGCAAGATCACCGTGAAGAGGACCTTTCTAGCAGATGCTTAGCCTTGAGCCATTTCTGCTGAAAACATTGTAGGCCTTCAGCTCATACCAGTATACTTAGTGATCTCTGATTCAGGCACAGGAAAGTCACAGTCAGTTCCCAGAAGAAACTGCAATCGGGTGGGCTAACGTCAGGATTGCTGAACAAGAGGTGGGTGCTCAGAGTAACTTTTCTATAAGCTCAAACACTGCAGCATTTATGAGGTACAAGGCACTGAACTTGTCGAGGATCATTCTGGGGACTCATTTAGTGTCTTCATGTATGACCTCAGCACAAAAAGCAGGAACATTTTGCTTGAGGTTTGCTAGATGTCACCACTGCTGCAGAGAAGGAAGGGGACAACTCACGCAGCTGGTACCTCTGAGGATGACACAACAGAAAAAGGGACGAAATTCAGCTCTACCAAGTGCAAAGTCATGCCCAAAGGAAATAAACATCACCTCCCTACAAACTGAGAGCCTGCTGTTGGAAACAAAGTGGAGGATTTGGGTGTAGTAGCCCGCCATGAGACAGGTAGGAGCGCAGCCATGAAAACCCAGGTGCAACCTCAAAAGTGCGAAGTGTTAAAAGACATTCCACAGAGTGCTGATGAAACCTTAGCTAGTTTGTTATTACGAACAGCTCGGACTGAGAATATCACCATGTGAACAGCAGAGGTCTACAATTGCTCAGACCAAAGAAGTTTGCAGTTTGGCTCAGAGACGGTTACAAAGTGGATGCATAAGAAGTCCATCAAGAAGGTGCCCAGGCTTCGCACCTGCACTGGAGAGTCGAGGCAGAGGGCAGGAAGGGCTCCCAGCCCTGCCCCAGCTTGTGGCTCCTCAGGGCGGCCCCCCCAACCCCACCCTCCCTCCAACTCACTGTGGATAAATCTATCTCTATTATAGACTGATTTCCAAGTCAAGTGTCTCAGTAATCACACACACTAGAGAAGGAACTTGCTTTTGAACTGGATCCTGGTATTTATCCTCTTAGGAAGTGAAAAATCCTCCAATTTATGTGGATCTTGAAAATCAGCAATCAGGTGGGTGAGTCTGAAGATATACTTAGAGTAACCTATGAAAGTAGAGCATTAAGGCTACGAGCCTGTAAATTCAATCTCAAATTTACCCTTGCACCTCCTGCAGAGCCCCTTTGCCTCCGAATGCATAAGCAAGCTGCGCCAACAGCCCTACGCAGAGGTTACGCATCCATTTTCCTGTCCCCCATAAAAGTGACCCAAATGCATGTTTGGTATTGCGATCACTCTCACATGTAATAATTTAAGTCAAATGATGAGTCAGATGGTGATTTCATGGCTTGACATTAGGTGTTTCACTTACCTTCCCATCTTTGTCATAGGGTGAATCAAAATTATCCAGAAAGGCCCTAAAAACTTCATCTTCTGTCCAGTCTCCATTTTGGTATTTGGGATGATGCTTTGCATTATACACCCCCCGTAAGTCTTCAATTGTTATGACACCATCTCCAGTCTTATCTAATTTCCTAAATGCCTGCATGATGATCTCTTTTCTTGCATTTGACATGGGAGGCTGTAAAGAAATATTAACAGAATCATTTTATTTCTGCCAACTACTCGCCCAGTTCCAAATTCAAGTAAGTGCTGTTCTTAATAGTAAACCTATTTCAAGGCACTTGGGACAACAAACTGCTGACAGTCTACACTGTCCATGAGCTCAGAAGGGCAATATATCACCAAAAAAAAGCAGTGTGATCGAGACTATTCAATGTCTATCAATATGATAGTAAACGGACAATAAGAGAGAAAATGCTGCCTAGAACGCTTTCCTATTCTACTTATTTTAAATATTTCTAACAAAAAATTACTAATTACTCTAAGCAGTAATTATTTTCTTTCTTAATTGTTTAGACTTCAGCAGAGCAAAGAGGCTCCAACCAAATCAGTCATACTGTGGTTAGAGAAAGCCATCACTAGATTAGTTCATGTTATAAGGAGCTGCATCATAAAATGATCGACAAAGAAGTGAGCTTAATGGGCTGAACCACATAGGTACCTGGACTGCAACAGGAATTTAGACACTTAAATCAAGGCAGCAATTCACAAAAAAAATCACAACCATTTATTTGCAACTGTTCTATTCTGTTCTATTTGCAAGGAGCCTTACACCTTGCCAATAAACTGCAGAGATGTGTTGGCTTCTGAGCTCTCTCATCCACAGAGATGTTGTTTAGAATGATTTTCTTCTTTCGCATATTTAGATGGAAATAGAATATTTGCAGTCCTCAAGAGTTACTGACTTTTTAAACAGAGCTGTAGATTTTGCTAATTACCAAGGTGAACAAAAGTGCTGTGTTTCATGTTCAGCTAATGATGAATCAAAGCTTTTTCTCCATTTAATGCAGTAATAACATAAATTTCTAGACTTACTCTCAGTGTAACAAGAAATTCATCAAAATCAATTGTTCCACTGCCATCTTTATCAAATATCCGGAAAATCTCTTGTGCTTCTTCCTTGTCTATCATCATAGCATAATCATTTAATCCTTTCACAAACTCTTTGAAATCAAGGGTCCTGCTGTTGTCATCATCCATAATCCGAAATACTCTGTGGAAAATGTGCAGTTTGAGAAGAATGCATAGGAAAACTTGGAGAATGCTGCAGCGGTTTAGGACAGTGCCGAAGCACAGGGGCACCTTACTGAGAGAACATTTCCCCCTTGTACAGTCTTCTGAGAAAAAAAACAAAAGAGGGAGGAAAAAAAAACAACAAAAAACCCCCACACTTATTGGCAGCAGAGATGACTTGCTTATATTAGGCGCCTGAATATTACACAGCTGAAGTTAAATGAGGTGAAGGCTGCCTTAACTGAAGGAGTCTTCCTATTCATTACACTTTGAGCTGTCTAAAAGGTGGGCATATAGATGAAATTCCAGCTGGTCCAGAATGATCCCTCTGTGGTCTATGGGCCCTGGGAGGGGTTTCAGGGTGTGCAGCAGCTCCCCCTTCCTAGCGGGGGGGTGACCCACACGCTCGGGGTGACTGCAAAAGGACTCTGGATGCCTCCTACAAACGAGACCATTAGACACAAGGGAATCACACCCCGAGGGAAAGGAAGGACAAAATCCCCAGTATTGAGATACTTAAGTTAATGATAGAAAATACCAAAGAGAAAGGTATTTTTTATGTTGCCCCTCTCTCCCCAGCAGGAGTCTCAAGGAAGCACCCTCCTCTGAGGGACTCACAGCCCTTCAACAGGCGAGCAGGTCAGTCTTGTCTCCCAAAACACAGGAGCCCCAAGCCCAGGCTCTGCGGGTTGTGGCATTTGCATTGGAACCAGTTTTGGTCCCTGCTTAGGCCATGAGCCTCTTGCAGCTAAAACTATTAGGCTGAATAATGGATTTGACTTCTTAGACTCACCTGCCAAGTCCTTTGATGCCTGCAGATCCCCTTGCCAAACACTTCAGGCGAAGTCTTTCTACGGGGTCGGTGGTTTTAGACAGGTCTCTTTTGGCCTGAATTGCCATCTCTCGGTCATGCCTTGCGGTACCCGGCATCTGGAAGACCAAAGCGCTCATACGGCGCGGATTCACATAGACAAGACAGAGTGCTGAAACCTGCCTTAGATGGAGCACCCCAAATGCCTCACTTGCAAGGTGCTGGCAACTCTCTCATGAGGACTCGTTTTGACCCGCTATCTCCTTTGCCTTCTATCAGATATCCTTCTACCAGAAGGGGAAATTGCCAATATGGGTCACCAGCCCTGCAAGGAGAGCTCAGCCAACCACCCTGTGATTAACCCAGATGCAAATGTGAAAGTGTGGGTAAGAATTTGCAGCCTACGGTGTACGTACACAGTGAAAACTGATGGACGCAGCCAGGACAGCACTGCTGCCTCCGCATCCCCAGCAGCCCTCCTCAGCCTGGCCAAGTCTGCAGTTAGCATTTGCCCACAGGCAGAACTGTGACAGCAAAAATTGTGCTGGGTGAGGACCTTTTCCTTATGTTTGCTCTTGTTCCACTGTAGTCCTAATCCTCCAGAGCAGGGCTTTCCCCCATTGCACGCCTGAGCAATGGCGATCGCTCTGAGACCTGACCTCGCTTACAGATCACACCTCGTGCTATTTTAACACAACTGCAGAACAAATTAATACCTTAAACTTGCACAGCGTTTAGCACCCCAGGATTTCAGGACTCTGCCAACAGTCACGTAAGCCTTCCAGCTTCCCTCAGAGGAAGACAGCGGAATAAAAAGTGGGCAAACCAGCCCGTGCAAGAGCACCACCACGAGCAGCACGCCCCGGCTGGCAGAGGGTCGCTCCTTCTCCCACAGGGATTATTTGTGCCGAGCGCTAAGAGCACCAGGGCTGCCCATGCCCATACTGACATTTTAGGGGCACGTTGAACCCTGGCCCCTGGGCACATGCTCAGGGCCAGGACTGCCACTCCCTAGCCTGGCTGCTGGATCTGCAGGCCACGAAGGCCCCCAAAATATTTTCCAGTCTTTAAAGCATCACTGGACCAGGGCATGAAAGAGTCACAGAAAGGCTGGGCACGAAAAAAGTCACAGCAGAGCTCTTGACTCGGAGGGCACTTGGTGCTCTGCTGAGGGTGCTCTGGGATGGGGAGATGAAGAAGATGGGCAGCCCTGTGAGGCATCGTCAGTGCATGTTGCACTTCCAACCTCGTTGTCATTGCACGTGATGAAGTGTGAGTTGAAACTGTCAAAGAAACCTTCTGAGAAACACGGAATTAAACTGTTTCATCTCAACTACTCTGCTCCTGTCTACAGAGCATTGGCTACGGCAGCTGGTAATGTCATGTGTGCTGACTTTTGCAACCCCTTCAGACAACACCAGCTGGGCTTGGAAAAACAGAAAAATAAAATGTTTTTGTTCCCTCCAAATGGTTATTGTAGAAGTCTAGCATGGTAGAAAAGAGACCATTTCAGCTTTTGCTTCAGCCAGAATGAGCAAAGTTCTTCTGGGAACTCATTAATGAGTGACCAGAAAGACCTTAGAGCTATGTGAGATCAGCAGTCAAAAATGTTTTCTGCAAAGAATGACCTGTCCTTAAGGGGAGATGTTTAGTTGGCAAGAATATAAAATACAGTGAGGTTACATAAACACAGTGCAAACTGTATTTACATTATATAATTATGTATTATAGCTTTTATATATAAAGCGTATGGACCTATATACAGAGTGCATAACACATGCATAGCACTGTGCAGTATGCCTCTATACTGTGTTATGTATTTATATAGAGCTATAAATACTGAGACCAATGATGACATAATTCGCCTCCACAGCACGCTGCAAAAATCTACACAAACGCACACCATGCAAGGAGTATAGTAGCTCTTTGCCTCGGGTTCAGTGGAGGCATTTCCAGTATACTGCAATGCGCATTAGATAATCATTGCAGCGAGATTAATGAATTGAGGCTAGGGAGGGATCATCTGATACGGTATCTATTACGATCTCCTATACCTCAATAAAAGCCACTGAAACTGGCCAGTTCTCAGTTATCTCTGCAGTAAGTACAAAGTTTGCTTCTGCACCTACAAGCATTTCTAGCTGAGAACTCACCATCTCCAGGCTAAGTTGTTCCAGTGTTGAATCATTTTCTTTTCAAAATACGTTCTTTGTTTCTAGCCTGAATTTCCCCATCATTAGATACTGTTTTACTTTCTTTTACTAGATTAAAGAGCTACCTATTAAAAATTTGTCCAGATGCAAACACTCGAAGGTCCCTTTTAAACCCTCTTTGGCTAGGTAATTAGGCAGAGCTTGGTACTCTTGGCACAAAATTACTTTCCAGATGTTAGATAATTCTGCCATTGTTCCTGAACTTTTCCAGTTTTTTCCAGTGTTCCTTCTGAAGCAGGACAGAGCACTCTAATAATAACTAATGCCATAGGCAGAGATATTCCCATTTTTTTTCCCAAGGTACGATGGTTAAAAACACTAATAGTAAGTATTTCTGCTGCTCTTTGCAAATCTCCATTCTCTGTAATGTTCAGTAACAAAATCACCAACACTATGTTGTTATATAAAACTCAGCAATTAAAGTCTGTTTGTAAAGTGATTGCACTTACACATTACACTAAAGCCTCTTAAACATGACCTGGCTTCCTGTGTCACACAGCAGTAAGCGTTTGAGAATCCCTTCCATACATTCAGTAAACACAGAAAACCAGTTAAATATAAACCTTACTACATGCAAGTCTGGTCCATAGTAACACGTCTACCACTTCCCTATTTCTGTTGGCTGCTGGTTTAAGCTAGAAATAAATCCTTCCCAGGCTATTAAATGACTATATTGCATTGTAAGAAAACAGATTCTGAATCAGAGCAAGGATGGAGGAATCACAGTGGTTCACATGCTCTCTCCTTTCATTTTGCTTTTGCCCCTTTTTGGATAATGTGAAATAATTAAAGATACAGTCAGGATTTGCTGAATATAACAGTTCTCTGTATACCTTACAAATCTGTTATGCATTAATAACCATTACTAAAACAAGACAGGGTAATAACCATAATTTTGCATGTTTTTGATTCTTACATCTCTTCCAAGACCATCAGATGTCTCCCACGGTGAAATGAAAAAGGGGCTGCTTAACTTAATTCTGAACGCCAGAGAGTTTTGTTTTGCGTAACAGCCTGGGCTGTGAGCAATTACAATACCCCATGTCCTCAGCATTGTTTGTTTCTATGGGCAATGTTGTGTTGTGCAGGCTGAACAGAAATGATTGCCTTTCTTCTCAACAAATACAAATTTTGGGTTGGGTTTTTCCAGAAGAACCTTAGGCTGTTCAACAACCAGATCCCTTTACATCCCTCTATGCCTGAGGCTTAAACCTGGAAAGAGTCAGATTTAATCTAAGCTCAGCACCATTCGTTTAGACGTTATCCTTCAGCTGAGCCCAAGAACCTCCTGTGAAAATCCTGAAAAACACCCCAGAGTGGCAGGCAGAAACCCATACCAGCCTCTGGATTACCGTAGGCTCCTGAAAGCCCCTGTCCTGGCCAAACGCATGGGTCGCACACCACCCCTGAGCAACGATCTCAGATTCTGGGAATAGATTAAGTGGCCTAAACCAATTGCACGCACTTGGTTTATTCCTAATAATTTCATTAAATTATTAAGAGCATGAAAACAGTGTGAGTATGTGGCAACTATCTAAACACCTCCTTAAAAAATCTGGCTTCCCAGCCCCACTGACCCCTCTGTAGCAGCCTCCCCTCTGCCTCTCCACATCCCCAGCATCATCCGGCATCCCCTCCCATCTTCTGGCAAGTGGGGCATTACTGCTCTTGCTATTTTGCGTATGTGTGTGTGTATATATATATATATATAAAAAATTATATATGTATATTAAAAAAAAACTACTCTTGGCTGAACTGCAAGCTCAACTGATCAGAGAAGCTCACTGCGACTAGCAAAGAAGAGAGAAAATCCTTTACCTGCAATGCTATCCCCCGCCGGGGGTTTCCAGCCAGGACTTGGGAGGTGTCGGGGGGCTGGGACGGCGTCGTGCCCCTCCTGCCTCCCCACTCCCTGGCTCTCGCCGGGCTCAGGCAGCGAGCGGAGGGGATGCAGGGCCGTGGGCTCACTGCAGAGCTTCCTCGTCCATCTCGTTTTACTTGTTTACACACCCGGCTGCCTCAGCCCCCCCCTTTTTTGGGAGGCCTGGAGTTTACCAGCCGGTCTCCACGGTGACACTGGTGGCTCGGCTGGCCCGACCTGCAATTACACTGCTTCCCTGGGCGATTGCCGCTGGGTTGCAAGAGTCCTTTGATTTAACCTCTTTTTAAGTCAATGCCTTCCTTCTCCTCTCTGCCCACATGGGCTGGGTAGGGGGGGGAGTGGGAGACACCTCGAGCTGCCCCTCACCCAGATGCCCGGGGATGCCTGCAGGAGGGTGCAGCATCGCCGTGCCAGCCTTGGGCATGGCTGTGTTTTGATAACATCTTTCTCCACTCTGTAGTTGATAGGGTTGAAAAAACTTGCTGGTTCAATCGTTTACTCAAAATACAGTAGGAGAAAATAAGTAAAAGCCTGTTGATTGTGTTTCACGAAAAACAAGTTGCCAGCGTATTTTTTTTCCTGCTGATTAATTGCCATTTTGAAAACTTGCTGGCAGTAAGAACCTCTGGGGAGATGCTGAGACTGTGTGTATTTGCAGCAAGAAGAACACTGAAAAGGTTAAACACCCATACAATGAGGAAAAATTGCTCTCCGACTAGACACAGCTATTAACAACTCTGTCTGCAGAAGGTCACAAGCATTATCGGTGACATAGTGTAACACTTGGGGAAGGAATCGGTGTATTGATGGACTCCTTAGGGGTAAAAAACAGCCCATGTTATGCTCCCTGGCCCTCCCCGGCAGCAGCAAGCTGAACACACAGGATCAGCGGTGATGGCAACAGCAGCCCGTACAAGTCGACGTGAGAGTGCATGGGAAATGGAGAGAGAGCCCAGTTCTGATAAAACACTGAGCAAGAATGAATAAGTGCATTGTCTCCTGACGAGCAGAAAATGATTTTAGGCAATTACTAGAGTAATAGCATTTGCATCCTGGCGGGCTGCTTATCTTTCATCGACAGGTACTTCCTGGTACTAAACCAAAGCTTGTGCAAGACTTCGTATGTGCTTTACGTCTCCCATCTGGCAACTGATCGTACATTAATGCAGAAGCAGGAAACAATCCTTATTTAATCATTCAGCGATTTAAAAATATTGGCTTTGTGACAAGGTAACATCCCTCCGTCTGCTATCTTTGTTTTATGAATTGATCTCCAGAGGTCTCCTGGGAATACAGGAGAGATAAGGGGCTCCGAATGCGACCTGGGTGGCCGGCGCAGGAGGAGCAGCCCCTGCCGTCTGCCAGCGCACACTGCAAAGGCAAAACGGAGACACCGAAGACTGGAGAAATAATTTTCACTGAAGAGCAACTGGGCCCTTGAAATTCAGCATCCCACCTGAGTAAAGCAATTCTTCAGATGCAGAATTCGCACTCACTTTCAGAGGGGTGCATGTAGATTGGAACAGCAAGGACAGGCTCTTGAAAGCAAAAGAGTAAGTTAATTCGACATCTGGATAGTCAGCTGCCTTCTGCTGCCGTTCCTGCCCTCTGCCAGGGAGCCCAGGCACACACATACACACACGGACGTTCAGTCTACCGTCCACGCACTCCTCTGAAAACTGGACTGTGCCATGGCTGAGCTGGTTAATGAGTTACGAATTTGAACAATTATTAATGTGCTTTCAGGTGTCTCAGATTGCAGCAGGCTGTGATTAAGTTTATTTGATTGTACCTGCTCTGTTACTGTGCACAAAGCTGTAAGCAGAGCTCAGTGAATTCAGAATTTATCCTAAAGGAGATAGATAGAGCTTTCATCAGAACTCTGATGGAATTTTTCCTCCTCATTTTCTAAGTAGCTCTGAATATATGCCTGTTTGATTTTTGGTTTTGCTCAGTTTGAACAGCCTGAACTGTCTGTTCCGTTTGTGGTTCAGCACTGAACCTACTAAGTTCAGACTGAATCTACTAAGAAAAAAATCTGTGAGATCTAACATGACCTATACACTCATGACAAAGACTGAGAACTTGTCAATTTAAGTTTCCAAAAATTCATATTTCTTGTTGAGACTAGGCAGGAGGGAAGGCATAAGAAATGCCTTATAAGCATTATAAGAAGTGTCTCAAAGAAAAGAGAGAAGCCACTGGGCATTTTGCCAGAGTTAGTTTACATGCACTAGCATTGTTTCTTAATGTGCTACCTGTGACCATCGCTGCTGAGAAGTTCTCCAGCAGGGAGAACTGCAGGTATGAACACGTCCACTTGTACTTGGTAGCGGAATCAGCATGGTGTTTAATTTCCAAAACAACTAAATTAGCAGGTTAAAAAAAAAAAAAAAAAAGGCAAGCATGAAGTATCAGAACACTATACACCAAAGACGACTAATTTTAAAGGATAAACCTTTGGGGTTTTTCCTGCCATTAAAATTGAGGAATTTTCACATACACCAAAAAAGAAACCCCCATGGTAAGTAACATTGTCAAGGGAAAAGTATTCCCATTTTAAACCAAGCTATAATCCAATTAAATTGAACTCCCAATCCAAATAAGATGCTTTTACATCCAAAAATGCTGTCTCCCTGTGTGGTTCGTAGTTATCCAGCTGAAATTAATTGTGCTCATGATTGGTCTCCAGAGCTGAGACCAGCTGGCCTATGCAGACCATGCCCATGCTACCGAACTCCTTCCCAAGAGGGTGATCACATCCAACTTGCCTGCTGGGGACGGTCCCCAGCCCTGCTCGTAACAGAGACGCAGCCCAGTCTCTGCACTGGGTCTGACCCCACAGCAGTGACCCTCAGCTCATCCCTCCGGGCTGAGGAGCCTTTCCAGCCCGGAGAGTGCACGGCGCTGCCCGATGGATCGCTCTGTCCGGCTACGCATCTTCAGCATTCCTCACCTTTACCTTGCCTTACCTTAGCTTTTCCCCTCACATTGGGGAAGCACAAACAGATTTTTTTTTTTTTAATGCCATGTCTGCTGTTAAAGGCATGTGTCGCTTGACAAGTTTTTTAAGGTGATTTGAGATCAGGAGTGTTCCAGAAAAGGGGGTAGTTACTTTGAAATATTTTTTTCTTGCAAAGCTACCACAAATCTGTTTTCAGTTGGAGAATGGAAAAAGCTTTTTAAGAAATTTAGCAACTAATATTTACCAACAATCAGTTATTTTTTATCCGGCAGCTTGAAATAATGAAACTTTAAGTTTTTTAAAGATTTCAGGCAAAGTGGAAAAAACTTCATGTTGTGGGGTTTTGGTTTTTTTTATTCTCTCACATTTCTCAAAAATGTTGACAAGCTTCTGCCAACCACAGTCAAACAATGCAACGGAGGTCTGACATGCATGAGGAACTTGTATGCTCAACCCCCTCTCTCTTTGCTCCAGAGAAGAAAACAAGTTAAATGGACCCCGTGTTTAGTAGGATCAAATCCCTTTTGATGCTTTTGAAAAGCTATGCTTGATCATTGCAGAGGGAGGAGGTACGGCAGAAGAGGAAAGCAGTCTGCAGCTTGCTGCAACAAAACCCAGAACGATCTGTCCTCGGTGAAAAGGGCAAAGAGAAGGGAGCCAAAACCAGAGAGAAGATTTCAGTTAGCTGCTCCTCAAAGAGGCCTCCCTAAAGATGGTCACAAAGTGCTGGAGTAGGCTGGGGAAAGAAGAGTGGTTGTGAAGTCTCTGCTCTTGGCACAGGCACATGCCAAGAGGGGAAGTCTTGATCATTTTTTGTTGTCCCTCCCAGTCCTCTGAAATGTGGATTTTTACAGGTATAGATCATGCAGGCACAATTAGGCAGGAGGGGAAAAGGCGGTAAGGAAGCAACGTCATTAGTTGCACAAAAGAGGGCAGACGCTCTTTCTTCTAGGACATGGGCAAAGCATGGGCTGCAGGAGCGGCTGGAGGCTGCGGGGAGGAGAAGGTGTGTCAGTTGCCAGTGAGGGGAGTGCTTCGCTTGTCAGCCTGTGGAGCCTGTCTGACTGCAGCTGTTACTTCAGTCTGTCTGGTGCCATTTCTAAAATGACCACAAACACGATGTATTTTTTGTTGTTGTTCTCTGGAGCTTCCTCTCCAAATTACCAGGGCCTGTTTGGGTTCACCAGAAACTTGCTGGTGGCGTGTGAGTCAGATGCTTTTCCCTACCAGGGCATGGTTGACATTGCAACACAATTCAGCACAGACCTACCAACCCCAACAGCCACCTTCTCACTCACTCTGCTCATCAACATACTGGTGATACACCATCGGTCTAGGGAGCTGGAGGGTTCCCTTCTCTCCATGGCCTGCTCACTTCAGAAGTGAGTTTTGTCAGCCAGAAGGATTAGCTATTGTCAGGCCCCTCTGCACATGTTGAGCCCTGAGATGGTGCCACTTTGGCATTTGAGTTGCTGTTGTCCCAGTGAAGATCTCGTTTCCCTGGCTGTGAAGAGCAGATTTGTACAGGGATGAGTCAGCAGACTAAAGACCCAGGGCCAGATCTCAAAACAGATTAATGCCAAGTACTGGCATTTATCCTCTCCTAATGCTGCAGTGCCCAAAACCTTGTGGCTTGTGACAACCAGAACCGGAACAAAAACTCCTTCAAAAGTATGGCTGTTCAAAGAGGGTTCCACCCAATTCTAACCTGGTCCCAGAAACAGTGAGAGCCCAACCATATGTACTCAGGGCCATTTTAAGCACCAAGAATACCCCAGGTATCTGCATAAAGCTACACAGGACTTACTGAGCTCTCCTTGGAGAGGAGCTGCAGGGATGGCAGAACACCTAATGGTACCAGATGCTGACATTCCTGAGCTGGAAGTCACATCTATAGAGCTATTCTCCATGAGTTTCTCTAGCCCCTCTTTGAACCCATTAACACATTTGGCCCTTTTGAAAATCTCACAGTAACAAATTCCACAAGCACTGAGTTGTCATATCCTGCAGGTCGCATCTACTGTTGCAAACAGCCATTCAGATTTTGGGTCATCCTCACTGATGAATGAGGATTGGAATGCAGAGGTGATATAGTTGGCAAAGTCCATCAAGAGTGTCTCTGCCAACAGGCTTGCCAACCTCGTGACGAGGGCTTTAATCCAGGTTTGCTGGGACTCATGACCAAAGGAGAGGCATGGGGTGGCTCTAACACTTTCCAGCTGAAAGCAGCACTGCTGGCAACCAACTCAAGTGCTTCATAGCACAGATGCACATGCACAAGAAGAACAGAAGGAATTAAAAGTCTAAGTGCACTCCTCCTGTACTAGTTTCTTCCTGTTTGCCTGGTGTAGGAGTCAGACTTACAGGTTTGTAACTCCAGGCTAGGTCATCAGACATGGCTTTCTGAGGATGCTACTTTTTAGCCTTGGTGGAATTAAATCTGCTTAGCACCTGGTGCACCTTAGTAAGTCTCTAAATTTTAGGTCCCTGGGAAAGTGTCTCTCTTAAAATAAGTGCACGCATTCCCTACCTAAACAGTGGACACGCCCAAGGGAGTTTGGTGTCCATGTCCCCCAAAGTTTCCAAGGGAGCGAGGCTCTCATAGACATTCATAGTGCTCAGCAGAGAGATGGGGGATCTGGCATCAGAGCCTGGAGCGCTGATCTGAGCCCACAGCTCTCAGGGCATGTATATAGGAAAAAGATGAAGACAGATTCCTTCTCCCTTACCTCCTGGCTCTCTACAGTTTGGCTTTTGGATTGTTTTTTCCAGTATCATCTTCCAGCATCCAGTCCACTGAGACAGGAGACTCCAGCTAGAGCTTGTGAACTTCTGTGGCTTTGTGAATGAACCCCCACTTTCTTTGGGGTTTGGCAGCAAAACTAGTGTTTTTCAGATATCAGTGAGTCCTAAATAACAGGCTCAGATGCTGCAGTCCTTGTAGCTCAGAGCTTATTCCTATTTTAGCAAAAATCACATCCCTACGACTCTTTCACTTTGAGGTGATGGAGGGGAGTCTGCTGGCAGGTGAGAAGAAGAGTATCATGGACTTTCCCTTTCAAAGGCAATCCTGTGTTTGCTTTTTGCTGTAAATTAAGGCAAAAACACATTTGAAATTTCTGGTGAAAACGCTTTCCGCAATGCAATTTCAGGTAAATCATAATGTCCAGCTCTGGTAAACTCAAAGTGCTTTGGCTCTGGCATGGATCTTACTGCACATCGCCAGCCAGCCATTGTTGAAATAATGAAACACGAAGATGCTTCTCTTTCCCCTCTAGCTTTTGATATGCAAAACATCTACCCTAGTTTTAAAATTCTGGGGTTTTTTCATGCTTCTTAACATGGAATGAAATACAGAGAGTTCCCTTCAGTAGCTGCACATGATCTCAATCCTACAGGCTTCCTTTCTCCCACACGGCAGTTTTGGAAATCGAATTAGAGATGGCTTTCTGTACTGTTCTGTCTCTTTCTGTTACGAGGCATTAAGGGCTTCAGCCAAATGGATCTTACTTTAAAAGTCCTTTTTTAAAAGAATTCACATGAAGGAATGCATGTAAACTAGTTCCATCTGCTTACTACCCCCTGTGTATTACAAACCACTGAAATGAAAAAAATCGCAGTCCTGAGAGGATTATTTTACGAGGAAGATTTTCTCATGCCTTTGACACAAACGACTCAGACCTTTGACTCCAGTTTGGCAGCATAGTACTAGTGGTAGAAAAGGTCCTGAAATATGTGTTTATGCACTGAAAGCTTAATTCGGTGCAGGATGATAGGGGAGGTGAAAAGAAAACAAGAGCTGTTCCTTGCTTTGCTCCTCCACTCATAGCTACTGATCTCTAAAACTTCCAAAATATGGATAATCTCTTTCATCAGTGAACACTCAACTAGAGACGTATGGACTTGCATTGGACGTACTACATCACAAAAATTTAAAGGAGCCCTCCACACGACAGCATGCCTTATTCCCTGAGAGGCAGGCAAGAAATGCTGGGAGGTGCAGTGGTGTAGCCCTGTAACCTGGCATCGTCTCTGCTAGCAGCAGGCCACCAGCGTCGCAGTGAGTTTGCAGAGCTTCAGGACGAGGGCCTGCCGGGCTTGCTTTGTCTGAACTTTTCTTGATCTGCCTGGAGCTTTGTTTCACTTCCTCCTGTGACAGCAATTTCTCTAACTGACCAGCTGCCTATAGTAATTTGTTTTAAATTTGTTTATCTGTGTATGGTGCAGTTTTATACAGCTAGCAGTAACAAGTAGTCATTCTATGTATAATGAGATGATTACGACTAACACAATACAGGGTTGAGAAATACCAAACTGGCACAATTGCAGAGGCCTTGAGAACTGGAGACACAGGATGCAGTGTAGAGCCGTACAGGCATGAAATGATAAAAGCTGGGGCGCAGGCTTGGCATTGGAGACCACA
Source organism: Calonectris borealis (assembly GCF_964195595.1). Classification (NCBI taxonomy): domain Eukaryota; kingdom Metazoa; phylum Chordata; class Aves; order Procellariiformes; family Procellariidae; genus Calonectris; species Calonectris borealis. The sequence goes on along the minus strand of NC_134352.1, from coordinate 73,697,780 downwards.
GCTCCTCATCAATGGTCAATCAGAGAAATGCGGAGCTGGACAAAACTGGGTCTAGGGATAGCAAAGAGAACAAAGAGATAGCTCTTAGCATATGTGAAATACACCACATACAGTAAATTCAGCTGTAACATGGAGCTGCAAACTAGTGGAAAAAAAGAGAAAGGTGTAAATGCATGTTAGGAAACACAGACAAATGACCTCAAGTAGATCCTAGAGCAGCAGCGTGATAATATTCCCGACAAAGGACACCACAAGCTGAAGATTTACAGTGTTAAGTCATTCTGCAGGCTGAAGATGCTGACTTTAAGACCCAGAGGAACAACGCAAGGGTGAGCTTAATCCCAAGAAAATTGATAAAAACTGGGTGTGTGTTATAATTTTAATTGTATTATGTATATAATTTTAACTGCATTATTATTCTTTCTTTTTCTGTAACAATTAGATTTGGATTGGCAATAACAGACTCTTCAGATTTCAATTAACAATAAATTCTTGGCTTGACTTATATGTAAGGTATTCTTTCTTTTTGCCCAAAAACAGGACCTTGAGTGTAACAGAAGGGAGGAAAGGTGAGCATGAGGGCCTCTTCAAACTCAGCTCCTAGCAAGGGGCCAAAATGCACTCTGTAATGTCACTCCTGCTGTTTCTGAGGCACATCACGCATGTTGCCAGCTGCAAACTGCGTCAACGGGAAGTTTGACTGTTATGTTGCGTGTGGTTATTTTCACATCCATAGAGCTGAGGTCTGTCCCAGCAGTGAAATGGCTTTGCCCCTTCCGAGTATTTCTCTTGAAATGGGATGGTGGTTTTTTTCTTAGCTGGGAAGTTAGGCAGGAGATGTCTCCCTCCATGCTGGCTGCAGGGTAGTGATGTCGTTGTGCACACCAGGCACTTGACCCTTGATCCCTGTTTAGCATATAATCAAGAATGATTTTAACCAGAGTTGATACCATGTGTTGGTTGTGCAGCATTTGGCATCGGTTATTCGGATCTTCCAGCAAAGATCCTCCTGTCCAGCCTGGGAGGAAATACGCCCCAGCTGTGACATGCTCTTTCCTTCACACCAGCAAGCTTTGTTCTCCTTCCACCTGCCCTCTATTTTAACAACTGCTGGGAAACAAAAAAATCTATGTTAACTTCTCCTACATGCACACAAGCTTTTCTTCCATAACCCAGGTGCTCTTGTCTAGCTGCAGGTTAGGCATGAGTGCCACCAGGAGTAGGAAACCGTAGCTCCCAGGCAATCGTTCATGACCCCACCTTGCACAGTGCAGTAGACATCTATGTAGCTTGCGTGGGAAGGGACCAAGGAGGGTTGTACGGTGGCACAGTTCTGCAGGGACATGCTGGAGAGGACATCTGACAGGGAAATGCAGAGAAGGAGGCACACCCAATGATGCAGAAATGGTAGCAGGATTCCCAAAACTTTTCTAGCTCCACAGGCCAAGTTACAATATGTTACAGACCCTCCTTTGTTTCGAGACCTTCTCCACTAGTCAAGTCATAATTTCACTCCCAAGCATAGTTCCTGCTGATTTTAGAAGTGCGGCATCTAACGTGCAGTTAGGCCTGAGGCAATTGAGATGGAGTGTCCAGTATCCACACTTCTCCCTGAAGTTAGTCACCTGCGCCATGACCATTTACGCTAGCTATGTTCTTACTCTGCGTCTCACTGTGTAGCTCCACTACAGACACTGGTGTTGATGGGGACCCTGCCGCAGTACAAACCAGTAGCAGGAGCCAGGAAGCAGTCATTTACACAGCATCAAGTCTAGGATACTGGCACAGGCCAGCATTTAAGTGTTTGTAAACTAGTTTTTCTGCCTGAAGACCTGTCCTTTTTAAAACCAAGTTGGTCATATTGTGTCAAATGGATTTACACTACTGAAAAATGTAGTTCAGCCATATCAACAAGCACCCAGACAACAATTCCTGCCATGCTTCTGATACACCATTCCTGCATTTGAGGCCAAATAATGCTAACAAGAATTTGTTAACATTATCTACCCAGAAATTGCATAATCTGGCATGTTTGTTATCTACAGGAGGAAGTCACTATCTTCTGATGGATGAAACCTCACAAGTTTTTGTACAGTCACACGATCCGGATGTCACCAAAGATGGCTGTTTTGATGATGCCAAGCAAAAAAACAAAAAAAACAAAAACCAAAAAACAAACCAGCTCACATGGTAACAACAAAACGTAACAAAAAATTTCTCAGCATAGAATATTACAAGAATACTATGAATCCTAATTCTACTACTACTGTAAATATTGTGTAAGCTTTAGTAACGGTGCGTTTAGTCCACCACCAGTTGCCTCTGCCAAGGACAGAGGCTGCAGTGCTATGCTGCAGTCCATGGCATGCTACTCACCGCGGCTTCCTTGACCGTGAGAGGCTCTGCAGAGCAGCATCTTCAGCGTGCAAGTCCAGCTCCTCCTCTGACGTCGCCTGGTGTCGCTCCCTGCCCGCACTGCCTGACCTGGCACAGCCCTGTCCCGCCATCGCCAACATGGCACGTAGCATCAAGAAAGAAGGTGGAAGCAGAGTCCCGAGACTGCTTTGGCTGCTTTCAGCAATGTTGTGACACAAATATCAAGTAAACACTCCTAACTGCACTCTCACCCCGGTGCCTGGTTGCCTATAAAGAACCTGACCTCCTCTAGCGAAAAGAGAAACAGAGAGCCCCGGACCTTTGGAAGATCTAGGGTTTAAAATTTAAGCTTATCTTGGAGGATTTGTCATTACATGGCAAAATTCAGTGCCTGTTTCTTAGTTAGGGACAACGTGAGTAAATTGGGAGGATGAGGACGCAGAGACTTACCCCGGCCAGTGGACCTTTCCGAGAGGTTGGGTGCCTGACATCTAGCTGTTCCCTGGCTGTCGTCGTCACAACTGGGATCCAAACCAGAATAAACTGTGGACTCTTTGCCTCCTTTTGCCCCAGAGCTGTGAAAAAGCAAGTGTTAGTCATTCCTCATATTTGGAGAAAAGGTTAATCTTAGCCTCCGAAGAGTCCAAAGGAAAAAGAAACGGAGGTTGAGTGAAAGGCAGTATATTAAAAATGTCTTCGCTTTGAAAATGTTGGAAATATCATGTGGGTTAAAATAGGAGTAGTCCAATCCCTGCCAAGGTACCAAGTACTCTGGTGGCCAGGACTGCCCTCATTAATATAATAAAGGGTTTGCCAGCAACACTGACAGGTTTGTAGGGGGCAGGTACACAGTCTTGGTGATTTCTGTGTAGAGTTCCTTAAGCAGCTTGGATTATCTGCAAAGCCCATCAGCATTCCTCAGTCCCAGACAGTGGCTTCTTAAATACTAGGTTTTAAATAATGAAGTAAGGCTGCAAAAGTCGTACAGTGGAAGTTCTCTCTCCCTCCCCCATGCATATACAGTTCTTTACCACATTATTCCTAGGCAAAGGTAATGCTGCAAGATAAAAGACTTTAGGTAAACACATTCATAGAATTAAGTTCTGCAGCTTCAAGTTCTTGTGCTTTGAATAAGATAGAAAACATTTCTAGGCATGAAATTCAGGTCAGTGTAGTTCTCTAATTATCACCGACACTTCAGTGTAGGGCTGTTACCCAAACTGAGACATGTGGAAACAAAAGGAAGCACAAAATGCAATGCATCTCTTATTTAAGTGGTGTGACATTTTCTCTCAAGGTTTGGGATTTTTGGCTGGGACATCCCTGATCATCACTGTCAGAATCTTCTGTGCGTGGCATGGGTAAGGCATCAATCCCCTACCTTAATGTTTAACTCAGAAGTCAGAGAGTGCACTGGAGGAACTCTTGGGTGGTTTCTTTTGCAAAGTTTACAAAGCACTTAAATTCATCAACTCTCTAGCCCAGTGACTTTCCCAGTAGAGAAGTTTCCTGGAAAGAGACGATGTGTTGAGTTAGGGGCTCCTGACATCTGGCTCTTCTGAACTGTCACAACTCGGATCCAAACCAGAACAAACACTGAACTCCTGCCCATGCTAAGAGCTCAATCCAGTCCTTCACTCTTGCAAGGTAAGGGGAATCCTCTTGATGAATTCTGCTCTAGTCTTCCCCAGATCTTGTTCCAGAGTCAGTGGAAAATCTGGGAGACTAATCTGGGGACAGTTTCTTCAGTTAGTGAGGAGGATGAAAGGATCGTTACACCGAGCTCAGGGATTTGATGCGTTTGGAGCTGTGGTGAACAAGCTTCTCATTAAGTGCTTTGGCTGGTGTCAATAGCTAACTAGCTAGATGCATAGATAGATACTTAAATAACTTTTGCCTGTTGGCATAATCTGTTGTCTAGAAGTTTTCAACACTGCCCATGGTTTCCTGGGAGGCAGGACTTGGCCTTACTTGAATGTTGAGGCTATTTCAGGCAGTGCAATACTTATCTTAACTCTGGTCTCTTGAAAAGCAACCCATGGTTTCCTGTCCTCGCGAGCAAAGCACACGAGAAGAGTGTGCTGTGGTGCAGAATCGGAAGAGGCAGCTTTCAAGTGGGACAGTCATACATATAGCTGACAGGGATGCTGCTGAAACAACGTACATGCTGCTTCTATTTAAGGATGCCCTGAAAGTGAGCCAATCTTACAGGTATGGATTTCAGTGGCACAAGCAGAAAGGGTTTTTTTTCAATCCAGAAGTATTAGTGTGTGAGTGATTTTTTAATACACTTTGCTATTCTTTTCAACAGGATTAATTAAGAAGTTAACAAATTTGTAAACTTCTAAACCATTAAAACTTAAAGAATTCACAATCTGTAGTCCTGATGAGGAAGTAGCAATTGGAATGCTCCAAAACAGTACCACCCAGTTAGAGTCTTGCTTTTCCTCCCATACAGATAGATGATGTTCAGCCCTTACCTGAGTTTCATGAATCAACTGGCATACCAATATTATACTCAAAGACCTCAATTCCTTGAAGGAGAAATTTGGCATAACATGGTTGCTGCTTTTAACCCTTCCTGCTCTACTGTAGAAAAATAAGGTGTGCTCTGTAGCAGAGTTCCCAGCTGCTAGCAGGTCGCAAGCTGGGATGGACAGTCCTATGTCTTGTGTCTCAGTTTTCACTCCCACTTAGCCGTGGACTTCTGGAGTTCAGTGAAGAAGAGTTTTGTGCCTCTCTGATCAGTAATAGCAGAAAGTTGGGAACAGATCAAATTTGAAAATATCAGCAAAGAAGGTAAAATCAAATCGAATGCAAATCTGAGTTTCTATATATATATATTTTTTTTAAAAAAAGGCTTTAACAATTCTCTGAATCTAAGTAGGGTAACATTTGCTATCCTGTCCTTCCTGATTGTTTGGCAGGAGTCAAGGTGGCAGATAGCAGAGACTTTTGGAGCTCTTGTTTTCAAAGTAATAGAGATACGAAAAAAGTGTAAGTGTCCAAGGAAATAGCTTGCATCCAACATTGGTACTGTTAGAACCAAAGAATTGTTTCACTGACTGTCATATTTTATTGCTCTCTGCAAGTGCTAAAAGACTTCACAGCAAAAAATCAAATGCTCAGGTTTTTTTAATTGTGACATTGGGCCAGTTACTCTCAGCCTTGTTGCTGAACACACTCTTCTGGAGGAATACTAGTTTGGCCTATCTGGCCCAAAGTAAATGGAAGTGTCACCTTGCCCTGTGGTTGATGAGCTCAAATTGCCACACTGTGAAAATTACAGCTTGGATCCCTCAGGAGGATTGACTAGCTATGGACTTCAATAGCTAGAATATAGCTAATCTAAAGATCGGTTTCATATTTGTTCCTTATTCAAATACACTAGTGCATTCAGACAATCTCTCTAACAGTTCCCAGAGAAATAACCACGTAAGACATGGTCTGGTACTGCTAGTGGCAAAGGTCGTCTTCATTTCAACAAGAGTAGAATCAAGCTCTTAACTCCTAAGGCTCAACAGTAATTATTGTTCCTGATGAATCGTAACTGAACTTCTGATTATATGGCTGCAGCATTTCAACAGATGTCTACTTAAACAGGAAGCAAGTCCATCCCATTTTCTGGAAGTGTTTTTAAGGTTTCTAGCTCTAAATTTGTTCCAAATCACTTAGAACCAACAAGAGGAGGCACTGTCCAAAGTTCTTCCTGTTGCCCCCTTTAGTAGGGGGCTCCCACCTCTGTGGGTACCTGGGACAGACCCTGCCTACCCACCCACCCCCCTGAGCCTGCAGATCCCAGCCCTGTTCTGCACCGGCTTGGCTATCGCTTTACAGCACATCAGCGTTCAAGCCTGCTCAAGCCTGCAGCCACAGTCTCTGCAATGTTTATGGTTCACAGCTGACAAGTTTCGGCTGATATGGAAAGATGTCTTAAGCATTAGTCCAGACAGCCTGACTCCAACTGTCTATGTCTTCTCAACCCACCACTGAACCGTCTCTGAGAGGCAGTAACACAAAATAATGTCTTTGTTTTATTTTGGTGCTCTGAATTGCACCACGCTTGCTCACGTTCTCAATCTCTCTCCCAACTCACTCCCTCCTTTACCCTTCGTGTGGGGACTCTCAACTTCAAGCCGTGGGTTGTGCTCGGGTTAGATACATGAAATAAGAGAGGCAAAAGCTACAGCGTGCTTGCACAGTACTGAGCCCAAGACAGGCTTTTATCGCTGCTCTGCAGTCAAAGCTACGTATTCATAGACCTTGCGGGCCAGCCGTCAGCATGTTGTTATCAGATTTCCCACAGAAAATTTGAGGTGAGGCTGTGAGCAGCAAAAGGTGTAAACTTACCCCAGTTTAAACTTACCTCTGAGCAGGCAGAGATCACACCTTCCTTGTCACCACCACTCAAATACTCTCCCATGCTTTGCTTTGCCTCTCAACCCACTTCCTTTGTCCCGTCTCTCTCTGCCCTGGGTTCACTTTGCCTCATTCCTTTCCACAGGCTGTGCGACACGCAAGCCACCTACGTGCACTCTGAAGGGGGTGATGCTGTGTCACAGTGGCTGCTACGAGTGCTAGCCTCTTGCAGTAGAGTTGCTAGTTATTTGTGAAACCTGGGCTTGAAAGCTGTTGCTTGCTCACTGAAACATGTTGGAGTAGTACACCACTTCTGCATCTTCTTCTCAATTCCCATACATTTGAAAACAGCAAAACCTTCCAAAATAAAAAGCATGATGTTTTTACAGGGGTACTAGTGCTTATGGAAGGAGCCAGCCTCTGGGGGACAAGAACACACAAGAAAAATTCCCACCAGCATCCGGCCTTTGTGAAGTTTACTCAAAATAAATGACCTTTCCTGAGCTTTGGAAACGATTTCGTTTGACAGTGACTTGTTTAACTGTAAGTGTTCATGTGGATTTCAAAGGCTTAGCAGGTGTCCACAGAGCATGTCTAGGCACTGCCTCAGTTACACCTTTGCTTTGACGTTGACTGAGCGACTCAAAACACACACCTTTAACCAGATAGGCTGTTTCTGTGGAAGGAACCTGAAAGCTTTTCTTGTGTTTGCGCATAACCCACATTCATAAACCACTCCAATACCTGACCTCTGTTTATGACCTGAATCTTTCTTTGCAGCTCAGGTCACATTCCCTGAGAAGGGGAGAAAATTGTGTCTTCTGTCCAAGTTGGGCCCTGATCAACTTTCGCTTCTCGATAAAGCTCTCAAAAAATCCTGAGGGCAGTGGTGTCTAATGAACCAACACGGAACAAGGTGATGCAAAAGATAGGATGTTTATGAAGAGAAAGGGTTAAGATCTTTATGTAATATGTATGCAGAGCAGAGACTAGGATGAACAAGCAATACACCCTGGCAGGCGCACCATGGCACTGTGCAGGCAGAGGTGAAGTGAGAAAGGCAGAGCAAAGTTAATTCAAATCCCTGACAATTCATAGTCAGTCAAATGCTATTTCAGAAGACTTAAAATTCACTGAGCACGCAAGGTAGTTTCATTAGCAACAGAATTTATATTGCTCTCTGAGCAAATAAAAATCTGACAATGAATAATGGAAAGTTAGTATTTAATACAGAACAACTCATCCTCTAACCTATATATTGTTAGGCTTAAAGTAGCTACTTATCAGAGTAAGTCTGCAGGAAGAGTGTGGCTGGTTAACCATGTTGAGAGTGATTCACTTCAACATCCAAACCGTCTCTGGAAAAAAATTAAAAACATACACAGAAGATCATTCTGCTACTCCTACCTCTTCTCCCATGAATAGAGAAAATGCCATCTCCACTGGATTATGATAGATGGCTCAGTTTGGTCCACTGAACCTTCTGTTACTAGTCTTTCTTAACATCTACACGCATCATTCATTTACATTGTTATTCTGAACCCACAATGCCTAACAAAAAGATTCGGAAAAGACACTTGGTCGTGCAGCAGAACAGGGGTGACAGTCCTGGAAGGGTTGTGACAGAAGAAGTCTTTACTAACTGTGCCAAGACATTCCCATGCAGTGATGGCACAGACTGGTCTTGAGCGTGCAAAATGTTTCCTGCAACTTAAAACAGCAGTTGCAGTTTAAGTATAGGAGATAACAAATAATCAAATACAGGAATCAACCAGTCTTAGTTGTTATAAATATTCTGATGTGCTAAAAAGATGAAAAATTACTCGCTCCAGGGTATGGCTTTTCGATTTACTATATCCAGAAGATACTTCTGTACCTCACAAGAAAAATGCCACTTCATCAGAATGAAAAAAGAAACCTAAAAACATACTCTGCCACTGTAGCTGTATAGAGACAATAAAATATTGAATTTTTAACAAAAATTCTCTCTTCATTCCTTCACCTTCACCAATTCCTTCACCTTATATTTGACTTTTTTTTTTTAAGGTAGGGAAGACAAAAGTGATAAATATGTAAGCAGTGAAAGAAGAGATAGAGTTAACTCCTCCTTCACTTTGCCTGTCTCTTTACAGCTGTAGTGAAAACAGTCTCTTGCCTCCATTCTCACCAATGGCCAGGGACACCTAGAAGGAGTTATGTCCTAGTTTGACTGCTTACGGAAAGGAGGGAGAGGTGTAGGAGCCCTACCTTCCATCCCACCTTATGTCCCACAAAAATACCCAGTGCCCCGCCAGCCCCAGGAGCATACAGGGTCCTCACAAGCTTCCTCCAGGCGCTGCAGGAAGCTTACATCTTCAGCTAGCCTGGCTGCACTTCTCCGTCTGCCTGCGTTTGCAGAAGCTGCTTGTGCTTCCGCAGTTGGGGTGAGCTGTCAGTGAAGGTACCAGCCCAAAGTGTGGGTCCCAGTCTCATCCCCGGACTCCGACAATGACACATCCAGGTATGCAAGCTTCTTCTCAATTTCCTTTTTAAATCTGCTTTAAAGAAGATGCAAAAAGATGACCAAACCAAGTTGATTGTCTTCTAAAGTAAACTTAATTTCTACCTGGAAAAAAGAAATAGGTCAAATTTCTCTAAAAGATCACTATGAAAAACACTTCAGAGAAGTATGAATATCTAAAATACACCAGGAAAAATGTATTGCAGAAATGATTTATTTCATGCCAACTTAACTCTTTGACTAGATATTTTAACACACATTTCAAAAATATATCCAGTACAACAATAATTTAGAACACTACAGAGAAAAATTTGTAACTCAGTGAATTTCAAAACAAGGTATTATGCATACATACTTGTAACATAAGGCAAAAGAAGATAGTCTATCCATAAGCAGCACTCCTACAGCCTATCTTGATATACACTGGAGAATGAAGATCTTCCATTACTAAACCTGTACTTACAAATTCATTCCCTTATCTTCCAGATACCTCTATAGAAATATAAGGTATTTCTATAGAAAATAATTTCTACAATGATAGCTAAGCTATCACTCTGAAATTACTCTAATTCACAGGAGTATGTCAACTATAACATTATCCTGAAGAAATAACTGAAGTTGCGTATTATTATTGCCTGCCAATTACAATTAAAACACACACATGCACACAAAAGCATGCTAAGGAATACATTCCAGTGCATTTTAATAGAAAAAAAGAATAAACCTGATTGGGCTTACAATATGACTGAAACAGAAGATACCAAATGTAATGCAACATAATCAATGACAGCAATTAATGTATTAGAAAGGGATCTAGTTCAAGGTGCTTTTTTGCTAGGAATGCTGAATTTCTGTTAACATGGTCAAATGGTGTAGGAGTGTCTCAGCTTCAGACTAGACTATTTAATTAGAGGCACAGCTAGTATTAGAGAACTGCCATGAAACAGTACATATTCCTGTGAAGCCCATTAGGGAAAAGGAATGTAAAAGTTTCAGAAAATTTACAAGATTCACAAATAAGTTGCTTTGAAAAAATTAACTGTTTTCTGAATTTTAAAGAAAAATTAAAAGCTAGGAGACAATATATACCCTAAGTAGTGTTTTTGTTAATAACTAAGATGCACATATTTGTTTGCCATTAATAAGTCAGATTTCTTTAAGAAGCCTCATAAAAAGTTCTCCTTCATAACATGATCTCTATTCAGTATTGTAAATGCCCCTTAGATTGCAAGTAATTACAGCAATAATGAAAATTGGAACAAAATATTGTATTTTTCACATAACACTTAAGTATTCCAAGATAAATTTAATAAAGTACAAATTATCATAATTACAGAAAATCAGAGTAATCACTTTTTTAATACTTCATATGTAAGAATCATTGCCATGATTATGTTTTAAAATAGCAAGAATAAATATTGAAAAGATAGCAGCTTTCCACCATTCCCATTAATACTGTTAATGACTATTTTACAAGTGCTTGATTGCAAAATAAAGGCAGATTATATACCAGATTTTTCCAGTAGTGTAAGTTACAGTAGTATAAAGTTTGTTTTTTCTTAACATGTTATCATACCTAAATAATAAAATATATCATAGTTTGCCCAAAGTGTCACTATTAGCACGCACTAGAAGTTGCATATCCTTTACCTTTCCTCATAAAAAGATTCCCTCACTTCACTGCTAAGAGACGCACCTTTCTTAAGCCAAGTGCAGAGGACTCATTTCCCAATATAGATATCAGCATATGTGTATTTTTAAATCCCTGAAAAAGCAGAATTACACATCTAGTAGGAGTAGTAAGTTTGACTAGAGCTTTTTGCTATCCATACTTTTAAAGAAATCCAACACTGACACAGTATTAAAGTAGCTACTGTTTTCACTCCCGCTTTTTGAAGTTCATTACAACTTGCATGGATTCTTTTCACTGGTTTAAATCTTTGACATGAAGATAGTAAAACATTTGTACATAACTTAGGTGGGTTTTTTGGTGTTTCGGATTTTTTTTGGTGTTCACAGATGAAGAGGAAACTGTGGAAATGGTAATGAAATGGAAGTATACCCTAACTGCTCAGTAATTCAGAAAGTGAAATAATAAACATATACATAATTGACATTCTTTAGCTGCAAATAAATATGACTATATACTGACAGAATAAATATGCCAACATTCAGTTCCCAAAAGCACAGTTTGCAAGGCAGTTGTATTTTAAATCACCTAATCTGGAGCATCAAATGTGATGCAAGAACACCATTAGCCTGTAGTACAGTCACTGCTTAAACATATCAAAGCTAGTTTTAACTTTTTTTAGCTGTGGTACTGCTAGGACTAGAGTTATAGTGGCAAAGAACTCATCAAGAGTTGCCGCACTCTGGCTAGGAATCATCATAGAATAGTTTGGGTTGGAAGGGACCTTTAAAGGTCATCTAGCCCAACCCCCCCCAATAAGCAATAAGCAGGGACATCTTCAACTAGATCAGGTTGCTCAGAGCTCCGTCCAACCTGACCTTGAATGCTTCCAGGGATGGGGCATTGACCACCTCTCTGGAGTGGGGTAAATCCTTAGGCACGTAGCCCCCAAGCAAGGTCTGCATTATTAACCAAACTAGTTTACAACTAGCTCAAGAACACAGCAAATGCTGTGCAGGCATATCCCTTATTTCTACAATGTTCTTTTATAGTTGTACTCGGTATTTCTTTGTTGAAAGTCTTCCGGATTTAGTCATATGAATTCATAACTACTTTTCAAAACACACTTTAGATTAACTGGCCTACAAATTGCACATAATTAGAGCAAAAGTAACTGTTGGTTAGCAATGAACACTATAGATGAAACCTGACATATCAACTCCTTACTTAAACACCCAGCATCCAGGGAGCATGTGACACCAGGGATCTCCAAGCGCAACCCAGAGGAGAACTCCTGAGAGTTTTCAGAGCTCTAATTCCCATGCTTTCAAAAAGCAGCCACTGGTTACTCCATTACTCCACTGCAACATCAAAAAAAGGTCAGTAGATTCCCACCCCAATGAGCTCAGAATTTCTATGTTAGCATCTAAAATCCCACTGCCATTTATTTATACAGTTAACTCCTCAAATTGTTGTATCCTAACACAAACTGCACAGAGGGCTTAGACTAGGGATTAGTTAGCTTTTGTATATAAAGTCCTGACCAAGTTTCCACTGAAAATTCTGTTTGCAGCCATTCCACTGATTTCTGAGAGGGGAAAAATCAGGCCCCAAGAAGGCTGGATCCAACACTCTGAAGTCAACAGGGGCTAGGTAAGGATATTTCACAAGCATTCAGAAAAACAAACATTCCTTCTCTGATTTTTCCATTAGCACTGAATTAGATCCCTTTGTAGTGACATTTCAAGAGTTAAACAAAGAACTTGAACCTTATTTCATCCAAAGATTTTTACAAATAAAATTTTGGGCAATTAAATGAGATACAAATTTTAAAAATAGAAATATCAAGTCTAAGAACATTCATGTGGATGGATGTCCAAGAATATATACAACCCCTTTCATATAAGGCTGAATTCAGGATAGCATTTCTAAGTAGATCTAAAATAAATCAAATAGGTGCTAACATAAAGTTGCTAAAGATCCAGCTGAATAAAAAGTGTCTCATTTTCTCAGCTTCCAGGCCCTGATACAGCTGTAAGATTTTGATCAAGCTTTTACAATACACAAAGTATCCAGACTAAAAAAGTGCCCTCTTACAGGTAATCTGGAAATTGCATGAGCTTGAATACATGTGGGCCTGACTATCGTTCAGTGTATTCACCTAAGAACAGAAATGATGATTATTTTCTGTCTGCCAATTTATTCATATTATCATTTCTATACAAATAGAGTATTTCTTCTCCTTCATAGTAACAATTCAGTGTTTTAAAATAGGCAGATCAATATATTACAAATACCATTACTGTTAGAACGCACGATGTACTAAATCACAGGAGGTAGTTAAGATTTTCATTCACAATTACTTCAGAAAATAAAGACTATTTTTAAAAATTAGTAGAACACCTCATTCATGAAAATTTACTTTTCAGAATAACTCATTCCTAGCTGCTTTAAGGGATGTCTGTTTTTTAAGCATGATAAAGCATTTATGACAGAAACATGTTCTCTTTCAGTTTTCCACATAACTTTGCAATAAGCACATAAGAAAACTCCCAAGTGGTAAAGACTTAAGACAAACTGCAATAAAGTAACATTTTAAATTAATCAAATTTGCAAAGATGTCATGAATTTGACCACATCTTTTACCTTATGATTACATTTGAAAATTCATTCAACTAACTACAGTTTAAAAATATATCTACACCAATGAAATTAATGTTAAGCTTTTTTACACTGTTAATAATTGGCATTTTTGAGTGGCATTCAAATGAATAAGCATTATTCTTTTTGCAACAACTGACTGCAAAATACAGGCACCTTAAAAACAGATACATAATGCAACCAGGGCATTTGGGACATTAAATGTGTTTACCATTATCTAGTCATGCTATGTATTTCCCCTCTTTTAAAGAAATACTCTACAATTTGAAGCTGTGCCTGAGGTGTGTGCAAATTATAATGTTTCAGCATTTAAACTCAATTCTCACATTATATTTCTTTTACAGCTGCAAAAACATTAGTGTGCCAAGATTTTCAACCATTACAACTGTAAAAATCTTGAACAGACATCGTATCTTCGATAACGTATTCCTGCTATTGCACATATGCTCATATGACAGTGAAACTCTGGTCCATATTCAATTTCAACTATTTACACATGCTAAAATCATTTATGTGCATATAATGTTGGAAAAGAAAAAATATAGCCTTTCTTGACCAATACACCCTGGTCCAAAATTTATGCCACCCAATTTCTGCTTATACAGGGTCTGATTCAAAAACCACTAAAGCCAAAAGAAGCCTTAATTTAATTCAGTAGATTTTGGACTAGGCATAAAGTTCAAATAGAAAAATTACAGAAAGTGTTTACTATAGTAATTGATATAACTGCACTTTGGATGCATTAAGATGCTCTCACAGCATCTGTTAAAATACAAAAAAATTCCTTCCAAAAAATCCCCTTCCTAAAACTTACAATGTTACAGTTCAAGTTGAGCCCTAGGTATATTTATGAAGTTTACCCTCTATTAACTTAATTAATAGTTTTCTCCTTTTGGTCATGACACAAAAGCCCACACTGATGCACAACAATATCTACAATAGAAGAAGCATATTCTTGTCATAAGTAGTAAAGTTATCATACAGCTGCATTTCCAAAATAGTTGTTCCTTCATATTCTTTTTTTAAACAAAAATGGTCTTTTCTGGTTCAGTGATATATCATAAGTACAGTGTTTTCCAAGCAATGAGTAGGAAATAGATTTCCACTGAATTTTCTTTAGCTTTGAGGAGTTTAGACATCATCAAATATTTTGCTTCGAGACATTGACAGGTATCTTCCACCAGGCTGGTACCTGCAGAATCAATTTTAAATACGAAAAAGTATCACAGGAAATAGAAAAATAAAGATCCATGAAATCATATAACTCCCACTGCACTCTTACTCCTTAAATCGCAATGAATGATAGGATCTGAAGTTCTACTGAATTACTGTTTCCATGAGAATGTGATAGGCAGTCATTAAATTAAATCTGATGTGACCTGGAATCTGATATGAATACTGGAAGTCTTAAATAACTTTGTTTCCTGATACAAAGGAAAGAAGTTGCATGTTTTTGTTTAACAGAACCTTCTTCTTTTTTAAAAACAAACAAACAAGCAAACAACAATAAAAAACCACACCAGCATCCAAAAGTAGTTTTGGTGATTAACAGCTAGGAGAAATACAGTATCAAAGATAATGAAAACAAATGGCTGCACACTTAGTGGGAAAAAAGAAGCTTCACAAATTGTGGGTCAAATATATTTTAAAAGCGGTTTAAAAGCACAAATAAGTTCCAATGCAAGCACAATGTATTTCCTCTCCGCAGTACTTACCAAAACCTGAACAGACACAAAGCCAGAACCTAGTGTCCCTAGTGTTCTTACTGTCCTAGAATGCAATGTAACTATTGCAGGAGCCACAGTTTTAAAAAGCAGCATTACACAAGCTATTTTTAAGTGAATTGAAATTTCATATGCAATTATTCTTGATTTATTACCTCTATGAAATGAAATGCAGGTTACTAGAAGAAAGCTCAACTAAGCTCTGTGGCTCCAGATTTCCTTTTTAAAGAAAAAGTTCAGAATGCTCCACTCTCAAAGTCCGTATAGGTGCCCGAAGACTTCAGATATTGTACTTGAAAAGTATTTGCTCCAAAAGAATTATATATGCATATTCCTATTTTTGTAGACTATTATCCCTTTCACGCTGTACAGAAGTCAACAGCTGACAGAACTGCTAGGCTAGTTCCTCTTTAAACTCTTGTGCTTAAAAAGAACCCACTTTTGAAATGTGGTGACATTAGACCAGACAAGTTATTTGTTGATACAAACTAACATTATTGAATCAATCTGTAAAACCGGGCAGTGTCATTTAACAGCATTCTTTGGATGTTTTTGAACTGACATTTATTTGTTGACGCTATAGATATAAACCAACTGAAACCATTTATGATTTTTGGTTGGATTGGGTATGCCAGTTTTAGCTGAAAAATAATGTAAACTGTAACTTTTTATACGGGAATTTAAAATTATTTATCATTAAATGGTTCTACATCATAACTAGCTAGATTGAAAAAGCACCCTAAAACGTATTACTTGTTTCTTACATATGAGCAGAGCTTAGCAGTTACATAAGATACTCTATTTCATGACTAAGGAAATTTGGTGTTGCAGTCGCACCCACAGAATCACAGAATTCTCTGTTATAGACAGAGCTACACTTTGCAGTCTGGGACTTTTTGTCAATAAGTTCAGATTTTAATTTTCTCCAGTAGTTCCAAGATCCGGTGCCCAGGTGTATTCCTGCAACTACTGGTCCTGTAATACTCAGTTTTCTTTCTTGCAGCCCTTTATGACGTTTTTTATACAGGGAAATCAAATGAGCTTTCTAAAGTCCTGTAGGAAATTAGAGAAAACCTTATATTGTACATATGCAAGTCATTCTCCAGTTTTGTGGGTTTATATGCAGTATTTTTGAGATTATGTCAATATACAAAATTATATTCAACTCAAACCTTACTCAGACATTTCTAAAAAACTGAAAAACCTTCAGGTTGCAATTGGTTTTAAACCAAGTCCCATATCATGGGGGAGAAGGAAGAAAGGAAAAAAGCTAGGTGAGATGATAAATTTTGTTTACAAAACTATTATTATGAAACCGTCTGATATAGCTGTCATAGGTCAGAAGACAGAAGACATTAGTATCTTTTAATTGTAAATAACACAGAAAATTCCTCACCTTCCCGAGTCCGATTCAAGAGGGTCATCATTAATTGAGTCTGCATTAAAATCCAAAGGTTCTGCATCCTGGAGGAGTTCTATTCTATCTCTTTCAGTCCTACCATTTGATCGGGTATACTTTGATAGTGCTGAATAGGAAGGAAAGACACTCATTCGCTCTATGAACATCTTGGAGTGTGTGGAGACATCAAACTCACAAGGCCAGAACAATAATTTCCTAGTATCTCATACAAAGTGTAAGTGTGATGATTTAGAGTAAAACAAATCTGGCTACATGCTCAAATTTGTACTGTTTCATTTTTGTATCTCCATAGCAATGTAACAACAACTTTTCTTTTGCCGCTCAAGTAGGATGAGATCTACTTTGCAAAGAATCAAAGAAAATGAGAAGTTATATCCAAACTTTACTTTTAAATCAATCAATCATCCATTCATTTTCCCAACTTCCCACTTTAACTAAGCCAAGCTGGAGGTTTTTTTGGTTTGGTTTTCTTTGTTTTTAAAGAGGCAATCTCATGAATTAATGAAATATAGCTGTTTTGCAGTTCTCTCTGCCACCTTCACTAGGCCACTACCTATGACTTGTTTTGGTGTCGGAATGCTGCATATTCATATGCCTAAATTAAATGATATTAAAATATCATTTCATATAATTTCAGTTAGTCTACCACTGAAATTCTGGGTTTCCAACTTCATAAAGAGGAGGGGGAAATCTACTAGAGTTGTCTCAAAAGCATGTTCAAAGCTTCCCTCCTCCTCCCCCTTTTTCTTTCTTTTTTCACTTTCATTTCTCACTTGTTGTTAGCTTACAGCGCACATAAAATACACAAAACACATTAACACTGTGACAAATAAACTTTTTGGAAGTTTAGTGCATCCACAAAAAAAGTTTTTTGCTAACAGACATGTATAAAATGAACATGTATCCACTTGTGTTATTGGCTTTACATTTTTTGGTAATTTATTTGATTATTCCATTATTCCAGTCTGAGAGAGTTCACTTACAACTAGAAGAGGTAAATTTTAAGATTTAAAACTCCCAACTTCAAGACATATCCTAAATAAAGTCTCTTTGTTGACAACTGCTACTCTAATTGCAATCATTGTATGTCCCATGTAATTGAGAAGACCAAGTAATTGAGACTAGCCAGACTCTCCAACCTCAACTAGTTGAAGAAATACAGCACTCTTTTCAGGTGTCTTTAACAGGCAAGATGGCACTGTGCCACAGAAGGGAATATATCAGCACATCATCTAAGACAAAAAGCAATCTATTTGAATCTACTCACACAGCCAGTGTTGTGCAGACAAGGTATTAAAAAAAAAACAAACCCAAAACAAACTCCCTCCAAAACCCACAAAGCTTACGTCTATTGGTATTGGTCTCTGAAAAGCTGGATTCTTTTTGGTCTGTGTGGACAACTCTGTTTCTAGTGGAATCATCTCTATTTCCATACCGCTCCTTCCACTCCTGGAAAAAAGACAAAAAAAATGAAACACAAGCTGTGAGGAAAAAGTAACATAACAGAAGCATACGTAAGATCAAGAAATATTCCAGACCCACAATTTAGAGCTAATTGGTCTATCTCATCAGACTAATATCAAATTAATACTTTGAAAATGTTCCTGTTTAGTATCTTGATATAGGAAGAATTTTTGTTTTGTTTTAAACTCAAGGTATGTCCCTTCACTAAACCAGTTACCATAACTGTTCTTTAGAAAAAAAGACTTGCAGAAAACAAACGACATATTAAATCTGCACTCAAAGTTCACTCAACTGCTCTAAGTTACGGTGGGAACATTCCTTTTTTTAATTTCTACTTCCATCTAGTGGTAGAATGGTAAAATAACCAGATGCAGATAGCACAAAAAAACCATTTGGACAGGCCATGTTTACTAAGCTTGTTGTTCTGGTGTGTTTCCATTTCATCATGTTTTACTATATAAAATGAGTATGAAGTATAATGAAATGTTAAAGAAGAAAATGTCTCATGCTTTTATTAGGAGACAACTTCATGTCTCAGTAGAAACTTTTCCAATTGCTCCAATAATTTTAATAAGTTTCAGCTTCATATCTAGATCCCAGATTATGGACTGGTAGGAACTGGTATACTCAAATTTACTGTGCTAATTTATGCCATATGTTACAGTTCTAAGCTGCAGAAGGATCAAACATTTAATCATGATCCAGTAAAAGATAACACTCTCAGAAACTCCAAAAGTTTCAAGAATGAATGTGCTACAGTATTTAACGCAAACTCAAAAAACAGGTAAGATATGAAATTGAGTTTGCTGTTGAACTAAAATTGTTGCTTAACGTCAGATCATTTCAGTGTATACTAAATGCATCATGCATTTGCTACTATTTGGTTTCACAATAAGTTCAAGTTCTAAAATTATGAGATGGGAGCAAGAGGATCAGGAGGTCTATGCAGTATTGGCTGTCATCCACAACTGAAGTATCCCTGAGCTTGAAAAGCCAAGAGGCTTTTTCCCAGTATTATCTTGCCTTTCTGCAGAAAATATTTTTCCCTTCCTTTAGTCAGTTCATTTTTTGCATGCATTCTTTCCATTTATCTCTTTGATTGTGACTCTCTATACTAGATTCCAAATGTTAGAAATTAATGAAAAACTAAAGCTATAGTTGTTTGAAGCTCCCTAAAATGAAGCTGCCTGAATTATTTTTTTATTCAGATTGACTGCCTTCACAAATCTTTCAATTCAGTATGCACTCAAAGTATGATTTGAATCAAACATTCTGTTTGTTACTCAGTGGTAACAGTATTAATTCTGTTTTAAATGTAATTCCCTCCTCTGGTGGGGGGTGGGGGTGGGGAATCTGTGCCAATTACTTTCCATTGAGCACACAAAGCAATGCCTAAGTTTGGGAGGAGCATACAGTCCATATGATGACACTGCAACTGCAGTTGTTCCAAGCAGAGCAGTATCAACATAAAAGACTGATAATAAGCCATTTCAGATTATTCTGCATCCTAGAAATCAGGACTCTTTTTAATGCTTGTTACACCTATTGGCATACACCGTTCTCACAGTACATTGAGTAAACAAAATTTCCAAGCAGTGTGACCACAATTGCCCTCTTATCCTTTAAAATGAAAATATAAATTATTTTTTCCCCCAGCCAAGACTGTTCTGTGAGATTAAACTGACTCCATCAAGTATTGGAGACTTACTTTTTGTGAAATAGATCATGCTGAATTAAACAGCAATGGCAAATCCTATCAGATATTGTAGTATATTAATATAATTAGCTAAAACAATCTCATACCCTTCTTCTGTTTTCACCTTCTTCCTGCCTTTGTCGTTTTCTTTTCTCTATAAATAAAAAAAAAAAATTGTCTGAGCTGCATACAAGAAAAACCATTACCAGTATTTTTTTTTTCAACAAACAATGAAAATCCGAAGTTAACTAGCAAAGATTCTTATTGAAATAGATGGCTCATATAATTAAACAGAAACAAAAGACAAAGCTGCTTGTCTATCATTATGGAATTTCCCATTAAAATCAATTCATCATGATGATATCTTGGGTCAAGGCATGACATTTGGATACCAGCTGGCAAAGCGAAAAAAACCCTCTTAGAAATAATTGGGAAAAGTATGACATTAAGAAGAGACTTGAGCATTATTGAATCAAAATCTTGCTGAAATTCTGTGAGGCCCAAAGTATGACCCAAATAGTTTGTGTTCTTATCTGCTATTAAGCTGGAGTGTATACATAACAGTATCAAAGAAATAGTAACCTCTTGTTTAAGGGAATCAGAGACGTTCCTATTTCTCCAAAAAAAAGAAATACTACTACTCTTAAGTAAATCTAGGTTTTGTTTTTCATAAACTATGAAAGGAGAATGAAAGTATTCCATAATATAACATTGTATCCAGGGATTTTAATTTCTAAACAGTTACTCAAGAACCACAACAGCTTTTAACAACTTTTAAGAAACACTTTCAATAAAAATTAACATTAAAAAAATTAAAAACCTCTCCAAAACAGCAGATAATTACAGCTCTACAGAACAATGTGCTTTGTGTGATAAAACACAGTTGAAACAGCAAAAAATCCTAAAGGAAATGACAGTATTTGCGCAGCTCAATCAACATACTTACACAAACAAAGATTAAAATGAGTTTGTTGATGATAAAGGCCATTTGAGTGCTAACTATCCTTTATGACAGGTTACACAAGCACCTGCTCAGGTATTATTAGATCAGTAATGACTTCACAGGAGCACCACTTAACTGAACTG
Organism: Calonectris borealis; assembly: GCF_964195595.1. Classification (NCBI taxonomy): domain Eukaryota; kingdom Metazoa; phylum Chordata; class Aves; order Procellariiformes; family Procellariidae; genus Calonectris; species Calonectris borealis. Next base: position 73,676,864 of record NC_134352.1, on the reverse strand, counting down.
TAAAATATATAGAAATATCTACAATTCAGATACTGGATGAGTAAAGCTGATACTTTACTTCAGATGTCAATATGTTTATATAGCAACCAGACGGTTTATTTAGCAACCACAATGCTGTAAGTCTATTGCATTTTGTGCAGTACACTGCCTCAGAACAGTTTTCAAAATATTGACAAGCTATATACTTTTTTTTTTGTGTGTAACATTTCAGACAGGTTTAATGCAACAACGTATTATATTTTGCATGAAGACTAGGATAGAGGAACTAACTTACCTCTTCTGATTAGCTCTTTTCCTTCATCAATCAAGTCAGAGGTCATTTCACTATCCCCCATGAACTGCTGGAATCCCAAAAGATTCAAACAACGAGTTCCTAAACTGGTAAAAGCAGAAGGACAAGCGATTTCCTGTGTTAATTTACAATTAATAGTTTAGATATATTACACTGCAAAATGTAAAACAAATTATTCAGAAATTTATGGACAATTCAAGTAAAAAAGCAATATAGAAGACAGATCGTTATACTAGCTGAGAAATCGGAAAATTCAGAACAGTGAGATGTTCCTAAATCCAGTTGAAAGTGATGGAATAATCCTATTAAAATAGAGACATAAAACTGTTTATGGTCTGAGAGTAGAGCAAATGATTTAAAGTAAGACAATTGCTTAAAATGTTTTCAGATATAATAGAATTTATACCCATGATACCTCATTAACTCTTCTTTGCCAGAAGACAATTACTATAAAAATTCTGCCTATTATGATTTCTGTTTTTTTGAAACAGTAATAACATAGGAAAGCCACCTTCATCTCAGGTTTTAGTCAGGAGAAATGTGTGGCATACTCTTAAGCTGTAGGGATGCTGGCTGCCATTTTGGATACCCATTAGACAGCAGTCAGGTAATAAACTTGCTCCATATTTTTTAAGCTAGTCCTGGAACTAGATAGCATGAAACCACTTTCACCTTTTCAACTTCACACCACAGAACACAACTGCTAGTTCTATTGTTGTTTTCCTCTCTCCAAACTGGAGCATCAGTATCATGTTCAAAGTTGGCTTCATTGTATATTTATGCTGAAAAGTTTTTTTCCTATACTATCTGAACTTTAATACTGCTGGATTAAACAAGGGAGATGGCTTTCCTTGATAGATTTTAATTACACCTTCAGTTTTGCATGTATCTGAATTATTAGAGGGCATTAAAGTTCAAGCAAAGCAACTTCCTCTCCTTTAGTTTCTTTTCTTCCTTTTCAGTATGGCATTCAAGACCCAGGATCATCATGGACAAGAAGTCACAAAACTATTTTCTTGTCATTGGCTTTCCTGTTTGCTTTTCATGTTTGTTTTTTTTTTGCCTCCACCACCACTTTGTCACCTGATCTAAAGGTAAGCTGGGAAAACCTAGGACTGGATCTTCATTGTCTTACTATCTACAGATGCACATAGGGTATTAATAGACATTCAAGGTATTTAACTACATTCTACACGACTCAAAACATACACATTGCTTCTGACTGAATGGTAATGCAAAATTGAAGAAGTGAACATAAATGGAGCTGAGCAACGTCAGATCAAAAGTGGTCAAAAGAAGACATTTTGAAATGTAAGGATAAAGGAAGCATGTAACAGTATTTTCTGCAATTACCCTTCCAGCCTCCAACAAATTGCTGCTTAGGGAAACAAGATCAAATGATTTAAATCACTATGCTTTCAAACGGAAGTCTAGTAACGGATCAGAAATTTGTTATGAGTCTGTAAGAAAGTTCATTATCTAAAGTTTCTGCTAACGCTTCTTAGTTTATTAGAAAACCTTGCTGAAAACATAGCTTCCTCATGGTAATTTTAATCTCAAAAGCAGAATCTAAATGTTTATAGGCTCCAAAGTTTGAACAGATCAGACCTCAAAATCTAGGAATGAAGTTTAATGGGGAAAAAAACCCACAACTCAGTTATGAGTTAATACAATCAATATTCTTAAAATGTACACATTTCACATATAGAAATAGCAATTTATTGGTTTAATTTTTGCATTTTTATAAATATGTCACAACTCAACTGCTGGAAGAGGAGAACTGAATCTCTTCCTCACTGCTGAACTAATATTATTAATGTAAAGAAACACGGAGGATCTGTCTTGCAAATCACTTACCTAAAGTATGTGGCAATACAGAGAATGACAACAAGCATTGGGTAATATATATAGAATCCATCTGCAATGAAGGACAGCACTTTCATGGATCCCATTATCTAGGAGAAAAAAATCCACAAGAACAAGCTCTAATGAGATATATTCTACATATATCCATAAGGATTGTGCCATCTCACTGTTTTCAGTCCACAACACACAAACACACAATCCTTTACAGTTACTGAAACATAGGTAATTATTATCACAGATCTGATTCAGACAGTTGACCCAGAAAGCCCAGATATAAAGGCCGCCTCTAACAGGGTATCCACTTAGAGGTTTCTAACACGCTAGGATTTGTTGTGTCACCTAATCCAGAACCAGTTCAAATCTGGTGGATCTTTTCATCTGCTGTGAAAAGAGTCTCTAGACAATGCTAAGAATCTACTTGCTAGCAACAAAGACGTCAGATGTAACTTGCTGTCCTACAGAAATTGGTTGTTCAGTAAAACCAAACTCACTGGTTTTCACTGGCAAGTTAGGTTTGGTCCCCAATCTATAAAGATGTCCCATGCGCTAAAGCCAGTGGAAGCTAAAGCTATTAGTAAGTGAAGAACAGTCTGAACTCTTCAGCATAATACTTTACCTTAGGATAAAGAGACCGAGACAGAAAAATTGAGCTATTCATGACTCCCGTGTAGCTAACGATCATTACCAAACTCCTGGTCTGTAAGTAAGTATTTCTACCCTGTTTAAGACTAGTGAAAAGATTTGAATATCTGAATCTTACTAGAAGTATTTAAAAATATTTTGCCTATTCTCCAAACCATATAGAAGCCTCAAAACCACATTTTCTGTACTTACAGACGTATAAGCAGTTGGCTGAGTGTTTTTGTGAGAGATTGTTGCATCCATATGGGTCAAGCCCAAGAAGTTCAAGCATAATGGTGGAGTAAGACGGCAAAATAACCTGCACAAAATGCAAGAGGCAACAGCATTTAAAACAAGTTCTTGCACTAAAAATATTAAGAAATCATAACTGGATATATCACAGAACCACAATGTACAGCCTATTAGGATTTATACCCATATGATTATAAATGAAAGAATATAAATGAAAGTTTCATGGACATTTTCAATTGAGTATTTGACAGAAAATCTGCAAAAATATATGCCACATACTTACATGCCACTGAAAAGGAGACTGTACGCATCTGTCTGATGATGTGAAGCTAAGTAGTAATAGTTAAAAACACGGATCCTGAAGACAGTAGAGTAAACACAGATACTTAGGAAAAAGATGGTAAGAAAACAGGCCATCTGGGGGAAAAAAAAGGTTGTGTGAATGTAGAACTCTTGCTAAAGGTTTTGATGCACTCAGCACATAGTCTGTGCATGCAAGAGGCTGACTAATTTTTCATTTTGAGATGGGACAATAACACCAGCTCTGAGAAAGAGTTTCAGGAGTTTTTTTGAATAATTTAAATTGAGCATACTTGTAACACTCTGCACTTCATATAAGCTAACACAACTGACCCTAGGAACATTTAGTCTACTTTTCGTTATGTAAATGAAATTACTGTAATTGCCTCAATAATTACTATGACTGATTTGACATTTATTCCCACAAAAAGTGATAAAACCAAGTGTTTTCAATTCAACCTATTTTGTTAGTATACCGGAATTTTTCAGCTCAGTTCCTTTACTGATAAATTTGTGCATATATATGCTAGCCACACCTGTGTCTGGATTTCTGGTTAGCAGCAAATTCATGTTTAGGAAAGAGAGGTCACACACACAGTGGATTAGACACGAAGTCTAAACACCTAAGCTCCAAGCTAATGTTTCACAAATTACTCTACACATGATATTCAACTGGGTCACACCTTCACCCCATATTAGAGAGTTGTAAGAAACGGCAGAAGGCAGACTCCCTCCACAGAAACAAAGTTTGGTATTATATTTTAGAAACCTTCTGAAAGCTGACAGATTATTCAGAGACTTATTTTTAAATCAATCTGATCTACTATTATTGTAATGACAATCTATCTGAAAATATTTGTATTGAGTGATTATCTCAAACTTACCTCTATGTATATATAATTGTATGTCTTTTCTGCCAGCTGTATGAAAACTGCAAATAGCGATAAAACTGGTTTTGTGCTGAAAAATGTGCACTCTGACCACACAACAATTACAGAGAACGTGGCCAGAACAATTGCAAGCACCCTGTAAAACCACGGTCGTAGAAGACATTCCCAGTACCACTCTGGAAAAAACAAACACACACATCCAGAATGGGTTAATGAAAATTACACAACCAGAAATGGAAGCCCCTCACAAAAACTGTTAGGAACTTCTTGCACGCACGTCCTTAAAATCAAGGCTGTAATCTGTGGGGTCACACACTTAATTTCAGGGTTTTTCCAATGCCTAGAGATCTGGTTCAGCCCTAAGGAATCATATGCTGGGAAATACACACAATACACAACTGGGGAAAACAGGGTGGGATTTGGGAGGCAAATTTTGCAAATAGATTGGAGGAGTTGGGGGTATAGAACAGAACTTTTCACTTTTGGCCCAGATACTATGGGGGATCCATTTTTTGTTTGTTCATCTGTTACTCTCTCAGAAACAAAGCTTAGGCTGTAAAATTATATTGTCCTACCCTGGAAGTAACTCATTGCTAGTGCACAACAAATTAGAAGTTAAAACGTGATTAGGAGAAGACACTTTCTAAAAAATGCACAAGCAGCCACATGTCCCAGTGTTTGGTACATGACAGATGAAGAGTCCTTTCCTCTTTACTTTAGGGGAAGACCGGTGCCACCTCAATAATATCCCACAAACGTAGAAGGTAGCCATGATCCAATAATTTAAAGTTGCTATTCTTCTTTCTTCTTCTAAGGCTTCAAAGTTTGCTATTGCTATTACAACTGCTATTAAATTTGTAAAAAAATGTAAGCTTATGGTCAAGAGCATAAATCAATACCTGATGGCTATTCCATTACATAAATGCATTAAGATGCACACTTGCTTCCCTCTACTGTAACTGAACTTTTTACATAAAACAATCGGTTCTTCTTAGAAAACAGTTACTTCTTTACATATTCAAAATCTGCATGACAGCACTTACCAACAGTTGGTGTATAGAAATATTGAATAATTTTATTCTCTGGTTCTTGAGAATGAAAGGTATGAACAAACTGTCGAGTTGCACTGGTTTCATTTTTTGCCACATCTTCTAGGTAAAAAGCTTGTTCTAAAAGAATTTGCCACTGGACCTGTGTACGACGATGTCTCTGTACTGAATAGATTACCTATAATAAATGCCAAGAAATTATGGTTACAACATACTTGTTTCAAGAAACAAGAGAAAAGCTTTGCAAAAGCCCTTAAAAATGTCTACATTACAGAATTGCAAAGATTAATTCTGTATCCTCACAAAAGCAGGCAGTTAATTCTCTAAATATATAAATCATAAGAGGACTACATACATCATTCCTGAGTTTTGCAGTTCTTTCACCACAATCTATCTGTAGCAATAACAGCCTAGTTTTTCCAACATTCCACTTTAGTTTTGCATCTTAGTGAATACCAAGCTTTTACTACAATTTCTTTTTTAGAATGCACTGTCCATCAACCATTACAAGGTTTATCCACAGACAGTTAAAACACTGTCAAGATATAACACAACAAGAACACTTTTTAGACATCCAGAAATTTGATCTGGATGTCACTTGGGATATTAAACTTACATGTTTTCTTTCACTGAGAAAAGCTTGTGTTAAGTAGCAATCTGAAAACCCACTATACTCAAAAATTCAGGTAAAGTGCATGAAAATCTTTGACTAGCATTTATTCTCATTACATTAGCATAAATGAGGCATTCTTTCCATTATTAATATACCTGCTTGTGAAGTTTGACCAAACTTTTTTCACTTGGATAACTGTTCTGTCTTTCATCAAAATCTTCATAATCATCCATGTTCCTACCCATTCTTTCCTGGTACTCCGCAGGACACTGGAAGGAAAAGGGAAAATTAACTGGAAGATGAAGGAGTAGCAAGTGCTCTTTGTTAATTATTTGTAAATGTTTGGGGCATTTCATGCAACTGCAAAGCTCACTCTAAACATAGATTTTTCCGTTTCTAAAATACTACATATGTCAAAATACAGCAGATAATTACATGTATCATAAGAAAGCATTCCACAAAGAATTTCAACTTAAAGTCTGGTCAGAAACTCACAAGATGTCAATTAGAGATTTTATGTTATGCGGAAAAGCAAATAATGTACAAGTATTCTGTAGGTGCAGGAAGCACCCCCTCCCAATTGAACAATTACGGCTGAAGCTGAGCGATTTGTTACCTTTTTCAATATTGTATCAACACATTTTCTCAAAGGGTGGTTATACTTGATACTCTCACTTACTTTACGGACCTCCTGTTGAGGAAAAAAAATAAAAAGTTGTTTCATTATGTTAAACAGATCAAAAAAATTTACAGGGTCAGAGAAGAGTTCCAGCTCTCCCAATGGAAAAGATAACCATCAGAGCTTAAAACCAATAGAACTTCCTAAAAGCCACAGCTTTACTAGACATCTAATAAAAGGTAATTGAAGGAGTATTTATAAAGAACATACATGTATTTTTAAAAAAAGCCCACGACATCAGTGTGCAAACATTACTCTGTGAATGTGTGGAGGATTGGTTTCTATGCATGAATGTTGAAATGAAAATACTTTCTTGTTTTAGTCATAGGTAAAGAGGAGTTTCTATCTTACCTGGTTTAGTTTCACTTTTATTATTTTAAGCAGCTTGATGAGTATCATTTTACACTACTTCATTTCATATCTTCCTCACATTTATCTCCACATGGCTCACTTCTGAGACCATTTGGCATTTATCAGTAATAAAAAGATGCTACCTAACAGCTAGATAAACTGCTGAAGCCAGATCTGACACAATTTATCAGGCTTAGCGAGAACTAGATTTTATTCTTCATCCTATTGGCAATCCAGAGATAACATTTTGATGCTTTTTTGTTGTTGTTACAAACAGCACTTTAAAAAAAAGATGTAAGTTCTAGAGTCTGGAGGACAGAAATAATTGTAAAGGCTTAGAAATCTTGCCGAACAGGATGATTAGCAGATAGAATTGTATTAGTTTAGTGTGACAAGGGAGGCTAAATGGATATAAATAGTTCTTTGACACATAACGGCTGTTCTAACAGATGACTGTCAGTAATTTTGGATTCTCTCTGAATCTCCTGAGGGAATGATCACAAGAGATCTGATTAGTCTGTGGCAAAGAATTTTTCATTATGTAGTGGGATTATGAAAAACAAACAAACAAACAAAATCTCTCAAGAATGTCTGTAAGGGTCAATCCTAGCATATTCAGCCCTGGCATTCTTAGAATTTTAAAGTATTTTCACACACTTCAGTGTTCCTATTAAGGCTGAAAATAAAATATTGGCCAATATTTCTAAGGTATAGTGCAATTGTTTCTAGACTGAAAGAAAAAAAAAAGCGGGAAAAAAAAGTGACGTGCCAAACCCCGAAACAAGGTTTTATCATGCATTAACAATATAATATATTTTATGTTGTGTATGACATAACCTCAGAATCTGTCAGTCATCCTACCTGATTTAAAGGACAATCTAGTACAAGACAGCAGCCTAGTACAAAACTCTTGTTTCAGGGATGTTTGCTGCCTCGCTGGGGCCCGAATTAGGGACATCACCACAAAACTGAAGAGCTTAGTACAGCCTTCAGCATACTATCCATTCCTGCTCTGTCACGTGAGTACTAATGGTGTCGCAACAAAAAGTCTGAGGTTGATTAAAAGAGATTTCAGCACCCTGGGAAGAACGCTAAAAAATTCAGGAGCACAGGTAGTGTTTTCCTCAATCCTCCCAGTAATGGGGGGAGACTGTGGAAGAAACAGGCGAGCCCATGATATCAATACCTGGCTCCAGAACTGGTGCCTCCGCCAAAACTTTGGGGTTTTAAACCATGGAAAAGCCTTTGAGGCACAAGGTGTGCTGTGTTTAAGGGAACAGAATATTTTCAGTTGGAAGGGACCTACAATGATCATCTTAGTCCAAGTGCCTGATCACTTCAGGGCCGACCAAAAGTTAAAGCATGTTATTAAGGGCATTGTGCAAATGCCTCAAACACTGACAGGCTTAGGGCACTGACCACCTCTCTAGGAAGCCTGTTTGTGTTTGACCACCCTCTTGGTAAAGAAATGCTTCCTAATGTCCAGTCTAAACCTCCCCTGGCGCAGCTTTGAAACATTCCCACGTGTCCTGTCACTGGATACCAGGGAGAAGAGATCAGTACCTCCCTCTCCAGGCGTTTGGACAATGCTCTTAATAATTTGTTTTAACTTCTGGTCAGCCCTGAAGTAGTCAGGCAGTTCGACTAGATGATCACTGTAGGTACCTTCCAACTGAAACATTCTGTTCTATTCTGTTCTATTCTACGTGTTAGTCTGGTAAACAAAGTTTTTGTTGCTCATTTTCTAGTAAGTTTTGTAGTTATGTCCCACTCAGATGTTTTTAGCAATTTCTTCAAAATGCCATTACTGAAGAATGAAGATTCCACTATTTTATGTTGACGTATCACAGAAGAAGTTACTACCCTACCTTACAACTCTTCAGAAGTATTATTTCCAAGCCATGATATCAAAGCAGTAGAACAGGGAATAGCTATTCAATGGGTTGCACTTTCATTCTATTTTTGAACTACATTAGAGCCTACTGCTCACTCACAAATAACAATAAATATAGTTTCAAAAAAAACTTTTTGAAAAAAAACAATGATCTCTATATTCTCTTCTCCAAAGGCACATAGCATGGTCCTGCAAATCCAACTTGGAAACCCAAGATTCCAGAAATATACTGACAGCAAAGCATAAAAGCAGACACACACAATTTGCATGAACACTAGTGAAATATCTGTACGCTATACTTGCAGGTTCACTCTGGAATGTTATTCATTAGTGACCAATATTACTCCAAAAGGGTCAATAAAAGAATAAAACCAACAAATAATGGCTATCAAGTTGCCATGACTATCAAGTTGCCAAGTTCTTCACATCAGGGACTATTCCTCTTTCGATTTTTACACAGGATCGCATGTCATCAAGTGGCACATTATGATGGATTTTCTTAATTTACTGATATTTCACAGTAAGTTCATGCTACTTATGTTTTCTTGCCACAAGTGCCCAACACCAGGAAATTCAGAGATGATTAACACCAGCCCTCACTTACTTCATAGCGAAACCTAGTTACTTACCTCCATGATATCCTCTAAATTCTCCTCTGCATCTGCTTTTTCAGTCATCAGTTTGGCAGCTTTGAAATAGGTCTTCATGAGTAGATAACCCCTCTTGGCCCCATTCCAGTGAGAACGGGGAATTTCCACCAAACCATAACCCAAAAGCAACACAAGAAGAAAGAGACCCCATGTGTTTGCAGCGGCTATCCCAATAGTCTGAAGCTGGTTCCTAAGGAAAAAAATAATAGCAAAAACAAAAAAGAAAACGAACAAACAAACAACATCCTCCTACCCCACCCGCAAGAAAGCAACCTTGAAGTACCTATGCACCAATATGGCTTTCCAGTTTACAGGAACAGACTTAGCATCATCTGTAATTCTTGCCTAGGGCCAGTCTGCTACTTGGCCATATTTAAAGCTGCCATGATTTTTCTGTATCTCCCCATGTTTCTTCCCTCTCTGGAGGGAAGACAAAAATGTTTGTTCTCAAAGGAGTATGTTCCTTTAGGAAACAAGGACTTAGCAAACTTACTGAAAGTGAGGTACATGACAGTGTTTACTACTGTATATAGTATGGAAGACCATTAGCAATGTTATACATACCAATTATTTTAACTTACCTTATGGCCTTTAAATAGAATCTACAGTAGACAGAAGCACTACACAGGAAATAGTGACACAGACTTTTTGAAAGATGTTATTCTGAAAACACTGAGAAAGTTTCTGCACTAACTTTGCAAGTGCATTTGCAGGGAGGAAAAAACACCATTGCACATACAAGAGGATTCCTCTGCTGTACATAACAAAATCAGAAACCCAAAAGACAAATTTCTATAAAGTCAAAAAATCCCTTTCCATAAAAAAAGTTGACAAAACTTTCCAACTGCCTAGCAAAAATCAGATCAACTAAAATTTTTTTTTAAAAAAGATCCATTTCATCTACAGAAGAGATTACCTGTGACAATTTCGTAAGAACTCATGCAAGTGCTTACATTATTCTTACCATTGTAAATTGAAGTTTGGGTTTACAGCCACATATATTAAAAATGCTCCAAAAATCAGCAAGTAAGTGCCATAATAGATTGCATTCTCAATCAATGCAGTTTTAATCTTTCCAGTAATGGAGAACCCTCCTGATCTAGCATATGACTGCATGAAAGGTAGCAGAATCCTAGAAGGAAAGCAAACAAAACCAAACCACATCAGCCAACCAGAAAAAAAAAGTTAGTTTAGCAGTGGCAGGATACTGAGACTGGGGTGTTTAAGCTAAAGACTCCCAAGCTTCTAACAAAATCAGCTAGTTGTATTTTTTTATTCTAGATGTATTGGTCTGATGGCAAACCTTAAACAGACAAAAACAATACAGTTAGCTTTATCATGAAAAATTTGTGTTAACTGAGAACTCACTATCAACCCTGACATTCTTGACTGAGCTACAAAAATAATTATTTGATGATAGGTTGGTCAGAAACCATACATCTAACTCAAAAGCACAGACAATCTCTTTGCTGTAGCTACATCTATAGATTTATACAGTATATCCAATAAAACCAAATAATTTACAGTATTACTCAAAAATTACCCAACTTATTAATCGGGGTTCTGTGGCCTAAAATCCATTTTTTTCAGACAATCTATCCTTAAACACCTCAATGTGTAAATTGCTCAGTTTCAACTATAAAAATGAACTAAGGGTAAATGGCTACCACCTGAAAAGGAGCAAAAAAAAAAAAAGTATGCTCAATTTAGTACAATAATTATTAGAGAAATTTCACTGCTAGCAAATAGTATATGATTAGATAGCTCTGTGGAATAATGATATATATTCTTAAAGAGTATGCTACGACTGTTAAGATGTTGCATTTAGAAATTATACCTATGTCATAGTCTTTGTCATATTCTTTTACCTTACTTACCATGTTAAAAACTGCGACGTCCAATATACAACACGCCAGAAAATTGGCATAATTCCATTAGGAATATAACTCCATGGTTTGAAACATTTTTGCTTGCTGTAACAATGTAAAGAAGCTTATTGTTAGCTGTAGGGCCAAGAGTATAAAAAAAAAATTTCTATAAATTCCGCTATAAAGAAAGGTCTTTGAATATAGCATAGACGTAATACACTACTATTTGAGAGTGTAGTCAACCATCAACCATCTCAGAAGAAAATAAACTGAATGACCACTTAAAAACATTTATCATTCTCCTCACTGCAAATAACATAACTGGACAATACAGCTTTCTTAGAGAAAATAACAGTAGCTCAAAGACTGAAGAGAAATAAGCAATTAAGCACTTTAAGGTTACAATTTTTCTTTTTGGGCAGGAAGTACTTTCTTCATGCAAAGGAAAAAACATTTCTGTAGACAGAAGACCATTCAACTTTAATTAGTTCAGCAGGTTTTTAAAAAATACCTAGGGACCCCATCACCCAGCCCTACTACTTAGAGCACTTAGTGGTAAAAAAAGTGTATTAGTTGTTCCTTCTGTCACCCAGCTCGATTTAGTCAGGCTTATATGAACTTTGACTTGTTGAGCCAATACTTTTCTGACAGGTAGCGTCTGCTTCAGAAGACCAGAAAAGCCGTGAAAGCCTTTTAGTAAAAGAGCAAAAGACAAAGTGCCCATCCACACTAAGAGACTTTGTTTTTTTCCCCACACCTGTCTGGGTAATAAAGCAATAGTGAGTCAAGGGACAATACAGTCAATTTAATAGGAGTATCTATTGAGAAATAATTGGTGTTTTCCAGGGTCAAAATAGTTAAGACTGAGTTGTGAGTTTTTATGTAGACAGCCTAAATATTTTCGAAACTATCAAATTACCATTGAATGACAGGTAGTGTGACTAAGGGTTTCAAAGTTTTAAGATCTGAGCTGCACCAACACAGTATCTGCTCAATTACTACTTAAGTTAATATTTCTATTTGATATACTCAAGTCATATACTATAGTATAACATCCACCAGCATTTTCTGAAACTATAGGTAAACTAAAAGGCTACTGAATAGTTTCCAAATTGTGTATTTACCTAACTACGTTTAATTAACGTACACTGGGTGGTCTTAAATAAAGGGTAAAATGTTGTGCCACTAAGTCTGGCATTTTACTGTGCGTCCACGGATATACAACATCCAGATAGCCTCTGCTTTGGGGCCACAAAACTGGCAATAAGTTGCATGGATGTATCAACTGACATCTTAAATGCTCTAATCATCTTACATACAACTACACTGCACTGGCACTACAAGATGTGGAAATAGCCAATGGAGGCTAAAGAACGAGCAGCCAGGGAAAGAGCCCACATTTGCCTACATTCCCCATGTTTTAGGGATTACTTCCTTCCTGCCAGAAGACAGCGAGCAGGCTATCGTTAATTTGGTAGAATATAGTACATTTCAGATAACTCCAATTACTATATATATGCAATTATAATAAGCAATTAGATATGCTGCTTATATATGAGACAAGCCTCCTGATTTCATTCATAAGATATAAAATTAGATTTTCAGGTCTAAAGTCTTTAAGATTATGAAGGAAAGATAAGCATTCACCAAGGCCTCTCCTCATAGATAACCAAGGTTGCTTGAAAAGCTTAGTTCTATTGCTTCAACAACAAAATAGAAGAAATCTAGCATTAAATTAAAAAAAAAAAAGACGACATATTTAGGTAAGTTAGAACTACTGTATGAATTACTACCAACAGATGCAGATGCACTTTTCTTCACTTCTTCCCTCACACTCCTGTATGCTTACAAACTTCAAATGTCATATCACACAGGTAACAGATAACTTGTTTGTTAGTCTTAAAAACACAGCACACTCCTATCATTTAAAAAAAGATCATAAAATTCTTATTTAAAAACAGTCTCATGAAGAAAACATACAACTGATACCTTGGAGCAAGAGTAACGTAAGAGCCATTACTTTCTGCAGGGCTGGAGTTAACAGCAAGTTTGCACCGATTATAAATAGTCTAGAAGACAATTAATTTCATATCAGTGACCGGAAAAAGGTACAACATTTATTTAAAAATAGTAAGTCCTACTTTTAAAGACATTTCCTGTCCTCCAGGTTTACATTTGGGAGCAATTATACTAATAAACCCTCAAAACAACATGCAATCTGCAGGACAAGTAAGTAAAAAAATGAAAGTGTTTTTATGTTGCCTAAGCAGATAAAAAAATTGCTATAAACAAATAATGAAATTTTAAAACATTTGAAAAGTTTTTTTATCTGATGAGATCAACAAAAAATAAAATTAATTGTAAACACAGACACTGTCATGCAAAAAGGTAGTAAGTGTTTTGTTTCATAAGATACTATTTGGAAAATTTATTTGCTGTTTAAGATATTGTCTTCTGAAATTATGATTAAAAAAGGATACCATACACATTTTATGCAACCAAGCAGAAAATCTCCCAAGTTTCTTACCGTACTGACATCCAGAGGCAGTATAAATACAATGAGAAAGCAAAGATACCAAGCCAATAATGTTGCTATGATCACGAGCCTATGCTGTTTCTTGAAGTCTCCATACCGATGAAGTAGGAATAAGGCCAGAAAAAAGACAAATACTATCTCAAGGCCCAACGCTGCACCACTCATTATTGAAAGTTCACTCCAGCCACACAGCGCAGCTCACTTAAGAAAGCAGATCAGAACTGTAAGACAAAAAGACATTTTAATTACATTAAAATCTCTGGAAGATATTTATGCAGAAAAGAGTTAACAGACATTTTTAAACATATTAATAGACTTTTCTTATTTCACGACAAGAACTCTGATCAGATGAAGAACAAGATTCTCAGCAAGCTGCTTTGAAGTCCTCTGTAGAAATCAAAATACCATGTCATTCCAATTTTGTCATTTCTAGGAACATATTAGGACAACTCCTCTTCATCTTCTTGATATACAATAGATCCAAAAGTCAAATCTCTGTCCTTGAATATGACTATGAAGTCCAGTATAAGTTCAAAAGAAAATCTATTCTGCTCTTTTTTTTCTTTTAGAAGAAATCAACTAATTTGGGCAAAGAGTTACATGTTTAAATTGAATGTTTCTGGAAAGCTTCGTTAATGGACCGTTCCTCAACTATGCATTTAAATTCTGCACTCAGAGTTAATAGCGCATAAAAATACAGCAAAGTGTAAGTTAGTCTACTTGTGACGTACCTCTTTCAGGTTTGGAATTTCATGTTATAAGAGGTAACGTGCTAGCTAATTCACCTTCCTACCCCTCTTCTGTTCTTCCTCAGAGAAACAAAGGTCTCAATTCATTCGTTATTAGTCTTGCCATAATATATTTTTGCTTTGCTCATCCTTTGTATTTAGTTACTCTGTATTATAGTCAGAACTGCTAGAAATGCCTAGAAAGTTCATACATCTTCATATAGACATGCTATTATGCAAAGGGCCAGTAAGCTGCACAAATCTATTAGGGAAAATTTCACTGACTTGTTACATCATAGTTAAACTGTTTCTGATCTTTTTAATAAGCATCGTTTTACCACAGGCACATCACACATTTAAAAAAAAAAAAAAAGTTTATTACTCTGGTCAGGTTGACTTCCTTCTCCATCAAGATTACCATTCTGGCTGGTTTGATTTAACTGAAATAGTTTTTGCTATGGCTTCCCCACTGTTGAATTTTCAGTGCTTTCATTTTTCACTGGAACTTTGGAGATTTAAAAGAAATGCTACTACTAAAATTTCCCTCAATTTACTTTTAAATCCCTTCATAATTTGTTAAAGTGAATTATTTCCTTTACTAATCTCTCAGTATACTGCTTAAGCATATCTGTTATGTATGTGGGCACTAAGCAGTGAAAATTGTCCTATTTCCACCAAAAATTCCGAAGTTTGTGTTGTCAGTATTTCCTTGAGGACACACACAAAAATTATTCTGTGATTTTTCCCCAAAGATTTCTTTCCTCTCATTTCGCTACTTTCATATTTAATTTCCAAATAGTGAGAGCAGTCTGTTTACTCCTTATCAGCTGTTATACACAGAGCATCCCATATTCTGAAAATAGCTCGAGTTACCTTGCTGATTCTTATCAAAGATGCACACGCTTACTTTTTATCTTCTGCCTTTCATCTAATGTGTTTCTCAAATTATTAGCATTTCTGTTAGGTCAAAGCATCCCCTTACTATCTGCCTGTACTACATTTTGGCTAGATCATTTGTAAATCATGAATGCAGGATATCTAACCTATTTCTCAATCACTTATTCTAAGCAAGTACTTGTCTATTCTATCGTGCCATTCTTGTTTCCTCAGAAAACAGTGTCTTTTGTACTGATAGTATAGTAGCAAATTCCACCAAAAAAAGAATGGAAAAGAAATACTATATATCAACTTTATTAAGGCAGTTCTATCTGACATATGTGGCTTTGGGTGCCCCTTACAGCCACACCTTATGCTTTGTAAACAAAAAAAAATTATACAGCATACCCTCCATTAGTCACACCCATACAATTTTTTACTACAGTCACACCTAAAAAGCTGCTATCAAAACAGAAGGTGAAAAGTTTTTGTGCAAGATGCTGCACTCAGTTACTAGCATGAGGGAACTTCCAAAAAGATTATAAACATGTAATGAATATGCTAAAACAGACAGGGAATTGAGTCCTACCACAACTTAATTCACTTTCAAAGCCAAAAGCAACTTTGCAGTTACCAAACTACATTTTTCTGTTCTTCACCTGGTTCCTATTTTAATCACAAAATACAAAATGAAAGGCCTATTTTTTACAAGAGTGCAACTGATGACAAATAGAGTTGTTCTGAAGTAAATGTATACACATTTTCAAAATTACAATTCAAAATTTTTAGAGAGAAACTGCTTAAAACTAATTCTCAGCACAAATAGTTTAAATGGAAAAAAATCCATAAGGTGAGAAATGCAACACTTGAGAGGAGCACTGACTGTGAACTAAATCCTGCCTAACAGGACAGCCGTATTTGGGACCCATGCTACTAGAATTATTTGGGTAAGACCTTAAAATATATTACTGCAGGCTATAAGGCCATGCCTTCCTGTGGCAAGCAGCATTTGCCTCTGAACCTGGCTGTTAGCTCAAAGAAAGGTAAGCTCCTCATCCATAACTCTGTTTCTTCATTTTATTGAGATGGGCTTCTCATTATTAGCACACTCCCTAGAATCAGCTGGCTGAAATTCCTGAACCCCTGAAGAATGTTCTCCTGAGATCAATGAACTACTTCAGAAGAGTTCTCTCGTACTGCACAACTTTCAACTGCTTAGAAGATGCTCCTATTAAACAACGCCAAAAAGTAACAAAATTCCTTACTCTGAAGGGAAAAGTATCTATTAGCATAGAGAGTTTCTGGAGAGTAAGGCAGCTACGGATTAATACAAATAAGATCAAAAGCGAAACACTGGCACTAGAAATGCAACTTAACCAATAAAAGACAAGGACATGCTCTTGTGTAGGCTTAGGATTTTCTTGCTTTGTTTCAGACATAGACAAAATCAGTAAGTTTTTAATTTTGTGAATGGAAGAGTTTGGTTACCCCCATATAGGGCATACATTTCAAAATTCTGACATGAAATCTTCTAGAGTCCAAACCCAGCTAATAACTCTTTGCAAGCACCATAAAGGGCTCAGTTCACACTTAATTCCCTTGGAGACTCCCTACTACCAACAGTATTAAATTACCTTGCCAACCTCAAGACTAACCACACTCATGACCATCTACATTACAGATGAACTAACTACTCTGCCTGGTACAGAAATACTCAAGTTACTAAATGAAACAGCAGAGAATGAAAAAAACCACACTTTCTTAGAGCTTTTATATAGCACCAAATTTAACAACAAAGACACTCCAATATCATATTCTTAAAGAAGGTCTAAAAAGGGTGGAGCATACCTGTGAAGAAAGTACCTTGGTCTCACTAAGATGGACTCCAATACCCTTTTAATCAGAAATCCCAGATCAGCCTGTACCACAGTTTTGTTCTTTTCAAACTTTGCAGGAAAGCACTGTACGAGCAGATTGTTCATTTTGCAGACTAATGTAAGTGGTACTTAAACCTTCCCAGTCAGTCTAGTATCACACTTTCTGCAGATTTCTCACTGCTGCCCTTGACACTCTCCCCAGCTTACTCACTTCCTCTGCACTGAGCTGGAACCCACGCAGTATCCCAGCTAATGCCTGAAGGCCTGAACCGAGGGTAAACACTGCTTCCCATGCCTTACTGAAATGTATACATAGAAGTATAACCCACATGATGTTCCCTTCCTGTATTCAGCTCATTATGCCCCCCAAATTCTTTCCCTCTAAGAAACACAACACTCTTCTCTATCCTGTATTTGTGTAGTTGATTGCTCCTGCTTAAGCGCAGGCACAAACTCTACTCATTTTTACCCTTTCCCCTCCCACAGCCTTCTGAATCTTCAAGGCATTTTGATTTCCACCACTACACTCAAAAAGGTCTGCGATTCCTCCTAGCTTTGTGCCTTATTAAGTTTTAACAATCGCATCATTTCATCACAGGAACTCTTAGTGAAAATACTGCAGTAGTTGACACGGGACTGGCCTCCTTAACCACAACAGTAGCTGTTCCCAACTGTTCTTCCCCAGCAAAAACATCTTGAGAGACAGAATCAAAAGTCCTATTAAAGACCAAACACAAGACATCAACTGATCCTCTCACATACAGTAGGCCTATCAGTGAAATAAGTTAGATTACTTCAACAATTTGTCCTTGACAAACTGATGCTGTCGTTTACTCAGCTATTATATTCCAGATGCTTACAAATAGCTTTTGGTCCAGAATTTTTTTCAGGAATTCAGAAGGAAGCAGACTAGTCTACCAATCTGTAGTTCTCCCTGTCCTTCAAAAATTAGTAATAAAAGACAGACACCATGCTTCTGGTTTTCATATCTTTGGTACCTCAGTCATTTTTAGAATACTACATCCTTTTTTTGTTGTTGTTCTTGAAGCATTCTCAGGTAAAGATCATCAAACAGATTTGGAAAACTTGCATTTCTAGAAATCCTGCCTATTTGAGTTAAAACACTTGAAGAACCAAGCAGCTAGAGATTTCCTTGCCTTAGTCTGTATTTTAAACAGCATAATTACATCGGAAAAAAAAATATCACCAAGAAAGTTATCAAACTATGAAAGAGATATCAAAGACAGTAATGGACAAAACTGAGTGAGAGCCACAGCACACCGAAAGAAACATCTGTGCACCGCCCACCTCAAGCTGAATTCACAACTCAGAGGCAAGTATGAACTGAAAGCTGCCATATCCAGCAAAATATCAATGGCCAGTTCAATAATGACATTTTGCCTTTCTGTCAGGGAATAATCTGCTGGTTCCTACTGAGTTTCTTCCAGCATGTTTCACTTGGCAAAAGAAAAATGGTATGCCACAACACCTGTGATAGGTTTCTGAAGTCTGCCCTACCCTGCAAAACTATGCTGTTACGAATCCTAAAGTAAGACTTCACTTTAAAGACATGATTAAACCTTTTGGACTGATAGAACTGCCCCACACGAAGCCTTTGTCACTTCATCTTTAAACAACAAAATGGGCTAACTTCATATTTTAGAAATCCTAAAAAGAGGAGAACAAGAGATCAAGCAACAATAAAAATAATCCCTTCAGCCATTTTCATATCCAAGTCTGCTTAGTGTGTTTTTGGGGTTTCTTTTTTTGTTTGGTTTTGGGGTTTTTTTGCTTGTTTTGTTTTTTTTTTTTACTTCCTTATTACACATTGACCCTTGCAGCTTGGGGAAACAGTAAGTATTTATAAGCAGATAACAGATAGACGAAGAGCTTCTTAATCTCAGCGCAGTGAGAAAAGTATCTAAAGGAAGAAAATAGCCATGAACTGCCCATGAAAACTGACCAGAGAAGTTATCTGACTGCACTATTTGGGAGAAATAACCTCTGAGATGAATCATGAAAACATAATTTGCATAGCTTTGTTTTTCTAAGAAACACTACTCAGTCTATGTACCGATTGATATTTTATTAGTACCTGTAATTTCAATGATCTTGCAATGAAGAAAAGATTTTAAATTGATTAAACGTTTAATTGCTTGTATATCAATATTTAGGGAAACAAATTTTGTATCTGCTAATGACAAGAAAAAAATAATAAAATGCTGCGCTGACTCCATTCAGAACAGCAGTATTCTCCAATATGGTAAGAGACTAGATTCTCCACAGAAGGACTTAATAAAAGACAAATGCTTTAGCAAGGAACATAGAGATTTTTGTGTTCAAAAGCAAGCATGGGCCATCAGTACAAAACCACAGGAAGTTTATTTGCTTTACATGGCGCTGTCTTGTCCTCTAATAAAGGATATTAAGTATCACAGAGGCTGATGCTTTCACAGGGTTTAGGGGAACACTCTGGAAATAACACATTGAAGAGAACAACTTGATTGGAGGAACTAAAATAGAATCAGATACAAAAGCTGAACAGTTGCAATAAGAATCTAAAAAAAGAATAGAAATTGCTACCTGGGCTGCCAGACTAATGCACTCACACAAAACAGGTGTCAGTAAGGCAATCAATCACACAATTACAACCTTAACATCGCATTAAGACAAACTTAGACTATGGAGTAATCCAGAGCTTTTTAAAAAATAATTTGATTTTACCCCTTTCAGCAAATTCTTCTTTTAATTTCTCACGCATTAATACAGAAAAGTGAAAAGATTGACAAAAAAAGGGGCTGCTGAACACGTTAAATATAATCAGCTTATTTTTTTAAACTAAAAAAATCACCTCTTTCATTTTATTATCCTCAAATAACCTTCAAACAACTGTTCCATTACTTTAATTAAAACTGGAAATGGTTAACACAAATTCTTACTTAAGATTATACAAATGCCAATTTGAGTGACATCATTGCCTGTATCTGACTTAATAGTTGTGTACAATTTGCCACGCGTTCCATTACCATCTTCAGTTTTATACGCACATCTCTCCATCGTTACACAGTAAACAAAGGACAGCATTTACAAGCAAGTGCCTGACTAAGAGCGCAGTGGTAGGTGTGTTCAGAATTAGTTTTCCATCACCACCAATTTCAAAACAAGTAGTCTGGAGAAAAAGCATGAAAAGCTGCATTACTTCAAGAAAGTCTGGCATAAATCTGAAACATGGTGTGAAAAGATTGCAGAGTTTAAACTACTGTGGTTAGGGATAGGACCAGAATACATTGGCAGTCACTCAATTTCAGGCCTTCACAGTGAAGGCGTTTCCAAAACGCAGGAAAACCTTTCACAGTAAAATGCCACTGTCAGCGCGATTCTGGTCTTCCAAACCAGATACCGCCACTGCACATGAAAGCTGATGGCTATATATCCACTGACCTGTAAGGAGCACAGAATCAAAGTCTACAGACACTTAGCAAACATCAACATTCATGCCTTAAACGTACGTGCTCGGGGTCCCTGAAGGAAGGAAAAAATTAGGGACTAAGAGCAGAAAAACGAACACGCCGATTCCTCCCGTCCACCTCGCCCCTCCCGGACGGCCCCAGACACTGCCCCCACCCACTCTCGCTCCACTTCCTACTCAAAGCCAGCCCGGGACGTGCCCAGGCCCTCCCCGCTCCCCACCCAGGTCACGCACGCCGCTCGTAGCGCCCCGGCAGGGAGCGGGACGCGGCTGCACCCCCCCCACCCCCGCCGCCGCCGCCGCCGCGCCCGGCCCGGTGCAGGCCCCCGCCCCCCCGCACCGTGACTCGGCGCTGCGGCACCCCCGCGGCCGCGGCGCCCCGAACCGACCCTCTCGCCCGCCCGCCCCAGGCCCGCGCCCCCCCTGCCGGTGCCCTGGGCGGCGCCGCTCCCTCACCGCAGGCCCCCTGCTCAGCAGCCGGTCCCTCGCGGGGCACCGCCGCCCTCCATCCTGGCTGCCGCCGGCCTCCACACGAGGGCTCAGATCGCCACGCAGAAAGCGGCGGCCGCGCCCGGCTCCTTCCGCGTCAGGGCGACCGGGGCCGCTGCCGCCGACATCTGCCCCTCGCCAACCGCCCTCCGGCCCCAGCGGCGCTGACGTCGTCATCGCCCCCGCCCCGGAGGCGGGCGCAAAGTACTGTGGGTACGGCCCCTCCGCGCTGGGGCGGTCGGTGGGTGGATGGGTGGTTGGGGGAAGGCGTGCGGGCGGCGAACTACAACTCCCGACAGGCTTTGCGGTGGGCGCCGACCGGCTTCCGGCCGGCTCGGGGAGCCCCGCGCGCGCGGCGGGACGGCGCGGTGCTGAAAAGCGCGGGGCGCGCGGAACCGCCGCCGATGCACCCGTCCCCGCCGCCATGCACAGGTACGGGGGCGGGTGCCGCGCCGCACCGCGGCAGCACTTGCCGCCCAAAACGGCGTCCGCGCTGGTGGGGTGGGAGAGAGCCGCGTGGTGCCCGGGCTGTGCGGGAGCCCTCGCGGGGGTGGTGTGCACGGGTCCCCCCCTCTGCCCGGGGGTGGTGGGCTGTCCGTGGGAGCCCCGGGAGTCGGGAGCGCGCAGGGGTCGCGGGGGAGCATGCGTGGGTTCTTGGGGTCCCGCGAGTGTTCGGGGGGGGGGGAGGTGCATGGCTCCCCGAGGTGCCTGGATGTGAGACGTGCGTGGGTCCCTGGCGTGCGTGCCTCAGGCTGGTGGGGGGTGGGGGATACAGCATGCGCGGGTCCCCGGGGTCCCCGGACCGCTTCTGTCCCGCCCCGCGGCGGGCGGCAGCCGGAGGTGGAAACCCCCCCCCCGCCTCCGAGCATCCCGCAGGGCGGCGGCGCTCGGGCTGCCCGCGCGGGACGGGCGGGGCGGTCCCACGCGCTGAGGTGCGCTGCTGGCGCCCAACGGCCGCCCCGCGCGCCTCCCGTGCGAGGGGCCCCCGCCGCGCCTGCCCCGGGCCTTCCCGCCGTCCCGCCCGCACCCTGCCAGCAGCAGGGTGCCGGCCCCGGCCCTTCCTCGGCCGCGCTCGGATCCCCGGCGCGGTGGAGGCTGTGCCGTGGCACCCCTGCTCGATCGGCTCCTTTGGCCAGTCCCCCCCGCTCGCCCCCTCACTCCGCCCGGGAACGGGGAGCGCTTAATCCCCGGAGGGTTGTGGGCGTGCGTCTGCCTGACCGAGCACGTGCCTCCGCTGTGGCCCCTGCTTGTGCTGTCCGCGCCCGCAGCTTAATGCCAGTTACTGCCCTGCGTGGGGATGTGGGTTACGTGTGACTGTGAAACGCTTCTGTACGAGGAGCCCCATCTCGTGTTTGGCGCCTGTCTGGCGGTACCTTCAGAGCCCGCGGGTTTTGCTGTGCCTGCAGGAAACACCTCCAGGAGATCCCATCCTCCAGCAGCAATGTTTCCAGCAGCTTTACCTGGGACTGGGACTGGGACTCCAGCAAGACCTCAGAGTTTCTCTCGGGCATGGGAGTGTCTGTCCTTAAGAAGGACAAGCTGGGCAATGAAAACACGCCGCAGGACCTGCTGGTGTCATCGCCCTGTCCTCCTCAGAAACGGCAGAAGGTGAAGGAGAAGGAGAAGGACTTTGTCATTGTGCGCCGGCCTCGGCTGCTCCGAGAGGCAGAGTCAGGTACCGTCACCCCGGTCCAGGTTTATTCGCCCTTCAGTAGAGATGGAGAGTGGGCATCACAAGTCATTTGTACTTTATTCTTTGCTTTTTTTTGCTCTTTCCCAGCAGAATATCACTTCTAGATCTAGTGGCTTTCAGGCTTGGGCTGATAGGTCTGGTTTTATGTAAGCCTTTAAGCAGAGGTGTGAGTCTGGCTCCAGAACTGTGGCCCACGTAAGCCGTGGTTGGCTCCTGCCTAGCCCTGCCAGCCCCTGTCTGTGTGCCAGGGGTTTGTTCTGTGCGTCCCTGTGTCTGTCTGCTCTTGCTGCTTGGGACTTGGGTGGCACCTTAGCCCATCAGGGCCCTGAGCTGCATCTGTTGTGCTGCCCAAGGCACCCCTTCCAGGAAATATTTCACCATTTCATACCAAGCGGGGCCAGGCTCCTCACAAAATACAGCTGTGGCTGCCAGATGAATACAGACTATTGGCGCTGCTGTCCCCAATATAATTTTGAAACTCAGGGGGACTTGATTTTTTTTTGTTGTTGTTGTTTTTAAACTTAAACATCTAAGAAGTAAGATACTTGGTCCTCGAGACCAAAGGGATCCAGATCCACATCTCTTGCAGTGCAGGCTGTGGGATGCTAGAGGGGCAACATGTCTGCTCCTGTTGGAGCTGAGCTGTGAGTAATGCAAGGGACCCTGCCAGAGAACGACAGGGAAGGTGCATCAAAGGGTGTAAAGCTCCTGGGCTGGAAAGAGACTGGCAGGGAAAGAGCAGGGCTGTAACCTGAGGACTTGGGGCAGTTAAAGAAGGGGTCATAGGATGCTGGGGTTCTTTCCCCTGTATCAAAACATGTTTCCAGTCTGCACCGACTGCAGAATGCAAAATAAACAGCTCGCTCCAGACACCAGGCTGTCCTATGAAAGGTGGGAATGCCCTCAGACAACCCTGCTTTTAAATAAGACAGAGTGCAGGGTCATAGTCAGCTGTTTTTGAGCTCCACCACCCAGAAATCTCCCATGTGAATGGCAACACCTTCTGGAGCCCTGTATCTACTCATGAGAAGTTGAGATCACACCACATCCTTTCAGGTAATTCTTGGGGGGGTGATAGTTAGCGTGCATGTTTTAAGGAGCAGTTTGCAGTACCTGCTTTTCTCTGTGTACCATGCAAAAGCATAGCTCACCTTGGGTTCCCTTCTGGGATCCTGACGTGCATAGGAAGGATGGGCATTTCAGCAGGAGAAACAAAAAAAAGAGGACTGTACAAGCCTTAGAATACAAAGGAAGTAACTGAGCTGCTCGTTTCCAAAATGTGAGTATGTGAATGAAGATTATTGTCTTTTTTTTCAGGGAGATTGTTTTTCCATAGCTTTATTATATATACTGGCTTGATGTTATGGAAAGCTTTGCATTTGCCAGTCATACCTAGGCAAAGATGGTAGTAATATCTTCCTACTATGAAGAGCTGGAAGGGGGGTGAGTAGTGGGCTGATGTCTGTATAGCCTAGAGAGAGACTGTAGAGGTGCTTTTAACAACCAAGCCAAACAAGGCATCTGATCAGCAGGCAAAAATGAACCAGCTTTAACTAGAATATGTTTGCTCTTTCCCTAAAGGTGTTTCTTGGGATGCACTTCCAGATGAATTGCTTTTGGCAATCTTTGCATATTTGCCCCTAAATGACTTGCTAAAGGTTTCCCTGATTTGCAAGAGATGGCATCGTCTTTCGTAAGTACTACTTTTCATTATTTAGTACTAAGAAAACCTTTGCTTCCATAGATTGTTAAATGATCTGGTTCTCATCTTGTTTATTCATGTATAATTCAGTTTATGCTTTATGTGGGTTATATGTATGTATAATCAAAAGATGGCTCACATATTTTAACATTAGTAAATTCTGTTAAATAGCTTTCCCTCTTCTCAGTCTTTTGTGACACCGAAAGCTTTCTGTGGTTGTACTCATAGTTCTGACCCTTTCTAACTCACTAACAAGTAAAATTCTGTGCCTTAGGTTTGATGAATCTCTCTGGCAGACTCTCGATCTGACTGGTAGAAATCTGCTGCCAGGAGTGATTGGACAGTTGCTGCCTGCAGGTGTTACTGTATTCCGCTGCCCAAGATCCTGTATTGGAAATCCGTTGTTTAAAACAAGCAAGTAAGGCTTTTTCTGCATGTTCTGGATCTGAAACCACGTCTCAAATATTCACAGTTTCTCTGTGTATTTTCGCTTTTAAGGTGTCCACCAGTAGTAGCATTTGTGCTGTCTCTGGAGTGTGGAAGAGCTGATCAATGGTTAGGCATGTGTTGAAGTAAGAGAATCTGCATTCACCTGTCAGTTATTTAAAACCAAGTTAATGTGATTTTTGAAAGTATCAAGCACCATCATCCACTTCCAACCAAGAATTGTCAGCATCTCCAGCATTTTTATATGGGAAGCGCAAAAAAATTATTTAACTCCAGCAGGATAGACTTTCAGGTGTTATGACGAATCCTGTAAATGCCTTGAGGATACAAGTTCTGCAGTTTTGACTGCTAGCTTAGCAGTAGGCCCAGTGAGACATAGTATGTGCAGCTGAATACAATAGTATAATTATTTTCTGCAAGCTTTGCACAGTTTTAGTGTATGGGGTATATTTATTGTATGGGGAATTTGCGGAGCAGGTTTTAATGCAATTTTAGTAACCAGCCTTTCTCCTTTTTTAGACCTCTCAGAGTTCAACATATGGATTTGTCGAACTGCACAGTGTCTGTTGCAGATCTCCAGAGTATTCTTTGTCTGTGTGAAAGGCTGCACAACCTCAGCTTGGAGGGACTAGTGCTTTCTGATGACATTATCAAGTGAGTGACATGTTTGGGAATATTCAGTAAATACCTTCTCTTTGGTGCTATCATTTTGTGCAGGCTAGCAAAAGAATGCAGTTGGGAGTTGTTCATTGTGGGAGTCTTTTGAAATGGCCAGTTTTAGGCACCTCACAGAGCTAGCTGGCAGGCTAGATGAGCTGCCTCTTTCTCCTCTATCCTCCAAGAGGTGAAGTGAGGAGGAAACACCCCTCTGCAAGAGTGTTTCTTCGTGGCTTTTTTTTTCATTCCCCAGAGTAGGAGGAGCCTGGAGAAACTGCTAATCTCTCTAGGGTTTATGTGTCAATTGGCTGTTCCTGCAGCCAAGCTGTACAGCAGAGCTAGTTTTATTTTCCCATTTCTGTGCTCCCAAGGGAACTTTGCCTTTGGCATACAGGTTCTTTTCTATTTTACGGGGTCTCAGCAGCTCTCCGACCAGATGCTCCTTGTGTTTCTGCACTATTTCTCACTCCGAGTGTCTGGAAAATTACAGATTCTGTCAAGCAGATGAACTGTTGCTTGGTTAAACTGGAAATACACTAATGGGTGTGCAGTCAATCACATCAGGTGACTGTGGAGGTGCCAGGGACCATAGGCCAGATGGCAGAGACTCTGGGCATCCTGCTTTCTACTTTTGAGCTTTCTGATGCCTTCCTCACACTAGAGGGGGAAAAAAGTAAAAAAGAGCACAAATAATCCAATATAATTTGGCTTTTGATACCAGATAAAAAATATCTGAAAATTGGGTACTAATTAGGCATCATGATGGAATTTTATTGCCTTGTGTACAAATGTAGATAGGTGGTATAAGGGTTTTTCCAGGTTTTGCCAACTGCACGTCTGCTCTAGTCCTGCAAACAGATGCATTCAGGGGGATGCTATTTGGACATGTGTGTTATTCTGGAATAATCTCCATCTTGCAGAGGGGTGACTTCAGAAATGGGATGATTGCTTTGTCTTCTGTAGAGGTATAGTCATCTCTAATAAGCTGTGGTGTGTGTTTAATGGCATACAACAGGATAAGGTGAAAAGAAATTGTTTCCTTTTAGACGTAGCAGTTTATAAATATGCAGACTTGTCAGGAATGTCAGATAAATAAGCAAGTATCCCTTTCGAAGTTGTACCGTGATGCAGCAAGTACAGAGTTACCCTTAGTGACTCTTAGGTTGGTCAGTTTACTGAAGATGCATTGCTGCATGTTTAACGAATAATTCTGTGCCTGGGATCTTAACTCTTGTTAAAAACAATCACACATCCTACCAATGCAAGCAATGTTCCAACATATAAATTTTATCAGACTTTTCTTTTTTCTTCTCTACAGGAGCATTGCTAAGAATCCCAGTTTGATGCGACTAAACCTCTGTGGGTGCTCAGGGTTTTCTGCAGAAGCCTTGGAGCTGATGTTGAGCAGCTGTTCTATGTAAGAAGAATAGTTTTTGCTATTCCTGCTTATTGCTATTCCTGAGAAAAAAGATCCTTTTTATTTTTTTCCATAGGCATCCCAATTGTACTTGTCTCTATCTTTTTTTATGAGTCTGTTTCTGTTCCTAAATGCCTAGCAGTTGATTTATTAGCTGAATAGTCAGATAGTTTCTTTCCATCAAGCTATTTTCTTCTTTAATAGCAAAGATGTACTTCAGTAGTTTTTCATGAGTTTCCTTAATCATCCTTAAAGGAAGTCTTGTTTGTGGGTAAGCCCCATTTATGTTCCTTTGATTATCATGTAAATTTGATTTTCTTAATGAAAGCAGTATGTGATCCTCACAAAGTGAAAGTGTGTGTTTTGAAACTGGTTGCAAAGGGAGCTCTGGGACTCCACTTTTCAGAGTACAGCATGAATAGCAGAAAACATTGTGCCTTTCAATCCATGATAGAATAATCCTTCAGTAACCTTCTACTTTATGAAGCACTGTGTTCAGATTGACAGCTCCAGTGATTAAACCATCTGTTGGCAGGAAGTCACTGAACTGAGCCCCAGTCAGTCTGGGATTTATATCCTGATCTTTCTGCTGAGTTCCTGTGAGATGCTAGACAATCTACTTAATCTTTGCTTTTGCAAAAGCATGTTTTTAATCAAACTGCAAGTTAATGGACAGGCAAAGCCTTAATCTTTCTCTGCCTCTCATGGGTAGATAATGCTTTCTATTGCTTTGTCTGATTACTTGGATCATGAGCTCTTTAGAGAATGGCAGTCTGTACAGTGCACAGTGAATAGCAGATGGCAAACCTGATCCTAGGAATGCTAGTAGTAATTTAACTGTTTTTTTTCATTTACATGGAGATTGCCAGCTAAATGCTCTAGTTGTGCTCTTCACTGTGTCTTTGTCCTCTGGTTACGTCTACACCACCTGCACACAAAACAAATAACTTTGTCCAAGCCCCAAATCGTGATAGGCTATAGGTAATCAAGCATGTAAAGAGAGTTAAGGTCACAGTAGGGCCAATGCTTATATAAAACTATGAAGTATTTTATGCTAATTAGGATTAATTGGTCATCTGACCAATGCTAATAATGGATAGCCTTTTTTCCTCTCAATGTGAACATCTGTTCAGTAGTAACAGATTCAGGTCACAAACCCAGAAGCAAGATGAAAAGACGGTGTCTCCCTGTGGCAGTCCCCAGAGAGAACCCTTTCACTTCCTAAGATACTATTGAATCATTCCAGTTGGAAGCGGCATTGGGAAGTCAGTTTAACCTCTTGCCCAGAGCAGGGTCTAAATTCAGCACTGGCCAGGTTTGTGAGGACTTTCTCTGGTTAGATCTTGAAAACCTCCAAAGACACATTCCACAGCCTCGCTGGGCAACCTGCTCCAATGCTTAATTATTGTCATAGTGAAATTTATGAATGTCATGAGTAAGTTATGAATACACGAAGTTGGTAGTAGGTGTGTTACACGTTTTTGCCTTAAAAGTATCAACTGTAATAGATAACATCAGAACTCAAACTGTATCTCAGTCATTCTTCCAAACAACTGTTTATTCATTTGTGTGTAGGTTGGAGGAGCTTAACTTGTCCTGGTGTGACTTCACAGCCACCCATGTCAAAGCAGCAGTCAATCATGTTACTTCAAAAGTAACTCAATTAAATTTAAGTGGATACAGACAGAATCTACAAATACCAGGTAAACAGCAGCATGGCAAACCTTTATCCCACTATGGGATAAAGCAGCAGGCTTTATATTTTCTTCTGGTTGGCATCCGCTGTGTGTATAGAAAAATCGTGCACTAACACTGATTTTGTGCTCTGTGTAGCTTGATGTTCTTTGCTGTCAGAGAATCTTACTCATGTCTCTGGCTCAGCCATGAAGGGTGAGACGATTTGTCTTCTGAACTTAAAAATAGTCAGGTGAAAGCTCATTTCATCTTCAGTTGAAAGGTATAGTCCTTACTTCTGAAGTACATCCTGGAAGCAGGATACACTGGATCCCATGTTCCACTGTGAACTGTAAATTAGCCTTCCAGATACTGTTCTTGGAGCCTTCTTAAGGCTTCTGCTATTGTGGCTGCTTGAAGGCATCTTCCAAAAGAGAACAGTCATAGTAACTACTTGAGTTTCAGCCTGATGTGATGTCCTACAGATACCAGTTAATTTGGAAGGCAAATAATCTCAGTAATCAACGTTAACTATTTACTTGCTAATAGTTCTAGGAGGGAAGGTTGGGTAAAATTGCAGGGTAATAAAAAATGCAGAGAAATCTAGGTCTGGGGACAGGGCACAACAAAGTGGACAAGAGCATAGATAAAAGGTGAAAAGGCTTCGGTGGTAAAGAGAAAATAATTTTCTCAATGAGCAAATGTGACGATAGGGCATTGGCTGACAAGCAGGTAGGTGATACACAAGCTGTGACCTCCCTTTTTTCTGTTTAAACGTCACAGAGACCTCGGCATGCATTCCCTTGTGGGGAAATACACCAGTCGTCTTTTTATCTCGGCCCAAAACCTGTAAATAAACATGCTACTAATGTCCTTCAGATCAGGAATTTGAACCTTCTGTTGATCTGACCATTAGAGAGAATGTGCGGAGCTCTTCTGTTTGCAAAACACTTTCTATGAGTAATTTTACTCTGTTTCAATGCAATTTATAAGGCATAAGATTTGAATAGTTCATAGTCATTGTAATTTAGGTATTGTTTTCTTTAGTTTTGCGCGTGAATTCTGAAATTCCAAAATCCACCTTATTAGCATCTTGCTAATAATAGTGGCCTTTTAGGTGATATCTGAGCCACACGTGATTCTATGTTATTTGCAGACAATGAAAAGATGGTCTCAAGAATTTGCAGTTTAAATCAGGAAATCCATAACTTTCATGAGGAAAGAACTTTCTATGAGTAAAAACAGATGCCTGAAGAACTGGATGTTCTGAAAGGGTATTTCATGTGTGAAAAATTTTTGGTATTTTTTCATTACATGTAAGAATTTCGGGCATCTCACCATTACTGTGTCTCAGTAGATTTCTACAGCAATATCACTTGAATGATTCACTTGCTAAGTTGCTCGCACAACTGACTTTTAGGGACACTTCTTTGGACTAAATGGATCTGTTTTGCTGAGGATTAAAAAGATGTCCCTGTAAGGTATCTTGATAGGCAGACTATATGCTGTAAGTCTTAAGTGTGAATCTTTTTACAAAAAGTTGTGCTTCCAATTGTGGGGTTCCAGTAGAGAGGATACAGATCAACATATATGGAAGTGAGTAGGCTGTGTAAAGCATGTTCGTCTTGTTACTGAAAGATGGACTGACTGTGTGTGACCTCTTTTCAGACATTAAAACACTGGTGGAAAGATGTCCTTTTCTCGTCCATTTAGATCTAAGGTAAGAAGACCTGTGCAGCCAGTCCTTAAATCCTGATGGTTCAGGGGATTGCCAATTCTATTATATATCAATAGTGCATGATCGTGTAGGATTGCACAACCAGAAAATACTTTCTGTGCTAAACCTACAAAAAATTTGCTATCTGGCATGACCTAATCTGGAGCAGGTAACTAACTTGAAGATTTCTTTGTTACCTCAGCATAAATTTTACATACATACAGATTTGTTAACTAACAAGTGATCATAGTCGATAGGTAGAGTGGAAGGAAGCATTTAGATCCATACAGTTTATGATCCTAGCATCCTAGAGAGGGTTTAGTTCAGCTCTGATACAAATTTGTTACTTGGCCATACAACTGTAAAAAAAAAAAAGTGTATTTTGGTTTTGACCTAGTCAGTTAAAATATTTTGAAATCTTGATGCGTAAAGTAATTGCCTTTTCATGGCATGAGTTCTGCTGCAGAATATCTGCCTGCAGAGAAGCTTCTGCTTCATTTGCCCTTCAGTGAAAATCAAAATGCCTCCCCCACAACACGCACACTAGAAATGGGTTACTTCCATATTGAGGAAAAAAAATACCTCAGTGGTAGAAAAAGAAGTTGATATTCATGAAATTTTTCAACCTGAATTTTGGAAACACCAAATTTACTGCTGCTTTATACTTAAACCCCTATTTCGTGTGCTCTCATGTACAGTGACAGCGTGATGTTAAAGCCTGAGTGCTTCCAGTATTTTCGTCAACTCAACTTTCTACAAGATCTGTGTCTTAGCCGATGTTATCAGATATCACCAGCTGCCTTAGTGTAAGTAATCTCTAAATGGCTTTGGTTTGCTATTCATACAGAGGATAAGTTAATTTAAACTTGCTTTATTTTAGGTTTAGAATTGCAAGAACTGTTTTGAAAAACTTATTGGTGTGAGGAATTATTGGTATGAGGAACTGAGATAAAATAACCTGACTGCTAGAGCATGTACCTTTGAGAATCCAGGCTGGAACCAAAGGTATCTGAGATAATCTTTCCGTGATGTCAGTCTGTACCCATGGAACTTGCTGCTCAGTACATACATCATGTCTTCCCTTAATGGCGTTATGCTACTGGTGCTCATTACTGCGAGGTACAGCTGGAGGTTCCAGTCCTGCCAATGATCAGTATTGGTGTCAATATTAGGCTTTCAATTACGCAGCAAGGAAGGTATAGTCCTTTGGAAAAGCTAATAGAGTTGACAGTACTTGATGACTAGCTAATCTGTTTATATTCCTTTGCTTTTGTGTGCACCTGTATCAGTTATTGGTTGCCACTGAAACACAGCGTAGAGTTACCTGCTTGTGCGTTTTTTCTGCCTTTTATTAGTATAGCAGCTATCCATTTCAATTCTCTCAGGAAGGATGTCAATCCTAAGGATATGATCAACCACAAGAAAAAGGTTGTGAGAGGAACAGGACTATCAAAATGGGAATCTGAAGAACCCTTTCTGTAGCAGTGTGTGCTGTCATGATGATAGATTCCAATTTTGTCCAATACTTGCTTATAGATACACAGTTCACATGATGACTGGGCAAACGTGAAGCAATCAAGAAGCCAGGCTGGCTACTCACCAAAACGTCGTAACAAATTGGAGACTGATAGTACCTAGGGGCTTGTGTCCTCTGAGCCACATCCTGAAACTTCATCTGGGGCAATTCCTTCCACTTGTTCTAAATATTTAAGTCCAGGGAAATGAAAGGGGAGGAACCAGTTTGTTTTCACTATGTGTGAGAGAGAGAACAGCAAGAAGCAATTTATTCAGCTGGTTTCCTGAATTATTGGTACAGAGAACTAGTTTCAATTAAATATGTGCTTTTAAAAAGTAGGAAGGGGAATTTAGCTTAAGTAGTTACCTCACTTCTAAAAAAAAAAAAAATAAAAATAATAAAAAAAAAAAGTAGAAAAACAGTTACCTAGTTTGGGTACAGACTGCAAAAAAAAAAATTTCACGTTCATGATTAATTTCGTATTTTTCTCTTTCTAGAGAACTTGGTGAAATTCCAACATTAAAGACTCTTCAGGTATTTGGAATAGTGACTGATAGCTCCCTACAGCTCCTCCAGGAAACGCTTCCTGACATGAAAATCAATTGTTCACACTTTACAAGTATCGCAAGGCCAACTATTGGCAGTAAAAAGAACCATGAGATTTGGGGCATCAAATGCAGATTGACGCTGAGAAATCCTAGTGGCTTATGATCACGTACAACGCACTGGATGCGATGGACACACTGTGTGTAGTGAAGCTCCTTAAGAAGCAGAGTGCTGGAGCACCTTTAATCACAGTACTGTTATTGTAAAAAGCCTTCTAACTTGCTCTTACGCCTTAATGTAGTTTCATAAATATTTTTACAGTATTTTTTTTTACTTAAAGCCTTTAGAAATCTGATGATCTGTGAGCAATTGTAGAATTTTTCTCTAAGTCTTTTTTTTTACAGGGGAGCTTTTTTTAAAAAAATATTACGAAACAATTGTAATTAAACAATGTCAGCCTCTAGCAACTGTTGCAGGTTCTGATGCAGCTTTTGTTGCTCTAAGGTGTTCTAAAGGTGCTTTTGATTAACTCTTCCAGCTCTACAACTCTCGAAATGGCTTGTAGAGGTGCTAGATATTTTAATAAGGCTTATTAAGGAATTGTCTTCGTCTAAGTTTGCAGAACTCAAAATGAATAATGGTATTAAACCTATTCAAATCCTTAATTGAACAAGATGTACTGTAAGATGAGAAGCTGTTTGAGAGGGACAGAGGACTGAGTCTGAATTCACCAAATCTGAAAACAGTAGATAGGGGATGTCTACACAAAAGCAACTAAGAGACAGCTCAATACTGTACAAGTTAAGAAGCAGTATAAAGGAGCTACAATGAAGTTTTTCTTTAGCAGGCCACAAAGGTAACATCTGTTTTTAGTATTCTTCATTGTTAGCAAAATACAGCCTGAACAGCCCATTCAGAATAAGCATCTGTAAAGTAGATGCTGGTTATCAATTGTTTCATGTTGTGGTGCTAGGTTTTCTGATTAAATATTACAGAACCTGAATGTAGCTTCTGTAAGCTTGATCTCAGATAAAACTTCTTTAAAACGTTCTCTTACTTCCTTTAAAGAGTAAGATGCTTCAACTGCAACTGATAAATTGGCAGAAATCTTGCAGGAGGAGGGCTCAAATGGTTCTAGATCTCAGACCAAAAACAAAACCTGGGACTGCAGCATAAGAGTGCTGAAAGGAAGAGATGCTTTGGTGCTATTAAGACATAAATTTTTCTTTTATAATAGCTTATGTTTGTAGTATCATTTCACTTCTTGTATCTGTAACACTAACTACTACTGTCTAGTGTTGGGTTTTTTTTTGAAATCACATGAAAAGCTGAGTAACTGTCCAAAACAAACCAACCAAAAAAAAAAAAAAACAAAAACCAAGCCCAGACTAATGATAGGGACAGGTAATAACTTTAAAATTTAAACGTTGATCTCGGTTTATCATCACGTCCTCGTGCATAAGCCTGCAATGTCCCAGCAGGTATAAGCGTTGGCTGAGAAGTCCTAGGGCAAAGCGCACCTTGTGTAGGGCATCAATATGCTGCTGTTGTTCCCATAAATGCAGTAAGCAAGCAGGTGGTGAATTTATTCATGGATGTTTAAGGTTGGCCTACAGTATTACTGTAGGGCTGTTACATAGGTGTAGTGTTTCCCATCTCAATCTGAAAAAAAGAGTTCAGGAATAAATACCTGGTAGTACAGAACAGATTAATTACTGTGGAAAGATTGTATGTGTACTAGAATTTGATATTTAACTTTACTTTCTACTGTATAGCAAATACAGCATTATCTTGTTAATCTGTTCTAAGTTGTTTTGGTTTTTATTAAATTTAAGAGTGTCAGTAGCACTTGCATCACTAATGGGCTTGTTCCCCTTACAAAGGAGTTAATGGGCAACATACATATCTTGTGAAAGCTGGAGTGGAGAAGTGATGGGAGGTTGGAGGACACTGGATATTCTACTACTTCACAGTTTGCAGCCTTAGGTTTATGCCTTAAATTACTTCAAGAAAAAAAGTTGCAGTACAGCACTATTGTAAATTCTTCTCCGTATGCACAATGTAACCCCATACAACTTCTCTTGCATTTAATAAAGATCTAAGAATTGCTATATTGTACAAAATGACTGATGGATGGGAGAACGCTTTCGCTGACTTCTCACCAACTTTGCGTCATGGGTAAAAAAACAAAAGAGAAATTTGTCCAAGCAATGTCTAAACAAGGGTGGCTTAGAGGACAGGATGTTATAACCAATATATTCAATATTTAACAGACCGTGCTTTAAAACTGTGTACAGAATTGGGATAGTAGTATGGCTTTAGCTAGAAGGAATAGTCCTGCATTTGTGGGTTTTTTTTAAGTCCCAGGTTTGGAAGAGGACAAACATTTCTGTTGCATGTCTATTGGTTACGATGGCGGCTGTAGCAGACACATAACGGAAGCCCTCTGGGTAGGGTGCACCACTGACCTTTTCCTAAGTGAAAAGAAGTTATTTGTTAGCTCCAAGCAATCCATGTCAAAAACTGCTACCTAGATGAATCTTTGCATTTCACCTAAACCATGAAGGCTTAGAAACCATTATTTAAAACAAACTGCACAGTAAGTGTAGAAGCTAAGCCCATGAAACACTTTTGACAGTTGAAATAAGGCACAGGACAGCTTCATGTATCTATTAAGTTTTTAATTTTTATTACATAATGTATAAACACCACTTTTTTTTAAAAAAAGCAAAGAATGACAGGCCTAGTTTAGCAGAACACAGTGTTCTGGCACTAAATGAAAAGACCATGGATTTGATTCAGCAGGTAGAAGAGGTGCAGAGTTCACTGCCAGTCCAGGCAGATTAAATCAATGTTAAACCAATACTCAGTCCTGCCACAGAATACCATCTACCAGGTAAGTTGTCTGTACTGCAATCCTTTGTAATAAAGGATCCTTAAAAAGGATTCTCTAATTCTTCAATAAAAAAAGCTAGCTGCTTACTGTTTATCTATTATAGATCTCTGAATCATCCTAGTTATTTAAATCAAGCATCCACCAGTAAATGCTTCAACAGAAGTGCAATTAAATACAGACAAAACCAGTAGAGGCCACTCATGAGTAGGTCAGGTTTCCATTTTGCTAAGTTAGGAATTTGACTGTGGAATTTCTTACTAAGCCCTCAATCAGATCATACGTTGGGTCTGAGGGCCTGAAAACACTGCCTTTTAGTCTCAGCATTCATAATAAGGAATGACAGGCATCTTTAAGAGGTATGCCCCCTGATCAGACTGATCAGTCTCCATTAAAATATTACAGCACACAAATTCTCTAAGTAGGGGATAGGGTTTCTGCCGTAAATTAATTTATGCAGGTATTCAAGGACACTTTCAGTACCTAAACCTCTGATCTAACACAGTGGTAAAGTCATAGGAAGTCATAAATTAGTGTTAATGGAATTGGTGGGTTGGGGTTTTTTTGAATCTTAACAGCATATTGACTAGCGTACTAGACAGAGGCACATAAACCATCCTTAACTGGTTTCAGATGGATTAGGAATAACAAAAAGAGCCTAGCCTCTGTGCACCCAACTTTCTAAAGAAGGAATAGTCTTTTGCATCTTTATCTTTAGACCTGTTTTGCAGATTATTTTAGACATTAAGAGCCCTATTCTAATAGTTCCTGAACTTACCAAGTTTTGAAAGAGTATTTGGCTACTTTGATTTTCCCCTTCTGGTCTGCAATCCTGGTAACTCAAGCAGATAGTGTAAATAACTCAATCTGCAGCACATTTAAAAGGTGAAATGTACACCAACATGATAGCTTATTCAAAAAGCTCCATCAGTATCACATTTGCCTAGAATTGAATGGTCTGGTAAAATCCAATTTCCTCTAAATTCTGGTTTACAGTGAATACAAACACTTAAGTAGTAGAAGGAAAAAATCCTTTATCCACCTCCACCTATAAAGATCAGTTTACATTTTGTGAGTAGCAATAAATACACTGATTGGCCACACTGGAGAACACTTCCATTAGACCTGAGAACATCTGTTACAGAATTCACTTTATTCAAAAGTATTTTGAAGAAAACTCACTTTTGGAAATAGATCTGTGGTAGACAGGACCAAACACGTTTGTTTCAAGCCATGTAGCAGAAGAGTTCCTGCTGTAGGAATCCTCATTTTGTCAATTCCACCCTCTCATCTATGCAATTATCAGCACAGACTTTCAAAGGCAGTCATAGTTCACAGTTTCTCTAAAACATTATCTGAAAAGTCACTTCCTCTTCTATAATCAGAGCTTTTTTCCTATTATCAACTTGCTTACTTAACACATGATCAGAGGCATGTAAAATTAAAATTAATTTGTTGCCAATTAAATATCAGTAGAATTCAGCATAGGATTGGAAATTTAAGTTTTCTGGGGAAGTTAAAAACATACACTTGGAAAATTGGGTGACATATAGGTATTAACTTGTGCTCCAACTACTAGCACCCAGCGCATCTCATTCTTCTTCAATTATAAAGAAACTCAGAAAAATTCCAAACCATTCAACTTAGTAAGGCCAAATATCTTTCTAAATGATAGCCACCTACATACACTACTGTGACTGAACACCTGCTAGCCAGCTAATCCATTCAATGAAGGAGTATATCTTACTTCAACGTTTCCTATGGTTTGTATATTTCTATTAAAGGGCGCAAGAAAACCCTTGGGTTTCAAGTCCCTCTCTAGTCAAAGAAAAAAGGTAAGAGCTACCTCATTCAAGATGTGGTTAAACCAGACTTTTACTTTTCATGTAAATCTACAAAGTAGAAAAAATACTAGAAGAGCAAAAAAAAAAAATTGTCACAAGTTGTATGAAACTACAAAGTTGTAAAATTTTTGAAAAGCATACAAAAGGTTTGTATTTCCATTTCCGTTACATCAACATTAGGATTTACCAAAATTTATATATCCTGGCACCAAATTGCTAGATTGACAGTCAACTTTTCTACAAAAGTATATGTATGAAGGTGTTTAGTTTCATCAGTCCCAGACTGTTACCACAAAACTGTACATCTGAATATTTAATGCTATTGACTTAATACTTGAACCCATCTACCTGTGTTTGAAAAGATGTTCTTTCGTGTTTGCCTTACAGGTTAAAATGTCAATTTGCACTGAAGTTAGAGGTAAGACTTCAGATATATTTCTTTTACACCAGATGCAAGAAGAGCTTAAATATCAGGCTAAGTTTTCTCCAACTCGAAGGAATTAAAAGCATCTCAAGCTTTCTCCAAATGCTCTTGCATCCAAAAAGACCGACTTCCAACTTAATGCAGCGTTGTGATGTGCTGTCTATCTCCAGGAGTTCCCTCTCTGGATCCAGAATTGTTTCAGCAGAAGACACTAGGGTTCTTCATTCTTCCAGCAGTACAGTGCACAGTGCATCCTCTGTATCGATCATTATTGAAGCTATCGCTCCATCATTGAACTCAAAAGATGTTCCTCCATCTACAACCATACATGCATCCCAACAACGGGAACGGACACAGACTCTGCAAAAACCCAAAAAATAAGTTTTCACAAAATAGCTTAAAAATTTTAACTATTTCACACAAACACTTACCTGAACACTAAGACTGGTTCTTGGACATTCCTTTGAGTGGGTTAGTAAATGCTTAATCACATGGGAGCATACTTAAGAGAAGAATTTAGCATGGTACTAAGCACTAGAATCCCCCAACCTATCAGTACTCTGTATAGACATAGCAAAGAGTCCAGAGAGGACTGAAGGACTTCTTCAGATGGTGACTATTGCTCCAAGAGTCTGAGAACAGCCTATAACATAACACTTGATATTGAAAGCTGCATTTCAGGTGTATTTTTTAAAGAAAGCTACTGACAATCCTATTTAATAGTGATTTGCTTTATCTTTCACAGAAAAGTTTTAAATTAATTATGATTCTAATGTATGGTCTTCATGTTAAATGGAACATGCAGTTCCAATTAGCAATGCTTGAGATTCAAATAATTTAGATATTAATACAGTCTAATTTGTAATGAATCATTCAGAGAGAGAAGGGAAAGTAATTTCAAGCACAAAGTTGAAGGTCAGAATGCTTGCCCGGCAACATCATAAATAGGTATTGCAGCATATTACTGTCAATATTACAGTTTGACTACTATATCTTTAAGCCAATAAATTTAAATTTAAGCTTATAAAATTTAAGGCAGCTCTTTTAGAGCTGGACAAGACAGAATAAAGCTACTAACCATCTTCCTCTTAACTTACCCTTAAAAGGAAAATGAACTCAACCATTGGAATTTATCCTTTCATGTATGTAGCAAGCGAGAACACTATTAAATAAAGAGTTCTCCAAACTTTTTTCATATTGCTAGATGGGAACCAATAGTTATGCAGCAGTCTCACATGGATGTGCTTGATTGTTTCTGACTTAGGCCTTGGTCTAGAAATGGTCTGATCTCCAAAATTTAATCAATAATTATCTAGTGACTTAAATTATCAGGAAGACACATCTTTCACAAATATGAAAAGCTTGGAAGCACAGCCACAGTGTCAAAGCTTAATTGGCCTGTGCACCACTAAAACACAGCCAAGTCTGGACACTGCAGAAGAATGTGGAGGCACGTTGCACTCCTCCATTTCACTCTGAGCAGCTACTGTGTCAAAAAAGACAAAGAACAGCCATGGGGAGATGTCTAGTATCAAGAGCTAAAGATCAACTGTGACAGGCAGCAAATTCTACTTAAAAAAAAGGAAAAATGGGCAGATATCTCTCATAGGTATTGCAGACATTTGTAGCTCCAGTATAGTTTTTATAGTATATCCCATGCTGAGGACTCTAAATAAGACAAGACTTAGTCCTATAGAACGCATGGATGAAAATGCAGTTATTTGCTCCTATTTTAACCTCTCCTCTTACCATCTCTTAACTCCCAGATCGAAATGACTAAGAAGCAGTAAACATTGAAAGACACGACACATACACAGTGGGCATCTAATATTGTTAATATTTAGTCTCAGTAGCCAGAGATGTCCTTTATTACTAGGTCATCAAATGTTGTAACACTGAAGTGTCTTAAAAGGAGCAGAATTTGGGTCTCCTTCGAGTCAGAGGTCCTTTAGACATTTGTTTTGATATAAAAGGTTGAATTAACATTTAATTAATACTGAGATATTGTATTATTCTCAACATAGTTATTCTGAACATAGAACTAACAGTTGCATGTGTTTATATTTAATTGTGGCAAGCTCCAGAAAAATCATAGAATCATTTAGGTTAGAAAAGATCTTTAAGATCATCGAGTCCAACCGTTAACCTAACACTACCAAGTCCACCACTAAACCATGTCCCGAAGCACCACCTCTACCCGTCTTTTAAATACCTCCAGGGATGGTGACTCAACCACTTCCCTGGGCAGCCTGTTCCAGTGCTTGACAACCCTTTCAGTGAAGAAATTTTTCCCAAGATCTAATCTAAACCTCTCCTGGCGCGAATGCCCTAAGCTAAAATGACTGAATAATTTAGTTTGGAAGGGCATCTAGCCCATCCTTCCACTCAAAGCAGGGCTTACTTCAATGACAGATTAGGTTGCTTAGGTCCTTGCCCAGTGAAGTTTTGAGTATCTCCAAGGACAGTGATAGCACAATCTCTGGGCAACCTGTTCTACTGCCTGACCATTCTCACTGTGAAAAATTTTTCCTTTTTTTATCGGAATGTTACATCCTATAAAATCATGGCTGTTGCCTCATATTCTGCTCTGAAAAGAGTTTCACTCAGTCTCCTCTGTAACCATCCATTGGTAGCTGAAGACAGCAACTGGATCCACCCTGCTTAGTCCTGTCTCCTCCAGGCTAAACAAAAGCACCATTTGAGTCTCTCCCTTATACTCCACGTGTTTTAGCCCCCTGATCATCTCAGTGGTCCTTTCCTGAATTCACTCCAGTTTGTCAATACCCGTGTCTCACACTGCGGGAAATGGCATGTACCCAAAACTGGGCACAGTGAGATTCTTTTATTCTGTAAGAGCGTGCATGGATCAAACATTAAGAAGGCATAACACAACTTGGAAACATTTTCTTCCTGTTGTTATGAGAACAATACTCAAGCCCCTCAAAACACAAACTGGATGTTGAAACACTTCAAGGGAAACTCCTGGATTACTCAAACTTTGACAAATACACAGAATGAAATAACTCTTCAGTGACTGCTACAGCCAACACTTACTTTGAAGAGAAGCCACGCTGCCGGCTACTTGAGAAAACTCTATTTACAATAGGTTCTCGAATACTGAAAAACATCTTTGGTTCTTCTGGACTGTAGAGCAGGGACTCATTGTAATCATTTGTTACTGTAAATGGAGAAATCAGCCATTAGTTTTTCCAGAGAAAATTAGTTATTCTCGGAAACACACATTCCTCCAGGAAAGAGCAGCTTGCCCACCGAGAGGGAATATTGAGTCTTGCTAGATGTTTAATAGCCTTCACCTGCAAAAAAAGTTAATTTTACAGAAGAGTCCTTTCGGTTCTATTGCATGATGAACACTCAACAGCTCTCTTCAGGTGATTAAATACCTTAGGAGAACTGAAATTCTCCTGAAGATCTATACATACAAAAGTTTAAATAAGTGCTTTCATTCAAGTCACACATTTTTCACCAAATATGCCTAAATAATGTTTGTAAGAAAGACTAATATTGTAAGAGCGCTAAAATACTGAAAGCAGTGCTGAGTATTAAGAGTACAAACAAAATGAACCAGTCAAAGGTAAGATACCTTAAAAAATTTTGCCTTTTTCACTAACCTTTTTGTATTAGTTCCATGTTCAATGGCATATTCAAACTTCCATGCTTTTTAGCTGTTGAGTCAAAAGAAAGAGCCCCAATTAGATAGGTGTATCTTTACATAAACTTGGCCAGTAATGCCACACTGTTCACTCACCGATCTTAAGGATCTCTTCAACAGCTTGATGTGCTACCTTGTTAATATTATAGGACCTAGACAGAGGAAGTAGAAGTCTTGTTTGCTAAGCAATACAACTTGGGAGAAAAACAAAACAAAACAAAACCAAAAAATCTTGCATACAGATGAAGAACTATGTTCACCATCAGGAAGAAAAAAAATAAAGAATGCTATTAAGTGAGCTGACATCAGCTTCTTCAAAAAAATGCCTTAAAGTTAACTCTTGGTTTGACATCTACCTGTGGCTTTGTAAACCTTAATAATCCATTAAGCGAAGTCTTCAGGAAAGAAGAGCATGATACACAGGATGTAGTCTCCTTATCAATAATCCTCCTGCCTCAAAACCCCAATAATGATAATTGCTGATTTAAGTCTGCATTAAAAAACCTGAAGCATGACAGTTTTACAGATTGTATGTGTTCTTATCCCTTCTATCCATCTCTTGCTAATTAATTCCTTCTGTTAGTTCTTATTTATGGGACCCAACACTTCTTTACAAATATTATGCCTCTCTGTCCGTACCCTAAGCTGTGAGCTTGAATCTCACAAGAATTGGTGTATATAGAAAAGGAACAGTTAGATCAGACACTTTTGCATTTGCCACATTTGGATGCACAAGTCAACATAAAGCCGCAGTCTGAACCAAGTCTAAACTCCAATAGAAGTCTCCCTCCTGTGCCCAGGCTCAAAAGGGATTAGGTACTAATCACAGCCTCCGTGCAGCAGTACTGTGAACATCTCAGTTGCCCAGCTCTCAATGCAGCTTAAAATCCTCAGTCCCCCACTTCTGTCATGGCAGTAAAACACCTCAGACTGCAACATACATCTACTATGCATCTAACAGACTACAGAGCCGCTGAGGGTGGTTGTCCCAGGCTCGCTCTCTTAGGCCTGTTGCCTACCGACAAGCCTGAGCAGATGCTAGCAAGAAGCTGAGATGCACAGTTTGAAATTGTTCTCTCTCTCAACTAGATATCCTTTTATGCAAGTTTTGGCAGGACATTTAAATGCCTCTCAGTCCAAGGAGGTCTGAAATCCCAGGAGAGCCCCTAAACCACAGGCTAAGGAAGATCACTCCACTAAGGCTTGGCCTCAGTTTAGAGAAGTCCAGCAGTACACACTGATTACAGCAATGGAGATGGGCAAGCCTGGAATTTGGTCCCTGGTTCTGGGATTGCTCAGTACAGAGTGTATAAGCAAATGAAATGCAGACGAACAGCTTTGAACTAAGACTGTACATTCCCAAGATACTGAACACTAGGAAAGTTCCCCTTGCAGTCTGCCAATTTCATCCTTGGCAGCCTCCAGGACTAAGTTACGCTGACTGAATACAAAATTCTGAATTACAATGAAGAGTAAAACCCAGTAACCATGGTTACAGCATGAATATTCATTTTTTAATTTCATTAAAAGCTCCAGTTTTAGTTCATCTTAGCCTGCCACATAAATCCAGGGCCTGTTGTACAACTTTAAACTATAAGCACAGCCAACTATAAGCACATCTCAAAACTAAATTGATTAGACTTACATGCAGTACTGCAGCTTGTTTAAACTGAAGTTGAGATAATTTACCCCTTTGATAAAGCTAGCACAGCTCTGCTTAGATATGCCCGTCTTTAAGGGGAATATTTTGGCAAAGAGACTATGCCCTTTCAATTAAGTTTGAAAGAGGCAAGAGGCTTGGAAGGAGAATGGACAGTAGATGTGCCAGAGAACACTTAACACTGTTTCCAAGTATGTGTTTTCCCATTCTTGTTAGAGCTTAGATTTTTGTAAATTTTTTGAACTACTTCATCTAAGCATTTTAATTTTAGCCAACAAGAGCAGTTCAGAGATGCTCCTAACATGCTCTGCAAGTCAGAGCAGAATGTCTTTCCCTTGCCACCCCCAACCATTCATCTCCACGTGTGGCATGCAACCTCTTTCACCAAAATTACACTTAAGGTAAACTTCTGTCTCAATGCCTCAGCTTCTCACCCTTTCAACTCTTCTCTCTGTACCTGCACGTGAGAGGTGCTCTGCTCTTCTCATACACCTGAGACAGCTTTGAACCATACTGACAGTGAGAACATTTGGACATAACTGACATGCACTGACTTACCCATAGCCCAAGAGAGTCTCAGTATGGACAAAATGCTTAAGCAAAATAGGTCCATCTAGCTTATCTGAAGCAATATTTTTATCAAAGCAGCAACAGGTACTTACCATGCTTTTGATCCTGTTCCAGTACACACATTAAGCCCTGAACTCTTCTGTTTTTCCCAAGGACCATCATCAACTGATATCTCATAATAGGAGGCCCTATGAAGCGAGAATTTAAAACTGGGTTTGCAGGACTTAAAGTTCTCCCTGAATAAGACAGAACACACAGCCTTATCAGGCACATAAAAATTTAGAGTGGCTCGTTTCAAATCTGGATGACAATTTCATAGGCTTTGCACAGTGCTTCTGCTTTGGCAGCCACTTTTGATTCACTGTTTTATAGCAGTTTTTATAATGGACAAAAGTGACTTGCAGCATGAACTTTTAGGCAGTTTTTCTGCAATCACTTTTCATATTAAATTATGCACAAAGAACCACAGAGTTCCTGGGGATAGCTTCGTTTACAAGCAGGGTTTGCTGGACTTAAAATGAAATTACAAATACATTACCTTCCTTGCATAATTGTTGAACTACCGAAAAACTGTGTTTATGCTGTGATTGGGTCTCCTAAAATTACATCAGGGAACACTAAGAGGTAAGGCACTCCAATGTCAGTAAGTAATAGCATGGCTTCACGCTGAATTCTTGATCACTTCAGTAATTAAAAATCCACTGTGATTCTTCACAAACAGTTTTAGTTTTACAACAGTCAGCAGGTTTACGTTTCTGTCCAGGGCGAATTTTTCCTAAAACTCAAATGTAGTAAGTCTTGCGGCACAATCATCATTCTGCATCGTATTTTTCATACGTCGGGGGATTCCTAATGTTAGGCCTAGAGAGACCAGACAGTCTCTCTCTGTAAGCTTCAGAACATCCAGGGGTATATTTATGAATTAATGTTGTTGATGTTCATAGTGCCTAATTCAAACGGTATAGTATGATATAGTATTCAGATTAATAGATACCCTCTTAGAAAAACACCACATTCACTGTGTTCAGCATGACAGAGTTTCACCTTTCTTAGCAAAAGGAGCTTACTGAACTGTTTTAGGTGATGACTGTTTCAGTCTGGATCAACTAGGAATACAGCTCTTGAATATCTGGTGTCAAACAGTTTGGACTCTTAGTAACTAAGGGCATTTTGTG
The DNA here is from genome assembly GCF_964195595.1 of Calonectris borealis. Taxonomy (NCBI): domain Eukaryota; kingdom Metazoa; phylum Chordata; class Aves; order Procellariiformes; family Procellariidae; genus Calonectris; species Calonectris borealis. The sequence goes on along the minus strand of NC_134352.1, from coordinate 73,631,959 downwards.
TACTCACTCTTGAGAACATGGGAAGATGAAAGAACTGGAAGCAAATTAAGAACACAGGTGCACGGTTTGATTCAGTTTAAGATAATTTTTGCAAGCTGGGTATGAAAGGTTTTTTTTTTTTTCTTCAATTTCCTTGTTTTCTTAACTGACACGCAGAATAAGACCTTGGAAGAAGCACCTAGAGTCATTTTGTCTTATTAGACGGCAGACTTGCGTATTTGAACCTTACAGAAGATTCATCTGTGTGACATCATTATTTAAATCTCCAAGTGTAAGGTCCTATTATTTATTACTACAGATTTGTTGCTACAGGCATTGTGTTCCTCAATGCTTCTCAAATATACTGGAACTAAAGAGCACAATGTATTTGTGACACTCAGAAGTACAGGACTATTATGAAGTGTTGGAAAGCAGCTTTGTGTTCCTCTATCACTGTATGTTAAAGAAAGTTTTTAGAATCTTGATAAAATTAGGTTTGATTTAGTAGAGAGCAAAAATTGTATCTCTTTGAGACTAACTCCTTCTGCCAGTCTGAGGCTGCAGTCCAGATGGAAGATAAAGCACCCATGGAACATTTATACTGTTTCCAGCAGCAATCACAGTGTCCCAGGCACTGTACAAACACAAGAAGATGTTACACTCTAAAGTTTTTTTTTAAAAAAAAAAATATATAGAATAAAGGGAAAAGGGATATAAAATACAAGTAAAAGTTTGGCCAAATCCTGAGCAAGGATCACGTTTTAACTCCTTTCCCGCAGCCCCAGTAACATTCCCCACATCCTTCTTGTTATCGTTTGGCTGGCAGAAATGCATTGATCTTCAGGACAGAAAGGACAGTCAAAGGTATCCTGGATAACACCGTACCAGGATTTGATACAAACTCGTTTCTTAAAACAAGGAAATAAGTGTTTTCCCACAATAACAAACCTTTTGCCAAAGGCAGGCTGATACCTTTGCCTCTAATGACAGAGAGGCAGAGAAAGGAGTACTTGGTCATGCAAAAAGCTATTTCTGCTTGGTCATGCTAAAAGTTATTTCTGTTTGGTCATGCTAAAAGCTTGAAAATATATTTAAGAAGAGATGCAGGAGAGGAAGCAGTTTAAGGACAGATATTTAAATCTTCAATCCACTGTAAAGATAGTAAATAAAGGCATTTGATTACATAAGAACTAACCAGGAAAGGAATAAAACAACGAAGAGGAAAGAAAACAGTCAGGAATAATGAAAGAATGGCCAGACAGGAAGGTGGAAAACCAGAAATAAACATTACTGCACTTACATCTCTGAAAATACACTTTGTAATCAGCAACAACACAATCAGCGTTACATATTCATGGACTAGAATTGAAATTTGACTGCAAAGACATCCCATCACTGATTGTCCATTGCAATGTCATAAAAAGAAATTAAGTCAATTGTGCCTCGCTGCAACTACAAACAATTAAACATACCTGGATGAAAGAGATTCCCCAATGAAGACTTCATTGAGTGCTCTCACTGGTAAAAGATGTGGACCAGAAATGTCAGATCCTGCAGATATTGAATATAACAGCTTTGAATCACGCCTCTACAACCCAAATTTTCAAAAACAATTCACAACTCATTGGAGGACACACTCTGCTGCCTGCGTTTGTATTCTAGACCTCGTGCTCCATTTTCTTCAGGGACTCAGTTTTTCACTGATTTAGTCTATAGCCAGTAACTGTCTTTTACTGGAGACTACAAATATTTGAACCAAGGTCAATAAGGCAATGACGCTTACGTTCAGACATTGCTTTCCCTGAAAACTCATGGGCAACGAGACAGATTGAAGTCTTCTCTTCTGTCAGTCACCCTTCCAGCATAGTTAAATTCACTGACAGTGACTTAACAGACATTTCTGATAAAGTTCAAAGAATTAGACTTAGAATTAGAATTGTTCATGTTGACTAAGGACTTCTCAGTGAGAAAATGCAGTGCTAGACACAGGTTAAGGATAGAATCATGCATCTTCAAACCATCATAAAGAAAACAGTCAAAGGTGTCTGATGACCGAAGAATTACCCAGGGAGAGATTCTCACTTCTAATTTCTCGCTTGCTGGCAGTGTGTGACCAGCTTTTTCAATTGGGAAGTAACCTACCTCAAATTTAGCGCAAGTTAAGAGCGCGCACGCACATACACACACACATGGTTTTAGTGCGGAGCAGCTAAACACATGATAAAATGTTCGTGTGTTAACCCCAAGTGTCTATAGTAACCCTAAGAGACAACATTTTAAAAAAGCTCAGGTATTTGGCCAGCAGATAATGCTATTTAAAAACATCTCTAAATTAACTGTAAATACTGAAAACTGGTTCTAAGTGTACAGTCCAGAATAAACATATAGAAACAAAAAGTACTCCCTTCTAAAAAACCGTAATCTGGGTCTTCAGCCTCTCAAATACAGCAACCAGACTTCAAATACTTCAACTCTTACAAATCTTTATCTCTTATTCCAAGTTATCATATAAAGTGATTACATTCTTCAGATTTTAACCTACTTTGATCCTGAAATCTTTCATTTATGTGAGCCCTGCTGTGTTGCTCTTGGCTTAGCTGCTGTTCATGTAAATCTACAGGGGTTGGGTTAATACCAGTTCCTTCAAGATACAGTCGAATTCTTTGCCGCCACTGCCACCTTAGAGAGGAGAAAGAAGTTGGTATCAGTAGCTGAAATATTCATCACAGAATTAGATAGGATCAAAGAGTCTTCACTCTCAAAGCAGAGCATCTGAAGATTAAAAGTCAAATACATTCAAAGTCACATTTCAAGTTTTATAGCTTCCTCTATAATTTCTAAATGTAGAAAGTTAATCATACTAAAATGTAAATACTTTACACTTACCAATTTACTACCTAATGTTTTTGTATGTGTAAAATAAGAGGACACTGGCCAAAAGTAGTCTATAAACATTATAGACAACAACTCATCTTTTTTTTATCCTAACTTACGAATTCATGATGGATGCAATGATTTTGAGAACAAGAAGCTCTCAGGAATTTACACAGCAATACATGCTGTATTTTTACCATCTTTTGTTTGTATTTGTAGGTGTCCAGAAAAGCAGCTCTATCCACTCCTTTACACGTAAGGGCCACAAGTATCCTCTCATTTTAAGAATCTCTCCTAGCCTAGGAACTTCAGGATGCTTAAGAGGAATTCAAATGAAGAAAGAGAAAGATATAAAAGGCATTCTTCCTTAAGCTGTTACAACATTCAGATTTTCTATTTTTTCCTAGAGGAGCTATCAATTCCTTCTTCCTCTTACAATTTAGAGAGTATATAAAACAAAATAGTAATAGTAGTTTTGATTAAGAAAGCAAATCACAAGGGAGTGATATGAGCACATCTTTTCCCCGTTCATACTGTTGATATCCGGGTGCCAGTAACCATCTTACATGTTTCCTGAAATTACAGCAAGGAAGACTTACACTTTATATGACTACATTACTAGGTTTTCCTCATTGTCATCCTTGTAGAGCCTCATTCAACACATCCTTAGTATAATTACCTACCTGCCCCTAAATTCCAAGTATAGTTTTAGGTAGTCAGGCAGGCAGCATGCAATGAGTATCATTATGCTAGCCTCCTTACAATACTCGTGCTAGAACTTGTCAAAACCCATACAAAATTAGAAAATGGGACTGTACCCCTATTATACCCCTATTCTGAGATCCTGTTACACAACTGACCATCAAAAAAAGAAACATGGGTAGTTTGATATAGTTTGTCCTTTATAAATCAGTAATCTCGGTTGTTTCATGGGACTACAAGGTAAGTGCTTACACAGATTGTTGCACTAAAGTGGCTGGCAGTTCAAGTATAAGGAGAAAAGACAACCCCTCTTTTCCAGTCTCTGGCACCTCACCATCCTTATGCAACTCTGAGCTACCAGAAGCTCTTCCAGATGGGCTGATCCAGTTACCCACCTATTTTAAAGTTTCCTTAGGGCCAAATAAATCTGAGAACTGCTAAGTGAAACACCCGCTCAGGCCCTTGCTTAGGAATATCTGTTCCTACTGTTCTGGAAAAATAACCAGGGAGATCCTTTCTGTTTCACTCTGGTGAAGCTTCAGCTCCATAATAAGCAACAACAGGAGTGTCAGCAACAAGAGTATAACATGGCATGCAAAAAAACATTAGAGGTGCCTAGATTATCAAAGGAGGTTACCTGCATTAGCACTATCAGCTTTACTTAAGCAACTTAGCATGAAGGAGTTAAAAGCTTTTGTTTTCTAAGTCTCAGAATATGTGGGTTGAAAGTACCTTTTCATTTAGCAATACCTATTGAAATCCCTTCAGTTATTTATAATCAATCCTGATGACTGTATTCACGTCATTTCAGAACTTTTCTATGGCACAAACACAGTTAAACTTCAAGCTACAAACTAAATATGCTAAATTATAAACAAAACCCAATTGCAATATATTTTTACGTGAATGACTTATTTCTGTTTGATGGTTTACCATCATAAAAGTATTCTGGAATGTTAATACACCACAGAACAATGTCTCTTTTTAGATAGTTATTAAAAAACTCTTCCCTAGTCTGTCCTTTAAAATTCAGCTTGCTTCCTTCTTAATTCAAGTGAGATTCTTCTATTTTAAGAATATCTAGTATTGAAAACATCAAGTTATCTTCAGCATAAAGAAAAGCTTTGCCTTAACTAATCCGTTAATAAAATTTAAGCTACTCTACCTTAATCACCAAAACCCCAGAGGCAACACACTGACCATCTCCTAACTGTATAGGCTTCATTAGCTTCTATTAGTATGGCCCATCACTGTACTACATATGCTTTCAAGTGTAAAAATATGCAAACCAATACACCCTTTACAAGAATGCAGTTCTTCGCTTATGAATTTTCTAAGTCAGAAAAGAAAATCAATTATTGAAGGTCATAACGAAAGTCTTTTTGCTGGAACTGGCAGTCAATTTTATCCTTTGTATTCCAATCTTCCTCTTGACAACAAACCCATTTTTCAACATGGTAAAAATCTACACAGAATTCACGATTCGAGGCATTAAGGTTTTAATAAGCATCTTCTGTTCCTTAGGAATTGCATTAAGTATTTTCCAATCATAACATGTTTATGTGAATCCTACCTGAACTCACCACGATAAAGCTTCTGCAGGGCTTCAGGAAACGAGTGCGTGTATCTCACAGGCAAGCACAAGTGACCCTCCGATCTGGTGGCAAAAAAGGACAATGAAAATGACAGTATAACTATTAAGATTTGGTACCTTTAAAAAACAAAACAAACTAAAACAAACACCTTTTTCTGTTACATAAAGCAAAGCTACACTTTGACCTTTATGAACCTATACTATTCTTACATAAACAGCACATGAGCAACAATACACCTCTTTCAGCTCCTGGGGTGTTCGTGTGTGAGACACAGGATATGTCTGCCACATTTCCCCTAAAAACTGGCTGTTCAGCTAGTAATTTTGCAGGAATATGTGGGCACTAATATAGTTCCTGTCACCACAGTTCTAGACAAGCTTAAGGAATTCAAGCTTAATAAACCTTGCAAGTTACAAAGAAAATTTCCTCCACTTACACACAAGTTAGGGATACGAGACAGGTAAGCAACATACCTAAGATCAAAAGAATCGCATGTCAAAGTCAGAAGACTAAACACCGCTCCCCTTTCATGAGTGATATTTGATAACTTGAAGGCACTTGTTATTTGAACCCTGCTATTCAGGTTTGATACTGTAGAATATCTATTCACAGCATTTGAAAAGTTTTGGAAGAGGAGTAAGGTATGGACGGAATTTAAACTTTTGGCCACTACTTTCTTATCTACGAAGATTAAATTAACTGGTAATATCAGAAGCAGAAACCTCAACCTGGAAATGTCAGCAGACAGCCTTGGTGAATTCTGAGTTTTCTTGCCATCCATTTGAAGGTTATACCAACCAGGAAGTACTAATACACTGCATCCACCTGCCCAAATCAATCTTATGGCTAGGTGGATGCAACTTGTGTGGAGTTTTTAATAGGACAACTAAATGCCGTTAAATGGCTGAGGAAGTATGGCATGGTTTACATGAAGAAACCAGAACAAACTTCTTCATGTGAAGCCCTATCGGTTTTCCAATAGCATTCGCCTTCTTCATAAAGAAACCAAGTTTCTGTGTGTTCAGGCAGCACACTTACATCCTTTTGTTAAGTCCCTTTTCCTGTCTCTGTTCTATACTGCCATCTCTAGCCTGAAACTTCTGGTTAGCAATACCAGTTAACTAGCTGCAAGTGCTGTTACGCTGGCCTGTGAAAACAGCTATGGCAGTTTAACACAGTCATGCTTACCCTACTTAACGTCCTCTCAGATGAGACAGGATAACTCACTGTGGAAGCTTTTCTAATAAAACAACACGTTCACTTGGTATCTACAGTCTACTAAATCAGACATTTACGCTGCCAAATGCTACAGGCATGCCTCATGCATCATGAAAACAGATGCATATTGTGCCTGACATTAGATAAAGCATTGCTTTCCAAATGTGTTTTTACCTTTCAGGATCAGTATTTACTCCAATAACTGGTTTAAATTTATCAAAGACCTTACTGGCTGCCAACAACATTGTACCATCACCTACAGAAAAAGCAAAACAAGTTAGTTTCACTTCATATTCTAGAATCCCAAACAAAATAGTCTCACATGTTCTGCAGCATTACCACTACATGCTTTTGTATCAACAACCAATCAGGTAAGCTGCACAAAAATAAAATGGGACCACAAAACTACTGACACCTTTCAAAGCAGAGTAGTGACAATTGAATTCAAAATGGCAAAGGTGATTAGAAAATGTACGACTTATCTGACAGCTATACACGCGCAGGCTACTGAATTTGGCAGAAGCAAGTTTGAAAAGAGATTTATGGAAATTTCTGTATGTTTATCAGCTGGTAACAGAAATTCTTTAAGAAAATAAATTTAGAAAGTATCGCTAATCAAAGCCACAGGAGACAGGAAACAATACCAATCACATGAAAACAATAACTTTAGTTCCATCTCAGTTGTCCTCCTAGAAGGCACAATTTAAAGGTCTTATTAGGCCCGAAATAGGCATGCTTGGAAAAGAAGTCTTAGATAAAACTGTTGAAATAGAAATCTTTAAGTGTCACTGGTTTCTTCAGATATTGATATTCTTTCCTGTCTGTTAAACAGAAGGACAACTATACCCTGAATCAGTCTTTGCACCAAGATACAAGCTCGGAAAACCTCGGATGATGTATCACTTCCCAGCTGCTTGCCTCATAACCATGAGAAATGTTGCCACAGCCAAACTGGCACTTTAAGCTTAGAGGAGTTCTTTGAGATCTACAGCAGTATATTAGGATTCTTCAGGAGTGTACACATATCCCTTTCTACCCATTCTGCGTGGTAACCAGCAGCTAAGGGCAAAGTGGGGAGGAAAGAAAGGCAGAGCAGTGGTCAAGTCTAACTGCCACAGATGACTGAACGTTATGTCAGAGCCCAGCAACACACTGCAGTATTTGCAGCAAATCACAAAAATAACACTGAATGAACTGCTGCGATCTTAAAAAGAAACAATCAGGTTAGTTACTCTGTTGGTTCACTTAAAAGGCTCTGATCAGTGGCAGAGGCTGCTCACAAGTTGCATACTTTAACCTATAGCATCCAACTAGATATTCCAGTCACTGGAATTAAGAGTGAAAGCAAGAAAGACAGTGTGAGCAAGGGGAGGGAAAGGTAGTATGTTAGTGTCCACCTACATACCAAAAACCAAAGAGTAGGGTTTAGGGCTATGTATAATCACATGACAGCAAACATTTTATCCTCTTTAGCTGAAAACTATAGTAAATTCCACAGCTTATACTGTTTTACACGAGACGATTAAGCATTTCCAAAGTGGCCATGCACTGGGATTTAATTCCTAGAGCTACAATTTTAGATACTAGAGGTAGAGAGGATGGTCACAATTACTGCATTTTGTCATATTTTCTGATAATTAGAAAAGCAATTTGTTTTCAAAATGAGCATACCTCCAGATGCTTGACACAGTGCAAAATATTTTTGAAAAATGTATCTATGAAAACATACTGAAACAAATACTTCCCTTCCGTAAAGTCGTACCTCCTGCTGATATAATAGCATCTGCCCACCGAACTGTCTCTTCATTATATTCTCGACGTTTAACAAGACGAACTTCTATCCTCTCGTTCCTATAAAGTGCAGAAAAAGCCTGAATGTGTCCTAAATCGTTCCTTGTCACATCCTTCTGAAAAACTGACATGTAATTAAGGACTAATTACAGTGGTATTTGACTTACTAGCATTTTGACACACAAATCCTTTAAATCTTTTTCACTTGTTTTCAAGATAGTAACGCAGTGTGTTAGTTAACTGAATTGAGCTAGTTCACATTATGATTGTTTCAGGAATGACTGTTCATCTGCATCATCCTGTTTTCAGTATTCCTATTTTATTAGAGCTTGTAAGACAAAGCTTCCTTTTGTTGTTTTACACAATCCATGGATATTTGCAATGTGTCTGAAATTCTCAACATCCATACATTCTTACCGTAAACTGCCTACAACATGCTCCACGTTTTTTGTATGAATGCGATGCCGCTCCAGCAGACCAGCATAGTTAGATCCCTTCAAGGCAAGCTGTAAGACATAAATTGATTTTGTAGAAGTTAATCACTACAGTAAGTCCTCTTGAGTAATACAAATAGAAGCTATAAAAAAGTATGTATTTTCTCTCAGTAGAGACACGTGCTTTTATAAGCATTCCATTATTCCATATATATATTCCATTATATACCAGTCAGCTTACCTTGACTAGTTCATTAAATGAGTTACATGGCCACAGCAACCAAGAATCACAAACCTTTTAAGGGCTCCACACAAATGCAAACAAGTATGCTACACTGGCTTCTATGCCACTTCAGACACTTTGCTCTCCCTGAATCTGCTAAGCAATTTAAACCCTAGGTAAATCTACATAAAATAGTTACACTAACTATACTCCTGTCATGTGCTAAAAGCACCCAGACAAACAGTTAGCTAATTACTTTAAGAGTTATAAACATTGTGCTATCAAGAAAGAGGACAACAGAAAAAGCAACAGGAATGATAATTAAGAAAACAGGAATCTTTGAAATACCAAGAGCATTAACCTTCAAATTGTATTTGAGCTAAAATGGAAGACTGCCAAGTGCTGACAAAGGTGACATTTCCCCTGCATCAAAAAAAGCTTAAGGACAATCCACCTACTACCTTTGATACTGTCCCCTGGATTACAGACCAGGTTTTTCAAACAAATTCACATCAACAACAAGACAAACAGTATTTAGCAGTTGTATTCTAGCATCGTTCCTTCTTTGAAGCAGGAGCATTTAAATAGTTAATCTTGACACACTCTTTAGACCATGGCAACATTTTGCAGTTCATATAGATAGACTCTTATGAGCAGGCAGGTGAGACTGCCGGCTGAAGATTAGGTTTTTTTGCAACAGGTTTCTGTACGAGTAATTCAGTCACCATCTGTATGCGTTCATTCTTCACCTCACCTAGCGTGCTCATCTGGGTCTGATAGTGCCAAATACGTGTTTGCATGGAAATTAAGCAAGTAGAAGAAAGAGGGTGAAAAGGATGTTAAGCAAAAGGAGTTTATAAATACATTCATAACGATGACATGATCCTGCTTTGAGCAGCAGGCTAGACTAGAGGACCTCCTGAGGCTCCTTCGAGCCTGAATTATTCTACAATTATACTGTCATTGCTTTCTGTCCCTGACCAGTTAGAACCAATTTACCAGCACAGAAACAGAACTTCTCCTAGCACTTGTGTAGAGAAATTCATCTGTGCCAGAAGCTTTGAACAGGCATTTCCAGCAATTTATTCAAGCGTCTTTACTCAAAGTTGCACACCCTTCCAAGAGAAAGTGGTGCCAGACAGCTACATCTAATCCCATTTCCATAGAGACTCCCACACCACAGAACTCCACAGCAAAGGGGAAAGGACTGGCAGGATATGAAAACTACAGTTAACTGCAATCCAATACCCAACAAATGCAATCTTTTTTTCATCTGACACCCGCTGATGTCAAGAAATCAAACCATAAGCACAAAGACAGACTCGGTGCTGAAGAAATTACAGAAAAGAATGGAATTGGCCACTCTAGTACTGCATCGCTGACCTGCTCAGTGTGTTTACTATCCGCGATTAACTTGCAGGAATTAAATCTTCAGGTGGTCTTACAGCTGGGATCAGGAAACCACCTCCAACAGAGGGGCTCCCAGACTTTGCCTGGATGCCACCAACAGCACTACCCGCAGACAGCGGGAGCAGCTGCCAGTTGTGCTTGGTCACACGCACAGATAAGCACGTGAGTGATCAGAAAATATCCAGAGCTCTCAGGTCATTTTTACAAAGCTTGTTAGTACTGGTTTACTGGGCTATGGGGTGTTATGTCCCACCAACTGCCTCACACACTTAAACCCTTCGTTTTCTACCCCCCAGCTACAATGCTTACACACTCCCATACACCTCTTGCTCCTCCAGAGCCCATGGTGTTGCCCTGGGAACTTGGACGGTGCCGTTGTGCTGCTGTGGGGAGGGAAAGTGTACACAAGGCTATGGCCAGTTACAGCACTGCCCATTGCTAGGTCTGCTGTCAGCCTCTCATGATCCATTTGGAGCAGAAAGGAGAAAGTGGAAAGAAGAAACGAAAAAGGTATTCACCTCCCACAGACAATATCTGCCGCTAAGCACCACAGGTCTAATTTGCTAGAAGAGAGATTTTCAGTTGCACGTTTGAAGCACAAATTGACCTTGCTTTACTACCAGAAAGAAGAAGAAATCCACTGCAAATAACCTCAAAAAAATCAACTGTGTTACTAAAATCAGGGTTCCCATTCACACTTCCTCTAGAAATACATGCCGTGAATGAAACACGAGCACCTGACAAGCAGACTGCTGCTGTAACATGCATTTTTCAGGCTGCTATTTCCATAGGCTATTACTTCCACACACAACAAACTCCATCTTGCAATTTTATGTACCTCATTTATTTGGCTAATTTGTCAACATGCTATCTTTCAACGTGGTCGAAGAGAGCTTTTATCTCAGAACGATGACAGTGTAATGAATCTCTGTATGATCATTTTCAGGCTTTTAAGCCACCAACATCAGTGGCGAGCCTACAGCTAACATTTCGTTGGTGTTACTAGCATGGAGAGGTATGGGTAGTGTCATCGCTGTGGAATGGAGTCTGTTCTGTAACTTAGGTTTGCCTTAGGTGTGTTAAATTATTTCATCAGCAGCTTCAGAAAACAGAAGAGGATGCTCAGCAAATAAGCTCTCAGTATCCTGACGAATGGCTGAACCATTTCCGTGGATACTTCTACTCTTGCTAGGAGCAGCACTGCAGAACAGGTATCTAATGCGTAGAGGTCTCTTCTTTGAATTTAGCTCTAGAACATAAGCAGGTGTCACTAAGCAACATGATAAATTAAAAGTTAGGGCCTTCCGTTTAAATGGCTGAACTACATCTACGGAGTTAATGAATCGTCCTAATTTGCAAAAGCCTCCAGAGATTAAAACAGTCTGCTCATCTCTAGCCTCATCCCTCTAGCTCAGAGATAAATAACTCACAAGTTCATTCATCTAAGAACTCACAAAGGGACAGCCTGTCTGAGCCTAACCACAGTCAGTATATCAGCAGGAATGCTAATCATCAGCTGCTTTTCATGTAACTACTCCAAAGAACCAGAGAAGTGCCTACAGCCCTTGTGGGCAGAGGCCACAAAATCACAGAGTGGTTGAGGTGCGAAGGGACCTCTGGAGATCATCTGGTCCAACCCCACTGCTCAAGCAGGGCCACCTGGAGCCACTTGCCCAGGACCATGTCCAGACGGCTTTAGAAGATCTTCACAGATGGAGTCTCTACCACCTCTCTGGGCAACGTGTCCCTGTGTTCAGTCACCCTCACAGTGAAAAAGTGTCTCCCAATGTTCAGACAGACCTTCCTGTATTTCAGTTTGTGCCTGCTGTCTCTGATCTGCCTCATATCCAGGACCTGAATGCCATACTAAAACTATGACAAACGCTGCTTCTTAAAAGAGCTCTGCACCGAGGATAAAGAATAAGACAAACTGAGACCAACACCTCCTTTTTACTTTAAAAGAGCTGAAGACAAAGATCAGACAGCCCAGTAGCTGTGTGCACGATCACCTCCCCAAAGAGCCTGGGAGGAACTTGTGACATACAGAAATCCCCAGACTGCAGGACAGCCTGGATCCCGAGCCCACTGATCAGACAGGCACACGAACCCACGCCAGGCTTGGGTGCTACCAACCGACCCCTCGAAAAGGCCCATAGTTTTAGCTTCTACATAAAGACAACTTGCAAATTCTTCTTCCTTTGGAGGAAGCTCTGATTTACAATTGTCGCGGTCGTCCTTCCAAAAGGAAAGGGTTTGACAGCCCACTCTCCACTTTCAACATCCAAGAGCAAGTCTGACAGTCTTACAGAACAGGTATCTTTATACCAAGTATTGACATTCTTGGCTAAAATGTGAAAAAACGACTATTATGACAGACCCATGTTGCGTTTATTTGGTATTTCAAGCTGTACGGCGTAGCAATTTCGTCTGAGTCTACCTGAAGAAAAATGGAGTTATACAAAACATCTAATAACATTTATGTAAGTAACCTTGTATAAGGTAGTTTCTTCAGGTTTTCTTTTTTAAAATCCTCATTAAGACTTAAATGAAGTAAAACAATAGAACTCTGATGTTTTACAGAAAAAAGTTGTCATCCAAAGGAACCCTTCTACTTCATTTTACCACTAACCTTTTTATGAAAAGTCACTTCCTCTGAGGGAATAAACGGCTATGTTTGGCCCATGAAACTGAAGAAAACCCCATAAAATTGAAAAAAACCTAAGTGTCGTGGGGCAATAGTATATACTCCTGCAAAACTTACCCATACTAACACAGAAAACCTAAAAAATTCCAAAGAACGTTAAGAAGCCTGCCAGTAGAGTACAAGGAGTATAATGCAAAATACAAAACATTTAAACTTAGCGATAGTCTTCCAGAAATTGCCAGACTGCAGACTGACTTTCTAGACATGGGCTAGAAAATAAACACGCTATTCCTACAGAGCTCAGGATATTCAAACTGGAGTATGCTTGGCAGTTCTTGGTGCTGAAGTTGTAAAAGCCTACGTGAGGGGCCACACGCAGGTCTGGAGCCTTGCACTGCAGGTTAAGTAATTTCTTCCAGTGGTTATCTGGAAAGATCAATAAGAGCAAAGGAAACGGGGGAGTACTGATGAATAGAGGTTATCGGCTGTGGGTCTATAAACACACAGGAAACATGGCGTTTACTGAGTCCCACCTGCTGAGGCTCCTGGAACAGGAAAAACTAAGGGTAAAACATAGAGGAAATGTCGCATCAGAGCACAAGGGTAGTCAGCTACGGGTGGCATTAGAGGAAGTACCCAAAAGCAGAAGTATTCATGGAGAGTGGGAAGAAACAACAAGTAGGCCTATTAATCTGACCTAATAGCATGCAAGATTGTAAAATAAAATGCATGAATATACACACGATGGCTATTCTAGCTAAAAGTGCATTAGCATATGAAAACAGGGACAAACTGGCCAAAAATACATTCAGGCATAGCTTCAGTAGTGTTCTTAAACCTCCCAGCAGAGATGCAATGCAAAGCAGGCTTCCAGAAGAGCTTTCATTGGAAAACACACTCGGGTGAGCAGAACGTGTTCTATGATGGAATTATTTTTCCTCAGGAGCCTGAAGGAGGACAGGTCTAGACCAAATGCCTAAAAAAAAGCTCTTCTCGTATCTTCTGGCCTGATCCTTTATTAATGAAAGGATAATTTTTCACAGAGCTCCTTTAACAGTTATTTAGGCAAGAGACATTTGCTTGACTGCCTTCCTTCTGGAGTCTTAGCTCTCACCTCTGGCAAGTCTCACCCCACTCGGTTTGAACGGTGGGTCTGCTGTCCTTGAGTAATGCTGGCCTCCAGGAACAACGCTGCGCAACAAGGACATGGCTTGTAGCCACAAATACAGAACCAACGCGATGCCAAGCAACATCCAAACACCCACTGTTGTCTACATACGTGGATTATGATCCTTGATTTAGAGCATGGGGAAAAGAAAAGCCATAGCCAAGTCTTACTGACATTGCTAACCTAAGCATTAGGATAAAATAGTGTGCTCTCTCAAAACAGTAATGTGAATGCTGTCCAGAGTGAAATTGTGAATCAAGCACCTTCTACATCTCATCCTAGTACACTAAGATTAATAGGAACTTTTCAGATGCATTTTGGCTATATATGAATATATATATATTACATATTCATATTCTCATTACTAGAGATTCATCAATTGTGAATGAACAGCACGAACCTTCACGTTGCCTTAAACTGCTACTGTACCAAGATGGAGTTAATGCCTTGGTGTACCAATCAGTTGTTTTATGACCGTTGCTCATTCAGGAGTTAAACCAAACGTCTAAATAGAACCAAAAAAAAAACCCACACCACAAAGATCTAAACGATTACTGTCTCAAATTTCCGCAATGAACTTGCCCACACACACACCCCAGCAGGAAACTGAGAACAGATCGCTGCTTTCCGATCTACTTAATTTCTACAGAAAGAACCACCAAACAAATGGATTTAGAGAGCCACAGCTAAACACAGAAGTTTGAATTTTAACCTGAAGAGGAGAATACTGACCATTATAGGTATAATCATCTAACAATTTCTAAGCAGAGTACAGCACTATTAAAAGTCCTGTATTTTCAGAAATCGTCTCTCTAGATTAACCACATCTCCCAAGTACAGACAAAGGTAGTACTCTTGGTTTTGCTCTCGGTTTTAAAAGAAACAAGCATTTATTTTGACAGGAGATTGGAAGAAAACATTTTTCCAAAAGTGTTACACTTTGGACTAGAAACAGCTTTGAATATAGCACGTGCTTCAAATAATACACTCCTCTTAGCTTCACTGACAAATAAGGAACACTCAAAATTTGCTTGAGCACTAACATCAAAGATTGGCAATCTATAGTTGCATGCAAGTGATTTTCTTATGTTCTAGTATTAACTACTAGTTAAGTTAAATCTTCATCTATCATGCTAAAAACAAATCAGTTTTCCTCACAGGTCAGGCAGACACTGAACTTTCTGATTTCTTAAGAGCTCCAATCACATATTAAGCTTTCCTATTTCATAATGTAAAAATAATCCACATACAAATAAGTAGGATTAAAGCATGATTCAGCTTCTGAAGCACAACCCTGAACCTTCAGTGGGTTTTCCAGCATCAGCTGGAGCTGATGGGGAAGTTGAATTTGGTGGTTGTATGCAACAGATGTCCAGGTTTCGATATGACACCAACTTTCACAGTAAGTATAGGACAGCATGCCCATCCTCAATTTCTTCTAACTAGAGAACAATTATCAAGATAAGTATCATTTATGAGCTTCAATTGCTGTACTTATACTAATGACAGCAAGTTTGCGGATGACACCAAGCTGAGTGGTGTGGCTGATACTCTTACAGGGAAGGGATGCCATCCAGAGGCACCTGGACAGGCTAAAGAGGTGAGCCCATGTGAACCTCATGAGGTTCAACAAGGCCAAGTGCAAGGTCCTGCACCTGGGTCAGGGCAACCCCCAGTATCAATACAGGCTGGGGGATGAAGGGATTGAGAGCAGCCCTGCTGAGAAGGACTTGGGAGTACCAGTGCATGAAATCTGGACATGAGCCCAGAAGGCCAACTGTATGCTGGGCTGCATCAAAAGCAGCGTGGCCAGCAGGTCGAGGGAGGAGATTCTGCCCCTCTACTCTGCCCTGGTGAGACCCCACCTGCAGTGCTGCGTCCAGCTCTGGCGCCCTCAGCACAGGAAAGACATGGACCTGTTGGAGCGGGTCCAGAGGTGGGCCACGAAAATGACCACAGGGATGGAACACCTCTCCCATGAGGACAGGCTGAGACAGTTGGGGTTGTTCAGTCTGGGGAAGAGAAGGCTCCGGGGAGACCTTACTGCGGCCTTTCAATTCTTAAAGGGGCCTTATAATAAAGATGGGGAGACTTTTTAGCAGGGCCTGTTGCGATAGAACAAGGAGTAATGGTTTTAAACTAAAAGAGGGTAGATTTAGACTAGCTATAAGAAAGAATTTTTTACGATTAAGGTGGTGAGGCACTGGAACAGGTTGTCCAGCAAAGTTGTGGATGCCCCCTCCCTAGAAGTGTTCAAGGCCAGGTGGGATGGGGCTTTAAGCAACCAGGTCTAGTGGAAGATGTCCCTTCCGATGGCAGGGGGACTGGAACCAGATGATCTTTAAGGTCCCTTCCAACCCAAACCATTCTATGATTCTGTGACTCTGCTTTCACACAAGTTGCTTGACTTAAACCTCTCACACTTCTTAAAAGAGGAAGTGTGTTCCCCTACTTGCTATTGCACTAGAAACACCAAATGCATCAAGTCTGATCTTACATGGTTTTACTAGAGAAAAAATGAGATGGTAGGGTCACCACATTTGGAAAAAAAACTAGTCAAACTTAAGCCTTTATTGAAAAATCACAGGCTCACTGAATTGATACTTTGATAAGTCTCTGGCTCAACCTTTTATTAACAACAGGGCAGGTTTCAGCAGAATCCTGCTTGTGGTACTAGTGGATTAACCCATTTTGGGACACCCAGTTCTTTCAGGTACCTGCAGTCCAGCTCATTCAGACTAGCAGAGTTCTCTGAAGCCCTCTCTGAAGTGAACCTGAGAACCAGTTTCATTGAGCAGCTGCAGGTCCTGGGTGAACTTAAAATGCATTGGTTTCAGAAATTTAATAGTTAAAAAATGCAATCCACAAACTCAATGCATTGTTTACAGGATGGCTTTAATAATGAGCATTTGCCTTAGCTAAAGTAGCAGAGAAACCACGCAGCTTCCCGCAACAAAGTCTTACTGAGAATCAACATTACCTAGGTGTGCTGGTTTTGGCTGGGATAGAGTTAATTTTTTCTACAGCAGCTAGTATGGGGCTATGTTTTGGATTTGTGCTGGAAACAGTGTTGATAACACAGGGATGTTTTCGTTACTGCTGAGCAGTGCTGACACAGAGTCAAGGCCTTTTCTGCTCCTCACCCCACCCCACCAGCGAGTAGGCTGGGGGTGCACGAGAAGCTGGGAGGGGACACAGCTGGGACAGCTGACCCCAACTGACCAAAGGGGTATTCCATACCATATGACGTCATGCTCAGCATATAAAGCTGGGGGAAGAAGAAGGAAGGGGGGGACGTTCAGAGTGATGGCGTTTGTCTTCCCAAGTAACCGTTATGCATGATGGAGCCCTGCTTTCCTGGGGATGGCTGAACACCTGCCTGCCCATGGGAAGTAGGCAATGAATTCCTTGTTTTGCTTTGCTTGTGTGTGTGGCTTTTGCTTTACCTATTGAACTGTCTTTATCTCAACCCACGAGTTTTCTCACTTTTACCCTTCTGACTCTCTCCCCCATCCCACCAGAGGGGAGTGAGTGAGCGGCTGTGTGCTGCTTAGTTGCCAGCTGGGCTTAAACCAAGACACTACGCTCAAGTTTAAGTTCTCTATAAAGCTTTAAACATGAATCAAGTCTTCAATTACAAACTACTGCTGAGTTGCAAGCCACACGCATTAAGCCCAGTTCCTCCTCCCTTCCCAGTCTGGATTATTAGGTATTATACAGGCCATTAACTACTTGCTTATAAAAAAATATGGTAGGTTAACCAATGCACTAGGTCAGTACCCACCATAAAAGAAAGGTAGTAGGCTGGTCCTCCCTGACCAGCACTCTTGCCTGTCTGTTGACTGATGTGCTAACCAGCTGTCAATTGTTCAGAACTGTTCCTGATATTGTTCCTGGCCACTTGCTAGGTTTCTACCAGTTTCCTACATCACCCCTCATCCTGTAGAAGCCCAGTGGGCTGCTTTAGCTAGGAAATTTTTTTTCCTTACACTTTCCTGTTTTCTTCAGCAGCTTAGATCCCTCACTTTCATTACCTAGTCACAGCAGCCTTTCAAATGCTGCCTTTACATCTGCTATAGAGTAACGATTATGAAGTGTTTTGCATATTGTAGCATTTTGTATGCCATTACTTCTGTAGTAGCTGACTTCAATAATTTCTTCATTTGGTAAGTGAAACTGGCAACATTATGTTCCTGAAGCTTTACAGAAATGCTGCTTTGGGGCAAGGGTTTGCCTATACATACACAAAAGTAAAAATACCATAAACTGTTTTCTAATTCTTCATCTACCACATTAAAGTAATATTGCCATTTTAACCACAACTGAAGAATACACAGTGGTTTGTAACTCAAAGGCTAATGCAGAGCAAATTGTTGTGTTAACTACAAACAGAGCAGTAACGACTTTCTGCACGAACAGGATTCTAGAAACCCAGTGCAATCCAGGCAATTCAATCATTCAGTTCTCATTAATTCAGCAGGACACCAACATAATGTCATAAATCACAACCAGCTAAGTCCTTAAAAGCAATATTAAAGTCACTTCCCAAAAGCAGCCTTTTTCGGCTGTATAAAGTATCAGATGCTTGGTGAGATAGCTCATGTTGTTTAATTTAGGTACACTGAAATGCCCTACTTTTCCATCTATTTGCTATATATGACTGAGTATACTTGAACGGCATGCAAGGAAAAAAAAAATGCTATGGAAAAAGGAATGAATACATCCCATTTATTTGTTTCCATAATTTTCCAGACTCCTCTTATGACAGAAAAACCACCTAGAAGGAACTTTTTAATAAAGCAGATGCAACTGCAGTTACTTAACATTGATGCAAGTATATCAAATTTCAGAGGTAAACAAATGCACACTGTGGTTGTGTAACTTGAAAAACATTTACACTCTTCTCAATTTCCAGTGGACTAGAACTGAAAATTTTATTTCGGAAAAAAGTGTCTTTAGCGTTACATAATCTTGGTGTGCTACAACCTGTGTCCTGAGTTCTGTATGCTTCAAATTCAGTAGATGGAGATTATTTTATTCCCCTCTTTTCAAGGTGAGGTAGAGCCAAGTATAGTCCTATCAGTTTTTAAACATTTCATGTGCTCCCTAGAAGAACAACTACTGAAATAATTCACATTACAAAATAAGCAGAGATAGGTAGTCTGAATTCAACAGAACAATTAAAAGTTTCACAGTATACCACTTCATTCATTAAATAAATTTATATTTAAATATACTACCTTCAAACGTACCACTGTACATTTGGATCCACAAGAGAACACAGG
The DNA here is from genome assembly GCF_964195595.1 of Calonectris borealis. Lineage (NCBI taxonomy): Eukaryota > Metazoa > Chordata > Aves > Procellariiformes > Procellariidae > Calonectris > Calonectris borealis. The sequence goes on along the minus strand of NC_134352.1, from coordinate 73,612,636 downwards.
GGTAAATACCCTAATACTTACTGCTTTATAGAATAGCTCAACTTTTTTTTTTCCAAGGAACAAATTAAAACATGGTTTTTGAAGAAAAAATACTCTGCTGAATTATCTGATTATATTTTAAAATTATAATTCAGTTGCACTTTGAAGTTTGCATATTACTTTTTCCTTCTGCTATTTTCCTTGCATCTGTAAAACTCTAGTATTTTGAAAATATTTGAATAACATTTTCTAAATAGAGTTCTAGTGGATCATAGGCATCTGAATTGAAGTGCAGTTCTCTAAAACAGAAACTAAGAATGAAATACCTGGCTAGTTTCCAAAAGCCTACCTTGGGGTGGTAATTTGACATTCACAAATCTGAAACACCAGTACTTAGGAAAGGTAATTCAAAAGTGATACTAAAAATGTATCTTTCACCATTTAGTGTAAAAGAAGATAAAGAATTTTATTCTGTAATTAAAAAAAACAACCTTCTATCAAGTTACAGGTAAAATAGTGCATTTCCCCCAAGAGAGAATTTTCTAAGAAACACGAAAACTTTAATGTGCAGATTAATAACAGTTGGTGCTGTAAGCATCTAAATTAGTGTTGTGATATAACCTAGCAGGCAGATAAACACCACACAGCCGTTTGCTCCTTTCCCTCCCACAGTGGGATGGGGGAGAAAATCAGAAAAAAAATGTATAATTTGTGGGTTGAGATAAAGACAGTTTAATAAGACAGAAAAGGAAGGGAAAATAATAATAATATTATTAATAATAATAAAAGAATATACAAAATAAGTGATGCACAACTATCGTGGTTTAACCCCAGCCGACAACTAAGCACCACGCAGCCGCTCGCTCACTCCCCCCACAATGGGATGGGGAAGAGAATCAGAAGGGAAAAAGTGAGAAAACTCGTGGGTTGAGACAAAGACAATTTAACAGGTAAAGCCGCACACACAAGCAAAGCAAAACAAGGAATTCATTGCCTACTTCCCATGGGCAGGCAGGTGTTCAGCCATCCCCAGGAAAGCAGTGGTCTATCACGCATAACGGTTACTCGGGAAGACAAACGCCATCACTCCGAACATCCCCCCTTCTTCTTCTTCCCCCAGCTTTATATGCTAAGCATGACGTCATATGGTATGGAATAGCCCATTGGCCAGCTGGGCCAGCTGTCCTGGCCACGCTCCCTCCCAGCCCCCCACGCACCTGGCAGGCACGGGAAGATGATAAGTCCTTGACTAGCGTAAACTTTACTTAGCAACAACTAAAACATCAGTGTGTTATCAACATTATTTTCATACTACATCCAAAACACAGCACTATACCAGTTAATAGGAAGAAAATCTACTCTATCCCAGCCGAAACCAGGACAGTATCCACCCCTAGACTCTAACACACAATTGCGCATCACCCATCGACCAATGCCCAGCCAGTTCCTGAGCAGCAGCAGTCCCCCCCCGCCCAGCCAACTCCCCCCCAGTTCATATAGCGAGCATGACGTCATATGGTATGGAATACCCCGTTGGCCAGTTTGGGTCAGCTATCCTGGCTGTGCCCCCTCTCAGCTTCTCACTGGCAGGGCATGAGAAGCTGAAAAGTCCTTGACTATGTAAGCACTACTTAGCAACAACTAAAACATCAGTGTGTTATCAACATTATTCTCATACTGAATCCAAAATACAGCACTATACCAGCTACTAGGAAAAAAACTGATTCTACACCAGGACAGTATATACCCGTTATTCCATACCATCTATGTCATGCCGAGGTCCCACACTTTCCAATACATTCCGACTAATCACCACCACCTTTCCTGTCTTTTGATATATACACACAGATATCATTCCCTTAGTCTATGCGCCATCCCTATAAAATGTTCGTTGAGTTCATTTAGTCCATGACTTTGGGCTCCATCTGTCAGAACAGTCCTTCAGGGCAGGAGAGATGGTGCATGGTGTTGGACTGTTGCATCCTGAAGCCAGTTCTGGTTCCATTATCACTGTGCTTATCTGGTTCTATCATCGCTGCACCTTTGCTCGGTTTCATCAGAGTTCATTCTTCATTAATCTGGGTGATTCTTACTGTAATACCATGGATATGGCATATAGCCACCACAGAAGTGATGATATACAGTATTATATAGCAATTACCATTATACAATTCAAATAATTGGTATTCTCACCAAAATCAAATCCCCTTGAGGTACTCATTGGGCTTCCCCATCCTCCCGCATCACCCATCCTCCTGCATCACCCACCAAGTGCACCCAGGTCCTTGAGCAAAAGCAATCCCACGAATGGGTTTTCCCTTGCCAGAGGCAGGAGTAACCCAGACTGTCTTCCCCAGCATTTTTTTTTATGTGCACGACAGGGACTTTATCTTCATCTACAGTACATAAGAGTTTTGACTGGGCAGGGCCAGCTCGATTGGCAGATCCCCTGGTGTTACTAACCAGGTGGCTTTTGCTAAATGTGTATCCCAATGTTTGAATGTCCCACCACCCATTGCTCTCAGTGTCTTTTTTAACAGTCCACTGTATCATTCGATTTTCCCAGGGGCTGGTGCGTGGTAGGGGATGTGATAGACCCACTCAATGCCATGCTCTTTGGCCCAGGTGTCTATGAGGGCGTTTCGGAAATGAGTCCCATTGTCTGACTCAATTCTTTCTGGGGTGCCATGTCGCCATAGGACTTGCTTTTCAAGGCCCCGGATGGTGTTCCCGGCAGTGGCATGGCGCACAGGATACGTTTCCAACCATCCGGTGGTTGCTTCCACCATGGTGAGCACATAGCGTTTCCCTTAGCGAGTTTGTGGGAGTGTGATATAATCCATCTATCTGTCAGGTCACCCCATACTTATGTTTCAACCATCACTCCCCATACCAGAGAGGCTTTACTTGCTTGGCTTGCTTGATTGCAGCACATGTTTTACATTCATGGATAACCTATGCAATAGCATCCCTGGTCAAGTCCACCCCTCGATCACGAGCCCATCTATATGTTGCATCTCTTCCTTGATGGCCTGAGGTGTCATGGGCCCATTGAGCTATAAATAATTCACCCTTATGTTGCCAGTCCAGACCCACCAATCTTAGCAGCCTGGTCCACCTGCTAGTTGTTTTGGTGTTCTTCAGTAGCCAACTCTTGGGTACGTGAGCATCTACGTGACGCACTTTTATAGCCAGGTTCTCTACTTGGGCAGCGCTATCTTGCCACAATGCGGCAGACCAGATGGGTTTACCTCTGCGCTGCCAGTTGTTCTGCTTCCGCTGCTGCAGCCACCCCCACAGGGCATTTGCCACCATCCATGATAAAAGTATAAAGATAAAGTACTGGCCATTTTCTTCATTCAGCAATACCCAAGGCCAGCTGGACGGCTTTCACCTCTGCAAACCAGCTCGATTCACCTTCTCCTTCAGCAGTTTCTGCAACTTGTTGTGTAGGACTCCATACAGCAGCTTTCCACCTCCGATGTTTTCCACAATATGACAGGATCCATCTGTAAACAGGACATACTGCTTTTCATTTCACGGTAGTTTATTATACAGTGGGGCCTCTTCAGCACACGTCACCTCCTCCTCTGGGGATATACTGAAATCTTTACCTTCCGGCCAGTCTGTGATCTCCTGGGCGACTGGGGTTTCCTGTTCGGGCCCGTTGTGTGATCAGTGCGACCCACTTACTCCATATAGCATCGGTTGCATGATGTGTAGAGGGGACCCTCCCTTTGAACATCCAGCCCAGCACCGGCAGTCGGGGTGCCAGGAGGAGCTGTGCTTCAGATCCAGCCACTTCCAAAGCAGCTTGAACCCCTTCATATGCTGCCAATATCTCCTTCTCAGTTGGAGTGTAGCGGGCCTCGGATCCTCTGTATCCCCAACTCCAGAACCCTAAGGGTCGACCTCGAGTCTCCCCTGGTGCTTTCTGCCAGAGGCTCCAGGTAGGGCCATTCTTCCCGGCTGCGGTGTAGAGCACATTCTTTACATCTTGTCCTGCCCGGACTGGCCCAAGGGCTACTGCCTGAACTATCTCCTGTTTAATTTGTTCAAAGGCTTGTTGTTGCTCAGGGGCCCATTTGAAATTGTTCTCCTTCCTGGTCACGTGATAGAGAGGCCTTACGATTTGACTGTAATTTGGAATATGCATTTTCCAAAAACCCACAACGCCTAAGCAAGCTTGTGTTTCCTTTTTGCTAGTTGGTGGAGACATGGCTGTTATTTTGTTGATCACATCCATTGGGATCTGACGATGTCCATCTTGCCATTTTATTCCTAAAAACTGGATCTCCTGTGCAGGTCCCTTGACCTTACTTCGTTTTATGGCAAAGTCAGCCTTCAGAAGGATTTGGACTATTCTCTCCCCTTTCTCAAAAACTTCTTCTGCTGTGTTGCCCCACACGATGATGCCATCAATGTACTGCAGGTGCTCTGGAGCCTCACCCTGTTCCAGCGCAGTGTGGATCAGTCCATGGCAAATGGTAGGGCTGTGTTTCCACCCCTGGGGCAGTCGGTTCCAGGTGCACTGGACGCCCCTCCAAGTGAAAGCAAACTGTGGCCTGCACTCTGCCGCCAAAGGGATTGAGAAGAACGCATTAGCGATATCAATGGTGGCGTACCGCTTGGCTGCCTTTGACTCCAGTTCGTATTGGAGTTCCAGCATGTCTGGCACAGCAGCACTCAGTGGCGTGTGACTTCGTTCAGGCCATGGTAGTCTGCTGTTAGTCTCCACTCTCCATTGGACTTTCGCACTGGCCATATGGGACTGTTAAAGGGTGAGCGAGTCTTGCTGATCACTCCTTGGCTCTCCAGTCGATGAATCAGCTCATGGATGGGGATCAGGGAGCCTCGGTTGGTGCGGTATTGCCGCTGGTGCACTGTTGTGGTAGCGATTGGTACCTGCTGTTCTTCAACCCTCAGCAACCCCACAACAGAGGGGTCTTCCAAGACACCAGGCAAGGTGGACAGCTGTTTAATTTCCTCCATCTCGAGGGCAGCTACACCAAAAGCCCACCGATACCCTTTTGGGTCCTTGAAATACCCTCTCCTGAGGTAGTCTATGCCAAGGATGCAGGGAGCCTCTGGGCCAGTCGCAATGGGGTGCTTCTGCCACTCATTCCCAGTTAGGCTCACTTCGGCCTCCAGTACAGTTAACTCTTGGGATCCCCCTGTCACTCCAGAAATACAGATGGGTTCTGCCCCTTTATAGCTTGATGGCATCAGGGTACGCTGTGCACCTTCCATCTGACAAGACGTTTTCAAAGGTAACTAAAACTGCATATGAAACATATTTGGACAGCTAAATTGTTGATCTTCCCTCAATACCTTCTAGCAGTGAGAAGTTAGCAGCTGCATCTCAGCTGCGCTATCAAACAAAAAAAACAGGACTCAGGAAATTAGCTTTATCTACTACTGGAATATTAAGTTCTTTTAGTTTACATGAGGACAACAGCAATGGTTGATCTGCACGGGTTTGCAGAGAGTGAAATAAAGAGTCAGGACATAGAGTAGCCTTCAGCATTAGTTGACTGGATCATTCATTTTTGTAAACAGCCATATTTAGATGCCAATCCCAATAACCAGGTCCAAAGAAATTCAAATTGCTATAATTTCTTGTAAGCAAACTGTTTGTTGGGACTTAGGAAAATGACTAGTAATTTTATTTAACTTAAAGCTGGCAACAGCAAGTGTTAGAAATCCAATAGTCTCTTTAAATCTCATGAAGGCAAACAAAATTATTCCTTGTGTGATTCAATGCACAAAATTTACTGATGCAACACTTTAAAAAAGCGCTGGGTCATTTTGGGGCATTTTTCTTTCCTGGTATTAGAAGAGAAATCTCTCATTTTTACAGGTCTCTAATCTCCCTTCTGAACTAAAGACTCTGAAAACCTCCCCTGTACAACAGTGTTCAGAGCACTTAATTACGCTTTTCAGAGTAGTTCAAAATTAGAATACTAATTATGATAGTCAGATGTGTTTAGGTACAATTACAGACAGATTTAAAAGACTAATTTTTAAGTGTGTAAGAGAATCTGCCACAAGATACGTAGAAACAACCACCTGGAGCAAGCATGCATAACATGTATGTAGAGATGCAATGAAAAATTTAATCTTTCACAGATCTACTAAACACTCTTTCAACTGTTTGCCCTTGCTCTCCATCTCTCCCCCGTCTGCTCTGCTCTTCTGCTGTCTGGACTGCTTCTTCACCTCTCCCGTTTCTGTTTGCACAGAGAAAGAATTCGGGAATCGTGACCTTGCAGCTTTGACTCTGCAACACTTAATAGCGTTTGTATAGTACAACTCACTTGGTGTGTCCAAAAGAAAGGCCACAGAAGTATTTAGACCACAGCTGCTCAGGGCCTCTATTACCTATCAGAAGCGTCAGCCAGCCAGCTTCGATACTGGGACATTCTGCTTCTTGGAGTATACTGTGATTTACCCAATATATCATATATATGATACATGCTATGATCTGTATCATATTTTAATATATACTGGTGTATGCCAATGATTCATCTTCAGCCTCCTTAAATATGGAACAAATGCCATCTAATTAGGATGTGTACCCAAAGGCATACATGCAGTGTCACTTCTGTATTAAGTGACTTACTGCATTTTCTGCCTTAATACATAAACTGATTGCAACAGCTAAGTTCAGGTCTGCTCTCCTGTCTCAATGATCAGGCACAACTGCTTACGCCCACAATGACTGTTATTTGTGCTATACTAAAATCTGAAGCTTCCAAGTAGAGATGTCAGTCATCTACTAGGAACTTGCAAACACCTCTTCTGCCCACAACTGGTAGGCAAACAAGCCCAGGTACAGCTTCTCAAATCTAAGACTCCAACATTGCCTTGAAATTGAGTTTCTGTATTTCAGATAGTCAGTACCTGGACGTCTGAAGATCCGTGACAGACAACAGCAGCACCGTGCTCCTCCGCTGGTACGGGCTCCCTCACGCCGCGACACTGCCACACCACAAGCCAGCTCTAGGGTCACCTGAACTTGAGCCCGTGCAATGTAACACAATCCCCCCCCCCACACACCGCCCGTCTGGGTTAGCTAACAGCTTGCAGCATCAGGTGAGCCAAACGCTTCCCATGCGCTTTTGCTTTCACTCTCTGCCTCTAGCCCAACAGCAGGCTTCCATGTAAGCCTCAACTCCCACCCTGCCCCCTGTGCGGCGGGACTGAGCTCCCAGGTCAGATTCGTGACCGCTTCAATTTGCAACCTTCAGGATAAACTGAGCATCACCCTGGGTAGCAGCAGCAGGGACTCATCGCACATCCAAGGGCAGCGTCTGGCCTCATTTCTCGGAGACCAGCAGCCTTGGGATCAGCTTCTGAAGTCTCCCCAGGAGAAGCAGGAACACGGGGAGCACAGAGTGCAGCTAACCTCAGGAAGCAAAACGCATCATGTTCCCAAGCTGCCCGCAAGCTTCACGGCACAGAGGGGGAAGGACACTTTGCAGCAATCACTCTGCTAAGAAGTGATCTCTGTCCACAACAGAGAGGGCAAGAGTCTCCTGAACCTTCACCTAACATATTTACTGAAGCTGCCATTAGCTCAGAAAGTTTGAGGAGACAATCTGAGACCAGAGTCACAGCAGAATGTAAATACAGAATTTTACAGGTCAGCTAAAAATTTTGAGAAACAGGCAGTAAGGATAACTCCTTCACTCTCTCATCTCCTACTTCAAAAACATAATTCTGGAAGGGCTTTTCAGTGTGTTCTTGCACAGATCTTTGTATTCCCACCCATACAGCAGGAGCCCAACTTAATATTGCTACATGCATAGTTACGCAATTTAGGCTTTGTCTACCTGGTGACATTGTAAGTTTTATTGCTGCAATTCCTCACTTCGGAGGTATTTTCAGGGGAAAGCTAGATTTAAAAAAAGCACCAGTCCTAGCATAAAAATTCTAGAATTCTCCCAAATATGGATAATTATCTTATACCTGTAAGTTTCTCCAAAAGGAGAAACTCTAAGGTGTTTCTGCAACTACTACAATCAGACATTGTGCATTCACAGTTATTTTTTTTAAAATGCATCTTCAAACTGATACAGGTTACTGATCATGCAAAACATGCATTCTTGTGAGAAGAGAAACTGCAGCTGTCGCTACATTCAGGTGAGAGCACCTTTAGGGATGTCCAACGCTAACAACACTGCTCACCAACTGATTCACTGTCCCAGTCCTGCCTGTACACAAGCAGCTAGGAAAGGTGACCAAGCACACCATTTTGTTTTTCTTAGTTTTAGCTGCGCACTGAGAACGACCTGATTCTCTATACTTAACAGCAAGAAATGCTTCATCAAGAGAAGCTTACGCGAAGACAGAAAAGCAGTCTTACAGATGAGTTGTGAGAGACATTGCTTTTCCACAGCCACCATATGAAAGGAAGTACGGGGACATTTCAGCCACAGGAACCTACATGTACAGGTGAGAATAAGTACACAGGCTGTTTCCACATTAAACTTGGTACCATATGAAATCTGACTAGAGAGCTTTACAAAATATGTAAAAATGTTTGGACAGGACTTCCATAGGAGGTGGATGACCAACTGAAGTACGTAAGAACTATCTTGCTTTAGACACAGTACTTTTTATCCTAGTGCTTCACAAAGCAAGGCTATGCAACCATAGCATTTGTCCCTGCTACATGTTAGGCACATCTGCAAGTTTAACCGAAACGTTGCAAAAGAGTAGAGGTCTAAAATATTTCTAGTTGTAAGAGACCAAAGACTAGACAGACCCAAATTAATGGTCTTATTCAGAATAAAGACAATAATATGAGCTCAGTACTTGGTCTGCACAGACTGCCGGCAACCCAAGTAACCCGAGCAGGTACCATCCTTTAGCCCACCGGTGGCAGATGAGCACTGGAAGCAGACAGTCGCAGGCTATGGAGGATAAGATGGGGTCACTGAGCTTGGGGGAAATAAAGACACTAGACACTGGGTGCACGTATCAATTTAGAGATACCCGCCTTCCTTAGTATACCTTCATTAATGGAACAGCCACCTGTTTTTGTACTGAATGTTTCTTAAAGACCAAAGAAAAAGGCTTTTCTAAAAACTGTAGCAAGATAGATGGATGCGAATGAGAGATGTGGCTGTTTAGCTGGCAGAATTGTTAGAAAAATACCTAAAGTGAGGAAGCAAGGCAAGGATACAGAGCAAAGGAGCAGGAGGAAATGAGATTGAGTCCTCCCTAAGTGTCAGAGAGGACTTTCACAACATAGTGCTTTCCTCAGCACGCACTTCTCTAAATATAGTCTTTATACTACACATCGCAAGAAAAAACCTGCGACTCGCTGAAGACTGCTGGAATCCGAGGTAAAACCCAAACACGCTTAGTACACAAATCCCTCGGTAATTTGCAATCGATGAACGAAGGGCAGTTCAGAGGCGCTGCTCGCATCCCTCTCCCAGGCTACCGGGGCGGGCGGCGCCGCTCGCCAGCCCAGAGTCGGGCTCACGGGCCTGGGGAGGCGGCGGGACGGGCAGCGGCCGAGCGCGGAGAGAGCGGCCGCGCCCCCGCTCACCCGCCCCGGCCGCCGGCACCGCCCCGCGCACCAGGGCGAGGGGAAGCGCCAGGCCCGCTCCGGACACCCGGCCCGCCCCGGAGCCCGGGCATCGCCTTGGTAACTCCTCACCGCCTCCCCACAGCCCGGCCCCGCCGCCACCCCGGCGGCAGCGCCCGGGGAGGCCGGGACCGCCACCGCCTCTCGCCGCTCACCAGCTGCTTGAGGTCCTCCTCGGAGAGCCCGGCGTAGCGGTACCGCTGCTGCTCGAACTCATATCGCGTCGTCTTCACTACCACCGCCACCCGCGACGGCCGGAACCCGCCGCCCGCCGCCCCCAGCCCGCCGCAGCTCCGCCGCCGCGGCGCGCGCGGCCCGGCCCCCGCCGCCGCCGCCCCCCGCCCTGCCGCCGCGCAGAGGGCGGCGGGGCTCAGCCCACGGAGGGCGAGGAGGCGCCGGCGAGCGCCGCCGAGCAGCGGCAGCGCCAGCAGGGCGGAGGGAGCCCCCGCCGCCCGCTGGCAGAGCAGCGGGGAACGGCGGGTGGCCGCCCGGCTGGCGAGGCAGAAGGAGCCGTAGAGGAAGCCCCGCGCGGAGGACATCGCCCGGGCTCGCTCCCCCCCGGGGCGGGAGCCGGCGGCCGGCGGACGGGAGGGCGAGCGCAGCGCTGCCCGGCGGCGGCTGCCCCCGCTCTGAGGCGGCCTCCGCGCCCGGGCAGCGCTCGGCACACATGGCACGGCCGCGCCGCGGCGCCCCGCCCCTCCCCGCGCGCAGGCGCCGCCTCCACCAACACTGAAGGGCGCCGCTGGACGCCCACCCTTGGCGGGGGCGGGGCAGGAGCGGTGGGGAGCGCTCCCGAGGCGGGCCCGGCGCCGCGTGCGCACGCGCCCTTCTCGACCAACTGCGCCGGCCCGAAGACGGGAAGGCGGGGACAGCGCGCGGCGCGTGCTCGCCCTCCCGCGCCTGAGAGCACGAACGGCGCGTGCGCCCGGCGCGCGGCACCCTTACCTGCCCCCCTCTCTGCGGCCCCGGCGGGAGGTACGGGGCTCGAGGCACGTAGGCTGGCGCGCGCACGTGGCGCCACCGGCGCTGTGAGGGCCTGGCTCCCCTCAGGCGGGCTGCGTCCTCTCAGGCGGCTGCCTCCTGTGTCCCCCCGCGGCCTTCTGCTCAGCCTCCTTCTGCGCTAACCGTTTGTACAATAAAGCCAGTTGCCTCCGCTGTGTTGGCTGATGGGGACAGGAGTTGGTACTAAGCAGACTGCAAATCCTGAGCTGAGCCTCGGTGAGGTGCCTCGCTGGGAAGCTGGCTTGCTTCCGTGTTAAACCGGTCTGAGGAAAAGGACTTTGAAAGGTAGAAAAACACAATAGGTTCTGTGTTTTAGAAAGACTAAATACTGCATCTTATGAAGCTCTGATGAGAAACGTAGTTTGAGAAGTCCATCTCTTATTCATGACTATTCTGGTCCTTATTATATTTATGGCAATATCTGAGGAAGAGCAGAAAAAGGCAACACGGTGAAAGCAAGCTTGGGAAAAGATCTGTGCAGCACCTGTGTGAGTGCACGTGAGTCTGCGTTTTGCAAGTCCAGGTAAAAAAAAAAAGAGAAATCGATCCTGAGTTACTTTTTAATATTGTAAGCAAGCTATCTAGAAATACTGTGGGGTTTTTACATCATTAATATCTGCCTTCTTAGGCGTTGACTTTCACAGACAGTACTTCTGCACTGAAAGCCTCATTTACGCACGTTTTTCTCATTACTCACCTTGTGCCTGTTTTTTCCCTGGGGGAAGTCACGGATTCTCGCTGTGGGGAGGGATTGAAGCAGCAGCTTTTTCCTGTCAGTGCAACACCCTTCTACAGTGCTTTGCTAAGAGAGTCTTAGGAAATGAGAGTAGCTAAAGCCATTCAGCCCTTCCCTACTCTTCTATAGCAATACAAAAGCTCCATGCAGTCTTTACTGACGGGTAGGAGGATTTTCTATCTACTGATTAGCTTAGCCTTGAAGGAAACTACCACAAACCAGATTACCAGGAGAGTAATTAAAACATAACTAATTCCCTTGCTAACCAGAAAATGCCTCATTTTGTATAACCATTAACTTTTGGATTGTACATAGCAGTAGGGTAATACAAGATCCTGGAGACCAAAAGGATATAAGAGGTTTTGAAAATTTACAGCTCTGTTCTGAATGGTATCTATTTTATAACTTATTTGACCATTGAGCTGCTCCTCTGGGATTCTGTGCTTCATGCATTACCTATTTATATTGAACTGTTTTGATCTTTGTTTGAAAACCAAATCAGCTTCAAGCACTAAAGCAAGCTTGAATATGGAAGAGTATTTTACTCTGAGGATCATGTTATGGTCTTTTGAATTAATGCCCACAGCAAGCATTATAAGCATAAAATATGAAATATTTTAAAATGTATTTTAAAATGTAAATTCACAACAGTAGATGATAATCTTAATGTTCTGGAAGCAGAGCTGAGGCACGGAGCATGAAGTGATTCATCCAGGGTTCCCAGAAGGAACTCTGACAACTAGCTGAAGGGTACACAGATCGTCTGACACACCATTGTGGAAAAAGGTTTAAACCTTTCATAACACATAAAGTAGAGTTTGTGGAATGCTACTTACAGTTTGCATTTCGCTTTGTAAATGGACCTACTTACAAAATGTTCAACAGACACTACTTAATCTCTCCCTTACCACACCTTTTGATTTGAACATACCTGGTACACAGGAACAAGACACAAGTATCTGTCAAAAAACACTTTACTTATTTTGAAATATATTCACAGTTTGTGACATACAACATGTCTTCATGCCCCTTCTTCAGTGACTTCAGAGCAATATACCCAGGACATTAAGAGACACATTTGTTCACACAGAATTAAATTAATAAGCATAGCCATTTTAGCCTGGTATTCTTACAGGCTAAAGTGATGGAGTATGGAGCCGAGTGAATTCCCACTGCAATAACTTTTTAAACCCTTCACTGACCACAACCAACTTTGTTTTGGGCACAGAGTACTTAAAAATTCCTTATGGAAATGGACACCTCAAAACTGCCTGCAGTAACGAAAATGCTTCAGAGTAATGCCCATTTTAGACACCACGGAGTTATAATACATGAGGTAAATTTCAAAGCAAAATCCATAGAAAACCAAGCATCCTTAGCACTACATTCTTCAAGTTATATAGTGGACTTTAAAAAATCCCTATGTAATGAACTTTTAATCTATTCTGTAATGTAACTGGAAAAATTTCTATGTAAACACTAAATTATTCCTAAGTCATTACACTAGCTGCAAAACTGGCAATGCACGACTGTACCAGCAGTTTTACATAAGAAGGTCTCCAAATACAGCCTTTTTTCATGCAAAGAAATGTACATATTGCTTCTAGTGCAGTTACAATCTAGGACAACTGTTCATTTCTCCTCCTCATTGAAGTCTGAGAGTAATGCCTTCTTGTGGTCATTTAATTAATAGCCAGTTATATAATTAACTAATCCGATCATTTACATTCTCTAGACTTTCTTTATACGCCCCTAAGTACTACTGATACCTGAAAATGATAGTGCTATCTTTGTGTTGAAAATGATAATGCTATCAGTGTTAGTTGCATTCACAGAGGAGGAGATAAACAGACCATCACGGTAACATTTCACAAAACTGAGTCCTCAGATTTTGAGCCCAGCTGACCACAGCTGTTAATTATGATTATTCAGAGGAAAACTCCAGACTAATGCTTAGAGAACACGTCACTGGTGCGACACATCAGAATCTTACAAGGCAGGCAGATGAACACGTTAGCAGGTGTAGTCTGATTGAATTTCTGATCCCAGATTCTACCCTTGTGTGCTTGCATTTTGATTGCAATGTATGTACTCTCATCAATGATGACATAGCTGGCTCATATAATTTGCTTCATAAATTCCAAAATAGAGGAGGATGCTTCAGAAAAAGCAAAATAAATGCATGTTATGAAACCAAATTTCTGAAACAAAACTAATGAGAAGGGGCAAGCTTTCTTGCCCACACTTTCGTTAGAATATGTTTTAATTAACAGAAATTTACTTTTCTTCCCAGTCTTTGTTTATGCAAAGGAAACTACATCATCCCTGAAGTGGACTTACACAGCTATCTACAACATTTCAGATACAATTTGAATACCCTCAAACAGCTGCAGACACATTGTTTCGTAAGAGTAACTTTAGTGTTTGTGAAAGATGACTCAGGAATCTGAACTCTACTTTTTAGACAGACAAGTGCTATAGAACAGCCAATGTATGCTTTTTCTGCATGCTCCCGTTGCAGGTCCCCTAAAACTCAGCTAGGGAAAAGAGGATGCTCCTTCCCTCCCTGTCCTGTTGTATAGCTATCAGAAGCGCTAAAGGTTTTCCATGTATTCATTCATTCAATAGAGACATTACCAAACTCTTAACTTCATACAGTTCACCAAAACTAATTCAGAGGTCACTAAAGATCATGACATAAAAACCTGAGTGACAAGATTTAGGAGGAGATACAAACACCTCCAGAACATAAAATAAGCCAGTTAGGCTATCCCATCCAAGTAGATTTTGCCAGAAACTCATAATCTTAGCAGCTGATACCTGCATATGTATCCTTAAATTAGGAATCGTTAGTTTTTCCTCCTTTTGAAAATTATTACTGCACTAACAGATAAGAGCTTCCAGCTCTGCATCCCTTATGTATTAATAAGGGAAATATTAATCACTGGGATTTGTTATATATAAATAAATAAATAAATAACGTTCATCTGAAAAAAACATAGAAGAACAAGTTGCTCCACAAACAGCAAAATTACTGATGTCTAGTTTCATATGGATCTGGGTCACGTCCCTACACCCCTCTTCAGGCCACAGTAATCCCAGGTATCCATCCTTCCATGGTTTTCCTTTCTCTTCCCTCCCAGCAAATGCTGCAGCTTGGAATGCACCACTCAACCCCACAAGCCTCACAGAAAATACCAAGCTTACTTACCCCGAAACTTCTTCCTCAAAGGATGCCTTGCTCTGAGTTTTGTCACTCAAGAACGGCCAATTTTCATGAACTTAAATTGTCTTTGAGCTTTCTACCTCCCATCCAATTTTTCTGAAACCGAACAGTGGCCTCGAAGTGGATCTGATGGATAGATGGACAGAGTACACAAATGTTTAAATCTTGTTTCCTTAGAAAAGCAGGCTTGAAATTCTGCAGCATGGAAGGAACTGTCTGTAGGAAGCTCAAACTGGGACACAAAATAAGGGAACTTGTTAGACGGAAATTAAAGCTGTAAGAAAAGTGTTTATTGTTCAGGCATAAAAATTGTTGCTCCGGCTGTCATAAAATGACAAACTTTACATTTTTAAAACCAAGTTAATATATTATGTATTAGCATATCTTCAGTCTCGTGAAACAATGAGTTTTAGTGCAGTGAGACTAAATAGAATAAATAAAGTATTACGAGTAATACTCTCAAGAGTAAAAATTCATACCATAAATATGTCTGCACATACATGTATTTATATGTCCTCTATTACCACAGTATCCAAACTCTTCAAAATAGTTAAACATCTCTTTTCCTCCTCAGCTTTTAGGAGACTTTGCTTCATGTTTAAGAGTGTGTGCGTGTGAGCATGTGAGTATGTGTGTTTATGTGTATACTTGTGTATATATGTAACGACCTTGGGAAGAGGCTGATCAACAGAGAGTATTTGTGAATGATCATAAGCCGTGTTCCTTCTGCTGTGGGAGCAAATGACAAACCAAGTCCTGTGTCTGCAAAAGTTCTGTTGTGCCTGCTGTGGAGCGCTCCTTCATTTGCCAAGCATTTTACAGCTGTAGTAGAATTTAGAGGGATATCATGACACTCAGGTGCTTAAATCCTATTTCATGGAAGGCTTTGATTATCAGGACAGACTTTGAAATCAAACTCTGCATTCAGTGCATAGCCAGCTGAACTCCAGGGCAAAGTTATCACCATGACCTGTTGCTAAATACATAGAGCTGCTGTGTTTTACAACTGCTGAAGTTTTTATAACATGGAGCTTTTTTCCTGAGTGTGAGTTCCAGCAATGAAATATGAAGGTCAGTGATGCAGATATTGCTGTGGTCAGGAGTGAGGCTGATAGAAAAGGACACAATGTACAGCTAGTTATGGTGAGCACATTTCTGTTACTGGCAGACTGAAGAGTTAGAGAATCCCCGTGCTTCACTATTTGACAGAGGTGCTCTGTTGTGAAGCACTCCCCTTTTCCTGAAGGCAAAAATCCAGTCCCCCTTAAGCTTACTGTCATCCAGATGCTAAATCAATATCAGACAAGTGCTAATTTTGGCAGGCTATTTAGGACTTAGCGTAATCCAGATGCTAGTTCAGCTTCATCTGGATGCTAATCTTGACAGGGCACTGAGAATTCAGGAAGAAGCTGCTATTCCTCCAACTTTATATATACGTTCAGACAGGAAAACTAAGTTGTAGTTTGACTCTTCAGGTATGATGCAGCTTTTAAGACTGAGAATTCCGTACAACTACCTTAATTAAAAGGACTTCAGATATTTCAGAGCATTGCTTCATTTCTGAGGATGACAAAGAAATAATATTTGGTAACCAACAATATACAAGGCAGCAGAGGGTTGCAGCAGAATGATTACAGACATATTTTCTTTATCTTTTGACAGAATGAATAGAAAACACAGAGCATAAATGGTGTTTGTACTGTGCACGGGCTTATGACTGATCTGGTAAGTCTTCGTTCACAGGTGACATTAGAGAGAATTGATTTTTCTCATTCCTCATGAGAATTGTTAGGTAGAAGGCAGTAGTTTGTGGAGTCACTTTTACAGAGTGACTGGGTCTTTGGCACTGCTGTGATTATTGCACACATCAGGATGTGTAACATTCATCTATTTCAAGCAATGATGCTGTTTATGGATAGCTACAGCTAAGGCAGAAGTAATCTCAGATAATCTCACACATTTAAGAGAAATTTTTATGCAGATATCCAGTTATACTGTGCATGCATTTATTTGCGTATATCAAATGGACAATTAACAGTGCAAGTGCTTGTTTTGTGCAACTGAAAAGGTGTTCATGAGTGCAAGCAGATACGCTTTTAGATCTTAAAGCTCATATGCCCCCTAGAACTGGCTTGCAGTTCTTCATGGTAAATTCTTCTGGTGCTTACGGCTGTAAAGGCAGATCATGGTTCTTTGCCCTTTAACAAAATTCTACAACGAGTATACAACTCCAGATATTTTCAAAACAAACAAAAAGCCACCTTGTTATGAAGGCTGGTTTCTATAGGCCTTCGTCATGCTAAACTGCCACTCCCAATTCTGTTTGTATGTACTTACCAACAGGATGCTGAATGTTACCACGCAATTTTAAATAAATGTTTTCAGTGAAGCCCAATTTAAATCTTTCCAAATGTATCTTTTAAATAACAGATGACAAGTAATACATGTATTATTAGCTCATGGTTATGTGGTTTTATCCATCAATATGATGAATAAACATTTATTCCCTATAAAATTCCTTACTTTAATAATGCATCTAAATATATTTAATTCTAAAATCTGAAGCCTTTGTAACACTTCTTGGATATTGGAAGTCATTGTGTCATTCCCATCTCAGTGCAAAGCAGGCTGACTGGAATCCTCAAAAGTGCATCTTAGGTTCTTTCTCAATGTGTTAAACTTAAGTTGTCCCTAAAATTAATCTTTGCTTAAAAGGCATAAAGCAAGATGCATCTGATTTCCTCCTTCCAGGGACCGATGAGTCGGCTTAGACCTTTTGGGAAGATGAGTTCCCAGCCGTGCTGTTGTAACCTCTGGTAGGTGTCATGAGCAGACTACAGACTGCCTGCGGTTCCATCTGGAATGATCTGAAAAAGAATTTAAAAAAATCTTGCTTATTTGAGTGTATTCATGTTTTGAAACAACCCGGCATTTCGTAATACCAAAGCAGTAGGTTAAAGTTTGGATATGATCAGTTCCTGGTTTAAGTAAATATCTAACTAGATAACACAGGATTATTCACAAATATTTGAGCATGTGAATAGTGAATGAAGCTTGTGACCCCCCATGTCAATAAAGGCAAGCACAAAAGCACTAAGAATTCAGATGTCTAGATAGGAGAATGTATCTGGGATGCAAATCACCTTGCTCTAGACGGGGAATAGTGTCTTAACACTTCATAATAGATGCTCAGTAAACTGTGAGAAATCCAACATATCTTCAAATAACTCATTGGTCATGATAAAGTACACAGGGGTGTTTTTGGTGCATAATCTCTATGACTTTGACTCATCTGCAGAAAGTAGATATAGCTGACTAAAGTCAGACACATTAATATCACTATCTCACTGTCTGCTTAAAAATTGCTGCTGCCATCTGGCCACTGCTAAATACTTACTAAAAGTTTTAAACCTCTTACAGGTGAAAGGAAAGGCCTTGCTTTTGTCACAATATTAAATCTGATTTTCTCCCACTCCCTTTCCTGATATGTTAGCATTTAAAGCCAATCAGAGAGCTGTCTTCTCTTCTTTAGATGTTACTGATACCTGCTGGAAAGAATACAGAAACTTGGACTCCAACAAAGATGTTAATTCTTAACTTTTCCTCAGTTTTAATCACTATCTCATATGTGTGTATGTGTGTTAGATTTATGACTTGGAATCCTTAACAATTGGTAAGAATTTAAATTAAATTGACAAGAAATGTCAAAGAAAGATAGCAGTTTTTCAGGAGTTCCTATGGTGTTGCTGAACAGTAGTTCCTTTAAGAACTTTAAAAGTATTTTACTTAAAAATAAAAAAAGCTCTCGTAACATTTTAAATCTTGCTAAATACCAGCAGATGATAGAGTCCTAATGAGGCCAACATGGGAGGTATGTGTATAGTGGACTAGAAAACGTCTCTAAAATAAAACAAAGGTTGCACTTCCGTGATATGATACTGCGTGGCTCTCAACACCAGTAGTCTCCAAAATCCATGCAATTCTTGGTGGACCTATATGGGACACACTATGTTTTTGCACACTATGGTTTTCTCTTAAGGTCTATGGCTACATATGGAGAGACTTCGTGGGACTTACCTAGCCCTAGACTCCAGAATCTTTGAATTCACCCTAATAGCTTCTAAAAGAAAATTCCACGCCAGGAAAGAGAGGACACCTCAATCAAAAAAGAGGATCCCTCAATCAGGGTGAAGTTAGGGGAAGATTTAACAGAGCTATTGGTGAGGTGCAGTATAAGAAATAATGCATAAAACATTTCTTTGCCTAGTGACACTGTCATCTTTGTCCCTCACATGTACTTTTCCAGCTTCTCTGTTCCCCCCCCAGGGTTAAAAATAAACAAATTCCTGCAAAATCAGAGAAGGGAAAAGGATGGAAATCACAGGAACCATCCTACCTATAGCCTCATGCTATTCTACTACTATGACTGACATTCATACTCCCCTGTGAAAAGAATTGCTGTATGCCTCTAAGGAATAACAGTTCTTTCTAAATACTAATGGGATTACAATACTTTAAGGACCTTTTCCTATTTCTGATGACCATGATGGAAACAGCACCTGTTTCTAAATGTAAACAAAATGCATTCTTTTGGAGCAAGGACATAATCTCCTTATGGCTATGAAGAAAACATGGAAAAATCTCTTAGAAGTGTCAGAAGCAAGAAGTAACATTTTCGGAGACATAGTCACTTATGGGTCTAAGTAGTGACTGCTACCACTGACAAGCTTAGGTGTTGGGGCGCTAACAGATCCATGTTCTGGCAGGATGACTTTTTGAGCCTGACATAGGTACCTTGTTTGTTTGTGCTGCCAGTGGAAAGAGGTGGGCAACCCTGCAAGAGTTGCACAGTCCCTACATGAGAGAACGGTCTATCCAATAACTACATATGGAATTTATGCATATTATGCATATTAGCAGTGCAACTCAGTACTCCCACGTGATGAATTTGTAACTGTAGTCAACGTGCTTAAAAGACAGGAGTCAGAAGACTGTATCTGCACAGATACCTGACACTGGTCAGCCAACATACAGGAAAGCCCCAAATCGATGGTTGAGATCTATTAGCAAAACAGGAGGAGGTAGTGGCAATAGTTTGGCATTTATGTTACTCATGGCAGAACATGCCCGGGACACAGACCTAACAGGGTGCTAGGTTCTCTGTATCCACAGGGGTCAGGTACAACTCATTGCCTACCAGGAGATGACATTCTCTTAGTAGCCTATTCTATGTGCCTGGCTAAGGGGAATTCTCCGTTCTGTTTGTTGAAGTGGATCTACCACACAGCAAAGAATGCAAGATTTACAAGTCCAAGGAGAGGAAAAACGAAAGGGGAGAGTCATGCAACTGCCTGAGGCTAGTGGCATTTCCCTCTGAAGGGAGCACTCTTGGTCTAATCATTCACACTTTGCCATATCAGCATTTTTCATTGTTTTATTTGTTAAACTACTTAGTGAGAAAATTTTTCATATGCATAATAAAGAATTCTGCTGATCTTTCCTCAGCTAGATATTACAAAGACAACTGGAGGCAAACATAGCTACAATACGTAGCTATGAGAATGAACGTAGCAGAGAAATGAATTAGCAATGCAAGAAATGGAAGAAGAGATTTGCTTGACTTCGGTCAGCCTAGAAGTTTGCTGCCTAGTCTAAATTCATCTCCTCAGTTCACTTTGTAGTCAGTGGGAAAAGATAAATACTTCCCAGAGAGTTATTGATCCCATCCACTCTCAAAATCTGTTTAAAGATGAATTGTTCTGTTTCTCTCCACTTAGATTTACAGAACAATTTGTTGGTAAAAATATCCAAGCTGTAACGGGTGAAATATGATCTGATAAAAATATCAGGTACAGCAACTTATTCCTTATGGACTTTATGAAATTAGTATCTCTACTTGAAAGTAAAGCAATTCAATTAAAAATTTTAAAAATATTGGAGTAAATGTCTATACTGAATTTGTAAAATGGTAGAAATATCTCTACTACCTTATACACTGTCCTTATACAGCATTAACATCCTGTGGATGTTATAGTGAAGAACTCTGTGTAAAAAATTCTTATAAAAGTCTTGCAAACATATAGAATCACTTTAATGTTCATAACGCTTCACTTATTCCATATATCATATTTGCTTTCTTCTTCAGTGTCTAGAACTAAAGATAATTCTCATCTATTTTTCCATGTCTTTTACAGTTTCATGAAATATAAAGCATAATCTAGGGAATTGTATTAGTTCAGTTTAACAAGAAGGAGAAAAGAAAGAACTACCGGGTTTCTTGAGACAAAACAGGTAGCATGAAATGAAATAAAATGCAGGCATACTTTCTAACTGTATTTCTTGTAATGAAACAGTCACTGAGAACTTAGGCTTCTTAACGTTTACAGTAGTCTTAAGGAGAGGTAATCTCTGAAACTGAGTTATATCAGTAAAAATAAGACGACTTATTCACGCACACCCTTCAATGAAAATGAAAGCATTAAAATGAAAGCTTTCAACAAATGCTCCTAAATATGCAGGATCTGATCTCTTGCATCCAAATGGAAGTTTCTATGCTGATATTTAAAACTGACCTCACTCCATTCAAAACCCAGGAGGTATATTTTTCTTCCTGTTTTGGAAATGGGAGTTCCAGGGACAGGTATGTGTAAGATGTGAATGTCTGCATGTAAAGTGGGACTTGGATACCAGTAACTTAAATCTATGCAAAATTAAAACCTCATGCTCTGAGAATAACAGAAGAGATTAAAATAAGCAGGCAATGCTCAAAGTCATCGAAAAAGCTCTTGAAAGGCATTGTTAGAACTGCTGTCAGTAGCTGGACATAAATGAAAGACAGATGCTTAATCTAAAAGGTCAAGAAAAAACAGCACCTGACACTCTCATCTCAGAATCTGTTTCCTGGCTGCCATCTGAATATTTGTATCAGAAGTCTCTGCAAATCAAAATAAATATTTACCTTGTAAATCTCTGCTCCTATACCGCTTTGACATTCCCTTTCCCCTCTTTTTTTTTTTTCCCTAAAAGAACAACGAGTTCTTATCATCAATAAAGGAATCAAGCTCCACCCAGAGTTTTCAAGTTACCAGAAACTCTTTGTAAAGTCAATAGAGACTACTTAGTAATTACAGAGGGAATGTTTGATTATCAGGGAGCAACCTAGGAAGTTCTCAGAGCTAACAATTTTCCCATTTCCTGAACAGAAAAAAGGTATTTGTGAGAAAACTTTATATAAGAGCATCATGCTTTGTTTCGAGCACTGAATGCTACTGAACTGTAGTTAAACAACAATTAATAATGGGAACAAGCACTGTAAACTGCAACCTATTTGCCTAAAGGGGAAAAAAAGACTTGTTTCCTTACGCAGTCAATCATAGCTGTTATTCGTACATGACTTGATTCTTGTTGAATAGTTGTTAAAATGAAGAGTTTATAATATAAGAACAGTATATTACTCAGTTGAAGAGGGAAACTAATGCCATGAGCAACAACTCAAACATGTCTGCTGTGGTCCTTCTATTAGAAAATCAAACCTAATTGGCAGCTCCTGTATCCACTGTAGCCGTTTGGCACAAAGAAGTGAATTTGCCCCAGAAATGTGACTTGTCTTTTGCTAAGATAGAAGAGCTTTTTAGTCTGACAGCTGTTTCTGCCTTGCTTTCTGCAAATGTGAACCCAGCCTTGTTGTGAGCTGTATTAACAGCTTCTAGAGTAGAATTAAGTCAGCAGCTTGCCCTTTATATCTTGTTTTAGTTGCATGCTTCACTTTGAGGAGCCTACATTTTTGTTATATTGAAGAAAACTGGCAAAACTGGTGTGTAAATCTTGACCTGCAAATTTCCTAGTGAGGTAGAAGTTAACTGCTGCATAATAGATATCTTAGAAAACACATTATGCTTGAAGCCATTAGTAACTACCCACTGATGTGAATGGACTCAACTTTCACTTACTTAAGTTAACAACTAGTATCTCAATATCTCTACTCATTTCTACTTAAATATACTGGAGAAACCTTTAGGTAAAGCTTCACAATATTAAAATTTCTTAACCCTCAGCCTTTTGTCAAAAGAGTATTCACTGTTAAAAGATGTACAGATACTTCATCTGGCAAAACCTTGCATTTTAACTGTACTAAGTCAAAATACTGAAAGGAATTACCCTCTTCTACCTGAAAAGCGGTATCTGTAACAGATGAAAGTTATAGTCAGCATGAAAAAAAAAGAAGTACAATATCCGTTGCTTACAAGAAAATACCCTGAAAGGATTACAGCATTCCCAGGAAAATTTCTGCTTACCAGATCCACTGCTGCTCACTTGGGTTATTTTTTCATCATCTTCATCATCGCTATCACAGTTTAATGGCTGAAAAGCTATTTCTGACTCTGTGTCTACTTGATTAGCATCTGGCTCTTGCTCAGCAAAGCTTCGTAATGCCACAAGGCGGTGATGTATTGCTGCATACAGGTATCCAGTGTCCTTTGAGCTTGCCTGTAGAACATAAAATGCATACAGTCCAAACTAACCAAGAAAAATCTCTATTTTTCACAGAGAAGCTGACTGAGAAATTTTCAAAAGTAATGAAAGAGCTGTATTTTGTCCTTTTTAATCAAAACAATCCATTTAAGATTTACACTTAATTAATTTCAGAAAATAAATTTAAATACAAATAATGTCAAGTTTCTTTAAGTGGTCGGAGTTTTGATTATTTTCTCTATAGTTACAAGAAACATAAGCTTAAAAATTATTTCCCCTGAAGAATGGCTCAGTTTGTACTGAGTACTTGATATTCCAGACAATTCCTGAATATGATTCTAGAAGCAATAAAGCACCAAAATGTTAATATATGTATTGCGTTTTGGTTTACAGAATAAATGAGAATTTTAAAACTACAAAAAATTATTTGTGATTATACAATTTAAAGATACCATGAATTCTGCTGCTATTATTGAACATAAGATGAGCATCATCAAGAAGGGTATTGAGAACTAGACAAGGCAGCATTTTGCCAGTGTGTAAAACCTTTGAGCAGCCATGTCCTGAGTACTGGATGGCTGAGCCCAGAGAACTGTGGTGAACGGAGTTAAATCCAGTTGGCGACTGGTCACGACGCGGTGTTCCCTGGGGCTCAGTTTTAGGGCCGTTCCTGTTCAATATCTTTATCAATGATCTGGACGAGGGGATCGAGTGCTCCCTCAGTCAGTTTGCAGACGACACCAAGTTGGGCGGGAGTGTTGATCTGCTGGAGGGTAGGAAGGCTCTGCAGAGGGACCTGGACAGGCTGGATCGATGGGCCGAGGCCAACTGTGTGAGGTTCAACAAGGCCAAGTGCCGGGCCCTGCACTTCGGCCACAACAACCCCAGGCAACGCTACAGGCTTGGGGAAGAGTGGCTGGAAAGCTGCCCAGAGGAAAAGGACCTGGGGGTGCTGATTGACAGCCGGCTGAACATGAGCCGGCAGTGTGCCCAGGTGGCCAAGAAGGCCAACGGCATCCTGGCCTGTATCAAGAATAGTGTGGCCAGCAGGAGTAAGGAGGTGATCGTGCCCCTGTACTCGGCACTGGTGAGGCTGCACCTCGAATCCTGTGTTCAGTTTTGGGCCCCTCACCACAAGAAGGACATTGAGGTGCTCGAGCATGTCCAGAGAAGGTCAATGAAGCTGGTGAAGGGCCTGGAGTACAAGTCTTATGAGGAGCAGCTGAGGGAACTGGGGTTGTTTAGTCTGGAGGAGGCTGAGGGGAGACCTCATCACGCTCTACAACTGCCTGAAAGGAGGTTGTAGTGAGGTGGGTGTTGGTCTCTTCTCCCAAGTAACAAGCGATAAGACGAGAGGGAATGGCCTCAAGTTGTGCCAAGGGAGGTTTAGACTGGACATTAGGAGAAATTTCTTAACTGAAAGAGTGGTCAGGCCTTGGAACAGGCTGCCCAGGGAAGTGGTTGAGTCACCATCCCTGGAAGTGTTTGAAAGACGTGTAGATGTGGTGCTTAGGGACATGGTGTAGTGGGCATGGTGGTGTTGGGTTGATGGTTGGACTCGATGATCTTAGAGGTCTCTTCCAACCTTAATGATTCTATGATTCTACTGTGTTCTGTTCCGGTCACCACATCTCAAGGATATAGCGAATTAAAGAAGGTAAAGAGAAGGGCACCAAAAATGATCAAGGGTGTGGTGCAGCTCCTCACGAAGAGTTGAGACTTTTCAGTCTGAAGAGAAGGATAAGAAGGGGATATAACTAAGGTTTTCAAAATTATGAAAGTGGTGGATAAACTGAATATGGTACGGCTGTTCATCAGACCACACAATAAATGCACTAGGGTACACTTAAGGAAAGCAGTAGAGGATCACTATAAAAGAAAGTGCTTCTTCACAGAGTGAGTAAGAACTTCTAGAATTTGCTGTCTCAGGAGAGAGTGGGGACAGACAGTATAAACTAAAAACAACAGGCAAAAAATATAATAATAAAAGTTTAAAAAATGGAACTAGAAAAATTCAGGGACAATCATTTCATAAAATAGATAGCAAGGGAAACGAGTAGGCATGCATGATGAGCTGAACACACCATACAAAATGGCCATGCTTGTGCATTTGGGCACTGTCACAAGTGCCAGTAAGAGTACTTCTCACGTTCTTATGAAGCAAATCATCTACCAGAGGTAGAGGGTACTGAATGCATATGGTCTTCTGTAACCCAATTCTACATTTCTGTGCATCATGTGGCGTAATTTCTATCTGTATCACTTGGCAATAGGAAGAAATATGTCGTTTGGATTGGAATGACACGTTTCAGAGTGTACAGGTGGAAAAGCTATGCGAATTGGGAAGCGGCAGCAGATCAGGATTGCCTTCTGTGCTACCCAGACTTGCAGCAGCAAACAATTTTCTCCCTATAGCCAGGCAAAGAAGAAAGCAATTCAGAATTGTTCAGGTGTCTAAAGTACAAATGCAATTCTCCGCGGACAAATCCGAGCTCTACAGATAACGTGGCTTTTCAGGAGATGTAGGGTCATAAATATGAAAAAGGCAGCTATTCAGACTGATCATTTCTATCTGTACTTATTCATTCAAAAGCCAGAGTTCCTCTGTCACTTTAATCTAACGTGAACTCCAGCTTCTGCCAAGAGAGGCGGACTCAGCTCCATACATCCTCTGACTCTTCATTTCTACCCTCTCCAGTGTGCCAGTACCACCATTAGGGTGATCACAGGTGAATCAAATCAAGCTAAAAAACTGCCTTAGCAAAAACGAACAAAACCACCCAGATCAGTTCTCTGATCCGCCTCACTCATAGCGGTACAAATTCCAATGCCTCCAAAAGCGAGGAGGGAGAAACAAGCATGAGGGGAGGGGGCAGGGCAGCCCTCTGTGCAAACCTGGGTGAGTACTACAGGACCAACCTAATGGAGTCTTGTGGACTGCCTCCTTTGTAGTCAGCATCATATGACTCTTCTCCCTCACTCATGAGAAGCCCTTTGGATAATATCCCTGATCCAGATGTATCAATCATTCACGTGACATGGGAAAAACAAATTTAAACGGCAGTTAAAAATATCTGCTGGTGCCTTGGAGGAGTGGGCTCCACTGACTCCTAGACCAGCCTGATTTATGTGCCAAGGCTTTGGTGATGTCTGCTGGGCGTCTCATGCGTTGACCAATTTGCCTTCCACGCTCAAGCGTCTCAGTGTTAGTTTGGCTGGATACCAGCTGTAGGGATGGAAGCCATTCAGCCACTTCAGCGACGACTGTAGAAGCAGCTTCCTGCAACCCTTGCCACACACATACAGCTGTCATGTATCTTGGTTTCCTCATGCATCTCTTTTTTTACTGTCCAGAAGTGTCAGGACAGAATTTAAGGCATGTTTACGTCTATATATCCTAGAAAAACTGCAGCAGATCTGGAAATCTAGGATATTTCTAATTCTCACATGCAGACCAGCTGTGCAGCACAGCCATAGTTAAGTAAATCACTGTTTGAAAGTGATAGACTTACGGTGCTTGCATATACAGTGCATGATGCTATGCTTGTGTATGACATGTGACATTTCCTGGAAGTGGTCATTTATTTTTCTTGCCCCAGAGGCTAAACCCTTCCCAGAAAAGTCTACTGGGGAAACCTGAGACATCCTTAAACTCACGTGGATGCTCTCACTTCCCGGCCTTGGACATATGTGCTATTTATTTGCAAATAAGTCCACCACATTTCCATCCTCAACTTACCAGCGCTTGCTAGAGAAAAGCAGTATTCCCAAGACTATTGTCTTACATAAGGTGACATCGCAAAATCTGTGTTCTCCTATCCTGGTTTCGGCTGGGATAGGGTTAAATTTATTCCTAGTGCTGTGTTTTGGATTTAGTGTGAGAAGAATGTTGATAACACACTGATGTTTTCAGTTGTTTTTCATATCCCATCTTCACACCTTTTTTTTTGAAATACCAAGGGATAGCACTTCTAACTCATTTCATAATAAAAGCCATGTAACAGCTAAGCTAAGCATAGCCTGACAGAGCATTTGCTAAAACCAAAGCCTCAGCAAGTCTTCAGAATCCTAGATGTCATGGGGATTTGGGTCGGGTTTTTCTCTCTTGCTTACCTGAATTAGAAATACTTGAACAGAGTGGTCCCCTTGGTCTGTTGCAGTGAAGCACAGGCTCTTTCTGTTTGCTCTTTTTATAACCATTTGATCCCACAATCGGGTGTTGAGAATCAGTCTCAAGCTGCCTTGATTTCGCATAACTAAAATAATAAGGTTTATATGATAAGTCATTGGAACCATCTTCATTTTTACTGCAGCAGTTTTCTCTACCACTTGTATACAACTAATATTTTCATGAATTACTCTTTTTAATTTGGTCTAAAACCTGACATGATGAGATTTTTTTTTTAATTATTTTTTTAAATACCAAAATATATTGGTTTCTTTCAATACATCTGGCATAGGAAGCAAATAATCTGCTTTAACTGTGCAATACAGTACAAAAAATGGCAGCACAGTAAAAACAACATTCCAGAAGTGACTTGAAACAGTGTTCCTGGAAAAGCAGAAGCAACAAGAGCAAACTGAGAGACTGGTGACTGAGCTAATGTTTCTACATTGCAGTAGAAACACACAGAACCTAATAACATATGCAAGCGTGAGTGTACAAACTGAGTGAAAAATGCCCAGTGCCTCATTCCGTAACCAGCTAACTTTATCAGGCAATGTTAAAAAGATTCTCAGCAACTTGATTTAAATAAAACTAGCTACTCAGTTTTAAATGTTTTGAAATAAACTTATTCTGGCCAGCAATAGTACGAGTTATTTAGTGTTTTGTGTATGTGTTACTTTGTTATTTTATTCTTACTTAGCCTTGACTGCAACATTCCACATTTATTGCTAGAAGTGTCATTAAGCCTCAGGGATCCTCTCCCTCTTTCAGTCCAGGTTAGAGAAAGCTTATTAAATACAAAGAGCTTGCAGCTGATCTGAAAGAGAAATACATGATGGAAATTGCCAGCCAATGTTAATTTTATTGGTTCTAAAACTTTATGTTTTTAAACCTTTTGATACAGCTCTTAATACATCCATATGCATGTATATGAAGATAAATATATAGATGTATCACCATTATTACTTAAAATGAAATGGCTCCCAGATCTGTGCTAAACTTTCTGCTAGTCACAGAAAACATTCAGCATGAATCCCAGTTTACTTTTTCAATTATTTCATCTTCATTAACTCTTCATCTGCGATATCCACTAACAGAGCTGAATTTGTTGCATGTGTTCTACAATCTTATTCACTCACTCATTAGAAACATTATGCAGCACAGGATACCAGTACCACTAGTAGGAGAGTACTACTACGAAGAGAGGAAAACTTCCATGTTCTGACAAGACAGAAGATTTAATCAATGATAAAATAATATAACTTTCAATGTTAAGATTTTTAAAATCATATGCATCATTGCTATTTTCTGAGCAAATAACAGTTTGAAAATGAAGAATAGCAAGATACGTCCTGCTGGGCCAGAAAGATAATTGGTATTTTAGATGAACTATAAAACTAATTACTTTGACAACACATTGCTTTTTTCCCAAAAAAAGTTTTGTCATAAAAAAATGTTTACTCAAATCACTTCCAATTTTGAAGTTTTAGTTACTGCTGGTATACTGTGTAGAGGCTTATAAAATACAACTGTAGAATGAAGTTCTGAAGCAGTCACTTACTGAAAGGGACTATAAAATAAACAAATGTAATACACAAAAGAAAGTATCAGCCTACAGAAAAATGGGTTAGCAGAGCCGTATCTTAAAAAAGTGAAAATCTAAAATAGAAACTGAAGTTATTTTCAGATTGCTGCAATCTGTAATAGATCTCGATGTTCTTTTCAACAACAAAACTGCTCACAATCAAGGCTATAGGAAATACACACCTGTAATACATTGTGTTCTGCTTCTTCTCCAGTTATAACTTCAACTTTATCTAACAGAATTTTCTCCACTGGCTTGGAAATATAAGCAGCTGCTGATTCAATTAGTGTTGCATTCCTCAACAAAGCTGTTTCTGTAGGGGAAAAGAAAAGAAATCCTTTCTGAACAGGGAATATTTTCAGGACCACAAAACTAGCACATAGGATGGCCTGTGACTTCAGTAATCGCTGTGGTGTCTGATATTATTTAGTGTTATTAATAAGTTTTTGGCCAAAGCAAGTAAATAGAAGAGAAAAAGAAAAAGGCTGGAATACTGCAAAATGTCTCACCTGTTTAGGCTCATATTGAATTGAATGGGGCTCTCTGCAGTTGCAGAGCTTTGCCCCAAGAGACAACTTGCAGAAACAAGTCCTAAATAATTAGAACTTGATTTTCCAAGTGAAACTGGTCTGTCATATTGCTGTGCAGATTAATAAATATGTCCCAATATTCAGAATAGTAACACATGTACAATGAATATTTGACAGGAACACGAAAGGACAAGATTTGAAAAGAACAACATTATTCAAAATTTTGTATATTTTCATAATCTATATATGTTTTTCCATAGGCTTTAATTTTTTTTTTTTTACTTGTAAGAATGTTCATACAAAGTAAGAGGATCCGATACATCCATTAGTGAGGAGGGGTGCAAAATTTGGCAAGAGGGCTCAAGATAGGGGCCTACTTACATGTAGGCCTAAGTTTACATGGCTTGCCTAGTAGAAAAGCTGACACCACAGTCACAAACAACCCCGGAAATCTGTCTGTATAGAAGTTTGAGTCCTACAATTAGGATACAAATATGGCAAAATAATTTATACGAGCAGTCACAAAATACAAGCAACCGACAGCTTAAATTTGTAGTTCAAAAATGCGGTCCAAAAGGCATTCACAAAGTTCACTGCATTTTTTTCAAATAATAAATAATAATAATAATCTGTAATAAATAATAATAATCTGTAAAACTCTATTCTATCCTGAGTAACTTAGATCATTCATTCTGAAGTTAGTCCAGTTCAAATGTCATAAACCAAACTGTAGCTGTTTTCTGAACACAGATTTTGGCACATACTGCATGTGTACTAGTGACTGGATAACTTGAGAATAGATGAAAATTATTGACCGCCATTCATTTGACATCCTCTAAGATACAGCGAAACATATCACAATACAGCTAACTGTACTTGCTTGCTGAGTATGCTTACTTGTTTGTGGACTGACATGAAAAGATTCTATGTACATGGGTGTTACTTCTCCTTTGTCTGAACCAGCTTCATTACACAGCCTGGGATGCTTTTCAGGACTCTATTAAAAAACAGGGGAAATAAGAATCCCTATTTAAATAAAATGGCTATGTTACTTCATATCAAACAGAACACTGAATCATTTAATGCATGCTAGGCTGAAGATTAGCAGTTGTAGTATCTTAAAGAGTAAAAACTGACCCAGATGATACAATTTCAGTCTCTAGTGGAAGTAATTTTATTATCATAAAATCAGTACATCATTCTTCCGCTAAGAAGAATGGCCTTTTTGTATGGATCCTGGACTAGGATTTAAATCCACTGTTTAAGTACCAGCTAATTTCCAGTTTAAGCACTTAAGCCCCAGAAGAATAGTTTAAAATTCCCAGACACCACAAACTTAACCTCAGTGGAATTAAAAATTTCCGTGACCTTCAGTTTTCACCGATAAAGTTTCTTAGTCATGTCTAAATAAATGCTTCTGGCTCTTGACAATGCTCTGTGGCTCAACTCCTATCTTATAACTAAATCCGTGTCAGAAGTCATAACCCAGACATATGGCTGCCAAGCTTTTTCACTGGCAGATATGCATACTGTTTTCATCCTACTCCCACTAGAAACTGAATTTCAATTCAGTTTTAAATAGTGCAGTCCTCAGCTTGGGAACCACCTTTTTGCCTGAGTTTCCTTCAGGACTTGATCCATTAAGCTGTCTCACAGCACGCACAATATAGTTTAACATGGACACTACGTAGGATGGGTATTCAATTTTCCCCTCATACTAATTTCTCCCATCTCCTAACAGTTATGGAAGAAACTATTAGAGCAGTGGGGACCACATTCTTTTATCTCATACTGTGGCTGTCCCACTTTACGTGGAATATATAAAAAACCCTTTTTCAGATCAAAAATGAGCAAAAGAGAGGAAGTGCATACTGGTATGGGTTAGTAATTAAAGTACTTATCTAGGATGGGGAAGATAGGGATGCCTACCCCTCCTACAGAAAATATTTAGATATTTTCTCCTCAACAGTCATTGGAATCTTATTTACTCACATCTTGAAAAGAACAGGAGGAGTTAAAAGAATCAATCTCTGAAAAAAATTTTACTCATAAGTACATTAACCTTGATAAAAAGTCTGCCAGCATTTACAGTTCTTACCAAAACTCTCTCAACCATGTTTTCTCCAAACACAAAATCAGAATTGCTGCTGGTTTGTACACTTCGGTCTGCAAACAACTGACTTCTGTGGGAACAAAATAACATAAGAATGTGATTTAGAAATATTTAGAACTTTGTAAAGAATATAAATAAGTCCATGCATTTACTTTACCACACCTTACATTAAAGACAAACAAAAAATGACCACTTACGTAATCAGACAAATTCTTTAAGAGAATCTGAGAACATTCTCTACATAACGTTTCACAAAAGGACCAGAGATCATCACACTGTAGTTCATGAAGATTATTGAGGATATTGCTTCCTTAAAAGCAAAGAACAGGAAGCAAAACAACATGCCTTCTCCTCAGGGAAGTGTCTTACTCCAGAAACTTTAATGAGTCACATTTGTTTCCCTGTTTCCTTTTGCTCCACCAAAAGAGTGCCAAAATTAACAATTATCCCTTCATGTCGGTGCAGCTCTGGTGCCCTTCAGAAGAACATACTCCCCAGTGCCTTACAGGCTCTCCTTGGTTATCCTCCTAACATCTTGGAAAGCCAGAGAGCCAGTGTATTCTAATGCACACACTTTCAATTCACATAAATGCTGCAAAAATGTAAAGGTACGATAGCAGATGGCTTATGATGAACATAAGATGGCTTATTCCTGAACTAAAACAGGAAAGAAAGATCTTCTTTCCATTTTTCAATGACTCGTTCCATAGATATACTTAAAATGAGAAGTGAAGAAAACTAAATACTTGCAATCCTTTGGCATTGGCCAACTATAGTTTGGGGATACAGATTTGGGAGAAAGTTTCATACAGTAGGTAAATCACTTTACGTTTAGGATCTGCAATGTGACTGGTTTTGGCAGAAGCTACACTAAAACAACACTTGTTCTTCTGTCCCTTTTTTCTTCTTAGTGTCTCAGGTTTTCCTGATAAAAACTATTTTTTTTTCTTTTTTGCATTGCCACCCTGAGTTTAACCACTCTCAGTTAGCCTCTTACTTCTCAGGAGGCTTTAAGACAAGAAGGTGAATGCATTTTTAAATAGTGACATAGTCACAACTTGTAAAAAGTATTACTTGTGGATTACATTCAAGAATACTCTAAGTAGAGTTGTGATTTGACCTGCTAATTACATAGCCACTTTAAATTAAGAGGAGCCATTTTTTATAAAAGTCACCAGAAAAGTCCTTGTAAACTTATTTGCATGGAAGTTGTTCCTGCTGCTGGTTTTTTTTGTGTTTTTTTTTTTTTTTTTAACAAAAGTCTTATAGGTTGTTCACACTTTCTGTAGAGCTTAATCACTGCACCTCTTGCTGGCAAAGGCAAAACCATCCAAGTTCTTGCCTCTTTCTGTTCCAGAAGGACGAGTTGGCAGGAAGACGATCTGATGTTCTGTCACAAACTGCATACTTCAGCATCACTTACCTGCTCTTCCAGATCATTTATCACCCTTGGGAGGGCTTAACGGTACATGTGTCATGCAGAGGATATTCCTGTTAATAAGCTGGGTTTGTTGCCAGAACTTTGACCATTGCTCTAAAACTTAGTTTCTGTGTTCACAACTACAGTGTGCTTGAAATCTCTTCACATAGGATGAACACATTCCCAAGTACAAGCTATCTCCATTTTACACTTAAGGAAAAAAATATTCCTTAACGTTCTCACGCTTGACGTGTTGCTAAGATTAAAAGCAAATAAGAAACAGAAATCAGAAGATCTGTGTCTTTTCAGCCTTGAAGCCTTTCATATGTGTTTTGGTCCACAAACAGGGAATGTCAAGTGTGTTTAAACTAATGAGTTTCTTATCCTTATGAAAATTCCCCACTAAAATTCACTGAATTGTAATCAATTTCCACCCTGAAATTTCATCTATCACTTCTAGGCTGCTCCAGTAGCAACTTAGTAAGGATAGCACTCCAGAAGAGCTAAAAACCAGATACTAGAGCCTTGTCTCAAAGAAATAACGTGGGAAATGGATTTTGATTATTTTCAGAAATGTAAGTAAAAAGTAATCGGTGCAGGATCTTTCTTTTTCCAGATAGTTAACTGGAAGTGCCAGCCTTAAAGTTTTACTAAAACCTTAATACCCTTATGTTGCTGGAGGACAAGAACAAAGTGTGCCAGGGATGACATTGCCATGGCAATTCATGCCATGGCAATTCATTGCCATGGCATTCAGGGAATGACCACTAACAATGAAGAATGGGAAAAGGAGAAATGTGGATAAGATCCTGGAAAGGGACTATGGAAAGGGAGTAGATCAAGGTATTGTTCTTCTCAGGGTGTCCAGAAGAGTCTGAGCAGCTGCCAGTTCCAGTGCTGGCCTTGAACCCTTGCAGTTTTCCAAGCAAATCCTTGTGCAAAGCTGCATACGTGACCAGAAGCCTGTATTTTCCCAGCATTATATTTCTGCCACTTACGACACAAACTTTTTTCCAAGCTTTTAATCAGACTCGAGAAACTGCAAATTTCTCCTTTTCAGTTCATTACTACAGCCAGTTCAGGAAATTGAACTGTTGGTGGTTTCCTGGGACATGGACAGCTGCAGCAACTGCAGAGGGCTAACAAACCATTTTCATTCATCTCTATACAGAACCGTATCGTATAGAGAAGAAGAGGTGGAAGAGGAGGCAAAGGGGGACAATCCCTGCTGTTGAATTTCTCTGCATTTCATTTTTTGTAGATAAATGTCAATAGTTACACCTTGATCGACAATTAAAAACAGATCTAAAAAAATATTTTCTTAGCAGTGAGCAGGTCTGGTTGCAATGTTCACTATTGTTTAGCATGTATATGGAGTTTCATAAAGTTGGTTGTTTGAATACTTGTTGTCAAGTTACCTATGAGAAAACAGCTATGCCAAAAAGATTTTACTGAAGTATTTTAAAACATCAGTCACTCAATGCAGATCAGAAGAATGGCACTTACACTTCCCTGCAATCTCAGAGGAGCAGTAAGCACCTAGTTGTATTTAAATTAGTTTTCAACTTGTCAAATAAACCAACATCTACCACAATTATGAGGTACAGAATTAATACAGGCATTAATTTGAGGCACAAATACCCCAAGCAGATTAGCAATTTCTCTCTTAAAAAAGAAAAGAAATATTATAAGCACTTAAGTCTTGCAACTTGTCAGCACTAAAACACTGCATTGCATTTGTCTATCCATCTACTTCCCAAGAGAAAGCCACTCACCTATCTTTTCCTAGATATTGTGCAAGTGACAGAAGGTAAACAGACTTGGAGTATCGATACCAACTGATTTTGAAGTCAGTATCATTTTCTCCTTAGCTTTATGTGCATTACCATCATTCTGAATCTGCTAAAAATCCAGCGTGCTGCGTGGCTCCATGTTGTCCTCACAGGACATCATCACAGCATTAACTGTGATAGAAAAGGACAGGCTGGCTCTTCCAAAATCACAGTGAGCATCTGCCCTTTATCTTCTTGTTGATAAGGATTAAGAATCTAAGTTGTCTGTGCATCTAAAAATCCCTTATCTCCTCAGAACTCTGGCACTGTGCATCCCAAACGTTGTGTCCAGGAACCTTTATCTGCTTCCCACCCAGCCCTGAAGAAGACTGGAACAGACTTCTTTGCAGTTGTGTTCTCTGCCCTCTTTGGGTGGGAAGAGGAAAGGAGGCAACATCACAAATGCGTTATCTGTGGCCCCAGCAATTTTGAAATGTCGTTCTCTCATCATAGCTGATCTCAGGTGTATTCCTGATGCTCCCAACTTCCAGGTAAATAACCCTCATCAGCCATCAGCAAGCAGCATTAGTACCCACAGGATAACCTGCTGGCTAAGCACAGACCTAACATTCTCATGAGCCAGTCTCCAGAGAGGTAATAGCCCACTTTTGCAGGGCTATGAGCTGTTTCAGTCATATACAGAGGCAAGGGCATAGGGCAACCTGCTCGTCCAAGGAAGTCAGCTTCCTCATGCAGAAGTTCTGAAGTCCGTGCTGGTCAACCCATGTCTGCACAAAGATGCCACGCTATCACAATCGTCACAGCTAGTTGTTCATGCCAGAAATTCCGGCATGTGCATGGAAGTAGAGCGTCAGTTGCAGCATTCACCTTGTCTTCCAAATCAGTCCTGTATGGTTTTGTTCATGTCTCCTGTGTCCAATATGCTGACATATTTTGGTAATTCCTGAGTTTCTCTGCATCTGTTTATGTGATGTAGCAGCTATGCAATCAGAAGAGAGTTCTCCAAAGTGACACAAAGATGACTGTAAACACTCAAAACGAGGACATATTTTGAACTGCCAAAGCTGCATGAGATGGCAAACCAAAATAGTTTCTGGCTTGGGGTTTGCTAATGAGAAACAAACTATCCCACAGAGATTAATTCCCAGCAGGAGTCCATTTCTTAAGCACAGAGCTTATGTCAGTACCCACAAATCCTGGCACCACACAAACACCAGTGAGCACTGTGTGGGTGTAGATAGCATGGGCTTAGTACCATACTAGACATGTAGGACAAAAGGGCATGACACAGGCCAAGCGACAAAATGGTGCAGAAATATAATAAATAAAAACTTACTGTGTTGTTTTAGAGCTAGAAAGATTCATGGTAGTAGCTGACCTCGCTGCTGTTTTGGAACTTACTGAATTCTCAGCTGAGGAATAAGAGCTCTCTTCAGATAGCTAGGAATAATAAAACCAGATTAATCAATTAGGCCAAGCTTATTTTCTGCTATAAATAGATCTGCTGGAAGTCCAGAGTCACTGAGGTATATATATGTATGTGGTAGTTGGCAGAGCTTCCTCCAGCTGTGTACTAAGCCAGTGCCCTTAATCAAAATGCTAAAATGTTACTTTCTAAATAAAATCCAAAAGACTCCCAAAGCTGATTTGCCCACAGAACCCTGATATCTGAAAGTTGAGACAGCCTGCAGAGAAGAGCTGGTTTTTCAAACGCAGTCAGCATGAGTTTAACAGTTCACACCAAGTCAGTGATCCATTGATTCCACTGAAACTGATATGGGAACTTCCGTGAAAATCATGCAGTGGAATAATTAACTGCTTTAAAACAGCACTGTTTTTTTTTAATTTGAGCTGCAAACATATATTAGCCAGTAAAATTAATTTTCTTTTTACCTGAACACGTGCTTCTTTCTTAGTTACTAGAGATACTACAGGATTTTCAGGACAGCTTATGGCTTGTGGGGGTTGCAAAATGGCAGGTCTAATGACATTCCGCAGTTGACTTTGTGACAAGGATCCTTGCAAAATACAAAGACAAAATATTTAAACAGTGACTTTTTCTTCACATCTAATTCATATTTATGTGTCTTGCCTCTTTAATTGAAAGCTTCAAAGCATATTTAAATAACATTTATTGTTGTTTACTTGCTACATATTCTGAAAAATTGTAATCCCTTCTAAAATACACAACTCTGCAGAAACACCAACCCCTGTTATCCTATCAGAATAAAAAGGTAATGCCTGATATTAAAAAAAAAATTTATAGTTATAAAATATATTTGTATTTATGTATTTAAATATATTGTTATATTTATTCTTATATCTTCTGCTTTGTGTTAAATCTGATTTTTGGTATTTCAAATTTAATCATGCAACTGCAGATGCCAAGAGGGTTCTTCATTGCCTTCTCCATTAGCAGAGTTACCCAGTTAGAAATGTGGAATTTCGCTATTCAAGGTTATATTCAATCCACTCAGGTATTAAGTAGTCAGAGCAGAGGCTCAGAACAGAGCTCACAGGATATTTACAGTGTTAAACAAATAACTTATGAACCTCATAAGTTAGCCTAACATTCAGCCTAACACTCAGCATAAAGAAGAGTTGTAATTTTTGTGTCTTCTGTATCTGTTAAGAACGTCTTTGTGGAACTACAGTGAACAAATATTGCCATGACAGTTACCTTCTTTTGTACTTTTGATCAAGTCAGGGTTTCTTCGAAGAAGAGCTGAGGTCATGAATATGTTATTCTTCTTCACTACAGAACAAGGAATTTAAACTTTAATAATGAGTAATAACCAATTTTAATTATTAATTCATGTTTCTGTAACCCCCTCCTATTTTGGTAGTACCTGAGCAATATTCCAACCTATCCATCTAAACAAGATTTCTGAGATAACTGTTACTGTCTCCATTTTACAGGTGGGTAGACTTAGGCACAGAAAGCACCATGGTTTTTCTGGCTATGTCAGAGAGAGAAGTCTTTTGGATATTAATGGGTGTTGTAAACTCATAAAATCCTTCTTCAGCTTTGAAAACCAGGTGCGGCTGGTTTGCAAAAGCTATTGATATGGCAATACTATCTGGTTCAGTAGTAGGCATTTTTAAGTTGAGTAAATGAGGGAATAAATAAATGTGCCCTGCCCTGCTCTGGTAAAAAGGCTTTCATAACTTACTATAATGATGGCAGCGCACTACTGATGCTTTCACTATTTTAATAAAGATACCAAACAACAGCCAGAAAGTGATGGCAACCATGTTCCACGTCCTGTAAAATGACACAACTGATACGCTACACACAATCACTACTTTTTCACTGCAGAAAGAGTGTGGTTTATTGCTATAACAATGTTGTGTCCTCTTAAGATTATTTAGAAATCCTTTATGCCAATGTCAAGGACCTGTCTCTGGTAAGAGACATAGACTAGGATTTAAGACCACTCCATCGTTCCCATTAGTGGAAAGTGGGAGAATACTTCCAGGGTCACTGGTTAGGTGGATGACAGGCTCCTAGGATAGAAAATGATATTCCTACAGGAACCATTACCATTAAATTGCAACCAAACTAATGTAATTACTTTAACTCCATTCTGTTTTTTCAAGTATAATTTGTACCACACTGTGTAAATGCCTATTTGCAAATTATTCAAAGATTGCCCCACTGCACTGCAGGATTCTCTAACAAAAAATGCAAAAAACATTTCTTCTATTGAACTGCCAGTCCTTCTCCTAAAACATTCCTTTCTCCTGTCCAAATACCAACCTACTCCAATGCACTCCAGCTCTGTCCTGCAGAAAAAGCATTTCTGTACACCTCTTTTTTTTAGCTAATACCTGCTTTTCTACATAAATATTTATTGGTTTTGTTGTTTTCTTTTTTTTTCAATTACCTGGCTGGGAGGGAGGGAAGGTAGGAAGGATGGTGAAGGAAGATGATCTCCCTCTTTTCTGAGCAAGAGTTGTATCTGAAAGGATAAGAGACTGAAATTATTGTTTGGAGAAAAAAAGATTAATTTTAAGGTTAGCCAATTTGATGTCATGCCTTCATTGGCAGTAGAATAAATTATTATCTGCTAACTACCAGCTTTCTGAAGTAGACTGTTAGGTTATGCCTATACTGCTGAACCAGAGAGGTCTCTGAGGCCAGGTAGCACAGCCTGGCTCAGGCACACTGCTTACAGCTAGCCCACTGTGTAACAGTTCTGTCTCGGAGACCGCCAGCTGGAGAGGTTCAAAACAGAGCCAGGGAGTGAGCTATCAGTTACGCAGTGTGGACAATCAAGAGGTCAAACACTCAAGCTTCCTCCTGCACCCTGCTTTATTTTTTGCTATAGGCATACCCTAAAATTTCTACCATATCTATGATTTTCTGTGATCTCAGTATAATTTTCAGAGTAAACCAAACTTAGCTTATCTTAAATCCTCTTAGCTACATTCAGGTGTGTCACAGGACTAGATAAAACAAAATGTAGTGTGCACATATTAACGCCTGAATTCAGAAATAACTTTCTGGTCCCATCCGTATGTTTAATAAACACTGTAAAAACCAGATCAGTCCTTCTGCACAGTAGCCTCAGTGACTTGTGTGCATTTCCCACGGAAGCGATACACAGTCTTTAAAGCGCCTTCCAGGTCAGCTGTTGGTGAGACGGAAAGAGGGGCCCTTCTGGAAACTGCTTTACATTTTCAGGGATTGCCCAGGGAACACTGATCTCTTCCACAAACCAGGGAATCTCATTCGTTTCCAGCCCTCCTCCTCCCTTAACTGTGCGAGCAATTCAAGGAGAAGGTATGAAATATACAGATTATTCAATGCTCTTTGTAATATCATGTAAGTATGGAGAATTAATATATTTTTACTTAAAAAGGAATTTATTGGAAATTACCAGCAAGGTTATATCAATGTTTAAGTTTTCTTGACTTGCAGCATTTCTACAGTGCAGAAACATTTCTCAGACAGAAAAATTCCTTCTCTTCTTTAACAGATCAGAATACAGAACTATAGTAATTAAAACATGACTGGACCTAAACATCATACCTGCATTAGACTGAAAGTCAGACTTCTGGAAAGTAAAAGACGATGATCTTGCACGCTTTCTGGAACAATGAATGAAATCTAGAGAAAAGTAAATATAATGTTTTGCACGGTCAGACTGGCAGGACATTTCAGCACAATGTTACAATATGGAATTAAAACCTGAACACAATAAATTCTAGGAATGACTTACAGAAACAGCTTTAAGGCAGTACCTAAGAGCACGAGGGCTTTGGAATCTCAGTCAACACCTGGCACAAAGCCCTAGGGAGCCTTCTTTATTTCTACTAAGTTCAGGGAACCTAAATCAAGCACTTAGAATCAGTTCAGAGCCCACAGGCTCAGAAGATATTAAGAATGAGAAGTTACATAATGGAGCCTAGACAAACAGAAAAGGGCAGCTAGGAGCTCATACAGCTGATGGCCACTTTTCAGGGCTTCTGGAGTTTGGCTCTCTGCTAAATGTGAGAGGTAAGATGGAAGAATTTTTGAGGTAAGACGGGGACATATATATTAGGACATAGAAGGTGGCTCTGCAACCCACATAGTCTTAGTCTACTAACAAGGATTTGTCCCTGCTCATGCAAAGTAAGGGTCCAAACACCATTTTCACAGGCAACAGTCAGACCTACGAATAACCCAGTGTATTATTATACTGTTTCAATGAGGTGGTTATTACCATTTTCAGCTTTGCAAACTGGGTCTTCTGCAGGCCGCTGGAAAAAAAATATAAGCGTGAAAAGGTCAAGGAGAACAGAACAGCCAGGACACAAAGTATATCAATCCAGCATATACGCATTAAAAGCAGTCTTGTTTTTAGTTTCTACGTTTCCTTGTTCTATTTTGAGACCGTTTATTACAAGTCTTAACCTGGGCTAAAATCTTTTATTACAGCTGGGATCATTGTCTATAGAATCCTTATTTCTCAGCATTTTTTATCAATTATGCAAAAAAAAAAGGCAAAAAAAAAAAGCTTTTTACCTTCAAAGGACGGTCCTTCTTTTCAAAAACAAATGTTGGCTGGGCAAGCACTGATCTCTCTGGAAAAGAGAAGACATCATTTTTATTAACAATTCTGTAATAACCACAGTTCTCAAAGTGCTGTGCAAGAACAAACAGGACTTTATCTTTTTGTTACAAAGGAAGAGGATATAGAGCTGCAGTGATGTACAGCACAGTCTGTAAATAAAAAAAAAGCTAGAGTCCACAAATCCCAGTGTGAGTTTTGCCTAACTAGATGCCACAGGATTTGGCCTCATACTTTTTTACACTTCTTTTAGTTAAAAAGAACAAAAAAGTGGTTTTAGCCTTTACAAAAAACATCTGCGATCCTTCAAGAACAAGGGTGAACTGCAACTTTGATTCTCAGAAAAGTGCAAGGATGTGAAATGCAAAATGATCCCAAAAGGAAAGCAAGGAAATGTGTTACACTTGGCCTCTCAGCTACATTCACACTTCCCATTCTCTAGGCTTCACGTCACTGCCTAGTGTCAGTTTAATGTGTGAGGATAATACAGAAAGATATGAAGTTCTATGGAGCCAATTCTACCCTCAGGCGTACCTCTTCATTTCTTAGGTATGACTGAGAACAACTTTG
This sequence comes from Calonectris borealis, assembly GCF_964195595.1. NCBI lineage: Eukaryota > Metazoa > Chordata > Aves > Procellariiformes > Procellariidae > Calonectris > Calonectris borealis. Next base: position 73,571,382 of record NC_134352.1, on the reverse strand, counting down.
GATCCATGTTCTTTTTTTTTTATGAAACATATTTCAGCATACCCTTGCCTCACATGAATTGATTTAGGGTTCACTACTTCTACATCTTACATGACTTCTTCATGCTACTTGGTTTGCTAAGAATGAGACTTCACAGCCCATGCAACTCTAATGGACTAACTTTGGTTGTCAGTGTGAAAGCAGAAGTTGTTTTCACCAATACCAGCAATTAACAACACATTTATTATTCCAATAAATGGCACAATTACAGAGCAAAGAAGGAGACACAAATAGATCTTTTTAGACCACCACATACAGGATTCACCTCATGCTAGCTTGAGATGTCTGTAACGTGCAGTTGATAGAAACAATCAACTTCTGAGCATGAGCATATTTTAGTTGTGTACGTTAGATGAATGGAGACCTAAATGCATGTATTTCTCTCCACGTGTGATAAGGACAGACTAGGGTGACTACTGAGCTGTATGACTGTCCTTTGGCCAGAGAAATCTCACACTTGATATCTTGTTAACTGACATTTGACAGAATATTTACGATATATACATCATTTTTATAACACTGGTTTCCTCTGTTTTATATTAGAATACTTACCTGTTCAACAGAAATATTCATGTGAAAATATATGGATTGATATTTTTGTCTTGGCTTGCTCACCTATCTAAGACCAAACCACTCTAGCATTGGTATCAATTACTTAAAGGTTTAATAAAGCAAGTATCAACCTATCACGGAGGTTTTTAAATTGCTAAATATATATTCGACAACCAAGAAAAAAGTAAACATTGTTAAAATAAATGCTGCGTATATGTAAACTGGGGCAAGAAATATGAAACTATTACTCAAATCCAGTGATATACAGACACAGCAGTAATATTTAACACAGTTTTGCTGTTGTTGAAGTTAATTTTGTATTTACTTGGGTGTTATGTCTGTGCAAAGGACTGAATTTAGCAAACTTGGCATGCTTTGCAATGAAGGTCTGCTTTGTCCTTAATACGAAAAGCAGAAAAAAGTTCACATTGTTCAGCTCCAAAAAAGATAATTCTCTGACACTGAAAGTTGAAGAAAATTTCCATAATCCGGTTGCAGCCGGGGTCCACGGCATGGCATGAGATGGAGCAATTCCACTTCTATTCACTAGAGGGGAGTGGCACACATAAACAATAGTATTTCACTGAAATATGATTTATTCAATATAATAGGCTTTTTTCCCCGTCTCCTTTTAAAAAAGAAAAAAAGCGACTTGTATTCTTATTGAATGAAGGAAAATAGAAAAATCAAAGCATGACTACAGAAACCTTCATATTCTCCACAGTACCTCTCAAAGCTCAGAAGCTAGCAATATTTTTAAGGCACATTTACTATTCCAAAGCATGGAATTAGCAAAGAGTGAATTGCTGTGAAAAAGGCAGTGACTTTCTATCACAGAGTTAACTTTTGCTGCAGCTAAAAGGCTGTAGGGAGTTTGAGGGAATTAGGAAAGTTCACTACAATTTAAACAACAAAATTCCAGTAATAGTTTAAAATCCAGAAGTTCCTGAAGAAAAATTCATAACTGATTAGTTGATTACCAACAGAAACATGTGAAGCTAGCGTATAATGGTACCTATTAAAAATAAATATGCGTATTTTTATATTGTAGTAAATATAAAAGATATATCCCATCAAATGCTTTTGGGCAAAAGGGAAAACTTTCTTGCTGTCAGTAGATTTAGTCAGAGGTTGCTGATGCTGCCACATTATTTATCATTCTTACGGTTCTGTATTGCTTCTACCCAAATCGATTTTTGAAATTCCTGAAAAGTATTCCACACAGCTCATCAGTTGTATCTTCACTCCTCAATCAGGCCATTCATAACAGAGTTTTAAAAATACATTTGTGTTAACTGTATATGTATCCTACACATCAATTTCCAATTACATTTTAAACTTCTCAGATATTTAAGCACAAAATATCTGCAGCTGATCCCCACAGAAAAAACAATGCAGAATTACTTGTGGATGTAACACGAGGCCATCCAGGAGCTACCACAATCGTGTCAACATACTAATTTTAACACTGTGAGCAACTTTGCATTTCTCTCTTTCATTTTCTGCACTAAGATCGCCGCTGCCATGGTGAATGGCTCTGTGCTGCCCTTCTGCACCCCACGCTCTCAGCAGCGGCGGGGGGCACCCAGCCAGGCAGTGCCTGACTCTGTCCCAGGGAAGGGACCGCAGCAGCCAAGGCTGGTGCACGCAGGCGCGGAGGGATGGGAATGGGGTGGGCTGGAGCCGCCCCTCCTTCTCATCACCAACAGGACACAGAGACAGGCTGGCTAGTGCCTGGTTAAGACTGGGCCGCTCCAGTCCTCAGCAGCTTGGTACTTGTGGATAAAAGAGGCTGTTGGAAGAGTTACCCAAAAAACTTGCCAAATGGGCTGCCTCTGGCGCAGGGACTGGAATAATCCACCAGTCTCAGCCAAGAGTCCAGACACAGAACCTGTCTGTCTGCCCACGAACCGTCACCACAGATTGGGCTCTCTTTGCCTCACTTCCTCAGTTCCTCTGAAGCTGCTGAATTAGAAAGGTCTTTGCCTAATGTTTGCTGCATTCGGAGCTCAACAATAAGCCCTTGCCCAGAAGACACCTTGGAAATCTCCAGTTCCCTCGTCTGAGATCTTACCTGCAGGGCCTCCTGGCTCCAGCCTCCTGTGCTGCACAGAAGCACTGTCAAGCGTGCTCTGACCGGAGCTCCCCGCCACAGAAGGCACCGGGCCTCAGGCCTGGAGCTGCTCTGCTCTGCTCTGCATCCCCGCTCCGTCGCTCTGCTCGGCGCTCTGCCTAGCACTGTACGTGCAGGCACTTGGCAGATTATGGTCATTCATATGCCCAGATGGAGACTGCATTTATAGAGTTCCATTTGAAAGAAGATAGAGGGGCATTTTGGGAAAAATGATTGCTGGCTGCTGCCTAAGCCTAGGAAGTACTAGTCAGAATGACATAGAAGAAATAATTTAAAATGGCTTTCACCAACTTTCTTTGTATCCCACAAGCCAGCATTGTCCCTGAGGTGTATGGGTTCTTCAGCCTTTGCTACGACATGGCACACTTCACTTTTATTGCTATTGCTTTTCCTGAAGCTGTATAAACTTTACAAATACATACATTAAAACATAAGCGGGTGTGAAAATTTTAGAGTTGTTATTATTATTGCTCCATCTTGCCCCGAGAACAGATAAATCATCCTTAATCTTTGAGGGCTAATGACACAGTGGAGGGAATATAAGCCCAAATGTCTCTCCAATTTTCAGGCAGTCATATGTCTGAAGTCATATGTCAAAAGTGGCTGGCAGCGCTGTGGCTCTATTCCTCCCAAAGTGAAGCAAAACCACCTCAAATCTTTAAGAGGATAAGATAGGAATTCGTGATCTCAATAAAAGTTTTTTACTTCTGACTTTTAAACAGTTAATTTTTACATTTTCAAATTCAAAAGAAAACAATTTTTGTTCCATCTTCACCATTACCAAACTTGCCAGAAGTCTGAAAACATATTAATTGAATACCAAATACTTTCACATTTTTGTATCTCAAGTTAGGAACCTACATCTATAAAAAATAACAGGAGAAGGTTTTATATCACTCAGGATGGCTGACTCCAGTGAAAGCTGTGAGTGTTCATCAAATCTAAAAATCAAATTGATTTTATATATGCATTAAAGTGCTAAAATGCAGGCATGAGAGTTTGACAGCAATTACAGTTCTTGCATGTGAATTATATTTTTCTCCTCCAGTCTTAGCAAGGTACACTATTGTAGAAAGGAAGTACAGAAACTGATTTTCTCATTCAAATTTGTGTTCTGTGCAAATCCATTTCATTCGTTAGTGATCCCTTTAGGTAATGACAAAACTGAGTAACTGTTTAAGGAATTAGGCTTTCTATGGTGTCAGAGGTATGCAACATCACCCAGAGTTTTAAATTCCTGCTCAATGACTAGACAATACCTTCTTCAGGGACTAGCCAGTCAGTGTTGAAGAAAGCTGTAAATATTTTTCCAGCAAATTAACCTAATACCTTATAAAATGTAAGTTTAGACACTTTACATGGTGTATTAGATTTCTGCTTCGTATTAGATTTTAAAATTAGGCTTAACTGAAAGCCATATGAAAAACTGTACTTCAACGATTTCACCACAGAGCTGGCAATAGGGGTTTTTATTCTATTTGTCAATTGAGCACCATTGACCAGTTAAGTGGCAGGATTCTCACGTCTCTGACAGCTTCATACAGAGAATTTCTTTACAGATGCCAATCCACTGGATTTTGCCTTAGCTTCTACTATTCCCACAACTTTATATATTATTTGCATAGCTCTTTACAAATAACTACCAATCCTGCTATCAGATATTTCAGATTGGCTTAGCCACAAAACTGAACCCTTCACACAAAACCTGAAAAAAACCCACCCAGTAGTTCGTAACTGCCAACAAAGATGTAACATTGATAACAAAAGTTGACTTGTAAGAAATAACATTTTTCTCGTAATTCCTTAAATTAAAATAACAACTTGTACCTCTTTGGCTTTTGTAGCAATCCCACTTGCACCTCATAGGAAAAGTTTTAGTTCTGAAACAGAAACTACAATTTTTACTTCACACAGTAAAAAAAAAAAAAGAAAATAACTTCTTAATCAAAGATCAGTTTCTCAAATAGAAGAAGATTCTGGAAAATTGTATAATCTCCAAGTAATGTCATTGGCTTACAAAACCTTTAACTGCATCCAGCTTTCCCTCACAATATCCTAGTAAGCGTTTACACAACACACAAAAACTACTACATGAAAATTTATAATCAGATTATATTTTTTTCCTATCAAAAGATACGACTATAAAATAGTATTAGCAAGTTTCTGTGCTCTGATATGCTATAGCATGAATTTCATTAGCTTTGTATATTACTGCTATAATTTGCAAAAATAAAAGGAGAAATACTTCTGCATTTTGATGTTACAGCTTAGATTGCTGGTTCCCAAGTCACAGAACTCAAACCAAATGAAGTTAAGCAATAACAACAAATTCTTGCACATAACATTGCCGTTTTGTTTGTTTTACATAAAATTAGCTCAACGGGAACATGTAATTGGGAAGATGTTGAGAAGAAAAGTAGATTTACTGTGACTTTAGTTGCGACATCCCCAGATGTAGTTTTACATTACTAAAATACTATGAAAAAAAACGAAGGGAGAGCTTTGCCTCTGCCATTTATGAATATATGCCATTTATAGCTATTACTTGAAAAAAAAAAAAGACAAAATATTGTGCCTGGTACTTTGTGGCAATATACATGAAGAAAAAGAAAGCAACAATGGACTAGCATGTAAGTGGAAGACATGGATCCAGAAATTAGTATAGTTCCATTAAAAAAAAGAAAGGAATTATTTTGACTATGCTAACTGATGATCTGTCCATTAACATGTTGCTCAAGGAGCATCAGAGTTAAACTATGTACAACCAATTTTTGTTCAATATGCTGCGAAGACATAGAAAACTACCTATACTTCAGATAATAAAACTGCAATAATGGGCAGAAGACAAATACATATAGTGAAAATATGCAGTAGGATAAATTAACAAAATGCTTTGCTACCCAAGCTTGGACTTATGGTTAAATATTGTTTCTGGTTTTTGATACAAAAAGACATCTGTCAGTATTTCCAGAGATGGACGATTTTCATCTAAAAAGAGGTGAAAAAATAATAAAAACCTTCTGGCTAAGAACAGGATTTGCCAAACCTGCAGTAGAATTGCAGTTCCTGTTTTATAAATACTCACTGAACTTTGCAACATAAAATAGAGTCAGTTCTCAGCCAAGGGAGAGTGCAACAAAGCTGCCAGCCAACATCTCAGGTCCCTCACTGACCTCACTACGTAAGCCAGGCTGTCCTCTGCCAAAACTTAAACAAGGAAGGTGATACAAGGCAAAATAGGGATGTCCTAGAACAGTACTTTAGGCACCCAACTTAATAAAATTGACCAATTTTAAGATGTACAGAAAAAGCTTTTAAAAATTTCGCATTGCTGATCCTGAGTAATAGGAATGCTTCTGGAAGCTCAGTTGAGCAGTTGAGAACACCAGTGGAATTCACAAGCACAGCTGGCTGCTCAACACCTTTGAAAAATCAGGTCACTTATTTAAGACTCTGAATATGGACCTGGAAACCTACTTTTAGATTCTCGTTTCTTATGCTTCACACTTTTGATTTCTGCTTATGAAGTATATTCAGTACTTTCTAGGACTACGCCCTTAAAAATTAAGATCAGTTTTAATGCCAAGATGTCAGGATTTTCCAAGCAAATTTATATCACTTTTTTTTGTGAAGACATTGTGAGACAAGATTGGTTAATTCATTTGCATCTAAATCCATTATACGTACATGGTGGGTTTTTTTAATTGGTAACCACTAAAAACAAAATGGGAAAATAAAACAGTGTCATAAATCAAATGGAATTCTAATCTGGTCAAATCTCCAATGCTAATCAGAAGAGTTTTCCATACACAGAGGTACCAGAGACATGTTGCTATACAGGCAACAAATTTTCCAAGTTCAGTATCTTATTCATACTTCCAGACTTGTAAGCTAATTGAATTTTTTCTTTTAGAATACTCTTCTATTGAAGGGTGTCAGTGAATCAATAAATTTGCAACAAGTTGTCATGAATCCTGATTTTTCAAAAATGTTCAATAGAAATTGTTCTAAATAATTGGTCCAAACCCATGCTGAAGTGTTTTATGAGAAGAAATAGTTTCAGCATTATTAAAATAAAGTACTTCAAACATATTGAGATGAAATTTTGGACAAAGCCTTTCGTTTTTTGAAAAACAACGTTGTTCAGAATTTTGTTTCTAGAGAACTTAAACATATGCAACAGACATAGCAAAACAAAACAAACAAGCTATGCTTGCTACAGACGTGACTGTACTTCAGTGGCCCATGAAGAGATTGCTGAACACAGCACTGCATGCTGTTCAAACACTCTGTATTAAATACGAAGTGTACGTTGCTTATCTTGGGTTCAGATCGCATCCTGTAAATACAGTTTGGGGAACTGATAAATAACTTCATACATCCCTGTTTGGATCAACAGAGAGTACATCGTCAAAGAAGTGAGTTTCCATTTCGTAGTCAGAAAGAGGAAAGGAAAAGTTCATCCAACTGACTATTGTGAAATAAAATTTCTGGAAGAATTTGTCCTAGGACAGCTTTACTGTACTGTTAAGACTCCCATCTTGCACATTCTTTGTCACATAAATAGTTCATAACCCACATAAATAATTTCACTGTCATCAGTGAGGCCAGTTATGAGAGCAAGGATTCTTCATCCAGGCATAGTTGTGCAGAATCAGGCCCTAACTTTCTAAGGCATGCTCACCCTCTCTCCAGTCACTCTTCTCAATGCTATAGATTCTAAAGACAGTTTTCTTGATCAGTGTGGAATGGGTTCTTCTACCCAAACAATTCCATTTACTACTCCTAGCTCCCACTGGGTGTTTATAGCATGCCATATGAGATTTAAAAATTAACATACTGCTCTTCAGCCATGGAAACTCAGCTGACAGCCTGCAAAAATGTTTATAAATACAGCATATGTCACACCCATTCATCTTTGTAGAGCACAGTCCTTGTCTTTATATGGGCAAGACACAAATAGGCATTAAAACAACAAAAAAAATCTATCCCAGCAATACTTCAGCATAATTTCTGAGAGAAATGCAAGCCAGTTGGCTTTATTTCAAACATCAGAGTGAAGAAAGTATTTTGGGGAGTCTTATCACTACAGTGTAATTCTAGCAGTGATGCAATGCCAGAAGTAACCATGTTACTAGACCCGCGGGACTGTGCCAAAGTATGTAACCAAAAATTGTTTTATAAACACTGAAATTTCCAACATCCCAGTGCTCAGCATTTTCAATCTATCATAAAATCCTCAATGCAAGGGCATTGTAGCAATACTAAATTTCATAAATCCCTACAAAATAGCATAGAAGTAACACTTGGGTTTTCTGTGCAGAAATTGAACTGTACAGGTAATAAGGCCATAATCCAACAACACTCACACATCCTTAATTTTTAGGCATGTAAGTAAATTGGACTACGTGTGCTCAACACTGAGCACAAACTGAAAGGCTGGTTAACTGTATCAGTCATAACATCAGGTTCAGACCTTGAAAGCGCATGCTTCCTCTTGCTGTTTTGGGTTCATTCATCAACCTGCGTGGTAAAAAATGGTTGGTGGCATCATCTGCAACATGTCCTTAATATTAGCACTTGTTTCTTTTTGCATCCTCTTAAAAAATGTTACTATTGCAATTTCATATAAATCAGTCTCGATTCTTGGCCCTCCTCACTATCTAGATGATAAAGGATTTTGTCCACCTCTGTAGTCATGCGTTTCTCTGAGGAGCTAGAGTGGGCCAGTTTTGCTCTCAGTGCCCAGGTGTGCAGGGCAGGGCAGGAACGGCCAGGAAAGTGAGCGCTGTTCCCAGGTATGGCCAGGAAAGCAAGCGCTGTTCCCACCTGCTGTCAGGCCCAGCATTTTGGAAAGCTGCAGAAAGTTCAAATGACAGGGGAGTCAACACTCTTAGAAACACAGAGAGACTACTTACGGGTGCTCTACAAGTAAAACCCCAAACATACACTATCTGGTAGTGACTTTTCTTCAGCTAAAATACAAATTGGAGATTCCTGACAGATTACCGCTAAAAACTTGCAATAAAGAAACTACAGCCAGCCAAGCTCGTTTTGCATCACCAACAGCACTGTTACCAACCGAGCACATTCTTTGTGTTTATCCCATTCCCCAGAAACCTCCTTGCAGGGGGAACACAGGAGACATGCAAAAGATAATAGCCAACAAAACCTACCTGTACAGCATTCCTCCTTGGGATTTAACTTGCCACTACAGGAGCTGGGGCAGGGCCTGCGGGCGGTCTGTGCCTGCAGGCGAGCAGCTTGGTGCAGAGCCCAGGGGTCACTGGGCCAGCCTCTTCTTTTGGGGAGGTCTGGCTTAGCCTTCCCACCGTGCCCAGATCTGACTGAAAAGTCATAGCCTGCACAGGAGCACCGTATACCTGTGTATAAAACATTGCCTTTGCAAGCAGGAATTGGCTGGTTTCTCATTATAAGGTCCTCAGAAGTACCTTTTTTTATATATATATATGTAATCATATATGCATATATATTATATATATATAAGCCGTAGTTGGGTCTAGACTTTGGATTTAGCCTTAACAGCGGTTCCCTAGGTCACTCCCCCTCAAAATTAGTCCGCAGAGGCCCCGCGACGAGCAGCCCGCGCAGCCGCCACTGAACGGCCAAAGGCCGGGCCGCCGCCAACGGCCAGGGGCGCCGCGGGACGCCGCCCGCCGGGCAGCGCTTCGGCGGAGCGAGCGGCGTCAGCTGCGGCGGCCCGCGGGGGAGTGAGGCCGCGCCGGCGCTGCAGTGACAGCTCCGGGAAAGCTCTCAGCGGGGGCCGGCCGTTGGGAGGGGACATGGAAAGCCGGGCACATTAACATAAGAGGGCGGGCGGGGAAGCGGTTGGAGTGGCTGTGCGTGGTGTTTACCGGCAACGGCTGGGAGAACGCGGGGGGGGCGGGGGGTTCAGTCACCGGTGGGCGCAGCGGCCTGTGCCAGGCGGGGAGGGCCGGGGTCGCCCGCGACCCCCTCTGCGGAGCGGGGGCCCCGGAGGGACAGGCTGGCGGCTTCCGCGGCTTACGGTTGTTAGTGCCCGTTGGCGGCGGAGGCAGCGGGCAGGGCTGGGCTGCCCGCGGGCGCGGCCGTGGCGGCGGCCGGGAAGCACTGCCGGGGCTGGCTCGGTTCCTGACGCGGTGAACTACCCCCCCGAGGGTTGCTGCAGCTGCTGTCCCGCTGCTCCGCAGGCCGCCGAACAGACGTTCATGATCCCAGTAGCTGCCCGGCGGCCCTGAGGGGACGGACCCTACAGGGCTTTCACCACGTTGCGAGGGCTGAACGCCGTCGTCCCCCAGCGCCTCCAGCCCGGGAACGGGCGGCGGAAGGCCGGCAGCTGCCCGTGGCGGCTGCTCACGGCGTGGGCCGAAGAAGCTGGGGCTGGCAGCCCGCGGGCTCGGACCGGCCCCGGAGGACAGAGGCCTGCGGGGAGCGCCCCCTGGCGGCGCTACCGGCGCACACGTCCCCTCGGCCGGCCGCTCCCCCGTGACCGGTCGGTCGAAACACAGCGTGTCGTAAAAAGGCAGCCGAGCCCCTTACAAACACCGGTGCTGCTGCCTAGTCGGTGGTTTCATCGTGAAGGACCTACATTTTCCCTTCCAGTGGCATTGTAGATTTTGCTTAGCAGTTGTCTCCTTTGATACTGCACTTGGTATTGATTTTGGGGGCTTTTTGTTTTCAAAAAGAAGACGAAATACCAAGCAAAGTGGCCAGGCACTATGATTATTCCCATGCTGACATGAATGAAATGCAGTGTCACCAAAAAAAGGTATTATGGTCCCCTCCTTCCAGGTGCGCTCTGCAGCAAGTTTATAAAGCCTAGCCTGTGTCTCCCATTGTTCAGTTAAATGGTAACAGTCCCAAATTCTTCAAATGGGAGCAATTTCAGGCCATTATATTGCAGGCCTGATGTTAAACTGCCTCTAATCCTAATAGTTCAAGACAAAAAGGTAGGAATTTGCTAAAAGTGCATCAGAACCGAACATCTAATCTAGTTTCTCCGCACAGCTAGTATCAGATGCTTCACAGAAAAAGATGCAAGAAGTCCAAGAGCAGGCCGACATTGAGTAATTTTCCCTCATTAGAACCCCAGTGTATGTTGGCATAAATCCTGAAGTGTGTCCTTTTACCCCTACTGCAATAGAATCATAGAAACATTTAGGTTGGAAGGGACCTTTAAGATCATCGAGTCCAATCGTTAACCTAACACTGCCAACTCCACCACAAAACCATGCCTCTAAGCACCACATCTACCCGTCTTTTAAATACTTCCAGGGATGGTGACTCAATCACTTCCCTGGGCAGCCTGGTCCAATGCTTGACAACCCTTTTGGTGAAGCAATTTTTCCTAATATCCAATCTAAACCTCCCTTGGCACAACTTGAGGCCGTTTCCTCTCGTCCTAACACTAGGTACTTGGGAGAAGAGACCAACACCCACCTCGCTACAACCTCCTTTCAGGTAGTTGTAGAGCGCGATGAGGTCTCCCCTCAGCCTCCTCTTCTCCAGGCTAAACAGTCCCAGTTCCCTCAGCTGCTCCTCATAAGAGTTGTTCTCCAGGCCCTTCACCAGCTTCGTTGCCCTTCTCTGGACATGCTCCAGCACCTCAGTGTCTTTCTTGTAGTGAGGGGCCCAAAACTGAGGTGGGCACCCTCAGCCTTAACTGTTAGTACCAAGTATTTTTTGTGAACTCCAATTAAATGTGCAGCCTCTGTCTAAACCTTACCAAACCCTTGACTTCATGGGTGCATTATGCCAGCAAGTTCCACAGTCACTGTATTGCGTGAAGAACTATATGCCATTTTTGATTTTGCAAATTTTCAGTTTCAGTTCAATACTGCCTTGTTACTGGTAGGTGCACAGTCCCGTTCTAGCTTCTGAACAACGTTTCATTGTTTTATACTTTTATCACGTATTCTATTCATCTTCTGAGATAAACTGTTCAAAACTTTTCAGTCATTATTCCTCTGAGAATTGCTCCTGCTTCCGTTGCAGCTCTCGAGCCTCGAATTCCAGAACATCCTTCTCTGGACTGAGGTGGCCCACAGCCAACATTGCAGAAAAGGCAACGGCACAGGGCTATGCCTGATTTCTCCAGAATTATTTTTCATTCTCTTCCACAAGTTTCCTAACATCTCATTTTTCTGTCATATTGCAGATTGAGCAAAGCTGTTATCACACTGTTTGGCGTCATGCCCAATTCCATTTTTTGAGATTATCAAAGAGTTAATTTAGAATCCCATAACATGTATTTATAAAGGATTTTTTCTTCAAGACAGTAATTTGTTATTAGTATTATGTCATTAGTCATAGTATTTGCCATTTTAGTGACTATTCATTTAGAGTGGAAGACTTCTTAACTTCTTCCACGTCTTCTCTCAACTAACTGACTTAAATAACTCATTTGCCAATGTTGCTGCTGGATTGTTGGCCCCTGTCCAATTCATCTACTCTAGAGGCCTTAATATGAAAATGGTTTTTCATCTCTGCTCATAAAGCTAATATTTCTTTCTACTTTCTCTCCCTATCTCTTGGGTAGCTTTTTAGTTATGTTAATATTTGGTCTAATCCCAAGAATATTTAGTTGTGGGCTAACTTTAGACTTACAAATGTCTAAATAATTGACATAACTGCTTTTTTTTAATCTACTACATACTGATTTCTGCCAAATAAATGATATCTTAGAAATTGAATACTAATAAATTGGTGATACATTTTCTTCTGTGTGTTCATACATAGTGATCTACAGATTTTCTAGGTACTCAGAGTTTTTAATTGTGCTTACATACATGCATATTGCATATGCATACAGTCTTACTGTGTATTCTACTACAGGATCAAGACCCTTATGCTTTCGGAGAACAATCTGAATAATATGGTGAATAAAGACATAAATCAACAGACCGTTTGCATGTTGGAAGATGCTGAGTGCTTTGTGTTCCTGATCGATGTGTCTAATATACCTTAAAAAGAAGAGGTTTTATATGTTGTATTGCTAACTTGGCTGAGTTGAAACTCTTAATCCTATGGGCCAATTTTAGAAGGTCAATTCTAAACAACCGTAAACTAACTTATTTTGAGTGCAGTGATTTTTAGGGCATCTTTCTTGCTCTTTTTGAGCAAGCTGCTTCTGAATTCAGCTTGAGTTGCAGTTGATCTGAAGATCAGGACATTGTAATTTGACATTAAAATTATTGTCTTTTGAAAAACGAGTGTAAAAAATTGTTTTTGCTCTTAAAATGAGGGCACTGGTACTTCTTTACGTTCAAAAATCTGTAAAGGTCACAGAGGGTAGCAACAACTTGCAGGAGTCTCAAAATGTACTGAAACCGACCTAATAGTTCTGAACATTCTGTTCTTGCTGGGCATTGTTTTGGGTTCTGTTGTGATCAGTGTGTAATCAACCTTCCCTATGGCAACTTATTATTGTAAAACCCATTTAAAATACTGTAAATAAGTGTATTTAAACACTAAGTGTGGCCAAGTAAAATGAAAGTCTGAGTTTAGAGGTGTATGAAATTAAATGTGATTTTTTAATATCAAACATGAGCTTGATTTGTAATCTAAAGCCCTAGTATCCTAGAACATTTGGAAAACTTGGATCCAGAGGCAGATCGTGGTCTCAGCTTTGCGGATGGGGCCCATTCCTAGCTGAGAGAATGTTTTCTTCATATATGATCTACATTGGATCACATTAAATTTTTACATTTAGACCTGAAAAATCTAAACAATTTAATGGCTGAATTTACAGACATTTTCCTGACTTACATTTTACCAACTTAATTTAAAAATTATGCATTGCTCCAGCTTAGCTTAACTTTTGGCCCATACTTGTTCAAAACACTTACAAATATTAGAATGCATTAGTTGAACTTAAGTGAGTTTAAAATGTTGTAAAACTGCAGAAAAGGCAAGATTTACATGGTGTTACATTTCATTGTCAGTATGTTGGTTTATATATCTCCAGGTAGAGATCCCAAAAACTCAGGATATTTCAAAATGTAAAATAACACAACTTATATAGTAGTAAAAAAAAATGCCCAACAAATCTAATCTAATGTTTAAGTTTTCTCCGTAGAATCACAGAAACGACAAACATGCAACCGTAAAATTATAACCGCAAATGTGATGAGAAATACTCCAGTTCCTCCAAAAACAAGCTCTGAATATTTCAACTTCATTTGTTTTTCATGTTTCCATTGCTTTGATGTGAATTATGCTTTGATGCTTTTCACAATGTGAAGAGTTGTAATTAATTTTTCCTCACACTGTAGCTTTTCTTCTTTGCTCAGTAAGACTCGATTTGGCCATGCCTTTCAAACACCTACATTTTGTTTGAAAATGCAACAATTATCTATCTCCATGTTTCAGTCTCTGATTCTGAATGTCTCTTTCCACTGTAGTAGAAAAATGCTTTGTTTCTAGAGGTCTTATTTTTGTCAGTTAAATTGAACATTCAGAAGAAAAATGCTAAGGGCCAGAATCCTGCTTCCTGCCAAGTGATATGGTAGGTGTAGAGGAAGGAAGCAGAGCAAAGCGTGCACAGCCCACACTGCTGTCCCGCTCTGCGTGCTGCCGTCACTGCTACCCCTTCCCTGGCATTGCCTGTTGGAATAACCTGGAACCTGCGGCCCATTTTGTATCAGTGACAGGAGTCCCTCCAAAATCCGTGGGTTTGAATGGTCACAAAGAACACAGGATTCTTAGTCTTTTTTATGCATGCAATTATTACTATCTAGGGACACCTTTGAAATAAAACATACAAAGAATGACCTCCTCAGCCATGTGATTGCTGAGCACACTGAGATCAGCCCGCAGAAGGCACCAGCCCTGACAGCAACAGAAAGTCTGCAGTGAAAACAGCTGCACTGGCTGACAATCAACAGATGCAGATGTTTGAAATGAATCCCTGTGACTCCCTATGACAGATTTTATAGAATCCTTTGGGATCATTAGATGTCCCTAACTACAACTGCTGGAAAAGGAGGGAGTATTCTGGAGAAGCATCACATTGGCTTGTCCTGTTCTCAGCTTCAGCATCTATTGCTGGCCACTGCTGAAGAGAGAATACTGTGGTCCAAGCCAGCATCGCCATTCTCATATCCTTGTGTTAATACCATACTCATTTTCCGTACAGAACTCCTTCAAATAATAAAATCTTTAATGCACTGTGACAGCCAAGTGAGTGCAGAATATCATCTGAAACTGTAAACTAAAAGTGAAAAAAGGCAAAATAATTTGTTTGGAAATCATAAAGCACACATATCCTGTACTTTTGACATTTCATCTATGAAAATGTAAGTTAACCAACAGTTAGCTTCGCCATAAGTAGTTTTTCATCACATCATGATAAAATCAATTTTGGATTAAGAGAGATAAAAGTAAAAAGCAGAGAAGTTAGCTGTGCTATAGTCTTAGCTAGGTCACAAGGTAAATTCCTTATTCCTTCAAGCCTCCAAATGCTGCAAGGTTCTTTTGTAGACAAAGTAACTATGAACTCTAGACCAAAGACATTGTAATCTAATTATGAGTCTAACAGTTTTGTGAACACTCAATTCTAACAAACAAAACCAAGTGTTTGCAATTAGTGTTCAGTCAAAGTCCTGAAAATGCCTGCATGTGTCCTGCTGTCATTGGCAGGGCTGGCACTCTCCCCTGCAGATCTCTTCCTCTCATTAAACAGAACCTCCAAGAATAGCACAGATTTTGTGAATGTCAGCATGATGCACTCACATGACTCCTATTTCTCCAAAGATAACCTCTGAGAATTCCCTATTTAACATGAATAAAGCAAGCACAATACATTCATTTTAATTTTCAGATATATTAATTACTCAACCAAAAGGCACCTATCCCATGCTTTAGCACTCTCCACTTACTAAAATTTTAGGAGGGAATATGATTCATATCATAGTATCTGTCACCTTGCCCCCCACCCTCATGAACAAATATAGTCTATAACGCCACCCCACAGTTGCGACATTTCTGTTCTTCACATCTAAACAATAAAAGAATGGACATGAGATTTTGTAACAGCCGACATCTAGTTTCAAGGAATAAATACTTAAAAAGCAGTTTTCTTAGTTGTCCTCATTGTCCTTTACTAATTTCCCATAACACGGAGTTTACACTCTGCTCAGTTTGGCTAGTGCAGTGGCGCATTTTATTGATCTTTAACCCCTTCCTGCTTTTCTTTTCTCAGACCAGTTTCAATGCTGTATTTGAGAGGGGTCTGCGTGCCAGAATTTCTGGCCTGCCTGTCTGTTCAGTTGCGTGGTAAAACAGCTGAACAGAGGGGAGCGCAGTGAGGTAACTGAGTACCTACCTGTTCTCCTTTCACCTGCCCCAAAGGCAAGGACAACTAGAGCCAGAGTTGCAACACACCCGGCCTTTGAATGGGAAGGAGGCATGAAGGTGGTGAGAGAGCGCATGTTGCTGCCCGCTCTAGTTGCTGCTTATGCAGATGGGGAGAGCTGCTGGCTGGATGTTTACAGCAGCCTCAGGGCTGGTAAGGGAGATCTAGCTCCTAACTTGGGCAGAGTCACACAGAAGGACAGGGCTCTGAGCCCTGCTGGGTCACTTAGCACAGCTGCCTGACGAGGCATTAGGAGGAGGTACAAAGCTTGGTGAAGACTGCTGAAACTAGAGAGGGATGTGTTTGGCAGTAAGTTGACATGTCGTGGTTTAACCCCAGCCAAGTAAATAACCCCACGCAGCCGCTGGCTCACCCCTCCCCACCTCCAGTGGGATGGGGGAGAGAATCGGGAGGGCACAAGTAGGAAAGCTCCTGGGTTGAAATAAAAACAGTTTAATAATTGAAATAAAATGACGTAGAACAGTAATAATAACAATGAGAACAACAACAATAACAGAATACACAAAGCAGGCGATGCACAATGCAACCGCTCACCGACCGCCGACCGCGTGTCACGAACGGGGGCTGAGCCCCCCACCCCCCCCACCCCCCCCAGTTTTTATATTGAGCATGATGTCACATGGTATAGAATACCCCATTGGCCAGCTGGGTCCACCACCCCGGCTGTGCTCCCCCTCCCTGGTGCAAGCACCACCCAGCAACAGCCAAAACATCAATGGGCCCTCAACGCTCCTTTCACACCGAACCCAAAACACAGCACACCCCCCAAGCTACTGGGAAGAAAGTTAACTCTGTCCCAGCTGGAACCAGGACATTACATTTCCACTATAGTATTCCATAAGAAACACGCAGTGCAAAACAAGAGTATTTTTAACAGTTTGGGGCCATGTGGTGTTCTGCTAACCAACAGCTCAGGAAAATGAACTGACTTCTCAGGCAAGTTGCTCATTCAGGACATATGCATTCATTTTTTATCCCCAGAGCTGCCAAATCAAATTCATTAAAGACTAAGAGACACCAGCCAGTTCAGAATTAACTCTATGTTTGTTATATCATCCTCCAAGTACTTTGAAGTCCAAAAATGAAAGACATTATAAAAATAAAATGTATTATTACTAGTAGTACTATGTAAGATTTGGGGGAATGCACTTTATTAAAAGGGCACATTTTCCACAGAGGTATGACTGTGTGAATGTGCATGTGCCGTGCTTCCCGTTGTGAAAGCAATATATGCACTACTGAATCTATTTATAGTACATATTTTGCTCTAAAGAACTGGAACTATGTATATGTCAGAATCAGTCATTTTTTTCAGTTTTTAAATAATTGGCTTAGATTTTTAAATTTCTTTTGTTTTTCCACATCAAAAATTATATATCAAAATCATGGAATAACAGAATGATTCGGATTAGAAGGGACCTCAAGGAATCATCTAGTCCAACCTCCTGCTCAAAACAGGATGGACACTGATATCAGACCAGATTGCTTAGGGCTTTATTCAGTTGAGTCTTGAAAACCTCCATGAACAGGTTTTCTGCAAGGCGTCTTGTCCCTCAAGAGAGTCAACAGCACCTCCCAGTTTGGATCATCAGCAAACTTGCTAATGGTGCATTCAACTCCTGCATCCAGATGATTGATAAAAATATTGAACAGAACTGGCCCTAGAACTGAGCCCTGAGGAACACTGCTAGTGACTGATCACCAGCCCAGTGTAGCCCCATTCACTACAACCCTTTGAGTCCTGCCGTTCAGCCAGTTCTTCACCCAGCGCACCGTGAACCCGTTCATCTCACAGTTGGACAACTTGTCCAGAAGGATGCTGTGAAGAACAATATCAAAAGCCTTACTAAAATCCAGAAAAACTACATCCACCGCCTTCCCTTCATCTACTAGACAGGTGACCTTATCATAGAAGGATATCAAATTATTTGAACTGGACTTTCCCTTTGTGAACCCATGTTGACTGTGCCTGATGATTGCATTGTTCTTTAAATGCCTTTCTTCCCACTCTCTACCCCCAATATGCTCTGCTTTCATACCAAGAAAATCTAAGCAGACACAGACCTGTAGCTCCTCCAGCACATCCTCTGAACACGCGGGGCAGGAGAGCAGGGCTGCCTTAACACCACATTACAAGTGCACCCTGTATGACCTCTAGTCCTTCCAGAGTTGGGGCTGTTCACAATACATTTACCCACTCTGTGCAGATGTACACATTCCACTGCTAGACTTTTAACTTTATGTTTTGCCATATTAAAACATTCTTTTTTTAAATAGGCCTGAGTTACAAAGCCATCTAGACAACCCCCTCCAAAATCGTTATGCCATCCAAACACTCTTGATGTAAATGTAGAACAGCTGCAGGCTTCCAATCTCTAGAAAAACCTACATGTGTTCACTGGTCATTCCCCAAAGACAGCTACTTTTTGAGCAACACCAGCCAATTTTTAATTCATTCTACATGTGCTGTATGTATATTGTAGAGTACAACTTTTTAATCAGGACATGATGCAGTCTTGCAAAACTTTATTTGAAAATATATAAGGGCTGTATCATTAATCTAAACACAGATGTCCTAAACAACTTTTACTCCAGAGCCTAATTTTATGATTAAATTCTAAATATTTGGACCTTTATTTTAAATCACTCATGATAATTTGCAAGACAACAATACTTACTTTGATCTAACATTTTAGAATACATCATGAGTAAGTATCCAGCAAAGCATTCAATACAGTAGAAAACCTAGCAAAATACTTCTGGTATTTCTGGGTTTCAAATACGAATCAGGAAAAGAATTGTTAACAAATATTGCAAGAGCTGTTAATGCCTTACTTAAGGAAAACACATTGCAGTTCTCTGTATCCAAAGCACTATTGCCTGAAATTACACCTCTCTAATTTTAGGCACTTAAGTAAGGCATCTAAATTAGAGTTTCATTCCTCTACTTATACTTTGTACCTCAGAGAGGGTGATTTATTCCTGTGATCTGAACTGCCTCTGAACAGACACTCTCCCTCCACTGACTGCAGAAGGAGCCTAGACCCTGAAGGTTTTCCTTCAGACACCTCCAAAGTGAGATGAATGAACTCACATCTATGAAAAGATAGAAATAAGGTGAAGCTTAGTTAAAAGCAATTCCGTAAATACACCCTGCAAAGTCGAGGAAGGGAAACTTTGTTATCTTTCTCTCTCTCTCTCTACTTGTCTCCTCTCCAGCAAACCATCTGTGAGAATCTCTCCTGGGAACACCTCTCCTGTGAGCCAAATGTAGGTGTTGAAAGCAGAGCCTGTGCAGGGCTTTATTCTTGTACATAACAATAATAAAGAAAATTCCGTTGCTTCTAAAAGCGGACGTTACTGTGCTGTTAACTGTATTGCTAGCTAGGGTTTTGACTCTCTTATTTTGAAATGAGTTCGTGTGGCAATTTCATGTTTTACCACCTCCCAGCTGTTCATCCATCGGAGTTTACTGCAATAGAAGGAAATTTGTACTTGCATGGCAGGCAATAGGCTAGTGTGTGTTGGTTGAAGTGGCCAGTGACAGTGAGTTTAATGCCAGACTCTGAGTTGTGATGAGTGAAAACATAAAAGTGTACCTATGGGGTTAGTAACTCTACTGGGAGCAGTGCATTCTTAAGCCATAATATAAAGACTCTCCAAAGCCCCGCTGTGGTAGCTCTCACTCCAAAAATAAGGAAGGGCGGCACTGTGTATATAGTCATTTAAAGAGAGAGATTTGGAAAAGGTCAAATGACTTATGCCCTAGAGATGTAAATTTGCCTGCAGTGATTGTAAAAGAAACGAAGGGTCATTGGCCCAGGTATAGATGCCCTCCAACTGCAGTTAGTTTGAATGAATCCCATCCTCAACATGAAAATTTCAGTATGTAGAACACATTTCAAAATCAGTTTAGGAAACTGATGTCCAAGCGATATCACCAGGGCTTGTTAATGAAAATCAGGCCAATGTCTTTTGTTTCCAAACTTTAGAAAGCTTCATTGAAATGTCACGAAGAACAACCAGCTCACTTGGAAAAGTATTTTAATGAAGGTACAAAGAGAATGTGTGCATCAGGTTTCTTTAAAAAGAATTCTGAAGCTAGCAGGTGACTTTCTCTGTAAAGATTGTCCTCTTTGTGTCCTCTTTGGCTGGATTTAGTAAACTATCAAGCAAATCCTGAAAATCATTATGATCTTGAATAGTCCACACTTAGGGAACTGTCCCTCTGAAATCTCTAGAACATTTTGCTATAGGTTATACATAAACATAAGTACAAGAAAAGCCAAGAGTTTTAAGTATTTGTAGAATCACACCTACTTTTTATGTGCATTAAATGCTTATCATCACTTCTTATTATAAAATGAAGCAGATTACAACAGACAGGCATTCTTCTTAGGGTTTTATTTTATTTGTTAGTCATTTGCTACTGGACTACCTTTGTGTGCAAAGATAAGGTATAAAGATTCTTTTTTGTTATTCATCCAACTAATTTATTTTACACTATGTTAACAGCATCATGGCATTACAAAGTGTAAAGTCAGACTGTCGGATACTGTGCTGCATCATTGCTATTACAATAGTGTATGTTCTGCTCTAGGTCACATGGCAACATTACCTCCATTCAATCCCCTGGCAACCTTCCAGCGTTTCTGTAGTAGATATTCTAGGACATTTTTAACTTTACTTAATGTTATGTACAACAGGCTTGGTTTTAATTAACCTGCCTCCCGTAATTATTGAAAGAAAATTGAGGGAGAAATGGAAGAAAAAACTCCTGCTGTGTTCAGTGGGACAAGGTCAGAGCATGGGCTGTCTTGTTTGCTCTTCCAGGGAAGGAGAGGACTTGAAAAGGTCCTCTGTTTGCTCTATCAGCTGACCTCAAGCTGACCTGACAACGACTTCAAATATTTCTGTAGGAGCTAGTCCAGAGATGGAACTAAAAGAATGAAAAACAATGAAGAAGAAACATTTAGGAAACCAAGAGAAAATTGATTAAAACAGAAGTTAAATGAATGTGTCCCAAGTCTAGTAATGAACAGAAGCTTCAGTCCTTGAAACTGATTATAAAAGACTGTGCTTTTAGTTAGGAATATCCAGTTTTTGCCTTGCTGTTAACAAGTACTGGTCTCTGTTGGTATCTGAGTCTGCTTAATACACCCCTCTCTCATTGAGTTTTCATTCTCATCTCTGTTTATATTGCACTCTCTTTCCTCCTGGCGTAGGAAATGGCCTCATTACCATCAGACCTCTAATCAAATACAGATGCACAATGAGCTACAAGAGTCACATGTGAGTCTCATTTTTATGCTGTAATTTATATAATATTTGAGATCTCTGTAAAGTTTTGAATTTTATGTAAAGTTGCTTTTGAGTAGCAGAAACTTCACTGATTTAACAGGCCACATATGTTTAATAATGAATATTATGAAGAATGTGTCTTAAAGTCAAATCATAACACTGTCTGCAGTAGTTTTTTTGTTTTCTCTTCTTGTTCAGATAATAATTTTGGAGGCTTTTGCAGATGATTTGCAAATGCGACAATACTAAAGGCCAGGGTTGAAATCCTGAAGTCTTTGGACAAGCGATGCTATTTTTTTGTTATTTTGAATTAAAATAAAATTTTTCTGTGAAAAACAAATCACTTATGTCCCCTTACTCTAGTCCAGAAAATCTAAACTACTTCAGAGTGAAAATTCCTATAGCTCCTTCCTCAGTGCTCTTAGTACACTACAGGTGCTTTCACACCGGATTTGAACTGTTTAAATACTATTATTATTAACCGCATAATTGGAATCCCGTTTACCTAAGCAGCCTTTACTTTCAAAATGGTGTAGATATTAAATGTAGAAGATATTTTACCATAGCCTTAATGTTGTAGCGTCTATGTTAGAAAAACAACAACAACTATGCTTGGTCAGGAAATAAAAGTGGCTATATTAGGTGTTTTGTGGCATTTTTTAAATAAGGTATACCAAGATAGTAATCTATGTATTTAGCCAGGGAAACAGGAACAGAATGTACAGATCAGTTGTCACAGTGGTGTTGTTTGAAACATTATGTTTTCATTTCCCGGCTTTTGTGATTTGAACTCTGCAACCTCTATCCTGAGTGAATGTAGGGGTTTTTATCAACTAAACTCCAGAAATGCTTCCACTCTACAAGTGTTTATCTCCTAGAACATCCCTGGAACACTTAAGCTGTTCATCACCACTTGCCAGTTCCCACTGGCATCAAGATTCAAGGAGTCACTTCCAAAGCTGACTGGCCTGAATATAATAGCAGTTCTACTAGCTGATGGATGGCAGTGGTAAATGTGATAGATATTGATGCTTCAAAAATAAGAAGACAAAACAAAGCACATCTTTTGTTATTATACAGCTTCTATTTTCAGATATCTATCTTGTTCAACTACCTATCTTTTTAAAGCCAAAAACAGCCAAAGAAACTGTGTTCTGAAACAAAGCATTCACTCCAGGTTATCCATCTTCCTTAGGTGTCCTGGAAAACAGAAATGAGAGGTTCAGCAAACAAACGTTTAGTTTTATTAACTGTGGAATTTTCCATCTTCTAAGAATCATAGAATCATAGAATGGTTTGGGTTGGAAAGGACCTTTAAAGGTCACCTAGTCCAACACCCCTGCCATAGGCAGGGATATCTTCAACTAGATCAGGTTGCCCAGAGCCCCGTCCAACCTGACCTCGAATGTTTCCAGGGATGGAGCATCTACCACCTCTCTGGGCAACCTGTGCCTGTGTTTCACCACCCTCATTTTAAAAAATTTCTTCCTTATATCTAGTCTGAATCCACCCTCTTTTAGTTTAAAACCATTCCCCCCTTTAGGCCCTGCTAAAAAGTCTGGCCCCATCTTTCTTATAAGCCCCCTTTAAGTACTGATAGGCCATGATAAGGTCTTCCCGGAGCCTTGTCTTCTCCAGGCTGAACAGCCCCAACTCTCTCAGCCTGTCCTCATAGGAGAGGTGTTCCATCCCTCTGATCATATTTGTGGCCCTCCTCTGGACCCGCTCCAACAGGTCCGTGTCTTTCCTGTGCTGAGGGCTCCAGAGCTGGACGCAGTACTCCAGGTGGGGTCTCACCAGAGCAGAGTAGAGGGGCAGAATCACCTCCCTCAACCTGCTGGCCACGCTGCTTTTGATGCAGCCCAGGATACGGTTGGCCTTCTGGGCTGCGAGTGCACATTGTCGGCTCATGTCCAGCTTTTCATCCACCAGTAACCCCAAGTCCTTCTCAGCAGGGCTGCTCTCAATCCCTTCATCCCCCAGCCTGTATTGATACTGGGGGTTGCCCCAACCCAGGTGCAGGACCCTGCACTTGGCCTTGTTGAACCTCATGAGGTGCACACAGGCCCACTTCTCAAGCTTGTCCAGGTCCCTCTAGATGGCATCCCGATCTGCAAACTTGCTGAGTGTGCACTCAATCCCACTGACTATGTCATTGACGACATTCATTAAACAGGGGGGTCCCCATACGGACCCCTGAGGGACACCACTTGTCACCGATCTCCAACCAGACATTGAGCCGTTGACCACTACTCTCTGGATGCAACCAACCAGCCAATTCCTTATTCACCGAATAGTCCATCCATCAAATCCATCTCTCTCCAATATAAAGAGAGGAATGTTGTGACAGACCGTCTAAGATGTGTATGAATCACATATTTCTCTGCAAATGGAAAGTTTCACAGATAATCCATGTCTAACAGTTACTGCTTCTGAAAATCCATTACAAATGTACTGTTTCATTTTTTAATGAAATGCAAAGCCTATCCTAAGGTTTACTGATCTAAAGAACACAGTCAGGTCATGTTTTAATACTGACATGCAGAGGTTTTAATACTGACAATGGGTATTGCATGCATTGTATTCTGTAGCATAGTGCAAAACAACACAACTAACTCAGGTGTAGGGAAGTATTACACTTCCAGGAATACATATTTCTGCATGGGCAAATATATTCTGCTCCTCTACAGGTTAAAGCTTCCTCAGGTCTTTTTGTACACTTCACACAACTGGGAGATGCTTCCTTAAAGCTCAGTGAGTGGTTGTATTGCTACTTATCGTAGAATCATAGAATCATTAAGGTTGGAAAAGACCTCTAAGATCATCAACTCCAACTGTCAACCCAACACCACCATGCCCACTACACCATGTCCCTAAGCGCCTCATCTACACGTCTTTTGAATACTTCCAGGGATGGTGACTGTACCACTTCCCTGGGCAGCCTGTTCCAAGGCTTGACCACTCTTATAGCCAAACTCTAGAGAAAAATTGTTTCCAGAGCTGATTGAAAGAATTCAGGAGGAAAGTGAAAGGCAGCTGGATGCCTGACTTCCATGAGTGTCTTAGAACTATACATGCCCATTTGAGTAAATGCTAAGAGGCAACAAGACTTAGTTTAGCTTCAAATAAAATAATGCTGACTAAGAGTGGATGTAGTTATGGTACTAATATAATTTTGTCTTGAAAATGAAGACATTTGAAGGGCAAGAATATGCAGAATAGGAGCCTTATTACCTCAGTTATCTGTCAGGACAAGAGCAAATGGATGAATTTGATAGAAAAAATTATTTTCTATTTCACCGTCTTGTTATGTCAGGGGAGAAATTTCCCAAGAGAACCCCACCCATCAACCGAAAGACAATTACACCCTTCATATTTTCTGAAGAAAAGAAAGGCTAGAGCCTTCTGTGGTCCTGGAAGGGTTTCCGTATGGCAAATCAGCTACCAGGAGCCGTCACCAGATTATCACAGAGTAGAACAGAGACTTTTGATGATTACTTCAGACTTCAGGCAAAACTAGGTTTTATTATCAGTTAGTTTCCCTTTCAAACATTTGCAAATTAAATGACTGAATTTTAAGAATCATTCAATTGCTTTGTGGTGCCATAGTACTGCATTTTTATGTGCTTTCTTGTGGTTCTTTGCAAGTACAAAGTGACTTCCTGGATCACAGGGCAAGAATAACTGAAATTCTTTGCCTGCACTATGCAGGAGGTCATGAAATGTTCAGAATGCTCTCTTTTAGCAATATAACCTATTAATCTGTAAATCAATGAATAGCAAAAGCTGCTCCAGCTGTCAGGACTCCTTATTTTTTTAGCACACGTGGAACAATCCCTTCTCACTTCTTTTGCTTCTGGAAACAATCTGAGAAAATTCCTTAGTCCTTTTCTGAGTACAAAAATTGTATTATTTTAACTATTCAAATGTGCTAAAAGTAGTACTGATGGGAAGGCAGATGTATTCTTCAACCCAATTCTCATTTATTCATGTATAGCAAGAGGAATAAGCCATAAGGTCCCTTTCTACTGGTGCAATTAAGTCAAACTTGGATATGATAAAACCAACAATATATAGTGTCCTGGACCACATCTGATGCTATGTTTCAAAACCTGGGTATAAACAAAGCCTTAATTCTACAATACTACAAAATAGCCAAGTAAATGAAGCTGTTTCTCTAAGGGTGTTGGCGAAACACTTCCCCACTTTGAAGGTGATTCCTTAGTTATTTTTTAAAAGCACAAGAATCGTCTGTCAGTAACACAGTACATGAAATCAGCTAGCTAGCCATGGTCAACAGCTGATGCTTCACAAAAATTTAAACTTGAACCTGAGGCATCTAAGAGCCAGAACCATATAAGTTCTATTAAAGTCAGGGAAACACTTTTGATTTCAACAAGAGCCAGTTCAAACCCTTATTAAATTCTATTAAACTCATTAAATTCTACTTCCTTGCAGCGGGTAACCAGCCTGCTTTTTGATGTGAAACATGAGGTTTTATTTATATCCCTTTTTAACCTTGCTTAAATAGAGTTTAATTATCTAGTCCCTTAAAAACAAAACAAATATACACAATCCAGACACTGTTTTTTGATGACTTCCTGCAGCATTAAATTCCCCAGGCTTATCCTGTGGACTAGATTTCCTTATATGGAATTCATATTTCCATGTTTTTGGAGTCTGAACCCTTTAAAGTTCATTTGAAGCTGATACTCAAAGTAAAACTTGGGCTGTTTAAGCCTAAATCAAGTGAAATTCTAAAAAGACCTAACAAGTCCTGTGGAATGCAAGTGTCATATTTCACACATCTCTGATAAATATTGATATCCCCCATTTCCTTCCTGTTTTGGGGTAATTTCAAAAGTGTGTTGTATGCTATGATAGTGTGTACAGTGAATGAATGCCAGGTCCCAGAAAAAGGAAACTGAATTTCAGTCACTGCTGTACGACGTTGACAGGCACTACACATGAGAAGCCTTCCTTCCTTTGCAGCCCCCATCATGCAAGTGCCAGGTGCACTGCAGAACTGGCAAGTTTTAAGCCCAGCTTCTCTGCCTGTCTGTGAAGGGTTTCTTAATGTTCAGCACAACGAAGAGAAAGAGGGTCACTTCCCACCTCCTACAGTGGCTGATGGACCTTGCTGACCCGGAGACATGGCAAGGCTGCGTTTTGCTCCTCTGAACTTCCTCTTAATAAACTAACTTTTACTGGGCAGAGAAACTTCGTCAAGCCCCACAAAAGGTACTGTGCTGGTATAATCACCCCATCAATGAGGAATTTGTTTTGGTTTTGGTTTTAGTGTCAACATCTTTATATTACTTTACCTTTGTTTGTACTAGTACATAGTTGACCAAGTAGCTAACTACTCACAGTTGCCAGTCCATAGTATTTTAGAGTAAATAAGACCCCGAAGGAAGTAGTTCTGCATGAGTATATTTTTGTGTGATAGCTTGTCATACAGTATATTAAAATTGCTATAATTAACATTGCTACAGTGGAAACTATTAATCTATTATCAGGTGAGTTTTTCATCATTAGACAAACACAAACAGGAACTCAGTTACAAATGCTGTTTTTTTATTATCCTTTATTCCAGGAAAATCAGAGAGCCAAGCAGGCTAATACACAAAGTAACGGCTGGAAACAAAAGCTACTGCTCAAGGTTAGAGTAAATATTCTGAAAGCCTGAAGTGAGTCACTGGGACTGATGGCAAATGTGGGATTGAGAGATTGTTTGGGATTTTGTGTAAGAGATCAGGAAGTGAAAAGAAAATCAGGGAGAAAGGGAGAAGCTTTTACATTCTTTTGAGAGGAAGTGAGACAGAACAAGTTCAGCATGGAAAGGCAAGTAGTTTTGTCTCTCTTCATCACAGATGCTTTATCCATTTCCTCCTTGGTTAAATGGAGATAATAGTAACAAAAATAGTGGATAATGACAGATTTCACTATAGTCCAGAAAAGTTTAATTCATTGATAGTGATCGCAGAACTCCACAGTATGGCTGGAGGTAAGTTGCCAGAGAAATGCAAATGATAAAAAACACAGTTACTGAGGATAAATAAAAAGACAGCATTGTAAAATATATAATTGTGGTTTTTTCCCCAGGAAATGTAATGACAGACATCACCCTTTGTATTTGGCCTATAAAACAGAACGTGTTTTCATACTGTCAAAGCACAAGGAATTACATGTCTTTGCTTCCCTGTAACTGGACTTCATTGGAAACAATGATGGAGATAATTTACTTGTGTAAAACTAGTGAGAAATGGGAACTGGCCCATGTTATACCCTATTGTGAAACTACTTTAAAGTAGTTCAACCAATCAATTGACTATTCAACCAAATGGGAAAATGTCCTGAGTCAAAAGAATAGCTACCTCTATGTATATAATACAGAGCTGAGTGTTCCTGCACCAAGCCCAGCTCAGATAACAGCTGCTTATCATGAAACTGCACAATAAAAAACTTAAAAACATTCTTTACAGAATGGACAAACAGAACTCTCTGCCACAACACATATTTTTAGCAATATAGTAATAAGAGTGTAAAAGGTACTAAATACAGAAATAACACATTATATAGACTGATAAATATGTAAGGGATAAATTCTTGAGACCCAAGGCATAAACCATGCATGCATTTACAAGAGGTGGGAAGAAATTCCCCATTGGGGTATTATGGGATTGCACCTTCCTCTGAAGTTCACTCAAGCTACTTTCATGGACGAATAACAAACTGTTGATTTCATATGTGTCTAAAAATAACAGCCTTAAAACAGGATCTGGTTTCTTTAAAGTCCTTCATTTAGACTTGTGTGAAGCATTTTATGAAACATTGGACTTCTTTTGATTTGGAAAGCTGTGTAACTTCCCTACGGGATGTTAAGAACTGTAACATATTAGTCACACAATGTCTTTCCTCATAAGGAAATGATTTCTGCTTCCTATCAAAACATGGATTCTTTGATACTATGGTTTTGTTACTATTTATTTCCTAACTTCATTTATCAGGTGACTTTTACTAAAGACCTGAGCACACTTTCTGATAATAATTAGGTAAAAGGATAAAATGAACGGTGAACTGGGAAGAGGTGGGGGAGACAAAACAACTGATTAAACCATCTGCACAAACATTCCTCTTCAAAAGTGATTCACCCATAAGGGAAGGGGGAAAAGCAAGAGGGTGCTGAAATAAAGGAAGGATTTGGAGGAAGAAAGAAAAACAGTTCAAGACATGACGCATGAAAACTAGAGGTTTACAAGCAAAGGAGCCAGATCAAGGGCAGGGATGGAAATCCAACTACTAGGGACCACTGCTTCAGTCTACTTTCAATCCAATAGAGAATAATGTCACATAACATAAAAGCCCTGAATCTGTACTCCATCAACTGGCAAGACTTCCACAGAAATAAATGGGACTTCAGGATTCCCAAAGGTTTGTCTGGCTTAACCCTTTGAAAAGAGTATGTGCGGAACCCTAGTAAGAACACAGGCAGGTACTTTCTGTATCTCCCTGGTTCAAATAAAATGTACCCTTTTATTATTATTGTGTCTCTTTAGGTGTGCATCCTACTCCTCTTTTGTGGCTAACAGCTCTGGTTCCTCACTGAGAGTAGAATATGAACTTGTTCTTGCCTGGGTCTTTCTCTGTCCTTTTTCACCTCTCCTTCTCTGGGGCAGAAGTAGACCTGTACTCAGAACTCAAAGGCTTACTTCTTCAAAGGAAGTAAGCTTGACTAATCAATTTCACATCTGGACACAACATTACAAACCCAAATTAAATAAAGAGCTTGATCTAGGATTGTGCACCTGCTATAAATATGCGCTGTCTGTTCACAGCTACATTATGGAAAAGTCACAACTGTTAGTCTGGGAGACTGTACAGAATGAATACCACACATGCTATGCAGCACTAAGTCGTACAAGGGTGAGCCTGTGAAAATATTTATCAGCAGAAGATTAAAGTAAGCAGTGTAATGAATGATAAGAAAAACAGGGGTTTGGCATCTCACAATCTGTTATAGCATTAATCAAAAGCTGGCAAACACCTGAAGGCAGTCAAAGGAAATGCTAACCAAAGGCAACGTAAGGAAAGTCACAGATACTGAAGCAGAACTATCTGTGTGATGGAAAGTACAATTGCTTATAATAATTAGAGACATGGAATCATCCAAGCCACCTTCTTTAGGACACTAAAAGCCTTAATTATATTCACTTTCCAGTTCGCTGTTAAACACTTGTGTTCCAAAAGTATCCATTCTACTATTCTTCATGCCACATCTATATGAATGTTTTCACAGCTATAGGAGAATCTCTTTTTTTTTTTTTTCTGCTGACTACCTTTTCAATGTCATAATTAGTGCTTAGGATTTCTTAAATAGAAAAAAATTAACTGTTGTTACTGTTCTATGAATCTTCATTACTCTCTGATGGTCACTGCAAGATTAATCTCTGCAAGGGTAACAGCCAACCAACTGAACCTGTTGTGAGAGTATCTACATGGAATGTCGCAGTGTATTGCCAGTATATTCCAGTGAGATGGCAACAACAGCAAAGATCTATGCTATGCTAAACTGCTTTTATTACACAAATGTGCTTGCTTGGAACTTGCTTGGGTATCTCTAGAGTGTGGTAGTTCATACAGATAAAACCTGTTTCTGTATTTCCTTTCCTATCAATGTTAATGATCCAAGACATTTCCATAGCAAGAGAAGCATTTCCTTTCACATGCATTCTCATTCAAAATTGCCTACTTCATCCATGCTGTAATCTCATCAACTGCTATCTTCTTTCCATTGAAAAGGAATTGCCTATAAATACAGTTTTGCCTATAAATGATATAGTTTTTGTCCTTACACAAATACCTGGACAGTCAAGAGCACAAGAAAAAGCAAAAAGAATTGGCAGTTTCCCAGACAGGCAATAAACTAGCATAACCTGTATCTTTCTTCCAATTAGTGTAAGCCAGGGAAGTCCAACTAGTGTTGCCGGCTTCCACTGTCTAAAAAAATTTGACTCTTCAAATATTCTGAGATTTTAAAAAGTATATTCCGGATCCTTTCTCTTTAACATTTGATTTTTAGCTTTAAAGACATTTGCATGCCTCTGTAGATCAAAAGGGGAAGGAGAAAAGTAAATCTGGAAAGATGGTCTTCACTTATGGTGTTATGGAAGTGTATTGCAGCCTCCCAGAAGTGCATGGAGCCTTTTCAGGAGAATATTCAGCACTGCACAACAGCAGAGTGCTGTTCACAGGAGACCAGAGATTCTGCCATACAGCCTAGCCAGAGCAGAATTTCAGCAGAAGAAACAAAAGGTTTAAACTCTATTGAATCTTTGGTTGAAAGTTTTGCCTGGCTTTGTTGTTTTCTGAATTAATTTATTTTAGTTCAAGTTAAGGAGCTTTGGTAAGCAGAGGAAAAAATACTTATTCAGTTTTATTCTGTATTTTATAATCTCTGTTGGCCTTGTTGCTGAAAGGCCAGGACAGATTTATTTGAATTTTGTGTAGCATTGTGCATTTTGTTTTATTTATTTGTTGTCAAACTGTTTTCACATGGATGTTTTCAAGGGTAGCCAGGAAAGCTCCTTGTTGTCTTCAGATAACTTCTTAGCTCCCCAGTAAAATATTGAAAGAATTAGATTCATTACTCTTGCAGTTTTAACAGGAAACTTACTGCTGGTGAACAATAAATATTTAGTGTTTGTAAATCTGCCTGGAACAAGCCTCTTCTTATTTCTACTGTAACAAAGAGGCCTACTGTTTCTACTTTTCAAGACGTACTCATGTTCCCTTTAGGAATCCTTAAGGGATTTTAGATGCTTTGAAATCCATTGGGTAATAAGCACTTAACTGGGTTAGGCTCCTTTGAAATCCTAGCCTTGCACTCTGAAATGCTGACTAGAACTGCTCTTTGCAGAAATAATTATCTACTATATCTAGTGCTCTGTCTTGGTGTTTACAATGAGCTGATACACAAAAGCCTAAGGTAGACCTAAGATGAAAAGATACTTATTGGTAATTAAAACTGTAAGCTTTATGAGTTTTATTCTTCTCAGGAGTTCCCTAGTATTGAATTAACACACACTTATTTGATTTTACAATAACTTGGTTTATATTATTTGGCTTGTATTTCACTTTTAGGAATTGGAAATGAGACTATGCTTGTCCCAATACAGGATATACATATATGAGACATCTTTGCTCTAGAGTTTTTAAAGCAATCATTAGTCTGTACTTCTTAAACTCTACACAAAGTTGTTAATTTTCATGTAAATTTTATAAAACAAAATCTCAAAAATACATTTTTTGAAGTCTTGGTCCTAAATCAAGATCTATTACCTAATCAAATGACATAAACTTCTGCTGAATGTCCAGCAGATTTGTATTGGGAGTTTACCTCAGAAAAGACAAAAGGTGAGTTAAAACTGGGTAGAGGCTTCAGAAATTTGCAGACAACAGACTAGTAGACCCGGTTAAACAAACAAGCCAATTAAAAGGCTATGTGTGTAGAAATACAGTTTTAAAAATATCTCAGTGATCCAGAGCTGAATGTGTTATATATTCTCTAAAAACTGAAAAAGCTGGTGAGATTCTTTTCTCATTTTTTACATAAATAAATAAATATTAAATACTTCTTTATATACATGAAGAAATATGAACTATAAAAAGCTATACACACTCATAATAATGCAGTGTCTGTATCCATACCATTTATAATTACACGTTATATGAATTCTTAATATATGGCAACTATTTGTATTTGACAGACCAACCATATTTATACCAAAGTTATATTGAATGAACAAATAATAATAGAGAAAACAGCTAAAAAGATAAATAACAGGATAAATAAAAGAAGACAATGTAAAAGAAGTAAAAGTAATAAAGGGATGAGGTAATGAGAAGTTGGCAGTCAGCAGGAGTGTAAATCCTTTTACATGTTTATTCAAACACGTTTAGGTGAAAGTATCCCGTTTTCCAGGTTGCCTTGGAAACAGCCATATCCTGTGTGACAGTGAAGCTAGAGGAGGGATAATAAACTCGGGCAGAAGATGCTCTATGATTACCCTTTCATTCTCCTGCTCATATTGCATGCCAGGTCACTGCTCCTCTTTGGTACTCTCAGAAGTAACACTTCAGCCTTGCAACCAGTGATTTCAGGATCTACATTTTCTACAGATGCCTCCACGGGTGCTTATAAGATTAACAAACCTCTACCTTTCCTCATGCACAGGCTCCTTTCTCTACCTATTGTCTTTTATTCATAAACAGTCGGCTAGACCATCTCTGAGTCTTCCCTTCACCCTATAGATGGACTCCATTACTTACGCTGTCTTCTTGGAGAGACTCTTGCCTGTGCCTCAGTGGCCTGTATCTTCCCAAAGCACAGCACAAAAGAATTGAGAATGACACAATGCAGAGAGATTTTGGTGGTCCTGTGAGGAACCTGGGAGCTGTGTCTCTCCTAAACAGTTGTAATGTGAAGGCTTGGGGATGACTGAAATGAATGATGGAAAACTTCTCTGTAAACCCAATTTGACAGTCTTTTAATCTGTTGAAGTATTATGGAGATGGACCATGAGTTCTGGGTAAGGGAGGAAGCCAAGCAAGAGTCCCTGGTCTAGTAGGCATTTTTTTTCTTTGTAATTTTTCTTATAGAGACTGGTTGCACTGTTTTCCCCAAACTGGGCTGTTTTCAGTTTGCTCTGGAGGCCAACTTCAAGTGAGAGGATTGAAAATGTTAATCTTTGATACCTGTTTTACATGTTTTTGAGCTCTGTTCTGCTCTCACAGTAGCCACTGATGGGAGGAAAAAAAAGATCCTTTGTCCTTTATAACAATAACACTTTTTGGGTCTCACCAATAAGGTGTGCGTTCTTAGATAACAGAGGTTTTCTCCCCTCATGTTATGTCCTACCCTATGTGGGCTGCTATGACAGACAAGACTGGGATGGGTGCAGAAGGTAGAAGGCTGATTTCTCGGATGAGCCAGCCCTTCTGCTTTTTGCTAGAATAGAGTGAGGTAGCATCCTTTATACATGATGACAAGGTGGATAACTTTTCAAATGTACACATGAAGTGGGATCAAGATGAGTATTTAAGGGCCTTGATGAGAGGTGCAATAGCTTTTGCATGAAGTATAGCACCAAAGAGCTTTCAGGGCAGTGTGTTCTGTGGATGTGACTAGGGCGACTGGAAGAGCCTTAAACCTCTGGGACAGTCCTTGGAAGTGATGTAATACATTGTATTACAAAGATAGGCAAAAGTATCCCAATTGTTTTTCGATAGACTAGAACAGCTTTGACCATTGTGGGTGGATTGCTTGCCTGTATTTGACTTTTAAATGACAATCAGAAACTGCAGAATCGTACTTTGAGTCAGTTATTTTGCTTGCAAGAAGTTAGTTAACCTCTTGTCACAAATGAGTGGTTTAGAGGCCGCTCAAAGAATCACTGTTGAAGGTATTAGCAGAAAGTGATTTTAATAGAAATTTACGAAAGTGCGACTTAATAGAGTTTGGTGGCCAGGTTCGCTCTATCACTTAGTATACAGATGAAGCATACAAAGGAAAAGAGCCTGGGAAGCTGAAAAGTACTTGCCTAGTGTAAACACTACTTAGCAACAATTAAAACATCGGTGTGTTATCAACATTATTCTCATACTAAATCCAAAACACAGCACTATACCAGCTACTAGCAAGAAAATTAACTCTATCCTAGCTGAAACGAGGGTATCGTGTTAGAATTGAGTTGGAATGATTTATACAGAGGCCAAGGATGAAAATGTTAAGGGACACCCTCCCGTTGAGTCACGAGGTTCAATATTAGTCTCAGACTTGGACAACGGCTTTTGTCTAATACCAAAAGGGTAAGGAGACTCTCCCATTGAGTCATGGAGTTCAGAGTAGACCCGTCTGGATCTACCCCTAGTCCCAGACTTGGTCAACAGTATATGTCTAAGGGATTACATGTGTTTAGCAGTAGTCTAAGGTTCATTTCTGATTTTAAGATAGATTATAAGATTTAAGCAGACTATATTTGCTAGTGGGTATTTCCATCAATTCACACACAGATGCACACAGATACAAAGATAGATGAATATACAAAGATATATGTCATGCTTGGCAATAAAGGCTGGGGGGGAGGTTGGCAGGGGGGCCACTGCTCAGGGACTGGCTGGGCATTGATTGGTTGGTGGTGAGCAATTGTTTTCATTTGCATCACTTGTCTTTCTTGGGTTTTATTTCTCTCTCTTTATTATCCTCCTTTTCCTTCTTCTTCTTCTTCTTCTTCTTCTTCTTCTTCTTCTTCTTCTTCTTATTATTATTATATTTTATTTTATTTCAATTATTAAACTGTTCTTATCTCAACCCATGAGTTTTCTCACTTTTACCCTTCCAATTCTCTTCCCCCTATCCTGCTGAGGGTGGAGAGTGAGTGAGCAGCTGTCCGGTGCTTAGTTGCCAGCTGGGATTAAACCATGACAAGAAAGGATGTTTTTGTTTGTTTGGTCACTCCTGAGGAGTGAGATCTCTGCATAGAATTAAACAATTTTATGTTTTGCGCCTCTCTGGCATTTGTTCTTGGCCTTCACTCATGAATCAGCTTCCTGTCTTAGTATCTCATATATAAAATAGAAAGAATGTTCAGTTGTCTCCACAACCACCTGAATAATTAATTAGTACTTGTAAAATGGTTTGATATTAATCAAACCATTAATCATTAGAAAAAAAATTATTATAAAACACCTGCTCTAAGTATACATTATAATGACTGCTAAACTATGTTTCATTCATTACCAGACTCCAGCCTTTATGCTCTGGCATTCACTATTATGCACCATCCATTTTATTTGGCAGTTTTAGGCGTTAGGGAGCAATCCAAGTCTCCCTGATGTCAATGAAAAAATCCCCTCTGACATCAACAGGCACCACAATTTATCAGTTAATTGTGAAATACCACTATTTATGTTCTCTGATAAAATTCTAGAACATAGGTTTATACGTATGTTTAGAAAATCTCAGTCATTAAATTATTCCCTACATTTTTTCCTTTTATTATTTTTTAAAGTGAAAGATGAGAATAGATTTCATATACACCGCCCCTACTATTACTGTTTAACTAGTTTACATTTGTGGTGCCTTTACTGTACTAGTTTTTTCCAATCCATTTAATCATTCCTCTGTCATATACATTTAATCAGATTTATTGGGCTCTAAATATTACCTGTCCGTTTAGGTTCTTCAGTAGCAGCTATCAGAGACATACCTAATCACTTTAAGATACATACTTCTTCTCTCTTATGCTTCCTTTCTAAAGGGAGTCAGTGTTACCTGTGAGTATTGCCCAAGTTTAACTATAAGGCTGAATGTACATTGTCATTGTCAATCATAACTTTATCAGGAATATCTCACTCTTTTTTGATGAAACAAATTTCAGTTCTGGAGTGCTTAATAAACGTGAATAATATGTATTCTTTAATCACATCAGTAGTTCCAGTGTCTGTGTATTCCAGAGAATGTGAATCTTAAAGAGAGCCAAGGTAAGGTCTTCAATGTTTTCCTGTTTCCTTCTGGGCTGCTGCTCATTTTTCAAATATAAATGCTTGAATGACAGAGAGAAGCTGATACCAGATTTACTTTCTTCTGCTTCTTTTAAGTCTTGCTTGAATTCAGGATGATCCACTGTTTCACAATAAGATTATTGCATAACTTTGGGTACATGATCTCCCTATACATTTAACTCAAAAAGCATCTGTTTAAATAACATTCTTTTACTACTTTTCTATTGCTAAGAACTGGGAATTTGCAGCCTCAGTTCTCATTCTAGTTGCTACTGGCTTATTGTATTGATTTGTGGCCTTCCACTGCCCAGAGTCTCGGGTATCTATAACACCATGTTTTCCTTTAATAAATTGTGTTCTTAAATGAAAGACAGAGAAGCAAAGAAATACAAAACTGTTGATACAGCTATATTGTGGCAGAATATACGTTACTAGGAACAATGGATTATTTGTGCTGCCTCAAATCTGAAAAATCTAGATTCATGTGATTAAAAATAACAAGGCACAACATAAATTACACCCAATGGGCTTATTAAAAGTAAAAGTCCTATGACAGTTGTTCTTGTTCAAACGCATACACAAATCTAATCTGTTAACAAAGAGTTCATGAGCAAATGTTGCTTTGTGGGATTGTCTCTATAGAACTGAAGTGATCCCCCATTTAACCTACCTGTTCTAGTGGTCAGACCTCTGAAGACAGGTGGATATTTTTTTCCAGTCAGAAAAGCTAGGTTACAAATCTTTTGGAGCATATTGACACTTCTAAATCAAGTGGTTGTAAAATGGTGCAAGGCATTGCTTTCCAGAAGCTGATGAGAAAGTGTATTTTTGTTTCCTGTGAGATAGATGTATATTAAGCTAGGAAGCTTGAAGGATAGCCCTCATACAAAGGAAAATGATATTTCATTGCAATGACACTTTGCTGAAGGATTTGACACTCCAAAATGTAAGATCCCTATCTCCAAATCCCAGAGAGAATTCTGCAACATGAAAGACAGAGTTTTTCGTAGAAGACATTTTATATAAATATTTCCTTTTTTTAAAATTCATTTTACTACAGGGGCTCCGAAGTATAATCAGAATCGTATAAAACCCTGTAACATGGAACGTGTGACTATTTATGTGAAGCGAGTAATTCTGTTTAGTAAAAAGAATGTTATATTTAATTCACACAGTTGTTTCTGACTATGTTTACTATGTATCACATTCAGTCTATATTTAGAAATGTGCAGGAATACCTGAGAATTGCTCAGCAGATCAAAAGAGCAATATACAATTTAAATTGATTAGCCGATTGCTTGTCTTTTGATTATGGAGGTCAGAAGGTATCAAGTATTAGCTTATTCAAGCTTATTGGTGAAAGCATATATATCAAACGGCTAGTACATATTATTACAGCATCTAAATAAATATCCAACTTAATGAATTTGCAGTTGCAAATCAGGAATTTGATTTACTATTCCTAAACCAATTATTAAAGTTTAAGTAACTACACTGGTTTTGTCTGACCTGACCTATTTTGTGCATTTCTGATATGCTTACGATTGTATTACCTGCATGCCATGCTGAAGACACATGCCAGTGTGTGTCTGGCACTCCCATGTGAAATCTTAGCATCTTGCAAACTGCTCAATGTCATAATCTTTGAGGACTTTTTCCTCACTTGGTTTCTTTAGAAAAATTATATCTGCTTCAGCACTTCATTCTGCCCACAGAAGTCTTCATCTGTCTCCAGAACTAAAAGAACAAAAGCCAGGACTAAGTGAAAATAGAGTCTTATAATGCTATTTACAGTTACAAACAATGTTTCCATGGAAGTTTCTGCAAAGCAGAAATAAACTGAGAGGATGTGTATGATGCAGACACAAAATAATTCACAATGCACATATTTAAAATAGTAATATATAGCTTAAAATGCAATCTTTGCTGATGTGCCTTCTTTACATCATTTCATAGTCAAGCTGCCATGTATAGAAAGGATGGAAAGTCTTTGTTAGCTTCATAGAATCATAATGCTTACAGTATGATTATAATAATATAGCCAGCCATGCTGTATAATGACCATAAAATTTATTATTCCACCTGCTACTTTCTGCACCATAGCTTTCACACCTGCTTAAACTACACAAGAGAATAGAAATGTGCCCAGTTCTGACTAAAAGTTAAAAGCAATTAAAAAAATCCATGATTAATTCTGTAACAATTTTATTATTTATGTATTCAAGCTTCTCATGTGCAACATGTCATGATTTAACCTGGCAGGCAGCCAAATATCACGCAGCCTGTCGCTCACTCCCCCCACCCCCAGTGGGATGGGGAGAGAATCGGAAGGGTAAGAGTGAGAAAAACTCATGGGTTGAGATAAAGACAGTTTAATAGAACAGAAAAGGGAAAATAATAATCATAATGATAGAATATACAAAATGAGTGATGCACAATGCAATTGCTCACCACCCGCGCTGAGCGATAGCCAAGTAGTGATTGGAACTTCCTGGAACACGCCTACCATTCATATACTGAGCATGACGTCACATGGTATGGAATATGCCGTTGGCCAGCTGGGCTGGCTGTCCTGGCTGTGCTCCCTCCCAACGCTTGTTTTGTTCTTTTTTCTTGAGCTGAATGTCCTTGACTAACAGGATACTTAGCAACAACTGAAAACATCAGTGTGTTATCACCATTCTTCTCATACTAAATCCAAACACAGCACTAGGAAGAAATCTAACTCTATCCCAGCCAAAACCAGGACAAACATTCTCTCTTTTTCTATACAACTTCTATATGGCTTCTTTTTATATAGGACCTCTCTGTGGGTTGTGCCTGAGAAACTTGGGAAACTTTTGCTTGCTACAAAAGAACAGGCTTCTCTGATTGGTTATAGGATCTACTGCATAACATCTATCAGAAAAAGAGAAAGCGAAAGGTGTGAAGCCTCTCTTGTGCTCATTTATTTACACTCTACCATTAACTAACTAAATAGTCATACCCATCAGTAAGGCTAAATTGACCAAGATGCTGGGAAGCTGTGAAGCAAATGTCATATGATAAATCACGTACAAATGGCTAACAGCAACTTCTGATAACAAGTCAGGCTTACTGATAGTTCCCTTTTTTCCATAATGCACCTGCGTAACATATGATGGGATAGGTTTATCTGGAAAGCACCTGCTCAGTACCAACTTAATGACTTTGATTTTCCATTCATTTTATCCTAACTGTACCCATGTGTATGTAAAATTTGAAATGCCACAAGTGTAAATGCCAGCAGTTCTTTAGCTCTTATAACATCTTCAGGATAGCAATCAAGTCTGCAAATTCATGCAGCTAAGAGGGGCCATATTTTGAAAAGATCAACCACTGTTTCTGATTAAGGGTGATTAAAAGAATAAGATTATCTTCTCATATTAACTCATCTACCTTGGGGCCCAAATCAACGAGTGAAGACAGCTGACAAAGTTATCTCCATATCTCCAAATTCTAACACTTATTGCTAGCAGCCTGCTAGAAAAATTAACACATCCTAAAAATAACTTGTAAAATGTATGTCAGAATAAATATAATTTAAAGGAAAACATGGAAAACATTAGAAAGGAATGCTGATTTATTTCTAGTTCAACAAATCATCCCTACGTGACAAAGCTTTTAAATGCATATGTATTTATATACACAGCATAAACTCATGCTAAAATCTCATTTATGGTTTGGCCCATTCCTGATACAATGGTGGCTGAACTGTTCATGAAACAGCTGTTTCATAAAACAGCTGACTTAAATGTCATTACAGTGCTCTACAACAAACTAAAATCAATGATGGCTTTACCTTAAGTGTGCTGCAGATAACTGCAGAGGGATTTACTGGCTATGATTAACACCCCCTTCTAGCTGCCCAGGCCTTGTGCAGGAAGCCACCGATTGGTGTTTGAACATAGCAACCTCAGTCTAGAGCTCAGGTATTAGTGCAAAATTGGTAGTCTGTGTTAATACAGTGGCCTATGGACTGATGTAGCTAAGAAACAAATTTGTTCAGCAACAAACAACAGTCCTGCTGCTGAGGCAGTGATTTCTGGTGGCCCAGCAGAGCAGAAGACTCGCAACTCCTGTCACTTCAGCTGCCAGATCAGAGTGTGGCTGTGACTTGTTGGAAGCCTTGAGCTGCTCTGTCTGTGCTGGTACTACCTTTCCTTTCATAGAAATTACCCTGCCGGAAACAAATCCCCGAGTTCTCGGCACTACAGCTAACCAAACCACTCAACACAATCCTTCCTAGTGAACTGTGGAGGATCTCATGTACCCTTACTGATGAAGGCCTAGCAATAGTAAATGGAACGAGCCAGTAGCTCTTCCACAAAATGGTTGTGTTAGCTGCTGATGGGTTGTGCTGGTTTGAGCTCTTAGCCAGTTCACCCCACAGTAAACAGCCAACCTGAGTTGAAAGAAGAGATAGGATTTCTGGGTGAACGGATTTAAGGGAGGGACAACACTCACATTATGATTCCAATGAACTCTGCAGTGAAGATAAACCCAGTGAGGCAAAAGGTCACTCAAGAAAATACATATTGGGATTTAATTCTGGAAATAATAGAGTCCATGATGATATGAAAAATTTTACCTCGAGGGTCCCATTTTGTTCAATATTATCTTCATTTTAGTAGAGCATAGAGACTAATAGACCTGAGGTATCTCACCAGGTGGAAACTGTATGTTTGGGAACATGGGGCAGGTACCTATATGACATATGGAGCAACATAACAGGGAAGGGACTGTAATGCTGGGGTAGGATGGCGAAATGGAGCCCTGCTTTGAGGCACACTCCTTGGCTTCAGTGTGGCATTGCAATGCTTCCTGCTCTCTGGTTCTGTGAGCCCATGAATCATAGATTAAGGCAACCACCCGAGCCTAACGTAGTCTTAGAAAGGGAGAGGGGCATGTACCCTCATCTGAATAAGGATGGGTCTTGTATTTAGACTACGTAGTCACAGTAATGTACCACAGAGGTCAGCCATGCCCTGACCTTACCCTGTGATGTTTGTCCAAAAGTTTTTTCTCCATGTCTCAACTGTTTTAGAGGGCCCAAAAACTACATCACAGAGGGGAATGAAAGGTGAACGCGCAATAACCTCATCATTCCCCTCCTTGCCCAAAAATTATCAAAACCTTGTTTGTTGAGGGCCACCATGTAGTTGTGCTGTAGCTATGAGCTTTTATGAAGAACAGTCTCATTTCTAACCTATTTAATGTATTTCTGATCCTTTTCCACACTTGAATTCTGTAACAGGGGGCTGGAGTACCTGGAAAGCTGGTGCTGGTTACAGGCACACATGGTGACAGGTAAATGATTACTTTTTCTCTATCCCCACCTCTGAGCTGGGGATTTTCCACTACGGTGTCTTTGCTTAGGGAAAGTTTTAAAATGGCAGCAGAGTCTCAAGTTGTCTGATTTTAGTGCTGATAGAATGGTACTTGATTTGCTTGACTAAGGAAGCTGTTGGCAAAAAATGTTACAATTGGCAATTTACTTGTCTCCATGCATAATTTGGCTCCATATCAACTTTCTGAAGTTTTTTTCCAGACAAGTGCAGAATAATCACTACATCTGCCAGGCAGCCAAATGTAAAGTTGATTAAAAATTTTATTTATACAGTCTAATACAAAAATGTAGTTTGATATGTTGTAAATGTCAGTTCTAATACTACTAATTAAAGCTATAATCTCATTGTGGAATGAAAATATTTTTCTCATTTACTGGGACTGTATTCGGTTTTTTTAAGTCCAGGTTTAGGGTTTACAGGATCAGAAACCTTTCTTAAACAAGTAATACTACACACAGAACATCATATAGGCGTAAATATTTGAGGCTTACTTGCCTTCTCACCCTCAAATATATAACTTTACATGATCTATTAACATTGTAAAAAGTCATAACTCTAAACAAGATTTGTCAATGCCCTCATGAAATGCCTTCTGAACACAGATCACAAAAATGAAAGAAGGAAGTAGCCTACATTACTAAATTACTGCAGTTCAGT
Organism: Calonectris borealis; assembly: GCF_964195595.1. Taxonomy (NCBI): domain Eukaryota; kingdom Metazoa; phylum Chordata; class Aves; order Procellariiformes; family Procellariidae; genus Calonectris; species Calonectris borealis. Next base: position 73,529,390 of record NC_134352.1, on the reverse strand, counting down.
TGCCAAATATTTACACTCCTATGGGCATTCTCTTCTTTTTTCTAATAAAGCAAAAAAAAAAAAATTCTTACTCTGTATGCAACAGGTTTATATTACGTATCATTTTGCGTAGGTTGTACAGGGTTTTTTTGACAGACAATCATAGAATGCATTTGGATAAATGCAGTCTTAAACCATACAAAAATATTTTTAGCCTAGCCAAACTTTTTATTTGTCATCTCAAATATGTAAAATAAATAACACAGGAAAGATACTATTCAGTGCAAGTAAGGAGTTCAAATTCTAACACTTACTGCTAGCAGCCTGCTAGAAAAATTAACACATCCTAAAAATAACTTGTAAAATGTAAGTCAGAAAAAATATAATTTAAAGGAAAACTTGGAAAACATTAGAAAGGAACGCTGATTTATTTCTAGTTCAACAAATCATCCCTATGTGACAAAGCTTTTAAATGCATATGTATTTATATACACAGCATAAACTCATGCTAAAATCTCGTTTATTTGAATAAGACCTAAGCATATGTTTAAGCTCTTTGCTGAATTACAGCCCTAATATAGCTGATTTGTAAAGCCAAAATGTAGGATGACATTATAACTTCAGCTTTCCTCATCAATTTGAGCTTCCCAAGTTCATCTTTAAACGTGGGTCAGGAATCTCTAATTTTCTGCTGACATTTGTGACTAAGTTGTAACAGGGTTTATTGCTGATAGCAATGTAAAGAATAATGACATAAGGGAAAAAAAAGTTAACATCTAATTAAAAAGCTTCATAAAATGACAAACCATGAAATCCTGAGTGACTGCATAGAAATCTAATTTACTTCTGTCAAATCCCCGGTATTAGTTGAGAATTTTAAATCAAAGTTTCTTTGGAGTACTTCTTATTTTCTGCTACAATGTACAAGACAGACAGTAATGGTTTGCAGTTTTTTTTGATCCAGTTAAATTTTCAAGTTTTCCTACCTCACATATGCTGTATGTTCTCCTACACTAGGAGAATTCCCCTGGAAATAAGTGAAGTCACATCCATTTATTATTTATTGTTTATTGTTTATTGTTTATTGTTTATTGTTTATTGTTTATTATAATACCCAGCTAAATTCACATATGTAGAAAGTTCAAAGGTAATAATACACATGCATACTTATTTTCTAAATGTCTTCTTTATGTGGAACTGTTAAGTGCATTTTTTCTACTTTGATTTTTCAGGATTGTGATTTTACTTCAACACATTTTTAAGGCTTTTTATTCCACTGCTTTAATTCACCTCGGTTCTTTCATGAGGGGATTTGAAAGTAAAGAGTACAAAGAAGCAAGAACCATTACATCCCCTTAAACAGATGAATCTGAAATAGAGGAAAATTTACATCATCACATTAATATAGAAAATTTAAGAAAAGATTTTCCAAAAATTTACTTGCTAAAAATCTAATGCCACAATGTTGTCAAGTTGTTTATTTTGATTTTCTACAGCCTGTTGTATTTGATATTTAAAATTCAAAAGTGAAGTCTATTTGTTAGCCTGGATATTTCCTGTCTGCTCTTTAATTAGATCAATTTTAAATGGATTTTTTAAAAATCACATGAATATTCAGACTGCCGCTGTGAAGTATTCACTCTTGAAGTCAGTGTTTCCACCAGGAGTATGCTGCATGTGGTTCAGTCCAGTTTGGCAGTACCATCTCTTAAAATCACAAATAATGGGTTAAAACCTGCCTGAGAATGTCAGGCCCTACTGGATTCTCATCATAAGGGTTTTCTTCCAGAATATTTCTGGGACAATATGATTCCAGGTTCCTGCCTCCCTTTATATATAACGTAGCTAATCATATACATGTAATGCTTCTACGGGGCTTCAAATATATTAGTCTTAGGGTCTACAACAGTTTTGAGAGATTCAGTTTAACTCTTTGCTGTGTTTCATGGACATTTTAAACAATTTGCTTTAGTTTTCTTGACTCTGTTTGAAGACATTTTATGTCTAATTTTCCAAGGTCAAAATGTGCAAGTTATACAACAAAGGAAAAATCAGTTCCCACAAATACTACTACATATTAATAAGCTTTAGCACATATGAAAAAAACTTAACTGCCTAGGTTTTAATTGTTGGTGAATTGTTTCCTTGTAAAATATTCATAAAAGACATCTAGATAAGCAGATAATCTTCAATCTTTCAATCATTAAATAGGTTTCTCCACTTCCAATACACTTATGTCAGAAGTTTCAACTTCAGCTCATGACTAACACTGCCAGCTGTCAGAAATAAGTATGTTCAGTTTTCATTTTGTACAATTTGTCCTTTGCACAAATTTCAAAACACACTATTGGCTCCAACAATAGTTATGAAGTAATTTTCTTTGTCCACACAATTTAAAATAACAGCACTATATTTAGTTGTTTTTAAGTATTTGACTAAAAGTCCCACTCAGACTGAAATAACATTTGAACAGTTTGATCTCTGCTTAGATGAAAGTCAACTTCTTCTTTCCTAACCCTGCATGAAGAATACTTAGCTTAACTGCTTGGATCGATACCACCTGTTCTTATCCACATACACAAATGAGCAGAAAGACACTTCGAGTTTAAAGAACAGCTTAAATCAGCTAAAGTGGTATGGAAAACGAACCATCCACTGATGTCAGGAAAAGAGAAGAAAAGGGACTTGAATACTCTAGATGGAGGAAAGGGTGGTTTTGGATAGTCTGAAGGAGTGGAAAGGAGAAAAGAAAGTTAAGATCATTTGGGCAGCCATCACAACGTAGATATTAAACGAAGAGAGGACAAAGAGCCCCTGACTACAGGAAGTCTGAGGTCACTGAGCAGCAGACAAGAGAATTACAATAGGGGAAACAAAAGACTTCAAGATGCAATCGTGGTTGCTAGAACAACTCCTGAACCATGAGTAGATATAGTGAGAGGGTATACTGAGCACAAAACCAAGGTGACATCCATCCCTAATTACAAATTCTGTTTTAAAAAGACTTAAAAATGATAAAGTTCGAGACCAGATATAGAACATTTCCTTTATAAATGACTTAAAGCCTTAAAAAAAATCAGACTCTCTTGTAATTATTACAGGATTCTTAACAGCCTTTCTAATTATAATTTACTCCATCTGATTTTCCGTGTTAATCTGACCACAATCTTGTCTCTTAAAATCTGAAAATGTTTTTAAAAATCAAATAACAACCTGCTAGACAACTGTAAACTTCTCTCTTTACAGAAAGATCAGTTTTCACAGTATTCTTTTAATCAGGTGCTATTCTGATTTCCACATATATCTTTTAAAATTTACAGACAAAGTCCAGATTAGTTAGAAAATGTAAACTGGGCAGGAAAATCGTGAATGAAGTGAGGAATTGACTGGATTTTTAACCGTTCAATGACAGAAACTAGTTCGTTTTAATGTTAATGGTTTCCAGAAAGGACAAAGTATTTCTGGGCTTCACTGAAACATGGTGTCATACATCCTTTACTTGACATTAAGAAGTAGCATGCTCGTGTATGAAAAACATCCTGGCTTTCCCATTCAGTTTTCCTTCAGGAAGTTGAGGATGCAGTAGTTTATACACGGAACACTATTTTAATCTCTGATTTATGGACATTTTACTAATTTACATGAAAACTTTTTAAATAATGAACAATTTATCTGCTATACTGCAAGGGACATTTTGCTGCTATATTGCCACATTGGAGCATTTCTCATCAGCCTTAACAATAATTTATTTGCAAAACCCAAAAGAAATTGGCATCCCCCACTGCAGCATCCAGAGACCTCCAATCTGAAAAAAAAAGCATCACAACCACTCTGTAACTGCTACTTAAATTCTTTAAAAAGTTTCCTTCTACTGATAGAAGGGAAAGAAAAAAACATTCAGATATGTAAGCAGTAGATTTTGTATTTGATGATTAATTGCTCCAACTGCACGGAGAGGAACATGTTATAAAAAGTCTGAGCAGTGGAAAGTTGTACTGAAAGATGCCAAGATAATATATTTCTTTTTCAGTTTAAAGATATATATTATGCTCCCACTGAAGTCAGTGGCAATTTTGACTGTGATATCAACTGGAGCAGGCAGGGTAGGTATTCTGTACTGCTCCTACACCTGTCATTATGAAGGTGATAATGATTATTCTGACATTCTGAAACACATAGCTTTTTTTAGGCTCTGGTTTACTGAACCCAAAGAAGCCTGACTCATAATAATGTGTTTTAGTATATGTAAAAAGAAGCTGTATGCAATATATGCCTCCAGATTTCCACATTGTTTCATCCCCAGCAGATGTCAATTTGTAGTTGAGAATGCAAGAAAGCACATGACAAAGAGCCTTATACTGCTCCAAGAACTGACAAAAAGCTTCAATTAATTTTGTTTCTCTTTGGATACTGCTGTATTTTTTACCTCATTTACAAATTATATCTTTGCATTCCCTCTGTTGTACATGGATCAGCTTGAGATGATTGGTTCTACTGTCTCAGAAATTGCTGAATTCAGTGATCTTATATGGGCCACATTTACTGTCATAAATGAAACTCTTTGGACTGAAATCTAAAGACACATACTTCAATTTAACCTCTTCACCAATTTAAGGCTGTTGTACTGAGGAGTTAAAGGAAGCTGGTATTCCCTTCTCTATGCTTTTGCACAGCCAGATGAATTCACTCTTAGAAGAATTTAATACTATGATTCTACTTCCTACAGATCAAACTAAGAGCTGATATGGGACTGAAGAATCTCCACAATGGTACCATGAGGGTGATCGGGGAGTCCAAGTTTTCAAAGGAAAAGGCAACAAAATTTTCAGAGCTGTCAAATTTTCTAGATGAATACAATTCAATAGGGTTCGTCTGTTTTCCTTAAAACTTGAAATTTGGTCTTACATCTGTGACAGGGAAAACACAACCCTAAACTTTCTGACAAACCTGGACCAAGGTGTGAATAAATTTTATGCCAAAATCGGATTTTTAGTGAAAGTCATCAAGAATATTTGCTTTGAGGTTTCTATCAAAAACATGATGCTTTTAGCTGAGTTCCCTCTTACATTTTTGTTTGAATTCTTGGCGTATGCAAACCTTATGCAAACTGCAGCCAGAACAAAGTCAGAACTCTTGCCAACAAAAACTGCTGAGTTTCACACAGCTTTAAATATTTTACAAGGTCTGAGGCTTTGTTTGCTCTCATTTGAAAGAACTGTTAGGATACTGCTCACAGTTTGCCTGACCTCAGCCTGTAATTTGGAAAGTTTACTCTCAGGCATACCTGTAACTTTCCACTTCACACTCAGGCTCAACTATTTAGGAAGAATCGAGTGCACAAAAAATGGCAGGAGATTCTCAGTCTATGTCAAAAATGGCATTACTTGTTTCCAAGTCACTGAGAAATTAGAAAAAATGTTCTTGAATGCTTACAAATCAATGTCCTAAAGGATAAATGACCAATATACTGTGCACGGCTTGACACCTATCACACTAATGAACATGATGATCATCACTGTAAGAACCAGTCTGTAATGTGTTGGCTAGAAAGCTGTATTATCACAGGTGACTTCAACCTGAGAAACATATAAATAATGTCATGAAGTCTAAATGCAGGTAATGGAGTATACCCACTCCTAGTGTGAACAGAATGTATCCATGTTTATTCTTCCAACTTTTTCATTTCTAAATATCACTAATGAAATAGTGATACCAATAATTGTTAATAACAATAATTTTCAGTAACAATTTTGTAAGTCTAAAGACACTGCACAGATAAAGAAGACCTGGACATTGAAAGAAAAAGTAGCAGTAATTAAGTGGCAAGGAACTCTAAGCAGATTTCCATAGGTGAACAGAAGAAAACTGAAGCTACTAATATACGTGCATGTATTTATAAACCAATCAACATTTTTAAAAGGCTAATTTTATATTGATAAAAATCAGTGAATCAGCTGCCTGGGAAAAAAATGTGAATGGTAGTAGAAAACATTTTAAGGATATCAAGAAAAATTTGAAAAACAAAGACATTTGGGATAAATGTGACAGCAGCAAGGATCTGCATGTATGTCTGTATTTATATACAAAAATACATACACAAATGGAAGAAGCAGGAAACTGTCAGCAAGAAAAATAAACTAAAAACTGTAAACTTTAGAAAACTGCTAAAGAAATCAACAGCTCTAAGGAGAAATCTGTTTTCCGTAGGGATAAGGACAATAACAAGATTTTCCATATATTAGGAGCAGTGAACAGGTTCCTAACATTGGATATGGACCATAGCCACATAGATACAGTAGCATGTTAGTAAAAGGCAGCATACAGTTATTATTTCTAGTCTGTATCTGCAGAGGAAAAAAGCAGATGATTTATATATTCCAGGAAGATAATTATACAATTTCCATGTGAAAACTAAGCAAGGATATCATACAAATACTAGGAAAAAAAAAATCTAAGTCAGTGGGTCAATCTAATTTGCATTTAAAAGTTTTAAAGAGCTAGAGAGTTCAGAGTTATCTGAACCATAACTGTTGATTTTCAGTAACTGTTGGAACACTGGAAAAATTCCAGAAAACTGGAAACGAAGCTAATGTTGAACATGTGTTTAAAAACTGAGAAGTCCAAATAATTACATATTTATCGACTTGAGATTGATTCTAACAAAATCAATCACTGATACAGCTTAATTAATATAGAATTTTGAAAAGGTACTAAGAATAGAAACATAATGAAAATAGAGCCTGACAACCCAACTGATCATTTTTTTGCTAAGGCTCCAAGGTTGGAGTACTCTTTCTTCGGTATGACAACTGACTGTACTGCGCAGTGTTTTGGCTAACACAAATACTAAGAGTATTGCAAAGGTTAAGAACTGGTTAATTTGAACAATGTGATGTTTAAAATGAATAAGATCATTTCTTTTCCTAATGATTGTTTACCGCTGTTATCAGTTATCTTGAAGAAAAGGTAAAATTATCATTGCTAAAACCTGTAGATGGCACAGTTTGGAGGACTGGTAAGCAATGATAAAGATGGGTCACTGGTACAGAATGGGGTCACTTAATAAAATGGATATACTCAAACAGTATGCAGTTTAAGACAGCAGTCATGAAGCTCTATATCAAACTACATTACCACAAGGGACACTTTCTCATCTTACAACCTATAAATTAAACCATGTAGTGAAAATTACAATTGCTGGGCATGGGAAAGCTAATCAGCACGAGTCAGATTCCAGCCACAGCCTTGGATTCCAATTTTGGTATTATGCCATCTGATAGCTAATAAAAAAAGCTGCAAATACTAACACAGACTAGCAACTCTATTGCAACCTGATAGTAACAACAATACACAGATAGCTGACTTATCCTCAGTATCCCCAAAAAAGGACAGGAATAATCTGCCTGGGTGCAGAGTCTTTGCAAGATTCGAGAGGCAAATACATACAATTCCTTGTACCTGAAAGTTGTTCCTGACATGGGGAAATAGGGAAATCTCTTTACGCTAGAAAAAAATGATGAATTGTAAGAAGTTAGGAAGGATAAGAAGCTTGAATCTAATGAGATGGCAGATGGAAAGTTTGCAAAGATGGATAGACCATGGTCAAATAGAGGGACAGGAACATGGGTTTCAGTGACGGCATTTTTAAAGAATCAGCTCAAGAAAAAGATGTTGCAGTAGGTAATGCACAGTGTAACTGAGGCTTGCTCTAAAGATATACAACTGAGAATGGTAAGAAAAAGGGATGCTAAAGGAGTAGAAGCCCTGATGAATGGCTTAAATATGTGAAACGAGGAAGCAGAAATAGAAATCTCCCAGTCTGCACAAAAATAGAAAAGCTGAAGCGTAGAAGGCTTATAAAGGTCAATCAAAACTGAGATCATATTTCCAGCAAAACTGCAGATGTTTTCAAATGCTAAGCACTGAATGCATAACACTGGGCAGAGATGTAATACCATCACTTATGTTCAGATATAAAGAAGACAAATTGGTTACGTCTACGGAGCATGCAGCTTGTGAATCTTTATTAAGCCTTCATACCTCAGATCTGAACTAAATTAATCCTGCTATCAAAGACTCCCAGGGGAAAAGACTCTTGTCTGGGAACAGTAAGGCCCTGCATTACCACCCTTGCCACCTTCTCCTGTCTCCCTTGCTATGCTTTGTGTTCATGCAGCACAGTAAAGGAAGGCAGCAAGAGAAGTCGCAGTGCAGACAGAGTAAAAACCACCACATGAAAGCTCTTCAAAATGGGGTGGGAGGTAAGCTTAGCTGGCCCAGGAGTTTTCTTAGCAAAACAGTGGGAAAAAAAACCAAACAAAGTTGAAGGAATCATGGGAAGTTTTATCATCTGTCCATTGTATCTTGAAAACACGTTCTCCTTCCTTTTCTCTTGTCTCATACATGCAAGCCATATATCATTTTTTCTTCCGTCTTAGCAACTGCAGGACACTCTTGTTTTCATTACTGTTCTCATTTCTAGTTCTTCTATTCATTTCTTTCTCAAAATCTTGCCTTAAAAAACATTTTCCTAGAAATGCTTTCTGCTCTTTTTCTCTTCCTAATTATTTCTCTTTCCTGATTATTTCTCTTCTGTGCCCATCTGCTATGTTCTTTTAATCCTATCTTCTTTAAATAATAACCCTTTTAGAATAAGAAAATTATCATATTCAGTGGTTCACAAATGCACATTTAGGCTTATGGGCATGCATTTAGGTGGCAGTACTGAGCTGCACAGGCTTAAATAGCTCTGCCCATCAAATGCAGCATCAAAGCTGCCTTCTGTTCACAGTGTCCTGCTAATCAGCATGCTTAGAATGGAAATGATTTGCTGTGAGAAAAACAAAAAACTTATTACATATTAACAACTATTAAACATTAAAACCTAAAAGTACTCATATTTGCCATACATAAAACTACCAATTTTATTTATAAAAATGCTGACTTATATAAAGATATTTCAATTTAAAACAAATATTTATGATTTTGGTAAGATGGCTGCTCATCATCCAAATAATTATATCTACATATTTCTCACTAGAACTGCAAAAAAGGATCTTTTTGATTAAACAAGAAAGATTAGATTAGATTAAAAAAAGCAGATTAGTTATCTTTAGTAAAATAAAGGTTATACATTTCAACTACCATAAAGAATTGCAAAACTTCAGTATGTGTAGGGTTAAAGGGTGGAAATGTGCTGTAACTTGCAGTGGAAATTTCCACTGCATGCTTTATTGGCGGAGGAATGAGCCATACCCATGGTAAGGGGGGGGGGGTGTGTGGTCTCTTCATAAACACATTGGAATGCTGTGTCACATTATTTTTCCTTCCAGTCTTCTGACCAGTTTTTGATTTTGGTCTTCCTGAGTTTTCTGGGCTCACAATGCACACATCCACTAAAACTTGTGGGACATTTGCCTAAGAACAAACTGCAGGATCATATTTTAGCCTGCTATACTGTTTCCTTATACGGACACATGGTACTCTCTGTAATATTCTCCAGTCTCTGTCACCCATTGAGTCAGTCATCCTTCTTTATTATTGAATGAAACTGTTTGCCTGTTTTTAATTCTGTACAGCCAACACTTAATTATGGATGTGGGAAAACTGTAAGGTTTTGGGGACAAGAACTGTTGTTCTGTCTGTAAAACAGCAGTTCCTATGCTTCCAAGCTAGTAATTGGTTACAGCATACAAAAGGAAAGTTAGGAATATTTGGAGAGAAGTTACCTAGAAAGTCCCAAGAAGGTCAGTACTGGAATCTGAGGTATTCAATTTATTTATTAATGATTGGGAAAAGGCCTTGCGTAGTGAAGCAACAAAATGGGCTGCAACATTATTCACAATAGTCAAGAGTAAAGCTGGCTCCAAAGGAACTGCAAAAATACATGTTTGGGTGATGAAATGACAACCACAAGATAGGAAAGGGTTAACTGGGAAAAAAAGTCCCTAAGTATATGTAAAAATATGGGCTTAATTGAGCTTTTGGCACTCAGGGAATAAAATCTTAGTCAATGTGGATAGTTTTCTGAAAGCATTAATTCAGTGTTGATAACACAGGGATGTTTTCGTTACTGCTGAGCAGTGCTGACACAGAGTCAAGGCCTTTTCTGCTCCTCACCCCACCCCACCAGCGAGTAGGCTGGGGGTGCACAAGAAGCTGGGAGGGGACACAGCTGGGACAGCTGACCCCAACTGACCAAAGGGACATTCCATACCATATGATGTCGTGCTCAGCATATAAAGCTGGGGGAAGAAGAAGAAAGGGGGGGGGCGTTCGGAGTGATGGCGTTTGTCTTCCCTCTTACGCGTGATGGAGCCCTGCTTTCCTGGGGATGGCTGAACACCTGCCTGCCCATGGGAAGTAGTGAATGAATTCCTTGTTTTGCTTTGCTTGTGTGTGCGGCTTTTGCTTTACTTACTAAATTGTCTTTATCTCAACCCACTAGTTTTGCTCACTTTTATCCTTCCGATTCTCTCCCCCATCCTGCCGGGGGGAGTGAGCGAGCGGCTGTGTGGTGCTTAGTTGTCGGCTGGGGTTAAACCACAAGTGGGAATCAGAACATTACACAATGCTCTGAATTATTAGGAAAGGAATAAAGAAAATATAGGTAGTTATGCCTCCTTATAAATCCATTTTATGGGTTAATGAATCCTGAGTACTGCTCACAGTTCTTTTCTCGCTGCTAAAGAGAATATGCTAGAAGCAAAAAAAAGCATAAAGAAATAAGAGATAAGGGAGATATGGTTTCCACATGAAGTCAGCCTGAGCAGAATAGGACTTTTCATCTTAAAAAAGAAATATCTCAGAGATGACACAAAATTGTGATTTGAGTGAAAATAAACAGAAAATACATATTAAAGATTTATCTCAATTTAAACACCAGAGGTCGCCAACGAAACTACCCATCACCAGATTTGATAACCTCAAGAGAAAGTATTTTTTCAGTGTAACACAGTTCACTGAGGTATTTCTTGCTGTAAAGTGTTGTGGTAGTCAATATTTTAAGGAATTCAATAGAAAAGTGACAAAATGCAGTGAATCCAGTGAGCTCCACAGCTTGTGACTCAGGAAAACCCAAGCAGAAGTTATGCCTTCTTTCATTGAGTCTTCTCCAAGCAGCTGCTGTGGAGGCAGACTCTGGGATGAGACAAACATTTGGGATGTCCTAGTCGGACAAATAAATGTTCCTGACACTAAGCATACAACACCAAGTTTAACAATAACCTGATACCAACACCTAAAAACTGTGAAACCAAGACATTTGTAACGTAAGTGACTGAACAGCAGGGCTCAAAGGGTTGTAGTGAATGGGGCTACATCTGCCTGGCAACTAGTCACCAGCGGTGTTTTTCAGGGCTCAATTCTAGGGCCAGTTCTGTTCAACATATTTATCAATGATCTGGATGCGGGAGTTGAATGCAGCATTAGCAAGTTTGCCGATGATCCAAACTGGGAGGTGCTGTTGACTCTTTTGAGGGACAAGAAGACTTGCAGAGGGATCTAGATAGATCGGAGCATTGAGCAATCATCAATGGCATGAAAATTTACAAGAACAAATGCTGGATTCTGCACCTGGGATAGAATAATGCCAGACATAAGTATAGATTGGGAGAGGAGTGGCTGGGGAGCAGCCCTGCAGAAAGGGATCGGGGGGTGCTGGTCGACAGCAGGCTCTGTGTGAGTCAGCCGCGTGCCCTGGCAGCCAGGAGCGCAAACCGCATCCTGGGGAGCATCAAACACAGCATAACCAGCCCGTCAGAAGAGGTGATTATCCTGCTGCATTCAGTGTTGGTACGACATCACCTTGAGCACTGTGTGCAGTTCTGGACCCCACAATTTAAGAAGGATGTGAAGGTCCTTGAGCGCATGCAGAGGAGGGCAACAAAGCTGGTGAAAGGGCTGGAAGGCATGTCCTGTGAGGAGCGGCTGAGGACTTTGGGCTTGTCCAGTTTGGAGAAAAGGAGGCTGAGGGGCGACCTCGTTGCTCTCTACAGCTGCCTGAGGAGGGGAAGTGGAGAGGGAGGTGCTGGTCTCTTCTCCCTGGTATCCAGGGGAGGTTTAGACTTGACATTAGGAAGGATTTCTTTACCGAGAGGGTGGTCAAGCACTGGAACAGGTGTGGTGAGAGGTGGTCGATGCCCCAAGCCTGTCAGTGCTTAAGACACATTTGGACAATGCCCTTAATAACATTCTTTAACTTTTGGTCAGCCCTGAAGTGGTCAGGCAGTTGGACTAGATGATCATTGTAGGTCCCTTCCAACTGAAATATTCTGTTCTATTCTCTTCTATTTGTCATATACTGAGAATTCCCAAAGAAATGCTAATAGTGTAAAACATGCAAAAGGAGAGAGATTTTTAAAACATTTGATATTAATCTAGCTCTATTCATCTTGCAACAAAAGGATTTTACCAATGGTATCAGTAAGAGCACAGTTAAATGAATGCTGAGTGACTGATTTTAAAACTCCCATCTGAGCTGCCTGTGTCACTGTATGGTTAGTAAAGGTTAATAATTATCTCTTTGGTGGTTTATATGTCTAACCAGATCTACAGGAGTGTATAAAGAACCACCTTTGTGTATTCTGAAAGGAAACATGAATGAAAGTATCATTACAGATCAAGGAGTGTAAATTATAAAGTACTTAGGCTCAGAGTATATGTAAGTTAAATGTAATATGTTGTATTTTTTTAAGTTTTGGTTTTTTACTTTGTAATATTTCATTTCACATAACTTTTAGGGACTTTGATTTAATAAAATCAGTCTACAGGATTGAGAATCCAAGAAATTACTCTGGTAGGGTCACAGCCAGAGCATGTGACTTAAAATTCAACAGTTCAACTAGTGTTGTAGATTGTTTCTAGTTACTGCTGGAAGCTTTCAAAAGCTCTTTGAAAGCCAACCTTTTGCACCTACCAAAAAAAAAAAAAAAATCAGTATTATACTGATTTTGAGTCCAGACTGAATGGCCAAGTAACAAAGGGACAGCTTGTATAACAAAATTGTGCAATTTATGAATATGGTAACCATTATGCAAATTGACGTTCTTTTTCCTCTACCTTGAAAATAACATAATAGAAGTAGACAATTTTGGCACATTCAACACAGATGGTTAGACATCTACCACAGAATTAGAGAGTAAATAGCTGATGAAACTTGGAAAATTGACAGCTAAGAGGGATATGATTAAAGGCTATGAAATTATGAATGCTACGTGGAAGGTGAACATGGAATGACTGCTCAAAATTTCTTCTATTACGAAAAAATAATGCAAGGGATCAAATTAAATTATCATACAGAAGTATTTAAACAGAAAAAAATTTCCATACAGTGAATAATTAAATGATGGAAACTGACTGCCACAGGATAACATAAACACTATAAACACTATAAATTGAATTTTAAAAGCAATTAGACTAAATAATGGAAGAAAAAAAAATCAAGTCAAAGCCTCTAAACACAAAGACGCATTTATAAATCCCATTCACAAGTCACATATTGCCTGAAGCTAGGAGGGCGCATCAAAGGAAACACCACTATATTCCTGTCTTGCTTGCAAACTCTTCATTTAAGCAGCTGCTTTTGGCCATTGGCAGGGACAGGATTCTGGGCTAGATGGACTTTTGGTCTGACATAGTACAATATAAAGATAATTATTTCAGATTTGCATACAACATTTGGTCATGCAGTTTATAGAATGAACATCAAATCAATATGAGTAAGCTCATTTCTCAAGATGAGCAGGAAAAACAAAAAGAGTTAACCATACATGCATCTCTAATTAGCTCTCAGTTATATATTAACACATTTGAATAATTTTAGGCAAAAGAAATTACAAAATGTAAGAGGGCAACGTGGTTTGCTTTAATAAAAAAAAACAAGGTTTGATTTTTTTCTTATAAAGCTTTTTAATATTCTTTAAATGTGAGACGTAATGTGTGCCAATGAAAACTTTTTTTTCTTCTTTAAGAAGGTAAGTCAAGCAGAATACAGTAATCCATGCAATATTTCCTTGTGATTTCTTCTCCAATGTCAGAATTTTTTGCATGTTTGATAGTTTAGGATAAATAACAAGTGGCTCCAACTAGAAAATTATGATTTTTCCATTTTCTCATGTCTTGGAATATACATTTTAATAAAAAATGTTCTAAAATTAAAGAAGGTATTTAGGCACATTTACTTGCATTCTGTGGTGGTAAGCCTGCTGTGAATTAATCACCATCTGTCCCAAAGGGAGTTGCATCTTTCCTTAGGAATGATCACCAATCCCTGTTACTGACTACTGTAATTTGTAAGTCCATTTTCTATTATTGATTTACAAAGCTATCACAGCTATCCTTCAGAAAGGGAAGTAGTGGTTGATGTGCACTGCTTCAGTTTGGACAACTCTGCTGAAGCTTAGAGTATTTACAGTGGTTTGCAACTCTAAGGAACTGTGGTATGAAGTTGTTATTACTCTATACTTTACTATGCAGTGTATGAATTACTCACTGCTTTTTACAATGATCAAGTATTTTTAGGTGAAGATATAAAGAAAAAGTAAAGTTTGGTTACTATCTGCTTCAGCCAGTTCCTGCCTCGATTTGTTTTGCTGTTTTGTGAACTCTTTATGTTTATAGAATATAGAGGTCATTTAGCTGAAGCCACACAGAGCTCAGAAACTTTGTTTCACAGGAGATTTTTAATTTGGCCCAAATGTATTGTAACTATTTTCACATCTACCTTTGAAAAAGGTAATTGGAAAAAATGTTCTGAACAGAGATTTTCCAAAACAAAATTCACCCTGCAACTTTAAACACAGCTGAAATAAACTGTCAAAGTTGTCAAATTAATTCTGGCAAATTGCTGGAAATCAGGCCAAGAATACCAGACCTTCCAAACACGATTCTAATGGAAAAGGGAACTACAGCTATAACCATGCTTCACAACAGCTGGTGTCCTTAGAATACTGACTTGAGACAGGGTTCAAAGGTTTCAAATCGACTTTGCCACAGAGCTTTCATCCTCCAGCACAACCCTTCCACCTGGGCTACAAGGAGGTGTGGAACACAGGCCCAACTATTACGACTGTTGTAAAACTAGAGAGAATCTATTATTCTGCAAAAATATAGAGAAGCAAAGCCTACAGCTAGATGGTATCCTCTTGATAAAAATCCAGTTTGGTCATAGAAGCAGCATGGACTGTGATAGCTAAAGCAGTAACTCAGGATGTGAAGTAATATCAAGTGGATAAGGCTCCAAGGATGTGTTTGAGAGGGAGATAGCATTCCTCTGTGGAATTACATTTATAGGCATCAGTGATTCCCTGTGTTATATAAAGGAGCCTAATAAGTTAAAAGGTACTATAAATCTCATTTATTTGGAGATTTAGAAAATCTAATGGAGTGGTGAGAAATGTTTTATACTATCTTCGTGTCAGTAGCAACAAAGTCTTGATCAACATGCCAAAATTATGAGCCAAGCCAAGCAGAAATGCCCAGACCACTGTTAAAGGAAGAACTGGCTCCTTGGAGCAAGGCAGGCATAGACTTGATTGAAAGGCTCTTCAAAGAATTGTGCACAGATTTTAAACAAACATTCTTAAGAAGAAATTACAGTAGCAAAACAGCATAGCTATTTTTGCTAGATACTCTATATCCTCTATCTAACAAAAAGCTCCTGGACATGCATTTAAACGACTGTACTAATTTCAATCAAAATGGCTTTCAGTGCCATTTAAGCAAATGTATTGAAGCTACTGATGGCTACTGAAAACAACATTAAAGTGATAAATAAACTATTCATTAATGATGAAGAGTCAGACCCTTATCCATCCTTAGTATTGTTAAATCAAGGACAGCACTAATGAAATCTGGTTTGTCACCTTTCAGTTTAAATGAAGGCTAAGAAGTAGAAAGCTTACTATAATCTAAGCAGGGTTCAAAAGGAAAAGTATACAAAATCCCAACACAATATGGGATCATGAAGCTGCCATCGCTGAATGAACAAAAGATCATGCTTCTGGGGCAGAAATTAAAATGGTCACAAAGAGTGGTGTCCTTGTGTGGTCTCATGTGTCCCTGACATGACTTGTCATCCCAGATGGCATACATCTATATGTGAAGAAGAGCAAAGTAAGACAGAGGATGCCTATAATTTGGCCTGGAGGAAATTAAAATTATGCACCAATCACACCTAAGGCACACAGTCAGGACATAAACAGACCAAATGAGCTCTCCGCTGTAATGAAATTTCAAAAGAAATTGGCCAGATAACTATCTAACTTGAAAAAGGTGTAAATCTTCTGCTTGGCTTTAGTTCTGTTAATACGAGATAGGGGAGTGTATTTCCATTCTCCAACAGAATTGGTAGTAAACTTGGTTAGCACATGGTAAGGAATAAATTGCCATAATGAAGAAGTAAAGCAGCAGGTAAAGGGGAGGTTCTAAGTGCTGGTACTCCACAGCTCATGCAAGTCCTTCCTCTTGGAAAAGCTGCATCATGTGGTGCTACACTACATGCTTTTGCAAAAAGAACTATCCAGGCACAGCAAGGTTTCTCCTGAGAAAAAACAATGCCACCATCAGATTTCTTAACAAAATTGTGTACCTGTGGCTCATCAAGAGTTTAGTAAACATTTCCTAAAATAACATGTTATATTATTGTTGCTAATGAGATTTCAACCCTTCTTCAGGTCACTTACGATTCAGTTATGTCAAGAAAAATAAGGCAGAAATGTCACAAGAAGTAAGACATTTTTTAATGACGAATGCTGCTACTGAATCATAAAAACTTTTCTAAACTGATGAAAATGGAGATCAGAAGACAATACTGGATTTCACATCATATTTCTGATGCCAGAAGAAGAGATTGGAATTATTGTTGATATAATCAGTTATATTCACCTAAAATTGACACTTCAATATTTTGGAAATTGAGACAAGAACAAAGAATTTGTTATGAGTTGCTGGTGTTTGGAAGCTTTAGATACATTGCACCTTTCACTTTGAATGTGAATGTGAGCCTTCAGTCCTTTACAATATCTTCTTCTGAATTGGTAATATTTTTTAAAAACAACTCCTACTGTAATAAATATAACTAAGATCATGGCAAATACTTTTAAGGAAAGATGAAATTAATAATCAGAAAAAAAAGTTCCTCTCAGAAAAAAAGTTTTAAATTAATGGTAAAAATTCAGATCTTAACAAATGTGCAGTGACAGGTTCTAGTTCATGCTGACCTTTTTATCAAAAGGCCAGAGGCAAACAGGATATCTGGAGCTAGGGCACATTAGAAGCACTATGCTACTTGTGGTAATAAGAAAAAGTAATATCCAGTGGATACACTTGGAGATGACAAATATGGCTACTTTTTTTGAATCTTTTAGAGACTTAAAATAAGTTATTACAAAAATGCCTTAAAAGATTATACCTGAGACTCACTGTTTTTAAAAGGATACAAGTATCTGATTTACCTGAAACAATTACAAAAGGTGCTTAAATACTTTAGAATCTGACCCTGTCCTCACTGTAGTGATTGTTCAAGATTTGTATCAACATCAATATTCTTCATTTCTGATCCAATCACACATCTTCAAATCAAACATTTTCTAACCCTTTCTATAAAAGAAGGGCAGACAGATAGTATCATCTTTTTGTTAATTTAATACATGCTGTCATTATAACCCTCTCTCACATATCACTAACTTTGCATGTTTTATTGTTTACTACACAACTGGAGGTCTTGATAGATGAGGGAAGAGCACTGGGTGGTGTTTATTTCAATTTCAGTAAGACTTTTGACACTGTCTCCCAAAACATCCATATAGACAAACTGATGAAGTACAGACTAGATAGTAGACAGAGAGATGGGTGGAAAACTGGCTGAACTGCCAGGCTCAATCCGATGTCATAAGTGGCACAAATCCAGCTGGCAGCCAGTCACTTGACCCTAGGGGTCAGTACTGGCACCAATACTGGAGCAAGTCCATTGAGGGGCCATGAAGACAATTAAGGGATTGGAGTGTCTGAATACAAGGAGATGCTGAGAGAGCTGGGACTGTTCAGCCTGGAGAAGAGAAAGCTCAGGGGGATGTTATCAATGTGTATAAATACCTGGGGGGCCAGGGGCAGGGATGATGGACTAAAGAAGATGGAGCTAGACTCTTCTTATTGGTGTCCACTGACCAGACAAGAGGCAATGGGAAGAAGCTGAAATACAGGAAATACTGTTTAAACAGAAGAAAAACCTTTTTTACTGTAAGGGTGATTGAACACCAAAACAGGTTGCCCAGAGAGGTTTTGGAGTCTCCATCCTTGGCAATTTTCAAACCCAAATGGACCCAGTCCTGGGCAGCCTGCCCTAGCTGACCCTGGTCTGAGTAGGGAGGTTGGACAATCTCTGGAGGTCCTTTCCAACCTCAACTATTCAATGATTCTATCATTTAATTCACGTCATAAATTCCTCTAAACAGGCACCTTACTGTCTTGTATATTAATAAAGCATAATGTGATAACCTACAGCAAATTCCAATGACTGATTCAATTACATTCTGAACTGATCTAGAGGTTTTCTGTCAAGTTTCCCTAGTAGGACTCTTGGAAAAGGAGGGTTGTCTACTTTCTCTGATACGCTTTTTTTCCAAAGGCTGAAGAATTATTACCACCTGCAAAACATTAACTGAATAAACAACACCCAATAATTTAAAACATCTGCTTTTTGTGAGCAAATCTGAAAAAACAAACTGAAAGTTTTCTAATAAAAATGCTGCCTATCAATATAATCTTGAAGCAGTCTGACAAGTTGCCCAATTCTTTCATGGCTGGTGCCTTTTAAAACTACTCCCTGTTGTGCAGCTGTTTGCTGAAGTTCCTGAAGTCTGTTTTGTCTTGCCAGCGTTACTCTCCTCGCTCGCAGTTCAAAGACACGCCATGCAAAGCACAGCATTTTTATGACATTAACAATTATAATTCTTTATTAATTTATCTTGCCCTGAGCGTGCCAGATATTTCTCAGAAAATGTATCGCAGAAACACATGGGCCTGCCTTTATCTCATTGATAGTCTTCATGCCTAATATGGCACATTTCCTTTTTGCCATGTTGGTTATTTGGTGGTACAGAAACAGCAGGTTCTTTTGTTCATGAAATCACTTCTCTTATCATTTAGAAAACTCAGGACCAGGCCAGCCTTCTCCCATAAGCAATTGCCATCTGCACACTGAGCTATAGACTGGAGCAATATAATGAAGAGTTGTTTTGCTCCTTCCCTGGGATGGAACAAGAGAAGAGGCTGAAAAGCCCATTCATTCCTCCCTCTGTAGCCCTGAGTGGTGGCAAGTTCAGCACACTTGAATTACTATGTAACCTGGGCATCACCTTGGACTCAGACTTTGTTCAAGAAGGTTCCACAGTCTTACACTGAGGCTATGTTTGATTGCCACTGATTTTTTTTTCTGAAAAGCAGAGATCCCTATTCACTTGCATAGCAAAACTCTTCAAGCTTTATGATCACATTTCTATTAGGGCTTTTCTGCCTTTGACAGATGATATATTGTCCTGCTCACATGTATGAAGAAGAAAACTTTTTTCAACTTGTTTTTTTGGCCCTGATACAATCTTGTGGGAAGTTTTTCACTTACATTTTTTCTTCTTCTCTAGGAAACAAAAACCATTGTCTTTGTTCCCCATCTCTAAGACTCTTTTGGGCCCACAGCCTATCTGCTTTTTCCCATTTTTACTGAGATATTGACTTCAGTATTCCATCAATTACCTTCTCCTGAAATATCCCTGATGTTTATAAGCAACACTCTAAACCAGTCGTTTTCTTCTAGAGTGCCTACAAAAGCATGATAATTCAGTTTGTGGTTTGCTTATCATACTGACCAACAGTATCTCAATGTCCTCTTGTACTTCTCTGATGGTAGCTAATGTCACTTGTTTTATATTGTTAGATTTTTGACAAAAAAAAACACACAGTGGACTCTTGATCCATGAATGAGGCTTACTGGCATTAAAGTAAAGCTGTTATTACTGTATAAGATAATGTGAGTAATTAGGTAACAATAATTATCACAACTATTATTATTATTAATATCAAGACATTTCTTTAAGCTATTTATCTTGCTGTAGTGTAAAACCTGGCAGTATCATAAAGTAATAAACTCAAATACAGACTTTCAGTAATAAACAAATGGGATTTCCTCTAACCCTATAATCACTGAGAAATACTACCTTTTACCAGAAGGTGGTGCTTATGTGCCACTAAATAACACGGTTCTCCAATTTCAGGCAAGTTCTCAAATAGTAGAACAGAAAATAAAACAATCATTTATGATTTCTTTGCTTCGTTTTGAAAAGGTTGACTGAACTGTCAAGAAAAGGAACCAATATCTTTCTTCCAGAAAGATCTTCCAGAGATGACTTTTCCAAGTTTTTTAAACTGGGCTTTCATCTCATTTTACATGTAGACTGACAGTGAAATAGGTTTTTAGTGATGTCAAGTATTAGTCCATGCACAAGACAATGAGAAATAATTTATATTTTTTTTTTTACAAAAAGAGAACATGTAAGGTGTTGTAAGTATGGATTATTTAAGTTTGTATTACTAAATACCTGAAGAGAAGCTGCAGTTTTGATAACTGATTTTTACTATTTTGGATTAAGAAAATGTTTTTTAAAGCCAAAAAGTGAAGATAAAAATACATTCTCAAAAATTAGCTCAAAAGGCGCTCTTTGAAATTAAACTCTGAGGTGTCTGAGTGTAACAAGAATCTATAAAGAAACCAATTTCTAATAAACAACAACATTTTCATTTATGCAGTGTCTTTCATGCCACGGGAACACAGAAATT
Organism: Calonectris borealis; assembly: GCF_964195595.1. Classification (NCBI taxonomy): domain Eukaryota; kingdom Metazoa; phylum Chordata; class Aves; order Procellariiformes; family Procellariidae; genus Calonectris; species Calonectris borealis. The sequence continues at coordinate 73,508,582 of NC_134352.1, read as the reverse complement.
ATTTTAGAGGCTTCTATTTAGAAAGCTAATTTGGAGAGGTGAGGATTGTATCCTCTCCTTCTGTTATTAGTTGCTTGTAAGTTCCATTAGGATCAGGAATGGGGAATCTGAGACATGTAGTCTCCAGACCTATTTACAGAAAATGTGGTGGAGGTTCTGTTTTCTTAAGATATTAAAACCAGCAATAGGTAGATTCTTGAGTTAGAAACTGCCCAATCCATTACCCTGGCAAGTTTTGTTTTCAGGAACCTCTATCCCTCTTCTCAGGTTCACATTTGCAATTATTTTGTCTCCAATTTAAGTACATTCTATGCCTCTTCTGAAAGTTTTGCCATTAGAAGCTACTTTGACTTGCTGCTGAAGATGACTGATAGCCAGAGCTAGTAAATCCTGCCCTAGGCCCAGGGAAAAGCAGGACATCACCTCCATTTCCTTTATCTGCCTCAACATGCGCATCCAGTGAGTGCGGATACAGTACTTTCACCCAGGGTGCTGGCAGCTGGACCACATTTGGTCCTTTACAGGAAAAAATAAGAAAATAAAAATATCCTCAAACAACTCAAATATACTATCTCAATCTGTGGTAGGGCAGCAGAAAAATACAGAGATAGACAGCACTGTTTTACTTATTATCCCCACTGCTTGGTCACCAACTGAGTAGGCATCGATACCATTGAGCGGGATCAGGCATTATGTGGCAGTGGACTCAGATTCTCTGAGCTGCAAAAGGAGTGAGTATCTGCAAAACAAAAAGCATTTCCAGCCCTGTATTATCTGTTGTATACACATGAGCAATGAAGGGAGTTATTTTCAAACCTGGTTTGGTAGAAGGCCAAAGGACAAAAGGAATATGCTGCATGAGGAAGAAAAATTAGATCTACCAAAGTTGTCCTTGCTTTAGTTTGTTTGCTGGAACTAACTCTACCTCTTTTGGTATAGCTTAAATGACTTAAAATCTGATTGACGTCTACCTAGAGGTTGCCCCTTCCGTGTTAGGAGGTTGTTTTCCTTCTCTTTCACCTCTTCTTTAAGGAGCTCAGAAACATGGTATCTTGCACAGTTGCAACTGTGCAGTGTTTACCCCGTCAAAAGAACGATATGAGGCTCCCTGCAGAAGGAGCCAGTCTCAACAGCTGCTTCAGACCCTTTGACCTGATTTCTTGAGGAAACAAGGCTCACAAGAGATCCCACTCTTTTTATACAAGTCTTTGTGAGCCAAGGATTCTCCTCTGTTTAGGCTCTCTGGTATCTCACACAATACAAATTTCAACTGAACCTTTTCCCACAGCACAGACATTCCTAGTATTTTTCTCCCGTTTTCTGATGTCTGATAAGGGCTAAGCTCAAAGCATAACCTCAGCGTGATTCAGTTAAACAGTTACTCAACCAGTGCATACAGGAAACCAGGCTTCACCTGGTCCAGCACTCACTGAAATACTTCTTGTTCCACAGAGTCACTCCAGTATCTCTGGCAGGGATGTGACACTGCCTCTCAGCCCACCCTTCCACCTGGTGCCTGAAAGTCCTTCAATATCAGACTGTAGATATTTCTTTCCTGGAGTTTCCCAGGAAGCGTGGCCTGCATGGTCACTGCCCTTTCCTCACAGCTACTTGATCTACCAACGTAATGGGACTGTAGCATTTGTTCCTCTTTAAAAACTAGGACTGGCAGAAATGCACTTTTTATTCAAGGCTTCTAAGGGGACCTTCTGCTCAGCCACATTTCAGCCAGCAGAGCTGAAACCTCTGGCCAAGAGGTTGGCATAAGGCATTGTGGGACTGTTAGTGCAGAATTGTTAAACGCAACAAGAGCAAAGGCACGTCTATACTGGATGTGGAGGTACTAAGCCCACACAGAGCTGAGGACTTGCTGCCTCCTATGTGGAGGCATATTGGGGTCTCTTCTAAGGAAGGATCTGAATCATAGATCTTGATTTTTGCAAGAGTACACACAGACTGCTGATTAAACCAAGATCACCACCTCTCCCTTAAATAAAATGAAATATTTTACAAAATAAGGGCTTTTCCATCCTAATGTACCCTAAGTAGACAAAATAGATTAAACCATTAATATACATCCTGTTCTTTCTTTAACTGTAAATCTTTTGCAGGATTCTTTCATCAGTAGTTCTGAGAGGCTTGATAGTGCTATACATCCATGCAGCAGCAGCATGAAGGTTACAAGACCACCCTGTGTTGGACAGTTCTGGATCCCAGTTTGCCAACACCTACTTCATATGTTTACATGGTGTTTTATATATTTTTGACTGACTTTTAACTTCTAGTAACACTACATTTGCCTAGCACTCTTATAGTTCTTTTTCATCTTCAAGGACTCTGCATACATTAACTAACATAATCCTCTTAATCCTCTTAATTAATCACTTCATTACTTCTTGTTATTTTTTCTCCCCAGAAATGTTAAGGACCAAGCTGAAGAGTTGCTGTTACAGCATTAACTCCATGTCTTAAAAAATCAGCACAAACCTCACCAACATGCATGTAAAACACTTGATTCTACTGCAGAAACATTTGAGGTTTTGCATGAAAGCAGTGGAAATTTACAGTACACTGAAAAGAGATTTGATAAGACTTTCTTACTGCATACAAAATAATGAAAGAGTTTTTGAGAAAAGGTTGTCATTGCAAAGGAGTTAGAGGAATTAAAAAAAAAAAATCTCTAAGAAATAGCCTAATACCTGTGAAACACCGGTGATGTATGCACACATATATTCAAGGACTTCTTTTAAAAGATCATTGTTGTATGTGCATCATCTTTTACACAATACTTAAGTATTGAAAAGCACTGCATATTGACGAAATAGGTTCATTATGTAACCTGATACATAAGACGTTTTCTTCAGAGGTAACAAAGATGAACATGGAGTTAAAAGAGAGAAAGGACTGGTTAATCACAACAGGCAAAGTTACAGGTTTTTCTGAAATTATAACTTGAGCTCAGACAAAATAGATTAACCTTTTAAAAACAAATGGAAGGTTTGATGCGGGAGATTTCTTTGAGAAGAAAAGGATTTTCAGAGAAGTCACGTGCTTGGGGAGAAAATGAAGCAAAGCTAATTCTAAGAAAAGTTTGAAGCCTGAGAAAATAAAACCTGCCTAGTCTAATAATGTTAAATACTGTCAGTGGGAATGTTAATTTTCTTTTGCTTATAAAATTTGGATCAGACCGAAAAATGAAGTGCTTGAATTTTAAGGACTGAGTCAATCTTCAGAATATTTTCTGTAATTATCCTCTCCCTATAATTCTTTCTTGAACTTTATCCTAAGTAATCTTCACATGCGTGCATTGCATTCTAAGTCATTAAGGGTTTTTTTCCACCTTGTTTTGAATGGACCAAGGACCTGTTCCAATAGAGCAACTGCTGTACTCTTAATCAGTACTTCTCAAACTATTGTTTGCAGTCATCCACAGAGAGCTGGCTTGTCACGTGGTGCTGGCTGTAACCTTGTAAACAGAAATAAAAGACACTAAAAAGATGTATTAAATACTTTCCCATGACACGGTCTCAGCAAATAAAACTGAAGTGACCATGCAGTGCTCTAAGAGAGTTGGGAGTGTTCTTTGACAAATCTTGTATGCTGGATGTGATTTTGTTCACTTCTAAACATTCAGAAGCCTTCCACCGCTTCCCTGGAGTATCAGAACTACTTACCACAGAGAAATCTGTTATGAGAATAACAGTAAAGAGCAGTGAAATGAAAGAGAGGAAGGCAAAATAAAACCAATAAACTTCAGGAAGGTAGATTCCAGTAAACTCAGGGAAACATTAGTTAAGAATTTATGGCAGGCAAGTTCATGGGGAAAAGGAGTTAAAGAGACCTGGCAATTCCTCAAAGCAATGGTATTGAGGCACAAGTACAAACTGGCCCAATGCAGAGGAAGGATGGAAAACGTAGAAAGAGACCAAGCTGGCTAAGTCATGAGCTTGTTATTAGCCCCAAACACAGGAAGAGAGCACAGAGAAAGTGGAAATTAGGTTAGGCTTCTAGGGACAAGTATTTTTTGGAAGACACAAAACTCAGGCGGAGGTACAAACAGCTGCAATTAGCAAGGAAGACCAAGAGTAACAAGAAAGAAATATATAAGTAATAATTACATTAGTAACAATAAGAAGACCAAGGATAATAAAACTTTGCTCCATAGGAGAGATGAAAAGTTACAGGGCTTGAGAATTCACTGAAGAGATCATTTGTGAACAGGAAGCTAACACAATTAATTTGAGTGATAAAACATATGACTTCAGCGTAAAATAAGAACAAGCTAGGCAATTTTTAAATATGTGATAAATGAAACAGCTTAAAATAATTTTCATATCAGTTTGATCCACTATCAAAATTTACCTAGCAAAATGCCTGATATAACCTCAGGGCATAAGCAGTCCTCTGAGTACTTGTGAAAGAAAACTGAGAGATGAGAAGACTCTGCAGAGGGAAAACGCAATATACAACTTTAATGGGAGAGGAGAGAGATGGAAAGAAGAATTAATTTTTCAATTACTGGGAAAATCCCACTAACAAATAAACAACTTGCAAACATTGTCAAGATAATGTTTCAGGTAGTCCTGTGACGAGCAGGGAGTAGGACCCGATGATCCTTATGGGTCCTTTCCAACTCGAGATATTCTATGATTCTATGATTCTATGTAATCATGTCAAGTCTTTTACTATAAAGTAACAGGACTTGCAACTGAGGATGCAGCAGATAATGCCATGTTTCCAGACACTAGTATGGCTTTTGACAACTGTCCTGTATAACATCCCCATGAACAGCTTTCTGGAGCCTCCTAACATAGAGTAGGTGCACAATTTGTTGGAAAATCATACCCAAAGTACTTATTTATGTTTAGCTGTCAAAATGGAAGGAAGTGTTGAGCGGTGCCATGATTTGAATGAAGCTCAGCAGGCATGCATAAAAGTACTATATGAAAGCAGGAGTCATCAACCAACTGCACAAATCCCCCGGCTAAGGGGAAACTAGGGGTAAATCACAAGCTGAACATGACCCAGGACTGGCTTGCTGTTACGGAAGAAGCAAAGCTCAGACTAGGTTATATAAACAGAATATAAACCTCAGAACAAGTGAGGTAATCCATCTGGTTGGATCAGCACTGATGAAACCACAGAGTATGCAGAATAGCATATCCAGTTTGGGGCACTGCCCTTCAAGAAAGACTTAGATCCACTGGGCAGACTCTAACAGAGAGCAACAGGATTTTCAGACATCTAGAAAACATAACCTAAATAAAACGTAATCAAAAGAAGAGTGAAGCGGAAGAGTCAAGATACATAATAGTCAAGAATCTAAACGTTTCTGTAAAGAGAAAGAGCATGTTTTTCTCTATACATACATGCAACTGCCATCAGCTGATGGACCCATTTTTCTATGTACTTATGCACTATAATTCCAAAATCTTAGACACATTCCTACAGTTCCCATCAGGCATCAAAAAAGTTTTGTAAAAGACAAATTGAAGTTGTGTTTATGCTTTCATTACTGTAATGAAAATATCATACTATATACCACTCATACCTTCGTACTCAGCTCCAATTCAGAACTGTCACGTTACTCAGCCCAAACGAAGTGTAATACATACACAAATATTGCTCCCAAATTCTTCATATTTATTTAATGCTTCTTCACTTTCCTTTTAAGGCAACACATCAACCAAAACTTAGTAATGCTCTTCTTTCTAGCTTCCTTTCATGTTCCTCTCCCCCACACAGTAGCCACCAAAAATGCCAGCTATGTACCTTTAATAACCTCTCTTACACATACTTGGAAAGCTCTCTTGAAACACCTCAGAAAAAAATAAAGAGTGCTGGTTTCCTGATCACTCTGCAAGATCCGCTTTCACAATTAAGCTTGTGCAACTAAAACAGAACTGAAAAATGGGGAAAATTCACAGCAGACCAACTATGAAAATTCTCATGCTTAAATTTCACCTTGGAATGTGACTGACTGTGATAATGGAAAATTTATGGCTATCTCAATTTGTAGTTTTCTAAAATCAGGTTTATCCACTGGCCAAAGACACTGAACACTCAGGTTTCATGCAAATATAAAGCACTTTACAATACCAGATGAGCTGCTTCTACAGCACACTTTTCTTTAGTTCTTCTCAAGCTGTTTTACAAGGCATTAAAATAACTCCAACAAAACACCTAGTCAAGCTCACCTGTGCAAAACAAAACACATCTTAAAGTTGAAGCCAAGCCCCCTTTTGTATCTCAGTGTGCAAATCCCATTGAATCTGTTGTTAAGAATAATTCTTTGTGTTGGTTGGTTGTTTGGTTTTTTTTCCACAAGGGAATGAGAGAGAAATCCAGATCCCAGAGACATCACTCTTGCAACCATGAGAGCTGAATTACTTTGGTTTCCAAAACAGCTAGACTGACAAAGACACAGTCATCGATACATTACACAGCGGATGCACAGAAAGAATTTTCGGGAAGAAACTGAGATTCATTACTGCTTCGAAATACTATAGTCAGAAATGGTTCGTATTTCATAAAGTCAGCAAGAATAGTAATACAGGGTAACTCATTCTGTGTTTTGCCCACTCAGGCTAAAATCTTTTCTCCTTAAAATGCCAATCTTGGAATCTGGATTTGGAATCTGGAATCTGGATCTGGAAACTGGTTAGAAGATTTTTTTTTTTTTTTAAACTATTACTCATTTATTTTTCTGATAAGAAACCGAGATTCTCAGATCTCCTCTGCTACTGCATTTTGAAGGGTTAGTTAACACATATCCAACTAGGTGCTACAGAAGAATTTGAGATTTCAAATATTATATAAACTACTACTTCTTCTGCTGTCACCAGCAGATAGTAAAAATTCAGCCTCTCACAAATATGTAAGTGCAAGAGCACATATAACAGCAGGTACACATGAGTGGAATCATATAGGTAGAAGAGCACGAGAGAGCCCTGTTTATTGCATGAGTGCATATTCTTGTGTTCTTGAGGGCAAGGGGCTTTAAATACTTACAGACAATGTCTAAACAAGGTAATGGGTTAGATGCAGTAGTTCCGTATTTAGGAAATAGGTATAAAAACTTCATTAACATTGCAAAAATCAAGCACTGAAGAATTAGGAGATCCCCTCTGCAACTTTAGCTTTTACAAGTTCACAGTATTTTCACACTGAATATCCTCAAAGATATCCTGCTCCAACAAATGGCACGTTCCTGACCCAAAAAGTTTTTGAGTTTTTGTAATATGATATGAGGAAAAAATATCTTCTTCTAGTGTCATTTTGGCAACAGCTAAGCTGATAGTCTTACAAAAAATTCCAGCCCAAGACTCTTAAAGTTGGGAAAAATTCTGAGCATTGAAAAAGAAGATTTTATAAAGTTTTAACAGAAATGTGAGGTACATTTGTTAATAACAATTATGTAACATACACACAGCTGCAGGCACAGACTGACAAACACAGCATTTCCAGATTGGCAATAATAGTAGAGAAACTTCATGCCATTCTGATAGCTACTAAATACTACTAAAATAGGCAGAGGTATCATTTGTAATTTTAAAAATATTAATGAAGTATTCCTAACATAAACTTGTTCTGTACATACCATGCAGGCAACTTAACTTTTGTGGTGACACTTAAATTCTGATTGGATATGATATAATCCAGTTTTTTCAATTCAGACCAGTGGTACTTTTATCATGCAGCGATCTGTGTAATGCAGTGTTCACATTTTTTGTGAGGGATTGTACTGTCTTTTCTTTTTCATTTCAATGTGTTTCCTTTCTCAGGGTGTTGTTCTCTCTTTCATGGTGAATCACTTGCAAGTACCCTAGCAATGCTAAATCTTGCAACTAATCTGAAGGCTTCTGCTCTCTCCCTTGCTTTGGGGGTCTCTAATTTGCATTTGATGCAAAAGCAATGACAGTTGCTGTACGCTCCACTGATTTTTTTAAGGACACATTTACTGATTGCCTAAGAAAAGGGTAAAATCATATAGCTGCTACTAAGCAGGTCCTGATAGAATAAGATCTTGTTCTCCTTCAGACATGAGAACAAGCTGTAGCCACTTCTAGTCAACAGTAATTGAAGAGAATAGCAGGCTCATTTGAAGTTTAATCCAGGAGGATCACAGTAACAGCATGTTACTGTGCTGGCCATGTTTTTGTCCTCAGAGTGACCCTGCAGGGCTCCTATTCCTTGTCTCAGCATCAATGCAGGTGGTCCCCTGAGGATGGACACTCCCTAATCCACCTTCCTGAGGCTAGAAGTATTAAATAATAGATGTAAGATTTATTTACAGGTAACTGGGATGCTGCAGTGTTACATTTCTGTGCCACATGGCTCAAAAGGTCTTACAAAACACCAGATGATAAGGCTGGCAATGAAAGGAGGCAATTTAAGTAATTTATCTAAAAAGGAAGGAAACAGTTTTTTTGAGCTCAAATCACAGTTCCTGTGAAATCAATTGATTCAGTGAGATCAGCTATTCACTCTGATAAGGTAACTTCAGTTGTTTGTAGAGGTAGTTCTAGTGTGCATTTACAGATTGAGTAAATACAATTGAAGTTTGTATTTTATTACTTAGAATTTCGCCCCTGTTTTAGTGAATGAATACACACACTATTCCTTCAGACCACAAGTCTTGCTTTATCCACTAAGTGCATTTTTGAGGAAAAGAAACACTTCATTTTATGAATAGAATTCTTATACACTAATATTTCTCTTCAACTGTACCCATAACACCATAACAGGCACAGCAAGTCTTTGAGCTGAAAAGAACTGAGTAGTGGTAGAGAGCACATTTGCCCGCTCTTTTCATTCTCCTGGCTTTCATTTATGACCACTGCTGGAAACAAGAGTTTGATAGACATTTTTGGTGTGGCACAGAATGGCCATTCTCATATTCTGATGTGGTGATCCTTCCTGTTCAGGAAAAAAGAATGACTGATGTGATTAGGTGCAGTTTAGCAGATGGAAACTGCACTGCAATATGCTAATCTTTGATTCAGCTCAGACATTTGATGTTGCCTTAGCTGTGTTAACTTATACTAGTCTCAAATCCTGGTCCGTAAAAATGCAGATTATATATCTGGGAGGCTTAAATCAATTCATGACATCATGAATCATCATAAAAACAGAGGTCCAGCTAGTGCTTGCTTCTACTGTAATTCCACATGTCAAACCTAGCTTGCTATGGGAACATAAGGTTATGTCTGTCTACACAACTTAGAAGTAAAAAAATCAGTACTACACAGAGTGTTGATTTATGCTCCTTGCGGTGTCATTTTAGCAATGTACTTTTGCTGCACAACTGAGCATAAGGTAGAAAAATAGCTATAATTAAAGAAAGGAGAATTACAAATTAATCCTAATTAAAAAAGATCTGAAAAGTTCCCGAACACATGGCTTACCTACCCACCTTTTTCTAAAAAGACTTCTGAGATATTTGCTTCATTCATCTACATAGTCATTGGAATAAGGTTAAGATGCATCTGTAGACATACAAAGTTATCTGCAATAACATATTAAAAACTGTCCAAATCAGAGATGTTTAATGATTTTTTTTATTTGTTTAGATATATATGTTAAACATAGATGTTCAATAAATTTATTAAATTTAAGAGCATAACATTGGAAGCAGAAGAATGTTGGAAGCTTTAGAAAGGTAAGTATTGTGAAAGGAATATAGTCACAATGCCTGGATTACTGGTGGGTTTAGGAAAATATTTTCCAGTGCAAAAGCAGCATAGTGTTCCATCTCCTGAATAGCATGCTTAAAACTTCCAGTCCACAAGCAATAAGAGGAAATATCTGAAGGGTCCTCAGTCTTTGTTTGTCTTGCATCACTAATGTGAGACTTCTATCATTTGTTTGAATGATGTATTTGAATTGCTTTTACTGCAAGCATTTGCTGCCCCCAAGAGTTGACAGCTCAGTTCCCATGGTGCTGTGTACTTTCTTAAAAGATGTTTCATATGTACAGTATCACATTTCTGTGGTTGCTATGGTAATGAAAGTACTTGTCTTCTACAAAATTGCAGAGTGAAAAACAGGGATATAAAACATGAAGACTAAACAGCAGAGTTTTAAGTTAATTTCTGAGGGGGGTTTGGCTAATTTGGTAACTGATATACCAGTGGACTGTACTTTCTTTCTGTTTAACATTAACATGAAACTGAAGTAATATAATGAAAATAACCCCTTCATCTACATAATAGAAGTTCTGCCTATTTGATTTGTGCATTATTTGCACAAATGCATACTTGAATTTGTACATTTGTTAAAAATGTGTCAATAACTGATCAGAAAACAAGTATCTCATTATTTCTGCATTTTTCCATACTATATACTCATCCCATTACTTTCTAATGCATATCTTTATTAGTGTTTTTACTGAACAATGGCAATGTGGCTATTTGTGTCCAAAGCTAGAATAGAAAGCAATTCCTGCACTATAAAACTACTATGTTGAAGCTTAAATACCCCACCCAGTCTCATGTAAAGAGGGAAACACAGTGCCCCTCACCAAAGGTTACTAACCTGCAGAGGAAGAGAACCAACTGGGATACTGTATTTTGCAAGAAATCCAAATATCAAAGATGGCAAGGAAACAAAGGACAGGGACACTGACAAAACTGAAGTATAAACATAAAATAATAAAACAAGATTTATTTGGGGAAAATAAAAGCTAATCCACTGTGGAAGTGATTCAGCATCTCACACATATACATTGTTATATACCTTTTATACAAACACACAGAAACACCTGTAAACATAGTCCTATAAACACAAAGTATAAATGCAGCATATACCTAAAGAGGAATGAGAATGAGAAAAAGTGGCAACACATCCAAAACAGGTAACAAATAGGAAATAAGCTATGAGTGTACAAAGATATATGGCTAAAAAACTAATACCTTTTGAAGTGCTTATACCCAAGTAAGCTAGCATTAAGCAAAAAAGGACAAAATAGAACTCTGTACAGTTCTATTGCAACCTGTAATACTGGATTCACCACATTTGTCCGAGTAGCACATTAAATCCTTTGTCATCTGTTGGAAACAGCTTTTTCCAACTCTTAAGCTCCTAGAAATGTTTTCAATATCCAGAAATACATTACCTTACACTTCATACTATCACATTTCTATTACTCCAGTCTCAAGGCTATTCAAATCTTTCCGTATGACCTTAATTAACATCGGGTGCCTCCCAATCATATGGCAGCACATACCAGGCATTATAGGGGTTCTTGCCTTGAGTTTATGATCTGAAATTATTATGTAAAAGAGAAAAGAAATCATATGAGAAACTAGATGAAAACTAAGGCAACTGAATCTATGTGAGTTAACTATAGGGTCATACAGCATGTCTGTAACTAAGTCAAGACATGACCCCAGATCACAAGGGTCTCAGGCCAATGCCTAAACTGCAAAACAGTGCTTTGTTGGTAGGAATAATGCTAAGCCAACCAGTCCCTAACACCATCACTGACACGACAAACTCGGTATTTTTTTCTTCCTCTTAATGCTATCAGTGGTAACAATTTTATTTGCAATAAACATTTGTCACATATAAGCATTATCTTGCATTGTTTACATATCACAAATATTTCTTCTGCTCGTTCAAGTAATAATGGGAATGTTGCTCACTTAGTTCTAGAAATAATTTAGCACATGCTATTAAAATCCTGTCTGACAACAAGGATTATTACTTTCCTTGTGTGTTTTTCTCTGGCATTTATTAATATAATATCTAAGTTGTTCATTCTTGTTAATGTAACTTTTACGACACTCGTGAAATGAAGGGGGGGCGTATCACTTTACAGATACAGTAAAGTGGTTGAGTAGATACTTACTAATTCTAGGCAATGACTCTGAGGTGTGCATTATTTCCTAGGCTTTCCCTGAAAGCAAATGAGAAACAACAAACAAACAACAAAAAACTCCCAAGTTTCATCATGGGGTTTCCCTTCTTTTATTTTTTTCTCTCATCTTTTTTTTTTAATTAGTTTGTTCTTGCTTGTTGTTTTATCTTTTTTAAATCAAGAGAACAAGAATTTTAGATTTATGGCACAGCAACTGTGCTAAAGGGTAACTCATCATTAGTACTTGCTGTCCTTAATAAGGCCCTGAGAGGTACCAAGACAAACTGTTACTTGGCCAGATGCATAGATACCTGTTGAGAGAGGAACAGTGAAACACAGAAAACCTGAACATGAATGTTCTTTAATGTACTTTTTATCACATCTTCTCCTGTCCTCTCCATACTGCATTATGCTAAAGGGTGCAAACTGAATGCTGTGAAGAATGTGGCATGTATTCACACTCACAGATCTTCTGAAAATTGTTAATCAATCTGCATTGCATCCACCCTTTGGAGGGAAACAGTTCTAAAGATATACTCGTATCTTCTTAATTTCAGTCCCATTCCCCTTGCCTACCCAGTCTACCACAAATTGAATGGGGTTATCTTTTGTTCTCCCCCTTTCATTTTCTCCATGTTTTGACTTATAGTCCCTAAGTATACAGTAATAAAAACAAAAAAGAAGTAAATTCACCCTCTTAGTTTACCATTCACTTTACCATTACCAGCAAAATTACTAAGTATCAGTCAAATCCCATCGCCTTTTCAGACCTTATCACTTGTCTTTTTGTTCCAGTCAAACCCATCTTGCTTTCATACTAAATTCTCTCCCTTGACCTGCAGCCCATGTCCCCACCATTACCCATACCTCTCATCAGCCATTTTTAGACATCCGTCAATTCCCTCTGTGAACTCAGTTCCATGAAATACACTGAATAAACTGCCATGAAAAGGGAGACTTTCTCAATGACTGCACTTTACTCTCCTCCCCTCTGTGCTATGGGCTACATCCTCTTTCGTGTTGGAATTGGCACTTGCTTGACCCCTTGAATGGTCACTTTAGTCTCCTAATGTTGCTTAAAACGAACTCAGTAGAAAAAGCTGGGTAGGTTTCTGCTGAATGCAGTGCATTAAGGCAGCTGAGGGTAGCATTGTCAGTGTCAAGGCAAGGAATAGGTTAATGTACCTAATGCAAGAAGGGGAAGGGCGAGGAGCAGGAACGGAGTGGGGATTAAGGGATGTGGCACAGATGATCTCCTTCTTGGTTTGCTCACTCTTGTAAGGAACGGCAGCCTAAATCTTGTTTGTATCTGTCTACCTCAGTATTTTCCATCCTCATCTCTTGTCAGTTCCCCGCCCATAATGTTGTGTCGTGTCTGTCCCCCACCTCCCACCCCCAGTTCAGTACTGCATTCCCCTTGCGCACCTGGCCCTCGCAATTCAACACTCGGCTCCCCACACTGCCCCTCGTTCAATCCCCATCTCCACTGCGCTCCAGCCAGGTGTCTCCTGCCCCTGCACTGTCTGCGCAACTGCGTGCAGGACAGACCCCACTGCCCCTAGCATTTGCTTGCCTGGGACGGAGCTGGCCCACCAGCAGCTGGGAGTAACTGTGCCGAGAAAGGTTTTGTGCCTTGGCTACTACACAGCAGGCATGGCTGTGTTTTCGGAGTGCCGTGGCTGGCTAGAACTGAGAGAGACCGTCTCCATCAATCTTCAGATTAAGCTGCTGAACTCTTGAGAAGTCTTGGAGCATATTCCAAGTGAGATAATTCAACTTGGCTATGTGTGGGTGGAGCTCCATGGGAATAGCTATAAGCACACTCTGCCAAACTGCAAATACCATAGTAAAGAGGTGGCAGGGCTTTTAAAGGAAAAGGTTGATACCTATCTTTTGTAATTTGAAAGAGAAAAAGTTTCTTTCTTCTGAATGGACACATTACATATAAAAACATTCCAGTTTATGACAGACATTCAGTCTGAGTAAAAGTGAGTAAAAGCTTGAAAAATTTATAAGCAACCGAAGGTAGATTTTTAATAAAAATGTCAGTCAGCTTTCATAAAAGAAAGTGCTACCAACCCAACCTATAATTACTGTTGTATACATTACAGCTACAGGGTTGTGTGTTTTCCTACAAGTTTATACAAGTTACAGCCTATTTCTTGCAGGTTCAAGGAAGTGGGTCTCTCAGAAATATCTGATAGGAGAAAATAATTCCACAGGAATTAGTTTAGGCAGTGCATTCACACAAAGGAAAAAAAAAAAAAACAACCATGATGTTTAAAGAAACAGTCAAATTCACAGTAGAAGTCAAGATTATCAGCATTTATGATGGGGCAATATGATATAAGTCTGTGCAGACAAACAAGGAGTTTTCATAATTATGAAATTATGAAGGACCTGAAATGCAAAGACAATAACTGTAGATGGTGGGCAGAAGTTAGCTAATTATGTTATTCCAAAAGGTAAGTAATGGAGTCAGACAGTGAACTAGAAAGATTTCATTAATTGCTTTGAATGCTGTAAAGGCTTATAGTGTATGTACTCAAAAGGCTTGATATGCTATTAAAGAAATCTAGCTTAAAGTGATTTATATAGCATACTAAGACAGCAAGAATTTTACATTTAGATCTCCTTAAAACCAGGGCTTCCTCCAATGTTTAATAGCTGACCTTCAATATCATCTGGAAAATGAGCCTAGCTATGTGAAAGGTTACCTCTCTTTTGGCCTTGTTGCTAATGAAGTTTGTTCATCCTTATAGATCAAGTTTATGGAGACTAGACACCAATGGCAGTATTATTTTTTGCATAGGCATAAATGAAGGGAGGATTCCACGGACAAATCTCTAAAGCCTTGGATGACACGAGTGGAAGCAAAGTAAGGTAAGGCCAATATTGACTGATTTGAAAATCTGCCAAATTGTTTTCACTCCTGGAATTTTTTTTTCCTTTATCAGTCTGGCAGAGCTTTACACCAGCATGGCAAAAAGTCGATCTGTAGAACTGAGTGAATAACTGATCCTTCAGTTCACTGGACAAACAGAAAAGAGACCATTTTGGATGGATCAAAATGATTTGTTGGTTAAAATAAAATGCTACCCCTTACTTTCAGGTGTTTTACCTTTTTTCAATTAAATGTAGAAAAGTGAGACATTTCAAAACAATAACAAAAATACAAAATACACTCATAAAAATCTGTATTTTGTTTTTGAAATCACAGAAATGAATTGCTGAGTTGGACGAGTTTCAGCTGAGATTACTTTTTCAGATGACACTTTATTTTCTAATTTTTCCCCACCTCTATCCATTTGTTTACTTATGTTTTAAGTCTTGATTAAGCTGATTGATTGTGATGTGAAAATTTACAGATTTAAATGAATTCTATTTGGAAAAATGTTAAGCAGTAATTTCTTCTACAGCTTTAAGAATTTTGTTTACCTGCAAGCAGTGATAATTTAGTAGATGCAGTCCCAAACAGCAAAAGAAAACATGAAAATCCCCAAATATAGCAAATTACTGTTAAAACTTGTGTTATATTGATTACCTTGGTTCTGTGGATCTCTAAAGGAATATATGCTGAATGAAGAAAGCTAACAAAGATCAATAGCAGCAGGCATTGGTTCTGAAAAGTAGGCAGCACTGTATGGCTGAACTAGATTTTTGTTGTGACAAAAACAATAGCTGTATGCTTGTAATGCTGTTAGTCATGAACTTGATCAAAAAATAAAATGTGATCTACGTAGCCCAATCTTTTCCCTGTGAAAGTGACAGAAGTATTCATGTGCACTACACTCCATTAACAGTGAAAATATTATTATTGTGGCCAGAGTCTAAACACTGTCCAGATTCTTTTGAATTCCTATTGAAAAAAAACCACATGATGGAATGAGACATCCATCTAATGTTGCTGGGTTTATTTATTTTTTTATTTTTTAAAGAGAATTTATAAGAAGTCTCATTTTGTTGAATGTGGTAAGATCAAACTATGTCAAGCAATTCCTTGCTCACAAGTCCAAGATCGTGAGATTCCAGCCAGCACGCAGAAAAAAATCTGTTATGCTCTCTGCTTGCTTGCATATGTGTGTTTCCAACATCCTTCTGCTCTTTAGATATTTTTAATACATACACACACCTTTGTTCTCACCTTCCCTCTCATAGATATTGTATAAGACACAGCAAGTACCCAAAATCTCAGATAGTGATCTATAAACAACTTAGCCTTTAGATACTAAAAGGGCACTCAGTCATCATCCTTCATCTGCCCAATAAATAGCTCACATTAAAAAGCTTAACATCACTGAGAAACAGCAAGAGAAGCTGGAGACCCTATCATATGTTAGCAGCATTTATGCTTCAAAAATTTCTGGCAAACTTTTCTTTCCTAATCGAGGAAACCAGAGTGGCCTTGTTCACAGATTAATCCAAATCATTCCCCAGGTTTTGCATTTGGATGATGTCTCACTCTGTTTTAGCCATCAGTCAAAGAACAGTAAGTGTACTTGTTTCCACATTTCGACTGAGTGGGTGGCAGCTAACATAGATCAGATACACTTACAACAACCATTCAACAACTAGCATAACATATTACATTTTATCACTAATGAGCTACAAGCAAAATCCCATCTGCATATATGACTGTGTTGGAAAAGATAAAAGTCACAGGAAATACCTGACAGAAATGCAGACTCAAGCTGATCTAAGTAATTAAATTGCTTGCCTAGCCAAAAGAACTTGCTGTGAGACAGGGAGACCCAGAGGGGCACAGAACATCTGGGGAGAAAACGAGTGACCACTGGAACTGAAGCACCAGTCTGTTTGAGTCTGAGACCAAACTGATGCTTGAGACTGAACTGACGTCGTGGAGACTACCTGGGCTCGGATGCAACAGCACGTTCACCCACAGACATGTTGAACGTTAACAAGTGCCACAACTTGCCCGTTGTGCAGCAGCCATAGCACAGCCCGGGAGAGAAGCTAGGCTGGTCAGCATAACGCTTTCTCACACGACCTCCCCGTCCTTCACCAGGGCACAATGTGATCCAGAAGAAAAGTCCAGGCGGGCCAGCGCAGTGGTCCAGCTGGCAGTGCACATGAAGGGGACGGGGCTGCAGTCTCCCCCTGCCGCCATTAGCCCTCAGGTGCTCTGGGAGCCTTTCAGAGGTCTCTGCTGAGTCTACCCAGCAACCGCAGATGGGATGGAGAATGCCTGGTTCCGATTGGCTCAAATTGTCATGTCGCCTGCCAATTGGCTGTTGCCACGCTCACGGGCTGCCCTTCTGGAAGGTTCTCCACATGTCGGCAAGGACCCAGTCGAGGGCAGCCTACGTAGAGGGGGCAATTTGAGTGATTGCGGGGGGACTGGGGTCTGTACTCGCTCACAGGCTTCATTTAAGGAGCATGGACCCTCTATGACACAGAGAGTACATTCAAGCGTTTGGGTTACCTTAGCAAATTACTGCCCGTTGTCTGACCCATGGTGACTGACCGCTACATTTCAAGCTGTTTTATAACTGGTTTAGTAATATTTACCACACTTTAAAAAGCAGAATAACTGCATGAAGGTATGCATTGTATTATGGATGAGGTGGCCTGAGATACACCTGAACACACATCCACCTGAACATTTTTTCCCATATTTGAGACATATTCAATAATGCCGTCACACTTTTTAGGTAATATTCAGTATTTAATACCTATTATGAGCAGCTATATTTTCAACTGTAGAAAATAAAACATACAAACCAAGTCTGAACTGTATTCATGCTTTTCAATTGCTATATTACTGTATAACATACGAAAATCTTTCAAAGCAAGCTACAGAATAGCGGGTAATAAATTGCGATTCCTGCTGTAGGAAGGTGAACAGAAAGCTCTTGGACCGAGACTCAAAGCCAGACACTGTACTTCCTGTCTTTTAGATCTTCTAACATGTAAATTGACCGTTACAAAGAGGATTAACTACTAGAAGTGTACGACTGAAGCCCAACATTCAGCCCTGCTCTTTATTCACCGCCAGAGCAGACCAGGTGTCCAGAATTCTAATGCTCGGCTCTGCAGTTGGGGTTTATATGATCTGCATACTAAGCACAAGTCACCATTGTTTTCTGGCTTTAATTTATTGGTGGCCTTAACAACTGGCTATTTTACTGCTAATTGTACTTTAAATTGCTAGTACAAAATCAAACAGCAATTGGGACTCTAAACACGCACTTTCATGAAGTACGGTTATTTTTAAAAACTGTTTATTTTATCAGAGAATTAGATTTATGCTCATAAGCTTACCTTGTGGTATTTTAGTTACGTTAATGGCTTAAGCTTATAATTTTTTTTTTAGGAAAGCTGTATAATACGTACTAGAAACGGGATGATGATGTAAGAAAGCGTTTTCAAAAGTTGCAATAATTGAACCACAAGCGTATTGTGTCATTGCAAAATGAAGCCTGGGGCATTTGAGAATCTCCCCTCTTAGCACTTCTTGCAAAAACAGGCCCAAGTATTCCAACAAATTGCATTTTGGAAAATCTGTCTTATATACCAAAAATCACCACATGGCTTCAGTTTGTAGTTGCAAGTGTATCTTGTCCTGGGGCAGAGCTGAGGGCTAGCAGGGAACATGGAGTCCAACATGCCTGACCGCAGATCTGAATGTTATTCTGGTACAGTCTAGTCCATATTTTCTAGGAAGTCATTTCCACTTGGAGGAAGTGAATTTAAACTATATGGCTTGCCAAATATTTTGAGATCTGTCTTGCTGAAAGACACCATGAAATAATAATAGCTAGCTTCTCTCCCTGGAGCTCAGAGCATTTTACAGAACTAGAAAGAGATGCCTCTTTTCAGCTCATTTTTGTAGATGAAAAAACCCTCAGGTTTAAAGATTGTAAGTAACGTATCCTGGGTCACACTAAGCACTCCTTGCAAATCTGGAGGCAGACACTCAATTTCTCATTTCTATCCTGTGCTCCAATAACAAGACCATCATTTTTCAGTAAAACCGAGGGTCATCCTGACCTACACAAAATACAGGGGTTGGCACATAACTCAGAAACTAGATCCACTCTACAGAGTGCAAGACTGCATGCCTACTCCTCCAGGGCCTGGCTTCATTTTTCCACTTCAAAACACGGTCCAGACAGAGTTGACAGAGTTTTTATATTTCTCTATGTTTACCAGATGTGCCGTTGCCCATGATGAAAGTACAATTTCTAATGTTATGGGACTGCAAGGTCAGGAAAATGCAGCAAGAAGTATGGCAGCCATATAGTCAACTCTTGGTTATGTGTGGGTAGTTATTTGGGTTGCTCTGTACTCAACCTTGCCAAGCAAGCTTGAGTCCTTCTGCTCTCAGAATGTCAAACAGTTGTGTTTCCATCCTGTGAAATATGGTCCTCATGTTGCCAGCCATGGAATAGCCTGTGATGCTTCTAACAGCAATGAAGCAGTTTAAAGTGCTTGGAATATAAGAATGAACAAAATGAAAATACAAACATAAACATAAAATTTGAAGCCGAGAAAAAAAATACTAAAACCAAATTGCATCTCAAACTCACATCATAAAAGTAAAACACTGGTTGCAAGTGTCACTTGTAAAATAATAAATTCGTTACAAAATACTTTAGAAGAATATCTTAATGAAATTCTTAAAAATATTAAACCTGGGTTGAAATCTGTAAACATTTGATGGGTTTTAGTATGTGATAAGCAGTAGATTTAAAATTCTCTGGGGAATATGTAAGCTCAGGTATACTCTGGTTTTTAGCTTCCAGAACTTAAATCCTACCCAAATGCATTGGAATCTCTGTAATTTACTTGAATGAACACACCCACTGCTGAAATGCAGATGCCCCCCTTCAGCCTCCTGCCCCGTCAAGAGGCATTCAGTACTTGTTTCATGCCGAGCAGCAACTCAGCAAAGAGTGGGAAAAAATTGTAGGGTTACTTCGACAAATAGTAACCAGGCTGGATTTTCTTCTTTTTTTCCTTTTAACTTTGGCAAAGACATGAAGGTAAATAACCCTACTTTTAAGAATAGTGCTGTAAATATTTTTACGTTTCAGATGAGGGCGAGGGCTTGATTTCATACTTCATTCAAGTGGTACCAGCAGCTATTGTGCTATAACATTGCCGAGACAGTATGTAAGACAATACTTAGCACAGAGAAACTACTAGGAGCTGAAATGCTAACATGGTAGCAACAGCAGCAACATTTTTTCCAAGCTATGACATACAGTTATTGAACCTGTCAGAATAATTTGTTTAGATGACAGACTGACATAGGGTTTGGTTAGTCTATGTAATACCTACAGCATTTTCTCCAATGAGAATGAGTTGAGTCGCTGCAAGGTGACAATTTAAACTATGTTATTGGAAAATCAGCATTGGGCTTGAAAAAAGTTAATCATTCTTGCTGCTACTCCACTTTCAAAGCAAGAAGAATTAAACCATCATTATTTATAAACCCTGACAAGTATAAACAGAGTACTGAAACTACTGAACTTTAAGTTTTCAAGATTCTTGATTATTTGTCTTTAGAAATTTGATACTGTCACGTGACAGAGGCTTGGCAGAGCTGTACTTTGTGCACAGTCATTCTTTTGTTGGTATCTAGAGCTGAATTAAGTTGTAAGCACCGACCTATGATTCTTCCCCATATGTTAGAAGTGCATTGTGGTAAATAGGAATAAGGAAAATACAGTGATTCAACCTGCTCAGATTGAAAGATACATTTATTTTATGAGCGCTTAATTTTAAAGGTCATATCCATATATCATATCTGTACATCATATGTCAAGAATTGTACCTTCTGTCAGCCTGTTCTACAGATTTGGGAAGAAGGTTAGATTGTCACTCTGGCAGATATACATACACATATTTCTATTTTGACAGTGTTGTCAGTTTTCCTGTTCTATGTTCCTTACTTTCACTCTGAAAACCTTAGGGGTAACTCAGCTAGTGTTTGGATTACTTGCTAATAATTCATGTGTCTAAGTTGTGTGGAAGAGATTTCTGTCTTTATCATCTAGAGTAATACACATTTATGTGGCACTTCCCATTGGAAGAGGACTAAGTGCTTTTCAAAGATTTGTGAGCTGAGGTGAGGAAGACTTTTCACTTTTATTTTTGTTAAAGAATAAGGCACAGAAAGACTGTATTTTCAAAACTTTCCCAAATAGCTGTGAATGGTTCATTTTTCAGAAAACTCACTTGAAATATTCATAGTGAGAACCTGATGCTGAGCATCTATCTCATTGCTTTGTTTGAGTGGTAACTGTAGACACTCAGTCCTTTTGAAAATCAAAGAATCAGCTCTCCGTATGATCTATAAAAACGGTGGGCGCTTTTGAAAATTTTGAGCTACAGGGTATCTCAAAAAATACACATTAGTTCTGTGTAATATTCAGGATCAGATCATAACTCTTCTGATTCCAGCCCCAGAAATCTCCTATACTGCCTGTTTATTGCTCTCAAAGAGCTTTTAAATTTGCTATGTGGTGGTCAGCAAAAGGTACAATGCACTTGACGTATGCAGCCCAGCTGCTTTAGCACAAGGAGTCACTCCTTTCCATTATGACTTTGGCATTTTACTGCTGAACAATTGAGTGAAGGGCCTTTTCATGAAAAGCTATTTAGTTTAAGGAGTCAAACAAAAGAACAGAAAGTATATTTTTCTGAATCTATAAACGCACTTTTGAATTTCTAGTTCTTACCAGTCATTTACTAAAGGATAATCTTTCACATCTCCTTTTTCAAGCCCAGTGATAAAGCCAAGTCTGTGAATATGGTAATTTTAATAGCGTGTTTGAAAGTGGTCTGAAATAACTTTAACAGGAAAGCATCTGGCTCCTATTTCTGTTAGTGAGACCCAGAGGCGTGCCCTAGGTGATTTATATGGTTGGGATTGGTCCATATTTCATAGAATGAAATAAAAAGATTCTCATTGAGTAAGATAATTTTACAATGGAAAACTACTCTATAGTTTACCCAACCAACACTGTTAGATTTCAGTGGGAATCATGCATTCATCCGCACATGGAAGAGCGAGAACAGAGAAGAAAGCCCAGAAACATAAACACTGACTCCATCTGTCTCTCTCTGTCTATTTAAGTATAAAGAATTATATTACATACTGGTAATCTAAATAGAACACTAGAGTGAGGAATAACTTTATATAATTGCTAAACAAATGAGAAATAAATAAAATTAAGACTGCAGAGATGAAATCTAAGTTTATTAGGGTCCTGTTGGATCCTAAGCTATACACTTATTTGTATATAGCTATAGATTCTATTTCGGAACAGACTAAGCTGCTTATAGTCATGCAAGAATGTTATAGTTTAAAAGCTATGAAATACTCAGTTTCTCCTATTTAAAAGCCCCAATACTAGAACTCTGAAATTCTGTAGAGATATCTTTACTCAGGGAGAACAACTCAAGAAGATTCATTCAAAAAAGTCCATTAAGCTCTGGGTTACAACAGCTATAGGGCTAAAAATAGCTTCTCTATCTGTGTGGTTCTTTGATTATTCTGTTTAAATAGCTGCAAGTCAAGCAAACCATCTTTATTTAACAAAAATTTAAATTTTTAATTTTATTTAGGCCTCATATTCAAATCTTTGCTGTCATGGGATTTAACTTCTGTTCATTATCAGTCCACAGATTCCCCAAATGTTTGCAGTGTAACTCAGATAAATACAGCTTACAAGGAAACAAGAAGGGAGCTAAGCTCTCTAGAGATCTCTCTTTCAGTCCCGCCCTTTCACTACCCTGTCCATACATCTAACTTTTTACTCAATTTAGCACCGAAGTTGGCTTACCAGTACTGTAAGTGTACACCCCCAGTTACTCTCTATTTACTGAAGTCATAATTTTAAAAGGGGAATGCCTCATTTCCATAATTCTTTCCTCTGTGTAAACACTATTTGTGATAGGTTATTCGCTAAGTTGAAACTTGTTCTTCTGTTTCCACAGCGAAACCCGTCTTTGTGACATAAAATAAATGAAGCCACCTATGCTAAAGAATGTAAAGAAATGCTAAGAAATAATCAACCCCAAGTCCATTCTCCTCCCTTCACTATGGTTTCTCCACCTGTAAAATGAGTAAAAGATACTGAGTTACTTTGTGAAATACTTTCAAATGTGCAGATGGGAAGCACTACATGAGAACTAGGTATTATTTTTTATTACAACTAATGTAAGTGATATTGAGTAAAATCTACATTTTGGGAGACTAGCTTACACATGGAAGTTTTGCCAATTTAGACACCCTGCAGAGATGCAGGTAAGCGTAAAGATACATTTACTTTAATCTCATTTCACAACATAACCTGTCCAAGCAGCTTTACAATACTCAGTAAGTGAGTATTTGACAATCTGAGCTTACAGCAGCATTCTTTCAAACTCTAATAGGAGGCAGGATTCTGGATGTGTAATGAATGACATTAGACAGTCTGAAAAGACCTGCCTGAAAATTTGAAAATGTTCACAATAATCTGGATAATACATGCAATACACATACACTTTTTTACTGTACACATGTCCCCTGATATCATTCTTTGCCTTAAGAATTGAAAAAGAAGGCATAACAAAAGTTTCCGGACTTCCATTGATAATGCTGTCTTCCAGTAGACGTGGGTTTAACTGTACTTTCAACATTCCAGGAAAACTCTTTTAATGTCTTTTTCCTCTGTTCAGATATCAAAACTCTTTATTTAGTCCAACCTACCTTTCAGTAGAAGCAATATGTGTTTTCATGTCTGACGTACAGAATAAAATACTACATGCTATAGCAGTGAAATGAGTAATACTGACCTCTACAGCAGAATATAAAACAAAACTGTAGTATCTCTTTATATGAATGTTAATTTATTAATATTAATGAATTTTAAAATATTGTCATTCTTCAAGTTGTGAACATCATCTATAATACATTTTCTTAGCGGTTTTGGTTTTTTGCTTTGGTGTCTTGCTTTTACATATTTGGACAAAAAAATGTAGTAATCACTTGGGTCATAAGTAATTTGCAGTCCATTTTCTTGCCTAATTCTTTCCACCGGGATGACACTAATCCATAGAGAGTGCACATGAAAATGTAGCCTGCCAAGTTAGTGAATAAAACAGAAACCAATCCCTACCCTTTACTGGAACTGGAAGCTATAAATTCTGTGAAGACTCAGCTGTGACTTTGTTACAAGTTTCAAGTAGTTGGCTACTGTGCAGGTGTACTGCCTCGGGATCACATCTGAAACCAAAACATAAATCAAAGTATTGTAATTCGATTACTAGGTTTCCTCTATTCCATCTCTTTAAAGATGTCAAAACCACTACCCTTGCCTTAAGCAAAACAACTACCCTTGCCTTTTTTGTACCATTCTATAAATTTGCTGAACATACTTTTGTCTCAATGCATATAAACTGTTCTAAATTAAATAAGAAACCATAAATAACATACATCTCATCCCAGATTCAGATTTACTTGCAGATTCAGATTCCAATTACATTTAGATTTATTTTATCAAATGCTTTTGATTAACATAACAGTTCATGCTTTGTTCTTTGTGAAGATCAGGAAGATTTTTTTCCATTTGAGAAGACAGTATTTCTGACTAGCTAGGTGAAGAACCTACAGCAAAAAATGCAATGCAATGCAAACATTTCCTGCTAAGAATTATTTGTGAATGATAAATATTAACAGATTTGTTTGTTGTTTCTGATATTAACTAATCGGTTGTTCATAAAATTACAGATTTTAAACTGATTTTCCAAATGCTTTTAATATTTCTTCACTAGAACAATTTTTATTATGGCTGGTACACAAACTCACATTGAATTGTTTCTGGATGGATATCTATTCTACAGAAATGCTTTTAGCAAGCTTCGTGAATATTCTGGGACATATACTGGGGAAAATTTAAATTGATATGAATCTTCTCATTACTGTCTTTTTTTCTGATGAACAAAGCAAAAATATATTTTATGTGCCTGTCCAAATAAACAGTACTTCATGACAGATACCAAAAACTACCTTCAATACATTATCTGCTGCATATTTGTGATATTTGCTTCATGCTAGGCTTCATAGAAATATAGCACTTCCCTGCCATCTAGTTTACTAGTAGACTGTGCTAGTAAAGGATGGAGACAAACCTAAACAGAGCACAGCGACATACTGTCTGAAGCTCCCCTATGGCAGACCAACACATATTATAAAAAATTACTGCAGGAATTCAGCCAATGAAGCTGGGTTGCCTGCAGCTTCTAAAGATCTGAAAAAAACATAAAAGGTAGGCAGAATTAAAGAGGAAAATGAGACAGGTATGTAACTTCCTTATGTGCTCTGAAGTACAACAAATACCAACAGAAGGGTGGGGATGTCCTTCAGTAAACTTTGTTCCACTAACATTTTAGTAAGTGGACAACAGTGACAAGTGTTAGCAGAATTCGTGTCCTCCAGCAATACAAAATCAATAATTTACACCTACTCCTATTAGTTGTCCAAGTAGTTAGAGATTACATTTTTATGCATTATATTAAGTATAAGTAAGTCACACGTGTTGGTTTTGGGCACCTCCCCATTGGAAGTTTTACAAAATTTTATATTCTTGTAGGAGGACTTGAAACCATGGATATAAATGCATGCAAAAATGGGCAAACAAGGTATATAGGAAGAGGAAATTGGTCTTTATTAGACCAACTGATAAAGTTGGAAAAAACAGACAAATGTTATACTTTTTTACTTTGTGTTTACTTGTTTTTAAATTATTTTTATAGAACTATATCTGTTTCACCCTACTAAATTTGATGATTTTCCCCTTGCAGTTTTTCCTTTAAATAACTGGGCTTTTTCTGAGATCTTGGTTTCAAAATAAAATTCATTAAGGTTCTCGAAGTCTCTCAGATAGAATAAGACAAGTTGAAAGTTTTGCTCGTGTTTGAATCTTCCAGATTTCTTTTTATAAAACCATTAGTTCTAGCAAGTCAGAGCATGTCTCCCATTTATGTTCTGAATTTTTCAATTGTAATTTCATTGCAGTATTCTGCAAATTTCCCTGCAATATCAGCCTTATGATTGATTTCTTTAATAATTTTGTATGTAAGATTTTCATTTCAGTGGCAGGAAAAAAATTGGGACAGAATCAATCTCCATATGTAGCACTAGCACATGATATTAATATTCAGATTAGTGGAAAAGGTAGGGTCAGCTTCCCTTTTTTTGATGGAGTTTAATTCTGAGAGTGGTAGCTCTTGTTCCTGGCATACTATAATGATCTGTTATTCCCTTTAAAATACACTTCCATGCGGACTTACTTGTCTGCATACAGCGGATAAAGCGAGCACAAGAATCCACAAAGAGGAATTAAGGAGCCTGGTTCACACATCTCTTCCATTCCACAGAGGCTACCCAAACTGAGCAGCTACGCAGCTCGCTTCCAGCCCCAGCAAGTCAGGAAGCTGAGGGAGGATGCATTCTGTCTGAATATTTTCAGGTGCCGTTGAGATCCCTTGTAGCTGATTTTTTTTTTTTTTCAGATACAACTGAACACTGATAGTTTCATACTGAAAGCTATTATACCACGTTACATCTTTGATATAATAAAACCCTCGCATGAAATGCAGCTAAATTACCAAGAAAATGCTAGGCCTTTTTAGTTGGTTTTTGTATTTATAGCAATTGCAACTTCTGAATGTGAACTTCAAAATCCCTAGGAAGAGGAAAAAAATAGAAGGCTCATTCATGGAAGCATATGGGCCTATGCTACCCTGTCACACAGCAGAAATGAAGAGCAAAATCATGAAGCAGATTCTAATAACTATTACTTTTCTCTGTGCACTGGTACATTACAAACAGGCCTGAACAGTAATTGCAGAAAAATGCAATAGCAGAAAGTGTGATTTTTGTTTTGACTATACTGCAATAAAGTGAGACCCATCACCTGTAACTGAACCCTGTTACTCACAATGACCCAGGGAACCTCTATTCATTTTTATGTGCCACTTAAGGATAGTGAGTACTCATTTTTTCAAAAAACCACTTCCTTCACTCTCTGGTAGTGACAGGAACTGCCCGCAGGGCTGCTGTTTGTGTGCTCGACCACTTCCAACTTTTGGTCACATAATTCATTTGTTTACAATTACTATGGCAACGATGACTGCTATGGAAACTCCTAATAAACTGCCAGGAGAGGAGAGGAGAGGAGAGGAGAGGAGAGGAGAGGAGAGAGGAGAGAGAAGAGAGAAAAGAGAAAACAGAAAGGAGAAAAAAAGAAAGAAGAAAAAAGAAAAGGGAAAGAAATCAAAGAAAACACATCTTGCACTAAACTGGAGGAAGATAAAACATTTTTATCTTCAGTTCACTTGCTGGAGGACCAGATTCCATTCTCCTTTCTCACTCAGTGAGTTAAGGCACAGGAATGATTATGGAGAAAAAAGCTAGCAGAAAGAATCAGACTATCTGAATTTACCCCGTAAGCTTAAGTTTCCCACTTCCGCAGAGCTCTTTTCAACTCTCACTATACTGCTGACTGAAAAAACTTCTTTTAATAGATCTGAGTTTAAAATCAGCCATTATCACTGTTTTTACAAGTTACATGGATCATACAATTCTTAGTGTACTTAGTTTCACAAAACTCCTGTACAAACAGTCCAGTGAGCTGGGCAAGCATTTGCAGACGGAAGACTGAGATACAGAAAAACGTAAAGGACCAGACACTTGGCTGCGTGCATACGGTGTAATGAATTGCAGTCAACAGCAAAGGCATAATACCACTTTTGCCATGGCAAACGTGAATTAAATGCATTACCTTATATTTGAGAAATTCTGTATGAGAGACATCATGGTATTTTAAAGCCTAAATTAAAAGTCACGGAACCCAAATCTTTTACAGGAGTATTTCATCACTAGTGTGTTCAGTCTCAGAAGTTTAAAACAAACTGTATATGTTATTTTTGTTCATATAATAAACAGTTACCAGCATGGCCATATTTATAAAAGTTCTAAGTTTCAATTTAAACTTTAAGTTTCAAATTAAACTCCAGTTTACAGTGTGGAAAAGACTATTTTCCACATTAAAAAAATTGATATTTCTTAGCAGGTTGCGTCTGTTGGTTAGACAGAAGACTTTTCAACTAAACAGGCCCTGCTAGCTTTAGGTTTATTATATATTATGTAGAAGTGGTAAACCCTCCCAGAAAGGGTCAACATCCTTATTAAGTTATGTTCACAGAAATCCTAATTGAAGAAGAGAAGGGTGCACATTAAGTCTGAGTAAGAATGCAGTTTGAGGATAGGGCACCACACTCTTACGACCTTTGAAAACTGGAATGCAGGACCCTTCTGAGAGCACCCAGTAATTCAGTGAAAATCTTAAGGGTGTCCAAGCGGTAACAGGATACTTCAACTACCTGCACGGACAAGTCTGGAGGCTGTGATATGTGAAAGGGAGATCTGTAGGTGAGTAGACTGGAGGTTCTTTGACATCAGGGACAGCAGGGAAAGTACCTAAACAGTCCCTTCTCCCAAGTAACAAGTGATAGCACAAGAGAAAATGGCCTCAAGTTGTGCCAGGGGAGATTTAGATTGGATATTAGGAAAAAATTCTTCACCAAAAGGGCTGTCAAGCACTGGAACAGGCTGCCCAGGGAAGTGGTTGCATCACCATCTCTGGAGGTATTTAAAAAATGTGGAGATGTGGTGCTTAGGGACATGATTTAGTGGTGCACTTGGTAGTGTTAGATTAACGGTTGGACTCGATGATCTTAAAGGACTTTTCCAACCTAAATTATTCTATGATTCTATGATTCCAAAAGTCTCTCCCAGAGCATTTGCAATGTATCATCTCTCTTGGGTACAAAAACAGTGGGGTTTTTAATTTGCTAAACAGAAAAGCAAGAAATGGCAACTTTTTTTCTTCTCATAGCCATTTTCAAGAAATCTTTATGTGGCTTGCAAAATAAGCAGCACGGGATTAACACACAAAGCTGTTTCTAGAAGTAGCATATGCAACTATTAAGAATACCTGTTTTGTTAGTGTATTACTTAGTAGGCCTCAGTCCTCAGTCTTGGAAAGAATTTTAAATTAAAGAAAGAATGCAATTTTACAACTCACAGCCACAATTAAGAATAGTTAGCAATGGAATTATAAAATATAAGGAGTCACAGATTTGCTTGCAAATGCAGTACTCTTTGAGTTCCCCAGTATTTCTCCAGGATGTCAAATCACACTGCCCAAACAGACGTTTTCTTCATGATTGATTTTATGTAGAGGAGCTAATGTTGCAAGAATAAGATGCCATACAGAAGTCTAAAGAGAAGCTTTCTTTCTGCAGCATTTTAAATCCCTGAATATAGATTGTCATTACACATAAATCATGTAAATTAAAACCTGTGTGAACATGAAACAATTTTACTGTCACTAATACCTGCTCAACTCTTAAAAGCTAGTGGAATCTAGTTAGACAAGATCAACAGAAGAATAAAGATGTTCAAGTGAGAGCTGGGATGAAATCTACAGCCTAATGTATGATGGCTTAGTAACTGCTGGATGGTGATATAGGGGAGATTTAAGGTACAGAATTATGAAGGAGAGACACATTATTTTATGGTTATGAAAGGACATTATAGTGAAAAAGCTCCATAAAAGTAACTTTGCTATGGGCATGGTCTCTTGCAGAAAATATTTGAAAGCAGCTGAAACAAAATACTAAGTAATACACTGTAGGAGACTGAGCTAGATCCTTCCCTCCGCCTGCTCAGTACACTGAGAAAGTAGTAAAAGGGCAGAATAAAGAAAGAACAATAAAAGAAATCCACATCATCTCCTTCCATCCTGTAGAGAATTTTTACAGCTGTAAAAATGGGGGTCCTTTGTAGAGCAGACCTATCAGGCAGCATGACTCCTGTGCCTGTTGTGCTCTCTGGAACCAGAGGTGTGGGGGACACAGAGTCATGCAATCTCCATTGAGTCTTCTGTCTGTCCTTAGGTATCTGCCATGTTTGGAGAATAGGCACTGTTCTCAGTTTTTTCTACTAGAGAGCATCCCTCCCCTACAGCCCCAAAAGAAGGATGGTTCACCTACGCGCGTCCTTGCTCAGACTCTCCTATTCTGCCACCTTCTTTTGTAAGGGGATCATTTAGGCAAAAAGTCTCTTGCCTGCATCTCATCTTTTAGAGTTATTTCCAGCTGTTCTCCCCAGCTTGCACATTGTGCCTCATTCATAGCTGGCTCCTATCAAATTCTTTAAATGCTTTATGTTCATCACTTTCTTAAACAAAAACATACTACTTGCATATAACCTAGCTGTATTAGCAGGATAATCACCACCACTAAACACACACTCCAGCATTCCCGAAGGAAAGCTTGTGTCTTTCCAGCATAATGCCAGGTACTTTCTGCCTTCTAGAAGCTCTCATAAAATAAGAGGACAGGTTGTTAGGTAGTACTTGACATTTACCACAAGAAGACAATACATCATAGGGCAAAACAATAACTGAAATTGGGAAAGTACCTGTGGCAGAATTGATTCCAAGGCGGTGTAAGAGGCAGACAGAGAAGACAGTTGTTACTCTGCACCTTCTGCCTCTGAACAGCTGTTATGCCTAGATCATTTCATATCAATAACTATCAGTGGCAAATACAGTAGCAAATCTTTCACCTTCACACCAAAAAGAGATCTTTCCAAGGCGTACTGGTATGAAAGGGAGAATCCAGCTGTTTACACCCAGGTTTTCCGAATGCTTAATTTACACACAATGAAGGTGCAAGTTAATTAATTACATAAAATTAACATTTTTTTCAAAGCATTGTGACCAAGAGGGTAATTTTTATATTAGTATCTTTGTAAACAGGAATCTAAACTCAGGATTTATGTATAAGACTCAGGGAAGCCATTTATTCCACATACATTTATAATAAACTGTTAGCAAACAAACAAACAAACAAACAAACCAAAACCTAGCTGAGAAAGTAATATAGTCAGTAAGGAAAATCAAATTATGTTATAGTTTTTATATATTATATATAATTATTGTTTTATATCAGATGATGCCACATACTGGTATCAGTTAGCATTGTTCCAAACCATAGGCTTATTTCAAGAACTGTTCTCTGAAAACCATCTTTAAGTGATGTCAGGTCTGAGATGGCATGATACAAATTACCTGAACTTCTTTACAGATAAAAGTAAAAACACAGAAATATTCCATTCCTTTTCTCCAAATCCCCCATTGCCCCCACTAAAATGAGTTGCTAAAGCTTCGGAATACTTTCTATAATGTTTCCTGAGCTGTCCTCTAATCTCATTCATTGGGCGAGATCCAAAAAATGAGTTTGATATTGAGATGCTTATGCTTCAGTGCCTAAAAGTTAAAATCCAAGGTGCTGATAAATTCCCTATATAGTGACTGGGAGGGAGTGACATATCTAGACAGCAGCTAGTGTAAGGAGAAGACAATACTTAACCCAGGTGGCAGGAAATGCTAAGGAAAAAAGTGGTCTGGAAGGCTGTTCCTTGCCTGTCTGAAAGCTGCAGTTGTGAAACTTCAGTTCAGAGCTCAGAGCCCTTGGACACATGTTACTGCTGGCACTTACGCATTTGCCTGGGGAGCTACTTCCAAATCAAGGAGGTGCTTGAGCTGAAAACTTGCAATTTTGTTAGTGATGCCACAAAGTTAATTCTCAGCCAGATCAGTCCCCAAAACTGGCCAACTGTTTAGCTTGGTTGGAATTCATTCTGGCAAATAAGACTTTGGGCAGCAGCTTGAGCAAAGGCTTAAAGAAATTAAGAAACTGCAGCTTAAGGATATGGTATACTGGTACAGTTAAGTGCACCTAGTAGCTGAATGCTGCTAACAGGCAGAACAGCTCTCCCCTTGGTCCCTGTTGGTCTGTTTCTACTCCTTCCCTTGCATTAGCAATGGTGCCTTCTTTGACACTTCAGTGATCCGGGTCAGGAAGCTAAACTGACTTAAGCTAACATTATAGAGGGGAAAAAGTTACATTCCTATCAGATCTCACCACTGTCTCCGCATCTACTTAGATACTATGCAAAACACTGAGGAGTGCGGTGGGGGTCAGAGAGGTGAGGTGAGGGCAGGACACACAGGGAACAAAATGGGGACAGGCTGGGCTAACTGCTAGAGCAGTCAGAACAGTTTGATGTAGATGTTAGATCACTTCAGCTGTTAACAGCAAAGAGCAAAGCCATGCATTTGAGTACTGGCACACAGATCATTGTTTTTTCCTAACAATGTAAAAGACTGTACTTTTACCTTTAATATGGCAGGCTAGCATGATTTGAGCATTTTCCTTGTCAGAAACCATCGGTTGTGTTCAATATCCCCCTGTGAGATTTTGAGTGATTGCAGGGTTTTTTTATTTTGTTCTTACATCACACATGAGAGACAAATGTGAAACAAGAGCACAAGAAATGTTTATTCTGGAGTATTTTGGTCTTCATAGAGTCAGTAAAGATATCTAAGTAAAGCATTCTACTGTTCATCAGAAGGTAGCTACACAATCATGTGGAAACAAAAAATGAGATTTTTTAAAATGTATATGCAGTTAATTTTGTAAAAGATCAAAGCTCCCTCTATAAGATGAATTCATTTTGCACTGTGTTTTCTAAAATGTTTTAATGTTTGTTCTGCCTAGAAGTATAGTCTGTTGCAATACAAGAACAGATACATTTAAACAGATTTTTTTTTATTCTGTCTGCTCCATGCACTACAGCTATGACCTATCTTCCTGTTCTTTGGGCTCTTACTTTAGTTTGGATACACAAATCCCTGAATAGTGAGTACAAAATACTGTCCCTTTTTTCACTTTCCCTCAGGTTTGCAAGTTAATATGCAACATTAGTTAGCCCTAAAAATGTTTCTCCAGGTTTTAAGGCATTCAGCCCATTGCCTACTTATTGTTAGAAGTCTTTATAGACATCCAAGTGCTAACAAATGCAAAATAAAAGAACCTGTTTTTCATGTTGCCAGAGGAAAACTTCAGACCAAAGGAAAAGCAGGAAAAGAAGTATTTGTTCAAGATTCTCTAAACTTCACTGAGGACATGAGTTCTAGTAATGGCATTTCTTGCGTTTTCACACACATCCCTTAACTGAAACAATTTATGTGTAAGTAAAATTATAGTGTGTAGTCATTGCTAATGCTTTCATGGAATCATAGAATCATACAACAGTTGGGGTTGGAAGGGACCTTTAAAGGTCATCTAGTCCAACCCCCCATGCAATGAGCAGGGACATCTTCAACCAGATCAGGTTGCTCAGAGCCCTGTCTAACCTGACCTTGATTGTTTCCAGGGATGGGGCATCTACCACTTCTCTGGGCAACCTGTGCCAGTGTTTCACCACCCTCATTGTAAAAACTTTCTTCCTTATATCTAGTCTGAATCTACCCTCTTTTAGTTTAAAACCATTCCCCCTTGTCCTATCGCAACAGGCTTTAATCATGTTATGCAGATACCAAAGTCACAGCTTCTATGATTTCTCATTTTACCCCTTCAGAAGGAGAAGTAGAGTAGGAGTACTTTTCAAACATTAATCAAATAAGCCCGGTTTTCTTTTTTGCATCTCTCATGACTCTATGTGTGGTTGCAGGAAAAGAATTGTAACCTTAACAATGTTGGGGAGGGCTAGTAAAATATATTTAAACCTCTTCCCTTCTTAGTTCCCATCTTTGGCAAAATCAAAAGTAGAATTTAGGCACTCAAAGTGTAATTTGTGCAGAATTTAAACGCCTATGTTTGTGACAAGCAACATCTGCAGTACCAAATGTTTTAAGCCAAAACTTTTTACCTGTCTAAACTTGATATACTCTGCATTCCAGATGCATTATCAGCTATCCAACTCTCACCTGAGGCCACCTGGAACCCACAGCAAGACATCCCTGTGTCTATGTCCTCAGAAAGAAAAAAAAAAGTGTGCTCTGCAGTACAGAGAATGAAGCTAATATTTGCCCCGAGATGGAAATTCTAAGTGAAGGAAAGAATTTGTCCTGAGGGTTTACGCAGCACAGAAATAGGTGTAAATTATCTCATTCTTATCTTCTCCAAATTTGCCCCGGTAATTAGAATTCCTTCTAGACCTCTGAATTAGGATATCTCAGCACTAAATTATTCCTGTAGCTGGCATGACTAGTTTCCTAAGCCTCTTTTATTCACAAGATCAGACTTTTCCTAAGTTGTTGCATGATAAAATATAAGTTTACAAAAATACAAAGACAGAATAGAACACTCTCTCTAGTTCCATCTCCTAATATTCTCCAGGAACCTTTAAGGAAGTACAGTGGCAAAAGTTTTCTAATTAAATCCTGTTGAAACTTGACTTGTTCAGAGCATCAATTTTGTATACATTTAGGTCTGTTTCTGTACAAATTTTTAACTTCTTTGATTTTTATAAATTATGCAAACCCGATTCTGGTGTTTATGAATTACATGTACTACTCCAAACCTTCATGCACAAATGGCTGAAAAGGACCCAGCCACCTAACATGCTGAAAGAAGTTACCAACCAACCAAAGAAGTTGTTAGCATTTAATAGTTATGATCTGACAGATGTGTCTAACATGGAAGAACAGAGCAAAGAACCAAGATGTTCATAATAGCTTTAAAAACTGAGATCTAAGAGTTTGAGAACAAAAGGGACATGCCACCTGAAAAAAAAAGAAAATTTTTAAACTCCTTACCAGTTGACAGTGAAAGGAAATATGCACAAATAACAAAGAAAACACTATAATCTAAGGAAGAAGCCTGAAGCAAGGAGTGAAGTCTTTGTGCATATTAAACACTGAATGGACGTTTTCCCAAATCCCAAAAGTGGTAAGGAAACGAGACACAAAACTGTATATCGATATTTCACGTATTACACAGTTTCCTCTGTCTTTCACAAGACAACTGACCCCCCCTTCCCCTGCAAATTCTAATTCATTGTTGGAATATAACAATGGCTGTACTAGGTCAGACTGAAGATCTCTCTAGCGCAATATTTTGTTTCCAGTAGTGGCCAAAAAGAGGATCCTTATGGAAGAGTATAAGAACAGAACAAACATCAAAGAACAGAGCAAGCACACAGTGACTTCCCCATCCACTCACCCAGTGTTACCGCCTTATAGTTGCTCCAAGTCTGTCTTAGAGGAATATACTAAAACCAGAATACCCTAAGACTGCACCACGAGCAGGGTTTGTTTTTTAAGCAAGCCAGGGAATTTTCAAGGTGTCCAACCCTGCATGGAGAATATTAGTGGTGAAACGTAGGACCCTCAGGGAGGTGTCATACAGAGAACCTGTGCTTAAATTATGAGACTAGTAACCAAAAAAGCCCTTCCAGTCATTTGGTCATTCAGACCAAGAAATTATGTGCATTTCCCCCCAAAAGGAACACTCAGCCCATGTTCTAGTAGGAGCCAGAGGAAACTGATAATGTCCCTTGAGCTTTCCAAGTCCTAGGCTTAGTCACAGACCTACCTTAGGGGGAGGAAATCTTACTCTGGTGCTTGGCCAGAGTTGTTATTTACAGCTCAAAACTCAACAGGTAACATGTTGAATATGAATTTTATTAAACAACATCTAGCTGCACGTTTCATATAACTTATGAAAAGACAGGAGAATATAGATTTTATACCTGTACAGAACTTCTTAACGTACAGACAGCTAGCAGAAGGCCATAGCAAATTCTGCAGGAGGAAAGTAGCCAGAACACCCTCTCATTCCAGGCTCTGCAAAGATCTTGCCTAAACTGCCAACAGAAGAGAGATACAAAGACAGAATCTGATTTGCTGTATAGTGGCAGACCCAGTAAAGGCCAATGTTATCTAACGGCTGTCTCCATTGACTACTTTGACCAGTGCAGTTTTTCATTACCGTCCTAAAATTTTGCCCTGGTTTTATTTTATTTTTTCAGAGCTTATGATAATGGGAAAAGCTCTGAAAGACTGCATGAAACCTAGGGAAGAGGAAGAAAGGGAAAATATGACATAAAGGCTATATAGTGCCACAGCAGAACTCTCATCTACATGACTAAATGTCCGTCCCCCCTAAAACAGGGTAATATAACAGTCCCTGGCAAGTTTTGCATCCTGACCCATGCCCAACCACAATATATGGAAAATCATTAGCTGGTCCATTGCCAAAACAATGTCAGGTAGTGTTTCAGTTAAGCAGAATGAACAGCTACAGATCAGTACTGCAACTCATATCCTGCTCCATTTATCAAACAGATGTTGTGATACCAATGCAGTAATTCATGTTATTAAGTTCTAGGAAAAAATAGAAATCCAAATTTAGGGGAGATGTTCCTAGCACTTAAAGACTGTATTCATGACTTAGTGTAACAATGATGAAAACTTGTTACTGCATCATTTATGGAGGGAAATTTAAGCAGCCTCTGTTGCACTATGACAATAAACACATAAAGATGCAAAAGAGCATTTTAATTTTGTCCTTTGAGAAAAAAACAGAAATTTATAAAATCATTTCTAATGTTATTCATGATGGCATCACAACCATCTCCAGTACTGGAGAAATTTTCCTGCATGTGTGATGCTCCCCTAATACTAATAAGTAAATAGAGAGAAACCTCTATAACTACCCACTTAATTATCACCTTGTACTTCAATTCAATTTTGTACAAGCTTTCATCAAAAAAAACCTTTCCAGGTCAATTTAAATCTATGCAGCTGGGATGATCACTAAAGGCAGGTTTCACTGGATATATTGTATCTCTGCTATTAAATCTTTTTTGTTATTTCAGAACTAAACTGACTCACTTTTTTTCTTCACCACATACTTGCATTGGTTTAAGTTTACTGTGAATAAATACTGTTATAGTGACTGAGATACAGTTATATTGATGGTGAAATGAACATCTGGAATGCAAGAAGCAAAATGCCAGTGCCCTACAAGATGAGTATTTTTTCTCACTGTTTTAGTAATGAAGGCTTTGCTTTGTGTATTCCTTGTATGTCACTCTTTACATTTTCCAAAAGGACTGTGTGGCAGTGTGAGAAATTCACTTCCAGCACAAGTACATCCCCTGTGGGCTACACGCAGTCTGCCCTGCTGGAATTCAAGAGCAAGAGAATGGAAGGATACTGAGTCTGTTTTATGGCGATGCACATCTCAGGCCAAGTTTAAATAACATCATGTTCACTTCAGCAAAATGTAAATAAATTCAGTAGCTCAAGACAGTTTTGATCCCTGTTACTCTTTTGAGCTGGCTTATGGTCTTTACCTGTGGTATGCTGCTGCCCAAATTACATTCTACTATGTCTTTCAGGGTAATGCCCTCAAGACACAATGACACTGTGCAAGGTCAACAGTATGTCAACAGAATAACAGATTTGTGTGATTTAAGGCCTTGCTGCTCAGGGCCTTGTCCAGTCAGGTTTTGAATATCTCCACTGATGGAGAGTCCACAATCTCTCTGGTCTCCTATTCCAAAGTCTATCACCTTTGCAGTAAAAAAACCTACTCTCATATGAAGTCAGAATTTCCTTTGTTCCAACGTGTGTCCATTGCCCTCTTGTCCTTCCACTGTGCACCTCTGAGAAGAGTCTGCACACATCTTCTCTACACCCTCCCATATTTGAAATATTTTAAGGCAGCAGTAAGATCTACCCCCTTTTGTCCTCTCTTTTAAAGGCAGAACAATCCCAGTTCTCTCCTTGTACGTCATATGCTTCAACCCCATGACCAGCTTTAGAGCTCCCTGCTGGACTTGCTCCAGCATGTCAATGTCTTTCTTGTACTGAGGAGCCCAAGACTTGATTGAGTAGTCTGAATGAGGTATCACTACTGCCAAGTAGAGGGAACAAATAGGTTCCCCTGACCTACCAGCTACACTCTAAAAGTCATCTTCTTAATGTGGTTGGCATTCTGCAAGGGCAGAATGTGAAAATATGTTACTACTAACAGAGGTGAAGACACATATGCACTGACACTGAGCTACAAGGCCAGGAAAAACAAAGGTTCTGTTTTGATTGTACACTTAAATGTATCATCAGGCCTTTCTTATTCAAATTTCAAACAAAACAATTATCCATCTCTTGTACTTAACTGTCCAGCTTAGGAGACATTCTCCATTCAAGATGGCCACTTACTCCTTAGCCCCAAAGGAAAAAAATAATACAGACAGTATTTGATCCCAATGACTAAAGAGTGCAATAGGAAAAAAATGGTTCAAGGGGAGAAATATAATGAGAAGCAGCAAGGAGGAGTAATGGCATGGGAAGAAAGGAGGAGGAACTAATGAAAGGGCAAAATGGGAAAAGGTAGGGGAAAGGGCAAGAGAATTATTGTAGACGTGAAAGGTAAGGAAGAAATAGTCTTTTGTCTTTATAAGCATCTGGAAAGTCTGGCAACACTAGCAAAGGCCTCTTCTCAAGCTCTACTGCAAAAACAGACCCTGCTGACCCCCTCTTTCAAACCTTTTTAAAGTTCTAAATGCTATAAAATCTATCCTAGTGTTTCAAATAAACTCAGTGACCGCTTGCAGTGCGTGAATCCTTGATCAGTATTTTGGCTCTGCATAATCAACTTTCCGCAGTACACTGAGACTCTGGCATTGCTTCACAGCAGCCAGTGCCAGCAGCAACCTGAGTTTCAACCATTTTAAATTTGGGAGCATTAAGAATTTAAATCTAAATCCAGTGACTTCTTTGGCCTAAAGGAACATTTTATGCTTTGATTTCCTTTTTTAACAAAAACATTCAACAAGTCTAGCAATTGTCCCTAAACCAGCTGATTTTCTGTTAATTTCACTTTTCAGCTTTCAAATTTTGTGTTCAAACTACCCCTCCTATTTTTTAGCCATTTGCCCCAACAGGATCAAACAGGGCATTTTTTGTAACGAACTCCTTTCTCCATGACCACAGCTTTCACTGTGGACAGCAAGAACGTTGCAAATAGGGCTTTATTTATTTATTGTATTTGTTATATAACACCCATCCCCATGTATCTGGCTGTCCTACAAAAGTTAAAGACAAGAATAAATAAAATAAGGCTATACCCAGTGGCCAGAGAGAAGCAGCTGTTCTGCCAAGAGAAGAGCCAAGAGAAAACAACTCAGAGAAAAAGAACTGCTGAGAAAATCAAGATAAAATGATCAAAGATGCACTGTCCAGAAAGGTCAGCAGAGTTTATTATCAAGGCTTTTGCATGCCCTGTCTGCTTGATTGCTGTATATACACATTTTACAGTCAGCCCTGGAGACTAATGCAGGTGGAGATGCTGTGCAAACCTATCAATGGAACTAAAAAATGCTCTGCAGCTGTTCAAAAGTCACAGCAGTGTGAAAAAAGAAAGAATGACAGTTTACATTCATTTATTAGAGACATTGCCATAAACAGTTATGTAAAAGTTGCTGTGATTGCACAGCAGGAACCAAACAAAAGTAAATTAAAATTAAGTTTACTATTAAAAATAAAAGTAAATATCAAAAGTATTGTAGAAAGGTAAGTTTTCCATAGCGACATCTACATTCCAGAGAATTCAAAAAAATTATTAGCACTCCATTTATTTCTAACCCTATTGAGTCTCTTATACAGCCATTACTAAACTGTATTTGAAATATGTCATTCTACAAAACAGTGGGGTGTTCATTATTCTATTTGTTTAACATACCAGAATGCAGAAAATGGATTAATTTTGAACCCCAGCAGTACAGGCACATGAACTTAAATTCTCGGACAGTACAAATGCCAGCCAGAGCCTCCCAGCTTTTTAGTCAGTGTGACTACATGAAGATGTGGAACTCTGCCTGGAAGACGTACAGACAAGATCAGTTTATATCTGAGCTGACTTATGTCATTTGTACTACTGGGCAGGCAATGAGACTGTTCTGGTTTTTTGCTGTTGCTTTTTCTTCACGTTCCCTGCTGACCTGGCATGTTCCACTGGAGATACCTACTCGTACAGCAGCAGAATATGAGTATTTTAGGGCACATATGCGTCCTTTCTGGCCGCAGCTGTGCCAGCTCAAACAGCTACAACTCCTATTCATCCCTGGCTACTCAGGGGTTGACCCCTTGCAGTGTTCACCACACTTTCTGTCCTGCCAGCAGAGCTTCTCTGCAAGCACCTCCTAAAACATTCCAGTCAAACTGAGTCAAATTCACAGGATTCAGTGGGAATCTTACATGTATGTCTAGTTCCTAAATAAATCCTAAGTTCAAAGCAGCATGCATCCAGGCTAATTTATAGTAAATAAAATACACAAAGTCATGACACCATAAATATTACCTGTTGTTATAAGAACAGGTAATCATCATCAAAATCCTAAGCACAATTAAAATTCCTTCTATGATGATATTGTGCTTTGCAAAACCTTCCTCTTAAAATTCCAATAAATAATTGGAAGTTACTTTATTTCCACCAAATCCCTCCGTAAGGCCTCAAGCTCCTGGCAAATTTCCAGTTATGAAGATTTTTTGGCTTTTTCCCATCCTTGTATTCCTTTTAATGCTCCTTCCTTCCCAATCTCCAGACTCAGAAGAAAAAAAAGAAACAGAGTGCATTCCATACAACTCTGACAGCAGGGCCAATTCCCCAACAAACTGATTTGTTTGGTACAACCTACCCTTATTCTGTGTCTTCAGACAGAAAGTGCTTCAGGGCACAGTCTGTCTCTTTTCTCTGTTTAAAGGACACAAAAGGCCCAACCCTCGCTGGGAACCTGGACGCTATCTAGATCCTAACAGATGCTTTGATCTCCCTCCATTACCAGGCCACCCCTACAGGACACTGGGCTCAGACTGCTGAGGCTCTTCTACATTTGCCATCAGACATTAAATCCATAGACAAAAGAACAAAAGTTTCTTCTTCTTCTTCTTTTAAAAAGACTCCTTGTCCTTATTCTGCCTGTATGTCGGCCTAAGCGTTACAATCTCTGAATCTGTGCTCATGATTTACCGCACACAGGACCCTGTAGTTGCATGCAGCCTAATATGAGCTGGCCCAATAGTCAGAAACCAAACCTCCCAATACACACATTCAAATATGGAATTTTGAACACGCAAAAATTGCAGATACAATAGTCATAGTGGTAAGTACATGGAACACAAATCCCTGTGAGCATTTTGACTCCACTGTCCATATGGAGTTATGAAACCAGCATGCAAATACAGAAGGTGTTTTCTAAACTGCTCATCACACTAGACCCAAACCGAACAAGCGCAGAGACTGAATTACCTCTTGTCCATGAAGAAAATACTGCTTTTGATCACAGGGTTGGGGTTTTTGGCAGGGTATCAGGGAGCTCCCAGTGCGGCTGCCTGTATCACAGAGAACTGTAAATGGCTAGAGGGCAAACATAAGATTCCCACTGCGCCAACATATCAACCTTTGTAAATGCAAATATGGAATGAAAAATAAGAAGCAGCAAGACTATATCATGCTGGCAGTACATGCCGTATTTATTATTCTAATGTATATGCTCTGAATAAAAAGACCTTTGTGGGGGTTCCACTGCTATTCTCCTTCAGAATTAGGCATTTCTAAATGCACAACAGCTGATGAGAATACTTTTTAAGTTGAAAAATCATATGTGGAGAAATGTAGTTTAAGAATGTCTGTATTTTTCTTACCGCCTTTTCAGTTTTTATTTTCTCACTATGGTGTATCTCAAACCACTGTCAGTCAATGAATTGTACCCAAAGGGTACCTTTGCAATGTAGTGTTTAAGGACAACACTCCCAGCCTCTTTAGCCACCGGCTTCCTGCCGTTGAGCAGGTTACGGTGAAGGTGCATACTGTAGGAACAGAATTTCACATTAACCATCTCTGACAAAAGAAATTTTAATCATTTGAATTGTCTCTTTTCATAGTTATTATTTAGTTAGAACTTTTATTTGAAACAGATCTGAGCAAAAGAAATAGTTTTTGAAAGTTGCTTTGATTGTTCCATTTTTAAATTTTGATAGAAGATATCATAATGATGGGAAATAATGGGATAACCATTTCAATCCAGTTTCACTCTTTCAGTTAACTTACATCTAAGTTTTATATGAAATTTCTTCACAGTAGCCCTGGGAAGGAATTTATAGCTGTTACTGTAAGCTATGTGAAATGTCATTTTTTTCTCTGGGTTTGCCCAGAGACTGCACATTTTTCTGAAAACAAAACAGCAAATTTCTATACTTCATCTGAATCACAACTCTCACATTCTCATGTGCTTGGAGACTCTACTTTTTCCTCTTTATTCACAAAGAATCCACAGGCGCCACTGGAAGGAGAGCTGTGCCAGGGGTAAGGCAGCTTCAAGATCAAAGTGCAGATTTATCAAGAAAACAATGAAGAATAGGAAAACAAAACCACTTTAACTATACAAAGTCATCGTACATTCATACCAAGAAGATTTCAATCATTACCATGTTTGTGAACAAAAGGGAGAGGCAGGCATAAAGGGGAAAGGCAGAATGACGTTAATGAGTTTGCAAAAATGTAGCTGAGAGATTTGTCCCTCAAGTTTCATATGTGTCTGATGTAATCAGTGATGGATGCTGGAAGTGAGAGGTTTAGAAGTTTTTCTGAACCCAGAAGAATGTCTGGTTTAAGAGCAGTGCTGTTGCTATTTGGAACAGTCTCCCCCAAAATTTTCTGAAAGTACCTGTGGCAAAAATATTGCAATATTAAACTGTTCTAATAACATTCTTGTTTTAATCTTGGTAGAATTTACATGAGAAAATGCAGGAGTACCTACAGGGAAAAAGGAGTTAATGTTTTCCTATCTGCAAGATTCCTGTTCAAATATACTACAGAATGCTATGCTGATGGCCCCAAAATACTATCATTTTCCAAATGACATAATTAAACTAGTTTAACAGAATAAGCTATAGTGGCAGTAAAACGAGACAAATAGTATATAAAGGTGGTCCTAATGCATTTATTCTTTGAGGATCCCTTTTAAGACTTTTCTGTCCCAAATCCATCAGTCTAGAACTTTTCTCTTTCCATATTTGCTGATCAGTTGTGCGGTTTTCACAGAACTCTGCTGATTCAAAAGTCAGTGCATGTACTGACTTTCACTTGTAGAAGTACAGAAAAAAGTCAGGGAATTATCTTACATATATTTTTAGAAAAGAGAAAGCATTATTGGTAAGAGGGAGGCTCTTTTTGCTTGTGTATTTGGGAAAGGCCAGGCTGTTTGTGATTAAGTTCAGAAAGAGAAGGATATTATTAGGATAGCAAGGTAGGCAGGATGCAAACTCCTCAGGTCTGGCTGCTCTCACTAATTCCAAGTAAAACTGTGTCTACTTTCTCTGGCCAATGGTAGAACTAACATTCCTGTCCAGAGAGTGAAACACTTCAAAGATCTTAGCACAAGAAGGATAGTTTTTAGATTAACACATATAGCTTATTTAAATATTAAAGCCTAGGTTTAGAATCACAACATTTGTACTCACTCTATGGCAGCATCCAGATTTCACTGAGTATTTCTCTCACTCAAATAGCTGATCTGTTAATAATGGTAAAGAGGGGCAAGTAAAGATATAGAGCCCTCAGCATTTGGCCAGTGTCAGGAGCAGCAGCAGATCGTTAACTAGAAAGATGATAGCCAGGTACCTCTTTATTTTCAAAAATGTGCACAAGATCCTGTTTCACTAAGTATTAAGCATATGAGCTAACAGGTAATTTCCAAGTTCAGAAAACTATACATTTCTAGTGGCAATCATTTTCTAAAGAAGCTCTGACTGTCAGCTGCTTAATAGGATTGTGCTCACCACTGCCGTTTGTGCTTTCTTTTGCTCTTTGCTTTTGGCAAACACAACATCAACAACTACGACCTGTCAATACTGCAGCCTCATGTCTGTAACGCGCTGGCCCGTTCAACGTAGCTTCCCATTGGTTCTTCCACCTCAGATGTTGTGTTAGGCAGCAGTTCCTGTTGG
Source organism: Calonectris borealis (assembly GCF_964195595.1). Taxonomy (NCBI): domain Eukaryota; kingdom Metazoa; phylum Chordata; class Aves; order Procellariiformes; family Procellariidae; genus Calonectris; species Calonectris borealis. Next base: position 73,464,836 of record NC_134352.1, on the reverse strand, counting down.
TTCATAAAGGAGAATCTGACTATTCCTTCATTTACCATCTTTTTTAAAGCCAAAATCTGTGAAAATTTTCTATTATTACTACAGCAAACACAGACATTATCTTGTCTATGACAAAAAAAAATCAGCATATGGCATTTACAAACACTGTCGTTTCAACCCAAATAATAAAAACCTGTACTAAGGATATTAAATAATGAGTGAATAGACTTCTACATATAATCAACTGCTTACAGCTTTCTGACAGATATATTGAATTTGCTTTATGCACGACACCAAAGCTGTTCTTGAAATGAAGTTCATCCAAAAGGCATTTCAAAAATTACATTAATGACATTTGGAAACTGTTAGGACTAAGTCTTTGACATGAAAACCTTTAGTATTGTAGTCAAGGACTGATACACAAATAAACAATGAATAAACAATGGAAAAAACAGTGCTGTGAGTGTCAATAAACACAATATATGCTTAAACACGCTCTTTTCCTTCCCTGGCAATATTTGCTTATCCTATGCCAGTTAATTTCATAAGATGGATGAGACCATCAAAGACCACAGCTCTTCCAAAGGGTCATCTTCCCTCAACTCTGCTCACCTTTCTACTCCCAGCTGCATTTTCCTGTCTTTTATTCTTACCTGTCTCTGATGCTTGTTGATCCTTTTGTGATTTGGTTCAGGTTACAAAGCAACAAGGAATTTTGAAATAGGAAAGTTCCTAAACAATTTGCAGATGACTTTGTAGCCCTGGTTATATTCCAGTAAACTCACTTGTTGGTCAAGGATTCATTCAAAAGTCACATATAGCTCTTAATACAAAACTGCAAAATTTGCACGCTTATAAAAGGCAAATACAGATGTTAGAAAAGTCTTCTCTTCTGTGGACTGTTCCTAGCAAGTAATGTGATCAAATGGCCACCTACAGAATATTCATGAGGGTAATAGTCTTTTTAAAAGATCTTTTCTTAAGAAATATCCAAAGCAATTGGTGGACACCTTAATACGATATCTCAGATTGAAGAATATCTTCTGAACAAGATAAAAATCAGCTATTAAACAGAAATTTCACAGTGACTCCTTTTCAAAACATCTAGCTTTCAACACAAAGATACTTACATGCTAATGCTAACTAAAATTATAAGCTTTATCTACAAGGGATCTTAACATTACAGTGTAGGAAGATGTTGATTCATCTATACTAGGAAGAATGGACATTTTCTGCTATTTTTATGATGCTTAAAAATTACTTCAAAACCTTCTAACTCTTATAGTTAATTTAGCGTCTGGTGGAAGTCACTAGAATAATTTCTCCCATTTTACATTTAAAGAGGAAAAGTTCATACCATGTAAGGGTTGAATAATATACATTCAAATATTCAACAGTTAGCCCCCTGGTTGAATATGTCTCGTGTCTTCTTCTTCAGAAACTTGTCAAAATAGTGGCATACATGCATAACTTACTTTGAATTTTCAGACTGGGCATGATTATTCGGACAGAATTACACCTGTGTGGTTGGTTCATACAACATTTTCCATGTAAAGGACAAAAGTTGCATCATATATAGAATATCATTGCCAATATTCCACAGTAAGTTGAGTCATTATTTTATTATAGTAGTTACTCTAACAGTCATTATTGTATTAAATTCAAACTGGTGCATCCTGCTACACGTTTTAAGATTCAAATCTGAAAAAACAAAACACCAATAAACACACAGTTCACTGATTTTAATAGCAGTTTCACAGTTCTATTTCATAAAATATCAACCAAAACAAAACCCATTTTCCCATGTAGGGCTCCTTTTGTGGCAATAATATTTACTTCCATATATTATGAGACCTAAAACCTACTGAATGTTACTCTGATTTCAAGAATGCTCTACTATGTAAAAATGTACCTGACTTTTTTATAGACAACTTTACTATGGATAGCTGTGAAAGGCAGATGCTGTTTTGCTAAGAGTGAAAGATTCCAAAGTGCCATAAAGGGTAATTTCCTTTTTTAAAATTTAAAAATAATTTAGTAAAATATTATTACTGTTGCTTATAATGTCTGTAGCAAATAAAAATAAAAAATCATGAAAAAATAACTGAAAATCTATGTTTATTTTGCTATACTTTCATGTACCATAATATACAATAGCATTTATAGTCTGTTACAAATCGTATTTTCAAAATGACTGCTGGGGTTCTAATTTACACATATACTATGCACATTTGTACTTTTACTTACAAACAAGTTTTATATATGTGTATATGTTTATTTTCAGACAGCATGAACATGTCAAGAAAAGCAAACAAATATAGCATGCTCTAAAACCAGTTTTCTGTATGGATCTGTTCTGCAGAATGAGAACTGAAGTGTGCAATTTTAAAAAAAGAAGGAAAAAAAAAAAGAGGGAGAGACAGATTGTAATAGAAATTATCTTGCTGCTTGAAGATTGCTATCCATTCTGGATGCTGAGACCTCAGCTGAAAGTGATGTATTAGGACTCTGAAAATCCTCTCATATTGTACTGTGTTAAAAGGATGAGAATTAAGAGAATAGTTCTGAGATCTTGAGACTGGGAGAAGCTATTATCATGTACTGATGCCTGCTGTGGGAACGGAGTATGTCCATTCTCCAGGGCTCTTATCTGAAGCACTCAGAAAATGAATAGAACTGTAAATTGTTCTAATAGCGCTTAGAAGTCCAGAGCTGAAACGTCCCTCTGGAAAGCAGTTTAGCAATAATTTTTTAAAAAATTAAAAAAACAAGAGGAAGGTAAAAGATCTCCTATAAGCCTCTTCAAACAACTTTCTTATTGTGATCTAAAAAAACACAACAAAAAAAGGAAATAATTTAAAAGTTAGAACAACTGATAACTTATGAAAAGAGATGTGATAGATCCTTTTACGTTTACCAATGTGATTTCAGAGGAAAACAGTTCAGGAAACAGTCTGACACAAAAGAAAAAAAAAAAGGAGTTTATATTTACTTTTCAATATTCTATGGAAATTTTGGGGTTTATGGAGATTAGTTTGTGATGTTTACTGGAAGAATCCTGAGGAACCCAATATGGGAAGAAGGCCTGTGATTACCCAATATTAAACACAATAGCCAACATTGTAATCTGGTAGGAAAAGGTTACCTCTGTAGGAAAAAAAAGCATCTCAAAAAGCCATTAAAAGTAAGTAAAAGCCCTACAAGGAAAAGAACCATCAGCAGAAAGCTTTCTCTTGAAGCATGAGAAGTGTTGGAATATTCTATATGAATGCTATATCTAAAAATGATCTTACACAAGAGGATGATAGGATGCCTAACGGGGAGAAGGAAAGAACCAGAATCCCAGTGAAAGCAAAATCCTTATTGATTACTGGCGGTGGAAATCTGATACCTAGCTGATCTCCATCCCAGAATACTGGGCAAAATACCTTTCCAGGATTATCTAAAGATTCCTATTTAATAAATTCTCCACTAATACATTCATCTGATACACAAACAATGTGCTTCATGACTCCTGCACCTGCTGTCACTTTTGAGGTTTTGAGGGGCTTGCACTAAACACCTACATTTTTAATGTAATCCAAGAGAAATTCTGTGATAGGTAGGGAGCTGCACTTTCTGTGTCACTGCTCCACATCTTACAGAGCAGTGAGTTATCTGTGGAAGATGGCTTATGGAATTTCTGGTAATGCAAATGAAATATATTAAGGGTTATGCTTCATACCTGTTTAAATTATAATTTTGTAGTACATTGCGAATGTGTAAAAACAGCCTTTTATCAAAAGGTTTACAGAATAAACATTAAATACACACAACCTACACAAGCATTCACATCAGCAGAATTAGTGGGAAGTGAAATTAGTAACATTTTACACTTCTTTTGCACTACATTTAGAGAAACTTTAGATATCAGAGGAAAAAAAGGAATGAAGCTGTTCACACATCACTAATAAAAAGGGGAGAATACAAAATAAAAAATTTTAGTCTGAGGCAGAGCATATTTGATTTTCATGGTATTCACATAGGTCCATCAAAGTAAAATATTATTCCTACTGTTCAAACAAGATTTCAACTGTTCTAACTACATTTTGTGTGCAAACAGGAGTTCTGAGTTTCATTTTTTACTGAACCATTGTAGACTTTAATAGCTTGTGATTATACAGAGTTCACATAACTTGTTTTAAGCTGTTTGAATACAGCATGACAAAAGCAGCTGAATGTGACTGTCTCATTTCATTCATCTCTTATTTTATTGTCCTATTTTGAGTCACTGAATCACTGGATTTCTTGTTAATAACTTATCAGGAACCTGATCAAAGAATTAAATGCTTTTATATTCCCAGGCTTAGAGGAAGTCAAGAATAGCAAATACTTTTTAAGAAGTATTCAGATCTCAGAGAAAATACTGCTTTAGGGATACTTTTGCCAAGGTGACACATTCTCATAGGTGATGTGTTTTTAATGTTTAGGCTAAACCAAAATTCCTGGCTAATTCTACAAAGAATTTGATTTTACAGAATTAATGATTCATCAGGAAATTAATATCAAAGCACAGCTGACTGGGTTTCTATTCAGCACTTCTGAATCACTGCTCTTTGAGCAAAGCAATCACTGGACAATGGGAGTTTTGCCTGAGCAAAATGTGAGTCAGGAGACCTGGACTCCCATTGTCTTCACTGGGAGTTTTGCCTGCATATGGAGTGAGCTGGGACTTCTGGTGAATGGGAACCATTCACAGAGTAGCTAAGTAAAGCACCCAATACATCACCATTTTGAAGTTAACACTAGGTGGTAGACATAACTGGAAGAAATACAGACATTTTTGGAGCCATGTGAAAGACTTGTATAAAGCAGCACTTCAAATGTATTGTCTTTTATTTCCCCCTATTTTGGCCTAAACATTTTTGTTTTGAAAGGTATCTGGCTGTTCACTCTGACATTTCCTTTGGTTTAACAAATTAATTAAAATAATTTCCTTTTTACATGCAGTCTGTAGGCGGAAGAGACATCCCTGTTTGGAGGGGAAGGGTTGACATCCTTGCAGCTGAAAACGGAAATCTGTTCCACTGTCTGTGCCCTCTATCATTGTTTAGTTGGAGGAGGGAGAGATTTCTAACTAACCAGTTCTCAGCATGCTGCTATGTAAATGCATATCCACTGATCTATAGGGACACCCCCAGCTATACATTTGTGATACAAACTCCTCCATGAACAAGTCAGTATGAGTGAGACATTCAATCCCATTTCCCAACACAACTGAGAGATGCTATAAGAAGAACACAGGGAAAAGCTAAAGGTGAAAAAGGAGAGTGAAGTAAAGGAAACGAACAAAATAGCAGGACGAGAAAGCCTACAGGGAAAAGACAACATGAGAGAACAAAGAGAAAAGGTGTATTACAGACTACACACAGAAGGAGCATAAAATAAGGGATGGCTTGGAATAGGTGTCTCAGAACCAAACAGAGCCAAGATCTAAGCTTCCCTCAAAACTTGGATTCACTAATTCAAATGAAAACAAGACCTGTCCTTAATCATTTTTTTTCTGACTCAAAGGAAGGTCGTGGTGAGCTAAGGAGTAAAAAGGGAGGCAGACTTAATGGAAGTAAAGGGAGAAGAAGAGCAATGAACCTGCAAAAACATGGGTAGTAGTTGCTCTACTGAGGAAAAACGGACAAGGGGGAAGGTAGCACTCAGTAGAAGTTCAGAAAGGAGCAGAAGGGATGGAGTAAGTGACTGCATGAAAAAGCAAATCTGATGTAGCATACAGTGAATCTGTAAATGAAGGATAGGATACAATACTATGGCTGAAATATTTTATTTACATCTTTCTTTTAACAATTTCTGGTCTGAATGAAAAGACTATTGTTTGCGTTCTTTCTACAGATGCATTGATAATGTATGTCAGAAGAGCTTTCATTGTATACCAAATAAATCTAAATATAAACAATGTACAATGTATCTATCCTTCATGTTGTTATAGAAAAGACAGGTTTAAAATGTGGCCTCAACATTTTTGTTTCTTGATTTTTCTTAATTTTTAATTACAATTTTCTGAATTTCTTTTGTACAAAAATAATATTCATATCCTCTCAGACTGAGTGAAAAACCTAGTCCTTCTGAACAGAACAAATTGAGCTAAGATATCACGCCAGTGATATGTCATCTTTCCTTTGAAACATACTTGTTCACGCTGCTATCTAACATTTAATTTTTCTATAGATCTGATGACAGGCATTTATCACATTTCAAGAAGAACAATGAGTAATAAATATTAAAGGACTGTTCCTATTTTCTTTTAAGTAAATTGCAGATTACCAATGACTTCTGTGGGCGCTGGATCCCAACAGAGAGTGGAATTTCGGAATGAAAAACACAGCAAGAAAATAAATGCTGACCACCACGCAGCCTGAGTGTCTGGATGCCAGGGGTACTATGAAACAGAGATATTTTGGGATCTTCCATGGTATATTAAACAGAGATCATCCAGAAGAACCTAATGACTTTAAATCATCTCAGCCTATGTGGACTGGAAAGATAGAAGCAAAGAAGACTCTCTGCCATTCTGTTTTCCAAACCTGATGCTGCTTTTTCCCTTGCTGAAAATTTGCATGTTTTCTCAGAGCCTGCTTCTTTCTCACAATAAACAATGCAAAGCCCTCCTGCCAAAAAAATGTCCAAATGCTAAACAGTTGCTATTACAGTCATTATTATAACAGCAACTTTGAGCTGTGTGCTTTTAAATTATAATTATTTTTACAAAAGATTTTTATGTGTCTTGATTGCAGTAATTATGATTCCATCGTAGTAAATGTGTATTTAGAAAGTCATGTTAGCTTACTGCTCCAAATAAATGAGTTTCCTTAAATGAACTTCATACAAATGAGTGGTTTTCTTTGTATTTTTCTTACTTGCTATGCTAACAACACAGTAGGATGTATTAAACAGCTGATAAACTACCGTTTCATTATAAAAATAACTATGGACAAAGGTGTCAAATGAAAAGCAATGTTTTATATGAAGAGTATCTGGCACATAATACCAGATTCTAATTCAGAAATACACATTTCACTTGAGTCTTGTTTCCCACCTCTCTGCCCTTGCTTTGTTTAAAGAGATCATGTCAAACAAATAAAGCAATGAAAAAGGAATCTGAGACCATGTCTGTTGTACAGGCTAGCACATGTACTAGTGATAAGCCTGTATCCTGTGTAAAGAACATCCAGTATAAAGAGCATCACAAGATCCAAGAAACGGGCTTCTTCAACAACCAGTCTGCTAGGGAATAAAGACAGAAAACAGTTCAGCCAGTGGAACACCCACCAAGGTGTTATTATCCCAAAGTAGGACTTATGTGGGATCTTTGCTCTGTTGCTACCGTGATCAGCAGGGATTGGAGGTCACGATTTAGAGTACCCGTGACAGTGTGTACTTCCAGCCGGAGCTTCCCCAGGGGACTCTCAGTAGCTCAGTCAATTCACAAGCTACTGAAGTTTACAGTCAGTAAAAAGGTTTTACAGTCAGAGAAAAGGTTTAAAAAAAAAGAAATCAGGAAGAGGAAACAGAGAGGGACCTGAGAAAAAGGGGGTAGCATGTTTCTGGCTCCAATGCCATGCTCCTTTGTAACTAGCTACAATGCTCTAACTTTTCAAATGAACCTGTCTGTCCCTTGGTGCCCATTTAAGAGGTTGCCACTAGCTGTGGGAAAGCCAGTGAAACCATACTTACTATACAGCGGTTTGGATCCGAAGCGCTACCAGCTATCGATGCGATCACATTAGATTTCTTACAATGACACAATCCCATCCTATCTCCCATCATTCCTAGACAACCTTGCCTATTCTTTGGTGAGAATTTCTCCATTCGCATTATTGATAAGACAGTCAGGGGAAAAGATCACGAGCCACATCCTTTGCTGGTGTAACTTCATTTCCCCTCCCCCTTTTCCCAAGAGTGAGTGGATGCTCTGACTCCCTGTGTTGAAGGGAAACAAGGTTGTCTATTCAGCTGCAGTCAGACATACAGTATGTGTTAAGGCCCAGACATCCCATGATGCTGAATGGAGATACTAGAGGTTCAAGTTTCTCTGCTGGGAATTTTCACAGAGCAGAAAAGGAATGCCGCTTTTTTATTGTACAACTTCCAACTGACAACTACCAGAGCTTGAAAGCATAAAATCACAATTATTCTCATGGCACAAGACCTCAAAATGTAGGAAAAAAAAATTACCAAGAGGATTTGTTGGCTGGTTTGAGTGAGCAATGTTAAGACTGTAATAGGACACTAAATAGAAACGTAGAAACAGATCACTGAAAATCCGAGTCCTGCTGATTAGACTGGCTATTACTACTAATCATTCTGCCTAATCTCAGGCAAAAGACTTTGCTTTTGAAATCTCTTTTGATGGAATAGTAGCATTTTATAATAATCATTTAATCTTTACCATCAACGGAACATTTTACAACGTAATTTTTATTGATAACTGAGCTTGACCAATGATTTGCAATGCATCAAAGATAAACTCAAGTTCAGCGTAACCAGTAGAGGAAGTTTCCTACTAAAAGTGACCAACAGCAACATGCTTTGATTTATACCATGGAGCGGTTTTAGAAGGTGTGAACTGGATTCTTTTAGGAGACACAAAACCAGATCATACAGTCCAAGCACTAATGGGTGGTTAGGCCACAAAGCAAAGTTAGAACTAATCCGAAGTAACACTCCTGCAGTGCGTACACTGCAAATGTCACATCCTCCATACCAACTACGGATCTACAGATCTTTTCCTGCAGCTCTTCGTATTTGCTAGCAGAACATAGCCTATGTCTTTTTTTGATGTGTGTAGAGCACATGCAAGTATATAAATTACAGCACACTATCTCTTCCCACTGTCTTCAATAAAGCAATGTGTTAACTTTCATTGCATCAGATCTTAATAAAAAATAAAGTACATTTTTCACATTTGGCTGGCCAAACGTGAGGTATTTGTCACATTCCACTGTGATAAACAGATTTGAAAAGAAACAAACACCAAACCTCAATTTCTCATACTCATTTTAGCATGCTCAAAAAAGCAAGAGCCAACCAAGTATCTCAGGAAAAAAACCATTCAATGGTCCTCTGGAAATATTCAGGAGCCTAAGGCTGTGTCTTAACTATTTGCTAACTTGTATGGATTAAATTTGACCTCTTAGAGACTCAGTTTCTTCACTGGTACAACAAGGTATGATGGTAATTTACAGTTCTAAGCTGGATTGGAGCTTGCAAGGGAGTCATATATATTCTTATTTTGTCCAACTTAATTGAAGACTGGGGACATACCAACATACCATTTACCATGAATAAACATACTCATTCACAAGAATTTTATTCCAGTTTTGCCATTGTGGTTTCTACAATATTTCACTGAGCTTCTACCTAAAACTACAAAACTTCAAAGATTCAGCCAGTATTAATTTATAGTGCTGATTTATTAATGTGAAGACTGGGTTACTTTGAATGTTAAAAAGCTTATTTCAGCTGGGATCCATGCACTCTTACACTAGATTTATTACTATCTGGGAAATGAAATGGTTGTACAATTTGTTGCTTTATTTCCACTTCTTGCATTTGCTACTACTGACTTCCCTGGGTTTTTGTTTGATAGCTCTACTCGGCTGAAAATAACAATACTTTACGTTTGAACAGCAGCTTCCACTCTAATACCTTTACTTATTTTACAAAGGCACTCAGATACTTTGCCAACATGCAAAGTACCTTTACTGACTGATTTTGTTAGCCACAACAAACAGGGCTGGAGTTTACCACGACACGTGATTTCAGCTGGCTGAACCCACACTGCCTGTGAGGACGAGGTTCAAGTTAAAGCCAGTCCTTACCCTATACTTGTATTTCTCTGCTTTGCAAGCCACTTGGTGCGTTGTCAAAGAAGGGCTGAAACTGAAACCTGAAGCACAAATTAGAGTGCTGAGCTAATATGACAACACAGACAGGCTCACCAAGGCCTTAGGTCATTCCTTGTCGATTTTTATGAAAAAAACCCTGAAGCATGTAGAAATTATTTTGTCAATGTAAAATTGGTGGTAACACCAATGACTGGTGCTCTGTGTTACTCTACAAAACATACCAATGCTTTTGTATATTCTTAGTGTTGGCTGATCCAATCTGAAGTCTACAATGTTTCTAGTAACTTATGTTTTAAGTTGCTCTTCCTGGAAACTAATACTACTACTGAAAATTACAAATAGAAGCACTTAACCAGCAACATTTTAAATTTGTCCTAGTCCTAGTATTAAATACTGTATACTAAATCTGTTAAATCTGTTGTATATGTAAAAGGAAATTCCAGTACATCGTAATTTCACCTATTGCAAGGTGATACTGTACTATGAACTGTGACTCACTTATTGCTCTCCAGGGATATCTAAAATACATATTTATTGTAATATAAAGGATAATATTCTTTATGTAGTATAGTTTCCTTATTTCACCATCAAAGTTAAAATCAATAACAGAAATGGATGTCAGAAAAGGAGAGGGAAAAAGAAAGAAAATTTTGAACAAGAACATGTTGCCAAAAAGCTCTTAATATTCTATTTTTCTAAGCACTGTGTAATAATGTCTGTTGCTCACTGAGAGCTAACAAAAGTATCGCTGCTAAAGTTAAGCTAGGCTGTACGACTGCTTATTGTCTATTTTCATTTTGTCTCACTGAATAGCTAATTCTTTCACAGGATTAGCCTCATTTCTCATAGACTCCATTAATAATGAAAGCATTAAATGATGACATACTTTTGGATCACCTCATTTGGGGCCTGACCCCTGTCCCATTAAGGCAACTGGAACATTACTATTCATATGAACAGAGGGCAGAACGAAGTCCTTATCCGAGAGGTTTCACAGAAAGCATGCCATACTCCAAAAAGAAAGATCAAACAAGCAGATCACTAAAGGCCGAAGGTCAGTTAAGAGGTCAGTTCCCATCTCCAGGCAAAATGGTGAAAGTATTTAAAAACTGCACCAGGAGAAATAAGAATGAGATAGGCATTTAAGCTGCCAGGTATAAGAAAATACAGCATGTGTTTCTATCTTTGCAACGCAAGTTGTCAACATTTTTTTTTGCTTTTTAAAATCAATTAATAACTTAATTTAGATACTTACTTCTTTCTTAAGATAGATATCTAAAACAAAGATTCCGCAGTACACGGTTCAGTCTCAAACCTACATTAATCATGAGCAAGTTTGCATTATACTGTAAGATTATTTTTCTCTACATTATATATCATTATTTAAATTAGAAAACACTTTAGCAAAACCATTACTGTGACTGTGTGGAAATAACACTGCACTTAATTTTATTTCGTACCTAACTATTTTGTGTGTGTCTAATACATAATGTTATTTCTGTACACTTAAAATGACTTTCCAGGAAAAAAAAATTAAAAGCCACATCATCTATAAACAAACTTCTTAAATTATATGTTTAGCATAAACTTATATAAATTTCCATTTACAGTATTTGTTCACCTTATAACAAAATACACTTTAAAATCTCATGAAAGATGCACTGAAATATAATTATTGAATATTTTAAACTGACTTTACCAACATTCAGAACAACAGTGTTCCTCTAAAAAGTGAAAGAAGGTCTTTGGGAATTCCCCTGACTCTCCTCTGTAAATATCTTTTCAACAGTACAAACTTCTAAATGCTAAAAAAACTGAAGGCCACTTATTTCTCAAAAGTGGATGTTTTATGCTTTTCCCTTCATCATTCATTCCATGCTATTGAAACAGGCTGAATGGGGCTTAGTACCAGTGAGTTTGAGTTGCTAAACAAGAGGCAAGTCTCATCATGTGTTTTGTATATCTACAAGAAACATACAAAGAATTATAGCCGATTATGTTTTTCTCTATTCTTGATAATGCTCCCGTTGCTTCTGAAAGATATGTCTGGTTCCCCACCCTGGGAAGAGTAGATCATGAATAACTGTCTTTAAGAATTAGGAAATACGCGATAGCCTCACACCATGTCTCTTTTTAGAACAGACTAGCACGCTCACATATTTTACCATTTATTTTTAAAAAGCACAGAAATAGTCTTATGTAATAATGTTTAGGCTTTTCAGATTTCCAGTCTGGAATATCTAATGAAGAAGCGCTCCAGCCTCCCCTGCTCTGTGTGTGTGTGTGCAATCCTTCAATTCTTCCTGGGTTCTGATTTTGCATTTCTAACGAAGCTGAACTGACAAAGCGTGAAAGTGGTCTAAAAGGAAAAACAAAGAAAGTGACCCTGCTTTCACTGTGCCAAGACTAATCAATATTCCAGAAGCTCAGCTTTCCTCTCTCTTCTGATTTTTTTTTTTTTTTTCCAGAGTTGGGCTAGCAGTCTCCTCCCCTTTCCTTAAGTTACCGTGATAGTAAGTTGCTGTATTCCAGAGCACATGCAGATTGTCAGTTTTCTCTGTCTCCCGCTCGCTCAACTCTGCAGCTCTCTCGTACTTGCTGGGAAACCCCTACCTTATCTGCCACTGCCGTCGTCTTAGAGTACTGAAGATCTGAAAAGGTGAGCCGGTTGTTTAGTTTGGTGGCTTTTGAGTACGAAGTCTTAATTTTTTACTCTCTGCCTTTGTATGTTGCTTAATGTAATGATCCTTTTGGCTGTACCCATGTTGTTTCTGGGTCTTAATGTAAGTTGTAAAGGACAGATTAGCTGCATTAATCATCTTGGAAAGAAAAGGCACTGTAAACGAATCTCTTTTTTACAAAATACTAAAATTAATTGTTCTAAGAAAAAAAAAAAAAACTGCTTGCACACAGTATCCGTGTCCAAGCTAGAATACTTACTAATTTAAACATCTAGCTCAGTCTCAGAATGTTTCCACTCTCTAAAGAAGCAAAGCGTACAGCATTCTGTTAAAATTCAGAGACGATATTGCACTGAAGTGCCAATCTTGAAACATATGGTAGAAGCAGCGATCAAATCCCATCAAAATAAATTTGTTACAACATGGTATTTCCTCTAAAACATGCTGTTTGAAAACCCTGTGTATTTATATTCTAAGTGCTTCCTAAAAAAAGGTATTTAGGCACTAGGTTTATTAAAAGTAAAATGTTAGAGTTGGACTGTGTATAAATGGAGAGAGATTTCAGTGGAAGCAACTAACTCTATCCATTTATTAATTTCTAATTTCTTCATAAAAACATGCCAGTGTATTAACTAAGACTTCAGAAAATGGGATTCTCAGTCTGGAAAATACCTTTGTGTAGGCTCCATTTTTAAATAAATTCATACCAAGCAGCCACAAAAAAAATTAATTTTAAAATAAAAATTAATGTCCTAATGAAGGATTTTTAATATTAAAACATTTTAACATTGATTCAGTGTATGATTTCTTAAAATCAGATTATATCTCCATAATTGCTGTCAGGCAAAGCTAAGCATTACTTTGCCATGTGAACTTGTATTACAATCCGAAGCGACAAGCTAAGTGGGATATAACTTCTGATGTTTTACAGATGTGCTCTGAATAGTTTATACACTTCAAAGATTAATGTTATCAACATAAAACCGTCAAAGGCATATCTTCTAAATAGTGGTTGAGGGATAAATAAACTATTCCTGCTGTGTTTTGCCATGTGAAAAAGAGGTATTCAGCCAATGCATTCAACCATTTAAAAACATCTGAAACGCAGAACATTTTAAATGTATCAGTTCAAGCAAAATATTTCTCTCCAATGGTTAATGTGAAGGTGAGCTAGAATTTTTTTCAGATAATATGGGCCTGCTAAACAGATGAAGAGCAAGCCTGACAGATAGTTTTAAACATTATAGCACCTTATGCTTCCACAAATTGTACTAATTTTACACTAGTATACCTCTAGCAATGGTGAAAAAAGAGTTTTTGGGGTTTTACAGCATGACAGCAATTCAGATTAATTTCTGAAGAAACAGGACACGTATCTGATCAGTCCACATAGTCCTTCTTTCAAAGAGTTCTTTAAGAGTCATTGAGGCTATTATTTATCAAAAACTGCAATCAACAACTTAGATATTACAAATAATATGTTTTACTGAAACATGAAGAATATTTGCTTCCATATAAACATATGGCTAATCATTCCTCTAAAATCTTATTCAATATTTGATATTTCTTGTCTTGCAGGTTTCTCCAGTACGTCCCACGGAAAAGTGTCTTCCATTTTGCTGAAGGGATATTGACAGAAGTTAATTGTAAAAGAAAACTTTCTGCAAGATAGATGACTAAAGGTAACGGAGAAGATCCAAAAACTGGAAGTAGGATGGAGCGCATTCAACAAGGAGTCCGGAAACGTACACTTTTGGCAAAAAAAAAAGTACAGAGCATAACAAAGGATGATGTTAAAAGTTATTTATTGAGGAATGCCTTTGTGCTCTTCACCGTTGTTGCTGTGATTCTTGGTGAGTAATTTGTTCAATAGGAATATTCTGTTCTTCAATGCATTTGACAATGACAATTTGCCTGAGCAATTTGCATTACAAATGAGATCCCAAATTCTTCTTTACTGATAAGAATGTTCTGGCTTGGAGAGTTTTGGCTTTGACAGCTGCATGTTGAAGTTTAGGGAGGAGCCATTTTAATTATTTTAGTATTCCTAAGGAGAATTTTGGTGGAAAAATAAGCTGGTTTATGGATTTTTCTCTTACAGAATCAAATACAATAACTGAATTAGATGTTTTCAACGAAACCTTTTTCTACCAAAGCCAGCTGCAGCAAAAAGCTCAGGAAGTAGCTTTTATTTACCTAATCTATCAAAAAATAACATCTTTCAATGACAAACAGAGGTCCTCAACTAATGAAATGAAGTGACATTTCTAAGAAAAGGTATATATTAGAGCCTCAATCTTTTCAGTTTTCCCTTGATAAATGCAAAACAATCAAACCTAAGTACAAGCTTATGCTCTCTCAGTCACTCGCAATCTTACACATGCATCTTTCAGATGCAATTGGGGCAACAATGACAATGCTACTCATTCAAAGGACTGCAAGATAGCACCTGATTAAATGCCTTTTTGGAGTATATGGAGAGGAATCCAGAACATCAAACAGCATTTAGATTTGGAATGCACCAAAATGTAAATTTAAAATATTGCTACATATTTTGAATTTACACTAGAAAGAGATTCTTCTGAGAAAAATATAACATTTTTTAAACAAATTTTCCTTTATATAATTACATAATCATTTTTGGTAATTTTCGTTAACTACAGATTTTCTAAATAACACTATGTTTCATGAAATATTATTCTTTATAGTGTGAGCAAGAACATTATGGCTTTACCCTACTACTTTCATATTTATTTTCTAATTAGTTTAAAATATAAAACTATGAATCTGGTCATGAAAACCCAAGTGTTAGCACTTAAAGATAAGGGTATATATCCTACATCTATGTAGGCCCTAATGTCCTTGATAATGCTGTTCTGTATAGATCTGCTTGCTATGTTTCTACAGCTTTTTTAGGAATTAGAATTTTAGGGCTTTACCATTATTGTTGCTTGATACCACACCCGCAGGGTTATTTTAAATTAATTTCAGGTTTGATGGTCTTTTTCTGGGAGACAAATATATTAATTTGCATATTGTTAAAATAAAGTACTTTGTTGCTATAACAGAAATGTCAGTCTCTCGCATTTATCAACAGTATTTGATCATAAGTGTTTTTAATTCCTAAATAAGAATTTGTTCAATGCAAAAACCCCAATAATATCAGGGGTAAAAAATATAGGCATTTTATCTACAATGGTCGGGAAAGGCAGAACAAATTAAGCAGGTTTTGAAACACTGGACAACCTCAAAGGAATGCAATTCTTAGGTCATCACCTGTCTATACTGCACAAGACCGATGTGCTCTTGCAATTTTTTCAACTGTAATCTAGCTCAGTGTGACTCCCATAAATTTGGCAATGTAGGAACAGAAATGTAGGCTGGACAAGTGGTTTTACTGTTATTGCATGTTCCAATTTTTAGCTTTAGATGACTAGTGACAAACGTCTGCCCACAGCTCCACTAACACCTACAGCCATGGCAGAGTGCCAGTAAAGCTGAAACACAAGTTGGAGAACTAATGAAAATGTGCAGCCTAGGATGAGCTGGCTGTTCCAATTCTACTCATGAATCTACAGACATATCTGGTGTAATATGTGGAAAAATATCTTTTCATTACTATGATGGAATATTCCAAAATTTTCTCACATTTTTTATTTGTGGTGTAATTTTACAGTATATATATGATTAGAACAGTAAGTTCACACTTGCTAGCTTATAAAAAGGTAAGATTTGGGTTTTTGGAGAGTTTTTTGTTGTTGTGGAAATATCCAGAAGTAGGGAACAGTTGGCGAAAGAGTTTGGAAAACACTGAGTGGTTGAACCCCATCTGTCTAGTTTGGCAAGGACAAAATTGTTATAATCTCTCAGTTATTTGGTGATCTGTGGAAAATCAGATGGTGGGCTTGATCGCTTTCCTAGCAGACAGTAATCAACATTGCGAAATTAACCAACCAATTAGCAACACTGGCTGTCTCATCAGAGATGCTTGTATGTGAGTGTAGGTGGAAACCAAACTATACTCAGGCCAGGGTTGAACCATTTACAAGAAATGATGCTTAATGCTCTCTGTAATCTAAACAGACAGATGACATCAGTTTTTAGGGCTGTCAGTCCAGCAATTTTCATAAAGAGTAAACTCAGGACCAACAAAATTTTAACTTTAGAGAGAGCAACATTTCTTCAGAAACATTTCTTTCAGGCCTCTTTTGTCAAGGGACTGACATGAAAAAGCCTATTTAATAGAGCATTTCCAATTTCTTTGCTGAGCAGGTTTGATGCTGGAAGAGGTTAAGCGGATAGGATCATACGTCTTAGCCCAGTTCCAGGATTGTAGTTTATACCAGGCACTTGAGTTTGTGACTGTGGAAACATGCACTTTGTGATGAAATGGGTAGCTGCAACATGCATTTGTTTGTGTTGCATACTGATATTTTGTAGTAGAGATTTTCTGGCATTCACATGATAAGGAGAAATATAGCCATTTACCCTAACTTCTGCTGATTTTGAACTGAATTCTAAACTGAATTCATTAGCTGCTACAATACAAAATAAATTAATCTTTAAAAATCTAATGATGATGATGTGAGAAGTTATAATTCATGTTGAGAATTACTTAGCAATATTCTCCATTTCCCAAAAACTTCAAGAAAGGTCCTTCTGACTTCACATTCTGTATGGGTCGGGTCTGTCTAGCACACCGTCATTATCATCATTGTTGCTATTTTTAGTAAAATTTAAACTGCTTTCAAGCCCTTGAGAAACTTTGAGAAAAGCATGGTCAATAAGTGAGTTATGATGCAGGTTTTCAGATTCTTCTATTACACCTAGAAATACTAAATTAGTTTTCTGCAGTTGATCTTGGCAAGAGCCAATATATGAGAACAATTATGTGAAGCGAATTTGGGAAGCTGACTACTGGTAAATTCAGAGTGTCACGATGACCAAGAGCAATTTAAGGTAGGCTAGGGGGCATGGTGGCTCATGGAAAATCTGTGGGAAGTCTTACAAACTTTGAAGTGTTAGCCAAATTACTGGCAAAATCTCAGGCAGTGCCCTCTCTCCCACGCTACTTAGCTCCATCATCCTGTCCCCAAAATGCCGTCCTTTCAGATACCCTTCCTTCAGCAGACTGTCTTGATTCTCTGCTTCTTACCTCCTATTTTCCAAAAATGCCACAGGAGTCCAGACTTTACTCTGGCAGGACTTCTAAATGTCAAAGAATCTCCTGTGGATTCTGATCTTTACTGAAGGAAAGATCAAGACACATAGAGCTGATGAGCAGAGATCCTGAGAAGCTGTTCACAGAGAAACACTGTTTTAATTGAGGGGCTGCTTGGTGAAGTAGGGAGAGGTTGTGGAGCAAGTACTATAAAAAGCCGTTTCTGTATAGTTTTGAAGCCATTATAATTCCAAATCATTAGCTAAAATCCTCTTTACACTGCCGAAATTATGTGCTGCAGTTGTCCACTGGGACATTCAAAGGGGATGAAGGTGGATCCAGTTCTGTTTCCCAGCTACCTGTCCACTGAAGGGAGTGCAGGACTGGCTGTGTCATTGAACCCAGTCTTCTGTAATTGCAGACAATCTCACAAGAGATGTGAAGTGTAGATAGGTCCATAAAACATCTGCTCTATAACAGCATGCACCATATATAAGATTCCAAAACTTTCCAACATATTTATAAAAAAACCTAATTAAAAGTACAGGAAGAAGACAGGAGAGATGGGGAAGAGTGGCTGGAAAGCTGCCCAGAGGAAAAGGACCTGGGGGTGCTGATTGACAGCCGGCTGAACATGAGCCAGCAGTGTGCCCAGGTGGCCAAGAAGGCCAACGGCATCCTGGCCTGTATCAGAAATAGTGTGGCCAGCAGGAGCAGGGAGGTGATCGTGCCTCTGTACTCGGCACTGGTGAGGCCGCACCTCGAATCCTGTGTTCAGTTTTGGGCCCCTCACTACAAGAAGGACATGGAGGTGCTGGAGCGTGTCCAGAGAAGGGCAATGAAGCTGGTGAAGGGCCTGGAGCACAAGTCTTATGAGGAGCGGCTGAGGGAACTGGGACTGTTTAGTCTGGAGAAGAGGAGGCTGAGGGGAGACCTTATTGCGCTCTACCACTGCCTGAAAGGAGGTTGTAGCGAGGTGGGTGTTGGTCTCCTCTCCCAACTAACTAGCGATAGGATGAGAGGAAATGGCCTCAAGTTGTGCCAGGGGAGGTTTAGATTGGACATTAGGAGAAATTTCTTTACTGAAAGAGTGGTCAGGCCTTGGAACAGGCTGCCCAGGGAAGTGGTGGAGTCACCATCCCTGGAAGTATTTAAAAGACATGTAGATGAGGCGCTTAAGGACATGGTGTAGTGGGTATGGTGGTGTTGGGTTGACGGTTGGACTCGATGATCTTAGAGGTCTTTTCCAACCTTAATGATTCTATGATTCTATGAGATGAAGGCATTGCTAATGTCCCTATGTCCTTGAAAAAAACCAGAGTTAAATAAAGCCTGCAGATGATCCTTCATAATAGAGAAGGCAAAAAACCCACAAAATCCCTAAAATATCTGAACAGTGAAAAGCTGTGCAGAGTAGCAGATTCTCCTATCTCAACACACTCCTGGTCTGAACAATAGTTTAAAATGAGTCCTAAGAGGTACAAGTCTGTAATTCACAGGTAGACAGAATCCTGGATAAGGCCCACAAAAAAGACAGTGTCTTGAGTGTTGAAGTGACACCTTTTCTGCTATGGGCAGATCCTCTGTATCAGATCCTCAGACTGAAGTCTGAGGCTGGCATACCCAGAGAAGGGTATTTGACCCCATTACACACTGACAATGAACACGGTGACAGTGCCTAAGGCAGCCTTGGTAAAATTTGCATGAGAACAAAGCAAAGATCCATCACTATAGGAGAAACAGCTGTGGGACGTGAGTCCTAGGTGAGAGAATATGTTAAAACATAAAGAGAGAAATGTGATACCATATAGAAGATTAAGATATATACAGGAAAATCAAGACAGTTTGGGGACAGCTAAATTGAAATTAATTCTATTATTTATGCTGAACTCAGAGGCTGCTTCTGTCCCAATACTCTCCCAAAGAACCTGCCCAGTGCAACTGCTTTCTCACTGAGTGACAAAACCTTCCTAAGTAATATTCTGAAGACATTGCTAAGCAAAATATTAATTCTTTTTGAAGTTAGGAAATAGTTACAATTTGGGGAAAAAAAAATAAACAGACTCTGCAAGACTCAGAGTAACACTTAAAAATTCAAAGATGATCCTTTTCAAATAGGAGAAAAAGTATAGAAATACAAAGAACATTAATTCTGCTATTAAGTAGCCAGTAATAAAAGTCAGACTGCGAAATACAAACAGTACGCTAGTTTAGCAGTTACTTGCAAAATAAAACTATGTTAATTTATTATGACAGACTTAATTTCTTATTGTACACTCTGGTGTTACTGAAATGAAAAAGCACTGGTGGTTGGACTGCCATATGTGGCACAGAGTAACAACAATAAACTTGGCTAGTTTGTGAATCACAATTGTGCATTCTGGAGACAGCAGCTGTGCATATATGCACAGGAAAGATAAAAAAAAGTGCTAAATATAGCCTTACTACCTTCTTATTTGCTCTAAATTGTCAAATGAGTGGACTTGCAAAATGATGCTCAAAAGTAGTATGTCTGAGTGGTCCTAAAACAATCCAGAGAAACATACATTCACTGCACGCTGCATACAGCTTGTGAAAACAAAGATGAGAGTCTCAAAACACTCTCTAGAAATTAAATTTAAATTTATTTATGTAATACCACTTCTTACAAAGCAGATTTCAAGGCTATCCTGGGGAGAATATAGGACAATAACCGCATAAGACATTTAGGATGTTTACGTGGTTTCTCAGAGATTTTACAAGAAAATTCCCTGAATGCCAGTAGAATATGGCAATCATGCTATCAAAAGAGATGTTACAACAGAAACAGTAGTCATCTCAAAGACAGTAAAAAAAAATTTTGTGTTGAGCACCAAAGAGGACTAAAAAGACATTTCAGCATCAAATGAACTAGTATTAGGACTTGCCAGTCCTTTCCACTTTTCAGTAGGCGTGCACTGTAGTCACTATGATGACTGCAAAGCAGTACAAAATCATAAGCAAAGTGCCAAAGATTTCTACGCTGAGTAAATGTTTAATATTGTTGGATCCTTACTAGCACCGTAGCTATTGTGAAGCTAGAATGAGTTGTCATCTGCACTGGAATGCTTTTGACTTGGCCACAATGAAGGTGTAGCTGAAGATGGCATGTTGAGTTGTTTATGAATTCCTGAAACTTTCATTCATGTGGCTTAAATTTCTCACAAAATTTCTTGAAATAACCAGGCATCTAAAGGTTTCCGGGGATTTTATGATACTGAAGAAAAAATATTTTTATAAAATACTTGCCTTTTTAGGTGAATCAAGATAAAGTTCTTTTGAAAAACTATACAAAGAAATCCAATATTAAAGAGAGGTAAATAAATTAGATCTTCTGGATTTTAATAAGGCTGCTAAAAAGTAAGATGCAGGCATTGTGATAATTTGTACTGTAGCATTGATTTCTAGATCAGCAGCTGAGAGATATTGATTTTTATATTTTTTCACACCTTGTTAAAAAAATCAGATGTTCGGGAACTACCAGCTGCATAAAATAATCCATGCAGTCACATTAGTTGTGTATATCCTCTGTCCATCCTCCCAGTTCCTTTCGCTTACTGTGCATTCCCTTCAGATTTTGTATTTCACTCAGTTTCAGGTTACAACTCAGTTTCTTTGGGATTTAGCATATTTTGTCATGCATTTGTTTCTCAGCATATTACAGCTCAGTTCAACCTGCTGCTTTGGAGCAATAAGACATGCAAGTGATAAATAAAAACAATAGTAAGAAGCTAAGAGATTTCTTCCTCCCATAATAATTTCTCCAACTGTGTTGTTCATAGAATATGCTATGGTGTCTACAATGTATATTAGAAAACAAATAGGATCCTGACTAAGGAGTTTTAAATTAGTCATTCATACAACAAAAAATAGCGGGTATGGAATAGGGAAGAAACTATGGAAAATAGGGAAAGAACATACGGAAATTATTCTAGAGAAATTTTATGAAGAGTTGGATTATTCCATTTATTATGTCAATCCATCAGACTTGAAATTGTACTGACACTGTACTTTTAATCAACAGGATGAAACCATGAGGTGTGTAACTTTTAAAAATCCATACAAAAGAAATTTATTTTAATGATAGATTTTATAAGGTATTTTTTAGCAAAAAAGGAACATAATAGGTCCAGTGAACTATACAACAGTGAAAAGGAAAACAATTAAAAACAGGAAAAGAGGCAAAGAAAACCAGAAGGATAACAGGAGAAACAGGAGGATAACAAAGTGTTACTTACTCATATTTTGTGGTTGTTCTCCCATGTCCTTTCTCTTAGCAGCAGTTATATCCACCTTCTGAGTTCTTGTTCAATTCTGTACATTGAAGAAATGCATTTTCTTGCTTGAAATTTGACATGTCTATGTATTTTCTATTGGCATGGATAGAAGATCATAAATGGAAATCAGTTACAAAGTGTGTGCTTGGTTTTCACTATCTACTGTAACTTGGCATAACTGAAAATTGATTTATTCAAAAAAAGTCTATAAAAGATGGGGCTTAAGTGTTAAGCATTATTTACACTGAAACATAAGCTGGTCCCTCAAACTGGCTCTACTAAATGCTCTGGTTTTACTATTCACAAGGGCTAAATTAAAAAAAAAAACAATAAAATTGCCTTTGTATGAATATAGCAGGACCATTAATCAGGGAGTTCCTGGGAGTATTAACTAAAGGCAGTTGATAAATAAGGCTACTGCATATATTTTGATGGTTTTTAAAATAATTTTCACTTGGGAATACATACATTAAACAAACATGGATGTACAATCTAGTTCTTCAAAGCCTCAAACGCAAGCAAAGGAAGCTGCATACGGAATCCAAATCTCAGAGCTGGGTGTCTTTTTAGTGCATGAACAGGAGCTGGGAGACTCAAAAGGATAACCCCACAAGTCCACAAGCTAAGCATATAACTGCCTAAAACTTGCCAGGAGTTAAAAAAACCCCAACAAACCAACAGGTTTGCATTCCTACTCCCACTCCTTTCTGAGTGAGTCAGGGCCATGCCAGATATTTTCACCCAGTCAAGATCCAGAAACACAAGAGCCCTCACCTTGGGAATGGTGTCAGCAGTGCTTGAGGAATTGGCTTTCTCTTTTCCTTTCAAAAGGCAAGTTAGAGTAGGATGTAATTCCACCATTCTTTTCAAAGTTGTGTCATCAAGCAGAAGGAAATGCGAGACTTCTAAATGCAAATACATATACCAAGAGAGCAAAAGGCAGCACAATATTTTAACTAAATGGCTAAAACACTCATGTATAAGAGGGAGCCCTAGGTTGAAGTAATCCTTTGAGCAAGAACAGGAACACAGGGCATCCCAAATCCAGGTGATTCTCTGCATGCATGTAGAGTCATGTTCAGTTCCTAGATCCCCAGGACTTAGCCTGGAATTTGGCAAATAGATGTTTAGGTCACAGCAATTCTGAGAAAAACACAAGCAGAATGGTGAGAATTGAGGGGTCTTCCAAAACAAATGAAGAAATGCCCATTAATTTTATAGATTTCCAGAACTAAGCTTTTTTATCTAGAGGAACTTTGAAGGTCACAATTTGGACTCAGGTATTTACGACGTAATTAAGTATCATTCCAGGTGCCAGTTGCCCTTTGCCATTTTTGTGACCTTTAAGATAGGGAAATTCTGCCATTCTGAATAACATCTAACAGCGAGATGAGAGGTATCATAACCTATATGAAGGCTACATCTAAATTAATCCTTTATGCTACAACATATCCTTCAGATGAGTTAACTCATGAGAAGTCAGGCACGAGACCTCTTTTTAATTAAGTGAAATAAAACACTTTTGGAAATTCATGTGTTGAAAGAGGCTGTTGACCAGTAAACTAAATAGGTGGAAGGTTCTAGTTATGAATAGTTTCATAGTGTTATTGAGGTTTTTAGGGATGAAGAGGCTCAACTAACAAAATCAAACAGATAGGGACTGGAAGCATCCTAGGTATCTTTTTAAAAAGATGGAAACATCATTCCATGAATTTCAGTCATGAACCCGATTTCCTTAATGAAAGAAGTCGCTGAATGATAAATCAAACATAAATAAAGGATTCTGGTAATGCTTACACCTGATATGGCAAAAGTCTTGTATTCTACAACAGGAAATGCTTCCTTTCAGTTTGTCCAGGTTGTTTGCATTTGTCAGCAAAATACTGGATAAAAACGATTCTTTAAAATCTTTCAACAAAGTCTGCCACATGAGTTATGTTCCATGTCCCAAACAATTCTGGCATAGGCATATCTTGATTCAATAAAATACTTAATCCTCAGTGGCAAACATCTCAGTTACAGATTTAGACTATCAGCACTAAACTAAATTAACAGGTGGTTTTGTAGGAATGAAAAGTTGGGCTAGCTCCATAGAGATATGAATGCATAATTTGAATGTCCCACAAATAATCGTGTAAAACAGCGTATCAAGGAAGCCAAGCCAATAATGAACTGAAATAATGAAGTGTATGTCTAAGGTGGAACTAAAAAAAAAACAAATAAAGGCAACTATCAAGGTCTAACCTCAGGCTCTCTGTTAAACTACACTAGAAGTTCTTCAGAGTAGAGCTCTGTTTTCTGAGCATGTTTACACAAAGTTCTTGGCATGTCAGTCTCATTCACTGCGATTCCTCAGTGTCACTATACTGTAAAAAATAATACAGATGGACAGCTGAAACTGTGCTAGAGAAAAACAGAATTTGGTGCTGTTAAGGACTATGTCAGCTTCCAGCTGAGGAAAAACAGGAAAGAAAGAAATGTAAAGGTAAGAAAGGAACTATGTAAACTTTAAGAGAGCAGCTTTCTTATCTGTTGGGAACTATTCTTTATGTGAGTAAAAACATCAACATTAGTCAAGAAGGTGAGGCAGCAAAGTAAATCCAGGCATGAAAAAGTTATTACAGTAACTTTTTAAAGCATTGAGTAGTACCATAATTCTAAGTAATAATTCACAAAATATAATCTGGCATATATTGTGAATGCCTGATCTTTTTTATATGCATAGTAAGAAAGAATTCCTGAATTTTGATGGAATTATTTGGGGGGTTTTTGCATCAGAAGTATTTTTTCTATAACTCAAAGATTAATAAGGGTACATAAACTAGGAGTAATTGGTCTTTCAATAAAGTCTTTTGTCTGAGGATGACATCAGGAATAATGCCCCTATTCCATAAAGAATAGTCTGCTTCAGTGCCAGCAGTGAAAACTCTTCTTCATTCCAAATCCTCTACAAATGCTCTGCAATTGCTACAAATAACAACAAAAGAGAAATCAAAGATGATAAATAAATACAGAAACAGTTCAAGGAAACCAAGAAAAAAAATAAGGAAAAATTTGAAGGCAAACAGAGAAGCAAAAGTTGGATAAAAAAGAACAATCTTTTTGGACATATTCTCAGAGGAAGAAAATTACCTCCTAATTAGGGAAGAAGGGCAAATGAACCAAATAACTAGAGAGAGAAGGAAAAAATGTATGAGTGTAACACTGAAGCCAAGAAGTAGCAAAGGACAGATTTTAGTGATTTTTTAAAAAAACCTTTTAACAGCACTCAGCTGCTGTTAAATCCTCAGATTTGGTGTAAGAAGCATCCTGGTTTAGGCAGTACCTCATAAAACAGTGATTTTACTCATTCCTGAGTTACATCCGTTCTTCCTTACAGCTTCAAACTCCCCATTCCAACTGTATTCCTCTGTCCACATAATCCAAGGTGGGGCTGCTACGTCTGCAAGTAAAGACAACGTGCAAGTGCCCGGCCATATTATAAAGGTGTTTCAGGAGTCCAGGCACCTCCAGAGTTAGGCAGTGCCAGGCAGAGTCTCTGAGTGTCTTAATTTTGAGCTGCGAATTAAGCGCCTATGTATCTATGTTAACGTAGCTCTAAATGCCTATAAATGCCCATAAAATACATGACTATTACAAAATGCCTCTAGATCTCTGCAAATTGTAACTGAATAGTGATGTTAGAAGTCTGGTGTGGTTTTTTTGGAAGATAATGGCTCTCACTAGCAAATCTTCAGGGACAGGTTCAGGAGGCAGGTGCTCCTGACGCACAGTGACTGCAGCTCTGCGGCTCTGTCTCCCCTCGGTATAGCTAAGAGCACCATGGCACTCTCGTGACCCCTGAGCAAAGGTAACACACCGACTTCTCTTCTGATGCAGGGAACAACTCTTTGACATCAGTGTAACTCTTACGTCACTACACATTTCCTTTTCTCCGGACGTGTCTCTTTTTACAGCCTTAGAATTCTGTCCAGGTGGAACTTTAGGTTTTTTGCCTGATGTTTTCTGGCACTTCACAGCTTAATTGAGGCAGGAGTTTCAGGTAAATTGCTTGATGTCTGGAAGTCCTGGAGAGCCCCAGGGTGCATGCGTGCATGCACAGTAGACTCTGTAGCATGTGGGCAATGACTCTAACCCTCCCAGAAAGTATCAGGCCTGCCACAAATCAGTATGTGCCATCCAGAACTACCGCGGGTAGTCCATTTGTGCACAATAAATATAGTGCATCCTGACTAAAGTAGGTATGTCTTTTATGTACAGATAAACCAGGTAGTTCATTCTTCCCAACAGAATTAAGTCAACAAGTTGTAAGGTATCACTTTGCTGCTAGAACCATCCCATACCACAATATATCATATCATTGGGATCTTCTGGATCCCAATCATGTCTAGGATATCTAGCTCTTCTGTAGTACTTCTCCCATGACTCCCCTCATGATATCTCTCAAGCAAAGGAGAGGTAGCTATTTGTGTCCAAATTAACCCATATTCCACTTTAATATAGCCACCTATAAGAGGTATTTGGAGCACAGGTCCTTAAGCTCTCTAGTGCACTGGCATCATCCAGTTAGAAGAGAAGGAATATATCACACAAAAATATATACACCTATACCTGTGAGATTCTCTGCTGGGTCTCTGTCAGATGAGAGCTACAGAGGAATATAGCCAATTGATACTTGGTCTTCTTGAGGTCTGAAACAGAGAAGCAAGTTTATGAGGAAAACATTTGCTCTAAATTCAGCGAAGAGAATTAAAGGAATTTTAAGCTATTTATTAGCTCCAATTCTGGATTGCCATAGGAAGAGTAACTGGTTGTTTAAGGGTATGTTTCTGTGATTGATTAAGCTAGTCCTATCTCTGTCTCTGGCTGCATATTTCCACCCCCAGATGTTTGCTTTCCTCCCTTGCCATCACACCAGCATCACCATCATCTAGCACAGCAGTAAATCTGTCCAGGGAACTAATCTGGCAGAAAACTAACCCAGTAAAAAATAGTTCCTTCCTGGTTTAGCCCCCACATGAGCTCAACTCAGTATCTGACAAGTACAAGGGCATTGAAGTAAGGACTTCAGATTAGTCTAGTTCAGAGAAAAGGAGGCTGAGGGCGACCTCATTGCTCCCTACAGCTTCCTGAGAATGTGGAGAAGGAGCTGCTTCTCCCTGCTATCCAGTGATAGGATGCGTGGGAATGGTTCAAAGCTGCACCAGGGGAGGTTTAGGCTGGACGTTAGGAAGCATTTCTTTACCAAGAGGGTGGTCAAACACTGGAATAGGCTTCCTAGAGAGGTGGCCGATGCCTCAAACCTGTCAGTGTTTAAGAGGCATTTGGACAATGCCCTTAACAACATGCTTTAACTCGTGGTCAGCCCTGAAGTGGTCAGGCAGTTGGACTAGATTATCGTTGTAGGTCCCTTCCAATGGAAAATATTCTATTCTATTCTGTTCTGTTCTGTTCTATTCTATAAAAAAGATCAGCTTAAATTGCAGTCTTTTCCTGGCTGTAGCAATTTGGTGCTCTCCACAGCATTAATCCCCTCATTTTGATGCCGTACATGCCCTTCCTTACCTTAGTTATGTGCCTACCACAGGACTTGGACAAAAGAGTCTGTAACTGTCTCTCCTGAACCAAGGGCATTTCTCCTTTTTTGGAATGAAGACTCATAAAGCTCTGTTTAGGTTATCCCATCAAATACACTTTGTGTGAAGGACCTTTAAAGACGGTCATAATCTTAATCTTTAAGATAAAAAAGGTCAAAGAGATGTAATAAGGCAGCACTAATGACTGTATAATACAAGAAGTAGTTCTCAAAAGTTTAAGAGCAGTAACTCTGCTGCAGTCCTAAATTAAATGAATTGAGTAAAAAAAGTAACTAGTTAGCTACTAAACAATAATTAGCATAACAGGAGATAATCTTTAAGATAAAATTAGTAAAAGTAACAAAACAATCACAAAAAAGTCTGCTGCAGTATTTAGGTATTGAATATTTCGGTTAGGTACCCAGTATTTACGTTCAACAAAATGGTTTCAAAGGGAACATACCTCCCTACCTACATAAGGAAAACCAGAAAGTAAGGAAGGAGTGGGTGATATACAAAGCGGGTGAGGTTGGGGGGAGAAGGTTCAATATAAAATTATGGAAAAAAAACATGAAAATCAAAAGCATGCAAGTGAATTTGTGAGTCTGTGGTTCTTGTGGCAAGCAAAGAAAGAGATGAAGAATGATTGTGATTTTGTCGGCAACTTGAAGTATTTCTTATCACTAGAGAAATTATTTACCTGTTTGTCTCAAGTAAATACAGTTGTGCCCTTATCTGACACTGGTTGTTAGAAGAAAAGGTGTCAGAACAAAATGGTAAATTAAGCAGAAACAAATGACCCAAAGAACAAAAGTATTCATTCCAGAGCTCTGCAGGAACATAAGAATGAAAAGGCTGTGCAGCTAACAAAAATATACAATGTTCCACTAAACTGGTAGGAGCCTTATTCTCTTACTGGCTCTAGCCCAATTTCTGTTATAGAACAAAATGTTATTTGCTTGCTGGTTGCAAGGTTTTCTGGAAGAGCACTATTAACAGCTGTTACTTTAGTGCACTGTTCTACCTAGTTCAAGGTATTCTTTTCCAGTTATTATGAAGTTTTCTTTTTCCTTCTGGAAAAGAAAAAGTAAGTCTGTACCTCATCTATTAAAAAAAAGGATATTGATACGGACCTCATTTAAGACTGTTTTGAGATTTACTGGTAAAAAGCAGAAGTGTATGTAACTCTTACTGGTGTGTTCTGTTTGAACAGGCAAGCACTAATACGGAAACGGCAGCTCCTGCACTGCCATGAATATACCGCCTAGTAATTTCCTCTTGAAATATGCTTGAGTGATTTCTGATCAATTAAAAAGTAATACTGCTAGATTTTCTACTTTCTCCATGAAAATACAGTAAAGAGCATGGACATTTTAAAAAAAATTAACTCCAAACAACAGTATGGTCTTAATTCCTGTGTGTTTCTGAAATAAGATAGAAACCAGAAGCTCATAAGAATTCATTTTAAAAATTGAGACTTCACTTATTTAACAAAACTGCTGCTATTGTTCACTTAAAAACATCATGCCAATTTGGAACTTCCTTATTTTTTCAAAATTATGAATTATTTGAAGTAGTGAAAAAAACAATCCCCTCTCTTTATTGAATTTTTATATCTAATTCTTCTAAGTAAACCAAGGAGGAGGATAGACTCAAGCTTTCTCAAAGTTCTTGAATGGGCATTTAGATCTGAGTAAAGCCCCATCTCTCATCTTCTAGGAGTTATTGTTTCTTTTTTTTTTTACTGATGTGGTGTTTTAAATCCATGTGTAGGTGTGCAACCTATTTCATTTATGCAACACAAAGAATCATGTGAAACAGCTCTCTACCATTGTAAGACCACGGCATTTTGTAATACAATTAAGAATTTAATTTTCTCCATGGAGGATTTTAAACTTAATTTTCAAATTCAGTTTAGGAAATCATATATAAGTTGATGATACTTTGGTAGATCACTACAACAATTTTTTTTGTAAAAAAACAACCAAACAAAAAAGAAGAACCATCTCCATAACAAATCTATTCCTAAAAAATTGAGTATTACAAAAGTATTAATTTTTGTCTTGCTGCTTCAGACCTTGATTTTAATGCTCACTTCATCCCACTTTGATGTTAATCCATTTAAGAAATTTTATATAAAGTTTGTATCTTTCTTAGCAATTACAGGCATACCCATAGTTTTCAAAGCCTGACATAAAGACTTTATTGTTTCCTTTCTGGTACTGAAACCTAGAAGTGAATCAATGTCTTCCTATTTTAGGAATAAGCAATCCCAAATTATATCTCCCATTTTTGCCATTTCCATCCCATTCCCATCACTGTCAGGATTATTTTCACCTTCTGCTCCTTTCAAGTTTTAAATCTTCTCTTCACTGCATTCATACAGATTGAATTTTATTTTGAACATCTACATTAGTATAAAAATGTAATAAAATGGTTTAGTTCAAGGCTTGTTCTGATTATCATCAGGATTATCTGTAAATCAAGTTTTCCATAAATATGACTATATCATTAACAAGAACACCTCAAAAATCTTTTTATAACTCCAATCCGATTTGCTTCTTCGTTATGAACTATATAAATTATTCAGCAATATGGTTCTGTTATACAACCATACACACATACAGAATTCAGCTCCTTAACTTAAACAAGCACTACTGATTTTTGTCCAGAAAAAGCCTGCCAAATTCTGTTGAGAAATCTACTCTTTCCTGCAGTGCAGAAATGGTATACCATTTACTGTTTGAGAAGTCTGATAGCCTTGATTAGTTGTTCTTTTCTGTTACAAAGGGTAGACAGAAACCTGCACAACAGGTTGTGGGAGCTTGTTTCACACAAGGCTTTGTTTCGTTACAATTTTCAGAATTAATCAGAAACTTGAAACTTTTACTGAGAAAGGCCAGCTCCAGCGTTTAATCTCCTCAGTCTTGATCATGGAGGGTGCTAAGCACCACAACTTTTACCATACATGCATATGTGGATGGTTGCTGAAATACTGCACATCTTCCAAAGATTTAGTACCTCCTACCAGGTCTTATTTCCTGATTTTATTTTGATACTTTGTCATTGTCTCTATCTTTAAATCATCATGGTCTGCTTCTTTTTTTTTTTTACATTGTATGTAAAACCTGTGAATGTTGGTTCTGAGAAGTGAATTCAAAGAAGTCAAAGCTACCTTGCCAAGTTTGACTTTTCTGTTTCAAGTTCCTAATTTCTGTTAATAAAACTTTGTCAGGATGTAATACTCAGTATCTAGGTATTTAAACTCAGAACAGAAAATGAATTTTCATCTCCATATATTCTAAAATCAAGAGAGACTGGTAAAATCATGCTGTTCTGCTTTCATTATCACAGACTACACTGAGGAAATCATCTGCTTAAATTCCTTTTTGCACTGCTAAGGTCACTATGTGAACACAATTTTCAGAAACATCTGTGAAGCAACTGCTACTATACTTATTTTACAAGTAGGAAGCTGAGTCAGAGAAAGGTTCTTATGGCTTAGGCATAGAAATGAATAGCAGTGCTAAGATTAAGGCTGAAGAATTAGTAACTATCGGGTGTTGACTCAGTTCACCAGAATACACTACCAGGGCACATTTTTTCCACATCGCAGAAATTCTTTTTGTAAACTGCAGTGCTGGGCAACCCTGTAATTATGCACAGAGCACTTTAGGACAAAAAAAAAAGCAATAATTTTTGGCTCAATAGGTTTACATGGAGCTTCAGAAACTTACTCTCACTACCAATAATATTCATTCAAAAAGCCATCTACTCAGGCCCTGATTCTCTCTTAAGCCACTTTGTACTTTGGACAGTAGTGGACCAGATAATCAAGCCCTTATAGTATAGCATAAGGACTAGTTCTTATA
This sequence comes from Calonectris borealis, assembly GCF_964195595.1. NCBI lineage: Eukaryota > Metazoa > Chordata > Aves > Procellariiformes > Procellariidae > Calonectris > Calonectris borealis. Next base: position 73,433,373 of record NC_134352.1, on the reverse strand, counting down.
GCAGCCTCAGAAACCCTTACTAACTTCAGTGAGGCTTTGTACTAGTGCAGAGATTAATTCATGTGGAACTAATTGCAGGACTGTGGCCTAAGTAAGAAACTGGTCTAGCTCTATTTGCTTGTTATCCAGTTGTCAAAATGTAGTGCTCATTAAGTGCAGAAACAAAGGGTCCAGATGGATTCTTTATGTCTGAGAAATGTGTTTCCCATGTAAAAAGAAAATAATCAGTAATACTGCAGTGGAATTTAAAACCTTATTGAAAAGAAGGGAAACTGTAAAGCAGGTCTTTTAATCAAGAATAATTCAGAGGCCCTTCCTCTATGCAGTTTATGATCTACTTTTACCTAAAAAAGTAATTTATGCAAAATGCACTTTGACTACTTGAGTAGAACATAGAATGTTCTATGAATGTAGAACATGAATGAGACTAAAACAAATGCCTTCTAGTCCCACCATTCTCTTCCACAGTGTGACCTCCATGCTTGGTTCTTTGTGCTCTAATCACTTTTCTCCCATCCTGTAACACTGAGATTTTCTGTCCTACACAAGACATTTCTGGACTCCTCTAACTTAACCAACCTGTTGAAGTCCCATGATCAGACAGACAGGGGTCATTAACATGAGAGTTACAGCTGTTTCCTTACATCAGTAGATGGCAATAAGATAATGTAGGAGGCATAGCAGCATTATTTTAGCATGAAGATATTATCTGCTGTATGGATGTACCAATCTAAAATCGGATTTAAAAACCCCAAACCCACAAAGTGATTAAGAATTGGAACTAGCAGTTTCCAGAACTGTTCAATGTTACGGCATTTTCAGGACATACCCAAGTTCTAACACGATTTAGAAGTGAGCTTGAATGCTCTGCTGTCTGACGTCATTGAGGATGCAGTTTCATGAAAAGTTTTAGGAAACCTAAGTCTGTCTATCTACCAAAAAGGGCAGTCCCACTCTTCTCCAAGGCACATTTCTACCTATTCCCTTGTGAAGGCACCAACCCTTGTGCAGCCATGCAATCAAATTACCTCGAGGAATTGATTTGGCTGAAAATTAATGCAGTAAAATAAAATATTTTAGCAGCAGGATCAATTCTCTGATCCAACTTTCTATACAACCACAATTAGCACAAATGCCAACACTAGACAGTGGGGAAGAACACGGAGTCAGGAATGGGAAGGAGGGATAGCTGAGTTTCACGATACATATGGTTAAGGAGTGTTCCAGATCCTGGCTGGGTTTAGAAAACCTGCATCAGATAGGCACCAAACCATTTAACATTCAGTAAAGTGTAACTGGTTGTGTCAATTAACCAAATAATTAACCAAATAAGCAAATAAAGCAGTTGGTGCCAAGTTCAGGACAAAATCTACGAAGTTCTAGCTGAGAAGTTTAGGTTGCCACATGTCAGCCCGTCTATGGCTTCCGTTTGTGAATATATCTCAAGCACCATTTATCTGTTCCCGGCAAGATAAATGGATCCAGGCACTCCCTTACTCCACTCCCTCAGGCACTGAAACCCACCACTCATGAATCACCCAGTAAGACCTTCCAACCCCGATCAGCTGCTGGGTTGCAAGTGCCTGTGTTTCTGCAGGCAGGCCTGCGTAAGGGCCTGACGCTGTTTTGCTGTGTAAAGACATAACCACAAGGGGATTCTCAAATACGTCCGTCCTGGTTATCTCATCCAATCTGAAGCACACCTACAGGATCAGGCCCCACAGAGAAAACAGGCATGGACAAGACTTCTGAAGGTTAGTAGCTAGTATGCATGTGCAATGCGTATATGATGACACTCAAAATCCCGCAAGTTAAAGCACTTGGCTGCAGTAGCAGGGGCTGTTTCCTTTTCATTAAGGCTCAAGGTGTACCTTTTACATTAATCCAGATTTTTAAAAATAGCAGCACGAATACCCTTCTGAATTGGTTGGAGTGAAAAATAATTTAGTGGCTTCAGTAGGACTACTCATAATAGTAGTTTGAGAGAGCAAATCAGGAGTGCAATCTGGGGCATAATAAAAACTGCATGTTACAACCAGATATGTCAAGTAAGTACTATACAGATATTCACGTTCAGATGTTACTACTGCTATAGAAGAGTAACTCGTGATATCTTTTCCCTCTCTTCAGGTGTAATCCTTGGATTTTCTCTCCGATCATATAAGATGAGCTATCGGGAAGTCAAGTACTTTTCATTTCCAGGAGAACTACTCATGAGAATGCTGCAAATGCTGGTCCTGCCACTAATTGTATCCAGTTTAGTCACAGGTAAAAAAAGTGTTATAACCTGCAGACAGTGATACCTTTGCTGTTTTAGATACAATGTAACAAAAGGCTTGAATGAATATACAAAGAAACTAAAAGATGCTTTTCCGAATTCCAAGGCAATCTAACTCTACAAGTTACTATATGTAGCTGCTATGAAGCTGGCTCTGTACTCCACTTTCTCCTCTTACTTTCTGAACAGATATTTCCTCCACGGTGTCCTAGTGTTATCAAAGATAACGTATCTCAGAAAAACAGTTCCAAGACCCAAGAAAGTTTAAACTATTCATCCTGGGCAATAACCCATGCCTGTAAACCCAGCTCTGTAAAGCATCTGTCTACCTCCTAATCTTTTAGCAGCAGATTAGAAAAAATAGGTGATAGATGGGATAGATTGGATAATTTGGAAGAAACTTCATTCCATCAGTTCTGGTTTCTTGTGTTCCGGTCAGCAACTCTATTAAGCTTCAAGCTCTCTTTACTAAGTTGTTCCTTAAGCTAGAGATATAATAATTAATTTCTTATGATGATGTATGCCTTGTCATTCCACTTAAGTTTCATGGAAGAGATTTTTTGTGAATGTTCAGGATGCACCTGTGATGTATTTACCCTATTAATTATCTGGAGAAAAGAAAGCATGAACTTTGGTCTATCAGCAAATCAGTGGTACAGCTTCGAGAGCTTAATCAAAACCACCCACTGTGCAGTCCTAGGATCTAAACACCTGACACACTACCTTAATTGTCAGAGGATCCAGATATGATAAGCTGTTCTCTATTTCATTGATTTTCAAATATCTTAATCTTAAGATCTCCTCTTACAAATGCAAATGAGCATAGACCCCAAATTCACATATATCAAAGATAGTATGTATGTATATAAGCTGTTAATACCACAGCAGAAAACTAGGGAAAACTAGTTACAAAACCATTTGGCCTCACATATTTCAAGGAGAAAGTAAAGCTTGTTTCAATACACACATATTATATGGATACTGAAAGCTTAATGCACACTGAAACTAGAGAGAAATTTATAAATCTTGTAAGGGAAACAACGTGAGGTTTTATTCCCAACCAGTGTATAATTCTGTTACATGTCATATCTCCTTGCTGTCTTCTTGTCCCTTCCACCTGCAGAACTCCCCAGGTTGGCTGGACACTGATAGAAGAACCATTAAAAGTCGAAAAGGAGAGACATTTACCCTTGTTCAGTGTTAGTCGAGACCGGCACTGCTGCGCCATTTTATAGGATGAGTTATTGCAGGAGAAATTACCTGCTCAGTTCCTTGTAACTCTGCATCCATACTGATTCTCTGAGAGAGCTCAAGGTAAAACAGGAAATTAGGTAGATCATCCTATACAAACATTTGAATTCATTTTCAAAATTCTAAGTAGAAACACTTTGTTCAGGTAAAGATCAGCAAATGCACCTCAGTAAGTCACAAGTGTCACAAGGAGGTGGCCTTGTAATAGAACAAGCTCATTGCTGTATCACCAGGTCTTAGTAGAGATTTTGTGAAATACCAGAACAATGAGTTTCCAACTAATTCTATTCTGAAAAGAATCTTCTATCTCTGGATTCAAACAATACCCTTGGTTTTGATAGCTTTTTTTTACTTTTAAATTCTTTGGGGACCTTCATCATTTTTTATGCCCTTTTTTCATAACAATAAATTTCCTTTATTATATAAAGGCTTTTGGTGAAGAGAAATTTTGTCTAAAATTTGTCCTATTATCATACAAGTGCCTTGCAATATTAAGTGGATTATTCTTAGAATTTCCCTTTGAAGTAAAGACAGTAATTTTCAAGGTGAATAACAACATTTTAAACTTCTTTAGTCAGGCAGGGAACAATCAGAGAAAACTGAATGCAATTCAGAAACGACAGATTTAAAAAATCGTTAAATACAACAGGACTATGTCTTTTTTTCATGGGATTAAAAGACATTTCCCAGTTTATTGCTAAAAACTGTGGAAAAAGTGTTTTCTACACTGAACAATACCTCATTTAGCATACAAATTGTTTTTTTTTTAAAAAAGATGCTCTCGTATTTGCTGCAGAGCTCTCATACTCAATTAAATATACAATATTGAGTATCTAAATAATAGTGAACTATAAACTTTACAGGTGTACTACTGTGCAATTTTATAGATGCTATTGGTTTCTTTTTTTTACACATTATAGGATATTAATTGGATAAAAAGTCTTATGCTTCTCAAGTCATTCTTAAGACCAGTCTTGGCATCTGTGAGTGAAATCTCTTCTTTCCTGTATTTCGTTTGGCAAGCAAAGTGGATGCCTCTTAACTAATCTCAAAAGATTCCTCCAGGGTCTTTCACGCTGATAATATAATTGCTTCTTCCGATTGTAAATGATCTGAATAAGTATTTTTGCTGTTTGCAGGCATGACAGTGTCTCCCAGATACGATGTTCTGGGTTTCCATTTGTCTGTGTGTAAGTGTGCTCAGTATAACTGGTTATGACAATATCAGAACGTACGGTCTCTGAGGTACTAGAAATAGTCTGGGGATGATTACATTCCTTCACAAATTTTGTGAATGTCAAAGAAATTAGAACAATAAAAACAAAGTAATAATTACAGAAGCTATGGGTTGTTATGTAATTGAAAGATAAATTGAGAAACTGAAGACTTCTGCTCTACAGGTATACAGTTCTAATGGTTATTCACAGACTCTTTGGAAAATAAACTATAGGAGGTGAAGTCAACCCAGTCACATTTCTCTGTAGCTTGTTTTGGTACTGTCATGAAAGAAACAATGTAGAATCACATGCAGAGGTTTTTACTCATGTTTGCCTTATGACTTACCATTATGAGCATGTGGCTCAAGCAGGTATGCAGTTTTCTCCATGAGATTCTATCTTCTGATGTGTATGTCACCAGGCATGTACTAACATCTGCTTGGGAGAAAATAGAGGTTATCTGCATACCTTTCACCATCTTTTACTGTTTGTAGGAAAATATGATTATACAAATATCTGTATTCTTCATCTTTTGTGGCTTAGACACAAATCCAGCTGCACACTCTACGCTGGTCTTTATTCTCTACAGTCTTTCATATGGGAGAACTCCTAAGTCAGCATTCCCAATCAGTATCTCTTACAAAGTCAAAGGCAAAATTAAAGCACAGTATATGGGAGGTAGCATAAATAACAAAAAAAAAATAGATTAAATACCCATTTGGATTATTTTATGGCCAAATCTGGCCTGAATTCTTACACAAACACAGGGCTGACAATTTTTCTCCATTTCTGTTTTGAATTTGTTGTAGGAGTCCAAAATATTGTATACCTTCTTATTTAATTATAACTTGAAGCATTTGACATAAGCAAATTGCTTGACATAATTATTTTAAAATATTCATTGTCCCTAAAAGGTATATAAAATAAATATATACACATACGATAACAATTCAACTCGTCATGAAATAGGCAAAGACTGCAAGATTTGCATTAAGAGCACTATGCATTAACATTTTTTGAGCTGTTATAACAAGATCATAATGAAGTTGAAATTCCAGCCTTTAAAACTGGCCCACAAGTTTTATCTGCATGTTTCAGTTATTCACTGAATATAAGGGCATCATAACGAGATACCTTTTCTTAACCAAACTATAAATTTCCTGAAATCACATTCACAAAAATGATTCATGACCAGTCTTTATAAAAAGCGTAGTTGGAGCATAACATTTGTGACAAATCTTAAAGCTAGAGAAATTTTATAAGGGTCATTTGCAAATATTTTGCACAATTCTGTGCTCAGTTTAATAGACAGGCTGCTTCTCCTTCCTCAAAATTTTGGAAGCTGGCAATTTAGTTGCACAGGGACCACTACTTTTAAATGCAAGTAAACTAGGATTAAATTCTGTGCATTTCTTTCAAATATCTTTGTCTGGTAAAGTATGGCAAAACATAAAAATATCTGAGAATAATTTTTGCTGCACATCATTGCAGAAACAGTAAGAAAATAGTTTATTTACTAACTTAAATCAAGCTGGGGAAAGAGAAAGCGAATGTAGAAACAGTGAAACACCGTGGTTCACTGGCTTGCCAAAGATTATACAGCAGGTCAGCAATAACAGAATCAAGCAAAGATCCCAATCATGAATACCAGTACAACGCACTCTGCGTGAGATGACAATGCTTGTCCAAACTGTTAATGGGAGTAACACTAATACGGTACAAATGAATCTTAATGACAGACTGGGATTTTGTGTGCAAGATCCTGTACCAACACAAAGAAAAAGACTGTGAATCTTCTTACACAAAAGAAGGCTGTATTATTAAACAGTTTAGAAGACTGAGTATGGAAGGTTTACCTCAAAGAGGAAAGACATCTTAGTATGTAGTTTGTACTATGTCTTCTCCTTTCTAATTTGAATAATGACATGACTGTCTTTCATGGATTCTGGAAGACAGAGAAACTTCCCTGCCTCTGATGCAGCCTTGCAATAACCGACTACACATTGACAACTGCAGGAGACACAAGTGACTTTCCTTTGGGCTGCCTTTGATTTCAGCTATCAAAGGAGTGCAATGAATGGTGACAATGTTAGAAACAAGGAGTAAGGAACATGGTCTATCTCCTCACTGAGATAAAAACAAAGGCACACAAAGTAATAAAACAAAACAGAAGTAGAAATCACAATTAACAGTCAGGTTGCAGATGCAGTTGCTTGAAATTACATGTAATGAAACAAGGATAATATTCAAAGAAAAAACTGAAGTTGAAATAGTCTCCAAGCCACTCCCTTACGTAAGTCAGGAAAAATGCAGCATCTGGATATGAATGGATTCAACTGCTGAAAAGCCAAATTTTGCCCAAAGCAACTTATGGATGTAAAATGTGGAAAATTAACGCTGTGACATGTTGTATAACCTCAGGCAAATCATGTTTCCCTTTTGTATCTGTGCTTTCTTTCTCCTTTCAGATGTAGTGCTGGTGAAGTTTTTTTGTAGCTACTAGGCAGAAAAGAAGATGGCTATATATGATGGAAATTTTAATGGAGACATGTAGATTAAGTTGTCACAGCTCAGTAGACAAAAAGTATATAGCTATTTTAGTTATACCACTGTAGAGATGGAAATAAACTTAAGCAAATAATTACAGCAAGAATGGTATGTGGGGCCATCACTGAGACAGTTGCTGTAGAAATATCGCACCCAAAGTTACCTAGTGACTGCTTGCAGCTAGCTATGATGATATCAGCAATAATCAGGTATGCATAAATGGACCATATTTTTTTACTAGATACAACAGTTTAACAGGAATGTGTTAGCCATGAAGTTAAATTCTCCTGAAGTTAGCAGGTGGTGTGATGGACCTAAACTAAGTTGTATGACAGGGATTGATATACCTGCTGTATGATATACAGCATCCAAAAGCAGAAAGTACGCAGCAGTGTAGTTTTTGAAGTCTTAGTCTCTGCAAGCAATAATGCACAAACAGCAAGGGTGTGCAAGAACAAAGGCTGCAATAATTAAAGACAGCAAAACTAAAAAACCCCTCTAAAATCATTCAAGTTTGCTAGAAGCCCTTAGTTAAAGGCTGATTTAACTTTCATTGCAAAATATAGCTTTTCTTAGTGGACCACTACTTTTAGTTGTTTCACGAAATATTGAATAACAGGTTTTTACACACTTTTATTCAGTTTGCATTCTGCATGGGATTCCAACTGATTTGATAATAGCTAACAACCTCCCATCCACAAAGGCTTAGTTTTGATTTTTTATCTTAGTTCAGATGCATAACATTAAGACTTTGCTTGCTGGCAGGCAAGTCACTGGCAAAACAAAAAGCAAAAAGTATTTGGAAGAACACATAAGAGTTAAAGCATCTTGCCTGAGCACTGATGGACCATTGTGAGTCCACACTGTCTCTTTATTAACATTTCTATTTCAATCAAAGACAGAAGGACTAAAAATATCTTAGGAACAACTCAAAACAATTTTTTTTATTTTAATACAAACAAATATGAATTGGTTACAGAAAAATAGCACACCTGAAAATTAAAAAACTCAAAAATATTATGAAATGTAAAATCAGCTATGTAAGATTTTAAATGGAAAAGACTTGGGTTTGCATTTTGTAGAGCAAAATGTCCAAAATGCAAAACCAAGTCTCCTCAGCATTTTGGGAATTAGGACGCTGAAAGCAAGCATTTTATTCAGGATGTTGAAGACTGAAACTGTAAAGAACAGTGTTTTCAGCAATTAATGACTGTGATGATGAACTAGAATGGTGCCACGTGTAAAGTAATACACCTGGGAAAGGGGAACATGCTACACCTATACTACACCTAATCACAAGCTCTCAGTCAGCAAGAGTTCTCAGACTCACCATGAACAGCCCGTGACAGGGCTAATTAGTGGAATGGAGTTCTAATGGGATTAAACAGACGACAACTTCTTGGCTTGAGAAAGATACAACCGTGGAAGACTGCCATAAAAGTCAACAGAAATCACAAATCATTTGTTGAGGCTTAGATGGAGTAACAATTTATTATTACAGCTCATAATTATTTTTCATAATAAAGGAAATATTGAGTGTCCAATGAAATAACTAGGAAGCACATTTATAATAAAGAAAAGAAAGTACTTTTTTACACAGCACACAATTAAATTGTTTTGTACAGTGCCACCAGCCAGAAGTTAATAGTTTCAAAATGAAACTGGAGAGTTCACAGATACAGCCATCACTGACTATTAAATTTAGGGAACGAGCAATTTAGGAAGGCCCTAGTCCCCACTGGTGGTTAGATGCAGGAAGGGCAAGCAAGGGCAGTGAATGCTATCTTTTTCTGTTTCTCATAGTTTTCAATAAGAATCTATTGTCAGGTAGAGCTGAAGACAAACAAGTAGGTTGGCGGACCATTGGGCTAACAAATTTCCCATAGGTTTATGTTATTGTTGCACTCCATAGAATTTCATATCAAATTGAAGGGGTGTCTCTGTTTTCACCTGTTAAGTCTTCACCTGCCAATGGCTCTAAGGCAATGACTACTGTCAACAGTTTCAGCTTTCTGACACACATAGCTCTTTTGAGAGCCAGTTCAAAACCAAGGAAAAACTCTCCCAGGACCTGAGGATCATCTCACCTTCCACAAATGTAAATTCACTCCATTGACATGAAATTAGACCTAAAAATAAAAGAGATAAGACAAACCATATGTCAAAAAAGAAGGAAAAAACTATGCACAACAATATTAGCAGCTCTTAATTATGCCACTCTTGGGAAGCTGACAAATAGTAATAGTGTAAGGGGCATATCAAAGTATGACAAAAAACAGCCTGAGAACTTGTGAAGAGAAGAGTTACACACAGAGATAGTTAGGTACACAGAGGCTTCGTTCAGGTTTTAACAACTTTCACTTTCCTACTTCTTTCGCCTTTTTAATGCTAGTCTGAACGCCGTGATCTGCATCCCCATTTCCTACATGTGAATGTAGCGCAACTCCACCATATTTGCTTCCTTGTCAGTTTGTCTTTGCTATAACTGCTCATGAAGACCAGAAGAATCTAATCAAGAAAGTTCCTGAGGCTGCATTTTGGGGACACCAGGGATGTTACTGGGAGTACTTGCACACCAGCAGAAGTAACAGATACCATCCTTTCATCAATGCTGTAAAATCTGACAGACACAAAGTACTTCTGAATCAATGCATCAGCTACATAGATCATTACAGAAGGACCAACTGTAGACCAAATCACACGCAGAAGTTTGTCATCTTTCAGAAACAGGAGACAGTAATGTTATCATTAGGTCCTCTACCCTTGTTTTCACCCCTGATTTTTTTCCCATGTTTTGATAATGGGCAGTTGTTGACCTATTATATATATTATTTCCATTTAATTCTCAAAATTAATTGCTGGATCTGCTACATGCTGTCCTTCAGCCATGTATTTGGATTATAAACTTCCGTAAGGCAGATCCATCATCATCATCATTACTGGAGGCAGAAATACTGAATACTTGTCTCTCGATAGCACTGCTGGGTGCCCCACCTGAGTTCTGAGCAATGGAGAACAAGGAAAGTCACTGTGCACCACAAGACCTACAGGACTCAAGCCTCGGGTCTGGGTTCCAGTAAGATATTGGATTGTCTGGAAGAGGAGGAGGGCTGCCTAGCTCATTGTTCATCCTGGTATCCAGCTGCATGACACAGCTCTCACTGGTGATGGAGGATAAGAAGGAGAAAACAGAGACAATCATGATGGAAATCTGTAATGATTTGTTGAGACTACAGATATAACTAAGGATCAGCAACATTGGGGATTTGAGCTGCATGTTAGAGAGTCCCAAAGCAGATCCTGCATCAGCTACAACTCCTTTCATCCAGACGCTCCTGTTAGCGCATATTTTTTCTTCACTTTCTCTTCCAGGCTGTTTCCGAATATATTCTATATCCTCCAGTTCTGACCTTGAGAAATGACTGCAACAAAACATAAACAATGCTGTTGTATATGGCATGAAGAGTTTCTCCAAAGATATCATTGCAAGTATTTAAGAACTTGCCTGGTTGCTAGGAATTGCTTTCCAGCTGTGTCATGGTTCCTTTTCATATTTAGTAATGTTTTGCAGAGACGTGGGTGGTACAGGGTAAAATATCTTTTCCTGATTTCTTTGTCGCAATGTTGTCTCCAGATGAGTATCTGAGGCAGCCGTGAACACAGCAAAATGTTTGCTGAAACCTAGAATCTACTTACAGAATTGCTAGCCTTTTTTAATTGGGTGGAAAGTCTCTCGATGTGATCTTTTTCAGGCTCACACAGTCCGATCTGGTTTTCTTCACTCAAGTGAGTCCAGGGTGCTGTTATACTGCTGAAGTTTGATGCAAAACTCTTGTAACGTACCACCAGTCCCAGAAATGACTGGGTTTTTTGGTGATGGCTTATTCTAGAAAGCATCAGTTTTGGCTGGGTCTGGGCATACTCTGCCCATACTTCTATGCACTGCCTCAGACATTTCACTTGGGCCACCCTGATGACACTTTTCCCTATTTACACAAGGACTTTTTCCTTTGATTCTCTCTAGGACTTGATCTTCCCAGGTTTGACTGAACAATGTCACTGATACATACCATAGCAAAGTTAATTCAATTTACCAAAAATCCCATCTATGTGTCTCTGGAAGGTAGCAAGTGCCATCTGAATTCCAGAAATGTGGAAAAAGAAATTCCTACAGGCTCCTACTTGTTCTCAAGGTTGGCCTTTCTTGAGTCGCCTGTCTCAGTGTTTCTCAGGTCAACAAAGTTTGTATATTTAGCATTTCTGATCTCGGCCAAAAGTTCATCATTGTGAAGCATGGCATTTCCATCTGAAAGAGGGACATGTGCGATCAGTACAAACACAGATTCCTCAGAGATCTGAACACTTATAAAAACAGGGCAGTTTACTACACCACAAACTTTCAGTTCCTGCTCTTGTGAAGACAGTTATATCTAGCAAAATGTCAAGAAAAGCACCTGGGATGGCAAGCTCTTAAGTTTTTGTTCATCGGCTCACCAGATACAAAAATTCCATGTATTCCTTCTATTGATAGTACCTTGAAAAGACCTTTTTCTCTGCAGAGTCTATCAAAACCAGATATACCAATGCTGATCTACAAAGAGAATTAAAAACTACTAGGATACAGAAAGACTTGTGCAAAAAAAGGTCTCATTATTTACGGGGCCATATCATGTGGGAAGTGGAAAGATAAAATTCTTTACAGTTTCACACAACTGAATAGCAGTTCAGATCTGAGTAAGAAACATGCAAATAAAGAAAACAGTCAAGTGCTCAACTCTCATGCCAACAGAAGCTTTCAGATCTTACGTTATTCTTAAAGACTCATCATCTCTGGAAGTCAAGTATCAAAGCAAACTAAATTCCTGGGCCCCTGGTTCTGAAGAAAAGCTCAAAAATAGATTCTGAATATATTCTGAAAACTCAAGAGACACACTACAAAGAGCTTATTTGAAAAAATGTTGGGTTTTAGGGTATTCCAGTATTTGGAGACCATGACTTGTAATTCCTGAGTAGTTAGAGTTATCAGATCTGGTATTAATCTTTAAGCAATATTCATCTTCTCTGCTTCACTGAAGAGTTTGAAGGGTTTCAAACATATCACAAATTGTGAAGAGTTTTTTGGACTAAGTACATTAACACAAACATTTATTTAGATGCCTCAGTTAAGCACATTTTCAGGATCAGGCTTCAGTTTGTAATAATTACATACTTGAACAGAATTAACATTTTTTCAGATAATTACACCTTTTCATCCCCAGACAACTATACCGCTAGCTCCTTACTGTTGGTAGATAAGAAAAAGAAAAGTACAGCGTAGTACTAGAAGTACACTATTTGCACTAGAATTAACGTTCTGATGCTGATTCTTTCCTCCATAAACAGCTCTCTTATTTTCTCTCTACTCGTAGGCAAAGCTAAATACTTACTTTATTCTGACATTTCACCACCCACTTCTAACTTAGATCTGAATACTTAGATAATATCAGAGATTCTTCAGTGAATATAGTTTCTTTTCAGAGCTAGAGAAAAAATAGGTTTTGGTCAAGAGTTCACCTAATGAATGGCTATTTCATTAATGAATACGTTCTTGCACTGAAAATCAGCTTTGTCCAATATTTCCAATTGCAGTATGTCTTAACTCCCCAAACCCTGAAAACAACGGTAAAGAACATTAGCTTACTAAGCCTGCCTAATATCTGTCTCAAGGCTAATGAAGCTGTGCAAAGGGACTACATCCATAGAAAAAATAAAGCTTTCAAATTCAGGATAGGATGTTTAATAGTTCGTTAAAAAGTAAGTAGGCTTCTTTTCTGTTCTGCAGAACATCACAGTCCAATAACAACAGTGATCTAAAAAAACCCTCTTCTCTTTCATCTGTTTAGTTTAAAATCAGCTGATATTTTCTTTGGTACCTCGGACCTCTCGTAGAAATTCATATCCTCAATCCTGCCTGCAAGCAGATGATGCCCAGATGGCAACTGTACAACACTTCAATTGTGGAGGCTAAAACCTATTTTTCAGCCATACTTAGCACTGTAACATCCTGGAAAAGAGTGGAATAATATTATTAAAAAGCACTGATTGCTACTGTCAGTCATTCCAGAGGAAGTCTTAACTTCTTTCCATTGCCTCCTACAAGTCTGTGAGGTGGAGAAAGACAAAGCAAAATATGTACAGCTTTGATGTTGCAAGGCTGTAACTGAATCAGTGAACCAAAGTTCAAGAGGTCACTGGAACAAAGGAGAGAAAAGAAGGAAAACAAAAGCCTGTTCACATGAAACTCCAATTCCACACTTTCATAATGAGTTCTCAGAACAGTCTTAACATCATTAGCGAATTGTGAAAAAAAAAAAAACAAATTATAACAACAGTTTAAAATGTAACAGACTAATTGTAGCTAAAGTAATGACTCCTTAGTAGTCATACGGCGTATTACCAGAGGACCTTAAATTCACAAACAGGAAGTATTTTTATTCTAAAGTTGATTTGATTGTTAGCCATTAAATTCTTGGGGAGGATTTAGGGTGTAATTAAATTAAGATTTAATCCTATGGTCCGTGAAAAAAATTGAAAAATGCTTATGATGATATGCATTAGGATGTTTTTATTTATTATTAAGATATTAACTTATGGATTATATGTGATGTTTTAAAAGGCTGCTAGTTCATAAATTTAAAAATGTCTGTAAAATTTTTTTCAAATTATATCTGTGTCAGATCCCATACTCTTTAAATAGAGTTTGCTACGCCTGATAGAGGAAGTTTCAGATTGTTTCTAGATTCTTTATTAATACAAGATGCATTTTGATGCCATATTAATCTTTATATGCAGAATTTTTCTTATCAAATCCAAATTAATGTGATTCTTTGAAAAATGAGAATCTAAAAGTACCTGTATTGCCAAATTAGTTACTGTTCTGCAATTTCTAATGCAAATAATGACTTAGAGACCTGAAAGAGTTCCATGCATCCCCTTTTGACATGGACAGATAATACTATGTAGTGGTGCATCTTATTTGTACCTCAACTATCAGAGGGACTGAGGCCCCACCATACTACGTCCTGCGCCAAAGTTAATACAGTACCGGGGGTAATGTCTTTCAGGACAAACTTCCCCAGATTGAGAAAATGTTATGTCGACATCGCTGACTTCACTGTTGTAGATGATAGATAACTGAGCTAATTTTATATCAATATGGGAAGCAGGACAGCAACAGCAGCATGGAGCTCCATTCAAAGTGATTTATGTTGCTTCATGTGAATGCAGATAGCACTACCACTTGGCAGAAATTAAAATTATTCTTGAGGTGTGAGATGAGAAAAGTCAGTAAAAAAATTGTGAATCAATCAAGAACAGCCCATGGAAGCATGCATACTGTTGCAAAATAGTACAAACTGAAAAAATGCCTGGCATGTGGGAAGGAATGTAATAAACTAAAAGGATTACAAGAACATGTAAACACCAGCAGGGTGTGTGTAACATAGACAAAAAGGAAAGCAACAGCTCCATGAGCAGCTCAGATAAGTTCTCTGGAAGATCAATGGATAAAACAGCAGCAGATGAATGAACTGCTAGCTTGAAAACGAAATGAAAATTTATCACTTTTAAGTTGGACACAGATGCACCAATCAGTGTTGTGTCACTGACAAGGTTTCAAAAAAAAAAGAAAAAGACAGAGGAATTCTGATTACTAGTAAACCTGGTGCAAGGATAGATAGTAGCTACTGCAACAACAAAAAATACACAGGATTCTTTAGTGAGTGGGCAGTTACTAGAGTAACTTCAGATTACTCAAAAAAATCAAGTCTTTTTGAACATATCTAAAAGCAATGTCACACTGTTCTTTTCCAAATTACCTTAATATTGCTGAATTAGCAATGTCGTGGTTTAACCCCAGCCAGCAACTAAGACCGACACAGCCGCTTGCTCACTCCCCCCTGGTGGGATGGGGGAGAGAATCGGAAAAGAAGAAGTGAGAAAGCTCGTGGGTTGAGATAAAGACAGTTCAATAGGTAAAGCAAAAGCCGCGCACGCAAGCAAAGCAAACCAAGGAATTTATTCACCACTTCCCATGGGCAGGCAGGTGTTCAGCCATCCCCAGGAAAGCAGGGCTCCATCACGCGTAACGGTTACTTGGGAAGACAAACACCATCACTCCAAACGTCCCCCCCTTCCTTCTTCTTCCTCCAGCTTTATATGCTGAGCATGACGTCATATGGTATGGAATGTCCCTTTGGTCAGCTGGGGTCAGCTGTCCCAGCTGTGTCCCCTCCCAACTCCTTGTGCACCCCCAGCCTACTCGCTGGTGGGGTGGGGTGAGGAGCAGAAAAGGCCTTGACTCTGTGTCAGCACTGCTCAGCAGTAACGAAAACATCCCTGTGTTATCAACACTTTCCAGCACACATCCAAAACATAACCCCATATAAGCTACTATGGAAAAAACTAACTCTATCCCAGTCAAAACCAGCACAGCGAAGAAATATGATCTCAGGGTTTTAAAAACTGTGTTAAAATTACAATTCCAAGTGGAAATCCAAAGGCTGGTTTGTTACCAGATGCATTAGTAACACACTACCATTAGTTCAAATCTTAGTTGAGTCACATCCAACTGGGCAAAGCTTCTTTCCAAATGAAGGCTGCTGCATGAACTCTATAAAATTAACTTAACTAGTGTCAGATCCTAGTAGACAATCATCCAAATAAAAGACACTATCACTGCAATAGAATCCATTATTGGAAGTTTTAGTGAAGAAGCCAAGAACTGGCTGTCCAACAATACTGGATGACATTTGGAGTGAGAAGGTGATGCCTCCAGCATAGAGCTGTGACAAGTTACAGATCAGTACAATCCCATATCCCAAATCCCACATCATTTTGCACACAGATAAAGATATGTCTCTATCTTTTTTTTAGACAGGCAACCTTAATTTTCCATTCTTTAAATCTTGCACCTCTCTAATTAGAATTATGTTCACTTCATTTTTCTAGCAATTCAACAGAAGTGTCTCTTCAGACATCTGTTACATACCAAAGATGTAAAAGCAAATGCATTTTTACATTAGCCTGCATTACTAGCTACTGTTCCTTTACAGACATCTCTACTCTCACATCTGTATTCTCAAGTATGTCATATTTTTTTTCTGTAGCAGCTAAAGTAGATCTGGAGTGTTTTAGCATAGTAAATAGTTTATAGCTTCATCACATGGTATACAACCAGTCAGATAACAGCTCATTTGTGGAATGTTGTTTAATAAGTGCTGCACATACAAAAACATGTCTGTGAAGGATGCCAGGCACAGTTTGCCAAAACTCAGACCCGTATTTTAGCAGATTAAAAGCTTCCACATGTATTTTAAGAAATTGCATTATGGATTTTTATGGAGCACTAAGTAATGTGCTTAACATTATCCAGAAGGCAAAGGTATATTTATCAGTGGTATCTTGCCAGGATGCAGTGCGTTTCATGTTTAAAGTAGATATTTTTTGGCAATATGTTCAGAATAAGTGAAAATTAATATTTTCATCCTTGGGGAATAGGGTAGAAGTCTTACAACTACTAGCATATTTATTTCAGTCTTGTAACAACATGTCCTGTAGGATTCAAACTAAGTAATGTGCTTTGGCTTATCAGCTACCACAATTAACTTTTTTCCTAACTAAACTGAAATAATTTACCGTGTTACATTATGCTTTTTCTTAAGCAAATGTGCTCATTTTTTCACTCCTGATAGAGAAAATAAGCAGCTTTATGCCCAGCAGAAGAATCCCACTTCCAGGACAGCTTAGTCCAAATGTCTGGACATAAAAGGATGTCTTTTTAGAATTGCACTGTGCAGGTAGCAGCAGTGTTTTGTTACCAAAAAAATTGTGAGCTGCTATTTTCTGTGTTCCTGGGTCTCTGATTCTTGGCTTGAAGACAGTCAGTCCTTTGTACTCTGTTATTACAATGAGGTAACCAAAGAAAGAGAGTCTTGGTTTGAGACTGTCAGCTGTTACTAATCACTGCTCCATGGCTTGCTGTGAATCCCTGCTTGCCTCTCCCTCCTGCTCTGCTTAGCACACATAAAGAAGATAAATTACTCCCTAGTTTCCCTTCAAAAAGCATATTGTTTGGCACATTCCAATACTGTGAGCAAAAGATGGAATAATGCGAAGAGTTAAATGGGTATCTAAACAGCCCCACAGCAGGGTTCTTCTCAGGCAGATGTGAGTTTCAGGAAATGTACTTTCCTACTGCTTCTCCAAACGTATTCTGTTATATTGCAAACCCGACAAGTAAATCAACTATACTTTTCAGAATAGTAGAGCATAGTCCTGCAAGAGGTTTCCTGTAGTAACACAAATATCACCGACACTCAAGAAATGCAGTATCTAAGTGTACCATATTTACATATTTCATTTTACTGGGAGGGAGGTGTAATACTTTGGTGTCTATATTAGCAACAACAAGCACACTCTGGGAGGTTTATGGAATTCTTGCCTGCCCTCACTGGCTGACAGTGTCCTGACACAGAGGAGAATTTTAAAGTAAGAATCATAGAATGGTTTAGGCTGGAAGAGACCTTTAAAGGTCATCTAGTCCAATCCCCCTGCAATGAGCAGGGACATCTTCAACGAGATCAGGTTGCTCAGAGCCCTGTCCAACCTGACCTTGAATGTTTCCAGGGATGGGGCATCGACCACCTCTCTGGGCAACCTGCTCCAGTGTTTCACCACCCTCATCGTAAAAAATATCTTCCTTATATCTAGTCTGAATCCACCCTCTTTTAGTTTAAAACCATTCCCCCTTGTCCTATCGCAACAGGTCTACTAAAAAGTCTGTCCCCATCCTTCTTATAGGCCCCCTTTAAGTATTGAAAGGCCGCAATAAGGTCTCCCTGGAGCCTTGTCTTCTCCAGACTGAACAACCCCAACTCTCTCAGTCTTTCTTCATAGGAGAAGTGTTCTATCCCTCCAATCATTTTCGTGGCCCTCCTCTGGACCCGCTCCAACAGGTCTGTGTCTTTCCTGTGCTGAAGGCTCCAGAGCTGGACACAGCACTGCAGGTGGGGTCTCAACAGGGCAGAGCAGAGGGGCAGAATCTCCTCCCTTGACCTGCTGGCCACGCTTCTTTTGATGCAGCCCAGGATACAGTTGGCCTTCTGGGCTGCGAGCGCACATTGCTGGCTCATGTCCAGCTTTTCATCCACCAGTACCTCCAAGTCCTTCTTGGCAGGGCTACTCTCAATCCCTTCATCCCCTAGACTGTATTGATACTGGGGGTTGCCCCGACCCAGGTGCAGGACCTTGCACTTGGCCTTGTTGAATCTCATGAGGTTCACACAGACCCACTTCTTGAGCTTGTCCAGGTCCCTCTGGATGGCATCCCGTCCCTCAGGCATGTCAACCGCACCCCTCAGCTTGGTGTCATCTGCAAACTTGCTGAGGGTGCACTCGATCCCACTGTCTATGTCATTGATGAAGATATGGTCCCAGTATGGACCCCTGAGGGACACCACTTGTCACTGATCCCCATACGGACATTGAGCTGTTGACCAATCAAGTTATTTGTGCATGAAAATAAGCAAAGTAAGAAGTGAGCAAGGCTGCGGAATACCCTACCATGAAAATAGTTAGGGTCAAAATGGCAACTGATCTGAACCTCAAGCTTAATAAATTTCTAACCAAGACTGTATAATATATTTGCCTGCTGTATCAGAATGCTATACTTGATGGCCCAGGAAATACTTTCCAGCATAGATTACGGTAATATTTTTTATAAGATAACAACTAATCTTGATCCACTGAAACGAAGCCAAGTTTCATAAAGTTCCACTGAAAGTATCAGTGACGAATAACAACGAAATGGTCTTTCACTATTCATGATTAACTGAAAGGTAAAAATCACTGTAAAGGCCCTACAGATTATTTGGGCCTCTACCATTTACACCAGCCAGTGATGTTATAACATTATCTTACAGTGGTTTCACAAACATTTTCCTTCTAATGAATAAACTGTGGCTAGAAGAGCATGTGTTTGCAGCCAAGAGGATGAACGATGAAAAAACATGGTCGGTTACAAAATATATTCTCTTAACAAGAGTTAGAAAGGGATGGAGGAAATATATTTGAAACTAGCACACATTATACCTATTTGCTAGCATATTTTTACAATGTTTCCATCAAGAAGTATGAGACCAAAGAATACAATGTTCAGTTTGGATCACTTTTGCACATGCAAAAGCTTTCAGAATCACTGAGAGGTAACCAGCATCCACGTACAGTTATATTTCAAAACAAGCACTCTATGAATATCAGAAATAAGTACGTATGGCAGGGTTAGGTTAGCATCCTCCGGAAAAGGTCCTTTTTTATCACATACTACCTTTTTCCTCACTTTGGTAGTGGAGAATCCACAAAGAAAGGTACATCACTTTATTTAAGTCCTTATGTGGACTCTCCTACATGTTGTTAAGTCCCACCTTTCTGTTAAAGTCTGTGATTCCTCTGATCCACTCACACAGTGAGATTTTTTTTCTTACAGGTAACAGGAACATGTGTGTATCTTCATAAGAGTATATTTTTATGCTGATTTTTTTTTTGAAGGCAGTGCTGGTTTGAGTAGCTGGGGCCCTCCAGAGCTCTCCTGAGCCCAGGTGCTCTTTCACACACCCTTGTTCTCCCCTTGTCATCAAATGGTGGATGGTGTTTGCTCAGCTACCTGGTGAGAACAGAGTCAGCTTAAAGATAAGCAGGGGGAAGTAAGGAATGCTTAACTTGCTTTTAGCAGTGCTGCCACCAAAGAGCAAAGGATGCAGTTTAACAATACAGCCAACTTGAAGTAATGGCAAACTGCTGCCAAAATGCTAGTTTTCTGCCCTTCTCCTTCTGCTTCCCTTGTACAAGTTCTGGTGTTCACATAACACAATTCTGAGATGATTCAGAATGACAAACTGACAGAAAAACTAACTCTATAAAACCCAAAGTTAATAGTTTTCCGGTGGCAAGGGATGGCGCAGGACTACAAAGCTGTGGAGCAGGTCTAGTCCTTTAGGGGCCATTTAACTGGCTCATTGAATTGCATTACTATATCCCAGCAATGGGTTTCATTAGTCAGCTTGGCTTAATCACGGTCATGTAATTTTGGATCAAATACAACTGCTAAGTTTCCTGTGAGATATTTGCCCAGTGTTCTTAATGGACCTGGAAAAATTAATAAAATATCTAATTTCATTATTTAAATTTCCGTACTCAAATGAGGATAAGTTAAACTGACATGTGCGGGCAGATTGTCCCATCAGTTGATGCAAAAAGGCATACAGAGCTATTTTTCAGACATGTGTTTTATGTCATTAGCTGCATTGATTTAATGTTAATTAACTTTACCAATGCATACAGTTCTTTGAAAATGTTATTTAGCTTTTTTCTTTGCAATTTTATTCTTTTAGTGCTACTGCTATTAAAAATAATAATCTAGAGTTTGGACTAATTTTGGACCTGACCTTGTGAAGGGCTCAATTTTCAAAGCTTTAAATATTTTTTAACTTTGGTTTTCTGGGAATGCTCAGCACCACTCAGGATGTGCTTAGCAGCTATGAGAATAAAGCTCTAGAGCTTAATAATGTTAATTAAAGTTGGGCGATAGTTCCACTGTCTTTATTTAACTATTGCTTTTCCTTACAATTTTTCTGTCAGCATATTTTACCCTGACCTTGTACAGTGTTATTCATTTCCACAAATCCTCATCAACATACACAAAAGGGATTGTTCTCATGGTCTCACACTGGGAGTTTACTCATCACACAGTGCTTAGTGGATGTAGGGGGTCGGGAGTAGCCCATTTAAAACTGCTTCATTAGGAGAGTGAAAGACAACCTTAAAGAAACAAAATTACGGCAACACTCCAGAGTCAACAGTTGCCATTATTGCTGTTCGACCATAGGAGCGCTTAACAAGCAACTACAACATCTTAATGAAGAGATCGTAAAAAATAAACAGGGAAATAATTAACAATAAAAAGATGCTCTGTTCATAATATTTTGTTTTTAAAGACTGAGTCCAAAACATTTAAAGGAAATTTATATAAAAATCTACATTAGCAAGGAAGTGCCATCAATTCAGTTCTAAGACTTTTAATAAGGAAAGAATGCATCACGACCATAGAAATCCTCCCTTTTTTATTTCCAGTAGTCAACATGTATGAGGACCAGAATGCACAGTTTGTTCACTCACTCATTCAGATCTGGTTCATTATTTTACATATTTGCCACAACGTATCGCTAGGTCTCAGCAGGCTTCTGACTTAGAGGCATTCAGTCATATGCCCACAGATGGTAGCCTCGCGCCGGTGGCTCCTCAGCCAAGTGCCTGCACCAGGGCTCTGACCCTGCGGTTCCTCTCGTACTGAGCAGGATGACTACATTATTACACTAACATCCTATGAGGAGCGGCCGAGGTCTCTGGGCTTGTCTAGTTTGGAGAAAAGGAGGCTGAGGGGCGACCTCATTGCTCTCCACAGCTTCCTGAGGAGGGGAAGTGGAGAGGGAGGTGCTGGTCTCTTCTCCCTGGTATCCAGTGAATGGACGTGTGGGAATGGTTCAAAGCCGCGTCAAGGGAGGTACAGACTGGACATAAGGAGGCATTTCTTTACTGAGAGCATTTCTTTACTGGAACAGGCTTCCTAGAGAGGTGGTCGATGCCCCAAGCCTGTCAGTGTTTCAGAGGCAATTGGACAATGCCCTTAATAACTTGCTTTAATTTTTGGTCAGCCCTGAAGTGGTCAGGCAGTCGGACTAGATGACTGTTGTAGGTCCCTTCCAGCTGAAATAGTCTATTCTATTTTTAAAATTTTCATCATTATGCATCAAAAGTAATTTTAAATAAACCAAAAGTTAAAGATATTGTGGGCAAAATGTTAGATTCTCTTGTTACAAACACAAGAATTTTGGCATAGGAAAGCAAACACATAAACTTCCTATATTTTCCAAAAGTTTTTAAAGGACAGCAAAAAGATTTCAGAAACAGGGACTTTCAACATGAAAAGCAGTAGCTGAGCATTTTAAGTGTTTTCAAACTGAAATTATACGCATGCATATATGCATACACTCACATGCTCATACCCTCCCCCCAGTGACAGAGTCTCGCTTCCTCTGACAAATGATAAAATCACTGAAGGTACTAGGATCAGTCCTAAGTAGTGACTGGTTTTTTTAGGAAAAGCAAAAGAAAATGAATCTTGCTACTTGCCCAGTTCTTCAGTGGCACGCTCCTTACTGTTGAGTGTAAAGAAAAAGATCCCATTTTAAAACTACTAGTTATGGGCCCTGATTAGGCAAACCACATTAGTTAGTGATTAACGTTAAAGACAAATATAAGTCCAAGAATGCTTTGCTGACTAGGACTTTACACCCAGAAATAAGGCCTCAGTCATACCAGCTGCCAACTAGTTCTCATTGTGATAAATATGCATATTCTGTCTAATTGTGTAAATATGTATATTCCTTCTTTCTAAAAAAACCCACAGGGAGAAGCTCTTAAGTACTGTAACAGGAAAATTAGGTATGTGCTTAAACTCAAATCGCAGAAATAGCTCATAACTTATGACTTGAGGACATTGGACTGTTCTGCAAAAAGTCAGTTGATGGAGTTGTGCTAATTAAAGGGAGAAAGTGTTATGAAGTTGTAGGACTTTTTAGCATAGGCTCTGCTTTTTGGCTTTTAAAATAATTTCTTGAAATTTATTTTTGAACAAGCAGATCCAAAGCTGTTATTGGCTTAAACGTTATCTAAAAAAAATGCTCATTATATTTTACCTTTGATCTTACTGAGGAGTACAGTACCATGCCTCTGCGTTAGTGTGCCCTAGTATAAACCAAGATTACACATAGATTATGTACGGCATGCTTTCAACGGCAAGAAAATTAAAAACAATAGAAGCAACTCTGGATTTGTAAATTCTAGAATTCTGTATAATCTAGAATCATAAGTTCAATATTAAAAAATATAATTGACACAAAACCAGTCCTAGTATAGTAGCTATTCAGGAAAGTTGCTGCATCATTAGTTCATGCTAATTTGCAGAACCAAGTCAGGTGAACAATCAGAACTATCAGATTAACAATTCAGAATTTTTAACAAGTTGCCCTAACTAGATTTTTTCCTCCTCTTTGCTGCATCCTTTCTCTCTCTTTCTCCTTCTCTTGCAGTTACATACTTACTTGCTTGCTGCCTTTCCTACATCCTAAAATATTTTCATTTCTTCTCTAACAAACACCTTTGTTCAAGAACAACACGGTGCTTTGCTTTTTGCCCTGACACTCTGGAGAACTCCTTGTCATGTCTTTATTTCACCCACAGTGTGACTGATTCCTCACTCACTTCTCAAGAGAGGAAAAGAGTAGGTGAAGGGGAGGACAGGGGTAAGGGTTTGGGTTTGTTTGCAGTTTTACAGACTTACGCCTGCCCCTTCTTTCTTCTCTTCCCTTCCTCCCTCCCTGCCTCCCTCCCTCCCCATCAATACTTAAAAAATCATTCCCATTCACGTTGTGTGCACGCACACGCTGGGAGAAATTACAGGCGCTCTGCTCCAGGTTGCCTTGACAACTTCAAGGCATCCCTGTGCGTGGGGACCAGTGGCACAGCAAAGTTTCCCAGGCCCCCTGGGGAAGGGGAGGGGAGAGGAAGAGAGGAGGCAGAGGTGCTGGAGCCAGCAGCCGTGTGGAGGAGAGAGCAGCAAGCAGTATGAAAGGGGCACATACATCTCCCGCGGGACAATGTGAGTTTTGCTGGCTGGCTGTGAAAGGACACACTGAGGATACAATGGTCTGTGACACATGAAAGCTTTAGAGCGAACTTTATTGCTTCTCCATTAAGGACCCTTCCAGAGTCCCATTCAGTTCTAAGAAATCTTGTCAACATCTTAAAACGTAAAGAAAACAAACCCCTTCATTTTCTCATGTTTTAAAAACAGATTTTAAATATTTTTTTAGATAATTCTTGTTGTTGGCATGCTGGAAGCTTTTGCAGTTGCAGCCCTGGACGGTACCAAATGTCCCTCTTGCGAGTTCCCTGAGTTCCCATTAACTTCAGCCCAGCAGCTCCCCAGTAAGGGCTCTCTGAGGTGAGAGCTTGCTTCTTCCCCATATAGCTTTTGTTCATACTTGAGCCTGTCATCCCCCTGCTTTGAATGCCACGAGCGGCTAGAGCTCAAGAAGACAGGAATTGCTGTTCCCTACTTTCAAGCTGAGAAGTCATTTATATGATAAGCAAGAGCAGGAATAAGACTGAGCAACCTAAAATAAGGGGCCATGTAGTCACAGCCGGAGCATAATAGGAAACCAAGCTGGAAAGCAGCTTATAAAGGAAAGAGCAATGACTCTTGCTCCCTGACATATCACTTGCACGTGGTTCACCCAGAATCAGTCCAAGAAAGAAATAGGATCACAAGCTCTAATCCTTCAACACAGCAATCATCTTTAGCAGTAGATATGCCCTACACTGACTCCTAGTGATTTTTGGAGTGTAGGAGACAACCTAGTACGAAGTGTGGACTGCAAAGAAATATCAGGCTTGGTTAAAGCAGTAAGCACATATGCCTGCGAACCCTCTAGACTGTCAGTGCTCAATGTCTGGTCCTGAATCTATTACCTGGCAGGGGCAGGATACTGGGAACTGACTGATTTAACATCTGTGCGTTTCCAAACCTTCCTACCAAACTATATGGGTTAACCTTTTCATGCTCAGGATGTAAACCAAGTTTAAAGCTGATCTTAGCTAAAATGAAAAAATACACAGCCCATTGCTGCTACTTTGGAAATAGCAAGTAAGAACATAAAACAGCAATTAAAATATACAAAGGTAAAGTAGATTGGACTAGTATGCATGCATTCATTTTTCACTTTTGAAATTACACTTCATTTTAAGTTACATACTGATATTTTAAAAACAAAATTTGTAACAAATGCTGTCTGTATAAACATTGTGCAACTCAGTAACAGACCTGAAATTCTCCAAAAGTTATTAACTTTATTTTTATGCATTGGTTAATTATATTTGCATTATTTTGCATTGCATTATTCTGAGGACTCTAAAAAAATAACCAATCCTCCATCCACCGACAAGAGGGCTACAGGACTTACTTCCTCTTTGTAAAGATAAGAAAACTATTTATTACTTGGTAGTATTTACCATTTCCCTCACAGAATTTCAAAACATAAATGTAAACTTACCACAAGCATTATCATCCAGTTTTACAGATGGAAAAGCTGAGCAGGGAAATGAAGGACCAAGTGCTTCAAATGTTGGATTTCCATTTTCCGTTTCTTACTGTGCCAATAACGCTTTGTTCTTCCACTACAATGGCACATGTAAATCAAGCAATTCAGGGTGCGAATCTAGTGATCTCCCTTTGCAATTCTTTTTGGGGGTACAAATCTTACCGGCTTTAACGGCTTCTGCTGAAAAGACAGGCAAACGCTAGCTGAAATGAAAGGGTAAGTATGAAGCATGTGATTGGTTTTATACTTTGAAGATTTGATCAGAGCCTGGAACACAGCCTTGATCTCAGTTACATCAGCAACAGGAGTACTTTCTCTGTAACTCCAGTAGCACATATTTCCTCCTTTAGAAGATAGACAGAAGTATGATATATCTACAACGAATTGAGAAAACATTTAGTTTTGCCAGGTGATGATTCTAGTTTTATGTTTCCATATTATTTATATTCATGCAGTCCTGTTGCCTTATTTTAAATGCTTTCTCCTCTGAGATAGGTACCCAGAGCAGAAGATGGTTAACTCTCATTATATTTTATATGTTCAAAGATGGCATCTAGATAAATGTGTGGGCAGTCCGCAGAAGTTCGGATTAGACAGTGCCATATAGGGGCCCATAGGAGGAGATAATAAAGCAAAGAGGTCCTTTCCTGACCTCTTTTTTCATTCTGCACTTTGAAAGCTTGATTCCAACAGGAAGCATCAGCGACTGTTTTGAGACAAATGGTAGGAGGAAGTTATAAACTACTTGAAATTTTAAGGAGAAGGAGCAAAGGGGCATTTTAAGGAGAAGAACACCAACTGCACCTGCTTGGAAAGAGAAAGAGCATTTCCATTGCTGACAGTCCTCATGAGACACTGCTTGTGAGAGACTCAAAGCTCTTTCCCTGGCAGAACTGCACCTTCATTTAAAAAACACAGTGCAGCCCTGTGGTGCAATCTGATGAACAAACACTTTAGCAGTGCCATAGTGAGCACCCTAGTATTCACATTAGATCAGATGCATTAAGACGAGCCAAGAATTAGGATTAATGTCGCAAGTTTTGCAAAGCTTATAAAAGACTTTAAATGCTTATTCATACAATAGTAAGGATTTTCTGAAACAAGCTAACAGCATTTAATCTGTTTTAAACTCCCATGGCTTGGGACAAAGGTAAACTGAGGACATTCCATTAGGGATTGAAGAAAACTCTTCATACACATTAATTGTAGCAAATATTATCAACATTACTTGAGAGTACTCTGTTTTCTTTCTTACTATTAAAAATTAGGTGCAGCACATTTCTAAGGCACATTTTTCAGACTATGGTAACTATGCTAATCAAAAACCATGAATTGGCTCACTGGAATACAGGGAGTGCCACACTGCATCAGTCCAATAATCTTTGCTTTTAACAAAGTGTTAACAAAGAACAGAAACCTGTAACTGTTTGTAATAGAAAATTATGTAATAACAAGCATTAGGGGTGGAATGGGAACACAGTGGCAGTACGAGCTGCAAAAGAGGGCCAACTTACCTTGGATAGCTTTAAAAGTACTGATCATCAAAACTTTTCCCACAAAACCATTTGCATCATTTATAGTCTTTACTCACAACTGTATGAGGTGAATGTCCTTGTGCTTAAATTTACTAGGAATTGCTGCCCTGGATAGTAAAGCATCAGGGAAGATGGGAGTCCGAGCAGTAGTCTACTACATGAGTACTACGATCATTGCTGTACTGATTGGTATAATCATTGTGGTCATCATCCACCCTGGGAAAGGTACTAAAGAAAACATGCACAGAGAAGGCAAAATTGTGCAAGTGACAGCAGCAGATGCCTTTCTTGATTTAATCAGGTATGGCTATGATATTGCACATTTTCTGTACCAATAGCAATGACAGTAATATTTAGATTCACATGAGAACAAAAGTAGAGAATTTTAGACAGTGACTGCATAAACTAGCCCAATTTCTTTCAACTATGTGATACCAATATCTCTAACCCTTACAACGTTACAAAAGAATACATGGATTTATTTTCAAATCAAGTTGTTGCAAGGGAAGAAAGTGCTTTTAATATTCAAAGAAAGATTCTTTCTTTCACGCACAAAAGAAAGACTTCTGTTCTGCTATCTGCATGGGTCTTTTCCCCTCCTTCCATAGCACAATCCTTATTACCAAATTCTTCTGCTTTCCTTTACTTCCAACTTTCGACAGTTTTCTCACTTCACTTGAATTCCTGATTTAGCTATTCATCTTAACTTTGAATTGTAGCCGCCAATCTGGGTGCATCTACTCAACTTGCTAAATTGTATGGATGGGAAATAAGTTCCAGGAACAGGCAAGTAAACTGCTTGAAATAGAGGGGCACAGATATAAAATCTTGTTTTCTCCTTGCTCAGAGACTCTGCAATGCCTCTTTTATAGAGCTAATATGTCACAGATGTATTCCAGGGAGTAGGGAAGCTGAGGTTTTGAACTCGGGAGCTTTTCCACAGGTAAAGCCATCAAAATTTTGTGTTCCACTAACCCATTTGGAGAAGCCAGAGACATGGAGAAAGGCCTCCAAGAGTCATGCTGCCAGGAAGGGGGACTTCAGAAAGACCCATGAAGAGGTTTGCACTCAGATTCCTCAAGATTTATTCAGTTAGGCTGCTTCTAATTCCCTCAGAAATGTCACCATTCTGGAAAACAAAGAAAAAAAACGCCATACGTAACAAGTATACACACACATATATAATTATATGTGTATGTGTTACTATGAAAGAATACTCAAACTTCAGAAATATTTATTTCTTAATCACAACAAGACTCCAAATTGAGTGATAAATGTCATGACGCACTAGGCTACGAGACTGCAAAAATTGTTTGAGAAGTAGAAATGCATTAAATATTAATAACTTTTTATTAATCTGGATTCAGAAAGCATTAATAAGTACCAAATTAAAAGTCAGCACTGACCCACAGAGCTTTGTTCATTTGGTAATTTAGCTAATATTCTGCTCCATAACCAGACCTGCTATACAATGTTGGATACAGAGATTGCAATTGCCAGGATCTATCCAACCCTACTACATTTCGTCCTGATAAAACTAACCAGACCAATGCTATATGCAAAGCTCTACTCACTGTATAAATAATTACATATTTGTCTTAGGATTCTTTTGAAAATTAGCTGGTCAATTCTTTTATTAGCTCTGCCCCTACTTAAGATATTACTAGAGTCTTATTACTTCTCATGCTATTTTCTTTCTTTTTCACAGAAATATGTTCCCTCCAAATCTGGTGGAAGCTTGCTTTAAACAGGTAAAAATGTTTCATTATTTCCAGCTAAAACACAACAAAGTAAGAAATTGAAATGTAATAGCATTTGCTTTAGGAATATCACGTACTTGTACTTACAGCAGAAACAAATCTTATGTATGCTGCCAGCTGTCAAAAAAACCCAAATGAACCCAAACAAATCTGTGCTTTGTTTTCAATAATATTGTCTCAGTATTTGCTATAGGAAGTGAAGAAAACACACCTGGCACAGCAAATAAAAAAATAAGCTTTTTCAAAATGTCGAATTCTTAAGTCTACAGCAAGCTTCATTAAAGTCAATACAGAATTTACTTTTCAAAAACAGTGTTATGTTAGAGTGGGAGATACTGAGATATGCAGCCTCCGTACAAAGACTGGAAGATATTCAAGAATTTCATGTGAGAAATATACACAGGTTTGAAACAGAAGCAACAATTTGGTGGACATCAATAACAAATCGAACTAGGGGACTTCCTGCCACCTATGATAGGAGTGCAGAGCTGAGTTCTTTCTATGTTTCTTCCCAAATTCCTCTATCATTAGCCTGGTCTTAACCTTAACTGTTCTACAAAGAAAATAATAGTAACTAGTTGCATTCCTTTTTTAAAAGGAGGACATTAGAGATTCAGTGAAACCTATAATGTGTATTTCCAAAATCTAATTGCTTCATATTGACCCCACCAACAATCTTGGACTGATATTATTTACCAGTTATTGCTGTAGCAATAAAAAAAAGCTGAAATGTGGAGGTCAAGAAGCAAGAGGATAAAGCAGAAACTTTCCAAAGTCCAGCTGAGTTACATCTTGCAGAAGAATTGAAAATAAACAATAACATTTTCTTTAGTTATATAAACAGAGACCAATAAAAAGCAGTGACTTTCTAGATTAAAGATTTCGTCAAGATTAAAGATAAACTAGACCTAGGTCCAAAACCAACAAATTCTATGCCTCTGTTTTCAGTAAGGATGATGATGAACTCAGGACAGTGATGCAGAAGAGCAGTATGGAAATACAAAAGTTTGTATCTAAACTAGAAACAAAATTCAAAGAATTTAATGTAATAAAGTTAGGGAATGATATCATCTTTATCTCAAAGTAATGAAGGAATTAGGGTATAAAGTTACAGATCTAGCAGCAAGTATTTTTAATAAATCTCTCAAGTTGGGAAGTTACTATCTATAACTGGTGAAAGCAATCCTATTACCTTTCAAATTGCAATTTCGAAAAGATTTGGGAATTGATTTAAGCAGTTAATAACCCATTAGCTTGATCTTGGTTGTACTGAAGGATATAAGTACTTTGAAGAAAAGAGTAAAGACTTCGTAATAAATGAAGATGAAAAATACCTGAAAAAAAAGATAAAGAATAACACAGGTTTCTCAAATATAGATTGTACCAGAATAACCTTCCATCTTTTTTTTTTTTTGGTGCCACAGAAGTGCAATGGATCTAATCTCTTTAGACTTCTGTAAAACAGAGTTTTTAGTATGAGGGGAGTGAAACAGTTGAGCAGGGGATAAGATTATTGTAAGAATTGTAAAATTTGTGGAGATAGCAGTGGAAGTTGCTGAAGGACTGGGCGTACCTCAATTGAAATTTTAATGAATGACATTGCCATAAGATGCACACAATGAAATTTAGAGATGACAGGAAAGTCCAAGCACTCTGTATCAAGATATCTAACAAATGCAAAGAAGGTGGTGTGTCCCTGGCACGCTGTAATACTATAAAGTCACAACAACAAAGTGAATTTGGACACGATGATCTTAGAGGTCTTTTCCAACCTGTATGATTCTATGATTCTATGAATCGGCTCTTGCAGACACTGGCATGCTTGGTGATCTCCTTGTAGCTCTTCATCACATGTGAAATAAACATTTAGAAATTAGCAGTAATTTCTGCTTTGAAATGGGAGGTCATCATCAGAAAGAAAAAAGAAATTAAAACCCCTCTAATTCAGTTCTAGGATATATTAGGTGACATAACTCCAAGAGAGGAAATAAAGCCAGAAGAATGTGACCGTTTGGAATACTGAGTATGTTCAGGTCATTAGATTCATAGGAAGATTCATGCAAAATGAGCACAATGGAGACAGGAGTTGCTGGGATTATCAAAAGAACACAGTGTACAAAGCAATACGAAGCTTAATTTAAAAACTATTCAGGTACAAAAACCAAAGTGGGAACAGAGCTGTATAAGATAAAGAAAAATGTTTATACAAGAAGAAATGGAAATCACTATGACTGAATTTAAAATGGGAATTAGTAAGGTTTTTAACCTTTGTAATTAAAAGGTGGAAAAATCTTCAATTAGTAGTCATGGGAATAAACTACCTCATCAGTTTTAAGATATAGCTTGAAAAATTCTCTTGATAAAGAGAACAGGTGATTGCACTGATGCCAGTGTCTGCAAGAGCCAATTCATAGAATCAGTGACTAGCAGTCCTAAATCTATGTTCTTAATTAAAGATGTCCTGTAGATTCTGTTTACATTAAGTATATTGTATTTCTCATGTGCTTTACAGCTTAAAGGGATTTCCAAAAAAATGGTTCAAAAAACATGAAATATTTAATGAAAGTTTTTTCTGACTTTCAGCAGCAGCTATGCTTACTGAAGCACCAGGATTTTAAATCTGTCATACCGATACTGTTACCTTTTGAATCAGGTACCAAAACCTATATTTTTAGGTAGCAGATTTGTTAAACTAAAAACATTTTACATGAGAAACAAGTATGCGTAAGATTCATAGATATCCAGATGACTTTGCACATCTGACTCCATAACTTTCTTTTCAAAAGTTTACATCAGGTTTTTCACAAGTTTCTCAGAAGATTGATGAAGAAGAATGATCCATCTGGCACTAATCTGGCTCTGTAACACTGTGTTTGCTGGCCCAAACACAAAACAGACTGCTACTCATAGTCGTCCACACTCAAAGGCATAATACTGATCCACAACTTTGCACACCTGGAAACTATCACTGGCATATGCATTCCACATCTAAATCACATCCTTTAATATATTAGGTGCTCACATTCTGTCTTACAGTATCCTTAGGCAGGTTTCTTTCCTGACAGAGATCTGCATTGGAACCCACTGGAAGGTTTTTCTTTCTTTCTCACCATGGCCAGCAGACAGGTCTTCTAATGACTGTTTTAGTACTCACAGCAAGTTTTGAACCTGTTACTTTCCTCATCAATAGCAAGCACTTCCCAAAGCAGCTGCACTAGCACACAGGACCAACTATCATTTCCAAAGTTTTTAACCTCAAAAGATCAACTATTACTCAAATTTTGTAACACCAAGACTTGGAAAATTGTACTTTCCTTTGCATAATTGATTTTAGTGAACTAAAGTTAGTTTTCTGGATGTAGAATTGCTCTCCTGCAAAATGAAATGGAGCTGTGTGGAGAGGGTAACCAGAGTGGGGAGGGCTTCTAGATAGAGTTGGGAAAGCATTTATAGGATTGCTGCTGGGAAAAGAAGAGTCATGAAGGAAGACTGGGACCTTAGGTCTTATTTAGGAAGGATCTTCCTAAATTTTCTACTGTTCCTCATTCAGTCTTCTGGTCCTTTGGATTCCCTTTCCTGTTCTTCTTTCCCAGTCTGTGAGGCAAACAAAGCTGCCTCCTCTTGCTGCTTCTTCTCCTCTTCCTCCTTCTTTGCACATTTTTTTCCCCAGAAACAGGAAGAGTGGTGGAACAAAATGCCCCTTCCTCTCCAAAAATGACCCCCCGCTGTGGATCTCAGAAGCCAGGAGGACTCCCTGTAGTAGAGAAAGAGAACGCACGGAAAAGCTAAGGAAATCCTTCCATTCAAACCTTTCAGCTGAGAATCGGCAGAACCATTTCAGGCTTAACTGGTGGCATTCAGCCCCATGCCCCAGGAAAGTTTATGGGGACAAAGAGCCATCTTTGCGTAGCAGGTCAAGTTAAGAAGTTAAGAAGAATACTCTGGAAAATGTTAGGCTTTAGCTTCACTCTGTTCTTCACTAGTTACTCCCTTTCTTCCTGTGAAAGACCAAAGTCCTGTTGGCACTCTGTCTCTATCAGGACCTCCTCCAATTAAATCAGTGGCAGACAGGGATCACTGGAAACAGCAGATTGTTAATCCAAACAGCATACTTTCTGATGCTGGTTATTTCCATATGACATATGTTGCTACCTTCACTATGCACTGATCATTTGGAGGCTTTTGTCATTTTTATCAGTAACAGGAGAATCTGAAAAGACTGTCTGCAGATAAATATTGCACACTTACCTAAAATACTTTCTTCAAAATTTTCTCTATACCACTATATTCACCCCCAGTTTAGGGATGTCTAAAGAAATCTTTGGATTTATCTTTCAGCTCTGGTCATTATATCTCCATTTCTCTTTCTTTGCTAAATTCAAAAATGCTATCTAGCCTGGGGCTAAGCAGTTGTAAGCAGTCTGCTTGTTAAGCAGACACTGCTTTTTAACTGCTTGTTCTTTGTGCTGTGCTCTGGGGATATATCAAAAGATGAAAGAAACACAAGTGAACTTGGGACATCAAGAGAAACAGAATCAGTCTAACAATTTGGGGAGGGTTGTGATTGTTGTGATTAGGTGGAATTTGACGCCAGCTGAAGCTTAAAGAACTGGAAACATGCCTCTGATAACTGCATTTCTTCTGAGCTATTTTAAATTAAATATTCTTTCCTGAACTCATCTTTATCCAGGGGATTGGAAGTGTTAATCACACATCCAGACATGAATACTAACTAATATATGCTGTCTATTCCCAATGATAATTTTTGCTGGTTGAGATTTATTTTAACCTGTGTTATCAGCTCTTCTGTAGACAATTTAGAGTGCTTTCACACATGTCCATATGGAAAGGGATGAAAAAATTAATTAGGAAGATGGGATATCACTGCCTTATTTTCATTTCTTTTCATTTTTTTAGGCTTGCATTTAAGCAAACGTTGCTTTTAAAATCATCATTCACTAAAAACTACATCATCATACAGACTTAGCACAGACAGTGCCGATTATACTATCTCAGAGTACTGAAAGTAAATTATGAGTTTTCAGAGCAGTTACCTATGCAATTACCTTGTCTGCAAGTTAACCACTGGAATGTGCTACTGCCATGTTATAATGTTGCTTCTTAAAAAGTCATGCAATACATTCAAGTCAAAGGACTGTGGGTAACATGTACCACTAAGGAAAACAAAATAATAATAAAAGTGTAAACAACTAATTCATTATATTATGCAATAAAGTAATTATATTGCCTAATTCATAATGAGATAACTTAATTAAAATTCATTTTAAAGTTGTTCATTAGCACCGTGTCTTGTAAAAAAGTCCAGAAATGCTATTATTTTTATATTTTACTTGCAGATAAGGTTGTTCATAGAAAGCCATTAGTATTAATATGTTCCAAAATAATATTTACCTTGCTCCTAATTTGTTCTCTATACATGAACTTAAGGAAAAATTATGAGTGTTTTGCACCTAAAATCTTACCAGGCAAAAAAATGTCTGCCTGGAGACAAAATGCACCAAACATCCTCAGAAATGACGGGACTTCAGTGATGTTGTCTAGCCCATCAGAGATTATCAGTATAGGTGTGTGGACTTCTAGTAAAAGATAACCAGCTCTTCTAAGACCCTTACGTCTACAACCTATTATATGAGCAGTTTTTATTTGTCTAATTTCTTCCATTACTGAATGCTGCAAATCCCAGTGTGATATTAAAATGTCAGTTTGAGCTGCATGAACAGCTGATAACTCTGATTCCCACCAAGATAGAGATCTGCCTGAAAGTAGGAATCTCATAAAAGCTTACAAAATGATCTCTTATCACCAGTTTCTCTGCAGAGCAGTAATAGTCAACTCTGCTATTACCTCATCTATTTCAAAACCTTTGACGTTTTCTATGATCTTGAAGGTGGTCTTTCATCCTGTCACCTCCTATAAACAGTTGGCTTTTTCACCGTTCCACACACAGAAAATTTGTTTTGTGGTGGTCAAGCAATCTTGTATTTTGCCTTTAGTGTCATGTGGAAAAAGACTAACAAGAATAAAGCTCAAGCTACACTTTTTCTTAGTAGATACCTCCTTTGCATTTCCCATATTTGGTTTTCCTGAATTTCTTTTGCTTCACCAGGAACCTTCTCATGACTTTTGATACACAGCTTTGGGCATAAGACGACAGACACATCCACAGAGTTATCCTTAACCTCATTTAGCAATAATGAAAGAAAGGCTAGCTCAAGTGACTGTCCCAGAGCAAATGAAGTTGCTCTGACTCCTGTTGCTCAGATTCCCATTTTGAATCTCCCTCTAAATTAACCATTTCTCCACTGCTCTGGAAGGGGTTCTAAAAAGTTTGCTCTCCCTAGTAACACTTCTGAATACTTAAGTGTGACCAATTGGGTGAGTCCACAGATAAGATCTACATCTCTGTGTACCAGTCTAGTAGCTGAAATGGAAAGGGGCTTTGCCAAGTGAGGTCCTAAAATCCACATTATACCCCTAAAGAGACTTAACTAATAAAGAATTAAAGGCATCTTCTTGCTGGGACAGAATTCCAGAATCAGCACAAAAAAGAAGGAATATGCTTATTACAACCTAAAATAATTTCTAACTGGGGTTTTTAGAGGTAGGAAACTTCATGTGATTGTGCTTTCTCCCCTGTAGCTGCCTAACTTCTTCTCAGTCCCCCGTCATAATTTTTGAGCCCAATGGCCAATTCCAACCTAATTTGACATGAGGGGGCCAATTCTCAGGCAAATCAAGACTGCTGCCTCTGGAAGAAAAGCAGTTTATGACTCAGCTCGTGGCCTGTTCCAACAGGCAGCAGCCACCCCGCCAGGCAGCACACAACTAACGCTGTCTAACAGCCGCACCACGTGTTGCTTTTGACCTAGTCAAATAGGTAGGAATGAGAGAAGGACCAGAGGGTAATGGAGGAGAATCAGGACAAAGTCAGTTATGATGTGCCTAGGGAAAGTAGGAAATTCGGTAGGAAATTAGGCTTTAATTCCACCCCTCATTAAGCAGCTTGCTTTTTTATGTTTGTCTAATCTGTGCGCCCACAAGTCCAGCATAATTACATCCTTCAGATGAAGGAATGAAGGAATTTTTACCTAAGCGTTTTTTCTATTAGAAAACATATATAATAGAAATATACATATAATTATCATACTTGTACACATTTAAAAAAAAAAAAAAAGGAATTAGAAGTGTTTGATGTACAGTGTTAGACAGTATTTTAACATTCCTGTCAGGACTGAATTAAAATTTAGTGAGAACTTCTAGAAAATTTCCATTTCCACTCTAATAACTCTCTGTCACTTAAAGAGGCAACCCTATCCCTCCTTCCCCAGATGTGTAGTTCCAGTCTCAGAGTTTTGCCCTCTCTGGCATTCATCAGTCAGTGAGCTGATACACCTCCATAACCTTAACCCAAAAATGGCCACTTTTTTTGCTTGGTAAGTTTTCTGCAGATTTAAAAAGTAGAATTGACTCACTGGGAGATCAAACTAGAACTGACAGAGAGGAGAAATTATCACAAGTTGGATGTGAGTGGGTGAGGGCGTGGAACTGGGCTTTTCCATGTAAGCCAGCTGTTCAAACAACTCAGCTGTCTCCTCTAGCCACAGCCCAAATCTTAAAACGTTTTAGCAAATTTCATTTAAAACTCAAGAATACCTGACCTCCATGGAGATTTGTTCTGCTGCATCTTAGTCAGAAACTTTCCATAAATCTCCTGTAAGCAAGTTTTATTTGAAATGCTGAAACACTTAAAGCCTTCAGGGGGATACAGCAAATATGTGGAAGGAGTGCATAAAACTTGTTCAGGTGTGGAAAATAACAGAAAATTAGGTCAGTGTTGATAGATGCTGATATTCAGGTTTCCCATCTTAGTCATAAGTACTGCATTTCACTCAAATACTTTTGGAATGCGCAACAGTCTCCAGATATTACTAATAATGCTACAGGTCCTGGACTTAGGAGTCCTTTCTTTTGTTAGCAGGCCCAAAGGAATAAAAATCCAAAGCTGCTGAATAACCTTGACACCAGCATCCCATTGCCTTAGTAGGGTATTTAGCACCCTGAGATATGTTAGAAACATTTTACTAGTGATATTTAGTATTCTTTGTGTTCAACAAATTTAATCAGGACAGGGCTGCAGGGCTTTTTGAGCCCAGACAGAAATATTTAGGATGCACATTTCTTTTTGAAAAATCATTAGGTGGTGAAAGACTGGTTTTCAAAGTAGACATTTAGGAGCATATTGAGATTTTGAAATTGATTTGCCTATTCCATAATGGAACCGTTTAAGGTAGAACCCTTTTCTCAATTAAGAAAAGTGGTGATTTGTTACTGCAAAAGTGTAGAAAACTAATGGCTTTGCTATAGCAAAGGAAAAAAGAGGTACATTGTATTTAAGTTACTTTCAGTCTAATTTTTTCTAATTCAAAAAGATGAAAAAATAAGGAAACTCCAGAGCACATGAAAATATTTTCACTAGCCAAAAAATACCTATTTATTTAGGAGTTGAAAATGCGTTGGTGAGGAAAATAGCAATTTATAAAAATGCAAACTAAGAATCAATGGTTTTGTCACAAAAGTCATGAGCATGACAAATCTGCATCTTTGATTTTGACATATTTATGAGAAAATTAGTTCTGGAAGCTAAAGGTTAAGATTTAGCTCTTGATGTTAATCTGGATTTTTTTGCTTTCAGGAAAGCCAGGTTTTCATCACGGTACATTTTACCAACAAATATTACACAAAGAATTGAAATATCCTACAATAGTAATTAATAATTTAATGTGTGATTTTTACCTTTGTTTGCTATAATTCACAGAATTCCTATCTTTCTTTTACTTTTGTTTTAACAGTTCAAAACTAACTATGAAAAGAGAATGTTTAAAGTAGATACTCCATCCAATGACACATCCACAGTGGCTTCCATAATAAGCAATGTGTCAGAAGCAATGGAAACCCTCACCCGAATGAAAGAGGAAATAGTTCCTGTTCCAGGTTCTGTAAATGGAGTGAATGCCCTTGGCTTGGTGGTTTTCTCAATAAGCTTTGGCCTGGTGATTGGAAGCATGAAGGAGCAAGGTCAAGCATTAAAAGATTTCTTTGATAGCCTTAATGAGGCTATCATGAGATTGGTAGCTCTAATCATGTGGTAAGTGCCTCTTTGATAAATTCCATTTTAAGTTACTAACAATATTTTTTCATCACTGTCAGGCACTGGATAGCAAGAGTTTGGCAGGAAGTCAGACAATAAGATCTTAACTACCTTGTAGGTTTTTTCATAAATGAACCCAAGATTGTGTTGACCCATGTCAATGATTTGCCCAAATATACCTACTCTTTCAGCGTGTTTAGCTTTTGACATGAGAAAAAACAGGGTCTATGGCAGAACTTGCTAAGCTTATATAGAGCTATTCTATGTCTTCATAAAGATAGCAATCACAAGAGTATGCTATCAAAGTTTCCTCATATCCTAATCTGACTTCACTAAAGGAAACTGACAAACCTCTCCCATAATCTTCTTTCTACACAGCAAGACCTTGTTATCATTAGTTTCCAACACAACTGGTTCCTGCAGCTGTGTAGTATATATGTACGTCCTTGCATTGTAGCTGCACTGCTTACACACACACATAATTTTCCTATTTTCTTTATTGTGTTCGGTAGGTAAATAAAACCAATACCTTTTCCCTCACACATTAGGTAGAATGAAGATTCATTATTCGTCAGGTAGAAAGTTAATTATGAAACAGAATTATGTCTTGTTACCTTCTTTACTACAGAAAACAAACAAACAAACAAACAAATTAACTCCAAAAGCCTACCCAAGAGCACACACACATGTGTTGCAGTACTAGATATGAAACTAAAAATAAGTATATTTTTTCGGGTAACTAAAATTCTATTCTGCCAGGGAACACCTATACAAAGCAAAAATCTTTCCTCCTCCTTTACAAGCATGCTTAATATGATAAAGCAGTGGATAAGAAATGTTATTTCTGAGAAATTTCTACATGGATTTGATGGCATAAACTGCAATTGAGATATGCTGGATAAATTTTGTTCTGTGGTAACTTAGTGTGAAAAGACAAGTGGACATTTATAGAAATTAGGCTATACCAAAAGTCCAGCTGCAGCAGAATTATGTTAGAGTTTTATGCTCAGCACTAGCTCTTTCTTCATCTGTAGCTGCCCTTACCGATAGGAAAAAGCAGGTCATACCAGCTTTGTTGCTGCCTCACAATGCAGCTAACCTCTGTCATACAGATGGCTTCACGCTGAAGTATTTATCCACTGGAGAAAATGGGGCATGGCCTGAAGCAGCTTGAAATCATCAGAAGTTATCAGCCTTCTGTGTGGGTTCCTTCCCCAACAACATGGGAAACAGCACTGGCGAGATAATAGAAGTGGGCACTTGGCATAGTCTACAACTATGTTGGCTGAGCCTTCGTTCATACAGACAGAATTATAACAGAATTGGCTAAACTAGCTCTTAAATGACACTTGCATTCCAAAGGGAGCTCATCTCCCTACATGTCTGAAAGGCATGCTATACAACTTGAAATCCTTACCAGACCCTGAATCCAGTGGAGCATCAGAAACATTCACTGCCGTGGTTTAATCCAGGTTGAACTGTTAAGAACTAAAGAGTGAAACTCTTGAACTGCTCCTGAAAAATTGCATCATCCTAACAGTGAAATCCTATATTTATGCCTGCATATAAACACAAAAGGATGGGGGATGAATTTCTACTTTATTCAGTACAACACTGATTTGATTTCTTACTTGCAGGTATGCTCCACTTGGAATCCTCTTCCTGATCGCTGGAAAAATTGTTGAGATGGAAGATATGGGTGTGATCGGTGGTCAGCTTGCCATGTATACTGTAACAGTTATCATCGGTTTGCTAATTCATGCTGTCATTGTCCTACCTCTTCTCTACTTCCTGATCACTCGTAAGAACCCATGGGTATTTATTGGAGGCTTAATCCAGGCATTAGTCACAGCTTTGGGAACATCTTCCAGGTACAATACAATATTTTAAGGCCATATTGTTTTTATAATATTAATGGGTTTAGAAACAATTTTGTCTAATGTAATTGGTTAACTCTGTATCCAAGTATTCACTTGGGCACTTTATTTCAGTTCCACTGCTCTCCAATAGAGATAATTATTATCATTATATTGACTTGAACTCTATTTTCTATAAGAATCCCTGAGCAGAGATGTAATGAGTCTGTTTGGTGATGCAGACTGTACAGCCAGAACCCTTGTGACTTTTATTAGCCTTGGTGTTTGAGATTTTTAAGTAGTTTGTAATGGCTTCCTGGTAAAGGATGCAGCTGGCAAAAGATGTGCATGGCAAAATGGAGCAGCAAACAGGAAAGTTCAGAGGGGATTCTGAGAGACCTTGAGAGCCTTTATTGACAGCTGACATTCTGTGCTCAAAGTCCTGATAGCCAGCGATGGATATACAACCTGCAACAGAAATGGCACTTTTGCTCTTTGTTGAGGAAGTCTAGGTACATCACATGAATAAAAAAATATTTGCATCTATGATGAAAGGAAACATTACTGTAATGAAATATACATTTCTATACCATATGAGCTTTCATAAAACACCTTTCATTTTAATAGATTTTGAAAGGGTCTCTAAAGACAGATTCTGTTTTAAGTCAGACATTCTGTATTACCAAATTCAAGTCCCTGGTGTTTGGGATTATTTTGAAGATCTGGATAAGAAGCTATTGTGACCATTAATGTAGAATCTGATTAAGTTTTGTATAACTGAAAAAGCTCTTGAGGACTTAAAAAATTATGACACTATATTAATGGATAGAGAGGGACAATTACTAATTTCACATTCGACATCTTTATGTCAATCCTTGAAAATTTGTGGAATGCCTAAAAGGGAATTTGATTAATAATTATTTTTAAAAAAAGATAATAAAACAAACGCCAGTCAACATAGTTTAAGAGAAAATAAAATGAAACTACAACTTTGGTGGATAGCAGTAATAGCGTTAAAAGGATATGTTCCAGCTTCTGTAAGACATTCCACTTGGTGCTGCTCAAGATTCTAAGAACCTAGATAGAGGCAAGAGAACACACTATACTGCGAGTGGATTTAAAAGCTGTTTAAAATTCAACTGTACGTTGACTGTCATCAAAGAGATTTTTTAGCACAATCTTCCACAGCCCTTCTTTACTTTACATTTTATCAGTATTTTATTTTATCAATATTGATAAAGTTTTCAAAGACAAGAAAGTCTGCTAAGTACTTAGGAATGAAGAGGTCACTGAGACAGAGTAATCTGAATTGCTGGGTCTTGAAAAACCTCTTTACTTTGGCGTGATCAGATGCAGAGCTACATCTTTAAGAACAAAGATCCCAGGCAGCTCTTATAAAATGGCCACCTTATCCTTCCCTCTGAGGCAGTGTCTCTGAAAAGGAACTTGGTGCCATGTGGGCTGAATGGGCATATGCTACTTGTGTAGCATGAACCCAAAATGTTCAGCTGGGTTGGTTTTTAAATGAAATTATCATTTATGTCATATTTGGATGTAGCAGCAGGGGAACAAGGTTAAGTGGTGTATAGGGCCTAGCTGGGACAGAGTTAACTTCATAGCAGCTCATATGGTGCCGTGTTTTAGATTTGTGACCAAAACAACACTGATCACACTACTTGCACAGCGTCAAGGCCTTCTCTGCTTCTCATTCTGCCCCCCCAGTGAGTAGACTGAGGGGTGTGGAATAGGTTGGAAGGGCACACAACCAGGCAGATGACCTGAACTAACCAAAGAGATATTCCATACCATATAATATCATGCTCAGCAATAAAAAGGGAAAAGAGGGGATTTTAGGGAGGCTAGCCGTCTTTTACTCAGGAACTGGCTGGGCATTGGTCTACCTGTGGGAGGTGGTGAGTGATTGCCTTTGCATCACTTGTTTTGTTTTGTTTTCTTTCTCTCTTCTTCCACTTATCCTTCACTTTTTAAACTTTTTTTTTTTATCTTAAGCCCTGTGTTTTCTTGCTTTTACTGTTCCTTTTCTCTTTGCCTGCCCCACTCAGGGTATGGGGGTGAGTAAGCGAGTGGCTGTGTGGTGCTTGGCTGCCTACTGGTGTTAACCCACAAGTGGTAAAGTAATGTAATCATCCATCAAAATGCCCTTTCCAGGGGAGCCAGCAAATAAATAAGAGAAAACATGCTGTTTACTGAAGGCTTGAATAGCTCAATTTGTATAACTTCAGGAAAACTACGCTTAGGGATGATTCAGTCATAACTCCATGACATAAAAAATGAGAAGCTGGATTCGTGACAAAATACTGGAAGTTATACACATTCAGACTAGGGACTACATAGACAGTGACAATAATTAACCACTGGAAAAACTTTCCAAGAGCATTAGGAGAACCTCTATCATTCAGCCTTCACATTTTTAAAAAAAAAATTCTGGTAGATCACATAAAGATTAAGACAGTTAGAACAACCTCTCTTGTCCTCACAATGTGTGACACTCTTTTCATTCCCTCTTTGTAGAATTTATATCATATATTACCTTCTTTTTTGTTTTGTTTCAGTTCTGCAACACTACCTGTTACATTTAAGTGTCTAGAAGAAATAAATGGAGTGGACAAACGAGTTACAAGATTTGTACTTCCAGTCGGTGCTACAATTAACATGGATGGAACTGCTTTATATGAGGCTTTGGCTGCGATTTTCATTGCACAGGTTAACAACTTTGATCTGAACTTTGGGCAGATTATCACAATCAGGTACAGAAGCCATTACTACCTACATCTAATAAAAGCACCTTTGTGCAGACTCCTTCTTGCTGTTATATGTGGGATTAAACAAAAGCGTCTAAGGCTAAAAACGAGAACTGCTACAGTAGCTGAATAACTGTAATGATTTACATCTGCACAGAAGAGGCCCCCCAGCACATATTCTCCCTTAGGTAAACCTTTAAAAAACTGTAACATGACACACTTATCACTGCACTTAGAAGAGTCAACAAGAACAGTTTTAAATTACTTTTAAATTTTCTTTCTTAAGAACTCATGCGGCTCTTGGGAGCTATAGACTTAGAATCAGTACCAGGTTTTTTATAATGCACGTCCAAAGCATAAAAGCGTCACAGTGCTAATGCTAGGAGAGGTAGTGTTTTCCTACTCCTGGTGGTCTCAGGATACAAGTAGCGCAAGCTATGTAAGGCGCAGTAATGCCTTTTATTACACCAGCTGATAGAGGTGGAGAAGATAAGTATGTTTTCAAGCACACAAACCTTCGTGTTTGAAATAGAACAGCAAACAACCCACAAAGTAGCACTCAATGGTAACTGATCTGCATTAATTTCATTATGTTACCCAAACAGCTTAAGACAAAAGGGTGATGTGCTACATGTGCAGAAGAAAGAAATGTCAGCAAGGGGAGAGAGGGACGCTGTAGGACAAAGACACACTTATTTATCTCTCAGAAACACTGAAAGTTCAGATATGGTGAACTGGGAATGTAGAAGATTTTCAAGCAGAAGTGCTTCTCTCTGTAAAAACCACCAGCTTAATTCAATATTCATCAACAGAAGGCAAAACTCTGCCTCCACATTCTGAGGCAATAGTTCCACATTCATTAGTACAAGAGCTGCTCCATGCCAAATCACCTGACAAAACAAATTCTTCCTAACCCAGGTGTGAACAAGCAATATTTCTATCAAGTTACTAGACTGTATGATTCAGGGTTTCTGGCAGCTTTCCCAACTGCTGGAGGACAGATACTTCACCTGGCATGAAGTTATAGTGAGATGGACAGAGAATAAAAGTTCATGCATTAGATCTGCCAGGATAAAATTACCTCCTCAGCTTTGCTTTTAACATGTTTGAGCTTGTGGAGTGAGTTTGCTCAATGGGTGGGGGCACGTAGCTATAATGTTTTTGTCTGGCCCTTAGCATCTAGTAGGGAATTTACCGCCTAACAAAATCATGTTTTGAGGGTTCTGGATAAAGGTTTAGTGTAAACAGTTTGGATTAAGATCCCCACTCCCCTGCAGCTATGCAGTGCTCAGATAAGGGACTGGGCTCATCTTTTTATTTACCACTGAGCAAATGCCTTCTTCGTTCATATCTGTTCTTAATGTTTGCCAGATGGTAAGGAGAGTTTATTATGGAAGTCAACTAATTGCTCTTGCCATCTCTTTGCACAGCATCACAGCTACAGCTGCCAGTATTGGGGCTGCAGGCATTCCTCAAGCTGGACTTGTCACCATGGTCATTGTGCTTACATCAGTAGGTTTGCCTACAGATGACATCACTCTTATCATTGCAGTGGACTGGTTCTTGTAAGTATTTTTACGGAATCACTAAGGGCTTAGACAATATTTAGAAGTGTAATAGCCAAGGACATTCTGGCAATACTGCAATCAGTGGCGTACTTCTTTTGCTGTGGAAGGCAGTTGGAAAGAAGTGTTAAAAAG
Source organism: Calonectris borealis (assembly GCF_964195595.1). Taxonomy (NCBI): domain Eukaryota; kingdom Metazoa; phylum Chordata; class Aves; order Procellariiformes; family Procellariidae; genus Calonectris; species Calonectris borealis. The sequence continues at coordinate 73,389,044 of NC_134352.1, read as the reverse complement.
AATCACAATTTCTTGCGATTAATGTGTTTTCTTAGAGCAGATGGTGAGGGGTGTTACTTAATGATGGTTCCTCTTGCATGCAAAAGGGTTACTTAGAAACCTGGATCCTTAGGGTACTAAGAAAACTGTCAGACACACTGTAATTAAATTAGCAAAGAATTGCTTTAGTCTTCTCTTTTTTGTAGGATGGCAATGACAACCTTTCCATCAATCAGGCTCAGAGCTGGTTCAGATCGGACGCAGTTCATTGCAGCCCTGCTGATTATCTAATCTAGGAAAGGTTCATATGTCTATTCCATGGACACAGAAATGAAAAACAGTTGTGTAACTCTCTTATCCAGCCACCACAATGTATTGCCCCTCAGTTTTTCCATTCCCCTGTCTGTAGATGACTAACTGACACTGGTAGGTAGATGGGGAAATCCCTTAGGTCCAGGAACTGAATTAAAGGCAGAAGGTTTCCTCCGACCTCTATTTCATCTAACCCCTACAGTTTCCAGAGGCTTTTACCCTTCAGTCTTCTCAAGTGATCCCTGCAAGAAGCTGCTCATGTGGTTATCAGAACATGATGTCTTCAAATGATTATCTGACCACATGTCCACAGCCTTACGTAGGTGGACACTTATTGAGCAACAGTGCCGGTCACTTCTCATCAAGCTGCCTCCTACATCTGGGAAGAGCCCTCTAAGAGGGCTGAATTGTTGTAGTTTAATTGAATTATTTCAGCAGAATTCCACCCTAACTTACTGACCATAGTTTATGGTCAGGAGGGAAATGACCCTAACAAGGTAGATTCTCATTGGCTTACATGTTCAGAGGATATAAATCCAAACGACCAGAGTATAGAAAAGCCTCCAAGAAGCATCTCCATATACCTCTTTGTCGTCCTCATCACACAGCTGTTTCTTGCTGTGAAGTTGCCAAGAGTATTAACACATTTTGTGACTCCAAATCCTAGTATATTTGTTAATTTCTGTAGAAGAAATCAAGGCGTTAATAGTTCAGATAAATGAATATACATAAAATAGCCAAATCATCTAGTAGCTATTTAAAGGCCATTTTAACAGCTAGTCTGCACGCTTCTCTGAACAAGCGGTGAAATCAAGGCTAACTTACTATTTCTCCTTAGGGATCGTCTCCGTACCACTACCAATGTCCTGGGAGACTCCATCGGAGCAGGAATTGTTGAACATTTATCACGGCATGAACTGAAGAACAGGGATGCTGAAATGGGTAATTCTGTGATAGAGGAGAATGAAATGAAGAAACCATACCAACTGATCTCACAAGAAAATGAGAGTGAAAAACCATTAGACAGTGAAACCAAGATGTAGGGTAAAGAAAGCATGAGTCCAGCACTACAAGTGTGGAAAACACACACTTTTTCCAGCCATTTATATCTTGAATTCACGAAGTTCACTTATACCTTGTTTTCTCCCTTTATGCTAGCACTGTTAAGAATTAATGAAAATATATTCCAAATTAGCAGTGATCACGGTATATGTTGGCTTCCCACTTAAAAAAAATTAACAGACCACAACACTGGTCCTGCTAGACGTGTGCTAACTGAGGATAAAAAAAGAGAGATTGTCAATTAAATAAAAACAAAAATCAGTGCATACGTTATTCAGTCCTGTGAACCTATTCTTTTTTTTTTCTTTCCTTTTTTTTTTTATGAACTGGAAAGGAAAAACAGACAACAGAGCCTGAAAATGGTTTTATTTTTTTAAATACCTATTGCAAAATTCTTAACATCTATAAACACACAATCAATACTTCTAACTTGATAACTACATCCAGCTGACCAAATTAACAGGATTTTTCCTTTTTTATCTGATTTTTTTTTCTAATGTTATATTGTTGTTTAAATACTAGCAGGATAAAAAGAAGGACATTAACTGAAAGGATAAAAAGGGAGAAGATTTATAAATAAAGAAAAAAAATACCCCAAATCAGCACTTTTATCAGCTGAGTTGAAATATTTCTGAGAAAGTTATTTTATCTAGACACAGTTTTTCGTATTAGCCTCAGCTGATCTTGACAAAAAATTAGCCTAGTCAGCTCCCACTGACTTGCAAACATTTACATATGTATCTATGTACTTCCAATCTGGATTTGCCCCATCAATTTCAACATCACAACCCAGTTGAACAATCTATGTATTTAAGTGCTTGTAGGAGCACGGCCCTAGGCTGGGACAGAAAATGTGTCTTCATCTCTGGAAAAAAAACATAGCATGCTCTCGGTACACCAATTATCTACTTAAAAAGCAATAATAAGAACAGAAGGCAGAGCCAGACTTCTGCAGAAGGTGCAGAAGAGTGAGATGCTCAGATCCTAAAGGGATTGAATTCTAAATCTGAATCCCTGAGGCCACCAGAAGGTTTTTAAATTGGAAACCTCCCAAATGCTTGGTCATCCCACTGATAAGCTATAGAGCTATTAGCTGGACTTACATTTTTCCACCTGGAGAAGGCGGCTCTCTATCTCAATGTGAAATTTTGAAATCATTGTGTGTTTATCAGTAGCATCTCAAAAAGAAAAAATAACACTTTAGGAAATAAAACTAATGGGTGCTTTTTTACTTTTTACTAGGAAAACTATATAAATTGCAAAATAGTAAGTACTATAATAAATGTTGAAATTTTAATTAGAAAGGATTCTAAAGCGCAATATTGTAGGTTTCTTTCAGGGAATAGATAAGGAAAGAATGAAAAAAAGAAGACAATGCACTTGTAATCCTGTGGCTTTTTTTGTTCAATTCAAGATTATTCCCTGATGAAGCCCTTCTCTAGAAATATAAATTATGTATTTTTTCCTTTTGGCCTTGTATTATTATAGAGGTTATGCTGGAAAGTTTTATAATACAGTTACAGTTGGGGGAATGAAAAAATATTAATCAACAGGCACAATAGTGTTGAGTGATCTTTTTTATTAAAATGTTTGGTTGCCTTCTTTCTCCCTCCCCCTACCAAAAAATTCTGAGGATGGAAATGAAGGATTCCCTTGCAATGTCCTAGTTGCCACTCAAGTGACTGTAGTGAAAATGTCAGCATGCTGGTTGAAGGCAAATCTTTTCCCAGGCAAGACTTTTTTTTCAGGACTGAAAACTCCTGCCCATCTTCTCCGGTTGAGTAACCCAGACAATACAAGCAGGAACTCTCCAGTGAATGAAGTAAGCAGGGTTTAATACAAAGTATTGAGCAGTCAAACCAACAAAGCTCTAAATGAATCTAGGACTGAAAGAAAACAAGTAGGGTTTTTTTTTTTGTTAAGAGAATGCAAATCTAAGATACAGACAGGCATTTTCTGATATGTAATTAGAGATATTTTTATATAGATACTGTATTCAGAATGTGTGTATAAACATTAACTGTAGAATTTATGGCATAACAATTTAATTTTTTGTTAAGATTTTGTTTGGAAATACATTGCAAAGACAATGTAAGTGGCTGTCTTTCTATGACATCAGCTGAGAAAAATGAATTGTGTCACAAAGACTGTGAGCTTTTTTTATACTAACTTTGTTTCTTATGGAAATCAGGTATTATAGAAAGATTCCCTTCCCCATCCCTCATTGGTTCTGCATTGGTATGCACCAGAATGGATTGAGAAACATTACTTTGTAGATGTATTTTCAATAAAAATAGTTTTACATTACTGCTTTTTTGTGATTTAGAATTTCCTTCAAAGGCTCTGTAATAGAAGCTTCGCACAAACTCAGAGCCAACAAACTCATAATATGGGATTTCAGGAATTCCAAGCCATTTATATCGCACGGCTTTGGTACAGCAGGGCTTCCTCACTTCAAATACCTGCTTACAGTTTCATGATCAAAAATAAATTAGTAAAGGGGGGGGAGGGAGGAACATTAAAAATTAAAACAACCAATGTTCGTCCTACTTAAGTTCATTCAAATTCAAGTATATAAATTCATGTTGATATCTGCAAAATACTAAAAAAATAAGTATTTACGTTTTCATTGATTCAGCTACTGCAAAGCTGCCAGTTCATTTTGGGTGTATAATTAGATGGTCCAAAACCCCCACTGACTGGGCTATTACAGCATCGTAACATTACAGCCATCCTTGACAATCCACTGTTTTTCTCAAAGTGGTTTGTGATGGTGTCAGGGCTCATTCGGCAACAACTTCACTAGCAGTTATCATCTAATGGAAGTGAATGTCTTGTCAGAAGGACTGGGAAAGTATAAAAGACATGAGCTCAATCACTTGCATCTGGAAAGTTGTGTTGGTTGGAGCAGATGGAGGCAGCAGGGAGAAATCCTGCCTTACTGAACATACACCAACAAACCACTGGACAATGAATTTGTCTGTGAACAATGAATTTGACTGAAAACAATTCATAATGCAACCAGTTTTGTAAAAAAAAATTCAGAGAAGACATGGTGTTCTAAAGTGCATGAGCATAACTTTTCCCAATTTTTTACTAGTTGTCCACACATTCATTCACTCAATCCAGGTAAGTATTGTGTTTCTAGAATTGCTATCATGATGGAAAGAGCTAAAGAAAGAGGGTTAGTGTATCATTTGGAGATATTACTGGCACAGTGGCCTTGCTTACTCTTCTGTGCCCCTATGCAGAACAAAGATCTCTGGTATTCCATAATTTTTCAGCAGTGTTTTTATTTGGAAGTTGGGGTACGAAACAGCCATGCCATTCTTAAACAAGAATTTATGTCTCTGTAACAGTGTGTGACCAGTATAAAGCAAAGTGATCATGTATGTGGAAAATCAACTACTAGCACAGGAAAGTATTTCTGTTTTCCCTTCTGAAGGACTGAATTTGTACAAGTGACATTTGTGTTCCAACGCAGGCACAACCGATAAAAAATTTAGGGCATTTTTTTCAACTAACCCTGTAACACGTCCTTAGTTTAATAAAGTTACAATGGAAATGGTACAGAAAAGTATATCTTGCTTCTAATGTGATCAACAGTGTGCTAGTTGTGATCAACAGTGTGTGATCAACTTGCTTCTAGTGTGATCAACCATTTCCCGAACAGGATAAAAAATCCGAGATGAACTGATAGATCACTCCCTGTGATTTCTGTGTCATCTTTTCAAAAAGATCATCTTACCCTGGAAGCATGGAGTCAGATGGAGAAAGATTCTTGAAAGATGAAGAAAGACTTGTACACCTCCATGCCAAACTGAAAACCCAGACTTGCAACACCAGTGAGGCAGCAAGATTCCTTCTGACTACAAAGAGGGCTGTAGTCAGATGATATAACTCCGCATGGTGAGCCCTTTCCTTTCCCCTCTTCCCCCACCTGGCTTCTCAGACGTCTCTAAGACGCTCAGAAGAATCTAAAATTCCAAAATCCTAGTACAGGAGCCCTTGCATCTCTAACCAAAGTTCTTCTTCAACGTGCCTCATTACACAACTAGGACTGCACAAATAAGTGATTTTTCAGTTCAGTGAGAGAACTGAAAAACTGGGGAGAATAATTCTTCCAGGGCATCATGAAACAATTTTTTTTTTATTGCTTAAAGAAAAAGAACAGTCTCTTTCAGGTATAATGAAATGTTTCATTCTCCACTTCTAGAGACATCCCATCTCACTTCTGATTGCTTTTACTCTATTTTAAGTTAAAATAAACTCAGATGTAAAATGAACTGTAACTTGGAAAAAAAACATTGAACCATTTTGCTAGGAATATGTCAAAATATTTCAACTTTTCTATAATATCTCCTCACTTTAAAGCCAATTGTATTTACAGAAGTTGGCACAGCTTCACAAGTACTTGCCTCAAAACTGCATTTTTCAGCAGTATATTTTTATATTAATGCTTTTTCTTTGCTCTTTACAACTTCCTTTCTCCAGACATTGCACATTTTTCTGCTTTTTCTGAGTGCTTAGATTTTTTCTTCATTGTACTACAGGCTTTTTAAGAGCTTTTTAAAACACCTGATACTTGATGAAAATTATAAAACCCAACTATTTCCTGATATTTTTCCAATATTGTTACTATTACTTTTGCTCCTGAACTTGTGTTTATTTCCTGCATCACATTTTTTTTCAATGCCTCAAACAGTTTCCCATTTTCTACAGTACCATATTCCTCTTTTCATCTACCCACTTTCTCTCATCGTTTTACTCTTCATTTTTACAGCTTCTCCTCCAAGAACTCCACTGCAGCAGGTCTTCATAAACCCAGATTCAGGTCTCAAGAGTATTCTTGGTCTCCTTCATAAACCTAGATACAACTCAGCCTTTCTGTATTTTGGTTCCCAACCATTAGAATGGGGACAGCAGTGTTGCCCTAGAACCAGGGTTCTTTACAGAGAAATCAAGATTGTGGAGAGCCCGTACAAGGGAGCTGACACACACACCTGGGTCATGTCTCACGCACCATCCAAACCCTGAGGATTTGCCCCCAGTGCATTGTGCCTCTGTATTACTATCTCCTGTGCTGGGATACTTAATGTGTATTTAAGAATTTATACTACCTTCTCTTCAAAACAAAACTTAAATGAACTTGTTCATTGTGCTTGCTGGCTCCTTTCACTGGCAAAACTCCCATGAATAGCAATAGGGAGAAGGATAAAATAAAGATCTGACTTGGATTTCGCAAACAGGAAATAAACAGTGCAAATATATTCCGAATAAAATTAGTGCTGATGACAGATGGTGACTGTCATTCGGTCTGAGCAGGTGCTACACAAACCTCCCTTCACAGATCTGCCAGTTCACCTTGCTCGTGACCTGCAGTTCCTCTCCTATTCGTATCCCGCTCCTCTCCCAGGCAGCAACTCCCAGCCATGCCAAATTGCCTGGTGGTTTTGTGATATGCACAATGGGGGACTGGGATGAGACCACCCAACTTGCTTTCATTTACAGGCTAAGCCAGGATGTAAGGCTGAGTCTGCAGAAGAAAAAGACTACGGCACTAACCCACTGTGCCACTTAGCCTCCACAGTGCGGAAGAGCTATTCAGATGCTGCCAACGCTTCGTTTTCAGATGTACTGTGGCTCTGTAACAATCAGCCTCCTAAAAACGGCGAAGTGTTTCCCAGCAATGACAGCCAAAATTTTTGTCTCATTGCGTTATGCTGCCATCGTGCGGCAAATGTTTTTTACAAGTAACATTTTCCCTCCAATTAAAAAAATCAAGTTAAATCCTCTGATGAACAGTTGAGCACAACACTTAATGTTTGCTTCAGCTGCAGAATATTGTTGTTGTTGTTATTATTATTATCCAATTTATTCACATAAAGAATATACTCATTCATCTTGTCCTCTGTTCAGCACAGGCTTAAAGATGTTCAGCTGTGAACACCTTCATTCTTACATAGATTCTTTCGTGTGTGTGTTCATTTGTCTGTGTTTTATCTGAGCATCTCTCAGGCAAGATGAAGGTGTCTTGGGGAAAATGTGTGCCACAGCTCCTGAAACATTCTTTTAGATAGTGGGGGAATGGTGGTGTATGGGCTAATTTGCTAACAGTAATTGCTAACACAGTGGAGTTTCACACAGTTATTAATCTCTCTTCCAGTCTCAATTGTTTCTCTTTGAAGGGGCTTTCTCTTGGTAATCTGATGTCCTCCAAGATGCTATGAAAATGTTAGGTTTCCACACTTGGAATCTACATCTGCCAAACCTTGTCCCTATTGATGAATATAGACAGTACATTGACATAATGCATTTTGAAGGGACTTGAGAGTCAGGGCAAATGTTAGTCTTTCTACAGGAACTCTTGATTCACACCTAACTGAAGAAGTATCATCCAGGCTGTCAGCTGTGGCCAAAGAGCATTTGGTGTATCTGATGAAGAGAAAAACACACAAAACTTTTTAAGTTTCCTTTCTCCTAAGACAGAGTCTGGCCCAGGCCAGTTCCCCAACTCAACTGCTCTAACAGGCTGATAAGTCACAGAACCCCTCAGAGTACAGCAAAGCATGAGCACTGCACTTTTCTTCCTTGTCTTTCCTCCTGGTGGGCTGATGATTTGCCTCAAAATCTCTGAACTACTTCAGAATTCAGATGAGTCGGATGAGATCTTCCAGGGCCACATCCACCAGCTATGCGGCTGCTCTCTGCTTGCATGAAGCAAATGCTATGTGGCATCTGGCCAGGGCCTAAGCTTTTACTTTGCAAACCAGCAGTGCTGCCAATTCTTGCAGGACTAAGTATTGTATTGCAAACTCCTAGGGTCAGAATTAGGAGAATTTTGCTTACACTGTGTCTTAAAATACATTTCCAGCCCTCATCACTGTCTAAAAGCATGATGTGATATAAAAGACCAGAAGCAAAGAAAAAGAACTCCAAATTATTATTTTTAAGTCAGTCTTAAAAAGGTCCAGCTCATGATTTTGAACATTTGATGTGTGTAATACTGAATCTTACATCTGTAATACTAAATCCTATTAAAATAACATCCCTCAAAAGCTACTCTAGCAAATATTGACCTTCCTGTCAATTAATGTATTTGTCAAACTGCTCTAGGGCTTTCACAGTTTAGCAACAACCAAACCACCACGAAACTCCACCACTATCAAAAAATGCATCGTCTGCTAAAAATATACAGAAGAGTTTTAAAATTGTGAAAATAATTCCAGGAGCATGGGCAGGACTTTTTTTACTGCCAACCCAAAGTGGCTTTTCTATTTCAGAGCCGTAATCAATAAACTACAGAGTAAAGCTTTGCTTGCTCCCTTTTTCCTTTCAATTCATGACTTTTACCCACCAGTGCTGGTGGGTAAAGCACTATCCAGATATAAGCTCAGCTGTGAACACAACAGAGACGGTATTGGAAGGGTAAAAAGGTGCTGCGGGAGATACTGGGAACTAAGAGCAGCAATTCTGACTTCCTGCCATGGTAAGACAATAGCATAAACCTACTCAGCACATGGACAAACACAGGGTATTGTGAAGGAGCTGACAGCGTTTCTGCAAAGGGAAAACCTGCCTCATGGACCTGCTGGACTTCTGTAAGTGCTCTAGTAAGGAAACCAGTGGATGCAATGTATTTGGATTTTCAAAAAGTCATTGACAATGTCCTACACCAAAGGTTAATACAGAAAATAAATTGCCATGGACTGGAGGATAGGTCCTTTATGGATTTAAAGCTTGTTACAAGATAAGAAATAAATGGTAGGGCTTAACTAACATTTCTCAGGATGAAGTGTCCAAAGTGAGTCCTCCCAGAAACTGGTGCTGGGACTAGTTTTATTGAACACCTTTATCAATCCTCTTGAGAACTAAGTTTGCAGTGAAATCTCTCTAAGTGTGCAGATGACATTAGGCTCTTTCAAGTAGTTAAATTCCTTGCCAATGGCACCAAATTGCAAAAGAAGCTCACAAAACTGAGTGGATGAAAAGCTGCCAGGTAAGCTTCCCCTTAGACAAATACAATGTAGTGCACCTATGGAAAAAAAACTAAACCATGTCTGCGTGATGCTGAACTCAAAACTATTGGCAGTCATGAGCCAAGAAAAAGATCTTAGAGTTGTCACTGACAGTTTCCTGAAATCACTGGATCAATGCACTGGCCAAAAAAGGCAGGAAGATGCTGGATGTCATCAGCAAAAATGGTCAGAACAAGAAGTACAGAGAACACAATTTTGCTGCTACATAAAGGCCCTGGTGCAGCCACACCTCGAGTCCTGTAGACAGTCCAGGTCTGTGCATTTCAAGGAGGATGTACAGGAATTAAGAGAGGTACAGAGAAATGAGCATGGAAATAAAACAGCTGCCTTATGAGATGATACAAAAAGTCTGGGACTCCTTACTTGGAGAGGTTGTATGATGAAGAATAACAAAATCAAGAAAGCAATGAATAAGGTAAATGTAGAACTGCTATCCACCATATCCAATACCACTAGATGCAGGGGGAACTTGATGACAGTACTGAAAGAGTATTTTAAAATAGAGTTTAAACTAGTTAAAAGAAAGTACAGCTTTACAAAGTGGATAGTGAACTTCAGAACTTTGTTGTCACAGGACGTGCAGGCAGACAGGATCACAGTGGAGGCAACAGTATCAACAGGTTCAAAAAGTGATTATATACATTCATGAACAGGGTTAAAAGCAGAGAGCAAAAGGAATAAGGAAGGACAAATCCTCCAGCATCCTTACTACAACAACTTTGGAAGGTAAGGAAGTCACCCACGGAAGTGGCCAGCTCACATGTTTTCACTTAATAGTGTCTCCGCTGCAGGGCAGTGAGAAAATACTGGGTTTAACAGAACATTCATCTGACCTAGAAGGACATTTCTAATGTATTTACTTTTTTCCACTGTCCCACAAGAGCAGGCATTTGGGCAACACAACGTGGCCCATTCTGTTATCTGCTGATAAGTATCCTATGGCACCAGTAATTCCTTCTGCAGCTTTCCACTTCACTGACTCATGCCTTGAAGTTCTGCATCTTGCAGAAAGTAGTCACCCTGGAGCTGCAAATTGACAGTTAATATCTTTCAGGAAGACGTATTTTCTGCTTTCACAGTTGTAATGCTGTGTGTGCTCATGTGCATGATCTTCCTTTGCAGCATGTTACAAAGTTCCCTTGTTAAACCTTTTACAAAACTGACACGACTTCCCTAGGCACAGACCTCTCTTCTAGACCTGGAGCGGCAAGACCTGCTTCCTAGATCTTCCAGTAAATACCATTTTGTGGCTTGGGCAATGCAAGAAAGGCCAGGTGAAAGAGTGAACAAAACGTCACATCTTCTCACCCCCTGTTTTTCTATTCCTTAATCAATTTCAGCAAATCCAACCTCCCTTCAGAGCAGCCTGGCAAGTGTCGATACAAAGCTGTGCAGCTGCGCTCTGCTGTTTTCTGGCCAATGCACTCATGCTGAGAAAGTTTGAAGTCTGAAGCACAGAGACTTCAGCTCATCTACGTGCATTTTCCTGAAACACTGCTTTTGTTATTCTGATGTTTCTGCCACTTTATGCAATACTCTTTTAAAGAACTTGGAGAATTATTGGGACTGTGAAAACAAAACCTCCAGAAAACAGACTTTTTTCCAGATTCATTCCACTCCTTTGATTGGAGAGAGCAACAATAAATAAAGAAATACAGCAACTTGGTACAGTAATTAATCATCTGTTAATGGAAGTGGTGTCAGTATCAATCACTGAAGAGCTCAGTCTAAAATTTCTTTAAGACAAAGCAAATTAATTATAACTAATTCCATATCCACATGAATTAGAATTAATTCATTTGCTTTGTTAATACAAATTATTATTATTTGAATAAATTAAATTATTATTAATTTGATAATACATATTATTATTAAAAATGTTCTTGTGCAAACGTTTTATGAATTTTCATCTTTGGTTAGCAAATTTATGAAAGCATTTTATTAAAAGCATGTCACTTAGAAAACCCAGCATAAGGACAGTTAGAAATGGTGTACTATGAAGTTGCTAAGTTTTCTCTCTCTCCTGCAACATACTGAGCACTATAAGTTTTTATTGTGTTGAAAAGCAGTTCTGAAAAAAAGTATGCAGAAAGTTAGTACCATGTGGCAAATCAGACTTACGAGTTTATTTTGAACGCCTCTAATGCATTTTTTTGGGAGAATTCATTATAGACACAAACATCATTAGTAGTAAAATCCTGGCGGCTCCAGATAAAATGTGATGTCTCTATTTTAACTAGCGTGCCAAGCGTGAGGGAATACAAGACTCATGATTTCCTCCCCTTAACAGGTCAGGGCTGTAAACAGTTATAACCCAGCCATGGGTCCATCATGCATTGGCTCGATTAGCTACCTTTGCCAAGATTACACATTCCTTCAGCTGACATCACAGAACGAAGCACACATTTATAGCAAACTGTAAAGGACAGCAGCTCTGTTCATTTAATTTTCATCTCTTTTCATCTCTCTCCTTCTTTACTCAGTTTTCCCTCCTGCCTCTTGCTCTCTGGAGCTAGGACCAGCATTTTTTTCTACATTTGTGTACATCGCCTGTTAAGCGAAAGGGCTCCTTGAAGTCCCTTTTGGAGACTGGGCAGTGGCCATCTATCCTCATGTTATGAAATTGGTTGAGACAAGAAGCAGCACAGAATTTGTTAGCTCCCACACACTAGAAATTTTGCATCTAAAAACTGCACTAAATCAGTGAGGTTTAAAGCGCTTTCAGCAGAGTGCTTTTGCCCAGAAGATGCACTAATTTCAACCTTCGTAAGGGCAGAGCTTACCATATAGAGAAGCAGAGAGAAAGCTTGAGCGATAGATGTGACATACAGTCCTGCAGAGAAAGCCAGTGCAAGGACTGTGAGCTTCTTTCCTCCTCCCTTCCCCAAGCGGCTTCATAGGCTTCGCAGGAATCCCTTACACCAGGATGAAATTCACCCCAAATCAGGCAGTGTGAATTCTTCGTTCTGCCTGACATCTAGTGGTCCTAAACAGAAACATTTTCAGCAACTCTGAATGGTTTTTTCCTCAGGTTTCCCATTTGGATAGTACACAATCAGCCTGAACGTCATGTGAAACTTTACTGTTTCAGGTGGAGGTCCTGTGGCCTTTTCTAGCATTGTCCCCTGAAAATGATTTAAATCAGTGTTTTTATCTGAATTCTGATTACCGTTCAAGTGAAGCAAAAAACTTAAATAAAAGTATAGAGATGTCAATCAACATTCAAGAGAATCACTTGCCATGGGTCTTTCCCATGTGCACAAGCATGTTGTGGAAGAACAGCTCTGATACATGACGAGTAAAATAACTGTACTATGCTACACAATCGTCCTGTTTTTTAAAAACAGTTAAAATACAGATTTTCCGGCATAACCATGTTACTTTTAGACATGGCACTCAGTACAAGTGATACATGGAAATTCATCTTGGATTTTATGTACCTTACTTGTCACTTTTGATTATTCTGATTTAAGGACTTCATATCTCTTTCAACTACAATTTTCAAAGACACCCAAGAACTACTGGTATGAAACGCAGTATCAAAAAAGTCTATACCCAGAAAGGATGGATAAAAGCAGAAAATAGTTGGTTTTTTTTCCCAATGGGCTGAATAGCAACTCCTCACTGTTCATCTTTGGCCACATCATTTCAAAAACTACGCAACAGCAAAAGGGCATTCCAAGAAAGGCAAGAGAAATTATATTGGAGGAATGGAAAACTTTCCAGATGAAAGGAGCATAGAAGGAGTAGAACTGGTTGGAGTGCTGCTGAGGAAGACATGAAGTGGCCAAGATCTCCATTAAGTGGAAAGAGGATGTGCCATTTATGCTCTCTCCTAATGAAGAAGCAAAATGGCAATCCGTGAAATGAGAAGCTGAAAATTCACACGTTACAGTTAGTTACTTCAGATTGTATTGAGGTGAAGTTTTCAGCAGAATCCAGAAGAGTTTCTATGTTTATAAAGACAATGAGAACATCCATAATCACATCAGATAAATTCATATACAAACTTTTAAAAGGGACAGAAATTCTAATGCCTCAGGACACCCGCCAGTCTCTTTGTGCCGAGTAGGAGGAAAACCCCCCAGTGGCATGCTTTCTTTAGCAGTTTTGCACTTTCTCTGAAGCTTTGGCTTGCTGCTGTTGCCAAAATCAAATTATCAAATGAAACGAACTGGAGGTCTGATCCAGGATGGCAGTTCTCCTGTCCCCAGCTACTACAGCAGCATATGAAAGCAAAAGACACGTATGTTTATTATTGGAGGAGAGGAAGGCAGGAAAGCAAGAGCTTGTGAGGCAGATGCCCTCTTATCATTGGTACCAAATCACATATCTCCTGTCATGAATTTATCAAGCTCCATTTTAAAAGCAATGAGGATTTGGTTTTTTACCTCTATCATTATAATTGGAAAGCTGTTTATTAACCTATCCAATGGTTAGGAATTTCCTTTTAATTTCCTATTTTATAAAACTATTTTATATCCATTTGTTCTTATTCCGGATACTTTCTAACATGCAAGTAGCTCTTCTCACTCTGCATGTTGAGTTACAGTACTCCCTCTCAGCCTTCTTTTGGCTGGACTAAGGGTAAATTTTTTCAAGTCTGCTCCCACGTGTCTGTGTTCCTCTGATTGTGCTAGCAGTGCTCTTCTACACTTGAGCCTTTACCCTTCTTGCATATAAGCAACCAGAATTGCTAATGGTATTTCAGATGAAGTTAGGGATGCAGAAAAACATTAATTCTTCCTAATAGCTACCAAATACTCCACTGACACATCCCAAGATCTCATTTACTGCTTTACTACCATCTCATTCTCTCTACATGCAGTCATCCTTTAAACATTTTCAACTAATTATCTGCCAGTTTATAGCAAAAATTCTGTTATTAGTGCCTAAATGCAATGACTTTGCACTTTGCACAAATGAATTTCATTGCATTCAATCAGTACTTGACTTCTTTGTATATCAAAGTCATTAATAGAATTATTAAGACTTATCTCCAGTGGGGAACTTTACTAGTAACCCCTCCTTCAATGTTACTCTTCTCTTTTTCTCTTTTAACCAGCATCTCAAACTCTTGAGCAGTTCTATACAAACCAATCTTCTTCAATTCAGTTAATAATTTTCTTCAAGACATCACACCAAACACTAGGTTGAATACCAAATAAATGACATCTAGTAAATTGTTTTTGTCAAGAAAATTAGTTATATTTAGAAAGCAAATGATCGGTAAGTTTGGCTTGATCTACATCTCATGAATCCACACTGCATTTTATCCCGTTTCATTTAGTCCCCACGTGTCACTTCCTTCTGATTTTTGCCCAGTCTTTACATTCTACTAAGCTGAGGCTAGACTGGTACCGCAGCAATGGGGGCTTCAGAGAGATCTGTACAGTCTAAGTGCCTGTGCAGGGGCAAGATCAGGTACGACCAATGTTATCTTTGATAGACGTTTGTCCAACCTGCTCTCAGAAATTAAAATGGCTGTGAAAATCTTCAGTTAACCACACCCAGTTAGAAGTATCTCCTGCTGTTCACTTCAAGCCCTCTCTGCAACAAAAGATAATGGTTTTTTCTTGTTCTTTTCCCACCCAGAACAGAAAACTATTGATCATCTTTTTATAAGAGCCTTGCTATATGGATACACTGTGGCTGTTTCACAGTCATCTTTCCTCCTGTTTAAACAAACCCTGTTCCCTCAGCCTCTCTTAATAGCATGTTTTACAAACCTTTTACATTTCTTCATGTTCCCTCTGGGACTTTCTCTGGTTTATTTAATAATATTTAAACTATTATATATTCTAACCTATTCATTATAATTTATAGTGTAATTTCCCTGCAATCCTGTAATTCCTGTTTCAAGCATGAATGAAACTTGGTAACCAGTACAGTGAGTTGTGCCATACACAGGGACACATATGCCTGTACAAACGAATATACACAAGATCTGCCTGAGCCTGGTAACCAGTGAAGCAAAAGCTTCATTGTGTATCAGTCAAACAGATGCACCTGCTGCCCATTTGAAGTATTCTATTTTTTCATCTGTTCTACATATCTGAAGCCCTGATCTTACAGACTTAACAACTTAAGTCACTGCAATCACTCTACAGAGTTCATGCCTACTGTTTTTGATTACTACTTGAAAAGAATTATTATTAACACAGACAAATCTACATTTTGTAAAGAGTAGGTAAATAGTACCTAAGACAGCTAATAGACTCGTTACATCTATGAACAGCACAAAATTTCTATCAGTTTCTACAGTACTCAAAACTATTCAAAGAGTATTCAAATGAAATTTCAGCCAATATGTAACTTTCCACTCCCAGTCTTCCTGCGAGAACTCATCACAGGGTAATCCAGCAGTGACTGCCTCTCTGGTCACAAAGTACCCTGCTCTCTCTAGAAGAGACAGATCTTTGTAAATGGTTGCTGCTCTGCCACACTCATTTTGCCAGCAAAAGGGTGCTGCTCTCCCCTTGACTGATTCTTGGATAAAGCAGAAGGAAAGTACCTTTCATTACACAGTTGCAGAGGGTGCACCTGCCCCGCAGGTAAGAACTAGCCCTGTAAAAACTCTCAGGATGGGGGCAGATGGGGACGGTATGATCTCTTCCTTTGCTTAAAATTGTATCACTACCTGGAAAAGAATTTAAGATGCTGAGCTAGAAATATCATCATTTTGTGCATATGTAGCTATGTTCTGGCTTCTACACCAATACATACTTAAATATTCATATTAAACAGTCAATTAATACAAACACATAAACACAGCTTGAAGCAGGAATTGCAATCTAGAGATTTTCTCTCTTCAGTAGATGAACAGCCATGTAGCATTACCTGCCCACAAATTCATCAAATTCTCTTTAAAAGAAGGTAGGTATTTTGATCCCATGATTCCAGAAGTGATAATCAAAAGAGATGTTCAGGAGATAGAACTTATAAAAGCAGTCATATAAAATCATTAGAATACAGACTCTTGGAGACTTATATTGGAAACCTGAGCCTTGCCATGCTCCAAGATCTCCCATCCTGTGCTGCAAGGGACTCCTAAGGCTTTTCCCATGGAGCCTTTCCTCGTGTAGAAGACTTAGTAAACTACTAGCACTTTCTAGATTTTATCCTTTTTTTAAAGATCAATTTATCATTTTGACAGCAGATATAATTTCATCTATATCTCACACATTTTTCCTGCAGCACTGATTTATTTTGGAGATCCTCCTTTGTATTCTAATTCAGGGCCTAAACTGTATATTTAGAGTTTTTATTTCACTCCTTTCCATCACAGAAACATGTCAGCTCTGTAAGCACTGTTGCATCAGTTTACAGGCTTGAATTCCAGTCTTGTTGTCAGAACAACCATGATGAAAGTGCCTGAATATCTGATGCAAGAGCACAATCCCCAAGTGGCAGCTGTACTTTATTAACCACATCTTAACATGAACCCCTCTGTTTATCTGTCTCAGAGAATGCTGCAATCCCCATCCCTAGTCTCCTCTGCTCCTCTGCTTCTCACTGTGCTTATTTTGGCAGTAGGACTTTCAGTGGACTTGCTCTCATCTCACCTTCTGCTGCCCTGTGCTTGAATGAAATGAGCCAGAAATCCTGCAGCAATCACAGGTTTTATAATGAGGGTGTGTCCCAGTCCCAGGTAGCTCTCTAAGTTCCCAGCTTTCTGATGCGCTGTGCTAATCAGCGACAGGATGTCTCAAGCGATTATAGAAGCCTGGGCTTGCACAGCAACACAGATGGAAAACTTCTGTCTTCTGCAGCTTAAAAGGCCATGGAAACACTCTCTTTGTTATTTGAGATTATTTCAGAATCAGTCCTACTTGAAAATATCTTCTTGCAAAAGTCAACAGAGCCTTCAGCTGCTTTTATCCACTCATTTTCTGAGTACGACTGCAGGGTTTGATATCACTATGGGTCACACTCTGCCCTTACCTACTTACACAACCACCCATTGCAGGCATAATGAAAAGTTCAGTGTGGAATTTAATCAGGCTTTCTTTTTTCTCTCTCTTCCTTCCCCTCCCCTCCCCTTCCTGCCCCTCCTCTCCCTTCCCCTCCCCTCTGCTCCTCTCCCTTCCCCTCCCCTCTCTTCTTTCTCCCTTCCCTTCCCTTCCCTTCCCTTCCCTTCCCTTCCCTTCCCTTCCCTTCCCTTCCCTTCCCTTCCCTTCCCTTCCCTTCCCTTCCCTTCCCTTCCCTTCCCTTCCCTTCCCCTCCCCTCCACTTCCCAGCAGGAACAGGAGAGGTGGATGCAGATCAGAAAAGTGCCCTGTCGGGGAGGAAGCAGCATATTTTCCTCTTGGAGCCTTGTGCTCTGATTTCCCAGTGATCATGCTATAAAGCCCTCCCTTTTCAGAAAGGAAAATAAGAAAATGGACCTGAAATGCCCTTTGAATATATCTCCTCAGGGAAGGAGATGACCCTGTCCCAGATAAAAACATTACATTGGTAGCGGTCACTTGAGTTACTTCATTTTTTGTTACCTAAATATGAGGGGCATAACATTTAGCATGAACATCCCACTATGTGCTTTCCCTATGCGTCCTTCACTAAGTAACCCCATATTTATTCTTGTTTATGCTTCACTCAGACAGTAAGCTTGATGTCTTCCCTTCCAGGAGGCAAGCAGTTAAAATTCAATTTGAAATAACAGTTCCCAGAAGTTTCATTTACCTCAGTAATTACTGCTTAGGGAGAGAGAAAAAAAAACCCAAGTCCCTAAATCCCCATAGTTTGCTGGTAGTTCCTCTTTGCAGCTGACATTGTATTTACTGATATATTTTAATTCAAGCATGAAAAATTAGTCAAATACCAATAACTTTGTTATCCAGAGTGCTGACAAAGGAAATAATGGAGCAATTAAACAACACATTGGAACAGGCTCATTAAACAAATATAGCCACCGTTTTACTGGCAGCAGCATCTTCATTAAAACGGGGTTTAGTATCAGGCAGAGGGAGAGGAAGAAAAGGGAGGGGGGCTGGGAAAGTGAGAAAGGGAATGCAATAATATTTTGCAGGACATTTTCCAGCATGGGAAAGAACAAGGTATGAAACTATGTTTGTTTACTTTCTATCAGAGTCAGTGCCAGCAGTGGACTATGTTGAGTTTCCCTCACATGATCAAGGACCTTCTCAGTTCACATTTGCATAACTTTATAAGGGAAATAAATCATCTTGATTCAGCCACAGAGTAACTCCTGCAAAGTGCTGAGTGGACAATAGGATATTGTGCTCTGACCTATGCAGGATTATGGGTGTTCCTGCAGGATCTACCTGTAAGTCTCCAAAAGCCACGGGAACTAGTCAACTGCTCACCGTCAGGCATTTACCTAAGCACACTGGCAAACTGGGAAGGAATGTGGCCAGACACAGCCCCTGTGCCAGATGCACCAGCATCCTTTCTTAAGCTAGCACAGTGGGCTCAGTTTTCTGCATGGATTCTAGGATTTTCAATGAAGTCTTTATTGTCATCTTGAGCAGTAAGTAACTAGATATTTGAACAGGTTTTTTGCTCGTTTCACAGCTCTTCTCTTTTCCTGCTTGAAGTAAGTGGCGTTTATAAGAGGAGAGATCAGGTGGAGAAGAGTTCTCTAGGCTAAGAACATCCCCTGTCTGAATCTGCAAGCAGATGTCTTGAAATTACTAAATTCTCCTGGGGAATCTATTTCTGCCAGAAAGAGCAAATCTTCCTCAGTCTGAGCCTTTCGAGCTCATTCAAGTAAGTATCTCATTGTCTTCATGGGTTATTGTACCCAAGTCATGTTTGCAGCTACAGTTCCCCCACGGTGAAGATCTTCCACTGCACCTCTAGTTTGCCTGTGAAAATCCAGTTCCTGGCACCTACTTGTTTATTAGTTTCATATCATCTGATGTGGGAACTGGATGCCACAAAGCAACCCCACCCCTCCCTTTCCAGTCTATACAGGATTCATGCATGCAACATTTAATGTTAATTTGAAGTAAGAAATCTCTGCCATACATAGATTGGGACCATTTTAATTTCAGAGAGTAATTATTCAGCCAGCATAAAAATGCATGAGTCAGATGTAAAAAGGGATGGCTCAGTCAGCAGGCCCAGCAGGGCAGCAGCACTCTGCACTGCCACCTGGGAGAGCCGAGCGCTGCTGGGAGCACCCTCAGAGCAGGCAGGTGCTGATTATGTCATGCATGACAGAGGTGGAAGATGCATTTTCACAATGGCAATAGCAGTCATGTGTTGGCACCTTTGAAATGCTTTCTGAACATTACGGATTAATTCCGGGCTTTCTGTTCCATTCCTCTGTGAACTCTGAAAAAGTGCGAAGCAAAATGCAAATAGGGCAATAAAACCAAAGCATGAGGCAGAGACAGGGAGTTACTGCAGCGTAACCCTCCTCATCACCGCAAAAAGTGCCTCTGGCATTACCTTGGCACATTCAGGGCCAGCAGGATATATGGAGGTCTTATGAGCAAAGGGAGCAGACACATAACTTTGGCGTACTTCCCTGTAGCCCTGGGGAGGTCTGTGGTTCCAGCAGCACTTCCCCTCACGCCAGGGGGGCAGGAAACCTATTACTGGCTTTGGTATTAAATGCTAAGAAACTATAAACGATGCATCCATGGGAATCAGCCTCACCCCAAACATTCAAATGTTTTGCATCCCACAGATCTCTAGTTGGGAGATCCTACCGATCTCCTATAGTCAAAATTGTGCACAAAGCCTGATAAAACTCTGCTGGCGCCCCTAAAATTCACCAAGGTGCAGAGCAAAAGAGGTTTATTAGGGTAAGTGGAAATACTAGACAATGGCGGGCTCACACAACCACCTCTACTTAGAGCCAACAAAGTAGTTGCTGTGCCAAAAAGGGATGGCCATAGGACAGAAGTGCTGTAATGGTGATATCCAAACTATCTCTTAGGATCGTTATCGGCTGTGTGGAGTCGTCCCTCATTTAGGCCCAGAAACAACAAGTCCTGGAAGCAGAGTAAAAGCAGCCCCCATCTATGTGGCTCAGTGGCAGGTGAAACAGCAGGGAGGTGGTAATGCTAATGGCTGGAAATGTGGGGAGCAGCAATGGCTTGGGAACAAAGATAAAGAGGTTTGGGTGAGAGCATGTGAACAACTAATTTCATAAGAGAGCAAGGAGAGAAATGAGCGGATGAAAGGGGGGTGGATCAGAAGGACTCAGGTTCGTTTGTGATCTATCGATACAAAGGCAGAATCTGAAGACACAGCATCAGCTGAGATCACCAAAAAGTGAAGTGATGGAGCTAAGAACACCTTGTTAATTAAGAGATTAGAATACTGCAAACATAAACACCAAGTTCATCTAGAGTCTAGCTCATTTCCAGCCTCCATTGATTTTCGAGGGATTACAGTATATATTCTGCCCTGAGTGATGTTTAATCAGCTTTTTTGTTCAAATAATGATTTAAGCACTATTCTGTCCCTACTCGTCAACCTCTATACAGGATTAATCCTGTAGGCTGCTTCACGTGGGAGAGAATCTTGGGGATGCAAACTACGCAGACTATCATCTTGGGGGCCTGGCTTTCTCATTGGAAAACATGAACAACAAAACTAAAATCTATGCTGGATCCAGAATGAATCTGTAGTTACTGCTATGCAGCTCCATGCCTAGCTTTTCAGTTACACATCTGATCTCCCAGAAAGATCCTTGGTCCTGACTTTGTGCAGGAAGACAGAATTCATACTTTGCATCTAGATCAACCTTACCGTAACATCATTCTCTGGGCAAAGGCAAACAGGTTTTTGAACACCGGGTGAGCTGCAAGAAACTACTGTCTGGGTGCATGGCAGTTGTAAGGCAATGCGACTTAGCCTAACTTTCTTTCACTGCAGGCTGAGCTTATACAGGTGTTACAAAGTTCATATATTGGAAAAGCAAGGTTTATGAGGTTCACAAATAACAGAACCTGAACTAGCATAAAAGAGGACTGCTAAATCCCTGCTACTACAAAGACATACCCATAGACCCAAAGAGCGGTTTTAAAAAACTGGTCTTTCATCACACTACACAACAGAGTAGTGGCTTCTTGAAGTGACTAAGGGAAGATGCTGCCTCTTGCAATCCTGGTTCAACACAGCAGAGAATAAGGTGTTTGGCAGCAGCTAGAAATGGCAAAGCTGAAATTTATTTTACACAAATTGGCAAACTCCAGAATAACTCCAGCTTCTCTGTATGGGTCACTGTACACTGTTTCTTCCAAAGCAAAGGCTTTTTAAACGATCAAGAATTACATTGGGAATGGTTCTCCAGAGGAGGTTCAGACTGGACATTAGGAAGCATTTCTTTACCGAAAGGGTGGTCAAACACTGGAACAGGCTTCCTAGAGAGGTGGTTGATGCCCCAAGCCTGTCAGCGTTTCAGAGGTATTTGGACAATGCCCTTAATAATTGGCTTTAACTTCTGGTCAGCCCTGAAGTGGTCAGGCAGTTGGACTAGATGATCACTGTAGGACCCTTCCAACTGAACGATTCTGTTCTATTCTGTTCTTTTCTGTTCTATTCTATTCTGTTCTATCCTATTCTACGTCATTGATTTCACAACAGACAAACAACAGACAAAAAAGCACTGTTGCTTGGCAGTGTAAAAAAAGGATGTTGAATCCCTTTGGTGTACAACGTGCACTTTCTCCAGATTTCTTTCCAACTCCTCATATCCTTCCCAGGAAAAATACACCAAAGACAAGTGTGTGGAAGTTGGAGGAATGCTACAGAGAGGCTGGTTCCCAATGGTCAGGGACAGATATTTGTGAAATGTTTGAGCACAATGTTGTCCAACAAAATGCGTTCCAGATTCATAACTGTGAGGTTTAGCTTCTCCACTAGGGATGAATAATAGCCACGCAACATACCCAGAGAAAAGATGTGTGTACAAGTTACAGTATAATCAAAAAGCCAGGTTCTTGCCTATAGCCATTTGTACTACCCTATCAGATTGAGCCTACATGTGCTTTAGATCAGATTAAAGGTTTCATACATGTCATGTCTCATTCCTTCTGCTGTTGTGTCATTCTGTTCTCACTCAACTCTGGGAACTTTGGCCCCACAGAGTAAAGGCTGCTTGCATTGCATAGGAGATTGTCCACTGAGGTTGGGGTCCTCTTTATTTCCAGGAGGAAGCTCAGGGCACTGAGCATGCACGGTTCATACAGTGAGGAAGGAGGAGGAATGGGCAAGCACCACTCCCAGTGTGTGCAACTCACTGCATTAATGGTGTCTTTTGTGGAGAAGCCAACATGGTTCTTTCCTTGTGCATCTGCTGAAGAAAATAAATGCACTTCCTTGGTGCTAAAATGTGGTGGTTGGACTGAATGTCGGTGGATAAAGCTCTCCTTACCCAAATCCAATGCAAGCACCACACAAATAACAAAGAGTACAGGAAAATCAGCAGTGCAGATCTACTTGTTTTATGGTCTTTCCAGTCAAAGGGTCCTCTCACTTATTACAGATCCCTGTAACTACAGCCCCTCTGCACACAGGCAAGACTAACCTCATGCTGTGGTAAATCCTGGGGCGCCTGGGCTGAAACAAGACACAGGGTAATATGTTCATGGTACAGGGGTCAGAAGGAGGTCAGCTGGCATTAGCAGCCTTTTAGGAACTGCTGTCTCTCAGGCTAGAGGTGGGTCAGGCTCCATTGCTCTGCAGTTAGTGAAGCTTTGAGCATTCAGCAGGCCAAGCAAAGCTCATTAAAAATAAGGAAGAGTAGGGGGAGGAGAGCGGAGAGATGAGAGGGCAAGTGCGAAGAACATAGGCAATTGTGGTACAATGGAAACTTCCTGCTGGCTTTAAGCCCAACGGCAGCCATGGTCCTAGTGTTCAGGAGAGGAAACGGGGCAGAGGTAGCAGGAAACAAATGTTAAGAAAAAGGAATGGCTGCCACTGAAAGAATGGTTTATTTTGGTCTACTTGTTGCACTTATTACTTCAAATAAATCATCTTTATTTGATCTTTTTGTGTAATTATGTTATTCAGTTGTTGGGCTCTTTCCAATAAGAGTTTAAATGCTTCCTGCTTGTAAGGTGCTGGAGGGTCAAAGACAGATCTTCCGATTTGGTCCAAATGAATCCAACCATCTTAAGACATTCTTCCAAAAAGCTCAGCTTTATGGCAAATACTAGGATAACTTTTTTTCCAGTTACATCTGATGCAACATCGCTGGGTTCCCCTGCCTACCTCAGATATACTCTGAACTATGTCTATCAGTGTAACAGAAACAGGTAGAAAGAAATTACTTTGCAAGACTGAAGCAATTACAAGGAATGTAAACAGACTTGCCTTTCTCTCTCCCAAAAATGTATGACAACTTTATGGCTATTTCCATTATCTTCAGAGTTTCAAGCTTGAAAGACATCACTGAGAATACTTTGGAAAGCACAATGACCTCTACCGCCTTTGCATGTTACTGTCCCTGACTCATTGCAAAGGGGAGCCGTTACCCGGCCAGAAGCCCTGCACTGGTGCTCATCTCCTGCT
Organism: Calonectris borealis; assembly: GCF_964195595.1. Lineage (NCBI taxonomy): Eukaryota > Metazoa > Chordata > Aves > Procellariiformes > Procellariidae > Calonectris > Calonectris borealis. The sequence continues at coordinate 73,365,159 of NC_134352.1, read as the reverse complement.
CATGTCAGTGCATGGAAGCATTTTGTTTCTCCACCCACCGCGAGACTCCACTGACAGGATCTCCACTGCAAAGATGTGTGGTAACTGAACTGGTGGCTAGAGAGACCGAAGAGGAGGGTAAAATATCACTCAAGCCCTCTCTTTTCCATCCTCCCGATCTGACCGCAGACACAAGCACCCTGTGAGCTTCAGCCTGTTTTCTCTAATTTAAAAGTCAAAATGGAAATATGCTTTCATAAATGCCAGTGAAAGAGAAAAATTGCTAAAAAAGCCTCAAAAATAATGCTTTACATTACAGCACACTTTACAATTTTTAAGAGAAATGATAAATAATCCAATAAAGGTTTCTCATTAATTTTCTTTTCATATTTAGGAAAAACAAACTAGCTTGCTGGGTTCTGTACACAATATCTGAAGTATGTGCAAAACAGAGGTGGCATCTTTTTGATCAGAGCTAAGATCAATGTCAGCCTTGTTTGACTGCTGCCTTAATGGTTTCACTTTCATTCCCAGGTGGACTTTTGGGGGATGATTTTAGGAGCCAGATGTTTTGAAACTGTTGCATGCTCAGATATGTTTAAACCCCACCATTTGTGGTTCTTCTTTCCAGAGAAAAAGAATAAACCACTGCCTGGAAAAAATGAATATCTTAAAATGCTGAAGAAATGCCAAGACCTATAAGGAAGACTGGCAACATATTGCTTAATGTTTTAACATAATACATTGCTAAAAAAAACATCAGTTAAGGATGTGACTTAATTGGCATATATGCAAACTTTCAGTTCCCTATGACCCAAGACTCCATGCCAAGAACAATCTTAAGGCTAATTTCAGTTATTCCTGTCTATCACTTGTCTTCTAAAGTCCACTTTTACCTAGCTGGTATAGCCAGTGGTCAAGTTACGTTTCTTCTGTATTGGTCACACATTGCTTGTAGCAAGAACACATGGAGATCTTGTAGAACATGATGCTGGCACGCCGAGCTCACAGACCAGGCCATAGTATGTCTTGTGATGGATGCGGCTTTGCCTGATCTCAATAAAGCTGCAGGGGTGCGGTGGAAAAGGAGGAAGCAAGCGTACTACGCTGCCTGTCCGCTGTGAAGGACCCCTGTGTTAGGCACAGCAGGTCCACAGCTCACAGCCCTGCTGGAAGCAGGAGGGGAGGGAAGAGCAGTGCGGCACTGCAACTGCGCGAAACGCAGGTAGCACAGCAGGAGGAGAAGAGGTGGGAGCCACTGCATTGCATCTTTACATCCAAAGCAGGAGCTTGACAGGCTCATCTGCCTTTCCTGGGAGAATCTCCACATAGCAGCCGATGATGACTTTCTCCTTTCATAGCAAGAAAGAAACAATATGTGTTAAAATATGGCCTATTACTGCTAAGTATATGTACCATTAAAAACCAAGATTACCCCGCTCACACGTAATCATGGTCTGCATATGGGGGCTCTTAGTTACCCTAAGACATGATGAGAAAGCATGGCCTACACTGGACGCTTTGTCTGTATGCCATGAAATCTCTTCTTCTGCGAGGTGTGGGGGGGGAGAGAGAGAGAGGAGCAGAGGTTTTTACTTCAGCTACAGGTTGTGGGCATGCTATGCCAGAGAAGAAAATGGCACAAATTTTTTTTTTTCTCTTTTTTTTATAAAGTAGGCAACCAGCTGAAAGCAGTGTACTGATGCAGATGTAGAACCAGTGACACTGAGAGTAAACTCATGCCAAGGAATTTCAACACAAGTACAAGATAAAATTTTACAGATTGAATAATTAGCAGAAAATTCCACTTTGTTTTCTCATAGAAAGTAATGTAGGTAATCTGCTTAAGGCAGGGATGCATGTTCCTAGACATTTGTGCAGGACCTAGTGTATTTGGGGAGCTTCACGACATGATAAGAAACTGCACTTTGGTGAGGAATGTGGCACATTATTCTTGGTTGTTCATTATTTATTTCTGTTTACGCATTCTAGAAAGGTTCACGCGGGCAAAAAGGGTTCTGGATAAAAAAAAAAACAACTTAAAATACTGACCTTGTAGTCACAATCTATAGTGAGTTCTGCATGAGAATGGAAATCTATCTGCAACAGACAGATTACTGCAGTTTCCAGCCCTTTAAACAGATAGCACAAAACTCTTCTCATTGTATCTACTGATGTTTTATTGCAAGCATGTTGTTTGTGCTTATCAGAAAGGATGACTATTCTTGTTATCTTGGTCTTTAAAATTAAATTCTCTCTTGTGAAGCATTGTATTGGAAAACTTTTAGGACAAGTGATCATATTGGAAGGTTTTAGGACAGCTGACTACAGCTTATTTCAAACTTATTTTTGCAATTGTTCCAACCAAACTAATTTCTATCAGTTGAGTGATGGTGTATTCAACCAGAGCAGCAAATGCTGTCTAATTTCACATTGATATTGAACTGTAATATATTGCTGCACTAACTGAATTTTCTCTGTTTATTTCCTCAAGGCAATGTTTTCCTCACGATATAAAATGTATTTTAAACTACCAATTCATACCACCAGAGGGCAATGCAATAAGGTTGTTTTTACAAGGTACATTACAAAAAAACAGTGGGCTCTAAATGAAACTCTCTTGCGTATTAAAAACCCTTTTACAAAACTCAGAATACATTATCTCATTTATTCAACATTTTCATCATTCTAATTTTCATAGTAAACAAGAAACTGTATTGCACATCAGTATACCAAAGAAAAAATACCAAGAAGCAATCAGAGTATGTGAAAGAAGGCATTCAGGAGAAAATGACAAAAAGAGAACAGAGCATCAGTAACAATTCCTGTTGTTCTGACTCACTGAATTTGTACTCTGAGGTGGTGTGGGATGGTGGGGGTCTAGAAGGACAAAAACTATGGTCGTTCAGTACATTTTCAGGCAGAGAAAGGTGTTCAACTAACTGTAACCAAGGGCAAACTTCAATTATTCTTGAACATCTGTTGATGTGCAACAATCAGGTATAACAGCACATGGTGCCTTAACTAATGCTGGCAAGAAATTTATATTGGAATGTCTTCTAATCGTGTATATGCAAATACTGCTTTGCAGAAGAAACACGAAACTGTGTTTATTGTAGAGCTGACTATTCTGTCAAACCTAAGGAAGCTGATATGTAACTGGTTAAATTACTGATCAAAATGGGTGGAGGGGAAGAACTACAGGGAAATTGATAGCTAAAAAAGAGTAGACAATTTCAGAGATTATGTTTACTCTTGCAAAATTGAGACTGGACTCTTCATTTCATGTCATTTGCCTGCAGCGTAATTGGCTTTCCACTTCAGGTTTTAAATATAACTCAGACTTGAGATACAAATACATGCCATTTGGAGGCATGCTTGTAAGAGGATGCATCTAAGAAAGACAGAATCACCATAATCCGGAAAATAGGATTTTATGCAGAACCAGTATCTAGACAGTCTTGACGTCCATTTAAGATCATCCAGGTCAAATGAGGAAAGGAAGACTTTTTACCTCAAGACCCATGACAGTAGGAAGTTCCAGGCTTCTTACATTGAAACCACAGGGGTACCGGCTTATGAGCAAAAGCCCCACTTAGAGTTCTTCAAAGTTTGAGACTGTTTAGTTCCAAAAGGAACTTTCCCACATATTAAAACTATTACAGAAATTAAACTCTCCCTGGTTTCAGTATGGTAACTTTTATACTAATATAATTAAGAAGGCCCAAAGACCCGGCTGGGATCTCTCGCTGAAACTTAAGAAACCGTAACTTGTGGGTCTGCAGTATAAAATGAACAATATAAGATATAGGAATAGTATGTTATCAGTGAGGATGGAAGGCACATTCCATTCACGGGTTTGCAAGGTTCCCAAAGCCTGATAAAATCAGCTACATTTTTTAGCTGTATATACATTCTATAAACATCAGATATAGTAAGTGCTTATTTTGTACAGACAGGAGTTTCTAGAAAATGGCTTGTCAATCAAAAGAGAGACAGACAGATAAGGAAAATGTCTCCAAGCTTTGTGCAGTGGAAGTATGCTCACCAGAGAGAATCAGAAGAGAAATAGCTCAGAAGGCAATCAAATTGCAGCAGTGCTGATGCTTTGCTTTTAAATGCTGTTTTCCATCGAAGGAAAGCATTTTCCAAAAGGCTGAGAAAATGAAGGGGTAGGATCTGATTTAGGTCACAACATGAATCAAAGATTTAGGTCAGAAATCCACATCTGCAACCACCTGATCTGCTCCCCAGACAATGCTTACTACTTATCTTGTTAAAAGCACTGTTTTCACATGACACTCTTATTTTCCTGTCACTGAGAGAGGCTAATTCTACTCAAATCAGAGCCTACTGGGCTCTCAGTTACACTGAGAGGCGAGTATTTTACATGCTCCTGTATTATGTTTAGTATGTTGCACTCTGTGGTCTGAAACTACCTTTTGCGCAAACTGAATTCACATCCATCAGGAGGTTCTGCTTAGCCATTAGTTGTAACATGTGCACACTGTATATTCCAGTCATTTGTAGGGGCAGCACAGGTGCATTCAGCTTCTAGAAGGGTCATCTGACACTCAGAATCTGCCTAGGCTCCACCAGATTTGCACAAAGCTTGCACACACTAATACCATGTTCCAGCAAGGCTTGCAAGCAGTCTGCAGTGCCACGTCTGGAGAACGCATCTGTCACTGAACAGCTAAGCCCAGCACAGCAAGCAAAACTTGCTGCAACTCAATGGTGAATCTGACCTATGTTCTGGGCACCGGGCTTCTTTCAGATTTCAGTTCAATTCAGCAGAATTCCATGGCCATGAAAGAGTATGTGATGAGGAGGGGAGAAAAGAGGACAGCAATTTAGAAACATGTGGTCTAGCTGGCATTCCATCACCATTTGATGTTTGAGTACTCAGGCCAGGGTCAAAATAGAACCAAGATGCATCTTCAGGACACACTGCAATGAGAAACTGCTGACACATCCAACTACTTTCTCACTTTCAATCATCAGGCACCAGCTAGTGATGGTTTCACTAGCAGTGCAGTAGCACTTGCAGCAACTAAGTCCTTTGTCCCGGACAAAGCACACTACTCACAGTAATTCTCAAATGCAAAACTAAGACATTCAATGGCAATACACAGAGTGGTTACGAAAGGTCAGAATTGTCTTAGATGGTGCTTAAAATGAGCACTGAAGGCCAAAAGGGCACTGAAGCATTATGTTTTAATTTCTTTCATGTTAGAAAGTTGGCAGTGCTCTCTTACCTCTGGGGTGCAGTATTGGACAGTTAAAGTAGATTGGAATCCTCTTATAACAGAATAGAGCAGAATAGATGTCCCTTCCTAGTGTTGTTGATTTTGCATTAGTGAAGTTTGACAGCAGCTGCTTTTTATTATTTTTTAAGCCCGTTTGGAGGAGAAAACTGTAATACTATTTACAGTTTCTTAACCTTCATAAAATGGGTCTGGACCTTACATCATTGTCTGTTCTTTCCATATAAACAGTCCCTCACCTGAATGGAAAACTTAATGAGAAAGGTACAGGATTTACTAGCTATTAATACGACATGATTCTGTCACATGTAAGAACAGTTTTTCCCAAAAGTCAGCCTTGCAGTAGTTAAAGAGTTCGAATCACATCACCAGTAGGAATAGAGGAGAGTGCCACCAAGACAGATTACATGTTAGTAACAGAAAGATTGTGGGGACAGCAAGAAAGGAAAACTAGCCAACACTTAGAGCCATATAGAAACATTGTGTATTTATGGCTCCGAGTTTAGAAATTTCAGGCACTGAATCAGCTGTCATCTAAATGGTGCTGACATGAGTTGAGCTATGCATGTCCCACAGCAGTGAGTATGACTGCTCAGATAGCTCAAGCTTGAGTTTATGTACCTCTCTGAACTACACTTCAAACTAGAGAACAATTCAGAAAAATGGCAATAAATGAACCAGGAGTACAAATAGCAGGGCCAGGAATACACAAGATCTCAGCTGTTTTTTCACTTAGGAACCTAATTCTTAAAAAGACTTACGTCTAATTTTGAAATCCTGGTTTTATAATAAATAAATAAATCCTAAACTGGAAGCACTTCCCAGCTTCTTCTCTTCAAAACTAGTATTCTAAAGCTACAAAAATGCTCTACCTGCAGCCCTAAGGATGAGATAACTCAGATTTGAACTCCTTTGCTTGAAGTACCAGTTGGTGTTTAAGTCCCTTAGTATTGCTTACCTCTCCCAATCTCTTCTTGTAATCTTGGCAGAAAAGCCACACCTCTCAGGGGACTGATCCTAAAGGCTATTTGAGTTTAATAAGGGAACTGGAATTTTTTAGCCTGGAGAAGAGGAGGCTGAGGGGAGACCTCATTGCGCTCTACAACTACCTGAAAGGAGGTTGTAGTGAGGTGGGGGTCGGTCTCTTCTCCCAAGTAACCAGCGATAGGACGAGAGGAAATGGCCGTAAGTTGTGCCAAGGGAGGTTTAGATTGGACATTAAGAAAAATTTCTTCACCAAAAGGGTTGTCAAGCATTGGAACAGGCTGCCCAGGGAAGTGGTGGAGTCACCATCCTTGGAGGTATTTAAAAGACATGTAGATGAGGTGCTTAGGGTTTAGTGGTGGGCTTGGTAGTGATAGGTTAACAGTTGGACTCGATGATCCTAAAGGCCTTTTCCAACCTAAACAATTCTATGATTCTATGATTCTAACTGCATTTTTAGGGCTCTCCCATGCTGTCAATTTAGCTTCATTAAACTTGGACGATCTATCCCTTCTTCTCAAATCTCTCTCCCAGTCCTAGCCTTAGAACCTCATGATGCAGAGTTGTGTTGTTGTAATCATGAATGATTTGACCGAAAAGAGAACTGGAAAGAGATGATACTCCATGACCTCTAGCCAAAGAGATCTTTATGTGGAATCTGTCACAGAGGCCTGCTCTATAGACATCTCTGTTCAGAACTTTACATAAAGAAAAGAGTGGGGGAATGGAAAAATGATCCAGCTCCTTCTAAAACTATACATTTTCTAGCAAGACCTGTCTGACATAATAGCTTGGAGCTCTGCAGTGTAATAGCATATCTGTTCATTACTTTTCATTAGCATACAACAGCAGCAAGCCTTGGCACGTGATATTTCAGGTAGTATTGCTCTCTACATGCTGCAAGCTCAGGAGCTTTTCTTATAAATGTTTCTAGCACGTTTACATTGCTGCAATAAAGTACAAACAATCAGATTCCCTCTCTCCAAATTAGTTTTGCTAACATTTCATTATTTAATATTTTTAATGAGAAATTGCTGAGCTAAATGGAATCCCAGATTATGGGTTTTATAAAACTTAATATCACAAAATCTAGCAGAGTTTTTCAAAGATATTTTTTATTCCAAATGGAATAACAGTGTGTTAAAGAAGACAAACAATCCCTGCAGGGTTTGCAACCCATGCACTGGATTTTTTTTTAAGTACCTAGTTTCTGAGGAGTTAAGCTATATCCAAAACAAAACAAGCAAGATACAAAAACTTTTTTCACTTTTGATTAAGTAACATAGTTAAAGGAATGTTTTACACCTTCTGGTTTTAAAATTTCATCTGTGCTGAAAATAACTCTAAAGAGTCAATCAGTGGCAATAAAGTTGAAAACTAGGGGAGTAGATGTGACCAACATAACAGATCCTTTTGCTGGTCTGCAATAAGATGGACAAGAAATGTGGGGCTTCCAGTTAGCATTCTGGCTTCATTCTCTTTCTGTTATCTTAGTATTTTCTCAGCTTAGCCCTTAATTAGTCCTTAGACAAACTCATCTCGAATATGGGCCTCAGGCTGTGACACAGACGTAAACACAGTAAAGAGTTTTTGGTTAACCTCTCTACAGGGGGAGCAAGGCTCTCCAGCTTCTTCTCATGGACAGGTAATAGAAAATCTTCTTTGCTGCCGCAGCAAAGACTTGTGATTTGACAACTGAATTCTGAATATCTGATTTCTGTCCCCCCTGAGCTTCTAGGCTACCTGAGCGGAAAACTAGACCACGACCCTGCAGAACTGCTGGGGTCTTGCTACAGAACTGCTTTCACTGCTGAGTATTATAGAACAATCTGTTAGTATCAAGGAACTATTTAATTTCTTTACTTATCATTGAAAATGCACACTCTAGCGTCCCCTTTAAGGTTTAAACATTCAGGTCAGCATCCTAAGAACCCCTGGAAAAACTTCCTAGCAACACCTCCTGTCACTATGGTAATGTGTTGCAGGAAACCTGAATGGAGAACTGTCACTACATAACAGGACAGCATTTTTTGTAGTTGCAAGAGATTTCCTCTCCATAGCATAAAGGAGATATGTAACTCTAACTAGAAAAAAGACTTCTGTACAATGTAACAGGAAAGGATATATAGTGTGTATGAGAGTGAGAGAGAGGGAGAAGGTGTGGAAGAGATTTGCCTGAGGTCCCAGAATTTCTAAGGTCAATGCTGCTTGAAGACTCATGTGATGTGTGGTAGCCCATGGCTGGTTTTTTAATAGATTTTGGATTTAGAATCCAGAAGAAAGAGATGTTGAGCTTTAATCAGGTTCAACCATGTGGCCAACCCTTCATACAGCATATGCTAATTTATATGCTTGGATTTCATACAGATAGTTTCTCATTCAGAGTAATGAGATTTTGAAGCTATTATAAAGATGTTGCAAATGCTCCACCTGCCCAACCAGCATATATTTTCCCAGTTTTTGTATTGTACACTTATGAACATTTTAATGACTATTTTTCTACACTGCCAACAAGAGCCATATGCCTTTTTTAATTGTAAATGACAGCCTTAATTTTCACCTGTGCTTGCTTAAATCCCACAGTGAAGAGGAAAGGATGGAGGGAGAATGGAAATATTTCTTCTAGAGATGTTAAGTAACAAAAATTGACAATTAGATGTAGATTACAGTTAGCACTCAGACGTCTTGACTACATCCACTGCACAAACAAAAGTATGTGCTGGACTCCAAAAGTTAACAGAGCTGAGAAGCAGCCTAAATACCAAACAGGATGAATTTGCATTTAAGGTTCAAAGTGTAGCCATGCTGAGAGTGTGTATTAGGGAAAGACTCTTACTAGGCAAAGAAAGGCAGATAAATTCCACCGATTTTACCTTCTTCTTGCCAGCAGGTAAGTCTGAGAGATGTTGTATAGGAGAGCTCAGTCCTTTCTTGTTGGGTTTTTATTTGTCATGCACAGATGGATCCCACATAATGAACATGATGTCTAGTACTCTGAACAGCAATATTATATTAAAATTCTGCAATGTTAAACACACCTAGTAGAGGTATATATGCATTATCCCTCCGCATCAATGTCATCCTGGGATGTCCTATCATACCACAACTTGTTTGTGCCACTGCTTTACCATTAGTAATAGAAATAATTATGCTTTTCTAGTACACTGGAAAATAACTAAGGTCTTATGCACATTTAAATAGGTTATTTTAGACACTATAAGTATCTAAATAGGTTATTTTAGATCCTATGAGTCCACATTCATCTCAGTATGTTTTAAGATACAAGGCAAGCCTAACAAAAGTCCAGATACTGAACTTAAAAATACCACAATGAATGATTCATTAGATTCACTCTCCTGGCATTGGGGTCCCTATTCGCATGACCAAAGCAGAAACTTCTCTATGGTTGGAAATAAATCAAGCCTGGGTTTCAACACAGTGAAGGGACCAGGATAATACGCTACTTCCAAAAGTTCTGGCAAAGAAGCACTCCACAAGCTGCAGTGCATAGATTCTCTAAGTACTAACAAACTCCTACCCTTTCCCTACCCAGACACAGCTTTTGGCTGTGTAATGTGGTTGGAACTGCCCGGCCTTCACTGTTTAAATGGCACCTCTTCCTTAGTGAAGGACCTTCTCTCACTGAGGTATTCTTTCTTCTCTGACTGTAAAGACCCTGGTTACCCAGCTTCCCTAATCCACTTTGATCCTGCAAGGTCTGCTAGGTTCCCCACCTTCTTTGTGGTTGACTTGCAGTCCTGCTTTTCTTCCTTCCCAAGTCTTTAGATAAGGCTGCAATGATACTGATCTATGCTGGTGACCCAGCACAGCTGCTAGAAGAATATTGCTCTGTTTCATCAAGTGCAAGCCAACTACGAAAAGACAGAGGCTGGAGAAATGAAAGCTTATTATAAAAACACACTATCAAAGTGAAAAAAAAATGAAGGAATGTAAAAAGTAGTTCTCCAAGGTGTAGATGTGAATTCAGTTGCCTGGACTAGTATTTTAAACTAATTACCAAGTTATTTAGCAACATTGAAGCATTGTAAGAGCAAGACCTTCAAAAGGAGAGTAGAATTAATGGAAAATAAACCTCAGGAAAAAAACCAAGTGCCTTACATTTCCTCTTCCCACAGAAGAACCTTCAGAAACATATGGCTTAGTATATTTTTTGATCGGCCTTAGAGAGAAATCAGTAGCTTTAGTTCTCTTATGAACACATTGTTCACTTTTGTTCTCATCTCAAATTGTCCTTGCTGCTCTTACAACCATTTACATACATAAATACAGTAACTATAAAAATATTCTTCACAGCACATGCAGATGTAGCTGTATAAACAGCTGTGGTACTTGCATGTACAAATACAGACAGTGACAACACAAATGATTTTGCATAAAGGATAAGGATCCATTTTCCAGACGCCGCCTAACCAGAAAGATCACTTTCCCTTGTTTCTAATGTTCTCTCACTGGATATGGTGTACATGCCCTCCCTTTCCTCTTTTGCTTTCATTGCTACGTTACATAATAAAAATCATAAATCTCAGTCTGAACTTGACTATACCTCAGGTTTGACAGGACGGCTTCATTTCTGACCTTTCTGCCTACGTCTTAGTGACAGTCTGTCTGTTATGCTTCTGAGGCAGTCTGACTTCTACACTGAGTCAGCAGGATGGCTTTTTTATCATCAATCAAGTACCTCCAAAGAGCCAATTCCCTCCATGGCAGCTTGTGGATCATCTCTGCCAGCGAACGGTCTGCGACAGACCTAAGTTCAGTGGTCATGCTGCAAGCCAGGTAAAATACAGACCCTTTGCTCTGTTCAGAAAGCATAGAGACTGGCTATAATTAGCTAGCTGAAAATTTCTTTGCTAAGCACGACTGAACGAGGAGGCACAACAGGGATGAAATACAGGCCAAACAAGATTATAGTGATGCCATTAGTTTGCAGAAGAATATCCCACATTTGACAGGCACAGCTTTCTGCTCCCATTAATGATTGTTTGAGCTGCAATACGCTCTTAGATGTAAGTCGTTTCTCAAATCACAAGTGGCGTTAACTGTTTCCACATCTCTTGGCATCCCTTGTAGGCTTCTCCTGCCATTACAGAGTTCCCTCAGTTCCCCCGCCTCTGACATCAGGACTGAATCACTTCAGGTGATTCTGCACTGAATGCATTTTAAGACACTAAAGAGATAAATCCACAAAGGAGATGACTGAATGTTTACTAGGTGAGGGTTTATAAGGAGCATAAGTTACACCAATTTTTCAACGGGTTGTGCCTGTTACAATGATTTCCTCTCTGCTTCCACATTGAAGTTCTGGTCTATGTAATCTTAGACACAGTCTAAAGAGATCACCTATGTGTCACTGACCTACATGGCAATTAAGGTCAGATAGTACCTTAAGATAGTTAATTTCCTGTTCAGACGCAAAAAGATGCTGTTATTTATTTATCTTCCGCAAAAGAGCTCCACTTACAATATAAGCTTCTTCTAAATTGACTGACAGGTTTTGTTGATATTTAAGCTCAGTGAAAGACTTCTCTTTTGCTCCTCAGGAGATCATCTTTTGCAGATACTGGGGCAGGAACTGGTTTGGGGAAGACTGATCTTTTCTTTTGATCTTAGGAAAGGGCAAATGTATGTGTGATTTATTTAAATTTCTGTACCCTTTCCTGAAATGGAGAAAAAAAAATACATTTTATAAAATTATTAAGCAAAGTTATTTTAAAATTAGAAGCTGATAACATTTTTTTAACGCAGTGGAAATTATTTGAATTACATATCCCTCAGGAATTCTTGGAGCAACTAAGTTTCAGTGTGCAGTGTTCCAGCAGACTTTATGTTGCTTTTACTACCCTGCATGATATTTTTTTGCAGACTGCTAGTATCTGTTCTAGGTATCTACTGTTTAATTAAAATAATAATTAACTAAAAAAAGATTCCTGTGCACTTTTGTACTGAGCAGAAAGACAAAGAGGAAAAGAGAGACGTCTGCACACATAAACCCACCTGTTACCCTGACCATATCCGTCAGTCTGAAGTTTGGTACCTCAATCTTCATACCAGGAGCACCTGGGAAACCTGAACTATCCGCTTTAGTTAACAAGCATCTTGAACCAGTTTTGAGCAATGCCGGCTAGCTGTCACGCAGAGCAGCATGGATCTCCTCAGTCAAAATGAGCAAAGTAATGGAAAGAGAGCCCTAATGGGGAGGACTTGCATGCAAATGACTGTCTGGAGCACAGGGTAACACCAGGACTTATCTTTTAAAATGCACACTATTTAGTCTATATAACATGCATGTATATATGGACAATAGCAACATTACGATTCAGCTGTCTGTCGTTGACTGGATAGCTTGCTACAGTTCAGAGGACTTTATAAAGTCAGTGATGCAATCATCTTTGGAACAACAGATAAAAACATCTCCTTTCTAACTGTCATAGCCTGTCAGTAAACAACATTTCTATTGATTCACTAACTGCAATGGCTTCCAAGTAGTTATTGTCTTCCAAGTTATTGATCTGCAAACCAAATGTTGTCAAAGTGGACTTTGACAAAATTGACTGTAGCAAGTGCTGCTTATCAGAGTTATTAGTTCGCTAAGTAGGAGATATTCTGATTTTGCGTGTGTCACTCAGAGGCCCTAATCGTGCCATTAACTTTTGTTAGAGTAGTTGATTTCTGTTTAAAATTGGCAAGGGCTTGAGAGGGTGTTGGTTGTAGAAACAGGAGACGTGTCATCTCTGCTCTGCTTTACTGCATCTCACTCTGCTGACTCATTTCCATCCTCTGTACCTTCACTTGTAAACTAAGTACAAACACCCCAAGACTTTTAAGGCTAAAGGGAGTCTTACATTAAGCCCAGTGATTTGTGTTTGACTAAGCATTTCTTCCACATAATTAATTATATAAGATAATTTTATTCATCATCCTCTAAGATCTATGGGTGAAAAATGCTATATAAGAGCTATTGTAATTATACAAACATTCTATTAAATCAAGAAAGGAAGAATTAAACTGAAAATCCTGGGTGATGTCATCTCTCTTAACTCACATTTTATTTTAATTCCTCCAGAGTTAAATGGTTTTTTTGACTATAGAGGTATATAGGATTTGGGTACTGAATAAGGTCTATGGCCAACGCAGTAAAGCAAATATTAAAGAACTGTGTTTATAATAATTTGAATTATTACAAACTGAATAGCAGATAGTAATTTTTCAGATATTCTCATCCTGTTCCATCAGATTCTCTAGAAAATGTGAAGATTTTTTTTTTCAAATATTCAGTTTACTGTTAATCTAGTATTAGTAAACAAGAAAATGTTTGTTTTCATAGTTCCTTATTCTCATATCTTTAATGAAAAAGTGGTCCCCATTTTCTTCTAGAAGGTCTAATGGTCAGTTTGACATCCAATTATATCACCAAGTGTATGAAGACAGGCCCATTTCCAAGCTCTGCTTCTGAAACTTTCTCCTGTGTGATTAATTTTACAGCAATAAAATATATGTTCCATATACCTATAATTCTAGTGAATTAATTGCTGTTTATTTTCTCTAATTTATCTCCCTTGAAAAATGTTGATGGAATAGTCATACTGTAATAGGTGGTTTAGAATCTCTGTAATATCTTTAAGACTAATTCATTTTATTATGTCTTTGGTTTGAAACTAGCTATGATCCAGATTCTTCCATCCTTCATCATGAACGCCATTGGAGTCATATATCTTAATAAAATCATGTTTAGTTGGGAGCTAACTGAAGGAATAGGAAGTTCATTCAAAGTTTTTTCAGCTTGTACTATAACTTCAGAAGTTTTTAACTGACACGCCTGCATCTCTATAGCAACTTCTTTCAATCTTTTTTTCTGCAGGAGAGAGACAGGGAAGAAGGAAAGCAAAAAACAAAATATTGAAGTTAAAATTATGTATGCCTTGTGTCTCTCTATTTTCTATACTTCTGAGGTAATAAGCAAACTTACAGTTTGGCAGGATTTAAAGCATCAGCATCAGCTTGTAATGTTTTATGAGGATGTTTATGAGGAAGTCACTCTATCATAAGTGATAAATTTTCTTTGTGCTATTTAAAATTAGCAGTTTTATATTTAGTCAAGTTACAGAATGATTTAGCAAGCTCAGATGGAATACAATAGCACCTAAAAATTAATCCTAAATAAATCGATGAAACATTTATTATAGATTATATTACCATTAGAGTAACTCATGAAATAGAAACAAAAAAAAAAAAAAAAGAGAAAAGTCATTGAAATATATAAATAAAAGCTGATAAGCTTAAACCACTCCTCAGAGCTTCATTATCTCAAGTTGAGACTGATGAAAGAGGATATGAGAAATTCCAAAAAGCAGCTCAAGCAATAAACACTGTGGAACACTTTGTAAATGATTCAGTCACTCAGGTCCTGACTCCCAGTCCCGATCTCTCACTGCCTGTGCCTTCAGGGGCTCGATGGGATGTGTAGGGTCACTGTTTGCCATCTCGGGGCAGGGGGGAGGGGAGGAAATGTTGTATATCACTCATCAAAAGCAAACAACTTCAAACAACCAAGCAACACTGCCAGACTCTTTGGCATTATCTAGGTACAGGAGCGAAGGCTTTTGTATAGTGTCATTGATTGCAGTGGAACTAGGCCAATTTACACTAACTGAGGATTTGGTCTGATGTGGCTTTTAGAAAGCTAGCGAAGAAAAAAGTTTCCACTAGCCAGCTCCAGATTATCTTCCCTGATCACTATGGAAGAAAGGAATATATGTTTCTTGCCATGCTGTCTTTGTAACTTCATTGTCAAACAATCTGTAGAAGACGCTAACAAATGCCATTGCATTTTGATAAAATAGCCTCACTCTAGCTACGATGAAAGATGCAACACTGGTAGGAAAACCTGACAATAAGCTGTTGTCTCCAGTCAAGTTTGAAAGTGTTTAGTTTGCAGTGCGGCTCAGCAACATTTCAGTTATTAGAAATTGCTCATATGGTCTGCATTCCCACCTGTGAACGCCTGGTGGGACTTCCTGATCACAGCATCGTCTTCGTTTAGTATGAGATCTTCAGCACCAACGATTCAGAGTGTTGTTTTCAGTAAATAATCATCAAAACCTGAGCTTACTCCTACCCTGTGCATATGTGTCCATTTTCCCTAAGGGTGTCAGAGCTCTTACGCACCAAACATCTCCACTCTTACTACTGAAACAAGCTTGTAAAGCTAGCAGGCGTGGCAGCTTCTGCATTGCTGACAAGATTGTTATCCTAAATCAAGTGTTGGGAATGAGTCATTTCACAATGAAATAAAATGTTTACATATGTCTTTAACCATATTGTTTTCATTTATGTTATACCTGCTGCTTTGTTTTGGTCCTTTTAGCTCTATGCTATAGAAGTAAAAACCACCAAAAAGACACCCTCTTCAGACCTCAACTCAGAAATTAAAAATACATGGTAGAAGCCGCTGAATCAATTTATTTTGTACTACAGGTCAAGGTAACTTACTTGCATTCATTTTCCAGTATTACTGAAGCTTTGCTCACTCCTCTTTTCAGAGCTTTCTTTGTCTCCTTTGAAATTCAGTGCCTGCTCTCACATTGCCTCAAGTGCTTGGAAAAATCTCACTTCCCATGCGGAAGGATTCTCCCTCTCTCTTTCAAAATACACCTTAAATCTTACCTCTCTTTTTCCCAGAGTGATAGGAAAAGAGCTATTTCTATTCTGGTTTGCAAAAGGCAACTAGCTTTTAGAAGAGAAGAGACTACCATTTCCACACCATCCTGACTCCTCAGAAGAACTATATTGTTCTTAGTTTCACACCTTGCAGTTGGAAGGAGTCATAGTAAGGATATTAGAATTGGTGAAAATATTCCTTTTCTGCCCTATGTATTTCTCAAAAATGTGTAAGACTCTCTGCATAGCCTGTGAAAGTGCAGGGAGCTGCAATCACAGAGACAAACACACACACTGTGGTGCCTCTTTGAAGCTCTGCAGTTTCTGTTATTGTTCTTCTCCTCATCCAGGTATACCTCTTTGTTTCAAGTCTGCTGGAAACATAACACTTAACCTCATGAAAGGACTTTGTACTGCATCTCCTGTTTCAAAGTGGAAGGCTACAGTGCCTCTTTAGTTTCAGGTCCCACAGCTAGGTTCCCTCAGACAGGCTGACAGCATTCTTTCCATCTGGAACTCTCAGAACTTAATAATTTCTGAATCCCACATTCATTTCCAATATGTCTATCCATATATCAATATATATTTTTTACTCCTTCTGTTTACAATAAAAATGCACATAAAGCTTTAGTAAATATATTGACAAGATGGTATGTGGAGCACACTATACCATAAAATCAGAGCAATCACAGATTAGAAAATAATTTTTATGTTCAATAGGAAGAGAAAGAGGCAGCAAAGCAGGAAGGAGCATAGAGTAGAAGAAAATAAGAGGAAGAGGAGGAGAAAATGCTTCAGCTATGAATGCAAGATAAAAGCAGTAACATCTATTAATTATTCTTCCATTAACTTGTCATCTATACAGTGTTTTCTCATATAAAGTAGTTTCACTTAATGTTGTGATCTCTTCTTCCAGGCTTTTTTCTGATTTTCAGTATCTTAATATTTTCCACTCATAATGCTTATAGATATCCATGCTGGATTTTGACATGACATCAGTTACACCTGTTGTAAACTCAAAACAACCTCCCTCTTTTCTTCCAGAGCTCACTTCCTTCTTCACATTCCTCCTGCAGGAATGACTTACTCTCCTGCCTAACAACCTGACTCTCCAAAGACTCTTCCTTCTGACTGCTCTGTTTGTAACACAGGCCTTAATCCAGCAAAGTAAAAATAAATACGGTCTGTCATGAATAAGTTAAAGTACATGGAGTCAAATATGTACATTGGTTTCCACTGAATCAGACCTTGCAGTATTGTGTCAATAACTGAGACATTATTGCATAGATATTTGTATTCTTCTCCAAAATTCAAATGCACAAGTTGCACATGACTGTTCTTCTGCAACTCTGACCCTAATCTCAAGTGTATATTCCAAAATTCAATTTATCAGATTTCCGAAACAGAATGTGGTAGTGTCATTCTACAGGCATTTTTATTCTCATGAATCTCTAGTTCTCAATTTTGTACTGAGGTATTTAAAAGAGATAAGTTAAAACGTGAAAATTACTTTCATTATTAGGACTCATAAAAACTAGCAGATTGAAACAAATAACAGATTTTTCCGGTTGCTCCTAAAATATTTTATTTTTAACTATATAGTCTAATTACATGTCCGACAGATGTATTCAACTATCTAAAGTCCATATGCTCCTGCTCAGACTTCAACTGAATCATGAAATCTTTATTATGCTAGTAAGGAATGAAGAACTGTACTTAAAAACAATGTCAGTTCTACATATTTACTAATTCTTTATTAGCATAGATCAAATATTGAGATAGTCCCAAGATAACACTGAGAGTTAATCTGTTAAATATAGTTTACAGTGCAGTGAAGATCTGTATCATTCCACTGGAAAGAGCAGGAATGCAGAGTAGCCCTTTCCAGCCCCAACTACAAAAAGGCTGCAATTCTACTTGGCATGTTCATGAACCGCCCAAGGCAGGCAGAACTCCTGAGCCATTCTTTCCTCTGCTCCTGTGTAAAAGAGAACCTAGCTACAAGCAAGCACCTGAAGATTTGGTTCCCTAAGAAAGGTACTTTGCCTTCATTACAACTGGTAGACAGAAACAACTTCCAGTCGTCTTTTGATTCTCAAGAAAATTATTAACTAGGTCAACTTTTAAAAGAAAATTAATTATGTCTTTGAAATGAAATAACAAATATAATAAAATGTTGTTAGACATTCCTTTAAAAAAATCCTATTTTTTCCAAAAAGTATATGTGGTTTTGCTCTGATAATCAGAGGGGGGAAAAAAAAATCATTTGCAAAAAAGCAAGTCACCTAAGACTCAAGAGAAGCTTGTAACAGAGGAAGCTTTGTCTACAATACTGAGTATTAATCTTCGATCTAATCCTATAGAATAGCCTATTAGTATCAAGCAGGATGTTTAAATACTTTCCAATTTCCCTCTTAACAGGATTATCTATCAAGATTACATTTTATCTCTTTCATTATTCACTCTGGTGATGAAACTGCCTTCCTCTCCTATCACAAATGACCTGCAAATATCCGGGCTGGTCATTGGTGATCAGCAGTGTGTCATTTCATTGTGTGCAGATGGCAGCAGTGTCTGGAAGCAGAAATTTCACTGCAAACTCTCCTGAGAATAGGATATTAAAATGTTGCCTTTGTGGAGGGCTGATGTGGATGTGGTAGACCACTTACCATTTAAATAAATGTTGACATACTTGAAGGTTTTAAATATATCAACATTTAATTTACAAAATGACAGGGGAGTGTGTGGTATGTATACATTGATACTATAACACACCATGGCTGTGAAAAATCAAAAGCACCAATTGATGCCCCATCTGTAAAAACAATGTTATTTCTGTAGCTGCTTCTTGTGCATTGTGCTTTTTTTTGAAACACCTTAACCATGAAAATCTGCAGGATGCACTTAATATATTCAAAACATAGAAATGCTTCCCCACCCTGCTGTCACAGTGTCCTGGTATCCAGAGGGAAGGCATCAGGCAAAGAATAACCTTCTTCAGGCACATCAGCATTTTCTAATAAAGTTAAAAAATAAGGAGGAAAATGAAGTTGACACTTCTGAAGTGCAAACATGACAAAAAGGAGAGGTGCCATATTCAAACACTACTGTTGCAAGAAAAATTGAGTACGAGTTGTGTTGTCCGAAAAGCAGATTCGTGCCCGGCGCTGCAGGTAACCAATTCCACACGCTCAGGAGAGATATTGTTTTATTCAGGCCTGGGTGCTCAGTGGACTTGCCACAAATCAAGCAGGTGACTGGTCTAGTCACCTTTCTGTTTATATCCATGCTTCTCATACATATTTTAAATTTCTCTTTTACATATTCATTACATTTCCAAGAACTAATTATAATATTACCTCATCCTAAACACATGCACACTAAAGCCTTTAAGGTCTTCTTGAGGGTCTCTGGTGGTCTCTGGTGGTCGGCAGGGTAGTGAACTCTTCATGAACTTATTTCCTCCTTTCCTTATAGGGTTGCAATTTGTCTCTGAGCCACATCTGGACCACATTTGTTTATGGTTCTCTTTTCCAAGGTTACTCTTCACTAGAATCTAGCAATGCTTCCATGGTACACGATTTATACTAATTACAATTCTACACACCTCCAAACACAACACTTGCTAGTTACCTAACTTTTAAGCAACAAGTCTTCATTGTTTAAAATTACAGAAGCGAGCAGTAGAATTACAAAAGCGAGGAGTATGGAATAGTAGATACTGTACCTACTGCATCAATTCCCCCCTTTGAGACTTATGATGTTGAGCATCATGAGTCTTACATCATTTACTTACAAGCATTTGGTCTACAAAAAGACGTACATTAAATCATACGACAAGTAATTATAACTAAGATGATGATCAGTATTGCAAATAAGAACAACTCTCTGAGCCAATTTAAATTTGGAAGCCACGAAAATAACCAAGAAAGATCTTATCCTTCTCATTCCTTAAATCCAGATGCCAAGTCCTTTAATTGTTGAATTTTCTTCTCAACTAACTGTAAATTATCACTTAGGTTCTGCAATACAAAAAGAAGACGTGTTGGTCACTTCTTGGGCTAAATGTTCTCAGATATTTCCATTTCTATCCCATTTTGGCAAGAGAAACGGATTCAGCTTTACTGATCATCATAATTAATATCAACAGGCTCCATATTTTCTACTCCTAAACCCACAATTTCCTAATTAATTTGGTTTCCCTTCTAACAATAAATATTTTAAATATCACAAATAATTCAACAACGTCTCTGGTAACTCATCAAGTACGCCTTAAAGTTAATTTCAACGGTTCCTTAGGTATAGATGTCCACAGGTATTTTTTTATTTTGGTGTAATGAATCCAAAAGTCTACTCCTTTTTTACAGCAGTGTTTGTTGTTAATAACACTTGGAAGGGTCCTCTTCACTTTTCTCCAAAGTGGTCGTCCTTCCACGTTCGCAGGTAGATTTGGTCTCCTGGACTGAATGAATGTACCAGAAATTCAAGGGGTAAAAGTGTATTCAGTTAACACTTTTTCTCCTATTATGTGCATTTGTTCAAACCTTCCTGTTAGATTGATATTATAAGGTTTACTACACAAAATTTCAAATGGACTTACTTTTTCTCTAGCTTTTGGGGTTACCCTAATTCTTAACAAGGCAAGTGGTAAAGCTTCAATCCATTTCAATTGAGCTTCCTGACATATTTTAGAAATTTGTCTTTTTAATAGTTGGTTACTCACATTCTTAATAACCTCCACTACAAAATGTGGGCTTTTATCAAAGGACATCTCTAAAGGGACTCAAAATCTTAAAATAATTTCTTTTAGTAAGAGTTTTGTTACCTCTTTTGCTTTGTTGGTTCGACACGGGAAAGTTTTTGGCCATCCAGAGAAGGTATTTACCAATACCAATAAATATCGGTATTGGTTGCACTGAAAAATCTATTTGCCAATACTCACCAGGAGTTGTGCCTCTCTTAACCTCTCCAGGAGAGGGTCGGATTTGTATTTTCGGATTGTTCCTAAGACAAATCTCACATTTATTACTCACACTTTTAGCAATCAATAACATTTTAGTTCCTATTGCATATCGTTTTACTGATTCCACCATTGCCTCTGCTTTCATATGTGTTTCAGCATGGGTTTTGACCATTAACTTCTTCATAATTTCAGGGGTTACTATACATTGTCCATGCGAAGTTATCCACCATCCTTGATCATTCTTCTTACAATGTAATAGCATAGCTAATTTATTTTCTTTCTCATTATAATTTGGGGATTCCACCTGAATTTCTTTTGATGAAATTAATACATAAATCATAGTATTTAATGCTACGCGTTTAGCAGCCTCATCTGCTTTCCGATTTCCGTATATTACTTTTGAGTCTCCTTTTTGATGAGCCTTACAATGAATCACCACAACTTCTTTAGGTTTCTGTACTGCTTCCAACAAATTTAAAATCTCTGTTTCATATTTTATAGGGGTACCACTGGCAGACAAAAGTCCTCGCTCCTTCCATATTGCTCCATGAGCATGCACAACTCCAAAAGCATATTTAGAATCTGTATAAATGTTGACTCCTTTACCTTTAGCCAAATTTAAGGCTTTTGACAGGGCTATAATTTCTGCTTTCTGGGCGGATGTATTTGGAAATAATGTTTTTACTTCTCGATCTTCGGTTAAAGTTACCACGGCATAGCCAGCCCTCCTTTCTCCTTCTACAACAAAGCTGCTTCCATCAGTAAATAATTTTTCATCCGGAGTTTGGAGAGGGACATTTTTCAGATCTGGCCTGCTGGCATATACCTGTTCAATGACTTGTAAACAATCATGGTTAAGATCACTCTCTTTTTCACTTGGCATTAAAGAGGCAGGATTTGAAATTGTACTTACTTTCAAAATGATCTCGTCTTGTTCCGCTAACAAAGCCTGATATTGTAGCAAACGACTAGGGATAAGCCAATGGTGTTCTTTTTGTTCCAGTACTGCAAGTACCGCATGCGGGATGTGAACCGTTATTTTCTGTCTCAATGTCAATTTTCTAGCTTCTTGAATGATGAGAACCGTTGCCGCAACTGCCTGCAAGCAGTTAGGCCATCCTGAGCTTACTTTATCTAATTGTTTAGAAAAGTAAGCCACTGGTCTTTTCCAGTCTCTCAAAAGTGGAGTCAAAACCCCCATAGCTACATGTCTCTTCTCATGAACAAATAGCTCAAAGGGTTTGGCCAGATTTGGGAGTCCTAAAGCTGAAGCTTTCATTAAAGTCTGTTCAATGTCATCAAAACTTTTTCGGCACTCTGGAGTCCATTCTAACAATTCTTCAGGGCCTTTGGTTGCCTTATGCAATGGTTTTGCCATCAAATGATAATTTGGAATCCAAAGGCGACACCATCCAGCCATTCCTAGAAATCCTCTCAACTCTCTTTTGGATTGAGGGGGTGCCATCCTGCAAATGGGTTCTTTTCTATTATTTCCCACTCTTCGCTGTCTTTGGGAAATCTCAAACCCCAAATAAATTACAGTTTGTTTTGCGATTTGTGCTTTTTTCTCTGACACCCTGTACCCGGCCATTCCCAAAAAATTTAGGAGGATAACAGTCTTTTCTTTGCAGATCTCGATAGTATCTGCTCCCAATAGGATGTCATCAACATACTGAAGGAGGGTGGTTTGATCTTCCTTACCGGACCACTGTTCCAGTTCCTTATTCAGAGCTGCTCCAAAGATGGTTGGGCTATTTTTAAACCTTTGTGGCAGCACAGTCCAGCAGAACTGAGTCCTCCTCCCAGTCGACGGATTTTCCCATTCAAAAGCAAAAATCTTTTGACTGTTTTCTTCCAGAGGTATACAAAGAAAGCATCTTTCAAATCCATAACAGAGAAATATGCATTTGATTCATTGATAGTGGTTAGCAGCGTATATGGATTAGGGACTACAGGATGAATGTCCACCACTAACTGGTTTATTGCTCTTAGATCTTGAACTAGCCCATATCCTTGGTTATGTGGCTTTTTTCATTGGAAGGATAGGAGTATTATAATCAGATTGACATTCTCTTAAAAGTCCATATTTTAAAAAATTATTTATTATTGGTTCCAAACCTTTTCTGGCTTCTATACTAATAGGATATTTTTTCTTTCTTACCGGTCGAACTCTTATTTTCAATTCAACTTTTACTGGTTCCACATTTTTCGCTCTTCCTGGATTCTCTGTTGCCCAAACAAAAGGGTAAACAGCATCTTTAATCTCTTCTGGAATTTCTTCAGATTCATCTGTGTTTGTCTGTAATAAATAAACTTGGGCTTGCCAGGCATTAGCTTCAGGAAAATGAACTTGGATTTTTCCTTTTTTTAAAGTTAATTTGTGTTCCCAATTTATTCAATAAATCCTGTCCTAAGAGAAGCACAGTGCATTCCGGTATATATAAAAATTCATGCATCAATGTTTTTCTTCCAATTTTAAATTTTAAAGGTTTCAAAAAAGGCCTTACCTCTTTCATTTCCGTGACCCCAATAACGGATACATTAAATTTACTCATTGGTCCTCTACATGTATTTATAACAGAATATTTTGCTCCAGTGTCTACTAAAAAATCAACTACTTCATCTCCCAGCTTTACTGGAACCAGGAGCTCAGCTGGGAAAACACCATTTTTTACCCCCGGTCCCCATCATTCAGAATCTCCTCCCATCATAAGTAAATCAGCTTCAGGTAGTATCTGCTGTGACTGAGTCATGACTGCTTCTTTGTTCTCTGGACACTCAGTCTTCCACTGTTCTTGTTTCTTACATACAGCACATTGATTAAATCCTAATGGGGTATATTGTTTAAACATATCTTTACGTCCTCTACTTTTTCCTCTCAAATATTCTCTACCTCTACCTCTCAAGTATCTTCTACCTCTTCCTCCATCTGATCCCTGGGCATATACAAAAGCAGCTGCTAGAATAGCAGCTTTTTGTTTCCTGTCTTTTTTTTTTTCTGATTTTTCTTTTCCTCCTCTTCCCTATTATTATACATCTTACAAGCAATTTCAATTAACTGTGATATAGTCTTTCCTAATCCCATCCACTTTCTGCAATTTCTTTCGAATATCTGGAGCAGCTTGCCCTACAGACAAAGTAGTAAATATTGCTCTATTCTCATCACTCTCAGGATCTAAGTCTGTCCATTTCCTAGCTGCCTCACATAATCGTTCATAAAAGGTGGATGGGTCCTCTGTTTTTCCTTGAATTATTTGAGTCAATTTCTCCAAATTCTTTGGGCGGGATATTCCATTCTTTACCCCATACAAAATTAATTGTTGATACTGTTTAATAATCAATTTCCCATCATTACTATTAGGATTCCAGTTTGGGTCTTGAGTTGGCATAAAAATAGCAGGACCTTCTCTTGCATTTATTCTCTCATTTTCCATATTTGCTTTTTCTAATACTACCCTTTTTTCTTCAGGAGTAGTAAACAAATTATTCAAAAGAATTTGAATATCTTGCCAATCTGGATTATGATTTTCAATAATTGTTTGAAAAGATCTATACACCTTTTCAGGATTCTCTCTATATGATCCTGCTAACTCCTTCCAATTCATTAAATCAGAAGTTGTAAATGGTACTTTCACAAATACTGGCTCCCCCCTTGGGCCCACTGCCTGGCGAAGGCGTGCTAACAATACAGACCGTTGCTGGGTTCTAGTCCTGCCAGCTATCGGACTAAAAGTATTGCTTCCTCTTGCTTCGGTTTCAGAAGTTTCATTTTTATTTGGTGGTACTAACATTTGTGTATCCTCTTCTTCTCCTAGTTTTAAACATTGTTTTCCTATGCTACAAGCAGAACAACAATGCGCTTTTGGTTCCGTATTTTCCATCATCATCATCATCATCATCATCATCATCATTAGAATCTGAATCTAAAAGTTTACATTTTTTCTGAATTTCACGATCATTTCTCAAAGAAAAAAACCAAATCTACATAAGGTACCTCATCCCATTTTTTCCTTGTCTTCTACAAAATAATATTAATTGTAAAATAGTATTATATTGCAAGGTTCCCAATTCTGGCCATTTTTCCTCATCTTCTAATTTGTACATTGGCCACCATCTAGTACAATATTCAATTAATTTATCCTTCCTCAAAGGATCACCCCCAAATTTTCCCCAATGTTTAATGATGCATCCTAAGGGGGAACAAGGTGTTAGTTTTGATGGTTGAGCTCCCATACCTTTACCCAAAAAGAACGTTCTTAACCACAACTTCATATGCTCCAGTTGTCACTGTCAAACGCATATGAATATACCGGTTTACCCCTGGCGCCTACAACTTCATATACTCCAGTCGTCACTGTCAAACGCTATGAATATACCTTTTTACCTTTGGCCACAATTCCTTACCAAATGCATGCACAATTTTATATCCCAAAACAATATATCATTTACCTTAGCGTTGCACCATTGAGTAGCTCACCTGCTCTGTTCGGGGAGAATACTCACGGAGTCCCCCATCAAAAGACCGGTGTGCGCTGGAGTCCAGAGAGCAGGGTCTCCCCACCGAGAGCTGGCAAGTTGATCCAGGCAAGGCTTCACAGCAGTCCCATCTGGGTCACCAAAAACTGTTGTCCGAAAAGTGGATTCATGCATGGCACTGCAGGTAACCAATTCCACACGCTCAGGAGAGATATTGTTTTATTCAGGCCTGGGTGCTCGGTGGACTTCCTACAAATCAAGCACACCTGGTCTAATCACCTTTCTGTTTATATCCATGCTTCTCACACATATTTAAAATTTCTCTTTTACATATTCATTACATTTCCAAGAACTAATTATAATATTACCTCATCCTAAACACATGCACACTAAAGCCTTTAAGGTCTTCTTGAGGGTCTCTGGTGGTCTCTGGTGGTCGGCAGGGTAGTGAACTCTTCATGAACTTATTTCCTCCTTTCCTTATAGGGTCGCAATTTGTCTCTGAGCCACATCTGGACCACGTTTGTTTATGGTTCTCTTTTCCAAGGTTACTCTTCACTAGAATCTAACAATGCTTCCAGGGTACACGATTTATACTAGTTACAATTCTACACACCTCCAAACACAACACTTGCTAGTTACCTAACTTTTAAGCAACAAGTCTTCATTGTTTAAAATTACAGAAGCGAGCAGTAGAATTACAAAAGCGAACAGTATGGAATAGTAGATATTGTACCTACTGCATCACTTGCAGTGAGTACCTTATAGCCCAGAATAAAGTCTTCATGTTCTTTCACTGAATTTGCTTCACCGCAATGTAGATCGCATTTAAAAAATGGTATCTTCATCTTTAAAAAATAAAAGACAAACAAGAGGCATTACTAACAACAATAGATCTTGCTGGCTACCATGTACCTCAGTAGGGTCAGATATATCTATAGATAAAACATTTACTATAAATAAAAGCAAAATTGGGTACTGAAAGGATGACTTTGGTGTTCAGAAAATCCTCTGAACAAGACCCTGACAATGAAAATTACCTTTCTGTTTGTGAGGAAGGGCTCACTGCTGTAAATGTATTCTAGTGGCAATTCTAAAAGCAGATTTCTAACATAGAAATTTGCAAGTCAGACCGATTTCCTGAATCCTTCACAAGAGATTGGGTGTGTCTATTCAGAAGAGTGCAAACATAAATTGTAATAAATAATTAGCAGTACACCTTGAGAACAGAGAATCTTCTTTTCCAGTGATACAGTAGTTTTCCACGTTTTACTGTCAGAAGGGATAAGAATCCATTAGAGAAACCAGACTAATAAATCCAAACCATCCACTGTTATAGAAAATTTCTGACTTGTCTATCTAAATCTGATGGAAATGAAGTTGTTTGTGAGTGTAACACAGCCTTAGATCAATTTCCTGGGAATTGTGAAATATGAATACTACTTTGTACAGAATGCCATGACAGGGAGCAATGTCATCTCAACAACCTCAGTTCATTTCTCTGCTTCCAGATGCTTGGAAATTTTTCTGTTGAGCAACTATCTACAATTTCTCTCTTAAGATCTTCAGAATGGATCATTATGTGTTTTAATCCTTCAAGATTTTCAAATTTTGGTCTAAAAACTTGGAGGTTTTGAGTTATATTTCCTTCAGAATCCTGTTCAAGCAGTCCTTGCTTTCACTATTTGTAGCTAGTTGAAAATACGCCTCAGAAGTTCCTGTCTGTGCTTGCTTTTGTCATTTAACAATCAATTATGTAATGGCATTTTCATTTTTTGAAATGTAGATGGTGCCTTACAAAAATGTAATGGAACTCCCAATGACCACAGATCCAAGAAGCTACTTGAAAACCTAACAATTGTCAGTTTTCCTGTTTCAGCCATTTTTTTACTTAGTGCTCTGCAAACACAAAAAATTAGACAATGTTACAAAAAGAACTTCCATTCTGCATGTGCTTACACTGATTAAGATTATAGGATTCATTTTGAAACAGATTCAGAGTACACTGCTGTTGTTAATTTTAAAACAGTATTTCTTCCAGTCTTTCTCTTCTTCACCTCACTCACCTCGCTCTGTAAAGCCAGTCAAGGAATTTTGAAGGAAACATTTAGTTTTAGCAAATAAAGTATGAATTAACTGAAATAAATTAATAGGTACCATGAAGCTTTTATAATCTCTCGTTTTCCACGTGTACGATACACTTCACCTTTCTCCTGTGCCTTTGTTACTAACCATGTCTCAAATTAATCTCATTCAGTCCTGTCTGGCATTTGCTTGTCTTCATTGACACGTTCTTTTCTTTCATACTTAGCAGAGCGTTACACAGCCCACCATTGTCATCAAGTTCATCACATATCAAGAACTCACTGATATTTATTTTCACCCTGAAGGACCCAGGTCAGCGTGCCTTGCTACTCAGGCAATACTAAAGGAAAGTCACATAAATAGAAACACAGCAGAGAGAAGTGCAGTCTTTCTGTGGTTTTTTTACGTAACTGATGCTGCCAAAACTTTTTGCTTGCATGCATAGCTGAAAATCTCTCCCTGAGCAATTTTCATTATGTAATCCTTAAATATGAATTTAAGGGCCTTACTCTGGCCTACAATAATTCTTAGCTTATCTGGTTTTATCATAATGATTGTCCAGTAACCTAGCAGCATATTTGTTTAATAGCGGTCTCACTATCTTGGTAAATACAAAGGTGTTTTCATTTCTTGCTGCCACATGAAAATCATGTAATTCATTTCTGGGTGCTCTGTAAAAGTCATGTAATTTATAATTCTTTTTATATACTATTGGAATCCTTGTCGATAGGAGATACCATCTGTAATGTATGCTAGTTTATTAAAGTCATCTAGTCCTTAAAGCTTATTTTTTGGATCCGGTACAGGGCAACTAGGCAAGTTCTAGGTCTGTTGGATAATACTAGGATAATACTGTATGCTTCAACTTACTGTCCCAGCCTTTCCACTCATAAACGTGGGATTTCTCCATTGAAGTCATGTCAAATCCCTTTGAGATGCAGGTGTCTTTGCGTTACTGTATAAAACAACCCTTTTCATCCTGGGCAACTATAATCTTCTCATCTCTGCTTATTTTTTGTGGTTGGGTGCCTGTTTGGAAATGCAGGCTGTAACTTTATGTATGTCTTGAGACAAATAAGTCAGCAATGCTGCCAAGCAAGCAGTCTTACCTTCTCATTGTTCCCACCTCTCCAACATTTTCTTTGTCCTGGTGCAAGTGCTTTCCCAGCCACAAAGCGAAGCACCTGGCAAAACTAGCACAGGCAAAGAGTAATGTTAGTTCACTGGCTGATAGGCTTTACTGACTGCACTGAACACCTGTGCTAGGACGGACAAGGGGCTGACAGCAGCAGTGAATTAGGAGACCAGGACTACTTTGTTTTGACAATGCTGGCTTATGCCACCTTAAACTGTCTACCTCAGTTTCAGTTAGTTTATTTCCGGAGTCACAAACCACTCTTCCGTCAAACTTTGTACATCTATCAAGAAATCCAACCAAAACTTCATTGCTGCAGGCTTATTGGAGCTTTGTCCTATTGCTCAGCAACAATGATTCTGCAGTTCTTGGAAAACTGTGGAGAAAAGTAGGTAGTTTTATGCATTTGTTCCTTTTATTAAAAGGAGGATACAACAACCCTCTTGCCTGACATCACTGATTTGCGTTGTGACTCTTTATCTCTTAATGAAGAATGTTTGTCCTTGTATCCAATCATCTTTCTTTCATGTTCTATTTTAATTAGATGAACTCCTTGTTTTTTACAGCTTACAGAATTTTATTTGTGACACAGAATTTTTACTATCCTTGCAAGTACTTGCTACTTCCACATTCATGTCCATCTTTCCTATATATTATACTTCTACATTAATACCTAAGTCTCACTGGAAACTTCACTCACAACAATTTGTAAGATTTCATCCGCTTCAGAATTTCAGAAAGGCAGTTTTCAATTCATTCTGTTACGCATCTCCATTTTGAGAAACCATTTTCTTTCAAAAATCTTAAGGATTTTAAAATATCAAGTAATTCAATTATTGTAAGAGAGCATGGTAAGAAGTCAACAGCTACCTTCTTTCTGAGGCTATTGCTACTTATGTTTGCTTATACCATTTGGCTGGGAATCATGAGTAGCTAGCACGCCCGAGTACATGGAAGCTTGCCTCTACCTCTACATCATATATGAGGGTACCTTAGACATGTCCAGGTTTGATAATCCATATTGTTGATTCCTACAGCCATTATATTCTTCTCTACACTGGTGCTTCAGCCACATGCATTTTGCCCTAAGATTTCCAGGAACAGATAGGAGTCTCTCTGTGCTTTACCACCTAGAGCCGGTTCTCAACATGCTGTCAGAAAACTTGTCTCTTCCTCCTGTATCTCTTAATGGAAGTGATTTCAACTCATCTATATAGTTAGCTGAAAACAGCTTCTAACTTCCTGTGTGAGACCTTTCTGTGTGAGACACCACACTGGCTGGTCCTTGCTGCATCTTTACAGCTTAGCTATGAATGTTGAACAAATTGAGAACTTTCTGCTACTTCAGATGCTCTTCTGGAAAATACATTTGATAGTTGAGACCTGTGGATTGTGGCAGGCGATCTGACATAAATTCCCTAGTTAGACTGGACTGAGAGTGATGTGCTCTAATCTCCTTGGACTGTCCTGACCAGTTACCCGCTGCATAAGATGGTTGCCAGGATCCTCTCTCTTGAATAGGATTGCCTTTGGGATGCCGTAAGTGATGTTTAAGAAAACACATTAAATCCAGGCTGCTGGCAAACCAGAGATTTGCTCTAGAATAGCCAATGCCTCTGATGGTGAAAAAGACAACAATGTGGACTCTGGTGGTGTGGCAATGACGGTCCTTCCCTTATGTCCTTGGTTTCCTTGGTATCAGCTACCTATGACACCCTGTCACAAAAGCACAGGGCTTTGGACTGTCAGAAGTTCAAGTTCAGCTCCTTGCTGAATATCTCATACAAGTTATCATAGAATTGGCAGGTAAGTTGAGTTCTTGTCTTCTTTGTAGACACAATACAGCCTTGAATTTCCTGAACTCGATATTTGTCAGCTTATGTGAAGATGCCCAGCTTCAACACAGTATCTTCATATTATTCCCTGAGAGCTTTCCCAGCAGTAGAGACCTATATCTAGGCACAGTCCAGACAAACATTAATCACAGCTCAGGTCTCATAGGTTGTACTGCTTCGTGCCAGCACTATAGCTCCTCACAGATGCAGATTAAAAATAACTGCTTTGTGGACTGCTAGGCACAGCCTTTTATAGATCCCTCTGGAAGATGTGCCCTACAGATGTGGAGAAGTGGTAAGAACATGAGGACTTGGACCTCTAGCAGCCCACAAGGCCTGCAGAGTTACTCTCGGAGGACTATATTAAGCAAGGAGTTAAATCTGCTGAGGACCACATGAGTCATGAGCAGAGCAACAGAAAACAAGTATGTGCTAGCTTCTTGTCCCCATCTAGGTTTCTTCAGCCAAGGACCCATTTAATTCCCCTCAGAATAGTGTACTTAGGACCTTAATAAGAAACTGTCACAAGTATTACAGATGTCACCTTGAGTGACACGCTCAAGGCATCCTAGGAAATTATTGGCAGATACAGGAACAGTCTTCCAAACCAGGATCATTCTTTCCTTAGATACCCATTCATCTTTTCTTTGTGGCCTACTTAACTGGGCAGAATGCCTTCCAGTCACTTGGTGAGTGAGGAAACTCTGACATACCTCCTTCCACTGCACTGCCAGCTCCTGCTCTGATAGTACAAGTGTCAACAAATGTCATATCAACTGAAACTTTGCAGATTGTCTGCACTACAGTGTACTGAATCAGAGGTCATTAATGTCTGGAAATCTTAGTCTAAAAGCCAAGTACAGATATCTTCAATAGGATTTCTGTAGGGGAAAGATAAAATTAATTTTTTTAGTAATACCTTGTCTGAAATTAAGCGTAGTGCCTTACTACGAACGGGTAAGGGGGGGGGAGAAATTACAAGTCTTGTTTATAGCACATGCAGAATGATGAAAAATGTATAAATGTAATAATAAATGACAAAGAGTACGATTACCTAACAGATACCTTCATTCACCTCTAATATTGGTGAACTAGTTCCAAATACAGAAAAATTAGTCATTCATGGGAAAACACCTATCCACGTAAACTGGCTGAGAATGCCAAGAAATTTCCTGTGTTCCCTTAGTAAGCTGTGTTTTCTGAGAGAATGATAATAAAGCCTATAACTTGTAAGCATTTTTATAAGGTCTCAAATAACTTACAGTATACTATTTAAATGTAGATTGCCTTTTTATAGTGCAACTTCTGAACAAAGAAAAATTATTGGTCTTTTGATACCATAGGAATTCACTAAAGGGATGATCCTATCAAAGCAGGTTGTCATTATTTTATGAGCTGCTTCTCCCCCCAACATAAATGCCATTCTTTAAAAGAAACAGTGACATAATATAAAGTATATTTTAATCACGCCATCTAATTACAAGGAAGAGTAAATCACTTAAAAACCACATGCAAAGTGTCTTCACTACCGTGTAACAAAAAAGAGTAATTAGCAATAAAATAGGATAGTACCATTTTGACAGACTAATGGAGTACATGGGACTCGTGGAATGCCCCTCCCATTGGAATGCATGACAAAGGCAGAATCTTTCAAAGTTGTTACAGAGAAATTCAAAGATAATTTGGTTAGTTATTTAAATTTGTCATATAACAACTTTGAAACTGCCTTTGTCCCAATTCAGATATATTCTTTGAAAGAGATTTCTTTTGTACTTGTACAAGTCTCGGAGATGCATAAGTGCACAGATTCCTGTTCAGTTCTACCAATTTACATCAATAACTGCTTAAGAAGAATAAAGCTTCAGCACTGAAAATGCTGGGTACATCTCAGGGACATCTACAGAAAAATGACAGTTTTGCAGAGACCACAACCACAGTCCAGGTATTAAAGAAATGGTGATGCCCTTTTAAAAGCATGACTTCAAATTCAGTATTAATACATATTCTCTCATACGTTTACTGAGCTCCACTTTCAAAAGAGACAGGCTGCTCACTACCATTTCTACTATTAGAAAGCTGCCATGAAACTTTAGTTCCTTAATGGTTAGAAACCTCTGAATTTTCTCCTATTTAGTTCATCTTCCTTAAATAAGGGAGGCCAGTCTTGGTTGGAGTGGCCTAGATTATGGCTCATAAGTGCCTTTCATTTGTATAGTAATTATTCCCTATTCCTGTAGGGAATGCTTTATCTGAACCATTGCAGGCTAACTATTGTCTTTTTCATGGGTGTAATACATAGTCATCTTATAACTAACTTTTACATCCCTCTTTTTTACCATCTCAAACCAATGAATCTTAAAAGTTTGCCAATCGTTTTTGCTGTCAAACTTTGTAAGCAAGTTCTTCTATCAATCAGCACACTCTGACTTTTTGTAACATTATCATGCATGGAAATATTAAACAAGAACAATCCAAGAAAAGAAAAAAAGCAAGAACACTCATCATTTGAGAACTTTACCCTTCACTTGTCTATTTGCCCCGAACAATATTCTTTAGTCCCCAAATACCATGGTGGTGGTGTAGTTATTTTAGTATTAACTTTATATTGTATTTCAAAGTCACTGCTGACATACTCTCATTCCTGAGCAACATTATATGCTGAAGATGAGCTTTTTGGAAAATTTCAGATTAATTGATCAGGGATTTGACAAAAAAAAAAGTATGTAAAAACTTAAGTTTTTCACTTCTCCTAAAGCCTTACTTCAGCAAGTCATCCACACTTAGTAAAGCTATCCCATTTTATTTGTCTGTCTTGGGGAAAAAAGTGCCTTTGCCCAGGCAATTAATTCTGGAAATATTTACTATAATTTTTTAAATGTCTTAAAAATATGTAAGCTATCTATCAAGTTTAGAGTATTTGCTGCCTCTGATGACAATGTGTCTTCTTGTCTGATGACAAGATGTGTCTTCTTGTCCAATGAGAAGAAATCTACAAGGATCATCAATAGAATTTATAAAAACAGAAGTAATGTTGAACAAATTCCTTAGGTCTGAAATAGGGGAGTACTACAGAGCAATAAACAACAAAGTGCAGTTATACTACAGAGCCAAATCAGACTGACTGACTGCATTTAAAAATACCATGCACAGAAACACAAGAAGGAAATATTAGTCATGTTTAAAATGGTGAAAGATAAAGTACTTCTAATGAATGCAAAGGTCTCTTCAGGATACAGGCAAGTGGACCTTCCTCACAACTTTATCACCTACACATCAATTTTATAATAGTTAAAGCTTATTACAGGTTTCTTGCTTAACGTAACATAGCAGGTATTTTTTCCTGGAAACATCTTTAGAAGAATTAAATAAGTGTTGTGAGAAATCTGAGAGGAAACTGATTTAGAAATTAGTAGCTGAAGAATCTACAAACACCTTCAATTTAGACGCTCTACTCAGAGGCTCCCAGAGATTTTATTGCACAGGTCCTGTGCTTTTCAAATGGGTAGTCCAAGATGTCCCACATCATCCCAAACATCACTAAATGCATTTAGACACAATTTCCCTTGATCTTTGGAACTTAGCATGTCCTACAAATATTGTTAAATATTATTTTCAGAGGTTAATGTTTACACCCATAGCTTGAAAAATGTTAATAAAGATTTTTTTTTCTCTTAGAACACTCAAAATATTTGTTTTCAATCATACCAGAAAAGACTGTAAGAGCCTCCTACCAAAGATTCATTCCTCCTTGTGCAAGTCAGTCATTTTCTTACAGAGTGGCTTAAAGATATCTCCCAAGACACTTTGCAGATGTAAAAAGAGATCTGGCAAAACCCCAGTGTTAGTCCTCACGAGACTGAATGCATGTGTACACATATGTTGGATGCTCTATGTGTGTATGTACATGTAGATCAAATAGCAATTAATCACAATTTATGAGAGAAACGTTATCTGGAATCTTCAAAGTAAACAGTGAAGGTCCAGGCTCTAGAAGCTTGACAAGCACTGTTCTCATATGTAACCCTATTTCATCATACCAGAATGCATCTATCACATTTCCAGTGCAAACCACAAGCTCTGATTAACCACTCTGAAAACACAATTACACGCACTGGCTTTACAAAGCCACATCCTGACTCCTGACTGGGACAGCCATGTATCAACCCTGCTCAGCTGGGACATAGTAACAAATCACACACCAATGAATGATGCATGCAAACACTGTCTGCAGTAGTAGCTGCAGGAAAGGGGAAAAACAGGGCAGAGGAAAGAAAAAGGTAATATAACACCATGTAAGAATGGGGGATGAGAAGAATTATGGACAGAAAACCAAAATGACAGTTTCAGAATAGTCCACATGCAGAGAAGGTTCTTCAGCAGTAGTTTATGGTCCCCTCAAACATTTTGCTTTACTGTTTTGGAGGAAACAAGTTAGCTTGGAACTTCTCAGTAACTATGAAATAAAAGGCCTGTGTTGATTTCTGTGCAACAACTGCTGCTCCAAAGGGCTGTATTTGGCAAACAGCAAATACAATTGATAAGTATTTTAGAAACGGGAGGTGACCATTACGTACAGACTTTTCATTTTCATTTTCTTTCTCCCAAATGAAAGGATGATTCACTATGATAGCTATAAGCCATCTCAACAGGTGCAATAGTCAGATATTTGATGTTATTCTCAGGTGGACGAATGCAAAAAGCAATCTTATTTTCACAGTTTATTGCTATAATCCTAGTAATTAACTCCTCCCTATCACATATAGACCTCAAACACAAATGTAAACTGACATTCTCTTATGTGGTGTAAATCACTAACATCATTCCATATAAATATCACAATTTAGGATACACAGCACAGTTAGCCTAATCTCTCAGAGGCTCTCGAGCTTTAACAGTCTGCCTCCCTTCAATGTGTCAAATGGTCCCACTCTCAAATATAACCTCTGTATGCCCCAGCAGATCCTACAGAAACAAATAAGCAAACAAATCTAAGCAAGCAAAGCACAGAAGTTTGTTGTCACAGAAGTTGGTTATCATTCCAACTGTAGACCATCAAAATTATGCAATGAAGCTCAAGGTGAACTTTTTTCAGAATCGGGGAGAAGGAGATCAGCATAATTTGCATCACATCTAATTCTTGCAACCTATTTCTCACTGCTGGTGTAGGTTTTCTGCTATTTATGAAATGTCCAACATTTGCCTCTTTATGAATGAAGATGAAAGAGACATTACTGAGATGATGTCTGAGGAGGAGTGGAATAGAGAACAGGTGTTCTGCACCCACAGAAGAGCACTTAGAAATGTTTTTTCTACTGTTGTTCAAATTAGTAGGATTTAGCTTGGGACTATAATTGGTAATGATGCAATTATAATGAGGGGAAGAATACTGAAAGGGTGTTGTTACGTGGCCAGAATAAATCAAAAGAAAGGAAATAATAAATTATACTCCCTTTGCAAATATGCTTGCATAAATCAGGCATTTTGGCTAGCAGTAACAGAAAAGTGTATCTAATTAATTTTGGGTCTCCTTTTGCTTGACTGCATATCTGTCTGTAAGATTTGTGTTGTAAACACACCCAGAAGTCCCCTATCTTTCCGCTGCTTCAGCTTAAAACATGCCATTTATGAGATTTTATGCTGCTACATGGTGAATCAAATTACTTACTAAATACCAAAGCTAGTAAGGTGAACATATAATTCTTCAGCAACCAATCATAAAGTATATGTTTTAGTTTTCTCATACAGGTTGCCTACTAATTTGTAAAACTGCTCAGATTAAATCAACTGGTGTCTCTCCTCTACAGCAAAAAATATAAATGCAAAGCATTTCAGCCAATCCCCCAAAGAACACTGTGTTCCCTCCCAAAATCACAATACTTCACCATCCCAATTCTTTTCCAAAAGAACAACTGATATTGCGAAGTTACACTACTCTTTTCATAGCTAAGACTGATACCGGGTTACTCTTCTGCCACTTTGGTTTAGTACTATTGTAACCTGCACTGGTATTTTTCCTTCACCTAGAAATTACAAGATGTACACTGAATATAAAGTAGGCTCTTCCTTTGAACTTTGAAAGACAGTTGTCATACTTTTTTAATGCAGAACATCAGAAAATGACTAAAACATTTTAATTTTGTTTCCGATTTCTTTGACCCTAGATCAAAGATAACTTTTTACTGGTCCGTCATACTTCCCATAAGTCTCATTTCTTTGTAAATGCATGTGCCGGCTACATATAAAAAAAATCTATGAGCCAATTTTGCTGTTCACAAACTATTGACTCAGTTCTGCTTCTATTGGTATCAGCAATTATTTTGCCATTGATTTGAGAATATCTAGAATTACATTCTGTGTGATTACATAGAAACGGCATCTTCTGTTTAAATCTCTTCAGCAATTTCCACTTAAGGCAGATTACGTTACTTTCTCGGCCATAATCAGGATCTTCAACACTTGTTGTTCAATCTTGTCCGATTAGAAAGCTAATGCTCTGTTCTCGTGATAGGATTTATTGTGTTCAAGATTTCAGTGTGTCTCTTGATAATTTCTCCTTTCAGTTCTCAAGGTGAAGATCTTTTTACAGCCTGCATCATTAAATACAAGAAGAAACACTCATTAACTGCCTTCTAAACTTTCATGCAGCTGATAAATAGAATGCTTTTATTCTTGGTAATGATTTCCTTCATTGAATTACAGGCTTAGCTACAGAATCTTTAGAAACATTATTATTTGCTAATTTGTATGAAAGATTTTGATAATTGTGAATATAAACAGAAAGGTAATCCATTTCTCAACACTATCTCAAAGGACTAAGGTATTTAGAAGATATTAATTTTGCCTGTAAAATTTTTTAATGTCATTTTCTTAGCTTACAGAATGAAGATACACAATGAAATATGTAGTAAGATTTATATTAAAATTATATCAAGTTAAAACTTCCTATCCTACTTGTGTTAGAAGAACTTCTAAGAGAAACATCCTACCACATTAAAACAGCTGTCACTCAAAATATGTGACAATCTATAACATTCTACTTGAATAAATATCCAGTTAAGAAGAGTATGAAAGTCTTCAGTGGAGTTAAATAGAAAGCCATATTCATAATCAACAAGTACACTGGTATCCCAAATGTGTCCTTAGGGCCCTAACTTACATTATTGAAGCTCATGGAGTTTTAGTCATTCTGGTTAGCATGAGCTGGATGAGAAGCTGTCACAGAGTTTTAGCTCAAAGACAATGGTCTGTCATGATACTTACCTGAAGTTCATTAAATCCTTTGAAATTTTTGACACAAGTGTGTTACCAGTGGAGAAGCTGGGTAATCAGGGAGTACACCTAAACTTCCAGATTGAAAATTGACTTACTAACTTTAATGAGTTAGTTATATGAAGATAAACATGATCATTATTTTTCTTATTCAGGAACAATTTTTGCTTTTCCCAGCCCCTAACTGAAAGTGCTTCTCATGTGCACTACTCTTAATTACCTCAGTCTCCCTAGTTAACTCTGATGTAACTACCGTAAGAATGGAAACCATTGTTTTGTTATGGTTGTGTACAGCATTTCCCAGTGTGGAAGGGTAGGAAGGAATGGGACTGACCTGCAACAAAACCAGTAAGCAGTAACTCTACCGGAAACTTCAAACGGTTATGTAGAGATGAAGTGTTGCAGGTGATGTTACTTCAGCCTTACTTCTGGGTCTTTATCCAGATAAGTGATGAACACAAGAAAGGGATTCTGCTTTTAGTTTACATTTGAAAAATCATACTTTCTTGAATAAAATGTTATTGTCTTTAAAAATAAAAAGGCCATTTCTCTTTTCAGAAGGTGGACCTGAAGAAATCCGTTTCTCAGAAAAAGATGGTAGAAAAAAATTAATCCTTTCAAACAACAAAAATTCAAAATTTCTTTGCAGTAATCTCCTTATAAAATATAATAAAATAACCACAGTAAAATTACATTATTGATAAAGAAAAATACAGGAGACAAAATATCAGAGCTTCATTAGCCAAGTCATTTGCATCAGCCATTATCAGTGCTGGCAATGGATGTCCAATAAAAAAAAATCTGATTTTTTGAACAGATAATGTAATCTTTCTATGTGTCCAAGCATGGAATTTCACTTTGTAATACAATATAGTCTTCATCCACTCCCTGCTGTTTTGTAATATTCATAGTATGTATAATATTATGAAACAATAAGGAAACGCCAAAGACAAACAAAAGGCTTTAAAGTGAGATCCAAAGATTTAGTTTCCTGGGGGACAAAGCACTGTCACTAGTGACATCTCCTCTCTCACAGGTGCAAGAATCACTGAGAAGAGGATAAGATCAGAGCAGCCGAAGGAATAAAAATAAGAGATGGATACAAAAATGAGTCCGGGGGAGGGGATTGTTATATAAATTCAAAAAAATATATGATAATTAAATAAATTAATATAGTCAGTCTTCCCAAGTAGTTTGTTTCTCAAAATTTAGGAAGGGGTTTTTATAAGGATTGTTTTAAAGGAAAAACTGCAAGGTTGACAATAGGAAATAGTCATGGAATGAATAAAGACTGCAGCAGAAGTGGAGGCAATACAAATCCACAGATTTAAGTTGTAGTCCACAGGATAAATAAACAAATGGACATAATATAGCAACCAGAAAAAGCAACAGGGATTAAACAATGATAAGCTATACTTAACCGGAATGGTTATGTACAAAGAGCACATATTTAGATCTCTCTTATGAAATATGGAGGTATCAAGCGAATCACCCATCACTGCAAGCAAAAATTTACAAATTTTTTATAAATTAGTGGGAAAGAAAAAGACGTTTTCTCTCACGCTTTTACCTTTACCACAAAATTACATAAGAAGCTACACTAGGTCAAGCTGGCCAGCCTTTGAATTGGAGAACTGTCAGGAATATATTTGCTGCAGATAATGTTTAGATTTTCTTTGACACTGCTGTTTGATTTGCACTTAAAGCAAACCCTATAATTAAGAACAGAGTGACACCTTCTTTTTGTGATTTCATCAAATTGCATCCTGAGTAGTAGAATCACTTCTACCCAAATTCTTCCTGCAGTTTTTGATGCATGCTACAATCATCTTTATTCCCATATTAAAGATACCTAAGTAGCATTACTTTCATTTGGTTACACTGTCACATTTCACCCCAAAGGTGATCACATTCACGGCCACTGAACTTACTCTTGTCTCTTGGTAACAAAAAAAGTACTTCTTGTTTAGAGGTGTTAAATAGAAGTTATATATTATTATAAACGCACTTCTCAACTGCCATAGACTGACAGTTTTAATGATTGGGAAGAGAATCACAGAGCAAATTGTTATTATAATAATGCATGGAATGCTCCTGCAGTTAAGGCTGGGTTGACTTTCTATTTTAAAGCTCACTATGCAGTCTGTAATATTCCAACACCCTAAAATAGCCTGGGGCTTTGTGAATAATATGCTATTAGTAAAGATGGAATAATTCTTTTTTTCTTTTCTGAAAACAGTGTATAGATTTCTGCTTCTTCCTACTGAGTTGAAAATAACCTTCTCCTGTTTTGAACTTACATCTGAAAAGTAACATTTTCAAGCAGCTAATAGATGGAGCCATTTCACTATATTAAAAAATGATAGTATTTGTACATTTGGAAAACCATCATTGAGCATGCAGAGTAATTACTTTTCATAACCTCATTTGTCATGACATTGATTCCATCATTTATCTTGAAGGGATTTTGTTTCCCATCCCACAATCCCAATGATATCATGTACTGGGATGACACTACAGTAACAGAAGGAAAACATGCCATCTTCATTTCCATAGTACTTTTCATGCCAAAATCACTTCAAAGCACTGTAAAAAATACAGACAACAAAACCAGAAATTTGTTTCCTATATTAAACCACAGTATTTAAAATGGTTGTCCTTTGGCTTCATATGTATTGGTGGAATTAATATTTTAAATGTGATGAAGTGATGAAAGTGATGATGGTGAAAATTAACTGATCTTGCATGAGCTACAAACTTGTGAGTATATGCCTATGGAACACAAAGAATTTGGGAGCTGAAATAATTTCCTCCTCTCAGCTTACAGCCTTCCATCTCCTCTTCCCCAGTGACTGCCCGTCACACCTTTTTTCCCAAAGTAGCCAGAATTATTGCAAAGGTGAACAGGAAAACATTGGAATAATACTTTCGAACAAAGTATAACATCAGTTAAGCATCACTAAATGAATTTTAACAGCATTAGGGGAAAAAAAAAAGAAGATTAAATACCACAACTTCTGATTCAGGCATTTTCTAATGTACAGTTTTGCTTTTGTCTCTTGTCACAAAAGATCACGATTTTTCATAAACTACTATGACAGTTGCTTACATCCAACAGTAATAATTCCTTCAAATACAAACACTTCGAAGAATTAAACAAGTGCTGTCTGTGTCAGCAAGTAGCACAGGGCAATAGGAGTCAATTTGTGCAGTGAAATCATTGGTGCTGAGGACCAATGTCCCTTCTGTCCGTGTTGCAGACCTCGGTCCCGTGAACTGAATGACCATCAGTGGTTAGACTGCATCAGGTGCACTGGCATGCAATCCTGGTTCAGCATTCTCTGAATGCTGTTTTGCAAAGCAGACCAAAGCTAAGTGAGATAGTTGCTTCAAAACTGAAAAACTAATGAAGGTGCATCTTTAATTAATTTGATGATGCTAGGTGAATACTGAACCAATACCATGGCCTAATGATAGAATAGTGTTGCTGAACACAATTTTTTAAAGAAACACCACCTTTAAGGAAAGGCATTGTGGACATTGAGAAAATCAGGACATGAGGAGGGGAAATAAAAACTGCTGAAGTTTACCAACTTGTATTTTTAAATGTGTGCCACTTTTCTACAGAGTAACTAATTCTTTTTATATGCAAGTTTAGGACTTGCATATTAATTTGAATCAGATTTAACTGAGAGCTAGTGCACCCAAACTTGCCAACTTTATCCCTGGAAAAATATTGAAGATGCCTCAAAAGGAATACAATTAGGTAAGTTCTCAGACCAGATATTCAAATCATGTAAGGCATGATTTGAAGTCCTTTTGAAACCAACAAAGTGTCTCTTTTCTTGTTTACTATTATTATCTGGGTTACCTACCACCCAACAGCCTTGATCATGGTCCTAAATAATAAGCAAAAATGAACACATTACCTCTTTCAAAAAGATTACATTATCACCTTCAAATACAAGGAAATTGAATAGATAAGATGGGTGCAAGGAAAGGGACAACACAGTAGCAGCTAAACAAGAAAGTTGTGCAAAATGATACTATAACTGTTGTTAAAAATGAGCACAGTATAGTCATTTTAAGCTTCATGGGAAAAGATTTGAAAAAGAATTGTGAAGCAAATTACTTCATTGTTTTTGTCACAAGACTTTTTCCCAATCACAGGCACAAGAGCAGAGAAAGCAAAATGGATGCTCCCTGAAAGGAGTAGATGCTTGTTGGGCAGAAAAGACTGCAAATGTTGCTGGGGTGAAGACTGAAATCAGCCTTCCTATACGTCTGTAATACAGTGGAGAAGGACAGGTGCTAGTAATAAAACCTCTAGAGGACAGGCAGGGGTTGTTTTTACTGCAATAATTAAAAACTGAATGAATATGACGTGAGAATAGTGTCCATTTTTTTCACTTTGGAAAATGCAATGGAACTGAGTAGCTACATAATTCTCTAGGACATGTTCCTTTCTGCACTTCTTCAAGATGCATCCTCTACCTTTGTGAAAAGTAAAATACAAAATAAGTTAAATATAGCTACTTAGCCATTTGCTTCAACTGGTCGCTGTAGGCACAAAAAACCTGTACCAAATATATAAAGAAATAAAGTCAGATTAGTCTCGATTTCCCTTTATGATTACCCTTCCTTGGAAAATGTTAAACAGCAGAAATAAAAATCATGCACTTGGAAAAAGTGCATTTCCATTCTGGAGATGGCCCCTATAATCTTTGTCTTCCCTAATATCACAAACATACAAAGGCTGTGTTATACAACGGAGGAGCAAAATTGTAATAGCTTCTTGGAATAAAAGCTGCTCATTAAAGCCATGCTAACTTCTTTAGAATCTAGCTCTATTTCCTTTTAAGTCCATAGGAAATTCTTACTGACAGTATTGGATTTTAGGTCAGGCCCCTTATCATCCCTGAATGATTCATCAAGCAAATGCATCAAATACCCAGAGCAAAACTATACCACAACCATAACACATACCTTAACTAAAACACAAAATACACTGAAATGTGTTATTTGAAAGAGAATCCACCCAACACACACAAGAAAAGAAAGCAGACTAACCCGTGGGAGCTACTTCCAACGCTTATGCAGGAAAGTCATCATCATAACCATTGCATTTTAAATCTACAAACCCTGATTACCTTGGACAATTTCAACTTTGCTTATATCCTTAAACCATCACAGCTATCACACCAGTTTTATAATATCTGAAATGTAGCTCATGAATAATAAAGTAAGTATAATAATAAAGCAGAAAGTATCAAAAGCAAATCAATTAATCAAAAGCAATTTTTGATAGCAAACTCCTTACTGTTTTCAACTTGAGAAAGACCTGTATCATCTGTGAGTTGCTGTAGTCTGTGGGAAAAAAAACCCCAAACAATAAAAAGTTAAAAGGCAATAAAATTTATTATTCACTAATGCGCATAGTGTTAATGGCTAAAGAGCTTCTTGACGGCATTTAATATAGTTTAATATTTTGAATATAGTATACCACAGTCAAGACCAGGGTCAAGACAGCCACAGCAGTGGCTAGGGATGAGACCTACAAGTGACGCTCTGCAGGTATTGCCTAGCGCAGATTCATTAGAAATTAATCATTTCACAGTAAGAATAATCTGAAGGGTTTTAAATCAAAAGACTAGATCAAATCAGTCCTCCCTGAGAAAGAATTTTGGCTTTACCCTCCCTATATTACTGTGGATCTACAGGAAATACATTCAATACAAATCCCATTAGCTCCAGAATACAATGAGTTATTACAAAAAAACACATTCATCATCAATGTCTCATTAGAGAGATGAAATTTGTTTATATTCTTTCTTGCAAACTTACATCTTTGCAGGAGAGCAGGCAGTATTTGCACTATTAACCTCCCCTGAGATTTTCCTGGGAGAAGCTTTCTTCATCATTTTGATGTGATTACGTAAGAGTATTGGTATGGAAACTACCCTAAATAAAACCACCTTTGGATATGTCCTGGACATGGACCTAGTATCTGCAGTCATAAGCCCCCATTTGGGGCACAGCACAGACTCTAAATGACGCTTTAAGACAACTGTAAACTGTTTTTACATTTTCCTGTGACATTTCTATTATCAGAATGCATCTGCTCTAAATTATATTAGCAGAAACTGACACAATTTAGGAGTGTACATGAATCCTAAAAAAGTTTCTTTGAAAGAGTATGACTTTTTGAAAAAACGGAACTCTCATAGTGAACACTAAAGTAACTGTTGCTCCACTCCCAAGTTTGAATACTATAATAGTCTGTAGAAATAAGATTTGTCTGGGGTACTAACATCTATAGATTAGTCCTCCAAAATCAAAACAATAACTTGCTAAATACCTTTGTTTTTCTTTTGCCACACAAATCTCTTAAATTCCCTAATAGAAAAAAAAGAGGATTTTTTTCCTCTTTAGTATCCGTGGGCCTTAAAGGCCCACAGGTGTCAGATCCCCTCACAATGAAATGTTCACAAACTAGTAAGAGAAAACAAAATGCTCTGCATTTTTAAACTTCTAAGCAAAAAAGAAAAAAAAGAAAAGAAAAGAATAAGAAAAATAGCAAATAAACAGCATAACACGATAAGGATTGAACTGAACTGCTCAGTTGTTCTACTTTCCTGTTCTTTCTCATTCAGTCCTTCTTCCCTTGGTTGTTTACCTAAATTGTAAACTATTTCGGGTGAGAGGGTTGTCAACATGTATATTCTCTTTCATACAAACTCACTAGATTTTTTAACAATCAAGAATGAGGAT
Organism: Calonectris borealis; assembly: GCF_964195595.1. Taxonomy (NCBI): domain Eukaryota; kingdom Metazoa; phylum Chordata; class Aves; order Procellariiformes; family Procellariidae; genus Calonectris; species Calonectris borealis. Next base: position 73,320,717 of record NC_134352.1, on the reverse strand, counting down.
TAGAAAACAGATTCCATACTTCAGCCTAGAAAACTGGAAATTAGTTGAGATGAAATGGATGAATGAGCCAGATCCCAGGAGTTAAGGAAGAGAAGCTGATAGTGCCAACAGTGGCAAGAAGCATTGAAAGGACAGAGCAGAAGCTCATGTTAAAGGACTGGAAGGCATATAAAGGGTTGAAAATCAGACACAAGTGAATCACTGTAGCATGAATATGGCTCTCATTCACAAAGCTGAATATTTCTAACTAGAAATCCGATATTATATAGCTCCCAAATACTTGAATTGCCAAAGCCAAAATGCTGTTGGGAAGAAAATTCCAAGCTTTACAGTAACACTGTACAACAGACAATAGTGACTGGGTCTGAAACAAGGGATGACCTTTCTCCAGTGGCCAGTTCAGCAGTATCACAGAAAGGCTACGACACAACTATTTTACAGACACCTCTATCTGCAGTGTAATCCATTTCCTGTTTTTTAACGGGAAAATTTAATATGTCAAGGCAACCCAAATGTACTAGTACATAAGCTATTTGGTTCAAAATGGAAATAAAGAATACGTGTGTGTTTATCACTGAAGATACTGAATAATCAATAGATTATCAGATTCTATGAATTGATTAAAAAATGATTATGTGCGCAATGGCATGTACTGAGTCTACTTAAGAGAGAAACATGATAGGGAGGCTATTCATTCATGCAAATAGTCAGCTAGATGTAAAACAGAATAGACATAGTATGAGTATAATTAATTCATAGTTATATTTATGGAATTTTTAAGAATACATTAAGAAAGTGCAATTCACATTTGCCAGTCTTAAAAATCAGGAATTAAATCACATTGCAAAAGAGCATAAACTAGTTATTAGTCCTGAGTGGCAGTATTCCTATCTATTATGATAAATAACCTCAATTTTAAATATCATGTTGATTAATAAGTTTGCCACTAAATGCAGTTGACTAAGGCTTGGTTCTCAGTGCATTTCTGTAAAATTTTGTGTAAAGCCATTATTTTCATCACTGTAATTGAAATTGTTACCTGCTTTATTTGAAGATAAAATTCTAAATAACTTTTCTTTTTTCACCTTGTAAAACTCCCATAATTCCCATATCACAACATAATCATCATCAAATGAAATTATTGTTATTAACAATTTGCCCGGTGTATCTGGAACCACAGCCTAGAAAGTCTGATGTTCACTGTAAGGAAATTGGTAGAAACAGCAATAAAACACAGAAATAATGGGCACATGGATAAATACTGGTAGAGAGGGAAGCATGAACTTGGCTTTTTAGAGGAAAATCATGTTTCACAAGTCTTTTGGACCACTCTAGGTATATCTCAGCTCTTAATTTTTCTATTACACATGATCTTCCCAGATCCACCTCTCCCTCACTCTTAACATACAGAATGCTCCTATAGCCTTTCTTACGTTATACTAAATATACTTTCAAATGTCAGCTAGCTCCTGGCACACGCCCAAATCTGGCAGTAGGTGACACACATATTACAAGATGGAAAAATCACTTCTTTGCTCAACACTGACTACTTTTTTAATGCTGTTGCTTTACCACTTTGTTAACCTACCTCCTGTACACTTTAGTTTTCCACATTTTTTTGCTATATTAAACCTGTCTGTTCCAAATTTGGAAATCTGATGTCTAAAACTGTGGTTCCAAAAATGATTTACTTCAGTGATGAGACTGTGAACATTAATTTTACCTATATTTTTTTAATGGAGGGTATCTAGCTGTCTCTTGAAATGCTCTTTCTCAAATGGAAGACTATAGTAGATTGTAAAAATGAAGACAGCAACTTTGGATTAGAAGCAGAAATGACTGTGGTAACTAAGGAGGGCATTAGAAAAAATGTGTTAAAAACTGTTCCCAGAGTAAGAAGGTGGACAGGATCATCCTGCAGTAGCTGATGTCCAACCACTTGTATCGGTCTAGGTAAGAAGGGAAATTAAATTGTATGTAGAAATTTCAGCAAATACATGCCACAACCTTAAAGAAATGTTTGTATGTGATTTTTGTTTGCTTTCCATCCACTAATGCAACTCTATTGGTGTTTCTAACAGTGGAGGCTACAGTGTAGGCAGGGTGGAGATGTTATCACCACGTCATCTGGTCCTACTCAGGGCAATACTAGTAGAGAAAAATGCTTATAGGTTTCCCTAGAAAAAGACATTTTACTGCCTGTAAAGATGAGATAATAATTATCAATGTTGTGAAGAGAACATTTAAACAATCATAAGAGATACAGTAGGACGGGATGAAGGATAACATCAAGGTACCTCTCAAGAAAGTCAAAAGGAAGATCTGAATTGGTAAGGTACAGACAGGATGTGTTGGTATCTGATGTTAATAATCACACTGATAACAAAACAATCCATACTGGGAAATCTCTTATTTCCTAAAATGTTTCCCTTCCTGCCTATTTCTAACGGCAACAATTTGAACCAGGATATTTTCAACAATTGTTAGCATTTTAGAAAATAAAATTGGATGCTTACAAGGAAAACTGCGAAGTCCAATTTAAATTTTTCTGTGTAGGGAGTGAAGCTATTGTTTGATTAGTTTAACCACTCTGAGCAATTAATTTAGCCTTTCTGTAAAAATCTCTTACTACTGATTAACAAACCTTTTAAAATCTGGTTTAAAGTCACAGATAAAGTGTTATCTATAGAAAACATTAATTAAAATAACAGTAATTTTGTGTGTGTATATCTAATTCTGGAATGATAACCCCATTGCTTTTCAGATAGCAGTATGCTGAAAGTGTAAAATTTTCTGTGAAACTTTTTCAGATATTTTTAACTTTTCTGTAGGTAAGATAATGAAAACTAATATATTACAAAGTCTGTTCTTCTATCTAAAGAAAAGTGTTTCAGATAACATAATTGTAAGTGGTCATAATAGCACAAAAATACTAATTTATAACATATATTTAATTCTAGTTTTCTCTCCACTGTTAATTTTTTGAAGTTGTACAGCATGTCGAATTCAGAGTTACCTATTGTTTATTAAAATATTCAGTTCAGGCTTAAACTAGTTTACGAATTTAGTATATACTTGTCACAAACAGTATTATAAACATAAATATTACATAAATACAGATGCAACAGCATAAATATCAGCAATTCATGAGGCCTTATGGGATATGAAGGGAAATTAATGTCTTCATAATTTTGTTGACAGGATTCAGATTTCTTTTTCAATCAGAGCAAGTCAAAGTAGGAATAAAACCTGACTCCCTATTCTAGAGACACTAACTACAGCAGTGTAGCATCTCAAATATTCTTGCCAGTGGCTTGTAAAATTTCTCAGATTAATTTTTTTAGAAAATATTACGAATTATATCCTTGTCTCAGAGACAACAATGGTGACAGTGCCCTTTGAAAATAGTTCTCAATTTCAGCCTCTAGATTTCTCCTCCTCTTAGCTGATTTACTTGCATCTGCAAGATTGCCTTTCTAGCCCCAAGCCCAAGCTTTCCAAACTAACTTTATTATTCAATGCTCCTGTATACCATATGTTGTATTTTCATGGGTGTAGCCTGCATCTCAGATAACCCACACTCTTTTAGCAGTACCAGGCCTTGAGAATAAGCACTTAGATAACATGTAGAGGATCAGAGGACGAAGCAGGAAAACTACTGGGGAGAAAGAGCTGTGGAGTAAATCTTTTGTAAACAGCCCAAAAACTTACAAAACTGCTCAAGTGAAGAGGATTTTTGCCTGTTTAAAGAAACCGAAGTTCCACATGTGAGATAGATAGAAGTGCGAGACTTTGAATCGTTACCAGTTACTTTCCATATGTACCATTACTTCCCCACAGCTCTGTAACATCCAGTTGTCTAATGTTTATATCACGCATTTTTTGATAAAAGTACCTGTTTTTCTAAATATATTCATAGCTCCAACTTCTGCTGCTGTCTTTATATACTCAACTCCCTGTACGAAAAGCAGTTCTACACACTGCTCTCTCTGATATAATGAAGGCCTTCCGTGGAATCATTTATGCCATATGGATTGACAGATTTCTACGTGCTGAATTAAGCCATTCTTTTTGAGTTAGGCAAAAGATTATGACTGATGCCATTTAGAATGCCAAATGTCTAAAATACATCTTCCTCCAAAGTGTCGTAATAACTTTTGCACATTAATATTATCACCACACATATTTACGCATTAATTATTCAGACTCAAATACGTCCTCTCTCTTGATAAAGCTAAAGTTCATCCTTCTTTTTAATCTTATCATAGACGGCGCTTTCTACAAAACAGGAAAGAAATTTGTGTGAAAGAACTTTTAATTGTCCGCTCCCCTCCAAGAGACTATGCATGAGTGAGAACGTACTGCTTTTTGTCAGCCCACAGGTCCTTCACCGGCTGTCCCTCTAGCAGGGAAGCCGGAGCTGTTCCTCTATCACCACCTAGCGGGGAAGAAGCGGAGAGCGCGGCCGGGCCGGGCCGGGGCCGCGGGCCGGGGCCGGGCGCTGCCCTCCCTCGGCTCTGCGGCGGTGAGCGGCACCCGGCACCAGGCTCGCCGCGCGGCACCTTCCGCGGCCGTGCGCATTACGCGTATCCCAACGTCATGAGCCTGAAAGCAGGATCCTGACTGAATGCCCTCACTGATGGATTTCACATTATCTGCTTTATCTGAATCTTTATGTTCTGAGATCAATTGACTCTCAGATAGGAGTCTGAAACTCCCAGTTTAGACCAGAACGTTAGATCAGAGATGCTCAAAAAAACGGTCCAACAGCTCTGGGTACCTCACCTTTTTTAACCTTTCACCATTTCGGGCCGAAACAATCAGCGTATTTTTGAATGGCATAAATTCCATGCTTGGAGGTTAAAAATTAGAAACTGTACCCTAACTGTTACTCGAAGTAAACATTCACTACACATAACGCGTTTCTTGTAAATTAACAAGCCACAAAACCGGCATGATTATTTTAGAGAAATAAAACAACTGCACATAATTTGCTCAACCCCTGAAACAAGGACAAGAAGAAGACACTAATGGAAAAACATGTCTTCGGGGTAAAAAATCAAAGAATAGAGAAAGACTTCTAACACTTCTTTTCCTCTTTGCAACTTTAAAGCAGTAACTTTAACAAAGTGGGAAAGGAAAAATTGGGTTCCAGGACAAATTTTATGTCCAATAGGGCTAAAATGTAAAAGCTATATTGATATTTTCAGGGACATTAGAGGAACATGGTAATTATTCAGAAAATTTTACTGGGGCTGGGGTATTTTAGTGTACATGCTTCCAAACTAGATTTCAACTACTAAAGGGTGTCATTTCTCTCTTCACATGTCAATATAGAGTTTAGAGTTCTTTTTCTGACCTAGGTATGTATTTCCATGCCTAAATACATTTCTTGCAAATATAATCCGAATACTGAATTTTTTGACATGAGAACTAGAGAGAAGCTGACAGATGCCATGAGGGGCATTCAGTTTAAAGCACTGCAAAAAAGCATTGGTATGGACAACCTTTAATATGAACTGAAGGTGGCCAAAGTGCCTTCTACAAGGAAAGGTGTATGGCTGTTCTGAAAGACTGAACCCAGAGTAGAAACAAAGGTATTATATTATTTCCTTGTTTACTTCTGAAGGAAGAAAAACTAATTGTGGATTTTAACAAAAAAAAAAACCAACAAAACAAAACAACAAACCCCAAAGAATCATAGACATCCACGAGGCTGTACTGTGAAAGTAAAGAGGTCATTTCTGGAGAGGGGATCAGGAGGTCAACAGCATCAACCACCACTTCAAAAGTTCCCAGTGCTCCCAACACTTCCTGATATGAAAAGGAAAGCTCTACATTTGACTGAAAAGAAGCAAACCACAAAATTCACTGAGTGAATACAGTACCCTAGTTTACCCTTTTTTAAAAAACTTGCCCAAGTTCTCTAAGCAAAAGCAGACATTTCTCATATGCATTGTATTAAAAAAATCTTGCAATTTATTGTTGTTATTTTGCAAAATGGTTTTCTTCTCTTTTTACTTTTAAGGGTTGTGGTTGCAGTTGTACACCATGTGTGCTTTCTAGATTAGAAAACTAGGCCTAATATTGAAATATAAACCAAATGTGCAAAAAACTTTTCAGATAAGAAGTTATACAGCTGTAATAAATTTAAATATTCTAATGCCTATGTTATAGGAAATATGATACCAATATTTATGAATTGTCAGACACCAGCACAAATAACTCACCTTGCTTGGCCTTAAGCTGTCTAGGAGCTGCAATTCATACATCCATTCATACAACTTAGGAAGCTTCTGGAAAAAAGCTCTCCTGCACTAGTGCAGGGGACACGAACTTCTCGCAGAATTTCTTCTACCAGAACTGTTTCCGTTGTTTTCTGCTACCAACACATGCCTAATAATGTTAATAACTTGGAGAAAAACTAACAATTTTCTTCTGCATTTAAGCTATACGCCTCCCTTTCTTCCTAAAAAATGTAAATGGCTCTTACCGTACAGTTCAGTATGGTTCAAAATATTACCCTGTGGGAATTAGAGAATGAAAGAGAATGGAAAGAAAAAGAGTGGCCCAAAGAAAGAACCCTGATCTGGAAAAGATGTCAAAGATGGAAAATACTGAAAGAAAAACATGTAAATGCAGCCATTAAAGTCAGGAAAATTCCAAAGAGATCCAGTGCTATGAACCCAGGAGACAATCTGAGGAAGGGAAACGGGGTTTCTAGTGTTCAATACAGACAAGAGACTGAAGAGACCAAGAACTAAGAAGTCAATAACTTTTTTACATGCTTTTATTTAGGATAACTGAAGCTTTTTGAGGGATTGAATTGCCACTTGAAGTTGAGAAGCAGGAATAGAGAAATGGAGGAATAGTTGAAGAAACAGAAATTTTATCTAAATGACCCCTCACATTACATTATTTTTAAAAGTAAGTACATTTACTACAGTTTTCTTTAATTCCCCAGCAATTGCAACGGGGAAAGACTGTATATCAAAATCCATACCATCTTACCATAGACACGTAAGTGCTTAAATTGAGAAATTCAGGTTAGGACCCCAGATCTCAGGTCAAGACACCTCCATGCCTCCAGTAATTGCTCCAGAGAAAAAAAGGTGTTTCTGAAAGGTGACTTAGCTCACCTGAGAGGAGCAACTGCTCTCCGCTGACTGAGGGTAATGCACAATCTTAAGGGGTGAGGAGATTGCTGACCTGGGGCGGCAGGTAGGCACCATGCAAAGTTCTCCACTGGAAAATTTTAAAAAGAAAGAAAAAATTAGGTTACCCAACCAGTATTTAAGCATTGTCACATATTTCCGCAACACTTAGTGAGAAGAAAACACATTGGATGACTTTACCTGATGGCATTTAAGTCCATCTTGGGAGTTGGGAGTCGTTTCCCCCATTTCACACTGTCTATATGAGACAGTTCTTATAACCCTGACCTGTCTGTGGTGTTCAGGTGTGGCAGAGCTTGTGGCAGGGTTCAAGTCTCTGATAGAAAGAACCCTTTACAGGAGGAAGTTGGGATTTGGCAGAAAAGGAGTTAAAAGTTGAGCGTCGGCGCCGAGGAACCCAGCGGACTGTCCCATTACTCGGGGAGGGGGGAATCTATCTACACATTGTTAATTATTCGCTATAAAATTTCGACAATTTCAAAAGGAGAGCTATAAGCAGTCATTATAAAGTACGAGGAGCAGATCTATGAATTAAAAGAGGTGAACCTAAGGTAAAATCCTGAGGGCACCTCTCTGCTTTCTCCTGCGTGGGCAAGTTCCACTCAGCCTGGTTTGAGGGAGGAGGCGAGGCGGCTCCCCGGTAGCGTGTTTGGGGCGCGTTAGGAGCTTTTAGGTCCACTTTGATGTCTCCTTCCAGCATCACCAGAGCTTTCCTCCTTACTGGTGCAGTGGCTGCTCATAACAGGGCTCGTTTACCTGAGCGGGACTGGGAGGAGAGGAGAAAGGGAGGGCACGGGAGCGGTGATGGGAGAAGGGGTTTGGAGTGACAAAGGCGCGGGAAGCGGCCACCGCGGGGGCAGCCCGGGGTGCCGCTCAGTCAGGAGTCCAGTGGCTTTTTTTCGTGCAAGTAATAACATAATCTGATTACTGAGCCAAAAGCTGTTCAGTAGAAGAGGTGTAACAAACCGGCTTGGCTGACGGGAGTCCTGAGCATAAACGCAAGTAACTCGACTGATTCCATACGAAGTGTTTGAGAACCGGGGGCCGAGTGGCTGAGACCCACCACAGGCAGTTCTCGGGAACATGTTCGGGCATTGAGGGCTTCTCCAGACATCTGACTACACAGTGTTTTGGAGTATCTTGGATATATTGATTGTGTTCTTTAGGATCGATTTAAAACGTCAGCGTATACAAAAAATACTTTTTGCTATTAACATTATACTGTGGCATCTTTGATTTAGATGCCCATAGTAAGAATTTCTCAAGACAGTAAGGAACTGCGTTCTTTGATCTGCACCTAGACAGAAGGAAGCTGATGGCACTTGAAATGTTCGTGAAGTAGCTGGTTTAAGAGTAGCTATTAGTGATAAACATGAGGGCTTTCCATCATACTAAAAATATTTCTGTAGAATCATAAGCATGTGCAGTGCTTCCCAAGCAACTATAAAATGCCAAGCCCACTTCCTCTGAGAAACTCTGAAACTTAAAAGCAAACCAAAACCACACAGAATAAACAGATTAGGAGCATAAAATGAGGAGAATAGGAGGGCTATTGTCTTTGGGAAGCCAAATTAATTTTTTTAACGTGGTATTTTCTTCTATATGATTAATAAGAACATTTCTTGTCTGCCCAATTACTCCTAAGTACCAGCTGAGTAGTATAAGCAGTAATACTGTGGTAACACGCTATATATGGAGAGTCCACATATTCAAGAGAAAGATGCAAGAGATTGAACTACATTATAACCTTAATTATGCTCTCTCTGGGGCACACCAGTGAAACAGCACCAGGAAGTTTGCTTTAATCATTGTTCCTAAGGACTTCAGTGCTCTAAGCTAGCAATCCAGAACCTTTCTTGAGCTCTACATGAACACATAACCAAAAATAGCATTTAATTAAGAAAAAATTGCAGTATGTTTTTGCAATCAAAGGGAAGAGTGCATGCTGGAGGAAACCTATTAGATTAACAGTACCGTAACTTTTTGCTTGGCACATACACAGTTCTAAGAACTTGTCCTTTAAATTTCAGCAGAGGAAAATATATTGCAAAGGGCAATAATTAGCTATTATTCTACAGCTACCTAAACATGTAGTTGTATTCCTACAGCCAGATTATTACAGCTCGATAACTTCCCTGAAATTACATGTGAAATTTTCTATTTCAGGCATTTTGGCATCAGTATATAGCATTTTGAATGAAATTTTGGGGAACTGGACAAATTATATCTATTTCATGTGAAGAACACCAGCCATAAAGAAGTCTCATATAGACATCTCTGAACTGCTTTTAGAAGAGGGCAAAGCTGGTAGAGGCCTGGTAAGAAAAATCTTCATTTAAATATACACATTTGGTTTTATTGTTGGGAGGGATGATTATTAAAGGAGTGAGAAGGAGAAAAAGGGTGTAAGTAACTGCTAAGGATAATCAGTTTGATAGATATTGAATTTTAAACAGTTACACAGTTTTATACTAACTTCATGACACTGTGAAGGTCATCAGAATGCTGTGTAACACAATGTTTATAATAATGAAAGAAAGCCTCACAGACAGGCTATAAAATATGTATGTGACACTCCTTCCCCCCATAGGCCATGTTTGGTTTTGAGTTAATCAACAATGTAGGAATACTAAGCATTTTTCTCACTTTTCAAGTTCTAGTTGATACTAATGAGAAGATTGAGGAAAAAAGGGGATCCTAAGAGTATCATGACTAACTGTAAAATAAAATCTGATGCTTTCCATTCAAAATTCAAATGGACTAGAAAAAGCTGTATTTACCTTTATGCATCTAGTTTTTAAAAAACAAAACAAACACCCCAAACTTCTATTAATACTTGTTTAGATGACCAATTTTTCATGAAACTGCATTCTTAAGGAAAACTCAGATGAGGGTAACATCAAAACACGTAGCCTGTACATCTCTATTTAACATGCCCCTAGCCTGGACAGTTAACTTCACTACTACTGTAGATTACGAGGCAACATTCAAGTTTTCATAGTATAAGCGATATGCTATGTTATTAACAGACAATCGTAAACACAGCACAACATTTACATTTTAAATAAAAAAGGAAATGAAACACTTGCACACTATAGTGTAAATGAAGTTACTGAGACTGGGTGCGAAAAAATTGAAAATAGATCATATTTTCAAGTCTGCACATATATAACTTTTGTGAAACAGTCTTTTCATGTAAGTACTTTTTACACTATACTATACGTTAAATATAAATTTTATAGCATGGGTTTTACAATTAATCTCTTCACCAACAGATTATCCCTTATTTAATTGACTTTTTTATCCAAACATTATTCAAACACAAATACCTTTTCTATAGTATTAAAATGGCATACCCACCAAAGCAAGTTCTACGTACGCTGTCTACTCAAAAGACATAGTACATTCTTGTTTTGCCTCTATGAGCATTTGACTAGTCTGTAAACATGATTACCAGAAAAAAAAACCACCAGTAAGATCATTGCTTATAGAGAGATTGTCTTTTAAGCCAGTGGATTCTTTAAGAGAAACAGGTAGAGAGTCATATTTTGGATTATTTTTGCCAATGAAGAAGAGTCAAAATAGGAAAAAAAGTAAAGGCTTTTATATGCTGCCTCTATCTTTGGGAGCAAGTAGGAAGGAGACAATCCAAAATATTAGGGAAAACACAGTCTAATGGCAGAGAAAAGATAAACATTGCCCAAGAAAATGCAGGAGAAACAAGCACTTTGACCAGAAGAGAGTGATCACTAGCGTAGCCTGGGGTAAACAGAAGACTGAGTTAAGTCTGGAAATGAGAGGAAACAGCAATGGAACCATGGAAGGTATGAAAGTAATGAGGAAAAATCTAGTGAATGAAAACATAAAAAATATTTTGTGACGCATGTGTATATATTTTCCTGTCAGGAAAATTCATATTTTGAATGCTGCCAGGTTATTGTAATTTATGGATCTATTTAGATGGCAACTGCCTTTAAAATTGGAAATGTATTCTCACCTGCTTTGACTTGAATGGCTAGTGCATTGTCTCTATTAGAAAAAATACATGATGGCATCAGACGTTTTGATGCACTCTTACTTTATAACGATTGTGCATACGTTCTTTTCCTCTGAAACCATGGGAAAATTCCACTCAAAGTCTCAAGTCCTTTTTCGTTGATAGTCATCTTGAATCTCTCTTGCTCCGTTTTTCTTAGAGTTACATTCTCAGTGATTCTCAATGATCGGTTTCTATGTCTTCTCTGCATCTGTTTCTATGGCATTTTACATCTTTTTTCTCACACATGCCTATCCTCAGATATCCAACAAAACATGTGCCACCCACATGTGTATTTGTTTTGGGTGGTGACATGTACCCATGTTCTCGTGGAGGCTGTTCTTTTTCCAGAAAGTTTAACTACTTCTTATAGTGATTTTAAAGAGCACTGTCTATGACAGCTAGCTGTAATGTTTTACCTAACAGCAATATTATGGATAACAGGCCATCTTAATGAATTGAACCCTGTGTGGAAAACATACTAGCAAAAGCACATGTATACATATTGCAGTCTCTTCAGGAGAGTCACTGAATCATCTTTCATATGAGTACTTGCACTGGATTCCAAACTTTACTGGGAGTACAGTCGAGAAAGTTGGCAAGTCTACAAAATGTTCAATAGTAATTCAAAACTATAAATTAACATAAATAACAATGCTGTGCACACTAGTGTTCTTTCATTATAGTCAAGATTTGTAAATAATTTCCATTTACCTATAAACTTTAAAAAAACTGCTTATGCTTATCCTGTTATTTCTCCAAATATATACTTCTTAGGCCAAGATTTTCTGTGCTGTTCTTCTCTTCAAAGATTAATTATTTTTAGGGAACCGAGGGTAGTCGTGTAGGTATTTTAAAACAGTGCAATGACAAATACAGAAATTTAAACATCAAAAACTACAATTTAAATACATCGTGATACAGAAAAGGACATTTTTCATAAATAGATCATTTTGACTTGATTTTTAAGTTATGGCTATTTGAGAATTCCATGCTAACCATTCCTAAAAAGTATATTTTTCTTTCAGTCTTTCTCTTTTTTTCTATTGCAACCGAGTTGCACGGCCTAGGCAGAGACATTTATTTGTATTTAATTGCACTGTAAAAGCCTCGGCAGCTTCTCCAGGTCAACAATTCAATTTTCTGGACCACTTGTTGGCCCTGTCAAAAGTTTAAAAAAAAAGAAAAAAGGCTTTGTGTTTCAGAATGCATGGCATTGCAAGTCTGTGAGAAATTAAATCTGTCACAAGTTAATACTGCTTTCTGGCTCACTAATGGAGCACCCACACATCTTCTAAAGTGCTGACAAAGTAGATGGACTGATGTTTGTCCCTATGGCCACACTGAGAAGCAAATTGGCAACACGTGTCCAGTTACAAAATGGAATAATCTTTTTTTTTTTTTTTTCAAAAATTCTTTTTTTTGTAAGAGGAATACTCGGCATTCAGAAAATACCCAATGATGTTTTATTTATCCTTACTCCTTTTCCATTCTTATCTTAAAATCAATAAATTACACTTTAGAAGTTATTTTCATTACAAATTGATGGTAACAGCCATAATTTAAAGGAGTGCAAAAGTTACTTATGTTTATTTCATTTTATTACACAATGTGTGTTTTCTGTTCCTGTTCTCACTGTAACATCCTTTCATAAGGGCCACAGGATGTCTAAAAGAAAAAGGGACGTCTGCTGCAGGTTAGGAGTCTGTTTTAACCACTGTACAGGACTTTCTAAAATGTCTTCACATGAACAAATAGCTAACTGGATAGCCAAATTTCAATCAATTTTCTTTAGTCAGGTTTTTGGACAAAAAATTAGGTGATGAATTGCTTCAATAAAGAATTAATTGGAAATATGAATATGATTTATTTCTAGGTGAGGGACCACATTCCCTCTTACCTTCCTTTTGGCTAATCATTCCAAGGAGACTGCTTTAGGTGTGTCTATAAAATGCAATGTAAGTGAAACCACCATAAACATTCTCGGACATTGGAAATCATTTGTCTAAAAGTTGTGTATTAAAGTGTTCGAACAGACCTTAGGACAGGCTAAAAGCATGCCAGCTAGCGCTTTCCCAAACAATTCCTGGGCACAGTTTGGGAGTTAGTGTGAGTCAGGAACCATTCCCAATGGGCAGTATGTGATTATCCTGTTTTGAAGAATAAAAGGGTTTAGTAATATAGGCATGAAACATTATGTGGCTACCAGCCTCACCGCCAGAGGACAGTCCCAGGCATATTTAATCTGTTAGTTTATATGTAGCCATTGAATCTTTTGGCTGAGATGGTTAACACTTCAGAATCTGAAGAATAGAAGAGTTCTGCTTTCTTTCAAAAAAGCAGTTTTTAAAAGCCAAAGCCCAAGCAGCTTTTTTAACTTACATGATTTAGATAATCATATCTCTGTCTTAAATCTCTTTTTACTGGCAAGTTCATTAAAAATGGAGTGGCAAGGTATTTTAAGCATGATATGATGTGCTCAGATTTCTTTAGTCCATAAAAGTTTGGCTTTCAGCTTGCGCTGAATACATCAGTCTTTAAGGCCAATTTTTAACTTCTTTTCTTTGCCAGAAGATGAACGTCCACACTGACTTGCTGGCCCATGAAGCTGTATTGATTTACCTTTACACCTTAAAAAGTGAAAAAAAAAAAGAATTCCCAAATGTTTTTATATTCTCTCTCAAAATAATCCATAGTGGCCCTCAGCTCTTGTATGAAATTGCACAGGATTTCTTATGTAACTGACATGCAATTGTATATCTCTGTTATAAAACATGACAATAAGTTGTTTTCCCAGTGCCTATCCAAAACAAGACATTTGAGAGGATAGAGTTATATAAGGCTCAAATTAAAAACAAAAAGAAAAAAAAAGAAGAAAAATGAAGAAAAAGAGTTTGTGGGAAGTTAAGGAAGTTATACCAGGAATGGTACCTGCTTCCTTTCTGAAGTTCACCAATGGTGAATCCACAGAAGAGAACCTGAAGAGCACCTTTAGCCAGATTTCAGGTTTCTTTCAATGACAATGTGTAACTGATCATTTATCTTCCCTACAAAAGCAACTGTTACTAAGTCTGTTCTTATGTCCCTACTGTAACAATACCGGGACAGTCTACTTGTCTAGCAGAGTAATCTATCACTGACCTCTTTTTCTGTTACGTAATGTATTTTATTATTATACATGTTTTATAGTCTAAATTACATGTTTTACATTATCCATCTTTTAACTTCATTCAGAATCCCTAGTGCCTTGCATAATAAGAACTGACCGTAACATTCAAATGAAAGTACTAGAGCTTTGTCTTCCATCATTTGTCCTTGATAGAGAACTGTTTTTTACAAGTATACATTTTAAAAGATGTATCTGCCATAGAATTCATATCGTGTCTTCATACAAACAGAAGCACATTCTTAACATGGTAGAGATAGTGCAAGTTTGTCACTTAGAAAAAATGAAAAATTATTATTTCATTTAATGTTAAATTCTTGTTGGTAAATTATGCTAAATAACTAGAAGGAAATAAAAAAAATTACCTCCATCTAGCTTACCAGAAAAAAAAAAAAATCAATAGTCACTATCAAGTTGTAAGCTTAGAACAAGTAACTATACAAATATTTTACTCCTCAGTCTCTCAGTCTGCAGGCTTCCTTGGCTTTTTATTTTACCTGTACCACTGAAGGCCTCATCTCATATTTAGGTTGCTTACTTCTCACAATGAATATTCCCCAGTGAATTAATTATGTGGTGCTATTATTTGCTCCTGTGAACTGAAGTCAATGCAAAGAACATAACTTTGTATTACTTGCCATACAGCATTCATTATTACATTCTTCCTACTCGCTGTTGTAGTCCAGCTTTAACATTGGATTCTAAATAATTTGAATACTTAAATGTAGGATGATAGCTAATGATTGTATTACTATATCACCTTCAGATAATGAGCTCCCAAAATTTTATAGGGAAGTTCAACTATTGAAAAAATATAAAAAATAATATTATTTTTTATTTTACTGACACGTCACATTTATTTAAAAAATCTGCCCAGAAATACATACTAGCTATAAATTACTAAAAGGTAAAATATAACAATGTTTATGCATCCCATTAACGACTTAAAATGACCTGTACATTCTACCAGCCCTGGAAGAGACAAAAATGGAAAAGCACAATACATTTTACATTCATTTGATAGAAAAAAATCAAATGACAACAAGCAACCTCTAAGAAAACATTGGTGCCAGGTGTATTTTCACTGTAATATTACATGCTGTCCATAATTTATGAAGCTGAATAACAACATGTAGCTGTCAGGGAAGTTAGCATCAGAATGAAGAGGGCAGAGACGTCTCTTCACTATTTTCAATGGTGTACACACACATACTGTCTTTGCGTCTAGAAAGCTTATCTCAGTACACAGTCATAAACAGCAGCAAGAGAGGTTACCTACAATTTACCATGTATTTTGGGAAAATTCCTTGAGAAATAACATTTTAAGAACAGTACTGTCTGCATGAAGATCTTTAATTCCTGCCTTTTAAAGTTGCATTAAAATACTCTTTGAAGAACAAGAAATGAGCCTCAGAGTAACCGACTGTGCAAATAGCTTAGATTTATGGGAGCCCAGTCATTTGTTTAGGGCAAAAGACGCATATTCTCCCTTGACATCAAAGGGAGTAGGACTAGGTTTTAAAGCTTTACCCTGAAGCTTGCAGTTCATTTGCAGGACTACATAGGCGTGGATTTATCAGGGGAATTCAGAGAGCTTTGCCCTCTTCTACGCTGCCACCAGCTTTGTTCTGTGCAGTACACACTCCGTAGTGTGCCACAGTCATGGTTGTATGACGGCATAGCTCCTCCCATACAGATTAGGACTACCTCCACCCTGTGACTAAGGCCTGGAACAGAAGTAAGGTTTCAAGTATCTTGGTATGTTTTAAGGTAATATTCTTAAATACTTGATTGATCCCTTTTCCTGGCCATTTCAGGCATAATGAGATGAAGCCCATGCATACTGAAGTATTTTTTAGGAACTTAGTGAGCCTTCATTCTGCAACAAATCGCTGTGAGTGGACCTTTCAAGACAACAGGAATGCAATGAACCACTTGTCTGAATGCAATTGAAGAATTTATTCTCTCCTTTTAAAAAGTGGATTACAGTAATATCTAATAGAATAAAAAATATTTAATTTCCCTTAAGGAAAAAAAAAAATCCTGATTTGCTCATGTGTGTTACAACATCACCTTCTAAAACAACTAATGACTTAAATTAGTTGTTTTCTTGTGTGGGTAATAACATCATAGTACTCAGGCAAAATAGCTATTTCTACAAATTCTTTTAGTTGAATGGGATTTTAAAAGTATAAAATGATCCAGTAACATTCTCACTGGAAAATTCTGACTGAAACAATAGTCAAATAGGTGGTGTGTCCTACCATGATGCTTGTACTGGCTAAACCATATTTGGCATTTGAAAAGGAAAATTTCAGTATTTACATTTTATTTACACACCAAGTCACCAATTAAGAAAAAAAGAAGTGTTATATAAATAAATTACTAAATCACAGAAAAACTCCATCAACATGAATTGGTTACAATCGGTTAGAAGTAGACTGAAGTAGTATTCCTGGGCCAACTTTGTCTTTTTAAAATCACATTTTTCTATGAATTCATAGGTGTATATGTCCACATACATATGATATGTGAACTCCAAATAGGTAGTCCATTAAACTTCAGTTTATTACCAACAGAAGATAAGTATTTTCTCCCTTCAGTTACAGAGTTGCACTGTATTAAGTGCAAAGACTTACGAACATACTTCATTTACTACACCAATTATTTCCCTTTATTTCAAATGGATAACTTGTAAATGTTGTAAACTTGTTGTAAATGCATAAGCAATTATAGGACTGAGACCTTTTATATTAACTCGGAACAAAGGTATATATTTTTTTCAGAGCCCGGTTTACTGTCTCCATTAAACTTACATGAGCACGTACCCATTAGATATTAGTAACTCCAGTACTGAATTACCGTATTCTCCAGTGCCATCTTCATTTCTGTACTTTCAAACAAAAATACATGCAGTTTAAAATGAACTTTGATTCATCCAACATTACGAATTTAATAGTTGTTTAAGCTTGAGAGAGGCATTTTAAATCTGTTTTAAAGACAGAGCATTATTCAGGAAATCCTAAGGGTTGGGAAGATTCAAGTCCATTGGTGTAAGATACTATCCCTTTGTGCAAATAATATCCATCCAGAGCTGAAAGGGTGTGTTTATATTCACAGCTGTGTCCAACTGTATGGCTGAATTCTGAAGTCGACAGACAAGCAAGGCTTCCTCTAGAAATCGAGGGATTTTTGTCCAAGTACTGAGGAGGAAAACGACATAAGTGAGTACGAAAAGACATATGCCTCGGATATAAACGCTTCTTCACCCTTATCCTGTGCTATGATTATTCAGAGTTTTACCTGTACAGAGGAACAACAGAAAATCTTACAGACTAGGACACTCTCTTTCTCCAAACACTCCTTCACAACCCACAATTAAAGTATTTCCAGTAAATCTGGTGGCAGTGTGCAGCATCAGCCTCCAGCGAAGGCCCCTTCACCCGAACATCAGCATTTTCCCCCGCGCTCGTCCAAAAAGGTTGTTTTTAAAAGCCACTCCAGTTCCGTATGTCCACCTGGAAATCCCTCGCCCCGGCACCGCTTTCCGCAGCGAGTGTTTCAGTTCCTGCGACGCGGCCTCTTTACACCCACAGGGACGGACATGAGCGGTAACAGCAGCTCCAGCGCGTGTCCCAGCTCTGACACGTTACCCGCTGGGGTGGGGGGCACTGCTGCCTTCCTGGGTTCATTTTAAGGCGCCTTTGTAGGTCTGTCTCCTGCGAGGCGGCATTTTGCAGTCCTCCCCACCATCCGTAGGGAAGACAAAAATAAAACCCAAAACGTGTGGTTTTTTCAACGGTCACTTCTTCACAAATCGCTGGCTGCCTTCCTCTCAGCGCAGGCTAAAGCGTAAACTCCGGTCTCGTTCCGCACACCAGAAGGAGAAAGAAAGAAAGAGAAACTCAGGCGGCAGCCGACGGGGTGGGGGAGAGACAGCCAGGCAGCGGAGGCTCAGCTGTGCCCGCCGCCGACAGGCGAGGCGAGGCGAGGCGAGGTGCGGCGCGGCGAGGCAGAGGGAGCCGCTCCAGCTGCGGCGGCGCTGGGAGGGGAGCGGCGCGGTGCCGAGCAGCGCAGTGGCGGCGGCGGAAGCGGCGCTGGTTGAGCAAGGGAGCGAGCGAGGAGGAGGCAGCGGAGGGAAGGGGGAGGCTGTTGGTGTTTGGCGCCGGTGGAGGGAGTCATTCCTGCAGCTGCACTTCCGGTCGGCATTTTGTTCTGAGAGGGAGCGAGAGAGACACACACAGGATCCTTCCCCCTCCTCCTCCTCCTCCCTCTCCTCTTCCCCCTACCCCCCCGCTCGGTACCGACTCACCGTGCCCAAGCTGCCCCATCCCCCGCCCTCCTGCACCCGCACACACGGAGGGAGCGGCGGCGGCGGCGGCGGCCCCTTGGCAGCGCTGCCCCCCCGGCCACCCCCCTGCTCGCCCGCGGCTCGGAGTGTGTCTCGGAACCGGTTCGGCGCGGCCCGGCCCGTGTTGATGTTGTGAAGCAGGCTCAGGGGGAAGGGATTTGTCTCGGCCGCTCACCCCCCGGCTCTACATGTTCGCTGCACTGAGGAGGAGACGGAAGAGGAGCCAGCCCCCCTCCCGGCCCGGATTATTGTTGTTATATTATCTCCCCTCCTCCTCCTGCTCCGCGGCGGCGGCGGCGGCCCAGCGGCGGCGGCGGCGGCTCCTCTGAGGAGGGAGGGGGGCGGATTTCTCTCCCCCTCTCTCGGATTCTCGTTGGATTCAGACGCCGATTTGCTCAGGTAATCCCCCCTCCTTGTCTCCCCTTCCCCTCCCTGCCCTCTCCAGCAGCGGGCCGGGCCTCCCAGCCCAGGCGGCCCAGCGCTGCCGGGAGCGGAGGGGATTAGCTGTTATCCGGGGTATAGGGGAATAAGTGGTAACCGGAGGTGTTTATTTCGCAGCCCCCCTTCCTGCTCGCTCGGGTTTGGCGGAGGAGATTGGTTCCTCCCGGGCTGCCGGGAGGCCCAGGCCCGGTGGAGAGCGCAGGCCCGCCGGCCAGCGCCTTTACTCCAGCTCGGGGATTAGAAAGGCGAAGCGGCTTCTTAGTGACAGGCCTCAACGCGGAGAGGAGCAGGAGGAGGAGGAAACAATACAATTAGCAAATGTGCACTGATCCTTTGCCATATTTACAACTTCACCAGGGCAAGGAAGGAAGGTCCCAGCGCAGACAGCCCTCTGAAGTGAGAAAGGAGTAAGTGGAGCAATAGGGGAAGAGAGACAATGTAAATACCCAGGAACAAAAATACCATCTCTCTTCGCTATTACCTTCTCCTTCTAACCAACTGCGTTTTGAACATTCAAAAGTTCGAATGCATATGGATTTACAAGGTGCAGAGGTTTAATCTCTAAATAATATAGCGATTGATTAGTGTGTTAATCACTTAGTATATTTATAGCATAAAACTAGTGCTTGTGGGATGATTGACACAACACGGACACCTGCAGACCCAGGAAATACAGATAGGCGAGCATATTGTATCAGCTGCTCCACACAATCTCAGTGTCTATGTGCTGTATACATTACAGGAATTTGTACTAAATCCAGAAGAAATACTATTTTGTGCCTCTTAACAAGCAGAAAACGGGAGAGGGATCGTGTGTAAAGTGCTGCGTTTATGACATTTAAGGGGCCAAGGTGAAGATGAGATCTTACGCAAAGTACTTGAGAATCAAACGTAAATTTAATTAAGTGAAAAGTGAGGAATGCTTAAAAAGTGTCATCCTTTCTTGTCAGGCCATATCACTTTGAGATCCTGAGGTTGTTATTGGCTGTTTGTGTCCATGATGTTTGAATATGTAATTAGGTGTCATTTTAACAGGTCAAATGTGTTTTGTAAATGACTGTTGATTAAGTGTCAGGTCTTTATAAATAAATGGTAGCTAATTTACAGTAAAGTAAATCTTGGACTTATGTGTGGCAGGGTTGAGAGTGTTACTAAAAATTGAGGTAGATGTAAAACGGACAGCCTGTGAACTAATAAAAATACTCCTACAGAAATTACATAATTGAGGGAAATTTTAAGATACAAAGTTTCATCTTTCATATAGAAAGGAAATTTGTAATTGGCAAACAAGTATCAACATTACATAATTTGTCTGTTTTTCAGCAGGTTTTTCAGTTGTTCAGGCAGATCTGTTGTAATAGTAAGTGGTTAATGTATCTAATAGAGTAACTTTCTGGTGTATTGTGTTTAGAGTCTTATACTAAAACTCTGCTATCATTGCCTCCGAGTGCCCTGATACATGTTTAAAAGGGTGAAGTTAATATAGCTGTCACGTAGAAGGCATGTTTTTAATGCTGTAAATCCGTGTCGTAGTCAGTAGCGTGTCCGTGATTTGTATTGGTCAGGGAGCAGTTTGAATTTTAAAAAGCCTGAAGATCCTGCTGAGCCCCAATCCCGGCCTCCCTCCCTCCCACTAATCTCCCATTCCTGTCTTTGTGCTGCCTGGTCCTGTTAGACACTGTTTGCAACAGGGCCTCAGGCCTACGTGCGTGGAGAGGAACCATTTACATTTCGAAAAAGCAGCTTTTTATTTTTAAACTTTGTGAATTGCAGAGGGAGCCACTAGTTGTCTCTAACTGTCCCTATCTCAGTTTGTAGTGGCAGAATTGCTGTTTTCTTTTGGTCCGTAGCATGCGTAGAGGCCGAGTGTAACTCTGCTTTACAGGAAAGAAAGGACTGTGCAGAAGTAGTTGTAGTTCTTGGGTAGTTTTCATCATCAGGAAGCGACATTAGCTCTAGCGTTTCTTTCGTAGTCTGTTTCAAACAGCTCTCGTTTTAACAAAAACGGGTTTATTAAGCTAACAGTAGTGGACTTCTCTGACTTATTTTTCATTTAAGGAGGTTTGCTTTAAATATACCAGATATGAGCAGGAAATGAGCTACTGTAGTTATGTAGTTCCTGTCAAGTTTATCTTGCCAGGGTTGTGTTTACGGCGCCTTTTTTTTTTTTAATCGGAAAGCATGCACTTTTCTGGTATGAAAAATAGGCGTATTTATAGAGGGAAATTTAAGATGCTGTCTATTTGTGATTTGTAATAAGTTTTTTCGTTTTGTTCTTCTGAACCATATGTGATTAATCCTGAATTAGTTGCTTTTTCACAGTTTATGTAGTTGTAAATTTATTTGTCTCAGAAAAATATATTTAGCATACAGAAGTATTTAATGTGGAAATGTTTATAAGATCAGTTATTTTTGTTTAGATTGTATTTTTTAAGAGTATGTGTCTGTGTGTGAAGCAGGACTGTGTCACTTTCGTATTACTTTTTCGCTAATGTTAGGAGTTTTTACTGGTCCCCTGTTTATCACAATAGCTAGCTGCTTAAGGACTATGTAGTTATTTTATTCATGTTATAGAAAAAAGAATTAATTATTCTCAAGATGTTAGTTGTAACAATTATTTTAACTGAAAGAAGAGACTACTTTCTTCTTTTTATCTTAAAATAAAAGATACTTTTGACTACCTTGTACATTTTGAATTTGTTTCCTGTGTACAGGTTTTCTTTCTTTTTTTCCCTCTCAACTTCTTAAATGTTTTACCTGAAGTTATTCCAAAAAAAATCTTTCCCTGAAGCCTTTTGCTGTCTTTTAAAGCTGTTCTTATACTTCTGAAAAATAAAACCATAGGAACAGACATACCAGTAAAATAATCTACTTTTTACATTTAAAATTTTTAAATTTTGATTTAGGAGAAACAGAACAGGATCAGAAAAGCAAAATTATATCACTAAAACCCTTTGCAGATCCCTATTCTGCGTAAGAATACAGATACCCCTGTGCAACCTTATTGCATGTGTGAGACTCCATGTACATTAATGTTCATATGACTCTTCTTGCAGAATCAAGGCAATAGGTAGTAATTTCCTTGGGATAGAACCACGGGTTTTTTTGTCGTGTTTATATGATGATTAAGGTAATGCAGCCTTAATCCTAAATGTTTCATGTATGTATTCCTCTACAATATACATAAACTACGTCTTGAAGGATACTAGATGAAAAATAGTCAAAGTGTGAATTGATTTGAGCCAGGGATTGGTATAACAAGTTTCCTATTGCAAATTTCTGTGTGTTCAGCGGCAACTGTGATACTTTTATATGTATATTATATTACAAAGTGTTAAAGACATGATATTGAATTTATATTAACATTGCATAAATATTGCACAAGAAATGTAAAGTTAGTGGATAATTGCTGTAACTAGAAGGAAAAAGAGGTCCTTCTATTCTGAATATCTAGGCCTAGGAAAGAAATTAAGTCTTCAAATTCAGAAATTTATGCTTTCTAGAAATTATTCTAGAAGAGTGTATAACATTCATGAATGTGTGGACACTGACAACAATTATGGGCATACTTCATTGGAAAAATATGAGTAGTGATAGCTTTAGAATTTGGTGTCTGGTAGGTATGAAGTGGGTCATCTAGCGTTAGGGTAACTATTTAGTGTCACAAAATACATCACTAGAAATGTTTAACATTTGAAAAAAATGGCCATTTCAATATAATACTGCTTATTTTCAATCTTGCTTTTCATATGCCTTTATTAGAAGTAGTAGAGGTTAGATTAGCTTCTGATTTTGAATCATGGGCAGTAATGAACACTCAGTTGCACAGAGATACCTACAAGGAAATTGATGATACCTGCGTATTATTGCTAATCACTCTGTACAATCATGATCCTTTTTAATAACCAAAAAAGGTTATTAAAACTTTTGAAATGACAATTGTTAAAGGCTTGTATTCTAAAACTCTTTACTATAATTAATCTATATTTGTGTTTTTATTTTCTTAGTGTTACCAGCATGCTTCTTAGTAGTTGATTCTGACCCCCAAAACACCTGTGAGAGATGTGCTTTATATTGACATCTGCTGCACCCCAGGAGTGAGGAAATTGTGTTTGAGGAGATTGTGCAGGACCTATGATCTGTGTCTCACTTCCCGTCCCTGCTGTTCGCTATGGAAAATCTCACTAGGAAAAGGGAGGGGAGAAAGGATTTTGACCCAACTGTACGTAGAAACTAAAAGGAATTCCAGTCAAATTGAACATGGTTATTGATACTGTACTTGAAGGTGACTACTTGGTTTACATAGATAACTTTGAAAAAACTATAAACATTGAAGACCATTTCTCATGTTAAAGTCAGAAAAAAATCTAGAAAAGTTCATTTTATGGCCTTTAGTATTTGTACCAGTTGGTTTTCAGTGGTTTTCCAGTCAGAGATCTCAAAATTCTTTATATAGGTAGATATTTTAATTCTTCAGATTACTGCTGTGTTTTGATTTGAAGCACTTTGGTTTTTGTAGCAGGGTGTATGTGTAGACATGCAATGCCTTTTAGAGGAACAATGTCAAAAAGTGCTAGGCTGCAAAGTAAGGGACTTGGATAAGGAAACGGCAGACTAAGATTACAGAAGCAAACAAAATCCATCCCCCTTCTCCATATGCTGGGCCTTAAACTACATTATTGTATTCCTCCTTACCCTTGGAGCCCCAATTCAATGCCTCCTACAGTGCATGGGAAATGCCAGCTGACTGGTATACTGTTTTAACCTAATTTATGTATTTGTTTTTCTTTGTCACTCAGTGTGCAGCCTGCTGCGTTATTACCTGCTGTATACATCCATATCTTTCATGAATGCTGAAGTGTTTTCATCTGTTAATTTGTAGGAGTTATCTCAAAATAAAGATCTGCACTTCACAAACATCAGAGAACTTTTTTTATTTGCACATCTGTAAAATATTATTTCCATTTTACAGATCGAAGACTGAAACTGAGTCAAAATAGTGAGTTTTAAAAGTTCTTATAAATCTTGTGTAATTTGACATGCTTTATTCTTCAGATTTTTAGAGTTACTTTACAGCACTTAGTAAGTTCATAAGATTGTTTTCTTTGACTTTATTTGTGGTTGTGAGTGCACTGCATTTCAACATATCAGGCTCATTGTTTCTCATGCTGGATCGCTAAGAAGTATAGAATGGGTTTTTGCTGATGACCTTAAACATCTATGAAGTTTCAACTGTCTTGATCATGCCAATAGCTGGGAAAGAATAGATTTCCCGTCCTGAAAAATTAAGAAGAATCACTCTCCATATTGTGAAGAAACCAAAATCTCTTAAAGTTTATCAGGAAAAACAGAGACAACAACTAGATAATAACGCAAATCCTGCAAGTAATTAAATGGCTTGCCTGCAATATTGGAGACAGAGATTCAGAATGTTACTCTGTTAACTTCCAGCAGGAACTAGCAACCCTGGAGGGTATCGTAAGGATTGGTTATTGGCTGTTATGGGTAAAACTCTGCTTCTTAAATTGATAATTGTTGCAGTTGATGTAAAGTGGTTGAAAGGAAACCTCTGCAGCCTAGTGGTCAGACCATTTCATTGCGATGTCAGTCTGTTGTCCAGCTGCTATATGGCTCTGTTAGGAAAACAACTGTTCTGAGGTGTCGTAATTGCATTCCTAGCCAGAACATTGCTTTTGAGATGTAGGAAGTCCAGGTCCAAATGCCTAATCTGTATCGAGCAGAGAAGTTCTTGAGCTTTTTTCTTTCCATATGGCTTTTTATGTCATATGCTCTAGACATGTCCCAGAGGCTGTAAGTGTATTATGGAACAGGTAGAATAAGTAGTGCTCAGTCTTTTTCTTTTTTCCTTTCTATGTTTACTTGTGATGGAGGTTTTCTGTGAAAATAATTTGGTGGGGTTTTAAATTTTTTTTTTTTTAAAGGAAAGTTGATTTTTATAAATAGCAGTTTACAGCAAAAGATCTGTTGGACAGGAAACTGTTTTTAATCAATTGGATTTATTAACTAGTTTTTATTCACACTCCTTAGTAAAAAAGTGTAATGTCCCACAGAAGGCACCACCTTTTACTCTGTAACTCTGATTTGTTTCGTGACATGTATGTCGTGTGCCATATATGAGGCAGAGATCCTGTGAATGACAAAGAACAGTATATGATCATTTAATTAATGTCTGTCATAATGCACAAGGGACTAAATTGAAGGTGTAAGCAACCATAATTCTGACATTTCTTAATACTTTAATGCTTGGTTTTATAGTACTAACCTTTCTTCTCTCTTTTTTTTTTTTGATATAATGTAATTTATCAAGCTCCTTGAATGTAAACATATGTCTGTGGTAGTGCAAGTCCTACCTCTCATGTTTGAGCTAACAATCTCTCATCTATGTTGACCAGGTACTTGGAAAGGGTGAAGTTACAAATACTTTGTCTCTGAAATTTTGTTTTCAAGTCTTAGGTCTTAGTCCCCCTTTCTTGCATGTTATTTTCCATTCAGATATGTTGCTTTCTCTTTTTCTTCAGGTATGCTTGCTCAATATTAAGGATGGGGGGAAAAATTTAGAGAGCCCTCATTAGATGCTACGTACAGCAACTATCTTAGCACCGGTAGAAAAAATAATCTGGAACCTACTTTTTGTAGTCTAAAAGCTGGGAAAATGTCAATAAAACTCTAATAAGACTATGGCAAGAACTCATGGGGAGTGCTTTGTGGAGATTTAAAATCAGTTTAACTTTGATTTATTTTTTTTTTCCCCTGAAGGGAAAATTAAAAATCTGCCTGATGATTTGTTTGCTAAATTTCTAGTTCAAACTGAGGAGATATAATTGTTTTTTACTACGTGGATGCTAGGTTTTCCTTTTTTTTTTCTTTTTTTTTTCTTTTTTAAATAATGGGAAATGGATTTTCTTCTACTAGCATGCTCAGTGATGATTGGTTCTTCCTGGCAGTTTCCTTAAAAACTCATGTTGAGGCATAACCTGTAACATAAAAAAATTTCATTGTATCCTATTAAAATTTGACAGTTACAAGGAATTGAAACATTGCTTAACAGAGTTACTAGTTGACTTTAAGAATGCACGTTTCTCCCTGCTTGTTTTGTATAGGTAGGACTGGTAGTGACTCCTCTCAGTTTCCTGACACTTACTATTTAAAGGCACTGATTTTGCTTCTGACTTTGCCAAGCTTCAGTCATTTGGGTCGAAATCTTCCATGCTGGGTGATTGCCCTTTATTGACTGAATCTTTTAATAAAGCTTAAAGCCAGAATAGTTCACTAGCTCCTAAGGGTCATGCTAGAGAAAAAAAAATGTTTAAAAATGATTTCTGACTTTTTCTTCAAGTAATTGGAACACCCTCATTCTTTGGGAAACGAATTTAAAATTTGAGAGTGAGGTGAGGTTTTGCATTAGGGATGTGCATTTTGTTGCCATTCGAAAACCTGCCCAAAAATTGGGCAAGTTACTAGTGTCTGAAAAATCAGCTGACTTCTCTGATTGTAGGCATTAATGTTGAAAAATTTTGTGTGCATAACAGGACTTTCCTAATAAGTCCAGTTTTAAGCAGTGAGATGTGGTACTGACTCTTAATTTTCTAGTGTCCATTCCCTGCTTATCCACAGTGCTGATTCGTTTGAATGTGGAAAAGATAAGAATTGAGGTTGCAGGTGGCTGGAAAGGTGAACACATGGAGGAGAAAAGTGGTAGACCGGAACCAGACTTACACAGGATGGGGAGGGAATGGGAGTTTGAAGGGCAGGAATCGGGAGGAGGGTAGGAGCTTAGAGTTCCTGGGGAAGTAATGACTGGACTATGAGGACTGGATAAAGTAGAGGGTGGGACAGATACTAGTGTCCTTAATAAAGATACAGGAAGAGCTGTGAAACAGCCTTAGGAAGAAGCCGAGGCTGAAGGGTGCTTTGGAATTGGGTGTACAGTCAAGGGAAACAGTTCAGGGAAGGGAATGGGTGGGAAGTATGTACTGAGAGAGGCCAGAGAGGGGAAGAAGAACAAATTGCCTGAGAAGCCAGAAGTACAAAACGAGGATTGGCTGGGCAAAGGAGCATTATTTCACACACAGGAATTCATTGTTTGAATTGTCTTTTTTTTTTTTTTTTTTTTTTTTTTAAACTGAGGAAATCACATAGTGAAAAAAAAGAGCTCAGAAATGTGTAGTACTTCTTGTAAGAGCAAACGACAGGGAATTCTGTAGTTCAGATTACCTGTGTAGTCTGCATTTGGCATCTTTGTGAATGCATTGTGGTAGTCTTTAAGTCTATCATCACTTTTCTTTCTTATGACAAGATGCCTATTTCACTGTGTGGAATGAATGTAGCCTCCTTAATGGAGTTGTGTTGGTTTTTTAAAAAAAAAAACAAACCACAACGGGTTATCTTAATGTCTCCTAGGATTGGCCTTAGATATTGTTGATTCTGCCTTAGGGAAAGGGATAGACTTTTGAGATTGCTTCCAGTCCTGTCTTTTATGATTAAGTATTTTGGTTTCTTTGGTGTTCAGTGTGTAGTCCTTTGCCTTAATCACTTCACATCGTTAGGCCCTGCTCCAGAGATAGAGTTCTAATTTCCTCATGGGCTTTTCTGTGACATGTATTGTAATATTGGAATGCTTCACAAATAGTTATTTTTTAAAATGTTTTTGAGGAGAGTATGTAATCGTGCAAGTTGGGAACTGAGTTGCAAAAGTTCGTCTTTATAACTTTGGAAGTCTTAACTGGAGCAACTGTAGGACCTGACTTTTAAATTAACTTGAATTTTTTTGCATCATAACGTGTGTGATAACATTAGAACAGATTTTTTAATTTTGGTTACAAATATTGACTAATCAGTGCTCCTTCAAATTAGGCTTTGGAGCACAGGAAAAAAGGAACACAGAAATATTTACCATTAGTAATAGAAATAGAATGAGATTCCCAAGAGTGGCATTTTTCTGTTTCCTGCTATCTGATCTGCAGCCTCTTTCCGTTCACACTTCTCTTTCATTTTTACTTGAAATTGAAGAGTCATGTATACAACAGGCCTTACGGCCTTATGAATAGCCTCTGATTCATTTCCAGAGCAGATCCTGCTGTAAGCTGAATGAAGATTGGGTCCAGGGGTGGGAGGGGGATGATACACAATTATATAATCCAAGGACTGTGTCAGAATTCTTGAGCTCAAGGGGCGTTTATTAACTTTTGATTGACTTTGCAAATGTGATCTTTCAGCCTGGGGTGTGGGATTTCCTGGTAGAAATCTAGAAAGCTTTGAGTTGATACACAGAAAAAGTAATGTTTGAGTATTTGTTGATGTCAACTTTTCTGTGCTGAGTGTTCTGTTTTAGAGGGGTTTTTAAAGTCATATTGTCAACATTTTTAATGACACAAATTTTAACATATGGAAATGCATTTAGTATAATACCTTTTTAAGCATTGCCTTGTAAACCAGCTGTCACAATGCAGTAAGTAAAATTTTTAGTCTTGATTTCTACATCATAAAAAGGAATTAGAGTGAGATCAAAAGGGTCTTTGTTGTTATGATACTGCTTTTGAACAGGTCAGCCCTTGAGTGTCAATCAAAATTTTGAAATATGTGAGCGTGCAAAATGGAACTCGCAACTCCTGTGGTGCTGAGTAAGGGATCCATATTGGTTAGGCAATAGAAAACATTGGAGAGATTTTTACCTCCTGAAAGAGAGTTTAAATCAATTTATTTGATAATCATATTCTCTCTTACAGGCTTTTTCCCTGTTCTAACTAATTGTCTTTGCACTGTGATGTAGTACTCCTTCGACAACAGGAGAAGGGAATGCTCACTACCGCATAAAATCTTAGAGCTATTTGAAGACTCTAATGGATAGTGACAAATGCATGTTTGAACCTCCTACTACTGAGGAGGATTTTAGAATCTGTGCGTCTGATATCCTGAGCAAGTGCTCTTCTTCTGTCCTGAGATTTTGAATGAAGGGTTGGAGGCGGTGTCTAGTATGCCGTGCGAAGTAATCAGTTTTGTATGTTAGGCATGTTCAAAACGTCTACGACTGGACTTTCCTACTCTGAAGATCTTGCCCAGGCTTAGGTGTAAAACAGGTGTTGAGCTGCTTAGTTCTGCAAAAATGATGGCAGTTTTGACACACACTGAAGCAAAGCTGTAAGTGAACTGTACTGGTGATAATTTAGGTGACTAATGGCTTAGAGAGTTGTAGGAACACACTGTGCCCTCTAGGGTCACTATTATAAAAGATTAGAGTTATGGGTCTGCATATTTA
The DNA here is from genome assembly GCF_964195595.1 of Calonectris borealis. Lineage (NCBI taxonomy): Eukaryota > Metazoa > Chordata > Aves > Procellariiformes > Procellariidae > Calonectris > Calonectris borealis. The sequence continues at coordinate 73,291,272 of NC_134352.1, read as the reverse complement.
TCAGTGGAGTAATTCCCTCTGGTTCTATCTAGCATGATGTAAAGTTTAGTCATGTTATTTACAGGAATAGATAATTTATTTTTACCATGCAAAATATCATTAAAATATTTGAGGAATTGCAATAAAAAAAAGGCATGGTTTAAAAACTTTTGTTTGTAATTCTCTAAATAGCATTACATGAACAAGCCATCATAATACTGGAAGGTAAACATTCTCAGTTTTCACATCATACTGCAATGTTAGCCTGCAACCTGGAGAAAGAATAATGAAAGCTACTTATTTAATTTAGTGCCATGTTAAATGATTATATTGAATTAGTACAACAGGAATTCTCTCTTTTTCTGTAAATCTTTGTGTTTATTCCTGACAAATCCTTTTTCTAGGCTCAAAGTAGACATATGATGTCATGGGATTAAGCAAATTCTTAATCACATCTTGATAAATAATTAGCCAATGAAGTCTTATAAAAAACTCTGTAGATGGACTTCTGAGGATTCGACGTAACTTGTTAAGTCCTGATAATTTGAAGTTATTGCATGCTCAGCTACAGTGAATGTTCAATTGTGTATATGTAGCCTGTGGCAATTGCACATAACTTCATTTAATTTAACCCTGTTTCATTGCTGGCTAAGGAAGGTTGAATTAGTTTGCATTTTTCATGGGCTGAGTGTATATGCACAGTTATGGAAAGTCAGCTGATGCACAGAAACTTGAGAGTCTGGGCTAATCAACTTGCCCAAATGTGACTGACAGTCCATGTAACCCTATGTGAATTTTGGGAGAGAACAGTATTTGACTGAAACAAAACTGTTGAAGGTCTTCTGCCTGCACCTAATTACTGATAGAGGTGTAAATTTGAACAAGTGTTTTGGCAAAGACAGTAAAAATGGGTGCAATATCTCATTGTAAAATACACTGATTTTGAAATCCTGTAAGAATAATCATGAAGCTTGTTATAGATATAAGCAGATAACTATTTTAAACAAGAACAGAAAAACCTCATCCATTTTATGATGATGAAGCTTACATGCTTATGCTATTTTGTAATGAAAAACAAACCAAAATTAGAAGATAAACGTACTTTAGTTTTAAAGGTGACCCTATAGAAATAGCATCAGTTACCAAAGACATTAAATCAGATGTACAGAACTTAGAGGTTTTATTAGTAAAATGACATTCACCTTGATAGAAAGAATTCAGTTTAGTTTCATGTATATGATTATAATGAATAAATATTCTGCAAATCAAGTTGCATACAGGTTCATTAATGGGATTGTGTGTCACATAATACTACTGCGAATGGATTGCCTTCAGTGGATTTACACAGGTATAATTACTTGAAATTGATAGATATCAACATATTTGCTTCCTGAAATATGTTAGAATTTCAGTTGGACTTTAAATAGCTTAGTCCCTAAATGTTAGGGTAGTCAAATACAGTAAAATGTTTATTCACTGAACTCAATGGTTATAGTAATAGTCTCGGTGCACACAAGACTATTTAAGAAGCATTTCTTTAAATAATATACAATAATTTTATAGATTAGATTTACCCTATTAAGACCAACAGTAGCTTTAATAAATCTGTTTTAGTTACTTAGTGTTATTCTGTGGTTAATTTGGATTTTTTCATAATCATTGTTAAGCATTTTATAAATCTTTGTAAGTTAAAGATGTTTGTATTTTGGAGGGATGGGATGGGGATGAGTTGTGGCCTGGAGTGCTAATTGCTAAGATGTAGTGGTAGGCTCCCACTTGTGATTTCTTTGCAATAACTTTCTGAACTCTGAACATAGTCTAATAAATTCAACACTCGTGTACCTTACTAACATACTCATCAGTGGTATGTTAATGAAGATGTTAATTAGCTTCAGATAACTTGAAAGATTTTTTTATAATCACCTGTGTAAAAGGCTTATATATATGATTGGGTAATAACTCAGATACTTATCCACTGAAAAGCACAGAGTTATGTTTGAAAATTTGCCTTAAAATTTTTCAGAAATGGGAAATACCTGCTTGACAGCCAGTGTCTTAGAAGGTCTAGAAGAGGATGTTTGCTGTGAGTAAATAGTAGGAATAATTAGCAGTGGGGGGAGCTCAAGTTCCTTGTAGTATGAACCTGGAAAACACAAATGTACATGAATATTGGATTATGTGAGATAGCAGATTAGTACTATACAGAATACTACTGTCAGTATAAATTTATGTCTCAGACATAAATATTATCATGTGTGCCAAAGCATGCAGACAATAATGTCAAACATGTGGCCTGGGAAGGCCACTTGTGGTTCTGCAAGCTCTAATTTATGGTTTCCCATGGCAACTGTTAAAGAGAAAACAGGATTATGAATTGAGATGTGTCCCTGGATCATGTCCTGTGAGTTTAATGTGAAGAGTTTAAGTAATTTTTTTCAGAGGTAAATAGCCTGTTGCCACAGGAACAGATCTTTTCCTTGTTGCTGCTACTTAGCTGCTCTCCTCTCAGTTGTGTGTTTTATCACAGAGGTTGGTGGTAAGTTAGTGATTACACTAGTGGAAAACAGGACAGAAACTCAGTTGTTTGACAGCCTGGGTGAATAACTAACAAAGGACAGTGTCCCTACCTGTATAGGTGCCTCAGCATCCAATGTAAAAAGGAAAGACTGAGAACTAGCTACTCCTTATTGCTACTTTAGTGTATATGTCAGCCTTGATGCAAGTTTAAGGTAGTTAAGGCCTGATCCATTTCAGTTGCTTCTGGTTTCTGTTCAAATGGCATGTGAATGAAACTGGAAGGCTATCATGCCTCATTTTTAATGTTTCTGTATTGCCAGAATATTCCCATAAAGATGTGTAGCCTCTGGGTCTCCTTTGTGCTAAATTTCCAGTTTGGAAAAAAAGCAAATTGATTCTATTCCTTCTACAATAGCAAAGCTGCAGAGAACTGAGAATCTTCTCCAAAATGGACCTGTGGCTTGTGAAATAATGTTATTGTTTCACACTAGGGAGATTGAACTACCTCTAAAAGGTGGGTGTGATCACCTGCATCTCAAGGAAGACTAAAAAGGTCAGTTTTAGTTTCCCCTCAGAGGTACTGCCCTACAAATACGTATTTATAGCAGTGCTGTGGTTTACATCTTACTTTGTACATAACCATTTTCATTCATCAGTGAATTACGGTAGGCAAACAGCTGTAACTACGTTTTTCTCATAATGGGGTGACTTGAAATACATAGCACACTTATTTTAGGATATTTTTAAATGTTTGGTTTTTAAGTAATTAAAAGATATAGTAATGATAATCCAATTTCATTGGGGTTTTTATGTTTTTTCAACATAGGTAAAACTCTTTGTGACACTTCAAATATAACTTACCTGCATTTTAAAATCCATCCCCTTGCTAGAAAACAGGATTACTTCATTGCTGAAGTAAACAGCAACAACATTGTTGCAGTTCAACAAGTTATGAAAATAAAGTGCTCAGTATGCAATTGTGTAAATTCTGTTAAAAAATTAAGCATGACTGAGTAATCTAGTCTTTGGTTTATTTATTAATTTTATTTATCTGCATGGTCAATTGTGGTTGTTCGTGTGTCTGTAGGATAGGGGCCGCAGTTCACCTTTGCCTTAGCAACAGCCGAGACTATAGTGCTGTCTGAATTCTGTAGTAGAAAGCTTTGTATTAAAGTCTCAGAGAAATTGAGGGCTATAATTAGCCCTCTCTTCCATAGTAGTGAGGTTTAGATCCTTAAGAAAAGAAGATGGTCGTCATTTGGAATGAAGTGCCTGGAGAATAAAGTACATAGAGGAGAAGCAGAACATCTGTGGGTTGGATACCGGCAGGCATGGAAGGATTCAGTGTGGATTGTCTTGGCATGATCTGTAAGGACCAATCTAACCTTCATGGAGCAGTTCTTGGCCTTCTCCATATGCCCATAACATAGTCAACTTGGCAGTTCAGTCAGTGACTTGGAACTCTGTCCCTGGCCTAAGACATGCTTCTCCTTTTTTTTTAGCATATCTGTTTAGGATTTAGACATGTATTTATAGGATGCACACGGATTTTTATTTAATCAATAAAATGATATCTGCAATGCATAGAAATAAAGTTCACAAATGGAGAATGCAATTTTTGCTGTTTCAGTCATTAATTGATGACCAACTTTCTCATATTGGAAGGTGTGACTGACTTATATAAATAATGAAAAAATATTTGTCATATATATTAATGAATAGAGAAGGAGTAGCAGTGCATTTATCCTCTCTGAGATTTTACCAGTCACTTCTTTGAAGAAGTATTTAAGAGCACCTTTTTCTTTTACGACGTAGGTTTTTTGCCATGGTTTTTTATTTGTCAACCTCATTATCTCCTTGCTTTTGTAAGTAAGAGCTTGTATATGTGACATAACTAGAACATATTTTCTGGAAAGGCCACGTGAATACTTCAGTAACCGAAGGAAACAGTCTTAACTAAACCAAAACAAGCTGCTCTTATACCGAGACTTAGATTTCTGCAGTTCTTTGATGTTAGTTTAAATATCCTACTTTTTTAAAAAGTGGAATCCTTTTTCATTAGTAAAGGCTTGCTCATCTTTCTCCCTTCCCACCCTCGCCCACCCCAATTTTGAAATTGGCTGTTTAATCACTCTTGTAAGCCAGTGAAGAAGCCACATAAGGAAAGACCACTCTGGGGGTAGAGGAAAATAAAAATCTTTCTTGTTCTGTTTTACTTTGGAGCATTGACAGAAGAGGTTGGGTGGATGGAGTATGCATGAGGCTGTCTTTCTCTGGTTTGTTCGTTATAACAAATTAGCAAATGAGAGCTTTGAAAGTGTGTGATGTGAGCAAGATGGAAAGGCTTTAGTTGCTTTCTCACCTTGCAGAATATGAACAGATGTATTTTGGCTTGGGTGAGTTGGGTAGGTTTGTGGGACAAAACTTGATTTCTGAGGGTTTTCTGAGGGGACATGTTTGTTGACTTGCAATAATTTCATCATTTGTTTTACAGTATTGCAGTGCTTGATTAAAAGTATTTATAAATGATTTAGGAATACTGACTTTCAAAGTGTGTTACTAAAATAGATCCTGAGAAATGTTTTGGCTGATTGGAAGATTTCAGTATAATAGAACAGATAACTCTGTATGGATCTTTTTTTTTTAATATACTTCTTATTTCCTTGGCTTTTGGGGAAATATGGATTAGCATATATGAATATGTTGTCTTGTTTGCTTACTTGTATTTAGTTTTAGCAGTAATATGAACTAGGGTAAACTTTCTGTATGGTATGTTGTACAGTTTTTGATAACACTCTACTCCAAAGCAAAATAAAAACACTGTATAGCATATCTGATGAAATTTCTGGAAAAGTTATGTCAGTAAAAATACTTAGATTGACATTTGAAAACAAAATAGTAATATTTGTGGGGAAAAAATCAAATCAAAATGTACTAGACCTGCAATTAGAATGTAAATGAAGTGTTTTATTTTAGAAATCTTGTAATGGTATAAAGCTGAAACACCTCAGTTCTGTTATTTAAAAAAAAGTATATTTAAATGGAAGCATTTTCTAAGCTATGTCCTATTTGACAATTGACAGTTTTCAGTGAAACATTCTAATTTAAAAAATTCTCATTCAGTTTAGTGGACAGCTGTCTGGGAGAGAGGATCTGCATAAATCCTTTCTTTCTAGCCATTAATGGTGAGGAAAGATTTTCACCAGTGTCCCTCCCCTGTACTTTATTTGTAGGGGTATTATATGCTGTAATATAATCTGAATAACATTCTTAAATTTCTGGCTATCAAATGATTTCTCTTTCTGTGCATGTATAAGATAGTAGCTGTAAGATCTCTTCCAGATCTTGCACATGCTTCTTGCTTTTCCTGTTATTTTCTAGATTCTGTCACAGTCCACTTCAGAGAGCCTTAGACAGCTTTGATCTCATGGATTATTTGAAATTTTGCTAAATAGGCAGTTTTACTAAGAAGTTACAGGAGCTGGCTAGGACTTCTGGAGGTAGTTCAGTTGTCTTGGTGCTAATGTGGATTTTTTTGATATTTCTTTAGCAAACAAAAATTCTCTGTTTACCAGATACGAGTTTAGAAAATGCAAGACACTGAGGGCTAACGTGTCTATAGTTCAGTTTGTCACTTCTCATCCATAACCCTGTCTACCGTGCTTTTTTTGTCAGGTTCATATGACAGGACAATGGTCACATGGTTGTACAGCTTCCCATCTTCAAGACTGCTACATCTAAATTTCCCTAAACTTAAAAAAAATACTGTATGTGCAGTGATTATTTTAAGGCCAGCTGGGGAAATTACAGTAGTCAATGAAGTATAACTTTATAGCTGAATTTTCTAATTTCTTGTACTATAAAATTGGCAGTTTAGTTATACAAGTTTGACAACGTAGTACTGGGGGAGCATAAAGACCATTAATACAAGCTTTTGTGGATAATGTGAAATTGTTAATATCTCTTTTCAGAGTGGGAGCTTATTAGGAGTGACCATGCTTAGTCAGTGCATACCCTGTTTTAAATTATTGAATAGTTACTTTGTTTAGTCAGTTTATTTGCCTGAACAGTAATACTTTCTCCACAATAGGTAGAGCAGGAGTTTTGAAAGTTCAGAACTGTTGTGTTGTAGTGAGAAATAGTTGATATACAGGGCCATGATCTTCTGACTCTCTAGAACTAGAAAAGTAAGAAAAAATGCTTTTATTCAAAATTGACAAATAAAACCTCTCTATCCAGTTTTATTTACTTTTTGTGGTAAGAACTCTCCTTAACACTGCAGTTTAATTTACTGAAAGGACTGTGAAAAGGACTGTCTCTAAAAAGTAGATTAAAAATCTATGATAGTGCTGTTGCACGCAGTTATTACATATTGGCCGAAGAGTCCATTCTGGATTATATATTTCCCCTTTCCCTTGTTTTGTGTTTGAGGTAGAAAATGTAGGGTTTTGTGTTTGTTTGTTTTAAATCATATTACCAAATAAATTGTCATATTCAAGAGTTTAACTGAGAAGAACACTAATGGTACCTGAAATGCTCTAACAATTTTCTAGTTTTACAGTGTTTCTTCTCTTAAACCTCATTTTGATATTGCTTGTCCAGCCACGCCCATAACTACAGCTTTAATTTGCCTAAACTAAAATAGTTGTTAATTTAAGTACTGTTACTGGGGAAGTGTTACTGGCCAGAAATTTTTGTGATGGACTTGATAGTATTAATCCTGCTTGTGTTATCTGTCTGAGTGTGTGTCTATATATAATACAAAAGAGAACTGACAAATGTATAATTTGAAAAACAATTTGATTATCAGGCAGAAAAAAACCCAACTGGCAGGCAGTCGAGCTGTGGCTCTTAACAAAAAATGTCCCTTCCGATTCCTAAAAAATAGCCATTCAGAATATTTGATTATTTCAGTATGATGTCAGTTGCCTTTCAGTCTGTTTTCTGGAACTATAGAGGACATGTCTCAGTGTGTTGGAAATGAATTTTTTTTTTCCTCATAAGGGTTTGTCTATCTAACTAAATGTATTAAACCACTGAGATAGTATGAGACCAGACTTTAATATTAACACTAATCACGTTACTCTTCTCTGTACATCAGGTTACCTGTGTAGTATAATTTCTTAGCTTTTCAAGTTCCTAGCTTGAAGAGCAAGCGGGTAAAACATGGTAAGATGATGTAGAAGGTGGTATTATTATAAAAGGGAAAAACCCAAAGCTTTGCAACTTTTAAAGTTTCCAGCACCTTATCAGCAGAGGGCATTTCTGCACCCTTTGTCTAGCCAGGTGTCATACACAACTTACACAGCCTGTGCCTTATGACTCTTGAAATTGGATGACTGATACTAAATTGTTAAGAAATGCCTATTTCCACCTGTGAGAGATCTTGGTCGCATTGTCGCAGAAATCCTGACAATTAGATAGCACCTTTTTTTTAAGTTAACCACTAGAATTACAATACACTGGTTTTGGGGAATGGTGTACAACTGATATCTTTAAAGAATGTGTTCTTACAGTCTGTTGGTTAAGCTTTGCCTTAACCGTATATTTTGAATTTAACTTTGGATCTGCCATTTCCTTAGTAGGCTCACTGAATTCCGGTATAAGGTTATACCTTAGACAAATTATACCTTGATCTCCAAACGGTTGGTGGTACTTGATTGAGGCAGTGTCAAAGATTCTCTCAGTTTCTACAGCCAAAGACTGACTTACAATGCTTACTCATAATTTCTCAGAAGCACCAGGTGCTGGAACATGCAGGCTGAAACTGGTAAAAGTGAGGGAAATCTTTCTTAGCTGACCTAAGCAATGAAATTGTTTTTCAGAGGGATTAAAACCACAAACAAGTGTTATAAGTTTAAGAATTAACTGAAAAAAATAATGAAAAGCTTTTGGATAAGAAGGGTGTTTTCCTTTTTGTTGAGCATTACCTAACATGGGATCTATTCTTAATTGAACTCTGTTGCTAGTGGAGCTGCATCTGACTGTGAATAGCATAAAAGCTGACATGGCCTGTGATTCTTACTGTTCAGGAAAGAAAAAATAGTAGAGAAAAATATTGCACCTGAAAATATTATAGTGTTAAAAATTCAAAGTGCATTCAGTAACAGCAAAATACTGGAAGCGATTCTTAAAGCAGTGTTCTCCTGACCCAATTTTTTTGCTTCTCTGATTTCTACTATCCTTGTTTTTTAAATCCTTTTCAAGTTTACTCCTGCAAAGATCTCCATATGACCAAGGAATTGCAGAAACCATTCTCTTGCACAAGTATTGCAAAACTTCCAGTGACCTAAGCGAGTTTCTATAGATCAGTTCATACCTCAGCAGCTTCCATCCCATACAGAAGGCTGAAGTATGCTTCCCCCATCATATGAGAGTGATGAAATACCAGTGGTACAGTGGTGGTCACTTTTTTTAAACCTCTCTTTTCCCTATTGTGTGTCTTCTTAACAGTACAACAAAAATACTGTGAATGCCTACATTAGCACAAAGTATAGTAACTGCATCAAACTGAGGCCAACTATTTTCTTTAGCGTTCCTCTGTATTCAGCAGACAGCTTGACCTCCAACTCCAAATTTTTTTTCATATTTTGATACTACTACTTTCAGATTGCACATGTTGTGTTCAAAATTATCCCTTTATAATCAAGAGGAAGAAAAGCAACAAAACCGTATCAGAAGTTACGGACTTTGAAAGTGCTTATTCTCAGTAAATTTTATCATACGTTTAGTTTTGTGATGTCAATTTCCAAAAAGATGGAAAGGAGAGAGGTATAAGGATGATGTCATTGTACAAGCCTTATTCCTTGTTCACGGAATTGAAGCATAAGACCTTTTTGCTAAAGGCTGGAAATAACTACCTGCAGTTTAACAGACAAGTGCCTCTCCCTGTCCACCACATCTTATATTGATCACGCATCTTTGTCTACCACTTTCTAAAACTCAGACAACTTTCTGCTCCTTGACAGGCCAGTGAACAAGTCTGCAGGACCCATAAATATTTCTGAGAAATATTGCTACTCAAGCCCAGGCTTTACTTGCCTCTTCAAAAATGTGCTACTTATTTTCTAGTATTTACTAGTACTGTTATTTGTGAATCATAAATCATCTTGGGTCACTAACCTTTTGAAGAGGATTACCCTACAGTGTTGGAGGCATTGCCAAAATATTGCTGAAGTTTCACCCAGAAGCTGTTACTGCTTTGAAGGCATGTATGCATAATTTGGAGTTGGAGGTCAGGCTGTCCACTGAATAGAATTCAAGTTAGAGAAGAGCTTGCCCTTATTAGCTGAAATCGGAACCTGAACAAAATAAGCCATTTTCAGTGGACAGTGAGGATTAAATTCGAAGTATGCTATATATTCATGAGTGCCCTCTACACAATGTTACGTAATGGGTTAACTATCTACATCTATACAGATGTTTTAGATCTCAGCTGTGAGTTGCTTTCAGTCAGTCTATTCAGTAGACCAAAACTTCCTTCCAATGAACTGCTAGGGGTTTGTTGGCAAGTGAAACATTAGATGGAGTTTGAGTTAGTTTGGTTGTCTGGAGACCATCATGGGTAATTCTTGTACAGTATAAAACCAGAAATTGTGGTAATCTTGCTGACTTCGCAGTCTACAGTAGTAGTAACTTGGTTAAGTCTTAGGTGTTTTTCTCTACAGTAGTACCAGTGAAAATGGCCAGAGCTTGCCGGTGTTGTTGTGCTGCTGTGTTGCAGAACAGTGTAATTCGTGGATTCTGCAGAACAGCATGATAGAAATTCTTCAATGACCTAAGTCTATTTGAATAGCGGATGTTATAGTGATTGTATGTCTCTATTTTGATGTGGATATAGTATACGGTGCTATTTTAAATCCAGCTTATTTTACATTGTTTTTGCACATGATTTTTGACATATTGATGGTTATCATTATATAATTATCCTGCCAGAGATACAGATAATGCTAGGATTGTACTAGAGTAGCTGAAAGCTTTTGTCAGGTGTGTGGGACCATGTAGGATGTTTGGCAGCAGACTGAACATTGGGATGTGAGTGTTTGAAGTGACCATGTTCCCCATATAGACCAACTCTTGATAAGATAGTAGCAACAGGTGAAACAAAAAATTACCTGCCTTAGATCACCAGATAGTCTCAGTAGTACTTAGAGATAAGAGGCCTTTCATTAGAGAGTCATTTGCATCATTGGTCAAGTTGCATGACCTTTCTCTGTGTTGGTTTTTGTTTGCCTTTTTTTCCCCCCCCCCCATTCTTTTCAGCTTTTTGCCCATATATATCTGGGGTCAGGTACACATCTCAGGTTTAAATTATTACTGTATAATAGTTAAGAATTTGGAAATATTGGCAGACTGGACAGAAGAATTCAGCACATCCGTGCTCTCAAAGATTACATCACTTTCTCACCACTGTTTCTACTAATACTTATATTGATACACTAGTGTTGATATCCTCTCCTGAGGGAGCAAAAGGAGCAGGCTTAATCCCAGTTTTTCTTGACATTTCTGTAGTAATAGTTTCTCTTGATCTTTGCATGAAGCAGTGGGGACAGCATAGAAGGAAACCTGGCTAATGAATAGAACTGAGAGAAAAGGAAAGCAGTAAGACTTAGAATAATTGAATTTGAGGAAAGATTTTTGCAAAACAGTATTTTCAAAGAGTTGCCAGTAGCAACAGTAGTAGGAAAGGAGGCATACTTGGTTTTGCTTTAGCAGTTAAAAATACACAGAAGGAGGCAAAGTGAGATAAAGAAACGATTAGTGCCTTTCTCCTGTTTCTCAATCCAGCTCTTAATTGCATTAGAAATTTAAAATATAGATTTCTTCTTGAGTACCCCCTTTCAGCATAAGATTAGGTCATCTCATTCTTACCCTTCTATTTGTGTACTATATTGTCCTTTCTCGTTGAAATGAATAATGAATCAGAGACAGTGCTGTGAGAGCAGTAGCTTTCAGTGGCAGTAAGCCACTGAAACAGTTCAGCTGTTGCATGGAACTTTATTCTGCGCTTTGTGTCAGCACCTTTAGCTCTACAACTTTCACTCAGCATCTCTGATTCTCAGGTTGTCCTGCATTTATTGTTTTGTGTATTAATTTCTATTTACTATTCCTGTTTCCTGATGCGTTAATTTAGAGAAAGTCATGGGACTAACTTTCATGAACTGATCATGCTACTTCTTGCTCCAGTTTTTCTGTTTATGTACACAATAGAGGAAGCCGTTTAAATTCATTTATATTGTGAATGGTCTAAATTAAAAATAGATGAATAACAGTGGGGTGATTCAGACTCCTGCTTCTGTGTCTTTAATCCAAACTTACAATGTGAAACACATATTTTGATAAAATTACCACGCTAATGCAAAAGTAAATGAAACGGGAAGCTTCCTGATGTATAAAGCATATGCTTTCTAGGGCTAAACTTCCATTGTCAAAGTATGATAGCATAATGTTTTTGTATATTTACGGAGGCGTATTTGCACTTTTACTATATATCAGTTTCAAAGCTGCAGGAAGTCACATGCAGTTACCATAGCCCAGCTCATGCACAATAGCCTCTCGAAGAACCCAAAGCCAGAATATTGACAATATATGAATAGAGGAAATCTTGATGACCACAGTTCTTGTACTGAACTAAATTAAAACTCATCCAGCAATTCATCAGGAAAATAATAAAATCCATTCCTGAAATAAGCAGTTTTCAAAAGTGATGAAAAAGTAGCTCATTACCTCAGCTGTGTGACTGCCTTCTAAACCAGAAGTTGCAGTAACCTTTCAGTCTCAGGAAAGATGGGATAATTTGTGGGTACATAAAGTAGGTAAATACAGTTATGTTTACAAGTTTATATAAATAAAGTGTACAAGCTGTACCTTGTGTATGACAATCAGCAAGTGTTCTGTGCTTTTCAAGGAGAATATTGTTCAAAAGAGATTTCAGGGTGGAGAACGCAAAGAACTTGTGGTGAATCTAGGAAATGTACTTCATATACAGAAGACAGAACAAAGCATTTGACTGTTAGTGTGAAAGGAGCAAATGGTAGAGGGAGCTGGCCTTATTGACAGCGTGGAGGAGGTGGAATGAAGTGTGATGTGAGACAAAGTCTGTAAGTGATATATAACATCAAGTGGAAAAAACTATGCAAAGTCTTGCAGATGTAACATTGTGGGGTAGAGACGGAAGCTGGTTGGAGATACAAGATGAACAGGTGGACTCAGAATGCCCTAAGACAGTTGTAACAATGAAGTATGCTGTGGGCCATGAAGACAAAATCAGTCTGAAACCAGAATGTAAACAGCACGATCAGGTAGAAAAAAAAAGACGCTGACAAGCTGGAGTGAGTGTGGCAGAGGGCCACTGAGATGGTCAGGGGGCTGGAGCATGAAATGTAGGAGAATCTGAGGTAGCTGGGTTTGTTTACTCTGGTGAAGAGAAGCTAAGAGGGATTGAAATGCTGTCTTTAGCTAGCTAATGAGTGTTTATATAGAACACAAGACAAGCTCCTCTGAGGTGCACAACAAAAGAAGCAAGAGCTGCTGTTGCAATAAAGAAAATACTGATTGCCTGTAATGGGGAAAAAATTCACAGTGAATCTCCATCCTTGGAAGTATTCAGAACTGGGAACGCCCTCGGTAGCCTGATGTGACTTTGAAGTTGCTCCTACTTGCAGCAGAGGATTGGTCCAGAGGTCCCTCTAAGCCTACATAGATGTATGATTTTGTGGCAACTTCTGTTTAGAATCATTATCTATACTTGTAGCAACAGGAGTTATTGAGGGAAAGCATTGTTAAAATACTGGACTAGTTAAATCTTATTTGGATGATGTATTCAATGTAATCCAAGCGTGAATGTAAAGTTTCATTTAAGCACAATACTTGGAAGTTATTCTTCACCCTAAGATGAGTTATATGGATTTGATGAAATTAAATATTTCAGTTAGATTAAGGTGTTTATTTAAAAGGTAGCTTTTAAAATATATTTTCAAATTTCTGCATCTAATTTACTGCATTTGCGTATCCAGTTTTTGAAATTCTATGTTTAAATGATGAAAGAAAGAGTGGGAATAGTTGTGCTAAAGTATCTTGCGTAGAGGTGTTTCCTACAGGGCGTTACTTAAAGCAATCATAATTACAAGTTCAGTTTCTTCCTAATATTTTTATTCTTTTGTCTGCTGTTCCTATGGATGCACATTTTTTGTAGATAGAGGCTGTTGTATAGCTTTAAGTCAGTGTTCTTTCACAGCAGTGATATTTAAAGAATATAATTTGATCTCTTCTAAAGAACGTATTTTATTCTTTTAGCTACTGAAAAGTTATATGCTGGTACAGGATCGTATTTTGTAGGTAAGTGCAAGAAGGAACGCACTTTTATTGTAAAGTAGTGTTAAACATTAAAAGATCGTTAATAGTAAATACAAGTTCTGAAGATGGACCTACAAGCTGTTTAAAATAGCGCATTTGTTAAAAAGCCATGAATCAAAAAATAAGTTAATTGTATCACTTGTGGGTTTAAAGTTGCTGGCTATTGGCAGTACAAGGAAGGATGGGAATACCTGTCAGGAAAAATTTTATGACCTTGAGAGCTGCAGAAATGGAGGTAGGATGAAATTTAAGTGCCAAATGTTGATACGTTTAGAGATTCATTACTCAAATTTTTGCTGTAAGCAGACAGCTTTTCAGCTGGGTGTGACAGAGGAAGCATAAGATCCATGTATATTAATATTATTATAAAATACCTAGTCAATCATCAGTAAAATGAGACTATTAAAAAGCATATGCAGTTTTTGAATTTATCAGGAGAGGTATGTCTGTGTAGAGATACTAAAGTATAAGAGTATATGCATTGTGATTGCATTGGTGCAGTGGTTCCTTTGTGTTCAGGAAAAAAATAACCAGATGGTATCAAATGTAGAGGTTAGTAAGAAGATTGGGAAAATTTATTTTATGTGAAAACTTACTTCGTAAGAGGAGACTCTCAGCATAACTTACAGTGCAGCAGTCTGAACTAATGTGTTTACATGGCTTCTGGGCTACAGCTGGCTCACGTCCGACCAGCTCAGAGTGTTAACTGAGTAGTACTCTTAATATTTCACCTATTCATGCAACAGTTCCCAAGCTTTTCTTCTTTCTTGTTCCATTTCTGAGCTTGTGACCATGCTTTTTTTGGAAGTGATGCTCCTGCGTGTGTTCTACAGCTCCATCTTTAGGGAGTTGCTGAGGGATGGTACAAATGAACTCCCTAAATCTCTGGAAAGGTTCACATCTGGAAAGGAGAGGAGCTACAGGCAAAAATGATGCAAGAAAAAGGGAATATCAGCTGACTTTGAATAATTCCAGTCTGGAAATTGATATAAAGCTCTAAAATGCAAAAGAATGAGATACTGGAATTACCTTCCAGTAAGAATGATGAAGGCAAAATGTTTTAACTAGTTAAGGAAGAAAAGTTGATGAAATTACTATTACATTATGTGGTATAAATGATAAGGGTCTGGACTTCATGATCCTTAAGGGAAATCCTTATTTCTCAAGTAAGCAGTGTGATAAATTGTTTCATAATTTTGGATGTATTTCATGTGAAAAGCTAGAATCTGTAAATAAGAAAACCTACTAACCCCCCAAAATTAAATTACAGCACTACTATATTTAGCCATATTCAATGTCATGGAATTACTGTTACACCTTCAGCGCCTGCTAGTTTTAGACTGTACCTCTCTTTGAAAAGGAACTTTATATCTGATTTATTCAGATGGCTTTCTAAAGTGTATTCTGAACATTATATTTTTACATTGATAGCTGAAGTTTCTGTTCTTTTTTTTCCTGCTGGGAATGTAGAGTCATATGCAAATCCATTTACATATGAATAGTAAATTCAATCAAAAATTCAAATCCATTGGTGCTAATAGGATTAAGGTTTCTGGGTGTCTTGAGGTGGAAATGAAACAAACATTTATAGTCTTGAACTGTTTTTATTGAAGGATTTGTGCAAGTATAATGCAGAACCTAAAGAAGTGGTGTGTTTGAAAGGAAGAACCTGATTTGATGCTGTGGTTATAGGTGGCCACTTGAAAAAACAAACCTACTTGCTTTGCATGTTGCTTTTTCTTTGAAATGAATACAATAAATGGTGTTGTTGATTTGTAGTCATACTGCTATAGGAGCTATTTGTTTGAGATATGAGAATGGTATTGTCTATGTGATTCTCAAAAACGTAGTTAAGACCCTGTTTTGGAAAGCTTACTTTCTAAATGCATATTGTATTACTTATTCTCTTTACCAAAACTATTTCTGTTGCTAAGGTGCATTTCTTTGACTCAAGGGAATAGGCTTGACTGTTTCATTTCTAGTCCAAAATAGTTTTAGTCTGTCTTCATGACTTTTCAGAGGGGATATTTGTTTGTGAATGCTTTTGTGAATGACCATGTTTGATAGTTTTTAGAAATGTGTGCGGAAGGGATGAGGGAGGCTGAGGAGTTTTGTGTTCTGTTTCATGTATATCTTACGGCAGAAGTGCCTGGAACCTTGAGCAGGTGTACCGTTCTGTTTCTGTTCAAATCTAAAGAAAAATTGAGGCACCAAGAGTTGAATTTGACGAGATCAAAATCATATAGCCAAAATTGATAGCCAAAAAAAGGAACCATGGTCTTTCTAGCCCAGTTTAGAGCCCCATTCTTTTACTATGATTTCAGCCCAAATGCTGGAAGCTAAAGAATGGGTTGGTTATGATAGAGAAACCTATATTATATGAAAATCAGAGAACACATGAGTTTTATCGCCACCTGGTGATACAAGACTGCAGCCCTATAACAAAAGTGAAGGACTTGGTGATGCATCTTCCCTTCTTTCCTCAGCAAAGTCAGAGCTCCTCAGCTGAGGAGTGGAAGACACTTCTCCAATTCCCCTATCCCAAGAACTTAGTAAACAGAGTGAATGGCATCATGATACTTGACTGTTTGATTATTCTTTACTCGGTGTTAATATAATGAAAGCTTAGATAGTATTACTCATTTTGTCTGAACCATTTGTAGTCATCAGTACACAATTTCTGTCTCTAGCAGTGGAAAAAGTATGAAAACTTTCGGAGTACTGACTGATTATGTTGTGCTTTTCTTCCCATAAGTTTTTTTGATTAGTTGATAATTATTTGAAACTGCTTTGGAAGAAAAACTTTTAAGTTTGGCAGTTACAGAAAGATAACTATTTAAAGTTCTTGAAGTTTGTAAAATTCATCTGAAACTAGAGAAAATTTCTAGATTTGCAAAATTTAGAAGTTCATACAAGCAAATTCAATTGTATCAGTGAAGGAAAGCTACAGATGAATATGGGTTGAATGAGACTTTGTATTACTTGAATATTCTAGGTTACTGTTGGTTATACCACCCTCATTTCATGACTTGCTAAATTGCAACAGTATTTCATCATGAGCCCTGTTCTTTTGAATCAGGGATTTGGTGAGTCACCTCTAAGTCTGAGTTAAATTGTTGGTATGTTCAACTTGCTGACTATTGTACGTCACTTTCTGTAGTATTTCCCTATCTATCGATAAATGTTTCTTAAGATTGTGAGTGCTGTGCGATTCCTTAGCTTGATTTCTTACAGAAAGAAATACAGTTGTACTGAATTCTAAACCTTCTGTGCCAGTATCAGCTGTATCTGGAAGAGGAGTGGAAGTTTTAAGTTTTAAAACAATTTATTATTCCAGGCTTCATGGAGACTGTCTTGGCTGAATGTGGTATAAGCTCTAATTAGTCCTCCCCTGCCATGTTATCTCAGAATAAAATCAGTTATAACTTCACTTTATAGCATTGACCAGCATCCACGTAGCACTGAATTAGGAGTAGGATGTTGTGTGTCTGTATATATAGTATATCTATAACCTGATAGATAAAGGTTAAAGGGTGAAGTTCAAGTTAGTAGAATGTAGGCTACAAAGCTGCATGAAACAAGTTCTCCTTAGTTCTGCTGCATGTGGAACAACTTGTTTTGCTCTTTCTACCTCCCTGTACGGAGATAGGAAGAGAAACAGAGAAAGTGTTTATGGGTCATATCTAAAGCTTCTGATGATAATGCCTTATGTCTTTCCATCCCTGGCAAAATATTTGGACTCTATGAATTGTGCCAGAATTCTCAGATTATGGGTTTAAACATTAAACTGTTCTGGCCATAGGAGACACCACTTTGAGAGGGTGAACCTTGCAATTTTAGGCTACTTTGTTACTAGGAGGTACACTTAAAACCCAAAAGAATTAAAGAATTCTCCACCCCTAACCTGAAAGCAGTTTTGCGGAGCTGAAATACAGTTTTTAAATTCTCACATGCTTTCTTTCTAAAACCTAAAAAATCCTTTCTCGTCTGTGATAAAATTGAGAAATGGAGAAACATTTCTGACCCAAATTATGAAGTCATTAATTTCCATTATTCTGGCGACTTTTTTAGATATAGAGTTCTGCTCAACTTGATAAGTTTTTTTTGTTTGTTTTGGTTTTTTGCATTAAATTCTTCAATGAGTGTTAGAATGATTCTATTCCTCTTTATATCTGTGGAAGCGATTACTATCAGTTTTCATTGGTAACAAAGGGTAGTTTATAAGGTAAACTGCCTTGACTTGCCTGTCTTTCTCTCTTACTCTGTGTTTGTTGCAAAAATCAAGTGCTTCAGTTTCTCATAATGTTGAAAATACTTCCCAGCATGCAGCTTGAGCAAGAATGAATTTTGTGGCATTTGTAAGGTAATGATTGAGAGATGTGTTGACTATGCAATGGAGAAGTACAATAGATGACTTTGAGGAGGAGCAGATGACTTAAAAAACTGTGGATTCTGCAGCAGTGGCTCCCTTCACATCCAAAATCTTCAAGAATCATTGGTAGATACTCATCACTGTCATTATCATCTGTGCCATCCGTGGTTTAAATGTGATTCAGCTGTCATGTAAGGTAGAATTGCAAATGCAGGGTTGTGTTTCCAATCCAGCATGATAATGCTTCACTGTATTCTTGAAATCTTCCTTTAATTATCTTAGAATATTTAAATTGCAATGTTACATTTTATTCTTTAAAAAACACATTTCTGGATTACATTAATTTGTGTAGGTTGTATGTTTTACTGATATTCTAAACAGTTTTGGTCATATGTATAACTTTCATTAGTTTTTAATCTGTCAGGGATACCCACTGAGGATTTTTATTGCCAATGACTTTCAATTTTATGGTCAAACTGTGCAAGTTTAGTCTTTATTTTTTTCCACCATAAATTCTTCCCAGCTTCTAAAATCTTGAGCTGCATTAGTTTCCTTGGTTTTGACTTCTGATCAGGCAGCTAGAACTGTGTGAGTTAGCATTAGTGTAAACTTCATGATGTGTAAAATACATAGCTTATTCATTATGGTCTTAAAATAGTAAGAAGCAAACTGGAAGTTGTATTTTTAAAATGATCGAAATGAAAAATATAGACTGTCATCGTCCATGATGGTATATCTTTTGCATGTAGTATGTACAAGTTTAGATGGTGAGAAGATTACATCTAGTTTACTTGAATTATTGTTTTTAAGTGTTACATTAGTTACTGTTTTTAAATGTTATGTTACTGGTTTACTTAAAGTTCATTTAAAGTTACTAAAATGTTTTAAAAAGAAAGAAGTGTGTGCAAACTAAACCGAATATTGTCAAGGTACTGGTCGACTGAGTCATTTCTTGAGGAAGATTCTACAAGGAAACAAAAGTCAGTCCGCACAGATTGAGATGAGGGACAGACCTTCAGAAGTTGCTGCAACAACTGCAGGAATTAAGAGGGACAAATAAGAAAACCAGTATTACAGGGTCTAAAAGTTCAACGTTTTTTTTTGTTTAGTCCTCAGTAATCTGATGGAGAGGAAAAATATAAAATTATCAGTCTGTGCTGGTTACTGATCAGTTCTGTAGTAGAAACTACAGAATATAAATTTGCAGAGTATTGCTGAACAATGTCAAAAATACAAAATAATTTGTGAAATAATAAATAATTTGTAAAACATGCCGTTGTGTCCACAGCTAAAAGAAAATGGTAATGTGTCTCAGTAGTTGTATAGGTAGTACAAAGCAGCAGTCCTGTAGACAGTGTAATTCTTTGCAACTCTTCTGTAGCTAACATTTAAAACTGAACCTTGGATTACTGAATAGTTAGACAAAAAAACCCAAACAAAGCCAAAACAAAACTATCCAAGCACAGAACTATCATATGCTTCAGTTTTGCAAGCACCAGTATTTGTTTAGCTTTCTGAGGTAGAACTCCAAATGAAACCAGCAGGAAGTGTGTAAAATAAGTGTCAGACGATCATGCATAGGTTTTGTCTTGACCACTTAATAGAGACAGACTTTTCTTATTTTTTTTTAATGCTGTTATAAGTGGTTATCTAAATTTACCCATTTAAAACTATATTTGATGGCTTTACCCATACCCAGAGAAGGAGCCAATGCTGTGATTTTTAGGGTAGGCATTTATTAAAACAAGATTCCTGGGGATTATCTCTTCAGAAGATGGAAGAATTTAACGTTTTCTTAATCTGTAGATAATTGATAGGTGAAAGATGTAGAATGAAGCTTACTGTAAGTCGATCAGCATCAAACCTGAGGAGACACTTAATTTCCCTCTTATGAGACATTCTTTATCAGGTGAGATACTGAATCAATTGGTGCTTTGGTGGGAAATTGAACTCAAGTAGATAATAAAAAATTAAAGGATCTATCATCCATTTCATAGAGGTCTTCAAAGACAAGATTTTAGTTACACAGAAAAGCTATGATAAAAGGTTCAGTGTCTCAGAAGAAATCTTACACTGAGAGCCTGGCTGTTTATGATTGTTACTAATACTGTTTCAGTGTTCAGAAGGATAGTAATATTACCCTGAAACTTCTAAATGCCTTGTATGTCCAACCAGAATTACTGGAGAAGTTGCACTTACCTGCAATTAGAAATTGTATATAAATTACATAACAGCTGACATGAAGCATGAGACAAAATAATTTTGTATTGTAATTTGTTAAATTAAATATGTTCTAAGAGATTCTTCTTTTTGAAAGGCATATTATTATAACTGAGTCAATATCATTAGTCAAACACTTCAATGAGATTCTTTATCTTTACCAGTGTTTCTGGTATTAGAATTTTGCATTTGTTTCACAGTGCTTTCTGGTTTTGTTTGATCTTTGGTGTATTAAAGCCTGAGGTCTCATGCATGTTGCAGAGGTCTTTGCCTTTTTCTGCAGTGTTTTTGATCTTTGATTTTGTTACTTGCCAATAGAATCAATGCTCTGTTAAAGTGAGCAATTTCATTTTCTAAACTATTGGTGATCAGTGTTTTCATCAAATTAGAGCTTATTGTGGGAAAATATTTTGGTGGATTTCTGAGTTGTTTGGGTTTTGTTTTCCCCCCAAATGATCTTTAAAAGGTTACTGTTACCTCTTTCCTTTACCGATTACATTTTGTTAAACAGTTAAGAAACTGAAGTAGTTCACCAATCAAGTATCTACTCTGTTTAAGCCAAAGCCCCTGTTATAGATGGAGTAAGTAGGGACATTAAAATTGAAAATAGTGTATTTGATTTCTTTTTTGCTTTACACATTCCTTCCCCTCTTCTCTTCATGGCAAGCCTTTGTAGAGAGTTTTTCTGCTTGCTTGACTGTCTTGATGAAGTTTGCATTGTTGCTTCCCTGCATAGAGCAAAGGAAGCATACTGAGCCTGGGTGCCTCTGGATTATGGCCAGCAATTGTGATGTTATTCTTTAACAAAACAGGAAATTGTGAGAACTTGCCATGTGCATTTGAAGAAACCTTAGATTCTATTTAGAAGAACAATTTCTTTCCTGCATAATAGATACTGCAATTTTTTTGCTTATCTCTTTGAATTAAGTTTTACTTTAAAAAATCATTTGCAGAATCAGCACTGTAGAAGGTATATGTGAATATTTTCACTCAGTCTCATGATGATGTTTTGAAGAGCTGTGATGTGCAGTACAGGCACAAGGAAGGAGAGGTAGCTGCTGGGAGGTATTATACTGTACATGTGTAGAGACATTTTTAATAGGCTTACATGGACCTATGCAACAGTGTTTGTGGTGATATTGTAGGGACTTCTGGAAAGGAGCTCTTTGTTTTTCCTCTGTACTTGTTGGCCAGAAAAAACTTCAGTTGAACATAGTTCAGGTAATGCATGTTTTGTTGTGGCCTACACTTAGAGTTTATTCTTATGCAGTTTTATCTAACAAAGGGTTTCAACACCTTTGAGAGAAGAACATTGAAATCCTGCTACTTCCTTCCTATTAACTTCTGAAGCTAAATAAAAAATAATTAAAATTCCATCACTATCTCCTTATGCCCTTTTCCATTTCTGAAATCAATGCTGGAAGCTCCAAAACCCGTCATCTTTGGCAGTGAAGATGACGCAATTTGAGGCTCTTCGTTAGATGCTGGTTTAGAAGGTGTAAGCTTACCTTATAACAATATTTGAAACTGTGTCTTTCAAGCATTTCCTAAGAAACAGTCATTTAGTTACAGAGAGGTTCTTTATTCCAGGTACCGTTCACACTCTTTTTCTGCTATGGATTTGTTTTGACTGTTTAAAATATTACCTATTCTAACAGTTTAAATTTTTAGTTTTAGTTCAGATTTTTTTTCCTTAAATCCACAGAAGAAACAAAATTTCTTTTGAAATTTAAATGAGATACCTAACCCTTTGGTTGGACGTTAGGCATGTAAACCTCTATTCAGGTGATACTGGGTGAATTGCTTAGTATGAAGTCATAGCACTTTCAAGTCACTAGGAAGGAACTGAGTCTTTTTTTATTATTATTCTTATTTTTAATTTCTGCAAAGTTAAACCCTTTCAGTTGTGGAAAATATGTGTAAATAAAACCTCAAGGTGGTGGTATAAGCTTGTATTCTCAGTCAGTACACAGGTACAGTGGGCCACATATTCCAGTTTAAACGCTGCTCCAGAATGTTACTGTACGGGTAAAGCCTTTCACCTCTCCATCAAAAATCATCCTGTGCTGGAAGGGAGAGAATGTCTAAAATGCTCAACATCTACACCTGCAAATACACATTAGTGATTTAATTTATTCCAGCTGTTTAGTTTTGTAATTCAGTCCATTTAAATGCGAGATTGAAAGCCTTTTATTTTGGAGGGGGAAGTGTGAATATGATTTTCATGCATTTTTAGCATGCAACATAGAAATGCTGCATTTGTTACTGTCCTATAGTGTGCACCACAGCATCCTGTGCTTTTCCGAACGTACCCTGATCCCTGGTGCAGAGTGTTCGCCATAGCCTTTTGCATTACATAGTCCTGCCAGACTGCTGTCATCATTCACAATCCTTTCCCTATCCCTCATGGATGTTTGGAAAATCCTTACTATGCAGTACACAAGTAAATTTCATGCTTGAAGTTTATGGTGCCTCAGCAGAGGTGGAGGACAGAGAGGCATTCTTAAAAGTTACCTTTAAAATGTTCAGTTGTATAATGACAGTGTATTTTGGTTTGATAGTCACGGAAAAATATCTTTCACTCCCTGTAATATGTCCAAGAAATTAGGGTGACATGGGATTGGTGGGGGCCACCCAGGTCATCAAATTTAGCTCCTGCAATAGCTATATGGCTACAATGGATGTCTACCTCAGAAGAAGCCATGTAAAACTCACTCTGTGTACCATTGCAATTTGTCTCATAATTTCATTCTGACAGCATTACCATACAGACAGTATTATCTTTTTTTTTTCTTTTTTTTTTTTTTCCTTTTTTTCTTCTCTCCAGGGTTGGGGGGGTATCAGTGATAGGAATTCGTTAGGAAGAAGTCTGACACTTCTAAGAGAGCAGTAGATAGGAGAACAAACAGTAGCAGTTTCTGTTACTGAAGGAGTCTGAGACTTGTAGGATTTGATGCCTCTTCACCTTCTTCTAATCAGTCTGTCCTTCCTGTCCTTTTCTTCTTTCTTCTTGCTTTCCTGTGTGAAGTAACACCTTGTGCAATACATGTACCATATGACAATTTCAACAGGACTGGGTACACAGAATTTCTCGTTGCAGGAACTGATGATGACATTTTTCTTGCAAAGCGAGTAGTAAATTTCTCAAACAAGTCATACTTAAGTGTGAAGTTTTAAATGAAAAACTCTTAGCACATGAATCACTGGCTTGGGAGGAAGACACCAAAGAGAGCTTATTCAAAAAAACCAAAACAAACAAACAAAAACCAAAACAAAACACCCCCAAAAACACACCCCAAACCCCAACAAAAACCTACCTTATTTTGGTGGGGAAAAGGGAAGGCTTTTATTAATTAATGCTTTTAAAGCAAGGTACTTTGTTTGAAAGATAAAGAAATTGTTTTAATTGCTTGGAGGTATGCAGTGTGTGTTCATGCTTTTATGCCTCTTGGATACAACTTGTAAAACATGGACCATGAATTAGCAAGAACTGCTGCTTTTAAAACACAGTTTTAAAGTACCTTGATGCTTTCTAGAAAGCACAGCCATACAAAGTTTGCATTTTTAAATACTGTGTGCTTTAAAAAAAGTGCAGGATTGTTTGTATGTTGTAGTGTTAAGCAGGAGACATCATAATGCCTTTGTGTCATTTCAACAAAAATCTAAGAGGAAGCAAGTTGACCTCTTTGTGTTCTTTCTCTTGCTAAGCTCTTGACTGTAAGGCTAGTAATATGTGTTATTAATTGAACTAAGGACTGTTTTTTATGTGATGGCTATGCTGTATTTTCTCCACTGCAGATATATCCTGCTTTCTGTTGAGGATGTTTTGGAAAAGTGGAAAAATCAGTCATATAACAGTGTGTGATTTTTTTTTTTTTTTTTTAAAGAATTAATGTAAGAGAGAAGAGAGATGTAAACTTGTAAATTACAGAATGACTGACCATTACCCATTTTTTCAGTCTTCAACTCTTACTGATGTGATTTATCTTATTTATCTATGAGATCATGTCATATATATCATATATATTATGCCATTGATGATGGCAATGTTAACATACCTGTTCAGAAGGAGGCAACACGAATGCTAAGAGTAAAAATATACCAAGTGTTCAGTTTCAAAGATGAAGCAGCTGAGATCTTCTGGAACAATGATACATTCGCAAAAGCAAACATCTCTGAGAAATCTGATGGTCCTGCTGATCCTGCTCCTGCATGTCCGTGTCATATATATCTCCCTCTCTATTTAAACTGTGTTTGTTTCTGAAGTTCCTGCACATTTCTCCCTACCACTTCCTCCTTTTCCTATTTTTACAGGAAAAATTCCTCACTCTCTGTCAAACTTAACCATTTCAGCTGCAAAACAGAGAATGATTAGTAAAGCAAGATATTAAACAATTGGGGATGAACATATGAAGCAGTGGATAGAGAGGTGATGGATGGCAGGGTATTCTTGTAGGGGTTTTTTTGCAGTTTTTTAACTTTTTCCAACTCCTCTCTGTAAGAGCACTGTCCTTGCTACTTCTTTGCTGCTGAATTGTGTTAGACAGCTATAAAAGGTCATGTGTTTGGTGGCTAGTAGTTCCAGTAGCTATACCAAAACTGTCCTGTGGACAAGTAAGTCCGTATTGGCATTTTGTGATTCATGTATGTGCCATTCATCAGCTGAAGGCAAAAACTGTTCCTATGGCAGCTGATTGTTCAAGAGAGACTTTCATTACTAATTTTGAGGGAGTGTGTGTAAGTTTCTATTTTGGGGGCAGAATATTTCAGTATGTATTTATCCTTCAAGTTTTAAAAATCTGTTGTAGTACATTGCTGTACCCTAACAGTCATTTATGATCTCGTTATTGTGATCTGATAATTCTTAAAGTATGTGAAAGAACACTAAAAAATTGCAGATTTAAATGCAACTATATGACCTTTTCATTCCTAGCTCCTTCACTTAAGTAATGCGTAACATTTGCTTTTCTAGCTTAATAATGAATTAAGGCAGTACTATTAGTTTTTAACCCTTTTAACTGATCATCTTACTTGTTAGGCAATAAGCATATTGCAATTCCCAGCTGCATTTCACTTTTTACCTAAGTGGTTACCTCTGCAAAGGCTTACCTACAGACACCTTCTCTGTATATAAATTTCTCCTCATGGTTATAACTTTGTTTATTTTGGCCTTTTTCTTTCTTTGCTTTGTAAAATTAGATTTCCTAATGGAAAGCAGTATTTCAGATAAGGTGACAATATTAACGTGTCAAACAGTTTACTAAGATGGACTATGCACTGGAAACTTTTGCAGACACATTTGTTACAAATTTATATGTTTGTGAGGTTTTCTTGGTGGTTCTAGTAAATGTGCAGCATTTTTTGATGGGTAATTTCTGTCAGTGAATTGATGCAGAATATATAAATAATGTACTCTTAACAGAAGATGTTGAACTAGGGATGTGATTTTTTTTTTATAGCTAAAAGCTTAAATGCAGACTGAAGCAGTAATCAGAGGAAAACTGATTACTTTCTGACTGCATACTCTTTTTCTTTTTTTGAACACTTTGTGATGATGTATCTCTCGTCCCTAGTTTGTATTCATACTAGTTAAAGACAGACTGGGAAGTTCTGCGCTCTTCAGCAGTGGACTGTCAAAGAGGGAAACTTTGTCAGATTTTAGCAATGAAGGATAGGCCATTTCTCCCTCACTTTAACTCCCTAGTCATTAGTTTATAGAAATAACTTAAAGTCCTTTTAATTTTTGTTTTTATTATTTTTTTGTATTGATCTCCAGTGCTTATTCTGCTAGTTTTCTTGTTCTGGAAAGACATGTAATATGGAATGATGTGGTTAAAGCAAGATGCGGAAACGATGTGTGGCAGATTTTGATAATGCCTTTGAAAGTATTGCTGACTTCCTGGTAAGTGTCAATGCTAAGCTCTCATCATTTACTCCTCTTTCTTTAGGTTTTTTGTGCTTTAATCATCTCTTAATTTATTTGCTTCCCTCTGCTTGGTTACCAGTTTCTGTTACAAGTTGTTCTAGAAACCATTTGAAATCAGTTGTACGTAGTTTATATATTCACAAAAACCATCGGTAGTCATACTTCTCATGCTTATATAATTCTTGCAGTTAAAATGCCGTAACTTGGAATCTTCATGAGTTGTTGTAGAATTTGGTTGCTGAGTATCATAGTTGCATGTTTGTTAGTTTTACGTTTTAATGGGCATTTAAACTACTTTTTCAGATACTGAAATTAGGACTTGGAGATATAAAAATCGCAAGGTCATTTCGTGCCTTTTGAAGGAGCTGTGCAGTTTTGACCACTATGCATCCCTTGAGAGACTGTTCTTGATCATTTGCATTTTTCAGTTTGTTCTTTGATCTTCAGTCCTTTCAAAACTGTCAGTTGAATGCCACCAAATCCTTGTCATTAATCACACTGCTTGAATCAGGTCCTGTATTTTGGATAGACTCCTGTATTTGACAATAAAATGTGCTAAGAAGTGGGAAACTGTCTTACGGTTCTTGTCAAGACTGTAATGATGGTGTGAAATTCAGATAGTCATCTGTCATCTGATAGTCAATTCTTCTGTACCTGGAGATGTTTTTGGTTTCCTGGTATTTCGGTATAGGACTTAGCAGTGCTGCTGTTATCTAAAGGCTAAGTGTATTTAGATGTTTTATGTTATTCATAGAATTGAGGGTTTAATTTAACTGCCTACCTGTCCTTCATCACCAATTTCTGTTACAAAGTCTCTTGCAGGTCATTCTAGATACAGTTTGAAATCTGTTGTAAGTTATACACTCAAAAGCACCATCTGTAGTAGTACTCTTCACATTTATAAAATTCTTGGATTTAAAAAGTTAGGAAGAAGTACCAGCTGAGACCTTCTTTAGACAACTGGAAGAATCCTCACATTCACAGGCCCTGGTCCTCACAGAGGACTAACCACCATGGTATCTGTTGGAGAGACACCATAGTAGGGCACAAGTAATTCAGGAGATCTAGAGTTTATTGACAGTGACTTCCTGACACTGGTGACTGAGTCGCTGAGAACGGAGATGCTGTGCTGGACCTCATCCTTACAAACGAGGAAGAACTGGTTGGGGATACAGGCTAGGGCAGCCTTGGCTGCAGCAATATGAGATGGTGCAGTTCAGGATCCTGAGGGGAGGGAGCAAGGCATATAGCAGGATCATAACCATGGACTTAAGAAGAGCAGGCTTTGGCCTGTTCAGGGATCTGGTTGGAAGAATCTCTTGGGACACAGCTCTGGAGAGAAAGATCCTGGAAAGCTGGTTAATTTTTCAAGCATCGCCTTCTCCCAGCTCAAAAATGGTCCATCCTGACATACAGGAAGTCAAGCAAAGGTAGCAGGAGGTCTGCAGGGAGGACCAAGGAGCTCCTGACAAAACAAAAATGTAAAAAGGAAATGTAGAAGTGTAAGCAGGATCAGGTGACCCAGAAGCATGCAGGGCTGTGTTAGCATGCAGGGATGGGATTAGAGAAGCCACACCCCATCTGGAGCTGTGTGCTGTGGAAATGTGATGGGCAACAAGAAGGGTTTCTAAGGTACATTAGCAGCAAAAGGAAGACTAGGGAAAATGAGGACCCACTGCTGAATGGGTATAGGGACCTGGTGACAAAGGACGTGAAAAAGGGTGAAGTACTCAATGTTTTCTTCGCCTTGGTCTTGACTGGTAAGACTGACCTATAGGAATCCCAGGCACTGAGGCCAGTGGGAAAGTCTGAAGCAATGAAGACTTACCCTTGGTAGAGGAGGATCATACTGCGGAACATTTAAACAAACTGGATATGCACAAGTCCATTGGACCTAGTGAGATGCATCCATGAGTGTTGAGGGAGCTGGCCAGTGTCATTATGAGATCACTCAATAATCTTTGAAAGGTCATGGTGATCGGGGGAAGTACCAGAGGACTGAAAGAAAGCAAATGTCACCCATATCTTCAAGAAGGGTAAGAGGGAGGTATCTGGAAAATAAAAGGCCATTCAATTTTATCTCGATCCCTGGGAAGGTGATGCAGCAACTAATCCTACAAACTACTTCCAAACACATGAAGGACAGGAAGGTGATCAGTAGTCAGCATAGATTTATGGAGGGGAGATCATGCTTAATAAGCCCAATTACCTTCTATGATGACATGACTAGCAGCGTGGATGAGGGCATGTTCATTTTTCACTTTAGTAAGGCTTTCAACACTGTGTCCCATAACGTCCTTCGTAGACAAATCAATGAAGTACAGATTAGATAAGCGAACAGTGAGGTGAATCAAAAACTGGCTGAACTGTTGGGCTCGAAGCGTTGTGAACAATGGCATAAAGTGCAGCTGGAAGCCAGTCATCAATGGTGTACTCCAGGGGTTGACACTGGGGCTAGTACTGTTAGGCACCTTCATTAAAGACCTGGATGATGGGACACAGTGCCCTCTCAGCGAGTTTACAGACAAAATGGGGAGGAGTGGTTGATACACCAAATCAGTGTGCTGCTATTCAGAGAGACCTCAACATGCTGGAGAACTTGGGCAGACAAAAACATCAATCCGTTCAAAAAAGGGAGGTGCCAGGTTCTTACACCTGGGAGTGAATAACCCCATGCAACAGTACAGGCTGAGGGATAACCAGCTGAGAAGCAGGTTGGCAGAAAAGGGCCTGGGGGTCCTGGTGGATAGAGTTGAACATGAGCCAGTGATGTTCCCTGTGGCAAATAAGGGCAAACAGCATCCTTGTGCTTTATTAAGAACAGCGTTGCCAGAAAGTCAAGAGAGGTGATTCTTCCACTCTACTCATCAGTGGTGAGACACATCTGGAGTGCTGGGTTCAGTTCTGGGCTCCCCAGCATAAGACAGATACGGACATACTGAAATGAGTCTAGTGAAGGGCCATGAAGATAGTTAAGGGATTGGAGTATCTAGTATTTGAGGAGAATCTGAGAGAGCTGGGACTGTTCAGCCTGAGGCAAGGAAGGTTCAGGGGAATGTTACAAATATGTTGCTAAGATGTGTGATGGAGCCAGACTTTTCTCAAGTGGCAGGACAAGAGACAATGGGCACAAACTGACATACCAGAAAATCCATTTAGAGGAGAACCTGTTTAACTTAAGGGTGATCAAACATTGGAATATGGGGGGTTGTGTAGTCTCTATCCATGGAGTTACTCAAAACCTGACAGAACACAGCCCTGAGCAATCTGCTGTAGCTGACCCTGCTCCAAGCAGGGGCATTGGACTAGATGGTCTCCAGAGGTCCCTTCCAACCTTAAACATTATAGGATTCTATGATTTTTTTTCATAGATAATTTCCTTAAGTCAGAAAAACGTAGTTGCATTGTGCAAATCATCACAGCTGGTAAGTGCCAGCTATCTATTACAAAATTCTTTTATAGCATTACTTCCTGACTTCAGTAACTTATCTTTCACATATATTTTACTGCCAGGAAATGCAAAATCTGCTTCTTGTCCCACATATATTTCATAAGTGGCAATTTATTGCCTAGGTACTTTATCATCTTTTTACTTTTAAGGCTCTTGCATTAGCATATATAGGAAGCTTCATGGGATGTGGTAATTTTTAAAAAATATATTCTTTCACTTGTGCTAATTTTACTAATTAAAAATATCTTTTTCACCCCTCATAGTTTTCCGTGGAAAGCCATTAAGTATTTGGTAAGTTACTGGGGGTAGCTTTAAAGTTCTTAGGTGTGTTAGTGGAAGTTGTGACAGAAAGCTGTCATCACAGAGGAAAAACAGTGTTTTGAGCTTAAAGGCCACATCCTACAGTCCTTATGTATGCAGTCTGCATGGATACTTCATTCTGAGGAATAAATATGGTAACAAGAAACTGGATTTAGATTTATGCCCGATTTCACTGTAACAGAAGATGTATTAATTCTAAAAGGAAAACACATAGTTATAAAAGATGGTACTGATAACTCATGAAAACTGAGGAAAGTTGCTAAGTGTTTCTCATGAACAATGCTGAAAAAACCATTGCATTTGAACTGTTGAAACTTATCTTGCGTTCTGTTATATTTCATTGGAGCTTAACATTTGATGAAAATTCTGCTTTATAAGTGACTATACTCTCTATTTTTGTACTTACTGATATAGTCATTCTTGATTTGGGAAAAAAAGATAAGCTAAGTCTGCTAAATGCTTTTCAAAGTAGAACTATGCCCTAAATGACTACAGAGGGAATTGTCACTTTAGAGACTGGTAGTGTGAACCTTTCCACTTTCTTCAAATTATTATCTCAAATTCATTTCCAGCTAGAATTTATTCCTATATGATATGCAGTGGAATTCAACTTTCCTTTAACATTAGAAACCCTTTTTGACCATTCTGTATTAATAAGCAGTGCGGACTTTCTTACTAAGTTTACTTCAAAAGAGGTAGACAAACATAATGGAAATCTTATGGGAGTGATTGACTGCTTACAGTTTTCCAAGATGGCCTGTCTCCCATAATATCCTGGACATTGAAATATCACTTGTATGAGAGGTTTTGCATGGTTTGTGAAGGCTAGATACCAAAATTGCCTTCTGAACAGAGAACTTGGAATCATCTCAAGAGCTATGGCAATTGCAGACGACACCAAGTTGGGCGGGAGTGTTGATCTGCTGGAGGATGGAAAGGCTCTGCAGAGGGACCTGCACAGGCTGAATCGATGGGCTGAGGCCAACTGTATGAGGTTCAACAAGGCCAAGTGCCGGGTCCTGCACTTTGACCACCACAACCCCAGGCAACGCTACAGGCTTGGGGAAGAGTAGCTGGAAAGCTGCCCGGAGGAAAAGGACCTGGGGGTGCTGATTGACAGCTGGCTGAACATGAGCCGGCAGTGTGCCCAGGTGGCCAAGAAGGCCAACGGCATCCTGGCCTGTATCAGAAATAGTGTGGCCAGCAGGAGCAGGGAGGTGATCGTGCCCCTGTACTCAGCACTGGTGAGGCCGCACCTCGAATCCTGTGTTCAGTTCTGGGCCCCTCACTACAAGAAGGACATGGAGATGCTGGAGCGTGTCCAGAGAAGGGCAACGAAGCTGGTGAAGGACCTGGAGCACAAGTCTTATGAGGAGCGGCTGAGGGAACTGGGGTTGTTCAGTCTGGAGAAGAGGAGGCTGAGGGGAGACCTCATCGCGCTCTACAACTCCCTGAAAGGAGGTTGTAGCGAGGTGGGTGTTGGTCTCTTCTCCCAAGTAACTAGCAATAGGACGAGAGGAAATGGCCTCAAGTTGCGCCAAGGGAGGTTTAGATTGGACATTAGGAGAAATTTCTTTACTGAAAGAGTGGTCAGGCCTTGGAACAGGCTGCCCAGGGAAGTGGTTGAGTCACCATCCCTGGAAGTATTTAAAAGCCGTGTAGATGAGGCCCTTAGGGACATGGTGTAGTGGGCATGGTGGTGTTGGGTTGACGGTTGGACACGATGATCTTAAAGGTCTTTTCCAACCTTAATGATTCTATGATTCTATTCTATGATTCTAATTCCAGTGCTTTTTCCATCTAGTTTTAAAATTTGTGGTAGGAAGTGATTCTGAAGGACTTTCATTTTTCCAAGAGGAACTGAGGTCTAGTAAAGGCATTTCTAAGAACCGATATCTTAAGATGTTGTTTTTGTGGGGTGTTTTTCATGTGTGTGTGTGGGGGGGCGTTGCTGTGTTTGTTGGGTGTTTGGTTTTTTTTTTTACCTGTAATGCAATTTTCAGCACCATTCAAGCTTTGGAGGATGTACTGTCAAGTTTTGTGTGACAGATAACAATAATTTCCCTTGGGACAAGGTACTCACTTGCAAAGTCCTGCTGGAAGAGTGAATTGAATTGAAGGAAGTCAGTAAAGGGAAGTCAGATGGTCATTACAAGCAGCCATATACATTTCTACAACAGTTGCAAAGGCTGTGACCATTGCTTTGAAAGCAGGGAGTATCACATGCAGTAAAAGTTCCTTTGGAAGAATTGAGCAATTGGCCAAAAAGTTTTGTTCCTTCAAGACTTGGGAAGCAAACCTTTTGCTTGGGAATCTATATGATAAATGTTAATAATGGTTACTTCAGCAGATCAAAGGCATTGTATTTAGCGATGTAAGAGAAAGGTTAGTGGAAAAGGAGAAGTCTTAGGAACAGGTAGATTTTCATCTTTATCCAACAGTGCACCTTATTGGAAATGGTTCAGTCTTATTGGAACTCTTCATTTCTCTTACTGATCGTAGGAAAGTTGCAGGCGTTGTAGTTAAGATTTTACCCTTTTTATTGTAATTTCATATTTGGAAACTGTATTGCATATTCTCAAAAGAAGAGAAATGGGAGGCAAGTACAACGGAAGTAGCAGATGAAGTAATTAGCTTTGATTAGGTAGTGATTGATAACATCTTGTAATGGTAATACCATGTTATGTTAAAGTTTAAGGCTTTGTAGTGCATCATGTAGTACTCAGGGTAGCTTATCATTAGTAAAATTCTGCAGGTGTATTAAATAAAAGTTCAACAAAATAGAATAGACGGTTTATAGCTAAACTATTGTAATGCAGACTGGCAATTTAGGATAGTACACAACTATTTTACTACTTTTTTTCCCTCCAGTCAGAAAGGGCATGGCTTTGCTGGTTGGAGATGTATTCTTCGGGGATGAACATATCTATTTTTCATCCTGATTGAGTAACTGTAGTGGTTGTACTAAACCATGCTCAGTCTAATGGCGAAGTAGAAAAGTGAGGTCCTTGAATGCAGTGTTTCCAGTTCATCCACTTCATCTGGTTGCAGAGAGCTTATTTAACCAAAGGTCTTCATATTTGTCAAAGGAAGAATAGGAAGCCTGTGGCTCATGTCGAGTACTGGCGCTTAAAGCTGGAAGCTGAATCTTTTCCAGTTCCATGAATCTGTGAATAGAATAGTGAAGACTTTGCTGCATCCACTAAACACATAGGAAAAAATGCCTCTGTCATTATGGATATTTCTAATTTTGTTTAAAAAGACCGGTCCAGTTGGAGATGTTGAGATACCCATTTCTTTTTGCAAGATGCATTTAAAAAACCTCTGGTGGTTTGTGTTGGGTTTGGTTTTTTGTTTGTTATTCTTCTTACTTACAGTAAAAGGTTTTTTTTTAAAAAATACGACTATTCAGTGTACATGTCAACTCTCTTCAAGCAAGTAATTTAGTTTCTGCCTTCCATCAAAGTAATACACAAACAGGATTAAAAGCCAAAAGTAAAAACTAGAACATGAAATAGCTTTGGGAAACAAGCAAACTTAAGTGTAGACTTAATTCTTTGCAGAATTTGGTGTAATTTCTGGATTACTGATGCTCTTTTACCTTGTGATGACTGTTTTAGCTGTATGTACTCTTGGTGCGTGGTTATGTGTTAATTGTAACTTACTTGGTCTAAAGAGGTTAACGTGATGAACTTCAGTTCTTGCTTTGTTACTGTCAATGTCAAGATTAGAAATGTTAGATGCAACTTTCCTTGGGGCCTTTGTAATCTAAAAGTCTCGCTAATTTTCTTTAAAATGAAAATGGAGAAAGTGCCTAGTTTTAGAGGAGGAGTTGAAAAAATAGAGTATTCTGCAATTGTTGAAAATACTAATTTTGTTAATATAATGTTGCTTAATGGATTGTTTACACATTTATTTTTGGAATAGGGAGCCTCAGATTTTGGGAAATACTTCCTTCCTCAGCTTAATAAAATATGTTGTCTAAATGGTTGAATTGTCTTTGTGTTTATTTTCTTGTAGAGCAAGTCAGGTAGTTATGCCAGATATAATAGAGATTACTGCTAAAGAAAATAAAATATGTAGTCAGTTTGAGTACATCCATTTTTTTTCCTAAGAGTTTTTTTTCATACCCCTTCTCCCCTTCCAGTTTCTGGGCAACCTGATTTTGGTGTCTCTGCTTGAGCAGGAGGTTAGACAAGATTATCTCCAGAGGTCACTTCCCACTTCAACCATTCTGTGATTTTGGGGAGAAAAATAGCGAGATATGCAAAATCACGAATGCATGAACACAGTAGTAGTCCTCTATTCCTTCCTTCTCCCTCAAAGAGTGAGGGGCGGTGGGGAAGAGAGAAGAGAAGACAAGTATATGCAATGTCTTTGGTATTTGTTGTCAGGGACTGTCTACCTCATTGGTACTAAAAGGCATGGTTAATGCAGTGTAGGGTAGTTACAGTGTTAACTTGATGGTAATTTTTAGTCTGTCAAATTTAAAGTTACTTGTTTTCTGCTGTTCTTTGTGTTGCATACTGAAAAGGAGAGCTTTGCAGAAATATCTGCATGGGCAGACCATGTTTTATGGAGGAATGGGATTAATACATAAATCATGGACATGAGGGAAATGATAAGCAGTTGGGGCAGGAGAAAGGCAGGTCAGGAAACAGTAAGTTTGTGTGTTGTGCCTTCA
This sequence comes from Calonectris borealis, assembly GCF_964195595.1. NCBI lineage: Eukaryota > Metazoa > Chordata > Aves > Procellariiformes > Procellariidae > Calonectris > Calonectris borealis. The sequence goes on along the minus strand of NC_134352.1, from coordinate 73,256,447 downwards.
GTCAGCTAAAAGCTGTGTTCCTAAGAGTTTTGGGAAGTACAACTGTCTTTTTTACTCATTTGTCTTTGTGCTGTCCTCTGAGTCAGCAGAAGCCCTATACTGTAATAGGATGGGAATCCCAGTTGTAGTTACCGATTGCATGTATCTAAACTCATTCTTCCATCTTCTTTCCCAGTTTCTCTACATGCACACACATGTATGCATGCCTTCTGCCTGAGGAACTGAGCTGCAGCTTTCTAACTGTGACTCAGCCTCATCCTTGGGAATTGTGAAAGACAGCTGACGAAACATACACCTAAAGGAGCACAACAAAACCAGACTCAAACACAAAGAAGTGAAATTTAAAAAAAATAAATCTTGGGTGTGGGAAAAAGGGAAATGATAATCACATTAGTTTCATAGACTGTTCTGTAAGCTCTTTGACGTTCTTTGTCTCCTCTAGCCTTGTCCCTTCTGGAATTGCTGTGGAAGGAGGAGGTAGCCATTATAGAAGAGCCATGTTCTGTGTTTTTTCAAAATAGTCTGCAAATGAAATAAAAATTTTAGCACAGTTCCTCAGTGGGAAAGTTTCTCAGCTTTTTTGTGTCATGGATTATGATCCTGCTTTGCTCTTTAAAGTGAAAATAAAATCTATTATTGATTGCCCACAGTCTAATCTCTTTATATGACCTGCAGCATTTTTACTTGGTCTCCAGTGGTTTGCCTTGGTTTTGACATTGTTCTCCCTCTAGGTTGCCAGTGGTTCAATCTTGAAATGTCTTAGTGAATCTTCTGGGTTTTTTTATTTGTTCTACCCACTTTTATTCTGGTTGATAACTTTGTACCAGAAGTTATGATAGGAATTTACCATGTGAAACTTAGAATTTTCCCTATTTCTTGGAAAAACAAAACTGAAGCTAGTTCACAGATGTATTATTTGTGTTCAACTGAACTATTGCAAGGTGTGTGACTGACTTTTGTCCAAATAATTAGAAATAAAGGGATTACTCAAACCTTGTCTACATAGCAACACTTAAGGCTTTTAATGTAAATTAACAGGAGGAATTAATTTAAAGAGCTTTAGTTGAGTTACATTAAACATTTGAGTTTATATTCTCTTTCAGAATTAGTAGCTTGAATTAAGTAGGTTTTATTTTACTGTAAAATTAAGTTGCATTGAGTGGACTCTACTAAAGTATGAAGAAAATTTCCAAATCGGTTTGAAGTACTTAAGTCCATTAAAGGGGAAAAAGAAAAAAAAACGTCAGATGGGTGTTTTAGGGAATTTCTATGCATAAGGAGATTTTCTTCAAAGTAGTGTTCTTCATTCTACTTGTTTTATACCAACTGAGTCGTCGTAATCCTATCCACACAAATATTTACCCTTTGTTTTGCTCCAAATTATTACTTCTACAAGTATGCTTTCACTGTTGACATCTATTCTGTGTTTCTTTGTATTACTGCAGTACCCAGTGGAGGTGAACTGAGAATGTTTAACCTGGACAGGTCAAACATTAAAAATCCCTAAGTTTTTTTGTGCATGGCCATCATAATTTTGAGATTCCACCTGATTGTTATGGATGGAATGTTTGTTTATGCTGTGACATCGGTAATTTCGGAAAATTTGAAAGTTGAGATGTTTAAGCTTGATTGAAGCTGTGAGCTTGACTAAGCCTGTGAGCAGCTTTGCAAACCAATTGCTGCAATTCCTAGGTAGCTTTGGTTTAGATTTGTAACATCTGCAGGCTATCAAGGGTAGGATATGGAAGATGATCAGTAAGGTGAAAGAGACACCGTGTTAGAGAAATTCTTTTCTTGGAACTGCGTCCCTCCTTTCAGCACGGTTTGCAAGCTTAAGAAACTTCTATTGTGTTTGTGTTGCAGACATAGAAGAACCAGCAACAGCAGCAGCAGTTCAGGATGACATAGGGCACTTTCCTAGGTAACTGTATGAATCCATCCCCCGACCTACAAAGACCATACCCCAATATAATATTTTTCCAAGCTATTGAGAGGTACCTGATTGTTACCATCTAGCCCCAGTTGCTCATGGTGAGCTGCTCATCATTTGAGCTTAGTTGATTAACTGTAATTGCAACACAATACCTCTAGATGTTGTGTGCTCTATGCTTCAGGGCTTATTAATAACTTCAAATATTTGTGATTTTTCCCGCTGTAGTCTCCATTTGTTTCCTATGCTATCTCTTTTTGAATTCACTCCAAAAGTTTAGCTGACTATAGTGTTCATATGAAGAAAAGCCGTTAGTGACCAGACTGTGTGTGCAATTGGGAAAAAGGAATATCTTAGCTGACTAGTGATATTGTTTTAAATGTTTGTTGATAATCTCTTTGCTTATAATGTTAATATGAATGGTAATCAAATAGGATAGGGAGGTAATTAAAAAAATAAATACCATAAAGGAAAGAGTCGGGGATTCCTGGCACTAATCATACTTTTGTCGTCACAAAATCATGGAGCTCTACATTTTTAGGATTGCTAGGTTGGATGGTGTATGCCAAAAAGTTTATGTAATCCTCAATTTTAGAATATAAACTCTAACTAAAACCAGTTATCAAGAGATGAAAATTTTCATATGTTTGAAGTCTCTTACACAATTATTTTATTTATTAGACACTAACACTGCATTTATTTTTTTAGAGGTTACTTTTGCTCTCGCGTTCAATCTTTCCAAGCAGTGTGTTTTTGCAAGATGTTAGTAATCTTAATTAAAATGTTAAATTGCATTGATTATTTTGGTTTTTTTATCTTTTAAACGTTAGCATGCTTTCCTTTAAAGAGAGTATATCTTATTTGTATGTTGCATGAGCAATATAAACTACCTCTTGTAAAATGAACCAAATGGAACAAATCATGGGTAGTAAATGCTACAAAATTACAGAAATAATTGCATTACCAATAATTGTGCAAATGTGTACAGTAGGACAATACAACCAAAGCTCTTTATGTGTTTCTGCACATAGTCAGTAAAAACATTGATTTATTTAATCATTTTCTGCCTAATGATCATGGCACTTATTTATCTGTAAGTCCTTCAGTCTAACAATTTTGGAAAGCATCAGCTAACTTCGGTTGTATTTTACAGGGGTGGAAGTCTCAAGACAGTTTAGTTTGTGAAAATTGGTTGTTGGATAGAGATACTCATGTCCGCATTGAGGAAGAGGCTGCAGCATGTGCTGTCTCTCTTCCCTCTAGCAGCTGAGAGGTGTGGGAGTGCATTTGATGTGAGGGGAGGAAACTGAGTGTGTTGCAGACGGCTGTCATAGAGCCTTTGGATAGAGGAATTGCATCATTGTGGTGAGGAGATACGGGGAAATAATGCACCAATCCAGAAGAAAAGCATCTTAACCATCTGCAGTGCTATACAGCATCTCTCTTAAACATGCATGGAACTTAAGTTGAAAAACAGGCAACAAGATGAGTATTAGGACAAAGGGAATAACATATCACAGGTCAATATTAATTCCAATGTAAAAAGGCAGTGAAGCGCTTTTAAAATGCAACACACTAAATCAGTTTATATAGAATTTTACATTGGCGTTTATTGTGTATCTCTAAAGAAATGTTATACTTGTGCATCTGTTTTCTTAGTGTCTACTAAAGAAGCTTGGAGAGGTTTTAATTGTTTTTCAAAGTCAAAAAAGGGCAAAAATTGTGTAACTGGAAGACTTGTGCAAAATCAGCCTCAACAGGTTTATTTCTTCCCAGTTTAGTTTTATGAAGGTTATGAGTCATCTGAGAGAGTTCAAGGACAGAAATGTAACGTTAAAAATTGGAAAAAATTCCTGAATTAAATAGGTTTTGGCTCAGTGTTTAGTCACTAGGTTTTTAGCCTGGTTAAGATTCAACCTAATTAAAGAACAAAAAGTCTGTAAAATACAAGTAAATGTCAGTACACAACTGTTTTTAGAAGATGGCAGCACTACTACCAGCTAACATAAATGAGACATTCAAGAAAAAGTTGAAAAAACCAAACTGCTACTTCCTCTCTCATACCTGTCATAACTCTTTTGTTAACAAAGATGTGTGTTACAACCTAAAGTGTTCTCCATTTGACAGAGCTGACCTAACGAACACTTTTAATTGCTTTTGCTCTTCTACACATCTCTTAGCTATTTTCATTCAATAAAATGAACTGTATCTTATACCAGCCACTGCACGTGTGCCTGAGCAAGCAAAGGGCTGTGCTCACCAAAAAGAGCACAATTACAGATGTACTTTCATTGTTGGAAAAAAAGTTGCGTTTGGAATATGTAGTGCAGATGGGAAATAAATGTAGGAACTACTGAAGTAGCTTGGGGTTTTCCCTTCATGTTTGAATTTCCCAACTATGCTTAATATCATGACTGCTGCCAAGCAAAGTTAGGTTTTTACAGTTTAATTCTACATTTGCTTCTGCAGGACAAAAAGAATTCAATAGCTCTCAGTAGTGTCAGGATCTTTGACATGAAAGGAGAATCTCATAAAGAGGGTATTTATTGCTTAAAAAGGTGGAAAAGGAGCAGTAATAAACTCCCTGAATAACTGGATTCTCCCTGACAGAAGTTTTAGCTGCTTTATTTTGCAGAACTGGTGAACATAACTATCCTATTAAGGTATTTCATGTCTAATAGCTATCAATGTAATTGTGCCTGAAAAAATAATGTGTATTTTATACAGGTTAACTTTTTAAAACATACCAGTTCTTTGGTTTAGATTTTGCTACCTTATCAGTAGGACTTGATCTCGTATCAGTTTTCTAATGAGAAGGAGGCAGTAGTATCTTATTTTAGAACCAGGTGCAAGATTTGTGTTCCATTCACTTAAATTTAATCCCCGTGTTTTAAGAAGACAACTGAGTTGCCTAACAGTAAGGCTCTTTAAACAGATTCTGTTTTGCATTAGTTCTTTAATGAAATAGAAGGAAATACACTTTCCTGTAGAACAGTATTCTTAATTATTTTCATAGCCCCTTTGATACATTGGGTGTTTTCCATGAAAATCAGTAATTCTGAGATTTACATGTTTCTCGTTTGCTGAAATAAGCTACACTTGTTGATCATCACAACATTTTGTAAGTATAATTTGATTTTCTGCAAATTTTTGGGTCAGGTTATGTTGCCTGAAAGAACAGGCTTTTACTTGGGTCTTAAATGCCTTATTTGTGTATGAAGGACTTTATATGGGCTCATTTTAAAGAGTTCTTCATGCTAAGGCATCCGAATTAAATATTTGAGATGTTATTTTTACGTGCAGAACACTGTTTATAAGTGCTTTTTAATTCTTCTATCAAATAAAATGAATAAAAAGGAAAAGTTTCCTGTGCTTGAAAGAAGGAAATGGCTTTAACAGAAAAAGGTAATAATGCTGCTGGAGACCTGTTCCTTCTTTTCAGGAAACTGTGTTCTAATGAATTTTCACCTTTTATAATTGCAAGGTAGCAAGAAAAGTCAACTTTTCCTGCTAAATGTTCACGTAGCGTAGATCAGGGAAGCTTCATACTACCCACAGGTATCTGCTCTCTGCATATGGCTTAGTCTGATGATTTTGTGTGTGTGTGTGGTGGTCTGTTGGTGTCAATTCCCCTCCTGTCCTCCCCCAGGTGCAAAGCACAGTTTATACTTTATGTTAGTTTACCCTGGTAGAAATGTGTGCGCTCCTGTGTTAGGAGACATCTTTCCTTGAATCCTCAGACCTCTCATACTGTGTATGCTTCCACCACCTTTATTGGGGTTTCTCTTGCCATTTACTGTAGTGTCAGTCACTGCCATTACTATCACATGGGCAGCAGAGGCATCAGTGTCATTGTTATCGAATAGAACAGCAGAGGCCAAAGGAATGTGGCAGTAGCCACAGAGGAAGGAGCCTCTTGCTTTAAAACTGCTTTTCTGACAGTTGCTTTATATTCAGAAGAAACTTAAAATTGGCCCAGTACAATACTTTTCAGTAAGGTTTCTTTTCTTACAGTGGTTGTAGTTTGTAGTGATTTGAGCACCTACTATTGGAATAGTTTTAGAAAAACACATTATGCTAATATTAGTTTAGAAATTGTACTAGGTAATTTTTATCTCAAACTTTTTAATTCTTCACGTGCTTTGTCAGCATCACTGATTCTGCTGGCTTATCACTTTATGAACCAAACATACGGATTTCATAGTACACTGAATTTCATCTGGTTTTGTGCTTCTGGGATTTCTGTATTTGTATTTTCAAACTTAATTATTTGTAGCCAGTATTGTAGAAGATGAAACTGAACGTACTGTGAACTTCCTGGTTTTATAAATGCTGATGTGTTTTCATGGACTTTTATTGTTAATAATGAGTCTTCTGGATTTCTAACACCACCACCACCCCCCTGCCCCCTTTTCTCTTTACCTCCCCCACATGCCACAACCACCACCCTTCTTTGGTTGTTCAAGGTAGATTCATACCAGGTGGCTTTGTAGTTTCATGCATTACTATTTTAACTTTAGACAGCTGCATCAGTGATTAGTTACTGTTCACTTCCAATACTGACTTTTTCTGAGATTGAATTAGTGTTAAAATACTCTATATTATGAATGTGTATGCTTTTTTTTCCCCCCCCAGGTACTTAAATAAGTGTTAGACTATGTTTTGACAACCGTATCTCCTTCTTCGGTATTTTTTGAAGTATTTTTGAAAGCATTTAGTTCTGGAAACTTACTGTCATTGTATCAAACTGTAGCTCTGGTATGGAAACCAGAAATCTGCCCTCTTGTGGGTAAATCTGTATGATGTACCTCAGTCACAGTATCTTATTTGAATGAGAAGTAGAGGATATTCATTCATTCTCTTTCTGCCTCTCTCCCTCATTCTTTAAGTTTTTTTTTTAAGGACTTCTTATGGACTGATAACTAGCAGAGATTCATGTAGTAACAAACAAGAAAAGTAGTTTATTGCAAAATGTGAAAGTTTAAAACTGGCTATGAGGCAAGGCTTCTTAAATTTCTAATAGCATGTTTGCTGATTTAAAAGAACAGAAAAAGTCCACTGCTCACCTAAATTATAAACTAGCTAATACATGTGTTGTACTGGTTTACCTTGTGCAGCTGCAGAAATCAGCTTTGATCATGGTGCTGCGGTTACATCAAGACGATGCTACTCAACATACAAGAAATGAAAACCACTTTGTAAAGTATTTTCATTCTAAATAAAGATTTCATAATCTAAACTAAATAAAACGTAACTGAATTTAAAGTATTTATTTAATAGAACGCTTTTAAAAAAGAAAAATACAGAGACCTAATATCATAGCCGTTCTTTAAAATTTAGTTTTAATCCATCTAATTTTGTCCATAATTATCTTCTCAAAAATATATTAGGTCAGTCATATGTAAGTTATTTTTTAAATCGTAACGAGTTAAGGAATAGCATGGGAAATGAAACATTTAAATGTACATAAGAAATTTGTGAATCCTGAGGTTGGTTACTTATCTTTGCATTACTGCTGAGCCTGTGTATCGCTGCACTGTTGTGGTTTAACCCCAGCTGGCAACTAAGCCCCACACAGCTGCCTGCTCACCTTCCCCCGGTGGGATGGGGGAGAGAATCAGAAGAGTAGAAGTGAGAAAACTCGTGGGTTGAGATAAAGACAGTTTAATAGGTAAAGTAAAAGCCACGCGCGCAAGCAAAGCAAAACAAGGCATTCATTCACTACTTCCCATCGGCAGGCAGGTGTTCAGCCATCCCCAGGAAAGCAGGGCTCCATCATGCATAACGGTTACTTGGGAAGACAAACGCTGTCACTCCGGACCTCCCTTCCTTCCTTCTTCTTCCCCCAGCTTTATATGCTGAGCATGACATCATATGGTATGGAATATCCCTTTGGTCAGTTGGGTCAGCTGTCCCAGCTGTGTCCCCACCCAACTCCTTGTGCACCCCCAGCCTACTCGCTGGTGGGGTGGGGTGAGGAGCAGAAAAGGCCTTGACTCTGTGTCAGCACTGCTCAGCAGTAACGAAAACATCCCTGTGTTATCAACACTGTTTCCAGCACAAATCCAAAACATAGCCCCATACTAGCTTCTATAGAAAAAATTAACTCTATCCCAGCCAAAACCAGCCCATGCACTTAAACAAATTCTTCCCTTTATTTTGTTTTCCACTGTTCTCATGCATGCACATAGCTAAGCTGTGGAAGAACTGATATGTTTGTTAAGGAGACAAGAATGTTTTTTAACTAAGAGGAACGTTTCATAAATGCAGAGCTTGAACCTTCGTATGGTAACCAGTGGTCAGAGTCCTCTTGTCATTTCATTGATAGTCAATGCTGCAATAGCTGAAAAAAATACAATTGCAGTTTGTTTCTTTTTTCTTGGATTTTTTGTGGGGTAATTTTTTTTTTGTTTGCTTGCTTGGCTTGGGGTTTTTTTTTCCTTCCCTAGTTGTAGTCTCTCTTCTTTTCACTGGACGATCCCTGTCTCTTTACCTCAATTGTTTACAACTTACTTTCATCCTCTCTTCCTCCCTTAATTCCTCCCTCACACCCATGCCTGTCCATTCTCTCTGAAGAGATTTTTTTTTCCCTGTTAGTTTTCCACTCTGTCATTAATCAGGTACTATGGTGAGAAATGCAGAATATATAGAGAGATGAGTTGTAGAGAGGATATACATGACACAGCCCAAACCTTGTGCCACTAAAAGCAGTCAGTATTTTCCATGTCCATGTTATGGACTGTTTTACCAACCACATATTTACTTTCTACTTTAAAAGAAAAACCAAAACTATGAAAACCCAACAACCCACAATATTTTAAATTTAATGTTTTGATAGGAATTTTCTTTGGAATGTTAATTTGCAGTGAAGGAGAATATACATAATTGACAAAAAAAAAGGGAAGAAGATAACCTCTTTATTATTGTGTATAATGATGATAGCTTTTTTATATATTATTCTCAATATATGCTGCCATTTCACTGTTTTCCTTTCTCTGAGGGGTTCTTTATATCAATTCCTTTGTGCACTGTAGTTTCTTCCTCCCTGAAATGTCTTTTATGATATCCGTTGTTTCTAATAAAGAAGCAAGAGCCTAAATAAGTATATTCTGAATATGCAAGACTGCATTTGCATACATGTAAATTGGATTTCTACTTCCATGTTTGAACTGCTACACTACACTCTAATGCATTGTTTAAAAGCTTTCCAATGCAGCAGTTCTCTGATTTTCTTAATTCAGCTAATAACAACTAACAGTTTCATTTTTTCAGTCTAGAAATGCTGTACTACTGGTAATAGCTACTGTACAAAGCTGATAATGTAAAATTTTCTAAATATTGAAAAATGTTTATTCTTCTTGACTAATTGTGAGCTGCTACAATGTAGTACTTTTAACACTTTTTATAGTTGGGGAATGGAGGGAGAAAAAAAACGCACAACAAAACTTGCCCGTCAGTCAAGCCATTAATTGTTTCATGCTGTTCTGATGTTTTGTATGAAAGAACCTATCTCATCTTGAGCTGTCAATTTTTTCCCTCTAACTGCTTGACATTTTAAATTCCTTAAATGAGTGAGTTTACTAATATTTTCAATGACATCAAATTTGAGTTCTAGTTTCACTGGATCTCAGTCTCTAGTTCTGGAATTGAATCCCACCTTGTTTGCCAGTTGTATAACAGACACAATTTTGCTCTCAACACAACAGATGTAGTATTTGGATCCAGATAGTCCTATGTGGTTTCTTCATATTGTGTTTGTTTTATAAACTAATTCCATCCCTTAATCCTATCAGTCTCTCTTTGTCTTTTGTTTACTCTCATCTGTTTACTCATATCATCATACTTACAAAAACTAAGTGTAAGAGACAGGCTTCTTGAATTGCCGTGCTTAGTTCCCGCTGGTGCAGGCAACCACATCCTGTCCTTTCTGTTCTATATGATCTGTCTTTAAAGTTAATGGTGTTGCTTATCTCTTCTACTCCTAATAGAAGGCTGTTCCAGAAGGTGGCAGCTCTGATGATGAGAAGCGCTGTTCTGATTTTCTTCTTGCTTGCATTCAAGTCCCCATTTATTGTTGTGTTAGCACTGCCCTGTAGCGTTCTTCCTTTGTAACCTTCTTTGACTGCCTTAGAGAGAGCAACCACATCCCCTCTTGACCTTTGTTTTGTTAGCTAAACAAACTAACCACTTCTACTCTCCTCTTACAAAGAAAGTTTACTCTTCCCCTGACCATCCTAGCTCACTGCATTTGCTTGCTCCACTCTCAGGTCTGGATCTTGCCAGTTCAGGTTTCTTACCGTGTGTCTGTGGAGAAGGTTTCTAATTTAAGTGTCTGGGTTTGGAGGAATTTTTCCCATTGAATATGTGTATAATTTAACTATTGTGGCAGTAATAGCAGGAAAGAACTTGAATTAGTAGTGACAGCCTCTGATTTTTACAGCTTTCACAGGTGATCAGGAAGGGAAGGTGAACAGATTTTTTTTTTTCTTGTTTTTTTTGTTGTTTCTGTGCCACATACAGGATTTCCAATAATACTGACGAGGGACATGGCCTTAGTCAGCTTTGATGCAGTTTCAGTCAGGAGAGAAGAGGTCATCCGATGTGACCTTTTTATTGTACACATAATTTATGTGTGAAAGGTGTTCCTTAATTTCTTGAATTACTAACCTTTCAGTGAAAACTTAAATTCTAAAAGTGTTAGCTCCTGTGGGTTTGCTGTTGCAGACTCACTGTTGGAAAAGTTAGGTCGTCTTTTTTTTTTTTTTTTTTTTTAAGAATTGCCTATTTATGGAACTAAGAAAGCACTAAAATTCTGTGTATATTGGTATTCGTTTCGGGTAAAAAACCTCAAGTATCGAGTAGCATTTGAAACTGCTCTGCATGTTTGACGTCTGTTTCCTCTTGGATTAAAAAAACCCAAACACAACAACCCACACAGAATATCTATCTGTAGCAGTTTCCTTAACTAGATTTCTAGTAATGTGCTATATTTTTAATAAACAAATGTAATTTAGTGGTGAGAATGAGACTGTGGCAGGTGCAGGAAACGAAGTCAGTTCATTCTCAGTTCTGTTTAACCTCAGTGTTGGTATTTTTTTCAAAGAATACAGTTGTGTGTAGATAGGGAAACTTTGGAAAGTTAAACTTTGAGCAGGAAAAAGACTTACAACATTCAGTTTCCGTGTCTTGCTTAGAGTCTGTAGCAGTGGTGTCCTATATATTGCCATTAGTGTGGCATAAGAAAGAATGAGATAATTACTAAGGAAATGACAGTGATCTTTTGGTTTGTAAGTGTTGTATATGTAATTCTCAAAAATGTTGGCCTGTAAAGTAAGTGTAAGCAAATCATGATTTCAGCATCTTCAGTAGATAACACAAATACTTAGAGAAGTCGTCTTTTTACTATTTCCCAAACTGTTAACATAGGTGCCTGACTATAATATATATCAAACTCCTTTCCTTTAATTTATTTTGTTTGTCTTCAGAAAATATCATGTTCAATTTTTGTCATTTCATTAGTATAATAGTGGATTGTAATGTGTGATCTTTGTAAATTTTTGTTGTTTTGGAACTGCAGTTGAAATTATTGCGATGATTTTTTTGTTTGTTTGGTTTTTTTTTTGTAGCAGTGTGGACTTCGTTACAGTTGGGTTCTTTATAGTTAGTGAAAACTGAGTGAACAAATTCCTTTTTCAGTAGTTGAAGATAAACTGTGCTGTTTTACAGGAAATAAAGAAGCTAGTTCAGTGGTAGCTAAACCTTTTCTTTTTGTGGAGGGGGTGATACAGTTTCTGGTAATAGTTTGACCAGACAGTGTTTAATATTAGAGAGATATTTTCAGATCAATTTTGAAATAGCTGCTGCTTTTAAAATATACTAAGATTTGGTATTTGTCACTTTGTTTACTTCTTGATTTTTGCATTTGTAAATTACTCCTTTTGTTTTTGCTAGCCTCTTCTTATATGAAAAACATCTCCTTCTGAAAAACTGGGAAGTGAATATAGCAGCTAATTACTTAAACTGGTTATGCATTAAGTGCTATTCACTGCAGTATGAACTAGCAGAAGTTTTCTTACCAATTTTTGAGTTGGTACTGTATAACCTGAGCAAATTTTCTTTTGATTGCCTTATCTTGCATCTTTTTGTGGTGAAGGGCTCTGCTTCTGTGACCAGAAGCTTTGCCTTTTGATTGCTTAATACCATTTGATATTTAAAATATACATTGTTCTACTCACTCTTGACAAAATTTACCTAGTATGCAGCTGAGAGTATGGTCTGTATTTCATTTATGTTACTGAATTTAGAATTCTAAAAAAGTAAACTGAGAATTTTCATTTGGTTTTGTTCTTTCTTTTGTTTTTTTTTTTTGTTTTTTTTTTTTTTTAGTGCTTGGGAGATGGGAAGTAATGATAGCTGGCACCTGAACTAAAATATCTGTGTAGGCACTACTATCCCAGAACTTCAGGATGAATGGGGATATGCCTCATGTTCCCATCACTACTCTTGCAGGGATTGCTAGTCTTACAGACCGTAAGTACTCTTCTTTTTCTTGTCTTTGCTATGCTGTTTTCTGCCGCTTTGGTAAATACCTGCATTTTCAAAATACTAAAAATAGTTTTATTTCTAAAGTTCTTAAAGGTAAATCGGTTCAAAATCAGATTTGGCATTAAAAATGTTAATTTTGTCATTGCTTGAATTTTAAAAATCTATTCAAATAAAACATGCTAATTTAAACATGAAATGAAATGAAGTGTAGGTTAAAAAAACCCTTAAGGAAACCTGAAAAAAAATACAAGAATTAATTGTTTGTTTGCAATATCATTCAGTAGCATATCTGGGTACCCCACAAATAAAGAAAAACATAAATGATAAAATACTTCTCTAAAACATATATCTTATCATCTTCACTGAAAAGAGAGAGAGAGAGGATTAGACTGATTTTCAACTAACTAAAGAGAGTTGTGGAATATGCTGAATATACTTGAAAGTTAGTCCCATAGTTTTGGACAAGGTACAAAAAAGTTGTTACAATTAATAGAACAAGAATGGTGCAAAGAATGGCTGCTAGAGTGGAAGTAAGCAGCTGAACCTATGAGTCTTCTTTCTTAGCTGTTCAGCCCACAAAAGGAACAGATGAGGTGTGTATACTGTCTTTAAATATGTCAGGAAGACAAAATGTAAGGAAAGGAAAAGAAGTATTTACATTAAAAGCTGATACTGGCGCAAAACCCAATGGTTATAATGCGATCAAAAATAAATTCCTAGTGAAAACTAAGAGGAGATCTATTATTATTATAATGAGGTCCTAGAACAACCATTGCAATAAGAGCAGTTGGGACAAAGGTGCATCTTGTTTATGAAGTGTAAGAAAGAGTTTATAGCTCAGTTGTCTGAGGATAATTGGACTCAGTTACCCAGGTGCTGCTTCTGAGCTCTTGTTTTTATTATTATACTGTTCAAATTTGGAGACTTTCCAAGAGACGCTGAAAGTATATACCCAGCAATTGAATTTAATTCCCTGCAGTAAAAAAAGCAGATATATTGGAGGGGAAAAAACCACTTCTTCATGTCCTTCTGATATTCTGAAATACCAAATTGAAAGATGTTGCTTATGTATTGAGATGTGTATATATGTACCATTATGTATGTCTAATAATGGACCATCAGGATGCAAATAAGAAGTTTCCACCCTATGGGCAGTTTTCCAGCATTAAGTATTTGCAGGTAAGGTTCTAAAGAAGGTCAAAATACTTGACTGGTAGAAGGCACTAGCCAGACTCCTGGTGCAAGAGTTTCTTGAAACACTGAACTACTTTTGGTGGGATTAGCCCTTGTATTACGGGCATTTGCTTCTTTATCTATCATATTTATCTGATGTTTAGAAACTCTGGAGCAGCTGAAAGAGAAAGGTTTGTAACTGCTTCACCTTACTTTTCTCTGTGTGAAAAGAAGCAACTGGAATGGACAAGACTTGTTGCCCTAAAAAGACGGAGGACATGATGACTAGAGGCAGTAGAGTAGGCTAGTTAACTAGCTGAATTTATACTGTTTTAATAAATATGTTTTGCTGATCTTGTGAATTTTTCCAACATTCTGGCACATTCAAGGTAATCTGATGCAAGTAATGAAAGCTAGCTATTTTAACATATTATACGCTTCTATTTGAATTGCAATTTATTGTTAAAAACAGTAATGATATACATTATGTAAGGGGGGAACATGCTGGAATTCCCTCCGTCCCCGCTTTTATTTTTAAAATAAAGAATTTCAAAATATAAAAGAGCCAAAAGAGTATATTTCACTGAAGTTGTTTTTTCTGAAGCTATTTCTAATGCTTCAGTTAAAACCTTTATCTCAGAGCTGTAATCTGCCTGGGAACTTGAAGTTAGAGTCAGCTTGTTTTTGTGGACCCATGAAAGTAACTTTTCTATATAGCTGGCTTTTTGGCCTCTTCTGGCTTACTCTCCTCTTCTCTGTGTAGCTCTGCCAATCATCTGGTCAAGGCTTCTTCTATGGTACACTTCCCTGTTATGTCTGTAGACCTAAGAATGTCCTCTGAAAGTATAGTGTGCTTATTTATAATCCCATTGAAATATTGTGATGGTGTTTTCATTAAATCTTTTTACAAAGATTTGTGAAGAGGTATATTAACTGAATTGACATTTTAGTGATCATACCAACCAATTATATTAGCCTTTTCTTGAGAAGATGACTTACATAGAAATAAATGCAACAAGAGAATAATAAACTGAGAATTTAATTAGCGGCTTAAATTGGTTGTTAGGTTGGTTGTTTTTTTGGTGGGTTGGGTTGTTGTTTTTTTTTTTTAAATTTACCCTGACCATACAAAGTGGGAACACTAATTAAATATGACGATCAGAGTGGAAAACTTGAAGTATATGCTGAATGCACTTACAGTACTGCACGCAACTACAAGGATTTTGCATTTCCTTCCTTTATCAATGCTTTTGGCTCCAAGAGAAAGCTGCAATACTGTAGTAATACTTAATATTCTGGAATGTTTAGAAGTATGTTTTTATTCATTATACTTGCATTAGCACAGTTAAATATTTACAGTAATTCAGTAATACAACTTGGGGACTTGTCTGCATTACTTTGTTTAAAACAGAATCCAGCCTCTGTGTGTGCGCGCGCGCGCGCGCGTGTGTGTGTGTGTGTGTGTGTTCATGATTTTAAAAAATCCAGAAATCTTCCCTATATTTTAAATGAGTTGTCAAGTTTTTTTTCTTAATCACATGAGGGAGTCCTCACACAAGAAGGTGTCCATATTTGTACACTTGTGTTTCATCAAATGATTCTGAACTCCTTTTTGTTTTCTGGTAACAGTTTTGAACCAGCTGCCTCTTCCATCACCTTTACCTGCTACAACAACAAAAAGCCTGCTTTTCAATGGACGGATAGCTGAAGAGGTGAACTGCCTTCTGGCTTGCAGGGATGAAAATCTGGTTTCACAGCTTGTCCACAGTCTCAATCAGGTGTCAACAGATCACATGTATGTATTTTGAACTTCAACTATATCAGATCACCATCCTTATTCCTTGAAATCAAAATTAACTGGATTGAGAAGGATGTTTGTGAGAATCTGAAAATTAGAACATGCAGGTTTTTTGTTAGACTTGCTTAGCAGATGACTGCTATATAAGAGTCAAATGTTTTTGTCAGCCAGAACGTTAATAATTGTCCGGCAGCCCTTATGCATAACTGTGGGGGTTATTTTATAGATCATCTGCTTATTCCATTCTTGCTAGTAAGGAGTGCAGACCTTGTGGTAATGATTGTGCAATACTCATTTGTGTTCCACTTTGGTTAATAATGTGCAAAAACAAATTATATACCCACAAACAAAAATTTTTGAAACACCCATGTAAGATCCATTCTGATTAGGTATTGAACATAAATATTTTAAGAATTGAACCAGCAAGTGTGCTAATGTATTTTCTTCTTGTTAATTTTTTTTTTTCCCCCCTGCTGGTGTCCTTTGAATTGTCTTATGTTGACAGCCCTGTCTTTTTCCTACATGTTCCAATCAATTGTTTTGATCAAGCGGAAGTAGCTTTTAAAAGTCCTCAAAGCAAACAATAAGTGAAAGCATAGATGCATTTATAGAAGATCCATTACTTTTTTTTTTTAATGGTTCAGAGGGAATCCTGTGATATCAAAGATATGCCAATTTCCATTTTTAAAATAAAAGATTCTCAAAGCATTGGGCTGCAAGCTGAATGTTATACTTCATGCGTATGTTATTTTCACTCCTACAGTAATACTTTCTTGATGTTATGCCAAAGCGTTCTTTTACAGAGAAGATCATGGTATAAAAGTGGGCATAAGAAACTTTTTGTAATAGTCTGAAACCGACAGCCATGTATATATAAGTGCTTAGTAACAGAAAATAATTTTGAAGACTAGTAGGAATTACCTCTTCTACCATTCCTTAAAGAAGAGAGGTAAAAAAATAGAGGCAGGGAACAGTGCTTTGCAGATTTGTTTTTTTCTATATTTTAACAGTAAATTGTCTTCTTTCATTTTGGTTTTGTTTTTTTTTGGTTTTTTTTTTGGTTTTTTTTTTTACTTGACTCATAGTTTCTTATAATTTGAAAATGCATTTGCCTCTTTATTTGCTTACTTCCACAATTCCAGAGAGTTGAAAGATAACCTTGGCAGTGATGATCCAGAGGGAGATATACCAGTCTTGCTGCAGGCTATCCTGGCAAGGAATCCTAATGTTTTCAGGGAGAAAAGCATGCAAAACAGATACGGGGTACAAAGCGGTAAGGATTTTTGATTATTTATTGATTGCATTTTATGTTGTTCTGTAAGTTTAGGGGACTGATACTAACCCCAAATATATATGGAGCACAACTGTGATATTTATGCCTTACCTTGTATTTGATAGTGATATAAAGCTATGTACCTTTATATCTTCTAAGAGTGATTGTATTAGACTAAGGATGGAAATAAACTCTACCAGGTGTTTTTATAAAAAATGTTTAATTTCACTACAAAGTTTAATTTCTAGGATGAGTGATTGGATTTTATTTTAAAAATAATTTTATTTGAATTGCTTTATGGCTAGGTTCATATATTTGTCTTAGTAAATAATTGAAGTTGGAAAAATATGCCTGAAAATCTGTATGATTATAGTGTACCATTGTAGTGGTAGTTCTTAATAGTTCTGGGGTAAGGAATAAGGTTGAAGGAACCTACTTAGTAGCTCCTCCCTGTCATTCTATGTCTCAGCAATTTGTGATGCCCTAGAGATTTTTCTGTTTTGACAGCTAATTCTCTTCTGGGGTGTAGTTGAGATATACTGCTGAATAGCAAAGATGAAGAAGGAGAGAGACCAAGCAAAGGATTAATTGGACAGATTCTAGTTGTAGATCTGGAGAATTGCACCTGAAGTATGTTCTTTAAATACCAAACTATGAAATGAGTAGAAGAATTTCCAGAGTTTCCGCAGTGTGAGGATAAAGCTTTGCTAGCACTGTAGAGATGTAGATAGAAGTGTTACTGGAGTCTACAGGGGATAGGAAGTGTTGGGTGGTTTTGGAGGGGAAAAATAATAAAATGAGATTATTAGGTTTGTTCACCTAGGCTAGTGAGTAAAAAGCTGTACAATATTTGAAAAGAACTTGCTAAGGACAGAACATGTAGTGTTCCTTGAAAGAAGGCAGAAATTTCCTGGAATGAAAATGTGAAAGGCAGTGGTAAGTATTTGTAAGTTCATTGATACATATATACAGAAATTTAAGCTCTGCAAATAGTCTCCAGATCCTGTGTTTAGTGGTAGCTGTGGCAGAGTATGATTTTTCCAGCTGTGGGAAGAGTTGTGACTGTCCTGCCAGTTTGCAGAGTGGTCTCACAACGAACAATATGCTGGAATTAGAGTTTTCCACTGGTTTTGTAGAGTAAAATAATTTTTTGCCAGTGCAAAAGGGAGACATCGTTTTTGAAATTACCTGTTCCAGCAGAGGCTTTTGAAAGAAAGAAGACAAAGCTAGTTAATTTCTTTCTAATTTTTGCTAATTTTGTGCTTCACAAGGAGAAGCACATTTGCAGCTTGATTCAATAGGGTAAGAATAATCCTTAATGAAATAAAAGCACCTCTATCTTTAGTAAATGTGCTTTGGCCTATGCTTGAAGGAAGGTATTAGTACAGAATAGAAAATAATTCGATATGAAATGTAAAAGAAGAGTTGATGTTATTTTAGTAAAGTTAACAAAGTGGTTTCAGAGAACCAGAAGAGATGAGACTTTAAAACTCCCTTGAATATTTGATTTTATTTTACGTAATTGTGAATACTTGTACAAGTGCAAGCACTGCAATGTAAGCGTGAAATCTGAAAACTGGAAAGGAAGGAAGAAGCGGGGAAAAGCATAGCTGTAGACAAAGTATTTTGAGAGGAAGAAGGCCCTGGAGTGAACGTTTGGAAAAGCTAGGTGAAGTGTGACTTTTCAATAGAAAAAAGCCACATTCTTACCTGGAAATAGGTGGATCTTTAAGCTAGATGCTGGCAAGTTGTGGTAGCCTTATTAGCTGTTAGTATGCCCCATTCAGATCTCCAAGGCCAAAGGAGGCTATACTGATGTGTTGGGCAGCAAAGGTTGGGTTTTCTTCTGCTTTCTGAACACATACTGTAATCTCTGTAGCGTCATAATTTGTAGAACAATTGAGGGTTTGGTAGAGATCTTATGTAATGCATTTTGCCAGCTAGAAGAATGAAATTTAGGCTCTTTTCTAGTATTTCAAATTCATCTCTTCTGCTTTCCTTACTGTCTTCCTTCTGAATATTGTCCTTCTGCCTTCTGTTGAATCCAGCATGCAGTGAAGTCAGTGCTGGGTACTG
This sequence comes from Calonectris borealis, assembly GCF_964195595.1. Classification (NCBI taxonomy): domain Eukaryota; kingdom Metazoa; phylum Chordata; class Aves; order Procellariiformes; family Procellariidae; genus Calonectris; species Calonectris borealis. Next base: position 73,237,652 of record NC_134352.1, on the reverse strand, counting down.
TGACCCAGTATTTGTAATGCCCACAATTGAGAAATAATGAAGGCAGTGGGACCCCTTGTCTATTTACTCAGCCTGGGATGGGTCTGTGCACCATGATCCCTTGAGTGTCAGTTCCAGCATTAGTATGGACAAAGTGAACTCAAATTCATTTCTCCTAGCCTTCATTTCTGATGCAAGAACAGGAAGATCACCTGGCTAAAGAATTACATTAAACACAGAGTAAAATTCTTGTTTCAGTACAGTTTGTCAGGAAATAAAGGCATCTTCAGAAAGCTAAATACTATGTTTTGAATTCTTGTGAATATAAGGTAAAGCACAAGCAGAATTCTGTGCTGATGTTTTTTCCCAAGTTCATATTGATCTGTAGTTCAACACTAAGTTTAGAGCAAGAATTGCTTTTAGTTATGATGAACAAACAGTGCAAGAAGGATGTATTATGTGGACACTTCTTTCATTTTGTGTGCTGAGCTGGCACCCTCCACCTTCCCCCCGCACCCTATTGTTGGCATATTTCGTTTCAGGTAATGTAGCAGCAATGTTCGAACTCTTATTCCCTGCCTTTTGATAACAGTCCTGTTGTAAAAACAGTCTTCATACAGCTTAGATTTTTAGATTAGATTTTTCAGACTGTTTTCTATTACGAGGTTGTCTGAACAGACTGAGTCACATTACTATGCGACATCAGGGTTAACTTTGTACAAAGGCAAAATGTTAATTTTATTTTAGACCTTTTTCATCAGATGACAGAAAATTCTGGGTGCCATCTTGCAAGTACATCTGTCTTGCATCTTATTGTATATGAGTGAAGTGGATTTCTTTATAATTATTTATTTAAAATTAAGATACTATTTAGTTTCAGTTTTCGTAATAATTTTTTCTCTTTTCCCTCTCAATACTTTGGCTTTGTCTTTCAGCAGGTATGTATTGTAAGATCAGCTAAAATAATATATTGCAATAAGTTAGTATTCATAGCATCGCTTAGGGTTCAGAAAGGACTTAATATTCACTTTAAGCTCTTTATCAGAACTTGTGAATTTTGGAGGATTAAAATCTTATGCATCTTTCCATAAACAATAATTACTTGGATAATTCTTTTCATTTGTACAAGACTTCAAGTGCACATGTCCCTGTAAAAGCGAAAAATTTTGCAGATGTACGCTTTCAATAAAAGTGTATATTTAACTGAAAAATCACCTGCTGGTGAGCAGTCCTAGCTTAAGCATGCATGATGCTGTAATACAGTTTAACTGTACAAAACTTTTTCTGTGACCTGAGCTGTGTTTTTATGCAGTGCATTCTTTGGCATTTAGTAGGAATGCTAAAATGGATTTATGCATATCACTTTTTTCCAAGCAAAAAAATTATAGTCAAGACTGGGAGTATGTGTTAAGGAAACTTGTTCTAGTAATGTTACTACTGGGATGATATTTTCTCAAACCTGAACATTACCAACATTGAAAATTAAGGTTGCATTTAAAATAAATTCTTAAATATTTAAGGTACGAAATGCACAGTGGAGCCATAAATCTGCTGCTTAGTGACATGACAACAATGTAAAAAATGTACACGAAGATATTTTAGTGCTAATAGCCACAGACTAATTTCAACTCCTTTTTAGACTAAATGTTTGGAGCTTATTTTTACTTCTTTCTCATTACATCATTATCAGGCATACTTGTTCTCTGTCTGGAAACTTTGGAGACACTCTTTTTTTTGTTCTTGTTGTTGGTTGGTTGGTGGTTTTTGTTTTGGTTTTTTTTGTTGGTTTTTTTTTCCTCCTTTTTTCTTTTAAGTTACCTAGACGGTGCCTCCCATGTCCCGCCCCTTCTCAACAGAGATAGAGAAGTGAGAGCTGTCCATCACAGAATAAGTTTTAGGGTTTTTTTAAATGGCATTAAAAATGGATTCATTTATATATTTTCTGTCATTCTTTTAAACCAAAAACTACCACATCTGTGGATCAAAACGTGTTTTAAATTCAGGGAGGAGAAAATAAATAGATATATTTTTAAAGTATTTTAAAAGCACAGTCTGTGCTTTTAAGCATAAAATGAAACTTCGTCTGTATGTTTCATGCTCATGCGGGCACATTCTGTCAGCTTTCTGTGCATGAATGTTAAAGGTTAGTAGTTTGACTAAAATACTGTACCTAGCTGCGTTGAGAGTGGCAGTGAGAGGTGAGTGGGCTGTGGGCATGCTGGGCACTGCCTCTAACACAAAACCCCTGGCGTTTCCTCCTCACTTGCCTTTATAGGAAGCAACCAGTGTCCGTTTAAACAAATTTTGCAGGAGTTGAGGGACTGTTATTTGGGACAACGAAATGTCCTTTGTATTGAAATATGGAGGTGTCTGATTTTTTTTCTGCACAGCATGGGACTTTCACTCCTGCTCTGGGCTAGATTTCGTGTGCTAATGTACTTGGAATGCAGCACTTCACACCTACCGGGAGTAGTAACGGCTGCATACCTGGGGGATTATCACATCCCTTCTCTGCTGGGGAGAGGGGAAGAGAAGAGAGAGTGACAGGGAGGATTTCTGAAACTAGTTTTGCTTGTGTGAATATTGCAGTAATTGAAAACAGTGATAGCAATTGAAGGATTGACAGCTCCCAAACACTCTGGATTGGGACTTCTGTCAGCCTTCTGTCTAACCTTTGGTTTAAAATATTTGTACTGCTGATGTGCTTTTTACCCACGGCTGTGGATCATTTGCTGTGGCTTCCCAAGCTGCAGTGTGCATGTGAATTCTGACACTGTTTTAGCTGCAAGACATTCAATTCTGTCATTAAAATAACTTAAAATTCATTTAAGTTTTTGCGTTTCTGCATCACTTCAACTTCCAGTGTCATGCTGTTGTTAGGGAATTCTTTATACCTGTATCGAAGAGAGGAAAAAAAAGATTCCTTTAAATTCTCCCTGATAATGATGCGAGTTAGAATAAATAGAACAGAATAGAATAGAGTATTTCGTTTGGAAGGAACCTACAGTGATCATCTAGTCCAACTGCCTGACCACTTCAAGGCTGACCGGAAGTTCAAGCAAATTATCAAGGGCATTGTCCAAATGCCTCTTAAATTAGTTAGTTTCAAGCACATTGGTACTTGTGGCTTGCCAGCTAGTACAACTCTTGAATTTCCAAAGCATGACTGTGGGGATCTACAGGCTGTGGGAGCCTATAGTTGGGATATTGGTTCTGCTTTGCAATTGAAATATTTCAGCACCTTCTTTGATAACATTCCTTATAAGCGTAGATGAAGTGGAATAGAAAGCTGGATAGAAAGGAAGCAGTAAGGCATTATGGGACCAGTGAGAGAATATCTTCCAGCACTCAGCCTGAAATGATTGTTTGCTGTATTTGTTCTAAAAATGAGAGATGAGTTTTCTGTGTTCTTCTGACTTGTGAAGTTTCCAAATCTTTTACTTATTGGCACAATGGGTACTGTATACACCAGCCTGGGGTGTGGAATACATGTCCTGTTATAAAAATGTTTTTAATCACTAGTAGGCTTTGGCTTGGGAAGCTCAGAGGAACAGAGGAAGAAACTACTGTTAATATTTATAATTGAATTAACACTGCTTTAGGGAACACTTTTTTTATGTCATGGTGTAAAATGGACAGCTTACATGGAATCAATAATTTCTAATGTTTTCTAACAGTTGTGGGTAGATGATGTTAACGTCTGTAAAGTTTATAATCTCTTTGTATGTAGTAATTTCTGAAATGAGAGACTTCATTGATTAAAAAGGAAATGTGTGTAAAGTAATGCTGCTGTTTTCTTTTTAATAGGGATGATGATGTCGCAGTTTAATATTTCTCAGAATTCAATGCGTGGTAGTCCTGCATCTTCCAATTATCAACAAACCACTATCTCACATAGCCCTTCCAGGTAACACTTTCTTTTAAATGGGGTGGGAGGGGCAGCGAACTGCAAATTCTTCCTACAGTGACAGTCAATTCTTGTTGCAAGTATGTGAGTGGAAGGTCATCAGTGTCAAGACAAATTTTTTATTTGTCTGACAGCAGGGTGAGTTTCTTCAGCTGGCAAAGAAACATATTTGTGTCAGTGAATTAATCGTTGTATTCTAAGGATTAGTCATGATTCTTCGTTCTCTCTCCCTTCCATAATTTTGGCAAACTTTCTTCCCTGCTTAAGGAGTCCCCCTGCCTCCTGCCACCCCTCCAGCTGTTTTCTACTGGTGGCAGAGGCTGAGACTGGTGGCAGGATAGAGAAGAGGCTAATTTGTTCCAGCATGTATAACAGTACCAGTGTGACAGGAGCGTAGGAAAGAAGGCTTGTAAAAGCATGGAGTACTGCTGTAACAGTTATACAAAAGGCCACTCAAAGGACAATAGGCCCAGTAATTTGGCCAGTTTTCTAGCAGCATCCTTGTCAACTTTCTCGTTCTTTAAACTTTTGAGTATTGGCAAGTAGCACATACCTATAATCCAGGCCTTTATTAATATAACAAACTACTCTGGACTAGAGGAAAGAGTTCTGCATGTAGTTTCAACACAGTTACTGGGCTTTATCAGATTTCATCTTCAGTTATTAGATATCATTATTAAAATAAACTTACTTCACATTTCACTTCAGCTTACTGTAATTGTTTTGGCAAAGGAAATGCTCTGTATCTGCACAAAAAACAGTATACTTTACTTTTATGTCTAAAAGTGATATTGAAGACGACTTTTTGAATTGTGAATATTACAATGAATATTACAAAGTCTTCTCAAAATCCTTGCAAAATCTGTGTGTTAAATACTTATTATTTGTATTTCTATTGCTATTTCTTTTTATGGAAGCTTACCTTCGTAAAGTTACTATCTAGAACTGAGGGTTGTGAAAGCGTGTAGTGTACCTTCTGAAGTATTTATTTGGTTTAGTTTTATTTTGAAAGCTCATATAAGAATGTAAGTTACAATGTGCATGTGTTATTGTCATAAGCCTATGTTATTTTTATGGCTTCCTATCTGTAGGATCAGTCTAAGATAAAGCCAATGAAAGAATAAATTGTATTCAGTGGACTTTGGGTCAGGTCCTACCTAACTGCCTATCACTTTCCTATAGCTTGGCAGTATAGTTCTGCTAGATGAAGTTGTTTGAAATCTTACTGGAAAAATCGTATTGAGAGTAGATGGCTCCTTGTTAATCCTAGTGGCCTAGCTGTTAGTTAAAACTTAGCTGTCACTTTCATTCAAACTTCTAGGACTAACTTTTGGAAATTGCAGGTCTTATTTTAGTACATATTTGTGTCATTGTTTCCTTTCCCTAGGTGGAGGTCTTATGAATGCTTTTTATTCTGTTCTTCACTTTTACTAATGCAGTACCTAAGCTGTGACTCTTAAGTAATAATTGAAGTTGGGAAGGTATCGATAGCTTAATAAAATACTGCTTTTGTGGGAGATTCTTGGTTGCGTTGGAATTTTGTATCTTAAAGAATTTCTAATGTTCTGAATGTATAATAAATTTGTCTAAATTTGCTTTTCCAACTTTTAAAAACTTTTTTCTGTTTTATTTTTAGCCGGTTTGTGCCGCCACAGACAAGCTCTGGTAACAGATTTTTGGCACAACAGAACAGTCCAGTGCCTAGTCCATATGCTCCTCAAAGCCCTGCAGGATACATGCCATATTCACATCCTCCAAGTTATACACCACATCCTCAGATGCAGCAAGGTAAGTCTGTGATTTTTGTTTTATTCTCCAATCTCATGTCAGCTTTACCTTCATGTGCATGTTTCACAGCTTTCTAATTTCTTTGAAGGAGTCACATGCTTCATGCAAAGCATTGCTTTCCTGACTGTACAGAGTATATACTTTATTTTAAAAAAAAAAAAAAAAGGGAAGAAGAAAAGGTAAAACATATTTGTGTTGCATTGCTCCCCGCTGTACAGTATAGTATATTTTGTATAGTTTTGCATAGTTGTCATGTATACATGACAACACTAAAAATCAAAACAAACCAAAAACTTCTATTTGTTAGCTATGGCCATCATTTATCTCTACTAGTGAAAACCTCATTTTTGCCAATATAATGTAAATTTTGCTCCCAGCTTATTTAGTCTTACCGAACATCTTTGTAGCATCAACTAGATTAATTCTAAGTTGTCTAGAATTATGCTCAAGGTATGCAGTAACTGGCAAAGATGACCTTCAGAATGAATGGATTTCTTTGTTCTTCCCTTTTCTAAAAACAATCGTGAGCAACATGAACACTGCTAAAATATCTAGGCATTTTTTTTGTTGGTAAGTAGAATTCTTACTGGATTCTTTCAAATAATTTGTTCTTAAAGTTTAGCATTGTGCTTAGAATATATATAGCTGTTCTGTATGTAACATTGTATGTCTCATGAATACCTTGGAATTTACGAAAGGTAGCGAATACAAATTATATAGAGGAAAACAAAGTTTTCTATAACCAGTAAGAATATGATACTGACTGTAATTAGGATAGATGTAGAGAGAAACTAGGCTAATCTGTACATGGAATTTAGGTTTTAAATCCTCTTGGAAATTAAAATCTTAGATATCTAATTTTATTCAAGGTATTTGTGGCAAAAGGATTCAATCAAAAATTGGATTCTTGTTCAGATTCCAAACCTCTTGCATCCAACTCACTAATATCCGCTATTATGGTGTTTTCTCTGAAGCTTTTTAAGAGTTAACGAGTGTGTGAATGTATCAGTATAGTTACTTATATTTTTTGTATTTCAGCTTCAGTATCCAGTCCCATTGTCACAGCTGGGATGAGGAATCTCCATGAAAATAAAGTTTCAAGTCAGTTGTCTGGGAATTCAGCTAATCATCATGCTGATAATTCTAGACATGGCTCAAATGAAGACTACCTACAGATGGTGCACAGACTAAGTAGTGATGTATGTTACTTAAATCAGTTTATGGTAAAGCAAATATTTACTATGATAAAACAAGTATGTATTCAGCTGCCTTAGAAGTCAGATATTTTACTATGTTGTTGTTGATGTATAAAACCACTGAAAATATATCTCAATTTCAGATTGTCATTCAACCATGCAACTTTAATGTGTGAGATTTAATTTTTTCTGAATCTCTCTTTCCTTTGAAACTATTTGTAACATTCATTCTGCTGAAATTAGGAAAAGTAAAAAATCTTCACATAATCTCGTATGTGAGTTTATTTTAAAGAAATGGTAGAATGTTTCTACAATTACTGTAGCAATATGTTAATGCAAACTAGATGAAATACTAGATTCTAAATAGATGTGTAGTTAACTTGTCTTTTTGAAGATCCCCACAACTGTCAATTAGACTTGACATATTTGAATAACCTATTGGGTAATATAGTAGCGTTGTCAAAGGCAAGAATTCCTATGGACATTTTTTCTTACTGTCTATTATGTGCTTTTATGGCCTGGTTTCTTTGTAAGAAGTTTTCCCTTAGTGACTTTATTTTATGTGGGAGAAATTCCTTCTGAAATCTTGAATCTAAAGGGAAAAAACCCAACTTTCTCCCACATTTTTTGAACTATTGGATTAATTTTCTTCTTAATGAGCATCTCATTCTGTGGATGAAGCTTGTTGGGATTCTTCTTTACAAGTTTGGTACACAATCTCTTAACAGCTCTTAAGGGGAGAGCACTTAAGTTTCGATTTTATTTTTTCATCAAAACATCAAAACCTGGTGGCAAGCAGGCCTCTTCTTCTTTTTTTTTTTTTTTTTTTTTTTTGTGATTGTGTGTGTGTTTTATTTAGTTTAGAAAAACCGTGGGCAACTCTTGTCTTCCTAAGCTAGCTTGTGGTAGCAAAAAAGTGTTGTATTCAACAAGTGTACTATTAACAGCAGGCTCCCTAAATCCCTTGCCATGATTAATCTGGTAGAACCCCAAAAGAGTTATTAGTTTTATTAGTCTTCTTTTTTTTTTAAATGCAAGAATTATGCTCATTAAAAATATATGCTAAGAAGTAGTATCTTAAACAGAGTGTTGTAATGAAGGAATCTATCATAATAGACAATCACCAGATGTTTTTCTCAGTCTCTGCTTCAGGAATGTAAATTCTTCAGATAGGAAACTGTTCTTGGCATTAAACGTACATATATCCCCCAACTATGTTAAAGGTACACTATCAAGAGAATCTTGGTTTTGTTAAGACAGGATTTTTGGAAAACTTTAATATTAGGATAATATATTCCGTAATCTTTAAAGAGGCAGTATTTAAAAATATTCATGCCTAATTTTGTGATCCAAGCAATGCAACTACATCCTAGTTCATGAAAACTTAGAAATGAAGCTCTTTCAGAACGGACAGACTATGAAAACATAAAGCATACCCTCATTGGTTGGTTTAATTGGAGAAATACTAAATGTAAAAAGTAGTAAACATTGTAAAAGTGCACTTTATCCCTTTGTGCATTTTCTTAATGGAGCATATGTGTTACACTTATTTTATTTATAATTATACCTTTGAAAGCTGATTTTAGTAGCTATGCAGAAAACAGTTTGAAGAATTTGGATTAATTAAAGTTTTGCATCTATGTATGAATAATAAGCTTAATCATAATGTTGCAGCCTTTTCAGAAGCAGTGTGACCTTTGGTGAAGATAGAATGTCAGTTATTAAATCATAAAAATTAAAAACTTTAATTATTTTTTATTCTTTTTCTTAGTTTTAGGATTTTATTGCTTTAAAAAATGTGAATAGCTACAGGATATTGTGTATTTGCACTATATGATTCTACAAAATCAGCAAGTACACCTTTGAAGGCTCACTACACATACACTCAATTTAAGGACGATTTTTTGGTAAACTTGAGAGCATTCCTAGAATATAAGTTTGTGCTTACATATCACCATTTGATGAAGCTCTGAATTAGGGAACTGTAAATGAGGACTTCCGAAAATTTGTCAGCTCTGGTAGAAATGGCATGTGTACCCAAAAGGTCATTTACCTAGTTAGTCCGTTTAGTTAATTTAATAAAAGTCACTTTTGCCTACGTCCTTGGCAATCAAGGGTAGAGGACTTCTCCTATTCTAATAAAACATATATGCTAAAAAGATATCAAGCTTTTTTTTTCAATATTTTGGGTTTTTTTTTCAAGATTTATTACAAGTCAAAGATAAGTTAGGTTTGAAAAAAATCAGCTCCTTAATTTCAATGTGGTAGGTAAATGAGTAACTCAGGAAATTAATTCACTTTGACTTACAATAACAACATATAAGTTTAAGATACAGTTCTTTTTATTGCGCTGAATCTGAATACTAGATTTCTTTGCCCATGAAGCTTTCCTCACATGAGGCAACAACTCTTTTTGCAAGCACTGTTGCAAAAATAAGTGTAATTAATAGCACAGCATGAGTTTTAGAATCATTGTGCTGTGGGAGGAAAAAAAAAATCTAATAGAATTGTTTTCTGAGTGCTCGTGGATGGTGAAACTTATGAAATCTGGTTTCTTACAGATTTATATTCTTTGACTTGTAAGCACCTTCAGTCCATAAATTTCGAACTCTTACCTTTACCCTAAGCAGTGGAAACTATGCCTTCACAAGGTGTAACATGTACACTGTCTAGTCTGTGGCTGTGCATGTGGAAATTGGCTGTTTGGCCATTGTTAGAGGGAGTGTGTACTTGCCCATCTATGCAGGCTTCTGTCTCCTTGATATGCCAATTTAGCTTTCAAATTTACTACTGGTTGCTGATTTTTTTCATACAGACATGTAAAAATATAATTACAGTTGAGCCTTCTAATATTCTATTAATTGGGCTGAAATTGGTCAAGAGCATAAAAAGTATTTATCAGACAGATAATTCAGGTTTGAAAAAAGAAAAGTTATATGAAAGAACTGCGTGTATTCAGATACCTCAATAAGAGCCATGTTAGAATATTAGCTACTGAAGTAACCAATTCAATTAGGAAACAGATTAAATAACCTTAGAACTTCTTCGGACATTTCCTTTGTGTGACTTTACTCTTTAAAAGAACGAACTTTTTGTAGTTGTTTATAATTGTAGAAATTGTCTCTTCATAGATATAGGGGTTGTTAGTTTGTTCTTTCCCAAAACATTCCCGTAGATGTTGTATAAAAAACAGTGCTAAAAATGGGAAATCCTGTTCTACGGAAGTTTAAATCTACTTAGGGCATTCAGTGAATGAGTATACTCGTGACCACCAGAGGGCTCCATGAAAGCAATAAAAAACCCATGTAGAACATTAAATGGGAATTTGAATAGTGAGTTTCATATTTAATTTTAAGATAGTGTGGGGGTAAAAAAGACACCCTTGCATTCTTAAAGATAGAGCATGGACATCATTACACTGTTAGTAGTATTATATTACGAAGAAGTTTGTCAGAAATTATTAATTCCATTGAAGCAGGTTGTTCTGTGCAAAACTGAGAAGACAGGAGAACTTGTTTGCCATGTTGGGGAAGTGCTCCAGATTGCAATTGAGTTGTTTCCTGTCTAACTGTTGAGCCAGGCAAATAACTAGCTAAAGCCACTCCGGTTGTGTGTGACTATCTCAGCTGCTGCAATGGGAGTGCTAGAGATTTTCTTCAGTCTCGATGTGTGTATGCTGGAGGATATAAATACAAAGTGTTAATTTGTTTAACTGTAAAACTAAGATGGCATTCTAGATAAGCTTTAAGGGTAGGTTAAGTGAAAAAATGGTGAGTTTGTTTTAAAAAGCTACATTTTATGCTCAGTTTCTTTCAGTTGGTATTGTATAGAGGTCATGTATCTGTTTTCAGTTCTTTATTATGACTGTTTGTAGCAAAAAATTTCTAAATGGAATCTGGCATAAACCAAAAGTGCTTATTTAGCTAGGAGACGTGTACATAGATTTATTTGAGTGTGCATGTTCTGGCTATAGACTCTTCTTAGGGCTGATTGTGATTTGGAATATTGCCTATATAGTAGTCTAATAGCAGTCTAACTTACAAAGATTTTTATGTAAATAAATATTTTTCTAGTATTTCTTGTATGCTTTTTTGTCCAATCCATTTTATCAGTATATGTACTAATTTCAGTCTTTATTTTATCAGGTATTCATGTTCGTAATTTTAATTTTTTATCATTGTCACTTTAGGATGGTGATCCTTCAATAAGGAATGCTGCATCTTTTTCCTTGAGGTCACCACAGTCAGTCTGCTCTCCAGCTGGAAGTGATGGAACCCTTAAAGGTAGTCTAGCAGTCATATATATCAATGTATTTTTTCCCAATTCTAAAGAACAGAGAGTTAAAAGAGGTATTTAGTTATTCCTCCTGGCTTCTGTATTCAAATAGTACTAGAAAGTATGTTTTGGATACAAAATTATTTTGAGCCCTGATTCAGAAGAAATTTCTGAAGGTCTGAAAATTGACTAATCATCCGTCAAAACAAAGCTCAAATTCATGGAGGACAGAAGGATATAAAATCCTTTCCAATATGAGGATTAAATTCTTTATAAGAATGGTTTCAGTTGCTCTACATAAGAAATGGTTTAAAGGCAGCATTACGAGTATTGAACTCTTAACCAGCTCAAAAGTGTTTTAACATGCAACGCTTGTCTTAATTGCAGTCATGAAATTTTAAGAACATGGAATTAAAAGTAGTTCAGTGAACTCAATACATATAGCATAAATGAAGCCTGAAAACCTTAGCTGTGGAGAAGGAATAGGGTGAACTATCAGTCAGTTGAGAGGGAACAGAAAAAAATCTGCTTAAAATAATTATTTATGCTAGAATTTGGAATGCATACTGCTGTTTTTAATATTATCCCTAAAAAGCAATGACTGAGATACATGAGACTTAGCAAGGTAGGGGTTTGGGCATATTCTTGCTAATTTACTTTTCCAGTGCTTATATATTTACATGGCAATAGTAGAAAGATGCAACAGTGCTTTCTTCTCTTTAATCCCCCCTGAAAATTACATCTTTCTGGATGGTCAGGTTAGATGGAGAGGGAGAACATGAGATGGGGGAGATTCCAGAGAAGGTGAAGTCATTGACCTTGTGCAGCCTGGATAAGAGACGTCTTTGGCAGGGGTGGACCTTAGAGCAGCCTTCCTGTACCTATGAGGAGATTATCAGGAAGACTTGAGTCAGACTTTTCAGTGTTGTGGAGGAAGGATGAGATGCAATGGACTTAAATTGAAATGGGAGGTTCTTACTACGTCTAAGGAAAAACTTTTTTCACTCTCAGGGCAGTCGAGCATTGGAAAAGGTTGCCCAGAGAATCTGTGCATTTTCTATCCTTGGAGGTTTTCAAGATCAGGCGGGGTAAAGCCCTGCATAATGTGGCCTTGCTCACCCTGCTTTGAGCATGAGGATGGACTAAAGACTTTGTGAGGTCCCTTCTTAACTGAATTATCCTATGATCCTGTGACTGCTAAATGATCTCTGTGGTTCATCTTCTGTAGGCATATACTGTGTTAAACATTGGTAGAAGAAATGTCGCTCAAGTAGCAAGTGAGAAGTACATGTATAGCATGCCAGCAGCATCAGTATTTCAGAAGGTCTTGTGCTAAAGAACTTGTAAGACTTGTGTAAGTGACGAAGACTAAATGCAGTTGTTTTTCTCTTTGTCAAGCTTATCAGTTTAACAACGTTGTGAATCTAAGCTACTTCCACTCAGATACATGATTACCACTCAGCCAGAAGAATATTTGAATTATTTTTTGGTTAAAGTTGCTTCTGTTTCAACTGGCTGTCACAGAATCCTGTTTTGAAGGGACACCTTTTCAAGTTATTTCTGAAAACAATCTGATTGTACAGTTCAGAATGTAATGTTTCAGCATTAGAGGGGCTGAAAAAGTGCAAGAGGAGCTTTTTGATTTATTTACCGGTATATTAGCTTTACTTTTCCCATTGATAAAGCACAGAACTGAAATAACTGTTACTAATAGTGCTACCATTTTGCCCTCTTAAAGAGATTGCCTTCTTAAACCCTGATTGAGAGAACCAGTTCTTGATGCTGCAGGAATCTTGCCAGACATTTACTTCCTCTAATCTTGTATTTTAGAGATGTATGGAAGAGGTGGGGATAATTACAGTGTTATTTAGAACATTGAATCCTTGACAGTGAGTTTTTGGCCTATGATTTGGAGTGAAAGTTCTGCTGATAAATTTTCCAGTAATGAACAAACAGCAAGTATCTGTGCTGAGCTTTTTGTTGCTACTCTCATTAGCCCTTGAAAGTTTGGTTGACAAGTCATGAACTTTGATAAAGAAAATAAGCAAAATACTTAATTGTTTGTTTGGGAGGACAAAAAGAATGGCGCTAGACATCATCAGTCCAGAGAGAGATCCCGGGAAGGATGTTATAATATCTAAGCTTTCTTATATAACATAGAAACTTGGGGCAATTACCAAAGGTACGGGTACAGACTGCATTTCTGTACTTTTGACATAGAAGTAGCAAGGACTTCTGGAGACATGGAGAATCTGAATGCACAGTCTTGAATTACTTTTAAGGCTGAATATAGCTGTCTGATTGATAGAATCTGGATGAGGAAGAAGTTTTGTTTGCAACTCAGGCAAATATTTGAGAGATGGCAGAAGTTATATTTGTTATTTTGGTGGGTTATTCACTTACTCAGTGGAGTAAAATTTCTCTGTTACAGAAATCTTTGCTTCACTTCTGCTCCAGTAAAGGTACCAGAGCAGCTGAAGTTTTATCCAGAAGTTCTAGGCTGGTCTTTATCCTTTCTTTTTTATGTAAATTTTACATTTTTAGCTAAGCAAACAGAATAATGGCTCTGCTTTTGTGCTGTCATCTGTTACCACATCTATTTTCTTAAAAACTTCATTTCTATGAATTTGTCTATGAAGAATAGACGAGTATTTTCCTTTTGTTGATCTCATAAAATAGTCTGTGGGTTCCATTACCCAAGATGAATTACTCATCAAAATCTTTTTTCCACTTGTTCTACTTTCCCACTGCTCTGGAACTTCAGAAAAGATTTTTTTTTCCTTTCCTCCCCTGCCCCCCCAAGACACCTTCTAAAGATCTGTATAAAGGAAAGCCTTCCACAGCGTTTTCAGTCCATTGCTTTCCAAAAAGAAGAGTTCATATCATTTATAGTCCAGTTTCCATACAGTTTCCTAAACTCCTGAGATCTGTAAGGACTACCAACAATCCTTATGAAACTATGTAATTTTGCACTCTTTTCCAGCAATAAGTTGTATTCCCTCCAGAAATTTTTAATGGGTATTTGATTATTTTCTGAATAATTTGGAAAGATTACTTTTTTCTTCTTAGGGATTTATTTTAGGACTTCTCCAGAGATATTCCTGTACAATTGGTCTCTGAATGTATAGTGGGTGGCAAGAAGAATTAGGAATCTTCTCAAATCTGAGTACAGACTTCAGTGCTCTCAAAGGTACTTGTTAAGAAAAATTATCATCTCACCCTCTCTCCTTCACAAGAAAGGTGGAAGAAATAAGATTTTTTTCTGACAGGACCAAAATAAACATTCTTTCTTGTTTGTTTCTTCAAATCTTAATTTTTTATGCAAGGATGCTTCTGAATACAGCAGCTCTAAGCAAGAACAGCCAAAACTGAGTTTTTCATGAGGCATTTGAAGCTCTGGAGAAAGTGGTGGGACTCTTCCCTGAAAGAGTATGTGGGAAGTAAATACAATCTGTCCCTAAAAACTTCCCAAATGTATGTTCTCATATGCTATCCCTTTAAGTTTGAATTTTAAATTAAGTTATGCTCTTTGAAAGCAAATGTCAACATTGACTGTTAATCAAAATAAGTAGTAATTCCTTTATATCTAGTACAAAACTTGGGAAGAAAGATTCTGTGATTCTTAGAAAATACAGCAGGAAAGGACTTGGGGGCTTCCCATCTTCTTACCCTCATGTTGGATGAGCTGTACCAGTATTACTCTGAATAACTTCCATCTATTTTTTTTTTGTTAAAATGTCAGTGATAGACATTTCCTTACTCTTGTCATGCAACCTGTTCAAATTCTTAGTGCTAGAAAGCTTTTCTCCTAATGCCTAGCCTGAATCATTTTTGTTGCACTTAGGCATGACACTTCTTGACTTCTTTCCGATGGGCAAGGAAAAACAATTCATGTCCCTTTTTTATCGCAGTCATTTACATATCAAAGAATGTTATCATATCTTGCACTAATCTAATCTTCTACAGACTGAACAGCACAGTTTCTTTCTATCATCTTTACATAAGTCATCATTTCTGAGTTTCTAATTGTCTTTGATGTTTTTATCTGAATTCTAATTGGCCTGCATTTGTCTTGATGTTGTACTGTCCTAAGTCATAGATACAACTCTATTTGAAGACTTAGAAGGATGAGTAGTCAGAAAAGTACCATAGGCGACTACTTTGTACGATACTACTGTTGTATATGAGACTATAGCTGGTCTTTGCTGATAACTTAGATTCATATTGCAAGTTGTTTTAAACATATTGCTATCTTTCTGTAGAGCTTCTCTATCTTCCTCTCATGTTGTTACAGTTGCTCTCAGATGAATAAAAAGTTTCTGCTTCTTGTCACTGATTCTTTTCATTATTCAAATTAGTCAAGAAAATTGTAATTTTTTATTCTGTTTTTAAAAGCAGTTGTGGTCCTCTCTTTGAAAGACTCAACACAAAAGCTGTTACGATCTTTAGATTAATAAAATACTCCCTAATTCTGTTACACGAGAAGTTATTAATGATGAATATTTTAAACTACTATTCTTAAGACAGTGATCTGGAAAGCTGCACTTGCTCACCTATATTCCCTTCATTTATTTTTACCAAGAACAATTGATAGCCTACAAACGCAGCTTTGCAATGGGGTATACTGCAATCTTACAGTATTTTTGTCTAGATCATACTTCCTCTGCTTGCTAGTGAAATTGTTATGAGAAGCTATATAGAAAGCCATACTAAAGTTCAGATATGGCACTCAGTTCTCTTTAATCCACAAGACCTACTGCTTTACGGAATAAAATTGTTTTGATTTGGTGATACTTACTCTTAACAAATTCACTTTGGAATACTACCTCTTTATTATTTTATCAGTCCTTACGGAGAAATTGTTCTTCTAGTATGTACTTAAATCATACAGACTATGTATACTACTCTGGGTAGTCCTTTGCCATCCTTTTGAAGGGACTGTTTTTCCCTTGTGTCTGCTGGAAGCACAAATTGTCAAGGTGATAATGACCAATTCTGAGATTGGTTTAGGCAGAGTTCCAGGGTGAATTTGTCTGATCCCATTTTCATGAAAACATTCCATTTGTGTAAGAGTAGTAAATAGGATCATATTAAATTGAAAAAATGAGACGCTTCCATTTACACATTGTAACTGCAGTCTTTTAAAATCTTCTGGCAGTAGTGTGTTCCTCAGGTTCTGTCATCACCAGGTTCTTAGCTTTTCCAACAGAAAAACATCAGTATGAATGCAATATGGGTGCTCTGGTTCTTTTTTCTTTCTCCAACTTCTGCCTTTAGGAACTTACTCAGAGTATAATTACTCAGATGTGAAGTTTAATAATCCACATGTAGCACATATGCATTCCTTAAAGCCTCTCTTTCCAGAGACTTTTCCAGTAAAAAGTCTGGAATGCTGTGTCCAGGTTTGTTACACAATTTCGTACCTACTTAAATAATGTTCCTGGAGTCTTGAGGATCACTTTGCTATGGATTTAAAAAGGTATAGCACTTGAGTGTTCCTGAAGTTTCTCTCCAAAGTGCTATGAACCAAGTATTAGGCATTAGTCTTCATTTGTTTACTAGCGGTTTTTTCCAGCTTTCATGGCTAGGGAACAATACTTCTGGCAAAAGAGGGTGTAGGATGGCTGAAAGACTTTCTGTCAACATCTGGGGAGCTTTACCTGCAAGGGAGTTAAAGGAATATGAAGATACTGGTTTGAGTGACCCTTTGGAAGTTGTTGTTGTGCAAGTAGAAAGCTAATAATTCTTTAAAGTTCCGTAAAATATGTGAATCCTAAGTTCCTGGTAACCTTTAACCATGTGGATCACAACAAAGAATGTGATCGGTGGTGTGACTTTGGTGCATCAGCTTTGAAAGGCAGGTGGTCTTTTCTCTGAACAGGCTCAGAGATGATCAGAGAAAGTATCATGAATGCTTAAATAAGATGCGAGTATTGTGGTGTGATTAGAAAGCACAGACAAAAACCATAAGATGGAGATATCAGTGGTATGTGCAGTCTCCTGGACAGAAGCTTGTTTGGTACGCAAGTTACTGGTGCACAATGAGCAAGTGAAGCCATTCCAGGGGTAAACAAACAAGAAGTGGTTTTGAAACTTTACATTTTTGTGAAGGCTAAGTTACTGTCAATGCAATGCATTTTATAGTTGCTTGCATTATAAAGGATTTGATAAGAAATCAGACAAGAATCACAGAAAAAAGGTGTTTACAAATTGCTACAGCAGTTGATAAAACTTCTTCCATACTCAGTGCCATCTGTCACTAGGAATCAGTAAGAAAACTAATTAATATAGAGAACCAGTCCCAGGATTATCATGGGTGGTCAGGATGACTGTTACTGAAAGACTATGGAGGTATTGTTGATGGGTGTATTTGTTCTCTGTAGAGGCCTTATTTCCTATTGATGTTACTTGCTTCTCAGCTACATTTGGTGTTGTCTGGTTGACCATCAGTATTTGCTGTTCAGTAATGATACAATGACCTTCCCAAATCAGTGGAGAATCTCTTTTTATCTCACAAGTTTTACATATTCCTGCCATATAAAAAGAGATTGCACAAAATTCTTTTACTGATACTGTGGAAGATCAACTACAGAAAGTCAGATATTTTTTCTTCTGAATTACTGCACAGCCCTAGATTTAGACTCAAAAGCTGCCTACATATTTCTCTGTTCTAAAAGAATATTCTGAAATTCGGTTCATTCCCAAAGATCATTTCCGAAGATCATCGTATGATTTACTACATTGACAGCATTTTGTAGAACAAACTTTCTCAACCTTGGAATCTTGACTGGTTCAGCAAACAGATCATACCTGCCTGTCTGTGTATTCTTTCCACAAAAATATTTCTTCTATTATCAACAAGTCTTGTAAGAGCTTTGTTCTCAGACATACAATGGCTCAAGCCTTCTCCCATAGGAAATATTCCAAACTGACTTCAACAGTAATAGGCGCAACTCTCTCTGTATAATGGGTGATGTTTTGTCTGAAGTCTAAGCATCCAACAGAATGTGGTACATGTTCAATGTGTGATACCTGTTCAAAACTGCTCATGTCTGTGGTAGAGTGAAACTGTTCCAGAATGCTTCGTCTTTTTCAATTTCTTTGAAATAGGTAGGTATAGGTATTGTAGCTTCTAAGCTTCCTTATTGCCAGAGGCTTAACCGTCATTAGACGCCTCAGAAATATGTAAAGTTATTGCCAGAACATGTACTCTTAAAATGCAGCTTATAGGCCTTACTATCGACACCTTTCAGGAATTTCCTTCAGGAGGAAGATACTTTCAAATACCTATTCGTAGTGCTGCCTAGGAGAGGGAAAACTTTACTTTTGTTTCTTCATTTACTGGATTCTAAGTATGTTCAATGGAATGCACTGAAATCCTTCTGACCTCCTCAAGTCTACTTAAAGATAAAAAGAACTACCTTACCTGTTGCTGCAGTGTTATTTTCAGCATGACAAATACCAAATCAGAACAATCTTGTCATATTTACTTAAAAGTTTAGGACAAGGGAGAATCAAATCTGTGTCTTCTATTTGAAGTGTAACTGAAAACCAGTAAATGTTCCATTGTTGCAACTTCAGAAGTATTTGTTTAAGAGATAATTCAAGAGTAAGATGTCAGCAAGATCTCTTTGAAAAGTTTTGAGCTGCATCTAATATTTGTAGAAATAAAAATGCAGCTTGTATTTCCTGAGTGGTAGTCATTACTATAAAATAAATTGGTAGCTAACAATTTCTGCTATACGTTACACTAAGACAATTTTGTAAATTATCAAAAGAGACAGTAACGGGGTGCGGGGGACACATCACAAGCGTAGGAATCTGTGGTGAAAGGCAAGTGAGAGATCTTCATAGGGTGTAGCCAGGACTTCAGTACTGGTGATTGAGTGTGGTATCTAATTTGAGGAGGGAAGTGGAGTAGTGGAAAGATCTTGAGAGTCAGGATGAGTCAAAACAGGGCTTCCCAACATTGTGGATGTTATTGGCAGAATATGGAGTTGTTGCTGATGGTCAAGAAGGGGTAAGATAAACCCATTTCATACCCTGCTCTCTACATACAGAAGTTACAGGACTTCTCACAGAATGTACTAGGGAGAGAAAATAAGTATAGCAGTCTGTACAAAGAAGTCATCAGTAAAGGCACACCTTTCATGTCAACTGAAGCTTTGCTAGAGGTATCCATTCTTTTTTTCATCTACAGGTCAGTACATTGCTTAATGATTCTTAATATTTCTTAAAATATCTGGTAAAAATTTAAGCTGCAGAATAAAGCTGCTTTCTTGTTTAGTGGTGTTTCTTGAATGAAGCACATGGGGACCTGTATTCCAGTTAGTTTTTGACTGTTGTTAGAAGTACTGACCTATGATGACCTGAACTAGAATGACTAATAATAATCTCAGTCACTGCTTTCTGAAGATCAGTATTCCCCAATGGATGAATGGAATCTGATAAATGTTTGCTTTAACAAGAGCAGGCTGGCCCTATTGGTCCAGCCAATAGGCTTTTCTTTTATTCCCTGCCCTGCCCTGCCCCGCGCCCCTCCCCCCCCCCCCCCCCGTATTCCTTTTTCAGCCAAAAATTATAGCTCAAAACTATATTTGGGACAGGTTGAAAAGCTTCTCTGTTTTTCAAAGCTTTTTTCTGGGCTAACAGTTATGGGGAACTGGTTTAATTTAAGGAACAAAAAATTTAAATGTGATTAATTGGAGAATGCTTTTAATTAAAAATGTCCTCTTTTAAAAATTTCTCTAGATACACTCAAAGCCTGGAATGAGTCCATGTGGAAGTAAAAATTAATACATTTAAAAAAGAAAAGGGGTTGATAAGGCAGGGAATGGTAGAAAAATGCTTTAAGACAATTAGTGTGTTCTAGACAGTAATGAGTGGGGGAGGTTGGAATGAATTTACCTAAAATAAAATCTAAAAAAAAAAAAAAAAAAAGAAAAAAGTTGAAAATGAACTGTCGGAATCAAAGTTAAAGAGGTTGTGTATGTTTCAATTTTTTCTTTTTTTTTTTTTTTTTAATTAATTAAAAATGTGTGGCTGAAACAGCTAATGCCAATACACTGATCATTAAGTCTTCATCACTGGACCTTATTAAGAATCTTTTTGATCTTTCCTTTTTCTGCAATCAACTTGCTTTCATTGACCATTTTCTAACAGTTGATATTCTGAACCTGACGGTACTATTTTTATTTATTCTTTTTTGGTGGTGGTTTTTTTTTTTGCCATCTGCTCTGAAATGATCCCTTGTCTACCTGCAGTGGACTGAAATTCCTAGGAAATACATGGCAACTATCTGGATTACATCTTGATCTAGGAATGATGTGCTTCCTACCAATCTTATTTAGACCTTTTGTGAACACAGATATATGTAGAAATACACATGAAAATTATGTAGGTTATATTTAGTGTGTTTTTATATAAACATGAAACAACATAACTGTTCAGTTTTTCTGAATTATTATTCTAGGATCAAGACAACCTTTAATCCAACAATCTCAGCCTCCACCTTATTCATCACCTAGAGATGTTCCCCCAGACATATTGTTAGATTCTCCAGAAAGAAAGCAAAAGAAACAAAAGAAAATGAAGTTAGGCAAGGATGAAAAAGACCAGACTGAAAAAGCTGCAATGTATGATATCATTAGTTCTCCTTCCAAGGACTCCACTAAGCTTACATTAAGACTCTCTCGTGTAAGATCTTCGGATATGGACCAGCAGGATGATATGCTTTCTGGTTTGGAAAACAGCAGTGTGTCAGAGGGTGATATTCCTTTTAATGTGCAGTACCCAGGACAGACTTCTAAAACACCCGTTACTCCACAGGATGTTAACCGCCCACTAAACGCTGCTCAGTGTTTGCCGCAGCACGAACAGACAGCTTTCCTTCAGGCACAACAAGTGCCTGTTTTACAACAGAACACTTCAGTTGCTGCAAAACAACCTCAAACTCCTGTGGTACAGACACAGCAACAGGTTTCGCAACAAGGAACTATAACGTCATATGATGAAGTAGAATTGGATGCATTGGCTGAAATTGAGCGGATAGAACGTGAATCAGCTATTGAAAGGGAGCGATTTTCAAAAGAAGTGCAAGATAAAGGTAAAAGGATTGTGCGTGTGTATACACTATATATATAATATAAATATATATATATGTGCATATAAAACCCATATATATATATATAAAAAAACCTCCTGTCATTGTCACATAGTTCAATTCTGTTTACTCAGTGTAGGTTCTTCTGTGACATTCATCTCCATTCCTCTCCAACAATGAACTGTAATCTCTCATATATGCATATTTTTGATATCTGATGTTCTTTATTTGGGGTCTTAATGGATAGAAAGTGAAGTTCTTATGTTTCAAAATTCTTTTTAAGCTACTCTTATTTTGAACCATGAGACTGAATGAAGAACAATTGACGTTGTGTATAATTCCTAAAATCCCAGCAGTACTTTGGTAGTTGAATTATTAATTAACTATCCATGTTGCCTAATTTAAGAAAATACAGGAAAACTCTTTTATCCCATTTCTATTCATATCCCCGTTTGAACCTAATGTGAAGGAGGTGTTAGATCTATTCTTTTAAAGGCAGTGTAATGATTGGGTAATATATACTACTATGTTGTCTCCAATGTTTGTTCAACTGGATATTCATTATTATGTAGGCATTACAAGCTTTAGAGAACTACCATATATCTATATGGTCTCTAGCAGAGAACCAGATGAGCCTCTGAAATGTTTTCTTTTCACTTCAGTAGCTGTACTGGTTGTCTTAACTGATTTCATTGAATATATCCTCTTTGGGTTGTTTTGTTTTGTTTTGTTTTTTCTGTTGTTAACTGGTTTGAAGGTCTTAGGCTTCAGAAATCTCAAAAGTAGATGCAAAGATGTAAATCTGGAAGATAAGATGTATTTTATAGATTAGATAGTGATAGGTTAACATAAGTATTTTTCAAAAGCTTCCTCTGCACTTTGTTTAACTTCTGAGAAAAAATCTTTTATAGTATAATGCTAATTTATTAGATACTCCCAAGAAAAATCTTGCAGAGTAAAAAACCGTGCAAATTCTGATTTTGGAAGTTCATAGGTGAAAATGGCCAATTTTGGACATACTTGCATGGACACAACTGAATTTACATACAGTTGAGTCTTTAACCAGCAGAGAGAGCACAAATTTTCTCCCCGTTCAAAGATTTTTCTTCTGTTTTTAAAGATGCTGAGGGGGGGTGAGGAGAGGAGAGAGAGAGAGTTTATGTGTGTGTGTGTTTGTAAATGTGGTTGTTGCAATTAATTACTAAAAGGTTTAACTTCTTAGATATTTCTTATTCATTAACTAAATCAAGTCTTTTTAGGAAACATTGTTTGTGAATATATGGAGAAAATGTGTGCTCACATCAAAAGAGATCTCTACGGTCTTTAATTTTAATTTAGTGAAATGGGGAATTTGTTACTTTGCTTAAATCTCTTCTACTAATTTTAAATTTATTGATGGAGAGCTTGTGGTTTGTCTCCTAATACTTCAAAAGCTACTTTTATATCCACACACTTCAAGTAGAAACTCCAGCACGTTTTAGCTGAGAAACGTCTGGAAAAATGCACTGTATTTTTGGTGGTGCACAGCAGCCTTCACACTTAAAGCAAGACTAAAGCACACTTTCTCTTTTGTTCTGGCTTTCAGGAAATGTTGAGCATTAGTTGTAAAGTTTATTTACCATAATTACATAGCCACAGGCAGAC
The DNA here is from genome assembly GCF_964195595.1 of Calonectris borealis. Classification (NCBI taxonomy): domain Eukaryota; kingdom Metazoa; phylum Chordata; class Aves; order Procellariiformes; family Procellariidae; genus Calonectris; species Calonectris borealis. The sequence goes on along the minus strand of NC_134352.1, from coordinate 73,214,761 downwards.
TCTGATTTCTTTCTTTTGGGGAAAGGAGTGATTTTTATAGAATGTGATTTCACCCCTTCACCACTGCTCAGTAACCATCTTTCCAAATAAGGATTCCAACATTATGCTTCCCTTCTACCTGCATCCTCTGGCAGGTCTCAGTTCTTCCTGAGTTCCTGCAATTGCTGTGAATTAGGTGCAAGAGTTGCTGCCTTATATTGGGACAAATGATCACCATTTATTCACTGGTGGTAAGTTCTCCCTATGCTAGACAGCAGCTCTTTTCACTTTGGCTGCTGAGGTTTCAGCCATGAATGAATAGTATTGAGTAGACGGATTTTTAGCAGTCTTGGGACAGACTTCCTGAAAAGCTCTTACTTTGGAAAAATATGGTTCTTATTTTTTGGTAATGCTTTTGCCGTTGCTTGTAAGTTTGTACTATGTCTAAAAGTTGACACACTCTGGGATTGTTCTACTTATAGCTGTTTGGTTTGGTGTGACTGCAGGAGGAAGCTTCCTCTGTTGTTCCTATGGGAATATGTCTGTTAGAAATATATCCAATAACTCCTAAATATGTCATTCATTTTTGCAACGCTGCTTACTGTATTTATGCAAAAGCCTGGCGTTTGTGCATTTTAGTACATATACTGTATCTTTAGATCACATTATGTCAAAAAAATAGTCTGATTGTAGCAAGTACTCGGTCTAATTAGAACAGCAATGCATAGTGCTAGCTGAAGCTTTACAATAACAAGCGTCCCTCTAGAGACCTTACTCAAGATGCTAGCACATGCTAAAATCTGCATGAAAGCATCTTTGCTGCTTTTGTAATCAAGGCGTGGGAATACATATTACAGTCGCACTACACTTTCTGTGTAGGCACACGTTGTTGTCTTCCATAAATTACTTTGAGTAGCATTGTACTGGCAAGTTTTGGTAGAAGATTAGTGGTCCCTTCTGTCCTTTTTTTTATTCTCTATAGTACTATGCCTCATCAAAGGTTTCAGATGCTTTCTTTTTAACAGTAAGGCTTGGTTGCATATGACATGTTCTTCCTGAGACTTGGAACCAGTAGTGTCGTGGAACTGTTTATTCCAGAGGAGAGGCAGAGATTTTTTTGGGAGCTGTTCTTGCTAAAAATTATACAACTGCTACACTTGTCTAAGGCAATGCTAAGGTCTTTTTTATTTAATGCTGAGGTCCTTTTATAATGTTTGGTACAGGTGGGAAATGGGGATTGGAGCCCTTTGGTAATTATAGCACTTTCTGTAATAAATCATTAATTCTAACAAAACTGTTAAAATATTTATCTTCCACCAAAGTCTCTCAAAGCGGGAGACAGTCTCTGTTTCAGAGGTGGAACTAACACAGGGTGTTGCAGAAATGCCTTCTTCTTTGAAAAGCCGCATATCTTTCTGGAACCTGATTGTCATGCTTTTGCTTTCTGAAAAAGGAATTCTTAGTGCAAAAATCACTAATGTAAAATCTGGTATATTTGACCTAGTGCACGTCAGATTTGCATAAGGAGTGGTTTTATAATATAGACCTTTTGCCTCATATCTGAGTACTTTTCAGAGCTCTGTTTTTATAATTCTATCCTTTTAGTCTATTTGGATCTCGGATTATACGGTCTTTTCATCATGATAGAGTTTGAAAAATTTGTTTTTGTCCTTGTCCTCTGTGTGGAAGGACAAGAGTCCATCTCCTCTTCCTACTTTTTCCATCAAGGAAGTCTCTCTGTATTGATTAATTTTGCAAGTAATTTGTCTGTATCTGTTAATGAAAGAAATAGTTGGGAGATTTGGGAGATCAAGGCACTTGGCAGCAGAAGTTACATTCTAATACATCTATTATTTTTAATAGCCTCAGAACAAACAAATCAATCCATGGTACATGACATACCTCCGGTCTTCAGTTCCCATTGCCCCCCCCCCACAATGGCCTCTATATCCTTATCAGATACAAGTTGTCAATCAATAGGAGATCATATCTTCTCTTTTGAAAGGATGTGTAGTATTACAGATAGATCTGGCTATTATTTATCAGGACTCAGATTATCTGAGTTGGAAAAAAAGTGATTCGGCAGGGCTGATACAGAAAGGGATTATCTTTTTCCACAACGATCAACAACAAGTGGACCATCCTCTGCTTAGGTGCATTGTGATATTTTGATGATATAATTTCTTTAAAAAGGTAATGAAGCTTCACACACACTTTCTTCTCTTCTAATCACTGTCAGTAGCACATTTCCTACTTGGTGCTGTTGAATACTTTTGAAACAAGTAGACGTCCATATTCTGAACCTATTTTGTTCACTTAACTGGAGTTGTGCTTTGTTCACATTCTGAAGCTGACTGCTCCAAGAAAGTACAGAAAATCCTGTTGAGTTTTAGAAAATTATGTCCCAGGAATTTCTGTTCTTCTCAGGAATCTTTTTTTCCTTGGGTGGGAAGGGGGATGTTGAGGGAGAAATTTCATTTTGGTGACGTCAGTTCTTTGCATTAACTCATGCTTTGCCACTCTTCAGATACAAGTGGGTTATTTTTGTGTGTAGTCAAGTAGTTCAAAGCTAGTCATTCACGTTCAGTTTAAACCTTTCCTAGAACATTACATTAAGTTCTTCTTTTTCTTCAAGATTTAGACCTGCTACTGAATGAATTTTCAGGTTCAGGGTTTATGCCTCAAGATATTTCATGTTTTTCTAAAAACCCCAAATACTGTGAATCAAAAATATTTAAAATATTAACGTTAAAAGGAGCTCTCAGTCTTCTAGGAATGGGAAAAGGAAAGAAAACCTTGAAAATTACTTGAAAAAACAGAAAGTAACTCATCTTTTTTCAGACACTCTTTTTCAAATTGCTTTAGTTTTTTATTTTATTCAGATTTGCTAAATTTTAGTTTGAGCTCTTCCATACATAGTATTCTGTGTTCACTCTTAGATTTTAGGCTACTTCAAAGACGCTTTTACATAATGCACCTGTCTTAACAGATTAAGGAATTCTACTTTTACTTGTAAAAGGCACTGTTCTCTGGAGTTTGTGAGAAGAGTAATGAAATCATTAATCACTAACCATTTCATTGGGAGGCTAATATTTTTTTTGAAACTTAAAAGCATTAGAACCATTTTTTAAATGAGACAAATCTACTCGTATCTGTGTTTTTTCCCTTATATATTTTACCTCTGAGGATCCATTTTACCCACTTCTTTGGAATCTTACTGTGGATTCTTTGAATTGGGAAGAAGTGAAGCTGTAATAACTTTATTTCCAAAAATTGGGTCAGTTAGGGGGCATTTGGATGCCTGCTGTGGGCCCTTCTTTTTTAGTTCGTTCCAAGCCCATAGCAGCAGAGACACACATCCCAAGAGTGTGAATCTGCCGGAGCAAAACTCTCAAAACTACAGTTGTAGGTAAGTAACCTTTTTCTCTTACCTTTTAAGTTCTTATCCAGCTCCTCTCCTTTTCTCCCCATTACCCATCTCCCCCCAAAAGTTCCCCAAAGAGAAAACTAACAGAAGAACGATATTAAGAATGAATAGTTTGTTTATGTCTAATTTTATGTAGCTGATTAAAGAAATGACAGAATGTGTAATTATAACCAGTATATTAGCATTCATTTCCAAAAATATGTTATAAGGGTTTTATTTCCTTAAAAATGGAGCTACAAGTGTAGTCATTTGTATAGTAATCTTGCAGAAGATTACAGTCACTAATACCAGAAGGTGAAGACAAAATAAGACAGTGTAAAATATAAATGATTGTGTCTCTATAAAATATAAATGATGTGGTGTAGTAGGACAATGTGAAAATTAGGTATCATGTAATTTGTATATACAAGCTTTCATTAGGTCTGCATTTCACAGTGTGACATAATGGATGAAACTGGCACCTCATACAGCTTTCCTAAGAAAAACCAGCTTTGCAACCTCCAGTTCCTATAGATGAGAGGGTTTTTTGTGTATGTGTTTTAAGAAAAGTTAGAGGAAGAAACTCCTTTTCTATCTAGAGAAATTGCAATGAAGTGTTGCAATGTTTCCATCTATCTAGGAAAAATTACTTTCTTTTATGTTTTTTATAAAGAGTAAAATACTGATTGAAAAACACATTTAAAACAAAAAGCAGAGGCTTTTTTTTTAAGGCGTTTACTTTATTTTGGTGCTCTTGTGTAACATGAAATCAAATTCCCCTGTTTATCCCAGATTGTGCTTTACATAGGGTAGGACAGAAACCTGCTCTTGTAAGCAGGTGTAGAAAATAACTAAAACGTAGCAGTTTGGTAAGAAGTCTATTGGTTTTTTTTATCTGTAACGTAAACTAAAATTAAAAAATTAAATATAACTTGCATGTAGCGTATGCCCTTGATTCTACCTGTTAGATGGATGGGAGGATCTATAATCCTACTTACCCAGGAATGACTTTATTTTGTGCTGGGAAACAAAATATAATTTCTCTATAATGGATTTAAATCTTGATAAAGAAATGGCATGTATAATTAATAAACCTTATTAAGAGTTTAAGCCCAGCATTTCTATAGTTCATAGTCACTAAGTTCACTCTGACATCAACCTAAGAAGACACAGACTTTTTTTCATTATTATGCAGTACAAATATTACTGGATCTAGTTAATTGAAGATATTTTTGAGTGCAAGGTATGATGTCAGAATAAAATCAACATCTGGAAGGGAGATTTCAAAGTCGTATATTTCTAAAGTTTGCTGGTTATACAAATGAATAAAATAATTGGATATGTTAATCTGTAAGTGATACATAAAATAAGTAGTTAATTCATTAAGTCTACTGTTAGTGTGTTGCATTTTTCTTGTGAAATTAGGTGCTGCATTGTGTATTTCAAATTAACTGTACGTCAGGTTTTGCTCAGATATTTTAACAATTGAGTTTACGAAACTATAATTCTTCACAAAGCAATCACATGGATAAAACCCAGCATTTGTGTTAGAAAAATCTATCTCATAAATAAATTAAAATAATATTGTTTGTAAAAGCAAGATTAAATTCAGAGAGGTTAAGTTACAGCTTCCAATCTCTAAACAAGTGTAGATGCTTGATTATACTCTTCTGTAGTTCAGTTCTTGTTATTTTCTAGTGTAATATTTCCTTTGCATTACTATACTTGACAGGGAATAATGAGTTACCAGACATCCTTAAGTAGCAAAATTCCTAAGATCATTTTTCATTCTCCAGTTATGGTGATTACGTTATTATAACATTTAAGAAAACAAGCAAAACTTCACCAAAAAGAAGATTCTGAAGTCTGCCACACCCTAAGGCATGTCAGAGACTCCTGTAGTCTTTTTGTGTTTTGTCCTGAATGAGTTTGGACATCCCTCCTGATGGGCTTTCCTTTTTGCACAGTGACCAGAAGTTCGATAAAGTCTTTTAATGGATTGCTAAAGATTAGCAGCTGATTCTGAGAGATTCTCAGAAGTCCCTTCCTCTGGACTGCAGCAGCTGGAAGCCCTCCAGTCTCTGCTTCGGAGACTTTGAAATTACATTCTTTTCTATAAAGCTTCCTCTACTAGGTTCATGACTGTACTTTCTTAGTTTCTTCTGTAAGGGAGCAAGCAGTGAGAATAAAATTTCTGACCTGAGTCTCTCCTTCAAGGGGAGGAGCTAGTACTGTGGGAATTTCTTCAACTGACGGGAAGAGTTCTCTTTGGTTGTTCCTTGTTTATTCCTTGTTTATTCCTTGTTTATTGGAATATGGCTGGGGGGTGGGGGGTCCGATGAGAGCAAACTCTCACAGTCAGTAATGTTCATGAAGGAGTAGAAAGATAAGAATGGATATTTGCCCTCACTCCATTGATAGGTCATCCATCAGTACCATTAAAGTAATTTTAAACCTTCCTTGTACCCAGATTAGATTGATTGGTTTAGATTCTTGTGGGCTGCAGGACACTGTTGGTTGGGGGGACAGGGCGCTTGGACAACTTTGAAGAAATCTGTGAAAAATAACTAAGAAGAAAACAGTTGACAGTAAACACAGATTTGTTATTTAGACATACAGTTATGTGTTACCTGTTGAAAATTCCTAATCTTGACTCTTAGCTTAAATAAGATAAGCTTGTAATTGGCCTCTAGCTGACTTGTCTCTGATGTTGTTAAAAAATGGAAGGTTTGACAATAAGTCATAACTGCTTAGGACTGGTATATTTGGTTTAAATTTATTCATTGCTGATATAAACAATTCAAATAAGTGGTATTTCAAATGAGTGGAGGCATATCCCAGTAATCTCTGAAGAGTGTTAGAGCTTTAAAATATAAAACTCTTAATTGTTACTCTTTAAAAAAAGAAAATTTGTGCTGGAGTCTATCGGAATGGTTCATCCAGAACTCAGCATTGGAATATCATTCTTCTTTGTGGTTCTGAAGAGGAGTACATTCACATTTAACCGTCTTGGATATGAAGTCTCCAATTGAATCCCTTACAAGGTGTAAATGGAGAAGTGATAATTTATCTGTTGTGTCTTTGAGATCATTCAAAATCTTTCAGAAATCTCTGGATTTGAGAGTCTACCAAACAGTATTAATAAAGTGGAGTGTTACCATTTTGCTAAAATGAAGCTTAGCAACCATGCACATGGTTATTATTTAGACCTTAGATATTTACAAAAGGCCAATTTCAGTTTGCTAGGACAAGCAGTTCTAGAAGTTTTTAGGCTATCATCCTGTTATATTCATTTGTTGAAAGAGTTTAATCTGGGACTTAAGGCAATCATCAGGTTTGCAAGCAGTAACATGGGAGTCTTCAGCACTAATGGTGTTCTGGCTGCTGCTTTGGAAAGATGTCAGGTTAAATGGAAGAATGGAGATACTTCTTTAATACAGGTCCCTTCACCCGGCTGCTGTCCCTAACACTTGCTCAGCTTCCAAGCATATCCGCTTCAGGATGGATATTCTTCAAATCATGATTGACTCGCAGTTTCAGCAGAAATGTATTTGAAGGTATCTGTGGTTATTCCAGTGCAATGTTTGTTTGCACAAAGGTTCAACAGTAATTAATGAATTTCTAAATCTGAAAGTACTCGTCATTTTGACACACAGATATTTCCAAAGATGAAGGCCACAACCTATCTCCAGGAATACTGTTCGTAAGAGGACAGGTGAGAGATAACAGCTTGGAAATCCACTTAATCTTTTTTCCATTTAAAACTTGTGGTTCCTGTAATGTTTTGTTTCTTGCACCACAGTGACCCTTTTAATTTGACATAAAATCTCTGCTATTTTTTAGAATAAGGTAGCTTATGTTCTTGCTTTGAGTACCAAGGTACTGCCTTTTGGTGAGCATGTTGCAATGTAAAGAGAACATCCATGTGGATTTGCCAAGCCAAAAGGATGTCTACATAAGAGAATAACTGGGATCAGACTATGCTCTGAACTGTCATAGATTTGTTCAAGGAATTGAACAAAATGTAGATATATTTCGGATGTATCTACATTCTTGCGGGGGGGAAGGAGTGAATAATGTTTCTAAAAAGAAAAGAATCTGAAAACAACAAACTTGGATATCTGATCTCTGATATAGTCAGAAAGCTCTTCTGTGACTTCCTACATATTCCTTTTATTATGAAAACCGTTACAAAGAATGAAGCAAAAAGATCCTGATCACACTTTATTGGTCTCAGGTCTCAAGAGCTTGTCAGCCTACACGTTCAGAACTGTGGCAAGCTTTGAATCTAGGTCTGCAGGATTTGAAAGAAAACCATTTGTCTGATATTTTGGCAAAGTCCTAGATCCTGATAGTAAAAAGAAATTCTACTATCTATGGGATGAAGTGGATGAAGCTTGGATACTGATGCCTTGAAGGATACGAAATATATTTGAATGGATATTGTAAAAATTCCTAAGTTCATCTGTTCGTCAAAACCCTAAGGGATCTTAGGACTCATGTCTTAATAAAGTAGGTGTATGCAGACTTGCATATATTTGATTGTAAAAGAGAAGATATGAAGACATCTGTTTTCAGAGGGTAATTACTCTCTCCTCACCTCTCTGATTCTCTATTATTATTCTCAGATAGTTCAAAGTGAGTTCAAGATTTTATAAAGCCCTTGAAGCCCAATGGTGTATTTCAGCTTTCAGATTTCTGCAGCTGTCGTGGCAATTTAAAAAGTTTTTGTGCTCATTCAATGGAGTTTTTTTCATTATGCTCAATGAAGATAGTGGTACTATATACTTATCCTACCTTTTATGCCCTAGTTCAACCTGATATTTTCATATACTTGGGCCAGCTTTTTTGTCCTAGATCCAGAAATCTCATAGAGGCAAAACAGTAATGATCAAGTCTAGTTCTGAGGATCGCCGTCAAGATGCACTGGAAATATGAAGAAATCTGTGAGTAATCTGTAACTCTGTCTGCAATCACCTTGCCGTTTAGGAAAAGAAAACTTTGAAGGTGTCCCTTTCTTCTCAGATAAGATGTCAACAGATTGTGATTATAATAACTTACTAAAACATCAGTATTCAGTTGTCAAGAGAAATTAAGAAGGTGCATCAGAAAAGCTCTGTATTTATAGGGAATATGTATGCCAAGTTGTGATGTGATCATCTACTTACCTGTTCTCAACTTACAATTTGATGTTTTGGATGATGAAGAACAACAGCATTTTGAGCCTGGTCAGTTACAGAAGTTCAAGCGAGAAAATTGGTTCTACTTGAATTGTTTTGGTTGTTTAATCTTGGAGCCTTCAGCATGAGGGCTCTGAAAGGTGAGTTTTGGTTGATCCAGCTACAGCTGTTTAAGGCGTCATAGCTCCTGGCCATCTGCCTTGCTCTTATAGTAGGCGTAGCAGAGGGAAACGTTTGCTTGGCTCTTAACTGACTTGTTCAGCTTGGTAGGTTAATGCAAACCATCTTCACTAGTGTCTTAAGGTGATGCATTGGAGAATGAAATGCGCTTGTGGAAATATGAATGTATGTTCCTTTCTGCTACAGGTGATAACCTCGGTTAAAAGAACGGGGCAGATAACTGATAACAGTAATGTCTTAAAGGCTACTGTTAGATCCACCATCAGAGCTTTACAGGACTTCTTCAGTGTGGCTGACATTTCTGGGTTAAAATGAAAAAGCTGACCGACTTTTTCTTAAGAACACAAGTTTCTTAATTTGTGTTTCAAAATTTAAAGAGTTTTAATTGAGAAATAAGATAATGATGTGTGTGGATGTATGTGTATTAATGTATATGGGGTTTTTTTAAAAAATCAAATTTGAAACCTATTAGTCTGAAAGCCTCTATTTCATGACCATTCTTAAGACATGCCATGAAGCTCAGTGAGGTCAAAGCCCTCTTAGTCACAGGGAGAAAAAGATTTTTTGTCACTGCATGAAGGTGTCAAAAAAATATATTCGTTTTAATCAGTAGTGTTGGGAAATTAATCTATATGAGTTCTCATATGAATCCAACAGTTGCTGTAGTACAGAAAAAGCAAAAATCTCCATGCTAAAAAGCTGCACCTTTGATTTGGCAAATTTATTTTACTTCACATGTCTATCATAAAGTTAGCAGGCATTCCTATAGGTGTTTGTTGAACTTTGAAAAGTTCCTGATTTGCAGTTGACTAGTTTCTGCATGGAGTTTATTGTATCTGTCTTTACTGTCTTCTGGCCATTAAATGTTGTTCATAATTTTGGAGTTTTAGGAAGTTAGAGATGTACAAATAGATTTAAGAATGTAAATGATGGGGAAAAAAGCCTGTTCATGTCGCTGGAATTGACCATGTTACTACTTGTTATTGTGTTCTAATGTTAATTTTGGAGATGATTCTTCAAAGTTTTATTTTTTCTAAATAAGAATCTTATACAAATACAGAATAAATTAGAGGTCATATGTTATAATTCTGGTTTACAATTTGAGAGGGTGGTGGTTTTTTTTTCCTTGGAGTTTATTTCCTTATTCCTTGATTGCATCCTCCTCACCATTCATTCTCCTGCTCCCAAAAAGAGAGCTGGCTCATTGCATCTGGTATCACAGATCTAGGCACCACAAATCTAGGCAGAAAATAAGTTATTTTTCTTATATTGCATTTGTGGTCTAGACATTTTGACAATAGATCTACAACAGAATTTCCAACCTATGTTTAGTCATTCCTTAGACTTAAAGTCATATTCCCTGATTACAGAGAAAATCATGGGGTTTTTGACAAATTATGCAATGGTAGTTGAGAAATGAGAATATAAGCCTTAGCGTAGTTAGGGCTTTTGGTTTTCATGGCAGAAATTAATTTTACTTTAGAGTACCATGTTGATAATATAAATAGATTGTAGTTTAGATGAGTAGAACATATTATTTTTGATACTTCCATGTGCTTCTCATTTCTATGAATTCTACCAAATTACAGGGTGTATGGTTGGCTCACTTTATTTTTCTGTATTCTTCTGTTAATGTTTTTTTAGTATAAACTGAAAGGCTTATTGCAGAGTCAAGCTCTTGACACCACATAAAATTATCACTGAACTTTTATTTCATCCATGAAAAGCATTATGGTTGCAAAGGGAAAATACTCAAGCTTTTAAGTCTGTAGTGCCCCCCCGCCTAATATATATGTGTTATGGTATAGACTCCAACTCTTGGTGTACTGCTTAGCTTCAGAGAGAAGCATGGAGTGTTGGAGTTATTTTAATAATTTTTGTTCATTGTTTGTGTGTTCCCTGGCTAAAATATGTGTGAAGTCCAACTGATACACTGAACCAAATAGGGAGAACGTCTGTTTTAATCATTGCAGATCCTTGCTTAGTTCATGTATAATGAAGCAGGCTGAATCTGCAGAAGAGAATCTTTTATAGTAGTATTCCTCAACAAGCAGTTGTGGAGGTGCACCTTAACTTTGTCTTTGCAGATTATTGCTTCAAGCGTAATTTATTAGTTTGGGGGTTTTTAAACCTTTTTTTGGTCTGCATGTATTGTAGCTGCTTTATTAGATGGTTCTCTTGGGAATTATACAGGGACTTTGATTTCATATGTTTTGAGGGTGGGTTTTTTTAATTATTAATTGGCATCTGTGGTAGTCTGACAATGAATGATAGTCTGAATACATTAAAAAGTATTAGCTAGAGAAGTTCTATTCTTGCTTTTAAATTCAATGGATTTTATTGTGTGTGCACATACATGCTGAGGAGGATTAATTTGTGGGAGTGGAGGGGAATGGAACATTCTTGCTTGGACATTTATCAGTCTCTATATATAATCTGTGATTTTTCTCTTTTTAACTTGCAGATAAACCTCTGAAGAAGCGAAAACAAGAAAACAAACCACAGGAGGCTGGAGGTGCTACTGGAGGAAATAGATCAGCTTCTCAGGAGACAGGTTCTGCAGGAAATGGGGCGAGGCCAGCGTTGATGGTTAGTATTGATCTGCAGCAAGCAGGAAGAGTGGACTCTCAGGCAACAGTAACTCAGGATTTGGACACCATCAAAAAACCTGAAGAAATTAAGCAGTATAACGACGGGTTTGTGTGTGTTCCCCAAGAAGACACTGTTGGAGTTCTTAAATTTAAACCTGAAAACCACCCTGAGATTTTTAGGAAAAAGTCAGACTTTGAGGCTCAAAAGACGGATATCCAGCAAAATGAAAACAGACAAATGGAATTTCAGCAAAATGAGAGCAGACGGTTGGAAAGTAAACACGAGAACAAACAGTTAGAAGCTAAACATGAAAGCAAGCATGAAAGCAGACAAATGGAAGTGAAACAAAATGAGAACAGACAGACAGAATCAAAACAAAACGAGAGCAAGCAAATGGAGATGAAACAAAATGAGGGAAAACAAAATAATGGCAAACAGGAAATAAGGCAGAGGCCCGAAACGCCAAAACAGAAGAGTGAAGGCAGGCCCGAAACGCCAAAACAGAAGAGTGAAGGCAGGCCCGAAACGCCAAAACAGAAGAGTGAAGGCAGGCCTGAAACGCCAAAACACAGACATGATAATAGGAGGGACTCCAGTAAACCATTGTCAGATAAGAAAATTGAGATATCTAGGCATAAACTAGATGTGAAATCTGATCCTTCAAGGGTAAAACCTGAAAGTAGATCTGATCCAACAAAACAAAGGCCTGATGGGCGTTCAGTTTCTGATACACCAAGGCGTGACCATGATAGCCTTAAACAAAGATCTGAGGACAGGGGGGAGTCAGAGAGATACAGAGGAGATCCATCCAAGATTAGAAGGCCTGAATATTTGAGATCCTCAAACAAAAATGAATATGATTCTAAGCATGGTATTAAATCTGATGGTTCAAAACCTGAGAAATTTGAAAGGAAATATAGGCATGAGTCTGGTGAATCAAGGGAAAGGTTTTCTTCTGGGGATCAGAAATCAAGACCTGATAGCCCTCGTATTAAACAGGAAGGTAAAGGAGATTCTAGTAAATCAAGACCTGATAAACCTGGTTTTAAATCACCCAACAGCAAGGATGAACGAAGGACAGATGGTAATAAGAGTAAAGTAGATAGTAATAAAGCACATGCTGACAATAAAGCAGAGTTTCCCAGTTACTTGTTGGGGGCAAGATCTGGCGCATTGAAACATTTTGTCATTCCAAAAATCAAGCGTGATAAAGATGGCAATGTTACTCAGGAGTCAAGGAAAACTGAATTTAGAGGTGAACAGAAGGACAAAGTAGAGAAGATTGGGCTAGTTGAAGATCTAAATAAAGGAGCTAAGCCTGTAGTTGTCCTTCAAAAGCTTTCTTTGGATGATGTACAGAAATTTATTAAGGATAGAGAAGATAAATCAAGGGGCTCTTGTTTTAAACCTAATAAGAACAAGTCATCTAAATCTAATAAAGGTAAGATTATTTTAATATTAATTGCATTATATCTTTTACATTCCTGTTTTTTAGATTTGCTACTTCTGTGGTTAGAAATGAAACACAAACATTTGATAGTTAGTTTATGTGCTTGCTTATATGGTGATTTTGGGGACAAAGTGAAACTCATCTATGGACTTGTCATTTTTGGAAATCTTGCTACAATGTACCTGAAATGATTCTTATACTCTAGTGCAAGTATCTAATGTGGGAACACTTAAAGGGTCATAAGCTATTTCAGCTACATTAGTAATTTCTCCAGTGAAATGTAACTGCTGTATGTATGATTTAAACTGGTTAAATATATCTGTATAAGGGACTGGTACTACTGTAACTAAATCAGCGTAGCTGGAGTGGTGGGAAATACTATGTATACAAGCCTTAAGATTCTCTTATGTTTTTAATTGGAACTGAAATGTGGTTTTCCAAGGCATGTTTTGACATGATGCAATACGAATGCACTGACAAAGTCCCATCTGCCTCTTTTACACTATAAATACAGCTCTGTTGGGGAGCCTCCACACTTGAGGCTGTGTGACAATAAGCTTACAAAAAGATTCTGCCTTTAGGAGAGAGAATTCAGACATCATTGTTTTTAGGGTCCATTGTATGCAGAAAGAGGAAAGGAACTGGTAAACAATTGGCTGGCATTTTCAAATGAGTAATAATAGGGACAAGAAAAAATTCAGAATAGTTTGTAGGTTTGATATTTGGTTGATTATCTCTTCTGCAGATTTAACACTTGTTTAATAAAATTGCTTTTCTTCTTAGTGCTCTAATTTTGGCTTCTTTGGTTTCAGAGCGAAGTAGATCATGTCACATTGTGAAATTGATGTTACTAACTGGTTAGGCTTCATTTCTCTTTTATTGCTTAGCATTTAAAGCATTTAAATTTCTTACATAGTTATGTTTATAGAGTTGTCATGTCTCAAAATAGACAAAACGTGGCAGGATTGAGGATTTCAGCTCTATGCAGGATGATTTATGAATGCAGTTCCGGGTATATCATGAATTCAAGATTAAAATGTTTTCTTACGTAGTTGATCTGGTAAGAAATGGTGTAGAAATCATCTTTGTGAATGTGTAACTACGTTTATGTGCACGTGTACAGAGGTGATATCTGTAGAATGAATTTATTGTGCTACATCTGTTCTCTATCTACTAACCTGTTTGTATTAACTTTTGAAGACTTAATAATTCAGGTTGTGTATTACTTATTTGTAAAATATTAGCCTCCTTGTTAAATATTTCCTCTTTATCCTGGAAATATGAACATTTCCCCTGTCCTTTTTTGAGGTTCAAAACAGGCAAAATTTCCCTTTTTAATAATAGATATCTAGAGTTAGACATAAAATTATGACATCTTTGTTTAATCAGTGACATCAGTTTAGTCTAAAGATTTCAAATGAAACCTTTATGTTTTTGGTAGAGAATACTGATGGAACTCAGCTCTAGTTTCAGTAGGATAGATTTTGAATTCACACATTTCTGTGTGCAGAAAATCAGTAATTTTTAGAGTCCTTGGAGCCATATACGGTGCATGTGTGCCTTCTAAAATGTTTCTGAAGTCCTTTTTTTGTAGTCTGTGTGTCTGTGGTTGTTTATACAGAATGTTTTAGTAATGTGTAAACGTTTTAATGACTCTTTTCTGATTGGCATGAGTCTAGTAGCTGTATCACACATGAACAACGCATTAATTTTGAAGTCAGGTTTATAATTTTTCTGCAATGTTTTTGTGTATTTTTTGTTTTCTGAAGTCATGTATTTCTGACGTACTTTCAAATAACTTGGGAAATATTTCCCAGGGAAAGAAAATGTTTGAATCTGATATCAGTCTTTTTGCTGTCGTATTCAGAATAAGGTTCTTGCAACGATTCTAGAAATAGGTTTCATGGAAAGAATAATATTGTAACTATATTTCTCTTACAAATCAAGTTTTGAGTGTTCAGCCAGGCAGATTTTGGAGAAGGTGTCTTTGAACTTCAGATTTTTCATGTGTGTTTTTAGTTTTACTTTTTTTTTGCTCAACTTCCTGGTAACTTACTTCCTAGGATTTATTATACTAAATAACTAGGTGAACTCCAATGTTTGAAAAGGTTCATAATTTATAAAGGTATTTTTTCATAAGCCAAAATCTCTTTGTCAACAACTGATTGATATTCATGCCCTTGCCACAATGTCCTCACTCCACTTGAGAGAAATAGTGTTCACTGTTTTACTCTGTGCCATTTTTAGTTATAAACATTTTAATACACTAGGAAATGTAATTTTCATAAACATTCTTTATTTAGTTCATCCTATATTTCTTAACAGATTGTTACAAATCTTTTCTACTGTTGGGTTATCATCATTATTCCACTTCTCACATCCCTCTTATTCCATGTAGCTTAGTATATTTTGCTTTATCTTTCCTTATTTTACTTCCTTCTATTTCTTATCCTTTGTTTTTGCTTTCTCATCCATCCCTCCCCCAAGAAAATTTCTTCTCCTGGCTTTGTCACATACATCATCATTGCTGTGATTTATCTGAAATCCAGTTTAAAATAGGATTGGTTGAGCTAGTTCAAAACACCATTTAGGTGGTCATTCTGTCTTAAGGGACTAATGCCCATTCATTATAAAACTCAGTAAAATTGACTTGTTTTAAGCTAAAATTAATGCTTTGCAAACTGGAAGTCTATATAACTTTTTACATTGTTTCAGTAAATTTTAAATTTGAAAATCGAAAATCATACCTTTATTGTGCATGTGGATCTTTTTGCATTGTACTTTTGGATCTTTTGCATTGCAAAAAGACAAAGTAACATTTTAATGAAATTTTATAGACAGGTTTGAAATTTTGTTAAGTTATTATTTGAATGGGAGGGATAGCTGTAGTACGCGACTGTTAATATTGAATGATCCCAACAGTCCCTTTTGGCATTTACAAGGAGGAGGCGACTTTTTTCTCTCTCTTCTGACCTTTGAGCATTTTTCTGAAAGGTTCACTCTAGCTCAGAGGGAAGGTACGGAAATTTTTTTCATAGTATTTTTGTTAAGGGGTCTTATGGTGAAATTTGTGGCCTCTTTGGTCTGGGTCAGAATGAATCGTAACTCTTTTTTCTTCTGGTTTAAATATCTGTGACTGCCTTTTATCCTGGTTTTAATGCAAATGTATGTTGTTGGGGGATCCATGAAACTTTTCCCTTCGAGTTTCTGCCTGCAATGAGGAGGTCATGTTTGCTATTCTTTCTTTTCAGAGCTTCAGCGAATACCTTTTCTGCTGCTTCTTAGAGCTGTACTGATCAGCTGTGTTGGGATGGGAGCTGTTAACAGTTTCACAGTTACTGCATTCTGAACAAGAAAAATTTTCCTTTGTTAAAGTATGAAACAGATAGGAGTAATGAGAGAAACTGTAATTGTCAGTGTAAGGAGATGTCTGAGTTGGTTTATAATATGTTTGAAGGATTGCCTTTCCCAAATAAGCACCATATATATAATGCAAGTTTTAGTTCTAGGACAAATAAGTGCCTGTTTTTTAAGACTTATGCAGAAACACCTTTTTGGGTCTTCCAATATCACCTAAAGCTCTGATCTGAATGCTACTCCTTCATTGTGTAGATTGTTACAGGATTTCATTATCTGTACAACACAGAACTTTAAACACAGGTTTTTGTTGCTCACTACAAGTCTTCCTAAATATACTGCGTTCTCTGCTGCTATGATATGAAATTTGAGTGAAAATTTGCCATTTCTTCAAAGGTATTCTTCATACATAATCTTACAGGATCAACTAAAAAATATACTGCTTAATCATCTTCATGTCATAGAGTTAAAACAATGCTTCTAGATTTTCCTGTATTCTGTGTTTGTGTGGTTTGTTGGTTGGTGGGGTTTTTTGGGGTTTTTTTGTCTTTTTTTTAATTCCAGGTGACTTTTTCAGAGCCTATCGTAACTATGATTTGGCATTTGTGTAGCATGATGGTCTGTCTTTGAATTCTAGCACTGCTGGAAATAGTCTTACTTGTGAAGCAGGATAATCACTTAGGTGCTCATCTTCTAGGTAGGAGTGACAAGAAAGGGAGTATTCCAGGATGAAGAGCTGTGTCCAGATTGTATTGGCTCAGTGAGCCAACTTGTGATGCCTCTCACAGACTTCTAGTTAGCACAGCAGAGCTACTCACGAATACTTTCTGGTACAGCTGAAAAGGACAAAAAGGGAGTATAAATTTTAAACATTTGTTTAAATCCTTCATGTATAGGACTTCTATAAGGACAAAATTGGCAAATCTTTGAGAAAAATAGCTTATGAATATTAACACATCAAGCAAATTTTAGAGTTCACTCAAATTTATTTCCAAAATAACATTCTCTTGATGCTGAAACAGACACGCTTTGTACTCACTGAAATTAGCGGAGCATGCAGCTGTGCTTCAAGGAAATAACTGGACTGACAACATACTTCCTTTGGAAAGGAAAAGGCTGCAACTCAGCTTGCTTACTAAAAGTTATGCTTTTGTAAAGATTACCATTTTCAAAGTCTATAATTCCACATATCTGAAATTTTAAATCACTGTCTTGGAGTTCCTGGTAGCAACTGCATTTGCATGTGGGAAGGCCGGAGGAAAACTTCTTGCAAGTGCATGCACCACCAGATGGATCAAGCATGTCATAACGTTCTCTGAAGCTCTACAGAAAATTATGCCACATTTCAGAGAAAAAAAGGATCTATTTCATGGTTTACAACAAGAAGTTTATAATGATTCTTCTCAGCTGAAGTCTTTAAAGCTTCTCTTAACTCTAAATTTAACTGGAATTTTAGGAAAAAAACAGCACTTTCATAAGAATTTTACAATAGTCCTCTTTTCTGAGATATTAGTGACTACCTCTTTTCAACTTAACTAGACTAAAAGAGGAGCTGGCTGTCCCTCGTGGCATTAGAAGTATTTAAAGATGTGTGGGTTTGCAGAGGATCCATTTTAATATACACTTTGTCCATTTAGCCCTGATTAATTTTTTTCTCCTTTCTGGATTGAACAGGTTCAAAGTTTGAAAAATATTCCAGGCATTGTTTAGTCAAAAGCCAAAACTAAACTATATATAACCCATCAAATCCAGTAGAATCATAGAATCATAGAATCATTAAGGTTGGAAAAGACCTCTAAGATCATCGAGTCCACCTGTCAACCCAACACACCATACCCACTACACCATGTCCCTAAGCGCCTCGTCTACACGTCTTTTAAATACTTCCAGGGATGGTGACTCCACCACTTCCCTGGGCAGCCTGTTCCAAGGCCTGACCACTCTTTCAGTAAAGAAATTTTTTGTAATGTCCAGGAAGTAGTAGTCTGTAGTCTAGGAAGATCTCATTTCTCTAGCATGCTTTGCACCAGAATGGATTGTTCTTACTTGCAGGGATTTTTTAGGTATGGTGTGTCTGTCCTATCCCTGAGAGTATGTTGGGATTTGTATAGGCATTGTACATACAAATGTACAATGAGGCCTTCATTTTTGGTGCTAGTTTTTCAGAAGTAGGTGTTGGACAAAATGATACCAGTAGACAGCAGAAATTCAGCCGTTGTACACTAGAGTCCTTTCTTGTGTTGTTTTACCAGTACAATAGGAGACATTTTGAGCGCAGTGCCTGGAGGCTGCTTTAGTTATTTCCTACTTTACTCTTTGCCACTAAGATAAATATTCTGATTCTTGCTCTCATAGTTGTTCTTAAGTTTTCTCTGGATAGTAAGAGTGAACTTTGGATGTTGCACATCTAGTTCTTAGCAGCAACAATAAACTTGACCAAACCCACTAGTTTCATTGTACTTTGGTTCATCTGAAATATGATGCTTTGTCTGTTTGCAGATTTAGGAGTGCATTGTTTAATTAGTTCGTTTTTGAAAAATTACTTTGGCACATGTAAGTGATAGAAATTTATTACCTAATTTGTCAGAGCAATTTGTTGAAAGTCTGAAACTGCCTTTGGTTTGTGGATGTGGATGCTTGATCAGGTTCCTCTAACTTCTGGGAATAGCTAAGGCTATGTTGCATAAATAATTTTTGCAAAAATGCATTGCAATATGTAAAAATGTGGGCCAGCAATTTGTTTGACGTCAATTGCAACATGCAATGCAGACCTGTTGATGTGTCTAAGTATCTAAATATGGATGTTATTTCTTGGCTTATGTGCAGGGGTATGTGCTCAAAATTTTTAGTTTTAATTTTTTTCTAAACAAAGAGTAAATTTGGCAAAATACAAATAAGGGAAAGCCTCACATTTGCTTCTGGTAAATCAACTTTTCTGTTGCTCAACATTTTTAGCTGTCTTAGGTGACTGTTTTTGTGTAAGAAAATTTAAAATGTTTACTTTATTTGAAATTTGGAATTTATTTTTGCTCCATGGGAACATTATCAATGAACAGAAAAGAAAAGGATGAGACCTTTTTTGTTCTTCAAATTACCAAACTGTTGTTTGCATCAAATAAAGTTACTTAAATATATATATTATTTAATTATTTTCTGAGCAACTTCCCTATAGTATTTTATATTAAAAGCTAAAACATCAGCAATCTTTTGTTATTGTTGCTTATGCAATTAGGTTACTTTGAAGAAGCAAAACAAGAGTAGCTTCACGTGATATTTTCAGGGATAAAGGCTGAGAATGTTTCCATGATAGGGTGAGGAAAAAGCAGATCATCTTGATGTGCCTATAGTCACAGATCAGATGTAAATCATGGCATTTGTTTTACTTACTCTCTGCAAAGATCTTGCTTGTATTATACTGCTTATATGGGAGTCTTTCTTTTATGAGAAGAAAAATTATGAGGTGTAATTTGATTTTATTTACTTAAGGTTTTTTTTTCTTAGGTGAGGCCCCATGGCTCAGTTTTTAAATTAATCAGAATACATGGCTGGGAAAATGCATCAATCATAAATTTCAGATTCCAAACATTAATAGTAACAGAAAATTACATGTGTAAATTGCTGTGTTTTGCAACGATACAAAACACCTTAACTTTTTAATACAATAAATTGAGTTGGCTTAAATTTCAGTGCATATGTTCAACAGCAATGACAGTGAAATCCAAAAGCAATCCCCTAATTCTGGTTCATAAAAGTGAGGGGGTTTGTGCAGCACTGCATATATTTCAATTGCCAATCTTACTCTATTTTACTCTGAGTACTGCTATATTTTTTGTGAAGTATCTTACAAAACTAGACTGCTCTAGCCTCCTT
Source organism: Calonectris borealis (assembly GCF_964195595.1). NCBI lineage: Eukaryota > Metazoa > Chordata > Aves > Procellariiformes > Procellariidae > Calonectris > Calonectris borealis. Next base: position 73,194,747 of record NC_134352.1, on the reverse strand, counting down.
TTATCAATTTTTATAAAGACAAAAAGCCAGTGAATAGCAATAAGGAATAAAATAACTTGTGGCTATAGTTGCCACAGCAATCAGATAGCTTGAGGAAATTGTTGATACTGATGTAAATGTGAGTTCTCTTGGCATCTTCAGAGAGTCCATGTTGGGTATATTCCCTGCCCTCTGCATGGATCTTTCAGGGTGCTCTTTGGAAATCTCTTCCTTCCATCAAAAAATGTTTCTTGCTTCTGAGAGTGTTTTGTACTATTTCAAAATCCTTTTTGAATCTGTGCTGCTTAGCCAGAGATTCTTCTCTGACCCACCAGCCTGGCTGGGTCCCATTTTTCAAGGCCAGAGGTAAGGACTGGGGTATAAGCAGGGAGTCTGAACCTCTTCTTTTGTTTAGCCCAAGGCTGGGAGCCTTCCCTTTGTGCCAGTATTGGGGCAGATGAGGAAAAATGATTTTGAAAGTTGTGTTCAAGCAGGTTCTATGGAATGATATAGGACATACTTCTTCCTAACACTATTTCTCTCCCTTCTGCCAAATTCGTTGCAGTAGAGAATCCTGTGGGCGCAGTCCCTTGGGTGGTGGTGAGGGCATCTCAGTGTCCCACCCTCTTTCTGGTGTGTGTGTGTGTGAGCTGAGCTCAGGAGTTATCCCTTCATGGATGTAGTCAGAAGGTGAGGGTAAGGGGCTCAATAAAGGGTTAGATCTTGTTTATAGGATGTAGCTGTATATCTTTTCATAAAGTTTAAGGCAGAGAATGGGAGAGGAAAGAGGAAAGCCGCTGGAGTAAACGCATTACTTCTCAGATTATTTTCTCCAGTATTCATTTGATGGTGTGTTTTTCAGCTGATGATACGGTATTGAGCTAAAAATGGAACTTCTGTCTTATGAGCAGATGTGCCTTCCTCATGCCTTAAATTCCTCTTTGAGAAAAGGATTGCAATTGCCCTGTGTTTCCGCTTCTGTTCTTGAAACTCTCCAGGGCACAGAATTATTTGGAGGAGTGTGAAGCTGGTGGGCAAGGGAGTCTGATCAGCAAGGACTCAATGCGACATATAAAGAACATACTGGAGCATTTTAAGGGAGAGCCGGGTGGAAAGGATATCATTAAATTTGCACACTGAGACAGAGCCAAAAATTTTCAGCTTTAACCAGTAAGCTGTTCATCAATCACAGGTAGTCCTGTGGCCCTTTGCACTGTAGTGCCTGAGTGCTACACTGTAACAGTACTTAACTATTTTTAAAGGGTGTTTATTTTCCAAACATCTTTATAGAGTAGAGAAGTACTTTTATCCCCTCTTTTTTCTTTTAGTTCTTTATCTAAAATAGAACCTTATCTGCATGAGTGGTTGTAGTAGAATTAAGCTGTGAGTCTGTGCTGTTGTAGTTACAATGACATGGCTATCCAACAAGAAAAAGGCACTCTTGTTGTGGAGTAAGACTGTGTTTTATTTGATTTAGCACAGAGTTTGAACGTTGTTTAAGCTAATCCAGAAATAAATTGCTTTCCTTCCTGTATTTATTTCTGACATAGGAGAGTTTATCAGTATAGTTATAGCAGTGATCGAAAATTACTTGAAAAAGTTAGGCAGTAAGCTGGTGACACATAAAGGAGGAACATCCTCTATCAAATGCTCAGAGAGGACATGTAAGGAAGATGAGCTTGGCCTCTGTGGAATAACAGCAAGACTGGATATACTAGTCATCAGCAAAATAAGAAGACTCCAGTAGCAGGTAATGACTTCTGCGGCAAAAAAGGAGCAAGAGGAGTGCAAAATTGAGCTGCACTCTGTAGGTTTTTATTTTTAATCTCAAAATGAAGATGCGTGGCAATTCATTAGTGTAGAAGTTCAAGAACGTGGGGAGTGGTTAAACTTAAATTTCTAAGCGCTGAGAAAGGCAAAGTTAAGATTCATATCCTCACCCCAAACAAGTGGCACTGTTCCCTCTTAGACCCTTGTGTGTTCTTTTATATAATGTCTGGATAGTTGGGAAAAGTTGCGTTTTAAAATACAAGATAAATATAGAGATTACAAATATGAAATTGCACTAACTGCAGGTTTGCTTATTACAAACTATTAGCACACAGAAATGGAAAAGACAATATTTATGGGAGGCTAATTTATGCAAAAGACTTCATTAACATAAACCTCAGTTTTGAAATGAACTTCAGGGCAGTTTTTCTTCAAGCACTTGTTCATTTGCCACAATAATATATGTGCAAACAGGCCATTTTGACGTCACAAGTATTTTAAAAGTAACCATATAAGCAAACTGATACGGATTGTTTCCACTGTATTGACTATCTCTTATAGTTATGGAAATAGCAATTCGGAGTTTAGGTTTCTAAATGTATTAGAATCTTGATGACTTGTTAGTTCATAGGAAATGTCACCAAAATGTAAACTATACATCTGTTTTCCATAGTTTGGAAAGCAAAGATAGATAATTACTGAGAAGATAACAGAGTTTATTAGTGTTGGTTTTGATTTTATGGCAGGGACAGCCTCTCTGATCCTGGAAAGCTGACCTAAGCATCAGCAAGCATCATCCCCTTTTCCATAGGTGCTTGTTTGAAGTTGTTATATCAAGCCAGGTGAAACTAATATGAACACACTGATTGTTGTGTCAAAAAATAATTGTGCTGTCCATATTGAATGGATCCAGTAAAAGTCCATAATGATGTTACCTTTTTTTTAATGTTCAACCTCTCTTGAAGGCATTCATCTGCCTAGATCAGGGAGATCTATTTGACTTGTAAATTCAAAGCAAAGTGATTTTGGATCCTTCTAAAGATTAGATATGCGTAAATATTAGCTAAAGTTAAAGGCTGTTCTACAAACTTGAAAGTACCCATCAAGTTATGAACAAAAAGCGATGCTGAACTTTGAATCAGATCTGTGCCTTTCCATTCTTTTTTTAAGCCATACGTGAAGAAGGGAGATACTATATCCACTATATATTTGTAGAAATCTTTCTACTATATATGGCAAAACCCTTTGAAAAGCTTCCCAGATTAAAATAGAATATGGGAGGAGGCTTACAGACTAATTAATTTTTAAGATTCTCTGGCTGATCTGACTAATTTTGTCAAGAATTGCTTGGTGAGAAAACGAGTATCTTGATGGTCAGTGGATATTCAGTAACAGCTGAAGATTCTTGAATACCTTCTCTAAGAAACTTCTTGATAATGGCAGTCAAACAAAAAACAAGAACTTGTTCTTCCTCCAGCAAGCAACTAGTATGTAAGTCATGGACAGCATTGCATACGTTTGCAGAAGCACTGAAGAAGAAGTGGCATGTATGCAGTTCTTTGAGATGAATTGTTCTTACAGCTATTGTGTGACTTGCCCTTCAGTTTCCTTAACGTGGAGTTTGTTAGCATGCTGTTCCTTACAATGAGACAAAGATTTTCTTATGATGGTACTTTCCTTTTGGTTTTTTTTTGTCTGTTTTAATAGTTGCAGCAGCTTTGAGAATATGTATAAGTGATGTCTGAAGAACACTGTTGCCTATAGCCCATTTCAGGCATACTGTGTACCCTGATGGCACACATTGCAAAAAATTGAATTATTCCGTTGATGAGGACAGTTCTTCAGAAAGCCAATTGATTGGGCCATTCTTATGAACTTGTGGAGTAACTTTTTGGTAAAGTTACTTTCTCCTTAACTATTTAAAAAGCCGTGCAAACTAGAGGTGAATGTAACTGATGAATGTAGGTACCAGGTCTTAGCAAACTTATCAAAGAAATTGAAAAACTGAAGGTGATCACACATGTTTTCGTAGATACTTTCAAAGTGGTTTGTGTTGTATATTCTTTTAATTGTTTTTGAAAAGTATCCCATAAACTGAAAAGGCATTAGCATGGGTTTTATAACCTAATGTTTGTTGCCATGTGACTGGATTCTTATGGTGAACTGGATTCTCTTAAGTATTTCTTTACTACCCTGAACAAATAAACAGTACCTTCGTTACAAAATATGGAGGTACTAAAGAAGGAATTTAGTAAGATGTTTCTATTGAAGATTGGGTTGCCCTGACTCAACATAACATAAGTAATAGAGTAAAATAAATATTAACACGCTCTTGACTGGAGTTCCACAGTATATAATATCCCTGGGTTTCTTCAGAAAGGATGGGGAGTCCTTTTCCATGTATATCAGAATTGTAGATACATGTGCAGTCATGCTTAACTCCTTTGTACTGCATGAGTAAAACTCTTTTTAGATTTGGTTATTTACAATCCTCAGCAGCTAAGGAAACTGGGCATACGGCAGACTTGCTCCAGGGAACATTGTGACAGAAACAAAAACTTTAAAGACAGCTTATAGAGAACTTTACAGCAATTCTATTTGTTCTCTTTTCTGCTGTTCCCTACTTGAATAAAAAAAGCTTTACATATTCCCTAATAAAAGAAAAAAGGGTAAGCTTATACTGTCATCTGAGATATCTGTAAGAGGAGAGAGTGCAATTCAAGCATTAGTTGAATTTAGCACTGGAGAACATAGAAAACTTGGAACTTCTGAGAAGGAAATAAAGTTAATTTTCCAAACATTTGAAGTAGTGGCATTTTTATTTTTTCATTGATGTCTAATTAATACTGTAGCAATTGATTTATTTTTCAAGATTTGAGTAGTTCTATCCCGGGAACAAAATCAATAAGGAAATTAAGAATAGATATTTCTAGGAGATAGGAGAGTAGTAGCCTGTGATTTTTGTTTGTTGTTTGGGGATTTAATGCAACTTTTGTTCCTTTACTTGTAGCTGGCTTCTGCAATGTCTTTGTTTGGCCAGATTTATTGTAGGCTTTATGCTATGTGTATAGTCCTGCTGATTTCAATGAAATTACCAACAGTATATAAAATTGAGAATATGTGTTAGAGAACCAGGATCTGAGGCCCTCTAGTGATTTCATGTGTGGAAATTGTCTTAGAACTTGTGTATGTGAATTTTCCTGTAGTCTGGGGCTGGATGTAAGCTAAATCTCTTCAGGCACTGTATAGGCATACAAAAAGACATGAAGTATTAGTGTGGGGACGCCACCACTCAGGTGCACGGCTATGCAGCATCCAGATTAGACCTGGCTGTCATCCAGTCAGCTGTTGGTACACACAGAGGAACTGATCTGTCCATGCTGCATATTTCTGCCTATCTTCAATTAAGTGCCTAGCCTGTAAAGGGTAATCATGTTACAGTAACATGGTCAACCACACTGTGAAATGTTTCCTAGCATTTTTGAAAGCCATATTGAGAATTTAGGTAACTTTGGCAGGTGGTGATTATCTAAGGATGGCAACTTAACACAAATAAGTAAGAGTGACCACAACATGGGGGAAGCTAGGACAACTTTGGCTATTAGTTTTGCTTTATAGATATTTCCCTACCTCAGTTTGAAAACCCCAATATTTTAATAAATCTTTTTTTAAAATGCACATAAATGAGATGACTTGCTGAACATACTTGAGAATTATAGAAAAATAATTTTCCGATCATGAGTTTCATTGCTTGGAGGCAATTTTTGTGAATGTAGATATATGTGAAATCAGAAATACATGAGACTTTTTGGAAAACTGTTCAAAAAGTTCGGACGAAACTATTTTCTCGTATTAAGGCTCTTCTAATTCCAGTTAGAGATGTTTAAAGATGGAAGAAAAAAAGAAAAAGACTAATCTTGGATTATAAAATAGGATATTAGTGTAAAAATGGAAATAAGTTTTAGAAAATTATGTTAGTAATGCAGTGAATGCAATTAAAAAGTGAATTATCATCCAGAAGATGATATTTTGGAGGATTGTGTGTGTGTGCATAGCAATTGGCAAGTGATTTCCTGTCTAAATAATATACTATGCCTTGGGAAGGAGAGAGAGGCGCTTATGACAAAGATGTTTGTTCTGTTGTTGGAAAAAGGTTAACAGTTTAGTCTGATAATCTTCAAATCTGTGCAATAGGTTCTTTGATAAATAAAGATAAGACATCAAATAAACAAAACCCCAAGAAATACTTCTGAATTAATTTTATTTCCTTGTGTCAGTTGTAAAAATTTTGACTGCAAATCTCCTTCATTCTGACTGTATATGGGTCTTAATCGTGATGAGAATGGTGTGATGTTTCTACCTGTTTACCTCTGTGGAAAAGAAACCAGATGCAGTCCAGCCTGCTGTTTGTCTATATTAAATAAAAATCTTTCAACTTTGCTTAGTAACAAAATTAAGCAAAAATTTGGGTTGCATTATAAAACTACTAGTAGGAGGTAAGAAAAAATCTGAGGCAGAGGTTGGGTTGTCAATCATTTGGCCTGTATTTAGGGATAAGACCCCAGACGTTCTGGCACAAATTGTCCCTGCCTACTGGAAAAGGGAAGATTACTGTCATGTGTGCACTAAATAATATGAATGAGAATGAACAGAACTGTCAATGAGGCACAAAGAATCCTTAATTTACCTACATTGTTAGAAAACCTGTTGATTTCAGAGGATGAACTGAAATAAGACTAAATTTTGTGGAGGTAGAGCAGGGACATCTTTTTACAAAGGAAATTCACTGATTTGAATTTGTTTATATTCATATGCCTGACAAAATATTTTATTGAAGGAGATGTGTATGCAATTTATTATGTTAATTTCTAATTGTAGTGTGAACAGTAAATGCAACTTTAAAAAGCACTGTCAAATTACCTTCACGTATATCTAACCATGGTACTATTAGTGGATATACTGTAAGTGGTTCCTGAGAAAGGACTGTAGAGTTGGGCCCTTACTTCTATCTTCAAGTTCACATTTGCTCTTCTTACTCTCCATTAATAGGTAGCATAGATCAGTCAGTGTTAAAGGAGTTGCCTCCTGAGCTCCTGGCAGAAATTGAATCCACCATGCCACTTTGTGAACGTGTGAAAATGAACAAGCGCAAACGTAGCACAGTTAATGAGAAACCAAAATATGCTGAAATCAGTTCTGACGAAGACAATGACAGTGAAGAAGCTTTTGAATGTAAGTAGTACATTGTTCTGTTCCTACTGCTGAAGAAAGCTAATACTTTGCTTTTATCAAAAGATACAGTTTTTTTTTTTAAGTTGGCTATCCTAAAACTTACGAAAACAAGTTTGGTGTCCTGACAACTACTTGGCCAAGAACCCTTTTTTTCTTTTAAAGAAAGAAAAATTAAAAAAAAAAAATTACTTGATTTCAATTCAGTTTAACAAATTTCTTTTCCTAATTACCTTATGGGAAGCTGCTGCCTAGATTTTTTTTTTTTTTTCAGTTATACTGTGAAACATTTTTAGCCGATCAGATTAAGGAAAATATCCTCTAAAGCAGCACAGAAAACTTGCATACAAAGGTATGCAAAGAAAAATTTCAGTAAATAAATTTTGAATTATTCTTAGTTTTATTGATAAGAAAAGTGAAGAATCCCCTCTTGAATTTTTCTGACATGATAAATTGAGACTCCTACTGCCCAGAAGTTTCTTAAAATATTTCTTCTTCTATGATTACTCTGGCATATTGCTTGAAAAACTGGTATTCGGTGGGTTCTCAAAATACCATTTGCAGATGATACTATTCTTGAATTAACTGTTTTCAAAGGAAGAGAGGAAACTTGTAGTTAGAATTTTGCTGTGCAATCAGATAAAGTTCCTAAGTGTTAAAAAATTGTTGTATGCCTCTAAGTTAGGAAGGGATTTCCTACTTGCTAATAAGGGTATGGTTAGTTTGTCTTTATGATAGTTCAGTTAGCCAACACTGAGAATAAACTATTAAAACGGAGTGAATCAGTTCAGAGTTAACATCTTAGCTGTGTTACCCATGTAGGGCTACAGGAGAGCTGCCTATTGCTCTTAACCTGAGAAGGCATCTTGCTTATAACGATTTTTTCCCAAGTTTAGACTCTTTTCACCTTTGCTTATATAAACATCTTACTAAACTTTTCTAAAACACAATGTTTTGCTTTTTAGTTTTTCTTAGGGTCCAAAAGAGAAAAAATTGTTTGTTCTGCTTTTTAATATGTTTCAAGTTCTCATCCAACAGATACGCAGTGCTTATGCACACATACACGTTAAAATTATAATAGCGATACCTCTGATCTTTATCAAAGAAGCAGAAAAGAACGTCCTTTTGTTTGTTTGTTTTTCCTTTTAATTATAACTTAATAATGCTGCTTTGAGCACGAGTATGAGAGCTGGAGGTAATTTGTAATCAGTCTTGGTTATGGCAAAAGATTAATGATGATTTGCTTTATTCAAGATTCTATATTCTCTGTTTACCGTATCACATCACGTGTTTATGACGTTAATAATCAGTAACAGTGAATTAAAAAAATGAATAAGTAAAGCAAATTTATTTAAGTTGGTTGGGAATGGAGAGAATTGTCAAGAATTTCAGAAACCTTAATCTACCTATTAGCCACAGTGGCTGTTGAAATTTTGAAATACAAAGTAAAGCAAATTAAGGCAAACTTTCACAGTAATTATATACTTTAAGGGATTCTAGGTTCATTATATCCACTCAAGAGATCTGGCCATCATTCTAAACAGTTCAGTGAGGACATCTGGTTTAAAAATAAATTATAATATTTCTCAAAGGACACTGTAGAACTGAATTGAATTAAAACGAGACAAAATGATCAAGAGAATGAAAGATTTGTGACAAGTAGAATAGATTACTGAACAAATAACTAACTGAATAGATTTGTACCATTACAAATACGTATTGAAGAATTCTTTTGGTTGTCTGAAATTGAACTTTAAAAAATATGAAATAGTGATTATTATAGAAGAGGAGAAATTTTTTTGAGTATCTAATGAAGAAGGGACATTCCGTTAAATTAAATTATGAGAAACTGAAAATTGACGAAATAATTCTCATACAATAAGTGCTAAATGTGTAACTGCATAAATGTTTGGCAGAATTCAGTAGGAAATGGGGTATTTATATACTGAATAGTCTTTATTTATGTATAAAATCAATAATAACTCTTGAAATGTTATTAATATTTAAATTTTTAATCAATTTTATCTATTTCAAAATAAATTTTGTAGAGCAGTGGTTGTGAATAGCTGTTCCCATGTTCATCTTACTTGCATTGCAGAGCCAGCACAACCATAACATATTCTGTTTTGTTGTGCAGCATTGATAAACTGGTCAATTTAAAATTCTTCTGGAAAGCAATATTGGAAGTTACTTTTCTCATGGAAATGTAGCTGGAGTCAGAATTCATCCTACAGAGCTTAAATTGATACTGATGATTTGTAAACTGTGGAGACAGATGTCATCTGCCTCCAAAAAATACTGTCTCATGGTGGGAAAAAGAATCAGTTAAGATGTGTCAAGTCTTTTCCCATAAAACACTTACTTTCTTCTCCAATACGCGCCCTCCAGGTATCCAAGATAGCCCTCTATTTCTTCAATCGCAATTAACTCTCAACCATTTTAGACAGTGTTAGTAGCTCGGGCATCATGAACATGACTGTACTGCCTCCAGAAGCAAGTCTGATCCAGAAGCAATACAGCTCAAACCCTGAACTGAATTATTACCTTAAAGACTTGGACCACTGCTGTGCAGAAGTTTTGTACTACAATTTCAGAAGTGGGAGCCCTCTAGGGTGCACAACAGTAGTATCACCTCAGGTTTAATGTTTTTCTTATTAATTCTGAGCCTGGGTTGACTATTGACTATATCCTGGTAGGTATACCAGGTGTGACTATATCCTGGTATGTTTCCTATGCTTCTAAATAAACTGGGGTTGTGGGAAGAACTTGTCAGTTCAGTTCCAGTTCTGTACAAATGCTTGGAACCATTTTACTCAGAAACAACCCTATATACAGTCATACCTCTCTAAACTTCAGGAGACTTTGGTAGAGACACACAAATGTTAGGGCTGTTATATGCAGGTTCACAAGCATAAACTCTGCTAGTCTAGAATGTGGTGTTTTGGAGCTGTTTTGATCTTCACAGTACAATCTGTGTTAGACATCTCTTTGCTAGCCCAGTTATCCTGTTACATTAGATGATGGAGAGTTGGCCGATTTCATGGATGAAGCTACCTCCTCCTCCATATCCTTTTTCTATTACATCTTAGCACCCTCTCCCCTTCAAGACACACAAGACTTTCTTTGAAAATAACAGCAAACTCTCCATTCCGTTCCCCCACTTTATTTCCACCAAATCTCTGTTTCTGCATAGAACATTTATCCTAGTTTCTTCAGCATTCACTTCTGCTGGGCTTTTTGGTCCTGACTGAAAACTGGTTATAATAACCTTCTGTGGCACTGAGTTGCTGTCTGGCCCAGAATTGTGACTCCAGCTTTCTCCTTTACACTGAATTTCCTGCAATATATATCAAGAGAAAATTTTAGTTGTCTTGGCAAAACAGAGTATCTTTAAGCAACTAGATTGCCAAGTTTCATTGGAACTTGCTGTGTTAGATGGGCAAAGCAGTCACTGAATTGGAATATGAATACCCAGTAATAGTCACAATTTAGATAACTGAAGAAATTATCTCAGTGTTCTCTTATGAAAGGATGAAACTTATTTTGATTTTTTCCACTTTCCCTACTTTGCTTAAAAGGACAAATGCCCTGTAAATTTGTATTTTTAAATGTTGCTGGTGTCTTTACTGGTTTCAGGCATAGTTTTCATGTAATTCAAAAGAAATCGTTAGAATAATGCCATAACAGAATTTTAAATAATAGTTTTAGAGTGTTCACTTGTTTTACAGAACACCTATACAACATTGTTTAACTTGCAAATCATAGAATCATTTAGGCTGGAAAAGACCTTTCAAGTAGTCCAATCGTAAACCTAACAGTGCCAAGTCCACCACTAAACCATGTCCCTAAATGCCCCATCTACACGTCTTTTAAATGTTTAAAGATGTTTAATTTTGAGGTATTGAAAGTAGAATTCTTGTACTTATAATGAAAATGCATTTCATTTCTAGCTTCTCGTAAAAGACATAAAAAGGATAGAGATGAAGCTTGGGAGTATGAAGAACATGACAGAAGAAGTTCTGCTGACCATAGGAGAAGTGGTCATTATCATGAAGGAAGGAGGACTTCTGGTAGTGGCCGTTACCGTAATCGCAGTCCCGATGAGTCTGATATGGATGATTATTCTCCTCCCCCTAGCCTCAGTGAGGGTAACTGATCATTTTAAAAATTTAATTTTATTCCATAATACTAGTGCATTTTTAAGGAATATGTTAAACAATTTAAAATAAACATCTTTACATGCAGTATTGAATACAAGTGTAAGAAAGGTAAATAATCCTTTATTTAATTTTTGAGAAAAGATTTGGTTTATTCTTTATTTTCTTAATTAGTGGCTAGAAAAATGAAGAAAAAAGAAAAACAAAAGAAGAGGAAAGCTTATGAACCTAAACTAACACCTGAAGGTAATTTTAGATTTATTTTCTACAGTTTTGTATTTTCTGTTTTGTATATCAAATAATTATTTATGAATTTCTTTTTTCACCAGAAATGATGGATTCTTCGACTTTCAAAAGGTTTACTGCTTCAATAGAGAATATTTTGGAAAATTTGGAAGACATGGATTTTACAGCTTTTGGTAATATGTCAGAAATTTTCAAAATGCTTTCCCCAATTAGAAACACAAGAAACGCCAAAAACTTTGTATCTCAGTATTTTCAAACTTCCTTCTTGGTGATCTAATTGCCTATGATACATCGTAGGGCATACTGCATTTATATAGCCTCCCCCTTGAGTGGTGGCCTTTACCTTTCCATTTCACTTGCTGCTGCAAGAAGATGATCCTCTTTCCTCCTTCCTGCAGAATCCAAAAGGGGCATAAATCATAATGAGACAAATCGTAGTCCCCTGGAGTGGAAAGGATACCTCTTTGGGATGTCGTTAGTGTGTTAGCTTCTGTCAAACATATCTTTGTAAACAACATTAATATAAGATGGTTCTCTTGCTAGTAATGTCTGAGACACATAATTTTGCATCTGTTGTGGCCTTTGACCCAACAGAGCTTGATTATTCAATTCAAGCAGCAGAGTCCTTATGCATTTATGGCTGAGGCACTGTGTCACTGTACGCTCGTTATCCATTTCACTGGAATCATAGAATCATAGAATCATAGAATCATACAGGTTGGAAAAGACCTCTAAGATCATCGTGTCCAACCGTCAACCCAACACCACCATGCCCACTACACCATGTCCCTAAGGGCCTCATCTACACGTCTTTTAAATACCTCCAGGGATGGTGACTCCACCACTTCCCTGGGCAGCCTGTTCCAAGGCCTGACCACTCTTTCAGTAAAGAAATTTTTCCTAATGTTCAATCTAAACCTCCCTTGGCGCAACTTGAGACCATTTCCTCTTGTCCTATCGCTAGTTACTTGGCAGAAGAGACCAACACCCACCTCGCTACAACCTCCTTTCAGGCAGTTGTAGAGCGCGATGAGGTCTCCCCTCAGCCTCCTCTTCTCCAGACTAAACAGTCCCAGGTCCCTCAGCCGCTCCTCATAAGACTTGTGCTTCAGGCCCTTCACCAGCTTCGTTGCCCTTCTCTGGACACGCTCCAGCACCTCCATGTCCTTCTTGTAGTGAGGGGCCCAAAACTGAACACATTATTCGAGGTGCGGCCTCACCAGTGCCGAGTACAGGGGCACGATCACCTCCCTACTCCTGCTGGCCACACTATTTCTGATACAGGCCAGGATGCCGTTGGCCTTCTTGGCCACCTGAGCACACTGCCGGCTCATGTTCAGCCGGCTGTCAACCAGTACCCCCAGGTCCTTTTCCTCTGGGCAGCTTTCCAGCCACTCTTCCCCAAGCCTGTAGCGTTGCCTGGGGTTGTTGTGGCCGAAGTGCAGGACCCGGCACTTGGCCTTGTTGAACCTCACACAGTTGGCCTCGGCCCATCGATCCAGCCTGTCCAGGTCCCTCTGCAGAGCCTTCCTACCCTCGAGCAGATCAACACTCCCACCCAACTTGGTGTCGTCTGCAAACTTACTGAGGGAGCACTCGATCCCCTCGTCCAGATCATTGATGAAGATATTGAACAGGACCGGCCCCAGTACTGAGCCCTGGGGAACACCGCTCGTGACCGGCCGCCAACTGGATTTAACTCCGTTCACCACAACTCTCTGGGCTCGGCCGTCCAGCCAGTTTTTTACCCAGCGAAGAGTGCACCTGTCTAGGCTGTGAGCCGCCAGCTTCTCTAGGAGAATGCTGTGGGAGACAGTGTCAAAGGCCTTACTGAAGTCCAAGTAGACCACATCCACTGCCTTTCCCTCATCCACTAGGCGGGTCACCTGGTCATAGAAGGAGATCAGGTTGGTCAAGCAGGACCTGCCTTCCATGAACCCGTGCTGGCTGGGCCTGATCCCCTGGTTGTCCCGGACATGGCTCGTGAGCACCCTCAAAACCAACCGCTCCATGATCTTCCCCGGCACCGAGGTCAGGCTGACCGGTCTGTAGTTCCCCGGATCCTCCCTCCGGCCCTTCTTGTAGATGGGAGTCACATTGGCGAGCCTCCAGTCGTCCGGGACCTCCCCAGTTAACCAGGACTGCTGGTAAATGATGGAGAGCGGCTCGGCAAGCTCCTCCGCCAGCTCCCTCAGTACCCTCGGGTGGATCCCATCCAGCCCCATAGACTTGTGAACGTCCAGGTGGCATAGCAGGTCATGAACTTCATCCTCTTGAATTATGGGAGGTTTATCCTGCTCGTCATCCCTGTCTTCCAGCTCAGGGGGCTGAGTACCCTGAGGATAACCACTCTGACTACTAAAGACTGAGGCAAAGAAGGCGTTGAGTACCTCAGCCTTTTCCTCGTCCTTGGTGGCAACGTTCCCCCCCCGCATCCAATGGAGGATGGAGATTCAATAGAGGATGGAGAACCAACCAGCATAGCATAAGTGTCTGAGGAAGTAGTTTGGGTTGACTAAGGTGACTTCCTATTGAAATAAATGGTAGAATATTCAGTAATTTTGTTCCTACCATCTTTGTCACAGGATTAGAACAAGGGAAGGAGCATAGTAAACAAATCACTACAGTTTTTAAAGCAATAGTGTGTACAACCTTGGACTTAAAAGTAAAGTCATTGGTTCTTTCTGTGTCTGGTAACATCATGGATTTTTTGTAAGGGTAAATATGATTAAGACACAGTGTATCCCAAAGTACTTAATGTTATATGTGTTTTTCATCTGTTGCCCCTCCCCAGATTTGAACTTTAGAATTAGGGCTACAATAGTTTGTTTTACTGAAATGAGGGTGATGGCACAAGAGCCGCAATAAATGGGGTTTGCTATGTTAAAAATTTTTAGTTTATGACTTTCAGAAATGGATGCCTCATGTTAAGCTGTTAAATGGTATTTCAGAACCAGTCATATTTAACAAGCAGTCATTGTTTTAACACAACCAAAAGTTGTCATCATCAGTCTTCATTAGATGCAACTGTTAGATGCTAACTATTTGGAACTATTAGATGCTAGACACTTGAAAAATCAGTTCTTTTTCTTCGGTTGGCTTTTTCATGTTGGCTGTAAAATACTGATTTCCTTGAAGTCTAATTAGAAATATGATTGTTAATTTTTTAATTTTTTTTTTAAAGGCGATGATGATGAGATTCCACAGGAATTACTACTGGGAAAGCATCAGCTTAGCGAGTTGGGTAGTGAATCTGCAAAGATCAAGGCAATGGGCATTATGGACAAGGTACATCTTTATAGTCTTTAACCCTTTTTGAACATACAATTTTGATAAACATAAAAAAACTTATGTCCCCTGTAATAACATTCCACCCTCATCAGCTGGGCATGTTACAGATACTGTGAACAGTTGTGCTTCTGCTGACTTAGCTAAAATGCTTAAAAAATTACCACATCTTAACTGTTACTGTCTCTGAAGCTGAGACATTTTTGTTGAATGGTCCTTCTCTGTGTCAATGCTGACTATATGCCAATATGTAATACCAATGCCTGAGCAGTAAAATCTAAAATAATTAATCTACTTTCACAAAAGCACATCAACCTATAGGTTTTGCTCCTTACAGCTGGTGTTGAGCAACCAGAGTAAATCAGAACCTGCTGGCAAAGTAAAAAAATCCACCCTTTCTGATATATGCCATCAGTGCAATGTAAATGTATGATGTCCAGCCAGCATTACACTGAATTGCCTGCTTCCTCCGTCTCTCCAAAAATGCCTTTCAAACTTAGAAGATTTAACACTCCAGGTGATGATAAGATTAATTTTCTGTAGACTGCATATTGTGGTTTCTTTGCTGTACTCTTCCCAACTTCAGTTCAAGGGAACTTCTTGTTGGTGCAAACTGTTGGTATCACACCTCTAGAAACAATGTCCTTGCTTTCCTTATCTTCCTGGAACTCTTGGCTTTGGGCAGTCTTATGTTAAACTCTTACTCTGCCTGCTTATGACCATTTACTATGTTTATGAAGTGTCTGTGAACATTTATTATAAAAGTCACTCTGAAGGGTTTTCTTTAATCCAAAATTTAGATATTCTTCCTGGACTTTTCTTCAATCTCCCTACCTTCCTTTGTAGTGTGTTGTCAGCCTGAGTGTTTCTCTTTCCTCATAGTTCTCACCCTTATCCTCTGGTCCCTATTTTTCACACATAGATACATACGTACCTACATACACGTATACATAAAATCAGAATTTTGTTGCTTCTAAAGGTGAATGTCAATAGTATCTGGATGAGTGAAACTGGCTTTCCTCAGATTTAGCATATTCTACAAATTATTTAATCATAATTCTATAGAAGATCAGTACATGAGTTTGAGTTACTTATTTCAACATCCTTCAAAGTTAACACTAATATTAAGAATACATTTCCTTTTTATTAGCACTCAAGTGTCAGGGAATTTTATTTCTGCTTGTTCATGGAATTTGGATTTTCTCCTAATAAAGCTCTATATGGTCTGTTAGAATTTGTGATTGATACTTGGATTCGGTAAATTTCAGTTTCTAGAAGTAGAAGTGTATAACTATACAACATTAATGACAGATGTGCAATTTTAAATCTATTTCTATGGATTTTGCTGGTTGAAAGTGCAGTTTGATTGCAATCTTAGAATATATTTCACCTAGTTTATTTACATTATCAGCATTCTCAATCGTGCTGTGTCAGAAACCACAGAAATTAAGATCTGATCCTTATCTCAAATTGCTTACAATTTAAGTGTTTCAGATTATATAACAAGTTCTATCCTTCATCCATGGACATTCTTTTCAGCAATTTGGAAGCCTTTATGTTCCTGCAGTTGTTTGATGTGTTTCTTTTCTTGCCTTAGCTCTCAACAGATAAGACAGTAAAAGTCCTGAATATTTTGGAGAAGAATATTCAAGATGGATCAAAGCTTTCTACATTACTTAACCATGTGAGTTTCAAATTATATAATTTCACAACATGGTATAGAACAGAGTTTTCTTAATTTGAGTCCAGTTTAGTGATAGTTTCAAATACTGTGTATGTGTGTGAAAGGAATTTCTGATATAATATGTATGTATCGAGATTGCCAAATTTTAAGATTTGAAGTAAAATTCAATTGTTTATATTTTTTCAGTACGAAACATGTTTTACTATAGTACTGATAACTAACAGGTGTATTGGGAGCAACTGAGTTTTCTTTTGTTTCCATTTTAAATATTATAGTTTCATCCTGAAATATTCATGGTAACTGGTGTAATTTGCACCATTGGACATCTCTTCGCTACTTGCTACTTGCTCTCTTTGCTACGTGTCCATAAAACATCCCTTACACAATGAAAGAAGTGCTGCAGCTTTCACGTAGAGCATATTCTTCTCCTGAGCATTAAGGAGGAAGTGCTTTGTTTAGGTCTGCTGCAAAGTTAACGTCAATATAAACAAAATTAACAGGAAGTTTAAAATTTTAGGATTTTTTTTTCTGATATACCTAAAACTACATGGGGATTTGGACTTTTTATGAGATTGATATGTGGTATTTCACCTTTCATGTATTTCTTTATTTCTACACTTTCTAGTCAAAACAATATTCTAGCAAGAATAGAGTTCTTGAGTTTTATGGGAAAAAAAACCCTTGATCTACAGAATTAGAGAGTAATTAATCATATTGGAAAGGAAGAATTTGAACTTGCAAATGAAAACCAGAGACACATTATTTGTACCTAAATACTTTCATCTAGGTAGTTCATAGGGTTTTCAAAGTTTCAGTATACGGTTCTGAATTATTTCAGCAATATGAAAAATAAGTGAAAAGAAGGTGCTGGTTTACCTGCTCTGCTTCACTGTGATTTAAGTCTTTATGCTAATACTTTTAAAGTGATGTTTTTCTTTTAGCTTTTTGTAGTAAAACTCAAGATTATTAAGGAGTTAATGAAATT
Organism: Calonectris borealis; assembly: GCF_964195595.1. Classification (NCBI taxonomy): domain Eukaryota; kingdom Metazoa; phylum Chordata; class Aves; order Procellariiformes; family Procellariidae; genus Calonectris; species Calonectris borealis. The sequence continues at coordinate 73,177,409 of NC_134352.1, read as the reverse complement.
GTCCAATGATTGTAATTCAGAGACAAAGCTTTGATTAAAAAAAGAAGCAATCTTTTTCTCAAAACCTATTAAACATGATTCAAATCATTATGGCAAAGAAAGCCTCTGCTAAGGAGTGAGTTTACTTCTTTTACAGTGCAGTGAAGATATTCTGTGTTCATGTCAGGATGTTTTTCAGAGGCAGAGTGCACTTGCATATTCTTTTTATTTCCAAGATAACGAGCAAAAAAAGAATAGAGAATATTTAAAACTACTTGGGTTTTTTTTTAAGCGTCATTTGTGTAAGGAACAAATGACTTAAAGCCATTCTATGCAAGAAATTTACAGGCATCTCCTGATTTGCAGATTTCTGTTGATTTTACAAATATATATATATATATGATATATATAATGCACTGTAATATTGTTTTAGATTCTCTTACCCCAAAGTGAAAAAGTTTATATGGTTTCACCAACCCCTTATATTTACAAGGAAAGCCAACAGTGTTGAACTATGGTGTCATACAGGCAGGAGAGATTCTTTTTCTCTGCAGGCTATATCTGCATCAGAGAAGCTATGAAAAATTCTACTAGGTTTTGCTATAAATAATGTTATTACAATATTTAAATAATGCTGAGTGGTCATAATTAACCTCATGTATGTTTGTGTTTGTAACTTGTGCAAATACAGAAATACACAGAAATACAGATTCTGTACCCTGTGCTAAATCTAAATGGGCATATTTGATAAGATGTGTTTTAAACCCATTGATAATAGATGGGCTGGTCTATGAAGCAGAGAAAGTCGTGTACTTACGAGTTTCATGTGACTTGTAACAGTCTTTTTGTGTAAGAATTCCCTCTAGTGGCAAAAATTAAACTGATCAAAGCAGCAACCGGTGTGCATAGGTGACTGAAGACAACACTAGATGAATGACTTTAGATGTTGCTTAAGGTACATCAGTCTTAAGTAGAGTTATGTGGTAATCTTCCCTGATAGTGTTTCCCAATGATACACAGAAAGCTTCTTTGTGTTCTAGCAGAAGAATACAGTGAGACTTTGAAGACTTGTAACTTAGGGAGACATATTGCAAACATGTTGCTAGTAAAACAAACATTAATTGATTTCTAAAACAAACTATTTTTGTATCAAAAAGGAAATACAACATTTTATACATGCATGTATGTAAGTATATTAAGGTAATGTTATTGTCCTTTATTTGGTAAGGATAAAAATTTGACTTCTTGTTCACACTATCCTGTTTTTCTTGTCTGTTACAGAACAATGACACTGAAGATGAGGAAAGATTATGGAGAGATCTTATTATGGAAAGAGTGACAAAATCTGCTGATGCTTGTCTTACTGCTATCAATATTATGACATCACCAAATATGCCCAAAGCTGTATATATTGAGGATGTAATAGAAAGAGTTATTCAATACACAAAATTTCATTTGCAGAACACTCTCTATCCTCAGTATGATCCTGTGTACAGAGTGGATCCTCACGGTGGTTAGTATGCTAAGAAATTGTAAAAAATCTTTCCACATTAAATAACATGGAAACATAATCTACTGTACGATGATGCAAGTGATACGACTTTCTGGAGTAAGATTTTTATATGCAAGTCTTATACTGATAGTTCTTCCATATCACATACAGCATCCTGAATTAATGCTTTGTGTTAGTTTGAGGATGATGAAATGTAGAGTAAAAAAACAATGAATGAAATGCGTCCTCTGAATAACTTGGTCATATGACGTCTTGGTTTAGTGCAATGATGTCAATGTAACCAAAGGACTTAAACTGAAGTATTTAGAAGTTTGTCTGAAGTTCAACTTCTGTGTATAGTTATTATATATAGGAATAAGTCCTTTTTATAGTCATAACCTCTGTGTATATAATGATTTATGTCAGTGAAAACTGTTTAGCATTTAGCATTTTGTTGTCATATGCATACCTTTAGATGCGGGTATCCAACTTCAAGAACCTTTTTAAAAGTCTTGGCTCCAGAATTTAGAGCAATTACAAAAAATTAGTATCATGTGAAATTCTTGCTTTCCAGCTGATGCTACTAAATTGTTCTCTTCTGTACAAAGTTGCTTTTACAAAGCTGTAGTCGTGCAGTTATTTTGGGAACACTTTTTGAGGAAGATCATCTTTCTAATATTTGATGTGAAACATTGAAAAAAATTAATAAGATGTTTTTTATTTTTTAGGTGGTGTTTTAAGTTCAAAAGCAAAACGTGCCAAGTGTTCCACCCACAAGCAAAGAGTTATAGTGATGTTGTATAACAAAGTTTGTGACATTGTCAGCAGCTTGTCAGAGTTGCTAGAGATACAGCTTCTTACTGATACGACTATTCTTCAGGTAAGTTTTATCAGAAGAATTTCTGTCTGAGAATGTTTGTTTTTCTTTTCCCACAGAGAATATAAAGTATGATTGTCTCAGTGACATGAAGTGTGAAATCAATACAAACTTCTTGAATTATTAACATCAGAGTGAGTAGTGTGTTGTGTAGCAGGTAATCTGTAGAAGAACATTTAATGTTCAAATCTTTAATGGCTTTTCTTGTACATTTAAGAAAAGTTTAACCTGATAGTATTCAAATACAGAGTCATAGAATCATTTATGTTGGAAAAGACCTTTAAGGTCATCGAGTCCAACGGCAAATCTAACACTGCCAAGTCTACCACTAACCATGTCCCTAAGTGCCTACACATCTTTTAAATACCTCCAGGGATGGTGACTCAAGCACTTCCCTGGGCAGCCTGTTCCAGTCCTTGACAACCCTTTCAGTGAAGAAATTTTTCCTAATATCCAATCTAAACCTCCCCTGGCGCAACTTGCAGCTGTTTGCTGTTGTCCTATCAGTTGTTATCTGGGAGAAGAGACCGACACCCATCTCTCTACAACCTCCTTTCAGGCAGTTGTAGAGAGCGATGAGGTCTCCCCTCAGCCTCCTCTTCTCCAGGCTAAACAACCCCAGTTCCCTCAGCCGCTCCTCATAGGATTTGTTCTCTAACATCCTTTAATAACTTGGTTTGCAAATAATATGAAGTAATACATCTTGTTGAATACGTTACCTGCTGAATGAATAACTTACTTGTGAAACTGCATAAATAGCAGTTTGTTAGTCAAATACACTTATAATAATTTCTTTCCATTGATAGGTATCATCTATGGGAATAACACCTTTCTTTGTAGAAAATGTTAGTGAACTACAGTTATGTGCCATCAAATTAGTGACTGCAGTAAGTACTTTTTAATTTGCAGTTTCATATTCCTGTACTTCTGAGAGTTATTAGGGCATTTACATAGGCTGTATTTTCTCTCTGGTAGAGAATTGGAGTTTAGAACTAATTTTATTCTTGCATGTTTTTACAGTTCAAGATCATAATCTAGGAACAGTATTCAATCTACCTGAGCTGCCCCTATTTGCAGAGTACTCTATAGGAGAAATATCCTACTTAAAGAAGGAACTTCTTAATTTTGGCTATGTTGTAGAAAGTGTAAACACAAACCCCTTCCTCTTACCTGTCCTTTCTTGTCTTCAGAAATCTTAGCAATGTGGTTTTCCTTATTTCCTATGTTAAGATTTGAATTTATGCAATGGAATAAGGTGTAGAACTAGTAGGATACTTCTATGTAATAGAATAAATTCTTTTCCACAGAAGAGATGGCTATGTGAAAAATTCACAGGGCAGATAAAATATTATTTCAGGAAAAATGCAGCACAACACAGATGTGCTTGTTCAAGTGGGAGTTTTCCATCTTTGTAAGGATGACATATTCCAGTATTCTGTCTGAACAAAAGGAGAAGCAAACTCTACAATCCTGACCCTGTAAATTGAAAAAATACGTCATGTCAGGCAAAAATGAAAGCTTAGGATATGAAGTAAAACTGGTTTCTCAAATGTGCTCTACAACCATACATGTGTTCACTTAATTTATGTTACCACAGAGTTTTGCTCTGTACTGGAGTCTGAAAGCTTAGTGTTACACTGACTTTCCTATACAGTGTATTCTACCATTGACAGAATTTTTAAAACGTAAGGTATTTTTAAGAGCTATTACACATTTATGTTATTTGAAGATTTTAAAAAATCTATATTTGAAAAACTTTTTATGTATTTTATGAAGAAATGCTTGCTTTGAAAAAACAAAGTAATGCATTAAAAACAAGGCATGCATTAATTATAATTTATTTAAGTATCGTGTAAAGTGTGTGTTTCTATATATAATTTTTAAAATATATTTAACAAGCGATATTTTATGTAACAATAAATAATTTTCTAACAATCCTATAACTGTTAAATAGGTGTTCTCCAGGTATGAAAAACATAGGCAGTTAATACTAGAAGAAATTTTCACTTCCCTTGCGAGACTGCCAACTAGCAAGAGGAGTTTGAGAAACTTCAGGTAATTTCTGACATAGATTAATAACTTGTAAGCAGTAGCATTTATAGTTTTGTAGATGTAGGATTTTAGGCTTCAGTGTTAACTACTTCTTTAAAAATCTGTGACTTCACAAGCTGCGCTTTATTAGAGGTTGATATTTCAAAACAATGAAAGCAGAATTGCCTCACCAATGTCTTGTAATAATCACTGTTTCTTATGCCATCATATTTGTGCCTGCTTACCAAAATAATTGAAATGTCTTATTATTTTTCTCACTAAGGATGTAAATGACTGTAATGTTGGTGTGCATTCAGAGTTTTTTTGTTGGAAAATTATTTGGTTCTGTTTGTATGCAGTTATGTAATTTCTTCATTGCTAAAGCTTAATAGGAAAATTCTGGCTGAATTTCTTTGAGGACAAGAGCACCCTTTCCAGGAAGGAAATCATTCTAATATCCCTTTGAATTAGTTTCATTTGGGAACTACTCTGTTCACTTTAACTGTCTTTTAAGCACTTCAGCTGTATTTCAGTGCATCTTCAGAATAGTAGCATAGGTTCATGTTCAATCTGAGAAAGAATCTGACCTGAACTGGATTTCAGTTAAAATTGAGGTTGGGACATTTTAAATGTTTTTGAAACATTTGTTGCTGGTATTGATTTTGTTCCTTGCTTGCATACATCTTGCCCCCAGAGACAAATTGTCAGTTAAATATTTTGTCCGATCCGGGGTGGATGAACAGGAAATATCCAGGAAAAGAAATAGACTGAAACTTTGAACTTGAATTCAGGGACCCTAATGTTAACATAAGTGCTTATTCCTAGTATTTTCTATTGCTTTGGTTATAGACATCATGGAGATCTAGCAAATAGGAAAGTGGTAGGAGTAGGAGCACAAATGGTAGATACGCTTTTGAATTAGGACCTGTACCAGAAGGAAGTCACTATCTCAAGGCCACAATGACTGCGCTGTCTGTCTGTAGAATCCTAACTCTGGTCTGTTAAAGGGCATTGTCTAATTGTGGCTACAGTCATGAAGGGTACAGCTTAGAGAAAATTTGATAAGAAAAGGTTTTCTCTCTAAAAGTAGTCAAAGATAACTTCATAAAGATAATAATTACAATTTGTTTTGTGCCCAGTTAGTATTTTGATAATTCAGGGAGAACGATGTCAGGGATTATCACCTTTTCATATTATTAAGGGTAGCAATAGGTGGTGTTGATGTATGTATGGGTAGTAAACACCATACTGTTTCTCATTTTATATCATGGGAGAAACGTGGAGTGTATTCATATTGGTCTTACCAACTTAAAGACACACTTAAGACACACTTAGAGACACTTGCATGCTGAAGTTCATAGTCTGTTATGCTACCTCAGATTACCATAGGTGTACCATAGGTGTACTCTTGTAGAAGTCAGTCCAGCTCATGGTCACTATTTTCTGTTGTTTAAAAGTCCTGCACATCTCCCCCCCTCTCCCCCCCTCTCCCCCCCTCTCCCCCCCTCTCCCCCCCTCTCCCCCCCTCTCCCCCCCTCTCCCCCCCTCTCCCCCCCTCTCCCCCCCTCTCCCCCCCTCTCCCCCCCTCTCCCCCCCTCTCCCCCCCTCTTCCCCCGTCTCTGAGACACACACAGACACACACACAGAGACATACACATTATTAGGGCAACAGTTTGTTGGGGTTTTTTTTTTGTTGTGTTGGAAATGGATATGGCATTATACATAATAAGCCTATTAGTAAGTGGATTAGCATGTAGATGTTTGATTTATTAAATATTCCTGTAGACTTTTCGGCTGCTGAATTTCACAGATACTCTGATAGCCCATCTGTGGGTTGTCTGAGTTCATCTCTTCTGCCTAAGAATAATACTTACTGTTTTTCTTAGACCAAATCTTACTGTATAAGAGAGAAGCAAATGACTAGGTAAATGTCTAGAAAACAGATTTCTAGCTGTGGTAATAATTTTAGAAAGATATTATTTAGGACCAAAAATTTTTGGTTTGTGTTGTCTTTTTTGTTTAGTTTTAGTATTAATGCTGTCTTTTCTTATTAACAGGCTAAACAGCAGTGACACGGATGGAGAGCCTATGTATATTCAGATGGTAACGGCACTAGTTCTGCAGCTTATTCAATGTGTGGTGCACTTACCATCAGCAGAAAAAGATTCTAATTCAGAGGAGGAATCAAACAAGAAAGTAAGATATTTTTTAAAAGCCATTTTTTTTTTATGCAGGAATGACTTTGTGTGTTTGTAGGTATAATATTTTATTATGGTGCTCTAGTAATCAAACATTATAATTTTATGTCTGCTGTAATTATTTGATGCATGAGAAACGCTGATCTGGAAATCATTTATCTGCGTATGCTAAAATGATAGACAAATACATGTTATTATTTTTAGGTGGATCAAGATGTGCTTATTACTAACTCATATGAAACAGCCATGAGAACAGCACAAAACTTCCTTTCTATTTTCCTTAAGAAGTAAGTACTGTTGCATTCTTTAGCATATTGATGAAACCAACCCCAAATAAAGTCTGTCGTACCTTAAGACAAACATAACGACTTCGCAATGCACTGAATACCTACTCATAAAGTTATTTATAACAATATACTTTATAGATCCCTAAGAGAGCTACCCGTCTGGACAAAAATTTTTATGGAACAGAAATTCTGCAGAGAGTTCTTTATATATTTAAGAATCTGTTTGATAGTTCATGTAGGATCCTTTTAATAGGGGTCTGTTACTCATCTGAAGCCTGGAAAAGAAGGCTGAGTAAATATTTAAGTGGTAAAACCATATTCATTCAGTCATCAGAATGACAAAGATACAAAAAACCTAAAAATTACTTTCATTTAGCTAGAGTTAAGAATGTCAGTAGCTCAACAGAGGAAAAAAAAATAGTATACCTGAATAACCAAAGAATTTCTAAGAATAAGTCCTGAGGTTTTTATCATGTTAATTTCTACTCTTAACCTGAAAGGCTATTTAATAGCCATCTAGCAATCTGTCTGCATACTTTCTGGTATCATTAAAGTTAGGGATGCCACATATAAGTGAAACGCTATCAGGTATGTTATCTTTTGATTTTTTTACATTGTGATTTTAACCTTTGTGGAGCATAATACTGAGATGTCTTATCACTGTCAGATAAATCAGACCAAGTAATATAGACACAACACCTTCTAAACACTGCACTCCAGCTTGAGCTTTACAATTTTGCCTTCTTTGTCCATCCAAGTTAATGCAGACTTTAACTCAAAGCAATAAATAAAAAAATCTTGGGAACAAAATTCTACTATTGTGGATTAGCTGCTTTACTTGCAGTACAACTTGAGTGATAAGTGTTTAAACTATTTCTCCATAAATGAATAAAACAAATTTTCTGCTAATATTTCAGATTTTTTTTTAGAATTGCATAAATCTCTTCTTCTGATTAAACATAGGATTACTTCTGTTTATGTTAGAAGAAGAGCTTAAATGGTTCTTAAATTCGCTTACAAAATGCATTTTCGTTTAAACAGGTGTGGCAGTAAACAAGGGGAAGAAGACTACAGGCCACTGTTTGAGAACTTCATTCAAGATCTTCTTTCCACAGTCAATAAACCAGAATGGCCAGCTGCAGAGTTGCTACTTAGCTTATTAGGAAGGCTATTGGTAAGGGATTCTTGGGTTTAACTATTATATTAATTTATTTCTTATTACAATGAAGACTTTTTTGTTTCTGCTGAACCTACTACAGGAGTGCTTTCTGATTGTTGACACACATGCAGCATTTAAGGAATTTCTTAGTGTATTGCTATTATGTAATACACAGATAATAAAATTTGGGTTAGAGGATCATCGGTATGGAACTTGTTGAAGATCATATGTATACAGTTTCCCACTATTCCGTGATGTTTTCAACATGAAAAAATGCCATTGTATAGCATCTAATAAGTGTAGATATTCATTTGGAGTAAAGTTAGACTAATAGCTGTAATTATTCATATTGAATATTTTCTCTGGAGCATTCCTTTCAGAACCTGAAAACAAGTGGTTTGTTTTTTTACCAATAATAGCACTTACTTACGATATTTTACAGAATGTGAATATTTTGTTGACGTGTTTTTTGAGAGTTGTTCTGCCATATAACAATGTAATTAACGCAATAATTTGAGCTGTTTCTTGGAAAAATATTTTATGGTCCTGTTTCTGGTAAAATGTAGCTTTCTTTGTACTTGTAGCTTTCTTTATACTTTTGTGAATAATGAGGAAGTTGCATTGTGGTGCTTAACATCTATGCTATTGCAAAGGATATCTGCTGTATTAGTTGTCCAGTTTATTTTATGAAAAGATATATTTTAAAAAACTCTAACAGACATATCTATATATAGAGAGAGAGAGACCCAATAAAGGAAGAAACATGAATGTAAAGTAAGTAGTGTATCTGTGATGTAATAGTAAATTACACAATTTTATGCAGCATGGAAGTTAGGTGGAATTTTTTATAAGTTCAAGCAATCTCTTGTGAGAAGGATCAGTTGCATAAATAAATACTTGTTTTTAACAGTTTATTCTGTTTTTCTTAGGTTCACCAGTTCAGTAACAAATCTACAGAAATGGCATTAAGAGTTGCATCACTTGACTATCTTGGAACTGTGGCTGCAAGACTGAGGAAAGATGCAGTCACTAGCAAAATGGATCAAGGATCTATAGCCAGAATCCTCAAACAGGTATGTAAGAGGTCCCGTGCCAGCTGGATTGAGATGTATCCATTCAAATACTTGAAAATTTTGAAGATGTTTGAAAAACTGGCATTGTGGAGAATCAGTCTTCATTGTTCAGATTTCTGAATCAAATATTCTCAATTTATAAGCATCACATTTGTTAGCTCATGTCTTCCTTGCACCATCTCTGTAGTGATAATATGAAGGGGTTAATTATAGTGGTTAAGCCAGTTTTCTTGTGACAATACAGAGGAAATAATGGAGCAACAGTTGTATTCTATCTTAAGAGGCCTTAAAAATATGTATGTATGTGCATTTGCTATCACAAAGTAGTAACTGAGCTTCTGGCACTCAGAATATACAGGCTTTAGAGAGTTAAACTGTTAGGCCTGTAAGGTTAGTTTTAATGTGATGTAGCTTGTATTGGTCATATACAGTACATAGTATGATGAGAAAATCTCAGAACTTATGTATCCTTTTAAAAATGTAGACTTGCAGATTTCTTATGGATGCTATACATTTTTTTCTGAACTACTAACTTTTCTCAGCATGATCTAAAATTGAGTAGTCATATCAAGTTCGTTTCCCTTTCAATTACCTGAAAAGACTACAGATCTATTACATGTACTTTATAATGGCTGTTAGAGATTTATGTTGAAAGAAAAACTTCTGCACTTTGCAGGCATTCAAATAAAGAATCAAAATTCATCAACTCTTTTATGAGGCTGATACTTCCCATCACTTTTGTCGATTAGAATATTCTGCAACATATAGTGTCAAATCTTTATGTGCGTGGCTTAATATAATTTATATTTCTGTGTGCTAAGGGGTTATACTTCTCCTCTGTTGGCAGTGATTCTGACAATTCTAGACTTTGCAGGGAAATACTTTAGAAAAATCCTTTTCTCTTTCCTTATGTCCAGAAGTTATAATAGTATTGAAAGATATTCTAAAAAGATACATACCCAAGCAGTGACTTGAATTTTTCTATTTGTTTTGGGGTTTTTACAGGATCGGGCAGTAACTAGGCATTGGCATCTGCAGAAAATAAAATTGCTGTGGGCAATGAGTGCTAAAAGCATTTTTTCAGTTACTCAAGAAGCTTAACATCAGTGATGGTAGACAGTACCATCCATGCATTGTGGAAGGTGTGTACTATACAGAACCACCAGTCAGGGTAGACAGCATGTTGTTTATAAATTATTTTTAACGTAAGAGCAAATAAATGCTTGGAAATGTGTGCGTGACAGCTAAGCCTCAGTTTGCTGTTCAAATGGCAAGAAAATAAGAAGATCCATTGGTAGACATACTCAGCTGTCGTCATCGGAAATTTAAATTATTATTTCCATTCAGAAATGAACTTACACCTCTACAGATTTTTCTTTCCTGAATACTTAGACTTTGTTGGATCTTTCCTTCTATGCTCTGATATAATTACCAGGATATTCCCCAATGATTGATGAATGCTTATAACTCTCTCTACTGTGGTTTGGACTCATGACCCATAAAATTAGATTTAGGAGAAAATCTATTCTGTTTTGACATTTTTAAACAGTAGGTTTTTTCATAGAAATCTGTCATACATTGTCAAGTTGATTTGAACACTTGTGTATGCTTTTCATTAGTTTGTCTCTTGATACACTGATGTTCTGGGCTTTTAACTGTACCTTTCTCCACTTGCTGATGTTTGCAAGCTATATTATGTGCTGTATTTCTGACAAGATTCTCAATCTGTGCTGTTCATACAGAAGTTAAGATGGTTATAAGTTACGAGTTTTATTGCTGAAGAAGAAGAATGTTTTGCAGCTGAAGAATTTTAAGCCAGAAATTTTTCTAATTTTTCAATTATTTTTCTACTTTTGTTGTCAATATTGAATATGATTTGTTGTGGGCTTCACAGTTTCTCTCTGTTTGTTCTGGGTTTTTTACTTGCTAGAAAATAGTTAGGCAGTTAAGGTTCATGAAACAACCCTTTTATTCCGCCAGTTATCCACAGAATTTAACATTGGTTGAAGGCTGGAATTTCGAATCACAATTTGCACATATATTAGGATGCCAAATATCTATATAAACCTATATCAGTATTAAGTGCATTGTAGACATGTTTTGAACTCTTGAACTCATTCATTTGGAAAAAAAAATCATCCTTTTGTCTGCTGTAACATCAGCAACTGCAAGGATCTGCATATTTCAGTAAAATACTAAGGAAAAAAGGGTGGTTTATGGGTTTGGTTTTATGCTGTCTTGTAGATGTTGAGAAAGTTAGTTTCTGACTCATGCGCAAGTTCATTGATACTAATTTATTCTCTGTAACCTGTATATGGGGAGAAGTACAAGATCGTTGTTCAATTTATGTAGGCTAGAACTATATGATTATATATACATAGAATCATAGAACGGTTTGAGTTGGAAGGGACCTTTAAAGGTCGTCTATTCCAACACCCCATGCAATGAGCAGGGAAGTCTTCAACTAGATGAGGTTGCTCAGAGCCCCGTCCAACGTGGCCTTCAATATTTCCAGGGATGGGGCATCTACCACCTCTCTGGGCAACCTGTGCCAGTGTTTCACCACCCTTATCGTAAAAAATGTCTTCCTTATATCTAGTCCGAATCCACACTCTTTTAGTTTAAAACCATTCGCTCTTGTCCTGTCGCAACAGGCCCTGCTAAAAAGTCTGTCCCCATCTTTCTTATAAGCCCCCTTTAAGTGTTGAAAGGCCGCAATAAGGTCTCCCTGGAGCCTTCTCTTCTCCAGGCTGAACAGCCCCAGCTCTCTCAGCCTGTCCTCATAGGAGAGGTGTTCCATCCCTATGATCATTTTTGTGGCCCTCCTCTGGACCCGCTCCAACAGATCCATGTCTTTCCTGTGCTGAGGGCTCCAGAGCTGGACGCAGCACTGCAGGTGGGGTCTCACCAGGGCAGAGTAGAGGGGCAGAATCACCTCCCTCAACCTGCTGGCCACGCTGCTTTTGATGCAGCCCAGGATACAGTTGGCCTTCTGGGCTCTGAGCGCACATTGTCATCTCATGTCCAGCTTTTCATCCACCAGTACCCCCAAGTCCTTCTCAGCAGGGCTGCTCTCAATCTCTTCATCCCCCAGCCTGTATTGATACTGGGGGTTGCCCCGACCCAGGTGCAGGACCCTGCCCTTGGCCTTGTTGAACCTCATGAGGTTCAGAGGGGCCGACTTCTTGAGCTTGTCCAGGTCCCTCTGGATGGCATCCCGTCCCTCAGGCGTGTCAACTGCACCCCTCAGCTTGGTGTCATCTGCAAATTTTCTGAGGGTGCACTCGATCCCACTGTCTATGTCATTGATGAAGATATTAAACAGTATTGGTCCTAATACGGACCCCTGAGGGACACCACTCGTCACCGATCTCCGTCTGGACATTGAGCCATTGACCACCACTCTCTGCTTGCGACTATCCAACTAATTCCTTATCCACCAAACAATCCATCCATCAAATCCATCTCTCTCCAATTTAGAGAGAAGGATGTTGTGGGGAACCATGTCAAAGGCCTTACAGAAGCCCAGATAGATGACATCCGTAGCTCTTCCCTTGTCCACTGTAGTCACTCCATCACAGAAGGCCACTAGGTTGGTCATGGAGGACTTGCCCTTGCTGAAGCCCTGCTGGCTGTCTCCAATCACCTCCCGGGCCTCCATGTGCCTTATATACATAGCCCCTTGGAAAAAATACATTCTGTTTTTAAGATTTATACAGTTTAGATATTGCAAATCTGATACATAGTCTCCAGCACTAGTTTTCAGGTGAATATTTCATATGTAATGCTTTCTGTGCCTCTTAAAAGTGCTTCACAGGAAAACTAATATTACCCTATTCTGTAGATAGGCTTTATGCAGTAGATGACATTTTTTTTAACATGTGTGGGTTTTTTGAATCTTTTTGACTGGTAGAAACTTAGTTGAATCTCAGAGAGCATGATTCTTCAAATCATGGAGTTCAGAGGTGTTTGGGAAGAACCTCTGTAAGTTCTTTCCTAGATTGAGCACACGCACTGCACTTTCTCTGTATGGATGCTTTATCCCTAAAAACAGTTATAGCAAATATTTTTACAAAGGGATAAGTTGTGTTTACCTCTTTGATGTTTCCCATAGCTTTTTACTGTTGTCTGTTTCACATTTCTTTTTATTTTACTTTTTTGCCTTTTATCCCTTGTTCACCTGAGAAGTCACTGTTTTGGTATTTAATATTTGTGAGACAGCTAATGGTGACACTTATAGGTTAAACCTTGTGACATTCTGCTACGTGTGATTTCAGCCCTTCTTTTTTCCTCCATGACAGAGGACCTTCACACAAGATCATAGAATGAAAATTAATCAAATCAGTCAGTCTGTTTTAAAACTATCTTACTCTGCTCTTAATCTTTTTTAGACTTTAAAGCCACAGTCTCTATGCAGTTTATAAGTAATTGGTTAAAAAATTGTTAATGTTCTGCAATTATCAAAACAACTGACTTCAGTGTATTTTATATGTGCACATACAGATTTTCAGGTTATAATTACCACTGTGCAATATTCTGTTTTATAACTAGCTTTCTACTTCTGACAGGTTTCAGGAGGGGAAGATGAAATTCAACAGCTGCAAAAGGCTTTACTAGATTATCTGGATGAGAACACAGAAACTGATGCATCATTAGTGGTAAATTTCAGCTTTCTGATATCAAGTGAATATAAAAATAATTTCAGTAACATGTACTGAATAAAATTATTTTCCGTTATGCATATTAGTGCTTCAATTAAATTGTCACCCTAACATATATTGTTGATTGTGTTTTCCAAAATATTGTTGATGCATTAGATTCACTTAATCTCATTATAAATCTGTTAATTTTCCTTTTCTGTATCTGTTGGTTTTGTTTTCTGTGAATCCTGCTATATTTCTCCAGTTTTCTCGGAAGTTTTATATAGCTCAGTGGTTCCGTGATACAACTATGGAGACAGAGAAAGCAATGAAATCTCAGAAGGATGAGGATTCATCTGAAGGAACTCATCATGCAAAAGATGTTGAGACCACAGGACAAATTATGCATAGAGCAGAAAGTCGCAAAAAGTTTCTTCGCAGCATCATTAAAACTGCTCCATCTCAGTTCAGTACATTAAAGTATGTTTCAGTACCACTTATTTCTTTACTAGCCATGCATTTAATGTTTCAAATCATTTTTGACAAACGTCCTAATTAACTTGTGGAATTTGTTGCAGGATGAATTCTGATACTGTGGACTACGAAGACGCATGTTTGATTGTTCGCTACTTGGCCTCTATGAGGCCGTTTGCCCAGAGCTTCGATATTTATTTGACACAGGTAAACTGTGCCAGAAGTCTTAGTACAGTGAGATACAGTTGGTTTCTGATTCCAAACACTTTTGCGGTAGTGTGCCATATCTGTTCATTGTTGAGCACAGGTATATAACAGGCCATGATAACACCATGTGCTTTCATATTCTATATTGATGACATAAGTGATTATGTTTCTTTTTCTTGCATGCATTTCATATGTTATATTGTACGTGCATTATTTTATTTGCCCATGTATGTGTATGACAAAATCATTATCATTAGATGTATGCAGTAAGAGGATAATTACAAAACATTGAAATCATTTTCACAGTTTCTGTAAGATGCATGCTCATTTGGTAATACTAACTCATGAAATTGACCTTAATTTGATTTGAAAATACAAGCCAGCTTGGTCAGTTGCTTGCAGTGCATGTTACTGTCACTTTGGAAGCTGTTGTTTGACCAGTTTGTTTCTTTGCTTTTTCTGGGAGAAGGGCACTAACATGTTGGCATGGTGACATATTTGAACTCCAGTACTAATTCAGGTTGTGTTACTTGTATTGATCTGCATACAGAGCCATTCTTAAAATTATAGCGCCCAAATCCAACTCTCCTGTTACAAGAACCATGGTGAAAGCCACAACTGAATGACAAAAGTAGAGTTTAAAAAGAAGGGACTTAAAGTGAACATATGGACCCTGTGTTGGACCCGTCTTAAAGATTTAGCAAATCCCAGTAAATATCCATGCTCAGTTATCACTGCCGTGGAACATCGCTGGCATGCACCTTTTTACCGTCTGAGAAGATATATTCCGTTTTTAGTGGATAGATACTCTTATTTTAGTTAAATTGTTTGCATGTTATTCTGCTGCATTTTTGCCTGTTAAACATTGTTTGCTACCTTCCCAAAGCAATTGAATCTTTGTTTTTGTTCTCTTATTAGATTCTGCGTGTACTTGGTGAAAATGCAATTGCTGTTCGAACAAAAGCCATGAAGTGTTTGTCTGAGGTTGTTGCTGTAGACCCCAGTATTCTAGCCAGGGTAAAAAAAGGAAATATCCATCATGCATGTACATTCTTCTGTAATGCTTAAAATAAATCTTCATGTCTTATTTTGAATCTGTGTTTCATTTGTTCTTTTTAGCTGGATATGCAACGAGGTGTTCATGGACGGTTAATGGATAACTCCACTAGTGTACGAGAAGCAGCTGTGGAGCTGCTTGGCCGATTTGTGCTCTGTCGTCCTCAGCTTGCTGAGCAGTATTATGACATGCTGATTGAAAGAATATTGGTACGGTGACTTGTGATATTTATGATAAAATAAGTGGCACTGGAAAATCTGTTTTTAACTGAGTTTATATGTTCAATAATATGGAGTGATGATCCCAAGAGTAAATTATATCTTATTGTTTTAATGGGGAGCATCATGCTTTTAAGACCAACCTTGTAAAATGCATCACTTGTTTCCAGTGAGGCTTTGTTACATCGAGAGGTAAACATGTATAGAAAGTTGTACCACATCAGAATGAGGATTATATTCCTTTTGATTCCATTATTAAGGCACAAATTAGGTGAAATGAGGAATTTTGCACATCTCAAGTGTGAGATATGGGTCATTGAGGGCAGTTCAGTAGTGTGGGTGATGAAAGATCTAAAACACAGTAATCTAAAGATGCCATTTGTAATCCAAAAGAAAAAAAAGATAAAACTACTTTGCTTTTCTATGCTATTTGTAGTGTCCTAAAGGGCTTCTTATTAGAGTTTTTGTACAAAAAGTTTTTTTGTCTGGGGGTTCAGATAAAATACAATGTTAATTTAACTGTAAGATAACACTAGCTCTTAGCATCCATGTCAGGTTTTTAGTCAAATACTACTCATTTGCTATAGTTACATGATAAAACATGTTTGTGAAGGGTTTTGGAGATAAGTAGCTTCATGTGCATATGAGCATGCATAAAGCAGTTCATCCTGACATTTAGACTCAACAGGTTTTGAATAAGATAATATGAAGTGAAGCTCCTCATCCATCTCCTTAGATGAAGCCTAGGAAAATAGAAAAGATTGCTGCGTGTATCTTATCCATAAGGTTTATCCAAAGGCTTGAAGTATTACAGTCCAGATCTACAAAGAATCTTGTGTGTTCCAACAAAATAGCTAAACCATCATCACATCTAGCTTGTAAGCGCTTGAATTAAGAAGTGAAATTATACATTTGCAACATCGTGAGCTCTTATATGGGAGGGTATAAATAGAGGAAGCGTTTCAGCATTCTGGGGACTCAGCCAGAACCTTTAGAATTGTTGCAAATAAAGTGGTACAAGTTATGCTGACCTTTTGTATAAATGCACTCCAGAATATTTTAGCTGCCTTTTCTAAATAAATTTTGCAAGTCAGATTGGGTGATCTTCAAACATTAATTCATATAATAAGTACATTAATTCATATAATAAATACAGTAATTCATATTTTTTATTTGTTTTCAAGAGTGTAATGCTTTTCTCTTCACAGGACACTGGTATCAGTGTCAGAAAAAGAGTCATAAAGATACTTAGGGATATATGCATTGAACAACCGACATTTCCCAAAATTACAGAGATGTGTGTGAAAATGATTCGGAGAGTCAATGACGAAGAAGGCATTAAGGTAGAATGAAACATATCCTTCAGAATTTTAATTATTGTTCCTTTACTGTTTCTGTATTTTGACAAAAAAAAAAAAAGTATTGCATTGCTTCTTTATAATATTTATGACTTTTACTCACTTTTACTTTTGGGGAGCAAATATTTTAGCTTTCTAAAATGCTCTCTGATTTGTTTTTCTTTCTTTTCTATCTTCTATTTTCTTGAAGTTCTTGCTGACAATCAAAAGATTTTAAAAAGTTATTTTCTAGAGTTTTTTTTTTTCTTCTTGCAAGTGTTGTCTCTGGTACTTCTCTTTTCTAACAAGTGAAATTGGCATATAACAACATCAGAAAAAATGAGGCATTATCTTCAACGTATTTTTTATCTTTCCATGAATGAGGAGAGCTTCTTACAACCATATGCCTTATAAGTAATTCGGGAATAATTTTGTTCACTTTCATTCTATTCCGTTTTTTCCTCCATCCAAAAACATTTGAAGGGAACGTACTTCCTATGTTTGGGTAGAGAGACTTGGCTTCTCTCTCTTTCCCATGTTGTCACAGCTGTTTTGAAAACTCCAAAGTAACCTACCGTTGCTCCTAGTTCTGCTGTGGAAATTATAGTCTTGTGTTCAGTTGTCAGCTTCTCAGAGTGTTTTCCTGAGGAATGCAAATTAATGCAGGAAGGTGGTAACTCCATTTCTGTAGCATCAGTTCCTAGTGATCATTTTGCTGAAACTTGCTTAGAGGTCAATATAATTCCTGTAATAGTCGATCTGGGTCTGTCTCAGATAACATTTCCTACAACAGTCCCACTTAGGTTGAATAATTCCTTATGAAATGGCATGCATCATCAACAAATCTACTATATGGATGTGTTAGAAATAATACCTGTGTGCCAGGATAAGTTTGTTTATTTCTGCTAAATTTTTTTTTTCCCTTCAGAAATTAGTAAATGAGACATTCCAGAAGCTCTGGTTTACTCCAACTCCACACCATGACAAAGAAGCAATGACAAGGAAAATACTAAACATCACTGATGTGGTATGTTAAACAAATTTGAGTTAAGTTGTGTGCAAAATTTGATTATGTTTTTAATATCTTTGAAATATTGTCTGCAGTTTTTTAGAATACAGTAATTTAATTGTCAGATGGTTTTCTTTTTATATCTCCTGGCATTGACTATATGCCAAAATTATTCATCTGATGGAACAGGCTGTAGGAAACTTTAAATGCTCACTAATCTGCTGGCAATGATAACTGGGATCACACTATATTCAGGTTGTATAAAATACTTGTTCAGTTAAAACATAACAAATTTCTATTATATTTAACATTTTCCAGGAATTGCTAGTAGCAGCCTATAGTTAAGCTTAACTAAGAAGTTGTCTTTTAGAAGAAAATTTTCCTCGAACAATTGATAACATTTATTTTGAAAGGTTAATAAGCTGTTTTAACACACATAGGGTCATGTTCTCATTCAGGGCAAACTAGTATCTGCATAATTGTATCTACTTTTTAGGAGCAGCAAATTAAATAGCATGTCTTCAAAATAACAAAATTTGTTTCAAATAAAATGCTTTGATTTGTAGTGAAAATGTGTTGTGTAAAATCACTGTGCTGAGAAGGTGTTTTAATATCAATTATTGATGTAAAGATGTAAATATCAAATGATGTAAATATCAAATAAAATTATTTGCTACATTACTTACAATTATTGGTTTAAACTTCATCCTGCTTTTCAATATTTTTACAAAATGGTAGTCTAGTGTGCATTTTTCCAGACTAGAGAAGTCAGTCAATTTGACTTCAGCTTAACTCTCAGTTCTCCTGCCAATTCTACAGGAGCACCTGTGAGCTGTTCCTGACATATGGTACCAGTGAAGTCTTGGTTTGTTTATATGAAAATATGTATAAACATATATATACACACATGTTCATTTTTAACATGTCAGGCTGGTATTTGTGCTTTAATCTGTGCAAAATGTTCTACAAAACCAAAATGTGGTTTACGTTAGAGCCAGCAATCTCTAGTAAAATGTGTAAGCTTTGTGTTGAATACAAATTCTGGGGTCACGTAAATGGTGAGAACTATTTTTCAAATGCAGAAGACAGTTTCTAACCTCCAAAGATATAAAATCGTTGTACTGAATGCATATGAAAATATATCTATGCATGTTTACTGGTCTTTTAAGATAACATCTGTATTGAAGTAATTTTTCCTCAGATGCCTTTTTTATTAACCAGTTTATTCTCAAAAATACTTCTAGGTTGCAGCTTGTAGAGATACAGGGTATGATTGGTTTGAACAGCTTCTTCAAAATGTAAGTAATGAATTTTGAATATATGGTACAACCATTGATAGAATTTTAACATTTCTTTTGGTACCAAAACACTTAGAAGGGGGACTATAAGAGCAATCCTTTACAGTAGACAAATTCAATTCATGTCCTTTAAACATCTGACCTTTGCCAGTCTTCATTGCTGCAATTTTCTTGTCTCTGACATTAGTTTCTGTCCTTCCGTACGATATGTTTTAAAAATACTTCACATCTTGGTTTTGGGAGGGGTTTTGTTTGGTTGATTTTAATTTCATAGACTCTTCAATAGTGAATGACATAACATGAAGTCCACAGCTAAGATACTTAATTCTGAATTGAGGCATCTAGTGTAATGTAGATTTTTAAAAATTATACATAAGTGTATTTTCACATCCAATATATTTGTTACATAGTTTATAGAAGCAGTGAATCTTCAGAGTATAGGTTACTTCTATATGCTATTTTACTCTGATTTTTCTAAAAATTGAGCTTGCTTTGTTTATATCTCTTAACCTGTGTTATCATTTCCTATACATCTTGTATGCACTGGTTAATTTTCAAGCAAAAAAACCCTTTTGATTTTACTTTAGCCTGGAGTGCCATGAAAATAGGTAGCCAAGTAAACCAGAGCTTCTTAATGCCTGCACTGAAGAAAAGTCTATAGTATGGTCTCAATCCTTCTTAGATATTAAAGGGTGTTCATGGACACAATTTCAGTACCCAAGGTCATATGGAAGAAGGCTAACTGATTAAAATGTTCATAAAACCATATTTCATCTTTGTTTGATATTTTTGCTTAGTGTCAAAAACAATATTCCTTTTGAATTCGCTCTTTTTTGCCTCTAAGCGTTTTAAAAGCCTTCCAACTCCTATTAGTTACTGCTGGCAAGTATGAATACATTATTGTTTTCTGTATTATTTCATTAAGCACAAAGTTATCTTTCATCCCTGTGCAAAAATCAGTAGAACTTCTCTGGTTTTTTATTGCGGTTAATTTTTCTTTACTTCTCTTGCATTTTGGTTTG
This sequence comes from Calonectris borealis, assembly GCF_964195595.1. NCBI lineage: Eukaryota > Metazoa > Chordata > Aves > Procellariiformes > Procellariidae > Calonectris > Calonectris borealis. The sequence continues at coordinate 73,157,051 of NC_134352.1, read as the reverse complement.
ATTTTTTACTTCCCTTAATTTTTTCTTCACCATATAACTTTTATAGAGAAGTTAAATAAATACTTTTGTAGTGCAAAATCCTTGTGTATCTGTAGTAATGGTTATAAAACAAGCATGTTTCCAATGTAAATGAATGCACCCTTAATACTAAATCATTTTCTGTTTCATCTGCTACAGCTGTTGAAGTCAGAAGAGGATGCCTCTTACAAACCTGTGAAGAAAGCCTGTACTCAACTTGTTGACAATTTGGTTGAGCACATTCTTAAATATGAGGAATCTTTATCAGGTAATATTATTTACATCCCAGCAGCTAAACCCTTTTGAATTTTGTATGATACTGTAACAGTGGTTGTTCAAATCGCTATTGCAAAAAGTTACTGTTACAGAATGCCTGTTACAAAACTGATGGTAATGAATTATTGCTTTTAAGTTCATTATGAACTTTTGAGCACTGTACAATAATGAAGCTTCCCTAATTTTCACTAGCTAACCACAATAATAGAACGACTTTTAAAATAACTTGTTCAAACATTTGGATCACTAAAACCAAAACAAACGTGGCAAGTTTTATTCACATTAGTATATTCTACAGGTGTAATAGGAATCGTTGGCTGGGCCAGTGTTCTGTGTACAGTAAATAGTTTAAAAACCAGTGATGTCTTTGGAGCATCTTTGCTTCTTTTTTTCACGTATTTTGTGATCACATACAAATGTTAACACATTATGTTCTCACCTCTAATCTAATAAGAATATTCTGTATTGATCTTGAAAGAGATGTAATGAAAGAGATATTCGAATGGTGTTTAAGCCATATGTTTTTCATCGCTCAAACATTACTTGGACTTAATATCCTTTTTGTATTTTCTAATCTTTTGTAGATTCTGACAACAAAGGTGTGAATTCTGGTCGCTTGGTTGCTTGCATAACCACTTTGTTCTTATTCAGCAAAATCAGGCCACAGCTAATGGTCAAACATGCCATGACTATGCAGCCGTACTTGACCACTAAATGTAGTGTAAGTAGAGAAAATCAGTCTTTTTTTTTCCCCACATAATTAAGCATGGAAATGAATGGCTGTCTTGTGTAGTTGATGAAATCAAAGGTAGGAAAAGAAAAATTGTGGTTTTATTTCATGGGCATTATAGCTTCTGAAGATGATCTCTGTAGCTTCCAAGATGCTGTTCCTCACCCTCTGCCTCCACATTTTACAGCCAAATGAAACTGAAACCTGTGCTGCCTCTTTCCCTTGAGGACTAAGACCCAGTTTTTCACCTGTTGTGAAATAATTTCTTAAAATTGTTTTGTTTTATCATCACAGTCCTAAAAGTAGTTAATATTTAACATATGAATCTTAAGACTAAAGGTATGGTAGCATAACATAGAGTGATCTAACATACAGCAAATATATCAGAAGGAAAATGTCCTGCTCCATCCTCTTGCGTACTTCACCTCTCATTTCCCTAGCTCTAGTGTTTTTGTATTCCCCTGTAAGACAGTTTAGGTCACAAAAATGGTAGAGAGCTATAATGCTGAACACCCCCAATCCGGTAAGACGGCCCCCCTGCTCTGAAACATTGTGGCACTTTCTGCCATTCTGATTAGCACGGTTGGTTTAGTGAATGTTGTGATGAAGACCTGATCTGCAGAAGTAGCAGGGCAGTATCATGCAGCCATGGCTCAAGGAGGAGCGTGGGTAGGTGGCAGCAATCCATCACATTAGGTCAACTGCCCAGGGCAGGCTTGAGAGTACTTGTTACCGGTTTAGATTGTAGGTATAACCTAACATTTTCCAGGTTCAGCCCTGGCGTGTTTTCTAGGCACTTTTATAACAGACTTTTAGAGTGCTTCTGATGAAACAGTATAGGAAAGGGTTATCTGATTATTTACTTGCTGCAAACCATTTAGTGTGTTACATCAGTTTTGTACTTACACAGGTTGAGATGAATTGTAGAATTAGCACTGCCAACTTAATATGTTAAATAGCTTGATAGTAGCATTTGGGAGTTATCCTATCCTGATCAGTGAGCTTGACTTTTCAAAAAAGTCAGTTTCTGGCAGGATGTATCTTTAATAGATAAATGTCTTCCATAGATTTCTCACTTACAAGACATACAGTCATAATAATGCAAACCAGTAATAATTTTAATTGTAATTTCTACATTTGTGCGCATTATTACCTATTTTGTTTAAGGCACATTGCATCATAACACAACTTCATTTTGTTGCTGACATCTGTTCCCAGGTGTTGTGTGTTCTCTAGTGTGCATGCGTCAAGAAGAGTTCCTAGATTTATTTTAGGACTCCAAAAAATGATCAGGACCAAAAGTTTTCAGGTCTGTCTCAGTCTTAAGAGGTGAAGTTCTGCTCGTACAGATTCTTTTTCCCAGAAGTTCTGTAGAAAACAGAACTAGCTTTCATAATAATATGTAATTTAATAGCAGATGTAAACTATATAAATACTATTTTAGACCTTTACCAAGTATCTTACATGAGTTGGGATTTCTGACTATCAGTGCATATTAATACTACTTAGCTTATACGTGGCATGGCCAGAAATGTTAAACACTGTAAATACTGTTGTTTCAGACCCAGAATGATTTCATGGTGATCTGCAATGTTGCAAAAATCTTAGAGCTTGTGGTGCCGCTAATGGAGCACCCAAGTGAGACCTTTCTTGCCACTATTGAGGAAGACCTCATGAAACTCATCATCAAATATGGCATGACGGTAAGCTTTTAATTGCTACTATTCAGTTGATTCCATTTCAAATTGTGAAATATGTGATTTTGATTTAAAGAAAGTCTGTCTTCATTATGAAGATAACTTTTGAGCCATGAAAAATCAGTGTACTTGGTTTACTGGAGTTTGTATGTGTTGTTGCTATATTTTAGGGAGTTTGAGCAGGTTTTCAGAGCCATCTAGGAGATCGACATTACATCTGTTAGATCCTTAGTTTTAATTCAGCAAAGCTTTTTCCTACATAACTTCACAAAAATCTCCATTTTAACTTCTAAATATATAATTCATTTGTTCTTTCTTCCTCCTAGGTTGTTCAGCATTGTGTGAGCTGTCTTGGGGCTGTTGTGAACAAGGTCACCCAGAACTATAAATTCGTGTGGGCCTGTTTTAATAGATACTATGGTAAGTAAAATCGCAACATGTAATTGTCACTTTTCAGTTTTGGCTACAAGTCTTGTCTTAGGGATACACCACGATTAAACACGGTGATCAAAACTTTTATCTTACTGTAGGTGCACTTTCAAAATTAAAAAGTCAACACCAAGAAGACCCCAACAGTACAATACTTACTGCCAATAAACCAGCACTCCTTAGATCACTTTTCACTGTTGGAGCACTGTGTCGGCATTTTGATTTTGATCAGGAAGATTTTAAGGGCAACAGTAAGGTAAAATAACTTGTATTTACTCTCCACGTCTTAGATATATTGAATGCTCCACTTTAATTTGAAAGCATATTATTCCTAGTTCCTCAAAGCTCTGTATTTTTCCATAATGCATACCATATAGCTTTTCGGTTTTCAAATACGTCGTTTTGCAAAAGCCATGCAGTAAGATTGTGTTTCTCCTTTTCTTTTTGATATTTATGCTTTTTATAAGAGATTAAAAAATCTGTTTCGTCTTCAAATAGCTATTATTTTTGTTCTAATTTGCTCAGGTTAACATTAAGGATAAAGTACTTGAACTGCTGATGTATTTTACAAAGCATTCAGATGAAGAAGTACAGACAAAAGCCATTATTGGCCTTGGTAAGAAATATTAATAGTTTTTATTATTCTGCTATAGTATAAATTCATGCATATCAGTAAGAATTTATGTATTTGTGTAGTGGCAAGGGATTTTGTTTAAAATTTACTGTGTGTTTTATTTGAGAACTGGCTATAGAAAAGTTGTCAAAGGGTTGCTAGTTGCATACTTCTGCAGCAGAGTGGATGCTTTTGACAGTGAATGCCTTTTGATATGTGACTAAGTCTTAAAGCGTAGCGGATTTCCAAAGTAATGGAGATATTATTTTTTCTCCATATTTTATACAGGCAAGTATGTTGTAACTCCAAATCTTGGTTTTTATTCCACAAGGTATGGTTAAAGAACAACTAGAAAAAGTGCTGGAAAAACTGAACATTTTAAGTGTAGGAGCAGATATTCTACAGGAGTCAAGGGAACTCTGGCAGTTTATACCAACTGGGGGGTGCTCTGTGAGATTTCACGAGGCATTGAGATGATGTCATGGTCCAGATAAACAGTTTGTTTTGGGATTTTACCTGTATTTCACTTTTAAATAGATTCTTTGTCTGACGGCATTAGTATGGTATTTCAGTGACTTGCAGTAGTACATGAACTGCCACTGAATGGTTTATATCGTGTTCATCTTCTGCTTGAGGACAAAAACCGTACATGTGAGAGAATCTTGTGTGGGCAGATAGGCCTTGGTTTCTGGAAGAGTTCAGTTCATAGTTATGGCTTAGTTTAAAGAAAGTTGTCTTCCAGGCATGTGAGCTTGCATTGTGTAGTTTAACTGTGGACAAGAATTTGCCTCTTTTATGTTGCTGTTTACGTGGCTTTTTAGATATCCTGCTTCAATTCAGGCTAGGGAGGGCTCCGAGGATGAGGACCCAGACTGAATCTTGATTTTATATTCTATGAGAAACCATTTCAGACAGCTGAGCCGGACTAATGGCTTTAGAGTCGCCTCTTGCAGGAGCAATGCTACAGTTTTCTGGACTAGGTGGAGTTTTTTTAGGCATTACATCAAGGTGCACAACTCTTAACTGTAGTCCAGTCCAATTTAGTTATCCTCTATAGAATATTGCACGTGGGATAGAGACTGTCTTCCTAACCATTGACATGATTGCTTTGCTCATGGATGTGGAGGATGTTGCATTCTTGAAAAATGTTTCTAAAATATAGACTGAACTGTGATCAGTTTGGGGGAAGAGGGGAAAATGGGGGTGGCTGTCAATAGGCATTCTTCAGATGTATTTTTCTCTGCCTGTAGGCATATCAGTCTTTATTTTAATTAAAACTCAGACACCTGTTTTCAGTGATATATTGATCTCATCTAAGTGCTGGTTCCATTTTGAGGGTAGCTGTTGGATGTATGGAGATGTGGTAGACAGTGTAAAGTTCCACCTTACAGGCTGGTAATTGAGCAAAATTGTCAAAGCCATTCAACATTTATGTGCAGCAATAAGATGAAAAGGACTAGCAAGCTAATTCAACATTTATACACATCATGTTAAGAGTGTGTGCTTTCCTGTCGGCAATTATTAGTATGTTGTTTCAGTAAGGACACTCAACGGTTTTAGCCTTTGCTTTGGGATGTGTCACTGCTGTTAATCTTAATGATTATTGTTATGCTTCTCTTCCAGATGTGTTCTTGCAAGGCAGGTTGAGGATATAAAATTTTGTTAGTAAATTTAGCTAAACCTCTAAGTATGTAACAGGTACTGTCTTACTCAGCCAAGTTCAGTGCTTAATCTTAAGACTCTTAACAGAGTGAAAATAAAGGTGGTGTGAGGGCAGCCACGAGATGTGAAGTCAGTCCTTAAAAGAACACAGCAGGTGCCTTTTTTCATCTCCTATGACAAATTCTTACGCCAAGTAAGATTTCTTCCCCGCTTACAGGGGATGGAAAAATAAGAATTTCCCTGAGAATACTGGTGTTTTAAACTCTTTTAAGTGAATGAAGGAAAAAAAGCGTTATGGGTTGCTACAGGTACATGCACGTGCTTTTCATTTTTAAAATTAACCTTAAGAAATGGGTTGGACTTGCTCAGAGGTGGTCAAGTTACAAACGTCAATATACACCTGTATAGAGTGCACAATTATACTACATATTCCAAAGACCATCGTCATTCCTTTTTCTTCCTTCCACCTCACCTGTTCCTCTCTGTTTCTTGTTCTGAGACTGAAATGAGATCTTAAACACACTAAGGTCTTGCCATGGACTTAGCCTTTACATACCCTGTCTTTTCTGTGTGTATGGAGCCAGTTTTAAAAACTTGACTCAGTCTTCCTTTATTAAAGCTATTTTTATACATTGCTTTTGCATAATTTAATTTGCTTTCATTTTTCCCCCCCTTCTTCTTTTGTGTTCATACATTTGCTGTGTGCTTATTCAGAATCTTAGTTTCCTGTGGTCATAAAAAATACATTTAATGTCTGCTTTTCTTGAACAGTCCTAAAAAAAAATCAAGTAGTTAAACGTAATTTAAATTGGGATGTTATGTTCCCATTACTGTTCTTTTAAGATACTCTGTAAAAGTTTGTCAGCAGCACTTCTAAATCTACGTACGTGATCTAAAATGGTATATACTGTCACTAATTTAGAAAAGTTTTTATGAAATATAGACTAAGAACAACCAATTCCTTGACAAGTGTAAGGCTGCAGCTAAAAACAGTTCTATAGTGTGTATCTTCCAACAGATGTAGACTTGGGAACGTTTCAGATAGTTTTCAAGAGGAGACCTTAATAGGTATATGAATAATGACAGCAAGAGGTATAAATTTTACAGTGTTCACAGTTGGTTTTTTTCTTTTAAGATTTTATTTTTAAACACGTCTGATATTTATCAATTTTTCCATTTGCTCTGCTTCCATATGAATAACTTCACAGTTTCAGCAGAATGTTTTTCTCCAAATGTATTAGAAAAACAACGGGTGATTTTTAGTAATGTTCCTCCCTTGTTCTTGTGAGAGCTCCTCGTCATTCAGATGCAGGCCACTACACTGGACTTGCTTCCAAATCTGTGTAACTCTTATTAGTTTAGCTGCCCTGGATTGTCACCTGTCTTTATCCGTCAAACAGAGTCATGGCTAATAGAACTGTCATGACTAACAGAACTCCTTATAAGCTATGGATGGTGTCCATATAGAAAAGCAGTACCATTTGGACTAGAAAAAGCTATGCTGTTGAGAGGAGATAAATTTCATACCTCTATTTTGAAGAAAGACTTAAAAAGCAGAAATACAATTTTTAGATGAGAATAACATGGAATATTTCCTCTTTTTTTCCACCCTTAGGATTTGCATTTATACAACACCCAAGTTTAATGTTCGAACAGGAAGTGAAGACTCTGTACAACAGCATTCTTTCAGATAAGAACTGTTCAGTAAACTTAAAAATCCAGGTGTTAAAAAACCTCCAGACCTACTTGCAGGAGGAGGATACACGTATGCAACAGGCAGACAGAGACTGTAAGTATTTAGAGTTCTGTGCTAATGAGGCATGCAAGAACTAACTTTCTTGCATACAATTACTATATATGTGAACTGAGTCACTTAAGATTGTTATCAGATCAGTAATATTGTACCCGAAGTATCTTAGAATAATTTTCAAAAATTTATTATGTGCATAGGTATATTATTTACTTTCAAGATGTATAAATCCTGGAAGCAATCCAGAATGCATAATTGCTGTAATGATGGTGGTAACACTTTTTATCAAAATCTCTTCTAAGGTTAATTTGCAGATAGAAAATAATAAGTATAATATAAGACATTTTTAAAATGGAAAACCTTTATTAAGGAACAAGGTTTTAATTAAAGTCATGTCTCTTTAGTTTTTTATGTACCTTTACCGTCAGACTGTTCTGCGTTTCATGAGATCATAAACCCATTTTAAGACAGCTAAAATGTTTATGTATTGCTTAAAGATCAGCTTAAAGATCAGCATGCATTAAGTAATGGCAAAGTAAGTGATTATACTGTGGTGACTGTGCTTTTGCTTTTCTCCTTTTTACAGGGAAAAAGGTAGCGAAACAGGAAGACCTGAAAGAAATGGGTGATATTTCCTCAGGGATGAGTAGTTCCATCATGCAGCTGTATCTCAAACAGGTCCTTGAGGCTTTCTTTCATACCCAGTCCAGTGTACGCCACTTTGCTCTGAATGTCATTGCACTGACATTAAACCAGGGTCTCATCCATCCTGTTCAGGTATGGTAGGCTTTTATGATGGGAGTTTTTGTTATTCAGGTTTTCAGAGGGTTTCACACTTGCTACATAGATTTCCAGTTTTTCTTTTCCAGCTATGTTACAGTATTGTAGCAAGGGGCCATTACAGAAAGCATATTTTGAAATTCGTTTTATGTTGTTTAGCCAGTGAGATTCCAAATGCTGTATTTTCTGGTTTTGGATCAAGATGTAAAAGCCCAGCCAGTGCCTAAAGAGCATGTACAAATGTACATTGGAACATATTTCTGTTAAAATCTCAGGTGTATGCCAAGTTGTTTTCTTCATTTGATTCTTTATCCTGGAAAATGTGTCAGCTTGCCTCCACCTCAATCCCCATGTCCTCCAAACACTATGGAATTCCACAGTCAATGTCAGAGCTTCAGTCATCATCTCCATTATTGTTTGCTTACATAATGTTTTTGTAACTATTTTTTATACTGCAGCCATTGTGCATGTTTAGTCGTAAGTGGCAGGTCTTTTTTTTTTAGTGCCATTTTTTTGTAGTATAAATTGACTTTAGAGTTTGAGACAAAGAGAAATACTACCTGAAACCGCCCACAACTTCTATCAGTTATAATGCTGGTGTCTCGTATATTTTGTACTGTCTGGTTGCAAAAAGTAGTCAAGTAGTAAGTTTCATAGAGCTTCCTTATTCTAGTTTCTGCAGTAGTCAGACTATAACAAGAACAATAGTGTAGTAGAAGAACAAAGACTGAGAAAGAGGAGGTACAATGACCCTGAATAATAATTTCATTTGTTTTTCAAGTGTGTGCCGTACTTAATTGCTATGGGCACAGATCCAGAGCCCTCTATGCGAAATAAAGCTGACCAGCAGTTGGTGGAAATAGACAAAAAATATGCTGGATTCATTCATGTAAGTAATTCTAATTTAACTTTTTAAAACATACTGTTATGTTCTCTAGTGGTTTAACACCTGAATATGCCTCAGCTGCAGAAAAAGAATATAAAGTAACAAAATAAACAATAAGTATAAGCAGTTGTAAAGATGATCTCGACTCTTTCCCCTGTTTGGAGGTTTCTCTTCTTAGAAATAGAAAGGATATAATAATTTGAAGTGTCTCCTCCAGACCAAAATTTCTTTTAATTTGTAACTCACAGTAATATTTTCCTCACTGAATAGTACTTAAGAGCATTTTTTTTGATAAGAGGTAAGGACAGCTGTTTCATAATGTTTAGCAATGATTTTCCTTTATCAGTGGACTAGGGAAGAGAACACCTTGTAAAAGTAGAAGTTCCTAGTGTATATGTATTAGAACATTAGGGCATCAAGGCTTTATAAATTGTAATCTAAGCAGAAGGAGCATAGGAAGCTGTTTAGATCTGAGGGATCTTGCTGAAAGGAAAATCTGAGGGCTAAGTGAGGGCTTGTGGAGTTGTGGCATAGTGCCAGTAATTCTGCTTGAGATCTGAAATTGAGCTGCAGCACCCTCTCCTTATTTCAGAAGGCCCCAGTCTAGGTTCAGTGCGTGTCCTACATTGTGGGACTTCTCATATCTGCTTATATTCTACTGCAATTGGAGCATTGCAGTGTTGATGGCATCCAAACAGATACTTAACCCAGTAGGTGAAGGCAAGCAGGTGAAATTTGCTATGTAGGCGGCTGGGATTTAAGACCATGTATAGATGAAGAGACAATTTCGCTGAACAGCAGCAGAGGTGGTATGAGGAGAGTTAGATGTGCAGCCTAACTAGAGATTCAGTTTGTTCTGAAAATAGAGCAGGAGCCTTGAAGTAAGTAAAATCAGCTGGAAATTACAGGATATATGCAAAAAACCCTTCATTTTCAGTTTGTTAGTCCTATTGTACTTATATGGACTCAGTTGTTGGTTTCATTACAAGTGATATCAAGCATACACATGTGGTAAAATATTCTCTTCATGTATGAAAACATTTCAGTATTCTTGAAAATTTTTTAAATGGGAATACCTGGTTGTAGTGGGTAAACAGATTAGCTGTATGTTTCTAAGAGAATTTATAGTGAAAGCAGTTCACAAGACATTCTGATCTTGGCCACAAGTTCTCTTTTAATCCATTTGCCAACTCAAAAGGTAGTATTGCCTCAGTGCATGTTTTAAAGTTAAACTTCAGATGAGCATCTTCTTAAAAGGAGTAGATTTTACTGCTTTGAAAGCAATGGTGTAAATAAAAATAAATACATTTCTGTTTCAGATGAAAGCAGTGGCTGGTATGAAGATGTCTTACCAGGTACAACAGGCAATTAATACCTGCCCGAAAGATCCTGTAAGAGGTTTTAGACACGATGAATCATCCAGTGCATTGTGTTCACACCTATACTCCATGATCCGAGGGAACCGTCAACACAGACGAGCGTTTCTAATTTCTTTACTCAACCTCTTTGATGATACTGCAGTAAGCATCACATTTCCTTCACTTAAAAAGAAATTAATATACAGCATTACAAGCTTAAATTCTCTTTTTACAATGTATTTCTATGACATAATTATTGAAACTTTATTTCCTAATGTACTTTATTTTGTTTTGAAATATAAGTAATACCTATATAATATTACTTATATAATAGAATGCATTTCTTACTTTTGCATCATTCTGTACCTTTCCATCTCCAGTTTGGACTTATCAGAAATAATGTTTCTTCAGGCATGACTAAATTTTGCAAAAATACATGTTGTTTAGAGTCTATTTGGTGGGACTATGTAGAATAAAATTTGTGATCATGTTTTTGCTCTAGACGGTTAGGAACACGGGATAAGTGTATAAATCTAAGGTATTTGTATGTGTATTTATATGTACTTTTTTTTTTGAACTTCCAGAAAACAGAGGTGAATATGCTCTTGTACATAGCAGACAATCTAGCCTGTTTTCCGTATCAAACACAGGAAGAGCCACTGTTTATAATGCATCATATAGACATTACACTATCAGTTTCTGGTAGCAACCTACTACAGTCATTTAAAGAGGTATGTGTATTTATATTTTAGTATATTTATTATGGTGGCAACAGAAGCTTCTCTATAATTTGGTTGATTTTTCAGTGAATACAGTACCATTATTATGATATGGTCCGGTAGCATTACTTTGTAACCAGTAGTTAAAAACCAGCAACTCTTTCTGTTCTGGCCTGCATCTGGTAGACACTAGTTAAAAATTTTCCTTACATCGCTGCTTACATTATTAAAAAAGAATGATGAATTTTGAGATCTTAATATCAAATCTATATCGTTCCCTGATATGGCTGAATAATAATTAATTTTATGCATCTGGAAGCACATGAACCCAGAATCATAATGAAATACTGGTTTATTGTGGTTCTTTGTATAATTTTAATAACAAAATCCAGTTGGCTGTTTATTTTGTTGTCGAGTAGCTGATGGCAGTTGCATGTGTGTCGCCAGAGAGACTTTAAATACATTGTTTATTGCAAGAAAAGAGGCACAATATGTCTTTTCTTAAGGTAGCATTTAAGAACCTGAATTATGGTGTAGTATCTGTTGTTATGGCAATACACAACCCTGTAAGAAAAAAGCCTCTGCTTCTTAAAGACTTCAGTGTCTTCATTTCCTGGACAACTTTAACAGTAGAAGGTGCAAACTGCCAGGAAGCAAATCCGTTTCTAGAATGTCCAATCTGACTAGTAAGTACAAGTCAGAGTTGATGCCTGGAAAGTACACTGCTTTGAATTCTCACCCTACCACAGTTGATTTTTAATCTGCTAGAAAGAGTCATTCTTCAGGTTGGGGACTAGGTGTGTAGCACCCAGCACAGAAAGGATGATATCCTGCTTAGGACATCATATGATTTTTCATAACACAGAACTTACTATGTGCAGTAATAATGCACGTGTAAAATTCTGTAGCTCTACAGGTAGTAGAACTGATTATTATTAATACTGTGTATGATCACTTGAGGGTTTCTGGTCAGCAGTCTAATTAGCGTCACAAAATTTTAAGAGACAAGGATTAAAACCAGCTTGGACTAGTCTGTACCAAAGTACATATGGAAATCTACGTGACACAAAAATTATATCCAGGTGAAAAAAAACCAGAATTTTCTTGCTGATTTGTTGTATTTGGCCTTCTACTGCATTTTACTGTCACAGCTAATGAGCTTGAGCAGTCTTTTAGGAAAAACATGCTAGTGGAGTACTTGTTGCTTCAGTTCCTTCTATACTCACCTTGCAAAAAATGTGGGCTTTGGATCAATTGTTCAGCATCTTTTTGCCATAAATAATTTTAATTTTGAATATCAGGTTATAAATGAATAACATTGTTCAGGGAATTCTTGCTAATTTAAACCAGTAATGATTTTGGCAAGATTTTTTAGAAATGTACGTGATGCTACTTACTCTGATTTTGGAATGCGTGTTAACTTCTCTGTCTTGCAGTCTATGGTCAAAGACAAAAAAAAGGAAAGAAAACCTTCATCAGATGAGGAGACTGAGAGTGACAGTAACAGTGGTAGTGAGAGCGAAAGTGAGGAGGAAGCTTCTAAGCCTCGGAGGTTACGGAAACGAGTAGACTCTGATTCAGATTCTGATGAAGAAAATGATATAAATGCTGTGATGAAATGTTTACCAGAAAATTCAGCTCCTTTAATTGAATTTGCAAATGTCTCCCAAGGCATATTACTACTTTTGATGCTGAAGCAGCATTTAAAGAACCTCTGTGGATTCTCTGATAGGTAAGGATATTTAGATAATATACCATCTTCTTATCTAGTGAGTGTTATCTTTGTAAGGATTAAGTTTGAAAATTTTTTTTAAAAGTTGATTGTAACTAATTGTTTAAGCAATAGATTTGTGTGAGAGAAAAAACGTAAATGTGATAAGTTGAATGTAATGAAACTTTGGCTTAGAAAAAGCAATTATTTCATTTCTTACCAGGATGTCTATTGTATATGGCATGATTAAAATATAACTACTTATATTGAAGATTTTAAAAGCTTTTCCTTGAAATTATTTGGACTTTCCTTAAAAGATCTTCCCTTTTGTTTTCTTTAAACAGTAAAATTCAGAAATATTCTCCATCTGAATCTGCAAAAGTTTATGATAAAGCGATAAACAGGAAGACAGGAGTGCATTTCCATCCAAAACAAACTCTGGATTTTCTGCAGAGTGATATGGCTAATTCCAGGATCACTGAAGAAGTGAAGAGGAGTATAGTAAAACAGTACTTAGATGTAAGTAAAGTTGCTTTGCAAGAAACGTGAAATCCTTTCAAACTAGGTAAAACGGTATAAACTTGAAAGTAGATGCTGATGTATTGGATGAACATTTCAAAATGTTAAATTCCTGGTAATCTTATGCGATATACTGATAACTCACCACTTCCTTTCAGGATGTTTAGCAGGAGTATCTTTCAAAGACTTCTAATAAGTTTAAACACAATGAAAATTAATTTCAACTAAAGGATATTAATCTTTATGGAGTATTTTCTAATTTCTGGTATCCATCTTGTATTCCTCTCCCATATATCTTGTTCACTTTATCCCTGACTGTTTCCATCATAGGAACAGAGACTTGTTCCTATGTTCCAACACAGGAACACAAATCTAGTGTATTTACTCCCCCCCCAGTCTTTAAATATCAATTAGAAAAAACCTGCAATTTTGGAAACACAGGAAGAAAGCTTTTACATATCTACTGAAAACAGAGAGGAAAGTAAGAAGTTTGTAGAACAAAATGTAACACTGTTCAAGTTTGAAGTTGTCTGCCATTTGTTTTTATTTTAAGTAGAGTGATACAAATGTCTATTTTTAAAGTTACAATGTGGACTAATCTGTTTTTTTAATAGTTCAAGCTCCTTATGGAACATTTGGATCCTGATGAAGAGGAAGAAGATGGAGAGGTGTCAGCTAGCACAAATGCTCGGAACAAAGCAATTACCTCGCTGCTTGGAGGAGGCAGCCCTAAAAACAATGCAGCTGAGACAGAGGACGATGAAAGTGATGGGGAGGATAGAGGAGGAGGCACTTCAGGGGTGAGGCGGAGGAGGAGTCAACGTATTTCGCAGCGTATTACGTAAAATGATTTTTATGTGCTTATAAATGTCAGTCTATTATATTAAATGTACACCAAGTAATGTAATCGACATGAAAGAAAGCATTTTGTAGATAGAGATTCTCTACTTAACCGTTTATACAACTTTTGTAGAAAGTTTAACAGAAAAGACAATAAAAAAAAAACAAACTAGAAAATGAGATTTATCCCGTATAAAAAGTTATTAATTTTCCTTTGGAATGTACTGTGTGTTATCCTTTTTATTGTTGCCAAGTTTTTATGTAGCTTTATGATTCATGTGTATATATAATTTTATATATCAATAAGAGATAAAGACACGGGTACAAATTAAGAGTATGTGGTTTTACAAGGATATGTTAACCCCTTGGCGCTGGCGGTCGCGGTGCGTCTCATTGCCGGCAATGGAATGTGTGCCGGGAAATCCCAACTCCCGGCGTCAAGGGATTAAAAGCAATAAAAGCAATAATTTCACTAAAGTTCTTTTGTGTAACACTTGGTCTTTTTTCCCCCCAATGTTTTAGTCATTGAGAAGGTCAAAACGAAATTCAGACTCTACGGAGTTGGCAGCACAGATGAATGAAAGTGTTGATGTCATGGATGTCATCGCTATTTGCTGTCCAAAGTACAAAGACCGACCACAAATTGCAAGAGTAGTACAGAAAACCAGCAATGGCTTCAGTGTTCAGTGGATGGCAGGCTCCTACAGTGGCTCCTGGACTGAGGCTAAGCGCCGTGATGGCCGCAAACTGGTGCCTTGGGTAGACACTATTAAAGAGTCAGACATTATTTACAAAAAAATTGCTCTAACGAGTGCTAATAAGCTGACTAATAAAGTTGTGCAGACTTTACGATCGCTGTATGCCGCCAAGGATGGAACTTCCAGCTAATGAATTTGTACATGCAGCCAAATTTACAGGAATTGAAATAACAGAAAAACTTGAAATATCAACTTTCTGGCAAAAAAAAAATCAATTAAATGAAGAGTAAGAATGGAACCTGGGACGCGGGAAAAAAGAAGGAAATGTTTGGTAAACATTTTTGTGGGAGCTTCCTTCGCTGTTGTGCAGCAGAAACTTCTCAGTTCATTTTTACTCCCACTGTATTATAGTTTAACAAAAAAATTGTTTATATCTTGAAAAAAAAACTTTCTGTTTAAAAAAAAATAAACAAGTGAATGTTGGAAATTAGTCTGTTAATGTTCTTAATAAAGTGTTCTTGGAGTTTAACCTAGCAGCGGATGGCTTTCTTTAGCTTAGCCCAGTTTCCAGGGAAGCATTGTTTTTCCAGGCTGTAAAATGGCAGAATCTCCTGGATATATAATTTATTCTGTTGAAGAAAAAAAAAAGCAAAAAAAAGGCAAAAAAAAAGCATGCAGTATCTATGACCTATCTGCAGGAGGAGTTTTTGTAAATGTAGATTTTGATGTATTAGGTCACCCTGAAATAATACAAGAAAAGGGATCCCCAGCAAATCTGGTGGAACGAATACTGCAATAAATTTTTTTACTTCTCTTTGTTACTTGTCTGTTTCCATTTGAATTTCTTATTGTAAAGATCTGTTTAAATCCATTTATATTATTTTGCAGTCTTTTATGTAAAATTTACTATATCAGTGGTTTTCAAAACAAGACATAAAATATTGTTTATACAGTTTGTATAGGCTGACTTCTGAATAATTGGTATCTTTTTATTTTTATCCCTTAAAGGGTGTAAACACAAGTTAATTCCAGGGTTTTATTGTATCCTGCAATATTTAGTATTAACTATATGATTTAGCACTGTGCCAAACACATTTTCAAGAGTACATTTTGATATAAAAAGAAACTATAGTTTATTCCTTGTATGCTTCAATTTCTTTCTAATGCTGTCCAAATGGTAATTTATGATAGTTTAAATTTGGGGAAAGCTGAATGACTATTCTGCTTGGGCTAACTGGCCATGTATGCATTTCTCTGGGTTAATATAGAGAGGTTTGTGTCAAGAGCGGATAGCTACCAGTATCTGAGGAGTGAATGGGTATGAGTCTGGGTAATTACGCTTCATTCCTTCACAAATGAATTTTTAAGAAAATGTTTGTATATTAGACTATTTTTTTTACTAATTGAAAGATGTTTTCACATTTTGTAAATTGAAAAAATGCTACTGAAAGCTTTCAGAAGCATTTGCTTCAACTGCGTTGCCACAGCCTTTCATAAGCAGTTCGCCTTCCTAGAGAATAAGAAAAGCAGCGTATTTGCAAACAGAAAAAATCTAAAACAGCTAAACTTTTTAGGGGACTATTAAACCCTGCTGTGTTTTCAAATGTATTTATCTAAAACAGGTGTTCCTCAATAAGTAAATCTTTCTTTCTATTATGTTTCTTTTCTTTTACAAATTTAATTTATGATAGGAGACTGTTTTTATGAAACTAGCTTGCAGAATTCTAATACGTTATTCGATTTGTGAGGAATAGTAACAGTATTCCAAAATATTCTCGTGTACAAAAAAACCATTAAACTGAAGTGATTAATAACTCCTCAGAATCTAGTTAGTAATTGTTCCTATGGGAAATGCCTTTTTGCTGTTTCACCACTGGAATTTTTCTGAACAGAAATATTTTAGCACCTTTTTGTTTTCACTGTTAATGGTGTTTTCTTCACTGTACAAAAAGCCACCTCTCGGGCTAAGATAGGTATAGTGTAAGCAGGAAGAAGTAGAAAAAGCAGAAGTCACTCCTCTGCAGCTCTGGAAGTGGGACATTTTTGTAGCAAACAATGAAATGCTGTATTTCTCAGGGTCAGGAGCAGCTTTTGTAGTGGGAAGTCCATACTTTGAGATTAGAGGTGTTGTATGACATGTCACATGTTATTACTAGAAAGAGTTGAAAATGCTTCACAAGGAAACTCCCAAATGATAAAAGCAAGAATTTCATGCAGATGCAGTCTAAAGTGAAGTTGTCTGTTAGCCATTTCTGATGCTTTATGTATTAAAGCATCTTATTTTTAATAGGAAATACAAATATTTCCTTGTTCATAAACAAATTGTTTCCTGGTCATGTGGCTTTCCCAATAGCAAAGAAGGCCTTTTATTTCAATTTGCTTGGTATTTATTGGAATAAAATTATCAGAAAGAAATTATAATTAAACAATAGAAACCTGAAGTCTAAAGTTGTCTTAGTGGAGAGGATTTGGACCAAAGGGCATACATGTTCCTTGATGGGATCAGTTGGCTATAATACAATATACACTTACAAAATTAATTATAGATTATTGAACAAATTGAATAAGATTCTCACTAGTTAGGAGTTGAATTTTTCCCTGCTGTACCACCCAGAGTAGTATCTAGTTTTGTTTTGCCTGTCACAAACATGCAGATTACTTGCTGCGGAAGAAAAAGGTAGCAGCGTTCACTTTTGGGAAACCAATTCCTGTTAGCTGTCTGTCACTGGGCTGATGACTTCCGGCGGTGTGAAGTAGAAAGCCCGAGGTTGCGGCTGTAATCGGTGCAGTGCTCAGCCTCTGAGTATCAGTCGCAGTTTTACCAACATGAACCACATTACTGGCAAGAGCACATACCAAGATAAAGATTTTTCTACATTAAAGGGAAAAAAAAGGTGGTTTTTTTTTTTTTAAAAAAAAGTGCTGCAGTGCAGTAATTGATACAGTGACAGAATTTTACTCCTTTGTGTTGACATAGCTTTGTAGTATTTTTTCACTGTATGGCTATAGATTTTTACATACATAACTATAATGATTATTGAATTGTTTTATTCTTACTGCTTTCTCCCTTTGAGTACAGGTTCTGTGTGTGGAAACTTGTGGTAGCTTAACTAACAAAGGGATATTGTCAAGCTTTTAGGATTAACACTAGCCATATTGTACTTTTTAAGAAAACACAGACACTTCCACAATCTAAATAAATACGAATGAAATTATTATTTTTAATCTTCCACTTCAGTACTGTAAAATTGCAGAATAATTCTTGAGTATTTTCATTATCTGCAGCTATAAAAGATCACAATAGTTTTTGACAAAACTTTAATTATAAATAAGTATTTTTTTAAAATGATTCAGTAATGCCCTTTTGTATTTTTTTGAGGCTCTTTATTGCTTATATTGACAACTCTAACATGTATAAAGGTAGGCATGGGCAATATTCAGCATAAGTATTTTAGTGAGGTGTGGACATTAAAAAAGCTATTTAAAATTTTAAAATTTGAGTCAAATTTTAGCCTTACTTTTGGTGTTGTGGTGTCACTAGTGAGAATATTGTTACTGTGGAATAATTAGGTTGTGCTAACGTTAGCTCTAACGTGAAATACCTTGTAGCACTGAAATAGTTCTTGAATGTGTTTGTGGCTCATGACAAAAGAGTTTGTAGTCGAGTCTGACTCATCTGGTGCTAGTGAAAGAGCAGGACGTTCTGCCCAAATGCCGGTGGTCACGGGTGGATCCAGGGAAACGAACCTTCGGTCCAGCTGACCCTTACTGTAACGCTAACGCCTTTTCACTCCCAGCCCCCCACAGACACTGGTGGAGCTGGATTGAAGCAAGCACTGATGCTTTTGCTCTGTGCCCGACACTCCTCAGTCTCACGCCCTAGAAATAGCGAGAGCCCGCGGCACAAGTCCTATATCCTAGTTTGCTTCCACTCACCGAAGAGCCACACCTAATCATGCAAGTGTTTCCGTATCCCTCAGAGAATTTGTCATCATTAAAGTACTGAGTTGTAATGGGTGAGTTCTTAATGTAAGTAGTGAGTTTTTAGATTTCATGGTTCCTTGACTAAATATTAAAGTGTTATTGTTATACACAAATAAATTCATAGTATTTTCATATTTCATTTATTTAAAATAAATGTTTCAAGAGTTCAGTTTGGACCCTTCCAAAATGAAACTTGCAAGTTTTTGTCCTGGAATGCACATGCACTTCATCGATCCTTTCTCATTGTGCTCACACTGCTCAAATTATGCCTGGGGCATAAGGCATGGAGGGAATCCATTTTTTGATTATTCTGAGAGAATTCTTGCCAGTCCATGTTCAACCCATCAGACGTAACTACATCGTTTCTAGTTTCTACGTGATTCAGATGCGGTCTCCCACCTTATTTTGGAGTTCCCTGTATGAGGAAGGAATAGTTTTCATTGGCACGCGTGCAACTGCGCACACTGCTTGCAGCTACCCAAGTCGTTACGTGTCTCGTCCAAACGTCCTTCTCTAAAAAATCCTTGGCCTGAGGGTTGGTGTGGGGGGAACCGAGGGGGGGGAGGGGAGAGTTTATCCTGCATGGAACAGCACTAGCTCAGGTGACCGAACACCGGTGTGTGGCGGGCATTTTAGCAACCATCCGTCCGGGCAAGGGAGTCTAAACACTGGAGTTGCAAAAGAACCTCACCAAATAACTGACTGTCCCAGTTACAGTTTGTGACACAGAGTGGCAAGTATTTCTCATTATTTCAGTGACTATTTAAAGAAATTTGTTTTCACTTCGAAAGAGCTTTTCTCCATCACTGTACGTAGTGCAGCTGTGTTGTAAGGCTTGTATTTCTGTTTTGAAAACAAGTACGCTGCTTCCTAAAAGCTCGAACGGTGATTTAGCTGATTTCCAGCCCCACCTCCCCAGGGGATTCATTGCTAAACAGGATACTGCTTCTGTGTTTGTCGTGTAGCTTCTGTCTTTTGGAAGCTGTAGTTACGAGCACTAAACCATGTTGCACGGGGCACCGCTTCAGCTGCCAGCTTCGGCTGTAAACCTCACTCCCCCAACACCATTCTTTGTCAATCATCTCATTTTCAATACATTTCCTCCTTTCCCTCCTCCCAAAATAGCTTCTGAATTTCTTTTACCTATTCCTTATTCGCAATTCTCTTCCCAACCAAGAGCTACAAAATTTGTTGGAAACAGCCCAACTCTGTCACTACCGTTAATTGTTTTTGAGAAACCATACAGGGGATCATCTCTCTCGTTTTGACTTCACAAGCACAGGCTGAAGACTTATGCTTTCTTTGGGCAACAGCTTATTTTACATTTTCAGTTCTTTTGTTAGGGTTTATGCTTGTACAGAAATAATACAGAACCTGAACTGAGCTTAAATTCCTGTAAGCCAGGAGGAGAAATTCAATGGGTTTGTGCTCCCTGCTTAGACTAAATGTGCTCTGTAAGCATGGGCAAACAAAGATTCCTTGAGAAAACACATTTGTTTCAGATTCATGAGAGCTTTTTTGATTCTGAACAGTCCCGTGCGGAGACGGATTTTCAAATTCAAGGTCAGCCTTGAACATCTCCTGTCTGATGCACCCCTGCAGTTCTGGATGGTACCACTTCATCTCCACATACAAATCTGCAGGTCAGATTCATGTAATACCAAGTTCTCTGTGATATGGATCACTCTGCCTCATCAGTTCTTTTTATTTGCTGTCCAAAAGTACTGGTTGGAAAAAAATGATGATGCACATAGTGGATTTTCTAAAAAAAATCCAACAGCTGTTACACATTGTATAAAATTCTCCATTCTGACCAGCACAGTAGCAGGTTGGAAAACTCAGAATTTCAGCAAAAAATTATTTTAGAACTCAGCTTGTCAAAATCACCATCTGTGATGTCTTGATTGAACTTGTGTCCAGTTGTCAGAGATTTGTGGAAAGGCAGAAATTTATTCCTTAAACAATTTATTCCTCCAGCGGGTCTATCTGCTACGTTCTCAAAGTATTGGTGGTATTTTAAAACCAAAACACCACAAGAAAGGGGGAGGATTATGTTCTGAACTAGAATGCAAGTTTCTTTTGAAGGTATGGCTTTACTTGAGAGAGAGAGAGGATTCCTTTCCTTCCCTTCATATTGAAATCCATGTGAAATAATTGGGGTAGACGTTGTCGCTAAGTCTGTGTTCAGCCTTCAAGTCATCCAGACCAACCACGCACAGCCTTCTACACACTTTTTTCTCTCCAGGCAACTCTGGTTGGTACCGGATGCTCCATGGTTAGTGGAATTTCTTCCTATCTTCGATTTTAAATGGTGGCTGAGAAACCCACTCAAAGAGGCCACTTCCTTAAATGACACATTAAATATTTTCAGGAGGGTGCACATAGCTAAATTAGCTTCTTCCACAGCTGAACACGCGCTCTTCCACATTCAGAAGGTGTGAGCGTGACTTTGAGGAGCTAGGAAGCCCAAAATGCAACTGCCTTTCCTTGTATGTTCCCATGAAATGTACCTATTTCCCTTTCTTTGCTGAGGCAGTATTTTTGGAAATAAAACATAGATGTCAAACCTGTGTGTCTTAAGCTGTCTTTTCACGTAATTTGACATCTCTTTAGTAGTCCCTTAGTTTAAATATCTCAGGCAGAGCTCTGACAGAGAGAGACTTCTTCTGAAGATGTATAACTAAAGACAGCCGATGGCAGCCAATGGTAAGTACCGTTTTCTTTATTACTCTCAGAGTCCCTTAATAATCAAGACTTCATATTAAAGAATAAAGATTGTCATAGTAGTATCTTTTTACTTTTGTAGCTTTATCTTTTTCCTCTTCCTATTTTAATTCTTTTATTTCCTTGGGGTTTTGTGGTTGGCGGTGGGTGTTGTTTTCAATATCTCTTTTTGGGTTTTGGTTTGTGGTGGTTTTTTTGTTTTCCTTTTGGGGTTTTTTTTTTGTTTTTCTTTTTTTAAACGTCCTGGAAGAGAGATTTTTTTTTCTGGAAGAAGTTAGTTTTGGGTTTTTTAAGCTTTCTGACTGAAGCTACCAAAGAAACCAAGGATGAAAACATATATTAAGACGTAAAATGCATGAAAATGAAGTACAAAACAGAAAAATTTGTCTCGGTCATTCTTATAAAAAGTGTATCTAAATTCATGTTTCTAAGTCTATATATATGATTTAACCCAATAAAATAACCTTATGCTTAAAGGTGTGAAACTTTAGTATCTTTCAGTCAGATGGAAGTGTCTCACTATGAGACTGCTAAAGGAAATTTAGGTTTCTTTGGGTGGGACTCCAAAAAAGTGTTAACTGTGCTTTAGGAAAATGCAAATTGCTGTAGCTTGTCCCACTGGAGCTGTTCTAAAAATTCAACCCTTCTTTTAAAAAGTACTTTTCCTCCATTTCTCATTTTTCTATTAGGTTATTCTATCTAAGTATGCATAAGATTATATATTCTATTTATTTCCCACATTTTCCTCCCCTGTATTTCCATATGTATTTTCTTAACTAATTGATACGTCCATCTTTCTGCAGCTGATCTGTTTCATAACATACTCTGTTTGGCTTCTGTGCAGACCCTTTTGGTTAACAAGCAAACAGATAAATCAGAAGTTCTCTCATGAAAACAGGACTGTGTGCTAGTATTAATTTTTCCTGCCCTCCCTCTGCATCTCCCTCCAGCAAACACTTGGAAAACAGGTGGATGCCACCTTCACAGAGTTCAGCAAAACTGAATTTGGAGTTAGCGCTTCAGTCCAAGGCTCAGCCGACTGCAAGATGCCACGAGGTGCGCTCTGCTCTTCTTTTCACAGACGGACAATGTCTCTGTTAATTTTCTGGTAGGACCAAGATACTTGGGATACTTGCTCTCGCTGAGGGTTGGACTGTTGCTGTTGGTGGCTTTGCCAGAAGTGTTCCCATTTTGCTTTCATCTTGTAGTAAGAGCCAGTACACCACCTCTGCCAAGCCTTTCAGAGATCTTCCAAAACTTACTTGCTAGTTTTCCTGCTGTGAGTCAGAAGAGGAAGGGTGTTCCCATTCATCTCAGCATGCCACTATGTTCCTACTAATTCTGGACCTCCCTTTGCTCATGGGATACAAGAGGGAAATCCAATTACATCAGCACTGCTCCAAAAAAAAAGGAATTACTTTAACTGGTTCATAAGAGAATATTTCTACAGATAAGGATTTTTTAATGCAGAGAAGCATTGTTTGCTCCTAAAACACCAGAATCTTTTTTTGAAGAGAATTTTTGTTTACCTGCCTCCTATGAAATCAATGAACCTACTGTTCCCTCCCAACTGTTACATTCTCAGAGGAGGATGATCAACAGAACATCAAAATACTCCAACTGATACAGTGTCCAACTTGTTTGTATGTGTTAAAACTGCTCCTCTTGGGCTCAAAAGGATGTCTTGGACTTGCATCACTCTGTTGTGTCCATGTTGACTTGAAATCTGTTCTCATGATAGGCAGAGGTTATCTCAATCATCAGGAAGACCAGTGTAGCCACCTACACTGAGTTAAGGATCTTAAGGGAATTCTAAACTATTTTGTTAGCAGAGCATTGCTGTGGTGGCTGTATCTTGCTTTTCTAAATAAAAACAGCCCATCTCCATCACACTATTTTTTGTTGCTGATGCAGTTTTGGATACATTAAAGAGTCTTCACTGAATGTCTGGAAATTCAGAGTGACAATATTGTTAGAATAAATACCAGTTTCCTTACACCAGGAGCCAAAATCAGCTGGTACATAAAGTGTTCTAAAACAAGGAACCTTTTCTGTCAACAGCCTGGACAACAGAAGGAAGCTTTCCACGCTTTTCAAGATTCTGACTCTACAGAAGCCTGCTCTAATCTCATTAGAGAATAACAGAGCCGGTGATCTACATCCCGCTCTATCCACTTATCACATGTTTTTCTTCTCTCAAAGTTCCTCAATGACCTGTGGAAATTCATGGCTGGGGAAGATTGTGTGAGCCGCATTTTGCAGAAAAGAGCTTCTGTTGAGAGCAGCACAACGTTGGATTGTTTCGCATTCAATAAAATAGAAATGACACCTCGCTACTATGAAAACAGAACAACAAAAACAAGCCTATGCTCTTAAGATATTTTATAAGAGATATGTGCCTCATAGCACAAGAGAGAAATTCATACAACTTTTTTCATCGAGTCCCAGTCATTAAAGGGCCTTTTGCTGCAGAACATACATAGAATACTGGGCAGTTTTCTCCCTCAAGTGGGAGGGACACTCAACTCCTTTGCTGGCGGTTTTCTGTTAAGAACACAACTTTGTAAGGCTGAAAAATTATCATAGTCTTTTATCTACAGCTTTTTTCAGGTATGGGCTATAAACCAATGCATTGTTATCTGGAGAACTGCTGTGGGAGAGAGAGTGCTATTTCATGGGCATTAAAACTTTTGTTTTTATCTTAAGAGTAATTTATGGGGAGGGGACTAACGTCTTGTTATTTCTTAGAGAAAGAAGCAACCAAGTTGAGAATCTATTGACTTTTTTCTAATAGTAAGATCACTTTGAAGAAGGTAAAAAATAACAGAAACTACAATCCAAAGCCTGAGTTGCATGAATTCACCTCACCTCAGAGCCCACCTGGTGAGCTGAAGTCTGGCCATAGATCTTACGGCATGTTACAGCACCACGTGTAGAGAAGTCTTTGTTCAGGGGTGGTTGTGTTTACACCACTTTCAGCTTAACTGTCCATTTGCAGCCCTTCAGTCTAACAAAGTGGTCCTGAAATTGTTGCGATCATCAGCTGCTGCATAAGCAAAACTTTTTACTTTAGGTTGGAGCTAGTGAAAGACAGGCTATTTATTTTCTTGGTACAATGGAACTCTTCACTACTTGGAAGAAACAGCTCTGCTTCGCTCCCACTTGAAAAACAACCACCACAAAATCACTTTTATTTGGCACAACATACAATGACGTGGCCGTACAATTTCTAAAGCATTGCTTTCCTGATTACGTATCAGCAAATGTTAGCACAGGGCTCACCCGGGGTATACTGCGGGTTTCTGCTGGAGGAAGAGGGATGTGATGCTTTTGAAGAGAACGCAATGCGGTCTGCATGCTTACGAAAGGTAGGTGTTAGCATAATGGATTAATCTGGGTTTCTTTCCTACATCCACTTTGGTTCTGCAGTGCTCAGAAATTGCACGAGAGCGAGCAGATGTGCCAGGCTGTGCTTCTCCCGCTCCTCACTGGGTGCACTGATGTTTACGTAAAGCTTGTTAGATACGGGCTATTAAATGCAGTATTTCTGTGCAGGCGTTTCCAAATATGGGCCTGATTATTGCTGATCACGGTAATGACATTTGATGTTTAACGTAGGGAAGGTGGGAAATGTTTATTTGCTGCTTCCCAGGAGCACCAGCAAATGAGGAAATTGCTGTTACAAGGAAAGTTACTTCGTATTTTGAGTCTCTGTCTGTTCTTCCCATGTTGAAAGAGCATTCTGTATTTGATGTGGAACAGAGACAAACCTGTAAACAAAAGCATGAAACAGGTAACTTCTAAATTTTATAATAGGCACATGTAGTGCTGTTGCACATGAACAAATAAAATATATGCTTGTTATTTGCTCCTTTCTCCTCTGATAAATTGCATTTTACTGGTTTTTGATCTCCTACTTTTGCCCTTTTTTTATTTCCTGCCCTCAGAACTTAGCCTTGCTGGTATCATTATGGGTCCAGAGAATCACTGGCCCCAAAGAATCATCGGGTGCTTGGAAAACTACCACGTGGAACTCACATTTTCATAAGAAGCTAATGAAGAAACAAAATTGCTGTTTTCTTGGCTAGCAGAAGAGGGGAGAGGTATTTTGTGAGTCAGGATATGCGATGACAGAATTCATCTGAGGACAGTAGCAGAGGGGAGAATTACAGAGGAAAACTGAGGCTAATCGGAGGAATATCAGACTGCAGGTGAAGGGGAGAACACACCCGCTGCTCAAGCTCAAGGGCAAGAAGGAAACGCACGGGCAGTGGAAGCAGGGACAGGTACCCTGGGAAGGGTATAGGGATGTTGCCCAATTGTGTAGGGATGGGGTCAGGAAGGCCAAGGCGTGGCTAGAGCTGAACTTGGCAAGGGATGCATCCCTCTGTAGGCATGTGAGCCAGAAAAGGAAGGTCAAAGAAAGCCTAGCCCCCCTGATGAACAAGACAGGCAAGCTGGTACAACAGGCGAGGAGAAGGCTGAGGTACTCAGTAACTTTTTTGCCTCAGTCTTCACTGGCAATCTCTCTCCCCACACCTCTCGAGTGGATGGACCTCCAGGCAGGGACTGGGGGGGAAAGTCCCTCCCACTGTAGGAGAAGATCAGGTTTGAGACCTGCTGAGGAACCAGAAAGTACATAACTCTATGGGACCTGACGAGATGCATCCCAGAATCCTGAGGGAATTGGCTGACATAGTTGCCAAGCCACTCTCCATCATATTTGAAAAATCTGGAAAAAGGGAAACATTGCACCCATTTTTAAGAAGGGTAGAAAGGAGGACCCTGGGAACTACAGGCCAGTCAGCCTCCCCTCTGTGCCTGGGAAGATCATGGAACGGACCCTCCTGGAAGCTATGCTAAGGCACATGGAGAACAGGGAGGTGATTGGAGACAGCCAGCATGGCTTCAGCAAGGGCAAGTCCTGCCTGACCACCCTAGTGGCGTTCTGTGATAGAGTGACTACATCAGTGGACAAGGGAAGAGCTACGGATGTCATCCATCTGGACCTCTGTAAGGCCTTTGACAGGGTCCTCCACAACATCCTTCTCTCTAAACTGGACATGCATTTGATGGATGGACTACTTGGTGGATAAGTAATTGGCTGGATAGTCACAACCAGAGAGTAGTGGTCAACAGCTCAATGCCCGGATGGGGATCAGTGGCAGGTGGTGTCCCCCAGAGGTCCATATTGGGACCAGGAATACTGTTTAATAAAACTGGGACTGTTTAGTATCTTCATCAATGACATCAATCCCATCAGTGGGATTGAGTGCACCCTCAGCAAGTTTGCAGATGACACCAAGCTGAGGGGTGCAGTTGACACGCCTGAGGGACGGGATGCCATCCAGAGGGACCTGGACAAGCTCAAGAAGTCGGCCCCTCTGAACCTCATGAGGTTCAACAAGGCCAAGGGCAGGGTCCTGCACCTGAATTGGGGCAACCCCCAGTATCAATACAGACTGGGGGATGAAGAGATTGAGAGCAGCCCTGCCGAGAAGGACTTGGGGGTACTGGTGGATGAAATCTGGACATGAGATGACAATGTGCGCTCACAGCCCAGAAGGCCAACCGTATCCTGGGCTGCATCAAAAGCAGCGTGGCCAGCAGGTCGAGGGAGGTGATTCTGCCCCTCTACTCTGCTCTGGTGAGACCCCACCTGCAGTGCTGCATCCAGCTCTGGAGCCCTCAGCACAGGAAAGACATGGACCTGTTGGAGCGGGTCCAGAGGAGGGCCACAAGAAAGTGAGCTGGATAAAGAAGGAAAACAGTATTTATCAACTTCCTCCTTTTCCAAATTTTTAGCTTCTGTAGTTTGCTGTTTGTAGAGAATCTCAAGCCTTCACATTTGAACGTGAGCATTAACATCTATTTCAATTCTGTGAGAGAGACTTTGACCCTGAGAAGTTAATAATAAGGCAACTAAGTTGTAAAACAGGTCGCATTTGTAAATACATATACGGTTGCATTTTGACTAGAAATCTTTATTGAGACATTAGAGAAAAAGTATTTTTAAATCTGTTTCTAAAAGGATGCAATGATTTTAGGAGTTAATTTAATGGGTTTTGACTTGTTTGATCCTTATAGCTTCTATGGCCGCAGACAGGTCCTGGAGGTATTTCTTAATGTGTATTTCAGAATTTCATTTAGAGATCGGCAGAGCTAAAAGGAGTATCTGCTTCTCTCAGAAAAAGATATGATAAAAAGTTTCATCTCTGGCCCTAGAAAGAAGAGCATCACAGAAGAAGAGAAAGTGCAAGAAAACTTCTCTTGAGTTTGTGGAAGCAGCAGGGTTGAGAGAGAGCTCTCAGGGACCCTACCCCATGTGTCAGGGTGCTTTTTCATACTGCTGGGACTCAAATTTCTTCACTACAAAAATAAAAACTACTGCTGTTGGGAAAGAGTCACCACAGCTCCATCTGTTCAGGCTACCACAACTAGCTGATGGCCATTGAACACACGAGAAACTTTTCTACAAACATCTGGGGGCTGCTAGAAGAGTTCTAACACAACAGCATTATATAGACGGATGAACAGCGATATTTTTCTTTACCTTAGTAAGTACTTGTCCTTAGTGTCTTATACTGGTGTCTGATTTTCCTAACAAAGTCTGTATTTCATTTATTGCTGCCTGACTATTTGTACCTCTTTCTATCAATCATTCAAACTCTTTTAAGGTTTCTCTAAACTATTCTACAAGTTATGTGGGTTTAAAATACTAGGATAGTGCACGTGCACATGCACATGTACACTCATAGTGGTACACAGCAGCAACAGCACTCTGTGTGTAAATCACTTTACAGCAGAAACTAATAAACTCCGTTTTATTAAATCAGTTTATCACAATCGTTAAGTTACAAAAATAACTTCATCCATAATGATGTTAAATATTAAATACAAAGGTAAAACAGTTGTGCAATGCTCTTAGAATAAAACCTTTTATGTATTTGAGAGGGGCAAAGTAGCTGACTCAGAAGTTCTTACTTAAGACTGTTGGTCTGCATTTACCAGCTATATTTAGTTCTTGTTGACTTGAAGACATATGGAAAGCAAACTACACGTTAAGGAACTGAATTTCATCTAGGCAAGACTGAAAGCAGTGAGAGTTTCTGTGCTGCTTAAGAAGAAAACCAATGCAAGCCTCAATCCATTTTAAGTAGAACAATGATTATTTTAAAAAATGAAACTGAACACCAGCAACTGTTTGGAAGTGCACAGCAGCTGAGAAATTTTGTTCACTTGTCTTCCACATCTGCTACCATAGCCTCAATTGCATTCCAGTCCAGTTTGCTGAGGATACTTCCCGTGCTTTCAGAAACACCATCAGTGTCGATAACGCCGAGAGGAGAGAAACTCAGAGGATGCAGTGCAGAGGCCTATTAGAGGAAAACAAGATGAGCTGAACCATTGCGTATCATTCATGGACAAGAGACAAGACCTCTGTGCAGCCAGTAGAAATGATCCCACTCCTTTCAAACATGCCCTAATCAAGTTATGTATCTGATTATTCTGCAACAAATGCAATTTATTTTCCTGTTTATGCACTCTTACTAGCATCTGTTGCCTGGACAGACAACATGCCTATACAGTTGTTATAAAGAACATCCGTTGTCAAGGCTCACAAGAATGATTTCGCTTGTAAAGACAAAATGTGGTTCTGTTGACTCACCATCATTTATGTTACTCTGCGTCTATTCCACCCATGCGTTTTGAATAGAGAACCATGTTTTAAATCAAGCAGAAGTAAATGAAGTATTAAATGGCAGGTATCAAATAATTCCTAGAATAAATAGATATCCTACCTGAAACAACGAGTCATGAGTATCTTCAAGTATTCTTTGGACATCATCAGGCACAGTCCAAGGACTTACTATATCTCGATCAGCCTCTTGATCAACACCTTCTGTCTGAACTGCAGTGGCAACACGTGGAAGCTTTTGTTTTGATGTTCTGCTGACTCTGTACTCAGCAGCTGAGGAGAAAACAAGCCAACCATAGCACTGTAACTTTCTTTGTATTTTCTTCTGAATGTCTTGAAACTTCTCCAAGAACAGAAGCTCCAAGTTCTAAGAATTGAAGCTGTGTGTAAACACATGTAAAACCGGCATGCCCTGTTATCTTGAACTGATGTGGGGTTGTGGTGAGAAAATACTGCTGGTGTCTTCCAGCCTCACACTCTGAACTGTCTTCCAGGGCAGAACACGAAGTGGAACAGGCCTATGCACAGCACCTACAGCATCCAGCTCCTGTAGTGCAGTCCCTAAAAGGGACATTGCTACACCGTTTGATAGAGGAATAGAGCTATATAAATCCTGGATTTGTGCCTCTTAGAATACATGGAACTTCAGTGAAACCACTAGCAGTGATGGGATATACTGGAGAAACAGATACAAGAAAGCGATGTGAAATGAGAGGAAGATCAACCTGTATTTAGAGTTTAAAAAGATAACGCATGGAAAGGAGGAGAAGAATGACCTTCCACACGTGTAGACTAGAGGTGAGTAAGTGATTCAGGAAAAATGCCTATCTATCTGCTTACTATTGCTTCTCTCCCTTTCCTGCATTGCCAACTCAAATACATTGACATTTGACTAGCCAAATAGGATCTCTATTACGCCACTAGTAGTAAGGGAGAATGGAATCAACCCACAGTATTTGCTAAGTTTCAGACTGATTCTCTCCTCAATCTTTTTCTGTCTGATCAGAAATTCTGCTCTTGTAATCAAGTCCTACATCTGTTAAAGAATTTCATTAGGAGGAAACATTAATGTGAGGAAACTTTTGCAGATCCAGACAAAGATAGGCATAGGGAAAAAGGATCACTAAAATCCAAAATTTTCTTCTTTTAAAAAGTCCAGTCATAAATTTTTCCACTCTAACATTATGACAAAATAATATCTTAAATAGATATTGTGCTGAGGGATAACAAAGACCATTCCTACTTTAAAGAGCTCAAAAAGTAAGCAGCATAGAAAGGTAAGGGAAAAGCACAATACTTGTGTATTGTACTGCTAACTAACGCTCTCTCTGTCGGTTTTAGCTCAAAGAAGACTCAAGTCCTCTGTCCCTCATGATTTCCTTATGCCTGTTTCAGGAAACCACTAAAATCTAGCACATTTGCTTCAGTAATCTTGGAACTGCCATCTGGCTAAAACGAGTCAGGAGGTGAACAGATTGATTAAAATATTTCACAAGTTTCTAATGAAAAGGATTTTTATGTGCGGGAAAAACAATTATTTTTATTTTTCTAAACTAATGCTGTATCTGAGGCCTGTGTTGCATAAATTCTACCCAGGATGTACTCAGAAATGTGTTCTGTGTCTTATTTTTCCCTTATTATGTAGCTGAACAGCACTATGTCATTGGTCTTTGTAACTTACAGTGTCTAGAATTACCAGGACAGTTTGCAGCATTTGTCATTCTTCCTCTTGAAGCACTTTTCTGTAGGGGCATACATGCCTTTCCTGGGAAGACAAAGAAAGCATTTCCTCTTGTAGGTGCAGTAGATCAAAAGATGCTTCAAAATTTTCATCTATGAGCTTCCTTCCTGGATTACACAGTACTCTTGCTATGGCAAATTAAGCTATTTTGGATTTAGAAAGAAATGATAAGGAAAGGTAACTCTCATCATTTAACAGGCCAATGACAGCACAGTTGCAAAAGCCTCAGGACAGCAAACCGCCAGGATTGTAAATTTTACTTTCTACATAGAAAGCTACATAAAAGCTCCTCCCTCCCCAAATCCTGTAGTAACTTGAAGATTATCTTCAGCATGTGCCTTCATTAAGTTCTGTTCTTACCCCTGGACTGTGTTAAACCAAGACTTGGGGTGAAATGGTGTACTTTTTGACCAAAGCTGGGTTTGGAAGCAATTCTTCTCCTTTCTGACAGAACAGGATTGTTCGGATGCCCTCTACAACAAGAAAAAAAAAAACAACAACAAAGCCCAAATACTTATCACTGCCTACTACATACCATTCCTCCACACAACTTAGATCTAACAGGGCTTATTAAGATGAGGCAAAAAGGCCACAGAAATCACTTTTAGCCAAATTAGCTGAGGATCAGCATCACACACTGCTTGTGGGGCCAATAAGCCTCACCAGAATCAGAACAGTTGGCAATCACAGTGAAGACATATCAAATTGGCTTTACAGAGAACAGTTTAAGTCCAACAAAACCTATTAGTTAGAATTCACTGCCACTTCTAAGGTGGCTTCGTGCTTCTGATTCTGGCAGGGTTGTCGTGGTTTAACCTGGCAGGCAGCCAAACCCCATGCAGCCGCTCGCTCACTCCACCCCCCGGCGGGGCGGGAGAGAAGCGGAAGGGTGAGAGTGAGAAAAACTCACTTAAACTGCCCTTGGACACCACCAGCAGGTTCTGTACAGCACCGACTACATTCAGGTTAATGCTCTATCCTGGAACTTTACCCACAAAAAAGAGATGATGAAATATTTAAGTCTGGAAGTTACAGGACTATCTGAAGTACACAGTTCCTCCTATTATTCTGGAAAAACATGAAATTGTATGTAAAAGAAGAAAAAGTATACTGCAATATACACCTGGATTACATATATACACATTAATGCCATCAAGTAGAATAAATTTACCAATTTATAATACCCAAATACTCAATACTCAAATACTTTCTAATACTCAAATACTTTATAATACTCAAATACCATCATCTCCTCAAAAGGCAATAAGCACCAAAGTGCAAAAGAAAGAACAAGTAAAATCCCAGGTAATGAAAAAAATTAGCAAGGAAGAGAGTAAACCTAGAGTTTGTTGAACTCTAAGTAGTCTATATGCATGCACAGTAGTATTTTTACTTGCTCCTCGCTTGTAACTAGATCCTCTTCAGATCATTAACTGTTGCTGGCTATAGTCCAGTGGAATTGCTGTTGAGTGGCATGGGTTAGGACAGTGATTACAGCTCTGTGTCTAGAGTTGGCTTATTCTGTGCTCCAAAAGGCATTTTTAAGGCTCCCTCCAAGATTTGCGCTTGGTGGTTGTAAGACGACTGTAATTTAAGACGACTCTGATTCAGACAAAGCGTATCTTTGATTCTGCCAGAATATAAAGCTTCTCTCAAGCTAATCCTATACCGACTATCTACAAATTGCAGACAAATTTGAAGTGTGATAAAGACACCAATACATCAAAGCAGGGTTAATGCTTAAAGTTGTTACCCTTTAGGAGATGCCGTATGCCTTTTTCTGTACTCTTGAGGTGATCTTGTCCTGGACAATGGTTTATGTTCATTAGCAGGTAACACCACTGTTTCAGATAACATTTCATTCATCAGAGAAAGTGCTTGTGATATTCTCATACTGTGATGTTCAGATAACAGGGCTCTATGGAGAAATAATATTACATACTAACTCATGCTATCACTCATTTAATTGCAGCTGGCTTATGAGTCTTGTAAGGCTACATGGTAACCAGAATAGAAGAACATACTTTTGCAATTTCAGAGAAGATATACTAATCCTTTTAAGATCATTAGCAAAAAGCTAAAACATTTATTAACAAGGGGTTTGACAGAGTGAATGAGTAAACGGTGGGTGGGGGAAAAAAAAAAAGAAAAAAAATTGTATTTGGACAGTGAAAAATACAGTCAAAGGATGAAACATGTTCAGAGTTTTCCTAAATGGTAAAGCAAATGAATTATTTATGCTTTTGGTTGAAATGCCATTCATATCTGAAGTTTCATAGACAAGATAGTTAAAACTACCTATTCCTTAAGACTGGAAGATTAATATATAAATAAGAATACTGCAAGTTACATTTATAGCAACTTACTTGTCTTTTTCTTCTTTCTTCTTCTGGAAGAATTTAATATCCTTTGAAGTAAGACTACAATGCTGTGCAAGAAAATATAATAATGATTAACTTATTCTGTATTGTGGTCTCATTCTAATCTCTCACTCTCAAAATGTAGACCTATTTGACTTGAAAGTTACTGTTTAAGACACTCTCCAGAATGAAAAACAATATGAAAGCATATGGTCCTACCAGGATATTCAGATAAGATCGTCTCTATAAACTTCCAGTCTCTAAAAATACACTGAAAGCTTGCAGTCACACCTTCCATAGCTCATATGCTTAAAATATTAACATGCCTAAGGAGATGTCTTCACTGTCTAGCTCAAAGTTTCAGATGGCCTCACCTTCAGTTTCTGAAAAATCAGCGATGTTCCTAACAATAACTAATTTAAAAAACAGGGCAAGGTTGCACTTTGACTTGTGTAGAGTACAATTTGAATTTTTTAATGTTTTCTTCTAAAAGAAACCCCACACCAAAAGCTGAGAATCCCTCCATCTAATGATTGCAGGAGAAAAGCTTGTAACAAAACATCAAGTATATATTTATGGGTTGGCAACACAGGAGAGGGAGAGAAGCAGGACCCATTTTTCCTGAATCACTTCTCTCTACACATCTAAAAAAGAGCAGCCAGGTTCAACTCTGAAAGACTGTTTAAAACAAGGAGAAATACTGTATTTCATAGATGAGATCTGTTACTCTTTCCAAAAGTGAATAGAGTTGAATTATTTAGTAACAGGAAACCTTAGTGTGTTGCATGTTTGCTGCTTGGTAGTTAAAACCAGAAGAGCTTCAGCATGAAAGAATTTACAGCATATCCTCCATTCAAGTGATGAATAAAAGGTATAGGGATGTATTTGCTCTTGCTAGGTCTCATCTCCTGTAACTCTGGAGCCTCCCCTAACTCAGCAGCGTTTTTTCAGGTCCTGAAGGTATCCAGGTGACAAACGCATATTTTAAGACTTAATACTGACTGGGAAATTATTTCTGAACTACTTCTGTACTTTTTTCCCTTCGGTTATTTCCAGCACAGTGCAGATCAGAAGAGATGTACCAGGCCATAAACATTTTTTTACTAATTAAAATTTAAAATAAAAAAAAATTCTGGGAGGGAAGGGATTGTCTGCTGAGCCTGTATTGAAACCAGCCTTCAACAAAAAAACCCGATGAGATACTTGAGATATATGCCATATTCTAACATCTCTGCTGACCCTCTGTAATTGCATATACTTCTGTGTGTGTGAATGACAAAGTTCCTATCGCATTCATAAAGTATGTTGGAATCTGAACTCTGCTTTTTAAATTCATCGGCAGTTTTTGGGAGGTGCGGGGGAAGATGTAACAAGATGTAAACACATCTTTACAACTGCTGTAGTTATCAATCCCTGACAAAATACAGCTTTTATCAGTGAATGTTACAGCTATATTCATTACAGTCAGGAGACTATAATTCCTGAATCTAGAGCTGGGGGACAGGTCGTAATTGCCACCTGCAGCCAATTGTCATTACTGGAGGCTGTGAAGAACACTGGTATCTTTGCTTACTCATCACTTCTGACACAACTACGGCCAGTTGCAATAAAGCAAAATTATATATAAAAAACCAACATTAAAATAGGAAAAAAATCACCGACAGCCTTTATATTTTCTAACCTGAACAATCAACACTTGTACAATACATAACAGTTACTCTTCAAGACACCCATTATTCTTACCACATTTTTTCTTAGACTGAATGGATTATGTTCTTTCTGTCTTTGTTCATTCAGTTTCTTCACGTAGTCTCTCATTCTTTCCTTTTGCTTTCTTTTCATCCATGCTTGTATCTCTTTCTTCTCCTTTTCTGTTTTTTGAGAATGTCCAGCAGCAGAATCATGAACCCTGAGAGCAGATTAAATGGGAAATAATTAGTACATCCTTTAAATTGCAAACAATGGCAGCTACACATGATATAATAAAAATACTGCAATCTCTTTAAAATTCTGACTCAGCTGAAAGCATACGTAATGAACAATGGTGAAATTTTCTTCTGCGAAATTTTCTTCTGCAAAATTTTACTTCATAAAATCCTGGCACAGAAATGATTTCCAAGATGTTTCCTAAAATTTTTCTTCTATTTGTCAACTACATTCAGATAACAGGACCAAAGCTTTAAATGTGGACCATCTGTTATTGTCTTTATAGGATAACTGGCACAGAAACAACCCGCAAGTCATTTTGCTTTGATCTTTCATTTTTAAGTCTGTATGGTGTAAGTACCTAAAAAGAAAAAAACACCAATGAGATTCTATCATCCTTTTTGTTCCCTCTCTTCAACCTATGAGCTCCTTCACAAGTCTATCTGTACAAAGTAATTTCAAAAACACTAATTCAGAATAGAAAAACACAGCCAATAAGAAATGCTAACATAACTTCCCCTTCAGAGTTCTTCAGAAATATTTACTAATTCACCGTGCAATAGTCTTTAAAGTAAGCAGCTGGATAATAAGTATTTTCTTCACTGTAAAAGTGAAAGCACTGACCTAAAAATTAAATATGAGATTTTCCAAGAGAAGTGTTTAAATATGAAATGTCTCATTTTTTGCAGCCCATTTTGAAACTTCTCTCATTTTCAAGACTGGCAGGCACTAATAATTCCAGAATCAACAGAATATATAAGTGTGGCAAAATAAGATATCTATAGTATCTGCAGTTCAACTGAAAGCTTATGGATTGAAGCATTAAAGCCCTCAAGGGATTAGAAGAACTCTGACACATTTGAAAGTGATTTACTTTATGGCAAAGAGAAGTGTCATTATCAGAAGTATTCACAGTCATATGTGAAAATAAGTACGTGAAACTGAGTTGCCTTTAGTCTTTGGTCAGGTTTGATTAACTACTACTTGAATACATTCCTGAAATTTTGAAAATATTCACATAATTGCACAGAACAGTCGAGCAGTCCAGCTAGCAACATTTATATGTTGATGTAGTCATCATTATTGATGTGTTTGGAATTCTCAAAGGATCGCAAGGATGTTATGATCAGTACACAGACTTAGGTTTGAAGCTCTTGAGCTCCTTTTACAATTCGAATAAATGTTAGAACAAGTAAACCAGAGCACTGCCCTCTACTTAAATGAGTCACTAGAACATCTTGAAACAGGTATCTTAAGCTGGTGTGAACCGTTGTACCAAGGCAACAGATTGTTTGGCATCCTGAACAGCTGTATTTTTGCCTTGTAAGCAACTAATGCCACAAACAGGAGTAGGAAACAGCTGTAACTTCAATCTATCTCAGGAAAGAACACAGCTGATTTTATAACTGACAGTCAGGAAGGTGTAGAAATCTTCAGCAGGGAGGTGAGCATGACAAGCTGGAGTCTGGGCCTGGAAGCTTCTGAAGCTGCTTTGCCACTGACAGAAAATTTCTACTCTGTTTTTCAGAACTGCTTAAGAAGGCTCCAGTCCCCTTGGTTGAACTGAATCTGCTGTATATATAGAGTTGTGCTCCAGCCTATACCTGGTAGAAGGAACAAGCAAGTAGGAAGGAAAGAATTTTAAAACCAAAATAATAAAAACTATTAGCACATTTGACAATAATGGCCAGCAAGACTGGCTATTAAACAGTTCTAATACTAGTCCCATTAACATCAACGCACATCACATGCTTGCTTCCATTGTTTACAGGGTGTGAGCTATGAGAAGAATAATCACGGTTAAAATGATTTAACTAACACATAATAAAAAACATCCATGGTATTACCTAGAGATTTTCTTAGCTTGTATTTTCGTAAAGCCCAGCTCCGTCGGAGAGACGCCACCTTCTACTACAAGATCACTAATGATGTCAGTAATACCACTCAGGCCAGTAATTTTCAGGGGATCTTCTAAAGAGCTTAAAGTTAGGCAGGGGGAAAAATGTTACTAATTTAAAGTAGAACATGCCTGTAAGAACACTAAGCTAAAATTCTTTTTTTTAATGCTTAAAACGAGAATATTCAGGTTGTTTTACCAGAAGCCTTTGGACTGAATTTTCTTTCCCCTACATCTCACTGTGTTAGTGCACACAAGCAATATCTGGATAATACGTGTAGATGCACTGTCCTTAAGAAGTTACCAGCCATCACCTTAGTTTCGCTGTCATCATGTACACCTTAGCTAACTTTGTAGCTCCCCAGTGTGAATGGGACAGAATGAGCAAGACCTGAGTAACATGAGGGGTACTGCAGCAAAGAAAGCTTTGAATAAACCATCCAGAAATGTGGCCCCATCCAGAGCTGAACTGCCTGAGCTCCGCTGGGGTGCATGAACACGGCTGGCCCAGAGGAGGCTGAGCCTGGCAGCCCAGAAGGCCAGGAGCACCCACAGGGTTTGTAGTGCTGCCCGTGCTGAGATAAAGCTGTGGGATGCTAGCAGTTTCAGGAACCCCAACTCTCAGTGACCTTCTGAGCAAGAATCAGTGTGGGTGAGAGAATGATTTAACCTAAATTCTGCACATTTCTTTCCTCTCTTTTAATCAATTTCCCCTCTATAAAAAACAAATCTCAAGGAGTTTACGATTACAAGCTACAGTGGCTTCAAGTTACTCCTTTGGGTAAAAATCACCATCTGCTAAAGTTTATTGCCTCACATCCATCCTCAAGGTTATGTAATCACTCCCTAATCTACTTCAGTCACAACAAGCAGTTTCACTTAAAATACTTTAAAAATAAACTAAACCATTCAGTTTACTGCTATGCTTCAAGTAAAACAATAAAGGCGGGTAACCGAGCAGAATGACCAGGAAGAAAGGGAAGCCAGCTATGGTTTTCTACTGCACAACTGGATCGAGAAGACTAACAGCAGTTCACAGTAAAAAATATGTATGTC
Source organism: Calonectris borealis (assembly GCF_964195595.1). NCBI lineage: Eukaryota > Metazoa > Chordata > Aves > Procellariiformes > Procellariidae > Calonectris > Calonectris borealis. The sequence goes on along the minus strand of NC_134352.1, from coordinate 73,118,978 downwards.
AGACCATTTTATTTAATGTATAAGATCATTCCAGTTTTGAAATCTTCTGTCTGTTGCTTTACACTGTTCATATGGCAACGCTTCAAAAACTTTCTGGTGATAGCTAGCCTCAGTAGATGACTACTAGCAGCAGTTACATGTACTTGTTCAAAAACAGTGTTTTGCAAAAAGGAGAAATAACAAACGCAAATAGATAATAGCAGCATCTACATTAACAGCTCTGTTACTTGTAACTAGAAAGCAATTTTGAATGCTTCTGCAGCTTTTGCATAAAGTAAATCTAACAGGCACTACAAAGTCAGAGTGAATGCCTGAAATTAACTAATAAAAAGGCTTTAATTCAGTTTGAAAATGAATGCCTAAATTTTTATGTAAGTGATAGTTCCACCTTGACAATCCCCTTTTTGGTAGGAGTTTAAAGTAAACAAATTTTCAATGAAACTGATGTCAAAATACATACCTATCACATAGATCTCCGCATACATGAAAGCCTAAAACAGAAACAGCCTTTGTTAATAAAAGCCTTGCACTTGTACACAAACTAATAATACACGTTAAACAGCCTGTGGGATAAAATACAGAAATATATCAACTTGAATATGTTGACATTAAAAACAAATGAATATTGTACATAGACTTAGTGACTTGTGAGAGACCATGTCATCGATTGCCAGGTTAATACAGAGTCTTCAGAGAACATTAATTAACAGCTCCCTGACTGACATGGATAGTTTTGCTAGGAAGATGAGATCACTGTTGTCAGTTTTCTGCCATGATCAGACTAAGCTTATCAGTTCCAAGTAACTGGAAATTATTGGTTCCAATTACTATACAGCATTTTATTATTAAATATTAACAATTGCCACTTACTTGAAGAAGCCAGGCTATGAACTCCAGGAATTCAGGAAATGTGACTGAGGAGCAGCATGGATGTCTTGGAATGAAGAGCACTATTATTCTTCCTAAGCTAAACTGTACTCTCAAAAAATTATAGTTGCAACGTAGTATCACCTACAGTTTTTTTAGCTTGCAAGTAACAAGTTTATACTTAAAGAGAAAACTGTAAGTGAACTACTGTTTATAAAATTTATCTGGGTATCCATGCCATTTGAGATTCACTTCTGCTGTATGCAGATACAGGAACCATGTTTTAACACCGTTTAAGATAGATTGTTGCAAATATGACTGTCAAATGCATGTTCACCTGTACAAAGTATATACCATTTTTAGGAGCTTGAATGCAAGCAATGCAGGCAATATGCAGACAAATTAAGACACTCTGTTTTTAAACACAGGCAATAGGTTGCTTGCATTTTTCCTCCTCCTTTTAATGCTACTGCAGTCTTCACAATTGCAAAAATCAATTTACTGTCAATTTGCAAAATGAAATGAGACCTCATAAAAGAATGTTTTAGGACACAGCCAGTAGTTACTGTATAGCGACATAAAACAATTTATTTTGCTGATGTGGGTTGGATTTGAGATCTCACATCTTTAGAACACAGGAGGATGACAGAGATAATAAAGACACCTTTGAGAGGAAGCTATGAGTGTTCCTATGACTGGCATTGTGCCTATTTATATTCACATACACTTAACTAAATAATTACAAATCAGCACAGTGATGTGTTTCAGAAATAGACCCAAAGTTATTAATTTTCTTTCAATAATGGTAAATTTGAGTGCAAGTATCATTCACTGCTGAACTGTTTTCAAAGCTTAGTGATACTGTTCTGTCACGTAACATATAAATTCATTATCAACACACATCCATGAAGCCATTCTAAATAATGCAATCCAGAAAGACTGACAACTGACTTTCAGGAGCTCACTGGCATTACATAACATTCTGCATAACAGCAATGAGAAAGTATTACATCAGGAAGAAAAGGTTTACTTATTTTTAAAAGGAGAAAAAGGGAAAAATAAACATTAAAGATTGTACCAGAAGATGACTTTATGCCACTGGGAAAGTTAGAAGCAGAGGCTGCAGAGGCAGGAGAGTGTACTTCCAATGTAGTATAACCAGGTATAGGATATTCCAAGTTTAAGCCCTCTTTTTCATCATCTGTAACATCTTCAAAAATCATGCCTCTCAAATAATGTTCTGATTCCATGAAAAAATAATAAATTTAGTAATTAGTGTAGACCAATGAAAAAAACCCCACAATGCAAAAACTATCACTCATATATATTCATTAGTGGCATATTTATCGGTCAAACCTAGAACAGCCTGAACCCAGATCAGTTGTGCCTCTCTACGAAAGGGCACTACCAGAGCTGTGATGTATGTACCAGCCCGGTACATGTGAACAAAAAGAGTAAACTATGAGTTGCTCTGTGTGAGGCTAACGGACATCTTAAGTATTTTCTTATGTATAAATACAGATATAGCCATAATTTGGTTCTACCCCTTGACTTTGTATTTACTTCATAAGTAGATTAGACTATGTTTTGGTATGAATGTAAAAGGACTTGAAGTATGTACCCCTAGCATGCTCCTTCTTGGCATAGTAGATTAGCTGTAAGTAAATAGTCAATTGTTGTATAAACAATAAATTATTCAATACATCAGCTCCAGCAAACAGTTAAGCTGATGTAAGCTTTTATTAAAATCAGCAGATATTACAACTAAATAGCCACCAGAACATGCATGAAAAAAGTTTCTTTGTATACACAAAGAAAACTGAAGACAAATTTAGTATCCTTTTGTATCAGCAAGCAAAGCACTCATAAGCACCATGTTTTGATTTTATGATACAACAGAAATACATATTATCATCTTTACAATCCTATACCCAAGTCCTGCATTATGGTTTTGGAAAAGATCAAAATATACAGATATTTTCAAATGCATTTTTGTTGAAGTAGTACCCATAATATTCAGATTTTCTACCTTTGATTTTATTTCTCTCTCTCATATATTTTTGATTTTTGGTGCATATTTCAATAACACCTTTTCGGATTGCAGCGGTAATTAAAAGTTAGTCAAGTTTAATAGTCAATTGCAAGTTTACTATCCTTCTGTTAACTGAACACATACCATCATTAATGATTGTAGCATCTTCAGAGAAGGAAGGACGAGCACCAAGGTCTGAACTGGCAACCATTTCAACATCTTCTATTATTTTCACTAGCTATAAATGAAACCCCAAAACTAAGTAACAATACATTCTTCAAGGTATTTCTGAGACTTACACTGCAGATATTCATGCAAAGTTTGCTTTAAATACATTTCTTTCCTCAGAATCTTATGAACATTTTAATGAAGTATCCTGATTCAAAACAAAGAAAATAGTTCAGGAATCAAAGTAGCTCAGTAGATTCATTTCCTCTAAAGAGTTCAATCTTCTGGACCCTTACTCTGAGAAAAATACATATGAACTGTATTATTCTTGTGAACAGTTTTACTCCTATTGATCACATTATATTTATTTTAAAAATAGCTGAAGTTTTCCAATATATCTTACCTAAAAACTATAGAAATAAAAGTATTTCCATATTCTTCTTAAGTCGGGAGTTTCCTGAAGTTTAAAACTAGAAAGTGAAAACTAAATCTGACTAACCTAGATTGAGACATTTTACTAAACATTATTCTTACAAAGAACAGGCCTAAAAACTGATTTTTAATACATAAGAAATTGTTATAAAAGGAATGACTAGCTATTGTGCACTGAAATAAGGGCAAAAAAGAAAACAGGTTTATCTTCAGGATTTGGCTAGATATCCAGAAGAAGTTTTAAAACCCAAATGTAGTTAAATGCTGAAAAAAAGAAAGGATATGTGAAGATTTTTTTTTCACTACAGGCTTTTAAAAATCTGGCTAGATAATCACCTTGATGAAGGATATAAGTGATTAAATAATCCACCTTAGTGTAATAACTGTGTGTAGGTGACACAATGAGGTCCTTACATTTCTGTGAATTTATGGAAGGACAGGCAATGGACGCTATTAGTTTGAATGATTATACAAAAAGCAGATACTGTGGAATTACACAGTGCTACTGAGTTCATTTTGTATTAAGCCAAATCTACAGAAACTGGAAATTGACTTAGTTTTCTTGATCTGCAAAGAAAAATACTTTTTTTTTTACCAGCTAGGTAAAATTGGAACCTACTGGCTCATTCTTAGATTAGTCACTCCCTGCTTCCTCTAAACTTAATAAAAAAAGTCAAAGTAATGTGAAGAAATAATTGCCAGCATTCCCCATTTCTCATACACCTAAAGTGAGCCACGCCTGAAGTTTTAGGCAAATTAAACTAGATTAAAACATATTAAGAAGTCAGTCTGTTGAAAATTTTTAACTTTTTATCGTTATCTCTGTCATGACCTATAAAATAGTAATTCTTGAATTATATATAAGATCATCCGATTGCACTGTGTCCAAAATGCATTTATTTTACTTCTATATTTAGATTTATTAAGACATTAAAAAGACAAATATTTTATGAAATAAATAGGAACAGGTTCCAGAAATAGCCACATAATATGCTGCACAGGCACAACTGCAGAAATCTTTGCCGAAAAGGTCTCCTGCTCAGCCTGAACTTTTGTGCTATTCCATTTTTCCAGTTACAGAGAAATTAAATATATTCTGCCCACTCACTAAGAACATCACCATTCTGGCCAGCATTTGGTCCATTGTAAGTAACCATGTCAGCCAACAGATGCAGCACTAAATGTGAAAGAACTGTATATTATTCTCGATCTCTCTCAACATATACTAAGCAGATTTGAAAATACATCACTCCAAAATGTATATTTTGTCTTTAGCTGAAAGAAGTTAAAAAATAAACTGTTTCAGACACAACAGTTAGCAGTCAGAACTCACCAGTTTGGCATTTCTGAAATCCTCCTCCATATTTTCTGTTATGTTCTGAAGTGTCTTTAATTGCATATCCATTTCCTGCTGCTTTGTGGTAAAATATTCTTTGCCAATTACTTTGGATGGAAGCCCCGAAGAAGGAAAAGTTCTGTCATCTTCATGTACTATGTTCCAAGTTACACTGTCTCTAGCAGAATCTGACTTCTTATCTTCCTTTTGCATTTGGCTTGATACACTTTTCAGATGATCATCTTGAAATAAAAAAAAGAGTGCAGCAACATAATTGAATAAACTGCAAACATTTAAGTACAGTAAGTAATCAGGCATACCTGTGCTACACCTAATCGTATGTTTTAGGAGGCAGGAATCGTCACAAAAGCAGTCAAATATATAAATGTTTTGATGTGTAAGACTAAAAAAGCAGGAGGTGAGTTGGGGAAAGGCTGCAGGTTTTCTGTGGGAGGTAAGAGTATTACAACAAAAGTGTATAGCTTTTTTTTTCCTCATTTAAAAATGAAATGGTTTACCTTTCTTCTGAAGCACCTCGGGTGGAATTGCATTAGTAACAGAAGCTGCCATGTGATGAAGTTTTGCAGTAGATGGAATTTCAAACTTCTCATTTTGCTGTGCAGAAGCTCTCTCTTCTGCAGACTCAGGTATCGTGGGCAAATTTTTAAGGATGTCACCGTCTTCAATGTCAATCACACTGATATATTCATGTTCATTCTATACAAGAACAAGATTATGAAGAATTATACAGTATGTGTTTTGCATATATTGTTTACAGTACATTGTTAACCCTTTTTCTGTGTTCTGTTTCTCTTACTACTTTGAGTTGAAAGGCTTTTTGTTTTGGAGACAAAAAAAATACAATCTTCCCTATGGCATTATACAACTGACTCATCCAGATATAAAGAACCCAAATTCATGAGTTAAGACAAACAGTATACTGAAAATGTATTTTAACCCTATGTACATTGGACCACTAACCAAATCAAGTGCATCTGACAGAAAGGATGGTAAAGGTCTCTCATTCACTTCAGTGGGGAATCTCAGGTTTAAATACATGTCTGGTGGTAGTATCTCAGGGGCACTAGATGATTCTATGAGAAAAGAATAATAGTCAGTATTATTTTTACAGTAAAAGCCACGAAATTTCAGACAAACTATTTGGAAACAGGTCTGCATCGTCTAAGTGATAAGAAAAGCTTTGATTAGCATTTCTTTTAAAAAATAAAGATAGACAATGTAGCTTAATAGGTTTCTTTAATGTTTGCTTCTAACAATAAATTACTAAATTATTTTTCATTTTGGTGATAAATTAGCAGAAAAATACTCAAAATATTAAAATCAAAGCAACATGCTGCAGTCTAAATTGTTATTAATTTCCAATTATCTCCTAAAGAGGTTAAAAAAAAAAATCAAGATCTGCATCTTTACTTGATCGAAATAAATGATACTACTCCTCTAGAAAGAACCCTAATAAAGTATCTGCAAAGAAGTCATGTGATGTAGTAAAATAATCTTCCAAGTGGAACAACACTGTTGAATTTTAAAAGAAAGGAAAAATTAATATGTTCACTTGGTACCAAAGGGAAAATACTTAGGTACTGAATTCTACATAGTACAATTTATCAAGGATTTAAAAATGGGGGAGAAAACCCAAACCAAAATAAAAGTTACCTTTTATTTTTTGTTCTAGAAACTGATCCAAAAGATGACTGATTTGGAATAAAATTCCTACTTGAGACTGGAACATTGTTACTTGGCATATACCTATTACAGAACTTAGCAGATGCATGGAACAACTGTATAATTAGCTGAGCTACTACAGCTCGGTTTCATGTGGAGCTGTGATCTGTCTTAACATCCCCATGGTCAATCCATTTGGTCTACATAACACCAGCTCCCCAAGACTAAGCAGCACTAAAATCAAGCTAAAATCCACAAATGTACCTCCTCATACAGGAATACAAAAGCATATGTATGCTGCACCATGAAAAATTCCAGCCAAACTTTTCATAAACAGTGTTATAATTATTTCACATTTGGTTTCAAGAAGTCGGGTAAATTAGCATCCTCTCATCTATATCCTGCATTAAGCTACCTTATGTGCAAAAAACACTGTTAAAATTGTAATATTTTTATAGACTTCCCAAACAACAAATGAAGTAGAGAAAGACTGAAACCACACCTGACACAGGAACAGACATAACTGACTCATTTTTTTGAACTTCAGAAATGTCATTTCCAGCACTGATTCCAACATCTTGATATGATTTGAGCACTTGATAAGGAAAAAATAAAAAAACACCAAAATGCATGAATTTAAGGGGGAAGAGGCAGGGAAACAATTTCAGTCACATGTGAAACATTGTCTAAAATGCATTTAAGATGAAGTCAAGCTAAGTTAAAAGGAGCTTTCAGAAGAAGTCACAGCTGAACTGACTTAGAGAAAGTATGTGGAGACTCTTACATAATTGTAATATTTTTATTTATAATTATTTTAACTAATATTTTGTAATTTATATTCCAATATCTTCTGGTTTGGCACGAAAAACTGTTCTTCCCTTTAAAAACTTACTCCATTTTGGAAACTGACCAAATACCACAATTAAGAAGAAGCAATAGCAGAAATAGTTGGTTGCTGCAGGTCACAGAGGTACCACTTACCTGGCTGAGTATTTGTACTTGCATCTTGAGTTTCTGCTGGTTTTTTTCCTGTAGATGCCATGTAATGTAGATCAGCTGAAGTAGTAATTGCTTCCCCCATAGTGTCTAAAATGTGATAATACATAATAGGTGTCTACAAATAATGCAAGAATTAGAAATCTATGAAAGCAATGATATTAACTCAAAACTAAGGGCTCCAACAGATTTTTCTTTGCATTTCCGACAGATAATTTTAACCTTCTCTAAGCATACTTCATGAATGATTTCAAGAAAAGTTCGTACTACCTGCCTTATGTGAATATACAACTGTACTGAAACTTACAATGTTACATTGAATTAAAATCAAGGCTCAGTTTGGATTTTAAAATTAAAATTTCAGTGTTATTATAAAATTAAATATTTCAGTATGCTGTACAATAACAATTTGTTTCATAATTTAAAAGGGGGGAAATATTTATGACATGTATACCTTTATTTCTTTATTGATGTTTCTACAGAGCTTTGCAAGCCAGGATTTCTCTAAGGCCAAAATTCAGAGAATGGATTGCATTTTGTCCTCTGATGGGACTAAATATTGTGCTGAATTAATGTACTAGAAAGAAGCAAATCTTTCTATAGGCATGGTCTTCATTTTGCAAGCTAGAAATATTGTAAACCTTCAGTTTCTTTTAAAAGAGCCTTAAATATCATGTAATTAGAATATGCAAGCAAATAAAATTGGAATAGTATCTTTTAAAAACAAATAAACTGATTTAGAATCTGAAAGCATTGTTTACAGCATTCTTCTGATGAATCACATGACCAGAAGTCATTGTGAACCATAGTTACTGAAATTCACTCAACATACTGTTATTATTTCATGAAGTCCATTGTTTATAAACATAAATACAAGATTATCATTTATTTTTAAGAAAACTTAAAATAATTCTATAATTTTCAGGAGAATTATTCTGAGATTACAGATAATTGATATGAGATCTTAAATTTGCCTGCATCCCTCTCCACCCCAATCTCTAAAAACTGACTACCCCAAAAAAAGACTGAATATCTGTTGTACATCCTGAAAGGTTTTCCTAATTTTCCGGGGAAAGATCCCACAAGCCATTATGCTGTATTGCCCACAGACTACACAATTTGAGTTTTTAACATCTTGATGACTATAGAGTTTTCCTTTGAAATCTAACAAACTTCTGTTCTCAGTTTATTTTATTTAAGCACTCAAAGCATTTAAAAGACTTGTACTTGCCCACTGAAATGAAAAAATCATCTTGAAGGTAAGATGTAGATTTTGCTTGTTGATCCTAATGTAAGGAGAAAAAGAATTATCTTAAAAAAATAGTTCCAATGCCAATTAAAGGCTTTCTTGATGCTGTTAACTTTCCAATATACCTCCTTCGAGTAATGATTTTGGGGGGCGGGGAATCATTGTAACGTACTTTTCTTACCCCCCTTTTTTAATTCTTCTCATCCATTCCAAGTTAGTGAAATTACTGACTATGTAACATTCTTTCCCGTATGTACCTTGGGGTGATCTGCAGTAACACAAATTCCTCATTTTTCTTCGAGTATATGCTATCTCTGCCGTACCATAATTAACATCTCCCAGGTCTGGTGAGGCTCTCCAGCTGCTCTGCTGGATAGGGAAGTCTCAAAGAAGGTACGGTGTGGACCAGAAATAGAGCCTGCTGCTCTGGGTAGTGATCTAACTTTAAATCTGGTACTGTTCTAGCTTGAAATCTGGTACTTGCAAGGATAACTCCCAAATATGTTAAAAGGTATCAAAAAGGCCTAGGCAAACAAACAGTAGAAGTGCATAGATCAAAACCCAGATTGACAAAGACTTTATCTTCTCAGTTTCCTGGCTGAGACAGAACTGAGACCTCGTCCCCCCCCATCCTCACTCTTACATTGTCATGATCTAGCCTCTTGTGAAAAGGGTAATGCCTGAGTCATTTGTCCTAGCATTACTGCTGGGCTAAACATAATTTTTTTTTTTTTTAAGCAATTAGCATTTGTGTATATATTTACTTTAAATGTACATACAGACAAATATCCTATCAAAATAGACAAGTTCATGTCCCAGGAAAAACAAAAGCAACCTTGGAACACTTTATAAAAATAAATCTTATTTATAGGAAATGCAAGTATATGAATGAAAGATGTATACTGTTTCTAGGCTAGAACCTGGAAGAGATTTACATGATTGTTTTGATTTATGGTTTCCTGCTTCTTTTTTTCCTGTTAATACTTGAATGGAAAAAGACAAAGAAAAAAACATCTTTCTATACCCCATTCCCTGGTTCAATAACCATCTCTGTATCAGTAATACTGATGATGGAGTCATCTGGGCAGAAGGACACACTTGGATTCTTCTTTTCTTCCTTCTCTTTCATTTGTTTCTTATCACGCCTCTTTTGTCTGTCAACATATTAATTACAAATGAAAAATAAGAACTACACTGAAGTAATAAAGATACCGATCATTGTTTTCTAAGAAATATTACTATTAAGAAATCTACATTGAAATAAAGGTGAAAAAGACAAACACAACTGTTGCATACAGATCAGTTCAAAGCACTACTTCTGCTTACCAGAAATCTACATAAAATTGTTGTAGGAACTCATAAAAATACTTAACAATCACACCAAAATCTGTTAATTGTCTAAAAAGCTAGTTATAGCAAATATTACAAACTGCATAACATTCCATATCTATATTCTGTGTATAATAAAATAATCATTATTATACAAAACGCCTGTAAGGAATCTTTAAGAAATACACCAGCAAAAAACAAACCTCTGTTATCATTGAAACTTTCTAATTAATTATTTTAAAAGTTGCAAATTTTCTTTAATATCTGATAAGTAGTTTATAAGACAACAACTGTAGCTTCAAGCATTTCAGCTGATAATTATCAAAACAGGTATTCTAAACTCCAGCTGCAATTATTTATGTATCAACTGTTTTTCACCTTAAGAGTTCTGCTAATTCCTGTCTGGATTCAGAAACAGAGCCTGTATCTTGAATTATTTTGAAAGAGAATAACCCTTTCCTTCTTGAAGATTACTACTAACAGTGATGATATGCAGTGCAGACAGTAGCCTATTAAGATTCACTGTGTGAGCAGCAAAGCATTGCATAAACAGTATAGAATCATAGAATCATCAGGGTTGGAAAAGACCTCTAAGATCATAGAGTCCAACCGTATGTAGCAAACAGCCAGATGACAAGACTTCAAACCACAGATACGAGTATGAAAAACATTTCCCCTGAATCTTCTTATCAGCCTTGTAACAGCAACAACCCCTTCATGCCCGAACACTATACTTCTCCTGCTGTGTCTTTACTAATACTTGCTATTTTATTCTCCTCCAATAGAATTACATCCAATCCCACTTTATTTGAAGCTGTTGTAAAAAATCCCACTGATTTCAAAGCTAGAAGGTATAGGTTACGAGTAAGTCTTTCAAAATGAAGACCCACTTTAAAAGTTTGGCTTGCCTTTTTCTAGTACTCTGCACATCTCTTAGTTCAAATGGTTCAACATCAGTTTTTAGTAACTGGATAGGTTCAGTTTGGGCTTGTCCAAAGGAAGTACTGGGCACAGTATGGTGCTGGTGGCGTTGCTCAAATGCAATGAGATCTTGAAGTGGAATGAGTTTTGGTGCCTGGAAGTGTTCAGAGAGAGAAAGAAGCAAAAATGAAACAGTGATAAAGGAAACAGAGAGGCGAACCCCAGTCACATTGGATGAACAGAGCAGGTCCAGTTTGGATCTCAGTTATACCAACAAAACGCCTGTGTCGATTTGTGGAGCAAATGAAAATGTAACAGCATCAGACCAGGATCACAGCTAATGTGTAAACTATTTTCTGAAAGTAAACTAGAAGATATTAATTTTCTCCACAGAATGTATTTCACTAATATTTGCATTTCTAATGTATGTAGTTGAGGATGAAGGTAGGAACTGTGCAATGTAAAGAAGGACTGAAGAAGCAGCTTTCAAAGAAAAACGTTTCAATTCTTTTCAACTGGAATGGGCAAGCACATGAGAATCTACCAGAACAACATTTTTCAAAACCTCAGGTTCTCAATATCCGGAAGATAACGTTTTTTTATCAAGCCTTTTAGCATTCTATTTCTACCCTTACAAAAGAGGATTTCTTACTGCAGTCTTTGTATTTCTGTAAATAATTCTATTTAAATTTCTGTAAAAAACGAACTATTTTTTACCGCATAAATATTATCCAGTATTTTAGATAGTAAGTTCCTCACATTCATTATCAATGGGCTGAATGTTGATGAACTATGGAATGTGGAATCAGTCTAAGGTTGTTAAAAACATTTCCAAGCTTGCAGCTTGCCTCATATTGACATGCCAATAAGGAGGTACCTTACTTCCAGATCCCTTCTTGTAGCTGTGCTGAACACTTCCGAATTCCATACTCTGGAAACATTAACTTATTTTTGATGAATGAAACTGAAAAAACCCTACAGCTTAGAAAAATATATATAAAAATAAATATATAAAATCCAGTACCTTCTTTTTTTGAGGTAAATCAGCATGGAGTAGTGATATTCCTGTGTGCTGTAGTGTTTCTCTGCAGTCAGTCTCCTTTGTTACAGGTTTAACAGGTATTAAAGTAGTAGTGATTGGCTGTCTTAGAACTGATGGAAGTCTAGGTACTGGGTCAAGTTGCAAGTGCAACAGTGGAATACCAGCCAGCTTCTCAGTGATCAGTGCTTTGTCCATATTCACATTTGCAGAGAACTGCTGCTGAGGTGAAACTTCTTGCTGTCCTTCATACTGACCTAGATTCAGGTGTTTGGGAGGTCCCTTATGCACGGTTTCTGCCCATGTTTTTTCTTCCTCATGCATTTGCCTTGGGATCTCAGGGTCATATCTACCCATGTTCAGATCTGCTGTTACCTCACTCTTTCTTGGTGTGTATGATGACTGATGGTTCCATAAAGAATCTGATGAACTCCAAGCTACTCGTGGTACTGGGGGTGGTCTAGCAAAGGCTGATGACATTTCTATTGGATGTAAAAATGCCGGTTTGAAATAACCTGATTCAAGCTTAAGCAAAGGAAATCCATTTGAGTAATTCAGGTTTTTTTCAATAGGGATAAGCTTGGGTATTTTCTGGATGTCTGAGGAAGGAGCTAGGAGATGAAGTGGTTTAGCACGTGCTGAAGAATGCAAATCTTGAGACGGTGGCATAAATCCTGTTTCTCTGCTATGGCTTTCTAATAAGCTTAAAGAAACATTCACATCCAGATGATTCTAAATCAGAAAAGCAAACAAAACAGCATTTACAAGCACCTTGAAATAGCAACAATGCACTAAATATGCACAAAAATGGCATAAATTTTTTGTCTACAGCAATCACTACAAAACTATTTCCTAATTTAACAGGACAGATAACATACCAGATGTACAGAACTGTCTTCATAAACAACTCTTTGATATACCTACTTTTATATGGCCATTGCTGCTTTCATCTGTTAAACTATTCCTTGGTTGAAAATCAAAGCTCTTTTGAGCAGGTTTTCCTTCATCTTCTTGAGTGGGCAGTTGTGTTTTCAGAGACCCATTGTCTTCTGCAGTGTGTGCGGGCTGGCTTCCTTCCAGGTGAGCGGATTGATACGGTTGCAAAATTTGTTGCACATTTGGCAGGTTGGCAAAGGATGACTGCGCTATTTGCATTAAACTCATGAAGTTGATTTGCTGTAGCTGGATACACACACACAAAGTTAACACTGTAAATAACTTTAACGGGAATCTTAGCAAAAATTCTATATCGAGGCTATGTTATAACTGTTCGTTATCCTGTTAATATAGGTGACAAAATAAACAACATCCCAAAGTTTCAATAATGATTCATTTGTATGATTGTTTATTGTACTGCACTTTCTTTGAAGACACATTAAACACCTGCCACAGACAGGTTATGCTAAAGCAAGACAAATTCCTTCCCTTTTTTTGTGAAGTTTGAGTAAATGTAAGGTCACGTAGAACTGTCTCAATGTACTAACAAAAATGAAATCCTAGTATAGCTGCAAAGTTATTACAAGCTTCAGAATTTTTCCTAATCTATACTATTAGACCACACTGCATTATGTGAACTAAAACATACTCAAACTTTTATTATTATATTACTAATTTTCTTGAGTCAAAAGCAAGAGTTAAGCCTAAAATAAGTTTTCACAGTAGTTTACGTGGAACTGGAAATCTCTTTCAAAAACAACCACTCACAGAATACCTTTAAAACAGCAATTATCCCCACTGTTTTAAATAATACAGTTTATACTGTGAACACTATTCTCAATGATGAGATGCTCTCACCTGAACTAACTTAAACATTTCATCTTGGAGCATCTGCCTGACAGTTTCTGATGTGTTTAATTTCTCTTCTGTAGGGACTTCTTTCTTGACTTCTTGCTTCTTTGCACAAATGGAAGTGTTTGAGGCAACACTTGACATAGTTGACACAGCAGCGTGAGAAGGCTGACCATCACTTAGAGAAATCTCTACATTACTTGCGAAGAGAAGGACAACAACAAAACTATTAAAAACATTTGTAGTTCAGAACACCTACGCTAGGTTGTCTTAAATCAGTCCAGAAAATCTTAAAGATACCTTCATTTTTCTAAAGCATAACTGATTTGTAGGAACAATTTAATAATTAACACTGCACAATCTTCATTGGAGAGCATGTATAACAACTTTTCCTTAATGCTTCCTAATATACTGAATGAAAAACAGTAGTAAAGACGTAAGATCTATATGATTTTTTAGTCACAAGGGTATCTGAAATGTTATCTTCACTACAGATACTGGCAGAAAAAATGATTTGACAGAAAGAGGGCCTGGTTAGTCATAAAACCAAACAGCTGGTGGAAAATGGAGGAGGACATTATTAGCTGAAATAAGAGAGATGGCAGATTCACTTTCATTTAAATAATTAAATGTGTCTTTATCTATTTGGAATTAAAAATCAACAACAAAATTTCAGATCAGAAAACAATTAAAATTAAAATAACATGTACCAGTTAATACAATATATTGAATTTTCTCACAGAGATAATTAGATCTTATAGTAGGTAAAGACTATTAAGTAGATGAAGTCCTCATATGAAGAAGAGAGAGTTAGAATTCAAATTCAGTTATAAAAAAACTGAAGGACTTGACCTACATCAACAGAAATTGACCCAAGAGACATTTCTCTATTTAAGAAAAATGCTGATATTACTACAAATACAGGCAATCTTTGGAGGATTTCTGACAACCAAACAGGATGGTCTCTAAGCATTTAAAGAAATGAAGCATAAAGCAATGGCTAATGAGTAATACTGAAAAGGTTTTGGAGATGTAATAGATGTGAAAGGGCACAGGAAATCTTTTGAAGACAATTAGAATGTTTAAGCATGGCATGGAATCCTACAAGTTGGAGAAATTTGTTTTTAAAAGAAGCTGGCATGAAAAACCCAAGAATGAAATGAGATGAAAGACACAGAAAAATGGAATCTAAAGGGATGCGTACTTCAGGTCATCCTCAAAACTGAGAAAACTCATAGACGACTGTTCTAAAAGTGAAAGCCAGAGATCAACTCCTGACCCCTTTTCCCAATTCCAACCTTCTCCCTCTTTATAGAAATATTATGTATATGTTCATGGGCATATAGCAATTGCTGTAGGACATATACATTTTAATAATTTTATAAAAATATGAATATAAGTTTATAACGTTATTGTTTAGGTGCTTTATGTAACAATGTATCTTCTATAGTAATTTTATATAATTATAATGATTCTGTCAAGAACCAGAAAACAAAAGTATCACTTCTCTTGAAATCTAGTAACTCTGAAGTAACTTGTTTGATTCATGTGATATTCTGGACAATAGGCAAGAGTACATGATCCTCAAGGATTACAGTACAAAAAAGTTTCAGGGAAGGCTACTTAGTACTACAGTTTGCAGGTACAGTTTGCAAATATTTTGTAATCAAATCTACACATAATGTTATTTCAGACTGAAAATTTAATAGGGGTAGTCCATTTTTTAATATATAAAACATTATAGGTTTATCTTACCTGGGAACTTCTGCATCTTGTTCTGAAGAGAATGAGTGAGAAATGGTGCTAGTAACAACCTCAGTCATGCTATAAAGAAAGAAAAAATTAGTAAATACTACAATAATTTGTTATGCTGTTTATTTTCATTTTATATACATTTATATACCTCTATATATGTGTGTGTGTGTGTGTGTACAACCTCCTAAAAAAGTATTTTCATTAGTATGAGATAAAATACCTGAAAGCCACCTGAGCAGAGCTATACTGATCTGCATTGCTTCAATTACTGCATTACACTGCAACTTGAGCTGGCAAATATTGACATTCATGCTTTGTCTCCCTAGCAATCAGAAACTGACTCAAACAAAAGCACTGAAAAGGTTCTGGCTATTCAACACAAACAGCAAGCAAAAAAGAGGTTGATCTGAGTTGACAAAAGAAGAGAAAATTCAATTTAAGCAATACTGTTAATATCATTACAATCTGCATTCCTAAAAAAGAAAAGTCAGCATCATAAGAAATCCTTGAGGGGCATCTTATGTGCAGTTATTTTTGATTCTTTCAAAAAAAAAAACCAAAATAAAACAGTTTAAAATAGTAGAGGATTCTAAGTCTTTCTAAAATTAAGCCTTAAAAAAGTTTTCCACAGACATTATATATACACAGGAATATTTATTTATATGCCATCACAAATAATAAGACTTTCTAAATATTAAGACATTCGGGCGCTGTTCCTCCACATTCAGCAGAGGAAAAGGTTTCATTACTACAAAAAAAATTGGTGGATTCAAGAAGAAAGCTAACTGAAATATAAAAACAGGTTGATATTTTTCTATCATTAAAACAAATGGAAAAATCTCAAAAGACCAAGATTCCTCACAGTAAACATAACGAACCCTGTGTTTACAGAACATAGAGATCTTCCTTTCAAAAACTTCAGAGAAATGAAACTGAGCAGTAATCTATTCAAACAGATGATGTGACAATCAAGTTTATGGTCTGTTTCTATAATTTTATATACATTATATTATAAATGTAGAGATATTTTAAACCATAAAATTTTAAAAATATCATAATGAAGTAAATTTCTTAAGTTGTGTAAAATACCTCCCTCCCTCTTTCAGGAGCTAACAAACTTATCGCCCATATCCATGTTTATCTCACCTTCTGCTTTCTAGACACCAACCCCTCTTCTATATTGTGTAACAAATTAACTGTTAGTTTCCTAGAATAACAGCTCTCCACTTGTATTTAGCCTGAAGAGGCTGCTCCTATTTTAAGTCTGGCGAAGTAACTGTGTATCTGAAAGCTTTTTCAGTTATTCTCTATCCTTTACCCAGATATAAAAATACATCTTCCTGGAAACGATGCCTCTTTTTATTTGATTATCACTAAAATAACCACTCATCCACCCATCACTTTGTATATGTGAAATGTCTGTACATGTGAAATAGGAGATGACTGAAATTTTGTTTCAAATTATGAGTTTGTTGCTATAAACAACGGCAAGAACCCATTGAGACTTCACTGGATACCAAAATTAACAAAACTACTTTATATTTTTAAACAAAGTTAGAAGAGAAATTAAAACAACAAAAAAAAGTCTCTCACGCATTCTGTTCACCCTTTCCTTCCTTTGTTTTTTCCACCTTTTGATCTTCCTGGGGACTATCTACATCTGAAATGGAGACGTGCTGGAATATAAAAAGATGCAGCTGAAAATTGTAAATTTTTATAACCCCCTTCTACTTCAATAAAGTTTTATTTTATTAGCCTGAGGCAAACATACTTTTGATTAATCAGCCACTTGAAATAATCTGATTGAAAAATAACCAAAATACATCAGAGGACAGCTACAGATCAGAAATAAGGAGATAATAGACTCATCTGAGCATCTTTCTTTTTAAGTCATTATTATGAGTTTTTATTTACAAAGTCATACCCATATAGTACCCTGGAAATATACGCTGCTAATCTCGTACCTCCAAGGTAAGGATGAAAATGTGGAAACAACCCTATTATATACAAACTATTTACAAACTAAGAAACTGAAACAAATGCAGGATTTTACACATGCCACCGATTCACTATAGTAAAATGCACTACAGAGTTGAAGACCACAACACATTTACTGTTTCTAATCCCATTAACAGCACTGAATCTAGAGTACTAGACGCAAGTAAACCGGTGGTACTGCAGTTCACATTTCAGCATAATAGCCCTTAGCCAACTTCAAAGAAAGGAGACTTATAACCAAAGATGATGCATGAAAAAACAAGGCTTATTTGCAGATCCACACTGAGTTTTCAGATAGGAGCAAAATAAACATCTTTATATATTTAATTTAAAAACAAGCATGCAAACAAGAGGTAGAATCTTTACTTAACCACCCTGTGACAACTTCAGAGACAGCACACATTTTTAAAGAAAAAAAAAGTTGTTAATACAGTTTTCTAGTATAACAAAATACACGTGAGAATCTGGCCTATGAAGCACAAGACCATCTGTTGTTTTTTTTTTTTTTTAATTTACATGTTTTTATATGCACATGTGCATACATAAACTTATATATTTATATATAGCTATACATTATATAGATTAATGTAATTTATATACAATTATATATATTATATATATAGGCATACACACAGTTTTACAAACAGTGAATCAGTTTTCAACAGTGCTCACAGCAGATCTCACTTTACTGCTGTTTACTACTTGTGACTTTTACTATTGATTTAAGCAGGGGAAAAAAATCACCAATCCTAAACGCTTTAAGCCCTCAATTTCTGAAGTATATTGAGGAATTCAGCATATTTTGAAAAGAGTAGTCATAACAATTTGATGCTTCTATGCAACATGGTAACTTGCCTTTCCTCTCTGATGTTCTACAGGTTTGATTTTGACAGAGCTATTGGAGCTCTTTGGAGTTTCATATGCCTCTTCAAAGAACTCTACAAAATAAACAAAATTACTCTGAATCAGAAAACTACATGATGTACAGCACTGTTATGTGATTTCTGTCAACTGGTCACATTCGTCCACTTTTTCCCTAGCAGGGAGAAAAGGGTTGAGAATCTCTCAGGAAATTAAAAATCTGTGCTATTACTAGTGATGATGCATGCACCAGAAGGAAAAAAATCCAACAACTTATTTTTCATGTTATTTTCATATACTTAATCCATGCATACTCAGCTCTTACAATTTTCAAATCATATTTTATACAGTCACATGAATATTTTTGGAATGAAAGTAAATGATAGAATTAAATATGTTAATATACATTGTCCTATATCTATAGCAAAAAGAAGTTACATAAGTGAAAAACTGATCAGAAAGTCTTGAGAAAGCAATTGCATAAAATTTAGTTATAAAATGGACACAATAATAATTGCAATAGAACAATGTAAGCTTATTTCCATTTTTTTAATTAAACGGAGGGGCATATAATCCTGTTCAGGCAAAACTCCTACTGTTTTATATGTCAGACCATAGTAAAAGAATATATCATAAAAACTAACCTCCATTTTCTGATGTTACATCTAACTCCTCCTGAACAAATGGTCCCACCTCATTAAGATCTTCAGTCATATGAGGTACAGAATAATTCCCATGATTAATTTCCTTCTCATCAAAATATTTTGACTTTGTAGATATTCTGGTAATTGGAATTACAAAAGGTAATTAACAATAGAAATAATGTAAGTATCTGATTTGGTTTAAGTACACTGTTCCTCTCAGATGGCAGGTTAGTGCATAATTGTAAAATAAACACTGCTGTGATATAATCAATGTTCATGTAAATTTTCTCTCTGAATTTCACTTAAGCCAAGATTAATATTATTTTTTGGTATAGTGACATTTTTTAGTGACATTAATGGTACAGTCTTTCAGATGGGCTGTTTCCAGAAAAATGTAACCAACATATATGATCTACCAAAAATCGAAGACATAAACTGCATCATCACTTCAAAATCATCTGGTTAAGATTACATTTATCTCCGTCACAGAAACTTCCTTTATTTAAAAAAAAAACCAAAAACAATTCTTGCCAGAGAAGACATACAATAATGTCTCAGAATACTAATACCAAAAATCTTTTTTCTTTAGTGCAGCAGCGGATGAAGAAAAATGTTACAAAGGACTTCAGGTTAAGGAATCTCCATCTCCAGAACTGTGTAAGATATTAACAAATAAAATATTTACTGCCTTTTCCATCTATTTTTCTGACATGCACACATACAAACACAGCTAGATTACAGATCCAGGGAAAAAGAAACTAATGTTGTGAACTGTCATCCCAACATAAGGAAAACTGCACTAAAGGGAGCAGAATTTATCTGAATTCTTTGAGAAAACCATGATATCAACTATATCAGAAATCTAGATTCCGTTTCCACATCACTAAATTTATAAACAATCATGTACAATTCACTTCATATGCAACAGCTACATTGTTTTCTACCTAGAAGTACATCTGCTGATGGAGAATATTTAATCTGCTTCATGCAGCTGTAAACAATATTCATGAGTTTGACTTTGCACTCAAAATTAAACATGTATATAACATGTAGTAACAGTAGAACTCTTCATACTGACGTGCTGCTTAGCTGAGGAATTATGACCAACTAGAGTTCTTAGGTTAAAAAAAAAAAAAATTACCCAAAACCGGTTTCACAAAGATCATCACAGGCTTGGACACTCTGGACATCAAGTGGAGGACTGGCCACCATGGAAGAGACTTCATCCATACTACTTTCTTTCTCTGTCCTAGACTGGGCTTCCGATAGAGATGCAAATTCTTTCAGATATTGATTATCCAGACTCTAATAATAATAATAATAATAATAATAATAATAATAATAATAATAATAATAATAATAATTCACTAGTTAAAAAAAAGATACCTGATACTTTAAAAAAAACCCAACGATTTCATATAGTATGTTTATAACCCCAACGATACCACATAGTATGATTATGCTTAACTTCATATCCTTTTCTCTATTATAGATCTGAGAAATTCTGGATTTATAGTTACCTGTGGAACCTGAGTTTTGCCCCTTTTTGCATTAAGTGAAGCAATGGTCCTCTGAATTACCCAAAGGAAACATAATAGAGATTTGTCAGCGTCAACTGAATATCAGTTGTCAAAGACGCTATTTGACAATTAAATATACTCTATACAAACATATACAATAAGACTTGGCCTTCATCACCTGTAATACAAAACTGGTATTAAACTACCCTGAATTGTTATCACTGAAGGCAGTATGAGAGGCAAAAAGCCACACATAATCATGCAGTTAGATGCATGCACAAAATTTTGATAGTAAGTTACAAGTAAAATACAGGTGGCACTTGTCAGAAAACACAAACCAAAACCAAAAGAAAATCTCTTTTCATCTGGGAGAAATGCCTTCTCAAAAACCCCCCACGACCCCCTCTCCCGCAAAGGCTTTCATGTAGATTTAATTAAAGAGGATAAATGATCCAGCTGTCCCTAAATATAAAATAAAGCAATACAGGTTCTGGCAATTCTCTTATATTAACACACATTCTCCAGCTCTGTGTAACAGTGCTAAATAAAAATTCAAAATTCACCTTTTCACCGATCTTTAACTAGTTTAAATACTTCAGTCAGACTGTATCTGCACTGTCCTCAAAAACAAATGAATCTAAATTCAAGTCTCCCCTGATAAACCATTTCTTTATTCTTTGTCTTGTTATTCCATATTTTATCTCCAACACTACGTTTGTTCAAACATGATGTCTAAAACTAGACATGATGGCCTAACTTGTCAGAATTTGCTCAAATAAAGTGGTATCTAGATAAATGAGTTGGATTTTAAACAGGACTTACAAAGAGAACTTTAATCTCCGACCAAAGTCTTCCTACAGACAGAATTCCAGTATTCCTAGAATGTTTCTCTTTTCCTAGCAACCGTTAAAAGACAGGCTATTAATCAATATTCCAGGTTTTACTGAGAACAGAACTATGAGGTAAAAGATATGTGTGATTTTCTTTACTGGCATAACTAACTCACACATTTCACTGACACTTATCCCATCCTTTTTCTTACCTTAAATTTTATGCATTTTGCTTGAGATCCATCTCTGTATAGCTGTTTTAACAGCCATAAAGAAGTAAGGACAGCAGCTGCTGATGTTTTCACATGTATCATTGGGAGAACGTCTTCTAAGGAATCTTGTTCGTTGGAACCACAGAGCAGTCTTTTATCAGACCATCTGATCATCCACTCAAGCAATTTTGCAATATTGCTCAATTTACCCATCAATTCTACAGCTAGTTCTTCTCCTGGTACAATATCAACTATATCAACAGTTCTGTAAATGTATTTAGAAGTTGCTTGGGTTTGCAGGCTAGAGAAAGTATGGTTAGGAAAGGTCTGGCTTGCTGGTGCAAAAGTGACTCCTTGATTGTCACTCTGAGCTCTATAAATTGATTTGTGTTTTAAACCAAATAATCCTTCATTAAGTCCTTTCATTAGGTTACGCAGCGCAGGTTCTGTTGTTTGTACGATGGTTGGATTTTCCAAAGTATTTTGGTTTTCATTACAGACAGATACTGTTTCAGGATCACAAGATGCCAGGGTGACACTATAGCAAGACCCTGCTCTAAATACACTTCGGCTTCTCGTTTTGCCTTGTCGACGTTTTAGTGTTGTATGAACATCAAAAAAGAGAGAGTTTAATTCATGTTCTCGAAGAAGTCCAGAAAAGCTAGTAAGAAATGGAATTCCAAGGTCACTGTACTTTATCAGGTCTCTCTCAAGAACATAACTCAAAAAGAGTTCTAAAAAAATAACATATTCATCATCATCACGTTCAAATTCCCATGCACCAACTACAGGCAAATTACATTGATTATGTGTATCTTTTCCATATACTTTGTCTTTATGTTTTGTTTTCCAGTTAAGAGCTTTTATCTTGCATGTGGCATTTTTGCTACATATTTCTCCTTGTCTCTGATGTTCATTATCCCTGTAAGACAACACACAAACAAACAAACATAAGTACTGTTAAATCCATTTTAAGAAGAATTAAGAAGAATTAAGGAAGAAGAATGTAAAATCCATTTTAAGAAGAATTACATGAAAAAATAAGTAAATGCAACATTAGTTCTTCTTCTTCCTTTATTGTTAAAAACAGGAAACTAACAAAACCAAATTTACATTAATACAATGTTAAGGTGGCAAGTTAATCAAAAATCCATAGTTTTTACATAGACAGCAACTCAGCAGTATCATATATGAACTTGGTCATAGCTGATAATAATTTACACTTCCAGAAGATATTAGTCACATAGTAAGTGATACAATATTGGCAGTTCTAAGATTTGGTAAATTTGTAATTCTTCATTTGATAAATTACGCAAAGTGACAATTATTCTGTTTGGTGAAAAGATTACTTGAACAGTAAGAGACAACCTTTTTTTTTCTTTTTTTTTTCTAAATAGAAAGCTTTCTGCTGCAATTTTTTCCATACCTTTGGAGTGCAGGTGTTTGAGTACTCGTTCCTTCAGTAAACAAAGCATCAGAAAGTGTATCTGCTGTGTCAGCATCACTATATACCTGAGGATTCCCAAGATCACTAAGTGTGCTTCTGCTTAAACTAGTGCCTAATGAGAATGTGTCGTAACAGCGTTCCTCATCATCTGCTGCTCCTTCTTCTGCTGGCTCCCAAATATTGGTTTCTATGGGGCCTATGTTCCTTATTACACGTCTCAAGGCCTTCATTCTCACTTTTTCAGTAGCTTGTATAACAATTGACATAATTTCTTCATTTTCAGGACCTATCCAAAGAAAGAAAACCAAGAGATTTTAAATGCAAACTTCTCAGTTTCCACTTATTCTTTTGAATTGAGATATGAATGAACTTTGAATCATCATAAATTATAGCAATTTAGAAATACAAACAGAAACTGTGATAAAGTGAAGAAACACCATCAACTCAGAAGTCATTATATTCTGTTATTGGTATAGACATATCAGAAAGAAAATACAGAATTTGCCACAAAACCCTCTCAAAGTTGCCTAACTGAAAACTATAATAATTGTTTTACATGGAGTATTAATGCAAATATTGTCACAAGTTAATTAATAAGTAGGGTAAAAAGAAAGTTTGTTTAATATTTCCTGAAGAAGGATGCACACTACCTTTAACAATACTGTGTCTGAGTCGCTGCTGAAGACCATGATATTTATCTCTTAGTGGAACCCTTATATCTTCAGGATTAGGAAATGCTTTTACAAAAATCTCTGCCACCTGCACAAAATAAAGTATCTTTTCAAGTAGCTAACACACAAGAAAGACACCATTTTCAACAGAACTTACACCACCAGAAAGTCTAACTAGTAGCATTTATATGGAAAAGAAACATTTGTGATAATCTCTATTGCTTTTGTTCTATCTTTAATGTCTTTTACCTTTTTCACTGGTGGCAATTCTCCAAGCAGACTTAAAATTACATCTTGAACTAATTCTTCAACATTCATGAACCTGCAGAAAGGAAGCATTCGACAAGCCCACTGCACTGCGTTCAGACAATGTTCAACTGTGGAGGCATCATACTCGTTCTTCTTCATATCCTAAAAATAACCACCTTGCTATAGAAACATTAATTGATATGAACAATATATTTCAACTAAATTATTCATGCATTGCAAATTGTAATGATCCCTAGCCAAAAGAAAATAAGTCCAGCTAACTTAACAGCCAAGCAGAGAAGTATACGATGCTAGGAGACAGATCAAGGTTGTAATGGACCACAGCTTATATCAAAACAAGAAAGAAAAAAAAAAAAGAGCTTTTTTAAACCAGCTTAGGAAATAATTCCATTAAGACTCTGGTGAAGAGTCATTTATGGATTGATGGGTAGACTGTCCAGTGGATGAGTAATTGGCTGGATGATTGCATCCAGAGGGTAATGGTCAACGGCTCAATGTCCAGATGGAGATCGGTGATGAGTGGTGTCCCGCAGGGGTCCATACTGGGACCAGTACTGTTTAATATCGTCATTAATGACACGGACAGTGGGATCGAGTGCACCCTCAGCAAGTTTGCACATGACACCAAGCTGAGGGGTGTGGTCAAGACGCCTGAGGGATGAGATGCCATCCAGAGGGACCTGGACAAGCTCGAGAAATGGGCCCCTCTGAACCTCATGAGGTTCAACAACGCCAAGTGCAGGGTCCTGCACCTGCGTCGGGGCAACCCCCAGTATCGATACAGGCTGGGGGATGAAGGGATTGAGAGCAGACCTCCGAAGAAGGACTTGGGGTTACTGGTGGATGAAAAGCTGGACATGAGCCGGCAATGTGCGCTCGGAGCCCAGAAGGCCAACTGTATCCTGGGCTGCATCAAAAGCAGCGTGGCCAGCAGGTCGAGGGAGGTGATTCTGCCCCTTTACTCTGCCCTGCTGAGACCCCATCTGCAGTGCTGCATCCAGCTCTGGAACCCTCAGCACAGTAAAGACACGGACCTGTTGGAGCAGGTCCAGAGGAGGGCCACAAAAATGATCAGGGGGATGGAACACCTCTCCTATGAAGAAAGGCTGAGGGAGTTGGGATTGTTCAGCCTGGAGAAGAGAAAGCTCCGAGGAGACCTTATTGCAGCCTTTCAATACTTAAAGGGAGCCTATAAGAAAGGCAGGGACAAACGTTTTAGCAGGGCCTGTTGTGACAGGACAAGGGGTACTGATTTTAAACTGAAAGAGAGTAGATTCAGACTAGATATAAGGAAGAAATTTTTTACGATGAGGGTGGTGAAACACTGGCACAGGTTGCCCAGGGAGGTGGTAGATGCCCCATCCCTGGAAACATTCAAGGCCAGGTAGGACCGGGCTCTGAGCAACCTGATCTAGTTGAAGATGTCCCTGGTCATTGCAGGGGGCTTGGACCAGATGACCTTTAAAGGTCCCTTCCAACCCAAACTATTCTACAATTCTATCATTTAGAGTAAAACTTAAGGATTTGGTTAAACTAACCGTAACTGATTAAATATATTGAATTCGCAGATGAAGTAAATAATTTTACTGTGACTTAAGATGTTCATAAATTCTTTCTTGGGAGCAAGATATTTAAGTCAGCCAAGAGGCTTTTAAGGTGGATCAGTTTATTTTGAAACAGTCAGTGGTTCCTCTCTCACGTGTGTCCCTGTCGCACAAAACACAGAAAAATCAGAATATTCTACTATTTCAAACAGAACCATCCTGTTCATTTGAAGCTTGATTTTTCTGAGAAATTTGAATTTGGTTTAAAAAGGGCACAACCTTTGATAAGGACAGCTGAGTTGCTAGACTAGATAAGACAAAAATCAACATCTGTGCTGTTACAGATTATATGACAAATATGATAATGCCAGTAGTTTCTTTTTCTTCCCTGACTTCTGACATCAGTTGATGAGGGTATAAGTAGAGAAAACATGATTAAACTTTAATATTTTTCATTATTCTTTTTGAAAACCAATGTTTATTTAATGCACCAAAAAACACTTCGACATGTTCAATATACATTGGTCACGAAACACCCAAAATAACTTAATATAATGAAAAAATAGAAAGTACGAAATACTTTCTCTAGACAAGAAGCGTAGAAAATAATGAAGAGATATTGCCAGAAGAGCAATTATCTGAGTTAAATACCAAGCAAAAGCCTAACAGAAATACTATTAGAAAGATGTAGTTCACATGGACAGCACTATTCTGTAGCATCAAATACTGCACGTTATAGCTCTATGCTAATTTTGTCCTACTAAGCAAGTAAGACTTCTCACTCACAGCACATCTTTAGAATTCTTCTTATAGCTTTATGCAATTAAAATATATCTTTACTATATTATTAATATAATTACCTTCTGATTGTTAATATTTTCCCTTGCAGTTTGGTACCGCCTACAGTTGTCAGATAATCTTTCACGAACATGAAACATCCAACACAACGCACATAGTTCTCTGAACCAACCTATGACACAAACATGCAATATGGTGAGATTCTGTTTAAATAAATGAAATAAAACAGCTTGAGATTTTTAGCTAAAAGAAAGGAATTAACATTATCTTAACAGTAATTAAAGAAAAAAATTACTCATTCTTCAGTTTTCAATAGTGCTCTGCAGCTAGAGCTCTTTAGTCCCACTTAGCGTTCATGTTTCAAATCTGTCAGATCTGTAACACACACAGCAATCCACAACAGGAACTTTCAGATTAAGAGTTCTGATAACCAACATAAAAGCTGGAAAGAGAACGTGTTTCTGCACACATTGCCGTATACTATTTCAAGCTAATACGAGTTTCTTTGCACCTGTGGATTCTCACTTGTGTTCTTTTCTCTAGCCCTAAATTATTCTGTTGTAATGCATACAGACCTAAAATTTTACAGGTAATATCATCAAATTGATGGTCTCCAGAAGAGGTAGATCTATAGAAAACAGTGCGGAAATTGGAGTAACGAAGCAAAGTCTCTGGGAGTGGACTCAGTGATGGAAGAGATCCTTTCATTCTAATCTATAGATAGTAAAAATAAACAAATAAATGATCAATTTTTTAAATATAATTTGCCAATTTATACATGTATCAACAAATTCTGTTGCATTTTGTTTGCATGTCAAAATGGAAATAAAAATCAGTTAAAGTTTTGTATGTATCACTACTAAATGTACAGCATCTCAGTTAATAGCAGAATACTGCCAAGATAAGTCAAATTCCCTTAAGCTTGCTTTCCATTTTCTTCAAAACAGTATTCTGAAAATCCATTTAAAGGAATATGTTTAGTATGAGCTATGGCACAAAAAATGCTTTTGTTTGCATGATACTTGTGATACTTATGATTACCATGAAACACAAGAGCAACAACATGTAAGAAGAACTAAGATCACAATTAAAAAACCAGTTTATTCCAGTACAGTTCAGGCTGCTGTCAACCAAGGCAGACTAGTTTTCTCTCCTGTTTCAGTTGCTACTTCTGATCAGCTCCTGTGCCAGCATTAAGCATTAAGTGTAACCATGCAATGAGCAGAAAGAAGGAAATATCTGTCAGCCAGACCAGTTCCAGATCTGGATCACTGGACGAATGCTGGTGCAGGGGGGTTGAGAGAAGGCAGACAGTCACACACACACACCCTTCTGTGGCAAGTCAATCTTCTGTAAGTGGCTGTGTATCAATGACCTAAGAAAAGCCTAAGGTTACAAAAAAAGTTTTTATCAATATATTCTGAGCTTGGTTCTGTGCAAACAAAATGCACATGAATAGAATGAGATCTTATAAGGTCTGCGCTCTGGGCACTAAGATGACCACTTTACCTGAAGTGAGCATCACGTTCTCTGTTACGTATTCAACCCTAAATGATCTGGAACGTGCTTCCAGCTAGCAGCTATAACTCCAATTAAAATCAGCTTGTTTCTTTCAAATGGAGAAAGAAATTAGTTTGTACGTTACCAAGTAGGTACAGAAAGATATATAGAAGGAGACACTTCTATGAAGTAAGATACCCTATATCTTTAAGTTCTGGTTTCCTAAAAGAATCGAACATTGAGTGTAAGACTAGAAGATGTAAAAAAAATTACATCATCAAAGTCCAAATGAGACTGAATGCTTCTGCAATGCAATTGCAAGCGTGTCAATAATATTCACTAATGATAACCAAGTTACAAAAAAACGAGTTAAATGCTTACTTTTTGCATAACTTTTCTTGCCCACTTCAGTTGTGCAATATACCACTGCGCTGCCGGGCAGGAACAACAAGCAGCCCGAAAGAGCAAGATAATTCGCTGAAGGACTCCTGACACTTTCTGACGACTTTCTCTCTCAATTTTTAAAAGAATGTCATTGCAGTCTTCCTGAAAAATGCAAATTCAAACAAAAAAACAAGCCTCAAAATTAGAAAGGACATACACAATAAGGAATCTCATCTAAACGTTGTTTCTCTCCTAAGAATATTCCCCTTCTTGAGAGCATAGATCCTTTATGGAAAAAACACAGAGGCACACATACTTTCTTACCACTGCTATGAAGTAAATGAATTGACATGCTAAAAATAGACAGAAAAATGAGCTGAAAGGAACCAGAATAAACATCATGATTATTTCATAAATATATTCAAACAAAGACCCATGAAACTTCTATCATGCACACTTACTTCACTGAGAGAAGCTGGCTGAGGACAGTATAATGGTGGTGCTGGAAGATAAAGCCCATCTGGAACTAAACCATACAACTTTCTACTAAGATCCTTGGCAGAATCCATCAAAAGCTGAAAGGTCTCTGAGAGAATATCAGCATCTGCCATAACAGCTGCTTTCAGTAGTTCCTGTATTGAACTATAAAGAACATTTGCATCTTCCTCTTCAATGGGATCTGTAAAATATTAAGCACAGAAATTGAGAAATTAATTGACTCAATTAAAACATGGCCTTCATTCTGAAATTATGAGGTTACGTTCTCAGAATTTGCATTTGTCTTTTACAATGTATACATTGCATCTACTTGCTTTAAGATAAGATCTCTCGCATTTGAAAACAGTATTCAATTATTAATTTTAGTTTTTGCCACATTAAGGGGGAAGCTATTACCTCTCTCAATAGAGAACTGAACTTTTCAGCCACGCATTTGCTTGGCATAAAATTCTGGCAAATTCATTCTCACAAACTAGGTATACTATTAATAACGACCATAACAACTCTTGCATCAGTGAGCATGATGATCAAGGAAAGAGAAATGTATTTGTTTGATCTCTTTTACATATTATTACATTTTTGCCTCATCTCCTACGAGTAGCAGGACCTTTAACATAC
This sequence comes from Calonectris borealis, assembly GCF_964195595.1. NCBI lineage: Eukaryota > Metazoa > Chordata > Aves > Procellariiformes > Procellariidae > Calonectris > Calonectris borealis. Next base: position 73,089,588 of record NC_134352.1, on the reverse strand, counting down.
ATCATTAATTGGTTCTTGAAACTTGCATAATATTATACTTCTCTACTTCCATTTCTACTCGTCCTGCTTGTCTTGAAAGATGTGCTGCCAAATCTTTCCACTACCTATCATACTTACAGATTATTATATAGAGCATGTGTATGTTTGTGTGTCTGTTTGAAATAAAATCCTTGGAAATGCGTACAAAAGAAGAATCTACACAGTGTTTGGGATATGGCTTAGATAAAGATTAATTAACATCCACCTGCTGACAGGAACTTGAAACGTGGCTTCCAAACACACAAAAAGAGAGTAAGGAATAGAGATCGTGCCAGTAAACTTTCTGTAAAATGTAAACAAGGACAGGTTGATCTAGTTAATTGGAGGAATTTCAGCAGTAAAGTATTAAGTTAGCTTATGTGATAAAAAGCTCATATACAGACATACAAAGGAGCACAGAGACAACAGCAGGTAGGGGAACTTGAATAATACCTAGACCCATCTACTCACAGTAGAAAAATAAACCCGTGAAAGGCTCATCTCCACAAGCCCAGAGATGCACAACAGCAAATTATATACTCAGAGAAACGGACACCCTGTCCACGCTCTTCCCAGAAGAGCCATCAGCCCCACTGTCCAGGTATGGAACCCATGAAGATGAGCCAATGGGAGCGGCTCTCTTCAGTACCTTTTGGCTTGAGAGGGTTACTGTCAAGAAGGACAGGACATACTATGGGATGCAGGGGAAGAGCTTTTTGGGATTGCACAAGGATCATTATGGGATCTTTAGGAAAGAAACCAAAGGTATGGCATGGAGTTGTTAGCAGCCTCACCTCCATTGGGCCCTGTCAGCACAGATCTATTTTCCTGGGTGAGGGACTCTCTATTCTGTGTGTCTGTGTATAGAATTTTAAGAGCCAGCACCTGGAGCGGGACCACAGGTCAGAAAGCCTGTGTGGCTGGGATGCCAGCAACTGCAGAGACTGGAGTTAAGTCAAATCAGGTGCCAGCAACTGGAGTGGGACCGTGGGTAAGAGCGCCCATGTATCCAGCAACTGGAGCAAGTGAGGCTATGTAAGCGAACGTGTGAGTGCTAGCAAGTATCAAGTCAGACTGACTGATGAGCAAGTGAAGCACCCTGGGAGCTAGGCGTGTGTGCACCTCGCTCTTGCAAGAGTGAGACCACAGGAGTTGTCAGTGACTGGAGGGACCAGTGAAGACCTGGCCAACTGCCAGAGACAATTGGGAGACCTGCTTGTGTGTCTCCATGTCTCTAAGGACAAGACAAGGGTATTTGGATACTGGAGGGACCAAGGGAGTCATGACCACCTGCCAGAAAGACAGTGTGTGCTCAGGTGTGTATGTCTCTAAGGGTGAGACACCTGGAAAGACTGAAGATCCCAGACCAGCTAGCTACTGGATGGACTGTATATTCAAGGCCAGCTACTGTGTGGGTGCGTAGAGAGTGTGTGCATGGGGGGAAGAGGGTACCTGTGAGTGGGTCTGTACCAGAAAATGGAGTGGGGCTGGGGCTTTGGGGCCTCATATACACAGATGCCAGCAACTTGGGAGACTCAGCTACTGGGTCTAAGCCCAGCTATTGGAGGGATCCACATTGTACATATATGTATGCATATGCAGACCTTCGTCCTGACCAGCAAGAAAGGGAAACAGGATTAGACTGTTGGTGCTGTTTGTGCGAGTGCGGAGCATATCTGGAGGTGCTGATCTGTCTGGCCAGCTGTATATAGGTGTTGAGTATATGTGTTTGTTTATGTGCCTACTGGGAATACATTCTCAGCCTTGCTAGCTGTTGGAACTGGGGGCATGGAGCTGTCAGGCTATGAGATACCAGCCCCTCTTCTTTTAACAGAAAGGAAAAAACCTAAACACCGTCATGTAACTAATTTTAAGTATGATGATACTTTCCGTACTGTTAATACATTCCCATTTGCTTCAGGGCATTTTTGTTTGTTTGTTTTAATGAAGCTTCAGTTTTCTTCCAAAATGAAGTTAATACCAAATATAGTCAAATAAGGTTTTGGCTGATACGCACAAAGAAGACAAGATCGATAATACAGTTGATTTTTAGAATGATCAAAGCCAAAACTGAAACCCCTATAAAAGTAAAGTATTTGAATACATTCTAACAGTAATGCACACATTGGAGAAGATGAGGTAATTGTTTCTTTTTAAGACAGTGTATAACACAGAATATGCAGTGAAATAACATGAAAAATATAAATAATTGTGTTTAATTTTATGTACCTGTAAACTGCTTGTATTTAATACATCCTGATGTTTCAGAAGTAACTGGCTGTCCTAACAAAGATTGTAATTTTTCCTGAAAAGTCTGCATTGGTGATAAGCTTAACGGCAGGTGACACTCTGTGCTTTTCAGTCTGAAAGTATAACAAGAAACTGTTCGTTAATTACAAAGTAAAACCTGTAGATAATCTAATGAAGCTCTGTTAAATGAGTATCTAAGACAAAATAACTAATCTTAACATGTTAGGTCCTAGAGTAGGAGTCTGGGAATATGATTTTTGAGGCAAAGGATATGCCTTGTTACAATAAACTTCATGCAAATAACATTAATAACAAAATATAGTATACTAATTCCAAGGTCAAATTTACCTTGAGAATTCGTCAGAGTTCTGACAATACAGCTGGTAGGCCACACCAATTGAAACAGACAGTTTCCAGTCCCCAAGTCTGTGTGTAAACCACACAGCCTCTGGAATGAGTCCACCAATAAAGAACAAATCAAGAGTATATTCAGTTGTCCACACAGACGAAAGGTTCTGGTCCCTAACAGCTCTGGTAACCAAACAGTGTTGCAGCGGAATAATACGAGGAGATAAGTCTGTGACACAAAAAACACATATTTTGAAGTTTAAATAAATCTGCATGCTATCAGATGAATAATCTAGAATTCATATGTTCACATTGCTTTTGGATTTATTGCAGTGTACAATTGCTCTTTGCTTTATTAGAGGCACACTACAGGGTTTATCTGCAGCAGGCAGATGCAGCTCATGCTATGATGTAATAGAGAGGTCAGAGCAAGCTATTTTTCTGCTTAATAATGTGGGATATGAAAGCATGTGCAAAACTTGTGGGTTATTCTTACTTTAAAGATTTAATCACACTGAAGGAATATCTGCAAGTATGCTACACATGCTTAGGATATTCCAGAGGGTATACCTGAGATAAGTGGAAATTCTGAGAGTTTTCCTAGTGTACCCATACTATTTGTACTCACTGTGCTGCTTACGGCAGAAGATAGAAAGCTACAATGCTTTTTCGAGAAAGAATAGTACATTATTTTAAGAAATAAAGACAAACTGAAGACAAATTTAGTATCTCCTTGTTTCTTGAGGTTTAGAATTGTTTTCCAAGGTTTTACTTCCTGGTTTTCCTGGAGAGGCATTGATAACATTAAGTGTATGGAGTTATTTGCTTCTCTTGCAGTTTCTGTTTACTGTTGAGGCAATGACATTATTTAGGGAAATATTCACACTAATCCACCTTGTGCAACGCAATTTTTCCAAGATTGTCTCACCATGTACATGGATCTTTGACTAATGCAAGTATTAAAATCAAGGTCTTATTTTGTAGGTTTTAGCTGGAAAGTTGTCCGATTAAAACATCCAAAAGACTGTGAAGAAATATATACTAGTGCATGTTGTAGTACAGAAACACTAAAAATAGTCAATAGTATTCAAATACACTGCAGAAAATCTAATCAATCAAATCAAGTTAATACTGTAGAGAAATATCTGGCAACTTATCAACTTACTAGTAGAGTACTTACAATACTTCCAAGTAACTCTTCATTTAGTGAACATTAAATCACTTTGAAAAATTAATTGTGAAACCAAAAATTTCCTAAGAAGGGAAATCTTTAAACAGAATCTCTTGCAGAAAATAGATGAACCACCCATTGTGATAAACATTAATTCTCAGAAAAACGCTGAAAAGCAGGACTTAAACTCACAATACTGCTTGGGTTCAACAACAAACCAATTTGACATTTGTACTGATGATATGGTGTCCGAAGCATTTTGGCTTCCAAGAGCTTGACTGTCAAAGAAGCAAAAAATGCTTTCCTCTGGCTTTTCAGTCTGGGTCACACCATATCACAGATCTAATTCAACTATTTGTTAAGCACTGCTTTTTCTCCCACTTTTGGGAGGATCAAAGTCAGTCAGAGCCACATCTTTGGGCAAAAGTAGTGCAAGAACCATGAAATTCTAATGCTGCTCAATTTAGGTGAAAAAAAATACAGCATCCTTTTACCTGAACATCAGATTTAGATCACTAACCTCAAAGTATGGGAAAAAATAAAAAAAAAACCTTGAGAAAAAAAAATTAATATATTGGGAGGCAGTCCTGAAGGGCAAAGGAGTCCAGGAAGGCTGGACATTCTTCAAGAAGGAAATCTTAAAGGTGCAGGAGTCGGCTGTCCCCATGTGCTGAAAGACGAGCCGGTGGGGAAGACCAGCCTGGCTGAACAGAGAGCTCTGGCTGGGACTCAGGAAAAAAAAAAAAAGTGAATTTATGACCTTTGGAAGAAGGGGCAGGCAACTCAAGAGGACTACAAGGATGTTATGAGGTTACGCAGAGAGAAAATTAAAAGTGCCAAAGCCCAACTAGAACTTAATCTGGCTACTGCCGTAAAAGACAATAAAAAAAGTTTCTATAAATACATTAGCAACAAAAGGAGGGCTAAGGAGAATCTCCATCCTTTACTGGATGCAGGGAGAAACATAGTGACAAAGGATGAGGAAAAGGCTGAGGTACTTAATGCCTTCTTTAGCAGTAAGACCAGTTGTTCTCGGGGTACCCAGCCCCCTGAGCTGGAAGACAGGGACAGGGAGCAGAAGGAAGCCCCCATAATCCAAGGGGAAATGGTTAGTGACCTGCTACACCACTTGGACACACAAGTCTATGGGGCCGGATGGGATCCGCCCAAGGGTACTGAGGGAGCTGGGGGAAGTGCTCACCAAGCCACTTTCAAACATTTATCAGCAGTCCTGGCTAACTGGCGAGGTCCCAATTTACCGGAGATTAGCAAATGTGACGCTCACCTACAAGATGGGTTGGAAGGAGGATCCAGGGAACTACAGGCCTGTCAGTCTGACCTCAGTGCCAAGGAAGGTTATTGAGCAGATCATCTTCAGTGTCATCACACGGCATGTACAGGACCACCAGGTGATCAGGCCCAGTCAGCATGGGTTTATGCAAGGCAGGTCCTGCTTGGCTAACCTGATCTCCTTCTATGACACGGTGACCCGCTTAGTGAGTGAGGGAAAGGCTGTGGTTGTTTTCTACCTAGACTGTAGTAAAGCCTTTGACACCGTTTCTCACAACATTCTCCTGGAGAAACTGGCTGCTCATGGCTTGGACGGGCGTACGCTTCGCTGGGTAAAAAATTGGCTGGATGGCTGGGCCCAAAGAGTTGTGGTGAATGGAGTTAAATCCAGTTGGTGGGCAGTCACAGGTGGTGTTCCCCAGGGCTCAGTATTTGAGTCAGCTGTGTTTAATATCTTTATCAATGATCTGGATGAGGGGATCGAGTGCACCCTCAGTAAGTTTGCAGACGACACCAAGTTGGGCGGGAGTGTTGATCTGCTCGAGGGTAGGAAGGCTCTGCAGAGGGACCTGGACAGGCTGGATCGATGGGCCGAGGCCAACTGTATGAGGTTCAACAAGGCCAAGTGCCAGGTCCTGCACTCGGGTCACAACAACCCCAGGCAACGCTACAGGCTTGGGGAAGAGTGGCTGGAAAGCTGCCCAGAGGAAAAGGACCTGGGGGTGCTGATTGACAGCCGGCTGAACATGAGCCGGCAGTGTGCCCAGGTGGCCAAGAAGGTCAACAGCATCCTGGCCTGTATCAGCAATAGTGTGGCCAGCAGGACTAGGGAAGTGATCATCCTCCTGTACTCGGCACTGGTGAGGCCGCACCTCGAATACTGTGTTCAGTTTTGGGCCCCTCACTACAAGAAGGACATGGAGGTGCTGGAGCGTGTCCAGAGAAGGGCAATGAAGCTGGTGAAGGGCCTGGAGCACAAGCCTTATGAGGAGCGGCTGAGGGAACTGGGGTTGTTTAGTCTGGAGAAAAGGAGGCTCAGGGCAGACCTTATCGCTCTCTTCAGCTACCTGAAAGGAGGTTGTAGCGAGGTGTCTTTTCCCAGGTAAAAGTGATAGGATGAGAGGAAACGGCCTGAAGTTGTGCCAGGGGAGGTTTAGGTTGGATATTAGGAAAAATTTCTTCTCCGAGAGGAGAAGAATAGGAACAGGCTGCCCAGGGAAGTGGTGGAATCACTATCCCTGGAGGTATTTAAAAGACGTAGTCATGGTGCTTCGGGACATGGTTTAGTGGTGGACTTGGCAGTGTTTGGTTAACGGCTGGACTCAATCTCAAAGGTCCTTTCCAACCTAAATGATTCTGTGGTTCTATTCTATGCATGACATAATTCAATTGCACACATCAAACTATTAACTTTAAATACAGAAAATATTTTCAATAATCAGAGAGATGCAAAACATTAATCCCACACACAGACACACACACTCCTCAACAAAAAAATCTGGAAAAACTGAGTTATTTTATCTTTACAGTTAACGGTGCTGAGTCTATAAATCACCAAGTTAAAGCATAACAGACAGCATTGATATACATGTAAAAAAAATGGTAAGAGTTAAGCACAGCAAATTAAACTGCTTTTTGAGAAAATACCTCGTTTGATGTGAAGTGGATGTAGAATGTCAACATTGTGAGGGGGAAAGATATAGAGCAGCTGATTTGTGAAATAAGCGGCCATGAATCGTGCCATAGATCGAATCACAGCCATAGCAGTTTCAGTATGGACATCTGTTACCATCCATAGTTCATGCTGAAAATACTTGGTATCTAAAAAAACAGATATCAAATTAAAACATTATGACGAAAATTATTTTAAATTTGAATGCTAAAATTGTTCAATCACAGCTTGTAAAACATTTTTTAAAACAAGCAAACTGTGGTATTACTTAATTTCTTGACAAGCTTTCAAGACTTACAGAGCTTAATCTTTTACACTAATTACACATTATATTAATATCAAAAGACTTTTATACTAGGTTTTTAATGACTAGAGATGGACCTCTAGTATCTAAATTTAGGTCAGTGCTGAGTCAAAAAACCTACTTAAATTTGGAAATTATATTTCATATTCTGACTTAATAGGAAAAAACGTTACAAGCATCTGCAAAAAAACTCCACTGTCAATTTAGGACTGGTGACCCATCTAAAATCCACTATTTTGTCATGTTGTATCACAAAAAAAAATCTTATATCAATATAAAATGAAATCACATCATTTCCCCCTTATTTTTCTTATCCAAAGTCTTTTCTTGAGCAGATTTGAATCTAAGAACATTTAACAGGCCATGCTTTCACTATTAATTATACAATTAAAGTTGCCTAAACACTTACTCCAACAAGTGCAGCTGAAAGAACACCTTAGGATCAGCAAAAGATCTTTAAAGTCACTGAAAACTTCAGTCCAGTATAAAGAGAAAAGCATGCTGTCAAGCGTGCGTGTGATGGCACAGAAATTAGATAGTAGGTTATTCAAACGGTATCAACATACCTTATCACACTTTCATACAATATAAACGTACCAGAAAATTTTTCCATCTGACTCACTGAGAGCTGTGATCGCCTTAGAATCTCTCCTACCAGATGATCACAGAGTCCCTGAGCCTCACACAAGTTATATTGATACAGGTGGCAAAACAATATTGCAAGATAATATCTACTCTGAAGAAAACATGTTCTTTTTCCTCCTGCATTAAAAGAGAAAAACAGGGCAGAAGTCCATTTGAAAAAGAAACAATAAACACAAAACCAGACACAACAAGTTTGAAAGTACTAGTTCCTCCCTCTCCAGAAACATATCTACGTAAACATATACTCTGAGAAAGAGTACAACTCAGGAGCTGCTATTTTAGGAGGTATGATCCTCCTACAACCTCTAAGTTACTAGGGAGTTAATGCTCACCCGCAACAGTTTTACTTCTAGAGATCCAGCAGTTTTCAAAACACACAGTGTTGTCGTGGTTTAACCCGGTAGAAGGCTAAGCACCACACAGCCACTCGCTCACTCCCCCACAGTGGGATGGAGGAAAGAATCGGAAAAAAGGTAAAACTTGTGGATTGAGATAAAGACAATTTAATAGGACAGAAAAGGAAGGGAAAATAATAATAATGATAAAGAAATATACAAAACAAGCGATGCACAATGCAATTGCTCACAACCCGCCGACCGATGCCGAGCCTGTTCCCAAGCAGCGGCTGCAGCCCTCAACTAACCCCCCCCCCCCCCCCGTTTTTTTTCTTCAGGATGATGTCATATGATATAGAATATCCCTTTAGCCAGTTTGGGTCAGCTGTCCTGGCTGTGTCCCTTCCCAGCTTCTTCTGCACCTCCAGCCTCCTCGCTGGCAGGGCAGTATGAGAAGCTGAAAAAAACTTAGTGTAAGCAGGGTTTAGCAACAACCAAAACATTCTGAACTATTCTCATTCTAAATCCAAAACAGAGCACTATACCAGCTACTAGGAAGAAAATTAACTCTATCCCAGCCGAAACCAGGTCAAGTGTATAATTGTTAAGACACAAAGACAGGAGAGCTAAGGGAGCCTAGCCTTCAAAGAAGGCTTGCCTAAACCACAATGAAATTGCTTAGATATCCACCAAGCTTCCAATATCCTGAATTCTTTCTCCATGAGGTATTCCTCATCATAATAACCAGCAAAAAGTTTTTCTCATGATGCCTGGGAACAGTCTCTGGAATATGTGTTTCAAATCAACTGCTAAATAAACTCCTGCCACAAATTATTTTACTACTCCCCAAACACTAAGTCTTTTGATTTTACAGCTACTAAAGGAATTGATTTCTGTTCATCTCTTTTTCATTGTCTCTTTCTTGCTCAGAAATATACCTAGAGCTTTTCTGTACCAAGTACTTCATAATCACAAGAAAACTCTGATATTAAAACAGAAATGCATGATATTTTCTTAGGGAGCCATCAGACTTAAGTTTTGACTGGTCTCTATTCAAATCCCAGCTTAATTTCAAATATGCATCTTTCATGTGTCTTGCCCCCTTTTTTTGAAGGGCAAACAGAGGGTCACAAATAACTACATAAAGTGATTATACAACTTATCCCCTCCTCCCCCAAAAAAGATTTTATCACTTACCTTTTGCTTTCACTTCACAAAGAGATCTTTTCCAAATGTCCACAGATTCTCTGTATGAGCCTAAAAGGAACTTCTCCTCACCTATAAAAGTCACACATATAACAAATTAAAAGCTCTATGTAGTTAGTTTTACATGTGCAAACACACATGCACTTACTTCAGTATTACAGACTTAAGAAAAGCAGAGGAATATATGTGAGTCTCCAGCAAATTCCTATTCTCAGAGCTAAATCTAAGTTTAAGTTTCAAGCATCTGAGAGATGATGACTTTGAATACCCACCCGTCTTTTTTTTTTTTTTCTAATTGCCAAATCACTATTAAATGAAAAAATCAATTCGGGTTATAATCACTCCTACAAGGTTTTCAGTAACTAGGTTCTTTTTTTTAGATTACACAAGGTTATAAATGTTAACTATACTTAGAAACTTCAGTAATACTTCATTAATGGGAGAAAGCATTTTCTCTTATCTTTTTTCGTATTTCCTATGATGTGGAAGATGTTTTTTCATTGTAGAAAGTAGTTGTAAGATTATTTAGCAAGTTCAACATATATATTCTTTTTCAATGTAAAGGCACTTTCAAACAACAGGTCTATGGATTGTTACACATTTAATCTCTCTAAATGTCATCTCTCCACCTCTATTCCCATTCCAGTTTTTAAGCCATTGGTCAATTCCTAAATACTTGACCACAGCTCCTGGGCAAAGGAGAAGCAGGGAAAAAAAATAAAACTAGCGCTATCATAGAAGAAAAGATAAGGACAAGTTTGCCACACTATCCTGCTTATCAGCAGCTAGCCAGTTCAGGTATTGGCTGGCCCATCAGCATATATGTTAGTCTAGCTCATCCATAAACTACGCCATATCTATTTGGCAAACTGAATGTAAATAAATAAAGAACATAATGAATGAGTGGAAAGGAAGGGTGGGAAGTTGCATGTATTGTTAGGATGAGTGAAAGAAACATGAAAGAGCTAATGTATTGTACAGAATGATGTAGGAACAGAAGTTAGAAGTATCATTTAAGGGAAAGAGATCAAAAATATGGAGAGGAAACAGAACTGTGGCGGCAGACATAAATGGGAAGCTGGGCTTATTAATGTGGAAGGGGAAAGGAAGATAGAGCATAGGACAGTAAAGTGTAGGAAATTAGGCTACAACCATATACTGTTTGCAAAATAAATACGCTAGATTAAGTCTACATTAGGTTATGCTAAATTAGATGCTTAGTTGAGGCTGACTATGTTCATATACATGACATAGTCATGCCCACAGTGATCACATGGAGTGAACAGGATTTCTACATACAAATCCAGTAAGAGACACATTGTGATGCCCATCTACTTCAGAGGAAATAACACAGTACAAATGAGATCAGAATTCAGATCCTGCATTTAGGATCATGGACATGATTCAAAGCAAACTGAAGTCAAGGTAGTCTTTTTATTTAGCTCAACAAACTCTAAAGATTATAATACAATCTACAGGCGTTCTGGAACATGAAGTTTTTAAGAAAGAGTTCTTATCAGAATTTTAAGAAAAGTCCCACTATTAACTTTTTTTAAATCTCGTGGTCAGTTATTGATTAAGTTGGACATAATTTTCCTAGTATTCAGTTAACCACGCAACTACCTAACATTTGTAGTTCTTTTCAAAGTACTAACCAGATACAGAATTAATCTTCAAATGTTGTTCTAAGGTCACTCCTGAAGACTGGAGAGTTGCTTGTATATGACTTAAAAGCGATGAGACAACAGACTCTTCTTCCGCATTCTCGTTCACGTTTCTGTTCAGCTGCATCTGATACCAAAGCACTTTCTTATACAATAAGCGCCATAGCACAATCAACCTGTAGTTCAAGTAGTATAATATTATGAAATCATCAAAAATTAACAAAAATTACTTACATTGATTTCTTATTTTCTTATATTTTGCCTTATGTATCTGAAAACTAAATTATATTTTATGTTAATAACTACTTTCTTGACTTCAATGAGGGCAAAAAAATGAAACACTTTTTGCATTGGTTTTTGTTTTATGACCAAGAAACATTGATTCTCCTGAATTTGTGTAAACGCAGCAATCTACTTCAAGCACCCAAACACAACCAAAATGAATCCCTTGCTACCTAAACACGGGGGAAGTGAAATAACCTAGATAAACCTCAGAACAGGTATCAGTGTCTTTATAAACAAGACTGATTAAAAATACAATGACAGCATAATACAGAAAAGCAAAGACAGGGAAAGAAAAGACTGCAGACCATGTTTTTAGGGCTGGCAAGTCCCTGCTGCCCAGCACAGTACTATTTGATGTACCAGCTCAGATATGTAATAAGCTTGCCAATACAGGCAAATATACATTGCCAGGGACTTGAATAAGCTTACACATCTGCATGTTCTTCTCTAGCATTACTGCTTCCATTATTAATCATATAGAGTCAGTCATGCAGTGCTCAGTACCTGGAGCACAATTAATCAAAAACGTGGATTATCTTCTCAGAGACAACTGAAATTTGCCTATCAAATTTGCAATGAACACAGTATTATATTTTAAGCTTACTGAAGAAATACACTTTACTGTTGTAAGATTAAATTTGTGAGTTATAATGCGTCTTATGTTCTAAATCTCTGGAACAGAACACCTTGCTCGTATGATTAACACACTTGGATTCATTTGAGTTCTGCAGTAGAGAAATACTCCAGTGATAATAACATACTTTCCCAATAGTTGGATAGCACACTTCAGTTTAACCTTCTTTCAAGTTCATGTGTATAACTTCAAAGAAGAAATTTGATAGTTTCTTTTAAATACCTCCAGGGATGGCGATTCCACCACTTCCCTGGGCAGCCTGTTCCTATTCTTCTCCTCTCGGAGAAGAAATTTTTCCTAATATCCAACCTAAACCTCCCCTGGCATAACTTCAGGCCGTTTCCTCTCATCCTATCACTTTTACCTGGGAAAAGACACCTCGCTACAACCTCCTTTCAGATAGCTGAAGAGAGCGATAAGGTCTGCCCTGAGCCTCCTTTTCTCCAGGCTAAACAACCCCAGTTCCCTCAGCCACTCCTCATAAGACTTGTGCTCCAGGCCCTTCACCAGCTTCGTTGCCCTTCTTTGGACGCGCTCCAGCACCTCCATGTCCTTCTTGTAGTGAGGGGCCCAAAACTGAACACAGTATTCGAGGTGCGGCCTCACCAGTGCCGAGTACAGGAGGATGATCACTTCCCTAGTCCTGTTGGCCACACTATTGCTGATACAAGCCAGGATGCTGTTGACCTTCTTGGCCACCTGGGCACACTGCAGTTCAGCCAGCTGTCAACCAGCACCCCCAGGTCCTTTTCTGTCAGGCAGCTTTCCACCACTCTTCCCCAAGCCTCACAGTGTTGTAGCGTTGCCTGGGGTTGTTGTGACCTGAGTGCAGGACCTGGCACTTGGCCTTGTTGAACCTCACACAGTTGGCCTCGGCCCATCGATCCAGCCTGTCCAGGTCCCTCTGCAGAGCCTTCCTACCCTCAAGCAGATCACCAGTCCCGCCCAGCTTGGTGTCATCTGCAAACTTGCTGAGGGTGCACTCGATCCCCTCATCCAGATCATTGATAAAGATATTAAACACAGCTGACTCAAATACTGAGCCCTGGGGAACACCACCTGTGACTGCCCACCAACTGGATTTAACTCCATTCACCACAACTCTTTGGGCCCAGCCATCCAGCCAATTTTTTACCCAGCGAAGCGTGCGCACGTCCAAGCCATGAGCAGCCAGTTTCTCCAGGAGAATGTTGTGAGAAATGGTGTCAAAGGCTTTACTGCAGTCTAGGTAGAAAACAACCACAGCCTTTCCCTCACTCACTAAGCGGGTCACCGTGTCATAGAAGGAGATCAGGTTAGCCAAGCAGGACCTGCCTTGCATAAACCCATGCTGACTGGGCCTGATCACCCGGTCGTCCTGTATACTTTTTCCCCCCTTTGCAAAGATCATTCATACCTTTTTTCTGTTTTTGCATCATGGTGTACTGCTCGAGGAGGGTCTCTAAGAAGAGATTTCAGTGAGTTTAATTGCTGAGTAGTACTCTCATCAAGAACTACGAAAATAGGCACAGTGAGGGAGTCAAGTTCCACAAGACTATCGCCATGAGGAGGTGCAAAAAAATTTTCATACTCTAGTATGCACACGCTACTTAGAGTGTGAGAAACCATTTTCAAAAGACAGAAGCATGCCAAAAGGTTTTTTGAGAACAACTGATCATGTTTCTGTATAAGCATCAGTTTTAAAGTTTGTAATGTCAGCTTTGCCACGTGCCCAGTCAGACTGGCTCTTGAATGCCAGTACAACACAGTTAAGCACTGCTGAAAATATTTTAGGATACAATGCATCCAGTGAGGATTCTTTACAGATTTATTTAAAGATGCATCCTGGTTCAGCAAAGAACATTTCACAAACTGAAGAATGTTGAAAAAATGGATAATGCAGTTCACTGTGTAATTCAGCAATGTATCTTTCTCTTCCGTATTTTTTGAAATCCCTATCTGCCATGCAGCAAGGAGGTTTTTCTGAATGGAATATAGTTCCACTGATAATTTATCTTTCTCTTCAGTATTGTCTTTTGCATGAATAGTATCAAACATAGACGCAAATTCTAAGTGGCCTTGATCAGCTTTACCAACAAATGAATGGATTCTTTGGCTATAAAAGCTGGAAGAGCTATTGCAAAACTGCTTTTCGCCATCTGATTCTTCTTCATAATCCTAAATCAGACAAAAAAAAAAAATCAACAGTTTAATTCAAGACTATTGAGACAGAGCATGATCTGCAAGGATCACCATTTAGTCAGTCTCACAAATGAAATCTTTATGCTTAATTAAAATTGCTTAATTGCTTAGAAGTTTAATTCACAGCAGTTTCATCTAGATCTCAAACTAAATGTAGCTATTTGGAATAATTGTGCAGACAGAAATTAAATTACCTAACAACAAAAAAACCCATTACACTGTAAACAAGCAGTAGTTTTTATATCAGGAAGTGAAACCCTGTCCTTTATTAAGCCCAGAGTATGAGGAAAAGTTTTTGCCAGATACCTGTATGATATAAAAGCCATTCAACAAAAGCTCAAAAACTTCAAAGAACAAGTCAAAACCCAAAAGTATGAAATGGAGTTTGGAAAGCCTGCACAGTAACTTTGATCATAGAGCCATTCTTCCAAAAGCCATGTATAAATTTTGGAATTAATGGAAGAATCCTCTAAAATTGACGATAAATATCTTATTTACTAAGGATAATAATATTGTATTTCTTATTAATATATTTTACTGCCCCAGTATATTTAGTAGTGTAATGTTACATTTCATTATAAAGTGAAGCTAAAGTTTTAAACTACAATAAACTTATGTATATGTAGATTAGTACATATTTTTCAAAAAGTTAATGCACTGCTGAAAGAAATGATGTTTGAAAATAAAAATCAAGTATCAGCTGAGAAAAATAACGCACCTATAAAGAAAATGAGAATTTAACCAATATCGAATTACTTTAAATGTATCTAGTAAGAGCAAATATACCTATATTATTTGAAAAAAATTATTCTTTACATTTAGAATACCTTAAATCATTTGCATAATTATAAGTGGAAAAATGCTATTAAGTACCGGTAAATCCACGGTTTTCTCATTCGTTTCTGTTGTATCCTCTTCCAGAAATTTTGGAATGGTGGAAAAGATAGAGCTTTGATTTTGAGCGTGTTTTAAAAGACTAGCTTTTAAAGACAACAGTGATCGTGAACACAGAGGTGTCCCTTTAGACTAAAAGAAATAACAATAACACAAAATATATTATCTGTTTTTAGCAAGATCAAACTAGATGCTTTCTAAACAAAACTGGGAAATTGGTCCCTTCTGTAAAAAGCTTCAGTTTAGAAGTCCCAGACAGAAAGGGAGAACAGGTCAACAGGCATATGTTGCACAGAAACAAACTATCATCTGACCGTGCTTCAGGAATGCAGAATTTTCTCAGCACCAGACAACTTTACTTTGCTTCATGCTGAAAGAATCTGCCTTCTTGATCCCTGAAATGATCCTACAAGTTTGCCAGTATGTAGGGCTTTCTTGCATTTTTACTATATCATATAGTAACATATCTCTTTATATCCTCAAATCCTTGCCCACTCTTCTAGCTTATGCATGAATACCATCATAACTCACTTCTCCAAAAATCCAAAATACAAACTGAATTGGAAGAGAAGTTGTATTCCATCAGCAAATGCAAAAATTCTGAACTTAATATCTATTATATCTTATGTGGTTGGCAACAGTTGCAGGATCTCTTCCTTCAAAGGTTTCCCTTCTCCCAGACTTAGTTCAATTTACAAGCGTCAGAAAAATAAACAAACATGCTTTAAGCTAGCTTTAATTGACAATCTCAATTGAGGATCTAGCGGACACATGCACACAGCAGCATTGGGACTGTTGCTGTCTGCTCTAAAACAGCAGAAGCCTAAGATAGAAAGGTTTTACACAATCCTTTCCACATTATTCTGAAAGGATGAGTTGGTCAGAGTAGCATAATACCTGTCAATGCTCTGAACTAACTCTATAGATATAGAAATCCTAATTTCTTTTACAGTTCCAGAAAGAATATATAGTGACAGTTAAGACTGTCCCTTTTACTACATTTTACTGAAGTGTCACCGAGACATCAAAGGAATAAAATTTCAGAGAAAACTGTGTATTCATTGTTTTCCAGATCAAAACTATTCTCAAAACAACTTTATAATTCAAAGGAATTTATACAAATATCACAGTAAACTAAGTTGAGGTACTCAGTTTAAAAATTACGCATTTTTATACACATGAGGTTTTTTACTTAAAGCCTACAAAATAATTCTTAACTCTACCTTGGAGTTCAGCAAATTCCGACGGATATTTTCAAGCCGTTGGGTTGAATCAAGCAAAAGTGATCTTATAAATCCTGATGGTGAAAGGTTGTTAGGAAATCTAAGCACTGTTATCATGTATCCATCAGAGACAATGAGGTAGGGTAATCTTGAATGTGAAGCAACAGAGAATCTCTGCCTCATAAGGTCACTTTCAGAAGCTGAAGAACCAAGAGACTGGCTAGAGTTTTGACAAAGAGAGTGCTGCTGTCTAAAATAAAGATACATCAAAAAATAAGAAGTAACTATCATATGTAATAATCATGAACAGAATAGAGAAGAAATAACTTAGGAACGTTTAATACCACTCACGCCACTGTCCCAATAGGTCCATTCAGAATGCTAAGGGAAGAGTCTAAATTTTGCAGGATGACCACTCTGGATAACACTATTTTTGCTTGCAAAATGCCAGTATTTTGCTGCAGTTGCAACTTTTTAAATTTAAAGAAAAATAAAAACAGCTTTCACTATTCTCTTATTATTTCATTAATAAGTATTATACGTATTTTTTCACATTTTGACTTTAAATTTCTATGTCACACTTTCTTATCTAGCTCTTATTGCGTATGATAAGTGCTTGAAGATGAAATTTTAAGTTGCTTCTAATAAAGTCATGTATGAAAAACAAAAAATCCCTCAAGATCTGAATCAGAATCAGTTCAGACATTCAACAGGAATATTTTATATCAATGCACAAGTCTTCTCTCACAGAAGAGGTCTTACAAAGTCTTTTCTTATAAAAAAATCACTCCTTACTGAGTTCCAGAAAGCTGTGTTGTGCATGTATTCTACTATTAGCCCTGTAACACTTTGAAATAATGTATAAAATTACTGGGGTTTTTTTTGTTTCTTAATAGTCCAAAACTTAGTCGCTTATTTGAAAACAAAGTAGCTGCATACATTCAATAAGTAACCATATTTAAGGTATTTAAATATATTTTAGTATCTGATTTTTCAACCAGACAGTGTAAGAAGGTATTATAATGCTTTTAATGTTTTCATGAGATGTTACATTTACACACTATCCAGCTTTAGTCACTCAGAATTAGTAGGATTTTTTTTTTTTTAAATGAAAGTTTAGATTATATTTTGTTTCCTGTAGTTATTCAGATTGTGTTACTTTTTGTAACTTTCAATCTCTGCTAAAAAGTGTTACCAGAGATCCTTCTAGTCCCCCTTGCAGCGTAATTTCAAAATGTAGTTCTGGAGTACCCAAAAAAACCCATTTAAAAAGCTAACTAGTTTTTGTCTATGCAAATATGTACTTGCAAAATCTGATTAAAGTTCTATAGGTAAAATTAAATAAAGCAGAGAAATACCACTGGATTAAAATAAATCTGCACTTTTAGCATTTCTGTAAGTTTAATTTCTTATTCCATCATAAAAACATGCTATTTTTAATTACTACTAAATTCATAAACTTTTAAAAAACCAAACACTTAATGTATACTTACATTGTCACAATGCCAATTTTCATCATGACAAACCCATTATAAGAAATAGAAGAGAACTGAATGAGAAACAGATATTGAGAAGACACATGAAAAGCAAAAGAGTGAATTTGAAAGATGAAGTTTATGTAAAACTGTAAAAAATATGTTAGAAAGTAAGATATGATCATATGACAAAAACGTATAAAAATTTTCAAACCCTTTTACCTGTATGTTATTAGTGGATGAAATGGAATAAACTCTGCTGGTCCAAATTCTACAGAGCAGCCAGAAGTAATCAAGGTCAGCAATTCACCCATACATGTCAATAAAATCAAAGATCCACGTTTTAACATGCAAGCCAAGAAAAGGCTATCAGGAGTCCAACTCATATCGCCAACCCAGTAAGATCTAAATTGGCAGGAAAAAATATTTTTCTCTGTTAATCTTTATCAGAAGGTTAGGATAGTGAAAACAAAAAACAACACCCCCCCAACGCAAACCTAAAAAATCCACAACAGCAGCAGAAACATCAATTACTGACCTGATAAACTTGGATGGGACCATGTTATTCTTGCTACTACAACCTTTAAGGCTACCCGAAACAGTTACAAAATTCAATGTGTTTAAAAACAAAATCTGAGTTGCCTGGAAAGAAAAAGTAAATGTAAAAAAACCATAAATGTTTGTATCAAAATGTCATTATTGCTGATAGAAAAATTTTTTTGCAAGTTATGCATTACATTTGATGTACTGGAAACATTATTATACATGAAAAATGACATTACACATCAATATTTATTATATTTAGAGTATTTATTAATTTCTATACCTATTTCTACATTTGAAAAATAATTAAAGATTATATACTCGATATATAATTCCATATTCTTTTTAACATAACTTTTTCTAAAAGCCTCAAAACAATATAAGATCATTCTCCTCCAGTCTTGTTGGTGAACAACAACTGGAGCTTTGAAGGACTGCATCATCCCATCCTGGTACACTAAATAAGCTGGTCCACGTTCCCCATCATCACTAGCACTAAAAACTACATTAAGATTTGGCCTCCAAGTTGTTAAAAGGAATAACATTATGAAGTGGGAATATAACCTCCAGTACCTGTTAGGCTGAGGCCTGATTGAGAATCATCCAGAATATTTGCAGATACAGTGCAGTAAATGAAGTGAGTTTCTTTATTATTGTATTTCTTGGAAATTAGAAATGACAGAGGAGCTTATATGGATTTCTTAACTGAACAACAGCATTCAAAAATCACACGTATCAGTAAGAATGCTGAAAAATCACTCCTCAAAATGTGTTATTAAATCCTTGTTACCACTTCATTCAAACTGAACTATTATCTTAAATGACGTACTGTCTATCATTCATACCTTTGGATCAGTTTGATTAACAGCTACTGCAAGTAGAAGTCCATCCCTTGCAAACGCACATAGCAAAGCTCCTCTTGACTTTACAGACACACACCGAGGAACCAAATTAATAAGAGAACAAGTCTGCTGTACCCAATGGACCTGGTATGGCAAAGAACTGAATATCAAAAAAAAAGACAACAAAACCAAGAGGTTACTCAGTTATGCTGAATGGGATGATTCACATATAGTAAAAAGACAAAAACACATAAAGCATGAACAATAAAAAAAAAATTTTCTTTAAAAACCTTACAAATGAAAAATATTTTGTATTTACATGAGTTTAAAAATTATGTCTGAGCACTGATAATTATTTTTATGGGACAGGAATTTGGGCTATATGTATAGAACATGCAAATAAATATAGATGCGTGCCATATAATTAAGGCACTTGCATTCTAGCCAGGAACAGCTTCCTCAGACAGTGTAACATCTCCAACACAGGAATACTCAGAATTCGAAAATGAAAATCAACAATATGCTACTCTGAACAAAGAAGTTGTGGACGCCCCATCATTGGAAGCGTTTAAAGTCAAGTTGGATTGGACTTCCAGCAACCTGATCTAGTGCAAGTTGTCCCTGTCCAGGGCAGGGGAGTTGGACTAGATGCTTGAAGGCCACTTCCAACCCAAAACATTCTATGATCCTAAAAAGATTCAAAACATGATAGAGAACACAAGAAAGATTCCATTTGGAAGCATGTCACCTAACAGACAGAAAATAAAGCATTAACATAAAAAAATGAATTAAACAATAGTAAGCAATGAAACTGAGCGATAGTTGGCATAAAGGAATTATGAGTAACATGGCTGAGAAATGTAGTTACAATTCAGGCTGCAAGTACTATAGTATATGTACGCACTTCCACACTGGGAATGTTACGCTCTATTTCATTTTTTGTATTACCAGAAAGGCATTACCATGCTTCTGACAAACTGAGCGAAGAGTGATGCTGCTAAGAAGGGCAAGGAGGGCATCATTACTAAGTTAGTATCAAAAGGGCATCATTCAACAAAAGCACTTGTACCACATCAAGTGTAGGGCGAAATTTTAGCAAGTTAAACTCATGTATCTCACTTCGGAAGAGGAATGCACTATACATGTACTCAGGATTATTATTCAATTGCATTTTTAAGTGGTTGTATCAGTATAACTGTTTCAGTACATAGTCCCAGCCCAGATAAAGAAATGCACACATACACTCTTACACAGTCTAGGCATAAGAGATGAAAAGGGGAACAGAAAACAAATAAAATATACAAATATGCATAATAAAGAAGAGAAAGAGGTATTCAGGGCATTCATGGCTGCACAGTACGCACTAGTAATACAAGAAAAACAAGAAAGGAAACTATTAGCATGATGCAAAAAGCTCCCTGACACTAACACACGTGTGTGTGCAGGCATGTATACATATACATAGTCACCCACATACAGTGATAAATATATGCAGTTTTATTTAGGTGTAAGTTAAGAATGAAGTATGGAATACATACATAAATGCTGTTACATTAACCACATTTAAATACTTGATTGTGTATCTCCATATATGGATCATATATGTGCATATATTGTCCATATATGCATATATATAATGTGGCATGTTATGAACATACATATGCAAACATAAGTAGGTGCTTGTAACCATAGGCTAATTGGACATCAATGTAAATGTGTTCAATTGCAGCTCTGAATCCCAGCTCTAAAGCACTTCATAATAAAAATCATCCTCTTAAGCTAACGTAACTTCAAATATCGCTGAACTTACCTAACATATTTAAAGCTATTTTCATGCCATCGAAGAATCAAAAATGTGAGCACCAACCATTCTCCAGAGTAAAACACAAAAGAGCACAAACAGCAATCACCCAGTATCTGTGGAAAAAAAACACAATCCAAAACAGAACAAACCCAAAAACCTGGTTACACACAATTTTCTCTTTAATTATTTATGTATTTAGATCAATAGCTATTAAAATACAGATTAAATAACATAATGTTGTCATTCAGAAATATAAAGGTTGGCAAGAATATTACTGGGCCAGATAAACTTTGATCTGATCCAGTATGGCTGTTCTTATGTTGTCATTAAATCTAATATGAACTGAATGATTAAGCCTACACATAACACCAAAGAGGCAGACATCGCTCTCAAAATTCAGTATAGGTTCTGTGGCTCTAATTTACTTAAGAGATTAAATGATTGCTCTAGGGCTTATTTTTTACCTCATTTTGTATGAAAGCAGCATGGACTCCAATTTCTTTTTCTTCAGTAGAAGGCAACATGACTGACTTATCAGGCAAAATTTGCGTCCAACGCCCAGAAGAATTTTTATAAGAGGATGTATTTTCCTGTTCTGTGCTCTCCCACAAAAAGACACATGCTGTAGGAGTAGTTAATAGTGCTTTTCTGCCATCTCCAGATACATACAAGTATAATCTCATTAAACACTCTGGGGAAAAAACACAACAAATACAACAATGTGCCAGAATAGTTTCTGCTCCTCCGTTAGATTTACAATTTAAAAAGAAAAGAGAAAGGAAATTTATTTTCTTCTCTATCATAAGAAATCCAAGCTGCCACCTTAAGTATCTTTCATTTGCAGCTTCATCACTTATAGTAGACCTTGGGCAGCAGTAATGTCAGAAGGGATGCCCATTTTTATGCATTTTATGAATTATCTTTCCCACAAGACTCAACCATTAGAGTTGTTTCCTGAGATTGTCTTTCTTGAAATCCATCTTTCATGGGAACTACTAATAAATGCATAAGTGCTCTACTATCTATTACCTTCAGCTCCTAAATGCACTACTGATCTTCCCCGAAATGACAGAATTGCTTGTACAATACTTCACTTTACAACCTGGTATCAGTGAGATTATTCAATAAATGACAATATTTGATACATAAGTTTGCAAATACGTGCCTTTACATTATTCTCTCCAGTTAGCATTTGTCATAAAAACCTACCTACAGAATAAACTCCAAATTTTGTGTATAGGTTTACATCAGATGTATGCCTGCTCTAAGATATTGATAACTTAGTAAGTAATGTTTTTCTACAGTTAAAAACTAACCATTAAAAAATAAAATAATTACTGTATTTAAAAATGAATTACTATTTACAGGGGATTACTAAATGAAAAAAACTGTACCATTCAAGTGACAGAAAGAACATTTGTCAAAGCTTAGCTAGCACACAAATTATACAAATGCAAAACAATGTAAGAATATAGCTTTTACTTGTGCAATAACAATTAACAAAAGGAAAACCACTTTCACTCTATTCCAATTTTCAGAAGACTAATTGAAAAAAACCTACCTTGTGCTGCCGCAACTACTTTCCTAGACTCTTCGATTGCTGGCACAATTTTCAAGCAGTCCTGATCTTTATTCCAAAGAAACAGCTCTCCTGTTGTAAGTATGCCTGCCAACCAAGCACCTATGTTCATCGTGGGAGAGATATTTTGAAGGGTATTATTGTGAAGTACTTGAAATTACTTCCTTTCCATCTTAGCCACAGTTCTAACGCTGACAGTGAACTGGCAGATCCTATAGATATCCTAGCTTTCTAAACTGTTACAACTGTTACAAGGGCAACAAGAAAAGCTTCTGTAGGTACATCGGGGATAAAAGGAAGACTAGGAAAAATGTGGGTCTTCTCCAGAAGGAAATGGGACACCTGGTTATCTGGGATACGGAGAAGGTGGAGGTACTCAATGACTTTTTTGTCTCGGTCTTCACTGGCAAGTGCTCGAGCCTCACCCCCCAAAGCACAGAAGGCAAAGGCAGGGACTGGGAGAATGAAGAGCTGCCCACTGTAGAAGATCAGGTTCAAGACCATCTGAGAAACCTGAAGGTGCACAAGTCCATGGGACCCAAGATCCATCCGTGGGTCCCAAGGAAACTGGCAGATGAAATTGCTAAGCCACTATCCATCATATTTGAGAAGTCGTGGCAGTCCTGTGAAGTTCCCACTGACTGGAAAAGGGGAAACATAACCCCCACTTTTGAAAAGGGAAAAAAGGAAAACCTGGGGAACTACAGGCCAGTCTCACCTCTGTGCCTGGCGAGATCATGGAACAGATCCTCCTGGAAGCTATGCTAAGGCACATGCAGGACAGGGAGGTGATTCGAGACAGCCAGCATGGCTTCATCAAGGGCAAGTCCTGCCTGACCAACCTAGTGGCCTTCTATGAAGGAGTGATTACATCACTGGACACGGGAAGGGCTACCGATGTCGTCTATCTGGACCTCTGTAAGGCCTTTGACCCAGTCCTCCACAACATCCTTCTCTCTGAATGGGAGAGGTATGGATTTGATGGGTATACTCTCTGGTGGATGAGTAATTGGTTGGATGGACGCATCCAGAGGGTAGTGGTCAACGGCTCAATGTCCAGGTGGAGATCGGTGATGAGTGGTGTCCTGCAGGGGTCTGTATTGGGACCGGCACTGTTTAATATCTTCATCAATGACATAGACAGCGGGATCGAGTGCACCCTCAGCAAGTTTCCACATGACACCAAGCTGTGCAGCTGACATGCCTGAGGGACAGGATGCCATCCAGAAGGACCTGGACAAGTTCGAGAAGTGGGCCCGTGTGAACCTCATGAGGTTCAACAAGGACAAGTGCAAGGTCCTGGGTCGGGGCAACCCCCGGTATCAATACAGGCTGGGGAATGAAGGGATTGAGAGCAGCGCCGCAGAGAAGGACTTGGGGTTACTGGTGGATGAAAAGCTGGACATGAGATGACAATGGACGCTCGCAGCCCAGAAGGCCAACTGTATCCTGGGCTGCATCAAAAGAAGCGTGGCCAGCAGGTCGAGGGAGGTGATTCTGCCCCTCTACTCTGCTCTGGTGAGACCCCATCTGTACTGTGTCCAGCTCTGGAGCCCTCAGCACAAGACAGACATGGACCTGTTGGAGTGGGTCTAGAGGAAGGCCACAAAAATGATCAGGGTGATGGAACACCTCTCCTGTGAGGACTGAGAAAGTTGGGGTTGTTTAGCCTGGAGAAGAGAAAGCTCCGGGGAGACCTTATTGCAGCCTTTCAGTACTTAAAGGGGGCCTATAAGAAAGATGGGGACAGACTTTTTAGTAGGGCCTGTTGCGATAGGGCAAGGGCAAATGGTTTTATACTAAAAGAGGGTAGATTTAGACTAGATACAAGGAAGACATTTTTTACAATGAGGGTGGTGAGGCACTGGCACAGGTTGCCCAGAGAGGTGGCAGATGCCCCATCCCTGGAAACATTCAAGGTCAGGTTGGACGGAGCTCTGAGCAACCTGATCTAGTTGAAGATGTCCCTGCCCATCGGTTGGACTAGATGACCTTTAAAGGTCCCTTTCAACCCAACTATTCTATGATTCTAGGAATTACAAATAAAATAACATGATTTTATAATACATAAGATATTATACTTAACCATTTCTTGATATTGTTAAAACAACTACATTTTTCAACAATGACTGCAGCCGAGGGATTTTCTTCTTTGTCTTCCCTGATGCCAGGTTAATTTCATTTATGTGTTTATCATCTAGAAGAAAAATAGCCTCTTTCTCCTGTTGAAAGAAAAAAGAGCATTTCATTTTTTAAAACATTATTTGCTATGTAAGCCTGCAAAATACTGCAGAGATCAAAAATGTTAGGGAAAGATAATAAAAAAAAAAAAAAAGAAAAGATGTTACAGCTGCAATTGCTACATTAACTTCATTCTTTGGCCTATTTGCTTTACAGTACAACATCTTATCTAGCATCAGCCTACAATGATGGTGAATTTGGTTCACAAGTTTCAAACTATCAAACTGATTTTACAATCATTATTAAAAGATTCTTTGAAGTACCTCAACGGAACTACCTGCCAACAAATGACAATACAACACCAAATTAGACACAAGTTATCTCGTCTTGTAGTGTTTAATTTAGTAAGATTTTTGCCAGTGATTTCAATAAAAGGAATTGGCCTTAAATGGTTGCCTACTTAAACTCAAATCATACATTAGAAGAGAAGAAAAAAAAAACGTAGTCTCAGTTTATCACAAAAGCTAAAGAAACCACGTCTTTCAACAGATGCAGGATGGAATGGGAAAAAAAAATTTTGTTCGCGATTTCCAACTACATACTGTAAAAAAGGTTACGAAAAACTAGAACCATCAAAACAACACTCTCATATAAGGGACAGGTCTTTTTTGGGGAGGAAAAAAAAAAAAAGACTCCCATTGTTTATCTGAGAAATTCTGAATCTCCAGCATCAAGTCAGTAAGACAGAAAAACAAGCCATTTATTTTAGTAACTCTTAAGTGGGGTACATTCAAATCACTTCCTGAGGCTTCCCCCCATCCCGTAAACAGAAAGTATTATATAATTAAACCCCCTACTCTTTGCAGAATTTTATTTAAATAAAAGTTCATTATACTTACCTGTCCAATCCATGAGATGCGAGGCCATGGTTTTCTTTGTTTGATACACGTAGAGATGAGAACGTCTAGCTTAATCTCCATTCTTACTAAATCTCTAGGTAACCATTATAAAGAAACGCAAATAGTGCTTTTTTCATATAGCTATAGAGAATTTGAAGAAAGAAAAAAAGAGACAAATTTTTATTATTTGGGGGGTGGGAGCAGAAGATGGGAATCTAGCCACAAACTATAGCAGCTTCCTGCTAAACACAAACAGAACTGATGCTTACCTGTATCTCCAAACTAAAACAGCTATTTTCATTCACGTAGCTCACAGGCTATTTGCAATTCAGCCGTGCAGATTACATACTTGTTCCAGAAGGAGTTGAGAGAAAGAAGCCCCAAGACAAAGTACCTTGCTAAAAACTCTAATAAGAACGCAGAAAACGAGGAAAACATACTGCAGCCCCCGTAAGCGCAAGAGATAGAAGCTCAAGCAAAACACCAGCTGGCCTCTTGGGCACAGAGGGCCGGCTGCCTTTCAGACCCTATTCCACGCACAGGAGGAGGGCACCCCCGCCACGGAGCCACCTCAGGCCGCGGCGTGACAGAAGGCGGCACAGCGCACCACCGAAGGGGATCAGTGCCGGGCGCCAGGCTGCTGCCTCACGTTTCGGGGGATTTACCCGGGGGGCGGCACAGCCCCCGAAGCGAAGCAGAGCACGGGCAAGGCGCTTCCCCCTGCGTGGGGAGTAAGGGGGGGAACAGACTTCCCCTCCCTCCTCCGGGCGCCATCCACAAGAATCCCACCGCCACTTTCGCCCGCGTCAGGGCAGAGACGGTCCCTCAGGCTAACTCCGGCCCTCAGGACACAGACAAAGGAAGATGGTGCGTGCCCAAACCGATGCTCACCACAATCGGCAGAGCCCCGGGCGCGGATGGGCCGCCACATCACCCAGGGGTCCCAAGCCCGCCGCCACGGCCGCAGCCAGATCCCGGCGCCGCCCAGGCCGCACTCACCCCCTCGCCACACGAGCCGCCAGCAACGGCTGCGAGTCGACGGCCGGAGGCGGGGCACGGGCAGCGCAGTGCGCAGGCGCGGCGGCCAGCCCCGCCCGACGCCTCGCCTCCGCCCGGCAGCCGCCCCCCGGCCGCCTGGGTCGTCTGGCGGCGCGGAGAGTCCTTCATCGCAAGCGCCGTCTGCGTTTGCGTGCCCGAGTCCGGTGACCGGGCTCAGCGTGCGGGTTGCCTCTACCCCTTCGCCTCTGAACCCGCCGGCTTGGTAAGCTGGGTAGAAGCCTCAGGCGTTTCGAGGGAACTGACCACGGAGACCTGGTAAGGACTCCTCCCTCAGCGGGGAAAGGCGGGCGGCACGCAGGGCCTATGGCGACAGCCCAGAGGCAACAGGGCACGCTGCGGGGGTTCCATGTGGGGGGATTTGTATCGTCATCAGTATTCGGAGATGAGGGGGGATGAGTGACAGTAGGAGACACAGCTGTAAGACACCAACGAGCCCTATAAAATACAGGAACTTAGGTGAAATACAATAGGGCGAGCAGTCTGTCACTTCGTTTCATCACTTTGAAGAAATGCCTTTGATTGCCTTAAAGCAGCTGTTCCCTCAAACTGGCTGTTGTTCCTCAAACCACTTCAGAGCAAGTCCCTTTCTACCTTCCCTTAACCACAATCTTGATTGAGAACGAGTAGCATTGGGATGGGAGGGGGGAGCGACTAACAAAAGTAATCATCCAATCGTTGATAATTTTGTTAATGAGAAGTGGTTCACGTTCTTGTTGGGTTGGTTAATTCCCTGTACTTGTCACCATTGGTTTTATCTACTGCATTAATCCACCCACCGCTCTTCTCTGATCTTAGGTTTCCACATCCCTCCAAATTTAAATTGGGAAACAAACTACCCTTTCTCCATCTGAGAGCAAAGCAAGTGCTATGAAAACCAAAGGGAATGCCTACACTGAAATTACCTGCAATCATCTGAAAAATACCAAAGATAACTCTTGATACACTTCGAAATACTCTTACTCTGAAAAACTTGCAATATTGGCAGAGGCTTTTTTATTCTATTAACTGGAAAAAAAAAAAGAAGAGCTGAAACTCAAGTCTTGTGCCTGTTCCCAACTTCTCGGTTGTTTTCCAGATCTGAAAATAGAAATCTACTTACCTAGACTACAGAGTATGGCTCAACAAAACATACTTTTGTGCAAATACCAAAATTCAGAAATAAAAGTGAAATACATCAGGCAAGAACAGAACTGCAATAACAAAACCAAGGTAAATGTACATCACATCCTTGGTGTGAAATATAGCTATCAGCAGAAATTAACTCGTAATATGGAAAAACGCAAATCTTTTTCCCAGGGCATACAGTAATTCCTCTATTTAAATACTTAGTGAGGAAATTTCAACACTGAAAAAAGAGAAAAGTCAGTATTAAGATTTCAGATCTATTTTGATCTAACAAGAGGTAAAAAAGACATGTATTTTAATTTACATTATTACTTCACTGGGTGCATTCTCAGGCTGAAAATCATCAGAATGTACCTGGCAGTTCACAGGGAAAGAAATTTAATGGCTGTACTTTAAACAAAACTTTAGAGCATAGTAATCGGATCTGGTCGTAAAGGGTCTAAGTAGATAATTTGCATGTAGATAAATGTCTTAATCCATACTTCTTTTTTTCTGTTTTTTAAACACCTATGATATGTGTATCAATTACTTATCCTCCTGGAAAAAAATACATTAATCTACTCTGTAGATAGGCATAAAGATATTTGCTTCTTTCTCCCATTAAAAATCTCTCCAAACTTTTTGATTATTTACTTACATGAAGAAGTTGAAAAAGACTAGAGACCAGCATGAACTGGTAATTTCTTGTGCATGTTATATAGAGTTTATGTTGTTGAATATGTACACAATGCATAGCAGTAAATCAGAGACAAAACAAATTTCCTTGTAGGATGAGATTTTAAAATCTTAAGAAGCATGTATACAAGATTATGGTAGGCTTTGCTCCTTTTAAGGAATATACACAATTTGGTACTTGTGTGCATGTAATGAAAGTAGACAGAAGTCACTTCTTGACTTCTTTATTTGATTTTAACAGATACAACATATTTATTAAAATGGAATAGGGAAAATAATTTGATGGGGTTTTAATACTCTTCTTTCACTTGCAATACAAATTAGATTGCTAGTTTCTGCAATTTCATCCCAAACATTCTATTTACAGAGGCAGCCTGTGTTTAAAGTGACAGTTATGAAATAATCATTATCTTTGTTATTGAAACACCTGCCAATAAACTCATGCAGAGAGTTATGATTGCATCACTGTTCCAGTGATCTGGTATGACCAGATTTACAACCTGACTCATCTACATGTGCTTTTATCATCGTCTTGCCTTCTGCAGTTGTCATTTCTTGATTTGATACTTGTAAAACAGCTATCCAGTAGATTTTACGTCCTACTTTTCTCCATTACTTTATGTTAAGTAAAGAAAAAGAAAAATATTTTCCAAATATTTTTAATCCTCCATGGAAAGGTCACACAATGTATTTTATTTCAACAGTATAAAAAAAGTTTTCTATTGTTAAAAAATTTGGTAGTAGTAAAAGAAACTCCATTTGTCACATTTACACTCTACAATTTGTAGATACCTTTAGCATAGCACGAATACAGGCCACACAATTGATAACTGCAGCAGGAGATACAACTTTCTCAGAATTTCTTTCTGAGGATTTGTTCTTCCAGAGATTCAGTGCAGACATCTGAACTTATATTCATAGTTCATTTTATCTGAGCTAATGATTCTGTTATTATATTAGTCAATCAGTGAAGCCGTTCTAATTTAGCCTGTAGTGATTTAAAATTCCCAACAGTAGTCTGCACCATTAGCGTCGGGCTCATAGACTGAAGTTCAACCAGGTAGCAACTAACAGCATCCAAGCAAACATTTGTGAATCGTCGCCTGTAAAGAAAACATAGAATAATGAGGTCCTTTTTGTTTCTGTATATTAGAATTCATTTGAAAGAGAAAGTGAGCATTCTTTGAGTTTTAATGGAGTAACGTATCAGCAAGACATGTCAGCTATTTTTCTAATAACTATTTATTAGAAAAATTGATTTTTTTGAAATCTAATCTTGTGACTGAGGCATAATGGGAAAACAAATGAATCATTATTATTTATCTGATATTAAATATAAACAATAAAACATGATACAGTTAATGGCAATGTGAAATATTTAATATTTAGATATTACTTTAGATATGAATACAATCAATGTATAAGTTATTAATTTAGATAGTAATTTAAATATCTAAAATTAGTATCAAATCACAACAATTCAGGTATTAATATCTAAGTAGGTATTGGAATTAGACAACATTCACTATAGTTCTAATAAGTTAGAGTATTTAAATCAGCTGACCATAGAAGACCAAAAATGTGAGAAAAAATAGATGTAAACTCTGTATGTGAACCGGGGATATTTACATGTATATTTTCAAGAGAATCAGAAAAAATTATGGTTAGAAGAGTTACCAAGACTTTGCCTAGTTCTGCTCATTGTTTCTGAGACAAGATAGTTCTGACTGAAGTTTGTATAGTCTATTCACAAAAGTTGCCAAAGCTAGAGACTCCATAATATGCAGGCAACTTGTTCCAGTATATAGCTATTCTTTTAACTAGAAACTTTTTCTAATATAAAACCTAAATTCTTTCCTGTTGCAGACTAAGCTGAATTTTAGTTTGGGAGAGTGATTCATTGCCAACCTCTTAAAAACAATTTGGGAAGATCTATCCCCGTTTTAGTCTTCTCTTTTCCAGAATACAAAGACTCAGTGCTTCCAGCCCTTCTTCATTAAACAGTTCACCGCTTCATTCACAAAACACCCGATTCTCATTTTTCTCCACTTTTCCCAGATTCCCTCAAATTTGTCTGTACTACTCCTTAAATTATGTTGCCAAAATTTACAAAATAATCCTCTCGGTTCCTCATGAATCTTCAGTGAAGTGGAGAAAATTATCTTTACTGAAGTAGTTTATACGGAGGACCCTACAAGTTTCTACCAACTGGTTTTGAATGAAGAGTCTCAGTAATCACTGCTAGGAAAGAAATACTAAATTCACCCACAAGAGAAGAAAAGCTTTGGGGATTGCTGAAGTGCAGTCCTGTAGGATATTTTACATCTTTTACTATTTATTAGGATACAGTTGCCTTTCTTACCTCAGAAGTACTCTGCTTGGATCATGTACATATCCTGATAATAACACATGAATACACTCTAAAAGGTGTAAAGGCTTTTTCATTCTATTCCAATATGGGTCCTAAAAAAAGATTCCAAAATATTAAGGAGACAAATATTAAGGAGACAAGAAGAAAAAAAAAAGAGAGTGTGTGTGTGTACATGCAGATTGCCAGCTGTGGTAATTATTTATTCATTGTAACAAAAATGTAAGAGAAATGGGAATTCTGTCTTAATCTATATTAAGTCTATATTTAAGTACTACTTTGACTTTTGAGTACTAAAACATACATAACGCCTGATAGGCTGTAAAGTAACTGATTTTAGGAAGTTCTGAATTCCTTACACTGTAAGCAATCTGGGTAAAAATAAGCAAGTCAATTCTCTTTGTTTTAATTCTGTTTAAGCCTGTTGTACAACCCAAAAGTTAAAAATACGAATTCTTATTTTTTATGTTTATCGCATCAACAGATTAGACAAGAAACGGTAATATAGCGAATTTTAATCATTAAAAGGAAATAAATAAAATTAATATATTCAAGATATGCTACTCCTTCTGCAGCATAACAATTCTAATCCTATTTAATCCTGAATCAGCTTTAGGTGAAGTAAAAGGATTAACAATTTTCCTCATTCTTTAGGACTGAAGTGAACAAAATCAACAGGGGAAAAACGAGCAGCATTAAGAGCCTCTGAGTAATAAAAAAGAACAAAAGCTATGAAGTTGATATTTTGATATATCACACCTTACATTATTTTATGTTTCCCGCTAAAGACAGACCTTGATGGTAATTGAAAACAAAATTTTTATTTTGTGGCTATTTTGCTTACCCGTGCTTTAAACAACTGGTCATATACTTCAAGCAGCCTTGGCAATGGCACTCCAATTTCTTGCATGGTATATGTTACAAAACCTACATCCCAGTTCAAAGTGCAGACTTGTTGCTCTAGAAACTGCACTAAAAAATCTGGAGAACAAAAATAATGCAATGTTTAGATTCCAACTTGTTAATGGGAGTCTAGCAAAGAAAGTCATTTGAAAGTGATTTAGTCCAAGTTTAATATTCTGTCTTCCACACAGTTGGTACCTTTCTCCTCTGAAACAATGAAAGTTTCCCCCATTCTGCACTGAGGGAAGGATATAAAATGTAACTACCTCCAAAGATAGTAGTAAGCTATCAGCAATGCATGACAGGGATTACTTATACTGAGCACTTTATTACAGTTCTACCATGGAACTATGCTATTAGAAAAGTTCATTAACTTTTTGTTTCAGCACAAAAGAACATACTATCATTTCATTTGCTAGAACAGCCAGCAACACTACTGCATCTTTTATCATGTTTTAAGTGTCAGTAACAATTAACAATATATTGTTCAGCACTAACTGTTCTTTTTACAATATTTTAGTATTAGGTTTTTATATAATACCAAGTTGTCAAAATGTGAGCATCTCAAAAGCAGAAAGAAGCTCCAAAAAGGATCCAGAAATCTCCTGAATTCTGTTTTTAGAATCTGCCCCTGCAGTAGCAGTAGATACTTCAAAAGACAGCAGATAAATGTGGTTGCCTAAAATCAAATTATATGTATAAATACACATTTTTACTTTGTACTTTGATACAAATAAACTTTATTACTTTCTAAAATGGGATCTGCACAGCCATCCAAAAATAACTGTTGCTGCCTTCTATGCTTCATTTACTTCCCATCCAGGGTGAAAAACTGTAAATTCTGGTTAAATCCCTAGATAAATTCTAGGAAAAACTGCACTGTAAAAACTGTAATTGTTTTGTAAACATACAATTATACTGTGTTTACAAAATTAGAGGCCAACAGGAATTCTATTTCTACTTTTTGTCTAACTTCCCTCTCCTCAATCCCTTGTCAAAGTCACTGTAATAATGAGCAAGTATCACAGTGCTTTTGTTCTTACTTTCCTGGACAAAACTGAAAAGTACTACCCAGCGACTATAAAGATCAACACCATCACTACTGACAATTGAAATAATTTGTTGCTTCAGCTACAGCGAAAAAGTTAACAAATAACTACAGTAATTATGTATCACAAAATTATCAATATTATTTCCTTTTAGATATTAAAAAAAGAGACATTTCTTAGGTTAAAACTTTTTTAAGAGGCTAAAAAGAAAGCTGAGACCCATTCATGTAATGTGTATGTTTATTTACTATGCAGGCTAAACAACTTGCCTAAAGGAAAGTAACGAGGTGTGCCAGCATATATC
The DNA here is from genome assembly GCF_964195595.1 of Calonectris borealis. Lineage (NCBI taxonomy): Eukaryota > Metazoa > Chordata > Aves > Procellariiformes > Procellariidae > Calonectris > Calonectris borealis. The sequence continues at coordinate 73,056,662 of NC_134352.1, read as the reverse complement.
TTTCCAAGCAATACCATCTTCAGACTAAGTGCTTGCATTCTGTCAGCGGGGCTCAGAGACACACTATCGCTCAACTCTGGAAGTGAAAAGAAATCACTTAGAGAGAACTTCAGAAAAAAAGTTCCACATTTATACACAACTACACTGAGGTACTTAAATTCACTGCTAACACATCGAAATCTTATGCTATTGTCAGTGCAAAATCAGCACGTGGAAGTGAAAATACAACTTCTTCTGATGTGTATGCATATATATTCCCAGATTTTGTTTCCTTGAAGTTCCATGCAAATCTACTTAAAAAAACCCAAACAAACCAAAAAAAGCCCAAAACCCCACCACCAAAGCAACAATAAAAAACCCACAAGAAAAACACTACCACATAGCTTTTCCCTCAAATCACTGTCAATGTTGTTCACATAAAGGCAACCTCAAGCACAAAATCCAACGGAAAAAAAAAAAAACAGGAAGAGAGAGTGAATTACCAACTCATGGTAAAGGGTGAGGCAGATTATCACAGCTGAGTGGCTAGGCGTGCAGAGCTGTGCCCACTACGCTGCTTCTCTATAAATGGACAAAACCCTTACACTTACACTCCTGTCAACATTATAAAAATGCTGAACTCCCTGAAGATTCTTTAATCTTCATCACGATAAATTTTAACATTTTAATTATAATTTCCTAATAGTGAAACCTTCAGACAAAATTTCACATGTATTCTGAAGTCCATATATAATGGCATCTAAGAACAAGAAGGGATGAAATGACTTCTTAAACGTTATCTGGAATGTGATTATTCAAGCCATACGTGCAATATGCTCCAACAGGTATGTAAAAATACTACTTTTCTGTCCTTTAGGCACACAAGCCAAAGATAATAACATTAACGAATTACTAGTTAACTACGCTTACCAACTACATTACAGAATAGTCCAGAAAAGATGCATCTCACTTGAACAGCGTATCAGTAGCAGCACATGGTCTTAAAAGCTTTGATTGTACCATTTTCCTATAGTTCTGGCTTGTACCACTTCTAGTCCATTAAGACCTACCTTTCTCAATGATTTCTTGCCAGAGAGTTTGCACCAAGATAGGATCAGAATGACCCGCACAGTGTATAATTGCAAGCTTGCACTCTGAGAGTTTAAAAGGGTCAGCAAATTCTCCATACAGCTGAAAGAAAAATTACCAGGCTTTACATTTCAAGCAGGATAAAAAGGAAATTCTTTATTTTGTATGGTAGACATCAGACTAGTAAAGGTGCGACTCAAGTAACTGTTGTCAAACACCAAGGATTTTTTTTTTTTTACTACATTTAGTTTCACTTCTTAACTACAATCCCCAATTTTTTATGAAGTTACAATTAATACTGTTAATTTTCTAACAATTTTCCCAGTAAATGAAGAAATGTAAGAGACTTAATAAAGAAGATAAACACATGGAAGAAATTAAGTTACTAAAGACTGAAGGAATATCAAAGTACAGAAGAAGATAGTCAAGGGTAACAGACATTCAGAGACCAAACTGTCTCTCTATTACTTTTCCTAGTCAGCATAGGATCAGTCTTTGCAAAGCATTTCTTCCCCCCAAATGTGATAAACTGACTTTTAATACAGAGAAATTTTTATCACCTTGGTTATATCCATCAGCTCAGCATCAAGCTGGGAGATTGCGTCTTGCACTGAAGAATGATGGGAATATTGCCGTTGTAATGTTTCTTGTATTTGAAGCTGGATCCTCGCAACCTTGTTTAAAAAGAAAAAATAAAATATTTCAAGATTGGAGAAATTTAATCAAAGCTTAAGAGTACACCCAGAATTAACTTTAACCTATTTAAATGTAGAAGTGTTACTGTCTTACATCTCAGAGTCTCCTATCAACTGCATAATTTTGCCATGTTGGGAAGAAAGCACAGAAAACTCTTTCTACAGAATTGGTAATAAAAATGTGCAACGAGACAAAGTGAAATAATGCCTTTACAGTATAGCTTAGATTAGTGTTTTTTCTTACTTCCATTTTCTCTTCTAGTTCATGTAGGAATTCACCATCTGCAGCTATGGAGGATATGGCAGTGGAACTTTTGGCACTCAAAATGGCACGTGCAATGTATTCAAGACGCTGCTGAAGAGAAATTTCTGTGCTGCAAAACAAATATGCAAAATAAAATTGGTACATAATATAATTATTTGAGGGTTAGTTATATTCTCTTTAGACTCTGGGAATTAGCATGTGTCTTCTCCCGATTTCACTAAATCGTGCAGGATGTTATCCAACCATGTAACCCCATCTTTGTTTCAGGCTCAGTTCTAGTGTACTTCTCAATCCACTGCTCCACAGTTATACTATCACATTATAAAATTCTGTGTAAGAAACGACTACTTAATACACAGTACTTACAACAGGAAATACATTGCAAGCTAATGTATGATACATAAAATAAACATATAATTTCTTTCCAATAATGGCCTGGATTAAAAGCTAATATATTCCATTCATTTGAAAATTTTTTAGCAAACATCCTTGGGCATTGGTCTTTTCTTGTCCTTGTCCTTTCCTTAAAATACCTACACAAAAGGTTTTGATTTTAGTTTGTTTGGTTTTTCCCTGATTACCTCAATATGTGCAATAGATCACACACAATCCATACCTATGCAGGTCAGCCAACTTAGCCAAGACTCTGGCTGCATTACTAAAATTTCTGTTCTTTTCAAAGTATCTCCACAGTAAATCCATATAACGGACTTTGTTTTGGTCAATCTTGGTCATCCGCACAAGGTAGGGTTCCAAAAAGGGGGCAGTAACCTGCAAAAGTCATAAAGATAACTTTTATATTCTTGCTCTCTCCCCTTTTTTAAAGCATCAGCTTTATTACAGTTAACTCTTCCAGTTCAGTGGAACCCTCCAACAAATTATTTCGTTGTATAGAGATGAGCTCACCTGTAACAGTTTGTCTGCCAAATCAACTTGTATCAACCAGTTGTAAAGTGCAATACTGAAGAGTTCATCTGTTGAACGCTGAGCCAGCTTTAGCATTTGTTCAAACTAAGGGAAGAAAAGGCCAAAGCTGTTATTCCAGAAGTGGTTACATTACATCAAGCACTGAATACGTATGCGACAATACTTCAGTTCATGTTATTTGCATGTCATCATTTATATGAACACTCTGTACATAAAAAAGCCAATTCATGACAAATCTTGACTTTTATCTATTTTGCTAAACTATTCTGTAATTTTAAAAAAATAATAAATTCTACACCCCTTCATATCACACTACTTTCTGGGCTGCAGTCATGATTTTTTGTGAGTTTCTTACATGGTGCCCTGCTTCTTCATTGCTTAGCATGTTGGGGTCAGATGACAGTACTGGAGGACCTGGCTTTTTGGGTACACTGGGAGACTGAGGAGCAGCTTTACTTTGATTCACTAACTCTTGAAGGGTGTCAGTGATACACTTGTAGCTGTTCAATCTGTAAATAGAGCAAAAGAAAATAAAAGCCTCACAATTTTCATTGCAACTATCTATGAAATACTGTTCTCAAATGTTGTTATTGTATGCCTTTGTAAACACAATTACTAAAATTTAGAAGAGGTCACAGATTATTGTCAGGTAGTTGCCACAATCTAGTTTGTTTTCAATCATCTTTCTAACAAGTACTTCTGTAATGTTCAGATCACAATGTTTTCTGCATCTATCAGTTTACCCTCTGCTCCAGATTAAGCTGGTGCCATATTAATGGTAATCAAGTACAGCATACTGGGCAAAAACATCTAAATTGTGTCTCTTACTACAAAATGCTTGTTTGTCATTACCCTGCATATCGTCCCCGAGAGTTACTTTTCCAGTCACTTGAAATAAAGCACCCCAGGTAATGGTAATAAGGTATTCTGAAAACTTGCCTCTCTTGAAAAGCTTGGAGTCCAACAACATCCTCTTCTGGTTCTCCATTTTTATAGAAATGAAGACCAAGACCTTGGGGATCTTTTTTCTCAGCAGCTGTAAGAGAGAGTTCTACTACTCCCTCATAGAAACGCACTAGGAAAAAACCAAAAGATATCACCGTTCATTATTGTATTAAATCTATGACAAAATGGTAAGTGACATCAAACACTTTCCATTTTAGCAAGCAAGAAAAAATAAACCTTAGTCACTCTGGTGTGTATTGTATAAAGGTTTATGCCCGTACCTAACCTGTGGGATTATAAACAAGTCTGAAGTTACATATTTGTACAAAGGTTGAAATCTTCACTATTACAACAGTTATATCTACATTTAAATTATGTACTAGCTTCTACTGCACGAAACAGGATTCATAACCATCTTTCAGACAGCATATTTGGTACAAAACCTTACCTGCAAAAGTACAGTCATTTACCCTCTGCTTACATACAGCCCAACAATTTTCCTAAAAACATTTTTACCACATAAATGAAACAAGTGGACATTGCAATGTGAAATAAGTGGATGGGAATATTTTTATACAGAAGTGGGTTTTTTGATTGGTTGGTGAAATCTAGAAAGGCTTTAAACAAGAACAGGTTGATGGTTGGTGAAATTTAGAAAGGCTTTCAAAAAGAACAGGTTGACCTATATTAATTGTAAGAGCTATTAAACTGTTTATGGTAAAACGCTGTAAAACGAGTTGAAAGTTAGTAAACAAAACAAACAAAAAAGAAGATGGCACAAAAGGATACCAGAGATATTTACCAGAACATGATCAGTGATTGCCTCTTACCTTGCCTATATTGCGCACAGACATTAGCAAGATCTACTTGATTGCTGATCTTCTGGTACTCTTTCAGTGACTCTCTTAGCATCTTTTCTTTTTCCAGTTTGCTTTGAGCCTGTCGAGACCGCTGAAGCAGTTCATTTGCCTGAAGACAAATGATGGGAAAATGGAAATTATTCACACAAACACATCATGAACAGATCATGGATATTGTTGTAAGTTAATGTGTCATTATTCCAAACTTCAAAGCTGAAACAGTAGAAACATCATCCTCTCAAAAGCACTCTCTCGTCACTTGGTAACACTAAGTTTCTAGCAGAAAGACCGTACAACAGCAATAGAGAGAAGGGCTTAAGACTTAACCAACTGATTCCCTGTTCTCCCCTCACTAGTTACTTTTTTCACATTTATTTGAAGAGCTTCGAAGAGTGAAGTTCTTAAACATAATTACCTTTCCACAAATTCCATGAACGTAGGCAACAGACAGAAAACAAGAAACTATGCTGAGGAAAGACTGGAGTAAGAACACCTTTTATCAACATCAAGAAGACAATTTTATTAGACATCACATTGGAGGTAGAGACCCTATGAACACTACAAATAACTGCAAATGCTTCAAATCAGAGCTCGCATAATTTTCAGCGTTAACCAACTACAAGACACAAATATGCACATGACCTACCTTCATTAGTTGTTGTGCTCCTGAAACTAAATGAGCATAAAGTTGGGCAGCCTGTAAATCATTATCTCATTTGAACACGTTCTAAAGTTGTGCTGTAAAATCTGGAAGCGCGCTTACCTTGGAACACACAGCATCATCAGTGCTATAAAGAAGAGGACAGATATCTTGCAAATGGGCAATGATGCCATCCACAGCAGCATTATCTCTGATATAACAGTTTATGAGAGAAGCAATGAGTGCTCCAGTCAACTCTCTGTCTCTAATTACCAAGTCTTTGAAAGCAGTAATCTTCAGATGTTCTTGAAGTTCCTGAAGATAGACAAAATTTCATTAGTTTACCAAAGTTTTTACTTTATTCTGTTTAGAAACTTTACAATATTACAGCAACAAAATTAACTGTTTCCAGTAAATAAAAACATACAAAACTCCAATGACTGAAGTGCACAGCATAGAAATACATTATTTAAAATATACATTATATAGCAAAATGGAAATAATAAAAGAAGCCCTATCAATGAAGGCACTAGACTCTTGGATGCCAAAGAACAGTGAGAACTCCTCTGAGCAGACTTCCTCTGCCATCTTCACCATGCGTCACTTTTGTTTCACATCTCTGTGAGTACGAATGGAATTAGCAGTTCCCCTTACTTCACACGGCACTGTCAGAATGCACACTCTGTGAGTATGTCACAGTTTTTAATAATGGGCACCATCTGTGTACTGTCATAGATGAAAAAAATGACATGCATAAAAAGGAGGAATTTTAAAAGTTTGAGGTCTATACTCTTTATGCTTTTTTGTATTGAACTACATTGAAGTTATTAATTTTTTTTAATTACTAGGAATATTTGCTCACATAGAGTTGCCAGTAGTGTCAATGTAGTGTCTATGGATGATCACTAACAGCATGAAAATACTATTACAAAAACTTTAAAACTACTGAAGACAGAGCTAAAGGTTCTATTTGTTAATAATTAGATAACTCCTTGTCCAACACAAGAGAAAAGCTGCCTGTTAGAAATTGTGCTAACTCCCCAAAGCAGCTGTGTGAAGAGCTCTAGCTTCTGTGCATTTGTAAGGTTTAAAAATTGTTCCTTTTATCGATAAAGAATACAACTTCCCAAATAATCTGTTTTCCTATCAAGTGCTAGGACAGAATGCCTAGTATTCAAATTAATAGCATCTTCAAGGGCTGCATGCAAATTCAACATTAGCAAAGGGTACACAGCAGCAGCACTCATAGTTCTGTAAGTTTCCTTCTTTACAAACGAGAGGCTGAAAGAACTGGGGTTGCTTAGCCTGGAGAAGAGAAGGCTCAGGGAGCAGTGTGTGGGATCTTACTAAATATTTATGAGAAGGTGTAAAGAAGGCAGAGCCAGACTTTTCTCTGTGGTTCCCAGTGACAGGACACAATGCAATAGCCAAAAGGAAGCAAAGGAAATTACATCTGAACGTAAGAAAAAACTTTTTTACTCTAAAGGTGGTTGAACACTGGAACGGATTTGCCCAGAGAGGCTGTGGAGTCTCCATCTTTGGAAGTATTAAAAACCTTACTGGACACAGTCCTGGGCAACCTGCTCTAGTTGACCCCACTTTGAGCAAAGGGGGCACATAATCTCCAGAGGTCCCTTCCAACCTCAGCTGTTCAGTGATACATTCTGGACCCCTACTGACACAAAAGTGCAAGGGTTTGAGACTCTACAACCCTATTGCTCTCCACTAAGGCAAAGAATGAATTCCTCTCGGCTGGACAACATCGGTCTATTCTTTTCAGCACATTTTGCAGAATATGCTTAAGGTGAAAACACAGTAATTTATATGATTCGGATCATACCTTCTGAAGCTCCCCTACAACAACACTGAATTGGTGCTCACACAGCAACTTCCATAAAGCCAATGCCTGACAGGTTTTGCGAACAAGCTGCTGGATACCTTGAAGCGAGGTCTTCTCAGTTAGTTGTGCCTCAGCTGAAAAGGCAAAGAGATAATTAACTGTTCTACATGTTTCAAATTAGCATGTAAATTTTTGAGGTTTTACATAACAATCCCCTTAAATTTCTATTTTTTTTTCCTCTTCCATTCTTGATTAATGCTGTCTAGCTCTCTGTGGAGGAAAATGCCATGTTAACATTTCCCCAAAACAAATACCATCTGTTAACATTTATTTCAAACTATGCAACACAGGAGTACTTTCTAAAAAAGAAGTATGCCTTCGTGTGAGTGCACTGGATTTAGACATCAGTCTTAATTTTTTGCTTGTTTTTTTCATAAATAGTTATTATAAATATATTTATGATTAACATAAAAGAAATAAAAATAAATACATATTCCCTTTTTGTTTGATTACCCGTATTTGCTTTTAGAAAGAACAATTACAATTACAACTTTGGTCAACGCTGTCTACACTACCTTTAAAGGAACAATACCTACTCTGAAAAATAGTAACATTTAAATCTGGTAAGATGTATTATATTCACTGAAAGAATAATATGGACATGCTTATTACATGCGTGGAACATAATCACAACAATTTATGTCTTTACTTTTGAGTGCTTACAGTTCAGAAATGAAGCAGCAATAATTATATTGTGTCATTTAGCAATCCAAAAGAGTTTATGGGCTTTGGAATGCATAAAAAAGAAAAATAGAATTACTAAATGTCTACCGAATTCTACACAATGACTTTTAAAAAAAAATGTACATTCACACTATTGAAAGTGAGCAGTACAGAAAAGAAGTAGAAATTAAACCCCAGGATTATACCCACGTGGACCACAAGCATCTTCAATTCTGTATACACATCAGCAACACCTCCCAACTTGCCTGCAAGTGCTGAGCAAAAGCTACACCATAGGAGGACATGAGTTCAAATGGGCTGTGACAGGCCTCTTATTTCTAAACAAAGTTTTGTAGACATTTCAGTGACTGTAACTTTGGCAACTTGCATTACAGTATTCCTTTTTAATAGGACAACATAGTCACTTGTCTCACAAACGAATTGCTTAACAATTGCTATCCTGAAAATATAAATGGGTATTGTAATGAGGAGATGAAACAATCTTATGAAATATGGAGAACATTAGGAAGGAAAAAAAAAAGGAGACAGGCGAGTGTGCAAAGAAGCCTCTAGTTTTGTATTTCAAGATTGTCTGAATTGAAATTTAATTCTTTGCATGAGAGAGAGTTTAAAAGTGCTTTAAAGTTCATGCACTTTTATTTTAGCATAATAAATTGAGAGGTACAACTTGTGTTTTGCAGTGGCTCAAGACCACTAGATATTCTCCTTTGTGGACTGCTTTAATTAGTTACAATATTAAAGCTTTCAATATCAAACTGAAAGGTAACATCCGCAGCGTGTGACACACGAATTCTCTTGCCAGTCAGCCTAAAGGCTGGAATGTTTCTCTATCTAGATTTGAGTTGTCATTCTGGGTATATATTTCATCTCTACTACAGTTGTATGTAAATGATTTTCTCACATCAACGTCACTGCAGAAGCACTGCTCCTGATGGAACAATATGATACGGTATGGAAGCAAAAGCAAGGTGCTAGCAAAGTTAGTTTCCAAACTACAGTGCTTTTTCTGAAGAACTTATTACCGAGTATGGCATAATGATTAATGTCAAATTTGTATGGAAAAAAGTCATTTTTATTCAGAGGTTTTAACAAACAAGAAAAGTGAGAAAGATAACATCCAAAAGCACCATTCCCTGATACTTCCTATTCAAAAGTAATTACATACCATGATATTTCCTCTGGAGCTCTTGCTGGACTTGCTGAGAACTTCCACCATCAGGCCGCATGAAACCCAGGAGCCTCTGTTGCAGATTGGCTGGTGTGCTGAAACTGCAATTCCAAAATAAAAAGAAATGCTAATATGATTACAAATACTGAATCTTTTAAAGATGAAATCTAACAACTCATTTTTAGCACCTGAATAGTTGAAGCTGGAGACCATACATACACTTCAACTCAACACAGATACATATAGTATAGTTTTTCAAGTGCTGGACATTAAATATCACTAGTAAGTTTAACACAATGAATACCACCTTGGGTTTCCAAGGGCTCCTACTGTAGCAAACTGTGAATTTCTATCCAGAAATTCTTGTAAACCTTTTAGTTCTTGTAGTACACATTCCAGCACATGGGATGGAACACTGCTTTCTACCTGCAAAAGAAGGGAAGACTTCTTTACAGAAAGCTTAGTTTCCAAACTTTTTTCCAAAAATTTACAATTTTAAGCTAAAGTCACGAAAAAGACAAACACAAAGAAGGTAGCAAATAAAATAAATTAAAAAAACAGCAAATAAATAGCATAATAGTAATGCTATCGCTAGAACACAACATTATTATACCACAGTCGTTGAGGAGGGGGCACGCATGTGAAGAGGCAGTAGTCCTCTGAAGATATACAGTATTCAAGATGCTACTTTGCCCCTCTGATAACCCAATCAGCTGTGTTTTACTATTTCCAACTCTGAACTAAAACAATGATTGAGCATTGCTAAGACAGAGTATAACTGCAAAGGTCTTACAGCATCTCCCAGGTACCTTGTAACTTGAGGAAGAAAGCTCATGTAGCAGTTAATTTGCATTGCTGAAATTACTCAGTTCAGGATTCTATTAACATCCACAGTCAGAAAAGATTTTGTTATTTTGATCATGCACAAAAAGTGAGACACCAAGATGTTAGTCAGAAGGATGCTGGAAATTTTTTTATGTCCTTACATAAATGCAACATTTATCCTAACAGACTAAAGCATTTTATTTTTAGGCTTTGTCTGGAGGGGCTATGCAGAAATGAAGGAAGTGCAATCACTAAACACGGAGAAAACTGGCCATTGCCATTTAACAACAGAGATCAAATTACAGTTAGGTTTCTTAAAAAGTAACACTCAAAATAGTAGCTCAAAAAGATTTAAAACCTATAATTACTCCTCAGTTAAGAGTGCATCACTTAAGAAAACATTCAAATGACAAAGATGGTTTTTTTCCTTATCAGTTTATAATTGGGAACAGAAGTATAACAGGGCTTAAGGTATATACTATAAGAAACTTTTAAAAATACAAAATAATCTTTTACATACTGCAACAACTTCTCGATTGCCGCTTTTGAAAACTCTCTCCACAACTATACTGCCATCCCAAATATTTCTGCAACAAGAGTACCGTGTTAAAAGCCAAGTAATTTAAGCAAGTATTTTTGCAAGTCGTCTATATATAATTTCATAACAAAGAAATGGTAATGCTTTTTACTTCAAGATCCAAAATAAGGATTTAATTTGAATGAAAATTAAACATTCAAAAAAAGTTACCATTATACATTTCTGAATGGTACAGATATAGATAATTAACAAAATTTCAAATTTCAAAACTTTAATCAAATGAAGTTTGACGCTCTCAAATACTTTAAATATAGGCCAATATTATTCTCTGGAAATACAGTGTAAGCAAACAAGTGTCATAACAAAAATTTCTTTCCCAGCCAGCATGCAGAGAGGTGACCAACATATGAAGAGCTCTGTTCTTGCCTAGGGTCTTTAATAATACAGGACTCAACATCCATGTAACAGAATCCTCTTTAGTCTTGCGTCATTGCTCCGATTTGAGCATTCTGTTTAAAGCTCCTTAAGAGAAAAGACTTCAAGCCAGGACTTTGATCCTGTGAGTCCTTCTGCATTTCTGTTTCATCCTTTAGTACGAGTTTGAAACATACAGCTCATAGGTTTGAAAAATAAAACCGCATTTTTCAGAGTTGTGCATATACACTTGATTGCAGGATCAATGTCCAAGCAACTTTCTTGTGCTAGTCATTCACTGAATGTATGTTGTAGTTTAACCTCAGCCAGCAACTAAGCACTACACAGCTGCTCACTCATTCCCCCCCCGGTGGGAGAGACTCGGAAGGGTAAAAGTGAGAAAACTCGTGGGTGGAGATAAAGACAGTTCAATAGGTAAAGCAAAAGCCACACACACAAGCAAAGGAAAACAAGGAATTCATTCCCTACTTCCCATCGGCAGGCAGGTGTTCAGCCATCCCCAGGAAAGCAGGGCTCCATCACGCGTAATGGTTACTTGGGAAGACAAACGCCATCACTCCGAACGTCCCCCCCTTCCTTTTTCTTCCCCCAGCTTTATAAGCTGAGCACGACGTCATATGGTATGGAATATCCCTTTGGTCAGTTGGGGTCACCTGTCCTGGCTATGCTCCCTCCCAGCTTCTTGTGCACCCCCAGCCTACTCGCTGGTGGGGTGGGGTTGAGGAGCAGAAAAGGCCTTGACTCTGTGTAAGCACTGCTCAGCAGTAACGAAAACATCCCTGTGTTATCAACACTGTTTCCAGCACAAATCCAAAACATAGCCCCATGCTGGCTTCTGTGAAGAAAGTTAACTCTATCCCAGCCAAAACCAGCACAATGGATTATTATTAATAGAGCTGTAAAAAGAACGTATTATATCAACGGGTACTTCATAAACACAACATAGAAATGCACTTTACTAATTTCAAATTTAAATGCTATTAAGATGGAATTCACCACCTACAAGCATTAGGGAAAAAAAAACTATGAAACAAATTGAGTGACAGAATCTCTTTTTACACAAACACCTCACCCTATAATCCGAGCAAAGTATATGCAGATGCCATTGTGCCTTCCAGAAAATACTATCTCGGGACCCATCATTCCACTAATGGATGTACCGGGGTGAGAGATGGAATTCCCAGGAGGAAACATGGGCGTTGACATACTAGGAGGTTGTAAACCTAGGTTAAAAGTAGGTAAATATTACTCATTTGAATGCAAATAAAAAAGCCTAGTTGAAAAAAAATTTCTCCGGGAAAAGGAGGCATTACCTTGCCCAGGTGGTGTCAAAAAGCTAAGATTAGGATATGGACTATCAACAGCCAAAGGGGAACCTAAAAGGGAAAAGAAATAAAGGTAAGTTTGTTAAAAACAAACAAAACCCAAACCAAAATATAACCCATAAAATCCCTGTGCAAAAGCAGCAAAGTTGTTAAATGAAGTACTTTAAAGTTAGAACTATTCCAACAGCTTTTATTTCTAGTTGAATACCAAATTGCACTCATTTCTTATCAACTCAACACTCCACAAGTGAATCAAATGGATACGCTTCTTTCAAGAGCAGTTATTAAGCAATTTTTTCCAGCATTCACGTGTTATTTATTGTACACCATCTGTTCCCTGCATTGCATATAATACTGTCCACATACTTTTTCTTGTTCTTTACCTTCTGACTGCTCCCATTTTTATACGGGCACCTATTTTCAAAGCACTCACTTTCAGTCATTTAAATCTTTTCAAAAAACATCAATTTTACCTTCAAAGCATTCAAATCAAAGAAACTGGTATTATTACTATTCATTTTTACATAGGGCAGTTGGGCAAACACTACAGCAACACTGTTAACTTGGAACACTCACTTTGAGACTGTCCATGGCCTCAGATTCAGCTGTGAATATTCAACCCTTCTGCAAATTAAGTCTGAATACCCAAAACATGAGGAACATGTGTGGTCATCTACAAAAACGTCCATGTACCATCAGCATGTAGGATGATATATCACAGAAAGGGCAAGAAAACTGGCACTCTGAAAATTTGGCTTTTAGCAGAGAATCAGTCCTTCTTGCCTTACTCACTACAGTTCTCTCAACTTGGCAACACACAACAGCGCAAAGGATAACAAAGTCCTTCACTAAACAGTGCCAATGCATTCTCAGAGCACATTCTCCTGTACGCCAAGCAAAGCACACACTTGCAGAAGAGCAGCATGTGAATGCATGACTAGACTTTCAACAGTGAGAAGGAGAGGGAACTAAGTCAAAGGTGCCTGGCCTTTTAATGCTAACATTATTGTAATGTAGTTTCACATGCAAAATTTCACGGTGTTTTAATCAACTTCTGTCAGCACTGTCTGACCCACCACATGGGACATCCACAACACCAGAATCTTAATTTCACATGACAGTTCTCTACCCTTTGAGCAAACGGAGTACGTAGTGGCAGAAGAATGGTGCCATATTCCACCTGGATCTGTCACTGAAGCAAAATGGAAAGACATGCTTTGATACAAGGTTTCAAAGAGGCATATATGACAGCAAATGATAAACATAGCCAAACATTTAGACTTTCGAAAAATACATTTACTTCAAAAAGGAGTCACCTTATTGATTACAGAGCTTCCTGTCATTTCGCCCACACCTTACTTTCATTCTCAGTCTGCTGCTAGCACCTGTTCTCCCCATAGCTGCTGTCCTCCCTAACTCAGATTTAATTTTACACTCTTATGCCTTGCCTCAGCTCCTGCCCACATTGCTATTGTTCCACACCATCAGTCTTGGAAAGTGATGCCATCGATGCATTAAAAATAGCCATTCTTCTTAGTGTTTTAATACTAGTTAAGAATGCTGAAAAAGAGGGTCAACTGTTTTTCCAGAACTTCATCCCAGTTCAGCACATCTTTCTCCAATACTTATGAATTTGGATATATGTCAAAACCAGTACTGAAATGGAATTTCTTTGCATTCCAGGCAATCAAGTTTTTTCCCAAGTCTGACATGTAAAATTGAATGCCAAATGTCAGATAAGGGTAAAGGATCTTGGAAATTAACGAGTGCCTGATAAAAAAATAATGAATTTAATTCAGTAATTCAAATCAGAGTTCCAAATTCATCATTATGAATTTCTTTTTTAAAAACCCTTAAGATCTGGAATTGAATAAGACATGTTAAGGGACAACTTCCTGAAACAACTGAAATTTAAGTGAATCTGAGCAATACAGAAAGGCCTCCACTCCAACAAGCATCAAATTCTGAGGAGAAGGAATAGGCACTATTCTCATTTGTAAGTGGCACTGACGACCTAAGCAGAAACCAAACATTGAAGCTAGAGCTTTAACAGGGAGAAATCACTCCAAACGACCAACCCATTTCTTGATCAAAAGTTTTCTTCTCATAAGCAATATCTGCAGAGGTATGAAAATGACACTGTAAGAAGATACTCTGCTATAGCCACACAACAACCAACTAATCTTTGTAAAGTTCAAACTATCGTATTGATAGATTGTTCTCTGGCTGCTGAATTGCCTCTGGCAGCAACAAACGTGTATCTTCTTCATGTAATCTTAATAGATTATATGCAAATCCAGACATAGTTTAAGACCACATCACCCTCTCACTAAATCCAAAAATCACTCAAGAGAAATGGAAAAAACTCTGTAATTAATTAGCCAGTGAATGGAAAATCAAGGACTATTTCAGACAAAAAGAAGACAGGTACTTGTGAGAAGACAAAATACAACCAATTTAAGGAGAAGAAAAAAAAACTGTCCAAAACCATTAAATGCTTGCTACTTACCAGCAGGAACAGGAGAACCCAAAATAGGTCCAACATTGCTTGGAGGAGGCAGAGCTGACGGAAATCTCATTTGTGCTTCTCCACCATACCTAAAGTTCACATGCAAAGACAAAAATTCCTCACACTTCATACACAGTCCATTTAATTTTCACGTCTTTGAGAATTAACAGCAATTTTGGGGTTCTTTTAAAATGGGCAATAAAAAAACCAGCATAACTTTTCAGAAATATTTGTGACTGTATGATACTTTTGGGAGAGAAAAAGAAAACTAACTGAATACATGTTATATGAAAAACATTAACACATGCAATTGTAAAGGTAAGTTAGATGAACAACTAAGTATTTTTTTGTGGATGTTTTAAGTTCTGTGATGATATGATCAGGCTTTAAAGAGAAATTTACCAATTCTCAAAATCAAAGTTTATGCTTTAGTATCTTTTTAAGGTTTGCCTCTACAGGAGTGGAAAGAAGGACACAGTTGAGATGACCCATGCTTATCTTTCTATTGTCCACAAATAATTTCTATCTCTCTCTCCCCTATATTGCTACATGAGCACTTTGTTACTTCTTCCTTTGCTTACACTCATCTCTCCAAAGTTATCATCCACATTTCCTCTCAGATCTTGTAATGTAATTGTGTTTAACAAAGAGCAACTATTCACAGCCTGCTGAGAATAGCTGACTTGATCTAACACTTGCACAAGTTTTCGAAAAGAACAACCAAGCTTTTGGGAACATAACACTCGAACTCTAGCACAAACATACAGTCAAAGCTGCACGTTTTATCATCACTCTCAACAGCTGTATCTTACCAAAACCCTTTTCTCCTCCAGGCTACATGCCCTGTGAGGACAGCCAAGAGACCCACAATATACCAACTTGTTTAAGGCAGCTAATTAAAATATACAAATCTGCACCATACCAAGGATATGCAGTACTTAAGATACATAGATGACAAATTAATCCTCCAGAGTGGAAGCCCATACTTCCTCACTCAAGTTGTAGTGGAGAAAACCAACCCAACCAACCAAAAAAAACCAAAAAACAAACAAAAAAACCCCCAACATCTGTGACCAAGAGCCATCAGGCCCTGAACAGGTTTAAGTCCATTTGAATATAAATTTTCTTGGTGCAGTGGTGAACAGCATAAATAACTAAAATATGTTAAGAATAAAACCTAAAAACAAAACAAAAAACCCAAACCGAAAAACCTCACAAAAATTAAAAAATTTGTCTGTTCTTTTTGCAGCTGTCCGAGTTGGTCTCATTAAAGTTATTACTACACACTGCACTTCAATAAACCGGGATACTGTGAAGTATAGGTAAGTGCATTTCAAGCAGATTAAATTACATTTTCAATAGCCGCCTCTACATGTGGAATGCAAGGGGAGCTAACCAGAAATCACCATTAAGGAAGCTTCCTTTGTTGATGAGCCCTAAATTAGTGCAAAAGCATATTCCACCAGGTTTAATGGTCTATGCTCATTTTAAAAGAATGCTTGCCCAATGCAGCAGGTTAAAGAGCCTGTACAATTATTTAGTGGCTCTAGTGATCCTGAGCATAATATTCTGAATAAGCTACAGAATTGAAACTTACCTGAAAAAAGCTCGAGTAGCCCAGGCAGATACTTCTCTATCACATGCAGCATTAGAACAGGCCAAGATAAGGCAAGTGGCACAGGCCTGATCCTCCTAGGGCATATACTATTAGTGTGGCAGCTTATATCAAGTTGATAAGAAATGTATAGAAATTATATTGCACAATAACTAGACAGTAAATACTTTTTGCATCATTTTATTTAGAACACAGGGAAATCAGCTCTTCCTAATTATAGACAAGAAGTGAACCATAGTGAGGCATCCCACTGTAGCAGGTAAGTTTTTGTTACACACAGTTTTTGCAAACTCAGTACAATTACTGGTAGGAAACAATCTCCATGTCTGTCACCTAATTTTGACTAAGATTCATGCAATTTTTACAGAAACATAAATTAAAATTGTGTTTTAAGAAAAAGATCTATACAAATAATGGTTTGCATATTCTAATGACATGTTAAAATATCACTTAATATGTCATATCAAAGCACAAGAGAATAGATTACAGTGAACATTCACTATAGATACTAGTACTAGTATCAGTACTAGTCAAATTAAAAATGTAATCCATGACAGTTTCCTTCCTGCTTGTTTGTTATTTACCTTAAACAAAAAAATAGACCAATTATACACATTTCTACTGGCCTTCAAAACGTAAAAACCTCTTGTAGTGGTAGGAATTTAACTTTTTTAGAAAATCTTCCTCCCCTGCTCTTAGATGAATTCGTTTCCAAAACTAAGAACTGCATTATACTCCTGCATACAGACATATAAGAATTTCAGGGAAAGTGAACTACATTTACATTTTTAGATATCATAAAACGAGAAGTTATTTCTCATTATACAATTTTATGTAGACAACAGAGGAGGAAAAGCTAATACTTTAATCTATAAATGAAACGTTAACTAGAAGTTTAGAGCAACAACAAAAAGATGCTAAAGAAACTGATTAGATTTACATAAATACTGTAAATCTTCCATTTTTCATAACAGGTTAAAAGATCTTACCTGATGCAACTTGAAAAATCTTTCAATCTCTTCTCCATCTCCACCTATATTGCTAACAAGCAGATGCCGCAGCTGATCAACAGGTCTGAGTTTATGAAACATAAAGCTTCCCTGAAAGTAACCCAAAATAAGTTAGAATAAAGTTGTCTTTACTCTGGCCATTCCCCCTCCCCACAACACTTATCTTTAGCATTCTGAATTTTGCTTTGTTGCACTATTGGATCGAACTATAAAGTGAATGGTGCCTAAAGCCCAGTTCCCGTTCACATGCAGAAAATTCTCTAGTAAGTCTAGGAAAGGCAGGAAAAATACTGCAATGGCTATAAACTCTCCATAAACTGAGTTAATTTTGCTGTTCTTAGCCTAAAATGAAGCATACAATACAAACATATAGCAAGTATATACAGAAAAGAAAGGCTTTACGTATCTTGCAAATCCTCAAAACTGCCTGGAAAAAAAATGCTTGAAGAATTCAGGATCAAGGGCATGGTAAGACTCTACACTCCATCATCTTGCCTGCATCCATACTAACTACTGGAGAGGTCCAATTAGTGCCTTTAACAAAACAGCTGCCATTAAACAAATGCAGGTTGAGTTTACAGGTTGCAAGACATTAATGATTAAACTTCGTTTTTTAAATTGCCTATTGGTTAAGATATGAAGTGCCCTAAAATATTGCTAAATTTAATCAGAAAAGAGAAGTAGCAAAGTTAATTTCTTTTTTCTTTTTGTGGGTTTTGTTTTTTAAAACCCTTTCAAAAAATCCTTTTGGAACTTCTATGACAAAGAAGAAGTTATTTATTCAAATTTCAATTGCCAACAATATTTACTCAAACTATATTTTCTGGGCAGCCAGTGTCTTTGTTTCAATTTCATATAATCATGAGTATAACCAAGGTTAAAAGAACTTCTCCGATGATCTTTACCTACAAAGGTCTCTGGAGACCAACAAAAACTATTAATGCACTGTACAAGAGAATCTGACCCAATAGCTTCGGGTAAATTTAAAATAGGTACAGATGGTTTCAGCAATCTTCTTCCTTATTCCTTTTTATGTTCAGTATATAATCCTTAAAACATATCCAACGTGAAACATTTACAGGTTAGATCAGTCTTCCAACTTTATACTTACTCTTCTGATTTCCTGTATCAAGAAAAGTAATACTCACCTGGGCTGAAAGCAGAACAAACTTCTTAGGTGGCAGCATGTGTTGCTGCACAACAACAGGTGAATCAGTTATTGGAATAATGTCTTTATTTAGCGGTGTTACAATCTTCTGAACTTTAAATTCATCGATAGCAGAAAGAGCCCAGGAATGTCCATCAACACGGGTGGTCATCTGAACAACAGATAGATATTATCCAGAGTTTGGTAGCAGACATGGATTTTGTACGTCCACGGTGATATTTTACTATTTACCATTTAAAATTACACAGAATAGAATCTACTCTTGAAACAAGAAAACAAGCAAGTTCTTGTATTGTCTAACAGAAGGTTACCACCAAATTTATAGCTATATATATCGCTGCTTTTGGGAGACAGGGAATAATATATTGCTTCTTTTGGGGTAAAGGGATAGTGTTTTGTATTTAAATGAAAAAGAACTTGCAAAGTGCGATCCCTTAATGCTGCTACAATATAAATAGCAACAAGCTGCTAACCATATCAGAACTAAGTACCAAAGATATGATGAATTTAAATTATTTCTTAAAGAATCAAAAAATGCTGCAACTGAATCATAAAGGTTACAAGAGCTTCACAGTTCGTAGCACTACTTCAAATATAACTCAAGAAGAGACATATGGTAGTGAAGACATTCCAGAAAACTATGTATGCTAACAAGGAAGAAGTGCTGCTCAAAAACTGCAGTTTTGTTTGGGAAACCTAGCTGTCAGTTACTGTCAAATGCCTTGGAAAAAAGAGAGAGGTCAGCACTTGGGATATTTATGTGTAAGTTTTTGCAGGGAAGGGATCTGGAGTAATTATAAAGATTATAATTCATTAATTCTGCCTTTGTAAGTTATTAAAACAGCAGACAAATCAAAAGCTGGCTTCGAAACTTTTAACTTATACAGTCTCTCTATTCATTCCAACTCTGCCACTGCTCCTCCAATAATACTATTTTTGACATGTCACTCCTCTACTTCAGAAGACTTCAGACTTCCTTTAGAGCTGGAATACATGAAATGTTCTCCCTGAACTGACGCAACTAATGCCCTCCAAACCCCTCTTACAAACCCACTTATGTAACTATTAGGAAAAAGAAAATCAAAAAAAAGGTGAAATAATGAAGAGATTAATCATGTCTGAAATTTAATGAAGACGTTGCATATCAGTTTAAATAAACAAACTCTAGCATCTACATTTTAAACAATCTTAGCCAAATTTTATCCTGATCAACAAACACCACTATGGACCGTGCGTGGACAATGTCTTCCTGTGCTTGTCCACAATACGCAGCATGCTATAGACAACAATATTTTCAAATATGTTAATCAGAATTCAACTCTTAGAAGTCAAGGCAATTGCTTTTGATACAGAGCTTGCATCAAGCTAGAAAGTATGGCTGAACTAGGAATCCCTACTAAGAGATCAGTTCCCATTCACCGACAAAACTGCCTATTTTTTTTTTCTTTGAAGCATTTTGGTAAGTAGCTTTGTAAGTGTTTCCAAACTCCTCGTGGAAGTTTTCTGTGAACTACCCATCTCTTGCAGATAGTATTATTCAAGTATCTGTTACCAGAAAGGAAAAAATAATATCTAGATTCCATCAAAATTGTATAAAAGTTTGCTTTCGTACCTGTGTTTCCATCATTGGCTTTTGAAAAGGGAAAGAATCATGATTGATACACCACAGGATGTCATTATCCTCATTTTCTGAAGCTGCCATCAGCAGGACCCCTAGCAAGAACAGCGATATTAAGTTTGTATTAGAAGCAATAATCATGCATTAGACGCAAATTCATTAATTCGTTCCTTATTTAGCAAAAATCAATATTTAAGCCCTAATCATATAATTTGAACAGCAAATAATATCTCCTGAGTTTCTATGTCATAGGGTTCTTCAGAAGGTCACTTTTAACACTATTTGCCATCTACTCTAAAAGGTACAAACAAAAAATGAGCCTAAAATAGGTAGAACATGCCTCAAAAATTACATGTTTAAACTGATCACGGATGAAAAAACATCCGGAAGTGACTTCAAGGATAAAAATCAGTATGTATCACTAAAAGTGTCAGCAACATAGAGACATTTCCCCCGCCACATTTCTGCAGCACTTTTAAAAATTCAGCCTACAATCAGAAGTGACATAAAGCTGAACCATCTGGCAGTTTTTTGGTATCTTACATGGTATCAGTAGCTAAATGAGTTAAAAAATAAACCACAGTCAGCACACACTAAACTCGGCATAAGAGGCACTAAACAGGTAAGAAGCCTATTCTATCTCCTGCTTCCAAGAACTAATCACATGTGGCTAGAGACATGTAGGCGAATTTGAGCACGTTAAATCTATTTTATGGGGAGATTAGAAGAAAGAAAAGGTTGATCAACACATGAACAGAGTTCTCTACTCAAACACTGCACTCTGCAGAAAGAACTAAATTCTGAAAAATATGACTTCCAAAAACTCTCCCATTAACACACAGAAGCAATGCTTAGTTCTCAGTTATTCCCACTATTCAAACTCCCCAATGATAAAACAGCATGATAGTGACCATCACTTTAAAAAAAAAAAAAAAAAATCAGTCTCATCTGAGCTGTGTTCCACTGCTTACCTTTGCTATAAAGAGCTCTGTGAACCTTTGCAGGCTTCTCCACATTAGAAGAAGCTGAAAATCCAGGCGGCAAACGGACATGAACCAAGGTTAACATGGAGGGACGAGCTGTTGGATGCTTAAATTGTGAAGTACTAAAATACAGTCGGACACCTGAACAAAAGATAAAAAAAGGTCACAATTTTGCTAAACTGTGCAGATGACACTTACCAGTTTAAAATGGGGGAATTAGCATTGCTTTCTTACCTGCATGTGTAATTGCTAGTAGTTGGCAGTCTATGGATTCAGAATTTTCAATCACTGCTATTTGAACAATAGGCTTAAATACAGAACGATCTATTGTTCTAAAAAACAAAACAAAAAACCCCCATACACTCTCAATCCAAAGAAATAACCAAACAACATTCTTCAAAACTACAGCGTGAAACTATTGGCCTTAAAGGAAGCCTCTTACATTATAATTGTCATAAATATATACCTGGCAATGCTCCCAGCAGCAGAAACTATAGCATTTTGTGAAAGAGAAGTAATCCTGGTCATTCCTTGACCATCTTGTCCCAAATCGTAAACCTGCAATTCAATAATACAGCTTAGTGATTTATACAGTTGAATTAATTAATACAGCCTCACCTATCAAGCAGCAACTCAAACTCTATTTTCATCCTCATGTTTCCATATAATTGAGGGGAAGATCAAAAGGCTACTCTTTCCTCAGAAGAAAGTATTTTAGGTCTTCAGAACAAACTCTGTTACAAAAAGATAAACTGGAATAATATCCTGACATACCTAGAGAATTCCCAGATAATGAGGAAAACTTAAAAAGTTATATACACATTAGGAACGTAGGCAACAGTCATTAGAAGTCACATACTTGCAGCACTCCTTTTTCTGAGCGGGTGTGTAAGATGTTTCGAGAGTTGTCAATGGCGATTTGAACTACAGGATCTGGCAAGGGGGGGGGGGAAGGGAGAACCAGCAAATCAACACTGGATTAGGTGCAAACAAGTTTAAGGCATAATATCTATAAAATAATTAATCGTAAGTTAACAAAAACTGCAGGAGTCCCACACAGAACTCCTACCGGAAGTGATTTAAAACAGCGATCAATTTCACACAATTATTAGTAAACTAAAAAAAGAGCAAGAAATTGTACAATAAGTTCAAATTAATTTTCCACTAAACAGTGAAACAGGGTGAAATTATTTACTTAAAGATTTTAGTGTTTGCAGTGATCCCACTAAACACATATTAATTTTGTGCTACACAAGACTAACTTTAGTCATAAATGTCAAACTTTCCAGGCTTTGGTATCTATATCCTGAACTAGACACGCAAACAAGTGACCTGATTTTTATAATCATCAGTCACTGCAAGTTTCATTGACAATACCTAAATGCTCGGAATGAGGAAACTATTCAGTCTGACTTCTTGGTAGTATTATTTAAAAGGCTACATTAAATTATCGGGTTTAACATCAGTACTTACCATCCTCTGAGAATGTGAACTGTAGCAATGAAGGAATAAGGAAAGACAGCGCGCTCTTTGAGTGATTAATTTTTCGACAGCGCTGGCTAAACCAGCCTGCTTCAGCCTACAATTTAAAATAAATACAGCGTCAGAAAAAAAACCCAAACAAAAACCAGAAACTAGCACTTACATTTAAAAAGTCGTTAACAGGACAAGTATGAAAACAAGTAAAAATCTAACTACACACCATTGATTTAATTAAAAAAGTATATACTATTCAATTGAAAGAAATAGGCGATCATTAAAAGGAAAATTTTACATAAAAAAGGGTACAGGATGTCAGAATTTTAATTTTATTTTTGAAGTTGACCAAAGCTGCATTGCTATTCCTCATACAATTACTACTTCTTAGTGCAGCTACACTAAGACATCAGAGCTGTTGCGCAACCAACCCATGCAACATAATTACAGAAGAAAAAAGAATGGCAAACCTGACATGTTTTAGAACTCTTAGTGCCTAGATCCCACAATCATGAAACAATGAAAAATGCCTGCGTGTAAAACCTATAGTCACCTGGTATGCTACTTCATACAGGCAGCCATCTTTTCCAGCCAAAAAGATACGCCCGTTATCAGTGGATGTTATGGCCAGAATGTAAGTATTGTCAGTAGGCAGCGAATAGAGAGGGTCTGGTAGCAGCTGCATTCCACCAGACATACTGTCATTGAGCGATCCAGTACCTTAAATAAACACATAAATCCTCTTTAGTTTTTAAGTTGTTCTAATAAATATTAGAAGTCTGTGATAAGAAGCATTTCGGAAAACAGGAAAAATTACAGCAAGTTTCATAGTTACTAAACACATTCTGGACTAGCTATTCTCCACTCTGCGAACTGCAGAGTAACAAATCTTCTGTTTTTAAAAAAAGGTAAATTAAATTCCTTGTATAAGTTTCCAAGTAAGGAAATGCAATGTTTTCCATTTCTATACATTGTCATCTTCTCTAAACCATGACAAGTCTAAACCACAGATTTATATTTTTTTTCTCTTTCACATCAAGATAGTATAAAAAGAGAACAAAAGATTGTAATCCTCTCACTTTCTCCAAACAATTCTGTATTTTCTCTATTAGTATACATGGCACAAAAAAATGGTATCAGGTTCTCAGTTTCTGTGGCTGGAATACAAATGCCAATGAGGTTAATGAACTGTATTCACCAGTTCCAAGATTCATGCCCATCTCTTCTCTCCCTCTCTAACATGCTGTTTAATTAAAAGGAGCACCTGTTTCAAAAACTCTTTTCGTGTTAAACAGGTGAATAATACCACTTAATGCTCCTGTGGGAGTCCAGGATCCAGCAAGTGCACACCCCATAAAAATTATTTTCCCCTGTCTGTAACATGATTTAAAAATTAGCAACGTGCTTAGCACATGGTCTTGTTTTCCTTTTTTTTTTTTTTTAATTTTTTCAATGGCTACTCATAAAACAGCCATGTATACTTGTTAATGCATAACTGAGAATGAGGGGGGAAGAAATAATTACCTGCTTGTATATTAGCACAACTAAGCCCTAAAATCACAATATCCACGGGGGTAGCCAAAACAAGTAAGTGTCGTACATGAGGCTGGAAGATACCTAAAGATAAGAAAATAAAATTTTAGTTTGCAGCCAACCTGTCAGATCACAATAATGTATCCAATGTATCCATTGGAAAGACACATTGACTGATTAGAGGGAATAGTCATATTTAAGACCTAATGATCTGTGAAAGTTTAGAATTAGAAAGGAGTATCAGTCAGCAGTTCAGCTTCCAGTTCATGAAAGATAGGATCTTTAAAATGACATTTTTCTTATAAACGTGCTTCCTTTAAATTCAATCCTATTGACAATTCAACATTGACTTCAATGTTATCTAAGCAGTAGCTACCAAAAGAACTGGGAGGGCTAGAAACCAGGATCTCATGGAAGTGTAAATTTATAAACAGTACAAATGCTAGAGTACGATGTGGCAAAAAAATGCAAACTTATTAGTGTAAATGATTGTTAAACTATACATTATTTTTGGCTTGTAATTAATTTCATAATGTTTCTAAAAGCAAAACAAACCCATGCATCTTCCGTATACATACATACACGCACAAACCCCACAGATTTTCACATATGCATATATAAAAAAACACGTATAGAAGGTTCAGTAACTGCCTAATTCTAGTCACTGTCATGTATTCCTTACCTCCCTTTGGCTTTACAAGACCCACTGCAAGAATAGTTTCACTAAGACCATCAAAATAAGCCAGATCTCCCCTGTCAACAAATAAGAAAAAAAACCACCGCTGCAGAAAACTTGTCATGTTGTATCACATAATAACCAAGTAAATAAAATCAGACTCTGTATATTTAAAAATTATTAATACTTATTCTAACACTCTGAAGCCACCTACATCTTTTGCTTTGGGTGAAAGCAGGTCGAGCACAATGGAATGACAGAGAAGTTTCACAGCAAAACTATCTAGGCAATCATTTGAGCTGCCTGGAGTCCCTATAGCTGAGTTTCAAACCTAAAACCCAAATGCAGTATTCTATATTTTTGGATTTCATTAATTCATACAGTCTACTCTGAATTACATAATGCAGCATCTGCAATGCTGATTAACATCAAGAGGGAGGAGCTTATATGATTTTTTTGTTCCCCATGAAAACTACCTAAAGCAAGAATTCCCAATCTCCTCCCCAGCACCTTATGCTTAACACCATGCAGTGCTGTTTTATTTGGGGAATGTATTTAATACACTGTGACACAACGTAAATGTATAGATACAAGCTTTGTGAGCCACTATCTGAACTTTAATCTTCTTAGGAAATGCAACAATATATATAAAACAATTCTTACTAAAAGAATTCTTATTATATAGGCAAATAAAGAAGGAAACTTGCAAATTATAAACATATCACTGCCATTTGAAAACATAATGAAATTATCTGCAGTTTTATGCTAGGCAGGAGAGCTTCAATCACAATACTTCAAAGTACTAATGCTGCATTACCTACCCTTGTGGGAATGACTGGCCACTTACATGCATCAGAGTACTTACCAAGTCTACTTAGAAAAGTGAGGCAATTAGTATAATTTTTTTCTACTTTTTTGGCATAAGCAAAGCCTTAGCATAAATACAGCAATAACTTTAGGATATTAACTATGTCTAACCCTAAACAAATGCATTTTCCTTTCTTTCATCTCTACATGATTTGGCAGCAATATTACTAACTCTTAAAAATCCTTAAACACTTATTATTCAAAAGTTTTAGTAAAACCTGAAAGGAATCAAGGTAAGTTAAACTAAATAGCACACCTCTGTGCTACCAGTAAACAATCTCCCACTACTGCAATCGCTTAATTCCCATATAATACCAATAAAATATCATCAGGAACGTGTTCTGTACATACCCGTCTTCATAGTTCCACATAAAAATGTCACTGTCGATGGTGAGCCACGCTCTGCTGATTTCTGGAAATACTCCCATCATACAATTGCACTGCATATCTGAAGCACTGCTGATGTAAGGACTAAATGCATTTTGGCTAGCAAAGGCAAAATCCCCTTTGGGGCATTTAAAAAAAAATAATATTACTTTATATACAGTAGTACACAAACTATGTACCATAAACATTCAAAATTATTCATACAGAAACTAATTCCACCAGCAACTCTACACAAATGGACCTTGTTACCACTTGGAGCCTTATGAAGGGAACGTAAACAATATCAAAGTTCATTACTGGGAGTCTGACAGAAAGATCAAGGAAGAAGATTATGGAAGAAAAAAGTTCGTTTCTATTATGACTTACACAACCTAACACATAATTTTTCATAAGGATACGTCCAAACTGCTCCACTAGCTCTGGGGGAAGTGGGACTCTGCGGACGGAGCTGATCTCTGGAAGATTAGGTATTGACAGCAAACCTGGTCCTTGCAAAGGATAATCCATATCTGACATACCAGAAACAGTAGGGCTACCTGCAATTAAGAACAACAAAAAGATTAGACTTCTTATAAAGGATGAGAAATTTATAAAAAAAGGTTTATATTCTCTTTCTCTATCTTTACCTTGTTTCCTAATCTTTTCCTTTTTTCCTAATCCTTCCTAAAGATTGTTTCCTAATCTGTGAAATCTAAATTAGACTAATCGCATTTCCCATTTTACTTTAGATGAATAACATAGGCCTCCAGGCTATGCAGGAAAAAAATGCCTTGATACTGCAGAGACTTTAAGCATATAAATACCACTACTCACAAGATATGAGTGAACAAAGGTTTCTGGAGGAGCAGGAACATAATAAATCTAAACCTCAAATCATACATGAGCAAACAGATTTGCAAAGAAACTCTTACAATAACTCATTTGGTCCCCAGTCTACTCTTTACCCCATTTTTACTGTGATGCTCTTCAGCCCTTTTTCATCGTATGGCCAGACATTAAATATGGCACATGAACAAGCCAGGAGCGTATTCCTTCACCTAGAAAAGCTCATCTGTACTCCCAGTATCAAGTTAAAATACCCATTATTTTATGTGACGTGTATCCATGATGCTGCTAGGGCAGTTACACTTTGGCCATGCGCATCACATTGTATCGTAACAGAAAACAGATACTCTTTGCTTGTATCCTGACACCTGCTGGATATATATTAATTAGGTCATCTACAGCTCTAGAGTGCCTCTTCACAGCCCACTTTGCCAGACAGCAGGCACCAATGAAGTAGGAAATGCTGTCCTGGTGTTTTAAGGAGGACAAAACAGATGTTTGAGAAGAGGTACATAACTACATGTGACACACAGCTATAGACAAATGAAAGTAATTCAAAGCGGCTTAAGAGAGATTTTCAGGTCGCTTGTAACTTAGGGATGGTGCTGGGCACTTAGTGACTCTAAGACAATTCTGCAAGAGACTTCCCAGTAGACAGAATGGAAAACAAGTGCCATTTTCTTCACCCTCTGGAGCGAGATGGGGCCGAGAAGACAACCCAAGCCCACTCCTCTCTCAGTGCTCCCTCCGTCATGGAGACATCCCACCTCCACAACTTTCACCCACGCACCAAAGCGCCCGCTACACGCCCCCCTGCCCCAAGCCTGAGAAGCCGTCAGACCCAGCCTTGTTGCCGCCCCTGAGAAGGCAGGCCCAGCAGCCGCTGTCCCCGGGGCCTTGCCAGGGCGGTACCCGCCAAGGGGAGGCGGTCGTGCCCGGCTGGCCGCCCGCTGCGGGGCCCCACGCGTGGCCGGGCAGGCGGTGCCGGCCAAGGCCGCCCTGCAGTGGGTCGCGGTGCGCCGGGGGCACCGGGGCGGCTGAGGCGACGAGGGTCGGAGGCAGAGGGCCACCGAGTGCTCCTCACCAGGCGCCGGCACCGCCAGCAGCTCGGACAGGTCCGGGTAGCAGCGATCATCCTGGATCTGCCGGTCGATGATGCGGCCCGCGATCTCCAGCGCCTCCTGCGCGGTGGGCGCCGCGGGGCTCATGGCGGCGGGCATGGCGATGGCGGGGCCGGGGCCCGGGCCGGTAGGCGACTCCGCGCACGGCCAGAAGGCGCGAGCTCGCCACCCGCCTCTCCGCCACCCGCCAAATCCCGGCGGGCCTTGCGCGCGTGACGCAGTTCCGCCGCGCCGATTGCCGCTTCGGCTGGCGGGAAGAGGGGGGAAGGGCAGGGAAGCGGGGGGCGCCTGTGGGGAAGGGGCGCTCCGCGGGGAGGCGATCGGCAACGCCGCTTGGGGCTGGGGGCCCAGCGTTGCTGGAGAGGAGCTGCCGAAGCCGGGCAGGCTGGGACGGCCGCGTGGGGGCCGCGGTGCCTCCCCGAGGGGCCCTGTGGCCCGGCGGGCCGCCGCGCCATCACTGTGGGCCACCCGAGGGCCAGGC
The DNA here is from genome assembly GCF_964195595.1 of Calonectris borealis. NCBI lineage: Eukaryota > Metazoa > Chordata > Aves > Procellariiformes > Procellariidae > Calonectris > Calonectris borealis. The sequence continues at coordinate 73,028,118 of NC_134352.1, read as the reverse complement.
CTGGTCTGTTGTGACGGCCCTCGAAGGCACGGGACGGCCGAGGAGAGCAGCAGGAAGCGGTTGCTGTCAGCAGTGCGTGGCCCTGGGCGGTCCCCGCCTGCTTGTCTGCTCGGCGGTCACTGTCGCTCTTGGGGGCCCCCTGGGCAGCCCAACCAAAGATGTTCTGTACTGCGAGCCTGATGTGATACTGTGGCAAGCCTGTATACATCAGAGTTACACAAACATATGCAGGTTTATATGTGGAGTGATGTAAGCCAAAAACAGTGAGGGGACTCTCCTTCAAAGGCATGCACAGCCTCTGCTTGGAGCAAAGGTTTGGAAGCAGAGTAAGTCGCCTTTGCACTGTGCTGACCCGGTGTGGCTGCTGTTCTTCCGGAATTTGGGATGACACATCAACATGACTGTAGCAGATTGTTAACTCTCCAAGGTTGGGCCTCTGTTAAGTGATGTGTGTGCTCTGGACAGCGTAGGCATTCCCAAACTCTCCTAGGAATCATAGAATCATAGAATCATAGAGGTTGGAAAAGACCTCTAAGATCATCGTGTCCAACCGTCAACCCAACACCACCATGCCCACTACACCATGTCCCTAAGGGCCTCATCTACACGTCTTTCAAATACCTCCAGGGATGGTGACTCCACCACTTCCCTGGGCAGCCTGTTCCAAGGCCTGACCACTCTTTCAGGAAAGAAATTTCTCCTAATGTCCAATCTAAACCTCCCTTGGCGCAACTTGAGGCCATTTCCTCTTGTCCTATCGCTAGTTACTTGGGAGAAGAGACCAACACCCACCTCGCTACAACCTCCTTTCAGGTAGTTGTAGAGCGCGATGAGGTCTCCCCTCAGCCTCCTCTTCTCCAGGCTAAACAACCCCAGTTCCCTCAGCCGCTCCTCATAAGACTTGTGCTCCAGGCCCTTCACCAGCTTCGTCGCCCTCCTCTGGACACGCTCCAGCACCTCCACGTCCTTCTTGTAGTGAGGGGCCCAAAACTGAACACAGTATTCGAGGTGCAGCCTCACCAGTGCCGAGTACGGGGGCACGATCACCTCCCTGCTCCTGCTGGCCACACTATTTCTGATACAGGCCAGGATGCCGTTGGCCTTCTTGGCCACCTGAGCACACTGCCTCTTGGGGCAGTCTTGGGGCTGGGTGAAACTTGGATTTCAGGGAATGGGTCTGGTTTGTAAATCATGTTTGCAGCCCTGACTGCACTGACTCTGCTCCTGGATCAGTCCAGCATCCTTTCTGGAAAGCTTTGTGTATGGGAGAGGCACCTGGCACGAGAATGGAAATCTCCCCGGTTCTGCTTTCCAAATGGAGAACCTGAAGTTGAGCCCCAAACCCCAGAGGGTTTACATGGCAAACTGGGAAAATCTCCCTGTATCTTCTCAAGATTGAGAAGCTGGTGGCCAGTCACCAGTGGGGTTCCCCAGGGCTTGATTTTAGGGCCAGTGCTCTTTTTTATAAATGTTTTTATAAATGATCTGGACACAGGAATCGAATGTACATTAAATAGGTTTGCCGATGATACTAAACTAGGAGGAGCTGTGGACTCCCTTGAGGGCAGAGGGGCCACACAGGGAGGTCTGGATAGACTAGAGAGTTGGGCAATCACCAACCGTATGAAATTTAACAAGAGCAAGTGCTGAACTATCGGAGGGTGTCCAGACCAAGATGGTGAAAGGCCTTGAGGGCAAGACTTATGAGGAGCGGCTGAGGTCACTTGGCTTGTTCAGCTTGGAGAAGAGAAGGCGGAGGGGTGCCCTCACGGCAGTCTGCACCTTCCTCACGGGGGGCAGCGGAGGGGGAGCTGCTGATCTCTCTCTGGTGACCAGCGACAGGACACGAGGAAATGGAATGAAGCTGCGTCAGGGGAAGTTCAGGTTGGACGTTAGGAAAAGGTTCTTCACTGAGAGGGCGATCGGTCCCTGGAACAGGCTCCCCAGGAAGCAAGCTGAAGGTGCGTCTGGACGATGCCCTTAGTCATACGGTTTAGTTCTAGGGGTCCTGCGCGGAGCAGGGGCTTGGACTCGATGATCCTGATGGGTCCTTTCCAACTCGAGATGCTCTGTGATTCTATGGGGAGTTAGTCGGGACGCTCCGAGCAGCGACGGGATAACGGCACAAGGCCGGCGGCTGACGCCCGGAGCCGGGAGACGAAAGGTGCCGCGGGCCCGGCCGGGGGGCGGCGCTGACGGACGGGCGTCCCCGGGCGCCTCTGGCCGTGCCCGGCCGCTTCCTGTCGGCGCCTGTTGTGGTTCCGGGGCAGCCGCAGCATGGAGCCGGCGGCGGAGGGCGGTGAGCAGGGGGGCGGTGCGGGCCGCGCCCGGCCGAGCCCACCCCGCGCCCCGGCTGACCCCCGCCGTTTTCTTTCCCCTCTCCTCGCAGACGCTGAGATGCTGGGGGGACCCGACCCGGAGCTGGCGGCCACCATGGGCTTCTCCGGCTTCGGTGCGTTGGGATGCGGACCGGCGGGTGCCGGCCGCCCGGCTGAGGGGTGCCGGGGGCGGTTACTTGGGGCCGGCGGCCCTTGGCGGGGAGTCCCGGGCGAGGCCGGCGGTTGGAAGCGGAAAGGAAGCGGTCCTGCCTGTCGCCCCCCGCGGCCGGGAGCCGCCGGAGCGCCTGTGGCCAGGATGAGTCTGTGTTCCAGTCTTCTTTTTCTTCATTTTCAGGGAAGAAAGCTCGGACTTTCGACCTCGAAGCCATGTTTGAGCAAACGAGGAGAACTGCAGTGGAGAGGAGCAGGAAAGTCTTGGGTAAGAAATGCGAGTGTAGTCAGCTAACGCATTTTAAAACGTGGTTTGTTTTTCTGGCTTGGGATGATGTTTAAAATGTCTGGGACTGGCTGTCTAGAGAACAAAAAACAAATGCAGTTTTGTTCAAGGAAAACAGTCCTAAACAGCTTGGGTTTTGGTAAATGATAAAGTTATTAACTGACATATGTTGTCTGAGTATGTAAGAGCAGTGTGCGTATGCAAGGTTCCTGTTGTGAGGCATAGCTTACAGATACAGGAAAAAGGTGAGTTTGAGCACAAGACTTTTTCCTTTCTTCTTTTACTTAGCTGTGTATTTATTTTGGAAGGGAAGTTCGTACAGACAGCTTTAATCTAGAGAGAACCAAATAACAAAGAAGAAGTACGTGTCTTATACCAAACAGCAGATTATATAGCAGCCCACAAATTTGTCTGTGTCTTCTGCTGTGCTGGGAGTGGATAAGTTTTCAAGGTGGTGGTTTGAGAGTGGGAGATAGAGAAAATTGTATTTTTTGCTGCCCGTGTCTAAGCAAACACCATTCCAAAGAAGATCCTTGGGAGACACTCATGTATGTTCTAGAAATCCCTTCGCCAACCCAAACGTCCATGCTTTCTCCCTCCGCTTGGGCAGTTTGTGCAGAATGTGCAGGTTTTATTTTTGTTTTGTTTTTTCTCATGCGATGCCGTCGTGGTTGAGCAGCTTCTATCCTACTAGGTTACACTTAATCTATTCTCTAAAGTGTTGCAGTTTATGAAGTTAGTAGATTTGAAGCACCTTATCATAACGAAAGCGATTCTGTATGAAAGAATGAGATAATTACGATGTTGGTTGTTTTTATTGTTTTGATTCTATACAGAACCACAAGAACAGACCTGTGTGGAGGCTCACTGACTTTGTAGACTTTAAGACACTGAAATTCAAATGTACAAGGGATTCCAAAACTTGGTTTGGACCATTTTCTTGTGTTGGATGAATCTAAACACAGCGTGTTTCCATGTTGGAAACCTTTTCATGTTTGATACTGGTTCAGGTTGAGCTATCATTCCTTATGACACATAATTTCCTTGCACTGTGTTTTAGTTTAGGAGGGAAATCCAATAAGCGATTACAAAACCAGTGTTTTTAACTAAAGACATCTTGAACTGCATCTTGAATGTGTCTCTTCCCTCGCCGGCCGCCCCTCTCCCCCCCCCGCCCCCAAAACGTTTCTAGGCTCTTACCCTTACAGGAAGCACAACCCATTTTGTTATTTCTAAGATCATGACAAAGCTTTGTATGTAATTCAGCTGTTTAACTTAGAAACAAATTTTGATATTTAGAATATAGTAATCAAAAATGTGTATGTTTTACAGCGTTTCGTCAGATGGGGTAATGCGAGCATTTTATTTTCAGAACACTGTTGACTTTCAGCTTTTTGGAATACCTGTGATAACTTTTGGAAATGTCTCATCTGCTACCCGAACTGTGGATAAAAAGAACTGAGATCAAAATAGGTTTTCTGGTTCTGTATCTTGCAGGTGTTTGTGTTTCCCTTCAGAGGAAAATGTTTCCTAGCTTTGCTGCAAAGCATGTTTTTCTTTTTAGTTTAGTTAACAAATAGTGAGCAAACAAAGAAAGTGATGTTTCTTGTATAGAGAGAAAATAACTTTTCTCTGTTTAATTGAAGTTATTTGAGCACTTCTAGAAATACAGTAGCTATATCTGTTATCCTGTCATAATCCCACAATTCTTATTTATACTTTGAAATGGAAGGTTCTGTTTACTTTGGTTTTGTTGCACTGTTCCACAGGGATTCTTTTTCAGTAAGTGAAGTGGGAATAAACTCTTAATATAAACACCTCTGTATTTATTTTCCATAAATTGTATTTAGAGTTCATTTATTTACACCTGTGTGTACTTATGTACTAATTTAGTTCCCCTCGCTATGAAAACTTCAAGATCTCTCTGAAGTAATCATACTGTTTTAGTATAGTGTTGAAAATATTGAAATATCAGCATCCTTACATGATCAACTTATGTTTGATAGAACAAATGGAAGGTGTTTGCATTTTCCTTGTGACATTTTGTTTTTCAGAGTGATCATTGCAGTAGCAATGGAAATTTAATTTATATGGAAAAATAATCTATTTTCAGGTGAAATCCTTCATTTGCTGTTAACCTTTTCAAATATTTCATATGGGTCTGAAAATGAAGAAAATTGTTTTACTGTCCTCAGCAAGCCTCTAATTTTATTATTTTCTAAAACTCTTTGATTATTTCTCATGTATGTGCTCTCCATATTCAGAGGCTCGTGAAAGAGAGAAGGAAGACCAGGCTGAAAAAGAGTTTAGAAGTCCATGCACTGATTCATCAGCTTCAGCATCCAGTGCAACAGGAGCTGGGTCCACATTAACCCAAAGGTACTTAGATATGGTGGGAGATTCCATGTAACAGCTTTCTTATCTGAACAGGGGTTTTGGTTTGTTTTTTGGTTTGTTTTTTGTTTTTGAGAGCATGAGTGTCATTTAACTTGTGTGAACATGTCTATGTTAGCTGAAGTATTTCAGTGGAAATACTGATTTTTAAATTTTTTTTAATCTATGCTTTCTTAAAGATGTGTCAATATTTGTAAATATTGACATTATGTATATTTAATAGTAAATTTTGCAGTCTCTTCCCGAATCCTGTTTGGTATACTTTTTTAAAAAATAACAACAATGTTGTTACCTGGATTTTTTGAAAATATTAGGGCAGATATAATGACTACATGTGCTGACTTAATGAGCAGCTGTTGTTCCCACTTGTAGATAGAATATACTTGTTCATGCCTGCTGAAGAAGAAAGCAAAGTAGGTGGAGAGCCTTTGTATGCACATTGTATAGTGTAGTGGTGGGGTTGAGAAAGTATTTTGTTTTGACTTCAGTTTGAAGTTTATTCTCAAACTTGCCAATGTTTGTTTGTTATTGACAAACAGTAAGTGCTACTGCTTTGACAGTTTGAATTCTGAAATGCTGGGAGATCAAAAGTATCTGAAGGTGATGGGAGGCACACAACTCCATTGTGTGAAAAAGATTGCGGAGATCAGTGCACTGTAAATTTTTAGGTTTCAGTATCTATGGAAACTTAATAACCCATACAAGACTCTAATAGACCTATATATGTATCTTATGGCTGATAGATACATATGTCTGTATGTAGTAGGTTGTTATAGACAAACTTGTAGTGTTTCAGACTGTGAACAGGTTTCTGTTACAAAATTTACTTTTTGCTTGTTGCTCTATGGAAAACTCAAATAAGCCGTGCACTCTCACTGAAATGACTGGTTGCAGAATATGCTACCCTGTAGATCCTGTGTTATGTCTTGTGCACGAGGGAAAAATATTCTGTGCTCCTGCTTGCCTTTGATAATGTTAGATACCTACCTTAGGTACCTGCTGAAATAATGAAGGATCACGAGAATTTAACTGTAATTACAGTGATTGTGTGCTGTATATGGATGACTTCAATCTAGAGAATCAATTAAAACAAATAGTAAGGTTAGGTTAAATGGTAAGCAGTTAGGTGATACAGAGCCTTTCCCTAATCATTTCATTTTGCTAATGGACTTGGCAGAAGAGAACTCCAGAGACTTTGTGTAAGGAAAGATAACATACCTTTCAGTATTCTGAGTTATTAGGTAGGCTCTGGTAACTCAGCAGTGTTCTGCTAATATTAAATTTTGTTTTTCTTTTTTTGTTTTTACCAAGCATGGTAAAAGGAGGGCATGACATGAAAAGCTCTCCTGGAAATTTTATATTTCCTTGTAAAATATGTTATGTAGCTTAGTACTTAGTGCTAAAACCAGGAAGCTAGTGAAGGAGACATGCCATTGTTATTCAGCCTTGATTCAGAGGAACAATCCTACAACTGACAATTTAAGTCTGAAATGTAGGACTCTCAGTAGTTCTTTTTATAATGCAGATTTTAGTTACTATAAACTGATCTAATATATATAGCTTGTTCTATTCTCTGCAAATGGCAACATTTTCCTGAATATTACTTTTTTAAAAATTCCAAGTACTTTCAGTTATCATAGTAGCCCTCATACTAACTTTTTAATAGTAAAAAGGGGTTGGTCATTCCAAAAAGATGTGAAGAACAGCTACTGATTCTTTTTGTTTTTGAGCTACTTTGCTGCAAAGGAATGTTTACAATAGTTATGGTACTTACGTATTTATGCATAAGTACGATAATAATAATTATGCTTTCTGAAATGAAAGCATCTGCTAGTATATAAAAAGAAAAAAACTGAGAAAACAGTGTGGATGATGTGAGGAGAGTGAACACATGGGGGGGATATGTCCATATACTTGCACAACACTCAGAATGTTTTTTGTTATTTCCCCTGTCTGTGTGCCATCCATGCTCTAATGCAGCTTTCTGTTTTTCCTCTTACAGCTTGTTTCACTTACTGAGGAGGTAATGAGGGAAAGCAAAAAACAATTCCTTACACTCCTCTGAATCCTGGGAAAGGGGCTGGCAAACTGGTTCTTCTTTCTTTACAGCCTCTGGTAGACTAAGACTGTAAGGGTGAAAGTTGCAGGAAACGCCACTTGTTTTGTCCTTTCTGTCAGCACCACTCCGGTCACTGTCAGAAGGGTAGACGGGCTTTTGGTCTGACTGCACTGGGATGTTCTTATGTTTGACTTTCTTCCAGTCAGGACAGAGGATACCAGTAGCTCTAGCTGGAGTACTTGGCTGTCCCTGCCACGCTTGGAGAGTGGTGAAAAATAGCACTGCAATTCTGGCCATTTCAGGTGCAGAGTGATTACACTGTCCCTCAAAATACTGATACGTTTGATTTGATCTATTTGTCCTTCCTAGAAAAAGAGGGAATGATAAGGATAGGTAATTAGGAAGGAAGCTAGGTATTGTTCTTGGATGTCTATAGAAAGATCTGAAAATTTGGGATGCCAGGATTGGAAAGGCCTCCTTGAATCATTATGTTGTATACATTCTTCTCACTGGCAGCTACAGTGTATATTTGGTTCCATTTCAAAACTAACTAAATAGTTCACCTTTTGGGGAAAAGGTATATGGTGTGCTAGTCTGGGAATGCATATTGACTCTTAAAACACAGCTCTTTTGCCCATAGTATTGTAAAGTTGTTAGTTTTGGGCATATCTAACTTGAAGAGCTTTGAAGGTCCCAACCTGTCCCTCACATGCTGGAAAAGCTTCCTTTTGGTAAAAGGATATTGATTGCCCCATTGTTGTAAAGTAAGAGAAGCTCTTTTTATTTGCATTAGATTTATTAGATAATCATATCCTGATCTAGGTCTTTAAATGTCTCTCATCACTATGCAAAACAAAGTTTGTATGTAGAGGTAATATCTTTTATTAGGCTAGTAAATATAGTTGGAAAAATTAGACAAGCTTTCAGGCATGCAAACCCTTCTCATCACTGTAACATCGGAGGACCTAAGTCATGTTGGTTTTAGTTTATTTTGATTTCTTCCTAAAATAGAATTTCAGTGGCTTATCCAAGACAAATATTTGCTGTGTAACTTACTATCTGCTTGGTGCGCAGCTGGTTTGGGGTGCGGAGTGGGGCTGCATTCTCTGTCATAATTACATAGTTTAGAACATGTTTTTCTTGATCCTTTATTATGTTCTTAAACTTGTGTGTTTTTATTATATTTTTAAAGTGATAACTGAAACTTTAAAAAAACTGCAATACCTCTGTAGTTGTCTTTTTAAATTTTCTTTGTTAAACTATCTTTTGCAGTCTACTCGCTTAAAAACTCAAGTACACGCTCTTAAAATATAACCTCCCAAACCAAGTCTTGCAATTTGAGCTTATCTCACTGAATCTGGAATGAACATCTGATTTCCACTGCAAGGTATCGCTGTAATGGTACTCTGTATCTAGCCAAGAGGCAAAGTTTTCTGCTTATCACTTTTAGACCTTCTGCCAGTTAGAATACCACCTACTTGATAACTACCAGCAGAGGGAGCACATTTATTTTGTATAAACCGAATGAACATGGACTAAATAGCCATACTTACTTTTCAGAAATTTTCCAATGCCAAAAATAATGTGTTCACACAACTGATTTGGACAGCAGCAAAATGCTAATTTAATGCAACTTTTAGAATCTAGACTTGTGACAGTATTAAATACTTGGTCGAAAGTGCCTGATCCCGTCTTATTCTTTACCAGCATTGTAAAGTGAGTGCCATGCTTTGTGGTCTCACTCTGGTTGTGAGCCTGGGCGGTTACTGTTTTGAGTTCCACCCAGCCAACAGAGGTGCAGAGCATCTGCACAAGCTGCAACTTGAAGCAGAATCTTGAAAATTATCTGTAACAATATATTCTGTTGGCTTCTAAGCAGTGTTGAAATCTATACTAGTGATGTGATACTGTTTTTACAAGCTGTCTAGCTTTTTCTTCGTTTTATTTTGTCCAGTTTTTTGAACTGTCTGTCACTATAGTATTCCTTTCTTTAAGCTTTGTTTATTCTTTCAAGATGATGGTGGGCCTACACTCTCTTAATAAAAATTAGTTTACATTTTCCTGCTAATTTCAGTGTTTACAATTTTACGACAGTGCTCAACATCTTTTATCTGAAAATTCCTGTGAAAGTGCCGATGTTCTTGAAATAGTAATTTTTTAAATTTTTCCATGCAGAGGGACAGCCTGTAGTGAAAGTGAAGATAGCTCAGATGAAGAGTTAACTGGTCCTTCCATGCAATCCCAGTCTTCTGCTCAAGGTCCAGTTGAGGATACTGATGATGATGATGAAGATGATGAATTCATTGGGCCACCACTTCCGCCTGGGTTCAAGGATAGTGATGACGATAATGACGATGATACAGAGGAGGAAGATAATGTAAGTATTTTGTTCCTCTTTAATGTTTTAAAGCTTTGAGTAGACTCTAATTTGTAAGGGTGCTTTTTCCTTTGTGATTGAATTTGCAGGTGAAGTACGACTGTTGTTTGAAATGCAGTTTTTTTGTGTTTTTTCTGGTGATTATTCAACATGCAAATAATTGTTTTCATTTAAAAATAGCAGGATTTTAAAAAAATATATGCATGTGAATCTCAAGGGAAATTCATCATCAGTTAGTATATATTGTTTACTCTGTTTTCACATTATGAAAGAACTATATAAATAAATACTTTATATAAATATTTTATATAGTTTGTTTGCCAATGCACGTGTAGAATTTTTTACAAGAAAGAGCAGGTAGAGGTGAGCTTGAATTTAGGGAGAGCAATTGTGCCAAAACTGTTCTAAGAAAATGAACTGTGGTAACTGAAGGCTTTTTTTTGTTTGTTTTGTTTGTTTTGATTTGTTTTTTTCTAAATCTAAGTAAGTGCCAGACTGGTTTGTCAGAGTAAATGTAGATTGTCTTTTCTATCTATGTTAAAAGCAAGAAACCCCTTGACAGCATAACTTGGGTATCACAGATACTCAGTTGACAAATCTCGCTCTATTTAGTTAAAAAAAGATTAATGGTTTGATGTTCATTCTCCAAAACTTCCTGTATTGAATATTTTGCGGCAGTGGATTTTGTATGATGGTTTCCATGTTGTTTTGTAGCAACAATGATAAAAGTCCTGTAAAAACAGCCTTACTTACGCGATTTTGAACCATTCGGTAGCAGAAAAAACCTGTATGTCCTGTTACATAAATATAAATCTAATCCTAAAAAAACAAATTCCCAGGTGTCTCAAGGGTTTTTCATCAATTCCTTTTCAGTTTTGACTAGGAGTTTTGTTTGTTTGTTCTTTTCCTATAAAATCTCTTACCTTGCGCCTTGTGAACTTTAAAACGTAAGTTTAGACTACTCACTTAAAATGAGTGAGAGGAACTTCTTAAGCAGTGACATAACTGATTTTTAGAGTGAGCCTAACCTTGTATGATCACAGTTTTTTGGTTTTTTTTTTCTCAGGAGATAAGTGATGGAAAATTCTGATGCCTTATGTTTTTTTATTACTTTTTCTGATCTGCTTGATTCACTGTTCCCTATGGATTTCTTTAATTATCAAACTGTACATTTTAGCGCCGTATCTCCTGTGATCTTATCTGTACCTCACGCATGACTTGTTCTGTCTCAGGGCACCAACTGCGGATAAATCCTAAACTTTCCTTGAAAATGTTGTAAGCCTTAAGTTGACTTATGACTTACTATTGATGTGTATCAGGAATTAACTTTTAGCTGTTATGGCACTGTGGAGTGAGTCCATATTCCTGAGGGCGCCATAGACTTGGCAGATTTCAGTTGCTGCGGATCATGTCATATTGAAGTCACTACTTCTTTTCTGCCAATTTTCATCCTTCTCCTGTCTCAGGTCGGCTTGTTTATATGTTTTCAACTCATAGTAAAATCTTAAAATACAGCACTTTATCAAGCTTTTATCAACCGTGTATCTCTCCAACAGATAATCAGAATAGTAGTTCCTGTCTTGAAAAGTACTTACATTTATTGATGCTGAAGGAAATGTTTGATCTTGTTCAGTTTTGTCTCTAAATACTTTTCAACCTATTTCAGTATCACAGATTGTGGTGAACCCAGATGCTTGTCATTTTGGAAAAAACCCATAATATATTACACAAAGAACAACAACTGCTGAAAGTACCTATTAATATCTGCTAACTTTGTGCATGTATGTACTAGGAAGTGGTAAATTTCAAAAAATGCATGCTTGTTCTGCACAGGTGTTTTGTTCTTTCCTTGGCGTCTCATCAGAATGCCCTTCTAAATCACAGCTCTCCCTCGCTGTCCCCATTTCTCTTCCCAAAAAAAATTAATCTTTTGCTCTGCTGTTAGCTCTTCTGAAGCTTTTAACTGCCTTATAGCACTGAATAATTGAAGCCACACAGAGAGAAACAACCAGGCTTGGGAATCAAGTCCTGCCAGGTATCTTTAATCTCTGTGAGAGTAAAAGTTCTCCAAGATGCTCAAGGGATTTCAGTGTATACGACACTAAAATAAAACAGCGTAAACTTGAAATCATCTGATATCCTGGCAACTAAGCGCAAGGCTAAGCCTCATGTTCGCTAATATTTTGTTGAAGTATTGCACAAAACTTTGCATCAGAAATCTCTTGTAGCTATCCATCCTGAGCTTTTCTACACAGACTTTATTGTTCATTGCTTTGTTTCTATGTTATGTCCTTACTTATTTTCTTAAACAACAGAGATTTGAAAACACCAGAACTACAGGCAGCAATTGTCTGAGGGGGGAAAAAAAAGGAAGTTATATTTCTGTGGAATGCCTTTTTGGAAGGGGCTTAAGGAATTAAGTTGATTTCTAAACTGAATATCTCTGGATTGTTCTTCCTAATGATTAAGAGAATTTTGCATGTGTTGGAAAATCATAGAGAATTTTGCTTGAAAACCACGCTTATCAGATCAGCTAAATAATGGTGGTTCATCTTATACACCTGAATTTTTCTTGTAACTCATGCCAGAAATTACTTGGATTTTCTTTTGCAAATAAGAATTGATACAAGTAGCTTGTGGTTTGACCATAATTTTATTGTAAGACTGGATTAAAATTTGGGCAAACTTTTTCCCTGGTTCCATGGTCTATTAGAGATGTCACTTTCTGCAGTTAACAAAAAGTGTTATGTATTTAGCCTGCTGTAATTCTATTCTGAAGTGACATATATGTGTACACACCTTTCAATTAAATGTGGTGGCAATGGTCTTGCCTACCTATACTGAATTAGCAAAATTATTCAGTTGCGTTGAAGAAAGTTTCACCACATTGGTCAAGTAAGATATAATGGAAATACACTAAATATTCAACATCTGTTTTATTGCATCATCAGTGGAAGGCTGGCATCCTTTGACATCTCTTTTGTTGAGTAATTTTAGTTGAGTAAGTTTACTAGGTTCACATGAATCAAGAGTCCTATACATACTACTGTTCCAGTTTATGGTATAATTATCTCTTTTGTCTCAATAGTGAGTGCTATATGGATTCCTAAATGTAATCATGTTCAAATTATAGATTAGTGCCAGGTTGTAGCAGACTTCTTCATTTATTTGTATTTATGGAATAAATGAGGTCTTGTAGGAGAAAGTAACTGAATGCTGAGCACTCGTTTATGTAGCGTAGCAGTGTGGGAGAACAGTATTATTTAATAATTGAGAAATTGCAGGAAGATGCATAACATCTCTTTAAGTGGTAAAATTGTGTATATTTTTGGAGGCAATACGTATGTTTCACAGAACAGGGTAAGGCTTTTAGTAGCAGAGGTAGTTTATGAAAAGAAGAGGGCATTATCAGCAACATAATAGAAAATACCTATTTCTTTTTAATTCCTCTGCGCTATAGAGTGCTGTGTACCTATTTTCTGTTGTCCTCCATCAAGGATGGCTGCACCTTAGTAGGGATGCACCTTTGTGCATTGAAATCTGTAAAATGTAGTCTATTATACACATAAATAATTTTGGAAAAAACAACTGGATTGTTAATTTAACTTCATGTCTGTCATATGCCGATGACATACAGATTTTTAAAAATTTTTTTATAATTCCTTGCATGCCTGTCAGATTTATGGATTCTGAGCACTGAATATAATTGATTTTCATTATCGCTCTCCAAAGGGCAGGGGGCATCTTGTTTAGCAAAACTCTTGTTTTAGTTCTAAACTTCTCTAGAATGCCAAACGGAAAACAATGTGCGGAAACAGCTGATTTTACTTCAACCTGTCTTTCTCAGTAGTGGCTTTGTTTGCTGGTTGACTGTTTTAATTTCTAGCAAGATTGTGGTATTAATTTTTTATTTATATGTATTTGAATAATGCTACAACTGGCTCGATAAAGTGGAGTTACTGGAAACCAGAGTTAAAAGACCCAAATGAAAAGTTTCAGACAGAAAGGTAACTTGCAGACTGGTGTGATTTAAGTTTGTCTGAACTTAAGACAATAGTTACAAAACAGTCTAGAATAGATTTGGCTGAGAATAAGCAGAGCAGTAGAAATATGAGACTTGTGGGTTTTCAGTCTAAACAGTTAATTTATAACCGGGAAGATTTTATGTCAGCATGGATGCCAGAGGCCTTTGGGGTCTAGAGCCTCCCCTTACTGCTGCTCATGAACTCAGTTATTTTCTTTCCTGTGAAGGGAATCAGGAAGCAGCTGTGCTTTCCTGATTTCCTGTTGATCGATTGGTGATCACAGTATGATCCTGTGAGCCCCGAGGAAGGCAGGTGTTGCTGTTATGAGAACTCGGTGATTCCTTTTTCTTTCTTGTACATCAGGCTGTGGTTGGTATGCATGGGGGCAGAACTGGGAGAGGAGAAATGGAAAGCTCCATTGAATAATTCCTTCATTTTCTTTCCAGATGTGCTGTGAGACTCTCTCTCTTTTGTTATCATATTTTGCTGCTGAAGTAATTTCTTTAAAACACAAATATCTATATTTTTGACCCTGAAGGGAACACATTTTTCTTTAATAGTTATATGAGTTGCAGTTCTGTAATCTGAAGTCATGTGAACTTGCTACAGATAAAATGCATCAAAATACTGGCTTCGCCCTGGTAGCTTGCCGCTGACTCTCAAGCCTGACTTTAGATGTGGTTTTAATTACAGGAACATTGTTTTTCCATAATTGCTTGTTTAGTTGTTTTTGCTTTCTTATGAGAGACTGTCAATAGAAACATTTGTCAAAATTGCTTGCTATGAGGTTAGCATCTTTTGAGTCTATGGTCGGCCCGGGACTACCCATTTCACATTGGATATTTTACTGAATAAGCATCAGGTGGAAGGAGTAGCTGGTGGTTATCATCTTTGATGGGAATTTTTCATACCTTATTGGTGTTTTTATAGGAAAATGAGTAACAGCAGCTTATTGCTGAATGTTTTGAATCAGCCCTGTTAGTTTTTAAGTATTATACATTTCTGTAATTTACGTGTGATACAAACTCAACATAAATTTTTGAGGAGAGCCGAACTGTATTACATATGTGAATTCTGATTTGAGTTACTTTTTCCTCTGAATTTGTGTAAGCTTATTTTATATACGCAAGTCTTTGTGGTAGCTGTTGTAAAGCATTTTTCTGTTTTCGATTAAATTCTGTGTTAATACTGACGGTAGTTACATTTAACAAATACATATTTAGATTTAATGACTTATTCGTTTACTATAATTCACCTCCATTCATTCCAGAAATGATGATTCTTAACAAGGCACAATATGCTTGTAAGTACTCATAGAAATATTTTACAGTGCTTGTTTTGTAGTAGTGTAAGGAATACTGCTGTATCAAGTATATTTTAAGCACAATAGGTACAGTTGGTATCAATTCCCTCTCATATTTTCCTCTCGTTATAGCTTTACTTTTTATATGAAAGACTTGCATTGATTTGGGGAGTGAGGAAAACAAGAAGAAGAGTTGTCTATTTGAATTGTGATCAGTGCTTTTCTGTAGTGCTTTTTCTCCTAATGGTGTAAAAACCTGGTTGGATTGTCAGTGCCAGGTTTTCACATGGTCATAAGCTGAGAGGGGGAGGGAGGAAGCCCAGCATCTCCTGTAGTCTGAAGCTTTTCAGGTTTGGTTTCTATCCCAAAAAGTACACCTTTCTGGAAAACTTTAAGAGAATCTTTTTGTTTCCAAGCAGGGATGTTCTAAAAGAGAAAATGGCTTGTTTTTGCAGAGGGCAGATTCTTAATGAGGGCAATATTTCATGTGGTAAATTTTGAAGTTGGGAGATACAGTAGAGGCTTTGCCAGCTTTGTTGCCCTGGCAAGATGCACTGGGAGTGTATCTGGTGTTTGTGCAATCAAAATAATATCTGGCTGGAGCAGGGACAGGAGACTAGCCAAAGCAGTCATGTCAGGGTTGGTGGGTGGACAGCTTTAAATCTAGGCCATAAGCATTTTTCAAGATAATGGATGACACTTATTAAAAGACATTAGTAAGAGAGTGTGTATTTATTAATGTTCTCTTCTACATGTCATTAGAAAATGTGCTGAGATCTTTAACAGAACTTAATGGAGTGCTAGCATCTTGTGACACCTTTCCTCACTTGAAGCAACAGGTATAGAGGTGGTTGTTGGAAGAATTTGCCAGATGGATTTGCAAGGCTTTATCATCTGTCTGGAGCTTAGTTACAGTTGATTCTTCTTTGGAATAGAGAACTATTTCTCCCTCCAGTACCAAAGGGATACTAATCATGTTGTAATTATGTCCCTGAAACAAGTACAGCCTTGGGCCTCTCCAAGGCTGTACTCTGATTTGGGCGTATTTCCAAAATGATAGCATAGCCGTATTCCAAGTTGTAGAATTGTTTTGAGACACTTTTAAATTTTTGCAGAGGTTTAACAGGACATACCGGTAATACTCATTTGTTCGGAATGGAAGAAAGCCATTTCCTGCTGATTTAGATGGAGAATTTAAGTAGACTGTAATTGCTCCAATTAGAATTTGGCTATGGTACCAGGCTAAAAATCATGGTATTGTAAAAATAAATAAATGTTATGGGAATTTTTAGTCATCCTAAGGAGCTATAACATTTAGGCTGAGGATTGTCTGTCCTGGTAACTGCTGAATCTTATTTACCCAGTCATGTTACATCTTGTCTAAAGAAGAAAAAGCGAAGTAAGCTGAACAAAGCAATTTTTGTGTGTGCAATAGAGACAGAAAAGTGTGGGTTTGAGGATGAGAGACATTATTTTTGAACTACTTCTAGTCATTGATGAAAAATATGTAGCAATTACCATTGCTTTCAATTTCTTCTTGAGTTACCTTCCTATATAATCAGGAGGAAAATACTTTTGTCATATATTTGCATAATATGTTCTTAGGTCTTGACAATATTTCTGCTGTAAAAATCTGGAAAATGTATTTTCTTCAAGTCCTGGAATTTTTGTTAAAGATCATTGATGTGTTTACTGATGTTGCAAAGAATAAGAAAGATTATCTCAAAAATGAGTTTGAAAGGATTTGCAAGCTTCACAAAAATGAAAAGAAAACAAAATCAAACCTCTAAATTTTGTATAACAAAGTTCAGTGTAAGAATGTGAGAGAATCATTTAGAAGCTGGAAGGGAAGGAATGCTTAATGGGAGCATCATATGGACAATATACAAGAGGAAGCTAACAGGGTAATTCCCTTAGGGAATGTTTGTCTTTCATGAAAAGGCAAGGGGTATTTGCTCCTCTCCTCTCCAACCCAATGCCCCAGGGTTTGTGATTACCAGTTGTCCCCAGAGAAAATGAATATACTTACAAGATCTCTGTTTATCAATTCTGCAGAGCATAGTAAGGTCAAGACTTCTCTGCTGTATATCATGCTATGCCTTTTTGGTGGCATGATACTGGTTTTAATGAATTAGTAATATGATTGAATATGAGAAGTTTTAGAATGTTTCCTCTGCAGATCCTCTTCATCTCTGGGCCAGATACACTGTGGCTGTAGAGCTCCCATGCTTGAAACATGGGATCCTCATGCTCATCCTTCCTGGGACGCTTGGTTTCTTTAAAGCCAGGAGATTTTGTGGAAGCTTATATCCTCTACTGTCCTTAGAGGGAGAGTAGAAGTGTGTTTGTTTGGGTTTTTTTCTGCCAGATATATTTGAAGCATGGGTATAACCTTGAGGCTGTACAATTCTGTGACCTACCTCATAAGAAAAAAAATTCTAAGTCTTTCTAAGCACATATTCTACATTCGTATCTCAGTCAGAAGACCATACTTTTGATACAGTGTTATTTAACAAGAATAGGTAGATGGAAATGTTAGGAAATTCCATTCAGGCGATGGTATATGAACATCTTGCCCCCAAGGACGAGGAAAAGGCTGAGGTACTCAACGCCTTCTTTGCCTCAGTCTTTAGTAGTCAGAGTGGTTATCCTCAGGGTACTCAGCCCCCTGAGCTGGAAGACATGGACGACGAGCAGGATAAACCTCCCATAATTCAAGAGGATGAAGTTAATGACCTGCTATGCCACCTGGACGTTCACAAGTCTATGGGGCCGGATGGGATCCACCCGAGGGTACTGAGGGAGCTGGCGGAGGAGCTTGCTGAGCCACTCTCCATCATTTACCAGCAGTCCTGGTTAACTGGGGAGGTCCCGGACGACTGGAGGCTCGCCAATGTGACTCCCATCTACAAGAAGGGCCGGAGGGAGGATCCGGGGAACTACAGACCGGTCAGCCTGACCTCGGTGCTGGGGAAGATCATGGAGCGGTTGGTTTTGAGCGTGCTCACGAGCCATGTCCGGGACAACCAGGGGATCAGGCCCAGCCAGCACGGGTTCATGGAAGGCAGGTCCTGCGTGACCAACCTGATCTCCTTCTATGACCAGGTGACCCGCCTAGTGGATGAGGGAAAGGCAGTGGATGTGGTCTGCCTGGACTTCAGTAAGGCCTTTGACACTGTCTCCCACAGCATTCTCCTAGAGAAGCTGGCGGCTCACGGCTTAGACAGGTGCACTCTTCGCTGGGTAAAAAACTGGCTGGACGGCCGAGCCCAGAGAGTTGTGGTGAACGGAGTTAAATCCAGTTGGCGGCCGGTCACGAGCAGTGTTCCCCAGGGCTCAGTACTGGGGCCGGTCCTGTTCAATATCTTCATCAATGATCTGGATGAGGGGATCGAGTGCTCCCTCAGTCAGTTTGCAGACGACACCAAGTTGGGTGGGAGTGTTGATCTGCTGGAGGGTAGGAAGGCTCTGCAGCGGGACCTGGACAGGCTGGATCGATGGGCCGAGGCCAACTGTATGAGGTTCAACAAGGCCAAGGGCCGGGTCCTGCAACGCTACAGGCTTGGGGAAGAGTGGCTGGAAAGCTGCCCAGAGGAAAAGGACCTGGGGGTGCTGATTGACAGCCAGCTGAACATGAGCCGGCAGTGTGCCCAGGTGGCCAAGAAGGCCAACGGCATCCTGGCCTGTATCAGAAATAGTGTGGCCAGCAGGAGCAGGGAGGTGATCGTGCCCCTGTACTCGGCACTGGTGAGGCCGCACCTTGAATCCTGTGTTCAGTTTTGGGCCCCTCACTACAAGAAGGACACGGAGGTGTTGGAGCGTGTCCAGAGAAGGGCAACGAAGCTGGTGAAGGGCCTGGAGCACAAGTCTTATGAGGAGCGGCTGAGTGAACTGGGGTTGTTTAGCCTGGAGAAGAGGAGGCTGAGGGGAGACCTCATCGCGCTCTACAACTACCTGAAAGGAGGTTGTAGCGAGGTGGGTGTTGGTCTCTTCTCCCAAGTAACTAGCGATAGGACAAGAGGAAATGGTCTCAAGTTGCGCCAAGGGAGGTTTAGATTGAACATTAGGAGAAATTTCTTTACTGAAAGAGTGGTCAGGCCTTGGAACAGGCTGCCCAGGGAAGTGGTGGAGTCACCATCCCTGGAGGTATTTAAAAGACGTGTAGATGAGGCCCTTAGGGACATGGTGTAGTGGGCATGGTGGTGTTGGGTTGATGGTTGGACACGATGATCTTAGAGGTCTTTTCCAACCTGTATGATTCTATGATTCTATGATTCTATGATCTGATCCTAAATATTACTTTCTTTATTTCTAGTAGAAGTTGGAATCTTTGGAGGTGAAAAGACTGAAATGAATTTATTCTTTCAGAACCTGAAATGCTTACACAGTCAAAAGAAAGTGGTAACTACCTTCTTACATGATGCTTTTGTTGGCAATTGCAACAAATTTCCAAACTTTTACAAAGAAGCACAAATAGCATATTGTTTCTATCAATGTTAGAATACATAAAATATTTCTAAATTTGGCAAAGGAGCTAACAGCAATACTAACACTGTATTTGACACTGTTGGTATGACTGTGGAATACATAAACAGAAGATAGCAGGTTTTCTTTGTATCTGGCATGTGAATGTTATGTTTTTGAAAAAGTTATTTATGCTCTAAATAGAATAATGAGAAATACAGGTATAGAGAACTCTTGCTTGAATGAAGAGGAAAATAAAGTGGATGATAAGAAGTATTTGAGATATTTATGGTGGGGATGATTAAATAATTTAGAAAGGCTGTATTTGAAGGAAGAGTGTAAGTGACATGCAGTTACGTTTCCTTTCCAAAACAAGTCTTCACAGGATTTTCGATTAACAAATGATTTATGTTAAACTGTTGGAACTGCAGATCGCTCCAGTGGTATCCTTGGAGAGCAATTTTGTTGACTTTTGGAATGTCTGCTGTTTGTTTAAAAGATGGCTTTGGTTTTTTATGTATTTGAGTCTACCACATGTAATGTTTTACAACTACTTCAATGGCATCTCTTATTTGCAGGTGGGCACTTAGCAGTATACAGGGACTATACATACTTGATGCTAACACTATCCAGATCGCACAACAATCATACTGAACTTCCGTCCTTTATTCTTGCTTATCTTTTTTTGTATTTTAAGACCTAATACAGTTATTTTCAAATTATTAGGATCTTGAATAGTATTTTGCTGAGTTACCTTGTCTACTGTTTATAAATGTTTATTCAATGCATCATTGTAACTGAGGATTGATAAATGTTCATATAACCAAATGTTATGGGATTATGTTACAAAATTTTTCTGATTTCCTTTCATAAACCAAAAGAATTACTTTCTCCAAAGGAACTGAAGAATCATAAAGAATCATTCATATGAATTTTTATTAACCATCCTCGTTCATTGTCCCGTCCTGAGGCTTTTGAAATGTGTTTAAAGCTCTTAGTTGGATTCCAGTGAGTGCACTTGTTGCTTTTTTATAAACTATTTATTCTACTAGAAGTATTTTATTTTAATTTTGAAAATTATCAGTTTTACATGTGTTGTTTTTGTAGAAAAACTTTTTGAAATGTCTCAAAGAATACCTACTTAATGAGAGATAAGGTAGAAGAAAACTGAAAAAGAAGCCTTTAAGATCTTAAATCTATTTATATAAGGACCCTAATATAGTTTAAAAAGTCAGGTGAGTTAGATGTAGCATTTGATTTTCAAGTAAAGCATTACTTTGTAAAGCAAAAGTTATTTTCATATCATAAACATCATGTGCAAGAATAGCAAAAAGGTGTTAAATTCTGTAACCTTTACTTCCCAACATAAAAAAAATAGTTCAGACAGGACCTTTATGCAGTAGGGATAAGGAGCTTTCTGTTCAGTTTTCTAAAATAGGGCTTAATGCAAATAGCTAATAAATAGCTATCTCATGCAGCTCAGGTTCATTATTTAACGTTGGAGGATTAGATCCTTTTCCATGCAAATACTTGTGTTGACTTCAGTGGGACTACAGACAAGGACTTCCAGTTTTGTAAGTGGGACTGAGTATGCATAATCAGTGGAATTACCAGCATTGTACCTTTGCTTTTACGCTATTGATGAGACAGAAGATACAGACAAAACATAGTTTGCTACTAACAGAAAGAAGGTGATTTGTGACTTCCATTTTTATTTCCAGGTTTAATTATTTTACCAGTGTTTAGTAAATAAAAATGTACAGTATTTCGTAGCAAAGTGTGCTCTCAAGGTGCAAATAGGAGCTCATGGAACTGAGCAGTCTTCTGTGTGTCTGTGTGAGAGCAGTGACAGGCTCCCAAAATAACCACTCTGCGTTCTGGGCAGCTTGGGACAGCACTGAGCTCCGCACAAGCTAGCTACAAAGGGAGTACGCTGCAGGAGTGCGGGCAGGTTGTTCATTCTCTGCTGTTGTGTCTGCATTGCAGTTTATACATGAGTTACCTAGCTGATACACAAGTTTGAGTTTGTCTATGTGAGATACAGTCAATGTTTGACTTTAAAAATCTTCCTGTTTCTTTGGTACACCTTAACCCACATATTGCCAGCTAACATCAATATTCTTTTTTTTATTTTTTTCCTTTCCCAAAATTGCACTAGAGGGCAGTGAAAACATCTTAGATGTATACCAGCTTTCCTGGAACTTCTATTTGTCTTGCATAGTTTCTGCAGCCCTCTTTAGCAACTAGCTTGGAACCAGTTTTCAGAGTAAATAATACTATGTAAAAATTTTGATTGGGATAATTTAGATGCATGGAATTCATTGCAGTAAGCACGTGTACATTCTCGTGTGGTGAAACACAAGGTCTTAAATAAGGGTTGGACTCAGTCACGGTGGCCCTTTTACAGTACAGAGGCGTCATAGGTCATCTTTCACATAATAATGAGTATGAATGCAGGAAATAAATCCTGGAAGAGCTATAGAAATTAGGAATAGAACTTACTTTTCTATGTATGACCAAAACTTTTGTCGTGAAAGAAACAGTTTTGAAGAGTTAAAATATTCAATTAATTAATTCAAATCATATCTGGAATGAAAGCAAAAGCTAGAGTTCTCACTAATAGGTGAGTTGTTTGCATGGAAATGCTAGAAAGCTTAGCTTGTTTTTTTAAGTCAAGTATTTCACAAATATCGCAATAGAGGTGATATTTCCCTATTACTTTCTGTATGGTGTGTATTTGTAGATTAATTCAGATGTCAGAAAGAGCTAAGAACCTTTGTTAGAGTTGCAATGTCCCATGAATTAATGACAGTTTTTATATTAATGTCTGCCTCTACTAGCTTACGTGAATTAGCTGTTCTCTTCCTATCATGTAGTACAGGCAAACCATAGGACTTAATCCTTTTTTTTTTTTTTTAAATTTAAAGAGGGAAACAAAAAAATAATTAAAATATTTCTTTATGTTATACATATAGCCTTTTTCTTTTTTTCCTCTTGTTAAAAAGTGGAATTGTCAACTTTGGAAGATTAGTTGGAGGATGGAGAAGCTGCTTAGGATTTATGCAGCAGCTTACATCTTTAAAAGGAGTGGGAAAGTAGAGCTGAGTTTTTAACAGAGACTTCCCATGTCCAATTTCTGTTTCTTTTATTTCAATTTATTAAACAAAGTATGAAAGATCTTTTGATTGAGTTTGACCACATAGCTTTTGCATATTGGAGTACGTCATTCTTTAGACATTTCCTTGCATAGAAGGAAAAATCTGTCCTGTGGCCAGAATGTCGTCAGTCTCTGTGATACCAAGTTTGTATGTGGTGTGTGTAATGTGGTGTGTGTGACTTTGTATTGATCACAGGTAAAGTGGATCAGGCCCACAGGCTGCATCTTATCCACTGCTATATTAGAAAACAAACAGAGGGATGTGGGCCACAACAGGACAGTCTTCTTTTCACCAAGTTTAACCAGGTGACTAGGACCTATTCCCCATGTTCACTGTTTACCTGTTTGGTCTTGTTTCAAAGCAAACAAAATCTTGTGGCAGGACAAATGCAAATACAATAAAAAGGGGTCAGTAAGTAGTGCACTTCTGCTGCTGTGTCCTGTGACCCGACATTTTCTCATTAGTCAAAGTTAGTTAGAGGGACTTAAAGCCTCCTTGACACGTCAGTGTACAACTGTGCTAGTTCATGCCTGTTTTGAAATACCAGAAATGAAAGTAATAAAAGACTTCAGTTTTCTTGGAATGTGCAGAGATTGCCTGCTTATTTTGCTGTTAATCATTATCTCCAAAAGACAACTACCAAAAATGGGTGAGATATTTTCTGCATGTTATTGAGCCTTCATCTCTGGGCCTATTTTGAAGCCGGCCTTTATATTTACTGCAGGTTGAGTAAATGTCTTGCTTGCAAATGCTGCAGTTGTGCTACACGTGTGCAGGCACAAAACAAATTTTGTAAAAATGCTGGTTGACAAGACTGGAAGAGCTGAATTGGGAGTAAAAGATTAGATTTCATTCAAAAAATAAACTAGCCATAAATGTGATGGCTGATACAGGCAGTTCAACTGAAAAGGCAAATCATGTCAGCATTAGATTTCAAGATGAATTTGCAATTTTTTGGAAGAGGTGAACTTTCATTCTTCATATTGGGAATATTCTAAGCAGAAGGGGAAAACAGTGATTAATTCTTAAACTTTTGAACTACATCTGAATGGCAACGATTATGGCACTTGAAACAGTTCTTCAGCCTTTCAGAATTCAGTGCACAATTTTCAAACTATAATCTTTCAATGTTTTGGTTAAGATATAATGTACTTGCTAGGCTTCACTTAAAATATAAATTGGGGTGAGAAGAATCATAGCTCATAGAATAATTACTGCTTCTTTCTCAAATTGGTAATCTTCCAAGATTCATGCATCATCTGGATTTATAGCGATTTATCTGCCTTTTTCTGACCAGCCTGTTACTTAGGGTGTCTTGGAACATGCTGTTCTCTGCAAAGAAAGCAAACTTACGTATCAGGCTATAACCACATCTGTAGGTATCAGCTGGCTTTCAGGGCTACCAGATTTGTAAGCTTTTTCAGTACAAATAGTCAGTGTATGTCTCTTGCAAAGCAAATGTGATGACGTAACTGCTCTTGTTGTCTTAAATATAAGAATAAACATATTTCTCAGTGACATTCCTTCTTTAAGAACATTAATTGTATTACTACCTTTTCTACTGAGTACCAAAAGTATCAGGAATGGAAATTCAAAAGAAAAAATAACTAGCTTAATCATTCTCAGCGTCCACAGATTGCACAGAGCTATTTTAGAAGACCACTGTGACACAGGGTGCTGAATCATTTTAAAGACAACGCCTTCTTGTTCTATGATTTTAAGTCTTGGTCTTTTTGAGCATTCTGTGCCTTAAGACCATCTAAAAAATAAATTGTTTTTTAACTTCTTAATTTTTCCTGTGGAAAATATTAAAATTCTAGAGAAGGTGTAAACTCCCATGTGCTAGTTGCTTTTTTATCTCTCTTGTGTATTCTTTGTATGTTTACTTTTCCTCAGGTTTTCCCTGCCTCATTTAGACAACATATATGGGTGTGCAGGCACACAAGGTGAAATGTTGGGTCACATAGAAGTGTGCGATAATTTTGTGACTTACTTCAGTGGGTAGAAGTATGTGTGTAATCCAAAATTAAATCCTAGAAATAATGATGCCCGAGTAAACCTCACAGTATATCTCGATAGAAAATAGTTTAAAAGTTCTGACATGGGTCTCTCTTCTGCCAGTGATACAGTAACTTGTATTAATGACTTTATTTGTTTTAACTTCAAATTTATTACCTTTCTTTTCACAAACTTCTTCAGAGTTGTTTCTCTGTTCTGTGATTAAATGCTGCCTTATCTAGCAGTTTCTTTGGTGAGGGCAGCCAGTTGTTTTGGGGCTTCTGTTTGTTTTTTCTCTGAGACAGACCTGTACTATGTTGTAATTGATATTTCTTCCTAAGGTGCCTTGTAGGGATCAGGCATCCTGTTAATCCTCTGTGTCCCCTTCCTGCTTGTATCCCTATCTCTGGTGACTCCATGTCATATTTTCCTCCTTTCTGAAAAGGAATCTCTGAAAAATAGGTTTTTAAAATAGCAAATAAATGTTTATCTTTGTATTGTGATAGTGCAAGCCTGTAAGTAATAGAGTAATAAAGGAAGTTTATGCATTTAACAGTTGCAATTTTAAGGGCAGATCCTTTCAATTATCTCTAAATTAATGGTATAAATAGTACCAGGCTTAGTCCAGTTGCTGTCCATAAAATATTTTTCTTGGGGAAGAAAATTACGATACATTGAATAGTATCACTATTCATTGAATAGAAGACAGTGAATTTATGAGAAGGCCCAGTGGTAGTTTTCTGTGATTTCCTGAAGTCTTGTAGGCCAAAAAAGAAACTGCAATCAGTGTTTGAATGCAGAATGAGCAGTAGTCAACTAATTCACTGCATTTTCAGCAAAAATATGAACTCCCCAGAGTAAGATGAATGTCGCTAAATCTAAATTAGTTATAACTACACTATTTATAATGCTATTTTAAATAAGCATCTGCCCAAATCACATGATAGTTATGAAAACTAGTTCTATCCTGTCAAAAAATAATCGTTGTCAGCTGTAGTTTAATTCTATGTAGTTTAATGCAATTTGCATTAGTTTACGTCTTGGGAGTTGTCTCGTAGTGTAGCAACTAATGGAAGCTGCAACCCTGTCTGATACTTTTAGGGAATAACCTTCTGATGGACTCTGCAACCAAGTTTGGGTGGGTGGCACAATATCATAGAAATTACCCAACTTCTCTGGCTGATTAGGAGAAAATTTTGTGTCTAGTTGCATTTTGAAGTACTGAATACAGTCAGATTTATGACAGCAGATCTTTTATAATACCGATCATACACAGCAGTTAAATGATACAGAGGTGAATTAGGCAAATAAGAATCAGTAATATGAGAAAACACTTAACAGTACAGTAAGTCAGTGGGGTAAGAACAGAGTGTGGATCCTCTGCTGTTAGTGAGGGAGGGAAGTGTCGGAAGAAGAGTCAGTATTACTCTTAAGTATTACTCCAAAAAGTATGGAGAAAAAAACCCAATGAAAACATGGGATTGCAAAGATTCATGTTTCCTTCTGGTATGTATCAAACCTACTTGCTTTCTAAGTGTAGTAAGAAGATTTTTTTTTTGGAGCCAACCTTGGCACTTTGTTCACCTCTTTGGAATAGTAGTTAGTGATATAATTGTTCTTTGGAGCATTTTAAGCCTAATTTATGTGTAGGCAAGACAGTATCTTTAAGCTATGTTTTCTCTGATGGTTGCATAACCACTAATGTAATTGGCTCACTTTCAGAACTAAGTTGAGCAGGAGAACTTCCTAATAACTGATTTGGGTTCAAAGCTGTTCGTACATATTGCAGTTTTTGCAGATAAAAAAATTAATTGATTAATCAATCAGGAGTGATTGAGGCACAGATAGTCTAAAAACAAGATTATTAGTGGTTTTAGGATTTCTTTGATAGGAAATAGTCTTGCAGGCCAGGAGCTAATATGAGCATCCACACACTTATATGTGCAGAATGTTTGTATTTGAAGTAAGATGAATAAATAATATTTAATTTATCTTTAATCTGTAACCACTCAGCTGTCATCAAAGAAAACAACCCAACTTTAGATTTCATAGGTTTTTTGAAAACACTGCATGGCAGCCCCTGATAAGACACTGCCTGACTTCGCTGTGTGCCATTGTTTTTGCTGAAAAGGCATGGAGGAGAAGCTCGGAAGCATACTGGCAATAATCTCTCAGCTTGGCAGTTTTACAATGAAAAGGACTTACTGCGTAGATGTTAGGCTTAACATACCATACCTTGTTGTAATTACAAGTTCTAAGGAGGTCATCTCGGGTCTTTTATCCATTGGGGTAGGTAGGTTAAATTGCATGCAGTTCACAATATATCTTATGGGTTATTTGAGTTCTTTAAGTGCAAGTTTGTAAACAAGCCTGTCACTTGAACAGTAATTACCATCTCAGAGCAAATATCTAAGCTTATGAAAAATTCCAGTATCTTAGCCAGAACTCTCCCACTCCCTTTATTGTGCAAAATTTTTACAGTGCAATATGTATCTACCCTGTGCCTGTCAGTATTAATAGATACTTCTAAGCTCTTGATACCCACAACCAACTGCAAAAATCTATTTATACGCATTTGCTCACTCTTGCTAGCTTATTCTCTCACCTATGTTCCACACTACTGGAATTGTTCAGTATCATAGTGACTGTGAGGATTTGAGAATGCATTAATAGCTTATGGTGGGTTTTAATAATTTTTGTACATGATTGTGTCAAACTGATGGTTATGTTTTAAAAGCAGAATTCTTTTGCTTTCTCTGTTCTTTTTATTTCTGTATTACACTGAAATTCCAAGGGCAAGTGGTTCACAGGTAGGAACAGGTTACCATCAGTGTCAGGGTTTTCCCATTTTAATAGATTGCCCTATACAGTGGTTTCTGAAATAATTGGTTTATGAAGGGAGACTTCACCTAAATAAAGTGTCCCAGGAGGAGTTTCTCCCTGTCTGTAGAAGTTTACCAGGATCTTGTGAGAGTAACCTGAAGACAAGAGGATGCCATCATTCTCTACTCAGGGGTCCAGTTTTGCTATCTCAGACTGGATATTACCTGTGATAGCCAGATGAAGTGAGGATCCAGATATCTGAATGTATGATACAGAAGGCAAGGTAAATTTAAAAAGCAAACATGAAAAGAAAAGTGTCTTCAAGTGATCTGTACTTTGCACTTTATCTGTAAACAGAATAATGGCATTGAAAAACTCAAGGCAAAACAATTTGTTTTGTAAGCTTATCTACTGTCCATTTTATATGGCTCCCAAGAGGTGAAATGTAAATTGTTAAAAGGCCTGGGAAACAGTCAAGCCTGGAATGGCAGTAAGTGTTATGTGAGATAGCATTCGTTTCAGAACTAAACCATATCACTCTATGGATCACATGTCCGAGGTGGATGTCAAACACGAGGTTAATGTGAAGAATTCAGGCCTACAGAATGAATTCCAGAAACGGGAGTTAAATTCTGCCCAAGCCCAGCAAACTATGCAAAATTGGGAATCCATGTTTTGGCTTCCTTATTAGCTGTCTGGAAAATGTCCATAGCAGGGAATTTGAACAAATCTGAGCAAAAGCTCTTGGACTGCATTTGATTCAGATTTTATGGGTTATATGTTCCTTCCCACCACTTTAACTTTTCTTGTGGAAAGCCAGTGAGTAAGCTCTCTGCTTCTCTCACGCTCATTTTTGGCTTATTTTATACTTTTGTTTCTCTTTTGATAGAATAGCAAGTTGGACCTATGTTTAATCACTTGCTTGTTATAGGGGAAGAACTGCTGGAGGGTTTTTTAGATTGATATTTATGGAAACAGTAATTATGGAATCGTGCATTCCCTGGTAACTTCACCAATCAGTTAATCAGGAGATATGAAATACCACAGATCTATTTTCTCAACAATTGCAAGATTTCACTTGTAATATGACCATTATACACAGAGCTCTTTTTTTTTTTCCTAATGTGTTTTTTCTGTTCGTTTTTACTTTGTTTTCTAGATGAGCTTGTAAGGGACTTAGGGTACCTCAAAGTATGACAGGCCTGAGGAATGGGATGCCATCCAGAGGGACCTGGACACATTCAAGAAGTGGGCCCGTGTGAACCTCATAAGGTTCAACAAGGCCAAGTGCAGGGTCCTGCACCTGGGTCAGGGCACCCCCGGTATGGGGGTGGAAGGGATTGAGAGCAGCTGGGGCTGCTGGGGGGAGGAAGGGATTGAGAGCAGCGCTGCAGGGAAGGACTTGGGGTTACTGGTGGATGAAAAGCTGGACGTGAGCTGATAATGTGTGCTCGCAGCCCAGAAGGCCAACCGTATCCTGGGCTGCATCAAAAGAAGCGTGGCCAGCAGGTCGAGGGAGGTGATTCTGCCCCTCTACTCTGCTCTGGTGAGACCCCACCTGCAGTGCTGCGTCCAGCTCTGGAGTCCTCAGCACAGGAAAGACATGGACCTGTTGGAGCGGGTCCAGAGGAGGGACACGAAAATGATCAGGGGGATGGAATGCCTCTCCCATGAGGACAGGCTGAGAGAGTTGGGGTTGTTTAGCCTGGAGAAGAGAAAGCTCCGGGGAAACCCTATTGCAGTCTTTCAGCACTTAAAGGGGGCTTATAAGAAAGATGGGGACAGACTTTTTAGCAGTGCCTGTTGCGATAGGACAAGGGGTAATGGTTTTAAACTAAAAGAGAGTAGGTTCAGACTAGATATAAGGAAGACATTTTTTACAAAGAGGGTGGTGAGACACTGGCACAGGTTGCCCAGAGAGGTGGTAGATGCCCCATCCCTGGAAACATTCAAGGTCAGGTTGTACAGGGTAACCTGATCTAGTTGAAGATGTCCCTGCTCATTGCAGGGGGGTTGGACTAGATGACCTGTAAAGGTCCCTTCCAACCCAAACTATTCTGTGATTCTATGAGTCTATATTAATAATAGGCATTAATAATGGCTTCTGGCTTGGTAGAATCTGAGCAGCTCAAATGCATGAACGAACCTACCATAGTTATTGATGTTTCATTGTAGCACACCTGCAAGATGGGACTTTTTATCCCATTTGAGACATGGTACTTAGACAGCAATTGTCTTACTGAAAATCTCACAGCAGATGTGTAGTGGATATGCAGTCTGAAATCTGGAGTTCCTTATATCTATGGACTATGCTTTTCTTTCCTGACTCCAAAAGAAAGTAATTGTCGAGCATCATCGGAACATCCAAAATTGTCATCTTTGTACTATGTAAGTGTGAGTTGAAAATACATTGTTAACTGTCTGTTATGACCAAGTTGAAGATGCATGTTGCCATTAATCCATCTCAGCTAGCTTAACAAGGTTATTACGTACATAATTAATAGTGGCTTAATTTGAATCATATAATCCAAACATTTTAGATTGTAAAAGGAAGAAGACTTTTCTGGTAGCTCAAGTAATCTTTGTGTAGTATGGAGTATCTACAGCAGCTCTTTGTGGAAAGGAACAAGAAGCCTATTGAATAATGTAAGGAAAAATCTCATAAGATGTATCTAATATTCTATATTTTCTAACAGTTATGGAATAAAAAAAATATACTTGGACTTAACATAATGTCAGTAAAAGTCTGTGAAATGAGGCATTTCAGTAAGGTATGATGTTCTTGAATTTTTGCCTTCTTTCTCCATGCACACAGCTCAAATTTCGTGTATTGCCTAGACAATGGATCTTTATCTTAGTCTGGGTTAAAAAGTGGAAGCTTTTTGTGCTTCTGTATGCTTCTGTATGCTTTTATACCTCAGGCTTCTTGAGGAATGACTATAATAAGTGTTGGATTTGATGTGTGGGCATCATTCCACTGGAAAATGTGTTGGGGTCTTCACTCTGTTCCTGTATAATCCACAACTGAGCAATACTGAATAATAGTTGTTTAATTGCTATGTAGAAATCAATGGCTCTCTGTTTAGTTGTGTGTCTTGTCAGGTTTAACTGTAATCATTTGGAATTTTAAGACTACATTA
Source organism: Calonectris borealis (assembly GCF_964195595.1). Lineage (NCBI taxonomy): Eukaryota > Metazoa > Chordata > Aves > Procellariiformes > Procellariidae > Calonectris > Calonectris borealis. The sequence goes on along the minus strand of NC_134352.1, from coordinate 72,997,602 downwards.
TGTGTATAGAAATTCAGTATTCTTGATACAGTGTGCTGGAGGGGTCTCAACATTTACAGGTACTATGGTAAGACATATCATATAAATGCATAGAAGAAGCATGTTTTATAATTCTTGGGCACAACTTTTAAAAATTGTGGGATTTATGATTAAAAATAAAACCAAGATATTCACACTGGCTGATTTTTAACCTAGTGCTTAGCATTTGCCCTGAACATTTTGAAAATTATTTGCAGTGTCGTTGGGTATTACAACAGTTTTAACAATATGAGATACGTCATCTGGCCATAATGTACTACCTTCTTCTGACATAAGCTTTAGTTAAAGGAATATACCCGAGTTAGGCATGGAGAAAGGTGTGTTTCTTCCAAGCATGGACCTCATATGTGTACAATATAAATGTATCTTTTCCTCTTTCCAGATACATAGTTAAAGTCACTTAGGAATTTATTCTCATGTCACATTACATAAAATTGTGCTGCTATAAGACAGCTTAAATGTTAATGTTTTGAAGGTAATTTATGGGTGGCATGGGAGAATTAGTAATCGAAACAGTAATAGAATTTGAACCAGCTGTGGGAGCTAGGTAGGAAATTGTCCTTCCTTCCTGCAGTGACTTAGACATGCTGTAATTTTTAACCCCCATCCCCCTACCTTCACCTTGTGGTTGTAGATCTTCTTTGCATGACACTCCCTCCTCCCCAGTTTTAATTCCGTATACTAATGAATTAGTAAGTTTGTAGATGACTGGAATATTTGTCACTAAGTGGGACAGTGTGTATAAATTTGTGTCTCTCAAGATCCTGGAATGTACATTTGAGTGAACAACTTTTTACAATCACAGTTGGAGAACTGTTGAAAAGTGTAGTCTGCAGACAACTCTCTGCCTAGAGATGTGATTGTTTAGTTTTGCTGACTGTGGTGTGTTTGCTAAGAATAACAGGATCCCTGAGGAATTTTAAGAACTTCACCAATATTGCTGAATAAAACTTTGTAGCAGATTCCATATGATAAATACCATTTATTCAGGTTTTTCAGATGAGGAAACTGGGGTATGCAAGAGTGAAATAATTTGCACAAAGTCAAAGGTCAAGGATTGGTCTACACCAATGGTATATTGTTTTAATTTTGATCATTAAAACATGTATAATCTAAAAGACATGGCTCACTAATGAGGTTGTTATTATACTGGTATAGAGGTTCTTATTCGTATTACCTTGATGCTTATGAAATTTTATGCTAACATGATCACCAGAAGTCTTAAAGTGAACATCAGGCTCTTTTTTGATGAGAGGAAGAATGCATTTTATTTCAATTGTAGTAATTTCCATGTCTGTTTTAGGCAGCAGTGCCAAATATTGAACATCTATTGGTTGCATTGGCTTTTTAAGTTTTGATGAGACCAAAATTAAAATTCAGAGTGTAGTGCTGCTGATGGACTTCTTTCCACTGCTTACAAAACTTGCAAAAGAAACAGTAATATTTATTCTACTGCATATATTATTTTAATGTACTTCTATGGAAGTATGTGTAACTAAAATTGCCTTTTGCTGGATGAATTACAAAGGTAATAGTATCACTGACCTTTAAAATATATTGAAGGGAGGCTTTTTTTTTTTCAAAATATGTTAAATTTTATACATATATGGTTTTTAAATTCTAAAATACTTCATAATTGATTTTATTTTAAGACAGAAGGTAAATCTGGAGAACAGTAAAGCTATTTTAATGACTGAAAAACATCTAAAAGTGTTCTAACTATTAAAAGGCAGGATACTGTTTCTGGAATTCCTAGTGTAGCTTTGGTTTTCATGGTTTCTCTTTGACTCAAGTGAAGGAACTCAGGGGTTTTTTTTCCTAAAGTTTGCCAAAAGGTGATAATGATAAAATGTCTGTATAGTTTAGGTAAAAGATGTTTCAGAGCGAGTTTAATGTAAATAATTAAGTGAACTGGCTAGCAAGCTGAAAAATATTATGCATTAACAAAAATTAGGTTCAGTCTGGTCCTGCATCCCATGTTGTATTCCTGGATTCTTTCATGTGTATCTTTTAGGGCATATTCTTCGTGTTAGAAATCCCACATGGAAACTGTGTGGTACAGAAATTCTTATCAAGCTGGATGTGAAATACATGAATGCGTAAGTGAGGCATCTGAACTAAGCATTTGGCACTTAAACTCCAAAGACTTAAAAGTTCACAATTATTTGTCCTTTCTGATTTCAGAATTAAGCTATTCTTTGGTTATCTGCCAGGCTGAGCAGAGCTTTCAGAGCAAAGATGTTAGTTGCATGTTTGTTTTGTTTCTCCTCGTTGTCAGCTGATCTATGGTTGTGTGCTATTTTACTGTTTCGGCATAAATAGAAGTATTCCTTTATGTCAAAATGAAATACTCTATTTGGCTCTAAAGAATAATCTTAGTAAAGGCTATGTCTGACTGAAAATGCTAGTGATTTTTTTCATTCTTAGTATCATCTTGTAGTAATTTTGTGTATCTTATTGCTGTAGTAAAACTGTGTCAAGACTGAACATGGGTACTTTTTGGTGGTATGTGGCAGTTGTGCATACTGTTTTAGCAAATATGAAATATTTATATTCATACTCATTTGAAACTGAGATGATAAAGATGGAATAGGTAGGTGATTATGTGAGCAGAATGTAACATATCTGAAATATCACCAGAACACTCAGCTTAAGTAAATGGGTCTCCCAGAAACTGCAAATGAATCTTGAGTGAGGAAATTTTAGATTTAAATCAGTTTTATCAATGATTACAACTTTAAGAGAATTTCTCTGGTATACGTTGTGAGAACAATTCACAGGTCATAAATATTAATATAAACTATGACTTCATAACTCAAGGGCTTGTTATAAATCTAGAAATTATCTGATTGAGATTTTATAATCTAGGTGAAAAATAGTAACCTCCTGAAAGCTATCTAAAACTATCTCCTAGGAGACAAATCAGGCAGGCTTTTTACTGTACTTTAGAAGTATGATGTTTAAAAAAGATATTTGCAAACCATGCTGAGACTCTAATTGCAATACCTTTTCTAAATTGCTAAGGCATGGGAATCTTTTCAGAAGGGGAAGTGCCAATAAGTGGCATGAAAGGGAAGAGGAGATCTAATTCATGTTACCTGTTGTGTCTGGGAGCAGTCTCTGAATTACTGTTTGACCTATCATCTAATAAAATATGTTTTATCTGACCTATAATAACATTACAAATGTATTATTTTTAGGCAGTCATGTGTTGGAATGAAGATTTAATCTAAGGTCTTTTCCCTTGCTGGTTAAACCTGACAAAACAGTCTGGTTCAGATCATAAGAAAAAATTTCATGAGGCTGTGAATTAGATGATGTTGAGAGAAGCTAGCCACAGTACTGTTTCCATATTGAATAAATAAATTTACTTCCTGTAGGCATTCGAAAGGAAGTTCTTCTACTTAAGCACCTCCTTAATTCTTGAATGCACCCTGAAGTAATGCATTTTAGCTCACTAAAGAAAAGAATAACCTCTCCTTAGTCTTCCCATACTTAAAATTCAAGACATAAGTTTTTTGCTGTTTTGAGTGTTACCCAAATTAAAGGATAACTGGGAGAGAGAGCATTTTGTAGGGCCCTTCCAATATTTCTGTTAATTTTGAAGGTCTTCTGCATTTGTCATAGAGTTATGAGTTATCTATGTTTTCCCATGAGCAACAGATATTGTGGGTGTTTCATGGGACTATCAGCCCGGATGATTCATACCAGTGTTGGCATGTATCCTCCTGTTTTCCATAATATTTTCCTTTTTCTTTATCTTTTTCGGGCCAAAATTTTAGGTAATACACACGCATAGGCTCTGATTCATCCAACCTAATCAAGGCACCTATGTTAGGAATTTAGTTGCCTTGCACTCCCTGAATAATTCATGAAGAGCAGAGGTCTCCAGATGATTCAGTTTTTTGATACACTGATTCCTCTTCTGGAGTTACCTGTCTCTTTTTGAAGGCTATATAGGAAGTCTGAAGTAAGTGTTTTCCATATTTAGATGCATCACATTCAGAAACTCAGATTATATGAATCTGGGCCAAACTGAGTTTAATAACATGCAAGTTTGCATCAGAATACATCTGTCAACTCTGACACCTAAAAGAGAGGAAATTAAAAGTTGTTGAAATGTCCTTTCAGATCTGGATGGTTCCTTCTGCATGCAAGTTTGCGGATAATGCACTCCTATAAAACCAAAAACGTTTCTATTTTTCTGTTGCTGTAAAACAGCATCTCACATTGCGGTTTTTCATACTCCATCTTTCGCTTCAGTGTACACTTGTGCAACCTTAGTGTATATCTTAGACATTTATTTTCAATTTAAGTTATGGAGGAAAATAATGAAAAATTGTGATTTGGAAAACCTGGCCATTTTACAAGTAATATGGTTTTAATCAGTGCATGGGAAGTGACTTGTGGAATAAAACATGAAGATCAGTGTGTGTTTGTTTGCAAAATGAGTTTAAAAAAGAACAGAAAAAATCAATTTAAACTCTTGTTACAGTCTTCAGCTTTCACTGCTGTCATGGAAAATTCAGATGGGTGCCTAACAGCTTAAAACATTTTTCTAGTCTGAAAAGAGGAATGAGGCATTTTTTCTTCCAGATCTGTGAAATACTCCCCTCCACACCCTTTTATCTTCTAATGGTGTTTCAGACTCAATATTGAAGGATGGAACAAGATTCTATTCTCTCTGTTCATCATCACTAGAATAGTATCTTGATTTCATTCATTTACACAGATGTAGTATCTGTCAAAGTTGGATATGAGGTAGAAAGGAAAAACTGCATGTTTGTGGCTCTGAACTTAACTGCAATACAGGGAGGTTGTGCAAGTGCCCCCCTGTAAAGTTTGATGGACTTCTATAACTTCTTTCCCCTGAAAAGGGAAACATTTGGATTGTATTTTAGGTGATGTTTGAGAGAGAATACTTGGACTTGTAAACCGAACACATTTGATACAGAAATCATCAAGCAACAGCAAGCATGAGCTGCTTTTTTGTTGTAACTTCTAAAATAAAAGTTGTTTAAAGCCTTCTGCTATTCATATTAACATATTGTTGTGCCTAGATACTGTAGCTGTGGACCGGATTTCCGTGATGTTGTTCTGACAGTTTATCTGCACAATTCACTGGTTTTCTGTGGTATTTTATCTGTCTAAACTGAAGAGCTTGTGGTGGTGTATCTCTCTGCTTTGGGAATTACTGTGTCAGAAATCCAGTCCTTTCTGTTGTGATTGTTGATGAATTGTCTGTCCACTTGTTTTATTCTTGAAATCTCTTAAGAACATTTTCTTTCAATATGTTACATAATTTACAGCACAAACATTTTTATTAGGAGACATTACATTTCTCTTTTTAACTACTCCTGTCACTCCTGATTACTCTTTTTTAAACACGCTTATTACTTTGAACTCCTTGCTGGAGAAGAATGGAAGATACAGAAAATTGTTACTGTCTGGTCACAAGGAAGATGATTTCAGCACTGTCGGTTTGTATGCTGGAGTCTAAAATAAAAGCCTTTCAAAGGCTCTCAAACTTTCCTGCTCCCTGCACCTCACCCGCCAGCAGTGTGGCATTTGCTTTTCCATGCAGTACAGTCATTTTGGAGGGGAAGAGAGGAGGCTTTAAAAAAATGTAAAAGAAAACATGAACATGACGTATTTAAACAAAATGCTTGAAAATAGAAAGTTCTTTTTTCTTAATTGACCAAAGGCCTGGGATTTGGATGACTAAAACATGGTTTTCTGCAGGGAGTCCTTCATTTGGGAGTTTGAATTACTGCAGTTTCTTAAGTAGGTGAAGGTAATTCCATCACCATTTGATGATAGGGTTTTTTATCCCCCTCCCACTCCCAAGAGCGATTCCTGCTGTCCATTAGGAACCCAGTTATTCCATCTGTCTTCTAGTGAGGCAGCAATCATCTGTGTCAGACCACTTCTGTTAAATTTATTCTGTGAAACCCGCATTTTCACCAGAAATGGAGAATTCTCTGTAAAGTTGTAGCTTTTGCTTCCTTCTCTTCACTCCTGCCCATGAACAGACAGCATCTTCCATGTGGAGCGTACCAAACCAGAAACCCAAAAGAGCAGGGTGTGAGTGTTTACACTTCCATCAGGAATTTTTTAGTATAGTACTTAAGGTATTTGAAGTAAGTAGTAGCCAAACCAACTTTATTCTCTTCTCCTGCTTAAGACAGTGAAAGTGCTCACCTTTAGTTTAACCAGTTGTAGTTTTGCGTGTTTTTTCTCCATGCTGTACCATAGCTCTGCTCCCACAAATGAGAAGTCTCTTCAAGTCTGCAGCAAGTCAGCTTTTCAGGAAAGCTCTAAGAGCACAGGAGCAATCCAAAAAAGGAAAATCGTATTTTCTTCCAGGGCAATATATGATCTTGAAATTCTCAAGGAAGGCAAGATCCTCTATGCTGGAATCTAAGGACAATTGCAAACACAGAGGAAAAAAATTGTATTGTTTCCTCAGTTAAATTGTAGTCTTGTGGGTGGCCAGAAAAGTTCCCATTTAAGGGCCTGGTGCATGAAAGATTACCTATAGCTTGCAAGTCTCCTTCGCACAGGATATTTTCCATTTAGTGAAATACAGACCTCTGCAAACAGAGCAGTAGGGGTACTTTTAGGCATAAATGCATTATTCTGCCCTTCTCTGGTTGGGCGAGGTGAGTCATTTGAGGACCTATATTCTAACTTGTAGGGGTATTTTTAGGGGGAAGAGAGGTCGGATTCTAGTGGATGAATTTATTTTTCACCAAGTGCAGTTTGCAGTTACTGTGTATGTGAGATCAGCAGAATATATCATTGTGGAATTTACATTTTGTTTTTTATAGTCTTTGCTTTTATCCATTTAAGCCTGGGAACATAATCCAATGGTCATTCTAAAGTCATTCTAAAATGACTTTTGGATGGTCAGTCTATTAGAAAAGCTAAGAGATGGTAAAGGTTGAGGTATTTTTTAATTGTAAATTCCTCTCTCTGATACTGTTTAGTGGATTTTTTATTACTTCTGTAGGACCTTTCTCCCCAAGCCAAATATTTAGTTTATCATAGAGATACCAAGCGATTCTTTTCCCACCTCCTGTATCCCTCTGTCTTCTGCCAAGGCCCAATGATTGTCATTGCCCATATTCACAATCCCGAGGATATTGAAGGGTATTTTGTAGGATGTAGAAATCTGGATTTTAACCAATTTTTCCTTTGTGTCTATTCTCTCACTTGTCTGGTTTGACCTGCATCATTGGTTTATTTGATTTTTTGTTTTTATCTTTCATTTTTCTCAAGAGATCTTGGAGACTCTGACCTAGTTTCAGCCTGTGGTTTCTAGTGGCATATTTTCTGAGTTGCTTGAGGATAAGGAAGCTCCCAAAAGGAATAAGAAAAAAAAATCCACAGTATTTAGGCACAGTGGCGCAGTGAATAGAAGAGTGTTGTCAGGCACAGGAGCTTAACAGTCAGCTAAGGCTGGAATTCCCTGAAAAAATGTAACTGCAAACTGCAGATGTGATGCCTGACTTGCAGTGTCCCTTTGCAGAAATTATTTAAAAGGTAAGACTTTCCATTTTTGAGAAAACCGGTGAACTCCTAGAATACACTGTTTCACAGATTTAATATATATTAATCCTATGTAAGCCAGGGAATTGAGAATTTTTGTAAAAATATTAGCAGATATGTCAACACCAAAACTGTTTTCCTTTGTTTCTGCTGAAAGAGAAATTTAACATACTGTCTTTTCCTGATACGGTTTTAAAAAAAAAAGAAAAAAAGAAAAGAAAACCAACAAATAATCCTGTAAACATTTCATCTCATCTAGTTTTAATTACAATACAAATTTTCCAGAACAGCATTAATGAAATATTAAAATCAATTTGTATAAACTAAACAGCTGAAATCCAAGCAACAACTGGAAGACCTGGAAGTGCAGGTACACTTTGGGCAAACTCTACCTTTTCGTTTTTTCAGACTTAAGTAATATTCCAGTATACATGGGATCCTGATGTTGAAATCCGCATAAAATGTATTAACTATATGTTCCTTTGAGAGTGTGAAAAAAGGATTTGATGGCATTCCTTGTTCTTTGGAATGTAATAACTGGAAAAGTGGTAGTTGCATCCGGTTTTTGTGTGTGTATATAGGCATTTGTTGTAGCAGGTTAGAGATGTTTATAGTATTCTCAGGAATTTAGGAAGTTCATAGTTACTAAAATAGAATAAGCCACCTTGTTTTTTTTTGTAAATGTTTGGCTGATTTGAAGATGTTATGCCAAGATATGTTCCTGGATGTTGTTATCTTAATTTTTTGTTTTGGATAGTCTAAAGAGTTACTTTAACTGTCAGGCATCCCTTGGACACTGCAGAGCGTAGCACCACTAGCACTTGCCAAACATCTGACTTTCAGACTCAGACTGTTTGATTTATCAGGTGGCAGAATGTATTCCTATGTGTTGTTCTCCCTTAAAGATAAGTAGCCAGAACAGTGTTCAACATGAGTGCACTGTAAAGCAAAAATGTTTTTATGTGAGTGGTTAACTCTTCTTATTAAAAGAGGGATTTGATTATTGTCACCTGGAGGAGCTAGCAATTAAAATTAAGTTTGTTCTAGCACATTAATAATTTAATTTTTTTGTTTGAATTATTAAAAAACTCTTAAAGTAGTTAAGATACCCTCTCAAAAAATAATTCAGTGCTGACGTAATATAGACATAAAATACCTACCTTTGTGGTAAGGTATGTGAAATGAGCAACCTTATAATATTTCAGTAAGTGGATTGGAATACAAAATAAGCAACCTTGCAGTGATTAAGATGAGAATGACCAAAATGCTGTTTCTTGTTCCAGTAACGAATGGTTTCTGTGAAAGCCTTTGATTTACAGTAGTATATCTTTTGTTGTGGGTGATGGCAGTGTGAATCTTGGAAGCTGTTTGTTTCTTTTTCACACTTGGTTTTTACGGAATGTGCAGCGACTGTTGAGCAGTTTTTTGCGTCTTGAGAACAGCAAATACCAATTTATACTGCAGGGAATGATGAGGAATGGAAAACTTAACTTGTATTATAATTATACCTTTATCCAGGTGCTTTATAGTGTCAATTGAACAATAAATTCATTTTCATAATCACAGCTTCACTTGGAATTTTGAGTTACGCCTGCTTCTCAACTTGTAAACCACTTAGTGTGTGGAAGTGTCTCTTAATGCCACGTGGGCTATACCTTTCACAATGTTGTCTGTAGCTATTTGTAAACCTTTACTGTTGCCTTTTCAGACTTAGCATGGATCAGAGTCCCATAAATATTTTTTTTCTCAGGTGCATATATGATTTCCATGCTAATACTCAAGTTCCTGTGACTATCGAAGGTGTGCTTATGCTGTGAATGTGAAAACATAGGGCATGAGTCTTCTGCTGGCTTATTTCTGTATATGTGTGAAGAGGGAAAGAAATTATACAGTTGTTTTGGGAATCAGAGCTGTTGTTAGTGGCGAGAAGTAAAGATAGAAGAAGGGTAGGTTTGGCTAAACCAAAGATAATTAAAGTTTCCATTTCATCACAGAAATAAAGCTGATAGAACTGCAGGATAAAAGGAGTATAAAGGAAATCAGCCTGATGCTATAGGGACTTCCGGTGTCGAGCATGAAAAAAGGAAAGGAATTGACAGAGGTGGATAAGGAAAGGGATATAACGTATAATATAAAGCGTGCTTAATAATTATTTTAAAATCAGATTTTGGCAACTGAAAATTGTAACAAAGATGTCGGGCATCAAAATGATAGATTGTATCTGTTTTAGGAAACTTAAGCATTTTGAGAATAATGATTCAAATGACCTTTGTAGAACCTTGCAATCACTTTAATACATTTCTTTCTGTGTAAATTAACTATTTTCATATTTGTGTTACAGATGTTAGTGTGATGTGTTAGATGTTTTAAACTGTAATTGCCTTTGATCTGTATGTTGCTATTAAATGAAATTCCCGGAATTACATTGACTGTGTTATGGCTGCCATCAAAGTGGCTGTTGTGAAGACCCATGAGAGCTGGGGATAATGGCACAAGTGAAAGTGTGAAGCCAGTCCATGATCTTAATAAATCACATAGATAAGTTAGCTCCTGTAATGAATGTTTAGATTTTCTTCATTAATTTTGTTAACTTCATAGAGTCCTTTTATTTGAAAATACATTATGTAATAATGATGGATTGACTAAATCACAATTCAAGATTGTTAGATATTGGTGATAAAGAACCAAAGAGAATTTTTATGTTTTATAAAGAGGATGTTTTTGTTCTTTTTTAAGGTAGTCTTATATTTTTTAACAATTATTCCTCATATTTTTAGGGGTATATCCATGAAAATAAAAATCTGGAATCAGTCTCTTGTTTCTGATTTCTCCCTGCTTTCTCCTCCTCAGGTTATGGTTGGTGTGAGGGAAACCTTTGTTACTTTTACATATATTGTAGTACTGGGTTTTTTGTTTGGTTGGAGTTTTTGTTTGGTTCGGGTTTTTTTTTGTCATAGCACTGTTTTCACAGAGGTGGATTTTCTTTTTTTTCCAGAACCCTGTCAAGAAAATTCCAGATTCTCATGAAATTACACTCCAACATGGGACAAAAACAGTAAGTAATAACGTATCTTCAACACTTCTTGTTTTTGTAGAACTGAGCCAGTCTATGAAATAAGTTAACAAATACTTATTGTCAGCTGAAGTTCAAGAAGCTAATTCTTTTTCTTAATTTGTTATTTTAGTCTAACTCTTTTCTTACTGCAATTGAAAGTGTGTTTTAGGACTGCCTCTTTGTTTTCTTGTAATAACCCAAACGTGGCTCCATTTGACTCCATTGTAGTCTCATTTTCTTCTTCCTTTTTGTCAAATACACTGTCTGCAATTGTTAGAGTTCCTCTTCAAAGCTAGGCCTTCCTCATCTAGACGTAGGTCTAATCTAGACTTTTCTCTGACTGGTCATGCATTTCAAAGAGAATATTACTACTGAAGTTTTTAAGTCGTCTTTGTAGGTGAATACAGGTCTCCTTCATTCTCCTTGAATCTTTAAGTGCCTTTTATACACCATTCTCAATTTCTAGAAACCTTGTTCTTCCTTGTCTTTGACTGCATCTTTTCTAGGTTTCACCTCCAATATTGCTCCTTCACTTTCTTTTAAAGAACTGCTGTCCAACTTAGAACTATCATTTCTTTGTTCTCAATATTTTTATCTCTGGGTAGTCTCATCTTCCAACACAAATTCAACTGCTTTTATGTGCTGATTGATCTGTTTTTATAGAATGGAATTTATTTTCTGGCCATGAATAACCCCGAATCTATTCCCAAATCCTTTCCCCATATTCTTCTTTGGTCATTAAAAAAGATGCTGCTGCTATTGATCCTCTTCAGTTTGGGCCACGACTTAGGCTTCAATGAGAAAATAATACTAGACTTTCTTTTATTGTTATTATATCCTTGTGAAAGCACTGTTAATAGTCAGTTAATAGAATTCTCACTCATGGCAGTCCTGGTAATTTCTTTGGAGAGGGGAAAAAAAAAGGAAAGAAAAATAAAACAAAATTTATTTTAGAAAAGTGCTTTTTCATGAGGTGTTAAACAGTTTAAGGAAATGTATAATTTTCTTTTTTTGGATTTTTCAGAAAACTTATGGATTAATTTTCTCTTTATGTAATTAATATAATAATACACTTAATTTAACGTTCAACAATATTAAATAATTATTTTAAATAATAAACTTATTAAATTAACATGTATAAAATTAAAACATTAAACATCAATAATATATGAGTTTATGGTTTGAATTTTTAATAATTCTTCATATTTATTGGACGTTTTAAAGGAATTTTCTGGGGGTTTAAACTTTAACGGTAAAGATCATAAATGATTTTTTATAAGCTTTCGGAACTAGTTATTTTCCGAAGTGTCTGTTCATTAACGTGGCATCAAACTTTGTGGTCTGTCTTGGAGTGGAGAGGTGACAAGGCTTACCCATTTGTTTTATTATAGTACTAGACATACAGACGTAGAGGGAGGAGAGGAAAGAAGTAAAAAGTGTGTTATAAATGAAAATAGAAAAATATTCTCTTAAGACCTGTAATAGATGCATTGTATTACACTAAACAAAATTAGAGTGGAGTGGATTTTTATGCACGCAGTGCATGTAACTTCTTTGCATACTAATGTCTGTGCATACTAGGATTTGCATCCTAGTGTACTACTGCAAACAGTTTTCCATTTTACATGTGACAGTAATTCCTTCTGCAGTATGTTTCTTGAATGCATATCCTAACAAACTTTATTATGTAAAATTTTTTGAATTATTTTTCTCTATATTAAACCAGTTAATCTTGTGATGACTTCTTAAAGCATAAGCTCATGTTATTTCTAACTAAAAGGCTTTGTAAAGTGGAAGTTACAGTTTTGGAAGACTTCTGAGGTATTTTGCCTGCATGAGAATGCAGCTGTCATCACTTCGAACAGAGGTGAATTATAATATGGGTATATATATTACAGTTGGATTACACTGGATGCAGTGAATGAAATATCTCATTGAAAAAAATCAGCTCTTCTGTAGAAGGACTATCTTTTTGTTTTATTTGTTTGTTTTAGAATAATGATACTACTTATCCATGTCATTACATACATATATGGATGGGAGCAAGTTCATATCTTGGTACCAGTGTTTCACCGCAATGTTTTAAAATACGGTCTTCTCATTATGTTCATACAGTGTACTGTATTTCAGCTAAACTTATGTATCCCATCTGTACCTCTTCAATCTAATGAACGTGGGTTTGATGATGACTCTATTCCTGTGCAGCTGAAAAGTCTCAGAAGAGATTTCCCAAGCTGGAGAGTCTTTCCAGAAACCTGATTAATTTCCCAGTTGCCTTGCTCGTACTGTGTAATAGGAGTTACTGTTCACAATGAAACTTCAGGGATATATATTTTTTTTTTTTCCTGATACTTTTGATACATAGGTGGGTGTGAGAAACAATACATAATCAGAGGTATTCTGAACAGTGCTTTCTAACATCTCATATCACAGCTGCTCCTTCCTATAGTAGTTATTGTAGAATAGAACACTTGAGTCTATTAATTGAATGCATGCTTAATCTGGAGATGCACAGTTTTTCTGCATGTTAGAAATCATGAATGAAATGAATGGGGTTCAAAATTTGCATTTAAATGGTAAAAGCGACATTTTTTTGGAAACACGTAAGAGGTTGCATCTGTTTCATTTGAAAATCAGATATGTCACAGTGACATAATCACTAAGTGGAGTTTAATTCCTTCTTAGGGATAGCACAAAGCGGTATATTTAAACATTTGATTCAGGGAAGTAAAAAGAAAAACGTTGAATCTATTGGTAACTCTGTAAATTAGTTTTTTGGGCGGGGCACTGGATTAAGGACATCTGATGATCCTTTGCATTCTTTATAAGAATGAGGTTTTGGAGCTTCTCTAAAAGATAAGATTTCTGCAAGTGAATGCCTCTAAAATAAAGCAGGACAATTAGATTAAGGAGTCAGTTGCCTGGTGAACATCAGCATCATTTCTGCAACATCTTGGTTTTCTTGAAAGTACTTTTTTCAAACTGTTGGCTATATGATGGCACTGTATGTTTGAAATACAGTGAGGTACCAGCATGAGGAGCAGCGTGAGCCTTAAGGAGGAGATGACTAGAAATGAGTCTTTGATAAAATAAGGAATACCTAAGTGAATCTTTTCTGCATGAAATTGCAAAAAGAAAACTCAAAAGACGCCAATATTCCTTCATATTAGGAAACTTTAATTTTAGCAAAACAAATTGTCCATCTTAAAGAATAAATGCCATTCATAACTGGTGTCTTTATTGAAACATTTATTTTCTGTAGGTTACTTTTTCAGCTGGGCACGGAAAAGGGAGTATCTCATGCTAAATTCCATTTTTTAAACAGTGTTTTGTGTGGGAAATATTCAACAGTTTAAGTTTTAAAAGTCTTCATAATGCAATGTGTATACTAAAGCTTTAAAAAAAGTACAGTAGTAGACTGTTGTATCTTTGAGACAAGGTTTTTTTGGTGGTACTTCGATGTGTCTGCATTAATTCATAGTGACTGTCAGTACTTTTCATGTATACATGTAAAGAAGATAAATAGACATGAGCATCCTTATATGCAAATTATTGTAATTTTTATTCATGAATATCTGGAATTTTTAATACAGGTTTAGACATCTGAAAGTAATTGGCCTGAGTGGTTTTTTTTCCACCTGAAGAAGTTTAGCGTTACTAGCCTATAGCTATTACACTATTCTCAAGTGTTGTCTTTTACTCAGAAATTAAGGCTTTTCCTTCTTTTGTTGTATATACAGTTTTTTTGTTTGGTTGTTTTTTTCCCCCACAATTTTCTATAAGGCTGATTGTTCTTGGTGGAGTATAAGATTTTTTTTTTTCCTTCAGAATCTTCTGGCTCATCTCTTCAAATCCCTTTGCAGGCATTTTCTAGAACTTTTTTTTAATTATTATTATCCCTTTATTGTCTTGTGTTGAAGACTGTCTTCCTTGTTGTAAAAGGGTTTCTGAATCTTTTGATTTTCTATCTTGTGTATGTGGGGTGACCCAGGTTTTTGTCCGATGGTTAAAAGTCATCCTCTGGTTAGACTCTAGGTTTTACCCATGGTCTGCCTAATTTGAAACGCCTAATAGAGGTTAAATGGTATTCTAGGGGTTAAAACTGAGCATGAATTCCATATGAGTTTTATCTTCTCATGAAAACTTCTTCAGTCATTTTAACATTTCAAGTTGGGTGTAATTTTGAGTAATTCTAAAAATACTTTTGTTTTACAGTTTTTGACATCACTTTTCAATACTATCTCACGTAGATGACAATTTTGGAGAGTTAATCTCTTCACTTGACTTAAAAATTAATTGAGCACATTGTCTAGCTAATTTTATATTAATACTTGAAATCATGGTAGTAGATAATATTTTCACAAATAAGACAAGAGAAGAAATAATTTTGAAGGTAAATGAAAGGCTGTTTAATCCATGAGATGCTTTCTGTTACTCTCACTTCTCCATGTGGTGATTTGAACGCTACTATAATAAAGTTCTTCAAATAGAGAATTAAAATAGAATTTTCACTGAAAATCCCATTTTAATCAACCTTTGATTTGAGGATAACAAATGAGAGTAATGAGCATTAAGCATTCTTTCCTCAAAGTTCTGAGTAGCTTTTAAGCAGCTGGTTTTGTATACAAAACAAATGGGTTTTGGTAAGATTTTTTGAGCTTCTTTAGTTAAAATAGTATCTTTTTTAAATTTGTGATTTTTTTTTTTTTAAATCAAGTTTATACTTTTTTTTTCCCCTTCTTTTTTTTGGAAGAGAAATTTAACCAAAAAATGTATGTATGCACATGAATTGTCTTGAATAAACTAGCGCAAAATCTTAAACTGATGGATGTTAAATGCCATTTCTGCATCTTGCTAGAAATGTTATTTGTACTTTTGAGAAAAGTCTACGGTACAATTTTCTTCATAGAAATGAAACATATCCAAATCCTGCAATGAGATAATTAGAAAGCAAACACTGTAAAATAACTTTTCTCAATTGTCTTCAGTGGTTTATTCAGATTATATAATTTCCATTTCCAGTCTCCCTACCCCTTCTAAAATACTCAGACATTATACAAGGTAGTGAAAATTCAAAAGCAAAATATAGCTGATGTATTTTAGGAAGAAACTAGCACACTGAATTTTTTTTTTACTTTAGTAGTATTTTATATTTTGGTGACACCTGAAGAACTGTAGAAGAAAAAATAATAAAAAGCTTGAATAATCTTGATTTTTAATTTGGTTTTTCTTTTGTCTGTATAGGTTTCTGCTTTAGGGTTGGATCCTTCAGGTGCCCGTTTGATAACTGGTGGATATGACTATGATGTTAAATTTTGGGATTTTGCTGGAATGGATGCCTCTCTCCAAGCTTTTCGGTCACTCCAGCCCTGTGAATGGTAGGCATGAAGACTGCCTTTTTTGCCTTAGACTGTGCCTATGTTAAACTCCTAATAGAATGCACAAAAGCCTTGTAAGGTAGCTTGTTTTAAAGGCTTTTGTATCCCATTGTACTTTTTGTGGTAAATGGAATGTGAACCTTAGAACTTGTCTGCTTATGTCTTTTCATGCTTTTTCCAATGACTTGCATATTTTCCCCGTTTAGAAAGCTACAGGTGAATTTGCAGATAGAATTGTTAATAGTGTATCAGCAAATAGATTATGAACCTCTTAAAGAGACAGGTTGACTTTCATAGTTGTAATTGAAATGAATAGAATACACTTCCCATATGTACCCATATGTAGGTCTTTTCCAACCTGTATGATTCTATGATTCTATCTGCAGAGGGACCTGGACAGGCTGGATCGATGGGCCGAGGCCAACTGTATGAGATTCAACAAGGCCAAGTGCCAGGTCCTGCACTTCGGCCACAACAACCCCAGGCAACGCTACAGGCTTGGGGAAGAGTGGCTGGAAAGCTGCCCAGAGGAAAAGGACCTGGGGGTACTGGTTGACAGCCGGCTGAACATGAGCTGGCAGTGTGCTCAGGTGGCCAAGAAGGCCAACGGCATCCTGGCCTGTATCAGAAATAGTGTGGCCAGCAGGAATAGGGAGGTGATTGTGCCCCTGTACTCGGCACTGGTGAGGCCACACCTCGAATACTGTGTTCAGTTTTGGGCCCCTCACTACAAGAAGGACATGGAGGTGCTGGAGCGCGTCCAGAGGAGGGCAACGAAGCTGGTGAAGGGCCTGGAGCACAAGTCTTATGAGGAGCGGCTGAGTGAACTGGGGTTGTTTAGCCTGGAGAAGAGGAGGCTGAGGGGAGACCTCATCGCGCTCTACAACTACCTGAAAGGAGGTTGTAGCGTGGTGGGTGTTGGTCTCTTCTGCCAAGTAACTAGCAGTAGGACGAGAGGAAATGGCCTCAAGTTGCGCCAAGGGAGGTTTAGATTGAACATTAGGAAAAATTTCTTTACTGAAAGAGTGGTCAGGCCTTGGAACAGGCTGCCCAGGGAAGTGGTGGAGTCACCATCCCTGGAGGTATTTAAAAGACGTGTAGATGAGGCCCTTAGGGACATGGTGTAGTGGGCATGGTGGTGTTGGGTTGACGGTTGGACACGATGATCTTAGAGGTCTTTTCCAACCTGTATGATTCTATGATTCTATGATTCTATGATTCTACCCTGCTTATATAAAATTAATGACGAAGAGAAGAAAGTTAAAACAGTTGACCCCTTTGTGGAGAGCCTCTGTAGTTGCTGCCAATATTTCTGAGTGGGGGGGTATCTAATTTACATTAAATCCTCTGTTTCTGGAAGCACTGGTCCTTTGCATTGCACTGATAATTGAAGCTACATAGCATGTATTAAAAAAAGTATAAGTCTATTGTATTTTTTAAGGAACAAAGCTATACATTTATTTACATTTATCTATATATTTTTATATATGTAAATTAAAAAAAAATTACGAAAGCATTTTTTTAGAGAGTGATTTCCATACTATCCATGCTGTTTACTGGTAATTCAGCAAGTAAATGAATTAAGTTCATTTATTTATTCCACAGAATTGGAATATGGAACTCCTTCAAAAGGAGTGCATATCTCATGCATAGCGAACTTTCAGATAAATACATTCATAAATTAGTAACACAGTAGTTGTAGCAAGGTACTTTCTAATGTCTGACTATGTGGTGCACTTTATAAGATACTTCGGTACGCTTAGAAAAGGGATTGAAATTTATTATGTGCAGTAAGTAGTCCTTAGAATGTCTGTTTTTAATCACTATTGTCTTAAAAAGCTACAGTTGAATTTTGTTCAGTTTGGAAGGTTAGAATGTGTATGACTAACTATAGATGTGCCAAGAATCTAGATAACGAAAGATAAGAGAAAGTTGGGGCTGTTAGCCTGAAAAGGAGCAAAACAGAAAGGGGTTCTACTGATGTACTAAACTGTGAAAAATCAGGAAAATAAAAAGTGTCTTTTGACTCGCTATGCAATTCTAATCTCTTTGACAGACCTATCTTGTTATAGTAAACCATGCTGCTTTGAAATTAGTAAATAAATAAATAAAATTCTCCAAACATGAGGTCACATTCAGACTTTTCTGGCATGAGTTTCATTTACATGATTAGTTAGCAGGATACAAATGGTATTTTCCTCTCCTCTGTCATAACTGAGCAGTAAGAAAGAGCTGACAGTCTTTACTCCCACAGTAGATTGTTTTAGCTTGAAGCATTTCCAAATTGAGCAGAAGAGTGCATTCAAATGTAGTAGTACTTGGTAATAATGGTATAACACATAAATATATATAAAAACTACAAGTATAGCGTACGTTAATGTCCCATTTTAAGGAAAACAGCTTGCAAATACATTTGTAACCTCCTTTTGGCAAAAACGGATGGTAAAATATGAGCCTTAAAGTGCTTGTTATCCCTGACACTGCTCGTTTAGTGTGTTGTAAGTATTTTTTTATATGAATATTCTTGGTGAAATGTACATTTTTGTGGTTTGAACATGTTGAAGTATAAATGAAATACATAAAAATATAAATATAAAATAATAGAATTGACTGGTGAAAAGTTTGAGAATTTCACTTATGTTGCAAGTCTCATGTACTAATTTTGGGTTTTTAAAAACAGATTATTTAAGTACCCCTTCTGTATATTTTTGTAAACTTGAAACTGGAACTATAGCTCTGTATGGTAAAAAGATCCAAACTCAAGAAAAAGTTCCTTTTGTGCTGACATTGAGGCATGCTGGTGAGCACTATGTAGAATATTATCTAAATTACGCTCAGGCATATATATATTCTTTTTTTTTTTTTTTTCACTATGGAATTTATTGCAAGGACTATTAGCATTCACAGACCTTAATTTCAAAGAATTCTGAGGAGTTCTGGTATGGAAGCTTTAGGTGTTAGCAGAAATCCAGTTCTGGACCATAAATTTAATTTCATTTTAAGAATAAAATAGTCTGAGAACAATTCTATATTGTCCAGGCTCCATTTTGTAGCATAATATCAGGTTACTCTGTTAATTTCTCCTTGGATTTGGGATGTAAGGGGAAAAAAGAGCCTGACAAAAAACTAGTACCTTCAAACCACACCTCAGTGTTAAAGGCAAAGGCAAGGGTAAGGCAAAGCTGTTAGGTGTGTAGAAATTATTTGTGTGTCACGATTCTACCCATGTATGTAGCTCTGTTCTGCAGGTTCTGGCAGAAAGTACTATGCACATTTGGCAGCTTTAAACCAAAATGACTTGGATTAATGCTGTTAAAGGGAACTGTTTTTGTAAGTTTCCCAAGACTTTTGCTTTAACAATAATAAGAACGAAAAATGTTTTCTTTAAGAACTGCCTCTGCAGAGCCTCACTCTTGGTCATACTCCAATAAACATCTGAAAAGTGGTAACTTCTGGGGCTTTGCAAATATCCTGCTTATAGAACCAATTTTTTGGACTTGATTTTAAAAGTTGTGTTGCACAGTCACAAAGGTGTTTTGATATTTTTTTTTTTGCCTTTAGGTAAAGGTTGTGGAAATCTTTTCTCTCAGACTAATTTTTTCACATGACTGATTTGATGAATTATTAGTTATGTTGCCATTGTGCTAGGCACTGTAAAATCAGGTGCTTTTCCTTGTTAGAAGAAACTTCTAATCTAAGTTAATTGTTCAAACATGCTGATACAGAACTACACAGAAGCAATGAGATGATATTGGTCAAATTACGAACAGTGCCATGTTAGCAGTTTTAATTTCAGTACTTCAGTATCTGAAAAACAGTTTTCTCAGAAGACTCTGTGGGCCTTTACAAATTGTGGATTCTCTCAAATCAGATTTTACTTCTGGGCAAGCTGTCTGATCATAGATAGTGGCCAAATCCTCTTCATGCATGAGGCATGCATCAAGCAGAAATAATCTTTTAGTGTAGTTTTTAAATGCATATTTTTGGTTCTTATGTTTCAACGATAAAAAGTGCAAAACATGAATCTGTGCTTTGGAGATGTGTTGGGTATTTTCTTTTGACAATTTCAGCATTAGAGTATGAGAAATATAACTAGATAAGTGCTTTATTCTACATGCAGTACTCAGGTGGGGCTCAGGAATATTCTGAGCTTTGTACAAATCATGTGATATGACAAGAGCACTCAGAAGTAAAACTGGCGAAAATTTTTTAATTCCTAAGATACACTTGTTGCTCTAAAGCTGAATCTGATGGATTCTTTAGTCTAGGCTTATCAGCTGTCTGCAAAGAATATTCTAGACTTTAGATACTGTTTCTCATGTGGGTTTGTTTTTAATTTTTTCAATGTTTCCACTGAGCTTAATGTGGCTGGCCTTCTTTCCCCTCTTCTGAGGAAGTATCCATTTTTGCTCTTGAGGCTCAGGATGCTTTTTCAGACATCGCCTGTGATCTATTTTGGAAATTCCCAGATTTGAGTGTCTCCTTTCTACTAAAAATCAGAGTTTATAATACTTCGGCCAATTTGGCTGCCAGTTTGTATTACATAATAGGGTGCTTGAAGCAATTTTTGGCTTTTGAATCATAATGTAATCAGTTTTGCCAAACATTTTTTGAATGAGAAACTTATGCTTAGTTTACATTACTATGATCAATGCAGAACTTCTAAAAAACATATTACGATGTTTTATGTGTTTTATGTAGTAACTCACAGTTTGAGGACAGATGTAACAGATAATAGTTATTGCTGAGTCAGTCATGAAGTCACTACCATATAAGACGTGAAACGTTAAATTATTAAGTAACAAGTTGGATAGTCAGTTTTGTTGATCATCTGAGAGTTAATTTTACTGATGTGAAATTGTGTTAAAAAATAGTTTCCTTAAAGTTGCTAGGATTTGAATGCACATGGTTATGTTCTTCACCAAAAGGAAGATACTCCTTTGAGGACAGTTTGGATGCCTTTGGAATCCAAATTTAGCTGGCAAATGCATTCCAGTCCTTAATTTGGGGTTAATTTAGCTGCAGAGCTGAAGCATTTATGTAAAGTAATGTTACTGTGCACATTCTATTAATGTGCCAGGATATAAATTCTGACAGGTGTGGAGTGGATAGGCTGCTTTGCATTCTTTGCCATCCTTGCAATGGAGTATGGCCGGGTGGGGCATCAAAGGGACGTATGCTTCAGATAGAGCAACTGCAGTGAACTTTGTCCATAAAGCAGAACGCTGAGAGAAGATGCTGAAGCTGGAAATGGACTTCTCGCTCATCAGCCATCTTCCCACTTTCAGTTAATAATTTTTGTCATCTTGGTATTAGTCCATGATTTCTGTCCCAGGTTTTCTCAATCAACAGAAGACGTATGTAAGAAAACCTTTACAGCAAATGAGCAATCATCTAAGACACAGTAGACTAGGCAGGTTGTTATCTACTGTCATGTTTCCAGAATTGATGGTATATTTAACTTTATTTAAGATTCTGATGAAACTGTGGCCCTGAACATAGACAAAGATGCAAGAATGCTGACACGTGACTAATTTCCTGGTGTACAATGTACCGTGGAGTTTTATGTAGGACAACAACATCCTTTTATAGTAATTTATAGATTACTGTAAATCCACATGTTGCTTTTGAGAAGATGAAAAAGAATTCTCAGCCCTCAAGAGCTGAATCTGACACATACTATTTTTCACTTGGAGTTTTAAGAGCATTTTTAAAGTTAAATATGTTTGCCAGAAATGACATTTTAGGTGCCAGCTTTGTAAATAATACTGTTTGATGTGCTGTGTGGTTGAAGAAGGAAATGTGACGTGCGTGCGTGCACACACGTACACACACACAGAGGAATAAAAAGCTTTAATCCGTTAATCTCAGATTTTTTTTTCCCCACTCTTTTTGGTATAGGAATGTATATAGGTCTATTTCTGCAATCCGTTTTCTCACCATTGATGCTTTTGTTTTAGTGTAGGCTCACAGGAACTGAAATTAATTGAAACATTTTCTTTCGTTTTCTCTTTTCTATTTAGTCACCAAATCAAATCTTTACAGTATAGCAGCACAGGAGATGTCATTCTCGTTGTCTCTGGTAACTCTCAGGCAAAAGTTCTTGACAGAGATGGCTTCCCAGTAATGGAATGCATAAAAGGAGACCAATACATTGTGGATATGACAAACACAAAGGTAATGTCAGAAATTAATTGAATGCCAGAACACTGACAATATAGTGTATTTTTGCTCTTAACAAGAAACCTCATGAAGTTCAGTAAAGAAGAATGCAAAGCCCTGTCTCTGGGATGCGATAGTCCTGTTGATTGATACGTGCTCGAAGTTGTGGGACCTTCATCCATGGAGGTTTTCAAGACCCAGCTACACAAAGCCATGGCTGTCCTGATCTGGTGTTGGCTATAATTTGGCTTTGAGCAGGAGGTTGACCTAGGTGAACTTAAGAGGTCTCTTCCAACTAATGTTTCTATGATGTTACAACAAATTCATCTATTTAAAAGTGTATCTTGTAAAAATTGTCAGCTGCTCGCATATCCTTCTCCAACCAACCAAAAAAAAAAACCTAGAAACTATTGATCTCATCTAGTCTCTTGCTTTCTTCTACCCTCCATTCTTTAGCTGATACAATTTACCTTTTTCAAGGCAGGGATTGGAGGTTGTTATTATTGTTACTTGCATGCCATGAGTGTAAGACTAATAAGCAACAACATGTACATGTTTAATGGTAGTTAAAAATGCAAATGGAGAAGGGCTGATTGATAGTTTTGAAGTATTTTAACAACAGTTGATTGGGTTTTGACCCCTTTGCCTTTGTATTTCCACAAACTATATGAGACAAGTATTCCGTTTACATAGATGATTTAAATTAAGATCAATTTCTTAAATAGCTTAAGCCTAAAAAGTCATGATAAAATCTACTGCTCAAACTGATTATAAAGTTGATTTATTTATTACTTGTAAAGTATATTGTCAAATAACTAGACTAAACGCTGTTTTGCCTAAAGCTGTTCTTGTCAGACTATTTCTTTTGGCTAGTCATATGTATATAAAACCATCAAATACTAACATCTGCTTTAGTTTTTGTTTACTTAAAAATAATTCAGATTTTCTTTCTCTTGTAAACTTCTAGAATTCTAGTGTATTGTGGTCCAACAGTCAAAATGCTAAAATATTTGTTGTATCACCTCATTAACTTTTCAGTATTTCTCTCCATATTTGTGCTTAAAGCAAACTGAAGTAATTCCAGCATTGCAGGAGTAGTTTCCAAATTTCTCTTTGGATGTAGTCAATGAGCATGTGCCTGTACTTCAAAGGAGTAAAGCCAACTGGACAAAGACATTTTATATTCATAGTCTCCATAATGGCCAATCACTTACTTTGGTTAAAATCCTTACCTTCTGTTTTTTCCATTCTAAAGAAACAGGGCTGACTATTCAATTTGCAACTTCTAATCTTTTATGAAAAACTCACCTGAGGTTAAATCCATCTTGACTTTTGAATTCAGTTTCCTCATTTTTCTCCAACAAGGTCTTTGGATAGTGTAGTTTGGCATTGAGTATATATATTGTGTCACCGTGGTAGTTCTTGTTATTCCTGTTATTTTTGTGTAGTTTGGAACAATTTGCATGACACCATATTGATGCCTATTGTTTCATCCTTTCTCTGCATTACAGTTTGCCCAAGAGAAAACATGAAAGTATGATTCCATGCCATTTTCTGAAAGAAAAAATATAAATAAAAGAATGACAGGGTTTTTATAATTTGAAAATGAAAACAAGCAAGGATGAAATGGATTAGAGTACATAAAATCTGTTAAATCATTGTGATGTGAGTCAGCCATTGCTGTGGTCAAAAGGATCTGATTTGGCCCTCAGCTTTCACGTGATTCCACTTGAAGGATTTGGAGAAAATTTATAAGACATCTTACAAAACTTTGTAAGACCTCTTTGTGTTCACTTCCTTAGGGTCACACAGCAATGCTCAATTCAGGCTGTTGGCATCCAAAAATAAAAGAAGAATTTTTGACATGTTCTAATGATGGGTGAGTACTGAGGTCTGTTTTTGTCAGGGTGTTTTGAAAGGCTTGTTTGACTTTTGTGTTTTAATATTGTGCCCTAATTTGCTTTCAATATCATCCTTTTAAATCTTGAGCAAGTGCTCAGGACAATGTTAGGTGAGATCTGGAAGCAAAAATTTTATTTGTTTCGGCTCTAGATAATTAATATATTTTGTCTGTATTATTTTAGTTTTGTAACTTAAAATTACTTTTAATGATATTTCATGAAAGTTGTTGGTTAAATATGTTTTTACAAAAATTCTTGGACAAAATTTAATTTTACGCAGTATATCTTCAGAGTAGAATAACTCCTATGTCGAGACTCAAATGTAACTGAATTCCCTGGGAAGATAGAGTATTTCAATTGAAAGTTGCAAGTTTTATGTTAAGTGTAATTGAATATTAATAGATGTTGTTTGACAAGTGTCAAAGAGACTGTTAGAAATTTTGTGGCTTCAGTCTTGCCATTTGATTCTAACCACAAAGATCAAAATGTCACTGTGGCAATTGCATTAATTAATAAAGTTACTGCAGCTGTCAGTAGCAAGATCATGAATTATTTTTGAACTGCTGTTTCAAATATGCAATCTCCTTTACTCCAGAGTGACAGTGAGTGGGAAGACTGAATTGCCCCACTAATGTATCTGTAGTGTGGTCCATGGTAAACAGAAGACTCCAATTATCAATTACTTTAAACGACATGGGTTTTTTCCCAAAAGGGACCAACTTACTGGTTTAACACACATGGTACATGAAAAAATGATTTTAATAGGAAAATTCACAATTTCTGATAAGACTGTGGCAGAAGAAAAAAAAATAAATACTACAATGTGCTTTATGGAGCACTTCAATTGTAAAAATACATGCAAGTTAAGCCAGCTATGTATTTTTTCCAGCTTGTGGACACAAAGACTTTACTTCTGTAGTAGAAATATTTATTAAATGGTAGAATAGATACTTTAAAAAGTTTGTTGCTCTTTGAATGTACTTAGACATTAGTACAGCTTCTTAATTAGGTTGAATAGTTTGTAGATAATGAAAAACAAATTAAGATATTATAAATTATGAAGATTGTCTAATTTTGTCCCATCTAAGCAAGTGCCTAACTAATATACCAAATATGGATTCAGTGCATCCCTGGTGCTTGAATTGCTATGAATTGAAATGGTCTGGTCAAGTAAGTAAATCCAGATAAACACTACTATAAATGGCTGCATAATTGCATTTTCAGAGACACTACATGGCTGACATTACAGGAAAAGTATTTTAAACCCATTTCATTTTGTTTCATGCTAGTGACAGGTCTTTCCAGGATTTGGACACGTCATGTGAAAAGAAACAATTTGGATTGCTTAATTTGCAACACAGGACTTAAATGTTAAAGACAGTATTCCATCTGTGAAATTTAATAACAACAGAAACTATAAAGTCTCCAAAGTTTAATCAGTAATCCATCTTACGACTGGAGCTGTAAATTAGAATAGAATAGAATAGTTCCAGTTGGAAGGGACTTAAAACGATCATCTAGTCGAACTGCCTGACCACTTCAGGGCTGACCAGTTAAAATTAAAGAATGTTATTAAGGGCATTGTCCAAATGCCTCTTAAATGCTGACAGGCTTGGGGCATCGGCTGCCTCTCTAGGAAGCCTGTTCCAGTGTTTGACCACCCTCTTGGTAAAGAAATGCTTCCTAATGTCCAGCCTAAACTTCCCCTGATGCAGCTTTGAACCATTCCCAGGCATCCTGCCATTGGATACCAGGGAGAAGAGACCAGCACCTCCCTCTCCACTTCCCCTCCTCAGGCAGCTGTGGAGAGCAATGAGGTCGCCCCTCAGCCTCCTTTTCTCCAAACTAGACAAGCCCAGAGTCCTTAGCCACTCCTCATAGGACATGTCTTCTAGCCCTTTCACCAGCTTTGTTGCCCTCCTCTGGATGCACTCAAGGACCTTCACATCCTTCTTAAATTGTGGGGTCCAGAACTGCACACAGTGCTCAAGGTGATGCCGTACCAACGCTGAATGCAGCAGGATAATCACCTCTTCTGACGGGCTGGTTATGCTGTGTTTGATGCTCCCCAGGATGCGGTTTGCGCTCCTGGCTGCCAGGGCACACTGCTGACTCACATGGAGCCTGCTGAACTAAGAAAGTAGGAGTCTGAGTAGGGAAGGTCACCTGATTATGCCAATGTCTAATGAGCTTGGAAAACTTAATTGAGAGAGATAAATAAAAGTGTTGTTTTCATTAATTATGTTGTATAAAGGTTTGTTAGTGAGTAGCACAGCTTTGGTACATAGAGATTTCAGGTAAGAATATTTCA
The DNA here is from genome assembly GCF_964195595.1 of Calonectris borealis. NCBI lineage: Eukaryota > Metazoa > Chordata > Aves > Procellariiformes > Procellariidae > Calonectris > Calonectris borealis. The sequence continues at coordinate 72,971,205 of NC_134352.1, read as the reverse complement.
TCTAGTTTTAAAAAAAAAAAAGTCTCCCAGTCCTGAATGAGTCTTTCTACAGGGCAGGAGACCTGCCTGTACCCAATTTTGATATTCCTGACATTATACAAGGATGTGATTCGGCATTCACAGTCCTCAACATGTTCCTCTCTGTCATACATTATCAAGAAGATCTATATCCATAAGAGGAGAAGTGAAAAGCTTTACAGTATTGCACATCAGAGGAAGAGGTGAAATCAAACACCTACTCATCTCAAAGTTTTTTATCCTGACAGTGCACTGCTGCTCTTGTATACAGTGAAGATGAGCTCTGGAAATTTTGCGGTAGATTTCTATTAGTTTTGTTGTAAAAATTGTACTAGGCATTGATGTAAGATCAAATTACTTGAATTATGGTGACTACTCTGGAACTTTTAATAGGGAATGTGTTGCTATCTGTATCTCTAGATGTTGAGATTTAATGCTCACATTGGAAAAGAAACTGCCACAACTGGCATGTGTGGAGAAGGACACGTAACACTGAACACCAAAATGGGACCCTTCGGAGGGTCAGTCCTGAGTGTGTGGACGTAGGAGAGTGAAACCAGTGTTGCTTGTAATAGGCATGAAGGAAGGTTGAATGTCTTCCAGTTTTGCTGGCTTTAGTTTCTGTTGGACATCACACGGAACACTAAAGCAAGGCAGTATTAGCGCTTGAATAGAGACTTCTCCACTCACTTGATCAGTATTTCTGTGTGGAGAGCTTCTGTGTACTCCAAACCTGGTTGCCAGAACCAACATTTGTTTTTAAAGATGCTTGCAAAAAAAGGTGTAAGGGTTTTCAGTTTATCATCTATGAGTTTGAAAGCTGCTGAAATAACAGTTGAAGCATGTGTGTCATAATCCTTGGTATGCTCAATGGTAGTGTCCAAGGTTGAAGGAGGAAAGGACACGGGAGCACCTGGGTGGGTGTTAATGTACTGTTAAATCCTCTATATATTCTGTACTTCTAGATAACGTTTGCACCACCTCTAGAAAAAACAGTCACTCATAAACTGAATTTAGAACTATTTACAAATTGTGGAGTATATTTTATCTGACTGCTGTAGCATTTGCGTTGTCTGTCTCTTTAGTTGAATGGTTGTCACTTGCATACAGTTTAAAAATAAGATAAGGAAAGAAGATTGCAATTTCTGGTTGGTATGTTGAAAGCAGGAGTTTTATGATGCATAAAGAAGTTAAAAAGCAAACTTTGCAAGTAGACTTGTGGATTCAAAGGAAAGTAACACATTTTAAATATGTTTTAAATAAATGCTTTTAAAATATTTTAAATACATATTTCTTTTTATGTTAACCTGCTATAACTGAAATTCTGACTTGGCGGATAGTCTTTATATGCACTTGATAGTTTCTTTTAATTCCAGGTGATTAGGCCTGTAGTAGTATCCTGAACTAAAATGAATTCAAATGAATTAGTATTTCATTACTAATTTCATTTCATTTAGTAATAAAATACTAATAAAATTCTAAAATTGCTGTTGTAAAAGAAACATTTTGAGAGATGGTCTGTTTCTTGTGATTTATTCATGGCATTCAAATTCATTCTATGTTTAAAAAAAAAAAATCCTGTAAGTAGGTTTTGACTATAATGTATTCTAATTTGTGGTTATTAGGCTATTTGTAAATTTTTTACTTCAGACTGCAGATATATGGGTTACCAGCAGGGAGTCTCAGTGTGTTTTGTATGACTGTTCAAGGACACAATGTTGAACTCAGAAAAGGCTACAGAAGAAAAAGACACAGTTCCTTCTGACTCCTACATGAGAGAAGCAGAAGCTGGTCAGCTTACACACTGGAATGAGCCAGACCCTGGACCTGGCAGTTATAGAATAAGTCTGAAAACTAATCTTGTTAACTTGTATAAGTTCATGTCCACCTATGCGATTGTTAGTGAATACATATAACTTACAGTATCTCACTTAATTTTGTTTTCCTTGAAAATATTCCAGATGATGGCTTGCTGAAACATATAATACCATACTGTTTCTTTTTTTCATGTTATAGCAAGTTTTTTTAAAAAATTTATCTTTAAACAAATGGTTTCATTATTGTTGAATTAGAGAGGAATAATAATTTTGTTGGGCTTTTACAGATTGTTCAGAGTTTGTTAGCTTTTAGTTGCAGAAGGAAGTAAGAAATTTGTCAGTTCTGTAAGTACTCTGATGATTAACCTTAAGTGTATGGATGAATAACACTAATTAACCCAGAGATTTAACTAAGGAGTTCTTTATTTGAATGTATTTTTTTAACTAGGTTAAATCTTGTGCATATATTCTCAGAACTGCGTAATGTTGCTTTTAGCTTTCCAACATTTCAAGTGATTAGAATAAAATTGTACCAAAAGAAAAGACAGATGTAGAAAATCAATTGTATTCTCCATGGAACTGCAGTAATTCTGTCTTTTAAAAGTTTGACTTACAGATATGATAATTTCAATTTTCACTAATTTGGCTGTTGATAATTCATACCAACCTTTCACTGTTTTTAAAGCATACATACATTTTCAGTATTGGTAGTAACTTGATTTAAACTTTCTTCTTGCACAGGCTATCTTTTTATTTATGGCTACATGTTGCCTAGAACTTTAAATACCCCACAGCTATTCCTGAAAGATCAGTCCCTTTTAATTGCATGTACTCCTTGCCATTCTAGATAAAGCTAAGATACAGTGTGTGATCAACATCTTTGTCTTTTTCATAATGCCTTTACCACATTATTCAGGCTTATTTAGAACATAAGCTTATTAAGGCAAGGACCTGTCAATTTATCAGCAGTATGTTGAGCACATCTACAGAACTGCAGTAACAGAAATGCCAACATCAATGCATTGCCTAAAAGCGAAAGAAAATTTGGAAAATGAGAAAGACTTCAAAAATTATTCTGCTCTCTGGAAATACACCTGAACAGAGTGACCTAAAAAAATACCCTGTGTTTTAAGGCATAACTAACTCCTTGTTTATATCATTCCAAAATATCAGTTGACTTCTATGTTAAAACAAAGGAGGAAGAGGAAACGGATAGTGTTGTTTTTGTTATTTGGAAGTTTTCTTATCACAAATGTGATAGGTAGTGCTGTATGAATAAGCAATAGAGCTCAGTGATACTAAATGTTCCAGCAACAGGTGTTCTGTGTCCCTACTCTCATCTATTTTTTCCTTTTAGAAGTAGAATCGCAGCCAAACTTGAAATTTAGCAGTCCTGAACTTTGTGATTTGTCATTGCAGCAAGGGCTGTGGTTGCTTAACAGCTGGTTTACTGTAGAAAATTCCTATCTCAAGTCTTCCTTCTCTCACCCTCTAGTAAGTTAAGTTAATGTTCATACTCTTTAAAAGGTATCTTAGAGAATATTAACTGCCATCACCAAGTGACCTCTGTAATAAATTATTTAGGGATAAATTGTGCTTCAATGTAGATCTATCTCCAATTAAATAGATGGAGTTATTTCAGCGAAGTAGCTTCAAATCTTCAGAAATAAGATTTTGCATTTAAGGTACAATTTAATTCTTAGACTTTTGTCAAATGTATGTTTCAAATGTGAAGCTACTCTGCTCCATGAGATACGGTGTTAAATGTTTTTTTTTAATCACATACTGTTGTTTAGTAAATGTTCTCTGTGTCTTAATGAAAAAGAAAGAGAAAGATTTCTGCCACTTGTGTGAATTGGAATAAGTGATGACCATAAAGAGTGTTCAGAAAGGAAAACTGAATACATTGTTAAAATCCTTCTTTTCAGGTTTAAAACTACCGTTTGACAATGTTAGCTTAACTACCTTTTTTAATGGAACAGTTGACAATAAGCTTAATTAAATTTGCAGATATGATTTGCGGTTTCAAGCATGCAAAATATAATTTGTGAAGGATAAGTGGTGTAGATAGTTTTGCATAACTTCCATCTAATGGTTGCAAGCATTGCTGTTTAGAAGAGTTTTCTGTCCTTTAGGGCATCTGTTATGTCCTAGATATTACTTGTGGTGGGTTTTGAAATTTGATACATCTTAGTGAACAGTACTGTTTTGTGATCACTTTTATCTCAGCTATCTGTCACTTTTTATATGTTAACCAATTCCATCCTATTAACCAGGGTCGCATCTAGAATAGCTGCTGTCTCATCTCCCTCCCATTAGCTGCCTTGTTTCTATGGCTGTGTAGGTGGCAGCTATCAGTATATGACTTCTCCTTCATGACTGTTGTTTTCTGGCAAGTGTTCCTTTAGTTAGGCCCAGAACTGTATAAAGGCTTGATAGCTTGGCAGAGAAGAGATTTGAGCAGGGTCCGGAATAGTACTGCTGAAGATGGCCAGCAGTCAGTTTTCCTGTCCTCAGAGCAATCAGCATCTCTTCCTCCCACGATGCCATTCTGCTTGTCTTGAACTGGCAAGCTCCCTTCAGCCCTTCCATTGATGAGGTCTATGCCCCTTAAGCTTTAGAGCAAAGTCACGTACTACAGTTCACATACTTGCTCCTTAGATTTTTTTTTTCCGTGGTAGTATGTTCTTAGGAGAGCGTGAGATTAGGTATCTCCAGCCTGCTTGGCCATGCATTGTGAAGGACAGCTCTGCTGGCTGTGAAACTGGGATTACATGGCATTTCTCCTGGATTTCTAGCATCTAATCTTCAGGTTACATACTGTCTGCTCACTCTAGGTTGATAGCCTTTCAGTCTAAGCTGATTACACTTTAAGTGAATACTACCCTGGAGTTTGTCTGAACTCTGTTAAGGCCTGGAATAGCTTGGTTGACAATTGGAGAACTGAAGTTACAATTTTACTTTTCTTGGATGTTTTAAGTATCAATAATACTGTGCATAAGTATCAATAATACTGTGCATATGAAAGCATAGTTGAGAGCAGAATCTGGACTTGTGCAGTTCAGTGTAAGTGTAGTTATATTGTTTTGCTGTTATGCAGAATTTGTACATTTTGTGAATAATATATTTGAAGAAATAAGTTAGAAGAAATAAAAACTTGTTACATATACCAACCTTTTTTTGTTTAAAAGCACTGAACAAACTACAACACTAAAGAAAGCTTTTGGATAAATATTGTTAGTCTTAACACCTTCAGTGTGTTAAACATTTTATGTGTAATAAATACGGTTAACGCTGACCAGTGTGCAGCTTTGAAAAATGCTGAGAGCATTAAGATAGCAATGCCAAGGCTACTACCAAGATGTTTGTATAAACTTTCGTTAGAACCTAAGCTTCAGCACTGCATCTATCTTCACAAATTTGAAGACTAGTTGGCAAAGCATACTTAAAAATAATTACTAATGTTTCACCTTTATCTAGGGGATCATTTAAAAATCTTTTGTTTAATTGCAAAGTCTTAGGTTTGCACTTTTGTGATTCTTGTGATTCTACTTTCTAGATTTACTTGTTAAAACAAGCTGCATGCTATAGAGTGTAGGACCTGCTCTGGGGTCCAAAGTTGTTACTCCCCCAAAAGGTCACCCTGAGTTATAACTAGTTGCATTGTACTGCTTTATAGGGTAGGGAATGCAAATAATATTGAGATGAAACAACTGAATTTGCCAGTGGTGTAGTATGCCTTGGACTTCCATCGTAGGGGAAAAAAGTGATTCTTGCCAAGTCATTTCAGGCACATAGGTGTATAGGTGTGTATACACATACATACTCATTTCATGTGAAATACTCCATATGAAGATGAAATTCTGAAGTTTGAAAATTTTTCTTCAAATTTTTATGAGATACTTTTTTCCCAGGACAGTATTCCAGTTTAGGCAAATTTTCAGAATTAATTTAGAACATAAAAGAATACAATTCCGTTCAATGATTTATTTTTAGTCATACCAGGATAAAGTTGGTTTTTATTATGGCAAGAAACTTGAAAATCAGATGAGAATACACATTAAAAAAAATTGGTTGGTTTATCTGTCAAGCACAGAATTTAAATATTCACAGTACTTCAGTGCTTTCTAAACAATTTGCTCCTTTCAGAACTGTGGAGTGAGCGGAGCAAGAAGGGACAGCCTTTTCAAAGTTGGCTTTTGCTAGTGAGTCACAATGTTCTTAACTTAGCATGGGAAGGCAGTAGTTTCAGTGCATATATTTGCTTCTCTTGTCCCAGAACACTTAGTATTTCACTTCTCACCTGTATTGCGCACAACTTAGTTTATATGGATGAGCTTTCCCTGGGACTTGTTCCCTAACCCCTTTCTGTCAAAATGAGGCAGATTGGAAAAACTCTTTATTACATCTTTCCTGGCCTTGGCTCACTTTGACTGAGATGGGTTAGATAATACTTTTGAGCAGCCCCATTAGCAGATCTGACGGGTAAGTAACTTCTGGCAGGATAGAAATGATGGGAGACTGGAAGTCCTAGTATTTCCATCAGCTCAGCTTGATATCAGATAAGGAGGAAGACAGGAATTTGCCATTTTTAAAGCTGGTAGGAAACTTACCATTTTTTTGGGTCATATAGAGATTGTTGAGCAAACACTTCCATTGTGATGACTTTGTTCCACAAGTACTTTTCATTCTGTCAATTTCCTTTCCTGTCTTCTCCCATGAAGAATGGGTTCTGTCTTTTATTATATGAAGATGAAATCTTTTCCTCTCAATTATTCACTGGTTATTTTAACCTATAACTCAATTTAAAGGACTATTTTCTTATGAGATATGCATCTTACTTGAATGACCAGAATTCTCTGATTATTCTAGTAATAATGGGAAGTACAATAGACTTACTAAACTAAACTCCAATGTTTTTGTTTGATAATGAGAAAGTAAAGTAGGGTAGACAAGAATTTATTTTGGCACATTTGCTTACAAAGATAAAATACATATTTTGTCTAAGAAAATAAAATTAAATTGCCATGATTAATGTTCAAATCTGATTCTGTATTAAAGTTATGCAGTAATGACTAATGATAGTTAATATCCTATAGATCAAAATTCTGGGAAAAATAATTGCTTTGGATTTTTTGACATTTGGAATTGCAGGTAATTTCATTGTTTGCATAATGAAAATTAAAATTGTTCCTCTTATCAGGGTCCTCATGTTATATAAATATATGTTTTAGTTAAAATCCCACTGATAAGTTACTTGTTTAGCCACCTAAGAGATATAGGTTGGGTGGTTTTTGTTTTTCATGAAATGAATTGGAACAGTCTGAAGTTGTATTTCTGAATTGGTAGTCTTTTCAAAGGTATATGGTTTCACTGGGTGATGATTGGTCTGGAAATGCTTTCAGTTCAGAAAACTCTGTTTAAGGCTGATAAGTCTGATTTCGCAAGTGGGATAGAATATCATGGAAATTCTGTATGGGTTTTTGTGAGAGAAACTTCTCTGTTTATTTAATCAAACATTTTATAAATTTTTGTATAGTAGCCATTAGTAGTTACAAGCAGTAAATTACAATCCAAAATCTGTTGAATTTTTTTCTGTTAATTCCAGTGAGTTTTGTTTGTGACTTTTAAAGGATAATCATGTTAATACATGTGAGACATTTGTCATATATCAGCTGGACTGTCTAGTAGGAAGAGATCTTAAAACTGGTAATCTGAAATAACCAAAACAACATGTTTCTAAAGCAGTTTCATAAGATTGGATTATTGTCTAAAAACTTCTATATTTTTATAAATTATTTTAATTAAAGCATATTTTATCAGAGAAAGTGTGAATCTGTTTCTAGTGGAACCTGAACACCAAGCATTAGTCACTGATAATGAAAACAGATTGGTTAGTAAACTGGGTGAAGACAACAGCATGTGAGGTCATAAGTGGAGAAGAATATTTTCAAAATTAGACCTGTTTCCTGAATGTTATGTAGAGTTAATTGTATATAAGCTCTTAGTATGAAGCTGTGGAAGAGCAGGTACACATCTTTTAAAAATCCATACACACACAGAGAATTAACTTTTACTAATGATGTTGGTAAAGGATATGATGTTAATGTTTTGTTTCAGCAATTACCATTGAAACTGCAGTTGAGTTCTAGTTCCAATGACAGTAGCCTAAAAAGGATGTTGAAAGACAGCGAAAGGAAAAATGTAAGAGGAGAATCCTGAAACTTCGTTTAATAGAGAGTCAAGGAGCTGAATATGCTTCAGTTTATTAAATAGGATATTAAGAGACTTGGCAATAGTAAAGATATATTGAAATGAAGATAAAATGTCTGACAGTTGAAAATTGTTAAAGATGTAACTAGATCCAGTGGTCAGAAGTTAGCAAGATTTGAATAGGAGGGAAAAAGTATTTCTTTGTCAACAGAGAGATTATGTGATGGTGGAACTGATTATTAAGGAAGGAATGCAGTAAATTTCTATGCCTTCACATAGAAATTGGTGGATGAAATTTCTCTTTAATCTTGGTGATAAAAACTCTGATCAGCTCATACATGTGGCTTAGTTACTTATGGATAAGGGTTTGGGGCTTGAGCTGTGAATGTCTGTTAAAGTTATTAAACTTTTTGAAGCTGGGAAGAAGTCCATATGTAGTCTTTCTGAGGATGGCAGAACTGTCCATGTGGAACTTCTGGTGGGAGATGGATCTAACAGTTCTTTCTGTTCATTAAGTACAAGATTTTTTTTTTCTTTTTTAGTTGCATGTTATCTCTTCAAAATCAATCTGCCTTCACAGTGTTATCAGCCAATTCCTCCTTGACTTTTTACCTCATTGTCCCCCCCACCTTACTATCTCTGAATCATTCCCCAGTGGATTGTTTTACAGTCCCTTTATGGCAATAACGTTAATTTTTTAAGCTAATTTTATCATTGCAAATATTTGCTAATAAAGCTTTATACTAAATGCATTTCTCTTGAAATTGAGGGATTAGTTTGGTTTTGGAAACCTTTCATCTCCTTCTTGAAATGTTTCCAGACCTGTGATTTGTGAAATCTTCTGTTTGCGAGGAGAGAAAACATCTGATTGATATTCTTCAGTTTAGCTCATTAATGGTAGTGGAAACTTCTGGTTAGCTAATCTCTACAATTAAGATCTACATTCATTGGTGTCTGTGTGATTTAGAACCTGCTGGCAAACATTTCAGTCTCCTGAGGTTGAACTTTTGGTGAGATAAGATGCAGATCTTCTTTTGTCATCATAAACTTACTAGACCATATACCTTCCTCCCTTCAAAATAAATAATTTACTTACACTCATTTGTAGCTTCCTTCTGTTGTGTGATTCACAGTGAATTAAATGGATAGCAGAATAACAAGTACTGAAGAGTTTCAGAGAAGAAAAAAAGGTGTCTTTCCTTTTTTGGTGGTATACACTTAAGCTTTAGAAATTATTCTATCAGCATGTTTATTGTAAATCCTAGCAAATAATTTAACTTTAAACAGAGTTGGTTTGAGTTAAAATTTGGCTTTAGAACTTTTTCAGGGAGGTTTTTTTTTTAAAAAAAAGGATTTTATTTTTTCATCCAAGTTATAATAATACGGAAAATAGATTTAATTACTTGCCTATAAGTTGATGTTTCATCCCAGCATGTGTCTGTCTGCAATATGAATTGCTTTTCCTTTAGAATTTTTTTGTTAATTTTTTAGGGGCACTGAATGACTATAGTGCTAATACAAAAATACGTTTTTGTAGTAGTCTTTTTGGACCAATAAATCAAAATTGTCATTGAAATACAGTGTGGAATATATGTTTCGTGCTCTTCCAAGCAGAGAGGCTACCTCAGAGGACCAGAGTGGACTCATACAGACCATGGCCAGGACTTGTTTGCTCTAGAAACTTATCCAGGTAGACAAAGGATGTCTAGTATATTTTACTTAGCTCACGTTTATTTACATGACATTTAGCCATCAAGTAACAACACTCTCAGTGACTCTAAAATGGCTGAATTTTAAACTCAGGACCCATTTTTAGAAGGATCTAAATGACATTAATAGTCTCCTCAGCACTGTACATGAAAAATAACAGCATTATGGTTTAGTTTCACAGGTTCTGGTATTTTGGGGAACAGTCCATGCAGTATTAAAGTAGCTGTTCCACATGCAAACTCCCATATTTTTTTTTATTCTTTGCTGAAGGTTAACACCCTTATAACAGAATTGGTGGAGTGAGTGATGTGAACATTACTCATCTGCTTTGGTAGAAAGTTAGTGGCTTGGGTTAAAGAACCTCCTCATCAGGTTACATTCAAGTGAATGATTTAGCAATGGAACAGCCAGATGATAACATCTTAGGCAATGCCAAGTAGATATATAATAACATCCATTTATTCAAAATACAAATAAATGAAGTATTTAACAGGTTGCTTATTTGTTTCCTTGTTCCAAGCCTTTAGTCTGAACTTGCTTAATATTAATATTTCAAGCTCTTTGTGGTTCTTTCAAGTGAAAGCCGAAGTACTTGTGCAGTCTACCAAATTCACGAGTGTAAGGTCTTGGGAAAGTACGAAATATTGCAAGCCTTCCAAAAGCAGTAGAGATGTGGCAGATCTGCCCACTTTGTTTGGAAATGCATATAATATAGGAAGACTTTAAGGTAGTGAGCCTTACCAGCTTTATTTCTTGTAATGACCATTTGTGAATCGGAAGTTAACTTAAATAAGGCACTCTCAAACTGTTGCAGATAATATTATTTAGAATTAAATATCAAATGTATGTGACTAGTGCTACATTCATAAAATTCAAAGCAAGAGGAAAGGTAGAGGTAGATGAAGTCAAAAAATTTTATGGCTTCAAAGAAACCAGATGTTTGTGCGCATGCACGCAAGTAAACACATAGTAAGGAACTGGTACCTGGTCCCAAGATAAAATAATTTTTTTGAATAGTTTTTTTTTATTCCTCTGTCAGTTATGGAGATTTTAGGTCTTCCTCTCAGTTCTTACTTGGGTAAAATACAATACTTTTTGCTTCCACACTAACCTGATTTAACCGGTATTTTATATACTCTTTGTACTATAGAGTTGAAATACCATGCAGATTATCTAAAAACTTGTTCTCAAGAATTGCATGAGGTAAAAATAAAGCAGATTGTCATTTATGAAAATCAAATTATGCAGGAGGATTTATATATCTATTCTCATGTAGTTGATGTTTTTTTTTTTATTTCAGCCATAGCAATTCAGCTGTTTCCAATAATGAAGTTTAAGAATTACATGTGTCAATTATGTTAAGTTCTGGTGACTTTTTTTCTTTCTCCTGTCTCTGGAACAGCATGAGTTCTCATCCTTTGGCACAGGAGCATGGTATTTTGCAGGAGGAGGGAGCATTGTGGTTGTGTAGGGGTAAAGTTCTGTTGCTTTTGTGAAAATCTCCCCTGATCAGTCAAAATTATAAGTTTTTGGAAAAATCACCTCTGGAGACTTGTTCGTAATACAAGAGTGCCTTCATCAATAAATTGTTGCTATCTCGCATGTGTGTAGTAATTTGCACTGCACTGGCATAGTGGTTTGCTTTTTGTCTTGACGTGTGTAAAGGTGTGAAGTCCACTCCAAATATGTGAGGCTGGCTTTTCCTAGACTAACTTATCTATTTATAGAGATATATGCAGTGCAGAGCTGATTAAGAGAGCACAGCAAATGAGCAGGCCTGGTTAAGAGGAGTTTGAATAATGACTCTGCTGGCCCTTGCTGAAAGCTGTATGTTTACAAAAGGGTTAGTAAAGCTATTTTCGTCTTTATAAACTATGTACGTTTCTATTAATATTTTTCTGAAGTTTTTCGTGATTAAAATGTTAGCTGCTGCAATAAAAAAATGCAGTCAGTTGTAAGAGCTTGCATTTGAAAGGTTTTCAACTTACATTTTTGCTGCATAACTTCATGTTTAAAGGGTTCATACAGTTTCAGGTAGGTTATCTTAAGAACTAAAAATTTAAAACAAAACAAAAACTTGCTGCAGTGCAAAGAAGATGGAGGACCAAAACATGCTAAATTGTGCCAATTCTTTTTCCTCATTTATTTAAGCAAGTCTTGCTATTATATTGTCCATGGCTCTGTGGAAGTGATTATGGCTTGTGCTTTGTCCCTAGACCCTATGGAATGGTTTTAAATCCAGATGCGTTTACGCACATAGATAGGAACAAAACTCTACTTTCCACATAGCATGGTTGAAGTGAAATTGATTAATCAAGTGGTTTTTACATTGCAGCTCACGTAAACACAAACTTTTGCTGAAGACTAGGTTTTCAGCTTTGATCTTCCAATTTCGTTTTGAGATTCTGCCCCTACTCTCATATATTGATTCCAAGACTAGATCAGTTTGTTTTTCTGAAATAAGTTCAGAATTTCATGTTATCCACAGCTTCCAAGGTTATCATATATGAAATAGGGGAGGCTTATTCTGTTCATCAATGTAAGATGAGAAACTCACGCAGGAAAAGCTAGGGAATCCATCCGCTGGTGATGGATCATAAATTAAGAATTTGTACTTCCTTCACAGTAGTTTGAAATACACATACGTGTACATATATCCGGTGTATGTATAAATGCAGTGACTTTAGTAAGCACGTGAAGTTGTTTGTGTTGTTGATGTGCAAACAGCAGATGTGACATGAAAATACACTTTCTTTTTCTCCATTTGGAAATGGAACTGGTTTTGTAAACTTACTTTCAGCCTTTGATGAAATCATGTTAAGTTGTAAACTATCTGGTAAACTTACAACTCTGACACTGACTTCTCTGCAGCTACTGTACGTACTTTCAAACAAGACGGTTCAGCTTTTCAGTGGTAGGAACTGAATGGCAGCTTAGGAATGTCTATCCTGGCCTGCGTAAAATCAACAGTAACTTGTGGGTCTAAACAACCCGTCACAGGTATGTGCGAGAGGAGGTTTTGACATCTCACGCACTTCTAAAAGCTGTGTTATCTTTCCACGAAATTGAGGGTGCCAGGAGTGACATGTAAGGGGCCAAATTCAGCCTGGGAACACCAGTCTGGCCTGTTTGCATCTATTATTGATGGCGCTCTTGCTTCAGGAGAAAGCACATTTGGATTTTAAACATAAAAGTATACAAAAATTATTTCAGAAATGGCTTATTTTTTAAGAGCTTCCTTAGCTGCGTTTGCCATAGTAGGAAGAAACTAAATGTACAAAGCATCCAGAACGTGCTTTTCACTGATAGCTTCCGGTCCCTGGAACAGGCTCCCCAGGGAAGTGATCACAGCACGAACCTGTCAGAGTTCAAGGAGCATCTGGATGCTCTTAGTCATATGGTTTTAGTTTTAGATGATCCTGTGAGGAGCAGGGAGTTGGACCTGTTGGGACTTGTTGGATCCTGATGGGACCCTTCCAACTGGAGATATTCTGTGATTCTATTCTCTGATTCTAAGAAAAAAAGAAGTACAAATTCTGCCGATTCCCCAGGTAGAAAGAAAGGGTAGATCTGGGCATTTACACTATTTAAAGAATAGCTTAATTATTGAGGAGGCATCTATGAGCTCTAGCTGGAAAAAAGAAAAGAGGTTGCTACTACTTGATTGACCTGTGTAGGAGTGCTTTCCGCTGTGAGTTAAACCTTGATTGCTGTGGAGTATCCAAGTAGATGTGGGGATAGGTGCTTGTTAACTACTTATGAGTGCAGAAGGGAGTGGAGAAGACAGACACGTTGTTTACAACATGTAGGAGCAATGGACATGAGTCGCCAACTGAAGCGTCTGCAGTTGTCTCAATATCCATCTCCCAGTTGCTCTTAAAGTCAGTGATATTGATGCTATTTGTATCTCTTTGTTCTGATTTTGGGCTTAGTTCTAGTCTTACTAGCTTTTGAACGCATTTATGTTTGTTCATAGAATTTGAGATATAAGAAGTGTGGGTCCCTGCCAAGAATATTCATATGCTCTAAATGCATTGTAAAGCACCCTTTCAAGTTATATGGAGTCACAGAATAATTTATGTTGAAGAGGACATCTGGAGGTCGTCCGTTTCAATCTCCTGCTTAGCGCAAGGCCAACTTAGATCAAGTTGCTCAGGTAGCAGCAGGCTGTGCAGTGAACTAAAAGGTGAATTTCTGAACAGACTGAAATTTCAGGGCTTAAGGCAAGCAGAATACTAGAGCTACAAAGTAATGGGTTCAAACTCTAGGGATACTTGATTTTTTTTATCGCATTGGGCTATGAAACAGGTCATTCCTCTGGTCTTTTTTATTTAAAAGGAAAACTAGATTGGTAAAAATATTCTCTTAGTTGTTTATGTCCTGCCTTTACTATTTAAAAATTCACACATTTTCAACTCCAGCAAAACAATAACATTCCCCCCCACGTGGAGAAAATAACTAATAAGAGAGCATAAGTCCCTTAGTTTTCATCTTCAGAAATAATAAAATTTAATACTACTTTGTCCACTAACCTTTTGATTTAGACTTTTAAACTTACACAAAAGTCAGGAAGGAATATAGGGGCTTCATCAGTAGCAGCAATATTATGATGTGAGCAGACCATGGTGACGAGTATGTGAAAAAATGATGCTCTGCATGGTTATCCAGACAGATACGGGACTGTATCATGACTCTTTGGAGACCTGAAGCTAAGAACTGTATTTCTTCTCTATAAAAGATGCTGTTTTCCTTTCTGAATTTTTGGGAGGAGGAGAGAAGTGTCTTAGACTTTGGTGTGTATTCCAGAAAATATGATAAATACCTAAATTTGTATTTACTTACACTTCATGTGCTGCAGTTTGGCCTGGTCTTTATAAGCCTTTTGTAAGCCTTTATGGAGATTGTACCACAACATACAAAGCTTGTTACTTGATACATAAATACAAAATAAAACTCACTTTTAAAATTTTCTGTAGCCCGAAGTGCATAATTAACCTGTACAGCTGAGTCAAACTTCGCATTGTTTAGAATAGATTCTGTAACTTTAAAAATCAAAATACATTTAAGACTTACAATTTGCTCTCTTTTGTTACTTACCTCTGTTAGATTGCAGTTCATTGCTAATGGAACTGCAGAAAAGTGGCTGTGAGTGAGATCTGAGACAGCAGCAAAACCGGTTAAAACTAATTGTCATGCATGTAGGATCAGCTAACATGTTGCTTCAAGAGCTTTTAATTGCTTGACTGCTTTAATTTAATTTCAGTTGATTTTTCACTGGTTTAATGGAGAGTCCTGCTGAGTGTTAGTTCCAATCTAAGTTATTTATTGGAGTGAAGAAGAATTGAGATCCAAATGAGCCTTAACTATTTTATAGCCATGACTAATCAGCTTTCTAGAAAGCATCCTGTTTTCCTAGTGATTTACTCTTCCTGCTTTTGCAGTATCATGCAAGACTGCTCTTGAGTCATTTCAGTTCATGCAAGTGACAGTAACTTGAACTGTCAGATGTTCTTTACCAGAAGTCTTCCCCTTTGATCTTAATTAGGTCTACCCCATAGGGGGATTGATTACATCCCACTCTTATCTTTACTAAGTGGGAGATGAGATCTCAGTTCGTTGCCTTCTTGCCCCATTTGGAAAATGACCCCAAATTGTACCTCCTTTTACTGTCACAGCTTTCAGAAGTCAATAACATCATATCTGTAATTCATCTAATGTTCTGTATAGAAATAATAATATTGAAGTTAGATGTTGCTGGAATAGTAAATGAAGGACTTCTTTTGTGCAAAGTGCTACATAGTGTCAGGAAAATACCAGTGCTCAGTTTTTTTTAAATAGCACAGCATTAACATAAACTTTGAATTATTATTAATTCAAAAGCATATTGACTTTTTGCGGAGCTCAATATACTTCATTAAAATCACTGAACCTGTTACTCATTGGATGAAAAGATCTTAGGAGGATGGTTCTCTAACCTACTCTGTGGAAGGTTTTCTGAAGACTTGCTTAGATACTTTGCTGATTTGAACTGGAGAAGTGATATGCTTTGATGCAAGCATCCATGATTGCCAACCTAATGGCTGATGCGAAGAAAAGCAGCCTCTTTCTTCAGTCAGATTTGTATTTGAAGACTTCATCAACAAGAAACAGAAAATTAGCTGTCAGTGCCAACAAGAAAGTAATTAAAAACTAAAAAGCTTTTTTTCTCTTAGTGCAGTCTAGTTGTCCAAATGCTCGTCACTAATGCAATCAAATATATCCAGTGTTTTAGGGAAATACGAAAGAAAATACTTTAATATTTAAGGAAATACTAAGGGAGAAAGGCTCATAAGAATTTGGGCACAATGGGCATGTTCAGTTTTTGCCGGTACATTGGCCTATGGAAGGGGTTTTGTCAAATAAACTGAATTCATTGTAACTACCTTGAGTTAAACTTGAGAAAAAATTCTTCAAGGAAGAAACCATCACAACCACACAGTTTAGAACACCTAAATGAGTTATTCTTTTATTAACCTATGAGCCCTACAATCGCTGTTTTCAGTACAGTATATGCTTTTAATTTGAAGACCATTTTCTTAGTCTGAAGAGACCTTTTTCTGTATCACTCTTTCGGGAATCTAAACAGTGTTCTGGAGCATGTTTATGGGTTTTTTTAAATACCTCAGTGATTTGTCTTCCAATTTATCTTCTACAGAATTTGAATGTATTTAAGATAGTGCTCAGTGCAGTGCATTCTCCTCTCAATAATATCTACAGTTTTGCCTAACATAATTTTCCTTTTATGTAATTTATTCTTGTGCATTGGTTCTTGAAGCTGTTTGTTTGGTTTGGTGGAGGGTTTTTGTTTGTTCCCCCCCACTCCTCAGACAGTTATCCTGTCTTCAGAATGTAATCACTGTTTTTAGATTTCTTCTATTTTCCTGGATTCTAAGCAGCACCGAATATAACATGTATGTGGAATCTTAATCCTCCTTCCTTAGAAGTATGGACTCTTACCGGCATAATAATTGCATGCCTGCATACCCTCCACTACTGCTTTCTGTCCAGCAGTTAGCTTAGTTTACCTTTTTTGTTTTTCCACAATTGATCTGTTTTTCACTTCCATATTTCTTCTTAGCTTTTTTTTCCCTACTTGTATGTTCATTCCCATAGTATTTCTTTCATATCTTTTCTTCTGAGGTTGGAAAGTTTCTCCCACCAAGCCTTTTGTTTTACTTATGCTCAGACTATTTGTTGTGATCAGAGGAAAATTCTGCTGAGCATTAGTAACTACATTGGAACTAGCCTAGCTTTCCAATAACTGTTAATGGAAAAGACATACAGTAATATTATTCTTTTGTTTTTAATCAGAATTTTCTATCATTTACTTTCCTCTTGATCTTCTACCTTTCTGTATATGATTTATATTTTAATATGTTATACTGTCTTCCAGGATAGCGATTATATTCTGAGTAGATTGCTGGTATCCTCATCTGTTAGTAAAAATGATGTATTATATGTAATGTGTTTTTTAGCTGGTTTTAATTAAGTAAGAACACTTGATTTACAAATAACTATTTCAAGATCTATACATTTAGCCAAACAAATCAGACATAAGAAAACAAATGTATTCTTTAAATGTGTTAAAAGCAAGTGTAATTTAAAGTTTGAGGGTCTCTTGAAAATCTGTGAAGAAGGTATAGATAAAAATCTTTTTAAAGGGAAAAAATGTCTTGTAAAACTTTTAGGTCCCGGGTGAAACTTACTGGTTTGAATTAAAGCTTTCAGAAGTTAAAGACTGGAGATAGCAAGGTATTTATCTGAGTTTTGCATTGTGCGGTGTAGTTCAGTGGGAATTCACAAGGTGGGGGAAAAAAGTCTATATCAGAATCTTGGAATTTCTCTTATGATCTGTTCTGAAATCTTCCCATTTGTGTGACTGGATGCTCTTTCTTGTGCTTTGAGTTAACAGCTCATTAACTGCTGTTAATAGCTGATAAATGTCAACATTTATAATGTAGGATTATTTTTTTTCTGTGTTGCATTTTGTCATTCCTTCTCTCTGCCAATGTGATGTGCAAAATATGTCTGTTATAATCTTTGACTTTGAGAATGATGGAATTTTGGAGTTGGTAATTTTGATGAGCTGATCTGCAAATACTTCGGGGGAATTTTCAGATTTTGAAAGAAGTAATAACGTACTTGAAAAAATTTTGTGCAAAATTCCACAGAGTATTTTTTCCATCACCTTGGACAGGCCCTTAGAAGGGATAGCTGAAATAGATATGTAATTCATATGCAAATAAAATATAACTTTATGTACAGGATCTGCTGATTCAAAAAATTACTGAGAAAACATAGTCTTTTCACATTGACTTGCTTTGTACATCACTTGTGTCTCCAGCTCTGCTTATATTCTCCATGGGTACTCTTCCTGTAATGCAAAAACTGAAGCAAGGAAGAAGTGCATAGGTGATGTCCCCTTGTTCATCAATGCATGGTGAAGAGCCTAATTAATTGCATGGACTGAAGAGATTCTTTTTGCCTGTTGATAACCTTGAGGAAGGAAGGGATTGGATGGCTGAATGACTTAAGCAAATAATTTCTAAATCTGAGTTCTGCTTGGATGATATGTGTCAATACTAAATTGGTAAGATTTGTAGTGTGTTAATTACTAGCTTATTTGTAGGAAGTTTGTGGCTACTCTTAAATTTTTACCTTTTTGAAGAATGCCTTTTTGTATTGTTAGCCTGACCAGTGGTTTAATCTGGGAAAACACAAAAATTATTCAGTCTGGAAAGCAATAAAAACAGACTTGTTACGCCATAAGTAATAGGTTCTGTTGTTAAGTATTCTACTGTGTCTTTACAACTGAGTGTTCATTATAACCTGAAGGCGGTTATATAGACATATTGGTGGGTAACTGTGTATCTGAACGCATCTGTTGGCCAGTTCCTCAGCCAGAAGTGTGATCGTATGTCGTAACTTGCTAGAGTTTGCTGCTGCTGCTGCTGCTGTTTTCCTGTAGTGAACATGCTGCACAGCTGACTCGAAAGCAGTCATGCCAAATCTGGCATGACATTATAACTGTTATATTCTGTTCCTTGCTTTTATTTTCCTTACCCAGTCTGTCTCTTTCCATCTCTACACTTCTCCCTGACCTCCATTAGGAGTTCTGGTTCCTTAGCCCAGTTAATACTCATTCATAGT
This sequence comes from Calonectris borealis, assembly GCF_964195595.1. Taxonomy (NCBI): domain Eukaryota; kingdom Metazoa; phylum Chordata; class Aves; order Procellariiformes; family Procellariidae; genus Calonectris; species Calonectris borealis. Next base: position 72,952,258 of record NC_134352.1, on the reverse strand, counting down.
GACTTCTTCTCCGTCTCCTTTTCTAATTTAGTTTTCCTCAAATCTTGCATATATTGGCCAGCAGCAGGATTTTTGCTTAGTAATTCAGAACGTCTACTCTCCATGCTCTCTCAGACATCCTTATGTGTCATTTCAATTTTGAGTTGGTTGCTTTTTAATTCATTCAGACTGGACAATAGGAGTAGTTCCCATTCATTGTTACTATATTTTAATCTATTCCCCCCAAAAAAAATAGTAATTTTAATTCAGTTGTAATTACCCACCCAAATGGTGGTAATTTCTCCTATCAAAAAAGGGCTACCAATTTTATTTGGAAATATGGAAAAATACAGTTTCATAGTTGTTTCAGCCCACTTGCTGCGTATCACATAAAAATGAATTTTGATAGTTTTGTTTGTTTCTTACTCTGGTAAAATGTTTTATCTGCTTCTGTTTGTTTTTTACATTTAGGGATCTTTAAGACACAGAGAAGCTGAAGAATTGTTATAAATTACTAAGTTGTGTCAATTTTTTTGGCAGTTCCATCCATAGCTATGATTTTACTTCTGTCGGATGTGATTTTTCTTGTATTGTGGTTTAAATTATTTTAACCCTGTTCAGATTCTGAGAGCAGGTAGCTTATTTAGAAATTTTTCTGCCAAACAAGTATGGAAAGTTTCTCTGGATTTTTTTCAGTATCTGGCAGGTGATTCAACCTTCATTGGGTCCCATGTGCTCAACAGAAGACGACTATAACTTACTTCTGCTGAAAGAGGGCAAAGAGAATACAATAATGAAAGTTTTCTTGCTGACATAGTCTTGTACCACCATATGCACGAAGTGCATCTTAACAGAACTTTTCAGCTATTTCTTATCTATCTGTTCTTTTTCCATATTCTGCTTTAGGTTATTTTTCACTGTATTATATAAGCATCTTAATTTCATTCCTGTGTAGGTAAGGTTGTTTTATGTCATAAAAAAGATGAAAAAAATCTTGCTTTAATATGTTACTTTTTTATAAAGAGGCTTAATTTAACACTTTTAACAATGTGTTTTTTATCACTGATAAGACGACTTGGAATTCTGTGCTCTGCTGATAAATTCCATTGCAGCAGTATTTGTATGATGATTTTAAAGAAGGTTATAGCTTTCTAAGATAGCCTTTTTGGGCAACCATATATTACAAAGGTAGGCATCACAATATATTACAAAGATAAGCATTATAATATAGTTACTAGATGTACAACATTAAGCCTGATCTGTACTTTTAGCAGTAATGTATTCTGTTCCTTTTTTTGTATTTTAAGTGTGATAAGAATAACTTAATTATTAAGAATAGACTTAATATATTTATTCTATGTTAAATGCCAATAACATTCAATATTGTGCAAGAGAGTTTTGCAGTCCAGTAGAAACAGAGGAGATGGGACAGGCAGAGAAGCTTAGTGAAATTTGAGAGGTCAGGCTTTTAATGTTTGAATTGGTTCACTCCCTGAATTTCAGCAGATTGTATTAGAATAGTATTAGAATGGGCAATGGCTTGCTGAATCAGGACTTAGAGAAACTTTCTGTGCTTGCAGACTTGGAAATGCAGCTACGTAAATACCTTTAAGTTGTGTAATACAGCAGCATTGTCAAGAATTAATTTTATTAGAAATCTTGACTTAGGAATAACATCGTAAGAGCATTAGAAAAAAGGGGAGAAAAAGAGAAAAACTATTTGTGGGGGAAAAAAACAAAACAAAACTCCTGAACCTCAGTAACTAAATTAGTTGTTTATTATGGGTCATTTAACTTCTCAGTCATTGGGAAAATATCCACATTACCTTTCCAAAAGAACATTCCCATCCTTTTCTAAGTTGCTTTGAATTGCTCTTGGCACATATAAGAACTTTACAAAATCTGTTTTGCAGATGTGGAATCCACCATTTAAAAAGTTTAAATTTAAACTCGTGTATGTGGAGGCTTTTTCATGGAAGTTTTCTTTGAAAAGAAATTTATGAAAGAGAAATCAAAAATATTTATGTGGCTGTGCGCATCATTTAGTATGTTAAAATTTGATGTGATGAAAGAATGACATTATACATTGGAGGGATAGTTTAAAAAAAAAATCCCTATATGTTGTTTTTACTAAAGAACAAACTTTCATTAAACATAGTTTGTTTTCAGGTGGAAAAGCACCTCATTCAGGAAATGTTTTCCTGTTGTTTTCAGTGGAGTTCAGAAATATCTTGGTTATACCTATCAACAGATAAATATTAGTATTATACTTCTGCTAAATGATGCAACATAAAGTGTAAAACAGTGTTATTCTTTCATCCCACATTTATTTAGGCCTAGGGACATACTCTTAGTAAGTGGCTTTTTTGACCAAAATGAGTCTCCTGGAACTGATCTGATTGATCCAGGGGTAAAATTTTTGACTTGTTTCAACACAAACAACATTAAATTGGACCCAGAGTAGATTAGGAAATGAAAATGGGAATTCTGTAATGCAATCTCAGTTATTTTTTCATTACATCTGAGTAGGAGGAAGAATCATTAAATGGTACAAAATATTCTGTAAAAAAACAGAGGCATAATTCCAAATTGTGCTCTCTGAGTTGACTGTGGTATGGTGTGGTGACTGAGGGTCAGTAGCAGAAGGGGTGAGAAGATACAGAAGCAGCCTTACTTGGCATTTGTTTGCCATATTGCCAGTTTAAAGACATATTCACTGAAAGTAAATTTTGTGTTTCTGTGCTCCCTTTCGTGTTTATCCCCTTTCCTTCTGGCTAGAATGGGAGGAGTTAAATATTAAGAAGTATTAGGTGTTGTGAGGGAGAGGGACTGGAAAAAGGCTTCAAGTAAGTTTCAAGTGTAAACAGTAGACGGGAGAAAGCATCAAAGCGCCTGCTGAAAGAAGAGACAGGATGCACAGATAGTTACTGACGGAGCATGGAGGGTGAAAGGGGAATGTCAGAACAAATTAGTCTATGTCATACTGAGACTGTGTGACATAAGGCCCTTAGAATGGGGTAGTGAAAGTATCTCTTTGAGGTCCATCAGTCATCCCTATGTTTCTAGTCCATCACTGATCTGAAGGAAAATATAAAACCTATATAGTTTATAGATGACTCCTAATGTTTTGGTTGGTGGTGATTCAGTCAGAAACTGTGGGCCAGTTGATTTAGGTGGTAAGCTGAAATATTGTCCGTGGTATTATGAGATGTGTTTGCAGTACATTTTTTAATAAAAATTGGAAATGTTTCCATAAAGAATAAAAATACTTAAAAGATCTGATGTGAGAGAAGAGATTAAAATGCTCAGTCTTAGCTCAAGGGTTAAGGGCTCTCTGGGAATGATTGATCAATTTGTAAGTAATATATAGATAATTTCTATAAAATATTTGTTTTATTTTAGAAGAAAAGTTTTATAGTTAGATCCAATAGCAGCAAGGCAATAGTAAACACACATTCAGTGTGGGTACATTAAGAAAACACTGAGGGGACGTTAAACACGTACTAAGGCTATGTGGGCATTTTTAACAGGGCATGTAACTCCTGTGAGGGAGTGTGGCCAACTGTCTGCAGCAGAAGCAGCAGCTCACGAAACTTGGATTTTTCATCTGACCTGCTGATATTACAGTTGATTTAGGGCTCACTTTTTTTTAATCTGTGTTACAAGAGAGAGAACTCTACAAGTGTAACTTTTTTCTTTGCAGTTGAAAGGTAAAATGAATAAGAAGGTTTGAATATGCTCTATAGTGTTGTGAAGTGATTGAGGTTTTGACAGGACATTGAGCCCTAAAAAGAGGAGATTGAAGGCTTTTAAAAAATCTTTCTCTGCCAGCAGAAATGAAGAAATAGGAGAAGGATTCTCAGAGATTGTTTTTGGAATTGCAGCTGAGATGCTTGTGAAGTATCTTAGATGAAAAGGCAAACAAGGGGAGGCAGGCTTTAAACTTCCCTGCACATAACCATGTAACTAGGTACACCACCTGAGAAGTGGGTATGCCAAGGCAGTCCTGGGAAACTTGCAGTATGAGAAAGGAAGTAGCTTCCCAGCAGGAGATGGTCATCACAAGAGAAGAAAGAGAAGCTGGAGGTACAGGATATTCAAATGAGATTCTGGAAGGATTGAATATTATGAGGGAAAGGGACTGGAAAAAGACTCAAGTTTTGCGTAAATATCGGAATGGGAGAAGGTGCCTGTTGAAAGGAGTCTGAGATGGTTATTGACAACACATGGAGAGGAAAGGGGGAATCTCAGAATCACATAATGGTTGAGGATGGAAGCAACCTGTGAAGATCCTCTAATCCAACCATCCTGTTCAAAGAAGGATCACCTAAGCATCTGGCACATGGCCTTGTCCAGACGGGTTCTGAATAACTCCAAGAAAGGCAACTCCATAACCTTGCTGTGCAACCTGTTCCATATAGCAGCATGGATTTATTTAAGTGACCCTAGAAAATGCATCATAATCTAATGTTTCATTTAGAATGATAAAAACCCCCAAAACCAAACCAACCATCAGGACACTTAGAATCATAGAATCATTAAGGTTGGAAAAGACCTCTAAGGATCATTGAGTCCAACCGTCAACCCAACACTACCATGCCCACTAAACCATGTCCCTAAGCACCACATCTACACGTCTTTTAAATACTTCCAGTGATGGTGACTCAACGACTTCCCTGGGCAGCCTGTTCCAAGGCCTGACCACTCTTTCAGTAAAGAAATTTCTCCTAATGTCCAATCTAAACCTCCCTTGGCGCAACTTGAGGCCATTTCCTCTCGTCCTATCGCTAGTTACTTGGGAGAAGAGACCAACACCCACCTCGCTACAATCTCCTTTCAGGTAGCTGTAGAGCGCGATGAGGTCTTCCCCAAGCCTTCTCTTCTCCAGGCTAAACAACCCCAGTTCCCTCAGCTGCTCTTCATAAGACTTGTGCTCCAGACCCTTCACCAGCTTCGTTGCCCTTCTCTGGACACGCTCCAGCACCTCCATGTCCTTCTTGTAGTGAGAGGCCCAAAACTGAACACAGTATTCAAGGTGTGGCCTCACCAGTGCCGAGTACAGGGGCACGATCACCTCCCTGCTCCTGCTGGCCACACTATTGCTGATACAAGCCAGGATGCCATTGGCCTTCTTGGCCACCTGGGCACACTGCCGGCTCATGTTCAGCCGGCTGTCAATCAGCACCCCCAGGTCCTTTTCCTCTGGGCAGCTTTCCAGCCACTCTTCCCCAAGCCTGTAGCGTTGCCTGGGGTTGTTGTGGCCGAAGTGCAGGACCCGGCACTTGGCCTTGTTGAACCTCATACAGTTGGCCTCAGCCCATCGATCCAGCCTATCCAGGTCCCTCTGCAGAGCCTTCCTACCCTTGAGCAGATCAACACTCCCGCCCAACTGGGTGTCATCTGCAAACTTACTGAGGGAGACTTGAATGTCTTATGCTAGAGCTCCAAATAGAGCAATGAAGTGATGCCTTACAGATAGGAGATTTGAAGGCTTTTAATAATGAGTCTAATCTTGACTTTATTATGGACAACTGGAGATCCATTCTACTTCAGTTACTGATTTCTCATTATTGTCATTAAATGTGCGATTAAATATAACTTCTATAAGCTATTTCTAGCTCATTTTCTTGTCTGTTTTATCCTAGAATTATATATATGTCAGCTCAGTAGCCTGTCTGGTCTTGCAGCTCTGATGGAAGTTCCTAATGTTATGCCGCAGTGTCTTGTCTTGTTCTGGAGAAATGGCAGCCTTTGTTAAAGTGGTATTTGCTTTGCTAGAGACCAGTGAGTTACATGCTGTTGGATCATAGGCAATGTTTGTATAGTATAAACAAATGAAGTTGTCTTGAGAACTTAGTGATTTTTTTCTTTCTAAATAAATGATCTTCCTTTCTTTGCCAAATCCTGAAACTCTTCTCTGCATTAAATGCCAGAAGAGTTTTGAATTTTTATGTGGAAAGAACTCAACATATTAAATGGACAGAAAACATTTGTATCTAAGACAGTTTAAAAAGTCCACCTGTATCTCAGTGTTTCAGTTCTTTCTCATTTGGATGTTTTTGTGTATCTAAGAAACATTGAAGATCCAGGCAGATACTCTTTTTCCATTAAAAAGAAAAAAGTTGTATTTATTTTGCTAATAATGTGGGAAAAACTCAACTTGAAAAAACAGTATTACATAAATGAGTCTGTGTAAAGTATTTGAAGAATACTTTTACAACAGAACTCTAAGACCTTCAGGATTAGTAGAAGAGAACTCAATAATATTGCAATTAATTGTTCAAAATGCCTTTTTAATCTAAAGAAAAATCTGAAGAATAACCAGCCAGTCTGCAATACTGCCGGTTAAAAGCAGGTTTGTCAGTTGTTGCCATGTCAGAATAATTAAGACAATCTGTTTAGTTAATGAATTTGTAAAAGCATTTATGCCTGTTTCCTGAAGTCTCGTTTATGTAAAGGACTGAATACTTTCATCTTCCTGATTTCCAGTGACAGTGGAGACTATGTGGTACCTGCGTATTAACTTTTGGTCATTTGTCCATTTGTAAATAATTTTATGTATGTACACGAGAATTTGGGAAGAACTGATTTTTTTTTTTTAAAACCTTCACATGCTTGTTAGTGAATATGATGTTTCGTACTTGGAAAGTTGTCTCATTAGTTTCATGACTGCCATACCATATCTTAAATGCTATTTTGCCATTACAACTTTATTTGAACAATATTATATGCCATTTATGCTGAAAAAGGTGTTTGATTATATTGTAAGAAGAATTACTTCATATGTGTTAACTTTATCTAAAACAACTCTTTATTTAAACCTTTTCCCAGAACTGTGAGGACGTGGGATGTTAACAATGAAAAAAAGCACAAAAGTGTATTTAAACCACGATCAGTTCAAGGTAAACGGGTGATTCCTACAACCTGCACGTACAGCAGAGATGGTAAACTTATTGCAGCTGGCTGTCAAGATGGCTCCATCCAGATCTGGGATAGAAATATGAGTGTAAGTCAAGTATTTGATAACAAAATATGCTTCTAATATATCAAGTGCTGAATGTTGAAGCTGATAAAATCAATTTTGGTACTTTTTAACTAACTTTTTTTTTTCCCTCCCCTGAAAACTAAATAACTCGTAGGCAAAATTTAATATTTCTTCTGCCTCTCTACAGCTGATCATTCAGTGTGCTGGTATTCAGTTCAAAACACTGAGGAACCTCTGTTTTTTTTTAAAAAAAAAAAAGTTGGCTACATACCTATATTTAGAATATTATTCATTTAAGACGCAATGCTCGTGGAAAAAGCTGTAATTTCTTGTTGGTTCTTTTGTAATTAAAAATATATACTTCCATATTTTATTTGAGATATTGAGTACATTAAGCAGTAACTCATAAAATTTCATACTGAAATCCATTATTCATCCAGATAATAGGCAGAGGAGAATAGCATCCAAGTGGGTGAGGATAAGGGTAATACTGCATATTAAATGCCAAATGTTGTTACATTGTTCAATGTGTAAAAATTAACACTGAGGCAAATTTGAACAATTTATGTAAATGCAGTGTGGTCAGAAAGAGTCAAAACGGGAACGATTTCAAATTCTTTAAAATTATGAAATATACTCTGTATTTTCTTATATACTTTCTTATATATTTTCTTTATACTCTGTATTAAACTTAAAATTGGATTTCCAGTAGTTATGAATCTAGCTGACAAAGAATACATATAATTCTTGCTACTACTTTATAATTCATGCTACTACTTTATAATTCAAAGCTGAGAGCCATCAGTGCTCCCTGTTGCTTTGTGTAGTATAGTTTACAAACCAGTCCAATTCCAAGAATTTAATTTTGCAATGTCGAGTGCAAATTCACCAGGCAAAGCTTTACTGCTTTTAAAATTAATCATCCTAATAATCATCCATATCTCCTTTATGCCCATCTTACCCAAAGAATTGATGCCCAGTCCCTTTCACTTCAATGGGATAAGTACTTACGGCATGCATAGGAGGAAAAAATGAGATTAGGGTCAATTTTTTTGGAAGCCAAAGTAAGATTACAGAGGAAATGGGGCGGGGGCATGCAGGATCCTTTGAATCAAACTGACATCATAAATCCTTGAAAGCTGTACAATAGGATGGCTTTGGGGAAATAATACTGAACTAATACAAGTTACGTTAGTCTGTTCAGTTTCATCTTTCGAAACACTGATTTTAAAAATGAAAACAGGCAATTTAGGGAACTTTTCACGAAGATTGAATAAAATTTGATTGCTGGAGGCAAGAGGAAATGTATAGATGTAAAAGGAAAAGAAAGCCCGTTGATCATATTCAAAGTACAGCCTGTATTTTGGGATTGTCATCTATTTTTATTTCTGTTTTTATTTCCACTATAAACCCAGTAAAACTTCCTAATGGCATGAAGCTTGAGAATTCATCCTAAGTATAAACTTGTTCTAACAGAATAATAAATTTTTCAGAGACTGGCTTTCATCACCTGTGTATGTTGTTTATTTTAACATATACAGTATTGAAATATTAAGCTTTCTGGTGTAGTTTTAACAATAGTGCTCTTCGCAGTCTGCTTTTTCATGTGCTTTTCCGTTTGAATTTTTGTGTGTCTATAAGATGACATATTGCAATGCTGATTGAGTGCAGTTTAAGGTGATTATGAATACTTTAAAGATATATCCTGTGCATCTTGTGCAATTTCCAGCTGGTGACCCCTGTATAACAATGCAAGACTGAAGTGATTTCCTAGCGGAAGTGAAGTTGGTAGTGTTCTTCGATATGTACTTTTAAAGCCTAAAGAATTTTTGTCTTTGCTTTTGTTGGTGTCATTAAGCAATGTGCAAGATTTTTGTGTAAAGGAGCAGTGTAAATTGTTTTTAGTGGCATTCTTACCTAAAACTGGTGGTACTCTCTGGAAATCTCTGTGTATAGTTAAAATCAGGTGTTTCACAAGGCATCTTCATGAACTAATTAAAAAAAGAAAAAGCCATCATCTTACATTTGGGGGTTGGGGGAGTGATAAGAAAAAAAAACTAAAAGGAACGTGTTCAAAGTAGGATTTAGAAAGAGGAGGATGGGATTGACTCCTGCACTGGAATGACGAAAGCACTTAGTGGCCTGACAGGATGCGGAGATGCTTGCAAAGGCGAACAAGAAAATGTTAAGTCATGACAAAGTGGTGGGGGTACGAACTGTAGGTGACACAGGGAAATAGATAAAGCTGTGGAGAATCAAGACGTTAAGCTGCTTGAAGAAATATATAGTAGAAATATTAACTTCTGATTTTTGAGGAAGAAATTTTTTAATTCCCATAAAGCAAATACTATTTGACTTTGTTGAAACAAGTATAGAGCTGTATACACAGATTCTGCTGTTTTAAAGTACAGCTCTGTTTCAAGTCAAAATTAAGACAGCATTTGTGTTTAACTTGAGAAGGCTCTATTGAGTCTGTAACAAAAATCACTAGTTTCTGAAAGCAGAAGATAGTTGCTATAATTTCTTATACTTGATCAGTTAGGAGTGATTCTGGCATCATTATTTTAGACTATGGATTTGGCACATTTGCAGCAGGAAGGAGGATAGGTGTTTAAAGTTAACTGTAATTTAGTTGACTGTACTGTCATGCCAAGGCTGATCCAATAAAGGCCTGATTTGACTGTCTGAATTCATTTTTGCATTTAAGCAAAAATATAAATGACATTTCAACCTTGCTGTTGAATGCCCATACCACTGTTCCTGCATATGATGGTAACAGCACAAACTAAATCCAGGAAGGTGTTCTTACCGGATATTATGGCTCACACTACGTTCTATCCATAGTGCCTGTTATTCTGGTGTCTATGAAGGTTTTTAGACACATTCCCACTTCAGAAAGAGGGAAATTTCTCTTTGCTTCAGTGAAAACGTGAGGCTTCTGCTTTCCCATATGAGCAGGGTCATGAAAACAGCAGTAGCAAGGGCAGAAGTGGATACCCGATAGGAAGGAGGGTCTGATAATGCCCTTTCCTAGAGCAAAAGGGGCACTCATTAGAGGCAGGCACACTGCTGCAGTGCTAGTAGGAAGCCACTCTTGCTCTGGGGGTTCACAAAGACCACACCACTTTACAAGGTGGCAGAGGCTCCCTGACGAAGCTCCCAGAAATCTTCCTTGCCACTGTAGCCATAGTGTCTGACTGCTGGTTATCGGTTTATTATCCTCTGCTCCACAAGTGACTTGATAGCTTTACACCTGACTACTGGAATCCTACTGATGGGTCTATCAAAGGGCAAACAAATTAAGATCAGCCTGCTGTGTGGTGGCGTCCCTGTGGCATCACTTGAGTTTGCTGCTAGGTAGTGTAGAATTTGGTTCAGAATGGTGTGATTAAATAATTTTTTGAATATTTTTTTTTTTATTTAGAAGGAAACAAGATCTTTTCTATCCCATGTTTTATCATCCCTGCTGAAATCAAAGTAGCTATTTCTTGTAAGTTAGGGTCATGAATTAGTTGTTTTTTCTAAGCCACTTAAAGCCACCTCAGTATCTGCTTTTTTTCAGTTATGTTATGCCTAGGGAGTGATTTTGGTGTGTGATCAATTCCCTTTAGTTCTGACTAGTAATGCACGCCATGAGTGTCTCATTCAGTTTTCTGCTTCCACTGTTTTTTTGGTGCAATTCCAAATCTCCCAGCTGTATGTAGTGAGAGTAAAAACACTTTTGGAACTTCTGGAGGAAGACTTTTTTTGTCTTCATGACGCTGACGTTGATAACTTGCTAATGCTGAAGTTAGCCAAATGCATTCCGACTCTGCCTTGCCTTTCTCCAAACTTCCTCAGCATGATCATGATCCATTATAATCACCTGCCTCAGAGGATTTTTTCGTTTTGTCATAACTCTGTGTTATTTTCTCACGTATGTTATTTTGTCAGTGCATGGTTTTTCTTTAAGGTTCATGTACATGTGCATTTACAGTGCACATTAGCAGAACGATCTGTCAGCTTGTTTGAAATATTATGAACACTGTCAACTTGGCTTAAAATAACAGCTTCAAAAGACATAAAAAATAACTTCCTTCAAACTTCCAATGAATAGTGGAAACAATAGTGTGAAATAGTCAATCATAACATAACACATTAGAACTTTCTCAATTTAAATTTTCTGAGTCGTGGAGAAGTGTCAGGCAAATATGGAGAGTTGGAGAGCATTAGTGGTCAAAATAAGACAAGACCTTGAAAATTATTGATTCACAGGGCAGTGCAGTAAAACCCCTAGATTTACCTGCAGTTCAAACAGGTTCAAATTCCTCATGTTGCCTGTGCTTGCCCATTCAGAGCTTTTTGCAAGACCAATAGTAACATATTGCTGAACAAGCTGATCCATGGAGCCAGTCTTTAGTAACAAGAATGAAGTGTGTCTTGCAATCAGTAAACCTTTATGTGCCCAGTTTTCCTGTGTGGAAGTGGCAGTATCTCATTCATAGAGATATGGACAGACTGAAGTCATTTTTGTAAAGACTATTAGTACACTTAATGAGTAGCTTTAAAATGTATTGTGAGTTAAAATTGGTAGAAATCTCTTTAATGAACAAAAAAGCTCCCTTCATTTTCCACACTAAACAGGAAAGGATCAAGGTGTTTTTCATTGATTACAAATAGGATTTGTTAGGATGAGACAGCTAAACTATTTAGTTAGCCTTTCTTAGTCTTTCAAACCACCTCATGAGGCTACTGTTACGTGAATTTTCCCTCCAGCTTTTCCTGGGTGCATTCAGCCCAGGATTGCATAAACAACAACTCTGTGTATGGCAGGCTGAATCGTTTTTCTCAGTTTCACACATCACATATTTTATGGTGTATCATTGCAACTGTGATACAAAAATATTGATAAGGATGTTGGGGAGGCAGAGTTGTAAGGAGTGGTGATGTCTTTAAATGCCTTTAAAAAAACAGCTTGTACACCCAAAATGTTGGGTTTTTTCTAGCTATATTAAATTGGGTCTGTTTAGAAACCTTGAGTAATTTTTACAAGCTTTTAGCTATCTAATGACTGCACTGTGAGTAGTAAAGAATTAGCTTTGACAGACATATCTGTAATAGGTTTATCTTTTTATGTAGTGTAAATCTGAACAGGAAAGATGCAATGTTTTATGATTTTCAACGTAATTTCATTCTCATTAATCACAAATTGATTCAGTGCTCAGGGAAAGATTTTTATAGCTAATGATTAACTTCTTTTTTTTTATTTTCTTGTTTCATAAAAGACCTAATGGTATGTTTAACTCCATTCTTCAGCTATTTCCTGCTCAAAAGTGAGCATCTACTACAGCGTTACTGAACTACTGCTTTGCTAGTGTTTCTTTATTCCTGGTTTTAAAACCTTATTTTGATTTTAAATTGCTAGAATAATTTATGTATTTTAATTAGTTTTAAATTACTTAGCTAAAGCTCAAAATGATTTTACAGAACTTAAAATGCACAATAATAATGAAATCCAAAACTATACTAATATACTGCCCACATGAATATCCCCAAAAATGGTGTGATCAAGTGGTAATCCCAATAAACTGTTTTCCACACGCCCTTAAGACATCCTATCCTCAAAATATAAGGGGAAGAAAAGTGGAATGTCACAGTATGCACTGAAGTTAAGCAGATCTAAGCTCTGTAAATTTTAATTACAAATACTCATGTTAAAAGTATTTTCCAAATAATTGCATGATTTATAGCTGTAAGATAAATACATTTCTATATTTAGTGATTGTTTGCTTTGAAAGGTTTTTTGTAAGCTTTAGTTTTGTGGTGTGCTGTATGAAGTTTTAAGGTAGAGTTTTCGGAGATGAAAAGTTTTACAACTATTGGAGCCATTTTGAAGAAATACTCTACAACTCAGGACACAGATTTAGATAATATGAAAAGTAATATACTTTTTTTTTTTTTGCCTAAATAGGGTGACCCTTTTGTTTTGGAATGGGAATCCAAGCCCAGATGTTATTTGGAAATTTTTTTATAAACTTTATTTTGCTCTTCTTGATGGATTTTACAGCTGATGCTGCCAAGACAGAGTAATGAAAACTAGTAGTAGGATCTGAGACTTGCTGTAAATATTTTCTCCATTAATTGGAAGGTCCTCTGAGGGGACTTACACCCAGGCTTTGGGAAGATGAGATTGTTGGATCTTTGCATAGTAACGGGATGCTTTTTGCATATGCTGACATGCAAAAGACATAGCTCTCAGTAATAAATTCTTGAAATGTATGTCTTATGTCTGTCTGCTAGAAAGCTTTACTAATGTGCATATGCCTTTTTAGATACAGTTTCTAACAGGCAATGATTACAGTGTGTCTTTGGCATCTGGTCTATCAGAGCATTCCAGGATTATGCTCTTTTCACACCAGCTAGATCTTATTCATTATTTTGGACATGGAATATTCACTTGTCTATTTGTATATTTTGTTTTGGTTTTGCTTATATAGAATTTGGGGTTTATATTGATATCTTCACAGCATTAAAATTATTCCAGTGAAATGTCAATATTTAATAGAAACAATTTAAAATTACTATTCTTAAATTTGCTGAATATCACTACTACAGCTAGAGAGCAGGCAAATCTTCCAATTTCCCCCAAGTATGTAACATGCTTTATGCTTTGAAGAGGGCAGTCTGGCTACATCTGGAAATTTCTTGTGTAAATACAAGATGAAAGATATCCAAATATACTATATTCCCCTTTCAAACTTAAGGTAAGTTTTCCATATCCATATGTGCCAGACCTCTCCTCCAGAAACTGGAAATCACACACAAGCTTGCCAGCAGCAAATATTAACAGATTCATATATTATTCCTTTTTGTATATGTCTGGTTTATCTGGTACATCACTATCTATACCCTGAAGCTAGCTGCAGTAAAGAATCTGCCAATCATATGCTAAGATAAAATGTGCCCTGCTGTATTTCTAAGTGCATTTCTCTCTTGTGTAATAAACAGTTTATAGTTAAGAATTATCTAAATGTTTGCACTATCTAATATAGAGATGAAAGGCAATTCTAAATCTTGAAGTCTGTCACACCCCAGTGAAAACAGCATAAAGGATTTTACTTTGGATTCATGTATGGTTAAAGGAAAAAGGCTTATCCCACAAGGATTATATATCTTTCTTTGATTTACTATTTAGAAAAATAACAGTAGAGCTTACAGAAATAATTTAAAAATGACAATTTGAGAAGAAAAGAGTAGGCATTATAGCAACATGATTGGCTTTACTAATATTGTAGTGTTTTTAATATTAATGTTACATTAATAATGTTACAGAAATAGAAGATAAAATAATGAAAAATAATGAAACAGAAGTAGCAGAGCCTTCTTGAGCTAGCTTTGTTATTTTAGAGAAAATCTTCCTTCTATGCAGAAGCAAAAAGTGAAGAGTACAAATGCTACGTTTCGTTCAAATAAGAAATGAGCTCCAGAGTGGTCTGGCTTATCAGAAAAATGACTTTTAGATACTGTAGTATATGCACTGCTCAAGCAAGCTGAACACTTCATTGGTCTAGAGCCTGATAGGGTTTGTAAATTACGAAAAGAATTTTGTGCTTGATGTGTGTATTAGGAAGCTAGTTTTACGTCCAGATGTTTCTCATTGTGGTTCATAGTATGTCACTATTTCTTGAAGCTAGTGAGGAGATGAACAGCAGGTTTATACTGTGAATTTCATGAAAGCAATGAAAAGTATATTTCTGTACAACTCTTGGTCATTAAGTTTGTTTTATTAGAGAAGCCTAAAACTCCCATATTTTAAAATACTTACGAAAGGAAAGCTGTTACAGCTTGATCAAGTGGATTTATTTAAGAACAATAAAGGTAGGAAATAATGACTTCTGATCTGTGGAAAATACTGAGTGAAGATTAGGTACTTTATGTCTGCATATGCTTGCTATATCTCTTGGCTTAATTTATAGGCCCTTTGCCCCCTTCCAGCATCATATTTGGATGTATCTCTTGCAGGCTTCATTTTTCTCATCAATTCATAACTTTTAGAAAGCTTTCTGTTTTGGGGTATTCATAAAGAATAATGTGAAGTGAATTTTAGAAAATAGTGTACTAAGAGCTAGCTGGGATGGGATTTTAGGTTTGGGTTTTTTTTAATGGAAAAGGAAACTAGAATTAGGGTTTTTTTAATGAAATGGTCATTTCAGACAATACCAAATCTCAAAACTAAAATAATGATTGGGAATTCTTAAACTTTTGAAATATATTTCCCTTCTCATTTCTTCTCATTACTGTAGTAGAGTTAACTTTTCTTTTACTTATTTTTTCCTGCTCTCATTTTAAATATTACCAAATCTCTAACTTTTCCAGAGGTCTAATGTAGAAGGTGGGTAACAAATTCTTCCCATTTAAGAGTTGTGGGATTTTCATGTATTCCTGTGTCACTGACCACGATCAGAAGGTGGATACTGGCCTAGGAAACTGATAGTTTAATGTTGTGCGGTGCTTGTGTGTAACTTTTTTCATAACTGTTTAATGTAGAAAAAATAAACTTACCAAAGACAAACAGACAGAAAAGTATTTTGATTTTTTTTTTAGTTCAATTGAATAAGATTGATTTATTTTGAAATGTGCTCAGTTTTATGACATTAAGAAATATATTCATATTTTTAATTAAAAAAAAATTCCTCATTAATGTGTTAGAAATTGAGAAGCTAAAAAAAAGAAGATAAATTATAGTGAAGCATAGCTTTTGTACGTAACAGTAGGTTACATACACTTGACTCAGAGGAAGTCTGATAAAGAACAAACTATTTCTACATAGAGAACGATTATTTCATGGCTGCATCCATTAAAAGGTGCACTTCTGTGAGGATACAGTTTTAAATGTGCTTAAATAGTTGGCCATAATACACTACAGACTGCCCTCAGTTTCTAAACAACATCTCATATGTCTAGTTAACTTTAATTAAAAAAAGATTGCATGGCATTTGTAGAAAATTCGTAATAAGATTATAAATCAAAAAGGTTATTATCAATAAGAAGATAAACTGCACAACTACACCATCTCTTGGCACCAGGAACAGAACTAAACCAATCATGTGAAATGAAAAGTATTTGTAATAATATTGTATTTTTTGTAAGACAGCCTTCAGTGCGCAAGTTTCTTTCAACTCTAGGTGTAAATCTCATAATCAAAACCTAATTGAATATATGTGAGGCTTTCTTTATGAATAAGTAGAACTTCCAGTGCAAAATATTTTAAAATAAAGGGTTTTTTTCCATGATTTCCGTATTTCCTAGAGTTTGTTTTCAACAGATGTTAGTGCTAAACAGTTAGCAGAGGGGCTGGTGAAATTGGTGGAGCATTGTCCAGCTGTGTTTTATTTAATGTATGACTGCAGTGATACTACACAGACTGAAATCAGATACATCCGAGGAACAGCTGCCTTCCTCAAACCAAGTTCTAAATTTCTCATGAGATAGAGAACTAGATTTGGAGTTGGATATGACTACCTATGTATTTAACACATTATCCGTAAATACATACACAGTGTGTCTCTGTGTGTCTAAGTATGCCCACAAACTTACAATGAAATTCTAGTTTAACAGAATTTCTGAATTTGTGTAATCATTCTAAGCTCTACTAGTTTAAACAAAGCACCCTTAGGTAATCCAATGTATGTAACTTTCATTCAGATTAAGCAGCATATAGGGTTTTAAAAAAAATGCCTTTATGGTTACTATTTCACTTTTTACCATATATATGTATGATTTCCAGATTTGGCTTGTGACTGACTTGTGCTCAAAGCAGTCACCTGTAATCAGCGCTAAAACTTAATTTATATTTAATTTTCGGTGTAATACATTTTATTAATGTTGGGATAGGATGGCCAAATTAGAAAGTGTTGTGCTAGCTTTGTATTTCACATACAGAGAGTGAAATATTCTGAAAAAAATCTAATTCATTGCGTAATCATGGGCCATGTTTTTTAGGGACACTAAGAGCTCCTGGTGAATGTAGCTGCTGTGATCAGCACATACCCTGGTAAGAGCATATAAATGGCACTGTGTCCTAGCTCCCTAGCCTGTTTCATTGTCCTCACCAGTATGCAGATCTGTGGTCTCGTTTGGAGAGCAGATTGAGCCTGAGACCTGTAAGCAAACTTCATCTTGTTGATGTGGCCAGAGTACACTGCTGTGATCTTTGTAGAGGCTGTTTCATCAGGGCTTGCAAAAGCACAACTAGTACAGGTAGTGTGTTTCTGCCCTTGTAACGGGAGGACTGGCTTATATTCAAGACCACTTTCAAGAGCCTGAGTGGTTTTTCAGAAGTAGGGACACCTGTTTTAGGCAGCAGAAAGCATTGCATTGCCAGCCATTGGCTTGTCACTTCTCAGAAACGTGCAAATGCCTGGTTGATTTTGATATTTGATGTGGGTGAAAGTGTGGTGCCGAAATGGGTAGGAGTTGACAGGGGTGTAGGAATGTTTTCTGTACCCCAGACCGGTCACTGTTGTTTCTTGGCTATTGCATTGAGGTAGGAGAGCAGGCAGGGCCGTGCTAATGTGTGCTGCTGTGTGTCTGCATGTATAAACCACACTTCAGTTTTGATTGTTCTCCTTCTGAAATAAATGTGTTTATGTCTGAAAATGAATCCTTTGGTGTCAAGTTGGTAAGAAGTTTGTACTGATAAACAAAAGCAAGGCAGTGTGCAAACTCAATTGCTACTTGTCTCCTTTTTTTTCTCATTTTTACTGTATGTCCATATCTGTTATGGAAGAGGGAGTGGTGGTTTTGTTGGTTTTGACTTTTTTTCTTTATGTGAGAAAAACACTGGTGTGCTTGAGGATTAGGTGAATGATCTGTAATTGCTATTACTGGAAGAATATATATTTAAGTCATTGGAAAAATACAGCTGTTAAAGAAGACAAAATGAGGTGACAGTGGACCCTAAAAGTAAAGAACCATTATCAAGGAAACAAAGAGGGAAAAGACATCAAAGTAATAATACTGGCAATGGGGTATTGATTGGATTTATTACAGTGTGATTTACAATATGTGACAGAAAAGAGATGACACATTGTGATGCACGTAACAACATTTTTCTTATGATGAATGGTTAAAAGAGGTTAGATCTTCCAGGGAAATGGAGGAGATATGGTATCCAGGTAAGAAAATCAGGAACAGCTTTCTTCATGTTGCATTTAAGTTGCCAGTTAAACATTCACAAAGTGATGTCAAGATGAACTAAGATGTTCAGCAGACAGAGAATGATGTACCTTTTCTTGGAAGGTAGTTTAATGGCATGAAAATGTTAGTAGTCATGGTTGTGAATAAAGTTTTTAAAAATACATTGTAGAGTGAGAAGTTCAGTGACCAAGGAGATTGAGTAATGGTGAATAGCCAGTGAAACTGAGAGAAAGAGAGAGAATCACGCACCAGAGGGAATAGTGAAATAGAGAGCCAACATGTAGAAGGTGTACAGGAGATACTGGACCTCATAAAACAATGAAGAGAGGAATAGAAAATAGGCACTTTTTTCCAAGGTGTAGCGTTGTTGGATTTGTCAGGGATAAATCTGTTGAGACTCAGGAAGGAATTTAAGAGGGATTGACAAGGAATGAGGATGGAGGAGAAGGCAGTATTGGATGAAAAGGCCAAAATGTGAAAAAGATTAATGGAGAGAGAGAGAAAAAGAAACACGGAGCTATTTGGTGAAAAGTGGATGATGAAAATGAGATTTCTGAGATACGACTTTCACAAACGGCAATTCATGTATCTCCCTGTGCTCGATGCCACTGCTGATGGAGAAGAGATATGAAATTGCCAGACATGAGTGTGCTGAAATGAAACTGGAAGGCGAGGAGAAGAAAATGGAAGGAATCTTTTTGTTGGATGGAGGAAAATTTTAGGAATGCTAGTGGTGAAAGAGAATTGTAGTCAGGAGAGGTGTTAGGAAGTATCATAAAAAAATGGAAATAGGAAAAGAAGAGTAAAGAGGGGTTTGAACATTAGCAGTAGAGGAGAAGGCTAATTGCAGAACGAAAAATTCTGTAATGATTCTGTACTCCTCAGGGACAAATTGTATGGAAATACTGCAGCCTGCTAGAGGGAGTCTTGGGTGTTGATTAGGACATTTTTACATTACCATAGCTTTAATAATCATTATTATTTATATGAAATGAGACAGAAGGGATTAATTGATTTAACGACATTAATTCCAAACAAAGGAATTCTATCCTCTCATATTTAAACAGTAATTTGTTTTTAATATCTATTAAAAAAGAAAACTAATTTTAAAAGTGATCCATGTTTGAAATATATTCAGGAATCTCACTGTCGAACAGCAAGCCACATTTTTCTAAAAATTATTACAAGTTTTTTCACTCTACCTAATGCTTAGGTACTTGATTGCTGCTTTGTAGGCTAGTTTGGAAACTTGATATAACAGAGTGTTGTCCAGTGTAGATGAATAAATAAAGTATCTTTAATCATGAAAGATTTTAAGTGGTTTTTTGGGTTGAAGTTGATGCTACCACAAAACCTGAATTGCCAGAGTTATTTAAGACAGTATGTTGTTTCTGAGCTAACTACTTACAGAAAACAATTTTTGAAAATTTTTTCCACTTTGCCAATTTTTTTGCTTACAAGTGTGTAGGGTTTTTATTTGTTTGCTTATTTAGCTAGTCAATTATATAAAATTATTGTGAGAAAAAAAGCAACGTCAAAGAAGTAATCGTGAAACTGAGATAGGAATATTGCTTGAAAAGACAACAAAGATTGCTTAAGTTAACTTTTTTTTTTCTTTTTCCTTTTTTTTTTCCCAACCAGCTTCTTACTTTTACATTGTACTCATACATAATTCTGGGGCCTAATCCTGAAGTCGCTGAACTCATCAGATAAAATTCTGAGTTAAAGGTAGCTGAAATTGAGGGCATTTAGCAACTCTGTGTCTTGCAGATTAATGGCAACATATCTTTAGTTATTAAAAAAATGTGTATACCTCACCATCCACAAGTGCCTGGCTAACCTGTCACAGAAGAAAAGGAGTTTCCTTTAACTTCTCAAAAACAACTTCTCTCAACAGCTTACTTTGCTTAATGATGATGGCATTTTTTGTTTTCTAGAGGCTTTTAAAAAAAAATTAATATGTGTGGACCTGGAAAATCTGTGTTAAGTATATTGAGCTAATAATCTCAACCACCTTATGCAACATTATTTATAAACCATTGAGACTCTGAGTTAAGAATGCTCATGTTATCTCTGAAATACTTCATGTGGCAAAATATCACTTACCCTTTTAATGAGGCATTCTTTCTTCTTTGCCTTTCCACTTGAACAAATAAAACCAAATCCATGTTTTAAAAAAATTATGTTATTTTAATTAATAAGCAGAGAAAATACAACGTAACGGTTTGCAGTACGTTTTTACTGGAAAAATCAAATAATGTAGAAGAAATAATAGCTCACCATATGCTACAAGAAGTTTAGTGAAAGTGACTGTTCATTTCTTAAAGAAATACACCCATCTTGTTGGAATATACATGTTTTAGCTACTTTTTTTCAACAACTAAGTAAATTTATTATACATCCACCTTTGATAACTCACTGCAAACTACACCTTTTTTGGCTCAGAAATATTAGCTTTATGTGAACTTCTGTATATTTTCAGTTATATTTCACTCTCTTCACGCTGTACCTCTGTAAGATCTCTAAAATGGGTCTTAAGCTTTGGGAGCACTGAAGACTGAAAGAATGTGAGAAATTATACTGAATTATGGTGGGAATAACTTTGTGCTAGTTGGTTTCTAAAGACATCTTTGTAACTTCTTTATATTTTTTTCTGTTTATACTCTTACATGTTTATTGCCAATAGGCAAAAGGCCACTTTTAATTGATATGAAACATCCGGTGTTGGCATAGGTGAGTTTGAAGAAATCGGTGGACTTTGAGTGGGGTTCTAGTATATCTTAATTAAATTTTAATGGAATTTTTACAGAATAACATTGATCAGATTTGAGTCTTTTCTGGAAGGCAAAGGAACCTTCAACAGCTGGGCAAGTCTAAGAGTGACTTAATTTATTTTTGAAAGAGGCAAAAGAAGGGTTTTGTTTGTTTGTTTACAGAAGCCATATTTATGATAGTAAAAAGGAAGAAGATCACAAATTTGCTAGGATAGCATGGGATGGGTTAGGTAAGTTATGAAAAGATAAAAAAGAACATTTCTTTTACATCTTTGTACATTTTTCTCATACAGTGTAAAAAATCCCTGAAGGGAGCAAACTGAATAGTTTCCCAAAGCTATTTTTATTAGTAATATTTATCGTTTTTGTGGCCAAGATAGATTATTTTCTCAAATGCAAAGTTTGACAGTGCAGCCAAACATTCAGCTGGGGTTTCATTTTCAAACCATTAGGCAAATATTTAGCAATGCTGTTAAGAAGCCATCTTTCTAAAATGGTTTCCTAAAATCTTTCTTGATGAATTATCTTAAACAAGAAGAAATTGTTTCTGTGGTCAGCAATATTCTTAGAACTTGAATGCTCTAAGTGCTGAAGGAAGCCTGGATAGATAGGAAGGACTTTCTCATCACTCTACAGAGGTTCAGAGACATCTCTAAGGCAAGACAGCTTGCTTGCTTCCTTGTTTTGCTAAAACCACATATGGTCAAATGTATCGCGTGCCTTGCCTCATTGCCGTCTGTGTAAATGTTTTTCAATAGAAATCAACTTTCTGTTTCAACTGCAATTAACAAAATGCCAAATCATTTTTCACCTTAACTGGCTACACTGCTGTGTGGCTTCTCTTTTAAGAATGCCACTTTCCATAACAGCCCAACATTTTCCAATTAAGCATTTTGCACTTGTGTTTTTATTTTCGTTCATAGTTCCATGATATAATGCATGATTCATTGCAAGGGGTTGAAGATTTTATAAACTTTAAAAATAGTTACAGAGCTGTTACCTTTTCTATTTTTTTCCTAGTTACGTAGGTTTTTCATCGCAATACAGTTGCTCAAGAAAAACTGCAGAATATTAAAAAAAAAAAGCCAAGTCTCTTATCTGCTCAGTAATTGCAAATAACTGGGAGAACTTCTCTGTGAAATACATGTGAAAGATTATTGGAGGGTATTGAACCACTGCTGAGTGTGAGAAAGAAAGAAATCCCAAAGTCCCCTCGAATATCATCCCTCCACCCTTAGTTGCGACAGATGAGAATATAATGGATACCCATGACAGTTAAATACAATTGCCAGTCAGATGTCCTCGTTATGGCAAATAAAGTTAGGTTACTGTATTCATAATTGGTTAATTAGGATTGAGAGGAAGAAAGGAGTGTTTCAGGTCTGCTAATGATACATGTAGATGTCACTGAGTTAGAAAATCAGAAAGAAGAGCAAATCATGTCACAGTGTAATCATGTAAACACTAAAACCTCAAATTTCACAAGTTAATCTTGTTTTGCATCATATGGCAATTACTGAAACAGCATCCATTTCTACACCCCGGGAAGTGGTATTGAAGAGCTGTCACATAAATTGAAAGCCCAGGGATCATGTTTACGGAGACTTAGGGAAAGCATCTGATACAGTCTGCAACTGCTTACTCAGGTAAAAAATTGAGAAATTCCTGAATTTAGCTCTCATATGTAGACCTGATAATTTTTAAGTTATATACTAAACCCAGAAAGCATAGTTACGTTTCTTTTCTGGATTATAATTGAGAGTAAAGCAAGTATGCTTCCTTCAGTAGAGATGACCGAAGGGGGGATGGGGAAATAGCCATTTGGAGAGTGTAACTCGTGCCCTGGGAACCTGTCTGTCTTGTCAGGTGTGATCACAGCTGAGATTGCTGGCTGTCTCTGGTAGGATCACTTTCAACAAAGACCTGGTCAGCTTTGCTCAGTTGTGACTAAAAAGATTTCTGGTTGGTTTGTTTGTTTTCTTCTTGCAGCTTTATAGCTCATGCCTTTGTCACCTTGAGACTGGCCTATGATAATATGTTATCTTGCAAGGCTTTTAAGTTTATTAAAATTATCATTTTTGCAATTGAATATTGTCAGTGTCAGCTAATTTATTTTGCTGAAAGTATCTTAGTTGGGTGAAATCACCCATTTAAGTCTCAAACAGCTATACATGGCTTGGGACTTGCCTGTCTGGAAGCTCTGCCCAGCTAGTCCTGCCCTTCTGCCTCACATTTGAAACCAGTGCAAATCCTGATTTCCAGCTCTCTCAAGGAGCATTGGAAATGTTCCTTGATGTGAAAGAGGGGGAACAGCTGGTAAGCGAGCATGGGGGCCATCTCTAGAGATGAGCTTCCCTGTTCAGAATACACCTTCCTTGTGCTGGAGCAAACTGGAGTAGATTGCACATTGCTAGTGGCACAGTCAGAATTGGACAGAGTTCCTTTTGCTGTAGACACGATTGTGGTTGCATGGTTGACTGTGTTCACACTAATGAACACAGTAATGAGTAAAATTTGTTACACGTCTGTAATACAGGGAAAGATTGATAAAGCAATCTTTGTAGACCTCGCTTTCCCCAAGGCCTTCCTTAATTTACTGCCTCTGTTTTTAAAAAAATCTTGAAGATGTTAGGAACAAGAAGGAAGGAGAATGTCTTGGCTGGAACATTCATTGTTCCCTTAAAAGAAAAAAGGCAGGCAGGGAAACATTATAATCTTGGGAAAGTGTCATCTTACTGTGAAATATTGTATCCTAGAAACAATGTGGAAAGTTCAAAAATTTCATTAGTTAAGTATATTGTTGTTTTTCTCATGGACGTGGCTTGGATTTCTGAGGTGAACAAACTGTCGAGGTCTGTCTTCTGCTTTTCCTAGAACATGTTTTATTTAGGATTCTGGAGGAGAGCAGTTGTGTGACGCTGAACTCTAACCATGTGGTCCGTTGTAGGTCATTCATTTGTGATAAATACTTCATGTGCCCACTGTTTTATTCACTTCCCATATTGGTCCTCTTCAATCCACCCAGATTTTTGTACAAAGGATGTTCATTACTGACGCTCCAGTCATGTACCTTCTCTTCGCCCCCCTCTCCCCCCCCATCTTCCCAATCCTTTCTCTAGCTTCCTTTTATTTTCTGGTATTCATCCTCTCTATGAGGACTGCGGCGATATTGCAAATCCTGACATTTATTTGTTATCCTAGTTTTTCTGATACATGCAACTGCATCCTTTCTCACATGTGCTTCATGTTTTCTGCCTGTCATTTCGTGTTGCGCACAAGTCCAGTCAGCTGTAATTGCTTAACAAAAATATATGTGCTAATACAAAGCTAGAAGGAAAGTGCTTACATTGCTGGAGTTATTTTCTAGAAAGCCTTCAAACAAGTTGCAGAAGACAGAGTGTGTTACTGCAAAATTTGCTGAAATAACTAAACCTTTAAAAAAATTTAAGGACTGGTGAACTTGTCAAATTTTGTATGGCACATGACTAGTATTCCATAATAGCAGGCACCTCTGCAACAAAAGGAGAGGGGTAATGAGAGAGGAATGTAGATACACTTTGCCCTAATTATCTTTACATCTTTATCTAGTGTTTCAATGCTCTCTCCTTCCCTTCCTGAACGAAACTTTTGAATTGTGTACATTAGTTCTGTTGTTTCATGTCTTTCCAGCAAGAAACGTTCTGATAACAATTTTTTTTGCTAATGATTTGTTAGCAAGATTAGACATCTGTTAAAAATGTTAAGAGGCCAGAGGCCAAACACATTATTTTCTTTGAAAACTGCAATGAACATTTGCCAGTATATGTAAAAACTTCTTGTTCAACCTTCTATCATTTTTAGAGCAACCTTCAATCATTTTAGAATATTTGATTTAGTATTACAATTCAGGGTTATATTCCTTTGCAGAATAATATATGGAGGGCAAGCTCGCAGAGCTCAAAGTTAGGAAAACAATCTTTTTACTGGTAAACTGAGCAAATTTATTTTTAAAGAGAAACAGAATTGCTGATGCAATCTTACTGTCCCCTCGTTTTACTTGAAATCCTAAGGCATCTAAGCTGGACAGAGTTGGGCTAAATTTGTTCTGTTGTTTTCATTTTTGTGATTAAGGGGCAAATAATGTTTGAGCCTTGGATATCCGTATGTTGCTATTTTTCTTTTTCTATGGGACAGTTTAAAAAGGGTAGGAACTGGTTGAAGGATAGGTACTTCATTGAGAAGGCTCCATAGTGGGTGACATACTTAAGGTGAGCTGTTTAATTCCTGAAAGATACAGTTTAGGTTTGATTAATGGATTCATAAATTCATGCTAAATAAAATCAGTATCTTTGGCCACAGAAAAATAACAAAACTCCTGAAACATTGTGTGATTATCTATCTATCTATCTACATATATATAGATGTTTGGGTTTTTTACTAGTAAAACGTAAAAGAAAACACATTCGTCGGACCCCAAAACTTTTTCTTTATTTTAATTTGTAACCAAAACAAAACAAAATGAAGGAATTTCAGTTTGATTGAGGATGAAATGAAAGGGAAAAAACCCACCCTTGCATTAAGTTGGGCAGCAAGATGAAAAAACTGTTCTTTTTATACCTTTATATCAGTGTGACATTGCCAGGGAGGGATGGAAGTGTTGAGTACACAAGTGTTGTGGAGCCCAAACGAAGTTTTTCCAATTTATTCGAAATAGCTAAATACTGTCATTTTTTTAAGGTGTGATTATTAACCATTTATGATGTTTTTGTAAGTGTCCATGGTATTTCTTAGACAGAAAATACATCATTTTAATTGCTTGTTAATGTTTAACAAATATTACAGAAAATTTGTTTTCTGATAGCCAATTCACAGTTTATCTTTTATATTTTACCACCTACTTGCAAAATTTTATGTAATTGGATGCAGGAAATATGTTTCTTAGTATTTATAATGACCCCACCAAAGACATATAGTTACAAACTGCAATCTGTTCATAGAGTTTCTCCAGGATATGCACAATTGGCTAGAAGTGACAGTAATTTCAAAGCAAGTACTATGACTAAATGTAGGCTATTATATTTTATGTCCAAATACTGTAAGAACTATTTACTTGGTGTTTGAAGTCCTCCTTTGTTTGTTGAAGAGTCATTTGTGGAGGGAATGACTTACGTGACTCCTCTCAAAACTTGACTAAATCTGCACACCAAACTAAGCTTGCAATCATTATTAATGTCATCACACAAAGATTCTCTAGCTTTTGGATCAAATCTAGAAAAAATATTTGAAAGGGTAAACAACATTAATTACGTTAATAGCTTGGGTCTTTTGCATACAAAATAGCCCATAAAAAGAGCCTTAGTGAGGTGCATAGTCAAAAATTAGAAGATACGGTATCTGAGGATTCCCATGCAAGCTTAATTCAGTCCATGTGTTTGCATTTCGTCATCACATCTTCCTTTTTTATTCTGTAGAACTGTGTCTCTTTTAATATATAGATTGTATAGTAATCACTAAGCAGCTGCTCAGTATTTTGTCCTCTTACTGTTCAGGATGTGATTCTAGATCTGACTTACTGCATATGCTGTTCAAGCCCTCCTCTGAAAATATATGCTTCTATGCGTATTTTTCTGTTCTGCTTATCACTATGGTAAATAAAGGACTTAAAGGTCACTAGTTTGTCTTCTTCCCCTCTGTCTGAGGAAGGGCATGTTTTAATCCTCGTCTTACAGATGGGAAGCTGAGATACAGTTGCACAGGCCACCTTTAATTCTCGAATGCATTATTTTACAACTATATGAATTGGTTTTATGTTAGGAAAAAAGGGCGAGGAAGAAGTGTAATTTCCTAGGTGTTAAAAAAGGAGTCAAATTTCTGTTTCAAATTTCTTCGTCGTCTGTTTCTGTCTTTTCCCTTTTCTTCCATTTTCCCTTCTTGTGTGTGAAAGGCATCTTGGCATCTTAGCTGAGACCTTTTTTTTTGGTTGGAAAGTAGGAAAGCTTGATTTTACGAAAGTGCTAAAATTTAATTTGAGGTTCCTTTTTAATAGCATTTCTGAGGATTTTACTAAATAGTGAATTAAATTTATTAAATAATAAATAAGAAGTCAGCTCTATACAAGAACAAAACGTTAACTTGAAAGTAATTTCTGCCTTTCTCTAGGATTATCGGCAAAACAGAAATAATTAAAAATAAACACACGTCATTCCCAAACTTGAATTTTATTGCAGCTAAATGGAACACAAATCTCAGAATATCTGAGCTTTGTTCTTTTACATAAGCATGAATTTTGTCAGGGATTAAATTTGGTACAAGTAAATTCTTCCAATCCTTCTTGTAAGTCCTTTCCAAAGTACATATATTGTATTTTGGTATTTTGTGTAACTATATGCCTGCTTAGGGGAGTGTTGAGAACTGTTTTAAAATGTATTTTTATCTTAACTAAGCGTAACTACCTTTATTCAGTGCTAATGGGGGTTTTCCAAGAGCGCTGATGCTATGTAAATGTGGACTGTATAATTAAACCTATGAAAAAGTCGAATTTTGCATTCAAGTTCTTATTCTGAAACATATATGACATTTTTAAAAGGCTGTAGAAATATTTAGCTTCTGTACCTGCTAAAAATGCAGGGTTTTCTGTTCAAATTTAGAAATAGCAGCAGAGTACACAAAATGCTATAAAGAAATGTTTGTCCTGTCTTGAAATAAGCAAATTTTCTAATGTTTTATTTGTTTGACAAACAGGTACACACAAAGTTCCACTGCAGGCAAGCCCATGCTCCAGGCACCGACACTTCATGCTTGACATTTTCCTATGACGGTACTGTCCTTGCCAGCCGGGGAGGTAGGTGATGGAAAGAACCCTTTGATGTGTTGAATGTAAGACAATTTAAACTTTACTAAATGAAATGGTTTGGTAAACAAACCATTTAAATTGTATCATTGTTAAATGTAATTTTTTATGATGGAGGTAAGATAGTGAAATCAGATACTAATGATTTAAACCTGAAGTGTTTCACAATTTATGTATTTTACTTTGATACACCATGCAATACTGTGTTCCTGAAAGCGCATTTTACAGCAATTAAGGAATATTTTAAGAGAACTTTGTTGTTTATGTTATACAGTTCCTAATCTGTCCTCTTGTCTAGCATTAATAATACACCAAAAGGAATTTATTAGCTTAATTAAAAATAAAACAAGACCAGTTTCGTTACTTAGTTCTTTCTGGGAAGATTACTGCCTCTCACTAACAGTATCTCTGTTCTGGAGTTATTAATTCCTCAAGCAATGCAATGTCCTTTTCTGTTCTATCTGGAATTTTTATCTAATTTATATTACAAACATCAAGAGGTGATGACTGGAAGTCAGTGGCCGAGATGGACTTGAATGGCAAAAAAATTTGAAATGTCTACAGTACAGGAAAAAAACGCTTGTTTTTTAAACTTCAGATAAAGCTTTTATAAAAGAGTCTTAGAACAAGTCTTGAGGAGGCAAAGGTATATTCGAAGACTCATTCACTCCAGTATTAGATGTATTGGATAGGACGGTGTCTGCCTAAGACAGCTTTTCATACAGAGATTTGTCTACCCTGTATTTTGCAGGCAGGTGCAAGCGTACAATCTGGATGGAAACCAGCTGTAACCAGAAGCTATGTGTATGCATTAGCATGGCCCCAAGGCCAAATAAACAGGCCTAGGGAGAGTCAGTATATGTTAATGTTGGCTAACATTGTGCCTAACATATGTACAGGACATCTGGTCAGTTTGGTACATAGACAGAATGAGATTACATACACAAAATACCAGGATAGAGGTATTCATAGATGGCAAAAGGTCTGAAGCAGGGGATGTGCTTCCAAGCCAAGGGCTGTAGCTTGCAGTTGCCTTGTGTCCTCTCCCTCCCCCTGTGCCTGATGAGTGGAGTGGCGTTGGTGGCTTTTACAGTGATATGCAGCTGCTGTTGGATGCTACCTCTCCGACTTCTTTCTTTGTCTTGCCACATTTCTAAGATTCCAAACGTTATGTTCCCCAGATCACATCTTTCAGAGTAAGATGATGGTAATCTTGTCCTCGCGGGCCCTGGGCTTACTAGGACACGCTAATGGCACTTGGATTGTTTCTTAATTGCTGTTCAGGCTCCTGGATCCAGAATTCTACTGCCACTGTACTCATCGTGAATGAGTCCTAAGTGGTTGAGGTAAAAACTCTAAACCTTGCTGGCCCTTACTGCACCAGACATTTACTATGTGAGAACCTTCTCCTCCTTGGAAAGTAGGTGAACCGTCTGTCTGTTCTGGGCTAAGTGAAATGCTGCGTCTGTCTGCCAGTGGTGTTGCCCCCGAAAGATTCACGGACATACTTCATAAGATTTAAGGAGAAACCACAGTGTGCTTTTAAATACTAACAGCAAACAAGGTTAATACTTACATGAAGAATATTCACTAGTGCTGTCTTGAAACATCCATTTATGTAAATTCTCTTATGTTTCACTTTTATGAATGTAGATCACATAAATGGCCTTTGCTTATTTTTATTGCATCTGGCACTTTTGGTTGCCTGCTCTTCCTCGTCCGTCTCCGGATTTTGTGTCGTGTTAAAGAGAATTTCATGCACTTATGTTTTATCTACCACACTCTGCTCTAAGCTATATAAAATGTTGATTGATTGTTTGCAGAATGTAAGACTGTACAGAAATTTGGCCCCTCAGTGTGGATAAAAGTGCTACCTTTGCCTAGCGTATTAAAAAAGAAAAGCTCTGTGTGCACTATGCTAGAGAATAAGGAGGATTCATACCTTATTTTGCCTTGTTTGGTTAGTACTTTAATATGAGTAGTGCTTTGGATCTGTACCAACAAAAGCAGATGTGGATCCAGCATTCATAGATTAACATACCTGCCAAGTGCTGAGGATCAAAGAGAGGGTAGTTGTTTGGGGAATGGGGACTTTCATTGAAAGCCTGATTGACTCTCCCCCATCTGATGTAGATTCTGTGTGGATATGAGAGAGATGAGGCAGGGCTCAGCTGCAAGCACAAGGGAGAATGAAAAGCTAAGGAGCTGCTTATGAGAGTTCCCAGTCTTACTCTTGTAGGGTATTAGGTAGTAACTTGACAGAAACTTAAGAAAGTGATGTTGTTGCACACTTGTAACCATAAAAGTAATTTTTTCTAAATACAGTGAAGATAGTATTTGGGGAACGTTTTCTTTGTTTAGCAGTGAAGAGGTAAGCATTAGGACTGGACTTGGGGTCCTATTATGAAAATTTAAAAAAACTTTTTTTGACTCCTGGTATGTACAGAATTTATGGAGTTAGTCTTTGTCATAATATGAAGCAATGACTTCATTAATTCCATGAATCTCATGATTAGCTATTAGTTTGATGGTTCATTTATTTTCTGTGGTATGAACAGTGTGCAGACTCAGTGCCATCTTAATCA
Source organism: Calonectris borealis (assembly GCF_964195595.1). Taxonomy (NCBI): domain Eukaryota; kingdom Metazoa; phylum Chordata; class Aves; order Procellariiformes; family Procellariidae; genus Calonectris; species Calonectris borealis. Next base: position 72,921,928 of record NC_134352.1, on the reverse strand, counting down.
GTAAACTTATATAGGAAAATAAGCTCACTATAGTTAAACCCAAGAAAAAATATTCACGTCTAAGCCTACCAGATAGCAGATACATGCTTTCTTTTGAGGTCAAAAATTTTTTTTTTATGTTTCCTTTTGATGTTTTGGTTTTTTTTTTTTAGTTGTAGCTGTGTTTATCTTTTCACAATGTTCTTGAGGAAAAAGAAAACGTTTAATTTTGAATTTGGTTTAAAAAGTAGAAACACCTTGAGTACAGTTTCCTATATACTCAAGCATTATGCAGCAGCATGCATAGTGACTTTCTATTTTGTGTAGAGTAATAATATATTGCTCTTTATGGTAAATACAAACATTAGCATTTTAAAAATCAAATGGTTTTATGTCATTTCAAACAACGCCAAAAATACATTCATTAGCTTTAATAGGCATAGTCAACTATTTGTAACACTTGGAGCTGAAATGGCTTTCTCAAAGTCTTCCAGTATCCTTCACTTCTGTATGTTTAGAGAGGAGGATGCACTTAAATATTTGGCCAGGCTGGTATGGATGCAGGTGATGGTGAAAGCTGTTCCAAGTATAAGTGCAGAATCCCCAATTTATGACTTCCCTCCCAAGGCCTTTGGCTGCGAGTGTGGTCCCGATCTGTGGTGCCTCCGAAGGTCGTTCTTTAGCAGCTCCTCCTGCATAACTAGTGCAGAATGCAGAAGCATATACCTTGTTCTGTAAGGTGCCTCTCCTCACATATATAGTATGAGCCTTCACAGAAAGGCTCGGAATTTTAATTTCTTTATAAACATAATAAATTCTGGTGCTCCCTCATGGTAAGGCTTGTTATGCTATGCCTTTCCTATGCTGTATTTTCTTTTTTAAATTCTCATTTCCTCTGTTTCTTTGCTTTCCCCAATGATCTTTGTGAATTTCTGTCCTTGAGTTTTGCTTTCAATACTGGACTCCCTCTTTAAAATAGGAGCTTCCTGAAGGGTGTTGCTGACTTTAGGCTTTTTGAGTTTCTGGCAGCACTTTTGCTTCTTTTGGGCCTATTTGCATGCCTGTTCTTGTCTGCCTGGTCAGTATCTTCTGAAAAGAAAAAAAAAATCAGGTAAAATCTTTGTAGTATCAGTGCATTGGCCTTATTTTGACTAAAAGCCAGTTGCAAAATGCCTGTCCTGGCTCATCAAAGATTGTTTTTCTAGGACCTAGTTGTTACCTCTTGAGAAATCCAATGCTCAATACCATTGGCATAATGGTGCCTGACCTGATTGTATTAGACTAGGGCCTGTTTATTGGTATCCTTCTTATTAAAATGGCAAAGAACAGAGTTTGAAATGCTACTAAAAATGCTGTAAAAGCTTTAAATAATCCTGTCAGGCTTCGGAGAAGTCTGCCATCAAGAAAAATACTGAATGATCTGACTATTTTGAATGCTTCATACTGAACTGCACAACTTCTGTTTATATGTTTTTGTTTAAGGGTAACTATTTTTGTCCATGTATGAAGTAATTAAAAATAGATCAGTAGTGCTACAGCTCTTGTAAAGAAGCCCCGTAAGCATTGATGGAAGGATGCTACTGGAAAAAATCCTTGGTGTTGTGGAAAGTTAATATGTCTCTTTTCTTAGTGACAGTGATTTCAACTCCAAATGCAGACTAAATTCAGGAACCAATATCATATTTGCAACACAGAAAATTTTAATTAGAAAAAGTGAATTTGGGCAAATTCGTAACAACAGTAAGAGTTTCACAGCATTGGCCAAGTCATTTTACTAGCATTTCTCCCTTTCCAAATACTTAATGATCTGTTTCTGCACAGTGTAAGACAGTCTTGATTTGAAATCAGCCATGACTTTTTGAGTTCTCCTGGAGTCTTCTAATTTTTTAAGCCAGCAGATTACATTTTCTTGTTAACAGAAGAGCTATAGTTAAATGACTGCATCTCTCCTGCTAAAGCCTGGCAGAACTACAGCTTGAAGATCATGTCAAGGCTTATTCCACTGGGAACAGAACAGCCTTGGCTGCTAGCCTTAGATCTGTCCCTATCCAGGAGATCTGCAGAGTGGCCAAATGGTATCCTTTGCATACATTTATAAAGTGCTGGTGCTTTAGATACAACATCTTGCTGATAAGTGTTTTTTTTGTTGGGGGTGAGAGGGAAAAGGGAGGGTTCATATTACAAGACCAAATGCTTTGAAATGCTTGGGACGGAGTCTACTGGGAAACAATAAGAAAACAGATATTCCCAAAATAGGGACTCTACATTTTTCTTTCTTGTCATTTTTTAGCTTCCCAATGAACAGAAATATACTCTGCTCTAGACATCATTTATTTAAGTTGTCCACTTCTTAAAAATATTTTGTAGTAAGGAGTTATCCTAGTCTTTAATATAAACATACATGATGTACGAGGCCACACATTACTGCTTTCCCTGTAAAGGGTACTGCTGGCCTTGATTTCTTTTGTTACAGCATGTTACTTTTTTTTTTTTTTAACATTTTATTTCCAAGGCCTCCTTTAAGCTCTTGATCTCAAAGGCTGTGAATCCACAAAATAATTTTGGACAACAGAATTACTTCCCTTCAAGGTTTGTGCTTTGGAAGAAAGCGGGTCTGTGGATTACCAATCACTTGCCTCCTTTTCCTCCTAGGTCAGGAAGATTTTGTAACTTTTTGTCTGAAATTAATCTCTCATTATTTTTAAAGAGAATTGTTGTTTGAAAGTCCTTCTTTTCACCCTTGAAAGCACTGAGGCACTGATGTCAAATGCAAGGAGATGTCTGGGTGCCCAAGTGGGGTGCTTCAAAGCTCAAATTCTGTAGCTCGTCTCATGCTGGAAATATGTATCCCAGAGAGATGATCAGCAGAGATGTAGACCTCTCTGAGAATAACTAACTAATCTCTTTTTTTTTTTTTTTTTTTTTCCCCCCTGTTCTCACTTTGTTAATATGTCATAACTTTTCAAAAAGGAATAAACAGCCTGACTTTTACTGGCCTACAGTCACACCATGTTTATCAAACATAGATGAGAATTGCTATAAATGTCTTGCTGTAACCTCGATTTTGGCTTTTATGGCCAAAGGTGGTGTGGAGGGGTGTGAAAAGGTTATAGTAAGTGTGGGTTCACTTGCTTCCCTTCTTCCCCTTCGCCAAGGATTTCTGACTGATTCCAGGACCTGTTCTCCGTACTGAGATTGCAGTTTGTTGCTGTTTGCCTGCTAAAGAATGGGGAAGACTTCATGTGCCTTCCATTCTTCCTCAGGCATTTTTTCAGGGCAGGTAGAAACCAGACACATAAAACTTGTTCAGTTTTTGATCTAGACCATCCACGGTAACATTTTAATTTCTTCTGATATCTTAAAAGTTAAATTTACTCCTAGTAGCAAAGCACGAATGCTCACAAACACAGAATAAATTAGTGTTTGAGGAATCTGATTCCACTGTGGGTAATGGTTCTTGGTAGGAGGGATTGCCGTGATGGAGGTGAGCCACTGAGGAGAAGTTTCTGATCCACTGGAGTGCAGCAGGTAGAACTTCTCATCCTTGCACTTTCGTAGTCATTTAGGGACAAAAAACTTCCAAACCATCCCAATTTTGAATGCTTCTACTATATCATTCTGTTCTTTTTGTGTCTGAATTAGATGATGAATTTTTCTGCACATCTAAATTCTTGACTTAAATTCTTTATTGCTAACCTTTCTCCCTTTTGTTTCATAGGAGATGATACTTTAAAAATATGGGATATTAGACAATTTAAAAAGCCTCTTAATTCAGCAGAAAGACTGCCCAGCTTCTTTCCAATGTAAGTACTCTCATTTTTCTAGCTAGTAGAAATAGCAGTAGTTGTGCTGAACGGGAGGGAGTCTGACGGAGTTCTCCTCCTCGGTTCTCACTAGGTCCAGAACTGTGCAGAAAGGACTGCACAGAGAGGACTGTGCAATGAGGATTCTTGGCTATTTTAGGACATCATGTTGCTTTAAAAGATCCCGTATTTTGTGTGATAATTCATAGCTAGCTTTGCTTGTTCTACGCCATTTTTCAGTCTCATATGTCTTATGTCTAATTAAATTAGCAACTTTTCGGGAGGAGGCCAGTTCATTGCCTTATGTTTGTGTAATGAGATATATAAGTAACCCTCATTCTTATTTGGTCTATGATTAATAAAAAAAGAGCTGGATTGAAAAGTAGACATAACATAAAGTGTATGGTATGAATTCAGGTTATGGTGTTAGAAGTGCTGATGGCTGCATTCTTTGGTTCTAAAATACTACATTGTACTGCATAATGCTAAGTATTGTATTTAATATTTTTATTGGTATTACCTGCATTTCCATAGCTATAGCACAGCCAAATCCAACTGTAAGGACAATTTATACTTTTGAAATAAGATCTTAGAAAGGCAGGTCATGGACAGCTCAATCTTGACTGCAATTTGTAGCGTAGAGGAAACGTAAACAGACAAACATTTTTGGCCACTGTATAAACACACTGCCTTGCATCATTGAAGAATGTATCATCAGCAAAAATAGATTTCATGATTGATTTATTTTTTTACTTAAGGATGATAACCAGATTTGAAAATACTCTTTTTTGTTTGTTTCTCATGTTGAAAAGTTTACAAGACTTTTGAGCAGAGGAGAACTTTGTTGGGAGGAGGATTTTTATTGGATCTGCCATTTTGTGCACAGCTGTAATTGTATGTGTGAACTGTGTCTGATAACTACAGTAATAGATGACAGCTGCCAAAAGATTTTTTTAAAGCTTTGTCTTGAGGAGTGCAATTTATATATAAGTTCCCTATACATTAATTATTGATTTGCCCAGTATGATCGTTTGTCTTCTTCAACAGGACAGATTGTTGTTTCAGCCCAGATGATAAAATACTCGTCACAGGCACCTCTGTTAAGAAAGGTGGTGGCAGTGGGAAGCTTTTTTTCTTTTATCGGGAGACATTCCAGAAGTTGTATGAGATAGAAGTTACAGATGCGGTATGTATTTTAGTTATATTTTGTCAACTATTCAAAACATGAATGAAATCATATTCATATGCTTTTTGCCCCTTTTACGGGTAATGACCTACTAACACTACTGTAATTTTTCTACTCCGTATTTAAGAGATAGAGGTAAAGTGGCCTGAATAGGTGCTATTCTCCTTTCAATTAAAAAAAAAATAAAAGAAAATCTTGGGACAAGGTGTTTAAGCACTAGGAGATCCCTGCTTTGGTTTCTGCATTGCGTTTCTCAAGGATCTCTATGAACCCTTCTAGATCTGTGAAGTGAGGCGTGAATCCTAAAATTCTTACATGTTTATGCTGTTTACTCCACCAGTTATCATGATAAAACACCATATTGTGACAAAACTCCTACTCGTCCCTGAAACTATTCTTGTGGTTACTATAGAATGTATTTCAAGGGACTGTAGCTATTTCAATTTCAATTTTGTGGCAAAAGCAAAGCACCGTTAGGAATCCCTCCATCAAAAATGCCATTCTCACCAGTAATATAAAAACCTAAAATTGTGAATCTGTAATACAGAAGAGTCTGTGTATGGCTTGAACTGCTTACCCATTCCCTTGTACAGAAGGAAAAAGCTTAGTAACATAGTTGAAAAAAGGTCCTTTTACTCTTGTAGTGTACACAAGTAAGCTTATAGATTGTTACAAACAGGAGTGGGAGAAATTAAAACAGAATTGCCATTGCTTAAGTATGTCAATGTATGTGTAAGTCCCATTAGTTGTTGCAGTCTGTCAGATAGCAACTTCGTAGTTTTGTTTCAAGGTATTGTTTTCTTCTTCTGCACTTTTCTTAACCCAGCACAGTGGACCAAAACTCCTTGTGCTGGACATAATTTGTACAGAATTTACATTTGTAAATGTAAAGTGTCTGGATGTGGTCATGATGGCATCTTCATTTAGTTGTGGTGAAGTCGGTTACAGTGTACAGAAACTTCACTTAAGCTTTAAGACTGCAAGAATGAGAAGCTTGTCAATGGTGGATCTTGTATCTCCAAAAGAAATTAAATAGTGAGAATTACTGCTCACCAGCTACCTGGTGACTACTACCTGGTGACCAGCTACCTGCTAACTTTGTCTCCCAGAAAAATGGTTCTTTCATTCTCTGAAATAGAAGGTCTGTTTACCTGCTGAGGTAGATGATGCTACAGGAGAGTCCAGAAAAGGTTGTTTTGCTCTCAGTTTCTCTCAGAATTGAGAGGTAAATTTCTGTTCTTCTGCTTCAAAATGCAAAATGCAAAAGAGCTGAGAACCAACAGTAGGAAATTGTTGGAAAAACAAAATTAGGGGTCAGTAAGCGACTTCACTGGGGCGACTCGTAGTAAAATTTTAAGTAAGTGTACAAGTCTCAGCTGGTTCATAATTTTATACTACAAATTTATATAGGTGCTGATATTTATATGGTACTTTTTAAGACTGTAGTAAATTACTTTTGTCTATAGAGTTTTAGTGCTGCTGTTTTTCTTCATTTGTAGTTATAAAATTTAAGACTGTCATTCTCCCACTTTGAATATAATGGATCAAATGAAAATACTGGAAATGATAGTTGAAGAATTGAGACTTATAAATGCTGCTCTTATGATGTAATTTTCAGTGAGTCAGCACTAATAATACCTGTACAATCAGTCTGTCTAGCTTCCAGCTTCAACACTACGCATCTAAGAAAAACACAGTTAAGCATATCAACCTGAATCTAAAAGAAAAAAAATTACTGTAAGTGGTGTTATAAAATAAAAGCAGTATATTTTTTCAAGATCTTTCTATGGTTTGTATCTTTTGGCTTTTTCATTAGTGTTCTTTTTTTATTCTTCTCAAATTGCAGTGTTTGATGAAATATAAATGCATAAAGGTGTGCTAAAAACGAATGAACTACATGTAAATTTCATAAAAATGAATTTCCAAGAAGGTGGCTTTTCTATTTTGCAAGCAGTACATGCTGTTTATTGGAAAAATCATTGGCCTCAAAATTGGTAGATTAATATCTTGTGTGTAGTTTATCAAAGCGGTTTTTCAGCAATGCAGTAATTACTTGCTTTCTACGGACTACTATCCTAGTTTCCATTTTTTCCTTATACTCTCTCAAAAATGCAGATAGCAGTTAGTGTAATGAAAGATAATACGTAATGTTGTCTAGGACTTCTGTTTGTCTTCTGTAACTAAATATCATACTTCTTTACCTTTTGTGTGTTATCTAGTGCTTAAATACGTAATTCCAATGTTTCTATTTTTGTTTTTTTTAGGCATTACATAGATGAAGTTACATTAGGCCAGTATATGTAGTAAAAGCACAAATACACCAATATCTGTCTCTGCAAAGAGCTTGTTGTGCTCTCATTCCTCATGAAAGTAATTTCAGTGATTTCCGTTGCATTTAGTCGAAATTGCGAAAGAAAAAGGGCATCATTAGTCATTTATTTCAAATATAAAATGAGAATAATAAGACTTTTTGGCAGTTGTATATCAGTTTAGTGGTAGAACGTATATAATCATAATAACAGAAAATGTACTGTGAAGAGAAAACATAAACTATTAATGTGTTACTTTTTTAATTTTACAAGGATTTTTTAAAGGAAATGCCGGTAAGCTTAGAAAATTGAAAAACACTAAAAAGCAGTAAACATTATCTTTAATCTCCTTGGTAAATAGCCAGTGCAATTGGCCTGTGAATGAACCTAGGGGGTAGTGGGAAAATATTTAATGGGAATGTTTGACCAAAGCTGCGTCTGGCATTCCTTTCCATCATACCACACAAACCTTTTTTCACCTTTTCTTTCAAGTTTTCATGGGAAAACCCATTACTGTTTCAGAGCTGCTGGAGTGAAACCTTGTGGTTTTACAAATGGACTAATAGTCTGATTAGTCTCTGCTGTTGTGGCTGGGTATAGAATATTAATTTGCTTTTCATTTCACGTATTAGTCTTTTTTTGTTTTTTTGTTTTTGTGGGTTTTTTGTCACAATCTGTGGCTAAACTAGTGACTATATTGTTGTGTCCACTATTGAATGCCATTACACCATGTAGGCATTGGGACTTCTGTAGAACTCAAGCTTCTTGGATAAATAGCAATACTTTTTGAAGAAAAACTAAATAAATGTCAGAAATGGTGCAGACCATGGGCTCTGTCTCTGGCCAGTAGCAGAGTGCCGGCAGGAGGAGTTGTGAACAGGGCAAATACACAGTGATGCTTCTCTGACTATTCTGTTCTGCTTCTGGTGGTCTGTGACTTAGCGTTGTCTTGGCAGACATAGGAATTTTACAATTAATAGCACTCAGTGGATTTTTCTTCCATGAGTTTATCAAGGAGTGAAATTATCCACGTTGCAGGTTACTGGCAGGGTCATTTACTTACTGCAGATTAGATCAAAACTCAGGGTTGGGTGCTCCTGCCTCTCCCACTCTCATAAGGAAGCTGATGCTCTGCGTGAGGTACTTCAGCGTGAGACTTACTCTGGCTCAGTGTGTACAGGTGTGATTGGAAATTATGAGGGCTTTGTACTGTGACTATAGTTATGTATGCTAAATTGTAGAGAATTCCTCTCTTTTTAACAAGAACCAAACTTTAAAAACTCCTGTAATGCGTGTGCAGCTTTTTCATGGTTTTTCTGTCTCTGTTTCTTCTATCTTGACAGTGTTATCTGTGAACGATTCTTTTGCTCTCACCTCAAATATCTACAAGGAGTATTTATATTAAACTTTCTCAATTTGAGCATTTGAGGCTTATTTTATGTGAAAGATTTATAATTGCATGCAGAATGTTTCTTTACTTGATTTAGATGGATGAGGAGACTTAAACAGATGTCAGGAAATTTAACTGCCAGAAGAGAGGTACAAAGTGTATGTACAGAAACTCAGAGGCTGTTTCGTTTTCCTTTCCTCAGGTAGTATGAGAGGAAGCAAGACCTGTAGTTGCTTCAGGATGAGGTCTCATCTTTTGGGATGTCTGTAACTGCACTCTTCTTCTGGAATGGAAGGGAGATTTCATTGTCAGATGCAAGTCAGGGAGGGTTCATCCTAATTCTTGGTTTGGTTATGCAAGTAGGAGATCTTCATGGGAACCAGTTACAAATACCTGGTGTATAGGAAACAGAGTTGGGTACACAACATTTCCCCCAATGTCGATTTATTTTAAAATAGCTGTGGATAGCCACTTGAATCACTCTAACATGTCTGTCATTCGTTTGGCTAGTTCAAACAGATCACCTGGTAGTTATCCTTATTACAGACAAGATTGATTTTGGCAGCAGTAGGGCAGTCATTTTCCCCATATGGGGAGGAGAAGTAGTACACCCCATTACTGCCAAGCGAGAGTGGGCACTGAAAAAGAAAAAAAAAAGTTGTACAATTACAGAAATTGCTGGTTTTGAATGAAAATGTAAGTAATAATTTAATTTTAAAACAAGCCAAAATGATGAGATTATGTACAAGATAAAATGAGAGGTGCAAGTTTTTAAAATATCCGGCAGATTTTTGTAGGTAAGCAACAATCCTAAAACACAGGTTTATGGTTGTTTTGGGAAACCTGTTTCTGTTACAAAGATTCTTCAATATTTTCTTAGTTTCTCAAATATAACCAAATATTAAATTATTAAATACTTCTGAAAATACCTCTAAGGGATGTTTAAGGAAGGTCTTCTGAGACAAGCTATAAATGAAGTTTCTTTTTAGATTAAAGAGTGAAAAGGAAAGAAGGAGTAAGGAATATGAAACTTCCAGCATCCTTTATGCACAGTTGATATAGGATTGCAGTATTTCTTTCCTTGACCTCAAATGATATCATTTACTATTTATAAAGTGGAGTAATATAGTAAAGGGCTTTTCCACTGTGGCCCATTTCACTAAGATTTAAAGCTTTTGAATTTAAGAAAAATAAATTCTTTAACTTCTGGAAGAGATCATCGTGCTACTTCTAGGGTTTTTTAAAGCCATTTATTTTATTTGAAAGGAAAAACCGCATTTTCTACAATAAGGAAGGAAATACAATATTTAAGGCCCAGTAAATTTTTGTGCTGATTAAAGTTAAAAAAAAAAAAAATCTAGTATAAAAGGTGAATCACAGGAATGTGTTTTCTTTTATAGTCAGGTAACTTGTAAAATTTTATTCTCTGCTTTCATATATGTAAAGACAATGTGGTCCTTCCCTTCGTATGTCCTGCTGCAGCATGTACTTTGTTTTAGGGGAGCTGTCACTACGGGTTTGAGGTATGCGAGAGAAATAAACTGTGCAGGTTTCCTCACTGTAACAGGGAGTGGGGGGTGTACGTGAAGGTTGTCTGCCTTAGTTTTGCGATATCCTGTGATGAAAGTGTGGCTGTAATTTTAACAGAGCAGGTGCTTGAAAATGCCATTGCAATTACAAGGAAAACAGTTTGCCGCCTTGATTAAGTTGCTTTTTCTATTCATCAAAAAAGAAGTGTTGTTCAGTGGCTCAATTCACTTCTAAGAATATATTTTATAGCTGTATCTTGAAAGGTAAGTGATACATATGCTATCCATATGTTCTATATTGAGATCCTGCTTTAAATTATTGGCTTCTGAAACTGTTTTTAGGATATTTCTGGTTTCTATGTAGAAAATTGTAAATTTTATCCGTTTCTGGTCCCTTTTCTATTGAATGTTTCCACACATTTTCTAAGTCATGTTTCACAAGGGAAAAACGTTAGTGTTGTTTCCTCTACTACTGTATTCTCATGAGTATTTTAAATCTAATGATAGCAGGTCACTGCTTCTAGATATTCCCTAACCTCCCACCTTATTTATTGTAGTTGGCTCTTTTCCTTGGAAGAGCTCCAGGGGAATCTCAGACCTGAAGATTTTTGCAATTGGGGTTTAAAGTAGATTTTTAATATAATATTAGTATATTTTTGTTGTGTGAGCAGCCTTTTTTTTTTATCAGAGCATGCATAGTATCAACATATGAGTGTTAACCATCTTTTTGCTCAAAAGAAGAAACAAGGTGGAAGCAAACTGGTAGCATTTGTTGTTCATCTTTGCAGACATTTGGAAATTGCATAGTTCTAAATCTGTTATTTAATCTTTTTTTAAATTTAAAAATACAGCAGTTTTGTAAGAGTTACTCCGTCTATGTTTTTTCCCTTCCTCTGGTCGGTGGGTGCATCCAGGAGGCAGACCGGCCTTTCCCAGATACAGCAGCATGGCAAGCCAAGTTGTTGGCTTTTGGATCTCCACTGTGCTCTAAGACACCAGCGATAAGAGATTACAGAGTGTGCAGTGGGAATTAATGTCGTCTCTGAGCAGCGTTATCTTTCTATGATTCTTAAGGCAGAACTTCTGTTGTTCTTGGAGGGGAGCAGGCAGTTAATGTAGCTGATGTCTCATGCAAATCTTATGCAGAGAAATCAAGGTGATTGTAGGAAAAGGAAAGACCTATCTATATTTCCTTACTTTGCTAACTTTATCAGTTGATTTTACTTTCCATTCTGCATGTCAATCATCATTATTAATGATCCTTGATTATTATGTAGAAATAGTGGTATTTCTGCAGGTAGGATTGCCTTTTTTTTTGTTTTTAATTTTGCCATTAAATTCCAGTTTCATAGAATTGGAAAGAAAATACCTCTTTGTACATTTGGGGAAAAACGTGCTGAAACATTTGCTTAAAACTCTTTTAGGCCTGCCTCTCTTTAGAACTTTAGAGAGTAGAAGAGCATGAGAGGGAGGAAATAAGTGTTTCCTTTTGACGCTTTGAGATCTTGAAGACAGGCAGGAGTCACTCTCCTGCCTGTAAGTTAGAATGCTTATGGGCCTTTCCTGCAGCCCATCATCATGAGATTTTTAGTATATTCTGAGGCATTTTCCTCTTTTTTAACAAGTAGTGTGTGCATTCTTGCTGGGATGTATTTCATAAGCAGTTGCAGAGAAGTTTTCAGTTCATGGAAGCTGTGAGCCACTTCAAACATGTCCATGAAGATTTGTACGAAGACTAGATTTGTATCCCCAGTACAGCAGTCTAAGTATCTGAAGTTTCTAAATGGTTCCACACCTTCATTATAAAATGGAAAAGCTTGAAAGCCACTGCTTAATATCTTTCCTAATTACAGAAGTTGTTTAAAAGCAGCAGTAGCCAAGCAGGGATGGGGAGCAATCATTGAAATATTCTGTGGTAGTGGGAAGCTGTCTTTAGCTGTTAGCATCCAAATATTTCAGTGTTTCATTTAAAGACATAGAAATGCTTTGAAATAAGTACATTTTTTTCTGAAATAACTTTGTACGTTTCCCTTCTCTTCTGGGAAGACATATCACTAAAGTCAGATGGACTTAATGTTGTGCAAGTTGCAGAACTATAAAAGATTAAGCTGGAAGGCACATAGATTTGATCCCTCACTCCAGAACAAGCTTGAAACTGCTTAGCCCTCTCGAATACAAAGATCATGTAATGTGACTATAGGCTTAGGTAACGGGTAATGTTAATTTGAAACGTAATTACAGTGTCTTAAAAAAAAATAGTAATAAGCAGTTAGGTTTCCTAAGTAGTACTGCTTAGTTATGTTTCAAGCTCCCACTGCATTGCACAAGCAGTTCTTCACCATGGACATGTAGGGATTTTACAGGAGAAAAGACAGAATAGATGTGCTAAATAAACTAGTTACATGCATACTTGCACTGATTTTGACAGACTGTTTTGGGGTTTTTTTCAGCAATGTTGGAATTTGTAAAAATTACAGTTAAGATAAATACTCAGTTCAGTCAAAAAAGCCCCATTTGGCCACTGCTCTGGTGACCTGTCCTTACAGAGTCCACGACCACGGTCAGAATGTCATTTTACACGTTCACTATCTTCCCTGCTGACATGCTGCTTATCTGGCTGTCTGGACAGCCAAGTACAGCAAATCTGAGCAGCGCTGTTCAAACAGAACCCATCACATACCGTCATGGCCACTGAAGCAAAGCTTGCACATAGGAAAAAGAGAAGGTTTGTTTAAGTTTTTCTTTCCCTAACCAAAAATATTTTCTTAGAGCAGCAGCTCTTGCTGTCACTTTTTTATTGTATAGCTTCAGAACAGATTCTGAAGGAATTATTTATTAGATTGTAGGTTAGGAAAGGGGTAAGCAATAAGGGTGAACATAGGCTGTGTTTGTTTCTGTTTTATCCCCATTCAGTTTTTAAGTATCTCCAGAGCTAGACCTGATCTTTCAAGCTAGGATTCTAAAGATTTGTTGGACAGTTTTAAGAGTTTGTATCTGCTGTATTCTTTCTACACTACGAGTATTTAATTTGGCTTCCAAGATCCTTTATCCTTGAACTGTAGAGCTTTATGTAAGTAGCACAACATGCTGTAATATAGATCCCCGTTAGTTTTCTTTTTTTCTTATATAGTTATTTTGGCCATTATAGGCTGCAGGGATTCACCTGACCAAATATAGATGTCTACAGCTGATCCAGTCACCCTAGGCTCCTTTTCTAATCAACAGAGAAAAATAAACACATCCAGACTGTGATTTTATCTCATCCTGAAATAGATATCTAAAATAGGTTAGATGAAGGCCACTATAAAATGCTTATTTCTCTCCGTTAACTATAAAGGGAGATGTAAGTTTGTAGGCATTTAAAGAGTAGACCTCTAAAGATTAGAGGTGCGGGCATCTTAAGTTTGGTGAAGTAAGTCCCACCTAAGATCTTCACTTTCCTCCATTGGTGTTTATTCTTTCCTGCTAAAGCACTGGAACATTTAATCTCTTGTGCTCTGACCTTGCCCATAGCAAAGTAAGGAGACAAAGCGTTATTTTTGCACTGATTTCTATTGATTTAAGGATTTATGACTGTAGGCAATTTCCAGGAGAAGAGTCTGCCACTCTATGGAAGGATTGTGTTAGCTGAGAGTCAAGTCTACACTCTTACTTGCACCTGATTTCCAAACTTAACTGTCAAAACATCAGCAACTTCACCTTAGGATTACAGAACTTTATCTAAATCTTAACAAACTTTTTTTTTAAAATCAGTGGAAATATCACGTGAAGGAAACGTCAAAACCCCGTGAATTCTTGCTTTGACAGTTAAAGATGTGTGAAAGCCTAAGATTAGCATGTTCCCTTTCCATTTTCAGTATTTATCTGGAATTAGCAGTATTTTTTTCTAGTGGTAATTTGCAAGGAAATCACTTTTGCTTTTTCCAGTTTACAAGTGGGATGTTGCCTGCACACTCACCACAGAGATAGTACAAATGTCAGCTGTATGTCAGCATCATTCAGTAGAGATTTCCACCCTCTCAGGTAGTTTTCTGTAGGTGTGGAAGTAGATAAATGCATCTTCTCCATTCACCACATTTGTTTGTCTGTACTTTAAACAGTTTTCGCTAATAGCCATGGGAGCAGACATTAATTTAGTGAACTTAGCTTAAAAGTCCGATAGCTGCAGATAACTGAATAATCAATTCTGGCATTTTGGAGCAAATGTATAAGCATTATCTGAAAATACACTTCACATTAAATGCTCATTTTTGAAGACAAATGCATGGTATTTAACCTTAAAACTTAACTGTCTGTAGGGAGGAGGGATTGTTTCCAAAGAAAACAATGCCTGATTGAGAAGCAGTAAGACCTCCTGAAGGAGGGAAAAGAAATTAAAACGTCATTGTAAAATATGCCCCCTCTAATTTACTTTTTATTCTGCAGTAGCAAGGCAAGAATATGGCCCCATTGATGTAAGTGCTGCAGAAGTGTATGGTGATTCCTATTTATGTCAAAAATATGAAAGCCCTTGGAATTTTTTGGAAAATGGTGAAACTTGATATCATGCCAGTTGTGCAGCAAAATGATGACCTCCATACGCTATTAGATCAGTATATGCATATACACATACGTGTCTGTTTAATAAAATTTTGCTAACAAGAAAAGATTGGCTATTATCTTGGGGTTTGTATACATATAAAGGTGGTTACATTTTGTTGGATATCAGTCAAAGTTTCAACTGAAATGCAAAAAACAAGAAATCAATGTTTTTGAGCTTCAGCTCACAGACATGTAAAATGTTAGTACAGGAATACAAGAAGACAGCAATGGAGGGAAACCTTAATTTTCCCTAGCTCTCTTACAGCAGAGTGAAAGAGGATAGAAATGAATAGTACTTTCAAGAGACATTCTTTATATATGCTCTCCTTATTTTGTTACATAATGGGCAACCTTACATTTTGGTAGATTCAAAAGATATTAGTGAGATTAAGTGACTGCTCAGGCTCTGGAATGTGGCAGGAAAATATTATAAGCATAAGAAGTAACGTTTATGTGAAGCCTACGTTCTCTATAATAATGTAAGAATTAGGAACGCTTGCTGTATTTGCTCAGGTGTTTTTGTAATATGCTTTATTTATATTTTCCATAGTGCATCCCCTCCGAAGCTTCTCACAACTCCCATAATCTCTGCCAGTCCCTCTTACCAATGTGAAACATCTCTAACCCTTCCTAGTCCCTCTTACTAGAATTTATTAACCTTCCTTTGCCCTCCTGCCTCCGACCTGTACTGACCCCCTGAGACTGCTCTTCCCATCCTGGATTTGCTCTATCCATGCTGTAACACTGAATGCTTTTACCTGAAGCATGGGCCAGGGAACTGAATCTTGCCTTTGCTGCTCCAGTCTTGAACCATTTTATAAGCAAAGATCCAGGAGAATTCTTTCAATCCTTGACATCAGTCTGTAGTTTTATGACCTTACCAGCTTCATGGTTCCATCTTAGGGGTAAATTTTCCATTCCTATGCCACAAATCATTTTAATCTTTTCTTGCTGACCTTGTAAAATGCCCTCTCTGCATTGTTTACTCCTGTCGGTGTGTTACCCAAGTGCTCTGGACAGTTTCAGTTGAGGTAATTAGCTTTTGCTTGCTGAGAAATCTGCTTCAGTTATTCTTCACTTTGCCTGTTAAACACAGGGGTATATTTCTGGGCCAGAATAAATGTCCCATTCTGTGTTACTGAAAATTATGTTTCAGGCTTCTCATTTAGAGGCACTGCTGTTAAATCCCGTCAAAGCAGTGTTACGTGCATAGTACCAGCCAAGCCATCTATGTAGTTGCCTAGTGAGCTAACCCAGATGGAGAATAACCAAACCAAAAAATTATTTGCTGTTTACCTGCAGCAATAGCTCTGCTTATATGACACAAAGAGAAACACACAGGTGAGAACAGATTGTTCTTAGAGGGGTGGGACTGTTTATGAACCACCCCGGAATTGCACATGAGCTGGGACTGCACATGTCTTAGAAGAAATGCAGGCGGAATAACACATGAGGGAATAGCGATATCATTTTTGCCTGCCATCTTTCTATGTATTTATGAGTTTTATTATTAAGCTTTTAAGTTATTATACATAAAGTTTTCTAAAACTGAAGTTGATTTTAAAAGAACTGGAAATCTAAAGTGAGTATAGTGCTTAGTTTAAAAATAAAGTAAAAATTATATATTGTTTGGGTAATTAATATTTTCTATTTAAAACAATAGTATAGTGACTTTAGAAAAAGGTATGGCTAGTTTTAATAACAATCAGTAGTATGTCTGTATTTTATTAGGCAGTTGTTTAAGAAGATAAACAGTTTCATCCAGATTGCAAAAAAAGATGTCTTTGAAATTGTGTAGATAATTTCTTAATTGATTTTCAGTTTAAGTCAGTATTACAAGACAATCTGTTACCTGAAAATAATTACAAAGGCCTACTATTAATAACACCCACTGAATCTGTTCTAACCTCTTTCACAGTGACAATGAAGAAGGTAAATTCGGGGTGTTTTTGTTAAAATTTTTAATATTTTTCCTGCCTGACTTCACAAAAATATTTTCACAATCTTTTCCCAGTATTTCCCAATGCAGGCTACTGTGTGTGTATATGCAATAGACATTGCCAAACGCTTTTCAGATTGGTTTCATTTGAAGAACTTAATGCTTTTGCAACAGCAAAAGTACCAAACAACTTTTAAGTCATTACTAGTGATTGTCTTTTGCAAGTGCTGTATTTTCAGATCTTATAGTCACACAGCTGGCCACATCAGTTCCATGGATAAAATTATTTTCCGCATTTTTATTGCAGGATTCCAGGACTTCATGCTCCAAATATATACTGTCCAAAACATCCAGCCATTACAGAAATCTTTTTTCATATGATGAAGATGTTTATGTGATGATACATTCTGCATTTTATTATTCTTATTTGTTATAATAAGACATTATTTTCCATTTGCAAAGCTGAGATATGACCTGGAATTCTTTGGATTTCAGAATCTACATAGATTTGTCTTGTTTCAGCTTTAAATGTTATCAGAAACAGGTTAAGTCTTTCTCTGTTGAATGTTTGAATCTAGAATTAGTTAACTGAAATTTTTTGTTGTTGTTTTTCTGGTGTTCGTATTTTCTGAGTCTTGAAGCTGTCATCCACACGATTTCCTTACAACCAGTACTTACGGTTAGTCAAGTCTTTTGTGCTAGGTTTCCATAAAGCAGTGTTAGGCAACTTAATTCCCTGCTTTTTTACTTCTCTTACCAAGCATGAAAACACCTCGGTAAGTGGAGTGAGAGCTTGCGGTTTGCTCTTAACTGCTGAGGTTATTGCTTCCAGCCTGAGCTCCTGTCACAGGGGCAATTAAAACTGAAGTACCACCTTATCTGTGTTGGGTTCCATTGCAGGGCACAACCTTAAAATGAAACAAGTTATTCTTAAAAAGTGATTGTGGAATGGCAAATGCCCTTTCCATCTCAGAGAAACAGAAAGTGGCAGCAAGAAGCCCATGGGCATTTGCATCGGGCAAAAGAGCGTTGCCAGCAGGTCGAGGGAGGCCATTATTCCCCTCTACACAGCCCTGGTGAGACATCTGTAGTGCTGGGTCCAGTTCTGAGCTCCCAGTACAAGACAGATGAACATACTAGAGTAAGTCCAGTGAAGGGCTGAAAAGGTGATTAAAGGCTTAGAGTATCTGGCAAAGGAGAGGCTGAGAGAGCTAGGATAGCTCAGCCTGGAGAAGAGGAGATGCGGGGATCTTATGTATAAATACTTGAAGGGGGACAGGAGGGTGAAGCAGATAAAGCAAAGCTCAGTGGTGCCCAGTGGTAGGACAAGAGGCAATAGGCACAAAACTAATTAAAGGAAATTCCACTTAAACATAAGAAAAAGGTTTGGGGGTTTTGGTTTGTTTGTTTCTTTCTTTTAATGGTGAGGGTGTTCATACATTGAAACAGCTTGCCCAGAGGGGCTGTAGAATCTCTATCCTTGGAAATACTCAAAAGCAAACTGGACAATGTCCTGAGCCACCTGTAGTAGTTGACCATGCAGGGAGCAGGGAGGTTGAATTAGATGATCTTCAGAGCTCTCTTCCAACCACAACCATTCTGTAATGGTGTAAAATTCAGTATACCTATGTGCATAGGTAGGCTACAACAGGAAAACATTTATTTTCCTGCTATTAACACTCCCAGCCTGGAGAGCTGGGAGGTGGGACCTTCTCTGAGGTGGAATTTGATGTTTAGCATTTCCAGTGATAAAGATGTCTACCTGAGTTATTATAAGTAAACAGTAGGAAAGTTAGAGGCATCAAAGGATAAATGCTCTTTAAGAACTAATTATTTTTGTATGATAAAGATTCTTCTTTCCTCCTCACTCCCACTGTTAAGACCTAGTCTACAATGATCCCTTTGTTGTATAGTTCTTTAGAATTTTTACTTCTTTAGGATTATATGACTGGGAAAAATTATTAGGATTTTAGTTCAGGAATTCAGTATTTTTAAAATATTGCCCATTTCTAAAATAATCTGAAAATTGTGTAGGTAGTTTTTATTAGTTCTTATAAAGTAGGTTTATATGCCAGTGGATTAATGAAATTACTTGCATGTTCAGAGCTTGTATTTGTTTAGTTTTTAACAAATTATATTCTGGAGACGTTTTACAGTTTCGTAAGATTTATAGGGCTGCATTTAATGGCAGTTTCTTTTGCCTGCTCTGGAGCATGTGCCATGGTGGTTTTAAGTGTGCTGTGCATGTTTGACAAGTTAGAAGCTTAGCAATCCCCATCAGTGCTGAGCCACGCTGTCTAGGCTTTGTTTTTGTTGGCTGGTATCCAGTACCATGCTATAAAATACATTTACTTGACAGTAGAAAGTGGAGAACCACATTAACTACAAAGTTTAAAAAGGCTGGCTAAACACATGCAATAAATATTAATAAAAGAAAAGGCCACCCACCTTTGACCTTCAATATTTGTTATTAGCTTTCTATGTTTTAGAGTTACCGTAGCATTTTGAGCATTACATAACAGTATGTAAGAATCTCTTACTTAAATCAAACAACTTACTACTAACCCTGTATTGGTTATGTTGGTCGCTTGTGGCAGGGACCATGGACGTAATGCATTATCAGAATTCTACTTTGTACTTCAGAGTTACCTGTAAAAAGATTGTTGTCCTTTAGTTGTCTCGTAATAAGCAAGCCAGGTTTATTTGTACCTGTTAGTAAATGAGAAGGTATAATGTTTTATGTATATCTACGTAGAAGGAGGATGTTTTACAGAGGAACCTTGTAAAGAATGGTCAGTTGATTCATGTAAACTTGTCTCACTCAATTTTTCTTCTTAAATAAGAACACAAAGCAGAAAAACAGCTCAGAAGAGAGTCATCCATCATCTTGTAGTAAAATGAAGTTCTGATTCATGATGGCTGAATGGGCTTCAGAATCTTTTCAATATTTTTCATGTTCTGTGCCTCATAACATTCAAAAAAAAAGGGATCTGGACCAAACCAGAAATGGTATGGAACATGAAATGGGAAGTGATTCAGGAGTCACTAGAGCTGATACGTAACCATTCTCTTCCAGATTAGATGGTTCTCATCTCCCAAGTTATAGGGCTGTATCACACCCCTAATTTCATTTTAGCTGTGCTGTATTTCTCTTGTTAAGACATTAGTGGTTCCCATTTTGTCAATTTCATGTGCTGTATTACGTAAAAAGAAAAAAAGTGTATCTATAGATACTTTAATGGTAGATGGATGATAGCGGTTGAATATTGAAAAATTGATTCGCTTTGAGAAGAGTCTATTCCTGTTTTTTTGAGAAAGGAGAAGTAGTAAGCTTGGGGGGGAAAAAGGGCTAGAAAAAAGATCATTGTTTAGTGAAATACTAACAGGATGGTGCATCCTGCTAGCTCTGGATGCATTTATTACATAGGTAACACAAACACTGTTAAGGCCTGTCTTCAGACTTGGACACCATCCCTTTAAAGAGTTACTAGCTCTCAAAAATAGATACCTTTTTCCCCCTAGTTAGTCAGATGCACATGCAGGTTTTACATTTGTGTTAAGATGTATTGTGGCAGATTGCGCCCACTTTTGCTCTCTCGAGTCAGAAGCTCGAATATTACAGAGTTTCTGTGCTGGCTGCTAAATCAGACTGAATACAGTAATCACATGGCGATTCAAAGCCACATGGAGAATCATGCTGTGTCTATAAAAGAACAATACCCTTAATGTCTGAAAATGAGTTTCTCTGCTGACCAGAAGGGTGACAGAGCTGTGAGATGTTGGCGTCAAATACCAAGTCCTTATGGCTGTTGTAGGAGGAAAGAACCAAGAGTGAAAATCAGCTACTCTTCCGTTTCTGCAGTCAGTGAGTGAAAGGTCAGCACTGTGTGAGGACAAGGGAAAAACAGATACAGAACAGGGTGGAAGAATTAAGAATTAAAAATAAAAATGCAAAAGTCCTGAAGGCCTGCAGTGCTGTGCCTGAAGCACTTTATTGTTCTCCTTCAAATGCCCCTTTAACTTGCCATTTGCATTATACCCATGAAGACCCTGGAGCAGTTAGCCTGTGGAAACCACTGGTTATCACACTGCCACCAATTTGTACTTCCTTCTCCAACATCCATGTGTTGTCACTCCTTTTACATTGTATTCTGCTCTGGAGAGGAACTTTTATACATTCACATATTCGTTCATGTGCTTAAGCTTGTTCCTGCTACATTGTGACTTTGATCCACTATTTGACAATATGAATATTAATTCTAAGATCTAGATGAATCACCAACTAACTATCAATATGTTGCTTTATTTCAGAGTGTTGTGCGTTGCCTTTGGCATCCCAAGCTGAACCAGATCATGGTTGGTACAGGAAATGGTTTGGCCAAAGTGTACTATGATCCTGTCAAAAGCCAGAGGTACGTAATCATGATTAATGATTAAGAACATTATATTTTCTCAAATTTAGCCTGATTCTGTGGTTCTATGCTTATACTAAGGATAAGAAAAACTGGTTTAGTAGCATTTGTTTTGCAGAGTTTAACTTATTTAGTAACAGTAGAAAGAAAAAAAAAAAACCCAAACCAGTTTGTTTCTGAAGAGTGGCACATTTTCCTCTGGGCTTTTCATGGGGCAGTGTGCTGGCTCTTCTACCTGAATTTACAAACATTTTCATTTTTTAATTGCATGAAATCTGCAGTAAGAATAATCAACTTTTCATCTGATCTCTTGGAGGTTGCTGATGTGCTGTTATTGGAAGGATACTTACTGTATTTAGTCATACTTTTGACGTCTTTTTTTTTTTCTGAAGTAAAATTCTTGTTCAGAATCATTAGCTTAAACTTCAGTGTCTGTGAAGTAACACTGGAAGACCCAATTTGAGAGGGGGCAAACCAAGGAAGCACATTCCCATCTTTCTGCTAGTCTTCTCCCCCATGTGTGGATTTTGCCTGTACATCTAATGAAAAGGTAGTAGTGATTCATCAGAAGGTGACTTGTCAGCCTGGAATGAAAAGAAGAGGACTTAACTAGTCTATAAATACTTCTTTTGCAATTAATTTGCTTTTACCGTCTGGATTGGCTGGAGAACTGGGGCATGCTTCCTGGCAGCAGAGGGGAAAGGCACACTTTATCTGTTCTAAGTGGTATGAATAAGATGTTCTTCCCCTATATGCGCTCATCTTTGTTTCACTGCTATCCAAAACCATACTGTGTTACAGTTTCTGTATACTTACTGTGACCTGGACACTTGGATGTGAAGATAAACTCTGGTTTGCGAGGTTATCAGAAATAAGTTGTGTTTTTCTGGTCTTCGTCAATTTAGAGAACAAGACAGTTGGTCATCATTGTTTGGACCTCTCTCCAGAGGGCAGCCTGAGTCTCCTAGGCACAGAGCACAAGAGCCCTATCTCAGTTTTGTGCCCAGTTTGTTTCCTGGTACTTGTCATGAGGAGGAAAATACCACCAGTTTATTACCAGTCTTGCTGTAGCCAGGCATAATTATACAGTCTTCCCCGCTGCAGCGTTACAGACACCGCTAGTTAGATAACTGCCGCCTCTGCTGCTTAGGAAGAGAACTAGAGCAAATCATTGCCCGTGTTTGGAGAGAGGCACTTTCAGTGTGCACACCACAAGTACTGTGGACAAGTGAAGTGTGAAATGAATCTTCCACCCTTATTTCCGCATGTCATATGAACTGCTCTGTAACAGAAACACTAATCTCTCTACCCTCCTTCACATGTGCATGGACAGGCAAAGATATTTAAAGTGCTATATAATTTTGTTGAGACTATGTCTTGAATGAAAAAAGGTTTCTGTTTGACATAAACAAACCAACTGAACTGCTGTATGTTTCCTCCTAGGGGAGCAAAATTATGCGTGGTCAAAACAAAACGAAAAGAGAGACAAGCAGAGACTCTTACACAGGATTACATTATAACACGTAAGGAATTTAAACATATCTTTCTAGCAGTATCCTCAGCTTTTTCTCAGGTTTGAAATTATTTGCAGATCATTTAGTTTTGTATTTTCCCCTCTAAAAAGTTGCAGTCTTTCATTAAGTATTGATCATTGGTGTGAGATGTTAGTGCTTCATACAAATTTTTTGGTAGCCTTGCACAACCAGAAGGGTGTATATTCTGTATGCTCTGTAAAGGTGTAAATAATGGTTGATTTCTAGATCTGATGCATCTGAAAGCCTGAAAGGACAACTACCTTAAAAAACAACAACAAAAAAACCCCACACCTCCAAAATTTTGCAGCTTTCTTAAATCTTCAGTTTTGCGTAACTACATTGGTGAGTGTAGATGGGTTTAGGAAGTGTTTTGCCACTTGGGAACATTAACAGTACCAGTGGCAGAATCAGAGACATTTGTCTTGAACAAATTCCAAGTAATTTTTCAAAATTTAGAACGTGCCCAGAGTTACATAGGGTTTTAAATAGCTTAAATATCTCTCTAGCCTCAGGATTATACTTGTATAAGACCTTATGTTCATATTAAGGCTTATTGATGCATAAGAAATAGTTATCATTGTTACTAAAAAGTGTTTAGTGATCTGCCTTTTCCCAAGGGCAAATTTTACAAGGGGACTGACTGAGAGATTTTGGGCCTCCCCGTTAGCATTGCCCTATGTAGTGTTTCCTCATGTGAAATGAGAACAGTCACACAGTTGTGCTGTCCTGCTTCTCTTCATTCCCTTCCAGTTCCACAGTGTTTGGATGCAACTCAGTTTTCCAGTAATCTTGGTCTTAGAAATAGCTAAAACCATTTCTGTAGAACAAAGTAGTTGTTTGGCAGCATAATAAAAAAAAAGAAAGTTTAGAAGGTTAAAGTCTGGGCAGTAACCAGGCCCATATCAAGGCACTTTGGTTCTGGGTTCCCATCTCAGGTACTTTGCAGCCACAGCTGTCTCCTACTTACCTCACTGCTGCAGATGTCCAGCTCCAGTTTTTGGGTAGCAGTGGGTAAAGTAGCAGCTGGCAAAGATCAGGGATATTTATCTCCTTTGGGTGCTCTTCTCAATCCATCCTTACTACAGCCTTGACTATATCAGCACATGATCTATTATCTAAATACTTTGTGCGCAGTCGTTAGTGTTTATACTGTAAATAGCTTTTGTGATTTTTAAAAAACTTTCTGCTTGAAATTCAACAGAACTTGTGTATTCAATGACATTTATGAATGCTATTCAAAGAGTTAGGTCCCAATTATGCAAAGTATTGGAATTCTATCACTGAGTTTTAGCTGTTTAACTGTTTCTTCCACATCATTTTGAAACTAGATAAGGATACTTCCATATAAAGCAATACAGAAAAATGTTGTAAGATTTGCTTTGCAAATTTTTAAGTTTGTTGCATATTTTGGAAACTTTTCAGAGGTTAGATATCTGTCTTTTAAGCTTACAGATAGAACTGGAAAGAAATGAAGATCTCAGAAGTCCTTTTGCAAAGTGAACCAACCCCTTTTTCCTTCTCTTTCTCCTCTTCTTTTTTTTTTTCCCCTTCTTCCCCCCCCCCCTTTTTTTTTTTTCCTTTGGACTTCTAGCTGCTCTTGAATCTCAGGATTGCCTGTAATGGCTATTTAAAATGTAGGAATGTTGTTTTAAGGGATTAGATATTACTTTTAAAACACAGGGATATGCAGTTTGGGTTTCCCTTAGGCAGGCTCCACAAATGGCAAAAGCTTGGATCTGTGCATTAGTCACCTCAGATGTTTTATGCAAACCGATCAAGCCTAGTGCTTGCCAGCAAATTGTCCCAGACATTTCATACTTCATGAACTCTGCAAAAATAAACCCAAAACATTTCTTTCCAAAGATCTACTGCTGTGTCAACTGGCTGTGACTCCACTCAGTCTAATAAATTGAGCAGGCTTCCAGAAATAAGCTGAAAAATCAAACTGGTTTCTGGATGTTGCCTTCCATTTCTTCTGCTCGATATAGAGTGGGTGCTCCTAAATTTAAGATTTCGTTGGTTGGTTTTTGTCTTTGTTGGGTCTTTTGACCCCAACACAATTTCCCACATTTTGGGAAACAGCAGCAATCAGCACACCTGAATGTGAGAGCTAAACCTCACCACAAGAAAACAGTGTCCCTTAACATGACATTTCTCTGTTGCTGACAAATGTGTCTCTTCTCTGAGTGGACCAAAACCATTACGGTGATTGAAGATATGGTAGCACGTTTATGAGAAAATAGAAGTTTTAAATCCTGATAACTTAACCAGATTGTCTCAGTTATGGGTATTCTTCCAACCTTGATTAATCTCATAATTTAAGAAAGAACATGATTGTGACTTCATATGCAGAAACATTACATTTTGGGTCATTGAGGGGATTCTGCCCCTCTCTATGGAAGATCCAAGAATGCATCTAGGGTTTTGTCATGCTCTTAGAGTATTAGAAAGCTGTAGAGACACACGAAGTTCAGAAAAGAGCAGTCGGTTGGTCACAATGCTGATGTTGAGAACTGAATATACATGAACTGTGCAAACTGTGTATCAGATTGAAAGGAACCCTGGAAATCTGGCTGCTTTCATGTTTGAAAAATTCATCAGAAAGAAGCCCTCTAAAATACACCTCAGCAAACCACTGCTTGCATATAGAAGAACTGGGAAGGCTGCTTCTGCCACCTTTTCCAATGCAAGGAAGAATCCTAGTTTTTGTCTTTGTAATTAAAACCTTAAAAAAAAACCAGGAATTTCTAACATCTTTTTTTTTTCTCCAAATTGTGACCCTTCAGCCCATGCGCTTCCGATGTTCCGTGAACCACGACAGCGAAGCACCAGGAAACAGCTGGAGAAGGATAGGCTGGACCCCATGAAGTCTCACAAACCTGAACCTCCAGTAGCAGGACCAGGTAATTAGGCATATCTTTTCAGACTGTCGTATGCCAAAGGGACCGTCATGCTTGGGTTCTACACTCTTTCGGATTTGCATTCAAACCTTTTTGGGTGGCAACTCTATTATATATGTATAGGCAGTGTCCAGCACTGTAAGACGTTGGTCTTTGATTGGAATGCTTGCCTGGAATAAATTAATAATCATAATGACTTACTTTAAGTTATATAATCAGTAAAACATTTACATGAATGCAGGTCTAAATTAGGCTCTACCTGTAGTATTAGATAACTTCTTTGTATCAGATCACTGTTACAGACACAGTACAACACCTCTTTGTTTATTTCTTAAGTATTTTTCTCTAAAATACTCTTTTCTTTTCTTTTTTTTTTTTTTTTGCTACAGGTCGCGGTGGACGTGTTGGAACTCACGGAGGTACCTTGTCATCGTATATAGTCAAGAATATTGCACTGGATAAGACAGATGATAGCAACCCTCGAGAGGCTATTTTACGTCACGCAAAGGAAGCGGAGGAGAATCCATACTGGGTTGCTCCAGCATATGCTAAGTAAGGAACCAATTAAAAATACAAGTAATATTTCTGGAGGCCAGTGGGAGTTTGGTAAAAATAGGGGAGACACATTTTTAATGGTATACTTCGCCTTTTCTGGATTGCTGCCATGAATATGTAGACCAAGAATATGCCATACTCTTTTATGAAGTTAAGAGTTTCCAGGAGGTTAAATTGTTGAAATTTGAGATTTCCATTTTTAAAATGTACCTATCAGTGCTAGAAAATTACTTTAAAACTTTCTAAGTCGATTAGAATTTAGAATCTTTTCCAAATCAATGTCTGAAATTGCAATATACCTTTTAATAAGGTACTGTCCCATTGACAGACTGGGGTGATAAGTTTTCCAATATGCCCTCTAGTTCTGATTGATTCTTAGGTTAAACCTTCAAAATATTTACTTGGTGTTATGACAGTGTATTTTAGATGATTTCTCAAATGTCATAAGCTTTTATTTCAATTTTTCCTACATAAGGACCCAAGTACCTGCTTGAATTATCTTGGTATCAAAGGTATAGCAATATTAAAAATTGCACTGATAAAATCTCCTACCAAAAATCCAATGTAAAAAAATAAGTGTTCAGCTGTTGTTACATAAATTAAAGAGCCTCCTCAAGATTATGGTACTAAAAATCTTGGTAATCCCACAGGTGGTAACTTACTTAGTTTAAATTGTATGTGTGAGTATGTGTTACAATGAAAACTGTGCAATATGCTTCTACAATGCTTTCTACCAAAGCATTCTTTTGTAGAATTCTTTTTCTTCTAAAAATAAATACAATTCAAACCATTAAGTAAATACATTCACAATAGTACTAAAATAAATACTAAATAAATGCATTTCATACTAATGAACAGAAACTACCACTTTAGAAATTACTAAAATTTTCACATTTTGTTATTATCATTGATGTTTTTGTTACACAAAATAATTTATGTAGTATAAGTAGTATTTTCCAAATGCATAAGGAAAAGGTTTTGAAGAAATGAAATAGTCTGCACAGAAGTCTGCCAATAACAAGCTCTTTTTTCTTGTTTGCACCCCAGTGTTTTATCTCCTAAGCTGTACGTTCGTTAGTACTTTACTGACCGTTCTTTCTTTATTAGTGAAATAATCACCACCTCTTTCCAGAAACTCAAAATAGAGTAAGAATCATAGCTGTTTCTAGTGGTGACACTTGTTTTCTGACTTGACCCACGTGTTCACAAAGATAACTGAATAGCAGCTGAAGACCCAGCCTGGCTTTGTCTGGGTGATTAATAAGTATGGCATTTGATGTTGTACATCAAATCAATGCATTATAATCACCCTTGGTACCAAAGAAGGAATATTTGAAAGCCTGATTGTGTAACAGTTGTTGCAATGAATATGCTAAACATTGATTTTTAATTGTTTGAGAGTTTGTGTTTGCTAGAGATGAAATTTACTTTGAATGTGTAGGCACCTGGTTTTATTTGAGATACGCAACTATCCATTCTCAAAAGTAAATACAATCACACATTCCATCAGGTAGATGGATACCTCAGTATATTTTTGGCTCAGTACCTTCACTGATTGTACATTAAGTTTCATCCCTGACACCTGCAATGTAGTAGACATGGAAGTTTTAAAACGTAGCTGTATTACAGAAGGCTTACTATGTCAGGTGGGCAGATCTCATTACAGTTTCTTGTTAAAGATGTAGCTGCAGGGGGAAGAAGAGAGCTGGCTGAGAAGTGGGGAGGATGCAAGTCCAGACTGCCATTAACTTACACACCAGACGGTGATACGTATGTGGGGGAATTGGACTGCAGCCAACAGCATGCTGCCTTGATGGTTTTGTCAGCTGATAAATCTCATGTCTGTGAAAATGTCATTATCTTTGCTTTAAAAGCTTGACTTTAAGATGTATTCTATGCAAAGTGCATTTAAAAAATAATAATAATAATTGCTATTATTATTATTATTATGAGCTAAGACAGTGAAATGCAAAAACTTTCTTTATAATTGTGTTATGTTCTTAATTTTCAGAAATGGAGGTCTATATTAACAGCTGCAGACCAATGGCAGTCATAGGTTTCATTAGCTGCTTGCCTGCACACAGAGATAATATAGAAAGCTGTGTTAATTATATCCTGTATCTGACTTTACAGGGCATGTATGTTTACCCTGTATGTAAAGCACCTTTACAGGTGCATTTTTAATAAAATATGCAAATTACAAGTAACTTTTAACAAATGGCAATATAAATTATCGTATAATACTGGATTGTAAGAGTATCCCCGGTGGCCCTGTTAAAATCAGGAGTTCATAATAACGAGCAGTATACAAACCTAGGGAAGCTGGCTGCTTTAGCTATAGCATAAGATATACTATAGAGTTAGGAAAGGTGATGTTCTGATACATACTGTCTTAAGACCTAAAAAAAATACATCCAGTATGTTTCATTTTCTAAAATAGTGGGGTTTTTTTTTTACTGCTTTATTTCTCTGCCATCAGTTTTTCCACATTTCTTGTAGTAAATTTTCACTTAAGTATGGTATAAAACAATCCACTTGATCTATCTCTTTTTTGACAAGGCTTTTGTTTTTGTGTTGTCTAATGGATGGTTATTCACTTACAGCTTTTCATTCTCCTTCTTAAGAAAATGTCTAAGGAAACTATAGTTACTTAATTTTCCTCAGTGACGGTTCTTAAATAATTTTAGACTGAGAAGACTAAGAAACACTCTTTTTCTGGTTGATCAGAGTTTTCATAAGTCTGATTGTGATGACGGTGTTAGAGTTCGTCTGGTCCCGCTTCATACGGACTAGGTCATTCTAAGTCAGATAACTGATTTCACGTTTTTTTAATTGTATTTTCACTTCAATAATTCTTGTAAGAGATACCTGCAAGATTACTTTTGCTGTTAGTTTACACATTACATGTAAAAATATTTCCTTTTTGTTGGATTTAAAGGTGCCTAATTTGTTCTTGAAGTCAAAAAGTAATTTACATTATTTATCACTTGAAAATTTTTTCAAGCTTGTTATCATTAGTCTGACCTTTCTGTTTCTCCTAAAATTTGAGCCAGAAAAGGAGGGAGAAGTACGTAAAAGGCAAAAGAATGGGTGAAAAAACAGATGCTGCTGAAAAGGATACTGGGGATGATAAGAAGTACATGCTGAACCAGGAGATGACATGTCACAGAAGCCCAGTGTGAACAAAGTGTCAAAAAAGATGTGATCAACACAGCAGAAAAGTCATAATGGATGAGGAGAAAGAAAAGATCTTGAGATTTTTCAGGAAAAAGCTTGTTAGAGACCTTGGCAAGAGCCATTCCAGTGGAGAGAAAGGAAAGGACAGATTGAAGATTTCAAGTAAAGAACTACAGGAAAGGAACTTGAGGCATCGGTTGTAAATGTTTGAAAATTACATTCTTTGTGAGCTGTTTGTTTTAACACAGCTGTACAGAGATACTATAATGACTTCAGATGTCCCTCTGAAGGAGCAGCAGGAATTACTAAGCACTGTAGCTGAGGGCCTAATCAGGCCCAGATGTAGCTCTCTTCTGTTCCACAAGGAAGGTGAGGGTGAAATTTCCCTCCCCACCAAGGTAGATCGGAGTTCTTAGAAAATACCTTTCATTTTAGTGATGTTGCCCCTATTCTGCTGTCTTTGTCATTGCTGCTTGTCACAGGCAAAAGGGAATGACTTGAAGCAAGAGCCTGTAGCTGTGCTGTGTTCACTGAACTTCTCGATGGCAGTGCCAGTGTGCGAGGTGTTGGTTACGCAGTGGCTCAGGTATCTTCAGTTGAAGAAGCAGGACTGACCAGGATGTTCTGTAACGGTGATTTTGTTGGCACATGTTGGTATATTTAAATCTTTTTTGGAAATTGGTAATTTTGAGAGGGAAGCCGCTGAGATTCAGAGAAGAGGCAGGCTAGTTGGTGGGGTAAGGAATACAAAGGGGCCTGATGCTGAAAACCTTCATTTTTCAGTCTGGAAGTAGCCTTTATGACATTATTCTGGTTTCCAAGCGTGCTTGAAAGTTGTCTTTTTTTCTTTGTTTCAGTGCAATATAAACACAAATTTCAAAAGTTACTGCGACATGAGTCACATGCTGTGATACGCAATTGTCATCTCCAGCTGGTTTAGATGTAGCAGCATTTTTTTAGCTGCTAGTCTATGAACCTCAGATGTCAATGAGCTGCTTTTATTGGATCCCTGAAAGGTAACTAAGAAAAACAACCCATAACCAGAGGGATTATGGTGACTCTAAAGCAGTCTGCGTGGCCCCTGGAAATTTTTTTAGGGGTGTGGATATCAGAATATGTTGAAAACCACTGAAATAAAGAGAAGCACACAGTATGAATAAATCATCTTCGTTTGTTTTCCCGTTTTTGTTTGCAGCCTGTTAGTGTAATCCACAATAGGAATGCATTTGTTCAGTGTATGAGATACTGGTTTCAGCTGACAGTCATGTGGAAACACAGGATCATAGAATAATTTAGGTAAGAAGGAACCTCCAGAAGTCATATAGTCCAACCTCCTGCTTAAAGCATGTTCACTAATATCAGGCTGCTCAGGTCCAATTAGATTCGGGTTGTTCGGGGACTTGTCCAGCCAAGTTTAAATATCCTCAAGGATGGAGGTTCCACAACACCTCTCTGGGCAGCCTGCTGCAGCAGTCTGGTTGGCAGGCATGATATGCACTTGCTAAATTCATGCTGGCTGTTCCTAATCACCTTGTTGTTCTTCACGTGCCTGGAAATGCCTTCCATGGGGATTTGTTCCATAGCTTTCTCAGGCACTGAGGTTAGGTAGACCATCCTGTAGTTCCCCAAATCCTCCTTTTGCCCTTCATAAAGATGATGATGTTTGCCTTTTCTAGTCATCGAGAACCTCCCCCCATCACCATGACCTCTCAAAGGTGATAGAGTGCCCTTGCAATGACATTGGCCAGCTCCCTTAGTACCTTTGGATCCATCCCATCTGATCTCATGGATTTGTGTATGTCCAGTGAGCTACGTACTCCCTGTCTCTGTCTTCCTCTTCTATCAGTAACATCTCACTCCCTCCCAAAGACTCTGCTGATAGTGTAGGGGTCCTCGGAGGCCTGAGAACAGACCTTCTCAGGGAAAACGGAGGGGAAAAAAAAAGCACCAAGTATCTTGACCTTTTCCATATCTTACGCTAGTGGGTTACCTGCCCCATTGAGCACGTTTTCCTTAGCATTCCTTTGGTTGTTAGTGTAGCTATAGAAGCCCTTAGTGTTGCCTTTCACTTTTCTTTTCAGTTTCAACTGCAGTGAACTTTGGCTTTCCTAACTTCGTTCCTACATGTTCACATAATTCCTCTTGGCTAAGGCTGTTTCTGCTTCCTTTATGTTCTTCCTTTTTGGGGTTTGGGATTTATGTCAGTCAGGAGATTCCTGCGCATCCATACTAGGCTTCTGCCAGACTTCACCTTCTGCACACGGGATGGAATGTGTTTTGAGGAGGTTGTCCTCAAAGATCAACCAGCTCTTCTGGGCCCCTTTGCCCTCCATGGCAGTCTCCCATGGAGGACTAACTGAAAATCCCTAATTAAGGGACTAACTGAAAATCCCTAACTGAAATCAACCCCCAAAGTCAAGGGTAAATAAAATTGAGAAAGTTGCTTAGGAGTAATGAGATAACGTACAGCCTGCACCCAGGGACCATGTGCCAATAGAGTCCTGCAGTAGGACCATATCTGGAACATCTTAGTATACTCCTTACTTGCATGGCAAGTTTGGAGGATGGAGGAGAAGGCAGGCTGATAGAGAGATCCTGTATATAAGGGAAGTTGTCTTTGACTAGTTTTGGTGACTTTAAATCTGTTTTGTGCCACATATTTAACAAGTGGAGAATCCTGCTTTTTAATAGCTGATGGCTTGCTATTACTCTTCGAAGTCAGTGGCAACACTGAATTATGCCTATTGTGTTAAGTAAGGCAGATGCAATTTTGTTAAGGTTTATGCATTTTGTAGAGCCTGCCAAATAACAGTTGTTATAATAATAGTGTTTCATGTCCTTAGAC
Organism: Calonectris borealis; assembly: GCF_964195595.1. Taxonomy (NCBI): domain Eukaryota; kingdom Metazoa; phylum Chordata; class Aves; order Procellariiformes; family Procellariidae; genus Calonectris; species Calonectris borealis. The sequence goes on along the minus strand of NC_134352.1, from coordinate 72,889,788 downwards.
TGCTGTAAAAACATTAGTTAATACATTACTGAGATGGTGACTGCCTTGGCTGTGTTTTATGCTTTGTCGTGTCTGTTGCAATGAGAAGTCGAGCACAGCCATCATCAGAAAACCAGTAGTTTCAGCTCTGCAGTGATTGTGCTGAGAATTAGGTTGGAAAAGGGGACCATGCGGTGATTAAAGTGTAGAACAGGGGAACTGAATGTCCAGACAGTTTATTGAAATGCTGCTTGATACTGTGTTCGTTTAAAAAGTAATCAATAATTATTTTTATAAAGTTTAAGTGTTATTTAAAATACAAGTAAACAGTGGAGGAATAGATACCATCAAGCTTGACTGTAGGATACACTGTGTTCTCATATAAAGATCATTAGTTTTTTTACGTTATGGTGGTGCTGGATAAAGTCTCTGGAGGAGAAGCTTTTTTCATGCATAGGCGAAGCCAGAAACCTGGCTTAGCTGTTCTGTTTCCACTTACTGGCTGCTGTCATGCTACAGTGTATCAAAATGGAGGTTTATTTTTTTAAAATAATGGAATCCCGATCTCACAGTGGGAGAAGACCTGTGGCTCCGTTTTTCTAGTATTATATTAAATAGATTTGTTCCTCTCTTCTGTCTTAATTTTATTTGTGGAATACACAGATAATGATTGCGAGCTGGTGAGGAAATAATACTTGCAAAAGATGTGTGTTTGTTATGCTTGTTCTTTTCCTGAGAGCTGCAAGTTTTTTCAGTTCTTGGAAGGTTACTTGATACGTTTATGTTGAAAATGAAAAATGGGCAAGTCTAGGATGCTCTTTTTTTAAGTATAGAAGGGATGTCATTTGTGTCTAGTGCATGTCTAATACAGTTTCTGATACAGAATTGTAGTCTGACCACTATTTTACTCTTTTTAATGTTTTCTAGAACACAGCCAAAAACAGTTTTTGCAGAAGTGGAACCAGAAGATGATGAAACAGACAAGCCAGAGTGGAAAAAACGTAAAATTTGAAAAATTTGGTTTAACGAATAATTTTAGTGCATTTGAAACAAAGTGCAGCATTTATTTCTTTGTTTTGGGTAGTGGATCAAAATTTGAAAGCAAAAATTACTTCAGTTCATAAAACTTGCTGCAGTGTAAAAAGGGATTGTTGTATTACACTGGATTGTAATCCCACATTGAATTTTGTAGTAAGGATTGAATTACACTGTGCAAAGAACTCCTCTCTATGTCAGTTATTTAGCTTCGTGATTTAAGTGAAAAATATTTCTTTATAAATAGAACTCTAGTGAATTCGTTATATTGCCAAATGTTTTTTTAATTACTGCCAACTTTACAAATGCTGTGTCATGACAGTGTTCAATGACTTTTAAGTATATAAATAAAATAATACAGCTTCTCAGACTCCTTTTTATTTTTTCTAGTTAAGATCTAACAAATTACCCCCTTTGTTACAAGTGTAACAAAGTTTACACGTTTATTTAGATTAATTAATGTGGAATAATCCAGTTTAGTTCATTTGTGTGTACACACAAGTTCACACTTCTCTGTGAATGTTGGAAAACACATTTTCTAATGTCTATCTTTATTTGAATGATGTTCCTTTTAAGTATGTGTAGTAACTCACTAGTATTTTATACAGCTTTTATTTTTCAACAGTGTGAAATTGGAATGGGCAATTATATGTTTTGGTTTAATAAAAATAACATGCTTATTGCCTAGTTGATGCCGAATTTTGTTCAGGCTTCCTATCCCTATTAGTTTGTATTGATAAGTGTTAGGATAGAGCAAAGCTGTGTATTTATTACCACGTGTTTGTATCTATTGACTTTGTTTTATGCCTGAATTATGTATATCCTCTAAAGACTGATACTAAAGTAGTCTCTTAAATACTGAAAGTTTTCATTCTTTAACACAAAATTGCAATTCTGTATGTCATAAAGTGAAGGACAGATTTAAAACTAATGTCCTTTAGAGAAGGAGAAAGGAACCTATGTTAGTTTTAGGCATTTATATTGTGATTGAAATAATACACAATATGCTAAGTATTGTGATTATAATAATATACAATATAGCAAGCACTCTGCATTTCCACGAAGAGTAGAGAGTAATAGACATAATAAACAATCAAGCTTTCTTAATTATTAATAGATTCTGAAGGCATATTTTAAGGCTATATTTAGGAAAGCACTTAATCACCTTCCTAACTGCAAGCATGTGGTCCTGATAGTCAGCAGAGCTTAGATTTTTTTTCTTTTTTTAAGCATTGTTCTGCATCACTATTTCATTGTATGATTTCCTTTTCCAAGCTTATCTTTCTTTTTCAGTTATCATTTTTATATTTTAGGGAAAAGTCAGCCTGACTTCAAAAGGTGTAATGAGCATTGGCATAACATTCCCACAACAAAGTATTTCCACTGCTTTCACTCAGTGTATCTTTTGGTAGGAGTGGAACCTCACTAAATAATCCACAACTTGACTTTGTCCCTTGTAAAAATATTTTAGTACATACTTATGTAGAACAGCAAATCAATGCTTAATTTACAATTGCAGCTGTAATATGTAGAATGAAGGACTTAATACCTAGGTGGACAGTAAATGGAGGAGAAAAAGAAGTACCAGATGAAGAGCAGCGGTTGTTAACGAGACCTGCTGAAGACCTCCCTCTGCAATGTCCCCCTCAGCAAATAAACATTACATGGCATTGTTTCATTTAAGGCTATTTTTTGTCTTTTTTTCATCCAAATAATACACTACAAAATAAAGTATTTTCAAATAAATTTCTATAAAATCTTGAATAAGATTTTTAAAGGATTAATATGTCCTTGGTTTTAGGCTGAATATTAACAGTTTATAATTTCTATTGTTAGTTGTTCACTGGGGCAGTGTGGCTTAGGGAGCAGAGCTGCCGGGAAAGGCAGATGAGGAAAAATGTTGCAGCTGTTCTCTGAGCTTGAGGGGAGCTTCTCCTTTTATGTTATTTATTCATATCAGCTAGATCTTGTTTCCTCATTCTTGAAAGAATGAGTTCTGTAAGTGAAGCCTGCAAAAGTTCTGTTAGAATTTCTTTAAGAGTTCGTCATTGTTAGTTACAGTGATTAATTGTCTTGAATGACTGTTTTAGCAGCCTAGAATTTAAAACAGTGCCTGTGCAGATATGTATTAAAAAGATTTAGAACTAACTTAAATTATACTTAAACTTTAAGTCTTGGCTTGCTTTATTTGCCATAGTCCTTACACTGGATTTTCAGGCATGCTTACCAACAAGACAAATCTTAATGCATTTTTAAAAGCAGTTTTTTAATCTTGAACAGCTCAATGGTAAAGAGTTAACCCAGTCAGGAAGGAGATATGAACAGTCTGCTTAACCATACTTGGGACAACAAACTCTGACTCTATCGTTTGAATTGTCCAGGGAAAAATCTTAACGTTAAAAATATTAACATGATTAAATATTTGGTATGAAAGACGGAACTTTACATGTAAACTGTAATATTAGAAACTATACTTGTATTAATTTTTTATGAACCTAATTGTTTTTTTAAACTTCACGAAGGACCTAGGTTTTAGTAATTGCCAAATTGTAATCTTGGTTCTCCATGTGTCCATATTTAGAGTTAATGTGGCCAGAATCCAGATGGCCTTTTGTTTCCATATTTCTGAAACAAGGTGGGCTTTTTTTTTTTGCTTGCTTCCTTAGAATATTGCTTACAGAGGTGCCACAATCATCATTCTGGCATGCAGAATGGCTTCCATGGTGCTTTCTCCAAAACTGGATTTTTCCCTCCGTGTTCTGTGCAGCTTCTAGATGTTTCATTATAGCAATTTATGGTCTTTTGTCCTTTGTGCTAATGATTACTTAACACCAGCTGTTAAGTACTACATGCCTGTCCACAGGACCAACGCTTTTCCTGCCAGATCATTGTAGCCCACCAGCTAGTGGTCAGCCCGGTTTCCCATTCTTCGTTTGTGTTGCTGCCGCGGGTATAGAGGTCTTAATTTGACTCTGTAGTCCTTTGTCTTGTCCTATCCTCCTTATACCTTTGTCCTATCTTCTTTTTAAAGTCTTCTGCAACAAGTGAGAAGATTGCTAAGGCTGTCTTCGAGTCCTGGCACTTTTCCTCTGGCTGTTTGCAACTACTTTATGATTAAGTTCCTCTCTGGTCTACTTCCTATGACCTGTAATTTACTGAAGATGATACTTTTGCCTCTGGTTTTTGTGATTGATAGCAAGAACTGTGAATTTGAGCCCAGAGGCCTCCAGTCATTGGCTCATTGCTTACGATTACGTGCCTAGTTTGGTGTTCTTTGTCACGCCTGCCTTTTCTCTGTTGGGCTATAGAAAAATATGTATTATGGGAAGAAAAACCATGAATCCTCATCCTATCAGTTCGATCTCATGCTGGACCCTGAGGAGCATTTTGCAATGAGTGGCATTGCTGAGCCAAAGTGCCATCTCTTGGTTAGATCTTTATCCATTAGTTTCTTTGACCTCTGATGCCTTTGGGGGTGTCCAGCTTGAGACATTTGTAGCTCACATCCTCCTTTAATACTGAATCATTTGAATTTTGATGTGGTCTGTTTGTCACAATAGTATTGCAAAATCCCTCTTCTATTTCCTCGTCATATTAAATGCCTGTATGTCCTCCTAGCCTGCCTCTCAGCAATGGGAACTTACTGAAAGTCCTACAGTTACCCTCATTAAAAATAAGCAGGCTTGTTCTGACTTTTTACCACAGGTAGGCTAGGATTTCATGATGTTCTGTCCCCTGTTGTTGATCCCTGAGCTCTTCTCATCTGTCGAACTGTTTCATGCATACATATAAATGAAGAGCTGGATAGTTGGCTAGCAGAGGTGTCCTTATGCTTGCCTAGTGTTGAAGCACAGACACATCTTATTATATCAGTTTTTAAATCTGCTAGGATTTTTGGCTAATCCCATTTAAACACAATTTTGTATATAATATGCACTTCATCCATCCTCTGGGACTCCAGCATCTAATTGCTTCATGCAGTCTGGATAGCTCTGAAACACAAGATATTTTGCAGAGAAATATCTGCAAAGGTATTGGAGCATGCTGACAGTCTCCCACTTTGGCAGCAGTGCCTTATACTCAGATCAGCTTGTTGGAATCTCCACAACCTATGTGTTGCTTGAGTGCCTTTATGATTTTTTTTTTAATGGCTGATGATCAGACAGTATGTTCATCTTGTACTCTGAGAGATGACTCAAAAGGAGGCTGATTCAGAAAGCGTAGCCAATAAGTCTCTCTTTTTTTTTTTTTTTTTTTTTTTTTTAACCTTAGCTATCATGCAGGGGTATTGTATGTCAGGGCTAGTACTTACGATTTTTCTTATTCTTTCAAAAAAGTATTCCTGCAGGCTTTGGACTTTTTCCTTGTTGTATCATGAAATAGTAGATGCAAACAGATGAATACCAGTAGATAAACTGGACTAGATGGGTCCTTGAGAAGTTACGTAGTCCATCCTTGACTCAAGTTACAGCTGTACCTGAACAGTTCTGGCATGTTTATTGAATGAGCTCTTTAAATGCTCCCATGGTAGACACCGCACAATCTCCCTAAACAATTTGTTCCAATGCTTCATTCTTCTTAGTAGTAGAAAATTTTTCATAATCCCTAAGAAAAACATCCTTGCAACAATTTAAGCCCACTATTCCAATCCTAGGATTGAATTCCTACATTCACACCTGCCAAGAGCTGTGGTACCGCAATGACATCTGTGGTTGCCATGCTTGTGGTGACTCTGTTGCCCACACATGGACTTCCTGAAACTGAAGCATGATGGAAGCAGCAATGGAAGTTGGTTTATGATGTTCCCCTTTGCAGCAGCTTTTTATTATGTTTGAATTTTATTATCTTCTCCTGTCTCCTCGTAGGCTTTCAGTTTCCCTGTATGGTTTATGTTTTCTGGCATATCATCATTTATTTGCTTTTCTCTGCCTTGTTCTGATTGTCCACATTTCTAGAAGTGTATTGCCTGCAACGTGTTCAGTGTTTCAGATGAAGCTACCTTTTTAGCATTACCGAGTAAACAGGAAAAATGTTTGCAGGTCTCATTGCAGTCATTTTTTTTCTCTGCAGTTTGGCATTACAGATTTGTGTTTAGGTTCGAATCCCTCTCAAACTCCAGAACCTTCACTGCAAAGCTGCTGCCCAGCCAATGCACTATCTAGTGGTTATGTATTATTCTCAAGTATTGGATTTGGTCCTTTGTACTGAATTTCATCGCATTTCCTCAAAATGTATCACCATTTTGTTCAGATTATTTTGAATTTTCTCTTGGCCCCAAGGTGCCTGCAACTTTTTAGAGCTTCTAGTTGTCAGCAGATTTAACGAATGTATTCTTTGTTCATTCAGCTAAGCCACTATTGAAGTTGGTGGTTAGTGGCAAATCCATAAGGTTTACCATATGTATGGGAGGGAAATGTTTCACACTGTTAATTTTCTGAAGGGCTCATAAGCTTCTAGTTAATGTACTCAGAAATTTTTGGAAAAACAGTTGGCTTTCCTAGAAATGGCTGGTTTCCCTTCATGTCCTTTGGTTTCAAGATTTTTTTAATGGCTCTGTCCCTTTGTGTGCAGCAGGAATCCTTCTGACATTAACAGTTTTAGATGTGGGAGACCCCAAGACCTCCTTGTGTTCAGCATTTCAATACTCCACATTCTGAACATATTTCCAGCCTGTCCCAGTTTAGGTGTTTTGATACTGAATTCTCACTTACTTTAATTCTCCTTCTGTAATAAATAATGTCATCTACTATGATCTTGTATAATCTGTGAATTAGCAGTAGGGCTAACCGCGCACCTATAGGTATACATCTGGTCTGATCTACGCTGGGATTGAATTCCTACATTCACAGCTGCCAAGTACCTGCTGTGGTACTGCAATGAGATCTGTGGTTGCCATGCTTGTGGTGACTCTGTTGCCCACACATGGACTTCCTGAAACTCCAAGCATGATGGAAGCAGCAATGTTTCTTGTTCCACAGCTTTCCTGTTCACCCTCCGCTCTTCCAGTGGCCTCAGGAACATTTCACTGAAAATCGTCATCTTCAGGCATTTTTCTAGCCCGTTACTAATGCTTGTCAAGATCACTGGGACTGCATTGCAGCTGATTTAAGAACATAAGAGCGTACACGACACTTAGCTTGCAGGTGTTAGGTGACACCTAGTGTGCTGCAGGTTTCCATAGTGCTCAAATGCTGAGGAACTTGGAGCTTGTAAGAGATCTCTGGAAGTCTCTGTCTTCAGGCACTGCCTCTACTTCTATTCCTCGCATGCACTGACCGCCCAGTACCTCTGTTTCTCGCGTCCTCAGGGGCACCGTTGTTCCTAGACTGGAAATTGTCTCTTCCTGTTTCTCCTTGATTTCTGCAGAGCGTGCACCTGCGTTTCCCATCCATCCCTGTGTTACTTAGCTTGATTCTGTGGATCTGTTGTGAAGCCTCGGATCCCTTTTAATACGGAGTTGCCATTGCTAGTAACAGGGCAAGGCCCTGTATTACGCTAGGAAGCCTCAGGACTTGCCTGGGTTTGGACCTGTCTCGGGCTGCCTGCGGCTTTGTCTGAGCTTCTTTAGCTGCTGTCTAACAACCAGGTGACCGCTGCTTCGTTTGTTTAAGGTTTTGCTTAGCTTTGTACAGTGGTGGGGAAACGCATGTTATCGTTCGTGGCTTTGTAATTGGTAAGTAGTAATTCCATGTGTGTGTTCTGTGTTGAATGAATTATTAATGACCCTAGAATTAAAATGCAGTATAGAGGACTACAGGCAGGGAGTGATAGCAGAGGCTTTGAAGGTTGGACACAGGTCTATACCAGCAGCCCTGGGGCTAATAGGAACTCGCCAGCAGTAATTACTGGTCATTCCAGAACGCAACTTTGGAAGCTGGATAAGCTGTTTTTAGGGATAGCAAAGAGGAAAAAATCAACTATCTAACAAATATAAAGCAGGCCATATATAGTAAATCTGACCATAACGTGGAACTACAGAGCAGCAAAGAAAGAGCAAGGGGTTTTACTATGTCTTGCAAAATGTATAGAAATAATCCCATGCAGATTCTAGAGTGAGGAGGAAGAAACCCCCGCCATCCACATCCATCTCCTGGCAAAGAGCTAGGGATGCTAACAACTTGTCACAACACCCATCTCCCCCATTGCCCCTCAGACTCGAGCCATCAGCTTAGGACCCAGAGGGATGGCAGATGGGTAAGAAGGGGTACCTGCGAGGGGTTGTGTGTATAACAATTTTAACTGTATTGTTATGCAGACTTTTCTGTAGTAGTAGTAGTAGTAGTAGCATTTTTTTTTTGTGGCATTGTATATAAGCATGCTTGTTCATCCCACATAAACTGCACAAGTTGCAGTGCAGCCATTCTATGCTGCTTGGGACTATCCTTTTTTTGTATTATTCACTTCCCTGGTCACTTGGTGGCACCCCTCTGGTGCAGTGAAACCCAAGTTTGCAATGGTTATGCAAACAAAGGACTCTGAAACTTAGGAGTCTGCATGAGATCTAAGAGAAAATCTGAAGTTTGTTTGCTAACACTATGACTTGTAGCAGCAGCAAAGGGAGCCACTCTGTGATGAAGTTGGTGTGTAGTTTGCAGTTGCTCTTCATTTAAAATTATCTGACTTATTAATTATAAGCAGAGGCAAACATCGGGAATATTCCAAAGAGAGAGGTCAGCATCTTCAAAATAGCCTTTGCAAGCAATGTTACCAACAACGGCTCTTAAGTTTTTATGGGATTTTCCAGTAAGATCTCCTTGATTATTGATAGAATAATTTCAATGTGTCTTGATATATATTTTAATTAAGTGGCTAAGTTAATAGTAAAAGCATACATTTATTATAATATTTTTGGGAGAATATGAAGTTTCCAGTTTGTTATAGAAATGCCACTATAATTTGTAACAATAAAGTGCCTATAGCCATGTCCCCATAGCTTACTAGTGCATAACAGAATTGGGGCAAAACCGTGTTGTATTGTAATGATTCAGAGAAATTTAATTCAATCCTTAAAGGCACAATGTAGTAGTCAAAGGAAAACCAGAAGCAATCCCAAACTAAGAAACTAAGGCCTGCTGACGCAGGAATTTTCACCTGAAAATGGCATGTCATACGAACACAGTGTGAGCTCTTGCAGGAGATGAGGAAACAGGTCGTGATAAATCATAGGGCACAGAGATGAGTGGGAGGTGATCGGTGGGATGCTGCAGGAATAGGGAGTTTATGTCCGGTTTTATGTAACATAATTTTAAACTACCCCCTTCCAGATCATTAAACAGGATGTTAATGAAATTAACAGATGATGCAGATGAATACTGCAAACACCATTGAAAAAAGAGAAGCAGGAAGTAACAAGGAGTCACCCTGACAAATGCAAGATAATACATCTGGAAAGCACTAATTCAAAATGCAGATTATTTTTTCCTCTGTGGTGGGATGACTCTCAGCTACACCAGAGTTGGTGGATGGCAGTTTGTGTTTCTGTGTTTCCTCTGACAAGGCAGACAAAAAAATGCACATGGAGCTTTTGCCAAAAGGATTGCTCCTGGCTGAGCAGCTTGAGTGACACCCGGTCTGGGAAGGAAGCATGTTCTGTCTTGCAGCCACTGAGGAGTACAAAAGTGGTTGGGATGGCTTTCGTCTGAAAATTGGCTCGGTAAATACAGCATAGAGGGGTCTCCTTTTGCTAGCACCAGATGCTGATGCCATGTGGACTACAAGTTAAAAGTGCTCCTTTCTATTTGCAGTCTTGCAAATTTAGCTGGCTCTCTGAGAGGCAAACTCTTGCCTCCTATCAGCTTTAAAAACTTGCTTTCTCTCTCCTGCTTGTAATTGTAGCTCTTTGCATCCTTAAAATCCTAGAGTTTTCAAGGGAAGTTGCAGGAAGATAGGAGACTTTTTATGTCCCTTTAGTTTGGAAATGTTCACATTTCAGAAAGCAATTCTGCTGACCTCTTCCCAGTCATGCTGTTATCCTTACGGATGTGCTTCAGGTGCTCTGTTCTAGAGTTTCTGATGAATGTTGAATTGTTGAGACAGACATTTTTCCCTTGTAAAAACAATCTATAAACATTTTGGTGTTTGATTCCTGCCTTCCCCCCACCATATAAGCAGTACATAGAGATTTCAAGGAAATACTTGTCAAAGAAATATGATAATGCAAAAACAAATCTGATGTTGGACTTGCCAGCCCATTATAAATTGTCCATACGTAGTAAAGTGGAAAATACTTCCTGGATTGTTAATTTACTAAACAGCCTGTGCTTAACTTCCAGATCCATGATCCTTGTAAAATTTGGTGTTTGGACAATGGCAGCACAGCAGGCTCCTGATTCACAGGAGGCTCTTCCTTATCCTGCAGTGGCACCAGTACTGGTGACTACCACAAGGCGGATTATCCTTGAATGCTAAGGATTGCCTAGAAAGTTATTCCGAAAGAATACACTGACAAAAAATATGTGACAAAATCTGATGGTTCACACTATAATCTTCTTGCAGATTAACAGGGCACATGCTAAAGTAACTAAGATCAGCTTTGTCTTTAATGTGACAACCATTTGTATACACATATATGCGTACATATGTTGTGTCTTTTATTGATAGGGACATGCTATGCAGTGAATCATGCCCAGGAAGTAACATGCTATGTATCTATCTCAAGTGGTGCATTAGCTGTGTGGATGAGCAGTTATCTTGGAGGATACTTACCTTAACTAAGCAGTATCTTGGGTGAAATGCAGGGGACCAGAGAAACTGAAGCTGGCCATGTAATCAATGAGAGGCACAGCCAATGAAGGAATAAGTGGAAGAATCTGCAGTAAGTATTTTACTCTGAGACATATGAGTCTCCCTCACCCCAACTGGGGTACGCTTAGGCAAAACACTGGTATTAACCCTTTGCAGAATGGAACAATGCCCAGATTGCCCAGAGAGCCACAAAATGGAAAAAGAAAATTGAATTAAAAAAAGAGGAGAGAGTTAGCCTGACATGGTGCTGAAAATTACCTTCTTGGTGAAATTTCCCTCAATGCTGAGGCAACCGTTTTTAGTTACCCTCAGCTCTGAAGTTCAGGCTTGTGGGATCCTATTGCACCGACGCTTTTTTAGGAAACCTTTCCAGGAGTGGTGTGGCTGGCAGATGGGCACCCCAGGCCAGTTGAAGGATGAAGGTGAGAGATGAAGATGATGCACACCCATGCATCACAGCCCATGGTCACAGAAAAATTAATGAGTCAACTTTCAAAGGTTCCATAATGTTTTCTGAAAACATTGTAAAATCATCCTGTAATGCAAGAAAGAAGAAGGAGGTTTCAATGAAGATGACAGTTCTCATTCCCAAATGCAGTGAGACATTTTGCTGTTCACAAGGTGATAATCTTTCTCGTTGAGGCTCTATAAAATGTCCATTTGTAGGATTCTTTTGTTAATTTTTACTAGCTTTTAACTCATGTTTACACTAAAAAAATAAAAGGGAAGGTTTAGTTCTGGAAATGAGATAAGTATCACAGTGGTATATACACTTTCTGTTTCTTTTACCCACTTGTTTTACTATCCAGCATAGTGTCCTACTCTGGCATACAACAGAGTTTAAACAGTTTTGTAAGAGAAGTTGTTAAAAGTTTTTCTTTTTCATTGGAGGGTGGGGTGGAAATAACTTCATCAAATTCTAGAGAGTATCCCCACTTCCCACCTTTCTTTTTTGCTATGCTACAAGAATTCTTGTTCAAGTTCAGGCTTTTATTCTGTTAGGTGCTTCTCAAACTTACGATCAGAGATGGTATCATCAGCTCTAAGAATCTAAATGGGAAAAACAACTATTACTGCAGGATTGAAGAAACAGAAATACAAGATGAGGAGAGTTAATCAAAGACAGATTAGTGGCAGATCTAGGAATACAGTTCAGCTATTTCAGTGTCCCTTTGGTGCTCTTTACCAGCATCTCTCTTCTGCGGGGAAGTCTGTAAGACATCTTTTCAAACCAGGGAAATACTCATACCCTGTGGTTGTACTCTAACTTGGGTTTACGCCTGTAACCGAGTTAGTTACAAACAGCACTGTGTAACTGCATCAGCAGCCGTTTGGTTGTCACGAGAAACTGAATCCTTCAGGTTGTGGCAATTCAGGTTGAAATGGCTCCTTTGGAAACATACCCCGACTGACGCGTTGCTTAATTCTGCTTTGTGCTTTCTGCCTCCACCCTGCTCCTTACCTCGCTCCCCCTGGCACGCCGTTCTCTGCGCACGGCCGAGGAACACTTCGCTTCCTTCGGGGAGCGAGGGCACTGCGCTGGCTCTCCACAACCTGGGCTTGGCGTTGATGGTGTTTATTACTGAATCACACCGTGCTGCTTGGGAGCCAGGTTTTTTCTAATTAAAAGTGATCGGAATCTCAAACGTAAGGCCCTCTACCTGCAGGAATCAGTCCTGGGCAGAATCAAACCTTGCTATTTCACTTACACTGTTTATAAATGCCTAGACAAACAGACGGGACCCCCCCCAGTGGGACAGCTAGACTGTCTTCCTTGTCCCAAGGCACGATCAGCATTCCTGTTTGCTTTGATCAGCGTTCCTGTGCAGTTGGGCTTTGGTTTAATTTTTAATCTGTTGATTAAATGTGATTTTTTAATAGTAAATTTTACAGTCAGTTTTTACCAGATGGAGAATTTTTATTGTTAATCACCATGCTATCATTAGACATAGAGTAGATGGTTGGGGGGGAAAGCTGTGCACAGCTAGTTGCCCTCTGCAGCACAAACATTCAGCCCCCAACATTAACATGATTTGTTAGACTCCTACTAACACCACAAGCAAAAATATTGTACCAGTAGTGCAGAGCGAACTGGAGTTCAAGAGCCAGCACCTCTGCTAATGGAAACGAGTGCTAAGGCGCTGCCGTCACTTAAGCCAGCAGAGGATGTTGCCTTGGCCTTTAGCATGTTTGTTTTTCCAGAAATTGTCACAAAAAGACACTAGTTTTGTTTTAACTAGACAGAAAGCCGAGCCAGAGTTCTGTCTGCAGATCGTAGCGCTGCAAAGTGGAAGAAGTGAGTCTGCACCAGTGCAATGTGAGCATATCTCCGAGGTGAGCTAGTTGATTACACAAGGGACAGGGACCGGCTGCCAGCTCTCCCGGCTGGAGAACAGCTCTGGGCAGCAGCGAGGGAGAGTGTGCTGAAAGAGAAAGTCAAATGTCCAGTGCAGGGATGGGGGAGATTAGCAGAACTGTGGTTTTTGGGATCATAACATACGAGTCGGCTTTTACATGTAATCTCCTTTTGCATGCTCCATAATGAAGTGCCTTGGTACAAGCACCCTAGAAAGTCTTGTATCTTTTCTTTTCTGTAATTGCAAAGAAATCCATGAAGCTCTTTTCAATAAGTTTCCACAGGCACAGGAACTTCTGAGCAATTAGCAATTAGAACTTCTGAGATTTAGTATGTTAAGTCATTTAGATGAAAAACACTATAGAAATAGGGTGGGTTTTTTTTTTTAAGCTATGATTCCTATTGCTAGAGCACAGTTATGTAAAAATATCAGAAAAAAGCTGAAGAAAGGTAATTTGGATCAAATAGGATCATTGGATTGGTTTTGTATGTGGTGCAATCCGTGGAGCCTGTACATGCAGTATGCATGATATGCAACTTACCGGGAAGGTGTGCACAGCGCCCGGGGGCAAATTGCGCGTGGGATTCCTGCAATGAAAGCCCTGATTTCTTACTTCTTTTTCAAAAGTGGAACACCCATCTGAGGGATTTCCAACACCACCGCTAGCAAATCTAAGCTACCACATTTAATTTTTATCTGTAGTTTGTACGTATAAATGGCATCAAATATGCATGTGTCTGCTGTTAATTGATTGCAGGGATGCTGTTTGCAGATGCTGCTGTTGTAGCACATAGCAAAAAGAAGCCTTTGCCCAAAACTATTTCTGGTTTAAAAAGTATTTTCATAGATATTTTGTAAAACTACAAGAAACAGCTACTTTTAGCAAACCAGGTGCCTTTACTTGAGCATGTGTGTGTCTGGTGCTTGAATTAAGGCTTGTATCACCTTACTTAGGTTTTCTTAGGGCTGTTCTTACTGACCGTCATAAAATCCCAAGGTCCTGTGGCATATATTAGTGCCATGAGCACCATTACAACTGCGGTGACCAGCTAATATTGTGCCAAGGTGATCAGGAGCAGCAGAAGCCTTGAACGTGTTTTGAAGAGAGTGTTTGCATAAGGGAAAATAACACCTTGAGATTTGCATAAGGAAATAATTTTAAACCAGGAAAATAAAATAACCTTGGAAAAAGCATCTGGATATTAGACAGTTATTCAGAGCTCATAATACACTGTGGTACTGTATGTGGCTCACTCAGTAGCTAAAATTAGGTGATTATGTAAGGAGACCACAGCGCACATCTGAATAGCTACTGTATTGGGTTAATGATGTCACTCATCTTTATTGAGTCTTTAGCTATTCTATGGCTTGGCCAGGGGGGCAGCGTGAATTCAGGAGTCATGAAATCATAGCCAAGTTAAACTTCAGTGAAGTAAACACAACAGAGCTTTTACAAGGGAAAGCAAAACAGCACCCAACCAAAGGTCTCCCGTCATGACTCCCAGGTGACGTTGCCGCCAGCTGTTATTCCCTGTAAACCTTCAGAAAGCACGTTTATAGCGTTTCTATTAACATTGGTTTAAAAGCTATGATGAATCTATTGGTTTGCAATTGGTTTGGAGAGATGAGATGAGCTATTGATTTTAATATTTTGATTGTTGGGTATGAAATTGGTTATGTTTGCACTGAGGTCCTATTGCTAAGACAATTTATGAACTCTATACTGTATATACTGTTGATGTGTGTAAATAAATACATGCATGCCAAAGGTAAAGTGAGAATTAAATTTTATCCACACATAGTAATATGCCTTAGCTTTCACATCAGATACAATCCAAATTGAATGTCCTATCATATTTTTCATAAAAGTGGTTTATTTGCTTACCTATGTTGCATGCTGTAGCTTTTTCACACTTGGCAGTGGTATATATGCCATACATTTCTCCACCTAGTTGCTGAGCCTTTTTCTGAATAGTTGCCAATTTTGTATCAGAGAAGACTGAGGAGGACCATCAAGTAAAGGCATCAGTGCAGAGACAGCCAGGATGGTTTCCTCCAATTTTGTGTGGCTGAACAGTTCTGAGCTGTGTCAGCAGTTACTCGCTGTCATGGCTCTGGTGCCTTCATCTGGAACATCCCTGTTTAGATGAGCTTTGGGGTTGCCCTCTAAAGTTTCTCCATGGGTTTTCTCTTCCAGTGGCCTCGAGTGCTGGTATCACAGGTCCTGGCAGACAAAGCCTCCTCAGGGAAGAAACCTGGAAGTAAATGAAAGCCTGTTTATTTCTCAGAAGGTGCCCAGACCTGCAGCGTTACAAGGCTTTGAAATGCCAGAAGTAATTGTTTTGGGGATCACTTGGCGATGAGTGACAAGGGTCCACACTGGGAGCAGGGCATTGATGGTGGCCGTGGTTTGCAGCCCTGGCAGTGGACGTGCGAGCGCCCATGCTGGCCACGGGCAGAGCTCTGCTCTTCCAGAGCAGAACGCAAAGGCTGCATTTGGAAACTTGCTCTTTTCCTAGATATCTACTCCCTTCTTTGAAGTAACCGTTCCCACGCGTTTCCTGTCAGGCATCCCCCGGGCCCCCACACTCTCTTTTCACTCCCTTATTTTTTGATCCAGAAAGCTGCCTGCTTTGGGAAAGTTTGCCTGGGATTGCACTGTACCCATTTGTTTGCAATGAATGAGAAGCATTTTTCATTTTCTCTGAATTATTGTTGCCAGATACCATGTGTACACATGTTACAGGCCATCTTGCAGAAGGAGCTGGCAAATCTGCAAAGCTGATGCGCACGGCTGCAGCAACTGAAATAGGCTCCTCTCAGCCAGACCCCTGCTGAGGTCAGGAAACACACATTTATTGCTCTCTGTGAGATTTCAAAAAGAGGGTTTTCTTCAGCTGGATTGAAATAGTGATACTGTAGCCCTGCCTCCCAACTCCAAGCACCTTTCTGCTTTCTCACTGCACTGTTTCTCCGTCCTGTTTGCTGAGCAGTTTTGGCAATTCTCGGCAGCACAGGCAGCCTACAGCAAGAGTTAGGCTTTTGGGGAATACTTAGAAAGCACAGGGGTGATGAGATTAAAACTGTGTGACTTAACGCAGTATTAGGACTCTCTTTTCAAGTGATTTTGCTCCTCTTAAACTGATAATGTGAAAGTCGTTGTTATCTTCTGTCATCTTCAGCAGGAGGTTCCCTAGAGGTTAGCTAGAAAGGAGTGGCTAAGTTTTTTGTTTCGCCATGTCTCAGAAAGTGTGAATATGTATGCCCTGATTAGCACCCCATCAGTTGGCTGATCACAGGACTTGTCAGGATGGACACAACCTACTTGCAGACTAGTTTTGGAAGTGAAGTGCCAGGAGCTAAGGATTTCTTTCAAAACCTGGTGGGATATTTCATCTCTGCAATGCCAGAGCGCTGTGTTTCAGCTTTGCCATATAGTCTGACATGCTGTGTGAGATCTATGGGAGAGGTGAGCTGAGCTCCCTTTATTGCTTGGCTGAATGGATGAGTTATCAGAAAAGGTTTCTGTTTACTGAGCTGACTTCTTCTGGTGGAGAAACAAACTGCTGAGTTTGAAAAAGCATAGGAAAAACAGTCAATCTTTACTGTTCTTCTTAAAATATTTGTATGTGGAAATGCATAAAAGTCCAAGAAGCAGATTATTTGCCTGGTTCCTCTTGTTAAACATTTTTCTGTGTGAATCGCTGTAGGTCTAAATGAGGCTGGTAACTGCTGAAGCGGCATCTCTCCTCCCCAATCCTTGTATGCTGTTCCTTGGATGAGGCTCAGAGGACTTGCTTTGACTTGGTCAGCCCTGAATTGGCCAGGCAGTTGGACTAGATGATCGTTATAGGTCCCTTCCAACTGAAATAGTCTAGTCTATTCTATCCCGAGGCTTCGTATGGACACAGACAGCCTCACAGCGCCAGTAAATCCTGTGCGCAACGGAGGCCGCTACATATTTGCACACCATCAGTTTGCAGTCTCGTGCCACTGGTAGTAGACTTCTGTTGGATGTGAAAACATATGCCTGTTTCTCCATTGCATTGGCTTTGCTGCCCATGGTCACAGTGTCTGTGCTCAGGGAGGGTGGCGGAGGCCAGGCATGGAGAGCAGCAGCCCGGTGCTGCGGGCCACGGCGCGTGCGGCTTCTGCGTTCGTGTCACTGAGCAGAGCAGGAAAGGGATTTTCCATGGGGCCTCCTGAAGAAAGGCAAAATCAGTACACACAGTGAGTTTTCACTGCTGCTTATGGCTCTTGGATGGGGGTGGATGTAAAGATCAAGACATCAGCTGGGCCATTTCTAGCGTGTGAGAAATTATTAAGCCAAAGCACTAGAAAGTGAAAAAGAGGCCCTGTTTTAAAAATATGCTATTTCTTGGGAAAAAAGAGCCATAAATGTCATCAACAGGCTAGAGAAAAGAAAGGCAATAGTACCACATGATGAGTGTGACTAGGGGGGATGTGTGTTACAGAAAGCAGGTCTCTCTCTCATAAGGAACAATGCTTGACAGTTTGAGAAGAGCTGACAATAAAACACATGATTAAATGAGCATCAGAGAGCAGACTCAGCCATAAAACTATACATTTAGTGGCTGTCCTAGCTGAGCCATAGCAGTATTTATTGAGTTATAATGTTGGAAGAGGTGAATAAACATGACTGAGACCATGCGGGCTCAGAGGGATTACCTTTGTTTTTAAGAGAGGCTTTACCATATTTGCTCAAAAATCTTCACACAGTGTAATTTTAAAGTACTCTTCTGAGTCTGTAGTTAGAAGAAGATAGAGGACATTTATGGTTTATCATGAGATGAGTAAATTAAACCAATATATGAAACTTTTAATGAACTTTGTTGTCCTAAATACAATAATATCGCTGTGGCCTCTGATTCTGGGCACTCCATTTATCCTTCAGACGGTGGGAATGGGGAAACAGTTCTAGGCTGTGCATTATTTCACGGTGTGCAAAAAAGCATGTCGTGTAGGGAAATGTCATGTCGTGTCACCGGTGTCATGTAGGAAAAATCTATGAGAGATTTTTTACATTAAATATGGCCAATATCACATCTATTCTAAAGAAATAGACAAAGATTTAAAGGGATTTAAAACCATCTCCCCAGAGCAGCTAGCCAAAGATATATCATAACACAGAGGTGCTTCATTGGTTCATACTAGCACATAATGTACAGACTCACTCACAGTCAAATATAAACCAGAGTCTACTACTGAGACCTACTTGCATTGTCCTATAGCAGTCGTATATTGCTAACACTAAGAAATCAGCCTAAGGTGTTACCAAGCTTTTCTTAATAGATTAATGGAACAAATTCCAAGGTTTTGAAGAACTTTTTTTAACTATTCCAAATTGTTTCCACCAGTTGTCAGAATCGGAAAGCGAGGTTTCCGTACTCGTTGCAAAAATGCCTTGTTATCATTGACTTGCTCTGGGTTTTTAAATGAGATTCCCACTTGTAGCTGAAATTAAACCAGATATCCTTGATAGGAAAAGATTTGCTGTTAGCAGAATCTGACCTCCTAGATAAACACCAGAAAAAACTGCTGCAGGACTTTCTTCAGCTCCTCCCAAACATTTGCTCCTTAGGTCATCTTCATTCCTTCATTGTGGTAGACACCCCATCCATGTGAGAGCCACAGAAGCTTTCTCTTTTGGATAAATTTTTGCATTTACCCACTTGTTTCCTGGCCTGACAGAAATCCTTTTCCACTGATCATGGCAGCTTGGGGTGGTGGCCTGTGCCACATTTCAGGTTCTCCTTGAACCCCCTTGTTTGCAGCAGCACTTGGTCACCGTTGCTTGTCCTTGGGCTACTTCCTTTAGTAATTACTGTTTCCAAGAAGGGCCAACTCCTTGTCTATGATCCTTTTTGATTTAAGGCATCCCTCTGGATAGCTCCCAGAAGACAAGATCCCTTTAATTGACTTTCTGTGAGCAACAAGACACAAGATTTGTTCCTAAGTCTGATGGGTGCCTCAAACCTGGAGACTTGGGGTCTCCATATATTGACAGCTCTGGGAGGTGGGTATCTGTTGGTACCGCTGGTACAGTGGCCCAGCCCTAGGGCAATGCCTCCTGGCTCCACAATGACTGCACACAATGGTTTCACATCATTAAAACAAAACATTATTTTGGCTACCACATGATATCTTGTATAGACCAAAACCATTGGAGTTAGTTTGGTTCAGACCTGATATTTGGCAACAAGTTTGGTGTTAAATGAAGGGGATCCCCAAAAGGCTACAACATGTTGCCTCTGAAGCCATGTCTCTGCTGAGTTCCCCATCCAGCACCTGAAAGAAATTATCGGAAACAGAATGGAAAACAGAATGGAAAACAGAACAGAAAATAGCAATGTGCCTCTGTGAAACCCAGGGTTTGCTCCCATCCAGCATCTTGATGGGAGGATCCTACCCTCAGGAGGAACATGGTCCGATTCAAAGAGAGAGAGAAGACACAAATGGTGAGAGATATGAGGGCTCCTCAGATTGGACAGACCCACATGAACTATGAAGGTGGAGGAGGACTGGCAACTCATCAGGACACAGGAATGAGTGGGCAATCAATGAAATGGAGGTTTAGTGCCAGCAGAGAAGTGCTTGCTCACATTGCACAGAATTAAATTGCCCCAGAGTGCAGGGGAGTCTGAAAGAATAAATTCACGGAGGAGGATGTTGGGTACCTTCCCAGGGAGACAGACCTGCCAAGGGCTGTTGGACACCAATAAAACGTCTGGCTCAGAAAGTTCCTGAACTGCAAATTGTTGGAGCTGGGGTGGGGTTTCCAGGGAAAATACCACTCCCAATTTGCCTTTTTATTCTACTCTTTCCTTTCCCAGCTGAGGGCCACTATCAAAGATGGGATATTGGGAGATCTTCATCCTTGCCCTGGCCGTGCAGCCACTCTCACCCCCAGAAGACCTGTCTAGTCCTGCAGGAAAGGATCTCTATCTTTCGAAATTCAGTTATGCAAAGTTGATCTCTAAGCTGTGGGGTTTTTTTAAGGAAATTTTTCATCTCCAGATTAAAACTGCTATTAAAAATAATACCTAATACTAACAAGGAGCCCCTGTTTGTATCTCAGAGGGGAATGATTTTAACGTGAAATAAGGGAATATTTGGACACGTTTACAGCATCTGTGATGCCAAAGATTAATATGGGAGTGATGAGGCCGTCAAGGAAGAGAAAGATGTGGGAGAGCAGCAATGGAGGGGGAGAAAAAAAGAGGGAATTAGCAACAAGGTAAGAGCACAGTGAAATGTTGTTGTGGTTTAAGCCCAGCTGGCAACTAAGCCCTGCACAGCCGCTCACTCACTCCCCCCAGTGGGGTGGGGGAGAGAATCAGAAGGGTAAAAGTGAGAAAACTCGTGGGTTGAGATAAAGACAGTTCAATAGGTAAAGCAAAAGCCGTGCACGCAAGCAAAGCAAAACAAGGAATTCATTCACTACTTCCCATCAGCAGGCAGATGTTCAGCCATCTCCAGGAAAGCAGGGCTCCATCACGCGTAATGGTTACTTGGGAAGACAAACACCATCATTCCAAACGTCCCCCTCATTTCTTCTTCTTCCCCCAGCTTTATAAGCTGAGCACGACGTCATATGGTATGGAATATCCCTTGGGTCAGCTGGGGTCAGCTGTCCCGGCTGTGTCCTCTCCCAACTTCTTGCGCACCCCCAGCCTACTCGCTGGTGGGGTGGGATGAGGAGTAGAAAAGGCCTTGACTCTGTGTCAGCACTGCTCAGCAGTAACGAAAACATCCCTGTGTTATCAACACTGTTTCCAGCACAAATCCAAAATATAGCCTCATACCAACTACTATGAAGAAAATTAACTCTATCCCAGCCAAAACCAGCATAAATATCTTGAAGCTCTGGAAATCCCAGGACACGTGAAATAAGTAAGAGAAACTTGAAACAGAAAGACTAGGGGGATTGCACAATGATTCAGTCTTTGTATTTGTACGTGAATATTGCCAAGAAAATCAACATCTTTGATACATTTATTTACATTTTTGTGAAACTGGAATGACTCCACGACAGTCAATGGAGCAGCTCTGGTGAGGACGTCAGTAGCTTTAGATCTGCTAGGACCACTTGGGGATAAGTTGTGCAGCTCTGGACCAGGAGCTGATGTTTGTATCTTCCTTGGGATGACAGAGAAGGAAACATTCCTTATCCAGTGTGCTGGCAGACAGGAAACCAAAGGTTTTGGGGCAGTGGGAGGAAACCTGCACCCAGGGGATTGCTGTCAAAAACCTAGAGAATTTGCCTGCAGATGTTCAGCCCTGTGGGTAATTACAGCAACCCTCCATAGCCTTCAAAAGCCCATCGTGTTCTTTGCCATTTTTTCAGCTGCAAAGCGCAAAGGTTTCCACACTTGTGATGACCGTTTTGGGGAAAAGTGAACAAAATGCTGCAGTTTCGAAATGAAAAAGCCAATGGCGAGTGAAGGCGTCTGGGTGCTGAGTACTGGCGTTCGGTGCCTGCCCAAGGAAACTTCCCGGCATCAGGCTGAGTTGAGCACCGTGTTTCTCTCATTGGCTGCTGCTGTGGCTTGTCTGAAAGACACTGCGATTAATACTGCTAGAATATATGATTTATTTAGCTATTTTTATTGACCCATGAATATACCTACTGTATAATTTATTGTAAGGTTAGTAGTTCAGTCCTGTGATGTTTGCTATAGAAAATCTTCAAGCCAGTGGGAAATTTTGCTAGGGTGAGGAGTGCAGGCCTGGCCTCTGCTTCGCCTTTTTTCTTTTCCATTGCAACACAATTAACCTTTTCATTAGAAGAGCTCTGTTCCAAATAAGCAAACTTCTCAATGTGTATTACTGAGCCATTTCAAGCTGTCTCTTGCTTTGGAACAAAACATCTTTGTTCCAGCCATGCATGACATTTGAAGACCTATTTAAACAATGTGTCAGCTCCATTTGTTTTCTTCATCCTGATATTTTCCTCTGTATTTTTGGTTACCCATCCAGATTGCAAGGAGCGAGACTGCTGCTGGTTTCCTCCTGCGCTGTTCCAGACCGAGGCACTGGCTGCCTTTGGCCTTCCTCCCCTTTTGTGGGCAGAGGTGAAACAACCCAAAATCAAACACACTGTTGCCTACTTCATCCTCTCTGCACTGAGACCAGCACCACCAGACAGCTGTGGGATGGAGTGCACGGAGAGCTTGCAGAAGGACCTGGTATTATTACAATTTCTCTCTTGATGCCCTGCCTGTGGGTGACACTGGCTGTGGGATGTACATGGCTGCAATCCCTTCTGCTGGAGAGGACTCTCTGAGGGCCAGATTTCCAAGTTGCATCACTAAATATGCCCTCCTGTTTTTTCCTTAGACGTTCATAATTTGTCCCAAGTCTCTAATCAGCCCTTCTTGTCTGACAGCACAATGCTAACTGATGCAGCAAAACCTAATGTAAAATTAAAAAAAAAAACCCTGTCAAGATGTCAAGTAATAAAACTTAATGTTCTGCTGATTTTAGTATTGAGTAAGTGTAAATAATTATGGGGTTTGGTCCATCCTCTCCCTTGTAAATAATTTATCTAACTTGGGACACTAAGGGACATGTCTTCTCCTTCCCTACTACTCAAGCAGCGACATAATGTCTGTCCCAGCTCTGGCACTACCTAGTGACAAATGAAAGTTTAAGCTTTCAAGGTTTCAAGCTGCTTTAACATGTGCAGGTTGCCAGGGAAATAATACTGCAAGCCTTACTTTAACCAGAAAATGAGGCTGAACGTGGCAGCCCAGCAGTGGTGAGCCTCGGGTTGCAACCGCAAAACCCCATCTGCTTTCTCCAATATTATCCTCACCAGGAAGGTTGGGGAAGGAGGGTGAAACAGCCCCATGCAGGCAAACCTGCTCCTGCCAGCTATTACGTGGCCCACTCAAAGCCTTTGATAAGGCCAAACAAGACTTCAATGTTGGCCTTGTGCTTCCCCATCCACGTAAGAGGAGGCAGGAGGTTTGGCCTGTAAGATCAGAGATTAGTCTTCAGAGCACCTCACGGTTGTGTTTACGTAGACACTCCCTCCAGCTCTTGGGAAAGTGCGTGATTTCCGCTGAATGTGAAGCTGCAGCTCATTTTCATGCCAAACACTTAATGTGTGCCATATTCAACCAGACTGCAATCAGCAGCCTTTGTGCATGGTGGACGGGCTTCTGCTGCAAGGAGCGGAGGCGGTGGCATGTGAGGAGGAATGCCTTCAATACCGTGTGCTTCAAAAGCAGTGCTTGCGAGCTTTGCTTTGCGTTCCAGCGGCTGGGCTAGAGCTGCGTGCATGGTTTCGCTCGGCACAAATGAAACCAAGGCATCCATATGCTGTACATTAAGAGAAAGAGTGTTTGATCTCCTGCTCACTGACTCACTGCTCAGATGCTCCCTCTTCCTCTCCGTAGCAGTTTCAAGGAGTACAGAGCCCGGTGTCAAAACCTGTAAGTCTGCATGCGTTTATCAGCTCTGTGATGGGAACTGCAGCACTTAACACAAAACAGTTGAGAAAATGTTGCTGGCCACAGCCACAAAACCTGCCCTCATCTTTTCCATGATGGTGGCAGAAAAGAAAATTCCTCAAGTTGTATTTTCCTATTTAAAGACGAAGGGAAAAGAACTGCCAAAGTGGATGGAATTTAGTCCAACTGATGTAACGCCTAGCAAAGCAAAGCAAAACGCAGTCTCCTCCAAGTGCAGGAACTGTGGCCGTGCGTAGCCAAGGCCGCTACAAAGCCACTGCAGCCCCGCATGGGCAAGGGACAGCTTGGGTAACGTCAGGCTTCAAGCCTGCCACTGGGTTGATTACTGTGTCACTGCTTACCATGCATTTTCAAGTAATTTATTGCAGTGGCTCATTAATGTTACGTTCCGCTAAGAAGCTACAGACACCTCTGATCCACATTGAAGACACTGGTGAGATAGGAGAGGAAAGCTCCACTGCGTAGAGGACTTGCTGGCTCTTCAGCATTGCCCCATGCGGGTTGGGAACCAGGCAATACTGTAACTTGGAACTGGTACAATGGAAGAAGCGCAAGCAACAACCAGGTAACAATAGAAATGGGTTTTATTTTGTAAAAAGTTATAAAATGAATATTGTACAAAAATAAAGTCTGTAGAGAACTTTGGTTGATTAACACAAATGACTGAGACATAAATTGCAGGTGAAGTAAAAAACTCCAGAGAAGCACACTCCTGTCTTCAGTAAGGTCTACAAAATAAAAAAAAAATCACGAACTTTACCCTTTTGAATTTTGAACATAGTGATTTGCTTTGGTTGCAGCCTCTTCAAGCTGCACAGAAAATGCTTTGGGGCACGTTTTCAGCAACCGGGGCAAGTGAAAGCACACCTCTGAGTGCTGCGCCTGGTCAACCGCCCAGCAGCGCAGCTGACCTTCAGCTTAGCAGGCTTTTGCTGCCCAAATCATGCCAGTGGTGGTATCAGCTGTACCACTCCTGCCCAGCGTGGAGGGTAAGGTGTCCCTGTGGCAGTGGGAGAACAGACCCCGCGGGTGGGCTCCGGGGCTGCCCTCCGTCCGCCCAGGAAAGCAGCAGAGGTCAGGGCTGAATTACATTTCATACTCATGGTACATCTTTCTATGCCCGTTCTGGACTTTTTTGACCTCTAGACCCTTCTTCTGTGGCACCCTGAGGGGCCCAGGGCAAAATGAGTATGGAGAGCCACTGCATGCATGAGATAAAAGGTCGGACCATTACTTTTTGGTTTTCAGTAGGGATTTTTTTTCTTCCTGTTGTTTTTGTGGGAGTTGATGCTTCACTGGTTGTCAGGTATGTCTAGTGACCTCCATTGCTGCTCCTTCGGGAAAGAAGTCTCCAGAACGAGAGCTTGCATTAGCGGTCAGGTATGAATGCCTTTGCTGTACAACCTCCCTCATCCTAAGGAAACTCAGACTGTTCTGCTGCGTGGGTATGATCCTGTAACATTTCAGCAAATTATACAAAACACTTTGGTTATTTAACACAATTGTTTACCTGCAGGCTACATTAAATCCAGGGCTAACTAGTAAGAGGGATTTAACCTCTTGTATATGGAAATATGGCAGGAAAAGCTTAAATAAATATAACAAGAAATTATAAGGCTAAATGTGATTATTTCCCATTTGTCAATAGTTATATGAGGTCAGCTGGCAAAAAGTGTGAGAAAAAAATGTGGCTACATTTCAAATATGACTAGAATTAGTTTTTCTAAAAAATTGCTAATGTTGAGCCAAGTCCTGCAACCCTCACTCATCCAGAGCCACTGCTGCTCCTGTGCATGTATGACTGCAGTAATTTTCAACAGTATTAGTGAACAGAAGGAAGGGCTGCAGGCTTCGGCACATTTTGTGAACATAATCAGGATTTTGTTTAAAAGAAAAAAGGTAAAGTAAGTGATTTTTTGCATTCAAGTTAACACTTTCAATCAACAGCATGGACCGTTGTTCCCAACTTCATTGTCTCTCTGTATCTTCCAAGCACCTTCTACTTTGGCACCTTTGAAAAGAAACTTTAATAAATAAGGAAAGGAGACTCATTACTGAACTGTAATAAATAACAATAACTTAATCTCAATAAATATCTTCTGTACATTTATGTCTCTGAACGGATGCATTGCATCAAGTAGTCTCTGCTCACTCACAACGACCAAATAGAAATGTAGTTACGCAAGTGACGTTAGTCCTTTGTAAACCAAAAGAAACACGTTTTGTGTAGGCCAGGCTTGTGATTTCTCTTGCTATACTAGGAAGAAGTGCTTAAAAACTCAACTTGTTTCCATAGGTGGCAGAAGAATGAAATCCTACACTCGTTTTGAAGAAATGGGAGATGGAAATAACCAAACTTAACCAGTAAGTGGAACTGTTTTGCTTCGTATCGATACAGAACTTGAGCCTGGGAGTTTTAATATTTGCCTGATATCATCTTACTTATGAGGTTAATCTTACTACAGCTTAGAAGTTGTCCTAAGTGCTTAGGAACTGCCCTTCAATGAGCAGTAGCACAACATGTCTTTCAGTACAGCTGAGGGCACAGGGGTAAGTAAGGTACTCCCAAGCTACTTCTCAGCTAAGCTTCCTGGCACGGATGGTGTAACTACAACACAGTGTGGTATGGCAGGGTTGTGTTTTTAAGCACATTCCTCACGGATCAGAGTCTCGCTGACGGTGGACTGTGTCAAACGGGAAAGGGAGCACGCACGCCATCCAGCCGTCGGCATCTCCACCTGAGCGTTTATTCACTTTCCCGTAGGACGTTAAAAGCCTCCATCCTCCTACGCCGCCCCGCGCCCTCCCCGGGCTCTGCGGCCCCTCGTTCTGCGTTCTTGGTCCTCTTTTCTCCGCTCTGAGCAGACGCTTCCCCGGGAACCTTGGTCCCTCTCTTTGCATCGCAGCAGGAATGCAAAACTGGCGCCGCCTCTGGCGTGCAGCCGTCAGACGCATCCACACCTTTTTGCGGAATGTTTTTTCAGTATGTGGTAAACCAGGTTATCGTCCAAAAAGGACAGGTCATCGTCAAAGGCTGTGGGTCTGCAACAAGCTTGCCTCACTTTGTCAGTGACTAGTTTTTTCTTTCTGGTTAAGTTTTTTAAAATTTTGTCATAGGTGGTCTCGGCTGCATCACAAGATCCACTGCAATACCGGAAAATCAGCTCTTCTTTGGTTTCGTATCCCAAATCCAAGTCAGTCACGTTTAAATGTATTTCTGTTAAGACACATCCTCGATTTTTGCCCTTCTGATTCCTCCTTCCCTTTTTGCTGGAATTCTCTATGTTCGTGCCTGCATTTTGCCGGTTTCTCTCCCGCCTAGAAAAAATCGGAGTCTGTTTATCCGGCGACCTCCTCAGTCTTTTAATGGTGGCTTGAATAAAGTCCACTACCTCATCAAACTGATCTGGATAATCCTCTGGCATATTAGCTGTTTGGGAAAGAGAGAAAAGGCTCTGTCACATGTCATTAAGTTTGTCCATTTGTGGCTCAAAAACATTAGACACATGCAAGCTGCTCTGCCCATCGCTTCACAGCAGGTGCCCAGGACTCTCAGAAATCAGGGAGAATTTGGAAGGTTTAGATCATCATGGAAACTCATTTGGGGGAAAATAAATGAGATATGTATGTATCTCTCTAGGTGTCTGCTGATGCTGTAGCATTCCAGCACGTCTTTCAATATTGAATGAGCCCTGTGAAAATCAAGAGGAGGAGAAGCGTGTCATGATACGGGTATTAGTTAATGGGTGGATGAAGCTATTGTGTAGAGGTTATACAGGCTCTTCCCAGCAAAGCAGCAAAAGGACGAGGTTTCATTAAAACAATTTTGTGATTATAATTGTTAATTGTTGTCTTTTCACACCAGCAGTGGTTAGTATTGCCAAAGCCACCTATCGATAAGGTTTTTGGGCAGGACAGAAAGAGGAATTTCCTGGGGTACCAGGCTGAGCTATTATTCCTGGCTGAATGCCTGCTTTTCTACTGCTTCTAGGGGATAATTATTATCAGAGCTTTTGAAAAATTTCTCATGGAAGTATTTTGTATCACAAGATGATGATTAGACTGAGTAGAAGTAGGTCAGAATAGAAGTATTATGTTAATTTTCAAGGGAAATGTTATTAATGCATTTTCTTTTTATGAAGTTAAAATACCTATTTCATTTTCACTTGATATGTACTCTACCAGTGATAAATTATTCAAGTAAATTAAATGTTGAAGTCAATGAAATGTTTTAATACTAGCAGAATGAACTTCTTCAAGGAGGGTGAAATTGAACGTGTTCTGAAATCTTCTCAGATTTCAGCTTTTCAGCATGATTTGGAAAAAAACTGCATTTTGAAATCTTTAAACTTCCCATGGACTAAATCCCTCAATCCAATCTGCTTTAGTGAATACAGTGATTTAATGGAGGGTCAGGCTGTGGTGCCGTTATGTTGTATTATTAATGATTGTCTCTTAAACACATAAACTACATTGCAGCATTGAGATCTTTTTTCCTCATTCATTATGCCAAAAATCAGGACTTGAGGACTCATTTCCTTCACCAAAAGACCTAAGAAGATGCTTCTTTCTTTACTTAACTCCTACATGCCCACCCCTGTAACCAACCAGTGTCACGCACCCAGCTCTGCATGTATGGGAGCTCCATCTCCAGAAGGACCCCTACAAATATCCCAGGAACTGCAAACATTGGGAAAGGTGATAAACAATGCAGTGCACCTGGGCAGGTGTTGGTACCCCCACTGAGCCATGAAGGCTCTCATCTGGTCAGGTGCTGAGATAGGAACAGGTCCTTAGGCAAAGGCTTAGCGCCACATTTCCCTAATGAGCACTGTAACAGACAGGAGCCCTGACTGGAGACCAGGCAGCACATGTACCCAGCCCACACACGGTGGCATGGACTCTGTTAACAGGAGAGAAGAAGACATGAGGCTGCCTCTCATTGCCTAGCGAAGGTACACCTTCATATCCTCAACAGAAACATCAAATACAGAGGAGATGGGGCAGCAGGATCTTAACTCTTAGTGCAAAAACCTGCTGAAACACAGTGCACCTGCACGTAAGGAGGAACATGGACCCCTCCCTGAAGCAGCCACGTCCTAGAGGCCCCCCTCCATGACAAAACAGGGATGGATCAGAAGTATATGGTTTTTCATAGACAGCTCCAGCAAAATAGTACAGACTGGTAAAAGAGTAATGAAGGCAGACAATCTTGTACCTTCACATAATGAGGGTGGCACATAGGAAGGAGGATCCTATAAATTGTAGAGTCTGGGACTGGGAAAAGTGAATTACACTTTGTTTTACAGATATCCATCCTAAAGGCAACAATCTTGGAGACCAGTGACTGTCAAAAGACATGAAGGAGGGATGGCTGCTATCTATACAGCTATACGGGACCTGAACAAGGCAGGACCCTGCACCAAGCTCCATATTCCTGTGACATCAATGGTAAGTGCACCCTGCTTGCACTCCTCTGTCATTATTTCTGTAGCAGGTACCAAAATACCCACTATGAGCCATACCTACTGGAGGGGGGGTAGCTTGGATAGATGTGTCCGTTGGATGCACCACCCAGCTCTGTTGCAGGACAGGCTGGTCTGCCTACACCATACAAATACTGCCCTACTGAGCAAGGTCCAGGTCAAGGTGATGGGTGGGCAACATTCTTAAAGGCAAGAAGGGGTAGACACCTTGCTAGACTCAAGCAAGACAACCCATGTGGAGCTGGCATAGCTCCCGATGCTGAAGTACAAGCTTGGCCCTGGCACAGACACAGATGGAGAGGGGTTTGGCAGGAGGCACTTGTTGCTGCGGGACTGGGTGGTTTCTAGGTTTCTTAGCTTACAACCCAATAAGGGAAGGATGTGGCCCTGAGGAGATGGCTCTAGCTGTGCCCCTCCATTCTCACCTTCAAATTACCTCTCTCATACTACTGTCACTACCCCAGCCTCCACCTCCGTCACATACTCCTTGTAGCAACAGTATGACACAATGAGACATTGGTTATGGAGAGTGAAATACAACCGTCAGGGAAGCATACTAGGGTTTAACGGAATTCATGCAATTGTCAACCACCAGGAAGGGGACGGGAGATTGTTACAGGGAAACCCAACCTATACATGGAGATTCTTATTCGCAACCTTCAGCCTTGTACTTATCCCAAGTCTGGTACGCTGCCAGTGCAGCGAAGGGAGTAAGTGTCCCCCACCTAAGAAGGGAGAAACAGAACTGTGGATTACCTGAAGAGATAACAACCCAACTAGGCACATCACTTTTAAACTGCTTGCAATTCAGGTGCAAAAATACCATCTACACCTGCGACAGTGCTAAATGCAGGCATCTACTTTGGTTAAATATTAATCAGACAGTTATAGGGTTCAAGCACTGTCCTGCCCAAGTCAATCCAAGTATGCTCTGGAGGGCAGATAAAGAGGAGGAAAGGCCCATGTTGTGAACTGTCCCCCTGCTCAGAGACCACGCTGACATCTATCCTGGCTCATGCGTGATCACTACCCCAACTGCACCAAGGGAGCTGATGTCGCTGAGAGCCTTCTGCACTGTGAGTGGTCTATGATATTTAAGGTGGAGGAAACACACCACAGAGCCCTATGCAACGCTGCTAACGCAGGCATGGGGTGTCAACATTGCAGAAGGTGGAAGCAGCAGAGCAAAAAGTAGATCAAGTAATCAAGTCAACAGCATATCCAACTAGAGAAGCCCCACCTACACACATGGACTTGCTGCAACCAGAAGATGGGGTAATTGGCAGCACAACTGATCCTGCTAATCTTACTGGGGCTCTAACACAAACCATGCAAGAAGTGCTCCAAGCTGTAACCTGGGATGAGGTTTGTGTGGCCGATAGGTCTAGTGGAGCCAGGGATCCCTGCTCAGCTCATCCTCTATTGCAACATCAGGCCACTTGGGAGACTCACTGGGAGGCATGCCAGCACTATAAATAAGATGAATGCCAGATTTTGTCTCCAGGGTGGACTTCCCCTTCAGCCCAGGGGACTGGAAAATATCCCAAGCAGATATCCAAATCTGTTGAGAGGACTCCTGCAGTGACCCCTATTTGGAGATTACGTCACTGGAGGAGACACGAGGCGCGTGGGTGATATTCGGGAACTGGTGGGAACAGTAGGCATAGAGCCCCCCTCAAAAAATGTGCTGGACCTATTGACCCCGGTCAGTGCCTGCCCACCTAGAACCACAGGCGCTGTTAGGCGTCTGTGTGGGTATATACCACATCATTACACGATGGCAGTGTAATGGGCTGGGCTACTCAGTGAGTCCTTGCAAGTTGCTGTAAGCAACAACGCTCTCTGCCTGTGGAGCCCCAAACTAGTCATGATCAATGCAACGATGCTATTTTTGGCAGCTTCCAACTGGACTGCCAATGTACCCCAAGTTTGCTTTCATAATTTAGCACTGTTCGAGGAACACCTCCAGTCCCCACAATCAGCCAGCCTCTGGCTGGTACAACTCTGAATGATGATACAATCCCACAGAGTCAAATTTCAACACTCACTTGGTGGCATGGGCCTGTGCTCTCAGTACTGCATCAGGCACAGCTGGACCCAGCAACCACGGAACCATGGACCCAAGCAATGGGGCTCATACTGATCGGATGCGGCTTGGTGCTAATTTTCTGCTGCTTACTGAAGCATAGTCATCAGTGTGACTACAGTCACTAGGAGTGGCTCGCAGGGGTTTGAAGGAAACCTTGACAGCCAGGAGTGAAGTGAGAATTGACTTAGCAGCCTATCCAATGTGCCAGTCATGACTCAGTAGGGATATTCAGCTGTCCAATAAGTATGGGTGCGAAGACTGAGAATCCGAAACAAAATGCTGTAAAAAACTGCTGAAACAGGACCCTGGGCAACCAAGTGGAAATGCCAGCGTTAACACCAGGCATGACGGGTTGAAACAAGGCACTAGAGGTAAGTGCTAAGGAAGCTACCACCAGACATCATACGTGAATAAGCAATAACCACTGACCAAAGACTAAAGACTATAAAAGGCTAATGGACAGAAGGGAAGGTGGAGAAGACTGACAGCAGGACCACCCCAGCCTGACGGGCGCTTGGTAGATGTGCTCCAGGGATGCCAAGACCTCTCTGCACCTCAGTCACCACGTGCCAAGCACTTGTTTGGTCTCTGCCCTGTGGTAAGTGCTGCTGGGGGCAAAGGGGGTGCTGAGCTGAGCTGCAGGGCCAGGGAACACCAGTGGACTCACAGGGACTGCCTTGGCATTGAGTGCTGGTTTGTGACCTGAATAAAGCCACTCGACTGAGGGGTACTTAGTTACCCCTCTGTCTCCAACACTGTTTAGAAAACATCTATAGTCTCAGAACGAAGGTCAACAGCCCGGCAGCTTTGCTTCTCTAATACTGCATGGATTGTGTTGACTTTACTGCGCAGCAGACAGAGCTTTCCGTGGGGATTTCACACCCCTAGGAGAAGCACATACTATTATCCCTTCCTGCAACATACACAGTTTTCATGTGTGTATATATGTGTTGTATTTACACATACACACAGACAAATATATCTAATTATACACACACACATTTTTTCAAAACAAACTATTTACTGACAACACTTGCCTTCTGGTGGAAAAGCTGAGAGAACAAACACATGACAGATGCCTGTCACACTGTGCAAAGTGCCACCAGAAAACGCTCAGATACTACGGCAATAAAAGCAGTAAAGATCTCTAAGCAGTAGTCCCTAGCCCCAGGCTCCAGGGTGTGAAGGAATTAGAATTTAAAAATCCAAAGCCACCTAGGATAGGACAGGATGGGATGGGAGAGCACAGGATGGGACAGGACAGCATAGGACAGTACGGGATAGCCCACAACAGCATGTGCTCAATATAGGTTAGCGAAGGTTGGGTCACACATGTGATGCACCTCAAAGCTGGTGTTTCCCAAGGGAAAGGACCATATGTCCTGGAAACGTAAAATCCTCCCTCAGGGAACATGGGCCCTCTGTGTATCTTGTTCACAGCATGGGAAAAAGGCTCACAGACCCCACTGGGGCTGAGCCCCACCACTTAAGAGTATGGTGCCGTGAACACTCACAAGACTGGCGCAAAGTCATGAGGTTTCGTTTGGGTTTTATGTCACGTTTCTGAAAGCTGTTTCCTGACTGTCCAACTCCCTGGGGAAATCCCTTGAAGGCAGCCTGCGCGTGGGCGCGTGCACGCGTTTTTGCATCGCCTCTGCCTAGCACCCGCCGGCAGCAGCGCGGGGCAGGCAGCGGTGCCTGCGGGAGCTGCGGCCAGCACGCGTGTCCTGCTCCTGCTCACCTGGCTCTCCTGCAGCTCCCTTCCATGCTCCCTCTTTCAGTGCCGTGCCAAGGACCTCACCACCCGGGCAGGAACAGGCAGAGCCTCTTCCTCTGGTGGCAACCAGTGCGTGAGTCTGCTTTCTAGCGCTGGAGTATCAAGAGTGGGGGGTATGGATGGCAGTCCATGTGCCACTCTGTCTCTGGGCACCTTCTCTGTCTCTCATGTCCAGCTGAACCAGGGCTCTTAATCTGCCAGGAGTTTCTCACATGACCAGAAAATGAATAAAAAAGCAAAGAAGGGAAGAATGAAACATCACAGGACCGGTGCACGTGGGAATCTATAAAAGTGACCAGGCTGAACACCAGCCTGGTGAACACCAAGTGCCCAGAACTGCAGGAGTCAAACAAAAAAAGAAGAAATGAGACTCATTTAAAATACTAATTAAAAAAATAAGGACATTTGTATCTTCTGCTTGCTGTTTGCAAGCTGTTTGCTTGCTTTCTGAATCTCTAGGGCACACTCAAATCATAGTTTTGACCCAACCTCTCGGGTTAGGAACGTCCCTCTTGAATGCAAACTGAAATTCTCGCCTCAGTGCTGCTCGCTGGAACCTGAAGCTTTGACCTGCCTGTCCCCGAGCACAGTCCCTGTCCCCCGGGCACTGCAAGAGCTGGCAGCGTGTACGGGGCAAGATCCTGCAGCCAAACACCCGTGGTGCTCCCCACCGGCCCCTGCAGAAAGCCACCCTGGAGCTCTGCTGTGGGCAAGCAGGGAAACGTGCCTTCCTCCGGGCACCTCCCCCGCTGCAAACCCCCCAGAGCCTGCCTTTGCATTTCCAATTAATTAGAGACACCACGTGCCAGCAGGACCGGGATCTGATGCCTGCGCTTCTTAGGAGAATAAATTATACAGTGTTCAGTCAGACTTCTACATAAAATAGGTCTAAATGAATATCCAAACCAAACTCATCACATTCTCAAGAAAACAGTCTCCGATAAGGAAAAATGGAGATTATTTCTGTCTGTTCAAATGTGATAACAATTACATTTTGTAGAACTATTCCTTTGATTTCACTTGCAACAGATTTATTTTAAAGCCAAATATTCCCCCGCAGTGGCAGTAACCCAGCATGGTACAGCAAGAATGCCTCAGTTTGTACCTGACCACAAATTGATTTCAGTGGGAACAGATGGATCTTCAGTTTTTGAGAAAAAAATCCAGTTACTCATTTTGGTGCCTGGTT
Organism: Calonectris borealis; assembly: GCF_964195595.1. Taxonomy (NCBI): domain Eukaryota; kingdom Metazoa; phylum Chordata; class Aves; order Procellariiformes; family Procellariidae; genus Calonectris; species Calonectris borealis. Next base: position 72,855,633 of record NC_134352.1, on the reverse strand, counting down.
ATGGATTGTTAAAGGCTAACTACCGTCTCTTCTGACCATGCTGTCTATTATGGTTTACAAAAAAAGCTTAAATTCTATTAATTGCAAAATAATAATTTACATAAGTGGGTTTTCCTTTTTTTTTTTTTTTTTTGTTTTTAATCTCATAAAACTTGACATTTTAAGTTATTTGAAACTATTTGTACTTTATAGAATACTTTTCCGTACTGATCTCAGGAAAATGTAATCACATCACTGCAGTGTCATTTGGCACTTTGCATATACTGAGTTAAAGTAATGTAATAGAAGTCACATAAGGCATACTAAAAACTATAAAATTAGATTTTTGTTTTACATTGTAGCTTTTATGCATGCATTTGTGGCAGTGTATAGCTACTACATCAAAACATCAGGCCAAACATTTAATAAAATTACCAGGATATTTCACTTAAGCACAGCTGTCTTTCAATTAGAGAAGTTCAAACAGCAGCATTCAGACTCTAGTTTAAAGTATGATTTCGAAGTTCAAGGGGGTTAATCCAGCTCATTATAATGGTAAGCAGTATTTAGAAAATTCAGATCCAGATCTGTGTTAGGATCAAATGGCCCTTTTTCAAAAACAGTTCTGGTACTTTAATGTACTTCATAACTAAAATATTTTAGTTTCCTTTCTTTCCTGGTTATTTTTTAAGTTTCCTCCGAAGTTATACTCACAAAGACATTTCTTCTTAGATCATTTGCTAGTGGGAAATAAACAATTAATGTGCCTCTAACAGTGACTGCAACGAATCATCCTCGTTTCTCTGTTGCTTATGAAGATTACTCTGGTATACCATTTATTCATTAATTATATTTGTATTTAGCTTGCTTTGCAGTAGCGTTTTCAGGTTCTTATTACACGTCCTGTCTGAACACAGAACTCCTCCATCTCACACCACAAAGACGTACTTTAGGAGACCCTCAGAGTAACCTGTCTGTGGAAGTGTAACCTTAGCGAGGTTAAAATCACTAATGTGAAAATCATTCTGCTTTGCAAAGTAAAAAAACATCAACTGTGGTGGGGATAAACCATTTATTTTATTGAAAGTGAAGTATTTTTCATGAAAAACAAAGCCTATCATGCAGGCATCAATGCAAAGGCAAGTGTTAAAAATAGTTATGCTGAAAGGTTTTCAGAATTTAAACAATTAAAATGGTTTTCCGGATTTAAACAATTAAAATATCATCTCTCTGAGGCGTGACTTTGCTTTCATGCCTTGCATGAAAATCTGTGGGGCTAAAAGTGAAATGGAAACCTGTCAGTTGTGTCCATTAGGAAATAGAGCATCAAACACACCAGGGTCAGCTTATCTTTAAATGTTTAATACAGTTCTGGTTCACTACCTCGCTCCCTGCCTCGCCAGCTCCCAGGACATGCTGCGTCCTCCCCTCCGGCTCCGAGAGCCCTTAGAAATGGAGCCTCTCACCGGTGTCACTTGTCTCTCGTCAAGGCGAAGTGCTAGGTGACCTGGAGGACAACTCCAGGGCCACTCACACCCGTCAGGTATGATAAGGCGGCACTGGAAAAAGGCACAGGGTTAACCTTCCCGCTGTGCTCCGGGTGGGGCAGCCAAGTTTTGTGTCTGCAGCTCACTAGCTAACCCTGCCTCTTCCCATGCGTTGGTCATAACGGCCAATCTGCAGAGTACTTTGTATTTTCACACCGCCGTGCTTGGCAGTGCCTCCCCGTGCATCCTTCGCCTGCTTTCTCGCAGGCATGAAACGCTGGTTCCCAGCGGGAGAAGAAAGGGGAGCAACAACAGGACCATCATCATTGCTGCCAGCTGGGAGAACTCCCCGAGAGCAGGGGGAAAACATCAAGGTCAGATGAGCTGGGTGAAGTAAAGGAAGATGCCTTGCGAGCTGTCCACAAGAGTTTCTTGTTCTTCATCTGGTCCAGGTTGTTCACAAGACCCTGCCCGACTCTGGGCTGGCACCTGGGTCCGGGCCCCTCCTCTGCCCTCTCTGGGGTGGGCAAAGGAGTGTCTCATCTAGCAGCAAAGGAGCAGCAGGAGGATGTGGTCTTGCCTCTGATTCATGGCTTTGAAAAACCATCTCTGAGGGACTGAGGAGCGGACAGCTTTTCAGCGGTCGCTCTTGAGGTTTTGGGACAGCTCCTGCAGCGACTGCCAGGAGCCCGTCTGCACTAGGGCCCTCTGTACGGGGCTGTGTGCGTACTCCAGCTCCCACAAAGCAGTCTCTGCATCTGAAGAAATTACAGCATAAAGAGTGTAAAAGGGGAAAAAAGGGGAAGTGGCAGCGCCCAGCCTGAAGCCAGGAGCCAAACCTGGACAAGGCACATACCTGCCTGCTGTCTCCTCACTAAGGCCTTACACCCCTCCAGATCCATACCATGCTGAGTAAATATCCAGCTTCCCAGTAAAACCTGGGTTTAGACTTAATATTTCATTCTGTCCCAACCCTGCGAGAGCCTCAAATGACTGGGACACAAAACCTGGGCCTCTACTAGCAAGAACGCATGCAGCCAGCTAACAGGCATGGCCCTGAGACTTTAATGGAGGAAATACTGTCGGGAATAAAAAGAAATTATCTTTAGCATCCTTGGTGCAGAAGGGATGTAGACCAGCCCTCACGTGACACCAGTAAAACCCCACATTGGTCACCCAGCCCCATTTCAGTGCCAGCTCCCTGAACAGGAACAGCATTCCTAAATAAATAACAGCAACTGTTCCCGGGCTGCCTGTGCCCTTACACTGCATCTCCCGTGGGGTTTTAGGGTTGTTCCCAAGGAACAAGCACAGGCAGCAAAGCAGCATGAAGGGACCCTATCCCAGTCTCTTCCCTGGGGACAATAAAGCAGAGCCATCTGGGCAAAACCATGGCTGATGCCCCTCCTGTGGCAATCTCTGCTGCTATCAGATTTTGATCTGACCTATAAACAATACATGTTCTTCCACTGTTGCCTTTCACTAACTGCATTTCAATGTATTTACAGTAGGAACGATATGAAAAATTTTATATCGCAGTTTGGAAAATGTTATTATTACAATAATCGGTCCTTGGCCCTAGGGCAGGTGCTATGTGCTCCACTGCAGAAGGTTTCATGTTAGGACGTGTGGACCGTGGCCTGCCAGACGGCGCTGGCATGTGGTCAGAAAAGCAAGCTCCTGCCCAGCCGCTATGCTGAATCTACACCTCCTTATCAGAAATCTCCTGAGTAATAGCTCATTTTGTCAAATAAATCTTACACGCTTGGGATGGGAGCAGAGGTAGTCCAGAAGTTTGTATGTAGCTTGTTAGTTAAAGGAGAGACAACCAGCTTGCCTCTAAAAACGTGGCCACCTGAGAAGTTGTGGCATACTGCTGTAACACTGCCTGGCCCCAACGCAGGAAAACAAGTATTTTGATTTCAGTGTTTGCTTCTTTTGAAGAATATTCCTATTCAATAATCAGTAAAGCATTTGTACAAGTCCCACTGACTTCGAAGGAATGTACCTGCAGGTTTCAGTTTAAGTGCTGTACAAATACATACAACCTAAATACCTGCTAAGTCATACAATGTGGCTTTATTCCTTAAGAAGAATGCTGATATTTGAAATGCCTCACATCATTAATTTTCTGTCCTTGATCCTAAAACCAGACATATTCTAATGTACATTTTGTGTCTTAATGCTTTGTTTGTACCTGTCTCAAAGAAATCTTTTTGATTCTATTTTCTTTCTTCCCTTTGTAATCAGGACTGGATTTCCAAGAATCATTGTAATCTTTCCTTTGGTTCCCCTTACCAAATACTACTTGATCAGAAACTACAGCTGGTTTTGTCAAAAATGACCATTCTGCAGTGTCAACTACCCTACCAGCACTAATGTTGCAGTGGCCTATTTAGATGTCTGATGATCCTGAACATGGTTCTGCTGCAATATTTAGTATTCCTCATTTATCACTTGTCATTAACTTATTACCTCAGAAGTATGAGAAATACGAGAATTCACAAGTGTAGTTATGTGGGATTTGGCCTATGTACTACAAGTTTTAAGTTGCAGTTGCTTGATAGGGTGTGTGGGGGACGAAGACTGGATACTTGCACTAGATGTCCATCCCTGATCATCTGCAGTTGTGGGGGATGGGACTCGACGACACCAATGGCTTCTCTCAGCCTCTGTAACTTCCAATATTTTAAACCTACTTCATGCAGTCCTAATCAGGAACAGCATAATTTACAAAGACATTACAGCCTATCAATCTGAGGATCATCTTCTGGTGGACAAATAATGCCTCCCCCATCAATTCACCAATAGCCACTACACAGCTGAATTCTTCAGCCTTTCAAGAAGGGTTTTGCAGCTTGTCATCTGCAGACCCTGGACACAGCGATTTCTAAAATATATTGAAGAGGCCTATGAAAGGCGACCAAGAAAAGCATGTTCAGGCATGTTATCTAGCAACCCACACCTGCAAAACATCTAAAATGATCCACACTTCCACTGGGAAATTTTTGAGGTCTGTAAATTGAAAAGCAGCAAAGACATAAAACTTTAAACAAAGGATAACACTTAAAATGAGAATAAAACTCTATTCTCTTGCATTTCAGTCCTTTCCTCCTTAATTCCCAGAATACCCTTCACAGGAGTATATTCAGTATTTATACATGAGACCCGTGCCCAGCCAGCACGGGTTCATGGAAGGCAGGTCCTGCTTGACCAACCTGACCTCCTTCTATGACCAGGTGACCCGCTAAGTGAGTGAGGGAAAGGCTGTGGATGTGGTCTGCCTGGACTTCAGTAAAGCCTTTGACGCTGTCTCCCACAGCATTCTCCTAGAGAAGCTGGCGGCTCACGGCCTAGACAGGTGCACTCTTCGCTGGGTAAAAAACTGGCTGGACGGCCGAGCCCAGAGAGTTGTGGTGAACGGAGTTAAATCCAGTTGGCGGCCGGTCACGAGCGGTGTTCCCCAGGGCTCAGTACTGGGGCCGGTCCTGTTCAATATCTTCATCAATGATCTGGATGAGGGGATCTGGATGGGGGGATCCGGATGAGGGGATCCCTCAGAAAGTTTGCAGATGACACCAAGTTGGGCGGGAGTGTTGATCTGCTGGAGGGTGGGAAGGCTCTGCAGAGGGACCTGGACAGGCTGGGTCGATGGGCTGAGGCCAACTGTATGAGGTTCAACAAGGCCAAGTGCCGGGTCCTGCACTTCGGCCACAACAACCCCAGGCAACGCTACAGGCTTGGGGAAGAGTGGCTGGAAAGCTGCCCAGAGGAAAAGGACCTGGGGGTGCTGGTTGACAGCCGGCTGAACATGAGCCGGCAGTGTGCCCAGGTGGCCAAGAAGGCCAACGGCATCCTGGCCTGTACCAGAAATAGTGTGGCCAGCAGGAGTAGGGAGGTGATCGTGCCCCTGTGCTCGGCACTGGTGAGGCCGCACCTTGAATCCTGTGTTCAGTTTTGGGCCCCTCACTACAAGAAGGACATGGAGGTGCTGGAGCGCGTCCAGAGAAGGGCAACGAAGCTGGTGAAGGGCCTGGAGCACAAGTCTTATGAGGAGCGGCTGAGGGAACTGGGACTGTTTAGTCTGGAGAAGAGGAGGCTGAGAGGAGACCTTATCGCGCTCTACAACTCCCTGAAAGGAGGTTGTAGCGAGGTGGGGGTTGGTCTCTTCTCCCAAGTACCTAGTGATAGGACGAGAGGAAATGGCCTCAAGTTGCGCCAAGGGAGGTTTAGATTGGACATTAGGAGAAATTTCTTTACTGAAAGAGTGGTCAGGCCTTGGAACAGGCTGCCCAGGGAAGTGGTGGAGTCACCATCCCTGGAAGTATTTAAAAGAAGTGGTGCTTAGTGGGCATGGTGTGTTGGGTTGATGGTTGGACTCGATGATCTTAGAGGTCTTTTCCAACCTTAATGATTCTATGATTCTATGATTCTATGACTGCAGAGAAATTGGCTTCTAGGACTACATTCATCTGGATTTACCCAGATGTTCCTGTTCCTTCTTTTTCTAGAATTTTGCCCATGAATGGGCAAACTTGAATGCCCATTCAAGGGCATTCTCTAAATTTTTAGATAATCTGGGCATGCCCATGCAAACAAACTTTACTATTTATATTCCGGCCCATGGACACAGGCACACTTGGTCTGACGCTGGATGCACTGGCTGCAGTAGATACACACAGATCAAATGATGCAGCGTGGCACCTGCTCAGTGTGGCAGATAGATACCTCTCCAATTCATTGGATTTACTGTGCATGGGCAGGTTACCTCTGTAGCTTCTGGGCGTCTTAGACTAAAGTGCATATGCCACACCGTAGATGTGTTGAGCAGGAACATGAGAGTTCTGGTTCGTAACACTGAATGTGCCTATAAATATTATAGGGAAGGAAATGCATTCAGTTGGAAGTACAATTTAATACTGTTTTTGCCTTAAAGAGTCCTTCAATATCACCGTTTATTCTAGATGCTTTCCATATTATTTGATAATGTTGCAACTAAACGCAGTAACTTTAACATTAAATACCCCTTAGCAGGGGTATGAAGAATTTTTAACAGAGGTATGACACACACACGCCACGATGTGTTATAACATAACAAACATACCAAAGGAGCTCCAACAACAAATGACCATCCAGTGGCCGTAGAGTAACTCAGACCTCATAATGCAAAAAACCACCTTTTCCTCCTATTAGGAGGGAAAAGCCCACGGTGACATTTTTCATTTCATTCTACAAGCTTATTACTAGTTCTTACTAAAGATGCTTGCTTGACCATGAGAGTATATCCTCGATCTTAGGATACTCCAGTCCTCACATACGTGTTGATTATAACCGTACAGCAGCAAGCAGTTACAAAATGCATTCGCTGAGAACTGTGTATAAGCCAAACCAAGTGTTTGGCTCCCTCTGCACTGTCATGCTTCTGAAGCTGCTGACTTGGTATTTAGTTTATAATAATTTGGTTTATATTTGTTCTGTTCGCAGTTGCTATTTAAGCTAGTATTTAAGCTAATTGTCCTTCCCCCAGCAGACTGTAGCATGAGGGAAAGATGGGTTTTCTAACCTTACAAACTCTACAGCTACTCTCCTTTATGTGAAATAAGGCATCCCATGAACACTGATGCTTAAAACACCTACGAACACTGGATTAGTCTCAAATACACTGCATTTATGGAGGCTACTCTCACTCCAGCCTCCAGTCCACTAAAAATGCAGAAGACTGCAATTGCCAACACCCTCTGCCATCTCTAATTACTGCCCTGAATAGAAAAGGTCAGCACATTACACCTGATCAGCCCAGGAGGTTAGGACCTTGCCTGTAGGCTGGAACGAAGGAAGGTTTTGAGCCAGTCTGAACGGGGTGGAGTAACATCAGGTGACCTCAGAGCACTTTGCAGAGAAAGCAATCCCGTGAAATGAGAACACAAAAAGGTGTCAAAGGCCTGGGAAAACAGATCTGTGCTCCAGCAAGGTGTTTGGCCTGCCCTTAGGAATGGGACTTGATCTCACAACCCTACTAACCCCTGCTGCAAGTGGTGTATGGGAGACCCGACCTCTCTAGAGTAAGAGCAATGCACCCCTTGGAGCGCAACTGCTACGCCCCACTCAGCCTGCACGGGGATCTCTTCAAGGGGAGAGCAGTGCACCCCTCTCTGAACGCACACAGCACCCAGTCCTGCTCAGCCCACACACTGGCCTACGCAGATGAGCCAACGTGGGCGATGACGGCGCTCCCACCGCTTTGGGCCCTTGGCGAAACAGCTGACCAACAGTATCCACAGAGATATTAATACTTGGCAGACCCACCAGCAGATGAGCCAGCGAGCTGCAAGCACGCCTGCATGCTCGTGGCACACTGCCCTCTGCTTGTAAGAGAAACCTTGAGGAGGAGAGGGAAGTCTACATGGTGTAGACGTGACTCCTCTTGTATACGTCGTTATATGTCTTTCGCGTGCTGAAGGGTGTGTGCCACTAAATGGTAAGCGGACAGAAACAAATAACGTCAAAGACACTGATGGTGGTGACTCGAACAAAATGCTGCTGCAGCAGGAAGGCAGTGATGTGCTCGGATAGGATCAGCCTTGTGGGCTCTGTGCTTGCAGACTGCTTTCCAGACACCACGCATTTTTAAATCAACTAAAAACGGCGTAGTTTTTAGATCAAAGTATTTCACTGCTCTCTTACTGCCTTTCTGCAAGTCTCCCCTGACTCACCTGACTTGGCAATGCAGCAGAGAGAAGAGTTTCTGACTTCTGGGCACAGGTGCTGTGTAAACCGCTGCTGGGCAAAACGGAACTCCCTGGGTTTTCCCCAATTTCTGTTGTGAAGAACAGCATTGCTTACTTTCCCCTTGCAGCCAGGCCCATCTATTTGTGATCCGCAGGGTTAAGAGATTGAGACCAAACTATCAGCCCTTTCTCAAATGACTATCCTGCGCAATAACCTGCGACCCAGCTCTGCTTGGCAAAGCCTATGTCTGTACCCTGGAAACAGATATCTGGAAGGGCCTGTCTTGATACTACCACAGCTCAAGACAACAGAGATTGTCTTTCTTCCCATTTCTTGTTTATCCAATCCACAGGAAAAAAGGAGGCAACAATGAGAAATTTTGGACACTAGGAACAGACAAGACCGCTACTGCTGCCTGAGAAACCAGCTCACCAGGAACGATATTCCCAGAAGTAAGTTTCAAGATAAAAGCAGGCTTCTGCCAGAGCTACAAACTGGTGCCACTTTCCCCCTAATGCTCTTCTTGCCACCGGCGCTGCAGCAAGCCTGTGCAGAGGGGACCAGCACAGTGAGCTGAAAAGCTGATCACTGCCTTTTGTAGGACAGTACCTATCCCGCCACACAGCTCACCGTGGAGAAGAAGATGACCACATGTGACGGCCCCACAGCCCTGGCAGGCTGGAGCCCTGTGAGGAAGTACTTTTGGCCAACCTCCCTGCATAGAGGGACTGAAAAGACGTCAGGGGCTGCTGGTCTGCAAGCAGCAGGAGCCCAGGCTGGGATACACGGAGGCGGCAACCTAGGCAAGGTTCCAGCAGGGAGAAAACACAAGTGAGAAGAGGAAAGAGAGAAGACTAAAAGGGGAAAGACATAGATGTGTATGCGGAAGAGGAGATGGGTGTTCGGGAGGGGATGAAAGCGGAGTCATGGCACACGATTCCCTGCTCGGTGCCTCCACGCTGCATTAGCCTGGCTGCTCCCGGAGAAACCAGAGCAGAGCTGCCTGTGGCTGGAGTTGCGGCAGGCGCAGGGAAAAGACATGCCTCCAGATAAGGAGATAAAAATGAATCCCAATTACTGGATACTGTCTGCATCCTGCAACAAGCTAAACAGAGAGGGCTGAGCAAAGGCAAAGGGAGCAACCTCCGAGCTGCATCTGTGCCTTTGCTAAGTGAACATCTCCACAATTCATGTGAGTATTTTGCCACTTCTTACTGAGTCATATTAACTCTCACTTTAAAAAGCCACCAGAATTAGTGTAACACTCACTGTGAAAATCCTGTATCTGCTATTGTAGGAGACCTATTATTAGCAAGGCATTATTATTATCTGCCATTTGGATTGTAAGCTGTCTTACTGTGAGCCGGTTCATGTGGATTGCTCTGCATCAAGCTCCTAACCCTGCCACCTCTACTCTTCTGTAAATTTCCATGCGGACACACTAATTTTGGAATCAGGATCCAAGGAGGATGTAATGAAACTCAGCAGCGCTCCAGAATGTGTACAGTGCCTCCCACCATGGAGCCCAGTCTCCATCAGGACTTGCGCCCACTACAGACAGAGAATAATTGCACTGGCAGGTCTGAGCAGGGAGAGGAGGTTGAAGTGGTGGGGAAGGCGTTTCAGTGCCCGCACTGCAAGGCGTATGTATATGTACCTGATCCTCCTCTCAGCTCCTCTGCATACAACTAACTTTCCCATCTCTCCAGGTTTTCCAACCAAAGGGATCTTACGACTGCCAGGAAGGTAGAGCTGGAGGTGGTGGTGGGAGGGGGGTGGATTGCCACTGCAATTGCCAACCCCAAGCTTTGGAGGATGACTTGGTTTGGAGCTGCTGGAGCCAGACCAGAGCCAGTGTCCCTGGCTGGGGGAGAAGTGTGGGCAGAAAGTGGAGGGGTTCTTTCCTCACCCTGATGCCTGAGCAAAGGGGAGCAGGTTTAGCAAGACAGATAGCAGTGGCTACAAAGGGGAATGTTTCTTACAGTCACTGTGCACAGCATAGGGAGGCAGCAGGCTGATGGGGGAGAGATCGTCTTCAGGCCCCTCTACCACTGAAGGGGGCCCCTTGGGAGGCGTCTTACCGGTGGGCAGGGGCGAGGTGGAGACCGTGTTGAGCAGCACCACGCAGACAGCCACAACATCCCATAACTTCATCTTAGATCTCCTTCCAACACAGGCCCCTGGGAGACACAAGAGGCAAGGTTAGCCCCCAGATGCTGTGCTCCCCCAGTCCTGCTCCCTCCCTGCCAGCCCTGAGACAAAGCTGGGCAGCCTCGCACCCTGGATCGGCCTGGTCCACCCTGGCCAGGCCCGGGGACAGAGCAGAGGGAAACAACCTGGGCCCAGCTCAGCCTCCCACCCCTATCACCTCCCAGAGCGAGGGAGGTGGGTTCTCCCAGTGAGAGGTGTGGGAGAGGGCGGTGCAGTATGGCCTCCAACCCCTCTAAGCCCAAGTGAGCTGCTTTGGGGGATGCAGGCAGGCAGATCCCAGGAGCCTGCGCCCAGGGACGTGGGCGTGTGACCGTGTCCCTGTGCTGGCAACCAGGTCACCTTGTGCTTGTCCTCCTCCAGCACCCGGGCAGCACCAGGGCACCTGTCCCCAGGCTGGGCCAGGGCGGACCGGGCTGATCTGGGGTGCTGGGCTGCGCAGATTTGTTGTGCTACAGGCAAACCTTCCTCCTCCTTTCCCTCTCGTCTCCTTCCCCTCTCTTCTCCTTTTCCCTTTCCCTTTTTCCTTTTCCCTTTCCTCCTTTTTTTTCCCCTTTCCCCTCTCCCGTCCCCTTCTCAGTCCTCTTTCCTTTTCCTCTTTTTCCTTTCATTTTTCTCTCATTTTCTCTTTCCTCTTCACTTGTCACCTTTCCTTCCCCTATTCTCTTCCTTTTCTCCTTCCTTTCCCCTTTCCCTTTCTTCTTTCCTTTTCCCCTTCTCTTCCCATTTCCCTTTCCCGTTGTTTCAGTATTTCCTTTTTCCTTCCCTTTTTTCTTTCCCCTTTCCTTTCCCCTTTCCTCTTTGTTTCCACCTCCCTTTCATTTTCCTCTCCTTTTTCCTCACCTTTCCTTCTCGTTTCCCTCTTTCTTGTCTCCCCCTCCTTCTCTTCATTTCCCTCTCCTCGTTTCCTTCTCCTCCTCTGCTTTTCCTTTTCTTTCTTTTCCTTGTTCTTTTCCCTTCTCCTTTCCCTTTCCTCCTCTTCTCTCTTCTCTCCTTTCCCTTTCCCGTCTCTTCTCCCTTTCCCTTTCTCTCCTCCTCGCCCCGCGGTCGCCCCGCCCGCAGTCAGCCAGGGGATGACTGCTCCACCGGGGCACGCACGCGATGCCGGCCGCCCGGGGATGACAGCTGCCCCAGCCCGGTTCGGCCCGGCCAGGACGGCCGCACAGGGCAGTGTCCGGCCCGGGGGGCGCAGCCCCGCCGAGGGGACCCGCGGCGGCGCCGGCTCCCGCGGCGGGGCTCGGGGCGCGGTTCCGCCCGGGGCCCGCCGGTGCCCGCCGCCCGGTGCGCGCTTTCCCCGCCGGCCGCTGCCTTCGCACCTCGCCGGGTCCGGGGGGCTGCGGGAGCCGTCCTGTGCCCCCGGGGAGGGTGCCCGCCCCGGCCCGCCCCGGCCCGCCCGCCCCGCCGCGGCCCTCGCCTCGCCCTCACCTCTGAGCTGGTCTCGTCGGACCCGAGATGGACATTAACGCCGGGGAGCCGAGCGGCCGGACGGGCGATGCATGTGGGCCAGGTCGGGGTCCGACCGCCGGGACCCTCTTTGTGCGGAGTGGGGGGGAGACGTATGGAGGAGGGGGGAGCAAGGTCGCAAGTCTGGATGGAGGCAGAGGGGAGCCGCCAGCACAAGCCCCTGCGACCTCCCCCGCCGCCGCCGCCGCCGCAGGTGCTGTGGCCGCGGCAGGAGCGGCGCCGCGGGGGTCTCTGCCCGCTCCGGCCCCGGAGCCGCGCTCAGCAGCGGCGGGAGCGGCCCGAGGCGCGGGGAGCGCCGCCTGGCAGCGGGAGCTGGCTCTGGGTGCTGCTCTTGGGACCCTGCCTGGAAATCTGAGAAAGACACTCCATCAACAACTGCGGGGAGTCAGATGAAGACATCAGGGCTCCTGTAACGCCAGCTGGTCCAGCACCGCGGGGAGTCGCGCACCGCTCGGACACGCACGCAACGGCGGGAAGGAAAAAAAAAAAAAAATGGAAAAAACCACCCCAGCCGAGGAGGGGAGGGAAAAATAAAAATAAAAAAAAAAAATCAAGGCACCCCCCTCAGCCTGCTGGGAGAATCAGAGGCCGGCGCTGGGATTCGTAGAGCCGGTAGCAGCAGCAGCAGCAGCGAGGCTTCCTCCTCCAGATCGGGGGTCCCGTCGCGGCGAAAGCTTAGATCCAAGCGGGGAGCGTGGCGGGAGCGGTGGGAGGCCGGGCCGGTGCCGGGGAGCGCCCGCTCCGGCTGGGCCTGGACGCGCCCGGCTCCCCGGGCGCCGGCGGGGCTGGGCGGGCGGGGGCGCGGGGCTGGGCGAGGCGCGGGGGGCGCCGCACCCGCGGGCGGAGGGGAGCGCGGAGCCGGACGCGCGGACGTGGGGGCTTTGCCAGGGCGACTCGGCGCCGCAGATGGATTTATAGGGCCCTTTGGCAGTGACGCGCCCTCCGCTGATTCGCTTTCAGACCCAAACACACGCTGGCCCCCCGCACCGGACCCCGCGGAGCCTCCAAATATCTCCCGGCTGAAGTCACCGGCCCGACATACCGTGGGCTGCGCGGCCGCCGGCGCAGCCCCGCGGCACCCGCCGGCCCCGCGGCGGGGCCGGGCCGGGCCGGGGTAACCCAACACCGCGTCCCTCCCCAGCGCCGCTCCTCCGCGCTCCCGCCGCCGGCCGCCCGCCGCCGCGGACGGACGGACGGACAGACGGACGGACCGACAGACGGCGGCGGGGAGGCCGCCCCCTCCTTGCCCCTCGCCGGCCGCAGGTGCCGCCGGCGCGGGTCCCCCCGCCGGCAGCCGCGCCGGGCTGCGGGGCCCCTCCGCGCAGCCCGGTCCCCGCGCGGGGGGCGGCGGTTTGACTCGCCGGAGGCCGCTGCAAAGTGGCTGTAAACAGTCTCGGCTTTCAGCCCCGCGCCGTGTATTTATGACTCACCCAGTTGTCCGGAGGTATGAGGTCCTCATGTCGCCGGTGCTGTGAAATTAACGCGGCGCAGCCCGGGCGGGCGGCGGGGGAGCGCGCAGGGCTTGTGCGGCGGCCACGACACCGCTCCGTCCGCCCTGCGCTGCTGCTTTTTTTTTTAATATATTTTTTGCTTTTGGATATTTTGGGGGGCGGGAGGGGGGGAGAAGCGCTGTGGAATGGGATGGAGCAGCGAAATCCCCAGGAGACCAGCTCGCTCCCGGAGCGCGCCGGGCCGGTACAGCGCCGAGCACCGGAGCTGCGGGGACGGAGGGACCCGCGCTGGACACGGCCGGGCCGGGCCGGGCCGGCAGCAGAGCTGCCCCGAAAGTTGTAACCTGGTTGCGGGTTTGTTTCCACACTCCCCGCCCCGGCTGTGTGTATGTGTGTGGTTATGGTTGTGCATTCACACGTGTGCGCCCCGGCTCGTCCGTCTCTCCCGGGAAAGGCGAGCAGCCCCCGGGCAGCCACGCTGGTGACCGCTGCCCGGTCCCGGCCACCCCGCGGGCCTCGGGCGCGGCTACGGCTGCTTCCGAGCGAGGGGTCCGGCAGGGCGGAGAGGGGGCGCCGCGCCGAGCCTCGTCCCGCCCGGGCACCGCCGGCGGCACCGTGGGCTGCTTTTCCCCGACTCTGCCGCTCCTGGGCCACCTCGTCTGCTCTATACCCTTTTCCCTCTCTCCTTTCCCTTTCCTTTTCCCTTTCCCTTTCCCTTTCCCTTTCCCTTTCCTTTTCACTTCTCCTTCCCTCTGCCCCATTCCCCTGTGAATGTCCCAGCCAGCCCAGGCCCCACAGTGAGAGGATGCAGGAGGCAGGTGGGACCAGCTCTCGCTCCCTGCTTTCTGCACAGCCCTTGCTGCACCCGTTGCACCCTCTGTACCCTTTGGCTAGGATGAGGACCTCAGGCGCGGACTCCAGAGCCAGGCGTGTGCACGCCAACAACGCTTGTTTGCTCTTCTTCATCAGTGTAAAACATGTAGAATCCTCCAAGCACCCAGTTCTGGAGGAGATCTCAGACCAGGGGCTGTAGGTCTGTAGAGGGAGTCACGGTCACCTCACTGGGTGTAATGGGAGTGAGGTGCGATCCCTGTGCCCTCCACAATCAGAGTGTGAAGGTTTTTAAGACGTGGTTATTGGAAATTTGGAGGGGTCTGCTAATGTCATCTGGATGGGCTGCCAGGACAAATATTTCTGCAGGAGGCATCTTCTAAATTTCCATCAGATGACAAGACGGAGAGATGAACAGGAAGCTCCTCACGAAGCCCATTGGGCAGCATGGCTTTTCCATCGCCGCAGTCATCCGCCTGCTGAGGGGAAATTTCACAACTATCTTCCACTAAATGGAGCATTTGTGATGAAGGGCACAGCCTTCCTTGGGAACGTGTCTCCCTCACTACAGGAGCAACAGATTTGTGACTCAGAAATAATGTCTGAATTAATTACTTTATTAGATTTTTTTTTTTAAATTTCAGGCTATTTATTTTCGTTACTGTGCCATTTGGGGAAAGACTAATTTGCACAGAAGAGATTTCTCATAAGAACAGCAGAATGAAATACTCCCCCAAAATTATCTCCCGTTACAAATTTGAAACAGTATTATACATCCATAGTCACTTAAAAGTCATCTTAACTTTTTTTCAGTACAGGCAATCCACTGGAATAAAAGTTTCCGAAGTGCAGCCTCTTTACAGACAACAGCAAATGGGTGAAACAATGACAGAACAATCTCTTAAAACGAAACAGGGTATATGGTATCCATACAATAAAGACACAGGCATCTGATAAATACATCTGCTATATATATGTGCACGCCAGAAGGGGACAAGAGAGGCATTACAAGAAGCAGTGGTTGGTTTGGCTCAGCAATACCGTTCAGGTTGTGCTACCTCTGCCTCGAAGTTAGTTACACGTAGTTGTGAGATGGGTGGTGGATGCAAGTGCCGTATGCACAAAGCGCTATATACAGCCAGTGTTATATGCACAAAGTGCTGTATACAGCAAGTGCCGTATGCACAAAAAGCCATTCCTGGCTCCCAGCCTGAACAGAGCAGGTAGAAAGGTCAGAGGAATGGATGCAACGCAGTGCCGCTATTAGAGGTCCGAGACTGAGACACGTTTGAAATGAATGTCTTTGTTACCCTCTTAACATGCAGTGAGTTGGAGTCCTAGTATTTTAACTAAAAGACCATTAACTAAACTTTTACTGTACATATGGATAAAATGAGCTCCATGCATTATTCCTTTGCACAGTTTTGTCAGTGCAAAGCCACTAATTTTCTTTAAGTAACATTAGGTAATGAAGCCAAGACAGAGGTTGTGTATCTGTAATACTGCAGGAGTTTATTTTTTCCTTGCTATTAAAAGCCGCTGAAAGCCCAGTTTTTAAGATATGCGTTATTTAGCTCATGTGAACCATAGTGAAAGGAAATTATATGCAGATGTCTTAGCTGCACTAATAGGATGGTCGAAATAAGAAGAGAATAAACCTGCTAGTTCTTAATCACAAAAATAATGTACCTGCCTCTCCCTGCATTGCCGTTGCGAGTCTCTTGGTAAGGAGGACTACTGAGAGCCCTGCACGCTCCTGCTTTGTGAAAACTAACGTAGCTGCTGGAAAATTTCTGTAGTTCTATTAAAAGCTAATAAAAGCTACAAAAACTTAAGAATTTATTACATTTTTCTATAAAGAGCATAAAGTTTTAAGCACAGTTTAGGAGCTGCTTGAGAGAAAACTTTTTTTGGTGAAGAAAAAAAAGAACTTTTGCTGTCAGGAAAAAAAACAGAAAGAGAAAAATGACCCATTCAGACCTAAATAAAGTGTGTCTTTACATTGTAAAGGTTGCCTCTTTTAAAACAAGCTAAAAAGCTGCTTGACATTATGCAGTATGGTCTCATTTTTTGTTTATATGTGTCAAGATGATGTATAGATCTCTTAAGATGTCAAGCGCTCCATATTGTAATTTCTAAGTTACCTTTGAAATATGAAACATGATTTCCTAGTTGCAGTATGACTGCTCAGGCAATAAGTGGTCGTGTCTTTGGTATTAGTAACAGAGGAGATTGCACTGTTGTTGAAGCGAGTGCCCTTGGAAGTCATCTGAGTACCAGGGAAATGCGCTGAGCAGCTGCACGCCTGGGGAAGCAGTTGTGTTTTGGGTACAGCTGGCCGATCCTGTGTGATGTCGAATGCCCTTGGTCATCCCTGGACCTGCAGGTCCCTGCAGGATTGGGCCATTGCATGGAACTCAGTTTTGAGCATTCATTCCCTTTCTTTGATTTAAAATGGTTAAGGTTTGTATGAATTCATGTGTTTCGGGGACATGAGTGGCCATTCTGCTCTGCACTGGCATCCAACACTGGACCTGCCATTCCTGCATCTCATGGTACGTGTGTTATGGTGACTTAACTGGTGGGCAAGGGGTGAGACCTTAGTTTAGATAAGTACCAGAGTAAAAATTTGGCAGCGTAGATATCCCCCTGAGCAGTGCAGGTCTGTTGGGGCCCATGAGGATTTGCTCAGGTGCCCAGCCTGTGCTGGAGCCCAGACTACCTACATTGCTCAAGCAATCTAGTTAAAGCTGGCCCTAATTGCGGTGTTCATTACAACTACTGTGAGCCAGTGCCAAGGTCTGTTCTTTAGCCTGGGGGCCAATTGCTGCCGTTTGACCGCATCCTTCCTGCTCCCTCCCAGAGAGGGTGGTTGCACGCACGTAGCACTGGGGGTGGCTCCTGGTCCCTGTGGACTGCTGCACCCGTGTTGGGATGGGATTGCCTGGGACGGCATGGGCCCCAGCATGCCAGCGACCATTCTTCCAGTACGATAGTATCAATGGTTGGGCCTGGCAGCATCCCTGGCAGTGTTTATTTTCCTGGGATAGTGCAGCCAGCGTGTCTCCACGTGCTTCAGGCAGACCTCCCTGTGCAATGGAAACAAATCCTAAGCAGGGGCTCCTCTCTTGCTGGAGTGCGAGAAGGAGAGAAGACAGCCTGTTTCTAAAATTGGTCTAAGATGCAGTAAGTGGGGCTTAAAAGCAACCTTAACTTTTCTTCTCTTTGGGTAGGTATTTGCAGGACTTTATGGTAAGATACCTGCTTGTATTGTTTAACTTGTATATTTATAGGTAAAGTTTAACATGTGTTGGGGAACACTGTAGGCAAATTGTGTATAACAGTTCATCTGGGCAATGTCCTGAGCCCAAATTCTACCCATAGCTGAAGTTCCTTTATCCTTTAGGAGGCATTTTTCAGGGAAATACTAGCAAATCATGCAAAGCTTTTCTGCTAAAGCCTTTCATGCAGTAGTTCTCCAGCAGAAAGCTACTCAAAGGACTAAGGAATCATGAACTCAGGACCTATTCTAGTTGCATACTTCAAAGGGGAGCCTGATAACAGAGTGTTTAAAACTTGCTAATTAAAAGTAATTGTAAACAGCTGTCACATGCTGCTACTGTTTTAATTGGCATTCGTCACAGCTGCATCTGTATTATGCTGCCACTGGGATCCTGGTGTATTTATCCTAATCTCAGAATCTGTCACCTTCTGAGAGATTAGGAGATCATAAAAGCATGAGGGCAACATATTTGTCAGGGTTGAAGGTCACTAATCTGTGCCGAAAGCAGCCAAGAGGAGCACGCCATGCCGAGGGACAACTGGAACAAGCAGTGACATTTTGCAAAAGCGGTGAGCTTTTCCGTTTAGATTCTGTCTGCCAAGGGTTTTTGTATGTTTCTGAATTTGTATCCTGCTGTCAGATGTCGGCGTAAAACATAAGGAAGGTCATTCAGGAGTATTCATTAGCTTGTTAAACTTAACTTCTGCCAGGCCAAGTTGGTTTAAAAAAAAAAAAACCACAACCAAAAAACCATCAAATTTTACAAGATATGTAGCAGAACCTTGGTTCATTTGGAAGAACATCCCTCTTAGCCTGTTACTAAGGATAGGAAGAAGCATCTCAGCAGTCTGAATGACTGTGATACATTCAGCAGAGTATTCAGCTGTTCACTTACGGCAGACTTGCAGCTGTAACTGCATTGTCCTTGTAAACCACTGGAATGTCAGATAGCAGTGGTTATCCTAGCTCGGGCGATTAGGCAGATGTTTCTGTTAGGGTGAGCAGAGACACATCATAATTGCGATTGGTTATGAGAACAACTGGGCTATAAATCTTCTGTTCCTTGCTTATGCGTACTTTGTCATGTAGAGACAATTAAATGATACTTTTTCTCTCCTCACGAATGTGGAATTATGGCAGTGTTTGTTTAAATTTTTTTTTACATAAAACAGTTATAATGCGTGCTGACCATCAGCTTGTAATGGTTCAATGTGCTGGCTTACATTGGGAAAACTTCACTATTACTGAAACATTTATTTGGTTTCTGTGTTCAGAAAGAGGCATTCATGAATATAGTTTCACAGAGCAGAAGACTTATGACTTGTTACAAATTCAGAGGAAATAGCTTACATGCAAAATAGGTATAACAATGATTAACAGAGCTGTGAACTTACCCATATGAAAATCTTTAGCAGTTAGGAAAGAAGTTCTGAAAACTTGAGTTTGTAATCTGGGACAAAAATGCAAACTGACACATTTTATTTATACTGGGCTCCTTTTAAAGTCACTCTTAGGAACCAGTCACTTCTGCTTTGATTTTTGTGAAGTCTTTGCGCGGATCATGCATAGACCTCTATCTTCTTTAGCAAGGAAAATTGTGGGATACTGTAGCATGCTCTTGCCTACATCTCTGAGCTCTCCATAGTTAGTAAGACTCTGAAGTGCAATGATGTATGTGATCTTCAGGGAAGTTCCTCTGAAGATTACGTTTAGCATCTCAATTCAGCAATGCAGTGAAACGTTGACTTTGAGCCAGGGATGATTAGCATACTTAGACAGATGCAAGCTTCTTGTTGAATTGATTCATGGATCAGCATGGAGTTATATTTACACTGCTTTGTGCAGGCGAAGTGAAAAAAATAGGCAGTACTAATCAGCAGACTGAAATGGAGTGCAGCCATTTAGGAGTGTAGAGGTGAGTAAGCGAGAGAAGGTGTGAAAGAATCCCAAATTCACAGGAAAGATAAGATCAGTTATTTTTAGGCTGGAAACAAATGTTATAATTTGCAATACAGCTTCTTGAAAAAAAAAAAATCATATTGTATATTTTGGGATGGTAGGATGCTACAAGGCTTCATGGATAACTCGGTAAATTTGCTACAAAGGTTTCCAAGTATCTGCTGACTTAGATCCATGAAAGTCAATACATAATCAATAGTGGGAACTGTGTCTGCTGTTCTTACTCCAGCAATATTTTCATTAGCTTCATTGTGACAATTTCCCGAGGGGCTGGTTGCTTCCAGAGTCAGTGTGGTGCTGCTGGATGAGGGATAGTTCCAGCAGGCTCGGGCAAAGGCTATTTCCCATGGAGAATTTTGTTGCCTTGTGTCAAGTCACCCCCTCATTCCCACTCCCTCTCTTTTCAGATCCTTTCCCAACATCACTCTTTCCATAAAATATCTCACCTGTACTCTCTGAGTCACTGTATCAGGATTTTGAGAACTTCTGGTTTTGTTCTCATTTGAGAGAGAGAAATGAGAAATGGAAAAAAGAAGACATTCCTTATTTTTGTAAGAAGAAATTCACTCTTCTGCAGGAGTTAAGATTGTATCATTATTAGCTAAGATCCCAAGGAATTCACTTTACCCATTTCCAGAAAAAGGGGAGTTTCCCCACAGCCTTCCTTCATTATGTTTCCCTTTGCAGTTTCCTTCTGGGAGATTTAGAAAGGAGCCAGGGAGAAACTGGCAGGTCTCCTCAGGAAGAGCATGTGATATCACGGTGGGAGCTGTTAAAGGTTGTTGGTTCAAGGAATCAATTATTTTTTGCTTGGCGTGTTTAAAGCCAAAGTTGCATTTTTAGCGGGGGGATGAACCTATATTGCAAGACGCTTCCTCTGTCTGTTCAGGAAAAAAACACCAGTCCTTTGCTATGGGATTTAATCAAGGTAGCTTTTAACATGAAGTCAGGTTACCCCAAAACATTAATGGATTTCTTAATTTAGAGACATTCCCAAGATATCAAACTATCTGTTCCTGAAATGAAGGAGTCTTCACTTTCTGACAACCCAGGACACAAGCCCAATTCTGGCCCTGGTCTCAGTCCAAATTTCGGTGATGTTTGGCTCCTTCGATGCTCCTTCACGCTTGTCTGACTGTCTGTCTCAGGATGGCCACAGCAGCTCCCACCTTTCCTTACAGCAACCTTCCCTGTTTCACGCTCTCCAGGTGCTGCAAGCAGCACCTCCTGCCTGCTATTAGTGACCCTTGCATTGCTTCTTACCCCTTCCTTTGTAGGTTCTCTTCTGTGCCTAAAACCTGCTATCTCCTCCTCTGCCACCCAGTCTTTAGTCTTCCATGTGCTCTCATCAGGGCCATGAAGGGCTTGTGCCCGGGTGCTGGCAGCCAGCAGGTGTGCAGCTGGGGGCACCCGCTCCTGGATCGTGGGAGCGCAGGGTGCAGGTACCAGGCACTGGTCCTCTCTCCTCATGGCTCCAGCACTTACCTCTCTGCTGGCAATATAAGAGGAAGCAATCATTTAACACACACATCCCCTCCCCCCCCCCCCAACAACAACAACAAAAAAACCAAACAACAAACCCCCACAAAACCCCTGACCCCCTCCCTCCAAAACAAAACAAAGAAAAAGAAGCCCCAAACCAACAGAACTGTTTGGTACTCAATTCTCTGAACACATAATTTAATCTCTGTTCTCTTTATGGGAATTCCAACAGTCCTTACCACATTCCCCTCTTTGTACCAAGGTGGCTAAAGCTTTTAATGTGTCTTTTCTGTGTTTTTTGGGGGGAGGCAGAGACCAGGGGAATAGAAGTAGAGTAGACACACACAGACCCTTGACATTGATGCTCTTGGACCATCTTCTGCCCCTTTGACGTTGTCTTATGTTGGGAAAAGCCCACTGAAAGAGGTCGAGAGAGAGAGGTACTGTGGGTTAGCCTAACTTTTGGCAGGCAGCTTGAGTGCCCAAGTGAGAAGCCAATTTGCCAATTTTTTCAGTAGTTCATGGAGGGTACAGCCTCTCCAGAGGGCAATTCAGCCCACCTAAGAGACAAACACCAGCTCTGTGTCTCTTCATTGGTGCCAGAGGAAACCAGAGGTGACCAGTCTCATAAAAGAGGCATCTCTGCAAAATAAGCTCAGAAGAGAACAGGTCTATAGGATGGGAGCAGAGGAGAGAGGACCTGTTTTTGGATGCTTGGATATGTGTTGTCAGGAGCACTCAGAAGTGTGTTTTTCACACAGAGCATTTGTTCTGTGTCCTGGGCCAGCTGATATAAACACTTGCATCTGTGTGGAAACACACACATTTGACCCGCAGTACTCTGTGGTCCTGAAAGCCCTTCCCTCCCCTGCCTCCCTCCCCGCAGCCGCTGCTGCTGGGATGGCTTGCCCACCTAATTTCTGAGATATTTCTGGCCTAATTTTTCCCCTTCACTCTCCCTGACAGTGCTCTGGGATGAGTGCTCCTCTTGTGTGCATATACCACACACGCATATGCAACAACATATAGATATTCCTTCCTCCATTGTACCACAGCACAATGGCCAGAGGGGACTTAGTTGTGCTGCTTCTGGCCTCCATTCTGCCAGGTTTTCTTGGCAGAAAGTTTGCAGGAAGCCTCTCACAGAAGATGTAGCCTAAGGAGTAAGATGTATCTTCACTTATTTCCTGGCATGAGGGGAAATGCAGCACAGGTGCCTGGGAAAATGCAAGGGTATAGGCACTGAGCACAGCAGGAAATGTTTAAGAATCACCAAGTTTAATGAATTCTTGCAAAGCTGATGATACCTTAGAAGACAAATGTTAACGGTGGTGTTGTGAGTGTGCAGTGTCTCAGGTGAGATTCCCTGGGATGTCAGCGCCTGTCTGACTGGCAATGGGAAGCGAAGTGCCTTCAGCTTTCAACAGCTGCAGTCCCAATCGCTGGCTGTACGACCATCAAAGCTGAAACAAGCTCTGCGTAATTTCTCTGTCTGCTCTGTGTATCTGCTGCAGCTTATGCTGACTAGGAAATGGGAAACACATGGGAGCAGCCCGCCCCCTTGGCTTCATCACAGCTATATCAGTTTTCCTGCAAGACTTGGAGTTTAAATTGGCACAAGCAATTTTAGCAAACTTCGATACAATCCATGGAAGAGTTTTTGTGTCACTGCCAGTCTGTGAAGAGAGAGAGAGAATGACTGCAAAGGTAATGATCTGTCTGAAATGGCTGATTAGTTTTTGAAAATTATCTGAAAGGTTGGTTAATAGGCAAGTTTTTGCTGTAATCTGTGGTCATTGATGATAATATTAAATTCTACCGTAAAACATGATAAGCAGCTGTATTCCTGGTGTTTTACTCGGGAAGAGACCTAACCCCAAACTTCTGCATGAGGAATAACTCTGTAATGAAGCCTCTGAGATGTGGAAAACTGGAGAGTCTCTAAGGGCTGATTTTTACACTGACAGCCCGAGGAGTCTGGGACAGTGTGTGGAGGAGCTGGCTGCTATTTGCTGTGAGTGTTATATTTATCTCTCTGTGGTCTAGGGCTTCCCATGTGTTGGGAAGGTCGTCTGTTTGCAGCCCTGCCTGTGGGGATCCCCAGAGGCTTGCAGCCTCTTGGCTGATGGTCCTTGCTCACCTGAGCCCCTTCATCCCCCCTGATGGCTCTCAGGGTCTCCTTTGGGGTCACTGCTCAGGCTAGTGTGTCATCTTCTTCGCTTCTGCTCTTAGATCTGTACGTGTTTCACGGATATAGGAAAATATTGTGTTTCGATTTGGTATTAGATGTTATTCAGAAGGCTTTGTGTCATTGCTGTCTTTAAAATTCTTATCCTTTCTCTCTGCTGTTATAGGGACTAGATAATCTAGAAACTTACCCTTGGCTACATCTCCAGCAGTTGCCTGGGGATCTGCACTCCTTTTCCCCCTGTTCTCTCTGTTTAGTGCAGTTTCTTAAGGACCTTTATCAGAGAAGCATAGTTGCAGGAGAAAGATTTAATGTTTGAGTCATTGTTTTTTCCTGGGATGAACTCTGACTTTAACCTTTCTAGAAATATCAGCACTCTGTCTCCTGGACCGGCAGCTCTCCCATTTGAAATACTTAACTGTGTGTTTGTCTCGTCTGGATATGTTGTAATAAATTGAGCTGGCCGAAGCTCCTTCCTTACAATATAATAACTTCTTTGATTAGGTGTCTTTAAATTATATTCAGTATCTGATAATTTTTGAAAGTTAAGTAAGCATTGCATCTCCTAGCTATTGGATTAGGAGATTTAAGTAGTAGTTTGTGCACAAAAGCATCATGATAACACATAAATATCAAAGCAAGAAAAAAAAAATCAAAGCAAAATAAAAGGGTTCTTACAGCTGATGACAAAAAGTATGTTTAGACTTTTTTAATTTTCAGGGGATTTTCCTGAGACTGACACGAATTAATGAAAAACTGTTTATTTTGCCAGGGCACCGTTCTCTGATAACAAGCTGTTTGTTTCTAGTCACTTTTAACTGTGATGCCTCTCATGCTGGTTTCCTGCACACAAAAATTGCCATAATTTGTTTTGCGCGTGCTTCCAGGGCTCCACCAGCCGCTAGTGCTGGTGCTTATGTTCAGTTTCAGTATTTCCTTTTGCTTTCCACTGACTCTATGAAGCCCTTCAGGGTTTGAACCTGAGCTCTTTCTCTCTCTGTGCGATCTGGTCACACCTTTCACCCTCCAAAGGGCAAGCAGATAGCAGCCTGCTTGTCTCACCAGTTCATAAATTTATGCAGACTGGGCAGCTGCTACTTCATCCATGAAAGTCCCTGCCGAAAGATGCCAGAGATGCTGCTGCCCTTTCACTCTTTAAATCAAAACTGAAAGCTTCTTTCCCACAGTGCTCTCATCTGTCAGCTGGCTGCTGCATGCCGAGCTGTTCTATTGTGGATCATTTGGAAAGCATCTCTTAGCCATGATCCTCAGAGGGGCTGAGAGCCCTCCTTGTCCATGAACTCTGGTGGGGGGTGAAATGCTTTTGCAGGGTAAAGCCCTGTGCACGTCGCAGGCTGAGGTGCTCTGCGCTGGAAGCAGTGGCAGGTTTCCCACTGACCTGAAGAGGAGCAGGACTAAACTGTTCTGTTGTGTTCTGCTTAAAAACCAAAGGTCACTTATGATCAGGATGTTTTAAGAAACATATCTATTAAAGGAAAAAAGTGTTCCGTTCCTGGGCATAGGTGATATGATAAAGCAGTACAGCATCTTGATTAAAATAGCTTTTCTATTTTTAAGGACAATTCCTTTAAAAGAATGTTTGACTACTTTTGTGTGGGTGATAAAATCCTGAAAAACTTCCAGGATAGCAGTTGGATTTTGGTTTTCTTGATTATAGGACAGTAACTATCATGCTTATAGGCTTTCAAAGCATCACTACTCTGAAATAAACCTACTGGACTAAGTACATTCATTTGGACGGGGTATATTTTTGAGCACTTAAGTTTTACTCATTAAATACAAAACCTGATGCAAACTGACCGTTAGCTCTCAATTGAATCTAAACTATTAGAAATTCAACAGTTATGTTTCCAGGGACAATATGAATTCCTGAGTGTTCCAAATTTAAGTGTGAGAATAACAGACACACTCACATGTGTGTGCCCCCAGCTCCCCCCCCCCCAAAATACACAGGAGTGCCGATGGGAGCCTGGCTAATGCCATGGGAGATGCAGGATGGATTTTGATAAGAGGAGAGGTATAGGGCTGATCACAATCCAGCAAGTTTGTTTATTCATTCTGCAACAAGATCAAAACAGTCTTAGCAACACTGTCAGCACACCGCTGCTGCTGTTGACAGCATGAATAAACCCCACCTGGAGGGCATGAGGGAGGCTGCCATGCCCCACTGCCGTGGGAGGCAGGATCACCTCCCTTCTCTATGCAGGATGTGCAGAGGAGATCTCATCACGGGCCAGGCTTCTCTTACACTAGGCATTATATGAAGAGAGAGGAAAAAGATGAACTAGACAGTCTAGCTGCTGTTAGGATGTTGTCTACTTGTATGTATTTAGCATAAAAATATTTTTAAGAGAGTACCCATTGGCTTTTAGGAGTTACCAGTCAGACCTTGAATGCTGGCCCTGGAAAGTGTGCTGGAGAAGCTGGGGTTCTTGATATTGGCTATGGTGGTTAACATCAAGTTTTTCTGCCAGAAAAACTCTGTTTTAAAAATGCACAGAGTGGCTTGTGTGCTTGGTTTGCTCCCCATGACAGGGAGAGTTGGTGCCTGAAAATTTGTCTTTTAATTAAATGCAGGTGCAATTTGAATTTTATCTTTTCAAACTATTCCCATGGTGGTGGGGAAAGATATTTTTTCACTTTCATAAGTTAAAATCACCAAAAAATATGAAAGCTAACTGCTGAGTTTTGAAACATGGCCCAAATGCTGTGGATGGACGCAGAGAAAACGGACAAAAAGACGAGCAGGCGGAGAGAACTGCACTGTGGCTGCAAATACCATGTTTGTTCTGCTTCCGTCCCCTTGGGGTGGGGAAAGGCAGGCTGGGAGCGGCTTGGCTGGAAGGGGAGAAGGGAGATGGCTGAGAGGGGGTGTGCGGTGCGGAGGTGTGAAGGAACACATGGGCAGTGCAGCTGGAACTGGTGTGAAGTGGGACTGGAGCACAGGACCAAGCTGCTCCAGGCAGAGGATGTCCAGCCTCGTTACAGAAATGTTACTGAGGCTCATGGATCCTTTCTACTACAGTTTCTGATATTTGTGAGTGGTTTTCCTCCTGTGTCAATGTACTGGGAGGGAAAGGTAAAACTACACTTGATTGCTTCCTACTGGACCCTAGGAGATGTCCCCTCCATCATTGTGGGAGAAGGGGGGTGATGCTCTGATCAGCCACTCGAACTTTTCTTCCTTCTCTGATGTGCCCAACCTTGGTGCTGCTGGGAGCCTGGCTAGAGCAGGAAACAGCCCAGGACAGTTCCTAAAGAGGGAAGCGTCAGGGCAGACTGGTGACGGGCGGGGGGGGAGTGCTCTGGTGAGCAGACAGGGGACAGTGTGGTTTTCACCACCCTGTAGGCTGTGAAATGAAGCTCTGTGAGGTGAGTGAGCCTGGCCAAAGTTGCAACATCTCCGTACCAGAGGATATTAATCTAAACTCTGCTTTGCCTTCGTGTAAACTATTCCCCTCTGGAGCAGCCTGCACTGCTGCAGCTACACATTTGCTTTCACAGACCCCAGACTGTCAAGCAACCTCACACAAGCATGCGTTGACCTCATGTGATTGAGCTACATGTGTTTACTTTGTTATAGGTCAACCACTTCAGCCTACCCTCAAGATGAACTTAATGTTTGCGGAGGAAGGGCAGCAGCTATGTAATACTGGAACAGGCAGAAAACAGAATCATAGCTTTGAACAATAGGAAAAATGCTGGCCATCTTAACTAGGTATATCATTGCATATGTGTATATACACCTATAGAAAAAGTTATCTTGCTCTCCTGCAGTGTTTGACCAGAATATGGAAATCTGGTAGGTGAGGTAGGAATTTCTCAGTGCCAATTTCTCATAAAATTGGAAACAAGATCTCTACAAAGAAGTATGACTCTGGTAAATACTACAGAAAGGGAGCGAAACACAGCCATAAATAAATGTTGAATACGGCTTAGCTTCGCACATGCTTAACTGCTTTACCTGCAGTGGCTGACTGTGATCTTGAGTCAGGGGCAGAAGAGTGAGTTATGTGGTGGCAAACCTTGCTTGACAGTAAGCCTGACTGAAAATACAAATAAAACTTAAAACGGATCTAAATTACAATTACCCTGAATTTAAGACTTTTTTTTCATGCCACAAGAACAGTAGTGAGAGCTTTGGTATGACTTACTAAGTTGTACAGAAAAAACTTAATATAAATTCTTGTCTCAATAACATAAATCCATTTGTTCTAAAATGTTGCCATTTTAACTTGGGGAGAAAGGCTTAGTTAAACAGACAATTTCTGCTCCTTTTCATCTCCTGAGATTTTAAATGGAAGAGCCAAAATGACCCACTACATTGACTAGCTTTCTCATAATTAAAATCACAAAACTTGCTACTGCAAACAGATGTTCAAGCTCTTTCTATAAAAACCAACACAAAGATAAACACTGCTCTCTCTGGTAGCTTTTATTATTTGCATCCCAGCTTTACAAGTAAAGTGAGGATTTGAGAACCAAACATTAAAGTCTAAAGAGAGCTCATTCAAGCAGCCCTAAGAAACCAGTATAAATGAAAAGTTCCCCTCCTGCTAGGCCTTGGGCTGTCTTGGGGTGAAAAAAAATCCAGTGTAAGAGGTTAGGAACAGACTTCTTGGTATTTTCTGTGCAAACTGCTTCACGGACTTTCTACCCTTTGCTAGTCCCTAACCCTTTAAAATAACTTCCTAGGTGATCTGACATGGTATCCTCACATCTCTGTACACTCCTAGTTCCTTTTATCGAGTGGCCGGAGCGGTGTGGTGACCCTCCAGAGCTGCGGTGAGGGGTACCGGGCGCTCCCCGTGCAGCTCCTGCTGGGTTTTGCAGAGGGCAGCTCTTCCCTGCATCCATGTGGGAAAGTGGCCCCGATGTGCTGGTGGGAGCTCCTGCTCTGAAGCACTGCAGGGATAAGGCCGGCATTGTGCCTTTGCTTGCTGGATGGTGGAGTGCAGCCTATGTGTAACTTTTAGTCCGCACAGGCACGCACAGATAATAGATCGTTTCAGCTGCCTCTGGGGAGCTTCTGTTATAATCTTCCAGAAGATTCTTTCTGTGGTTTAAACTTTGGCATATGAGGAACGCCAATACTTTATATATACAAAATGTCAGTTATGTGCCCTCAGGCAGCAGGCTAAAAATGATATTACCCTGTTGATGGATCTGGGTTTAGATAGTTTCAGCTACAGTAAGTTTCTTGATTTAAACTCTGAAGGTGGCTGTGCCAGTCAACTAAAGTAAAAATTGCAGGGTGTCACTGGTTTTCCACTGATTTCAAAGTGCTTTGAGTAAATCACCAGGGAGAAAAATAATTTTCTTACTGGGACTATCAGCCAACGCAACAGTAATGCGCAGCCACGACGCCTGACATAATGCAGTGGGATGAATGAGCTGCTACCCAAACTCTGCTGACCTAAAGCCCGATGGTGTTCCCGCTGGCTTCAGTGGCATTCGATTGTGCAGTGTTACTGAGTCTGCCTCGGACAGTGATCTGTAACACGAAAGCGCTTGATGTCTGCGGTCATCACTGCAGGAGAATTGCTGCTGCCCTGGGGGAAATTGTGTGTGACAATGAACCCAAGGCAAGGCTGGTGGTGCACACCCCCGGTGCTACTGCCAGAGTAGCATGCCCTGAGACAGGCAGAGTCAACAGAGGACAAAAGTCTCAATAGCAGAAGCCAATCAACAGCCATATGCATCTTATCCTCAAGATGAAATCACTGCACTGCAGAGAATTACTGACAATAAGCAGCAAAAGAAATCCTAAATGTAAAGTGCCCAATTCTTATTTACAGCAAAGCCACTTTATAACCCTCTGGAGTGTGTAAGTGGTCCTCAAAGGGGAGGATACTGCAATAATTTACAGCCAGTGTATACTGTGTTAGTTTACAAATGAGAATTCGAGCCCAGGCATGTAGTAGTCTGCTGACTTTGAAATTTCTCATGCATTTAGAACTTGTTAAAAAATTCTGACAACGCTTTAGTAGAAGCTTTAAATTACTAATTGGAATTTAGTCTGGAGATTTAAATTGCTTCAGTCAAAAGAAGTTTCCTGGGACGGACAGCTGATGTGCATAGCTCGAAAAGACAATGGAGTGCCAGCCTCTGTGAAAAAGCCTGTCTTCAGTTTTAGTCAAACTATTAGCATCCAGGGTTGTGCGATGGGTGAAATCTAAAGTGAGTGAAGAAATCCAGGCCAGATTTTTATCTTACTCATACCAATGAAAATCCAGGCAAATTCTCCTCCAATCAGTGGAGTTTTTCCAGGCTTACATAAGCTTAGCCAATATCAGAGTCTGATCTTTTTATTTTGGGCTACTGGAATTCCCTAAGTAAATAATGTGGACAATTGTGCACATTCCCATCGTGGAATGAAAATGTTTTCTAGTAATAACCACATCAGTCAGATCAGGAAGAAAAAGGAGAAGAGACAGATAGTAGATAATGAACAAGGCTAATGAAAGAACTGAGCTGGGAGACAAGACAAGTCCATGAAATCTACAATGACATAAATAAATTCCTTAGGACTGCAGCCAAGTATAACCTGGGAAGCAAAGATATAGATAAGACCTGTGTGAGCTGAGTAAGTCCTTCTCTCATGGTGTCCCCAGTCTGGGCAACCTGTGTTGGCAAGTACGGCACTACTGAAGATTTTATTCCCTCATCTGCTCTAGTTGCTGACTGTTGTGTCATTTCTTAGGACTGGATGTCTACAAAGATCCGCCAGGGCCTGCGTCCACTCCTTCCTTATATCTGGACATAAAGATATGTAAGATCTTCTGCTGGCATAAACAGCGCAGTTGCGCCAGTGACTGGATAGTCAGTGGCGACTGCAGTTCTGCCCCTAAACTCTTAACTATGGGCATGCAGCAAATGTAATTCTTCGATAATTCTTGAAAAAGTCCTGAAAGTCTTGTTGTATTCTACAGACCAATATGAAGTTGTCTGTATGCTTCTCTTTTCAATAAAAATAACATTTCTGAAGTTAGTCACTCATCTGTGAATCAAGAAAATGATATAAATATAAAGAACTGTATGTTCTAATATATGCTGAGTAAATAGCCTAAATTTGTATCTTCAAATAGTAAGTTACATTTTGGTTATATATGTGGTAGTGTAGGAAGTATTTGCATAGCATTTTATTTAATTTATGCAGAAGGCCGTAAGTAAAACGGTGTTTCTAAGAAGGTACTAAGAATGGCTTCATGAAAGAGTCCCTCCTGCATGCGTGAGCAGGTGCCTTTCTCTGGCTTATGGGACAGCTGGGTGTTTCCCCTTCTCCTTCAAAAGATAAAGAGGATAAAATTAAAGCTGGCCAGAGTAAATGGCTTCACACTGTGGGATCACTACTACAGCCCTCCTGTGAAGTCCTACACCAGGAACTCCTCCAGAGCGCAGTGCTTTGCCTCTGCCTGCATCTGCTTTGGGGAGGTTGTAAGTGAGCATTGATTGATGTGGTAGTAATTTTGTTGGTGCTTCTCCAGCACCAGTACACAGAAAATGACTCTTTTCTGAATCACTTCCCTCGGTACGCAAAACTCAACTGAATGGAGTAAGAGTTGGAGAAGAGGGAGGCTAGCAGGATGTACGACCTTTTAAGAGTGATTTCACTTTTCTGAAATAGTCTGCATACAGTAATGAAATTCTAGGCCTACTCAAAAATCCCCCTAAAAATCATAGTGGCCTGTTGAAATGTGTGTGTGGAGAGCGGTTCATTTAAAATGAATAAAGCTTGTTGAATCTTCACAACTTGTAACTTTTCAACAAGCTGGAGAAAGAGGTCTCAGTCCCCAGTGGATTTGCTGCATGACTAATTCAGGATACTGCCTGTTTGCCTTGAGAATGATAAATTTGCTCTCTGATTTGACAAGTGATAGAAAATTCTGGTGCAGCTGGCTACGTGGGACTGATACAGAAACCCAGTGTTACAAGGCAGGCGGCTGACCATAACAGTTGTGCGCACCTTTTAATGGAGCCATAGATGGTTGAGGACTGACCAACCAATTTTAGCATCTGTTTTCCACTTGGTGCTTATTTTTGCCAAACTATTTTTCCTATGAAGCAGCCCTAATGAAATGAATGTCATTCAGCCTTTAAAGCTCTTCCACAATTGCTATTGTTTCTGACAGTCAGGCAGAGATATGAAAACACGGAGTAGCAGAACCTTTTTTCGTGGCCTGAAGACAAACAGCCTTCCCACAGCAAGCATGGCCAGGAATTTTTAAAGGAGCCCCTGGGAAAGGATATGAATCACAGATTGGATGGCTTTTGGGGTGGGACAGGACATATGTTGTCATATCTATGCAGGAGAGGAGTTGTAGCTAGGAGGGGAATAATAATTTCGTCAATATAATCTAAGAGCTGTATAGGCAGGGGCAAAACTGGAGTGGCTGAGTACCTCTTCAGCCAGCACAGGGCGCTGATAAGAAAGATAGAGACTTTCTACCAGGGCCTGTAGTGACATGACAAGGGCTGACAATTTTAAACTGAAAGAGGGCAGATTTAGATTGGACATAAGGAAGAATTTTTTTTTTACAATGAGGCTGGTGAGACACTGGAACAGGTTGCCCAGAGAGGCTGTAAATGCCCCATCACTGGAAGGATTCAAGGTCAGACCAGATAGGGCTTTGAACAACCTGATCTAATGACAGATGTCCCTGCACACGGCAGGGGGGTTGGACTAGGTGATCTTCAAAGATCCCTTCCAAGCCAAAACATTCTATGATTCTATACAGCTCCACTAAGGTATCACTGAAAACTCCCTCAGCTCCTTTCTCATCTTCCTTCCTGGGTATTAACTATTTTCTGGGACATATTTTTCAGATGGATTAGGAAGTAAACAAAAGAATGAAATGTGAGGTTGGATATGAAGATGTTTTGTACACTTTCACATACATAATCATAGAATAGTTTGGATGTTTGTCCCCCATATGCCTCCTGATGATTGTACAGCTAGTTTTCCAGATCCCGTCCATGGAAGAGAAACAGTGAAATGCTGAGGGTGAGAACTTATCTTTTAAACCCTTCTGAGGATCTTGGGAGCAGGGAATGGGAGCAATTTTTTGTTCCCGGTTGCCCTGTGCTAGGGAGGTAGAGGGCCCAGGTGGGCAGTACCAGATTGCAAGGACCCAGACTTGTTCTGATCCATTCTTGCTGCTGTACCTCTGTGCTCTGCTCAGCTTCAGAGGTCTTTTTGGCTCTTTATGGCTTTTTAGAAACTCTACCAGATGTTGGTAATACCAAAGGTATGGTCTGATTGCCTGTTCCAGAGAGGAGGGTTCAGAAATAGACTCACATGTTCTTTTCTACCACTATGATTATTTTTATTGTAATCATAGGTACTATTTTAAGGAAACTTCTGGCTCAGCAGCATATAACTGAACTGCCTGGATTGTACACTTCTTGTCCGAATCCAAGGCATGCTTCACACGGCCTGGAGCTTCCAGCGGAGACGCTGTGGGGAGGCCAGCTGAGGGCCAAAGGGTGGGGAGAAGGCCTGATCTTTCGGGACTGCAAATTGTCTTTGTTGATGAAGCTAATTGGCTTGATGCTGCCCTGTGCCTATGAATTCCTGCAAAAACCTTACCTGGGGACCAAGGTTAATCTCTTAAATTTCTATAGCCTAAATCTCAGACTGAAATCTTTGTGTCCCGTTTTGTGAAGGGTTCCAGAGAAATTAAGTTGCCAGCTATATATATATAGATAGATAGATAGATCTCTCTATACATACACATACATCTGGGAGAGCAAGCTGCTAGACGTTTCCCTCCAAGATTGCCTGTTGAAGTCTGTAATTTCTTTGGGGAGGTAGAAGGAAACAGATTAGCCTTCATACAACACAAATGTAGGGAGGAAGCCTTCTCTGGCCTTGAGATTGTGATCTAGACATAAACAGCAATTTTGTTCCAGCACTAAAATGTAGACCCAGCTGAAATTTGATTTTACTGCTGCAGGCAAAAATTTGCTCATATGATTTGTAACTACCTAAATGACTACCTCTTTTAACTTCCTGTTTAAGGATTTATGAAGATTTATTCCCTGCCATCTCAGTTTGACAATCTAACCAAAATGACCATTTAATTTCAATGTTCCTGCTAATTTGTCTATTTGATGTGGTTTTAACCTCAGTTTGACTGGTTTTTAGGGCTCATTTAGATTAATAATAGTAATAACTATTTAGTCTTAGTGGCACTGTAACTCAGAGCTCACTGAAAATTACCTCTACTTCAAGCCTAATGAATAGGATAATAAGCCTGATTAAAATAATTAAGGCTAGTGGAAATAACACTGGTAGGAAACATGGTTAAAAAGACTGCTAGGCAGAACCAAAAGTTGATAAAAAAATGTAACTCAGTTCCAACCCCTTTCTGCATGTGAAATAGAAGGAAAAACCCTAAACCCTCTAAATTCTCTATATAAAGCCATATATGAAATTGGGAATTGCATCCCTTTTGTGATATTGAGAAGCATATTGCGTAGATCTCTTTTGGAAGGACACATCTCTTCCTTGGTAGGTAAGGCTGCATGTACATGAGGAGCCATCGTATATGTTGTGGTTTAACTTCAGTCGGCAACTAAGCACCGCACAGCCAATCGCTCACTCCCCCCCGGTGGGATGGGGGAGAGACTTGGAAGGGTAAAAGTGAGAAAACTCGTGGGTGGAGATCAAGACAGTTTAATAAGTAAAGCAAAAGCCGCGCAAAAGCCAAGCAAAGGAAAACAAGGAATTCATTCACTACTTCCCGTCGGCAGGCAGGTGTTCAGCCATCCCCAGGAAGCAGGGCTCCATCACGCATAACGGTTACTTGGGAAGACAAACACCATCACTCTGAACGTCCCCCCCTTCCTTTTTCTTCCCCCAGCTTTATATACTGAGAATGATGTCATAGAGTATGGAATACCCCTTTGGTCAGTTGGGGTCAGCTGTCCCAGCTGTGTCCCCTCCCAGCTTCTTGTGCACCCCCAGCCTTCTCGCTGGTGGGGTGGGGAGAGGAGCAGAAAAGGCCTTGACTCCGTGTAAGCACTGCTCAGCAGTAACGAAAACATCCCTGTGTTATCAACACTGTTTCCAGCACAAATCCAAAACATAGCCCCATACTAGCTACTGTGAAGAAAATTAACCCTATCCCAGCCAAAACCAGCATGTCTCCACCAGTTATTCCATACCATTTACGTCATGCTCAGGTCCCATACTATCCAATACTTTCTCATTAACCAACACGCCCCTTCCCATTCTTTGATATCATACACAGATATCATTCCCTAGTCTACGGACCACCCCTGTGACATGCCTGTAAAATGTCCACAAAATGTCCACTGAGTTCATTTAGTGTTCATAACCATCTGTTATAGTGGTCACTCAGGTCAGGAGAGGTGGTGTGTTGCGTGGAGTTATTGGGCACCAAAGCCAGCTCAGGTCGGGTCACTGCTGCACTTGCACTGCTTCTTGTAAGGCTTCTCCTCCATTGGTTCAGGTGGTTCCTGCTATAGTAATTCCTATAACATGCAACTCAAATCATGGGTTACAACAATTTAAAGGTATTTCCATTACAATCTCCACCCCTGGTCCCTTTGGACCAGACCATAGGTTTTAACATTGCAATAAACTCCTCCCCTTGCCTCTGCTCCGGCTTGGACTTACCCACAGACTGCAGTCCCTTAGGGGTGTACCTGCTCCAAGTGGAGCCTTACCTATGAGCCACAGCTCTCCAGGGGTATACCTGCTGCGGCATAGACTTAGCCACAGCCACAGTCGCTTTGAGGTGCAGCTGTTCCAGCGTGGCCTTCTCCATGGGCCACAATGGCTTCAGAGATATATCTGCTCCAGCGTGGCCTTACCCACAGCCACAGTCCCTTCAGAAGTAAACCCGCTCCAACATGGCCTTACCCATGGCTGCAATCCCTCCGGGGGTGTACCTGCTCTGTTGTGGGCTTATCCATGGCGACATGCTTTCAGGTGCTCCTGCATGACCTCATGCACAGCTGCTGATGCTTCAAGGTGTACCTGCTGCAGCACGTGGACTTATCCACAGCCACAGATGCTTCAAGGTGTACCTTCTCCTTATTGTGGACTTATCCTTTGGCCACAATCCCTTCAGAGGTATATCTGCTGCAGCACAGACATAAACACGGCCACAGACGTTTTGAGATGTACCTGCTCTGGTGTGGGCTTATTCACAGCCACAAACGTGTCAGAGTGTCCTGCTCCTGCGTGGACTCATCCACAGGTCACAGTCCCTTCGACTCGAGTTCACACTGGAGTTCCAGCCCGTCCAGCACAGCAGCAGCAGCGATGCCCTGGCCATCTGCCAGCCCAGGCGCATCCCCACTGCTGTTGTCAGAACGTCCCCAGGCACAGCACAGTGAGGTGATCAGCAGCACAGCAGTGCAGCGAGCAGCGAGAGCAAAGAGCAGCTACCAACGAGCACTAGGTTCTAATATGCAGTAAGACAAGCAAGCCCCATGGCAAGCACAGAAGCCTGCTGATTAATAGCTAAACAGCAATAACAGCTATAAATTCGATCATTCCAATCAAATCTGTTGTTATCTCGAACCCTTCGAGCCCCACATTGGGCGCCAAAAAGAATTGTTGTGGTTTAACCCCAGCCGGCCACTAAGCCCCACACAGCTGCCTGCTCACTTTCCCCCCCCGGTGGGATGGGGGAGAGACTCGGAAGGGTAAAAGCGAGAAAACTCGTGGGTTGAGATAAAGACAGTTCAATAGGTAAAGAAAAAGCCGCACACACAAGCAAAGGAAAACAAGGAATTCATTCACTACTTCCCGTCGGCAGGCAGGTGTTCAGCCATCCCCAGGAAAGCAGGGCTCCATCACGCGTAATGGTTACTTGGGAAGACAAACGCCATCACTCCAAACGTCCCCCATTTCCTTTTTCTTCCCCCAGCTTTATATGCTGAGCATGACGTTGTACGGTATAGAATACCCCTTTGGTCAGTTGGGGTCAGCTGTCCCAGCTGTGTCCCCTCCCAGCTTCTTGTGCACCCCCAGCCTTCTCGCTGGTGGGGTGGGGAGAGGAGCAGAAAAGGCCTTGACTCTGTGTCAGCACTGCTCAGCAGTAACTAAAACATCTCTGTGTTATCAACACTGTTTCCAGAACAAATCCAAAACGTAGCCTCATACCAACAACTATGAAGAAAATTAACTCTATCACAGCCAAAACCAGCACAGTATATAATCCAGGATGAAAATTAAGTGTAATTCCTTGCTAGCTGCTACATGAGCACTGGTGCTTGTTGGAAGGTTGGCTTAACCCACTTCAAGGCAGGCTGAACCAGTGGGATGATGCACCTCCTCTGTCTGCTCCCAGAGGCCACTGCATCCTTCAGCTACCCCAGCTACTGACAGTCCAGCTGTGTCTTGTCCATCTCCTTGCCTTCTCCACAGCCTGGGAGAAGCCTTTGCCTCCTGCAGCTCTAGGACAGCTTATTGTAAGGCGAAGTCTGTTCCACCTTGTGGTACCCAATGAATCTTATAATGTGTCTGAACTCTTAGGTTCTGTTATGGTTTCTTTATTCTTCTCTTGATGAGAAACGATTTCTATAAAATATCTTATTTTAGCAAGGTTTGTTTTCTTTTGAAAACCTTCAAGCATTGTTACTGGGTTATAACCGTTCTTCACTTTTAAGACAGTATTGTCCAAGCACTAGACAGCTGTGGTGGCAGCAAGTGATATTTGGTGCTGATTGTTACCCAGCGTTAAGTCCAGCTCCTGCATCGAATTTATTATTCAATGCAGTATGATACAAAGACGTAGGAAAAAACAGAGAAAATACTGATCCGAGGGAGGTGTTATGAGGACATGTTCTTTGCCATTATTATTTAATTCAGTGAATTTCTCCTATTGGGGAAGACTGAAACTATCTTAGCATAGTTCTCAGGACTTTCACCACTTGTGTGATGGAAGTATGGTGCAAAAACTTACTGTGAAAAACACAATAACATGTCAGCTGCTGCAGGGAAGTAGCAAAGAAGAGCAGTAGGGTGAGGAGGATGGATATTTTTCCCTCTCCATCATGGTTGTAAAGTTGACTTTAGCTCTGTGTCCTGCCTTAAGCCAAGGTTGAGAAAGCCTAGAATGTTTTTTCTCTAGGCTTTCTGCAGAACGGGAGATTTCATGCTGGGAGTATAGCTGGGTAGGACCAGTGCATCTGGGATGGGTGTCTGGTCTTTAAAGGAAGAAGAGCTGGGTCCTCTGAATGATGCATTGGCTATTTCGGTCTGAAATTTCACCAGTTGCTCATGACCCTTCTCACAAGCCAGGAAGGGCATGGGTTATATTCACAAGTCTTGGTTTAAGACTCATGGATACGCAGTAGATCTGACATAAGCTGCTCTGCCATGCCTCAGATTTCATAATCACAGGACAGTTGGATTCCTGACCGGCTGCACTAGGCAGGAATTTTGGGTTCCAGTTTACGCCGGACGTGTCACAGACGTGCTGGCACTTTCAGCCGCTGATTTTATGACTGTCTCACATAAGGATTTCTGGTTCAGTTATTGTGTTTTGTAAGTGATCTATACAGCACAGGATTAACTTTAATACCCACTAGAGTAATTATCAAAGCATGTGGTATCCTGATGACACACTTACAGCTTCACATGAACTGGTAGATGCTCTGCTGACTATAGGCCAGAAAGTTAAAATCCTCGGTCAGTCAGCTGGAACGAAACTCCCTGCGTCTCCTCTCTTTGGGCATTTGCATAATTTTCAAGTTTGGAGAATGAATTGTTAGGGGAAGCTTGGAAGCATCAAAATTTGAGGTTTCAGTGATGCAAAGACATAATGCAAGCCCTCCCTCTTTCCACCAGCCTAGCCAGGAGGGTTCGAGTCCCTCGAGCAGGCAGCATGCTTCAGTGTTGCTTTCACAGAATTCAAACACAAAACCCCAGACTTCAGTCACAGCAGGGTCTGGCCCAGGCGTTTGGAGGGGACCAGGAGGCTCATGGTCACTGAATCAAATGAATCAGGGGCCTTGTTTTTCAGCTCCTTGGAGCTGCGGGCACTGCCACGTGCGGGAAAAGAGCAGCCCTGCAAGGGAGAGGGTGCAGGAGTGGGAGGCAGCCTCACAGAGCTAGTCAGGGCCAGCGCTGTGATAGGAATGATGCTTCATCAAGGTGGCAGGGTGTCCAGAGAAACCAGCATCTTCAGAAGCTTCCTGCTGAGTAACACAAGTACGCATGCTGCATGAGTTCCTCTGCGTGCATGCGGGGAGATACGAGGAAGGTA
The DNA here is from genome assembly GCF_964195595.1 of Calonectris borealis. NCBI lineage: Eukaryota > Metazoa > Chordata > Aves > Procellariiformes > Procellariidae > Calonectris > Calonectris borealis. The sequence continues at coordinate 72,817,303 of NC_134352.1, read as the reverse complement.
TATAAACATGTACCCTTCATATGTCTTCCATGCACCTCAACCCTTGTATTGCTTGAGTCTTGGTGGACTCCTCCTACCAGATGCTTTCCAATATTTTGTACCATGCTCTGCAGAAACAAAAGCATTTTGTCATTACTGTTTCAGCATGCAGAGAAAAAGAGGATCACTGAGCTTATCTGAACACTGGGCTGTCATTTATGCCTGGCCTTCATACGGGACTTACAGGAAGACAGAAATTCTCTTGCGTCTCAGATCTCCCTCCTATGGGGTGAGGAGAGACTTTGTTCTGACTGTACTGTTTCTTAGCAGGAGAGTGTCCCACATGACGGCCTGCGAGGGCATGGCATACAGCTGGCACACACAGCCACGCTTTCCTAGGAGTTCGGCTAAATGTTTGACAGTAATGGTGATTGATGGCGTGTAAGTAATGCTGAGAGTTGACAATGGGGCAAGGTCCAAAACAGTTTGGAAACCATCGCCTTGGAATGTGTACTGAAAAATGAGGCCTGTGATTTATCATTTCCTTCAGAGAAAACATTTTAGGCAATTCTGACATGAAACAGTTAGCTGTATCAGATACTGGTGAAGATAATCTGGCGTTTGCTGTCGTATCTCTCTTCAGCAGATGGTAAAGGCCAGGTACTAATTAAGAAGCAGTAGAAAAAAAGAAAATAAAAAAGCTTTAGGTTGATAAAATGCTGCATCGTGTAATGAATAGCATCTTATTTATTATTTCTGCTAACAATTATGGACTGGAATGAGACCTCTCATAAGAAGTAGATCATGTCTCCATCTGTCTACTGTTGGGTTATTCCTCTTGCATTTGCAGCAACTAGTTCTGGACTTGTTAAAGGCAGATAACGGAACAGTTGGATGACGACAAGCTAGTCATCCATTGCAGCTTTTCTAGGACCTCTTTAGAAAGAGTGCTGTCTTTTTCCTGGGTAAACCTCTGCAGACCTGAACCAGGTTTGAAATATGAAGGCTAAAATGAACTTTATGAATCAACAGATCAGAGATATTGAGTCTTTGCCACAGAATATCTAAAAAATGAACACATGAAGGAAGAATGTAAGTTGGTAATGAATAAACAGAAATATTTTTCAGCTGAGGGTTTGTTTTAAAGTCCTCTGAAGTTTCTCAATACAAAGACTTAAAACCAGATTTGACTAGCCTTTCACTACCCTCCCTCTTTGCAGAGGGCAGACTAAAATGAGGGCATGGGTACAGACCTGGGGCTGCTTTGAGGTGTGGAGATACAGTGGTTCTGAGGTGCTGTGAAGCTGTTGGGTAGCCCTTTGAGTCAAGCTCCCAGAACTGGGGCAGTGCAAAATTAGATTTGAATACTCTGGGCTGCATTATCAAGTTGCACCAATAAAGAACATACTGCTGAATCTGGAAAAATACTGCTAAGCTGCAAGTACAAAACAACCTCAGTTTCTGTAAGCCTGAAAAATGCAGAGATGCTAAAACCAGAGCAGGAAGGGAAAGATCAGGCAATCCTGTATCAGCTAATAGTGTAAAATGAGACAGTTAAAGTGAGGGAAATTCTCTGGCCTTGTGCAACAATTTAAAACCATTGAAATCAATCAATGAGGGCATTGCTACAGTCAAAGCTGCAAAGTTTTATCTGATAAGGGCTGAACAGAGCAATTTAATTCCTGATGTATACTGACTGGTGTTACACCAGAGAAGGATTTGGCCCTTTCAGTTAAAAAAAGAGAAAAACAAAACAAGAAGAAAAGAAACAAAGGAAAAAAAAAAAGAACTTGGCTCAGAAGAGAAACAGAAATGAAATAATCTGCTGAAAGTTTCTCAGAATCTGCACTGAAAGGACATTTTTTTCCATGGGAACAATTAAGAAGTGCTCTAAAAATAGATTAAAAAAATGGAGCACTTTTCAGTGTTTCTAGTGATCTACCTAACAGACGTTCCTCTTTTGGAAGGTATAGAAGCAAATTTTGTTTTATCTCAATAAAATGCAAGCAGATTTGCCTCGTCATTAAATATATTTTCACTTACTTGTATGTTGAGCCATGCTGTAAACAGGTTACTCTTCTCTTTAGAAAGGACTGCCTCTTTTTTTTCTTTCCCTTCTGCTCCTGGCTTCCAGAAACAAATCTGATTTTTTTGGTATTTATGTGCATTATTAACGTTGCACATAAATGTTTGACTCATTTGGGAAAAACTTGGTGTACCAAGAAATATTTATCAGATGTGATGCAAATCTTGATCAAATAAATATTTTTCCCTTGTATAGTAAGTTGGTTTTGTTAGTATAAAATATGCACCTTTATTGCATGCAGCTGGCCCTCCTCTGGTTGCCCATATCTGTGGGCAGTCTTGGTAGCCTTTTCCATGGGTTTCTAGTAGTTTCAGCATGGAACATTTGGATTTTTTAAATATCGCAATTATTGGATTATTTTGTGTGGCTTAACTAAGTCATTGAAAATACTATGCGGTCTGTATTTATTAACAAAACACACCATCCCTTAGCTTCCAGTATATTTGTCTCAAAATACTGGCAAAACACATGAGTTTTAATTGTAATTTCCACTGAGTAGCAGTTAGCTTAGACACAGAAATCTAGGGTCAGAGTAGCTAGCAAAACTAGCTCTGCAAGGAATTCCTAGCTGGCTATGGTCCTCATGCCCAGCCAGTCTCCTCATAGGCTTTAAAGGTATAAATAGAGAGACACTGGCATATCTCCCTCCCTGCCCTTCCAAGCTTCCAGAAGGGATGACTCCTACTGTGCTTTGTTGCTATAGAAAGGTCTGGCTCAAGGTTTAGCAGCTCAAAAGACTGTATGGGAAAACATGCCTTTGGTGGGGATTAAAAATTACTATCGGTTTCTCTTTCCAAAAGAGAATGGAGAAACCTAATGGCATTGATGGACAAGCCTTCAGTGTCACAAATGACTTTGGCTGGAGGTCCTACAGAAACCCCAAACACTGGATGATTTGAGAAAAGACACGTCCTTTCTTCAGTGTTGTTACTGGCAATCTCTTCCTTCCTGCCCTGTTACTGAGTACGGGATAAAATGCCACATTTCTGAAGTGTTAGTAATGCCACAGGATGATAAAAATTTAAACCTATCAGACTGCAGATTCAGAGGAAAACCACTTCTATTTAGACTCCTACTTGAAATTCTGAGTTTTCTTCAGTACAATTTTTCTGTCTTATAATTCTCCATCATCTTTCCATACTGTACTGCAGGGTTGGAATCTGTTTCTAGCCAGTAAGGACTTTAATAAAGAGGAAGATGTTTACAGGAAAGAAATCCTTAGTTCTACAGTGTGTAAGGATCCTTTTGAACACTCTCTTTACCACTCCCTTTGCATTATTTTTAGACTTTTCTCTGGCTTATCTTCGTAATTTCTCATTCTCCTCCCAGCAAAGGTCCTCTTCTTCAACTTCAGGGGGTGAGTAATTCCTGGTGAAACCACTGAATTTTTCTTATTTTTTTGATGAGAAGGAATAGTAGACTAGTATTAAATCCAATGAACTTTTTGTTATATGAAGCTCTGGGGATTTCGTATGTCAACTTTTTGGTACTCTGTTTTGCATATCTGAAACCTGTGGGTTTTTGGTCTTATTCCCTTCATCCCTGTATGAGAAGTGTCCTCCCTAACATGGAGTTTGGAAGGGCTCTTGTACTCAGGGAGGTTTCTGAGATTGTAGAAGCCATTCGCAGGCTATAAAGTGTTTTAATTAAACCGTTCAATATTGTGTGAAGGGGAATGGATATCGTGAAAGGAAGAGCTATCTTCATTTCTCAGTTCTACTGACCATCGGGGTAAGCCCTCATGTCTTAAGGAGCTTAGCGTAAAAGTACAGGAGAGAAAATGAGGCTGCAGCTGGACGGGGAAGAGGGGGCTAAGCCACAGTCTCAGCACTTTACCATTGTCAGGTCTTGGTGGTCTTCTTACCAAAAAAGTAAATTTTAAGGAGGAATCTGATGGAGGATAGTGAGGCAGCTTTGTGATTGTTTGCAGGGACCTGCTCCCAAGTGTGAGGACCAACGTGGTGAAAAAAAGAAGGTCCTTGTTTGAAAATTTAGCAATAGATTATGGCAGTTTGAAATGGGGCCATCAGAAAGGGCCCATCTCTTGTGTTTCATTTGGCCTCTCAAAATTGGGTGGGAGCTGCAAGGCAAGCTGAGGTAGGCAGTGTCTGGCCTTGCAATTGCAGATAGGGAGTTATAGCTGATCATATATAGAACAATGTGCAGGTGATGTAATCTATAAAGATTACAGGAAGGAAGCAGCAGAAACTTTGCCAACAATCACGGCTGTCTACCTTTACTTCTGCCTCTATCTTTTCTTCTTTTCTATGTGTCTGAAATTACTAAAGGTGATTCCAGGAAACAGTGGGGATGATGGTGGTTTTTCTTTAAAAATAGTGATGCACTCACTATAATTGCATTAGTGTTTTTGATAGGTACAGGTGTCAACGACTCAGTGCTTTCTCATTTTGGCAGCATGTTTAGCACATATGTTATCCTGTAGATGTCATTTTCCGTGTCAGGGTTTTCTTCCCCTTATGTGAAAGTGACAGAGTGGCTGTGGTTTCCTAAGGTTTCTTTTCCGCCTTTAGGATTACAGCTAGTTCAGATCAGCACCCAGCCACTCTGCTGGCAGTCTTTTTTCTATCACACTAGCATGGACAATATGAAAATAATCTGTAATTTATAAAAGCCACTTTGTAATCTTACTTGCTTCTTAGTCGTTCAGCATGGATAGCCCTGAACAGAACAATACAAATAAAAACTAACAGAGAAAGCAGAAAATATCACCACTTGTAAAACTGAAAAAGGGGGAAAAAAAACCTTTTATAACATGTTTAAAACACTATCAATGAAGCAGTTTCAGTTTCACTAGTTTAAGTTTCTTTTGACCAAATCTGAGCTCTTCTGGGAGTACATAGGTGCCCAAACAGAGTTCCTTACTGGGTCAGTGAAGTGCTTCTAGATAATACGATAAAAGTAGTTGCAGATTCCCAACACTTTGGTGACCCCAGCAAGTGACCTCTCTGTGTTGCCAACAGTAAACTGCTGACTGGAAACGTGCCAGCTTACTACTGTGCATGTGAACAACTTTTTTCTATTTAATGTTGTTTGATAAATATATATTCTGTTGTTGCCATAATAAAATGCTGTAGAAGTCCCAGTTGTAGGATCTGCTTAATGCAGTCTGTCCTGTGCCACCTGCTGTGCTTGCCTGATGGATGCCATGCTTCCATTCAGGACTTCTCCCTCGTAACTACAAATGTGTGAACAGAAAAGCTTTTCCAAGTGCTCTTATTTACAGTCCTGGAAAATTGACTGAGATCAACACACAAGGTCATGAAGTGCCTAGGGAAAACAGTAGTGCTTATTTCCAGAGACATCATAGTGGCATAGCTTCTTACTCACTCACAAGCTGCATGTGACATTGTCATTTAAAAGGCATTCTCTGGTCTATCCAGAGCTGGTCAGCAATTCAAGGTATGTGCCTTTCATGGAGCTGAGTTGTTCATATGCTCTGTAAAGCATTGATTTTAATTGGCTTGAAACAACAGAGCATTTGGTAGTTGGTTTGTATTTCATAAAAAGATACACATGCCTAAAAGAGTTGGCTAATTGTGGGGTTGAATGGTATGAGAGGAGTAAATGTAGCATGGGCTATCCCACTGAAGGAAATATAGCAGAAAAACAAGGGTCTGGGTTTTGCAGCTTTAGAAGAATAACTCTTACCCAGAAAAATAATCATACTGACTTCAGTGGGAATAGCAACACATGCGACTGGATTACTTTTAAAGGAGTAACAAAATCAGACCCACTGTGTATACCTGCTGGTTTTTACCTAAAGAGGGTTTGTCTAAAGCAGCCACAAAAGGGGGAAAAAAACCCGCTTACTAGAAGAAAATGAAAAGAGGTTGCTTTATTCCTGATTTAAGACATATCAGTCAGCAGTCTTGGACTTGAGAGACTGTGTTCTTGCAGGATTCATCCGGTTCAGAGGAGCTGTGTTGATCACTGGCCATGGTTATGTCTCCATGTGGTAGATGCTACATTAAAACTTACAGTGGGTCATACACAGAATATATCAAGCTTTGAGTGCATATAAATGATAGGGCAAAATGGATGTCCACATAATTCCTAATATGGGAAGAATTTCTTAATGTGAGGGGAGTACCATAGCACCAAACACAGTTTGAACAGAGTTATATTAAGCCAAATAGTGTTGTAATATGGACCCAATGACTTCCCTGAAATGCTGTTTTGGAGGTGTTAGGGCAAAGCTGGCTCAGGACTTCGCTGTTGCTGCTCCAGAAAGGTTGCTCCCACCAGGGGCAGATGTGGATGTTTCTAGACTGCAGCTTGGGTTGCTGTGGGATGACGTGCAGGTGCCTGACGCGAGGAGAGAGGCCCAGCACTCAGCAGTGGCTGCTTCTTCTGCTCTCACCTCTCCCTTCGCCCTGGCTGCAGGTACAGACCAAAGGAGCAAAAGGGCCATGCTTGTTCTGCTGCTGCTGGAGGTTGCCACAGTTAGTTGTCTACTCTGTCTGTAGCTGGGGCTGATCCTGCTCACTGATGCTATAGGTGTGTGAAATGGATTATTACTGCACACACTATTTCACACAGCCCGTTCTCTAACCAGTGCAGTGTAAGACCCTTCTGCTGGAGAAAGGCTGCAGCTCTGGCTCTGTGGCAGGCTTATTTGTCTGTCTGGATCTCAGTCAGACAGATGTTTGTTTGCTAGGTGGACAAATTGCCTGTCTGCAAGACTCAGCATGAAGGATATTGTGAAGAAAACAACCTGACACCATTCTCCCCTATACCAGTATTTCAATGACTAACACTTCCTCTGCTTGTCTTGTGTTCAACGATCCTCTCCTCTACACTATGAGCATTCCTGTTGCTTAGTATCATTTGTTTTTATTTTGGTCTTTCTAGGAGAGGCTGTGTAGAGATCAGGCCCAATCTGGCTTCCTCTAAAGTCTGAGAAAATATTGGCCTTGAACCAGCAAAGCACTTACGGTCCGATAATGCTCCTATAAAATTTAATGGCAAGACTCCCACTCACTTCAGCAGTGCAGCCCAAAGCACTGGGATTACTCCGTTGCTTGAAGTTATGCGTGTGCCTGAATATTTTGCTGTTTGGAGCCCTAACCAATAAAAGCAGGTCTGGAAACAGGGACTTCCATGGAGAAGGCCACTAAATATTAATCATCAAATATTTTCTCTATCAAAGCTAAAAATTTGAATGGCAATGAACTTTTGTGCCCTGGCAACATTGGTACTTGGCACAAAGACTCAGCCTTTTTGATCCGCCTTGGGCAAAGTTCCAAGTTGCGGTGGTGTTATTTAATAGTTTTGATATCTGAAAGAAATGAATTGTGGGATATTTCAGGAACTGAATAGAAATGGAAACTGGAAATTCTTTCCTGAATCTGAAATTCAAAATTAAATTGAGTTCTGCGAGGAGAAACCAGTGGAAATCCTTGCAGGGTTCCAGAGACGCAGCACAGCCATGGAGTCCCATCTGCTTTACCTGACAGTATTCAGCTCCTTGGGCTCCAGTGGTATCAAAGCCTGTATAGAAAAGTAATTTTTAGCACTGTTTCCTATTATTTTGACGCCTCCTCCCTTCCCTTTACTCCACAGAGCAGATGCTTGTTTGGTGTGTTTATCAAAGTGTCAGCCCAGCCTTGCACTCTGCCACAGCTCCCACGGGAGGCTGTGCAGAAATGCGGACTTAGGCATTGAAGGGTTTGGCCCAAAAGCCACTACACTCTGTGGGAAGTGGAAACATAATAGGCTTTGGATAGGCCCAGATGGGTATAATTTAGACAAAAGCATAGCATATCACAGCTAGAAGTTGATTGTTTCATTCCGCTCTTGTTTAAACACTGCTTCATAACATATTCACAGCGAGAAATGTTATGTGTGCTGGAAGTTTTGTCACTGAATTCATCTGAGCCATGGTTTTGCCTACAATACATAAGGCTTCTTGGTAACCTGACTTCTAGGTGATCTAGTTTCCAGGTATTTTGCACCATAGTGTGACCAGACTTATTAAAGAACTCTGTATTAAATTCTGGGTTTGCATAAGGTAATGCACAAAAATGCATGCATACATAACCATCTAGTTCCCATATACACTTACTATAACAAATTGGAATTTTGGACAGTGGTACAATTGCATATAACTGTAGTACCTCATACTCCATATCTGATGAATGACTGCAGCTACCACTTGAAGTGAGGCCCTTGACACCTGAGCTGTTGAAAACCGTGCCGTAAAATCTAAGACTACCAAAAAGTAGTGCTTTAAAGAAAGTGCAGGATGTTCTGATAGTCATCAGATCCCTTTCAGCAACTGTTCTGCTTTGCATTCTGCCCACAGAAAATGTGTATTTATAAAAAAGGAGTGAAAAAGATCAGCATAAACAAATACGTCTAATCCCTAATGAAAGGACTGCCAAAAATAAAAATCTACCAATACAAGTAAAGAAAAAAAAAAGTTGCAGGGTTGATGCCATGATTTGCTTGCATAACACCACCACTGCAAATCTGCATATATACTTTGCCTTTTCAATGGAACTGCAGCCCTTGGAAATGTAGTTTCACGTGAGTTAGGGAGTAATATACCCCACCCAGCTGGCAGGTAGCTGCCAAACAGGAACTCATGGCTTCATGTCCTAGCTGTATTTCTGTTTTGCTGTCTGCCCTTGGGTAGGTTTGTTAAGAGGAGAGGCAGTGGGTTTTACTGCACCAGCTCTTCTGCATTTGCTTCCTTTGTATCTCCTTGTCTGTTAGGGGATAACAGAGCTCAGGGGAACCCACGGGACTTCCCCATCCCAGGGGCTACATTCTTAAAGGCAAAGAAAGCCCTGTACATAAATTATGTGTGCTAATATACTGTTCATCCCACACTCCCCATGACATCCATAATCACCCAGCGGGACTCAGCGTGTGTTTCAAGTGAACATGAGCCACCCTAGTTTAAATCAACGTGTCCAGCCGCTTTGCACTATCTCAGTATTGACACTCACCCCATCGTGCTGCATGACAGTGAACAGCTGACAGAATAAATCAGGGATCCTGGACATGACAAGAACTCACTTGACCTTACTTGACTTGACCTATAATATCTTGTTGGCGCGGGAGGAGAGTAGGCTTTCTCTAGTAAAGTAATCATATCCTGACTAATTTTTCTTCGTCCTATTCAGAGCACGCTGTTGTGTGTGCATGGAGTGAGGGGATTTGTGAGGGAGGAAATACCTTTTCCTTCTTGAAGATTATTCTAGGAAACCACAATATAAATCTTTATTCAGTAGAGAAGTATTTGTCCTGTGAAAAATGTTAATAGAAAAAAATCTTGTATAAACTGAATTGGAGGGAGAGTGAGAAAGATCCAGTGCTTTATGCCTGAGCCTGACCATTATTTTGCACGGGAGAAGTGTAAATTTTAATGACTATGTTTCTACAAATTATCACAGGCTGTTAACTTTGCATGCTAATCAGAAAATAATAACAATAATCTGCTACAAGAGGACTAGAAAACAGAACAAATTTCTCAAACTTGCACACTCCAGCTCTTCTTTTATGCACTGGAAATCTGACTCAATCCACCCTGTGTATAGGGGAAAGCGTTCAAACCTAAAGGCACATGAGGTCTTTGCTCATATAAACTTCCCTGTGCCAGAATGGAGGTTATTGGGAGGCTTAGTGAGCTAGACCACCAGGCATCTATTTCTGCACATTTAACACGCAGATATCAGATAGATGAAAGGGATGCTAATGAATGCTGCTCGGATAGTATTATGGTAGATGAAAAAAATAGAATAAGCGCATTACAAATTGATTTCTATTTTCCCACACTCTTCTGCTCTGTTTTAAGTTAAGTTATTACAATTGCAATAGTGGCAACAATTTATACTAAGTATTACTTCAGGTGATGAGGCATCTTCAGCATGCTAGGCCCTGGGCAACCCACAACGTTACAGTAATATAAAATATATTTCAGTTTAGCCGCTGCAATTCTTGCAAGTCCATTCAGACTGAGACACTGCACATTTAATTTCTTGTGCTGTTTTCATTGTTCTGTCAAAAGAGCTTTTCTTTTAATGGAAGCTCTTGTGATTTCTGAAAGAATTTAGTAGTAATATAAACAGAAATACAATTTTCCCACCCTGATTCCCAGTGAATTACTAAATAATGCATACCATTTATTCTCACATAGAAATTTCTTACTGAGGTTCATGACCTGCTGGACTTAGCTCCCAAATGTTTGAAATGATGGTACTCATATGTTTCATATATAAAACTTTGGCATGGATTCTTCCCTTTGTTTCTAAGTTTTGTATGCTCACGGTCATGCAACAGGTTTTTCCTTTATATTATGGGTATATTTATACTTACCTATTTGCTCTTTAGTAATCTTGCCAACATGCATGAATGTTTGACATACGATATTTAAGTTTGAGTCACACAAGTGCCTACACTTTCTGGAAATAAGATGCAGTGTCAAAGTACTTTGACACAAGATCAGTCCTCATTTATCTGAAGTGAGTCACAACTGCGCAAGAGTGATTTTAGTTTACTAGAGATAAATTAGACGTGCCACGCTGAGAAATTCATCCCTACTTTTGAAGAATCAATTGTTTACTTTCATCCAGGGTGAGAGAAGTATTGCAGCTTCGATAACAGTCATGTGCAGAGAGAACATCACCTGTTACCTTGTCTAAAACTCCTAGGGGTAAAGGCAATATTCATTAAATAGATTATATCAAGGTAACAGTGAGAGCTTACAGTTTCAGGGTTCTGATTTTCTTTCAGACACTTATTCATCCAATACCTTTGCTTTTTTTTTTTTTTTTTGTCTTGAGGAATTCAGATTTTATCCTAGGATATCAGCTTTGTACTGCAGTAAAGGCAATGATAGACTCTTAGTGAGTTTTTTACTGGCAAGCCTCCACCAGCTTCAGCGAAGTCATGCTTGTTTACATGCACTGAAAATTTGGCTCAGTGCCTGGATGTGTGATAAAAGTTATCTACCTGCTCCTTTTTCAAATAGAGACATCCTGTGCATATCTTGGCTTTCTTCTTTCATTTAAGTCAGAGGGGGCCTCCAGATAAGGGAAGCCTAGCAGATAGGAATAGTGGAAAGCATTAAATTGATATGACTTTAGCAGGAAGCTGCTTTAAAAAGGAGGACCTGGAAATTTTTTCTTAAAGGTGTAAGGACTGAACAATGACAAAAGTGGCTCTTCTACCCCAGAATAGGTGCTGACGTCTTTAGTTGTAACCATTTCATCTGCCCAACTGTTGTAAGCTTCTTTTGGAAAGACATACTTTCACATTTATGTTATTTTATGGAAAAATACACACCCTTTGTCATCTGGAAAGATCATCTCTTTCCCCAACCATAGTGCCACATGTCAGTGGCAGGGAGCACTCTCTAGATGGCAGGTCTGCCTAAAAGCTTCTTGTGTCCCTGCCACAGCTGTCTTACAGCCTGTTTTTCTAGTGTGCACCCAAGTTTTCAGGAATTTGCCAACATTTTCTATTTAGGCTTGGTATGGCACATTGAACAAGGAATCTTCCTTCTTCACATTCTGCCACTGTTTGGGGTTTTTTTTTTGTTTTTTTTTTGTTTTGTTTTGTTTTTCAGTTGCTAGAGGTTGCAGTCCCTCTCTCTGGGAAGTAAGAGTTCTGACTTGCGACCGGTGTGGAATTGGGAGATGTGTGCCCTGTGCTCTCCTGCTACATGTCAGGGAACGTATTTTGCTAAATTCTATTTCAATGCAACTTATTTTGGAATTACGAGCTTGAGGTTTCTGTGGAGCTTCTTGAATTACTCGTTTATAGCAATGCTGCATGGTGTAAATCATAATTCATTTTCCAGAATTTTTTTCCAATGAGGCAACACTTACAAATTTAAAGGAGTATTTTCAGATGCAAAAAAGGTCTCTCAGTAATCCAGTTCCATGCCTTAAGACTTTAAAAGATAACTTTTATTTTGAATGATTCAGGTCTAATGGAAGTTTTTATTTTCTGCCGTGTAATCTGAATCTTGGTATTCTTCTTCTGAGCCTAAATATAATTATCTGTTATATTATACCAGCTTTAACTGATTTGCCGATCGGGAATTCAGGTGCAGGTGCTCAAAGCAAAGGGAAAAACCAGAAATATGATGTCACCACAGATACATGTTAGAGTTACATTTCAGAGCAGTATCTTACCACTAATATCTATGGACATAAATTCTGATAGACATGAAATTCACATTTTTCAAAAAGATCACTATGTCCTTTTATTATTTATTCCAGATTCAGGGATAATATTGACCAAAATTAATTCCTAATTAATTCCAAAATTAATTGTTAAGAGAAATATTTTTCACAAGAAGTGATATGTTTTAAGGACATGTGTTTAACATCAAACATCACTGCTAAATGTGTGTTTCTTTTTAACTCGGAGCTTATGACAGGTTAACTTTAACTCAATCCTGTTTTGTGTCATAAAACCTGTGTAAAAGCAATGTCAGTTACTGTACAGGTGTGTGTGTTGTGGCCAAAAGAGAAAACTGTAAAATTAACAAGAGACAACTGAAAAAAGCCACTGTGGGTTTGGGTGGATTGTCCCAAATCATCAAGAAATATTATCTTTTTATACAACAGAAAAAAATCCAGAGAGAGTACGTTTGGTTGCTAGTGGGTGAAACCTGAGTTACAGGTAGAAAGATCTTTGCAGGGATGGTATATCTGATGTTCAAAAGAGGCAAATGAAAGCTCATAGCGGTCTAGGATGATAGCAGGGGATGGGTGGCCATGGGAAGTCAGGTCTTGTGACGCACTAAAACTCCACCCATGTTCATTGTACACACTCCAAGTGCTGAGACCTGCTGCTAGAGTGATCGTTAAGGTTAGGATTTCCAGGGGAAGCTATGGAAATGCAATTCACATCATCCAAGATGTCTGCAGAGAGGCTGGGAGGCAGGAGACGGTCCACCAGCCGGTGGAGGAGCCCGTGCGCCTCTTCCCGGGCGGGTGCTCCCGGCGTCAGGGCATGATGTATGCACGAATGCTGACACTGCTCGAGCGTCCTGGCTGGGTTTTAGAAAGAAAACAGAAGCCTGATGAGGGCTGCCTGCCGGCGGGAGGGAGCGGGGTCAGGCTCTATTTGGAGCTCTGACACGGGCAGATGCCGCAGCTCTGGAGAGGGGACAAGAATTCGACCACGCTCCTGCAATTAGCATTTCCAGCTCCAAGTGGCTCCCGCTCTACATGTGCTTTCTTGGATGGCCCTTCTGAGAGGTCTAACTTTGCATGTGCTCAATGGGGGGAGGCTTAGCACCCAGCTCCGGGTTTTGAATTTCATAAAAGGAGCCAGATGCTTAGAGGCCAGGTATTCAGTGCCTAATCTGCGGGGGTTAACTCTCTTATTGGATCTACCTGCAAAAATTTGACCTTGAGGATCACAGCTCCAATTAGACATCGCAGGAAATGGAAAACCCCACACCCTCCCTGCACGCGTTTTTAAATAGTTGTATGTATATATAGGTCCGTATATATAGGCAATTCTTTGTGCAGGCACGCATGGGGATTCCAACAATAAGTCCCCTGCAAACTGTATGCATCGAGTGACAGGTTCTGCTTTGGAATGCCACTGGCAAATTTAATGGCATGCTGCAATCTCCTCTTCCCTGCTGGAAATGTTTTCTTCATTTGCCCCTAATTTCAAATCAACTAAAAACTGTGTTGCAGAGCAGAGAAGTAAATGCTGCTTAAATTAGTTCCTTTTTAAAATTTTGCTAATGAGTTTTGCATTGCGATTATCTACTCCTTTATATTCAGAAAATGAAATAATGAGACTTTCTCCCAAGAGCTGAGGGATTGGGCTGACAGAATATGACTTTAATAGGGGGGAAAGAACAGCAAAGACTTCACATAACTGTATGGCTTTTTGCTCATCCACCTACATGTGGAGACAACTGTAGAAATAAGATTCAGTCAAATTGCTTCTAATTTCTGCACTTGACACAGCATTGTATTCTACCTGCCACTGGGCCTTTTAATGCTGGATTTCTGCAAGGCCCATCCCGAGGTGACCAAAATGAAGGGAGAGTGTTGCCTGAGGGCTTTTACAAGGTTGAGAGTCAACAGAAACAAAATTCACATCCCATTGCTGGGAGGAAAAGAGCCGGGTTGTGCTGCAGGAAACCCACGCGCATGTGAAGGATGGTGATAAGGCCCCATTCCCATTAGGAAGCCAAGCAGCCATGTGGTGGCTTTTTAACACACTTTGAGGTGTTAAAAAATGTCCTGTTGACCCTGCACCATGCAGGAATCCCCCAGTCCTCACTAGGGCCTGAGCCTAGGTGTGGGGACACCACCTGAGACCCCTCCTGGGATCACTCTCTGGGGCCTACAGCCTGCCCAGCGCAGGCCCCCCTGGGCCGGGGTTGCTAGGTGAGCCGAGGTCGCTTAGCAACTGGCTGCCCGCCTGCCCAGTGGCTGTAGCCAATCACGGTGGAGTTTGGCAGCGAGCACCATGTTGGTCCCAGGACCCCGGTGTTGCCTGGCAACCACCGAAATGGCGGCTCCTTCCTGGGCCAGCTGCCTGCCCGCCCTGCTGCCATCGGCTTGCCTGTGCTGCCCAGAGCCAGCAGGCATGAGCTGCACCGAGGTACGCACAGCCTGCACCAGAGCATCCTCGGCTGAACACAGAAGGCGCACACAGAGGGTGGACAGTGCTGTGCAGACCCTCCCCTTAGCCTCACTGCACTGAGCCATGCGAACCACCCCACTGATGCCACGCACTCAGCTCTAACATGTGATACTGCTACGTGGCCAAGTACAGGGCTCTGTGCGAGTCACAGCTGACTCCCTCTTGGATCAGGCATGGGCTAATCTTGGCTACAGCACATCGGAAGTAGGGTAGTCCTAGGGATGGACATCTTGGGACACTTGCAGGCCTATTTCCCCCTTCCCCATTTATGCCCTGCTCACTTGTGCTGCTGCTGAGGGTATGTCCTGCTTGAGCACATCATGCTCAATGCAAAGTCTGCTGCCCAGGTTGGATCAGGCATTTCAGTTGGTGCTCTCGGGCTGCACCTCCTCTTTCCTAGGCTTTTGGGGGTCTAAAGATGAAAGAGGGAACTCGAGTTCCCAAGAGCACTTGGTAGACAGGATCTTCACTGCTGTTTCAACAGGGAACACAGAGAATTCCTGACTGAGAGATTTGACTTGTCAAATGTAAATGCTGCCATTGTCGTCTCTACTTCCAAACTGCGAAATGTCAATTTGCAGCATGTATTTTTCAGAGCAAGATGTTATACAATGACTAAAGGGAGTCACAGGTTTAGCTTGATGTAAAGAAGTATTTAATTAAATGTTTTGAAACAGTACTAGGATCAATGATTTCTAGAAACAATTTTAAGGCTTGTAGATATGATATAATGGATAGCACAGGAGTTTCAGTCTGAGACCTTCCAGCCCCAAACAAGGAAGGAGTTTGTGACTTGAGGACAATGAACTGTTTGACTTGTTTTGTTAGCCACGTCACCTAAGTCTTATTAGCTGCAGTCCAGGACTATAAAAGGCCTGGTTGTGTTTTTGAGCCAAAGAGATAGTCTGTGAGACAGTACTCCAGGTGGGAGCATGTCATACCCAAATGTAACAGCATTAGAAGGTACTTGGTATTATTTTCCACCCCTCTTTTTATGCCTCCTAATATTTTTGTCAGTTGGGTGAATGCTATTTGTGAAGCTCTGCACAATGATTTTCAGGTTATAGCTGCACTGGGAGACGCAATGGGTATCCAGAGGTGCTCAGATGACCGTGGTTTCTAAGGTGCTGTATAGCTGCACCAACATCGGATTTTTATAAGTCTAATAAACTCTGCTTATTTACTAGGCCTACTTATTCAGATGGTTTTGCACCATCAGGTTCTGCTTTGCACTGTAGCCACTAGGCTTTTTTGATACTATTTTCACTACATTTAACTCTTTCCCCCATTTTGCATTATATTGCATTTCCCACCATTGGTTTTCATCTAGCACTCTCTTCTTTGGTTGCCAGCTTCCTTATAAGCCTTACTAGTCTTTCTCAGGCTTGGTGGACCAGAAGGACCTTGTTTCACATTCCAGTGTTGCCACCTTGATATTGCTCTTCTTTGGTCCTTGCACTGTTAGGACCTAAGAACATGTTCAGAATAAACCATGCACCCATTTATGCCTCTGTAAATATTAAAATTCATGGGGTATCCACTGTTAATCCTTTTCTGTGTCACTACTTGTATTCTGACTTTAAGCCATTTTTTAATCCAAATTAGAGATTCCTTTCCTTTCAGTGAGTAATTAACCTTTAAGAAGGAGAAGTAGGAGATGGGCTGGAGATTGTTTTTTTCACTGCCTTATATCTTCTGTGTGTTTACTTTTCCAAACAAAGATGTATAAGAAACAAATATAGAAGAAAGTAGTAGTATCTTCCTTGGTTTTGCTCTCCTCTGACAATTCCCCTTTCCTTTCCTGTCTGCTGTGCTGTAGCAAACTTCAGGCTGATGAATGAGGTGGGGACTGACAGAAGGAGCCATGTGTTTCCCTTAGTCATTTACCAAACTGTAAAAAGGTATTAGGAAAAAGCCTGGGAGGATCTTGTGCACCTTGAAAAGAAGCTTGTTGGCTTGGCTGAGTGCTGGGTTACTCTGGTTGCTTCTGAGGTGCCCTCAACATTTGCTCTCCCCAAAGGCTGGGCCTATCTGTGAAGGACAGACAGTGAAGGTGCTTCACAGAGTGAACTCGCTCAACTTCACATGCTCTCCCTTCCTAGGCTCTTTATATGGGGAGCAGTAGCTCTAAGGGATATATCCTTGGGGGTTTCGTTTCAGTGCTGCCCCACCCCTGTTCAGTAGAATCGTGAAATTAAAGCTTTTCTTTACTTGAACGACATTGTTTGACCATAATGAAGTCAGCATATAATATAGTCTTTCATTATCCTTGGACACAGGAGCATATGAATGCAGGATGGACGAACGAGACTAATTGCGTCATTGAGTCCTGTCTTCAGCAGGGTTGGGGAACCACATCTGAGGTTGTTAGTCCAGAAGAACTTTTACTCCATGTGCCTCAATCTATCAGAGACCACAGAGCACACACCCTGTACTGAATTTAGATCTGGTAAGAGAATAACACCAGTACCGCTAGCATATTCAAATGTCTTGGTCTATATTATTTTTCTGAGGTGACTAATCTCCAATATTTGGAAGAATGAAGGGAAAACAATATAGATGTCAAATTTTATAATAAGGGGGAAAATAGTCCTTTCCTGATCACTTCAGGCAGCCAGCAGAAGCCCTGAATGAATGCCATGGTATAAATATACAGCATAAAACAAAGATGATCAAGAAGTGAAAGTGGTGTCTTATTTCTGCTCTCCTCACTGTCAGCATACCAACAAAGTAACCACATAAGACTCATGACTAAAACTTAAAATGTCTCTGCTGTTTTCCAAAATGACTATATATATCTTTCCTGTTGGTCTTTTTGTCTCTGCTACAACAGTGAGTCCAACAGTTGTAACACAGAAAACAGAGAATAGAAGGATGATTTTGTTTTCAGCCATTCTGAAGGGTGTTACAGAAATTCCTGTGACTTTTACTGAATTTTTTATTTAAAATGCATCACTAATCAGGTAGCTATGTTTTTAGGTTGCACAACATGGATACTTGTCTCTGTCATGTTCCATGCAGTGTCTGAAATCCATGTCATCCATCTCCCATGTTAGACCAGTTACTCTTTATGTAACATCTGGAGGATTACTTATTTAGAGATGCTCTTACTTATTCATGTGTAAAGCATCAGTGGAATGCTTTCCATTCAAAAACAAAACTTCGATAGTTTAGAGTTTATGGTACAACTCATAACACAATGTATTTATTGAGTTGCTATTTAGATTTATTTCCTAAAGTTGCACAGTGATAGCTAGCTAAACCTTGTTTCAGTAGGTTTAAGTGCATCATAGAAACAGTTGCATAAACTATTTTGCTAATGTTTTTTCTTGAACTGTAGTTTCTCTTGATTTTTTTTATTTTTAAAAGATGTAGGATTTAGAAGTTTGGAAAACGTGGATCTCACAAGTTTGTCAAAACTCAACCCGACCAACAAAGAGATTTGCTGACACCTTAACATTACACATTCAGTGGTTACTGTGATGTTAAGTAATGCATTAAATCTTTGTTGCCAACATAAAATCATGAGGATTGTACTCATTTGCAGCAGATTTGATGTTGACTTATTGTGTAAAGATGAAATCTTAGCATAAAAGCCTTAGTAATGACACTGCTTCAGAAATACGGCAGAAAAGGAAAGAATCTCATTAACTTCAGTGAGGTTTCAATTAGGATCTGTATCCATTCCGGTCTGTAGAAACAAACATAAAACCGTCAGTAACAACCTGTGGACTACTGGTCCATGGCAGTAGATGAGATATTTTGAATTCAGGAGATAACTTGGCTACAACATTTATACCTTATTTCTATAGAAGATATATGTAATAAAGCAATACACTCATTTACAAAGATGTTTTTGTATATCAACTTTCAGCCCCTGTCATCAGAAAGTGCAGAGTTTTAACATGGAGCCAATATACCTGACAGCAAAAAGTCACTGGTATTGCAGAACACTGAAAGCCAGAGCTTTGAAATGTGCTGTAGTTTTGAGATACTAATTCTGAGGCCTGATTCCAGATGTTTTTTGAGTATGTGGAAAGGAAGCCTTGTAATGATACTGGCAAAAGAAGATGGCAGGGCAGTAGAAATGAAAATTTATGTTGTTCTAATAGTCAGAAACCAGTCAGTGTTTTGAAATACAATTTTATAATAAAAAGGAGATAAGGATTCTGCACTCTACCTCTCTGAGCAGTTCCCTTCGTTACAGGGGGTAAAACCACCACAAAAGAATACAGAATCAGAACTAAAGGGTAACATAACATGAGAACAGCCTCAGAGAATCAGTCTCTGATTACAAAAAATTCCAGCTTATTCACAGAAGAGGCATAGCAGAACTGAGCCTTATTTGTAGAAATCATGATGATCCAGTGTTGTCGTTTAACCTCAGCCAGCAAATAAATCCCACGCAGCCATTCGCTCACCCCCGCCTCTGGTGGGATGGGGGAGAGAGTCGGGAGGGCACAAGTAGGAAAACTCCCGGGTTGAGATAAAAACAGTTTAATAATTGAGATAAAACAAAGTAGAACAGTAATAATAACAATGAGAACAACAACAATAACAGAATATACAAAGCAGGCGATGCACAATGCAAGTGCTCACCCACTGCCGACCGCGTGTCACGAACGGGGGGGGGGCGAGCCCCCTCCCCCCCGCCCTGGTTTTTATACTGAGCATGATGTCACATGGTATAGAATACCCCATTGGCCAGCTGGGTCCATCACCCCGGCTGTGCTCCCCCTCCCCGGTGCAAGCATCACCCAGCAACAGCGAAAGCATCAATGGGCCCTCAACGCTCCTTTGACACCAAACCCAAAACAGAGCACACCCCTCAAGCTACTGGGAAGAAAGTTAACTCTGTCCCAGCCGGAACCAGGACATCCAGTCAGTAAACGCCCACGTTTTCTCCTCTCTTGGTGTTTGCAAAGGGTAAGATTTTTTCTCGGTATGGCTTCAGCTGGCTCTGGGTAATACCAGACAGATGCAAGAGCTTCATACATCGTGTTCATACTGCCCTGCAGAGATCTGCAGCTCCTGCAGAGACACCCAAGAGCCAACCCTGGGACAGAAGCAGATGGAGCATAATTGCTGAGATAAAGCAGTAGGTTGATATGAACCACCTCTAGCATGTTAGTGTGGTGCTGCTGAAAGTTGGGGTTGATTAGCTCAGGAGAAGCATCATCCCAGGGTAGTTGGACTGAGCTAGCATAACTGGTGCTGCACTTCACTGCAGGCCATACCAGTGTGGATCAATGGCGGTTCTGTATTTCATTGCTGAAGGTAGAGGTGCCTAAAGTCCATGAAGCCTAGGCCTGAGGTTACTATCCCTTAGTATAGGGTGTACACCTGAGTAGGTGCATTAGTAGAAGGCTATTGCAAATACTTTAGACCAAACTAAGAACTTGTTAATAACTTGTTCAGTGTGTCATTGCAGTGTCCTATGGTGTGTTAATTCTGAGGGAACCAATGGACCTGGAGCTGCCCAAGTGATTACCCTGGCACTATATATAGTGTTCTGAAGGCTTTGAGTACAGAGATTTCAATTTGCTTAGAGCTTCTCAGAATCTTTTTAACTTTAAAAGATAAAAGAGAAAAAAAGAGACAGCTAGATCATTTAGAAAGTAAAAGAAAGCTTTGTTTCAATGAGATTCTTTTTCCCTTAAACTATGAAGGGTTTAATTTGTCTAAGGAAAACTCCTGTTCAATAGTCTTTCAGATGCAACTGTTAATACCTTTACATTTGGGGGAAAAGCAGAGATGAGTGGGGTTCTGAGGCTGGACATAATGTTGTTGCTGTCGTTAAAATCTGATTCTGTTTCTGAAAGCAAAGCCAGATAAGCAGACCAAAGATGCAGAAAAGAGCAATAGAAATAGCAAACACAGACTCTGAGTTTTTGACTCCCAGAGAAACAAAGCTACAGTCACTATAAAACTTGGCAAACTTACTAGCATCAGCCAGTTCACTGAACTCTGAAGATATTGGATCACACCAGTTCTTCGTAAGACACCCTGTGGGCTATCTAAACTGGACTTTTCTGAGGCAAATGGTTAAAAAAGGAGACATAGCAAAGGGAAACAAGATGTGAAGGAGATGGTAGGCAAGAGAGGGGTAGGCATGGGACAGGTGGCAACAGGAAAGAAAGAATCATGTCTGAGGTGGGGTTTGGGGTTCTCCTGTCACTGATGGAAGCTGTAATGCCCTGAAGTCCCTCTTCCTGCTGTTCAAAGCATGTTTAAGGAAGTTATGTGTTCTGGCATAGTTTCAATTATTCTTTGATTCCAAAGACTCTTCTTTTGGAATGTTTCTAAAGAGGTGTGGTTTGAGTAGCCCATAATTTCATTCATCAGCTGAGTATTAATTACTTCCAGTACTTCCTTTTGGGCTTAAAGATTTTTGGTCCCACTCTAATATTAGCAAACTTAATCTTGATGCAGCCCTTGGATGGCATTGGCAGACTGTTATACTGGATTAATTCAGTCTTTCTCACTCTTACTGGTGTTTGTAAGTATATAACTGGTTTAGTTAGGTTCTTACGGAATCTGATGGAAGTTTGCATGTATTCAAGGAGCTGGTGCCTGCACTACCAGCATTGCTGGTTTTCAAAACCAAGCAGTTAATTTGTGGGAGTTATTTTGTATTCTGAGGCTCTCTTGCCTCTAGTGGCTGATATTCTGCCTGTCTGACATCTTCTTGGTCAAAACAAGAGCCTTGGTGCTTTCTTTGAAGATGTGAGCAGCATATTGCCTAATCTTTAGTAGCTTATGCCTGTCTGGTCTGGAAAACCCTAAACCTTGGTGAGGCTGTGTTGCTCGTTAGTGACCTTGTTTTCTATCATGGTCAAACCCAAGCATACCCATCTAATTTGATGTGCAGACTCTGTTCAGCTCTACTGCCTTTGATTGTTCGTCATGTATATTGTACAATAGCTGTGTCCATGTCGTTCCAGAGTGGATGGTTTCCTTCACATTGCAAATCACAACTGCTTTGTTATGGGTTGTTTGTCAAAGGTTTCAATCATCTGTCTACTAGAGTTTTTGACTTTTATCCTAGTGACAATCTGGTCTGTGTTATGGACCCACCTTGTTATCTTTTCTCCTCTTCATTTGCCTATATGAGAAATTTGTTATTCAGGTTTACATCACCCCCAAACTCTTCTATAGGTTGGCCTTCTTTCTACACTGTTTAAGCAGACCTCTCTCATATGTTTCATTTTTCTATGGAGCAGAACCGCTCCAAAAAAATGCTTTTATAAGTATGTTAATGACAAAAGGAGAGCCAAGGAGAATCTCCATCCTCTATTGGATGCGGGGGGGAACGTTGCCACCAAGGACGAGGAAAAGGCTGAGGTACTCAACGCCTTCTTTGCCTCAGTCTTTAGTAGTCAGAGTGGTTATCCTCAGGGTACTCAGCCCCCTGAGCTGGAAGACAGGGACAACGAGCAGGATAAACCCCCCATAATTCAAGAGGATGAAGTTCATGACCTGCTATGCCACCTGGACGTTCACAAGTCTATGGGGCCGGATGGGATCCACCCGAGGGTACTGAGGGAGCTGGCGGAGGAGCTTGCCGAGCCGCTCTCCATTATTTACCAGCAGTCCTGGTTAACTGGGGAGGTCCCGGACGACTGGAGGCTCGCCAATGTGACTCCCATCTACAAGAAGGGCCGGAGGGAGGATCCGGGGAACTACAGACCGGTCAGCCTGACCTCCGTGCCGGGGAAGATCATGGAGCGATTGGTTTTGAGGGTGCTCACGAGCCATGTCCGGGACAACCAGGGGATCAGGCCCAGCCAGCACGGGTTCATGGAAGACAGGTCCTGCTTGACCAACCTGATCTCCTTCTATGACCAGGTGACCCGCCTCGTGGATGAGGGAAAGGCAGTGGATGTGGTCTACTTGGACTTCAGTAAGGCCTTTGACACTGTCTCCCACAGCATTCTCCTAGAGAATCTGGCGGCTCACGGCCTAGACAGGTGCACTCTTCGCTGGGTAAAAAACTGGCTGGACGGCCGAGCCCAGAGAGTTGTGGTGAACGGAGTTAAATCCAGCTGGCGGCCGGTCACGAGCGGTGTTCCCCAGGGCTCAGTACTGGGGCTGGTCCTGTTCAATATCTTCATCAATGATCTGGACGAGGGGATCGAGTGCTCCCTCAGTCAGTTTGCAGACGACACCAAGTTGGGCGGGAGTGTTGATCTGCTGGAGGGTAGGAAGGCTCTGCAGAGGGACCTGGACAGGCTGGATCGATGGGCCGAGGCCAACTGTATGAGGTTCAACAAGGCCAAGTGCCGGGTCCTGCACTTCGGCCACAACAACCCCAGGCAACGCTACAGGCTTGGGGAAGAGTGGCTGGAAAGCTGCCCGGAGGAAAAGGACCTGGGGGTGCTGGTTGACAGCCGGCTGAACATGAGCTGGCAGTGTGCCCAGGTGGCCAAGAAGGCCAATGGCATCCTGGCCTGTATCAGAAATAGTGTGGCCAGCAGGAGCAGGGAGGTGATCGTGCCCCTGTACTCGGCACTGGTGAGGCCGCACCTCGAATCCTGTGTTCAGTTTTGGGCCCCTCACTACAAGAAGGACATGGAGGTGCTGGAGCGCGTCCAGAGAAGGGCAACGAAGCTGGTGAAGGACCTGGAGCACAAGTCTTATGAGGAGCGGCTGAGGGAACTGGGGTTGTTTAGCCTAGAGAAGAGGAGGCTGAGGGGAGACCTCATCGCGCTCTACAACTACCTGAAAGGAGGTTGTAGCGAGGTGGGGGTTGGTCTCTTCTGCCAAGTAACTAGCGATAGGACAAGAGGAAATGGCCTCAAGTTGCGCCAAGGGAGGTTTAGATTGAACATTAGGAAAAATTTCTTTACTGAAAGAGTGGTCAGGCCTTGGAACAGGCTGCCCAGGGAAGTGGTGGAGTCACCATCCCTGGAGGTATTTAAAAGACGTGTAGATGAGGCCCTTAGGGACATGGTGTAGTGGGCATGGTGGTGTTGGGTTGACGGTTGGACACGATGATCTTAGAGGTCTTTTCCAACCTGTATGATTCTATGATTCTATGATTTCTCAAGCATGGCTTCATAGTTAGCTTTCTCTGCAAGAAATAAATGAAAATTGATGAACACAAGTGCTTCAGAAGCTGCTGTTCTCTGAAGTCTGCCTTCCGCTGCACCCCTCTGCTGGCAGATACAGAATGAAACACTATAAATGCTTTTCAAAAGTTTCTCATTTTGTGAGACTTTTAACTTGGTGGTGGTCATAACGGGAGGAGAGAGGAGCTGAATGTGTGTTTAATTGTAGTCTTATTTTTCCCCACATAGGATATTTGGTGTGTAAAGGGAGATGTCTTTTTTCCCCCTACTATTATGGGATAGTCAGTTACCCGTCAGTGATTGTAAGAAATCTGCTTTACTCTGTGTTCTGCTTCTGTACTTAAGGATAACAAGAGCTTCTCTGCATGTGTTCCAGACTGGAGTTCAGTGTAGAGATTCGGAGGTAGCTTTGCATATGCTAGCTCAGGTACTGAAAGAGATCAAAAGAAAGAAGACTACATCAGGTTAATTAACCTGCTTCTTGTTGGCTTGGACAGAAGAAATCTCATTGATGTTATTTCTCACCCTTTGATGTCCTTAAATACTACAGTCAAAGAGATCAGAGGGAAATCTTAACAGAAGAAAATAAGACAATGCAGAGATGGTAATGTGGCTTTGCTACAAATGACTCATGACAAGCTAAATTATGTGTTTGGTGGTTATCTTAATGAGGGAAAGAAATGCAGTGCCCATACTATTTTTTTGCTTGTGTGAAGTTTTCCTCTGAAAAGCTCAGGAATGTGGTGGAGGTGTGGCTACCATAGTGAGACTCTAGTCTTTTCCAACTAAGGTTAGTTTAAACAAATATAATCAGTAATGGCTATTTATTCATTGCCACAACATGCTGATGCAAGAGGAACCTGTACTCAAGGGAAATTCAGTGTTTCTCAGAACCTTCATTATTAACTTTCCTGAGAAGAGTCATAAATGTTTTGGAGAATAGGGCTTAAAAATACTGTATGGGTAGTAAAAGACTGAAGTCAATCAAGTGAAGTTTCAAATGCAAACATAGCATGTTTCACATAAGAAAGAATAAATATAGAATGCGGGAAATCTTTTAGGACATGTATTTAACCCATGGAGAAGTATCTGGGGATTATTGTCGATGGTGATTTGAGTACGAGTTGGTAAACAGTGCAGTGCTAATGAGAAAAATATCTACTATTATATTTCATTGAACTACCAAGGGTATTATATGTGAGGCAAGTGTTCTTAGCTTGCTGCAGTCAACACATGATTTGTAGTACTGTGTTCACTTCTGGGCAACATGTTTTAAAAAAGACCCAGACAAGTTGGAGAGAGATCAGAGAAGAGCAGCTAATGTGATAGATGTTTTGGAAATGAAGACCTATGTGGAAAGAAGTGAGAATATGTAATGCAGAGATGACTGATGGGAACATGGGACCTGACTATCTCACATCAAAACAGTCTTACAAGGAGAGCAGCATCATTGTTCATGTTAATCCAGGAGGATGGTAGAAGTAATTATGGATGGAGCAGGAATGAAAATATAAATCGAGCAGAGAGGGTTTGTTGGAGGAGTGGAACAAAAAAGCTGCCAAGGGAGGGTATGGAACTGCTGTTATGGGATGCATTTCCAGCTAGAATAACAGTCCATCCATCAAGGACAGCTTCTGGGCTTAAAAAATATTTCTCCAAAGATGCAGGTGGCTGAGTTACACCGTCCCCAATTCCTGTCAGATCCTAAAACTGGCTTGGCTTTCCCCTTTTTGTCTGGCATCTTCCGTCCTTACCTCTCCTTCCTGCCTCAGGCATGGGCCCAGCTGTTTTGCATCAGTGAAACACTTGGCTCTTTGAGTGACTTAAGTTCAAGGAATGGCATTAGTGTAGGTCCTGGAACTACTCCTGGGTTAAAACCTGGGTACTTGTATCTGTTAAGAGATGTTAGGAAGCATTTGTAGAAGCTTTTGAGTGCCTCAGGCATTGAAAGAAGTATCCAGTGACGTAAGGAAACTTTGCAATCAGAAGGAACATGGCTGCCCTGATGCAGTGTCTTTTAGCTATGAGACTCAGCGCCAATCTAATTAGTACGAGGCTTGTGCTGTGCTGAGGATATGTCTGGTTAGATGCCCCAAATATGGTTTCTGCACAGCTTTGCCCCTGTGGGTACCTGCTAACATGTTTGGCTCTAAGGTGGAGCTCTCTGCCCCATTCTCTGTTGCACCATGTAGACATAATCCCCATTTTCCTGAAATGACTGAGAATTAAGTGCTTAACTATGTCCAGAATCTGTCTGTCCTGAAGCTGTTCTCCCACCTGTTATAGCCTGGTCTCAATGAAACAGGGCTCCCGGTGGTTTATAACAAGGTATTGCCATCACATTACAGGGCTTGCCGATATGCAGTCATCTAAGGTTGCAGAGCACCTCTGTTAGACTATTTACATAATATAACCCAAGGAATAAAAGCTACAGGCCCAGGAACTGGATTTCTGCAGGATTGTAGTCTGTATGGAACTTGTCCTTTTGAAAATACTTACAATACTGACAGATTAATCCTTGCATCAATTCAGTCAACCAGGGGAGAATTTTATCCCAAGTCTCCCAAGTGGAGACAGTGTGATGAAATGGTTTAAGGAACTGCCAGCTCTCCAGACGGTGTTTTGGCTCCCACACCTTGCATTTTTCCCTCAAACATTCTGAGCACTTGGGTAAAAGGAAAATATTTAGTAGAAAAAAAACCTGGGGGACGAATACTCATCTGATGGAAATCAGCATTGTGAAGGAACAATACTGCTGTTCTCTGTTCAGTATCTTGCTCTTTCTTGGCAGCGTGGTCCCACAGAAATTTGTTGTTTTTCCCTTTTACAAGATTAAAACCTTTCTGTATCAGTATACCCTAACCCTATATTTCTGACTTTTATCTAATTTTAATGGAACTGTAAAAGCTTTTTTTCGGATAAAACTTGGCCATCAGCAGCTGAGTGCAGTAAACACAGGGAAGTCTCAAGACATCTGAAAAAGGTAATTTGATGATTTTTGAGATAAAAGAGTACAAACAATAATAAAAGTTGAAGGCATTTTATGAGCACTTTTCATTGACATCTACAACTTCAAAGCATTTTGAGGCATTTTATTATTTAAACTTCCAGGTCAGTGGTCAGGAGGGTGAATTATACTGAATATATGAAATATTAAAAAGGAAAGGACAGAGTTATAATAAGACATTCACAGTCATTCATGTGCATGTGCAGACATATTTAAATTTACCCAATAGTTTTGAGTGTTTTTTTGGCCTGCTCAGAGTATTTGTCAATGCCAGCAATGGTGTAGTCTAAACACCATAAATTGTCTTCTGTTCAGCTGCATTAATGTCACTTTACTACAGCTTTAAGCAGTGACCTTTGTTTGTTACTGCCAATATAAATTACTTTCTCTTGCTGGGTTTCACGTATACATTCAGGGGTATGTTCTTTTGCCAGTCAATTATGCTAAGTATGTGGACTCCCTAAGGGTAAGACAGACTTCACATTTGACTCCATTTTCCTGCTGATAATATGGCAAGTCCAAATAATTACTGGTATTACTGCTATCATTTATTTTGCTACCATCAGAGACAAGATACAGAGCTGGAAGAACCTTTGACTTGAGTCATGGCCATTCTTTCGTTCAGGAAAAAAAATAAAGAAAAGAACAGTAAGGTGCCCAGAGAAATGTGGCACGTCCTGCACTTGTGCTGCCTGTGTAAATTGAGGATCTCCTTGCTAATCTCAGAATTTATCATGTGTGGACTGCTGTGGGTCTTTGCAGATGACTGTTGTCACTGAGTGTGCTCCACACAGCTAGAAGCTCTGTTTGCCCTGGGAAGAAGTGTGTTGTTGGACTCTTTTCTTATCTCAACAGAGAGTGTCAGCTTCTGTGGGAACAGTAGTGACATGTGGTCTGCTCTGATGACATCCACTTTGCTTTGTGACTTGCTGACTGGTGCTGCAGCCAGGCTAATCATGAGATGAATTGGAGTGCCAGAAATTTGTCTTCCCCTGCTGCCATGGAAGTGCTGCTCTGTTTTCCCTCAGCCCAGTTGTGCAATATGAGGCATGGTCTGCTCATAAGTTTGTTGTTTTGGTTTAATCTTGTGTTGCTCTTGTTCCTTGTTGTCTCTCATCAGCCTGATATTTCCTTAGTAAAGCTTTTGGATCAGCTTTTGACTTCAGCACTCTGGTTGGTGAGTTCCTGTGTAAAGCCTAGAGCAACAGGTTGCTGTGAGAAGTGTTCAAGATCTGCAATTGCTAGAATGGCTCCTTGTAGCCATGAGGTGGTAATTTGGACACTTTTACAGCTACTTTCAAAGGGAAGCTGTTTATATAGCCTGAGCTTGTGGTAGGCTGTAAAGGTATCTTAGCTTCGCCATGCCCTAACTCCCGAGCTTTGTTCATTTGTACTTCAGGCCCAGGAACCTTCACCTCAGGATGGTTTTGTGCTTACCTGTTTGGGAGATATCCTGCTCTACTCTCACATATGAAGCTGAGACAGATGCCCAAGACTTTAGATTTTAAGGGTCTTTCTTAGAACAGCCTCATTTGTTTCAAACCATCATATTAGATGCAGTGGGAAAAATCCTATTCCACACACTGACATAATTGCCATGCAGGCATCTCAAAATCTTTTGTAGTTGGCTTAAATCAAGCAGTTTGAATGAGCCACAATCTTTACTCTATGAAGAAAGTTATCCATACAAAAATGAAATGCTAATAATAACTGTTTGTATGCAGGGTTTTATTTTTCATTGTAGTCACTGGCTGGCGAAACTGATTTCTGCTTCCCAAGAAACATTTTATTCATTTTCTGCTTGCATTTTTGTCAACATCCCAGCTTGGAGATTTTGTACTGATGGTAATTAGTTTCAGCTGATACTTACTGGCAGGCATTTCTCCAAATCAGTGAAAATAAACAGAAGTATAATAATATTTTTAAAAGGGTGCAGTGTTTTTGTTTTCAGAAGACTAGAAACAAAAACACAAATACAAAAATACAGCAAGGCATCAAATGTGTAAATTCAATACTGTAAAGAAGACAACAGGAAAATATTGCAGTGTTTTTAACCTCAGCTAGCTGACTGCTAAGGATTATATCTTTTGCATGAGTATCTTTTGATGGATAAAAGAAAAAAATCCTTCCATAATAGGGAGTGTAGCTGGCAGCTTAAAGCTTTTGCAGTGAGAACTGAGAAAAGTTCTTGATGTTAATAGAAGCTTTTACTGATAATGGCTTGAAGTTCATGAATACTAGAAGTATGTTATTTCTGGTGTAAGGTTAAAAAGAGCATAATATGGTATTCATTAAACTGTGCAGCCAAAAATAACATCTGTCTCTCATGAATAAGGGAGAAGGTCTCATTTTATATCTCTTCATATTTGAAAACAGTATTTTTGCTAGAAAATTAGTTTTTGTACCCTTTAAAAAGACCAACAACACAAAATATCACAGTAATATGATCACACCATTTTAGCACAAAGTGATAAAAATATACACGTTGGTTGAACTTCATTATAATAACTTTGAAAACTCTAGTCGTGAGTCTCACTGCCCAAGTGAGACTTTGTTTGATTTTTCCAGTAGGCCACATGGATATTTGCCACATATATTGGAGAGGGAACCGGATCTTCTAATCACTGATCTCTTTGGGTGCTCTGGAACACAGTTCACCCATGAGGACATAAGGTCCAGGCTGCCACTGTAACGGCCTGAGTCTGTACAGAACCAAATGCCTTTTGGGAGGTTCTCAACACCTTTAGGTTCCTCTGGTTTAGGGCACGGGACATGTATACCATCATTGGTGTTTGTTTGTCAAATTCATAAATCTCACTTACCTGGAAATGATTTATAAATTCATCTAGAATTCAGCAATTTGTTTCAGATAGAAAAAAAAGTATTTTAGGAAAGCATTGAAATGGTGCAGCCTGATATCTTTGAGGAACAAAATTTCAGCAGTCAGCTGTGTTCTTGTTCAGTAATGTGCATGGATCTACTGCTACTGACCCCCCCGCTAAGGTTAGCTTTACCTCCCCTTGGAAATGAAATGCATCACCTGAAAGATATTTTTCCCTGTTTTGCTGGATAAAAGCAGAAGGTTTTGTCTCGGGGTGGTGGGTTTTTTGCTTTACCCAGCTCTCCTAAACCAATTATTCACCCCGATTTACTCACCAGCACAAAATTGTCACGGCCCCAGGCCCTGCTACTGCACTCTGGCGAAGGCAAATGGACTCTTGAGTACACCTGCATTGGATGCCTACTGCAGTAACACGGCACTGGGTGCGTGTAGATGTCTGTGTGCCATTTGTCCTTGTAAAAACAAGCATCATGACATCATGTTTTCATGACTAAGATTATCTTTCTCTAAAGTATTCTAATTTAGTTTCTGCAGGGTAGCTGTCGTCATTTTCAAGACCAGACTGAGAGCAAGTGAAAGCAAGCTCTGTAAGGCAGATGTGTAATTGGAAATGTCCTGTGGAAAATGCCAGATCTTGTGGGCGAGTTGGGTCCTAGGTACTCTCAGATGGGCAGCTTGGAGGCAGTCCGTAGAGTGACTGTGTATACGGATGGAAGTCAGTGGCTCAGAGACCCTACAGTAGCCTCATGCTCCCCAACTGATCTTTAAAAGTGGGTGTAGAGGCAGCGACTGTGGTTTGTACAGTGGCTGATCTGCTGAGTGTGTGTGAAACAATGTGCAATAAAAATGATGGATAGCAAATGTCATATTGTGTTATAAATATGCATTTTTCATGGTTCAGGGAAAAAATGCATCAATCAATAATAAACACGTTTTCTGTTTTGAACACCTGTTACAATTAATGCTGGATAATTTTTTTTTTCTTTTTAATTAAGAACAACAGCAACATGGACATTACTTATCTTCAGCCTGATTTTCATTTTGGTATCACACAAATCCTTTTGGTTTTGATTAAGGGTTTGTAAGCTCTATAACAGGTCCATGACATAGGTCAGAGAATTTGGCTGACATAGGAAAAAGATGACTGTTAAATAACAGGTTATCTTGATTTGTTAGTCTGGTTTTTATTTCTCTCCCCCACCTCTCCCAACTCCCACCCCACTGGAATTTAATTAACCAGGGGTGGTTTAAATGCAAGTATTGCAAAATAATGTTATGAGTGTATAGTAATTCTGTAATCTCAGTGTCTATTTGGTAATAAATTATTGTTATTTAAAAATGCTTCACCAAAATGGAGCATTGGAGCCACATGTTACTATTATTCAGTCTTACAAATTCAGCTTTGTTAAAGATGAGTCTCAAATATGTCTGGAAGTAGTCAAAGTTTTCTCATTCATATGCTGCAATCCTTATAACCCAAATAAAATGGTTTCAGGAATTTGCACTGCTGGGGAGCCTCCAAGGGCAACGTCAAGCTTGTTGGGTTCATGTTGTGGTGCCCATCTTTTAGCCATTGTCCTGAACAGAAGAATTCACAGTCCCGCCATAGGCAGCTAGGGATGCCTGCCCAGTGTATGAGGAAAGGACAGGAACATTAACCCAGGACACTAAGCAAGGGGCTGATGAGAGATGTTGAAGATATAGGAAGCCTTTCATCCTACTGTCTCTCAAAGAGGCTTAGGCAGCTAACTCCGAAGGGGGGTGCCTCTGCCTCTTCTTGGCATTCGCAGCCATGAATCCTTTCCTGCAAGTAGTTGGGTGGCCAGGCCTTTCTCATGTAAAGTGCAGCTGGAATAGGAGCTGGAATAGGAATGTGCGATGCATTTGCATTTCTGGCAAACAGCTCAGTCAGCAGAGATCTGTCTGAAATAAAGGAGAGTTATGTTCAAGCTCCTGCTTCAGTGAATATTTAATTATCTATGCAAAAATAGGTAATTATCTAGCTTTAGCCTGGTGGTCTTTCAGTTCAGCAAACCATTCCAAATCAGTTATTCACACAGTTCTCATTCCAGTATCCCAGTATCACAACAGCTTCAACAGGAGAGACAACATTCCTTCAAAGGCTCAACAGCCTGGTGGCTAGAGTGTTTTCTTGGAAGTTGTCTTCAGATCTCTGCTCCGATTTGTACCTTGCATGGTCTTAAATTTGGTTCATTTACATCCCAGTAATTTAGTACTTCAGTTATAGAGCACTTTAGTCTACTGCACTGCTTTAGGATTCTTCATAAAAATAAGAAAGTGGTTCTGACATCAAGTCTGCCATTTTGTGAGTGGT
Organism: Calonectris borealis; assembly: GCF_964195595.1. Taxonomy (NCBI): domain Eukaryota; kingdom Metazoa; phylum Chordata; class Aves; order Procellariiformes; family Procellariidae; genus Calonectris; species Calonectris borealis. Next base: position 72,785,329 of record NC_134352.1, on the reverse strand, counting down.
GAAGTGTGCTTACAGTACACTTTCTTCCTTAAAATGCAGAGAGCACCTCATATGTGAAATCTTAAACCATGGTTTAAATCTGAAGCAGGAACTGAGCTGCACATACAGTCACGATCTCTGCAGCTATGTGTATGGCCAGCAGCAAAAATGGATTTACCTAAGAGATGTTTTGGTGAAAAATTTAAGGTTAAGCATACACAGGCCAGTACAGACATCTCTCCCGTAGTCTGATATGGTAGTTGATAAGGCTTGTGCCCTGGAACAGTATAGTTGCAGCAACATGGTGCTCTGCTTGAGCAAAAGGGAGGTACTTGTAGAGGTAAGCAGAGTACTGAAGACTTAAATTTTGCATGTAGGTACCCATCTCTAAGTCCTTCGAGTGTGAACATGAATGTGTTGTGTTGTAGTGTATCCTGATGGTTCCAAGCAATTTCTTAGAGGGTGTCAGAGTAGGATTTGGTGTTATTAAGCTTCAAGATCTAGAATGCATAGTCAAGCAGTAGGACCTTATCTTGTTACATGCTGCAGAAGCAGAAAAAAACTCTCTGCACCAAAGAAACTTGAAATTTAAATATGGGATGAAAATAAAGAAAGAGTTGGTAATTATGGTCCTAGCACACTAGTTAACCTAAGCCCTATTGTCATCAAAGTTTTGGTAGAACATGTGGAACATGCAGTGAACTGAGGTAGGAAAAATGGGTTATTTACCTGGTACTTAGAGTGTGTGTGAGATGAACGTTTGGGGAAAGCCCAGAGATGTTAGAAATGTTAACAAGCAAACCATGTTGGCTGATAATCTGGGCAATTTGGAGATAGACACTGATGTCTTGATACTGAAGGAGATGTACCTAAGGGATACTAAAGGGCTTTTTCAGTGTTGGTCTGCCTTGTTCTTGCTCAATGTTCAAGCATGCAGAACAAATAAAATCAGAAGTAATTGTATAGCATTTTGTCTAAGGTGACTGTGCAATATATATTAAGTTATTATCTTAGTACTGTATTAACTTTTGAGACTTAAGATAGGATTCATTAAAGACAGCATATCATGCAAGGAGCTAATAAGAAATACCATAATGTAGAGTATATTGTATGCCTTGCTCCCAAAGGGATTAGAACTCCCAGATCTGGAGGAAAGGGCCTGTGTTTCCCACCACTTTATTAACAGCCTTAAATCACAGTCCTCTAGTCTAATCGATATCAGCTGTGCTCTGAACAGGCAAAGACTCTGTCCTTCTGATAAGACTCATGGATGTAACCTGTAGTCCAACTTGCATGGAAAGAAATAAGGAGTTGTTCTCACTGCATGTTTTAGGTCTCAGTTCACCCAGACACCTGGAAATCTGCTTTTCATTGAAATCAAAGAATAATTTCCTAGGAGAATGATGTATCGAAAAGTACTGAGGAGAAAATGTCAGCATTAACTTCATATTCTTTTGGATGTCTCTGGTTGTCACAGATTTAGCGTTAGCCAGGGATAGCTTTTGTGTTGAATATGTCAGGAAAATTACTTTTATTCTTGGTATCAGGATGCGGAATTACACTATGTTCAGCTAATTTATACTGTATGGATTGGTTTTTACTTCAAATTTAATTTAATAAAGATGGGTCAATAGCAGTAGCTGATACAGAGTTGAAGTTGCACAGGAAAAGGTTTGAGGATATAATCTCTGAAATACTCTGCATGGAACATGAACCTGTTTTCAATCTACCTTAAGACTGGTTTTCATGTAGTTTTTAAAACTTGAAGTGGAGAAGCATTAGTTTTTAAGGCAGAAATAGTCAATGTAGCATATTTTCCATTTAATTAAATGAACCTTGTATACACATACAATGTGGATTCCAGATTGTTTAAAATTTACAGTACTAAAATCTGGTAAGATGCCAGAAATAGTTAATTAGGAAAGAGATACATCCCTAGAAAACGCATAATATGATATCTGTTCTTTAAAAGACAAATCCATTTCTGGTCCCTATCTAGCACAAATTCAACAGATTCCACAGGATGAAATCAGAGCGTTTTGTGACAAGCTGCAGCAAAAAGACATGAAAACAAGACTGGGCTGAGAAAAGGAAATAAGAATTGAAAAGCACTTACAATAACCATAATCTGCTTATGAAAGCAACCATGGGACGACATGAAAATACTTGTCAGGCATTAAAGAGGCCTCCCAACAACTTCATGAAGCTGGTTACTGCATTCATTTTACAGATGGGTTAAACTGAGAAAGCATGAAATTTAAATGGCTAGGTCCCATGAGGAATCATTGGCAGAGCTGAGAACAGAAGCTCTCCCCCCCTAGCCGCTTCCCAGTATTGACAAGAGCAACCATTTTAAAATAAAAACTTCGAACTTGGCTTACCAAATCATAACTTTTAAAAAAATACTGAGATAAAATGCTCAATGTTTCTTTAGTTAAAAAAAGAAATTGGTTTCCATGTACATAAAAATGGAGAGAGGCCTCTAGCTGAAAAGAAGCAGGACTTCTCAGAAACTATTAGAACGGGTTTGTTTTGAAGCCATTTCTAATATTTATGCTAGCATTTCTGGTTTTACTGAAAAGACCAACTTTTTCCCATAAACTGGAGTGTTGGTACATCTGAATTTGTACAAAGGAAAAGATAGGAAATAGAAGGTCAGCCTACCCTTGGATTCAGAGAATACCAGCAAAACCACAGTTTTGGTGTGGTGCCAATGTAAGCAGTTTTACACCAAATACCCTATCAGGAATGTTCATAACAAGTTGTTCCCTGAACAGAGGAATTGAGGATTCCTGTGGACTCCTGATCTGCTGACCAATGTCGTACAATGCAGGCCTTCCTGCAAGACCCCTGGTTCCCTCTCCCTGCCCCTGCCACCGTTGTCTCTCTCCCTTGTGCTTTTGTACATTACTACCGGTGTGCTCTCAGTTTTGCCCATTTCCCCACTCTCTCTCCTCCTTTAATACACACAAGCCTGGCCCTTCACTTCTTTGGGCCCCACAACCCCTCAGATCCCCCATCACAACCCAATGTCCTCAGCACCCTCTCCCACATCCATCCTGCCAGTGTGGCAGCAGGCAGCATGTATAGTGACGGGTCAGGGACTTCGTGCGCCGCTTACGGGGCTCGTGGGCTGGTTAGCTGCCCAGCCTGCCCTGCTCGGTAGGACTAAGTGGATGAGGGATGAGAGTACCTTGTCTTCCTGTCAGCAGAGGCAGTAGTAGCAAATCTCTCTCTCTCTCTTAATGGCAGGTGCTGATCATTCTGTTAAATTAAGCTGAAGTTGGCAAATGGATTTGGGTACTATTAGGGGAGACCTAGAGACGGAGAGGGTCATGTTCATATAGATATCACAGTCATGTAAACATTAGTTCTCTATGCAAAAAGCAAAGCACTATTTTATGAGTTATGTTATTCAGACACCTACTTGATTAGTATTATAAACTACTTGAATCAATAATAATAATAATAAAGTATCAATAATAATAATCATAAACTACTGAACTTGTGATAACAGGGGGATGTGCAGAAATATAAATGGCAAGAGTAAACGCACCCATGCTAACAAAATTCAATGTCCTTCACACAAAGGTAGGAGAAAGGAACCTCTCAGAAACTCTGAAGCCCTTTGTGATGCTGCTGTCAGAGAAATGGAGGTATTCGTTTGCTGTCCATCAAATCGATGTCTACGATACAGCAGCACTATGGTGTACTGCAGTGGAAAAACACCTTCTTCTCATTGGGGACTCACAGAAGTTTCAGGAATCGAGAAGAAAACTCCCAGTCACCTCAACAGGCTTTGAAAAAGTACAGAAAACCTCCTCTCACCTTCCTGTGCACTGATGTCAGTATTCCCAATGATTTGCTGCAGTTACAAACTCTGAATGGAGAAGGAGCTAAAGCTAAAACGAAAACTGAACGCCACTAAGACTATTTTTAAAGCACGACTCTGCTGCCATGGATTTTTTCCAAGAAATTTTTGCCCATCTGTCCATAAAAGAGTTTGCCCTGGCCATATTTCCATCCTCCCCATAAAAGACATTTCACATCCAGTTGAGTGTCATCAGCTGCCCCTACTGCACCCAAACTTCTGATGTTTTCTCACCTCCCACGCTTGGGACAGAAAAAGACCTCATCAAAAACATTCAGCGACTTTAATGCCTCCCCTGCTTCCTTCCTTTTTATGTTCTACAATTATACAGGCAATGAAGCACAGCTGTAACTAAAAAGCAGAACAACCATACCACCATTGCTTAGTGATTTGAATTCTGAGGGAAATACTCGTTTCAGGACCGTGAGATTGCAATAGGCTTCAGTGAGTTTTTTGCATCTTTTTCTTTGATTTCCTATTGGGAATATTTCAGTGTATGGTCTTCATACAGTTTTCTGGCTTGCAGATTACAATGTCACTGCCGGAAAAAGATTTAAACCGAAAAAACATGTTTAATCTATTGTGCCTATATTATGACAGAGTTTTATTTGATCTTGGCAGGTCAAACGTCTTTAGGGAACAGTTGAAAACATCTTTCTAAACTCATTATTGTCAGTCTAAAACAGGTCTCAAAAACTAAGTAACTACAATCTTTGGTATAAGGCAGCTGTACATTTATTAGACATAACATTACGCAGCAGAAGTACTGTGTCTTAGATTAGCCAGACTGATAACATTTTATACTACTCTAAGTGAGATTATGTGAAGTCTGCTAACACGGCAACAGAATGTTTAAACGCATTTCTAGAAGAGCACACAGATTAATATTACAGCCTTATCAAAGCTGAGAAGCATTCCAGATTTTCTGTAACCGCACTGGTGCATGCTGGTGGCAAGGGACAGGGCTATGAGAGATACCAAGTATGGGCCAAAGGAAGGCAGGGAGCCAGTTGTGTCAGTTCTCTCTCTAATCAGTAACAGAAAATAACTGTACTGAATATGAAGGTTAACGTTAAAGAAATAAGCTCAACCATTGAAGTTAAACTTGTGGAATTGGAGGGCGTCATACTGGAATCTGTGAGATCCAGAGCAGAGAAAGCCCAAGTGTTCCAATTAACTAAGTATTCAAACACACTCAAGTTCAGCCTGTGATGCCATTAATATTTCTGGACAATGTATATAAAACTAGCACTCTTAAGGATAATTATAGAAGGTCTGGGCTTCGTAACTTAAATAAACTTCTTTGCTTAAAGGATACAAAGAACTGTAAGCCCAGACATGACCCAGCCATGGTATACAAGGAGGCCTAGAATAAGCAGGAGGCTGAAGTGCCAGGTCCTGCGCTCAAACAGATCTCAGAGGTGTTAGCAAAGCAGCACCTCTGCCACCTCACGTGGTGTACACACCACATCTCATCCTGGGGCTAGCAGGAGTGGTCAAGCTGTGCACTCAGGGGCATCTGTGTCCAGGAAATGTCTGCAGCTGGGGGCACACAATGTCACTGTGCTGCTTGCAAGATGTTAACACTGCCCGTGATGTTAGCGCCCTTCCCTGGCAAGTCTGGCTGTGCTGACATTCTCTGGATCCCTCAGTGTCCTTGGCTCACTGATGAGCTAGTCTTGAGACATCAAGGACGCTCATGCATGGCGCAGACAGCTGCATGTCTGCTCTCAGGAAGGCAGGATTTACAGCCCGGACTCGGCTTTACCCTGATTCAGTCACATGGCATCTGGGTTGCAGCTCGTTATGGAGCAAGCTGGGAGTGTGAGGGACTGTTCACAGGACTGTAGATGTGTTCTGATTCTCCACGTGAAGATGATTTTAAGGAGTTCTTCCACAGAAAAGATAAGGGTTAAAAAATTCTCCAAAAGAAAGCAAGAGTAACAAATATCACTTATCTGTTTGCTTTGTTGGCTGCACTCCCAGAAGGCCAAAGAGCTGCTATTCTATCTGTGTATTTCTTCCACGTCACCTGAACAAAAATGAAGCATTGTAAATTAATTACACTCAAAAAAGCTCCTGAGGTTGGGCAAGTTGCTCCATTTCGTGTAAACTCCTGGGCTCTTGACTATTAGCACTGTCCTCTGACAAATTCAGGAAACTCTTGCTGTACATCATGTATATCTCTGGAGAGGGAGAGAAACACGTACACACAGAATAAATATTCCTGAAAGAATTAGCTAACAAACCTTCATGGTAGAATGGGTCATTGGAAATAAGTTTTCTTTTCCATTTTGAGTTGTAAAATTGCTTTTAAAATTCTGGGATTTAGAAACTATTTCATATTACTTACAGAAAATGTCCCTATAAACCATAATTTAATTTTGCCACTCGAAGAACACATTTGTACAGTCAAAAGTTGTCACTTTTAAAACTGTTTAACTCTTTCCAAATGCTACATTATTTTTTAATATGTACTTTAATATCATATAACAGGTCTTTAGGTAATTGCATCTTCAACTAATTGCAACACGAATTTATGATATGATTTGTATGGTGCTTGTTCCTACAACAACCTCCTCAACTAGGATTCATTTTGCTCTGCTGTAATTGCATAGCAACATGGTTTGGCACAACGTCCTTCCCCATCCAGTCTTTAAGAAGACAAAACTTCACTTTGATTTTTATAGTCAAGGAATTGCAATCAGTACATACACTAATACAGATGCTTAGTGTATTGGATATTGTATGCACCTTGTTTTTCCGTATTTTCATGATTTGAACTCATGGAATTATCTTCTAGAAATCTATTGCATTAAATGCCATTCTGCAGCCATTAAGGTTATTTTTTTTTGTAAATACGGTTTATTTCTGAACTGAAAATTGACTAACAGGTTTTTCTTTTAAATTAATAGACAAATACAGTTTGGCTGTAACACTGAAGTAGATCTGCCCAGCCTCTGTGTGTGTATATGCTGCTTAGAATTTGCAGTTGTTTTCATTCCTCTTATTCGTAAGACACTCTTATACCTAAGCATCCTCTGAAAATGCACCCAGTAATAATAGTATAATCCCTGGGTTATGATTTGCACACGAATACAGCTGGCATATCAGCTTGCTATCCATCAAGTCTGCTATTGCTTGATAGCACACATGGGAAAATAGATAAAGTGATATGCATACACACCACTTGTCTTGTCACAAATACAGACAAGCATTAATAATTTGACCCTCCCATTGTTTAGAATGATTGCATTGGGCTGGGATCAATTGCTTGGAAGGCAAAGGAAAATCATGAGGAAGTCAGAGTTGGCCATCTTTCTGAGATACAGTCCAGTTCCATCATGGTCTGAATACACTGGTGGAGCCCATCTACCTCTTTGTTTGATAATCCTGAATGCTTAGTATCTTACGAGTATACTTCTAATGGCATCATCATTTAGGCATTGATATTAAACTTACAAGGCTTATAAATTGAAGTAAAATAAAGGCAACTGCATTGAAATGTTAGTGGTTAACATCATGGTGATTGATCTGGATTTCAGACACTCTATCACACTTTTTGATGAATGGTGTTTTTTAGAATCAAAGATATCATTTTTGTTTATTTTTAAATAGAATTAGGACAACAATAAAACTGAAATGTGTCCAGCAAGACAATGAAATGTGTGAGTGATCCCACTGGATTACTACTTACATCTCAGAAATGGGCATTTACTAAAATACCTTCTTGAAGGGTTCCAGATATATTATTCAATTTTGTGTATGTAAAAATTGGGCAATAGTTAATAATACAGAACGTAGTGTCTAATGCAGAGGTGGCATATGAAGCTTCCTACTTCCTAAAATAAGAGCCATGAAACCACAGGAGGAAAAAGCGTAGGAGAAATGGGAGAGCTACTTGAAATGGCAGACTTACAGAGTGGGACACAGCAAGAAAAAAGAAGTGACTGTTATTGTCTGAAGATAAAATCCTGATGCTGCATTTGTATTTGCAGAGGATAACAGATTATTTTAGAGTAAAAATTAAAGGTTTGACCTCCATTGAAAGTGACCATAAAGCACAGAACACTTACTTTTATGGTCTTAGGCCTTGGCTTTGTTTTCCAAGGCAGACTTGTGTCCTGGTTGAAGCTGTCTAGGATATCTCCTGCAACAGCAGTGAGAGCAGAAGTTCCTGCTCCCTTACAGTAAGTTGCTCTGAGGGTAGGAGGGTTTTTCCACTGGGTAATTCTGCTTGTAACAAGGTGAAGGGAGAAGAATTGCAGAGGACTGGAAAGTGGAAATCCATCCACTGCCCAGAGTCCTGTTCCTGGGTCAGCTACAGTCCCGGGCTTTTTACAGAGGAGGCATGGCAGTCATGGATGTGTGTAGGAAGATGATTTAAAGCATGAGATTGGCAGGAGCTTTCAGGGAAAGGAGGTTATGTCAAATAACCTGGAGACTCTGAACTTGGCATGATCCTCTTCCACATACAGTAGGATCTGTAGCATGTACAAAGCAGATCTCAAACACTCACACTGGCTTTCCTGCATACTGCTTGCTCAGTGTCTTTGAGCATGGGCCTGAATGTCCCATGTTCCATGCAGTAAAATGGCACTAGAAAGGGTGCTAAGGGAGGGGAGAGGTCTTCTTCCATATTACAGCAGTTCTTGTAATTTATACTTGCCTCATGAACCCCTAGAGTTCATTCTTTGAAGAGAAATCATCAGCTGCTTAACCATGGCCTAGAAGGAAACCCTGTACTGTCATTGCAGTTGGTGCAGAGGACTGGTCAGTCAGCTTCGGTCTGGCTGCTGTCACCAGCATTGCTTTTCACATTCATTTCAGTGACTATATTGGCATTCCACTGATTTGATTTTAATATGAATTCCATGTATGCACAGTCTGGGCAGGGTTGGTTTGTTTGTTTCTGTTTTGATGGTTTGTTTGTCTTGGAGATTATTTTAGGGCAGGGCTGACATCCTCACCTTGTCCAAAGCAAAGGCAGACCATAGCCTCACTGCCACAGTGCAAGGATCCCATTTGAAGCTTTCTCCTGTGCCAGAACAGGCAGCCACATTACAGCATGGAATCTGACAGCAGAAACTTTCTCAAGTTTCTGGTTTTTTGTGGTTTTTTTTTTTTGTTAGTTTGTTTTTTTATTAAGCCATCTTGAAAATATGCATGTCCTACCGTATGCATTCAATGGAGAATTAATTTCACTGTTTGCGTTCAGGTTTGTGCAACTTCTATATATATCCTGAATCATGATTTGAATCATGAAGCTTTCTACTTTCTCTGTTGAAAGAGTCTGTACAAACACAGCCGCATCAATTAGACTGAGTGAATGATCCCTTTTTTTTTTAAATAGTTCTTTGAATATGCAAAACACTGAAGTATTATAAGTGTTACAGTTTTTTATGCCATCTTCTTGATGCGCATGATCCTATTTCAAACATAACTGTTTGCTACACAAGGCTGTTACAACATCCAGCCTTGGTGACAGTTCTGTGTATGTAACTTAACAGTTCTCCAAACATTTGCAATTATAGAGCTAGGAACCAGGGTGAAAGTGAACCTTTCTGAGTGTTGGTAAGAAGAGAGTCCTTGGAAGGCCTCCCCAGGGAACTTTAACCATGAGAATTAAGAAGGCTGCATGTAGAAGTAAGTGGGCTTTGTTACTGTCTCCGTACCAAGGCTGGGGAGCTGATGTGAAGGCCCTGGTACTTTGCTTCTCTGCTTTCTGTGCAGAGGAAATTCTTCTATGGCTGGATCTGCTGCTATTAAACCCTTGCTTTCTCATTCAGTGTCCTTTTCAGGTGAATATGTTGTTTCTGTTGTCGGCAGCATGCACTTCTCTACCTCAGTCTGCAAAGCTGCAGTAGTTTGACTCTATGTGCTCTTTACAGTAGACAGCTAATATCTGAGTATTTGAGAACAACATGGTTTTTCAGGACTTTCAACAGCACAAATTCATCCAGCAATATGTTCAGCTGTTTTCTGATGGGATTGAAAGCAAATTCAAAGTATTTTGTTGCTGTTGTGAATCACATCAGACACAATTTGAAATTTTTTTTTTTTTTTAATTAAATAAGAACAGGCTTATCAGTTTGCTCTGTCAGTGAAACACTTTCTGTCCAACAATTCCATCTGCTATATCAAGTACACCATTAATTTGGCCACTTATATTAGCTGTGTTGACTAAATACATTTTTAAGATCTTCAATCCTTTCTACTCTTGGGGAAAAAAAATGTCTATTATAAAACATATTATTTTCGATTATTGTCACGTAATTTAGTGATTTATGTGTATAGCACATAATTTTTTCGGTGGAGAAAATTCACATGTGGTGAGTTCCAAAGCCTACCATCAAAAGCTCATAATTCTGTGCTGTAGAGGTCAAGCCTTAATTAGCTTTACATAATTTTGATTTTTGATTCTAATCTTGAAGCATGGTTGTATTGACTTTTGGTCTTCCATCTCATTGATTGCAGCTCCAGTCTCGGTATTTAAATGGACATGAAGAGCAACAGGGATTTAGAAGGCATTTAAGACAGCCAGAAGGATGTAGACATTTCTGGAAATGGATGCAAGTGAAGTATGAAACTAGATTGTAAAACGCAGCTGACCTTGTTACCACTTACTGTCTCTCCCTTCCCTGCACAAGCAGACTGTAGTAGATTAACACAACCCAAGAACCTGATTCTATGTATCCCAATTTATTTTAATTTGTAGATAGGATCAAACACAAAGCATTTCAAAACATAGATTGAGTTTTGGTTTAGATTTCCACCATTTTTTGGTATTTGAAGAGAGGCGCAATGACTATCTTTCTACGTGCATTAAAAGGTCATTTTCTAATACGGCTCAATACAGCATAACTTGGTGTTGTGTCTGTTCACTTTCACAAGGCATTTTCTGATGCAAAGCACAGCCTGGTGAAACATAGGTCAAATACAGTCCGAAATGTTGAGAACTCCATTATTTATTGTTATCCCAGATTGTGCTGTGCCCTGAGTAAGCAGAGCAGGAGGCAAACACAAACAGCTTACTGACTCAAAACCTGGGATGGGGAAAGGAGTAAGTGAAAAAGCAGAACAGCAGAGGAGTGGCTGTAAGCATCATCCTAGTTACATGAATCTTTAGTCTCTTAATTTTGAATGGAATTTTATTTCTGTAACTTAAAAGTCTAGTCAGAGAGGGTTAGGCAGTGATTATAACAGAAGACCGAGAATCTAAATTTGAAAATGTAACTTGCTTTGCAATACTGTTTTTCAACAAAATGTTCTAAAAATTATCTATTACTGAAGTGCAAATATTTAAAAGGTCCAAATATACATTACCCTTTCTCTTTTTGCTGTTTTCTTTCTTCACTGTTCAATTCTGTTGCCCAATAGCAATGAGCTGAATGTAGCTTTCTATTCATGAGGTGCCTTAGAAACCTCTGTCCTGTGTAGCACTTTCGCCTTATTCATCATGTATGCCCAGTGCAACAAGATATCTTGAATCTCAGTGGAAGTCTCAGATAATGTTGGGTTGTTTTTGCAGCATCCCATTTCTGAAATCAAGACACATTCTCCTTGTGATTTTAATTTATTTACAGGTTGAAATGCGAGCATCCACATTTAATACTCCGCATCTTTGTTGTCCTGGTCACAAAAGACATTGCATAGCCGTCATGGTAACAAAGTATATCTCTTACTTCATGCCTCCTGTCAAACTTGCACATGTCTTGGTTACAGACAGAGGGGTCCCTCCCAGAGGAGACAGCTGAACATCCACACAGCATTAGCCAGCTGCATTTGAAGATGGAATTAGGAATAGAATGAGCTTCCAAAAGAACAATATTAGAATGGAAGAGAGCCATAAAATGATTTAAACTGGTGAAACAACAAAGGGGAAGCACTGCGAGTTTCCTATGACAACTAATGCATTGTCTCTTCCTCTGACTCATGGCGTCTTTTGAATTTTTACAGTTTTTCTTTCTAAAGCATGTGAAAGGATACAATGGACTGAACTTCTGCGATCAAAATGGTATGTTAAGAGTAGGGGTTTTCTGGTTTTTTTTAAGAAACTCAGAAGCTGTAATTCTCATTGATTCATATCCTCAGGAATAAATCAGTAATGTGCTAAAATCAATGTTAGTATCTCCATGGGAAGGAAAGGGATCTCACCAGCCCAAATCCCCATCTTTCCTGGCTCTTCAGAAACAAAAGCAGAGCAACTGAATTGGGGAAAAACTGCTGTCAATTGTGCTGCTCCTTGTTTCTCAAGGTGATAGCTTATGAGATGAGAACTGTTTTGGCAGTAGAATTATTGCTCATTGCCAAAGGTGATATAGGGAATAGAAGATGGTGAAAACCCTGACTGCCATGAAAACCTGTGGAGAAACGTGAATCTACAGCATTTTGGGCTCCATCCTTATGCATCTTCCCAGAACATGAATGTGATTTGCAGCCCTCCACATACAAGACTTGACTTAACTTCTTTTTTGATTGCTAAAGAGTCCATCATTGTCATCATTGTTGCTTCTGCCTGAAGCATTGAAGAGTGCCAGAGGTTTGAAGAGTTGTACACTATGTACTAAAGTTGGATCAAATGCTGTAAAAGTCCAATATTTAGGGGCTTTCAGTCACCAGAGACTTCCGTGCTAGGGCTTCTACCTTAGTATTTCTATCTTGTTTGGGTCACAACTTAGAGTTCTGCTTTGGGACAACCATACTTTGGTCTGGAGAGCACGATCAAGCAGGTAAATGCAGACAGCATTTGGACGATGAATCCACAAGGGTACAGTTAGCTAATTGAAGTAAAAGCATTACACTCTGCTAACCTTGAGTTTACCAGTGCTGAGACTTCAGTGCAATAGGATGTCACCAGCCTTGGCTGTAGTGCAAGTGATTACAACATAAGGAAGCATTAGTTCCTCAAGTAGATCTTTATTAATGACAGAAGATCAAAGATAGCCTGGGAGGTTTGGAGCTTGAATATGGCTTGACATGGTATCTCTGGGATTTTTCCCACTCAGGTTGAGACCCAGTTTGGAGGAAACATGTCAGGAATGAACCAATCATTATAAGTAAATATGTCTGATCCTGGTGTTTTATATTTCTATAATTTGTTCTCTTTCAAATACAAGCAAATGGCTCCAGATGCATTATACTTCCTGTTGATGTTGATGGGCTTGATTCTGACTTCAAGACGATTTTTGTCAGTAGTCAAATGTAGTTTAGCGTAGTAAGTGCTGCCTCTGCAGTGCTGGTATTACATTTGTGCTCCTCTGAAACTACACAGTTCAGCATTGTTCAGAAATAAATTGCACTTAAACATCCTAAGCAAGGAAGGGTGCCTTTCCTGTTCGTACGGCACAGCACTGTCAGGCTGCTGAAGTGATTGAAGGTGTTGCAGGTGCCTTAAAACTCCACTGCACTGGCAAGTAAGTCTCTTTCATTTTACTGGAATATTTTTGAAAGCAAAGATATACCTAGTTATGAAATGTTTTTTTCTCTATTTGTATAAGCTACTGGTTTAATAACTGTTTGCAGTTAAGGAAATATATTTAGCTTTCTAGTACGTGCCAAAAAAAATCCACAGTATTTAATTTTCTCAGGAAATTAATATTACTGGGATGCAGGATTGCTCCTGCTTTCTGGGGTCTTCTGTATTCACGGGCTGTGTTTGGGAAGCTTTAGTTTACTTCCAGTCCTCCAGAACCTGCAGCTGATTGCATCTCTGGTTTGTTTGTGAAAACAGATTCAAATATTCATTGCTCATTGCTAACAGGCAGCACAATTTTGCATTGTAGTGCTCATAGTCCGGTGTCTGGGGCCTGTTACCACAGATCTCTGAAGTCTTTTCTATAAAGCGTAGGTGCCGCCATGCCTACATCCCCTGGTGCATGGCAGCATATTACATTGCCCAGTGCTAATGGGCAAAATGGTTACATCTGCACCTCCTTGCAAGAACTGCAGCATTTTTTTGCAGTAATGGCTTCCTCACTCACCTGGATGAGTTTGGATTAGGGTGTACTGCTGTCACTCCAGGACAAAAAGCCCAATCTCAGGTCTCCTGTAGTTGAGCCAGGCTGTGCATCTTGCATGCACAGTTAGGTAGCTGCATCAGGGCTCTCGTTACATGGCTACACACGCAGTCCAAGATCAGAAGCCTGACTGTGTCAGCTCAGATGTTTTTCAGATCCCACTTTCCGGTGTCATGCCTCTCCAAAGAAAGGCCAGCCAATGAAAGATTCTCGGTTTTGGCTGCCTGCATCTCTCTAGCAATTTTTCTGCTTGCAAAGAAACTCTAATTAGTTGTATAAGAACTGGAGGGCTTTGAAGAATAGAACTTCTGGCCTCCCTTGTAGTGGGACAGAAGCAAGGCCAGTGCCTGCCAGCATTGTTTATGGGACCCGGACTGTTTCTTATTCATAGTTCATCACACTTGTTTTCTTTTTTTGCTTCAGCTGGAATTTGTCAATGTTCTGACTATAAAACTGTGGTTAGAGACTCACTGCATCTGACTGCCGGAGAAGAAAAAGGAACTGTACAAGATAGGCCTTGGGATGTACAACGGGGATGTATTGGTGGTGGGTTCTGGTTTGTCCTGGGCAACAAGGAGAGGGCAGCAGTCTCCATTAAGGAATCAGAAGCCTTACTTTTGTGAATAGCCTTGGAGTCCTGCGGGCCCTGCTTTGCTTTGGGTACTCACTTCACCTGGGTTGAAACCGCAGAGCTGGTTCAGTGGGACTGCACAAGAGACCTCAGGCCAGGGACTGCACCAGTGGCAGGGGTACAGAAATTCAGTTTGATCTTGTTATGACAATCAAACCAGAGTAATGACAATGAAGAGCTGATTTTGCTACAGAAACTCAATTAGAGAATGACAGTGGTGTAAAGCTGACTTTCCTGTGAGATCTTCTGGCTATTATCTATGTAGTAGATTAAACAGTGCTGGGCATTGGACCCTGATCTTCTATATTGTTAAATTGTTAGAATGTCCAGGCATGACTTCTACCTGAGTTAACTCTCCCAGACTCTGTGGGTGGCTTGAGAGTTAGTACAAGAACAGGCTAACTCCAGTGGCAGTTTGGTGGCAATGTGGGTTGGATAGCATAGACTTATGTCATTTCATGCTAGCTGGTCTCAGCTTAGAGAGTGGAGCATTTAATTGCTATTATAGATGTAGCCCATCGTTCCAGCCATGGCACATCAGAGGAAGTTCTGTCTCAGGCCTGGAACAGGCGTGCTGGGGACTTATGAATACCTGGGATGTGGTGGTGAGGAAGCTTTCAAGTGGCTGGGTCTTTGGTTTATATTGAATTTTATTAGTGTATGTAGATAGATAGATAGACAGACAGATAGACCGACCATGAGATATGTCATATAAAATATATTAAAAGTTACTTTAAATGTCATATGTATATATTCTTCATATATATACATGAAAAATTTTAAATAACACTTTTTCTCCCTTTTTCATTTGTACTCCCCAGAATTCCCATACGCTTGAGAAAGTGGAAGAACCACAGTTAACATATATTTTTATTGTAATTGTCCAAAGCCAAAACTAACTGAGCAGAGGAAAGCTTAATGGCCCTGGAGGGAATCCTAGAATATTGTTTTATTTATATTAGAAAATAATCTTTGCTGCAGCCATGGAGTTTGGAGGCTGTGCTGCACAAACACGGGTAGCCCTGTGTGGTCGTGAATACATTCAGTGCAGCAAGACGGTAACGTTTTATAGATGATCTCTGGGGGATGTTGAAGCTGGAAATTTCAAAGGGTCAGGGACCTAATTCTCTTTTATATTAACCCCTCTGCCCTTTACTGAGAAATTGGCTGTTCTCTTCTCGATTTTAAGAGAAGATGACACACTAAAACCGTTTTGCACCACAAGCCATTCTGAGCTGAGTTCATTGCCAGCCAGACACAGACCTCGTGTGTAGGACCGAGTACCTCAGGACTGAGTATCTACGGCAGTACAGTTGGAAATGGTAGCAGGCTGCTTGTGATCAGCAGTCGTGCAGTGGTTGGGATGCAGCTGTTTGACGCAGAATGTCCATCTCTTGGAAACGTTATGCATCCCTTGCATCTCCTTTTAGTCTGATTTACCTGTATTGGCTGATCTGCCCCAGGAGTCCTCGGACAGCATGTGTTCTGCTGTAAATTAGTTGCTATGATACAAATGAGAATTTTGTTTGATCTCTCTTTTGGTTTGGGAAGGGATCACCCAAACTATGTTTTGGCAAGTTATAATCGAAGACCTTTATCTGCAGCACAACCTATATGAATTCCTAACCCTTCGTGGGATGATCATAAATCAGAAATGCATCAGTCACTACAGGTTTAGAAAGTCTGTTTATGTAGTTGTTTGGTGTCAGGCTAAAAATCGAGATCCTCTCAGTCACGTAAGCTCCTGCATTGAGAGATACTTTAATAGCTGTCTCCCACTGATTCCCGTCATCTGCCATGAACGTGCCCCCAATCCTTTTGTTGAAAGGAAGAGTCTCATGATGTGTAAGCCTTTCTCTGCCTGAATACCAGGGTGTGGCTTGGTCTACAGTTTTCAGTTTGCTTTGGGTTATTACTGACTTCAGGACCATTCACAACAGCTGTATGGCACATTGCTTGGACACCGCTCCAGTTAAAGCAGCATTGGCTGCAAATTCTTACGTTCCCCTTAATCTGTGTCATTTTATTTTGCTGAAAATCATCAGGACCTCTCTATATAAGACCTATGCCTCTATTTTCTAGCCCTCCAATTCAAGTTGTGCATTTAACTGTGTTTAGGTACTATGAACGGGTTTCATCTCCTCACCTAACTGGGCTACATAGGAATGAGGCATCCAGGCTTAGGTAGTAGTTAGGCTCCCTCTATAGTCAGCATCAGATACTTACCTTAGGAGGAGATAATTTTCTTTTGGATGTTCCTGTCTAGCTACCCAAATGAGATGCTTGTATGACTACCATAGATTTAGCAGGGGAAAAAGAGGCATCTAACTCTTAATCTACTAACTCTAGTAGTAGCTCCAAAACATACAATATTAAGGTATTAACCATAACTTAGAGCCAGCAAAACCTTAAGAAGTGATTGATCCTCTTGACTTCCTTAGGATAGGAGGCAAAAATGCATTTCTCTGTTGTATGTCATCCCCGTACTAAGGTCCTTAAAGACATTCTGAAAATAAGCTTTTTTTTTGAGGTTTGTTTTCATTTTCCAGATGGCATTATTAATATTCAGGCACAGAAGAACTGCGGGTTGGCTAAAGTCTGGCTGCAAGTTTGTGAACAGCCAAGTTATGGCCCAGATCTCCCTTCAGCTCTCTTGGTCAGTAGCACAGTCACCCCAAAATACAGGCAGATGCTGGGCAGCTGTTACCACATCACAAGCTGTTGTACCATATACCAGAGCAGACAGTGGGAATGGGAAGCCGAGGTTGTAGACCCTCAGACATGATTTGGGAAGAGAAGAATTCAAAGGACCAATTTCAGAAAAACAAAGTACTCCAAGGAACTGGTTTTATAAGACCTTTACTGCAATTACTGATTTCTGTGAATGATTCTAATTGACACAATGCAAATATCGCAGGAAATAAGTATCTAAGGAATAAAATTTCTTAAAATAAACAGAAAAAATAGTCTTAATATTGAAATTCCTGGATATGTTATGATGCTAAAAAAAAAAAGCAAATTCCTACCAAGGGGCTTTAAATATGAAATTGATGGGAAAGGAGGGTCTATTGCATTTCCAGGTGGGAAGCTAAGTGTGAACATCAAATGGGAAGATACCACCTTTTGTTTTCTAATCTCTAATGTAAGGTTCTTTCTATAAAATATGGCAAGTGTACTTAATTTATCAAACTGTTTATAGGCATACTTGGTCAAGCCTTTAGCCTTATTTTTTTTTATTTTGGGTTATCTTAGCAGGTCTTATCTTGTTCTTCGGTTAGTTCCAGTTGTATAAGTAATAAATTCATTCCTTCTGTCACTTCTGACTTGTGCCTGCTCCTTCTGAGTCTTCTTCCATTGGCATCTCTTTTTGGCTTTAGACTAAAAGCCTTAATTTATACAGCATTCAACAAAATACTTCCAGAAGTCTGTTAGCATAATTATCTTCCCCTCCAGTGAACTCAGTACTTGTTTGTACAGCACGTACTGCATAAAGTCTAAAAGGTGTTGAATATAAAAGCTCCTTGGCTTCTAGAACAAATCTGTATCTGTGTATCTAATTAGAGCTGTCTTTCTCAATCAGGCTGGTAAAAACCTGAATTGCCATAGAGCTCAGTAAAGACCATTTTTTTTTGTGGGTGCACCTTTTGTAGCTGCGCTTGTAAATCTGGCTTCTGGATTGTTTGGAAGGTGGTCCCAAGTATCTCCAAGGAAGGAAAGCATTACGAAGAGCAGAGATGAATGTAAATATTAATGTTCCCACTGACTGTTTAGAAGCCATTGTATTTGATAGCATTTGGGAGAAGCTTCGTGTGTGTCTATATAGTACAAACTGCAGATATTAAAATGGAATTTTTGTGAAAGCTGAAAGAAGTTGCTGTAATCTTTTAAAGTATTTTGAGAACATAATATTGGGATCTAATTTGTGCCTTCTCATAATAAGAATATATTTAACTCTGGCTACACCAAAACATTTATGAAAATGTTCTCTTACTAATCCAGGTCTTCCAGTTCACCTGAGCATTGGTTACATTGCAGTATTTGACACACTTGCACCAACTTTAAACCCATCCAAGGAGCTAGATAAATACAGAGCCTATTTGGCCAGACCCAGCTTTGCTACCGAGATTTTGTTGCCAGCTATAGCTGAGGTGTAAATTCAAGTCCAGCTCAAGGGTAATTTCGTAAGATGCAGTCAGTTCAGCAAAGGCTACCTGGGAGCAGAGGGGAGATTGCTGTTTGAGGAATAGAGCTGACACAACAGCTATAATACACTCCCCAGTAACTGAACTGGAAATGCTGTCCTTTACTTTTAGGATATACAAAAGGTTAATCTGCCTTGACCTGATAGCTCTTTTGACTAGCATGGTTAGTCTATTCAGTTTCCTCAGCCAACTGAACACAACCATATGGCATGGACCACAGCCGGAGCCTTTGACGCTCCTGCCTGAGTGACCAGTTGCCCATTGATTAGGGGATGACTTTTATCCAAGTTCAATCCTATTCCTGTAGATCTTGTAGCAAGCTTGACTGTGTGTGAACATATGTGTAAACACATATGTATATATGCATCTGCTTTTAGCGAAGACATCCTTTAAATTCCCTATAGAACTGGAAGTCAGCCTTGGTTTTAAATATTGCTAGGTTAAGCCCTCTTCCCTCTCTCTCATTGTCTCCCCCTGAAAAAACCTGTACGTTTCTACATTACATCAGCATTTAGGATTCCTAGAATAATGAATAACAATTGTATCAGATTGTCTGAGTGCAGTTCATGCCAAATTTGTGCAAGAATTAGCAATGCAAAACCAAATGTTTTCACATTTCTAGTACGAAAACAATGCAGAATGATGGGAGAAAAGTGCCCACTTTGAGCTTTACTTTGCAAAAAACCCTCAAAAACCCAAGCCCCAAACACCTGATCCTGCTGAATTTTTAAGCACATACTTAATCCCAGGCACGTGAATAAACAATTGGCTTTGGAAAATTCATAAATGGACTTTAAGGATTTGCATAAATGTTTTGCTGGAGGGATCATCAGGGATCTACAAGACAGAGCCCTTTCTATTTCTCGGTCAGATCTCTCAATGATGTTTTTATAAGCAGCTCACTAAATTTTCATGTCAAAGCCCATGCAGAAATGGACACAAATTTGAAGAGATTTTAGGTAGGGAGGTTGTATGGTGAGGGTGCACAGAAATCTATTAGTTTCCTAAGACATAATATCTTTTCAAAGTATTGAAACAAAAAACTATTTGATGGATGTGGGATCAGTTTATTTAAAACATGGTAGTCTGGCCAATCCAGAGATGTGGATATCCTTGAATAACCTTTGACAGCACTCCCAACTGTTCTTTGAACAAGCAGAGAAGTATGTCAGAGGCCTTAGTTTTGCTCAAGTTGGGCTTCCTCCAGGATACCACTTACGGGAGTCTGAGTCAGTGGGGCCCCTGCTCCCTACAGGCTATCGTGAGAGCAAACGCACTCGGGCCTCCAAAGCCACTCTCCCAGGGAGGAACTGCATTTGTGGCAATCAGGATAGCAGAGGGGAAGAAAAAATAAGTGGCCTAAGAGATTAATCTGTAAGAAAGCTTTTTTTTTAATAGCCAAGGAAACGGAAGGAAACAATGTAAATCCAAAGAGGTGGGCATAGGATGTGTCAAATATGCTGAGCCCTGATGTAGGAAACAGTTTTGATTTGCTGATAAAAACCCACTATGTTCATTTCTATCAGAACACTGACTAGGATAAAATCATAACACAGATTCCTTAGTTGTTCGGTTTTTTTATGTGTCCTTCAACCAGTACAAGAGGTCCAGTCCCTGAAGTCAAATGACATGTCAAATTCACAAGAACAACCCATGACATTCCAAAAAATGTTGTTGCAAGGTTAACTCACTTTTTATTGCTTTGAAGAGAGACAGAGAATACAGCAAAAAAAAAGAAGGAAAAAAAAAGCAGCAAATAATGGACAGACACAGATTTGCTTTACAAAGACTAATGCCGCCAGTTTAAAAAAAAAAAAAAAAAGAGTAAATCACACTGCTCTGTTCCGCCATCCCTCTAAATAGGATAAAGAAGGAAAACAATCAATTTATTTTCTGAAGGTTTTTAATGCTCTGCCTTTTCAATAAGGATGCTGATTTTAGTGATACAATATATTTTCTAAAAACAGCAAAAGGGAAAGAATAAATACTGTATCAGGCCAGAAATTCTGTGCCAACCCCAATTGCATGCCTTTATTTTTCTGTATGTGTTTTATAGGCATCTGGGTGATACAGTCACACTGACCGCGTGGTCATGGGTCTGACAGAGAAAGCTCCAAACACATTCTGGGTTTACGTAAATAAAAAGTAATATATTGTAGATCAACATGAAGTCTAAAGGCAATCTGTATCCTGTTATTTAGCCCTATTTCATAGACTTAGTTCAAGTGAATTGCTGTTTATGTGTAATGTGCTAGAAAAGTATTACAAATGTCTATTACACTGGATCAAATCAAAACCTGTTGGAGTTCAGTAGCATAAAGCACTTGCCAGATTAAGATGCTAGTTAATTATGTCAAGGAATATTGATAGAGAAGGTAATGAAGAAAAGACCAAATCTTGGCAGTCCCACTGGAGAGTGCTGCTCACAAATGGAGTTTTATTTAGATGACTCTCAGATACAGAATCCAGTGTTTCTATGTCAGAAAAATGCATCTTACATTAAGGTTTGGTGGAGGGGACCATATTAAAATTAAATGATGGCAAAAGCGAGCTGTCTGTGTTTCATACAAAGAAATCTTAGTAGCATAACCTTCCTATAAGAAGAACATATAATATACCACAGAGGATTAAGTAAGAGAAACCTGAAATGAAAGCAAAATTCCATGAAGACCCCCTTCAGTCAGACATTACAATAAAATGGCAACTGGCTTAATGGGGCAGGTCATCTACCATTTCCAGTAAATGTCTTAATTCAATTTGTTGTCTACAGACAAGCATTCTTGTTCAAGGGTCGCAAGAGGAAACTGAAAAATCTACCTGACTTGAATTTCTATTACTTAATTATGCTCTTCTGGAAGGTGCATAGTTCTAAGTAAATATGTGGACTTCAGCACACAGCATTCACATAAATCACCTCAAGCATATATGAGGAATGATTTAAAAGCATATAAACCCCTTCCCCCATACCCTCATTTCCTAGCTAGAATTTGGAAAGTATTGAACACAGTGTCTGCAAATATGAGCTGTGATTTAAAAATTGGTGGGGATCAGTTATGATTTTCTGCCTTTTTAGCTTTTTTTCTGTAGATGTTCAAGTGAGAGAGTTTTGCTAGGGCAAACAAGAATTTTAAATAGTATATTTTGATTTGCCTAGTGAGTAACGGCTCTGGGTTCATATGTTTCCCCAGCTGGCTTCCAGTCCCAGTTTGTGTACTCAGCTGATTTTAGGCCTTCTAGCTCTCAGCAACTTGGTCCAAACCACCCAATTTCCATTTTTTCCCCCATTTTTGCAAGCCCTGCTCCTAGCCTTTGGGTCTTGTCTGTTCAGGTTAAAATGTGTTGCGAAGATACTGGTGGTAAGATGGTAAATACACATATGCTAAGGTGTAGCATGGGCTTATTTTCCCCTGTCTTTTAGATTGCTCTGAAGGTCACCTAAAGCCTGAATGTCACCTCACTTCCTAGCAATATGGATGTCAAATGAGTTGGAGAATCAGTAATATAATCATAACCAAAAGTCCAGTTGCCATTGCAACTCCAAGGTACTTAGTACCTTAGGTACCTGACGGTTATTTAAAAGTATAGTCAATAACTTGGCAGTCCCATTACATGTAATGCTGTGAACCAGTAGCATGAAAAAAATCCCTTTTCTCAACCTCTTCTTCACATTGTCTCTTCTTCAGCAGCTGTCCCCAAACAAGCTGCCTTAGAATATGTTCTGAGGATCCATTTGTCTCTTTTGCAGCAGTGGATAATTTTTTAAGGCCCTGGAGAACAAGAGCAGAATCTGAATCCTGTATTTCTGCAGGGCAGGACAGCTCAGCTGAAAGATTCAGCAAACGCCCAGTGATTACTGGATTGAGGGGTGTGCTGGGGACAGGCAGGCCAGTGGGTGCCTTGCAGTTGCCATCTGACAGCTGAGCAGATCAGCTGAAGAAATTGGAACCAGTCAGAGCTCAGGGAGGAGGTTATAAATTTGGGGGCTGATATCAAACCTATGGGCTGATTAATTGGCATGTGGCTGCTGAGGAAGTGATGCTCTAGTGGCTTTGGTGGCAGGCTGCTGAATTTTCAGTCCACTTGGAAAGCTGAGGAGGTAATTTGTGTTTGCTCTGTGAGTCTTGTGCCAAGCAGCTGTTACCACTCTCCTCAAGCCGGAGTATCCAGGTAGGTGTTTGGAGGCCCTGTTGTAGGGAGAGAAAGCTGGAAAGGACCTGTTGGGCTGTCAAAGACTGCAGGTGCTGCCTTATGTGGACTCCTTCTTAAGCTACCTGAGCTCAGTCTTAAATGTAGGGAGCTCTTCTGCTTGTGCTTTTCTCGTTGGAAAGCTGCTTAATTGTTTCAGGGAGGTAGAGTAGAGAAAGCAACATCCATGTGCTTGTGTGAGCGTCTGTTTCTGCAGGTGCAAAGATGGGTATTGAAGTAGTATGGCCAACTGACCGGCTTGCTCAAAGTAAGCAAGATTAGAATGGAAATGTTTTCTGTAAGTATTTTGTTCACTAAGCTATGCGGTTCTTTTTCTGAAGGTGATGCAATTCTTCCTGCTGCTTCCATATAGGGATTTGCATATCATACCTCTAAGGCTGCAATGTGGGAAAATGTTTCTTCTCTCTTCTGTTCAAACAATACAGACACATAATCCCCTTCCTTCTTTTATGTGGGTTGGGTCACCTGTGACGTTTATAATCAGACATTTTACACTTGTTAAGTTTTAATTTAAACCAGTTTCAAATTAGGCCAAAGCTTAAAGGTAAATAAAAAAAAAAAAAAAGTTTACAAACTTTTAAGAACTTTTATATCTAGGGCTGTGCCTGAATGGTTGCAGGACACATGCCTGACTTCAGCTGAGACCAGGCAGACACAGAACTGACCCCAGGCCATCTACTCGTTATCGGCAATACCAACCTCAAATGTGATTACGCCATGATGTTTATGACTCTGTATTTTTCTAAAACCAGCAGATAGTTCTGATGCATAGGTCTAACTGACTTCCTTTTTCCAGCTTTAATAACTGGCTAGTTTTAAACAAAATTAAATTATTACTTCATGGTTTAAGAAAGTGAACTTTGGAGTCCTGGTGTGCTTCTGCTTAGCTCGGTGAATGCACACGTGTCTTTTTCCACTCATAATTCAAGAACAGTGAGGAAAAATGTATTTCGAATGTTTGGATGCCGAAAGGGAAACTTACTTTGCCAAGTTTCAATTCAGTTGAATTTGCATGGCTGAATAGCTAAGTCCCCACTGGGAAACCCACAGGTATTATCAGAGATCAAAATCAACCTTAACCACAGCAGCAGCCATTAGCAATTCTGTAACTACTGTATAAAGGACCTTACGAGGCCAACTAGCACATGGCGTAGGGCCTCCTCCCAGTGGCTTGTCCTCTGCTAACCTTTTGCTGAATTTTTCCTGAGCTAGCAGGGTGGTTGCTCCTTGGCTCCCCTCTGCAGTGTGTTTCCTCACTGATGTGGAAGACAGACATATTCTCCAGCTTTTTTACCTCCTCCCTCCCAGTAGAACCAACAAGAGAATTATGATACAGAAAGACCTGGTGAGTGGGTTGTGTTAATATCTCTGGACTGCTTTTCCCATCCTCTCCCCCTTCCAGCCAGGCTGGCTCCCAAGCTGTAGTGCCCAAGGTTTTCTTCTTATGCCTGGGGTTGCAGGCAGCAGTTGCTCACCTGGAGCCTCTCAGGGCAGGCACCTCTAGGGCTCCCCTGCTTGGATCACATATGTAGTGTTTTTTGTAATTTATAGCTTATCAGTGTATGTGACTCGTCATAAGGCATCAAACAAGGAGATATAATGCAGGAATCCCTGTTGTTAATTCTTTTCTTGCAGCTTTTTAGATGACGCTTTAAAGTGCATGTGCATTAATTTGAGCTTTCTAGGTGTTACTTTCATTGCTGCCAAGAGGTTTACAGTTTTGATGTTGATTAGCTGAATTTTTGACACACTGCTCTAAGTTGGCAAATAACTGATCAACATTTGCCAAGATGCAGGAAGACACTGATCTTATAATGTATAATTCTATGCATTCATGGTAAACATGGTTATTTAAGAACTTTTCTCAGAGTTGCAGTAATACTGCCTGTTAACAGGCAGACTGAACTGCAGTGGGATTCATTTACAGCAGAATGAACTTGGATGTCTTTCTAGTATAGTAGTAAAATTTAACCCTTGACTTAGTTAAACAATATTTTCTTTACATGTTTTGGTACAAGCATTATTTAGAAATGGAGCAATGCCCATTTTTGCTAGCTAAGACTCTTCCCTGCTGCTTTAAGTGAGTATATGTAAATAAACTCTAATGCAATTAACTAAACATAACTTCCATAGATTTTAGTATAGTGGTTGCATGTCACATGCTTTGAATTTAGAAGTGGGGGTGATAAGACTTGGGCTCATGTGTTTCATTTTGCAGACTCAGTCCAGACATGAAGTTTCACCAGTTTGTCTGGTTCATACTAGCATTCCTTGTCACTTCAGAGAGCAAAGACTTTACTGTAAAACTTACGTAAATAAATCATTTCCAGCTCCCTCCTTATTTGTGAAAGGAACAAATCTTGTGTGACTGTTTCCCATTTTACAGTTCACTGACAAAAAGGGGAATGCCACTGCCAAAAGGGTAGGGCCAGATGGCCAAGAGGCTTCTCCCTCCCTCCTTCCTTGTCCCAACCCTAGTGCTGATTAACCAGGGAGAAGGGGGAGGCACCTTACTCCAGGCAACCCACTGCAGATGTTCTTCTTTGCTTTACATGTGTAAAGGCACACCATACTTTGTGAATAGGCTTTGTTTTTCCTTCCACCTATTATGAAATGCATAGGAGAGATAAATAGTCATGGCACAGCAACAAACACTGGGCAGGCTGGAAGGGTGAGTGTGCTACGTTCCCTTCTTGGCTGTTGCGAGAGTCTTAGCACTGGAGATTATAAGCCAGGCAGAAACTATAGGGTCATCCTATGGCGTGACTCTTCTGTCAATATGTTTGGGGCAGTCCCAATGCCAGCTGGGGGGTTGTGTGTTACTGCTAACACGCAGGCTCTCACACAGGCAGCCCCAGTCAAGACTGAATCCCTCACCTTGCTTGATTTTGGACCCTGCCCCACAGCAATTTCAAAGGTACCAGAAGGCATAAACACAAGTTTGACTGGAATGGGATTACTCATGGGAAACGTCATCATAATTTTGCAAGAAGTCCTAACTGAAAGTTGAAAATTGTTTTTAAGAAGTTGAATTTTGTATTGGAGAAGTAATAAATAGATGTCTTCCCATCTGCCTACTTGGAGAACCAGGCTCAGTTCACTTGCTGTTTACAGCAGGAAATGGAGCTGGCAGGTGCATCGCTGTCAGCCAGCACGGAAACATAAACACATTCATTTTTTTCCTCAAAATCTTTTCCACAGTAAGTATTTTTGGTATTTTACTTTTTTTCTATGATTCGGGATATTTTTTATTATAGTAGGGGTTTTCCAGTTCCTTGGCAGGGCTAATAACAAACTCCAACCCCTAAACAAAGAGCCATAGAGAAACTCTGTAGGAGATTCCATAAACATATCTTTCTCTGAAAACTCATTCCTTACTTGATCCGGCTTCTCATAATTTTGTCATTGCTGCAGCTTGCTGGCTCTGTTAGCCTTTGAGATAGCACCTGTCTCCTGCTGAGGCTTCTTTAGGTTCATTCTGAGCTTTTTTAATGCATGTGTTGGAATTTTCTATCTAGTAAAAACACCTGCTTAGCAAACTATGTAAAAACACACAGTGGATTCAGCTATGCAGCAAACTATCAGGTCATTTACCTTAGATCTGTTAAAAATTCATGTTTACAATGAAAATATATATCACATACCATTACACTTTTCTAATGGAAACAGGGAAGACCTGAGTGACATTACTAGTCCTTGTATTTACTTTTGCTTTTTCTAGTTGGGAAAAATGTTGAGTATCCTTTGAATTCTCATCTGAAAACAGAAGGTGAAAACGAAGGATTTCTTGAACACTTTCCTGCAATTTACAGGAAAAGGCGGTTCAACTGAATTCAAGTATTCAGTTGAAATCTTTCAATGAAAGTCGCTATCAGTATGCAGTCATCAGTTCTACCCTAGGGAATAAAACTCTTAGCTGTCGTCTTGTCAACAAGATCAATTGTATGCATAAGCAGGTTTAATTAATTCCTTAATTTTCAAATGAAAATGGGTAAGAATATTGAAATGCTCTGCTTATAAAACCAGCTACCTAGCTCCCTCTTGAGTCAAGATCCCTGTGCTCAGGACAAAGTAAAATTCTTATCTGTGTTTTGGAGAATATTCTTAAATTTTGCTGGATTTATTTTGCATCTACTTATGCATAAATTATATCAAAATCTCTTTCCTGTTACTTTGTAGATCTCAAAGTGATGCTTCTCTGCAGAAGACATATATTTTAATTTCAGCGCTTTGCATTTATGTATCCTGGGCTGAAATGTGGACATATTGTCCATGATCTTTATTTATTCAGACACTAATTTATATAAAAACAATACTCTGAAATACAAAATTGGGGCCCAAATGTTCAAAATCACAACAAATAGTATTAAATGTAGTGAAAATATCCTTTGCAGCGTTCCCCCTATTTTTGCAACAAAATGTTCATATTTTAGATCATGATTTACATGCTGATTATCTGCTAGTGAGATATGCCCGGGCTCGTAGGAACTCCAGTGTATCAGTGCCGTGGTGGGTCTGGGGGTGAAAGGAGGTAGTTTGTGCTGTGTGCCTGATGTTTCTCTATGCAGGGGACAGAACTGTGCAGAAATGAAAATCAAACCTTGATTGTCTAACAGGGGCTAATGCATGCAAGTGAAAAGAATAACGCTGTTCTTCCCTGCTTGCAAGAGGAAAAGCATCTCTCGGGGTGCAAGAAAGACTGAAGGGCGCTGGGGAATAGACTTAGACTTGCTGGCTGCATTGCCTCACAGATGCCGTTGGAGTGCAGAAGGAGTATCTCCTGGCCTCCTTCTTCTTTGTTCCCTCTGGGGAGAGACTGAACCTTAAACTGAGGCTTCGAAGACTTCTAAGGTTTCTTTTTTCCCTTTGCTTGTGCTTCACAGGGCTTTGCATTGCCTGTTTCTCCCTGCTAGCTTTCCCACTTCCATCTGGTTCTGGCAGCCTCCAAGGGGCTGTGAAGGGCTTCTTTGGCATGGCCAACTGAATCAGGAGATTTTTTGCTGCCTTCGGAGCCTGCGCAAGATGCAGTGCTGCTTTCCCAAGGAAGCGGGAGGGGAACAACTCCAGGTGGTCGACATTTCCCACACTTGCTGCATTATGAGGAGAGCCTTGAGAGGTGGGACAGAAAGATCCCACCCTTCTACTAGACCACTGGCACCTTTTTGGTGTTCAGCCCTGACTAAGCTTCTTAGCAAGAAGCCTGGGGTTAATAATCTGCTGTGCCTGGGTCCCCTTCCAGGCTTGTTTGGGACAGGCCATGTTCTGCCTCAGAAGAAATGCCCCATTAGGAAGGTACTGGGCTCAGCCAGTGGGCTCAGCCTATTTTCCAGACAGAGGAATCCACTATTTTTCTGTTTGAATTATGTTTGCTTATTTAAGTTTCTTGTTGTAAATATTATTCCCCAGGGAAAAGGCCTTTTTTCCCCCTGTTAAACCTTACCACCAGCTACTAGTCTGCCCTATAAATGTAATTTGTATATACAATAAAAACAGGACCAGATGGGGCAGGCACATCAGTGTTTTAGTCCGTATTTCTCTCTTGTGACAGCTTCTGCCTAGTAAAGCTAATGACCTAATGTCTTCTGGGGAGGTTACACTGTAGTGGTATTGTACCTGCATAAATCTTTTCCTCATTCATTTTACAGTACAGAAGTAATGAGGACTATTAACAGGAGATATGGCGCTGGCACGATTTTTATTCAACTTTAATTGTTCTGAAATTTGAGATCTAAAATGGCTTTGATTCTTTATTAGTATGATGATGCTCTTACAGCTGGTGTGAGTAAAGCTGGTTGGTTCTGCAAACAGAGTCCTGATGGTTTCCACGCTAATTACCTTACCCTCTGTTACCATCCTGTCAAGTGATTGTTATGAATTACTTTTGACTGCATGAATTTAAATACACGGAACACCAGATAGTAAAAAGTTGTATATCTTTGCACTTCCTGTGTGTATTATGGTATATATGTAATATAAGCAGAATTGTATTAATGAACACAGTTAAAAAGGAAAAGTGGATATAAAGAACGCTATGTTGTACAGTTGAAAGAAAGTGGGTCTGAGAAGCGTAGCTTTTTCATTTCTTTTCTTTTGAATATTTATCTTTGTATGTTCATTCCTGTGCATCGAATTCTGGAAGCTACACAGCTTCCAAATCCTACTGTAATAATATGAGAAAAAAATACTAGATACCAGGGAGTGTGTATGAGTACCCTTATGAAGTCAACACACACTCAAATGGGTGTGATTAATTCTGAAAATGATAATTGTTTTCAGAAGAGGCTTTTGAGTATTCTGCTAAGTGAAAATATTCTGAGGGTGGTCACTTGTGTTTTGCAGTGCCGTAAATTTTTAGTTGTCAGGGATTAGTTTCTAGCTTTTATTGTTTCTTATCTGTGGCAGTCATGCCTGTTGTTCTGAATTTATTTTTATTTCCTTCCTATATTACATTTTGTTGGCAATTTGTTAGATTTTTCATTTCTAAGTAAAGCTTTCAGTCCCATGCTTTCAGCAAATAAATTTAAAAAGTAGATTGGCTTTAATGATCTCATTCACTTGGGGGAGTTGTTATTTGTGTTCTAGAAATTATTTGTGTGGTCTAACTGAACTGGTGTAACTATATTTAATACTAACTTGATTACCTCTTCTGTGCTGTTTTCCAGCTAGAGCGTACACTCAAATATACCCACATGCTTGCAGTGACTCCACATGCTCCCATTGACTATGGTAGGACTTGCAAGCAATATATCTAATTGCACTTTTCATTATTTAGTCAATAGGCATGTAAGTTAATTGCACAGTTTTGCTTTCATTTTAGGGATATGATAAAAATTGATTTTCTGACATTAACTAACTGGGCAGCACAAAACTGCATCAACACAGATGAATGTCCAATGTTTTCAGTAACCAACATTCCCACTGCTTTAATGGTGGAACCAATTTTTGGCATGATGTGTAGTTAGGTGATGTACTTGCAGATACAGAGTTGTATTCTTCCCTCTTTGAAATGCACTCTTAGTAAAGCTGTGGATTTGTGCAATACACGGTTTGCAAGTTGCTGTTCTTTCTCCCCTCTTTTCCCTCCTCATCTTGAAAGGCCAGACTGGTTGGCAATGTTAGCAGCAAGAGAAAGGAAGTGCATTTGGTCCTGGGGGCACGTCTCTCCTGATTATATAAACATACATTAGAACGGTTCTCAGAAATTGCTTTGGGGCTCCCTGAAAACAATCGGGTTAAAAGCAGAGATTGCTCATAAAAAATCTCACATACCTCATTAAACAGTCAGTATACCGTGTCTTTCTGGCTCTTCCTTCCTGTCAGGATGCCTCGACCCGTTCACTGGCTTATCCGTATAAGCTCTTCCTCTGTTAGCCCACCTTTCTCAGCACTTCAGTACCGCTGTTCTCCAAGTTTGGCCAGTCGGCTACAGGTCCCCTGTAGCAAGCAGTCTCCACTTGCCATAGCCACAGCTGACATACTCTGTGTGACTCTGTATCCATGTGGCAGGAGGTCTAATTGTCAATATGTTTATTGCTCTTGGCAGATTACACAAAGATATGGAAATTAGGTCATTTCATAATTCTCAGCAAATGACATGCATATTGGCTACTTGTGACTCGGTACCCTTTCCAACTTCTTCTCAGTTGTCTGATCCAACACAGAGGTGTTGGATCCAATAAGAGGTAATGCTACCTAACCCCTCTAGCTGGGACTTGTGCTGAAAACTATGTGCATGTATAGATCTGTCTGTCAAATTTAGGTGTGGCAAATGACAAAGTTACTTTCCCCAGCCCTCTGTCCCATTGACTTTTTGGAGATATCTGCCCTTGTTGTAGTAAGGCCAACAAAAAGGCAATCAAGTATCCATAACTGTGGGGACTGGGACACCTTTAAGTGATTTCTACAAAAATGAGCATTTGCAGCAGGGAAAGTACCATAGGTCCTTGGGAAGGGAAAGAGCAGGGAATGGGCTGTGGGCCAATGTTAAATATTCTTGTTTGCAATTGGCTTGCAGGTTGTTTTGCAAATGGCTATGCTAGGGGCAAACAGACACGGCTTCGATCTTCTAGTTAATGTGGAAGATCTGGGGAGATGTTTTTGCTATCTATCTATGTTTAAGCACCGAAGATTGTAAGAGAAGGCCTGAATGGTATCGATAACGTTCATCATAGGGCAGCTTAAGAAAAAACGACAAGAACCAAATCCAGGCTTTCTTGTGCCCATGTTAATCTCTCAAAGCCAGCAGAGAAGATCATATGGAAACTTTTAGCAGACTGTCCCGAAACCTCCAGCCAGGTGATTGATTGCATCTATGGCTGCAGGGTGGCTACAGTGACTGAAGATGACAGGCACCCAAGTATTTCCTTTTCCTTACAGTCAAAAAGGCTTGTGTTCCAGCCCCTCTTGGTTTAACACCATTTGTCCTTAGGTGAGTATACACCTCCCAGTTGGATGAAGAAACTGCAAAGCTGTGGGATCAGCTGTCAGGACACAGCGGAAGGGCAGTCAGTGCATGTAATTGAAGGAGGCAGCTATGATGACTAATTAATGGCATTTTCCCCTTTGAGTTAGGTAAAATTAAAACTGTGTGGTTTTAGTTAAACCTGGGTGCAATCAGAGAAGATGGTCAGTTGGATCTTGAGTTTGGATCAGCTTCTCTTGATGTTAGCAACCAGCTGAAAAGTTTGAAACTGAAATCATATTTGGAAGACTTTTGGAGTTGGGGTTTGGGTTTGTGCATTTGTTTGGATGAAGATCATTGTTGAGTTTTAAGAGGTGACGTGACCAAAACAATGATAAAATATGGTCTAAGGCATTGTTAGTGATCTTTGAGGTTTCTGCAGTCCTGTGGTCCTTAATGGACACACTGATGTTGAAAACCATCTGTCCTCATGTTACTAATATCTGAGATGTGTTATTTTGGTTGCTCTAGTTCTGTGAAGTGGTTGCATGGTCTGTGTGGCTGAATGTGGTAAAGCATATCCAGAGATACTATTGAAGAAAGTTCTAATTGGCATATCCAAAAGAAAGTTTGGGTGGAGTGAGCTGTATTTAAAAGGCTGTCTCAATTACTTTTTTCACAAAGACAAATAGACTTGAATAATCTAGCAGTTAGGTGTTTGCTGATGTGTCTCTCAAAATAACTGGTGTTTGGGAATAAATTGTGGCAGACATACTGACATTTTCTTGCTAACTCATGTGCTTTAGTGGGACAACTTAGGGAAAAAGGATAAACAGTGTAATAAACAGAATCTGTGATGGGCTGTTATGCTGCAAATTCTTACTGGCATGCATTGGGGTGATGCCATTAATCATAAACAGTAGACTTATGTGTGAGTTGTGCTGATGGCCAAATAAGTGGCAAAAACATTTTTGCCACATGCTATCACGTTTTAGGAAAGCTGAGTAACTCACATCCAGGAGCTGGAGAGCCCTGTGGTAAATTGCACTTTTGAAGCAGCTTGCTGTGTGCTAATCTGCCAGTTGTCTAAATTGCTCTTAAAAGGTGTCATCTTAAAACAAAAAACCACAAACCCAAAACAATAATCTGTTTTCCTTCAAAATGTGACCTACTAAGCTAAAATCACACCCATGTATGGCAAACAATAACGGGTTAGGAGAGGGGATTTTGACACTCATTACAACTAGAGATGGAAACAATATGCGGTCAAAAATCCAAGAGGGCACATTTCCAATAGTATTAAAGTACTTGTTCCTAGACACAGTAGATCATGAGATATTGGATCTTAATCTCCTAGCATTCCTATATGCAAGAATGCTATTTCAAGACATTAGAATGCTTTGAGAATGTTTTAATGATTGTTCTCCTTTCACTGACATTAGTTCTGGCTGATTTCTTAAAAGCACTCTCAGGCAATTGTTTAAATAGTTGTCCCTCAGCATGAGTGCGTGCAGTAAATACTGGCAGGTTTTTTGAGGAAACCTTAACCTGTCAGTACAGATACCATGACTAAAAGGTAGTGTCTTCCCTACTTTTGCCAGTAAAAATCCCTCCTTACGTGCCCGCTTACCATCAGTGTCTCCATGGCTGTCTAAAACACGTGTCTTCTGCAGCTAGTGTGCTCGCTTGAGTGTGACAGTGGCATCTGGCTAATGTATCACAGCTACCCAGCATGCCCAGGTTGTAGAGATGCTCTGGGCCTTGTACCTCCTAGCAGGTGGCTAGGAGGCCAAGAGCACCACTAAAAAGGCTCTCCTAAGTATAAAACTTGCACTTGGCATTATTGCCCAGATCTTATGCTTGTATCCCCTGGGGCTGTTGAGTACAACTGTTTTCCAACCAAAGCAGAATTTGTAAGATTTGTGCATGCTGCCTCCTGAAGTCTGTTGGCTTGTGTGGCTGTTCCTGAGCTATCAGCAGAAGTCATGTGTAGATATACTGTGGGATTTGGACAGTCCTCACTGAGACCTGTCCTGCTACAGCTTAACTTCTGTATGCGTCCACACTAGCCTGGGTATATCTCTCCCCTGCAGCCAAGCTGAGGTCACTGCTCCAGACTGCAAGAGGGATATGCTAGTGCTTAAATACTGCAGACACAGAGTAGTGTAACCATCCTTGGCTCCAGCTTTTACAGAGCTGCTCACTGCTCAGGACACTTGGAGCTTGTTTTCTCAGCCAGTGTAGATGATTTAAACAGGTCTTGCAGCCAGGCAACCTTGAAATCCCTGAAGTAATTTTTTTTTTTCCCTTGAGAGAGATTTTAAGAATAAAGCACAAGTGATGGAGCAAACCTTTCAAAGGAAGATGCATGTTCTCTTCAAGAGAGGCATCCTATCAACAAATTCTTTCCTTTTTCTAGGCCACGATGCTTCAGAGGTACAGGCTGTATTCGTATTTTACAATATAGTTCATAAGTTACACTGTCTTAGTTTTAGGAGTTATTTTCAAGCTTGTTTGGGTGAATAAAAGCTTAAACACATGAAGAAATTACCCTAGGTTGTCAAGTTTAGCTAATCCATGCTTACTTACTGATGCCAAAATGATTTAGCTTCATTTAGCTTCATTTGCAAAGATGTCTAAGTACCTGCATTCGCTGAAGGAGCTCGCAGAGACAGTGACCATTGCTGTCCCTGTAGTGCAGTCCAGAGGTTATTTTGAAAATGGCAATGTATGCCTGAAGGCTAATAAGTGATCTTTATAGTTTCATAAATGTGTATACGTCTCATCACACCTGTGAGCGAGGTAAGCTGTTGGAGAAAATGAGCGTAAAAATCAGACCAAGCTGGCTCTTAGCCGTACCTTGCCTGTCTGCTGTTCTGAAAACTGAAATGCAACACCTGTGAGGCCAAACCACAGTGGAACAGGGTAGTTTTGACTGTGCCAAATCTCTTGTACAGGTCTCATGCCCAGGCAATGACCTATTGTTGCCTGAGCTCAGTTTCCATCTGCTTAAACAAATGGCAGTCCAGGAGGGAGGGCACCAGAACTTTTAATTCATGCACAGGGTGCCACTGCCTGACCCAGGTTTACTGCAGTGCAGTGTCTGTGGCTTCTGTGAGATGGAAAACCTACCTACACTTCCTCCCCTCCAGTAGTACCGGTGCCCTAAACCACTGAGGAATTTACATTAGTATTTTTTTTCAGGTGGGTTGATCCCAAGAGATGTTACAGGCACAGCAGAATTGCTTTGGTGCGATCCTCCTCACATACATGGTAGCAAATCCTGCTCTTGCAACCTTCCCACGAGCTGGTGGGTTGTGCCTCCTTCTGGAAGATACAGAGCAAAAAGTGACCATATCCAGCTGCCTTTGTATATCCCAGGGATGATACAAGCAGTAAACTTTACAATACCCTAAATTAATCAAAGAAAAGTTCACTTCATGAAATTTCAAAGATGTGAAATTTCTAGGCATTATTTAAACATATGTGATACTTCAGAAGTGTGCACTGACAGAAGCTGATCCATCTAGGAACTGCTGTATCAATGGCAACTTCGAAAGAAAGGTGGTGTGAGAAATTGCAGGACTGTTGCGTGTTAGGTAAGCTCTGATTTTTATACACCCTATTCTTTTTTTTCTTTTTTTTTCTGAAAAGAAAATATTCTGACACCCACGCAATTCCTTTACAATAGCGCTGGAAACGTTCTGTTCTATTTTGCATTGCTGGCTGCCATGCTGAGTATTTCCTGTATTTTTTTTTTATGCTAAGTATATTTTAATGAAATTAACTATTTAACCACATTTCAGTTTGAATCAACTGACTGGAAAGAATTTAGTTTCCATTCTGCTTTCCTTAATCCTGGTACATAAATAGGTATTTGGATTTTTGCTCTTCAGCGGCAGAAACCTTGTATTCAACCATCTTTGGTCTCCATTTGAATGTGCATAAATTCTGGTAGTACATCGTGGTCCTAACTGAGACCTGCCAAATGTTGTACAAATCAAGAGGCAGTCTCTGCTCTAAAGAATGTGTAATCTAAAGAATCCTGTCAAACTGGATTTACTTCTCATTTTTCATTGCCTTTGTTTCAGAGTCTATTGTGCTATTAAAAACTGTTCTTGTTTGTAGAGAGTTACTATCAGCTCATTCACCTCAGATTTAGTTCTGGACATCAAATGTTTTTCATAAACCAAAGTTTCCATAGTCAGGCTTGCAGAAGAATTGAAACATGCCTGTTTTAAAAGTGAGTTTCTATTGCATGTGATTAGGGAGACTATCTTGGAAATGGCATTCTCAGGCTCAAAACTGAGAAGAACCTAAAGTTCATTGACACCAACTGTGATACTAGGACCTAACTTGTGAGTTTTGAATGTTTGAGGTTTGTGGCATTGAAGAAAACATATGCAATGAAAGTTTATACTGCTATCTTGAAAATGAGCTATGCTAGAAATCTAATCAGTGAAATGCCATCAAAAATAAATCCTGAGTAGTAATTTCATTTAATTTAACTTGTTACCAATACATGTCACCACTGTCATTAACTGAATTGTTAAAGCTGAGAGTCTCTTGGGCATTAGGGGGGCTGTGGAAATCCCCCCGATCTGTGCATGCAGCCTTTGTGGATCTAGCAACCCTACACTTTATTTTGGAAAGAGCAGAAAGGCGACAAAACAGGAGGGACACCTAATACGTAGGAATGGCTTCTCAAGTGGAATGGATGTTTTGTGGTTCCAATTTTACACCTGCAAAGTTCAGATTTGTTGGGGCTCCTATCTGACAGCATGGTTACATGTCTTTGTTTCTGCCCTGTGTACTGTGAGTGCAGCTTTGAAGGGAGGTGGAGTAGGGAGAATTTTAAGCTTGCTTTGCGCCTCTTGATGCCATCTGAGGAAAAGGTATTGCTCTACATGAGACTATGTTCCAGAAAAAAGATCATACCTATTTATAGGAACAAATAATGAAAATGAATATCAACTCTAGTTGGCAATCTAATATCTCCTCTGTTATTCCAAGAGTTATTTGACTTCCCAGATTTGTGAAAATACAGCTCCAACATGAAAACGTAATTTCAAACTGTCAAGCTCCAAGGGGTGTTGCAGCAGATAAAGGATATACAATGGCAATATCTATGCTCAGTGGAGTTCAGGCTATGGACTGGCATTCTGCCCTTGAAGATACAATGAAGATAAGAACAAAAAAATATTAGTTGATTA
This sequence comes from Calonectris borealis, assembly GCF_964195595.1. NCBI lineage: Eukaryota > Metazoa > Chordata > Aves > Procellariiformes > Procellariidae > Calonectris > Calonectris borealis. The sequence goes on along the minus strand of NC_134352.1, from coordinate 72,748,807 downwards.
ATTACTCGGCATATAAGATTACTGACCTTGACTTTTTACCAAACTTTCAGACATCTTTTTATTTCTAGGGTCTACATAAACTGCATCTAAAATACTGTAATTCTTGCCTCCTCTCCATGAAATGCCTTTATGGGGCACAAAGGGTTGTTCCAAAGTGCAGGAGCTGCACCCTCTGTATCACCTATTTGGCACAGGGAGCTCTGACTGCCTGGTTTAGCTCTGCAAGGATGGGAAATCAGTAACATACAATTGTTCCAACAAGTCTTTCAGGGCACATTTTTCCACGTAGATCTTTTCTAACCCACTGAATAAGTAATTCAAGGCTCCGGGGGAGTCTGAGACACACTGCTGATTATTAATGTGCTCTAGCCACCACTTTCTAGACCTTCTGAACTAGAAGCGGGAGTGTTGTGGTGAGGCAAGAGACCACACACAAGTAAAGAATGCAGGTGCAGTTGGGGAAGGAAATTCAACCTTGTGCAGCAGGTCAGAGTGGAAACCTGTGTGTACCAATGGGGAGTAAGGGGATATGTTGATATTGAGCTGTACTGATGCAAAGGGGTTATTTTCACTCGTCTAAGAGCTGGTTTTCTCCCTTTTCACATCCAAGCACTTGCTGGGAAAATACAAACGATTCATAAATGGAGAAGAGTCTTGATTTAGAATATTTGCAAATTCAGCTCTTGCAAAGCTTTCTTCCCTTTATATCTTTGTTGTACCATTTTCTCTGCCCTGCTTCTTCTGTTTTCTGTGTCCACAGGGTCAGGTAGAGATACCTGAGCCGACTTTAATGATCTGGGAATGCTCAGTGTCAGCAGCCCGGTGCGCCAGACTGGCTCCCTCGTTCTGCTAAGAGAAAAAGGCCTGCCCTTTACCTCCAAATAAGTGTTGATAACATAAAGCCTGAGGGACATGATCCATCTGCAGGGTTCCCAGATCAGGCTCTGCTTGGTCTCTCACTTCCTCAACCACGTCCGCTCTCTGTCTCACATGCTCGCACCTTCTTTTTTTGTCTCTTTGGGGACATGCATGACAGTAGGGCTAAGAATACTTTTGGCCGAGAGCTTCAAAGCTACCGCAGGAGACAGATGTATCATTCTCATTGAAGTTCATGGGAGCTGTGAGTCTAAATTCTCCATGCTGCTTGGAGAGTTTCTTTGTAGTGGCTGATCTACCAATACCACTGAAGTACTGCGATCCAAATAACATGCGCGATCTACGATATCAAACTGACGAGCTGCTGATATTATCCTGGATGCTTGTTCGACTCCTACTTTGGGCTCCCTGTGTAGCCTGGCATGGCCCGGCTTTGTGCTGTCCTCTGCCCTTCCCATCCCCTGCCTCACCTGAGCTGCCCTCCTCGCCTGCCTGCTTGCCAGCTTCCGCTCTGGAGGAAGATCCTCCCTTTGCCCAGCAAAGCCCTAGCGCAAGACTGCTATGCAAGGGAAGATCTACGGGGTCAGAGTATCTTGCGAGTGGAAAAGTTTTCTTGAGGTGATTGCATGTCCTTGGGATCAAGGGGAAATATCCGACCTCCTTCTGCTGCCGTCCCTGTCGCTGTGTAGTGTCCCTAAATGATCTTAGTCTCATGGGGGAGAGTGGGCATGGACAGACTCCTGCCTCTCTTGCAGGAGACTGCGCAGACTGCCTCGCTCCTCCCAGAGGCTCAGTGGTGTTTTGATGCCTTTTTTGGTAGAAATAAGAGATTGGCGTGGTATTGTCCATCACTAGCCTGCATATAACTAAACTGCTTTCAGTTTTCTAACTGCTTTACCTGTGCATTAGTCATACAGTCATTATGCCTAAAACAGCTGGAAGATGTATTTGTTAGTATCACTGATCCGTTATGGTTTTCAAAGACTGCATTTTATTGAGAATAATAAAAGTGGAATTAGGATGCAAGTGTCTCTGCTCTCGGTTTTATGCATGGATTTAGTGAACACTGTGTGCTGCTTTGTCTAAAACCCCTTGTACTGTGATACTAACAAGAGTAATGCTAGTAGAAGAATTTAAAGGGAACAAATCCTGATTTCTCCATTAATAATGTAAGTGGTACCTGACCTGGCATTTCTCTTCTTTCAAGCCATCACCCGGACTTAAGTTTCTTCCAAGTTTATTTTCACACACACAAAAATATCTTCCAAGCTTTTTATGAAGACTAGAGATAGAAATATCTACATTTCTTTACAAGTTTTTTTCCCAGTGAAATCTGCTGTTTGGAACTAAAGGACAAATCTTTATAATCTGCAGTGCTGGAAACCTGAAAATCAAATCAACTTTGATTTTGCATTTTCCCTCCTGTTTGGGCAATGCAAAATCTCCTCCTTTCCTGTCCAACAGCAATAATAGAAAAAAACCCTAACCCATCTCCCAAAAGAGAGCATGACTTTGTGAGAAAAAGATTTTCCTTCGAACCTCTTTTCTAAATATATCACTCTCTCCTACCGGTGTGATGATTTTATTGGGTTTTTTTTCCTGCATTTTTCCTGTTTGTTTCTTATCTAATCGAAAAGCTGCACAGATTGGGAGCTTTCTGACTATAAGAAGGTGACTGAAAATGTTGCACGGTTGTGGAAGCCTTCTAGGTTTTGTTGAAGATGTGCTACTGCCAGCCCCCAGAATGACTCTTCCCAAAAGAATCACAGCTGTATCAACAAGGCACTTATCTGTATCTGAGGCCTCAAATGCTGTAGACATTGTAAAATATATTTGCTTTCTAATAGGCTTTTGCTTTGTTTTTATATATGCAAAAAAGCTGCAACAGACAATGTCATGTGTTGAATCAGTTAATTCTGTATTACACATTGAAACAAATGATTATTTGGTTGCAAAGAGGAAAGGCTGCTTGGATGTCCCAGGTGAACTTGAAGGTGATTTGGGCGTGTTGCAGATGGGATAGTAATGTGTGACTATTCTGTAACTTTAAGGCACCAAACTTTTTAGCCTTTGATTGTCTATAACTACTACCCAATTAAGCTGGTTGCCCCTCATCTGTAGGTATGAGGGGAAGATGCATGTATAGCGAAGTATCCTCTGTTGTGGAAGTACCCAACAGTGAAAGTGTAGTGGCTGGAATTAAACCTATTTGTTCTATATCTGATTTACTGGAAAGTTGCTATATACGGTTATTGTTCTGGGAAGTGTCACTATTGTGTACTGTCAGAGACCAACTCGTTTTGAGATTGGAACACCCTGAGAAATCTGATCTACATTTGAAGTTGGCCATGCTTGGAGCAGAGGGATAGACTAGGTGACCTCCAGAGGTCCCTTCCAGACTGAATTATTCTATGATTCTGTGGAAGGTTCCCCGATCTATTCAGGGACGTTATCCTGTAAAGCCTCCATCTGGCCATGTGTTAATCTTGGACTGCATGGGCCACACAGAGGACATCAGCCTCTTCCATGCTAAATCTGGCAGGTGAAGAGAGAAAAGTTACAGTATGTGTGCAAACTATGTGGCCATACCACATCTTATAGGTAAATCTAGAAGGGTTAGAAATTGTAAAAGAGAACGTCTAGCTCTGAGAACAAAGCTGTTAAAAAATGCAGTCAGCTGGTTTCGCTGCGGAAAGCAGTGTACAGTGGAGCTTCATTATCCCGCACCTAACCAAAGATATTGGGTCAACAAGTGATATTCACTTGGCATCACTCTATTGGTGGTAGTGGATTAAAAGCATTCCTGTTTTTCAGCTGCAGCGATAGAGAAAGTGTACATGATGGTGGCTTGGAATAGGAATGGAGCACCCAGCATTTATATTTGGCACATAAAGTGACAGAAAAAATAACGACTTTGGAGCAAAACCTCTCCTCCCCAAAGCTGAAAAGCTGTAAACTCACAGCTCAAAGTAAAAGCAATGGCTATAAAAATCTCTTTCCCAGTGTATGGTATTTACTGGTTTATGTTGAGGTATAGGGATCCTAGCTGCTGTTTAATAGATTTAATACAGCTGCATAACCCTGGAAAATGTCATGCCCTGTACCCCCTTTTTTGCTTATCAGACTTTGTGGGGAGAAAATAAAGTGTCCTGCAATAGTAGACAGGAAGGGAGCATCTGCCTAAATTAGGCAGGTTCACAGTCCCATTAAATCCTTTTCTGCTCAGTTGAATGCTTGGTATGTTGTAGCAGACTCTTATCAACAAAATGGGCCAGACTTTGAAGAGCACTCCCCGAGGAACTACTTAAATATGACACTCAAAGAGAAGCTTTAAAAACTAATGGGAATTGTCTGTTTGTTTTCTTTAAACTGTTAATCAACATCATCTGTTTTCACTAATGGGCAATTAATAAAGACAATCTAAATTACCAAGAGAATAATACATGTGGCATCCAATAAAGCTAGTGCAATATATGTGCAAGTGCAAAAACAAATCAAAAGGTTTTCAGTCTGTGTGACTATTGCTGTGGAGCACAAGGGACAGGGAAGGCACAGTAAGTGACAGTAAGAAAACGAGGAATTCCTTTCATGCCTATGGTAATTTCCTTAATTTTGTGATAACATGATAATTATTTTTCTTTGATTAATAGGACTTGCAAAACTAAGAGGGTTAGATCTCTGGAATTCCCTGTTCCACAGTATGTGTCCACACTAAATATTTTTTTGTTGTTGTTACTGAGATGGCTACTTCAAATTTAAATTGCCATTTATTCATATTGTAGAATAGGTCACACTCCACGCTCTGAGAAAACTTTAATTAAGGCAAGAAACAGGTGAACATGTGATGAAGATGGGAAGTGAGACAAGGATGGTTTATGTGAGAAAAGAGATTGGAAGAAGGATTGGAAGGACATTGATAATCAGGGTATGGGTGATATTGTCAAGTGTTGGAAGTGGTGTAGGAATGTGAAGCCAGCGATAGGAGGAAGTGAAGGACATCCTCTTTGGTTCATTTTAATTTTCCCAGCACTTAAAGTTTTAAAAAGCCCAAAGCTTTCTAATTAAAAGAGAGGGGGGAAAAAAAAGTTTTAGTGCTGATTGTGGAGTTGATGTTGGATTTGCTTGGGTCCATTATTACATGACAGTATTTCCTCAGCCCTGGCCTAGGACCAGAGATCTATTGGACCTAGGTTAGTGCAAGCTCTTGGAGATCCACTCTTTTGCTCACTAGTGCATGGAATTGTTTCCTTTTCGTGCAGTTAGTCTGTCTCCTGGGACAAGACAGCTTTTTTCAGAGCCTGTTAGCAGAGCTGCATGAGGACAAAAATTACTTAATGAAGGGGCAAGTGAGGTGTTCTCATGTGCGAAACAGGTTGGAGATCGTCCAGCACAAAGCTAGCAGAGGGAGAAACTGGAGACAGCAATTATATGAGACAAAAAAGAGAAGAAAATCAGAATCCAAGGTGAGATCTGTATGTTGTGAGAGGATCTGTGGAAACTCAGTTTATTTTCAGTGGCCCTGTTTCATTCTCACTCTACTGGCTTTGCCCAGGTAATGTCATACAGGCAAGATAACTGGGTAACGGAGTACGGTTGTGCAAAACAGAGTATTCAAGTGATACATGCATATACAGACAGTTTTGTGATACCATATCTAATAAATCGTGTTGAATATACTGCTTCCTAGCACTCCCCTATGCAGGTGTATATGTTACAAGCTGGCAGACAGCACATGCTGAAAATATACTGTACCCAATGTATATGTTTCTATGATTTATCTGCATGCTCTTCTGTACTGTACAACACTGAGACATTTTTATAAATTATGGCACTCAAACTCATATGTAATAGTACTTTAATATTTGGTCTCCTGTAGCATCACCTTGGGAATCCAGGGATATAATACTTCCTTTGGAAGAGAAATATCTATCCATAGATGCATCTGCAGCAGAATTTGTAGCACTTGAAGGGAATGTGTTAAAAAAAAATCTGTCTGTTCAGACTTACACTTAAATATTTGGTTTTACACTATATTTAGCACTGACTGGCTGTCAGCCAAGACAGAGCCTATCACAAATCTAAAACATGAGGTGGAAAGATCATGTGACTGGCAGTTTAAAAAAAAAAAATCAATTTTTTTGCAAAATGCTTCTTTTGTCAGTACATCACTTGATATTGTGCTATTAAAGTGCATGGGAAATGGTGTTACTGCGATTTCTTCAGAAAATATCTAGCAGGTTTTTTTAGTCATGTTAAGAAGCAGTTCTGTTAATGGAATATTTGGTATTTCCACCAAGACAAAACACATTGTTTCTTACTGTGAAATGTATAAGTGCTTAGCAGTATTTTGCAAGCAGAGCCTGATGCAAGAATGAAGGCAAGATGATGGTGTATTTCCCCAAGCTGTGATGGACCTACGGTAGGACTCCCACGCAGATTTTCAGTGCAATTCTGGGTCTCTTGCTTTGCTGCTTTGTCTCATTGACACAGGGGTAGAAGTAATTCACAGGTACATCACCAGGCCAGTAATTGTAGACAGCAAGGTCTGGGCACTAGGAACTAAGGAGGTAAGTATCAGCAATACTTAAAAGCCCTCCCTCCCCAAATGTGTCGTCGATTATTCTTAGATTAAATGAATGGTTTAACTGTCCTGACTAGTTGGTGTGGATCTATGTTTTTTTACAAGAGGTGGTGCCTTTCTTGGGAATTGCTATCCCCAGAATCCTCCTGACCTTTTATAGCATGGTCATGGCCTCTTACTTGGGAACCGGTTCCCAGCTTCCCTGTGTGTTTACTCTGTCTTTCAAGGTAGTTTGCCTCTCTCTGTGCTACTCTGTGCTTATATTAATTAATGTGTGCGCACCTTTTTCATAGGGGTGGATAGCTTAACTAATCAACGCCTCTGAAGAACTCAGATGTGGAAAAAATTAAAGAAATACAGTGTCTTACTTATCCACGTTACTTATGTAGCAAAGTTAGAAGGGAACAATATGCCTTGGGCTGCACTTGGGCAGATGCTGGTTCTTCTCTGGCATATGTGTCTGGTCTTTTTCTCCTGTACACACAATGTAGAAGCTAGTGATTGAGGGCAACATTTTTAGAAGACTAACTTCAGGAAACAACCTATGTTAGTTTGGGACCAGAAATCCCACTTCATCATTTGGATGCCTTCAGCACCTTTTGCACTAAGATGTTTTACAAAAGTCTTTTCCAGGTGTTATGGACCAGGCTTTGGTTTTAAATGCTTGGCAAAGGCAAGGGAGTTATTGCATCAGCTCTTGGAGATGCTTTATTTTATGAAGTTTAGGCATAGAGGAAGATTTCCCCTGAAAGATTTGGGCTAAGAAAAAGCATTCTCCTGCTGCAGTGTCTAGCCCAGATAATGCTATTCTTCACCACCCTGATGGTGCTGGAGCGCTGAATGCTATCTGCAGGCACGCAGGGCTGGCTGGAAGCACTCCCTGACCTTCCTAAACTGCAGGCGAACCTACACAGGAATGATCTCAACTTGATACACCACCACCTTTCTTCCCGGGCCGCACCCTGTGCCTGCAGCCATCTCTGGGTAGAAGGCAGCAGCTGGTTAATAGTGCGGAGGAACAGTACGCGATTGTTTAGGACAGGAAGTTGCAATATCCACTTGCAAGAATGTAATTGCTTTTGAGCTGGAACAGGGCCAGGAGGGTTGATTCCAGCTGGTAGGAACAGCTGCAGCTGCGAAGGCAGCCAAAACCGGGCCTGCTGCACGGAGGGGAAGGAGAGAGACGGCGCTTGCCAGCAACCTTCTGAACCCAGAAGTGTGCAGGGGAGGACCCTGCCCAGATGCCTCATTCTCCCTGCCCCCCACCGTACGGCCCACGGGGAAACCTGCAGAGGAGCTGGCCAGAGACTGCAGCCAGCCCCAGCCCGGGACTTCTGGCACTGAGAGGACTCTCTGGAGTTGTGCCTGGACTCCAGCTACCCGTGCTGATTGCCTGTTTGCATCCATCCTCTCATTCCCTTTTGTTCAGCTTCTTCAGCTCAGTGTCACTCCACTCTTACCCCTTCGCCTACCTCTTTTTATGGCAGCTTTCTCCCTTTCATCGGCTAAACCTTCTGGCCAACACCAAGGAACTACTGTTTTGTGTATGTTGTGCTGTCCAAGGGCTTGTGTGTTTCCCACCACTAGGTCTCTGTTTGGACCATAAGCTCCTTCTGTGGGGCCAGTCTGCTGTTCTCTTGGTGTGGCATCTAGCACAAAGCCTCATTCCTCGCTGGTTCTTAAGGCGAAATGAAGGTTTTAAGTAACAATGAAATCTGTTTGCATTGGGAATCCAAGTGTAGATGGAGCATGCTGGCTTAAACACACACCAAAACCCAACTCTGTGGTCAAAGGATTTTGCTGCCTTTGATACTAAAAGTCCCGTAGGATAGCAACTGACCACATGCATCCAACATACGCATTAAACACAACTGTTCAAACAGCTATTTTTTTTGAAGCAGAAATCCCTGTTTGAAAACCTCAACAGAAGAAACGTGGGACTGAAACGGGTATCATGCCACTCTGACACAAGAGTGGCTTGATTTTGTGGCTGGGCTATGAAACCACGGGTTTTGCACACTCAAAACTTTTTCAGGTTTTCTCCAGCTGCACTTAGATTTTCCAGGGTTGGTTTTGCAAGTGTAGAGGTGTGTGTGGCTTCTGAAAGCATTAGAGAGCTTGGCAGGTCTGCCAAGCTGTCTAATGCTGTCTGCCAAGTGGAAGCATGGAAAATAAAAATGCTTTTCCCTTAGAAAATTCTCCTGTATTGCCTGGAGGCTCCCTGTGCTCAGGACTGCTTCCCCCTGCCTTGCTGTATGCCAGAGAAGGCTACGGTCACAGGATTGCTTCTCCTTCTCCATACTGCCGAGTCTTCAACTAGCCCATGTAGCTTCTGTAAGGGCAGGTCCTTTACCCTTTGGCTCTCTTGAAGTATCATGTTAGGAAGCTGGATACTTGATACGGTTTCTTAGTACTCGGGTTTTTTTAATTCACCATAATCTTGATGAAAAACACTTTGATCTTACCCAGCTACCTTAGCCTGGTTTAAATTAAAGGAGAGTTTTGGGAAGAGTGCCAGGAGAAGTATTTACAGCATCCAATATAGGCAACACAGTTACAAATGTTTATAAAAGAGGTAGGCAAAGAAATTACAGAAAGAGAACACTTAATCTAATCACAGCAAGCTCATATCTAGCAGGATCATTTGAGTTTTGGCTGACTTGTCAATGCCCCAAAAACCTTGTCAGGGTTTTTGCTGCTTTTTGTATCTGCAACTCAGGGAGCGCTCTTCAGGGCCAGCTCTGTCCTGGGTCAGGGGATCAGCTCTGTAGCAGCTCTCTCTGGAAGATTCCTTTCACTGTCACTCTTCCCCTCACCCTCAGGCAGAGCCAGCTTTATGCTATGTCTTCCATGGGTTTGACACTGCTCAGATGGGAGCTGTGGTCTCAGAGCTTTCCTTTGGTGGCAGAGCTGGCAGTGTGTATGTTTCTGTGGCTCACAGTTTCCACCCACTGTGCCTTTGCATTTCCTGCCAACTTGTATAGTAATAAATGTACTTGCTCTAAATCCATAAACAGGATTTTATGTCTAGCTCGTGACTGAGACTAGGCACAACGATAATCAACCACACGGGAGAAACAAAGGTTATGAGATCCTTAGGCACGCCAAATCTAACCCTCAAAAGATGCTCTAACATTCATTTTTACTCAGATTAGAAATGAATCTTTTTTTCTGTCAAACAAAGTCTATGGCTAGGCCTTTCAAAAATGATACGCTCCATTTGAAGATAGTTAATTTTCAATTAATTTATGTATAGACATCTGAAAGTAAAGGCCGAGTAAGGTAAGAGACAATGCTATAGAAAAGGTTGTGTTGTATGGGCTTGAAAGCTGATATAATTAGAAAGCTTTCCTTTCGTACTTGGGTGTCACCAAATGATTCTGTGACAATCTTGCATATGGAGGGACAGAGCACTCATGCAGTTATGCTGGCAATACTTGCTGCAGCCTCCTTGGGGTAAGGCATTAGATCATCCTGTCTGGTGCCATCAGACAGTTGCACTGAATATTATGAAAATCATCAAAAAGAATATTTAGGGCATTTCTTAATCCACTGTCCAGATCCACAGTCAAATTTAATAGTTTTCTTGTTAGCTGAATATGCCTAGTAAATACGAAGAAAGGTAAGAAATCAAGATAAAGAAACAGCTTGGTTGGCTCATTTAATGTATATTCTGGGAGGTATTGGATTTTTTCCAGTTTTTGAGTAGTTGGTGAAAATGTCCGTTGACACCTCTTTGCCCAGATCTCATTCTCATATTCTTTGCCATATGTCCTGATGCCTCACTCGGGAGCTGCGACTGACTTACATGGTGGAAAGATATGACTCCTTTTTGAAATGCAAGGCTGTAACCCTCTTGTCCTCTACAGTGAGCTCTGAACATAAAATCTCTCTCAGTCAAAGTAAGAGTTTGTTCTACAGCTATTGGCATTGACTGATTTCAGTTACTCATTTATAGAGGTTTGTAGAAATGACCTGATAACACACTGTGACCCATTAGGTATCTATGGCAGCACAATTTTTGGGAGAATGCAGAGCATCCATTTCCATGGATGGAGTCTAATTTTTAGACCAAGAATAGAGATCTTTTTTTAAAACACAGACATACTGCTGTTCAGAGGAACATGCAACTACAGACGCTCCAGAGGAAATTCACTATAGTGTTGAATTTACAAACATGAAGTCCAACTAGTGCTTCTTCAGTGGTTTGGTTACTACCATTTCTGCAGCTCCACACACTGCTGAGAGAGCAGCAGGGAGCTTGCAGTCCATGGCCACCTCCCGTCCCTTACTGATTACATGACAGGAAAAAGGCATTGGTGGGAGCACAGAGGTAATTCAGATCACTTCTTTCCTTAGCTTTGAACAATCACTAATTATGAAAATGAACCACAACCATTTACATGCAAATAAAAATGTAGTAATAGAAATCAATAACAGCAAACTGTTTTGTTTACATTCGTTCAACATCAAAGCCGAAATTCAGTTTGGCCTGTTTTGTGTATTCGGGGATCAATGGGAGACTGCTATTTCTGAAAACTCATGTGAATGAATGATACGTTGGCTTGCCTTTTTAAAATGACTGCAAAAAGCACATATTAAATTGCAGTCAATGGTAACGTTTTGGAATTCATCCTACAATGGATACATACAAAGTTGTCTAAGTGGGTAGGAGAAAGCCTTCACAATCCTTATTGTAGCACTACAATGAAAGCTTTTAAATTATGTATTCACAAATGTAATTCCAATTATTTTACAAACTATTTGCAGTTCAAGCATTATTCGATGAAGAAATTTTGCCCAAAACATAAGTCATGCTCTGGTGGGTACACAAATGAGCAGGGAGAAGCAGCAGAGGGTGTGGGGAGTCAGCTGCTGGGGCATCGTAGGCTGTTGTATTCTGAAGCCTCAGCCCCCAGGACATAGAGTGTATACGGGCAGAAGAAGAAACAATAGATGACTGAGTTGTTGCGAAATATGGACTATTTAGATATTACCTTATGAATTGCTTTCTTGTGTGTACCATGGTGAATAACTTGATGGTGAAATATTGGCTTTAAATAAGATCTGTTTTGATCTAGTCTTCCAGCAACACAGGATTGAAACAGCTTCAGAACATACTATAATAAAAAACACCTAAACCACAGGTATGTACCTGAGAAACACTTTCATTTCAAAAGTCTCATAAACATCTCACTGTAACATTTCTAGGTTTTACTGAACATATGTGCAGAAAATATAATAAAATGGTATTCTAAGTGGGTTCTTTGTGTTTAGGGAGAATGCCATAAAATGTTATTTTAGGTCTCATTATTTGAGCAAAGTGATGCTGATGCTCGTTACCTATCTGTGAACGTCTCTGAAATGCCTCTGTGTGAACAGAATTAACTAAGGACTGACTTTCCACAGTTTGCTAAGAACAAAAAAGGCCACTATTAATTATTTGTTGTTTGCTATTCACCAGTCAGTTTTCTTCTAGTTTAAAACACATCCATTTTTCAGCAAGGGAGGTCGTCTGTTGACAATTTGGTTCTATGAAGGGCTTTTACAACAGTTGAGAGGAAACCTGTTCACTAGCATCTCTTCCTCACAATGTTTGCTACCCATCCACAGCTAGCAGAAAAACAGTCAAAGAAATAAATCTGTAAAAGCAGAGAGCAGCTCCCATAGAACAATAGGGTCCAAATCCACCGAGGGCTGTGTTCAGATGGCTAAATGGTTTGACTAGCTCCGTAACTGTGTGCAAGCCAGAAAGAGAAATAGATGTTACGACCAGAAAAGCAAAGTCTGATCAAGTATGATGACTGGGAAGGAAAGATGGGAGCTGGAAGCACTCTTTCCTGATGCTGTGCCTGCCGAGGCCCAAGTGCGCTCATGTTTCACTCTTACAGCTCTTACTTCATGCTCCTTTTGTAGGGAGTTGGCTATGGCACAGCCTCACTGATGGGCAGGAGTTGGCCTGGTGTTCCTGGGTGGGAGCAGAGCCAGGCAGTGGACCTTTAGACGTAGTAGCCTAATGACACTCTGTCAGTACATGACCTAGCGTGCTCAAGGATGTACATGTCCTCTGTCCAAACGAAAGGCTTGGCCTGACCCTCTCATCTGTTCCAAAGGGTGAATCTCATGTGGCAGGTTTCTGATAACTCGCTTTGATGCTGCTGCTGAGGGATGAGGTAGCGGGAGGCCTGTAATGTGCTTGAGATCTGAGCTGCCAAGGACTCAAGGGTGTTTACTTAATTGGAGATCTGCACAAAAATCTGCTGCAGTCAGTGGAAGACTTACATTGACTCTAGAGCTTTTTGGATCAGGTTCCAAATGATTAATCCTCACAAACAAAGGAAAAAAAAGAGATTCCAAAGAGTCAGGCCTGGAAGAATGACAAAATTTGATCCTATAACTGTCATACTCATTATAAACTGAGTTACGTGGTTATATAGCCTCTAATTATCTTATAATCTTCAGTGTTGTGTGACTATTAATATTTATATACCACCTGGTCATGTAGTATGATTGCCGTGTGCTATAGTTCTGGGAGTACTTGCCCTTCCAAGAAATGCCTGTTTAAGAGTGGAACAAAAAAACTCACATGGGAGAATAAAGTTTAGCCTCTAGGAGCAACTTCCAAATGCATTGCTGAAATGCCAGAGTTGAGTATGATATAAACTGCAAAAATGCTGACTGGGAGGGGAGGGGGGAAGGGAGAAGAGAAGACAAGAGAAGAGATGAGATAGAAGAAGATGAGAGTGGAAAAGAGAAGGACAAGGACCTTGAGTTCAGATATGTTTATTTGCAGCTTTCAACTGAACCTTTTTAAGATAGCCAGGTTTAATTCTGTGCTGTTAAAACAGTAAGGGCAAGGCCAGAGAGAGGAAAGCCTAATAGGTAGGACATTCAGCAAGAAGAAGGCATATGCATTGTCTGCTCTGATCTTTATGCCTGTATTTTACATTACACAATTGACATGACCTTAATTCAACTTCTTTGTGCATTGATCCCTAGGAAAGGAAGCAAAGGTGCTTACTTTTGCTGACTGTTGGTGAACAAGAGGTTGTGTCAGAAGGTATTGAGCTGTAGCCCACTTGGGTGACACCAGCGTTCTGCCAGCAAGGGCTCTTCTCCCCCGGTGTGCAAAGCCAGTGTGTCAAATGCATCTTGTCTATGATGAGGGACAGTTGTTGCTATGTGCAGCAAAGCAGCAAGATTGAACATAGCCTGAAGGACACATTCATTATAGTCTGAGTTCTTGCGTATAACTGAGCAGTGCAGCTCAAAGATAAGCAAGAGAAACTCCCCTCTCCTCTCTTAGCCTTTCATGGGGCACAGGCCATATCAGAGTTAAAATGTGAGGTAGGGTCCTTCATAAGTGAATGAGTAGAGATTCAACTGCCAGCATCTACCTGAAACTCATACAAATGCATTCACTGTTTTTACATTAGGCAGCTGAGGTCCTTGAGTTGTGTTATGAGGAGGAAACATGGCACCTTGGCATTGCATGTAGAAGAAGTGGCAAGGGAAAAGAGATCCATGCAGACATGACATTGCAGCTAAGACGGTGCTACTGGATTCAAGTTAACACAGAATGCCTCTTGTGGAAATCAGGCAGCATTTTCTTCTAGAACAGGAGTTCCCAATGTGCCCAATTTTTTTGGCCACTGGAGGCCCACAAAGCCTTTTGTGGGTAGTCTGTGAAGGGCTTTCAGCTGTGGATGTTTGTGATGGAACCAGCAGATCATTAGTTTCACAGTCTCTTCCACCCTCCCTGGGGACTGGAGCCAATTGCAGCTTGAACTGACCAGCCAGCTTGGAGTTGTCAGTCAGCAGATGATGTCAGTCAGCAGTGTTGTGTATTATATAAAACGGACCCTGAATACAATTTAACACATTTCCAAGAAATAAAAAATTTCTTGTCCAGAAGTCCAAGGCTGACCTATCTGCCTGAGCATGCTTTAAAAGAAATATTCCTGGTATAGGGGGTTGGGCAGAGCACATGCATGCTAAGGTGGAAAGGAAAGCTCAGACTGAACACTGCCATGTTGCAAAATGTTTATTTGGGGCTACCAGGATAAAAATGTTCTGATTGACCAATCTTAGAAAGATAAAGACAGCAGTAATTTTACATGGTTGGGCCTGTTGTATAGAATTTGCACTGTCAACCAGAAAAAGCCTTTTCGCTCTGTGCACATTGCCCAGGACAGAGGACAAATGAACCAGAGATACCATGACAGTTGTATGTGCCATGCCAGGGGAAGCCGGTTAGTGACATTTGTCCACAGTATTTCCTATCACCTTAGTGATGTCCTAACTACTGCACACTTGCTCAGGTGTTTGCTTAAGGCTTCTCTGCGTGGTTATCTTTGTGCCTGACCGATGGATTGGGACCACGTGTCTCATCAGAGGTGTTGCCGCTCTGGAGTTAGCATATAAAATAAGCTGTGACTGAGTTCGCTCAGTTTCAGGAGTAGCCTGAGCACAGGCCATTTTTCCATAGTGGCAGTCAATGTAAAATGCCCAGAAGCAGGAGAGGTTTAATTCCTACACCTCCATCCCAAGGCAGGGAACACTGCGGTGACTAAAACTATCGGCTGGGATCTTCCAGCTTTTTGGTTAGCCCTTCTCAGCTGAGACATAGTGGCTCATGTGAGCACTTCGATTCATGGCTGAGCAGAACAGGGTCACTTCAGCTGCCTACTGATTTGAAACTGTTCCACTTTCTTCTGAAAGGGGCTGAGTGCTCACATGGCAGTTGTTTCGTCTTAGCTGGGAATTGGCAATGGACAGCTAGAACATAACTTAGACAGCTGAGCTGTCTTGCAAGTGAGCCTGTGGTTTGCCACTGTGCGTGAGCACCTTACAATTAACAGAGAGCTTAAATACTCCTAGACACTCTTCACAGGTCCTGCAGGCCTTTGGTTCCCTGGGAGGTGAGAACTTTCTGAGGTGCCTGAAAACATGACCTGGCTCAAGGCAAGAGGTTTGAGTGGTGAGTAGTCAGTGGGTCTGATGTCTGGCTTCCTCCCAGGCCAGTGTGAACATGCCCTTATTAGTGGGATTTGACAGGAATCCAGCCCAGACTCTGCTCTCTGGTCGGACTCCACAGACTCTCTAGCATGAAAAGCTCAGCTGCAGAAAAGCAGACTGGGTAAACGTGGTGGACAAGCGCTGACCTCTCAGTGGATAACATTCTTGCTGTGTTCCCAGGTGCCTTCCTCTATCCTGCCAGGTACACATGTCCATGACAAGCAAAATAAACTATATGGATAGTCAGAATGTGAGTGGCTAATTCACACCTAATTGCTATGTTTAAAGCTACAACGTTGCTCAGGACATGCAGACTCTGGTTGACTGAAGTCGTGGTTTTATTTCCCTTTGTCCCAGTTACAGCACATGGTATCTACAGTTAGAGAGAAGGCAAGAGATCATGCTATGTTGGCCAGTGTACCTGAAGTTTTATGCCGTAAATGTTTCCAGCTGCAACACTAAATGTCTCTCATCCCCTGTCCTCCTAGCTCTTGCAAGCAATCTGGAAGTATCTGCAGTAAAACTGTCCATGCCCAGTGCTGTCCTAAGCCACCTAAAGACTTACTGTTGTGAACAAATCTCCAAGGCACAGGGGAATGAGCACACTGGGGAGAGAAAACTTCGTGGGCAAGGGATCCCCTCTTGAAGGTGGTCTGGGGGTGCCTTTCAAAGCGTGGTGGAGGAACGTAAGTTTTCTGGTTCCAAATGCTGCACTGGTGTTTTCTATCATTGGTAAAGGCAGATTCATTTTTACCCTAGAGGGTGGGCTTCTATTATTTTAATTGTAACAGTTCATATGCTGCACAGAGTTTTATTTTTAACATATGTTCCTTGGTATATCAGTCGGAATGAATTACGCTCCTTTAAAAAACCATTTGACCCAGTACAGGATATTTCTTTTTATACTAGTTTGTTTGGAAATGTTAACACAAAAATGATCATGAGTATCCTTTGAAGTGAACGCTGGCTTGGAGATCAGTTGCTGAAATTAGCACCCTGGTTGTTTTTGCTTTAGTCTGTCTGCTTGAGGTCTCTGTAACACACAAGTTGATTGTTTTACAGCTTGGAGGTTATCTTTGACATCTAAAGGGGCAAAGCACTTCATTTTCTCCTCTTCCCAATTGGGGTTTGGAAGCAGAGAAGTTCTCAGTCTTGGGAGTGTCCAAAACTTCCCTATCTGACAAATTGGATTACAGAATTTTGATTCAAACAACCAGGACAGATTTTTTGGTCTTGTGCAGTGAAACACAGAGGAGTCTCCGAAGCACCAAGGTTGTAGATTATTTGCCACACAGTATCACCAGTAGGTTGCACTGGAAGTTGATGTAAGGGAAAAATCTAGAGAGTTTGAGTGCCACTGTATTAGATTGGCTAACGTGAGGCACCAGCAAGGCTGCTGTTTTCAGGCAACACCTTAAGCCCTGGAAATCAGACCTCTTTATGGAGTTTCAAGGCACCTACAGTCATTAGTCACTTTAAAAAAATCCTGACTCTTGTTTGGATAAGGCTTAAAGGATACTGCAAGGTTATTTTCTTTCTTGCTCCCTGCTCTCAGAATAGAATATGCTCCTAAGGAGCTTAATCTTATGGAAAAGCAAGGCCTTTGCTGGGTTGCAGATCATGGCTCAGACAATTCCTACAAAGCTTTTCAGGAAGCCAAGAAGGAATTTTACCTCCCCCAAACATTTTTCCCCTTTTGCTAAGAATATTTGCAGATCTTGCCTATGTTTGTACAAGAAGAGATACGACACATAAGGCTCACTGTGAAATACACATTAAGGAACGTGGGGTGTGATTTATTTCCCGAATATATAACACAATATTCCACAAGCTACATCCATTATCTCACACTCTGAGATGATGGCAACCTGTGCACATCATAGAATCATTAGAATCATAGAATCATTAAGGTTGGAAAAGACCTCTAAGATCATCGAGTCCAACCGTAAACCCAACACCACCATACCCACTACACCATGTCCCTAAGCACCTCATCTACACGTCTTTTAAATACCTCCAGGGATGGTGACTCCACCACTTCCCTGGGCAGCTTGTTCCAAGGCCTGACCACTCTTTCAGTAAAGAAATTTCTCCTAATGTCCAATCTAAACCTCCCTTGGCGCAACTTGAGGCCATTTCCTCTCGTCCTATCGCTGGTTACTTGGGAGAAGAGACCAACACCCACCTCGCTACAACCTCCTTTCAGGTAGTTGTAGAGCGCGATGAGGTCTCCCCTCAGCCTCCTCTTCTCCAGGCTAAACAACCCCAGTTCCCTCAGCTGCTCCTCATAAGACTTGTGCTCCAGGTCCTTCACCAGCTTCGTTGCCCTCCTCTGGACACGCTCCAGCACCTCCATGTCCTTCTTGTAGTGAGGGGCCCAAAATTGAACACAGTATTTGAGGTGCGGCCTCACCAGTGCCGAGTACAGGGGCACGATCACCTCCCTACTCCTGCTGGCCACACTATTTCTGATACAGGCCAGGATGCCGTTGGCCTTCTTGGCCACCTGGGCACACTGCTGGCTCATGTTCAGCCGGCTGTCAACCAGCACTCCCAGGTCCTTTTCGTCTGGGCAGCTTTCCAGCCACTCTTCCCCAAGCCTGTAGCGTTGCATGGGGTTGTTGTGGCCGAAGTGCAGGACCCGGCACTTGGCCTTGTTGAACCTCATACAGTTGGCCTCAGCCCATCGATCCAGCCTGGCCAGGTCCCTCTGCAGAGCCTTCCTACCCTCCAGCAGATCAAGTCTCCCGCCCAACTTGGTGTAATCTGCAAACTGACTGAGGGAGCACTCGATCCCCTCGTCCAGATCATTGATAAAGATATTGAACAAGACCGGCCCCAGTACTGAGCCCTGGGGAACACCGCTCGTGACCGGCCGCCAACTGGGTTTAACTCCGTTCACCACAACTCTCTGGGCTCGGCCGTCCAGCCAGTTTTTTACCCAGCGAAGAGTGCACCTGTCTAGGCTGTGAGCCGCCAGCTTCTCTAGGAGAATGCTGTGGGAGACAGTGTCAAAGGCTTTACTGAAGTCCAGGCAGACCACATCCACAGCCTTTCCCTCATCCACGAGGCGGGTCACCTGGTCATAGAAGGAGGTCAGGTTGGTCAAGCAGGACCTGTCTTCCATGAACCCATGCTGGCTGGGCCTGATCCCCTCGTTGGCTCGGACATGGCTTGTGAGCGCCCTCAAAACAAACCGCTCCATGATCTTCCCCGGCACCGAGGTCAGGCTGACTGGCCTGTGGTTCCCCAGATCCTCCTTCTGGCCCTTCTTGTAGATGGGCGTCACATTGGCAAGCCTCCAGTCGTCCGGGACCTCCCCAGTTAACCAGGACTGCTGGTAAATGATGGAGAGCGGCTCGGCAAGCTCCTCCGCCAGCTCCCTCAGCACCCTTGGGTGGACCCCATCCGGCCCCATAGACTTGTGAGCATCCAGGTGGCGTAGCAGGTCGTTAACTGCTTCCTCGTGGATTATGGGGGGTTTATCCTGCTCGCCGTCCCTGTCTTCCAGTTCAGAGGGCTGAGTACCCTGAGGATAACTGCTCTGACTACTAAAGACTGAGGCAAAGAAGGCATTGAGTACCTCAGCCTTATCCTCGTCCTTGGTGGCAACTTTCCCCCCTGCATCCAATAGAGGATGGAGATTCTCCTTGGCTCTCCTTTTGTCATTAATATACTTGTAAAGGCATTTTTTGTTGTCTCTCACGACAGTGGCCAGGTTGAGTTCTATCTGGGCTTTTGCCGTTCTAATTTCCTCTCTGCACGACCTAACGAGATCCCATCAAAAAGATTCATCAATAAACCTTTATTTGGAATGCAAGAAGGGAGCCGCATACAGCAGTTTTGTGAATGTATCAGAAAAGCCAACTTTGTGGCAAATACAAGATATGTCCCCAAAATAGCAGCAATAAAATGTTTCCAGTACATAAATGGCTACATTCCTTAGGATATGCCCGAACTGCTTGAGATAATAACATGAGGATGCATCTAAATTTCTGGCAAGTAAGCAGTGTCAGAAAATCACCACAAATCCGTGTCCATGAGGTCCGAAGCCCAAAATAAAACTTGAGGAGGCCATCAAAGAAAGGAGTGAGTCCACCTGGTCTGAGGTAGGAGGAGGGAATGCAAATTATTCATCTACAGTGAGAGGTTTTAACTTTCTGCTAAAGCTCCTGGAGTTTGTTGGTATTACCAACAACTACTTTAGTTTTTCTGTGATTGTGATGTATTGTGTCCTTGGCAACCGCTAAGGAAAAAGGACTCATGACTCACTTGAAAGCTCTTGTGAAGGGCTCTGTTAGAGGAAGAGATTTTCTATTATGCCCTAATGCTGGGATTTTTGGAGGGGAGTTTAATGGAACTGCTTGCCTTCTCCACTTCCTGGGCTTGGTGTGTCTCTGGAGGAAGAAGGTCATTGTACTGATGTGAAAAGAGTCCTGAACTGATGCTGATGTGGTCAGCTTGGGCAAAGCCCGAAGTTTAAGATCCTGGTCCAGAACGTGTAATTAATCACTCAACTCACTTCCTCAAGTTGCCATAGAAGCAAAATAAACTTCATGATCTGAAACAATTGTATTAGTTGAGATTATATAGAAATTTTAAAAGAGAAATAAGGTCGCAGATGTCAATGAAGTGCTGGTCCTTAAATGGATAAGGAAGAAGCTTTTCGTGTGATTGGGTCTCTGCAGAACGGATTTCTTGCATTCGAGTGGTGGCTCTGGTCACCATGGGAAACAAGATGTGAGCAGGATGATTCACAGAGGCAAAACCTTTCTCCATGTGTTGCACTGCTGTGTTTATACGTAGGCTATACAAGATGTAGTGGTGGTTTGGTTTTGTTGTACAAAACCTTTCTGCAGGACCCAGCTAGTTAACACCAGACCAAAGCCCCAGAAATCTTTAATTTAGCAGTCTCAAAAAAATAGGGGAAATGATTCTCAGGTTTCAAATTTTTGAAACTGCTCTTTGATTGTTAATTGACTTTGGAGGGACTAAAACCAGGCAAACACTCAAAAATTTTGCTGCGTAAGAGTCTGAGGAATGTTAAGCTACCAGCTGGTTCTAATTTGAATTACTGTCTTAATTAGTCACTCAATTAATTTTGGCACATCTAAAAGGTGTCCTCACTCAGAGTAAGCTTTCTCTTTCTTCTGACTGGCCTCTGTTTTTCAGTCCTCCTCCACACTTTAATCTGTTCTTCAAACAGCAGTATTAGCGCAAGAATTAAAAGTGCTCTGCCCTTGTCAAGACTGAACTCTGTATAATTTTCCTCCCTTCCTGAATCATCTGTTGGAAAAATGCGAATCTAGGAAGTTATTTTTAAAATATTATTTCTGTGATGGAATGTGACATCTTTGAGGTGGGTGACCCATTCAAAAAATACATTCTGCTGGTAAATTTTAAGCTTCTTATTAAAGTTTAATCGTGACTTCGTGATATGGATGTCAATACACTTTATTTTAACTTAAATGTCATAGATGGCTTAGAGTTAGAAAAGTAGCTGACATTTCAATGGTCACATGTAACTGTTCTGGAAGAATAAAGCTCTAATATTTTATTCTGTGCAAGACTGTGGTGTAACTTCTGGGTCCTGTTCCCCGAAACTCTACATGTACCCATCGTTCATGGGGCCAGCACAGGAGGGAGATGTTCTCTCATGATGGGAGAGTCTGTGCCTTGTTCTCTTGCTACCCTGGTGAAAATCCTACCTGATTCTTTCTGAGTTCGTTTTAATTTTTGTGTCTTGTGAGCTCTCATATGTCCCTGAAATATTCAGAAGGCAATGAAATAGGGAGGATTTGTTCTGGACTTAGATGAAGCTATTCAGATGACAAAGTATAGGAGAGATTAAGCCAGCCTCTAGCAGTTTTCCTGAACTGTGTCTTAAAAAATCATAGCACATAATGGATCCAAGATCTTCAAGAAATTCATGATGACCATATATGAACTCTTGCTTAGCACATGTCATAGAATTTAATCAATCCCTTTTTGCCTTAAGCATGCAACTTGTGTTTCAACTCAGGTGTACATGTCTGAAGGACCCTGGTGAAAAACTTCAAGTAGCATAGAATTCAATATTCCCACACAAATTGTTCAGAGGGTTAATTACAACTGCTGTTTTGGCTAAACTCCCATAGTTAATTTTGAGGAGACGTTTTTGTGTTATCAGGTACGTGTGAACAGTAGGCTGAGGAGACCATGGTTGAGTTTCCAATACTGTGTGGTTTTTCCTGTGTTGCCTGACCTGATAGACTGTTTTGAAGCCACCTTTTCAGTTTCACTCAGTAAATCCTCTAGATGAAATACATGGTTACAATCCATTACTATGCTAACTTCAGACAAGTAAACGGAACTGCACTGGGAATAAATTTTACCCATTGTTTAGTTTTTAAAAACTTTACTCCTCTTTTGATTGAGCACAAAGTTCGCAAGGTTGCGGCAGCTCCAGAACGAGCAGAGCCCGAGATCTCTTACACTGTCAAGTGCCAAGGATCCTGCAGTTAGGAGACAGCTTAATAATATAGATGTTTTCCAAAAATCCATTTGTTAACTCGTTTATCATCAGTGGATCTCTATTCCAATTTGACTGAGTCTTAACTGAAACTCTTTCCTAATGTTCCCTTATCTCCATCAGCTTTGGACTTTTAGCCTATGTGGCCAAATTTAAACAGAGAGGCTTGAAAGGAAAATAGTTTAGTTAGTAGATTAAGTTAACATGCAAGAGTAGGAGGAAGCTGTCATTTTATTTTGTATTTTTAATTTATAGCCATATCCCCAAGAATAAAACCTCGGTTTCACCAATAAACTCATCTGGGGTACATGTGTAAGCAGTTAAAAAAGAATGCTGGACTTTGGCAGCACATCTGTCCTAAATAGTCAAGCAACAGACTGGGAGTTGCTTTTTATTCATTTCACTACAAAACCTTTAATATGAGAGTCTAAAAAAAAAAAAAAAAAAGGCAATGTTCAAAGTTTTTACCCTTATAAATGAGTTAAACTTCTATTGTAACTTGTGGTCCCGAAAGCCAGAGGAACAGTTAGAATATAAATCATTTTAAACCTCCTTTTCCCTCTGGTCACAGTAACAGCATGATTTCCACAAAGTCACCTCCAAATGCACCATTTGAAGTAAAACTGTGTTCACTAGATTCTTGGGTATTGGGAGTTGCCTTACAGAATTTCCAGCAAATTACGGTGCTTTTTCTTTGCTGATAAGTTTATTATTTTTATATACTTAAAAGAATAAAATGTGCTTGATCCTGGGATAAGAATGAATCTACTAGTGTAGACTAGGCATACACATTGAAAGACAGAAGTTTAGTGAAATCAGATAGCATTTCTTTTGTCCTTTCTTACTCCAGTGGATTTTAATTGACTGAAATCTGTGCAAGCTGCAGTGTATTCTGATGGATTTTTAATGAAAAAATAGGTTTTTATGAAGATATATGATATTTCTCTTTGGATTACTGTTAATGCTTGATAGTTAATGCTTTCTATTTCTATTAATCTTTCTAGTGTTTTTATAGTATGTGTTTTCTAATGCTGGTTTTGATCATGCACCTCGGTAAACAGGAGTTACAATAGGAAATTTCTCTAGTTTGGCACAGGGGAGATTGTACTCTTCATATGATTTTAGAAACTTTTATCCACAAAAATAAAAGAAAATTACATTGACAATTCTGAAAAAATGAGCACGCAAATCATATGGAAATAATTCACTAAAATATGTCTTAAAATACTGATAAACTTGAGCCAGCTCCATACAAAAGCTGTTTTAGGGCCTGACTGACCTCCCTGTGGCTCACTGAACCACCAGTTTTCCTTTGTGCCTGCTTAGTCCCAGGTGTGCCACCATGTCTTGGGAACAGGAGAGATGTTTGGGAGGTTCCTCCATCCTACTTGTTGTTGAAGCCAGTTTTTAGTACAGGGGTCTGAATATTGTGAGTGCTTACATCAAAGCAGCCTGTTGGATCCCTGGGTTGGAAGACGAATTAGAAGGAAGTGACTGCGCCATTACCTCGTCCTTTGTGACAATGCAGAAGGTTGCCACTGTGCTTCCCATGAGGTGGGTGAGGCCAGGTATTCTTTGGAATGGAGCAAAAGTGTTTAAATGGCCAAAACATTTAGAGCGTGAACGCTGAAGGCACATGTAGGACAACACTTACCTCTGTGCTTTTAGCTCTGCTAAACAGAATTTTAAAGACTTCGGCTTTGATGGAGACTGACTTTAATAAATGTTTCCCTCTAACAGCTGTTCTGTGTTAGGGATGTCTTGGGAAGGACTGTCATTAAAATCTCAATACCATGCTGTAAAGACCTGGGTATAATTTCCTAACATCTGACAGCAACCACCTGATCTCTAGCTACCGTTGATAATTTGTCCCCACTGAGACAACTTTTTATCATTGACATCTCTAACATTTCTTCTCAAAACTGAATACTTTGCAGGCTGCATGAAACAGCAAGAGGTTTAAAGGCAGATACTTGCCGTTACATAGGAGGTACAATGTCTTTCAAGCCTCTACTGGCTCTACTTGTGCTCAGCATCAAACAAATCAGACTGTTATGCATATTGCTACAAGTACATGAACATTCTTGGACAGGATGCTTAACAGGAATGTATTTGTCAATGGGTACTCTCTCTTCCTTTGTTCTAGTTACAAGAAAGCTTTTTTTTTTTTTTTAACGGGACAAAACAACATGAGAAGTCACCCTTTGCAACATCTGCTTGTCTAGATAAACATCTCTGTGACTCAGGCTGCTTCTGCCCCGTCTGCCGGACCTCTGCTGCCACCCACAGTGGGTTGCGGAGGAGAAGCGTCAGGCTTGTGGTCAGCTGGAAGTCTTTTGTATCCAGACAAATTGCAAAATGAATCACCAAACGATGTGTTTTACTCAGTATGCAGAATTTTGCAATGGAAGAATTGTTTTTCTATAAATGAGTAAATCTTCGAATCTTTTAAAGGGCTATTTGCGTTCAGAGAGGTTGCTCGATAATACTGCTGAAATCCTGTAGAAACTGAATTTGAAACCTGCTAAACTGAGCTTAAATGATGATCTCTGGAAATACAGAGTAACTGGGGACAGCTTTTTCTTACTTAGTCTCTGAAACAGAATAGGCACTTTTGAAAATATCACCCTGTGTTAAACTCCCATCAGTTGTCCCTGCTCCGTGCACAGCTGATGTAAGTCATCGCTCTTTGCTGTGATGGGACCCAGGACTTTCCAACTCAAACCATCACATTTGGGTAATGAGTTAAAATCATGCATGTCCAATACTATTTGGACAATTACATTAGTTACTTGATTATTAACCCAGTGGTTGATAGCCTGTTCCTCAAAAGCAGCACCTTGTTTGTTACTGGTGGGACGCTGCCTGCAGCCAGCGGAGGCAGGAGGCAGCCGCCCTCTGCCTGCAGTGGGCCTGGGTGAGCTGCTGGGCTGGGGCCGGGCTGCGGCACCCCTCCTGTGGGCACCGCTCTCATCAGCAGGTCTCTTCAGAGCTGTTCTCACGGCAGCTTTCCTAAACAGTAAATTCCTCTGATATAAAACAGTGCCGTGCAAAACTTATTATCTTATGTCACTAGTACATAATGCCAAAATGGTGTTAGCGATGAATCAGTTAAAAAAAAAAATTCACCCTGTCCTTTTAGTATCCCATCTTCCATCTAATGTTTGGGTACATGGGCTTTTTAAAGGCTCCAGTGATAACTCTCATGAGCAAAGACTTGTGCGCAGCCTTAGATACGTGTAGGCAAGAGAAGGTCACTGACATGCTGGGAAAATCTGCTGCCTCTTCACAGAGGGCAGTCCAAAAATAGTATCCTAACTGGTCTGTATTAACTCTTTAATGTTCTCATCCATTCTCTTGTGCATGTGCTTGGGCTACCTATTTCAAGTGAGTGGACATCCCGTTTCCCTTTGAACATCTCAGAAATGTGTGATCTGTTGCCTCATGGATTTTAGCATGTTTAGTCATGCATTGAAGTGCAATACTTGATAAAGAGCTGTCACAGACGTTATTGGGAGAAGACAGGCTCTGAAATATTCATGCTTTGAGTTCAAACACCCTCATCATCATAAGCTGTGCTGAGAGTCCTCCAGTGCCGGGAAACAGGACAAGGAGAGGAGAGTGGAGAGGTGTGTCTCCTTCTCTCTCCCAGAGGACTGCTGGGTAAAGGCAGGGCCTTTGGGCAATCTCTCTTGCCCTCCTAATGTCTTGCACACCCATAGCTAGGAGAGAGGAAGAGCAGTACAGCTGCACACCACGAAGGTCCTACTGGGAGGTGACACAACAAACATCCTATGGAGGTTGGCACAGCTCCATGCTTTGACTGGGGTTCACCTTAGGCAAATGTGACCCCGGCGTCGGGGAAAGGAGTGCAGGGCAGGAGTGTCACATCACAGGCTTTTCTCAGGACGGTCAGAAGGCACTTGGTTCTACCCCGCGGTGCCGCAAATGGTAAATGGCTTCTCTGAGGGTTAGTCCTAGGGGAAGCTATCCAGATAAAGTGGTCCCAATCTATGCCCCAAGGCTGTGCTACGTCTAGCTCATAGTTCATGTTTCTGGCACTGCTTGATGGCCCATACCTGTGGCCGGCCTGTCTTTCATTCTCAGTATGAAAGTACTTTACCATCAAAAATGCCTTCAGCAGCACTTGCTTTTCAGCTGATACAGTTTGGAGAAGGCAAAACCTTTTTTCTCTGACTGCTTTGAGGGTACAAGAGAAATACCCAGCTCTACTATGAGTGATGTAATTTAGATGCACAGATTTCTGGCTGCTTCCTCTTGTGAAACTCTTCCATTTGGCATTAGAATGACACAGGGCTGGGAGGGCCAAATTTCCTCTTGGTGGGAGCGGGGACTTTCATTTGTAGGTGAAGGGGGTAGTAAAACCAAAGTATTATAAGGTAAAATTAACATCACAAATTAAGATCACAGATTTTCTGACATAAATTCTGGGGAAAGTTTACCAATTATCCTAGCTGTATCCCCTTCAGCCTCTACAGCACAAAGCAAGAAAAAGGACACGAACCACAAGGAAAGGACATGATCGTGCATTTCTCAGATTGCTGCTAACAACAGTTTTATTAAACAACAGATACATGTTGCAGCACAAGATATTACTGTGCATGCTGAACTGAGAGTATGAAGGTCACTTACGTGAAAAATGTATGGTAAATATTTATTGATAAGTTGCAGGCGACCACAGAGACGAGTGAAAAGCTCTATGTGCCACTAGCATAAAACAGAGTTTTCAATCCAGTGACAGCATTAACTCTTTTGAAACCCCTCAGGGTCAATCCTGTAAGTGTGTCCTCATATGCCCAGGATTCATGTGTCTCCATCTGGCTCTTCTCTCAAAACAGTTTTATATTGTTCTACTGACTGCAGTGCATATATCTTCCTGCTCAAATCTCCATGAGAGTAGAACTGAGTCAAGGGACTTCAAGGTGAACTTAGTAAAGTTTTGAGTGAGACCAGGTGACAGGAAAGCATTTGAAAATAAGCATTTTAAAGGGAGTTAAGGAAGAAGTTTGAGCAAAGAGGAAAACATTAGCAGGGCAGAGAAAAATGTTCCGAGGATCCAGAATTAAGTCAGTAGAGAGAAAGGTAAAATTACAAATTACATCCTTAAAAATGATGCAGAGCATAAAAGCAAGTGCTTGTGCTTTACAAGTTCTAGGTAGGGAAAGGGGAGAAGGGAAGTGATTTATCTAGGATTGCTAGTGGGCTACTAGCTGTGATCATTTAAAATGGGCTACTATTGAACATTTTAAAAGCTGGATGGGCTTTTTGGGTATGTGTTGAGAGATTGACCCCATATGAGTGGTATGTGAGTGACATACCAATCCTAGTGATTCCAGTCCTAGCTATGTGTGTGATATGGTCTCTCACTGCCTTTTTACCTTCGGTGCACTGGGTTGAAGTGTGGCTTAGATCTTATGGAGAGTTTAAGACCTGTCATATAACAAGACAGCAGGAAATGGAAAGGGGCCATAAAAGCCAGTGGAATCTGTGTTACATACTTGGGAAACGTTTGGATACAGTTCTGCTGTACTGTATCTGCAGACATAGATAGGGGACGCTGAGCTCCGATGTTTAAAAGAAAAGGCTTTTTGTCCCAATGAGTAACCACCCAAATTCTGCCCAAGAGCCAGAGTCTCCTGTTCTCTCCTGGCTGAAACTCAATTTTTGGGTTTTAAGGGATGAGCCCACAGGGCCAGATCACCAGCCATGACATTGCTATTTTGCTGGGGATGGGCAGAGTCGGCATTGCCAGGCAGGGGTGATCAAACCCTGAGGAGCAGAGGATGTGGGCTTTGATGTGTTGGAGAAGGGCACCAGAGCTGTCCTTCCTTGAGAATCAGATCACCACAATTCTGAGCAAGAGTTGCTTTTCAACCAGTTGGGTTATTAATAATTGGTGATAGGTAGTTCAGTGTGATAGGTAGTTGGATTTTTCCTCCCTTTCTTTAGCTATCTGGTTTTAATGAAGGGGTGCTTATCCTCTCACAGCCCTTTGGTGCCTGTCTGCCCATTCCTATCTTCCAGATGGTAAGGAGCCCCTCACAACTGTTGTATTTTACTCTCTTTGGGGAGTTCTCCTTTTCCTCAAGAGAGGGCACATCCCTGTCCTACAAAGAAATGGTGGTGCATAGGATATGCACACAGGGCCGTCACGGTGCCACAGAAACAGACACTCATGATTGTTCTTCCTTTTTGTAATAAAGCAAATTCTATTTGACTTTTGCAGCAGTGGTGCTTGTGTTCTCATTGCCTCCCACTTGAGCATAGCAATTCTTGGTCGGGTACAGCATCAGATTGCAGCGGGGTTAGCATGTGGTAGCAAGAATGATGCTGGGGGGCCTGAAGGAGGGAGAGCATTGCTCTAATTTTAAATCACTGAACTGGCAGCTTCATCTTAGATCAGCTTACCCAGACTCAAAGAATATCGCTATGATCTATTTAACTGAAATTAACCTCTACTGATATGAGGCAATTACATTCCAAAATCAGCGGTGAACTTCTGCTAATCAGTCCCTGTTTGACACTGTCCCTAGGTTTAAGAGCATTACTTTCAAGCTGTGAGAACAGGTTTTTAAACCCAGCTTTGGGACTTCCTGAGTCCCAGCCAACTTGTGGGCAGCTGAGTGTCTGTTGCACAGTTTTTAATCGAATATATTCTGCCATGAGATGGTTTTGCAGAGCAGGCTGAGCCTGGCTTGTGACTGAGCTTACCTGGCTGCTGGGCACTCTTGTCCTCAGGAGGGAAGAGTAAGGTAAGAAGCATTCTTGTGTGTCCTCTTCCTGTGTGCACTGAGCTCACCCACCTCCCACAATCTTTTCCCTGCGTAGGGCCAGCACTAGCATGGCCTCCACAGTCCTGCTGTAAAAGGAGACAGGAAAAGACTGGGAGAGGCCAACGCTGGGGACACCTATTTCTGGAAAAGGGCTGAATCAGCCATCAAAGCAATTCATGTTCCTGGGTCATGAAAGAGGACAGAAATAGGAAGTCACCTTGTCCACGTTCTCATTGAACAATGACTTATGGACACAGAACAGGAAACAGTTATTGAACGGCAACAGCAGATGCCAAGTCAGGTTACTCTGCTGTCTGAATAGGTGAAACCCACTGGTTATCTTCAGAGGGTGGTAGAGTGTCCTAGAGGAAGGATATATGGAGGAGAAGAGTAAGCAGCTCTGCTTCTCACCCCACACCCTTTCCCACAAGCCTCTGTAGAAACTTTCCTAAAGAGCGACATTTGGAAATGAGGATGTCTGGTCACCTAGAATCTTACGAGTTTGAGGAACGAGCCAAACTTATTAATATTTAACTATATCTAAATGTCCAAAAGCTCCACATTGAGGCAGTCATCTGGGGACACAGGTGAGTCAGGACCCCTGTGTTAGTGTCCACATGGCCTCCTGTTTTATTGTAATGGTTTTCCAGACTGGCAGCTCTGCTGAAGATACTTTTGGATTGAAACTATGTTTACCTTTGCTAATGCTCACATTGCTGTGATCCTTTTCCTTCTTTTAATATCCTGTGACAATCTACAAACTTGTAAGTTTTCTTTATGTGGCCTTAGAGTTTGTGTGGAAGACTTCTTGTTGCATCTTGTTTTCCAGTTCTCATCAGTGGTGTCTCTTAAACTGTATTTGTTGAGGGCTTAGTGCAACAAACTCTACTGTACATTCAAGTAAAGACCTTGCATGACTATAAGGAAAGATAAGTGAGAGGAGAAGGCAAGTATTGGCTATTTAAACTTAAGCACAGCTGAGCTGCTAAGCCATCTCCAGTTCATCTCCAGTTCATCCATTTTCACTCATACCATCAGACCTTACAGGTACTGGTGGTGGTCAGTGTTTTGCAGGGTTGTCTCTGGGCTGCTTCAAAACACTTGCTCTTCTCTTTGAAGTTTCCTTGGAAGTCCCTCTACAAAGTGGGTCTGAGCAAATCTGCTTCTGCTTGTGTCATCTTGAGTCCAGGTTCAGATTGTGTCCAGAAGCAGCTCAGCATTTTGTGTGCCTCAGCCCATATATAGAGGAAAGCAGCCTACTGAAGTCAAGACCAATAACCAGACCTCTGTATTTCTACTGAAATAGAAATGATGTGGGAAAAGATCAGGCTTTGTTTATTCAGGGCCAAGAAAAGATCCTGTTATGGCTGAGGCATAAGGCAGCAGGATATATACATCTAAATGTAATGCTACTAAGGTGCTTGTAGAAGCTCAGAGCTGCCAAGTGTCCTGCTTGCATTCTAGTGTCTAAACCAAACAGAGCGGAAAAGTGCCTCTGTGCTTTAATGACCTTTCCTGGGGTCATGTTCTAGTCCCATTCATTTGGGGATTGAATCCTTTTTTTTCTTTCTGCCTTCAGCAAATGTTTAAACGTTAAAGTTCATCGTAAGCCTTGGATGAATTTCTGTACCCTTCCCAAAACCCTCTGCAGCACTCCCACCTCTCTGCTCCCTGTCTGCTGATGCTGACCTGCTACATACCTTATTTTGTATGAGCTCTTAAATAATGACTGTTTCAAGCTGCCTCCTGATGTTACCCATAAAAAAAGCTTTAAGAATCACAAAAGCCTGGGTAAATATAGTAGAACTCTTGCTCTTGTAGGACGCGACTCCTGTGTTCTCTGTTTGCTCATTGACTCATTGGATGACCTTGGAGAAAGTGTACTGGAACAGGGATTAACTTCATCAGGCTGGTGACTAACTCATCTCAGCCTTGTACTGGTAAAAGAAGGGCTTCTATGTCAAAGAGGTACACCCACCCAGACCCTATTCAGCTCTTTTCAGTGCTCGTTGGACTTTATTCTGAGTTTTCTTTGAAGAAAACAATGCCATCTTTTATGGATGAGAGGAGCAGAGTTTGTCAGAACAGAGTGATATAACAGAGAGGCTTCCATCTGCCAAAGATTGAATCCAACATTGATGGGAAAATCTAAATGAAGCTCCTCCAAATGTTACTGATTCATATTGTAATATTATTTGAAACCAGAAATATCTGCATGTTCATCTCCATGCTTGTTCATAAAGGACTACCCCAAAAGCTCACATCCCTTACCCTTGATTACGAAAGAAATATGGCTCTTTCCCAAAAGCTCACATCTCTTATCCTTGATTACGAAAGAAATATGGCTCTTTTTTATGCCATATTTTGATAGTGAGCTTGGAGAGTGCTTCCACTGGAAAACTGCCCAGAGAACATTTTTATTGGTCACATTCAATTTTAAAATGGTTTATATCTTCCTAAACCCCAGGTTTACAATATTTAATATTACTAATGGGATGGTAAGATTGCCAAGCGTTTATCAGCATAGAGATATCAGAATGGAAATAGTAAAATGACACATTAATCTTTGAGCTCTCAATATGTCGCCAGAGAAACACCCGCCGCCCGTTACCCAGCTGTTATGAAAATACCAAGTTCTTAATAGCAGACATGTTGGAAGAGAGGTAGAAGTGCTGGGGAATGATTATTGCAGTTGGCTCAAACCTCCCTTTCCTTGTTCAGCTTCAGTCACAACGAGTTTGGTCTTGCAGGCAGCGCTGCCTGCTTCCCATGGAGATAGGTCATTGCCAGACCATATTTAAAAGGGAAGGTAAGAGACAGGGGTTTTTTTTCCTTTTTTTTTTTTAAAATAAAGCCACACTAAATACTCTTACGCAGGACACTTGGTCTGTAATGACAGCAGAGCTCCCACTGGCTTCATTGGCACTAGATGAAACTCTTGGGGGCCTGAGATTTATTGCAAACACTGGTTACAGTTTTAAGGGTGAGCAGGGGACCAAATCACAGGCTGCCTGCAATTTGCAGGACTGTGATTTTGCAGCTAACACCACTTCTAGGCTTGGGCCCCTTCCCATTGCTTCAGGTCCTGACAATACCCATAGCCTATTCTCCAGGGTATGAATTCGAAAATGGAGAAACTGCACATTTGAAATTCCTGGCTGACATCTTTATCTGATGAGAGAAGAGTTAGCATCAGCAGCATTTGCACCTGAGCCTGTATGAGCCTGGATCCTCCTGCCTCTCAAACTGCCTTCCCACAGGCTTTATTGGGTAATAAAAGCTCAGTTAATTGTCACCTCGTTAAACAGCCTGCTTCTCTCTGGATGGTAAAGGAACTGGAACTAAATAATACATGTGAAGGTGCTTCTGCCTTTTACTACAAGCAAAAATAATTGGTCTCTTTGAAATAAGCAAATCCAAAGGAAATTTTTCCCTTATGACTGGGGAGGTGGAAAATTTGTCTGGCACCAAATCTTTTTGGATATATTGGGGCGATAATCTTTCCTTAGAAAGAAGGCCCTTCTGGTACATTGTCTGGCGTACTCAGGCACAGGCAGTCTAACCTGAGTAGCTCGTCTGTTTTTGGCATTGTTTACTCCTTCAAACTAAACTCTAGTGAAGGAGAAGAAACAACTGTTCCCCCGCTGCCCTTGCTTGGACCAGGAACTGTGCTGGGAAAGAGTAGTGCACCGTGCAGGCTGATGGCTCTGGGCAGAAGCAGCATCTTATCCATAGGTTATGGTACCAGTATTTTCCAGAGGCTCTTAATGAGCAATGAGCTTGTCTTCATGCAAGTGGTTATGATTTTATTTGCGGAATAGGTGATAGGGTAAAACAGAGATTCTCTCTTTTAATCAAAATGTTCTCAGAAATAGAGAGCAAAGGAAGCTATACATGGGTTTTGTCTGCTTTAATATGCAGCCCTGCTTTTTTATGAGGAGCGCACTCTTGCACTTTCCCTGATGAACAAGGGATTTGATGTTAACTGGTACGTATTCAAGCTTACAGTTCTTTGGCATGTCTCTCTAATAGCACTGTTGGCCCATCTCTTCCAAAATCAGATCCCACACGCAAAAGTGTGTTGAAGTCAAACTTTCTCTGAGAAACACTTATTTTAAGCTCCATAGAGGCTTTGCAGGTGTGTCAGAAATAATCAGAGCTGCAGGGAAAATAAAAAGCTCTGTTTATTCACTTAGTGATCTGGCTGCTTGTGTCATCCACGATGTCAGACAAAAAGTCAACACCTCTGTTTAGCTCATGTTTCCACCTTTCACAGACTTGATGTCCTTAAGTACAACTGATACCTGCTGTATATCTTATGAAGAGTCAGGAGGCATGTCTGAAAATCACAGCAGCAGTTCTATAAGAGATCTAAGCATTCATTCAGTGCCTGTGCATTAACTTTACCAGTCGGGGGCTATCCCACACAAGCATGTGTACAAATAGTAATGATCCTTTGGGTGCATTTTAGAATGGAAAAAATCCCCAACTACCAACCTTGTAGACTCTTTGATGCTACTTGCCCAGAGCATTTTATTCAACCAGAATAAACACTGTGCTGGGATGATGACCTAGTGGAGCACACTGCAGGGGAAATCATTATGCCCACACATTTTTTCTGTTGGGCACCATGGCCTAAGAATAAAAAGTCATCTGTGGTGATGCATGTGCACTTTGCAGGGATTAGCCCATTTGTATCTTTCCATTTTTTAATAAAATGCCAGCTACATGAGTGTTTCAGCACTCGTGATGATTACTGTATTGTGCATCTGCTAAAACTAATGATGCAAGGAATTTCCGAAGTTCAAACACTTTCTTCATTTCCTAAAGCTCAAAGCTAGAACACTTCTGGGAACTGAATGCAAATTTCTGAATTGAATTAGGAGGAAAATTGGATTAGGAAGGTTTTTTTTCATGTTCTGAGAAATGAGAGTTAAATGTCCTACCACAGTAAGACTACACACGGTAGACCACACATAGTAATAATTCAGAACTAGATAAACAAAAGGCTTGATTTATATTTATTTTTGGATGCACAGAATGAGTCAGAGCCTCATCTTCTCACTGAGATAAATGGAGTTTTATTTGGGTTTTTTTTATACTGTGGATATGGTACCTGTTTTTCTCTCAAATAATCCAGTCCATTGTTGTGTGTATATATATGTATTTTTTTTATTCAATAAGGATTAAACTTGCATAAAACCTGTCTAGACCTGTCTCTAGCCGATGACTAGGCTGCTCTTGCCAGCTTTGTAGTCAGCCAGCTTGTTTTCCTGACATAAGCTAACTTTTTCTAACATAAGCTAACTGCTGAGGTTGACTGCAGCAAGGCATCCATTTCAGCTGAGGGCTGGTCTAGGCAGGGAAGATACTACATACTGAGGTAGTGTGTGATTTATGTTGCATTCCTGCTCCGCCTTAGCTGCCCGTGGAAATATGCTCAGTAAGCAGATGGTATGGAGAACAACTCCACTCTGAAAGTGCCAAACATCATCTGGCTTTGAAAGAAAGGAATTTCCTTGTTTTACTAACTGCAGGGTTGCACTAGGGCTGATTTTTTTCTTGGTAAGAAAAAAGTAACCGTTCCCTGTCAGAGTGCCCTAGAGCAAACTCCTACCCATCCATCAGCTGGCCATTCTTCTGTGGTGTCCAATAATAGCTGGTATGGCCCAAAGATCCCAGACTCTATAGCTGCTTGGCTGTTTTCGGGATCAAATTCCTAATCCAGAAGTCTCCCAGTCCTAACTCACTCTTAGGAAAGGTTAAATTTTGGGATTACTCCAGCTGTTAAGGGAAGGCAGTGTCCCAGAGAGCTGAGGCTTGGACAGGTTCAAAGGAGCACCTTGCACACCTGCACAGAGGAAGTAATGTTAGCCATTGTAATTGCAGTAATGTGATTCTCCCTGGTTAATACCATCTTACAGAGGTTCAGCCACAGCTGGATAAAAAGAGATTTTAGCTAGGCATAGCATTTGAAACTTTAGGAACAGTGGCTGAATAAAATACTTTGCTTCCCTCCAGTGAGCACAGCACAGTTTCAGTAATCATCAGAGGTAACTTCCTGGTGTCCTCAACTCCCCCTCTTTGCTTTCTCGTTCACCTTCAGCTTTCCTCTCCCTATCCGCATCTCACCTATGGCCAGCACTATAAAATCTGCATGCTTGTCTCTGGGAATGGTGGGACTGCAGCCTGAAGTATCTGAAGGTAAGTCTGCTCATTTTGGAAGCTCGTACAGTTTCATATTCCTTTGCCTTCCAAGAGAGTGGTGCAAAATATGATATAAGGTGATCAAAGCTGGACAAAAAATTTAATCTCTATCTTACAGTATTCATTTTTCTGAAATATAAGTCCTAACTAAAGAGAATCCTGCAAACTTCTTCTATAGGAATGTATTCTTAATAATATGAATTTTCCACTTAGGTTCAGCAGTGCATCCAATGGTAGCAGGGACAAAGCTGAGTAATAACACATTTCTGGGTCATGCCCTAATGTTGAGAACAAGTTTGCCCTGCATTTGGGAACGTCTGAAATGATGTGATGAGACTGCCACAGTACTTGCATGTCTCTAAGGAAATAGCTTTTCCAGTTCTCTTGGCAGAAGGAACACCTGGAAGATCTTAAGGCAGGGAGCTGTGTGCCTGTGGCACAGCTCCACCTTGCTCAGCGGTGTCTCCCCACCACAGCTTTACTCTGCCCTGGCAGGCAAGAGCATAGCAATTCTAAACAATGTTTTATAAAGCAGCCTCTGAAGTCCTGGGACAGCTTGAGAAGAAAATCAGGATTTACAAGACCTCTAAGTAGGACCCTGAATGGAGATTAGCCATGGCTCCTTCAGCCTTGAAGGCATTGCTGCAGAGAATTTGTTCATCTGCATTTCCAAGCTTGTGGTGCACACGTTTTTAATGGTCTGGGTTTGCATTATAGACTGGACATCTGAACTGAGACCCAGACCGGCGTGTCTGACTGCATAAAAACAGACAGACGTGCCCCTGTTCCAGAGGGCACGTTGCCCTGTGTTTGGAGGTGGCTGCCACCTCTCTACAGACCACTTCGGTAGCAGGCTGCCATGTGGGCAGAACAGGTGGTTGTGGGTGGCAGTATCATTTACCCACTGCCATCAGGATGGAGTCACCACACCATACAGTGAACAGTGTCAGTAGCAGTTGTCTGCCCAAGATTATGATCCACGGAGGCATGGGATTAGACTAGATTGCTGGTCACAGCCACCTGAGTCTATAAGCTGCTCAAACGTGAGTGATACTGTGCTAGGAAATGGGCTGCTGGTTTTGCCTTCTCTCTAAAAACATTTGTATTCAGTATGCTTCACTTAGCACAACGCAGCAGAATACAAGCTGGTAGTGATGAAGAAACCTAAGGAAATGCTTTTAACGTGCTAATAAATACATATACTCTGAAGAGAAAATAAAAGGAATTTCAGGGCCAGCACAGATTACTCTGCAAACATCTTTAAGAAAACCAAACCCGAAAATATTTTCCATATAAAATTCTTTAAAGATGGAAGGGAATAAATTAAATACATCTTTCCTGCAGGAAGGAGCTCTGTTCCATGTATTTCAGCACAGTGCAATCTCCTATTGACTGCAGATGTAAAAGCAAAGCTGGTGGCTGGGATGTACCCAAGCTCTGGAGCTGTGCCGGGCAGGCATAGAAGTAGCCCAAGAGCAAGTGACTGCAGGAAGAGGCAGTGCTGCCTGTAGCGCTGCAGCTCCTCGGTGTGTGGGCATCACCGCTGTAACTCCAGGACCACATAACCAGGGACTTTTGTGAGGCCAAATCTTCTCTTCACACAACTTCACAGAAGATCTTGGTTTAGCTAAATCTGTCAGCTTGTAAACTCATCCTTCCATTTCTCAGAGCGCTGGGGACACTCCTTTGATTTGAATCCTATATATGTAACCCATCGAGTGATGGTCACTGGGAAAAGCAGATGTTTAGCCATCAGCCTACATGTATTTACTATGAACATCAACTGAAACATTACAAATACAGAATGCTGTAGTACCAACCTGCTTTTCCTCTTCAGGGAACCTCTAACTATGTTTCTGTCCATCTTGGGTCTGACAGTACGTGACTCTTTCATTAGGAACCATGTGATAAGACACAAACTGGTCCCTTTAAAGTTTTAAATGGAATTTAAAGGTGTCTATACACAACCCGAGTATAACTTTCATTATCCTTGAGTAGTACAACACCGATTTCAGTTCGCAGGTTTAATTTAACTGAATAATTTTCTGTGATGCTTTAGGAAGGAACTGCTTTGACAGCTGAATTCAGCTTTGCTTTATTCCATTTTTATAAAGAGATCAGCACTTAAAGTGCTTTTCATAGGACCTCAATTTTACAAGGGGCCAAGAATCTCTGGCAGGCTACTAACTACCATCAACTCTGTATTTTAACTATAGGTTTCCAGTGGATAGAAAATACCTTGCAGAATTGAGCTCAAAATGAATCTTATCAGGTAACACGTCATGTTGGCTCTGAACCTGTAATTTATGTGATTTTTTGCTACTTTCAGTGAACAGAAGGATGCTTAGCACCTTCCAGTATTGAACATTAAAGAAGAGTCTGGACAATCCTGTCAAAAGTGTTTCATTATAACAGTCTTCCTCTATCAGAGGTTAAGAATACTAAGTAAATTGCAGAACTGACCCTGAACATGGATTTATTTCATAGAGCCTTAAAAGAGATCGGTGACACTTAACAGCCCTGTTTACTGCAAAAACTGTTTCAAATGAAGACTTATCTAAATGCATTTGTTCCTGAAGGTCAGCACAGGGAAAGGAACAATATGTGCATTAATGATATCTCTCAGATATGGTTTCTGCTGTTGATTTTCGCCTCATCTGGACACTGTGCCTTGTACTGGTGGTGAACCACAACAGAAAAGCTTTTCAGAAGCAGTGAGTGGTCTAGCAGCCTCCCCAGTGTTCTGGGACTGCACAGCTGGTTGCTGGTGCTGACACAGGCATCTGCAAAGATCGTCACAGGGTTAAATGCTGCCCTTGGATAAATAGTCTAAAAACCAAGACGGTGACAGAAACACTTGACATTCAGCAGAGCTTCCATGGTTAAGCTAAAAGATTTTAGCTCATTTATTTGTGGTAGGTAGTAGAGCTTGAGGATGATAACTATAAAATCAGCCCCAGCTGT
This sequence comes from Calonectris borealis, assembly GCF_964195595.1. Taxonomy (NCBI): domain Eukaryota; kingdom Metazoa; phylum Chordata; class Aves; order Procellariiformes; family Procellariidae; genus Calonectris; species Calonectris borealis. The sequence continues at coordinate 72,710,856 of NC_134352.1, read as the reverse complement.
CAGTAGAATGAACACTGCCATTTAAATGCTCTGTTTGGATCTGCCTTTAAATTCTGGCCCAGGGGAAAAGCAGGCATGCTGTCTCAGTATTCATGTCTTCACAGCAGCAGAAATGCAGGTAATGCACAAAAACCTGCTAGTGATGCCATGTATTGCAAGAGTTGTGTCAATTTTGAAGGCTTTGGGGAACTACCAAAAGTGAAGTGCTTCAGACTCCAAACTTCTGCTCTTCCTCTCCATTTATCGTATATGCAGAGAGCCAAATTTGGAACTGATGCAACTCTCCTGATTTTTGGGATGTGGCTGAGATAAAATTTGCCCTTTTAACTCTTGTTTTTCTTTCCAAGCTGTGTTGAAATACTTTGGTCCTGTGTAGTTTTCTATGACAAGGAAAACATACTTGCTCTGCACCTCTTCATGTCACCATTTCGACATACCAACCCCTTCTTTTCTCTCCAGGCAGCCTCTGGAGAGCCTGGAAGAGTGTAACAGCTCATTGACTTGCAATGTGGTTAATCCTTGGATTAGTCAAAATATGATGCAAACAGATCCTGACCCAGTGCTGAATGCTGTTCTTGCCTGTGCATGCAGTGTTAGGTACCTTACAACTGTCTCAAATTGATCAGGACATCCGGATTTTGTAACCTCATTTTATAACTGTTCCTCTCTCTCTAATTCCATCCTGTGAAGTTCTGAGGATATGTAACAAGAAGCCACCCAGTTACTATTCCTTGCAGCTATCTGCCAGTGTCACCTGCTTCTCTGGCATCATCATGCAAGCATGCACTGTCACACTCCCCACTGGAATCTCAGCTCGCGGGTTGAGATTCACACCATCACTCAACCTGACGAGAGTGTTGACTCCTGGAGCCAGAGCTGTGTTTGGGAGCACATAAAAGCACCGGAGTCCCCTACGTCTTGGCAGGACTTCAAGGATTATCCCAATGAAGAGATCTTGACAGCATAGTTGTAAACTCCACAGGCCCCAAGGGCTCAAACACCATGATATTTATGCTGCAGACTGGATTGCCGAGATAGTATCGCTGTTATGCAGACATTGGTCTCTGGGTAAGAAGCAGCATTTCTCACACCTGTTAATTGGCATTTGAAAAAATTGAGACTGACTGGAGTGGGCAGTGTGGCTGAGAAAGACAATGCATGCAAAGGCTGTATCCGGTGTTTCTTCTGTTCTCTGTTCAAAGAGACTTCAGCTGCACGGGTACCACAAATATTTGTGAAAGCCAGTATTAACTGAAGGAATTACATACTGCATTATTGACATTCCTGATATATTTAGGACTGTGCTTTTACACTCCTGTCAGTCTTTATTACAACCTCAATCTCTGCTAAAAGATAAGAAGTCCAGGGCTCTTAAATTAGAAACAGATTTAGGAAGCACCTAATTGTATGATAAACTACTGTGAGATTACATGCAGGCTTTCAAATTAAGCATAATCCTTCATACTTTGCTCAGCTCTATCGCTGATAGAAATACTATATGTAAGGTAGGTTCTCCGCAATGTTACACCAGCCTGGTCTGATTGTAGTAGTAAGCCCAGGTATTTTTGTGTTAGAAGGCGGTAACTAGAACGTTAAAGACGGAGAGGTGAAGCTGGAGACATTTTGGCAGGTGGTGCTTCTGGCACTTCAGGCAGTGTGAGGTAAGTGCAGCAGCACTGAAATCGGTTCATGAAGTCAAGTGTTGACAGCAGATTTCAGACTCAACCTGTTGAAGTAAATAGGGCAATTAACACCTTTGATAACTGATTTTTAAGTTCACTTCTGGGAAAAAACTCCTAAGAACTTCCAAAGACATCATTGCATTATTCAGGTCTGATCTTCAGCATGTTTTCCTGACAATGGTAAGGGTTATATATTAACATAACATTTAAAAAACATTGGACCATAGAGGGCATAATTCTATGACCCAGACAGACCACTCCATAAGCAGAACCACAGAACAGAATACACAAAATCCTGCTAATAATTTTTAACTTTATTTTTCTGGTCTAAAGACCTGATTTTCTCCCTGAACCAACTCATTTTGATTTGGAACAATTCCATTCATTTCAAACAAGTTATTATGAAAATAAAGCCCATGTCGGTAATATGAGAATCTCAACCATGGGAAGTCAAACCCCAAACCATCTTGAAATTATTCAGCGTCATGTAAAATATCTGGAAAGTGCTCCCATCTAATAGTCAGCAGGAATTTGTCAGATTCTTATGAAAAATCTCTCCTAATGAATATAAGAAAAATGAGAACAAAGGGTAAAATTTTTACAAGGAGCTGAAAACAGGCATCCTAAAACTTAACATCTGTAAGAATTCTGTAATAATACCCCTGCTCAGATTTTCTCCTACTTTTGTCTCTATTTCTAATAAGAGTGGAGGAAACAGCACTCTAGGCTAAACTGCTGTTGTGCTTGTTCACCCCTCCACCCCCATTCTGGATGTGCCCTCGGACTTGTTGCTGGTTTTGACTGGTTTATTTCAGGGTCTACCTTTCTACTTTTCTCATATTGCCTTTTTTATATGGCTTCTCCCACCTCATGTAGCCTTCTGCCTTTTGACAGGAAAGTCAAAAATGTCCCTTTTTGAGGGAAAGTCTCTAACATTTGAAACCAGCACAAACAGATCCTCCCTCTTAAGTAAAAGTGCTCAGGAAAGGGAATTTGTGGGGGGAAAAAGTGGGAACACTGAGATGAGATGGGTCCAGGGAAGGACCAAGCAAGCCCAGGAGGGGGCCGCGGGCCAGCGACACACTGGCGGCCACCGCACCGCCCGACTCCTGCCCCTGCTCCTGCCCCGGCACCGGGGCTCGCCGCTCACGCACTGCAGGTCCCTGCAAACATGGCAAGGAAAATGGGCAGCCCAACCTTGAACCACTTCTGCTCGCTTAGTTGAGTACTGCAGACCTCGCGATGGTTTTGGTCACTCAGTGTTACAAAGCTGCGTGGGCGCAAAGCTCGTTACGCGTCTCTTTTTGCTTCTTCAGCGTAACAATTTTTGGTTGTCAAACTCATTTTCCATTTCTTTGTTAAGTCTGGTACTTATCCTGCGCTACGTAAGTGGCTTGAAAAAGTGTTGACACTTGAAAAAGTGTCAGGCTAAATGCCTGACATCAGAATTTAAAGTTTAAATACGTTTACATGATGCTAGCCTACTATTTCAGCTGGGACTATTTTAAACTTAAAAATCCCCATTTATTGACTGCATATTCTTGCCATAGCACACCTGTGTGGATTTTTGCAGAGAGGGGAAGTGTTGAGAGCGCCTCTGGTCAAAGCTGTACTCAGTGCAATCCAAATTCTGAATGCTGATTTGAATTTCTTAGGCAGCTCGTATCTTTAGAAACGGCTGCAAGTTTGTGTTGAGCTAAAACTTGGGATACTGAACACTAAAAACGTTGACCTTGATCTGAATTTTTGCTCCTGGGCTGCTTTGTCTGGTAATATGTTAACATGGGGTTTTCAGCCTTTTCTGATAGGTGGAACCTCTCACTTACAACTTAAACTCACTGGCAACAGGTCTGCTTTCCTTAGTGGCCTTTCAATGAACTGCAAGTCTGAACTCCTGCACTTGCTGTGATTGAAGTGGTCATACTGTACGGATGGGTCATGTTGCTTGTGCAAATCATATACTTCGTGAGTTTACAAGTTTGATACCGTAGTAATGCATAAAACCATTTCAGTTTCTTCCAAAGTATTATAAGAGAGCTCTTATTTTCCATTCTTGATGAAGCTTTATTAGTGAGAAGCGTCCTCTGCGCAGGGCTCTAGGCAAGGATCTCATCGTAGTTATTTGAATTCATCTCAGGGTTGAACATAAAATATTAGAGAGATTCCTTTAGCAGTGTTGAAATAGCATAAGCGAGCATATCTGATGCTGACCATGCATATGATATTCCCAGCAACTGACTAACATGCCTTCAAAAGATCAAATTCAGCCTCTTTGCATGATGTAAGATAAAAATCTGGCCTAGGATTTAACTGTACCTGGTAATTAAGTTTAAAGAACAATAATGCCTCACAAACCTCTCCAGGCCTACAGTAAGCATGCTGGAATCTTGGTTGCCATTTCTGCAAACTGTTTACAATTCACATACCTCTGCAAATCCAATCCTGATCTCAAATTGCTGCTCATAAACAACATAGCAGAGATTTGATGTATGAGGGCATGTTCTGAATTCCCCTTCGCTAGCAGTAGCATGGCTAAATTCTAGCATTAAAAAACCCTCTTATGTCTCTTCTTATTACAGGCAGTGCTCTGTTAACTACTTGAATAGATGTCTCAGCCAATTTTTTTTTTGGTGGCAAGAAGGCAGATGTAACATGCTTTATTCTCCTACTGCTAGCTGCTAGTGGCCTGTAAATGAGTATTTTTCACAACTGGTGGCAAGGCAGCCTCTGTTAACCATCCCAGAATTTCTCTGGCAGTCCATCAAAGCCAGATGTTGTTAACCTTCAAAGCATGATACAAAGCTGATCTTTCAGGCTGTGCTCTTGCTTAATCTTAACACATCAGTGTTTATTATTGAGCCTCGGTAGTACAGTGATAATTAAAAATGGGGTAAACTCTCCTGTTTCACGAACTGTATTTTTAAGGGGGGGAGGAAGGTCTTTGCAGGACGTATTGTTCAAATAAGAAAGAAATAAATTACTTGTCTACATTTACTTGACTTAACAATATACACAAAATTAAGGGCTCTGTCCCCAATTATTAGCTGTTACATGAAGATAGGCAAGCATATCAACGCATATGTTACCCCGGAGAACTCAAGAAATTTTGCAGAAGTGATGTTTGAGCCGGTTCTAAAAGTATTGTGTTTGAAGAGAGATTTAGGGGCAGAAGAACTGGGAGAGAAGAACTGGGATATACAAGGCTGAAAGGAGAATTGTGCAAGGTCAAGAACAGAAACAGGTCTCTCTCATTTTACCTTGCTTTCATTTACCTGTGTTTAACTTGGTGTATGTTTTATGAGCTCACTGAAATAAGGGGAAAGGCTCCTGTGCTGGGATTGTTCCCATTGGTCATTGATTTAATGGTAAGTTATTTCTAAGAGACAAGGGATGGGGGCCTTAAAAGGACCAGGGATATCAAATATGCATTCAGACAGGAACATCCATCTTTAATGTAGCCTAGTCTCAGGGCTGTAGAAGCTGGTTGTTGTTGCCCCTCTATTCTTGGATTGCTGTGTCCCCCAAGGGTGGGTTTGCTCTTACCTGGGGCAGCCACTGGATATAAGGGATGATACAAAAAGGCATGACAGAACGGGGAGTGCAGGGGAGCTCAGTCTGGGCTCTGTGGCACCACTGCAAAATGGCCTTCATGTTATTTCTTCTTCACAAGAATGATGCTATAAAGGCAGGACTTTTTCATCTTCGTTATTTCTCCCATGTTAATGTCAAAATCATTTTACATAATGGACATGAAGCTTACACTTGCATGTGTTGGGAGGTGGGTAATTAACAATACATCATGGCATATGTGCATCTGGCATTTGGGAAGCATATTAGCAGCAAGGCACAGGAACCAAGCAACAACAGACTCGCGAGTCTTAATAAATCTCATTGGAAAAGTTGGTAGAAGCTGGGTTAAAAAATTAAATCTGGTAGAGACACAGATTTACATGCCAAAAAGGAGAAGAATGGATATGATTTTACAGGAATAAAATAGCACCTCAGGAACGTGTTGGAACTTTTTGAAGAAGCTCTTGGTTAGGTGAGCAGATGCTCATCTCCAGAAGACTTTTGACAAGATTTCTCAAAATCTCAAAAAAACCCCTAATCTATGACAGAATGAGATTAAAGGTCCTTCATGGATTAATAACTGTTACAGGGAGAAATAAAGAGTATGAATAAAAGTCAGTTTTTTCAGTCCTCTGGGGATCTGTCTTAGGACCTGTACTGTTTGACGTATTCATAAATTATGTAGAAAAATGGAGTGAGAAAGGGATGACAAATTTTGCATGTGATAATGAATTACTGAGGGCAGTAAACCCAAGAAACAGCTGTGAAGGATTACTTGCCCTGCAGAAAGATTTCATGCTGTTGGTAGGCTGGAGGATACAATACCTAGTGAAATCCAGTGCTGCAAACATGAAATGATGCATTTGGAGAAAAAAACAGGCACAGTGATGGATTCAGCACTAGTCACTATCTCCCAGGAAGGAGATCCGTAACATATTTCTGTGAAAATGTCAGCTCACTTTGCAGTGGCAGTTAAGCATAGAATACTAAGAGTTACTAGGAAAGAAAAAATAAGCAAAAAAGGAAATACTATTACGCTACTACAGAAATTCGTGGTGTGAGTGTATCCTGACCACTGTTTCCACTTCAGAACTCCTGTCACTGAGAGGACATAGTGGAACTAAAAAAAAATATTTCAAAGGGTGGCAAAGATGGGTAAAGATTTACAACAGCATTCGTCCAAGGACCAACTAAACAGGCAAGGATTCTGCTGCCTGCAAAAAAGATAGATTAGCGGGAGGAACAGAAGAGATGGCTGAGCAACCTGATCTAGTTGAAGATGTCCCTGCTCACTGCAGGGGGGTTGGACTAGATGACCTTTAAAGGTCCCTTCCAACCCCAACTGTTGTATGATTCTATGATTCTAAAACTGTGAGCAGTACAGACAAGGTATATAGGAAGAGGGTCCACTCTTTTTCATAATAATACCAGAACTGGGAGACGTTAAATGAAACAAGGTAGTGCCAGACTTGAAGTCAAAAGAAGGCATTTTATCACAGGCACTGAAGTATGGAAAATATTGGCATAGGTTTGTGAATGTCAAAAGTTAGCATGGATTAAAAAATATGATTGAATATGACTTGAACGGAAGAAAATGCTGTTTGACACAAATGTAACATTTCTGGCAGAGGAGTTTCTGAGCCAGAAACTGCTGGAGGCTGGGGAGGTACCCTGGGAAGGCCTGTAGCTCTTCAGGGGCTGTTTCTGGAGAGGAATGCTGAACTGGGTAAATCTATAGTGTGACCCACTATCTCTTGCTTACATCCTTATGGCCAGGAGGAGTAGCAATGGGAACAAAGAGGAAAAGGTGAGCGCAGAGCACAGGCTGTAGAAGACCCTGGTAAGATGCTGAAGTTGTCAGCCCATGCTGATATCTGGGCTGCTCTACCTTCACCACTGTTTTTACTGTGTAACAGCATGCAAGATCACAGCTAGTGGAGGGAATGCCTCTTTTACTGCACCTGGGCTGCCAGACTGCAGCTGAAGGGTTTGTGCTCTGGGAAACACACTCAAAGTAGCAGGTGACTTTTCTCTCAGGCACTCAGGTGCAAGTATCCGTGTGTTTCTCACAACAATTCTGCCTAACGTTGTGTTTGTAGGATTATCTATCTCCTTGTATTAGTGTGTATCTGAGTAACTGAATATCCATGACAATAGCCTTTTTTTTCCACTAGATGTCTCACAAAGCCAGTGATTGCAGTCATTCTGCTCAGCTGGCACTTCTTTCGGCTATAAAAGTTTATTGCCTTTAAAATAAAGGGTTTTACTAAAATATAAATGCTTTATTCATCTGTATGCTGATGTTTGAGATAGTACTGCATAGTAACCTTAATATTCCAAAACACATTTATTAATCTAGATTTCAGTGGGAATTTATTGTTACAAGCTGGACTTTCTTCAAGGATCCAAGTCTAGCAAGTTGTAAATGTCTAACTGAACCACAGGGGACATGAACGAACAAGCCAGCTTAGGAGCTGGTGCTTCTCGGGCTGTAATGCGATTCTGCACAGCTCACAACACGGGTTCTTTACAGAGCCAGTCACATCTTGTTATTAATGGTGTTTGTTGTTTTTTTTTCTTTCGGGGAACTGCCTTTGTGATGAGGGCTTTTACTTTCAAACTTCCAACTTTTCCCTCTCTAAACATATATAAACTCTAATACAGAGATCCCCACATGCATACAAGTTACTCTGCTTAGGGTGGAAAGATCTGCTTATTAACTCTTCCACGAGGATATGGAGATTTAGTTGCTTGAATATCAGTATCTTTTTGTTATTCTATCCATAGCCAAGAGCTGCTGCTCCTGCTTCAGGAGAGATGACAGTGCTGGGTGCATGAGCTAAAAGCCATTGCAATTACTGACCCTACAGCTAGCACTGTGCCCTGGAATTCCCTTTCTGTGGTGCAGTTAGATTTGTAAGCCCTTGCTCTAAATGTTGATAAACTACATTTACAGTGAAAAGATGATTTTGTTGTTTTTGCAGTAGGAATACTGCTCAAGAAATGGCTTAATAAGTTATTTTTCTTTCTTTTTTTTAATAAATGCAACGAACTATAAGAACATTTTATTTGTCATCCTTTACAATACAGACCAGAGATACAAGCCATACAGTTGCTAATGCACATATTCAGAACGATCTCTAGAGCTGTTGAGTGTTTTTTGGCCCAGAGTAACATAGTTCCTAGAAAGATACCCAACCTTCAGTGAAAGACTGCAAAATCCACTAAGATCCCAGGTGTATTGTTCTGATAACTAATTACTCTCATTGTTAAAAATGTGTGGGTTTCTCCACATAGAATTTGTCCAGCCTTACTTAGACACTGCAGCTGATTATGCCTTTCCATGTTAGGCTAAAGTTTACCAGAACCAATATCAAGGCCTAGGAACAAGGTTACTGTATTTGCTCTACATGATGATACACTTTAAGACCCATCATGGTATCTACATGGTACAAGTTTATAAAGAGATGTAGAAAAAACACTGTGGGAACCAGATTTAGATTATTAGGAAGAAGCTTATATTCAAGAGTCTTGACTATTACATCCTTTGGAATGGTTCTCCCTCCAAATATCTGCTTAGTTAGAGCTTGAGAAAATAATATAAAAATTATTTAGAGTAGTGTGGGGAGGGAAACCCCCTGTATTTTCACAGCCGTGCCTGGCAGAGCCTTTGGTAAAGTTCAACCTAAGAGTGAGGGTTGTCTTCTCTAGTTAATATTTCTCTGAAATCACAGTCTTTTTTTTGAGGGGATTATCATATAAATCCAGATAATGCAAAATAACTGCCCAAGAACTTTTATGGCTATTGCAGTGTTAAAATAAAATAGACTAACAAAGCTTGTCTTCCTTGTTGGTAACAAGATTTTTAGTGCTCCCTTTTTTCTCCAAGCCTATCACAAAGTTGTCTTCCCTCTGGAGAACGAAAATATTTTCATATTTTCAGCATGTTCTCAGCAGCGGCTGCCAACATCTGGAGTTCTTTCACTTCATACTTCTACTTACGCCATGTCCCAGGGGAGACTTTCTAGCAGGCCTGGGGTGAAAGACTGGAGACTAGAGAGTTTGGCTGCACAGTGCATGCTGAGAGGAGATTTGCCGTGTAGTGATAAGAAAGCAGTTGAGGAAGTGGTTTAGATACTGATCTTCATGTTAGAAAGAAGCAAAATCTGGGACAGCAGAAAGAAATTTGGGAAACTGAAGGAAGAAAAGAGCTTGTGAAAAATGGTTGAGGCAGGAATGGAAAGAAGATTCTCTTGAAGTTGGGAAGGTTTTGAACAGACCTAAGTGAGTTGGTTAGTTCAGCAGTATTTTACGAAGGTGGGACAATGGCAGGAAGGAGCTTTCCTGAGCAGTAGGTTTGGCCTCTTGTGGGACACCATCTCACCTAGACCCAGTCCAGCTGCATTTGGAAACTACTTTATTCTTGCCCCATGATTAGTCCTGTTGGAGGACTTGCTCAGACATTTACTCCTTTGCTGATTACTAATGTTCTGATTTTCAGATTAAATTTGCTCTGATGCTGTTTGCAACCATTTTTTTATGTCAGCACTGCCCTTTATTTTAAATAACTTTTTTCTTTCCCTCATATTTACCATCAGAATATAATCATAGCAGAAAACATTCTCTGAGCCATCATTTTCTTAAAATGTTTAGTCCACTCCTGTAAGATAGTACCTCTCTCTTTTTTTTATTAAAAATGCTTCTTCCTTAAACATTTTCTATCTAAATCTAGTACATTCATAAATGTTTGAAAACCATTATTGATTATCTTTGAAACCAGCATAACACATTTAAAAAGAAATGAGGCTGTATTATTGTAATTTTAAGTATCTGTAAACATACCTGTTCTGTCAGATAGAAAACAGTGTCTATCCCAAGCTTTTGTAAAGTATATTTTGAAGCTGAAATATGTTAGTTTAAAGATAGTATTTTTACCACTTGTTTTTATTCTGCATTCTGCTCTGATCTCTCTCTGTGCAAGTATTTTGTTTGTTGTTTTTCACCATAACAGATTGTTCTTTTCCCATTGTACATGGAAGACTTGAACTTCTCTATCAGAAAAAAAAATTGCCTAATGGAAGTAATATGTCAATTAGTCAGCTACTTCAGTTACTGCATTTTGTATTTCATAAGAACCTAATAGTTTCCTTTTTTATCCACTGAGTTTATTTTACAGTTTGAAAATACATTTTCTTCCAAGTGTCTCATGAAATGACACCTGAATAAAAAGTGCTAGAAAGGCATCAAGTTTGCAGACTTAAAAGAGTTTTTCTCTTCCTTTGGTGATTTGTTGTCATTGTTGAAAAAGGCCTTTTGCGGTTTTGTTCTTTTGGATGTAGAGATTTAGATGAAAAAAAATAGGTATATATTATTGGTTTAATAAGTACACTCAAGCCTGATCCAATACACAGTGAAAGCAAAAGACTTCCATTAGCTTTTATGGGCCTGATTTGATGCCCTTTAAACATTAGCATATCCTCCAGTGCAGCAGCTGATAAACTGCTGCTGATTGTGGCCTTTGAAAATGGAGTATGCTGGGGTTTTTACCACTTCCAACAGGATCCCACCAAGTTAATCATTATGCACCAATATCCTTTTACAAAGCTAAGTAAGAGAAACATTTGCTCTATAGTATATTAGTTATGTTTTTCCCCTTGCCAATATCTCTTTAATTGCACTCTCCCTTTCTTATTTATTATTTATCTCTGTAATTGTATTCTTTCAGTATACATAACTTGTTGGGATATAGTTGGTATGAAAGGCACCATAGGAAATAAGGTTTTATAGCATAAAGAATTGTTTTTAAATGTTGGACATATTGGCCATTGATTTCGTTTTTATTGCGCTCCAAAATAATAAGCCTTTTCAAGAGCAAACTCTCATATCCTTAACAGCAAATAAGCAAGGAAGAAATAAATAATACATTTTATTTATGTTGCTTCCTGCAAGTTCCATCTAAGCCCATCGGGCGAAGATTTAATTTTCATTGCACTGTGTAGCTAGCAGTTGCACATCAATAATCTACCACAAAGTAAATAAGATACTTGTATTGCTGCATTAAAAAAAAAGAAAAGCGAGGAACTGTGCTCCTGTTGAATAAGGCCATTCTTTTTGGTTTTGAGTTCAATTTTTACCCAGAGAACCCACTATGGACAGGTATTATGAGTTATATGTTACAGTGGAGGTAGGTGAAATTAAATTGTATTTAGGCATCTAAGGAAATAGTTTTGGATAGCCAGACCATTAATTTAGGTATCCAACTTAACTAGCTTTGTCAATGAGGGTTGATGTGATTTCTTCGCAGATGACACACAAGTGTTAGAACAGCCTCTTGCCTACTGCTACCACAGTCATCAGACATCTGTACCACACAAGCAAGAATTCAATTTGAGTGTCTTGCCAGCACTCAGATGGCTATCTGGGTGTTAGTAAAATGAGGTATCATTCTCCAGCACACTTCCTTTCCAATCCATCCTTCTTTTTCATGGCTCATTTCCTCCATTCTTGCTAGCAAAATGACCCAGGGATAATTTGAGCTAGTTTTTTTAACAGATATGGTCTTGTCTAACCCTTGCTGCCTTTGCTGAAGAGCAGATTTGAGGAGTTATTATCAGTTATTAGGGGGCAAAATAGTTACACAGTCAGTTTTAAAGGTATAAGAAGACAGGAAAAGGAACAGGCATAGGATCAGGTTAATGAACTGAAGCACTGTTGTGGCAGCTTTTCAAGCAGTAGAACCCTTCCACTAAGCTACAGCCAAATGCTTATATTAACCCAAGTGCTTATATATACACTTTCCAGTGCCTGTTTTGCCTTGAGTTCATGCTAAGGATGGGGAACCTACTGAAGCATAAGAAAGATTCAGGGGTGGCCTTTGCGATGCCTAGAAGCACTCCTGCGGCACAGACATGGCAGAGGCACCACCCAGACCTAGAAGACCCCAGAGATCTAGACTCTGCTGAGTCGTTCTGACCCTGCACGGCTGAGCAGCCTTTGGAAAGTCACTTCTCTATGGCTCAGTTTTCTCATCAGCTGTGCAGTTCCTAGTAAAACACTTCCAGCTCCACTGATGGCAGTCTAAGAGCTGGGGATTGTCAGTACCGTAATGCAGCATGAGGGTGTGTCCCCCATATTCTAGTGATATTGCAGGTAGACACTGCGCATAAAACAGCTCTGAGAAAATAATCAAAGACATTCACCAACAGCTTAATGTTGAAATTGATCTGAGGGAGTTTTCTTCTACAGCCAAGTGAGAGCAAGTAGAAAGGCTCTTCTAAACACAATATAACCTGTATAACAATTCCGTTTCTTTCAAAGGATTGGCTTTGTGTCTATCATCTCTGATGCTGACAAGGCAGAGCTGGGCTCTTGGTAGCCAGATCCCTGGTACCCAAGGAAGGTTGGTGTCATCACACTGAAGTTTTGTTCCATGGTTGCCTGTAATACCCAGGAAGAATGATACAGGAGACCAGTCATGTTTATAAGCTTTCCTTCTTACTGCAAAGGCTAGGAACTTACTTACTTTCAATGGAAGCTGCACTGCTGGGTTTATCTCATGACTCTGGTACCTGGGGCTCTCAGTGTGCGATTGTAATGTTTATAATATGGGTTGAACCAGACACTCTTGAAGGACAAATGAAGAACAGGTGAATTGGCAGTTAATTTGGGGGCAAGAAATTTCAGTGAGTTCTGTTTTTACTGGTATGGATCCTCCACCTGTGATCTTTCCTTGCTAAGCTTAACCACTCTTCCGAAGGTTCCATCTTGTTCACCACAATTAGTAATTTTAAACATCTCAGCTCTACTTTGAAATAAATTCAAAGCTCAGACCTTCCCTCATGGTTTCTCTGTCTTTGTGCTCTACTGCTCTTCTGATCTCCCAATGCCTTCCCCAGCCCATTGCTGTGGTCAGCTGCTGTCTTTTCCTCATCTCTCACAGAAGACTGACTTCTACAGGCTTAATCAGTTTTGAACTGCACAAGGTGAGTGCCTTCTCAGCACTTGACATGATGTTCACAGAAAAGGAAATTAAAATTCTGAATTCTTCTAAATCTTCCTGTGCATCTTCTTCTTGGAAGGGGATGAACTTTGAATCTCATATAGGACTCTGCCACTCATCAGCTCTTAAGCCATTGGGGATTTATTGCCAGGTTCCCCTGCTGACATACGTTTCCCTTGAATGTTGTAGCAGAAGTTAAGATACAGCTTTGCTGATCTGATATTGAACAACAATAGCACTATACATGATCAGAAGTATTTTTCCAACCAGCAGCTCTTGGCAGCACAATGCCCCCTCTCATCAGGCGATGCCTATGGATGTGGAGAATACAAAGTCAGGCTGTGTGTAGGAGCTGTTTGACAGAACAACACTATGCGCTTTACCAACTATAGGCGACAGTGGAAAGGGAAGCGGGGCATGGAAAGTCAGACTGAGAACAAAACTTAGTTCTTAGATACAGAGTCCAAATCTCATAACAGCTAAGCTCATCATGCAAAGACCCGTTCAGTAAGAGCAGTTGCCCCGAAAATGCATTACAGGAAGTGTTCTGACAGAAAGAATATGTGTCTATCCTATTTACCACACGGTAAATTGGATACAGCACAGCTTTCGATCCTTCTGCAGTAGGGAGGCCTTGTGCTATAGGAGAAAGGATCACCAAGTAATGCCTGTGCAGAGATTTCTGAGAAATCAGCTCTGGAGTGATGGAAGGTTATAGAGCTGCTCAGAAGTGCCTTTCTCAGCAAAGGCAATCACCTCCACAGGAAATAAACAAGATGAGCACCCACAGGGGAATTAACATGAGATAACCAAGATACTGCAATTCCCTCACCAGGCAGCGACCCTCCTGGGCAGACAAGCCTTCTTCACAACGTGATCTTAAACCAGTGCAGTGAAATGAGTGCCTAGGACTGCTTTGCTTTAAACCAGCTGTGTTTGCTGTCCCCGTAAATGAGTACTACTTTAACTGTTTGTGTGGAACAGGTCTATCCTAGACTGAAATACAAGTGTCCAGGGAAATTTGCTTGAGCTTGGCTGAAGAGGGTCTGAGCGTGGACAAGTCTGGGCAGCAAGGGACCCCTCTTGGGAGTCCTGGTACTGTATGTCCGTGCGGTGTCTTTGCTCAGCTGTAACAGCTGGGCTCCTCTGGGCAGAAGAGGAAAGAGACCCATCTCCTGTGTGTCCAAAATCCCACTGGGACTCCTGGTCTGTGAAAGAAACTTCCGTTTCCATATGCTGGGCTTTTCATGCAGGTTTTTCTTTGTTGCTCATTATTACAGTGCAGAAACAGCTGCACACAGCAACAAATTCAGCCTCCCAGCATCTGTGTACAGGAGGGCAGGACCCTTTTCCTGCAGTACAGGGATGCAGCCCCAGGCTCACGCCCTGTATCTTTAGGAGAGCAGCAGGGAGAGAGAAAGCAGATGTTTCCCCAAGTACTGAAGCTGCTTTTCACATACATTTTCCAGGAGTAACATTACCTGTTAGTTTAGTACATTTAAATGACTAGAAATTCAGAGAATATAACAATAATGCATTGACAAAGACACTGACCAAAGATAGGTTGAGTCAGCTGGAGCTAGTACTGCTAGTGCAGGAAACTACTTTAGTCCTTCATTGCTATCATACGCTGTTGTGTGTGTGTTTGTGTCTGTGTATTTTTAACAACTTGGGGGTAGAATAAAACTAACTTTGTTCCCTTGAAGAAAAATATTAACTATCTGTGACAAAAAGTATATGTTCAGCAATTACATTCCACATCTATTTTCTTGGCTTTTTAACTTATTTGTACAATTACACCACCCGCAGCTTCATGGCCCTTTGCACTCAATGAAAAAGCTTCTCTGTGGATAGGATTCACTCTTTTGTCTCTGTCTCATCTACTATATGGGGGAAATGGAGAATCTAGTATATAAAATACAGTGCAATAACAAAAGAAATTACAATCGATGGTATGAGAAAGATGAGATTTATACGGCATGAATACCTCAGAGCAAAAAAGAAAAGAGTTAATCTCTGGGGAGGGGGAGATAAAACAGAGAAAAAAAGAACAATAATATAAATGCTCTAATAAAATGTGGAAATAGATCATATTCCTAGTCTTGCTCTTCTGATTCCTAATAAGAAAATACCCAAGTTCTTCTAGTGATTTAAATCCAGTCACCATATTAGTTGCTTTTCACTGATGAATTCACAGTTTGATGGCCTGAATTTAAGAGAAAGGTGGAATCTGCATATTCTGCATCATCAGCTTGTGAATCAGGTGGTGTTCAAACACTCGGCTGAACCACACTGGTAAGGTAAAAATATAAAAGCAAGGACCTGAGGCTGCACCTTGTCCTTATCCTGACAGCAAACTTCCCACTGGCTTCAATCTAAATCTGTGTTTGTCTGTTAGGTTGGAGAAAATATTATTAACTTAATCCTGTGTAATAGAAATGTTAGAAGGGAAAAAAGAAATAAGAAGGACAGAATTTTAAATGTGAAATATAATCATTATATGTTACAGAAACAATAAGTAAAGGTTCTTGAGCTGTAAAATATCCTTACAGTTCACTCTTTAGCAGATTTCTGTAAAACCGAAGATCAAGAAAAGATTTACATTTTCTCTCTGGGAATGCCCTTGTTGCACTAAAGAAAATGAAGACAAATGAGTAATGTGATCTTGCGTCTTGAAAGTTTTCCAAGCTTTGCAACAATACCATCAAATTTTAGGCTGTTGCTGATAAATCTGTCCTTTGAAGGGTATGTGTTTCCCTCTAGTTGCTACCAATCCTCCTCCAGGAATGCTACTTTGAACTGAAACATTCTACTTTAAATTGATATTTCCTTGCACAGTGATATTTAAATGACAGTCTGAGTTAAAACAGCAATTCGAAACTAAGCATTGACATTTTGAAATGAAGCACTTCGGTTAGTTTCAAAATGTTGTTTTGGAAAATGGAAATATTTTCTCAAAATTGATATTTTCCCAGGGGTGGACAGGACTCTTTAAATTAGAGAATGCAGGAAACTTTTCTTCTACACTAATTCATCTATTTGCCTTTGGAATTTGAGAACGAAGATGAGGCAGTCTTTCAAAGAACACTGAGTAGCTAGGAAGAAGAATAAACTCCAGTGTATCTCTCTATCTGCAAAATATTATTTCATATTGCACTTTTTTTTGCATTTCGCAAAGCTTTTCAGAGCAGGAACAGAAGCAGACTGTACATTTGTGCAGTGTTAAGCATAAAGATATCCTGACTTCTGCCACAATGCAAACAAGAATCAAACTGGTTTTGTCCAGTTCACTGTAACATTTAATGAGCCAATGTATAAGGCTTCCACCCATGTCGAGGGGAGGTAGCTTAAATACTCACTCTAGCCTACCATTTTTTTCTAAATACTTCTCAAGAAAGTACTAGGAGTTTCTGCTGCTCTATAGCATGTTCCAGGCTGCTGCAGTTGTAGCCGCATCACACCTTCAGAGCACGGATGTCTAACACTTTTCAGCTCTTTCTTCAAGACCATCACTTCCCTGCACTGAGTCTGATTTTCTGCAAGTTTTCTTGAGGTGAAACGAACTCGTGCTCCAGACAAACTCAGCCTCCTTGTGCTGGATCCAGAGCTGATATTAATCTTGCTAAGCTTAGAAGCTCAGCTCTAATGTCTGATATGGTAAGTCAGTCCCATCCTGCTCCAGTTACATAGCTAAAGATTTGGAATTTAACCTTACATGAGTATTTTCATGTGGAGGAGACACTGTTTTCAACTGGATACACTAAGGACACATCTGAGATGAGCAAAAGCAGCAAGACAAGGTTGGTAATGACTGGCAGCCAGAGCTGTGCTATGCTTAAACTCACTGTCCCAGCCTCAGTGCTGACAGTTAGACACTGGGATCACCCGTGTGGTAAGAACTGCACAAGGGCTAACTGTTTAAAAAAACAAAAAAAAGTGACAGGATAACTCAGCCCTTCCCAAACTACACTGTCCCGTGTCTCACCTCTTCCTAGTCTTGCCCTAGCAGATAGAGGCAGGTAGCCATCAAACTTGACTTTCCAGCCTGCTCCAGTGTCCTCCCTACCATGCTGCACAGGGATCTGCACCAGGCTTCGCTCACAGCACAAACAACATGTGCTCTTGCTCATTCCTCTGCTCTTTAGGTCCCTACCCCCTAAACCTGAACATGCTGATAGGAAAGCACAGTCTCTCTCCTTACGTTACGCTCTGTTGTGCTGCTTCTGCTACAGCCAATACGCCTCTGGTGCACAGGAGAACCCAGATTTCCCCTGGGATCATGCGCTTCTTCCCTTCACGTGCTAGCTTGCAAGCTTTGCACTGTCACAGCATGAAATCACAAGTCTGGACCTTATTTTGATTTTTTATTAGTAGCTGGTTGATGCTGGTAGCCAGGTAGAAAATAAGACTGTTATCTTGGAATACAGTGAAAAGCAAATTGAACTGACAGTTGCTACAGATACCCTGAGTTAGCTTCTCATTTTCTCAGGGAATGGGAGAGCGTTCATTTTTCAGGACTTTGCTGTCATCTTGCCCTGTGAGCAAAAGCAGAGTGAGTGCAGCCACATCCAGCTGCAGAGGTGCCAGACAGAGCACTCCAGCTCACAGGGCTCCCTTGCACGAGCTCAGTACAGCACTTGGACATCCCCTTTCTTCATTGTCCTGGTTTCAGCTGGGGTAGAGTTAAATTTCTTCCTAGTGCTGTGTTTTGGATTTAGTATGAGAAGAATGTTGATAACACACTGATGTTTTCAGTTGTTGTTAAGTACCCTGCTAGTCAAGGACATTCAGCTTCCATTCTCTGCCAAGTGCATAAGAAGCTGGGAGGGAGCATAGCCGGGAGAGCTGGCCCAGCTGGCCAATGGGGTATTCCATACCATGTGATGTCATGCTCAGTATATGAATGGTAGGTGTTCCTGGAAGTAGCGATCGCTACTTGGTTACTGTTCAGCACGGATGGTGAGCAATTGCATTGTGCATCACTCCTTTTGTATATTCTATTATTATTAGTAGTAGTAGTATTAGTATTAGTATTATTAATTTTCTCTTCCTTTTCTATTCTATTAAACTGTCTTTATCTCAAGCCATGAGGTTTTTTTTTTTTCCCTCTTACCCTTCCGATTCTCTCCCTGTCCCACTGCGGGGTGGGGGAGTGAGCGAGTGGCTGTGTGATGTTTGGCTGCCTGCTGGGTTAAACCACGACAGTCCTTTTTGGCGCCCAACGTGGGGCATGAAGGGTTGAGATAATGACACATCTGACTCGAGCGGGTTAAAACAAATTGTTATAAGCATTCATTATATCAGTTTAGTAGTCATTGGTCACAATGTTGGTTAATTTGCTCTCAGAGTTGTTGGATCTGTACTTGAAGTTTTGGTATGTAGCACTTTACTGGGTGTATATACTGCTGTTTGTCGGTATTTATGTGGGGATTGTAATCTATGGGAGACAGATTAAGGTTATGGTTTTGCTACACTGTGTAACACTGGCTTATGGTACGATAAAAGCATTGGTCATGGGACTGTACTCAGCACTGCTGTCATTCCTGTGCTTCAGGAGCTATTTCTCGGAAACTGAGAAATTAGTAATTACACTTTTTACCTCTTCTCCTTGGACAGCCAATTTACGAGTGTCCTGGTTGCGGCTGGGGTAGGGTTAAATTTCTTCCTAGTGCTGTGTTTTGGGTTTAGTATGAGGAGAATGTTGATAACACACTGATGTTTTCAGTTGTTGCTAAGTACCCTCCTAGTCCAAGGACAGCTCCCGTGCCTGCTGACTGAGCTAGGTACACAAGATGGGAGGGAACATAATCGGGACAGCCAGCCCAGCTGGCTAATGGGGTATTCCATACCATGTGACGTCATGCTCAGTATATATCACTGCTCAGTGATCCAGGAAGTACCGATCGCTACTTGGTTATCGGTCAGTGCGGGTGGTGAGCAATTGCATTGTGCATCACTCATTTTGTATATTTTATCATTGTCATTATTATTTTCCCTTTTCTGTTCTATTAAACTGTCTTTATCTCAACCCACAAGTTTTTTTTTTTTTTCTCACTCTTACCCTTCCAATTCTCTCCCTGTCCCACTGCGGGGGAGAGGGGGGAGTGAGTGAGCGGCTGCGTGGTATTTGGCTGCCTGTCAGGTTAAACCATGACAACGGGCAAGACAGCTTCCTTCACCTTCCCCTTCTCCTCCAAACTGATTATAATAGCTCTTGAGGATTTTGAATATCCTTAGGACGTTCAAACCAGCATGTTCCTATTGCTATATCTCCTGAATGTGCTTTCAGGCCTTTTTTAAAGTTAAACAACTATTTAAGAATACCACCCAGAGATCTGCCCCAAGGCTGGATAGTTATGAGTGGCAGGGTGTGTGCGATAATATGGGCAAGTGCCTAGGACAGTGGTCACCTCCAATGTTCTGGAGCTTCACCCCTGAACAAGTGCAGAATCCTGAAAAACTAGTAAAATATTTGGAAAACGTATGCTGTCACCCTGGCAATTCCAGAGAGACCCAGATTACTGCAACGTGCTGAGGCCTGACCCTTGCCTACCGAGCCCTCTTCAACACTATTCAGAACCCTCAAGGGGGAGACAAGGTCTTTGGATCTGATGACAAAACGACAGACACTGTGACTACCCCAACCCCCGCGACAGGTACTACAGCTGAACCAGAGGACCAACCTGTGCTGGCATCAGTCGTCCCTCTACATAAAAGGAAATCTTGGAAGCAAAAGTCAGGTCGTTTAGAACAGGATGATGGAAAAGCAGGACCGCCACGAGGAGGGGAGGAAGAAGAGGAAGAACTCATAAACGAGATGGAAACCACCCGATCCCTATCCCTGAATGAGTTGCGAGATATGCAGAAAGATTTCAGCCGTCGTCCAGGAGAGCATATTGTTACCTGGCTGCTCCGATGCTGGGATAATGGGGCCAGTAGCCTGGAATTAGAGAGGAAAGAAGCCAAACAGCTGGGATCCCTTGCTAGGGAAGGAGGCATTGACAAAGCAATTGGAAAAGGGACACAGGTCCTCAGCCCCTGGAGGCGACTGCTGTCAGGCGTGAAGGAAAGGTATCCCTTCAAGGAAGATGTTATATATCGCCCAGGCAAGTGGACCACTATGAAGAGAAGTATCCAGTACCTGAGAGAATTAGGCGTGCTGGAGGTGGTTTATAGTGACCTGGACAATGACCAAATGCCCAAAGATCCAGATGAAGTCCAGTGCATGTGACCCATGAGGCGGAAGTTGGTACGGAGCGCATCAGCGTTGTATGCCAGTTCGTTGGCAGTACTGTGTTGGAAAGAGGAAGAAGCACCAACGGTGGATGAGGTGGTTAGCAGACTCCGGGAATACAAAGAAACTGTCTCCTCCTCCTTTGTCTCGGCTGTGGAGAAACTGTCCCGAGAGTTCCAGCAATTCAAAGAGGATATGTCCTATTCTTCACCTGTACGGACCAGTATCTCAGCCATTAGAAGTCAGCGTTCTTCTGCTCAAGAGAGAGGATATAGAAAATACACACCATGGGAGACCCTGTGGTTTTACCTGCGTGACCATGGAGAGGACATGAGGCAGTGGGATAGAAAACCTACCTTGTCCCTAGAGGCACATGTACGTGAGTTACAAGGAAAAAAATGACACAAGGGGGTTCTCCCAGGAAAAATGCTGCTCCAGTTTTCAGAAAAAACCTGTCTCACGATGGTTCAGTTTCCAGTGAACAGTTCCCCAGACAGAGTAGAAGGGCTGATCTTACTTTGGATTGTAATGAAGGAATTCTTGACTCATGTTTGCAAGATGTGAGAAACAGATACTGTGACCAGAACTAGAGGGGCCCTGCCTCTGGCCAGGTGGAGGAAAGGGACAACTGGGTTTACTGGACTGTGTGGATTCGATGGCCTGGCACATCAGACCCACAGGAGTATAAGGCTCTAGTAGACACCGATGCAAAGTGTACCCTGATGCCATCAAGGTATGAAGGGGCAGAACCCATTTGTATTTCTGGAGTGACAGGGGGATCCCAAGAGTTAACTGTACTGGAGGCCGAAGTGAGCCTAACCGGGAATGAGTGACAGAAGCACCCCATTGTGACTGGCCCAGAGGCTCCCTGCATCCTTGGCATAGACTACCTCAGGAGAGGGTATTTCAAAGGACCCAAAAGGGTACCAGAGGGCTTTTGGTATAGCTGCCCTGGAGACAGAGGAAATTAAACAGCTGTCCACCTTGCCTGGTGTCTTGGAAGACCCCTCTGTTGTGGGGTTGCTGAGGGTTGAAGAACAGCAGGTACCAATCGCTACCACAACAGTGCACCGACGGCAATACCGCACCAACCGAGGCTCCCTGATCCCCATCCATGAGCTGATTCATCGACTGGAGAGCCAAGGAGTGATCAGCAAGACTCGCTCACCCTTTAACAGTCCCATATGGCCAGTGCGAAAGTCCAATGGAGAGTGGAGATTAACAGTGACTATTGTGGCCTGAATGAAGTCACGCCACTGTTGAGTGTTGCCGTGCCAGACATGCTGGAACTCCAATACGAACTGGAGTCAAAGGCAGCCAAGTGGTACGCCACCATTGATATCGCTAATGCGTTCTTCTCAGTCCCTTTGGCGGCAGAGTGCAGGCCACAGTTTGCTTTCACTTGGAGGGGCGTCCAGTGCACCTGGAACCGACTGCCCCAGGGGTGGAAACACAGCCCTACCATTTGCCATGGACTGATCCACACCGCACTGGAATAGGGTGAGGCTCCAGAACACCTGCAATACATTGACGACATCATCGTGTGGGGCAACACAGCAGAAGAAGTTTTTGAGAAAGGGAAGAAAATAATTCAAATCCTTCTGAAGGCCGGTTTTGCCATAAAACAAAGTAAGGTCAAGGGACCTGCCCAGGAGATCCAATTTTTAGGAGTAAAATGGCAGGACGGACATCATCAGATCCCAACAGATGTGATCAGCAAAATAACAGCCATGTCCCCACCAACTAGCAAAAAGGAAACACAAGCTTTCTTAGGTGTTGTGGGTTTTTGGAGAATGCATATCCTAAATGACAGCCTGATTGTAAGCCCTCTCTATCAAGTGACCCAGAAGAAGGACAATTTCAAATGGGGCCCTGAGCAACGACAAGCCTTTGAACAAATTAAACAGGAGATAGTTCAGGCAGTAGCCCTTGGGCCATCCGGGCAGGACAAGATGTGAAGAATGTGCTCTACACCACAGGTGGGGAGAATGGCCCTACCTGGAGCCTCTGGCAGAAAGCACCAGGGGAGACTCGAGGTCGACCCTTAAGGTTCTGGAGTCGGGGATGCAGAGGATCCGAGGCCCGCTACACTCCAACTGAGAAGGAGATATTGGCAGCATATGAAGGGGTTCGAGCTGTTTCGGAAGTGGTTGGTACTGAAGCACAGCTCCTCCTGGCACCCCGACTGCCGGTGCTGGGCTGGATGTTCAAAGGGAGGGTCCCCTCTACACATCATGCAACTGATGCTACGTGGAGTAAGTGGGTCGCACTGATCACACAACGGGCCCGAATAGGAAACCCCAGTCGCCCAGGAATCTTGGAAGTGATCACGAACTGGCCAGAAGGCAAAGATTTCAGAATATCCCCAGAGGAGGAGGTGACACATGCTGAAGAGGCCCCACAGTATAACAAACTGCCAGAAAACGAGAAGCAATATGCCCTGTTCACTGATGGGTCCTGTCGCCTTGTGGGAAAGCATCGGAGGTGGAAAGCTGCTGTATGGAGTCCTACATGCCAAGTTGCAGAAACTGCTGAAGGAGAAGGTGAGTTGAGTCAGTTTGCAGAGGTGAAAGCCATCCAGCTGGCCTTGGACATTGCTGAACGAGAAAAATGGCCAGTACTTTATCTCTATACTGACTCATGGATGGTGGCAAACCACCCTGTGGGGGTGGCTGCAGCAATGGAAGCAGAACAACTGGCAGCGCAGAGGTAAACCCATCTGGGCTGCCGTGTTGTGGCAAGATATTGCTGCCCGGGGAGAGAACCTGGCTGTAAAAGTACGTCACGTAGATGCTCACGTACCCAAGAGTTGGGCCACTGAAGAACACCAAAACAACCAGCAGGTGGACCAGGCTGCTAAGATTGAAGTGGCTCAGGTGGATCTGGACTGGCAACAAAAAGGTGAATTATTTATAGCTTGGTGGGCCCATAACACCTCAGGACATCAAGGAAGAGACCCAACATATAGATGGGCTCGCGATTGAGGAGTGGACTTGACCATGGATGCTATTGCATAGGTTATCCATGAATGTGAAACATGCGCTGCATCAAGCAAGCCAAGCGAGTAAAGCCTCTCTGGTATGGAGAATGATGGTTGAAATATAAATATGGGGAGGCCTGACAGATTGATTATATCACACTCCCACAAACCCACCAAGGCAAGCGCTATGTGCTCACCATGGTGGAAGCAAACACCGGGTGGTTGGAAACGTATCCTGTGCCCCATGCCACCACCCGGAACACTATTGTGGGCCTTGAAAAGCAAGTCTTATGGCATTGACATGGCACCCCAGAAAGAATTGAGTCAGACAACGGGACTCATTTCCGAAACACCCTCATAGACACCTGGGCCAAAGAGCATGGCATTGAGTGGGTCTATCACATCCCCTAGCATGCACCAGCCTCCGGGAAAATTGAACGATACAATGGGCTGCTAAAGACTACGCTGAGAGCAATGGGTGGTGGGACATTCAAGCATTGGGATACACATCTAGCAAAAGCCACCTGGTTAGCCAACACCAGGGAATCTTTCAATGGAGCTGGCCATGCCCGATTAAAACCTCTGCATACTGTAGATGGAGATAAAGTCCCTGCAGTGCACATAAGAAATATGCTGGGGAAGACAGTCTGGGTTACTCCTGCCTTGGGCAAGGGGAAACACATTCATGGGATTGCTTTTGCTCAAGGACCTGGGTGCACTCGGTGGGTGATGCGAAAGGATGGGGAAGTCCGATGTGTACCTCAAGGGGATTTAATTTTGGGTGAAAATACCCAATGAACTGAATTATATGATGTTAATTGTTATATGATATTGTATATCATCATTTCTATGGTTGCTATGAATGGTATTGCAGTGAAAATCACCCAGATTAATGAAGAATTAACTCCGATGAAACTGCGCAAAGTGCAACGATGACAGGACCGGATGAGTGCAGTGATAATGAAATCAGACTTGGCTTCAGGATGCAACAATCCAACACCACACATCATCTCTCCTGCCCTGAAAGACTGTTATGACAGATGGAGCCCAAAGTCATGGACTAAATGAACTCAATGGACATCTTAGAGGGATGGTCCATAGACTAAGGGAATGATATCTGTGTGTATATATAAATATATATCAAAAGACAAGAAAGGTGGTGGTGATTAATTGGAATGTATTGCAAAATATGAGACATAGGCATGATGTAGATGGTATAGAATAAGGGGTGGATACTGTCCTGGTTTTGGCTGGGATAGAGTTAAATTTCTTCCGAGTGCTGTGTTTTGGATTTAGATTGAGAAGAAAGTTGATAACACACTGACGTTTTCAGTTGTTGTTAAGTACCCTGCTACTCAAAGACATTCAGCTTCCATGCTCTGCCAAGTGCATAAGAAGCTGGGAGGGAGCATAGCTGAGAAAGCTGGCCTAGCTGGCCAATGGGGTATTCCATACCATGTGATGTCATGCTCAGTATATGAATGGTAGGCGTTCCTGGAAGTAGCAATCGCTGCTTGGTTATTGTCAGCGCATGTGGTGAGCAATTGCATTGTGCATCACTCATTTTGTATATTATTCTTTTTTTTCCCCTCTTCCTTTTCTGTTCTATTAAACTGTCTTTATCTCAACCCATGAGGTTTTTTTTTTTCACTCTTACCCTTACGATTCTCTCCCCGTCCCACTGCGGGGGCGGGGAGTGAGCGAACGGCTGTGTGGTGTTTGGCTGCCTGCCAGGTTAAACCACGACATTCACTCATTCTCTTTCAGCTATTTTGTAACAGCGCAAACACCTCCATGTGAAGCCATAAGGCCCCCTGACTTGCTGGTAAGCACTAAATTGTACCGGATAAGGGAGAACCCAACACTTGAACAACCTCTCACGTCCCCCCAGGCTTCAAAGGGGTGTCTGTGTGGAGTTTCTATTATGGTACCCCCTCTCCTCACACTGAAAAAGTGGGGTAACCTCAGGAATATAAGTTCATACATGGATGTCATGCTCAAAGAGGTTTTTTTTTAGTAAGGCCTGTTGCAGCAGGACAGGGGGGAATGGTTTTAAACTAAAAGAGGGTAGATTCAGACTAGATATAAGGAAGACATTTTTTACAATGAGGGTGGTGAAACACTGGAACAGGTTGCCCAGACAGGTGGTAGATGCCCCATCCCTGGAAACATTCAAGGCCAGGATGGACAGGGCTCTGAGCAACCTGATCTAGTTGAAGATGTCCCTGCTCATGGCAGGGGGCTGGACTAGATGACCTTTAAAGGTCCTTTCCAACCGAAATGATTCTGTGATTCTATGATTTTTACCAGGCTAATTCCTTTAAAATACATATTTTCTGGTTCCAATGTAAAACACCATAACACTTATCTTTATAACATCAGGTGAGACTGCCGCAGCCATTGCTGGGCTGTAAGGGGGTATAAACGGGCCTGGAGAGGTTTCTCCTGACTCCCCCGATGGCTGTCCTCAAAGTGGGACTGGGGAGGCAGGGCGACCATGAATGTTCAGAAATAATATCATTGGCTTGAAAATCATGTAAAAAATACCCAGAAGAATCAATTTGCTTCCCACTGTTTGCCTTTTGCTGTTGGATTCCTTAGGATTTGTGCAGAACACTTTTTTCTCCAATTTAAACTACAGCAAATGTGTTCTAAAATTAAATCCTTATTTCTTCACATGATCGCATAACTCCAGGAGCTGAAGCTTTACAATACACATGAAGAAGCTGGGTAAGCTGACAAACGCACAAGGTGTACTTCATTAAAAAAAGGAAAATCCCTTCCCTCCTCTCCAGGCCCGGCAGCGGCAGAGTTGGGACTCAGCCTTGGGTAACGAGTTGGTCTCCAGTTAGTTCCTGGAGCAGCACAGCTGTCCCGTGCTTCCTAGCCGGGAAAGAGGGATAGTAAAAGAGTAGCCCAGAAAATGGTGTATTAAGAATGCTGTTATTAGGTCAAGACATGAGGAATGTTAGAAACGACTCCCACAAAGAGTCTGTTGCCTCTCTACCTGAGTTTTACAGTGTAGACTGGCATTGAGCCTTTCACTGTACCAAAGTGGCCCTCTCTTGGGTGGTTAATGCCCACCCTCCTGTCCTGAACATGCTGCTCTTTCTTCCCATCCAGATCAATCTCAGGTCAACTGCTGGATGCTGCTCTCCTCGGCAAGCAGAAAAAAATCACTTCAAACAAAATCTTTCACAGAAAGTGAGGGAAATATTAATTCACTGCACTTTGCTGAAATATGTATTAAGTCTACACCTTAAATCACTTTGATACTCAGGCTTTATGGTCACCCCGAATGTTTCCTTTAAAAATTGAGGGATCCAGAGCTCCTATAGCTTTTCAGGTGAACAGTAGTTCTGAGCTGGTTCCTCTACCTTCATCTTTGATTTCCTATCTTTAGCACTCTCCCTAGTCTTGTGCCATGTCCTCTGACCTTACATACCCCGCTTACAGACTTGGCTCTAGTTTTTCCCCCTGGAGTTTGCTCTTTGCTGGTCCTGCTCCATCTGGCACTCACTTCCCCTGTCTATCAAGATGCATCCTCTTTTCTAATGTGCTTCTCAAATCTTCCTGTTGGCAGTTAAACCCATTTCAGGACTGTATCCATGTACTTTCATCTTTGCCTTGCAAACAAAGTGGATTTTATCTTCTCTGTTAGTTTCTTTTCTCTTTTATCCTCTGTTTTTGTACAGTTTCTCTGTTTATAGGCAAAACTGTGCTAAACTCTCTTCACTTGTCTCTAACCAAGCATTTTCTAACTCTCTCTTTGATAAAGTCATATTATTATGTTGTGAATGCTAGTATCACTTTCTTGCACGCAACCCTCACTAATATTTTCTTTTGTTTTTTCTCCTAGTGATTCATGTTGGGTATGCAATTACCTTGACTATGCATTGACTATGCACATGGTTAATTAAGCATATTTGCATACATCATTTTGGCAACTGCACGATATTAATCTTGCTGTGAAATGATGGCTTTCACTATTTAATAGATTAACTCGTTACCCTTAAGATCATAACTAGAAGTTCTCCATTTCACATCTCCACCAACTGGAAATATGTCCATTTTTATCAAACAGTAGTTACTGAGCTACACAGACTTCCAAGGGAAGAAATGGAAAGCTGGATTATCTGGGTGATGTCAAGGACATCTCATAGACCTAACACCCTGCAAGCACGGCAACATTTGCAAGAGTCTGTGTCTAGTCTAAGTCACGGTTCTCCCTTGTTCTGGGGAGAAAGGGAGGAACAATACAGCCACTGCTGGTGTAGAGGCCTTTCTCCTTAGCACCTTCTTCAGTTCAAAGGGGAAAAGTTTAACTGTGGTATCCCGTCTCTGCCCATCCATTCTCTGCCCAGTTGCGTGGGAGGAGCAGCAACCATCACAAGGAGTAGTTTTGTATCTCAGACTGGGCTGCAGTGCTCCAGGGTGGAGGTCAGGAAGGACAGCATCAGCTGTACCTACCAGATAATGCCAGAGCGTGAAGGAGGGGGAGAACTATAACCTCCCCTTTAGTTTATTTACACAGATAACAGTGAGTGGAAGGTTTCAGTCCCTTTGTTTATGAGAACTGCTCTTGAAAAGGCAAATGTCCCAGTTGCCTGCAGCTGTCCTTCAATTTTGCTGATTATTCATGTGCATTTTCCCTTTCTTTGCTAGTCATTTTCTGGGGATTATTTCCTCAGAGTTTTCCAGCCTTTTGATCCTCTCCAACATCTTCCAAGGTAGATGGAAGATGACCCATCAAATCTAAGAAAAGGGAGCAGTCCCTCAGGGCTGGATTGTGAATCTCTCATCTAAGCTGAGCTGGACAGGAGGAGCTGCAGCACCTCCAGTGGAGATCAAAGTGTAGACTTTAGCCTTACCTACTGCCCCCAACCTTGTTCTGGAAAAGCTCGTATCTCTAGCCTATGTAATTTCCCCCCACATTTGCCGTCAGCCTGCGACAGTGGCTGGCTTCCACAGGAACGAGAGGAGCTTGTTTTTCTCCACTCTACCGCTGCCCATTTCCTTATGTAAGTAAGGCACCACTTTCCATCTAGAGGCACAGGGAGAATGAAAGTCTTTTTATTTCCTTCGCCTGCTAAGTTGGAGCAGTGTCAATTTAGTTCTCAGACAGCGTGTCACACCAGCAAATAAATAAATAAACCCCAATGATCCCTTACAGCTTTCACAGGCCTGCACTTTGGCATTTGACTTCTGGGGCTCCCGCCGTAGCTAATTGAAAATGTCTGTTTACATTTTGTTTCTAACTGGTCTGCATGGCATACAAACTATCTTGTGTACAACATGGGCAGGGAATTTAAAGGCTTATAACATGGCTAGATATTCATAAGTGTTTAAAGAGAAATAGAATCCCTGAGCTCAAGCCCCGAGTGCATCATTTCATTTCTGAGTCCCATTTTTTGTTGGAAATCCTTCCTGTTCATAAGAAGACAATTAGACAATTTTTTTACCCCCTAAAACAATTTTGTCTTTTTTTTTTTTCCCTAGAGTTCATGAACAATGGGTTTGCAAATAGCAAGAGAAGTGGTTACAGCATGTGACTATAACCAGCAGCTGAGCACATCTGGAAGGACTGTCACAGCCATAGTGACACCAAGTCTTTTGCCCTCGAAAGTGACAGATCTGCCAATGGGGCTCAGATGTCCATGCCATCACAACGGCTTCAAAGTTAGCGGTCTGATTGCAGAACAGTTTACTATCGTGTGGGTGTGTTTATGTGCAAGCTGTGGATTTTCTGATGGGGTTCTGGGCTCTGGCAGCGAGCGGAGCCGCGGTGCTGCTGTGAGCCACAGCCTGAAAGCCAGAGCGTCCTGGGGAGATCAGAGGAGGCAGGGCACCGCAGACACCCTCTTCCTGCTGTGGCTTTTCGGCTGTGCTGGACAGAGAAAATAGTAGTTATTTAAGAATTAAAGTCTGCATCAAGTCAGTATCAGTTTAATAGTGAGAGGAAAGGTTACACTACTGGTTTTCAGCAGTAAACATTAATGTAATACCCCTCAAAATGAAGATGAAACCATTTTAGGCTCTTAATTATGTGCCACATGGGCATCACGCAATAGATTTGGATAATCAAGAACTCGATGAACTGACAGGCTATGGAAGAGGGAAACATATACAGTTTATAGTGCAAGGAGGTTAAAAGAGTGAGCCTGGAATAACTGAAATTTTATTGCACAAAAAGAAGACAGCATTAGACAGATCCAAGTGGGTGTCTTAACAGAAAATAGCATGGCTTACTTCTGGGATTGGTACAGGAATAGAAATAAATCAAAGAAAAGTTATTCCCAGAAAGCTAGAGAACAATATTCTTGGGGAAAGAGACCTAAATATGACACTGGCAAAACAAGGTTCAATACATTTTAAATTGGCTTAATCCAAGAAGCAGCATGATGTCTCACAGATACAATACAACAGATGCAAGCTTCTATTATTTCTGTTAACAAAGTGCATCTAGAAGTCTGTAAAGATCTGACAAGTTTTTGGGCTTAAGTTTGTTCTGTACTTCTTTCTTTTAAAAATATTTTCTTTTCCTGAACGTAGCCACAGGGAGAACAAACACATATATATCTTCTCTGTGTAAAATAAAAAGTCAAAATAGTTCGTAACGTTAAATATTATGTTAGAATACTTTTAATTAATAGGAAGCCTCCATCATCATTGTCTTTCACCTGGATGAGGTGAGAAAAAAAAGCCGTGAAGATTTTGAGGAAGGGTTTGGAAAACGCAAGCAACATCAACACTGGAATCTTATTTCATGAGTAGGCTGTTCGTCTCTATTCCCCGTGCTGCTGTAGGGTAAGGTGCTGGGGCCAGACCCTTGGTCACTGTAGGAGGCTGTGTTTTTCTGAAGCTGATGCAGTGTCCAGGAAGCTGTCCTGACTTAAACCCGCAAACTGGCCTAATATATTACAAAAGATAATATGGTTGATATAAAGATGACATACATTTATATCCTTATTGGCCATCTGTCTGTTTGGCAGTAGCAATGCTGACATCAGGAAAGGTGGCTGCAAAACAAAGACATTGGTGGCATTTGTTGCTATGGCAGATCCAGGTGAAGCCACAAGTTTAGAACTACATAGCAAAAAATGACTCAGTATCTCATCTTAATAACATCCTTGGATTTCCTGCAGCCAGTAGCTATGAGATTTGACTCTTTTATGTACAGGGTCCTTTTATGAAAAAATAAAAATAAAAATAAATACAATACTGTCACTTAGTAACTAGAATACTGAAAAATAGCCCAGTTCATTCCACTTAATCTGTACTTATTTATATGCCCTTTATCTCTGCACTGACTTGAGGCTGATTCTGAACTGAAAAATGGTAGTATAAATCCAGAATAGCTCCACTGATGTGGGTAGAGATGGATAGATTACTCTGGGTAAAAGCTGTTGTTTTTTCATTTTTCAAGCTGTGTAAATGTCAATATTTACTTCCTTCTCCAAAGAAGGTCATTTATCTAATTTTTGATAGAACTCATCACTTACTAGAACATAAACGTGAAGTACGCTGCTGTTCGATATAGTTAGAGCAACCATTTATCTGGGTTTTCTTGTTCTGTCTGGAAATTTTGTCTGGACAGAATTTAAGAACTTTTGCACATTTTCTAGGATTCTGAGTATTAGCCCTAATGCAGCAGCAGGTCTGATGATGCTGATTAAGCATCCACATCCCATATAGTACACATGCTCTTTATATAGGCACTACACAATGCACATGCAGATGTGTTTCTGAAAGGAAAACCTGGACAAAAATGCAGCAGTACTAATGAAATTATAATATTATAGAATACTGTAATCCAAAACAGCTTCAAAAAGATGTGGCATATTGTAAGGAAGTCCCTCAAAAATGTGAAGTTCTCAATTCTTATAATATAGAATCTTAAAAAAAAGAAACCTATTATTTTTCCCTTCAGCTTTTTTTTTTCAATATTACAGCTGATTTAGTTCAGCCTTAACTTTACCATCCTTGTTGCATCATATCTGTGCAGATATTAAGACTATATAAGAAATCCTATTGATCTGTAGCATGTGCACCTGAAGAACTAAAGAGAGCAGTCTCTAGGGGGCTGGGTCAATAGCTTCCTCTCTCTCTTGCCTTGGTAAGCCAAAGCATAATTTGTTGCTTCTTAACTTTTTATTAGAAAGTAAACTTAATGGGTTCTTCTTCCAATGTCCACATGAGATTTCTGGACTCCCTAAGACTACACAGAGTTTTGTTAGTTGCTGTGTTGAGAGCAGTGTAGGTCAGAGACCTTCATACTTTCGGCAGCTGAATAGAAAGTCCTACATATGTGCATAGATCAGAAGATAGGAAGGGAAGTTTCCCAACTATAGCAGCTGCCCTTTTTGCCTTGAGTTCAACTGCAGTAGGAACACAATGGTTGCAGCTACATGTAGCCCCAGGCAGAGAAGTGCTATAAATTATGCCTAAACCCCTCAACACTCACCTAACAAATGCAAAGTCCACTAAAGTCACTAAAAGTCTTTCTCTTGACTTTACCAGCTTTGGATCAAACCCAGTAAGACAATTGCATTAATAATTTGCAGAACTGTGTGCTCCAAGTTACAAACAATGTACCTTATTCATATTAGATCAATAATAACAAATGCTAAGTCAGATAAGGGAAAAACTCACAAATTACAAGCTGAATATATGTTTTTAAACACCCCCCCACCTTCCCATCCTTTGATACAATATGCAGATATCATTCCCTTCGTCTATGGACCACCCCTGTAAAATGTCTGTAAAATGTCCACAAATGTCCACAAAATGCCCATTGAGTTTATTTACTCCATGACTTTGGGCTCCATCTGTTATGGTGGTCACTGAGGACAGGAGAGGTGGTGTGTTGCGTGGAGTTATTGGGCACCAAAGCCCGCTCAGGTCGGGTCACTGCTGCACTTGCACTGCTTCTTGTAAGGCTTCTCCTCCACTGGTTTGGGTGGTTCGTGCTACAGTAATTCCTATAACATGCAACTCCAGTCATGCGTTACAACAATTTAAAGGTATTTCCATTACAATCTCCACCTTTGGTCCCTTTGGGCCACATTATAGGGTTTAACATTGCAATGAACTCCTCCCCTTGCCCCTGCTCTGGCTTGGACTTACCCACAGACTGCAGTCCCTTAGGGGTGTACCTGCTCCAAGTGGAGCCTTACCTATGAGCTACAGCTCTCCAGGGGTATACCTGCTGCGGCATAGACTTAGCCACAGCCACAGTCGCTTTGAGGTGCAGCTGTTCCAGCGTGGCCTTCTCCATGGGCCACAATGGCTTCAGAGATACACCTGCTTGAGTGTGGCCTTAACCACAGCCACAGTCCCTTCAAAAGTAAACCCGCTCCAACACGGCCTTACCCAAGGATAAGTCCACACTGGAGAAGGTACATTTCGAAGCATCTGTGGCTGTGGGTAAGTCCATGCTGCAGCAGGTACACCTTGAAGCATCAGCAGCTGTGCATGAGGTCATGCTGGAGCACCTCAAAGCGTGTAGCCATGGATAAGCCCACAACAGAGCAGGTACACTCCTGGAGGGATTGCAGCCATGGGTAAGGCCATGAAATACAGTAGGAAGCAGGGAGATTAGAGGACAAAACTGACAACATAAAGAAAGAAGACTGTGAAGACTCTCATCTGATGCAGATGAGGTCAGCAGAGGCACTTCTTTGTAGCACAGTCATCGCTTGCAGATGGCTGCTCACGTGTATTTCTGGCTATGCCACAGCCAATCCATATGAGAGGCAATGGAGGATAGAAAGACTCTGAGTCCTTGGAAAGTATAATGGGCTTAAACTGTCAGTCTGGTGAATAAATATATGGCAAATATTCATTGATGTGACAAGACAGAAAAATGATGCTGCTTTGTTTGGTTTTGTATTTTCAGCATTTAATATGTGTAAATGTGTAGTATGTCTCTGATGTATAGTTGTTTCTATATTAAAATATAAGTAAATGGCAGGCAGAGTTTTGTTTGGTTTTTTGCCCCAAATGAATTAAATCTAGGCTCCATAGACTGTCTGATGGAAAACAGAGACAGGACAAGAGCCTTGAATGCTCAGTTCAGACCCAGATCTAAAATAAGTAGATGGTGTCAGAAGATAAGAACCTATTAGGATAAACTCATTCCTTCACCATTTCAAGGTAGTTTAAATTTTCATTAACCTTTATGTGTTTCCTAATATCCTAAAGAAGAAACCCTACCAACTCTGCAGGGAAACTAGAGTTTCCATGACCTTTGCTCCTTGAGTTTGTTGGGCAGCCTGAACTTCCTTCCTGACCTGTTCAGATGTATGCTGGCCGTAGGGCCACTTTTTCATGCGGATAAAGCTGCCCTAAGTATATGTTGTAGACTTCTCTGGTGCCCTAGGCACCAAAATGCTCTTAAATACTCTCAATTACCATCCTCTGTGCAATCAGAAACAGGTCTATCCAAGACACTCAGTTAAGGGAAAGAGAGTATGTAGAAGTTATGAGTTTAGATGGCATATTGTAATATGCACTCTATGCACATTTATGACATTTTGTAAGTGATAAATGAAATAATAAATCTAAACAGCCATTATATTGCAAGGTAATTAATTATTTGGTTTTTTACCAGTTAGACAATTATTTATTATAATGATTAGTAGAAGCAACAAATATATACACTCATGAAACATTACTAATTAAATTATAATAAGATACAAGTTACTGTGATTTGTTTGTTATTGCTATAAAACTAAACATGACCTGCTAAAATAAAGTTTGCTCGTTTTAAGTGACATTTACATTTAGGAGGTTTGTACTTAAAAACTTGTAAGTAATGGTCCTTCTGTTTTCCATAAATTTATGAAGTTACTAAAGTCAATAAAAAGATCCTCACTTCTGTATAATTCTATATGGTGCATATATAGATTGGTATAACTCATAGTCAGTATCTCACTTTGGAATTAATATCAGGACGGTAAAATAGGTAGAATGACCTTGGCATTCTAAGAGGACCTTAAAAGGTCAAGATTTTATACACTTCTTTCAAGAGGAACCTACGAAAAATTCCTGACAAAAATCTATAGTGGATTATGGATGAATTAACACAATGCCACATATTCAGAATTCCTCTTTTAAAAAGCTGCAGATTATTAAGGAAAAAAAGAGGGAGAACAACAAAATTTTGAGGCTCTAGTTAAAGAGAAAAATCCATTCTTCATAATTACGAAAATGTACACATTTCTAATTTCCTAAATTGAGCCCTACACTGTTATCATAAAAAGAACGATAAAGGCGTAAAAGATCTCATTTCATCATAGATGCCTCCATTTTTATACTTCTACCTCAAAAGACTTCTTCACTGGTTTTCTTTTAAACTTATTCTGGCCTAAATGTGTCCACATATGGAGCTACTCTGGAAAATGCTATAAATTTACATGCTCCTTTTATCCCAAATATCTTTCATGTGAAGACAAGCCCCAAGGCAAAGATGTGGCTTTTTTCCCCCCATGAATCACAGTGGAAAAGCCTGCTAACCCCACTGGCCAGACTCCTACGCTCTCCAGTCTCTCCGTCTGCTCACTCAACTGCCCACAGAGAAAGGCTTCCTCACTTTTACCAAATAGTTTTGGGGTAAACATCCTGCTTTAGCGCCTTCCACAGCAAACTGCTTCCTCGGTGATTTATTGTAAAGTCAAAGGTGTTGAAAATAATTGTAGGGATCTATTTTCTACTATGAATGTATAACAGTCTAAATTATCTGCTAAAAACACTTTGTTTCATCATGAGACTTGATGTGCCAACTATGAAATTTAACCAAAAAATGAAGTCATGTTACACTGGACCTACAAAACCTAAAAGGAAGGCTATGGCCACATTTGAACATTTGGTGCTTTACGTTCATATCTATTTTTATATTTTCAAAGAAAAGGGGTGGCTCTTGATTTCAGCACTTGAAATCACATGTGACGTACCAGTGTAATACAGTTGCAAGCTGTACCGAGTCAACCCTTCAGGATGTAGCTCTTTCAGAGGGGTCTGGGTACACAGGAGTATGAGACCTACCTGACCAGGACATCATTCCTTGCATTCCTATACCTGTATGCACAGAGAGGGGCCATGCGTTGCCACTTAAAGAAGAGATATGAGGGAAAAAGTCTGTGGTCTGTGTTGTATCCCTTTGCTTCCCGGAGTAAGAAACTATGTGGACTGAAGCCCCATGGCTACAGCATGGGAGAAAGGATGGAATATTTGACCCGGACACAGGCCTAGTATATCCAAATTCATGTGCTGGCTTAGCATCTACACCGGCGGAGTACGTTCAGCAGATAATGATGGAAAACTTCCTCCACCACCACTGGACTCCTGGGCTTATGGACTTCCGAAAGATTGTGTCTCAATCCTTATCAACAACTATATACAACCACTGGTGAACCAGGCACACGATGCATAGTTTACAGATCTACGTACTCTCGATGGCAAAAAAATCTCATCACTGGCATAGAGATGGCTTCGAGGCTGGATCCAATCACCCATCCCTGATTAAAACTGAACCCAGACAAAACAAGTTTCAGGTGAGGACAAGGAGAACCAAGTGGATGAATACGCAGCCATGGTGTGTCATTAGTAACAACTATGCTCCCCTGGCACAGCAGAGTCCTCCACGATAAAGGTAATTTTTCATCTGTAAGAGGATGATGTATCTCAGAAGCTGGTCTGAGACTGGCAAATGAATCCCTCCCAAAACTCAGCACTGTCAGAAGTACATGGTACACTTCACTCATCTTGCCTTTTCCCAGACTAATGAACAGCAAGGCGTACATTTATCTTTTAACCCTAATTCTAAGTTTTAATTCTAGATACTCTACTAAAATGCTTCACCCTCTGGAGAGAGGTTGCAATAACAAATGTGTGCCAAGCATTATTCATGTTTATCAGTATGCTACTGGAAGACAACCAGGGACTATGCCAATGAGGAGAGTGTAAAAACCTCACCAGTGAGAAAGCCACTGGGATTCGTTCTGATATTTAGAGGGAATTCAATGGTCTTGTGGTGGGTTGCCTTTGTTGGTAAGGTTTTCAAGACAAGCACCTCTCCATATCCCAAAAGCAAATATCCCACTGCATCCTAGCAGAAGGCAAGTTTCCAGCTTGCATGGCTGCAGAGATAATCTTCCAAAACTGTAATTAAAATTAC
This sequence comes from Calonectris borealis, assembly GCF_964195595.1. Taxonomy (NCBI): domain Eukaryota; kingdom Metazoa; phylum Chordata; class Aves; order Procellariiformes; family Procellariidae; genus Calonectris; species Calonectris borealis. The sequence continues at coordinate 72,674,214 of NC_134352.1, read as the reverse complement.
ACAATCTGTCTGAATCTTACAACTGCCTGAAACTCAGCGGTATGAACTTTTGGGATCCAATCAATTTGGCCTCAATATGTCCAAGTACTACATAATCAGATTACTTTTGGTACATAGGCGTATGTGAGAGAGAAGACAGACTACAGTGGCCAATATGAGCGCTGCCAGAAAAGAAAGTCAGAGGAAAGAAGACATGGAGATAGAGGAGTGAAAGAAGGAAGGAAGGAGATCAAGGAAGAAGAAAAGCAGAAGTAGTAATGTATTTGATGACAGTACACTGTACAAATAACAATTGCTTGGACCATATATAAAGGACAGACTTAGCTTTTCTCCACCCCTGGCCGTGATCTTTCTGCCATCTTGTACCGATGAGTGAGCAGTCCCATGTGACTTGTGGGCAAATGTGGAGTCCAGAGTTCATTCTCTGCCTTGTGAACTGCGGTCTCACAATGCACTGCATTCCCTGACCCCACCGGGAATTCCTTCGGCTCTGCAAAGGCAGATTGATAAGGGTGTGAGAGAGACACCACTGGCATCTCAAAAACGCTAACAGAACTACTCCTCGTCTCTAATTCCTGCAGCCTCGAGCATGCTTTCCTGGTGGGGATCACTCCAAAACTTGCATGCTGCCCTTTCTAAGGGGACCAGGTTTCTGTCTGTCTTGCCTTGTTCCTGAGGGATGCAAGGGCTGTCCTCTCCACCATCTCCTGTGAGGACTTTGATTTCCCCCTCCAACTTCTTCCTGAGGTACTTGCAGTGCTTCTATAGGATATGGGCTCCAACTCCCTTCCTCTGATCTTCTGTCCAAAAGGACTTCATCACCATTTCCTTGTACCCCGAAAGGGTACAGCTTTCCATATTTTCCTGTCTTAGCATTGTTCCTGCAGACAGACAGCTTTTCTTCTGATCTCCTGGTTTTTTCCCACGTCATAAAATTACAGCCTGGAACTCATTGAACAGAGTATCAGTGATACGAATTTAATAAAATTCAAAAAGGGACTGTATAAACATACATAATTTATATGGACATCAAACACACTAAAAGTTATCAAAGTGAACAGCAAAACAAACAAATTAAGCACATTTCCAAAACAAAGCCCACACAAACCCTCACGACATAACAACGCTGATGTTTCAGGGTTTAAACTGATCTCTAACTAACTGAGATTAGGATGAGACCTAAAGCAGGGGGCAGATAATCCCACATCTGCCTAATACGAAGTTTCTTGTACCTTCCTCTGTCTGTTAAATTTCCAAGATGGGATACTGGACCAAACAGATTTGGTCTTTCGTCCCACCAACACTATACTGCTCTGAAGGGATACTTTGGGCTCCTTCTTGCTTGTCTCTTCCTGTTTTTTTGTGGGCTCCTCAAATTCCACGGCTTCCCCTTGCCTTCCTCCCCCAGCCCTTCCCATCCCCTCTAATCTCCAGAGGGGTTTCTATATTAGTCTGAGTGGCTGGATAGATCTCAGCCTCCATCTGGGGGGATTAAATTTAATTTATCCTCTTAACTCAGCAACAACTTCCTCACCGAACCCTCTCCCTAGCTTCACCTTCGCCCCAGCACTTGGCTATCACTTCAGCCCCATCCCTCCAAGGGAAACCAGGGAAAAAAGGAAGAAACCCTGAATCCAAGTGTCAATGCCCCCTGGGGAGAGGAGCAGCCGAGTTGGGGTCCCGCAGGCCGGGAGGGAGCCGAGGACATCGCCTTGCGCAAGGGGAGGGGAGGGATGGCAGGCTGTCCCCACTGAGGAAGGGGTGACACACCGCCCCACAGTGCCCGGGGGAGTCCCGACTGCCCACACCGCGGGCGGGGCCGGCCTGCCGAGGGGGCACCGGCGGCGCGGGGGTCACCCGGCAGGGGACGCCCGGCCCCTCCAGCGGGGCCGGGCCGGGGCCGGGGCTGCCGGGCGGCGGCGGCGCCCCGCGGGGGAGGTGCCGAGCCGTGCCCAGCGCCGCCGCAGCCGCCCCACGGGCGGCGGTAATCCCATCGAAGGGCCGGACCCAGCCTCCTCCCCCCTTCCCTTCCCTTCCCTTCCTTCCCGTCCTTCCCTCCCCGTCCCTGCCCGGCGCGGGTACAAGCCCCGCCGCTCTGCTCCGCGCCGGCCCCAGCCCCGCTCCCCGCCCGGCTGCCGCCCAGAGGGGACGCGCGGCGGCGGCGGCGCCCCTCGCCCGCGGCCACCGGCCCCCACCTCCCCCGCTCGGGCGGGGCAACGCGGCGCACATGGAGGTGCCGGGCGGCTGCCACCGCCGCTGCCGCCGCCGCTGCCTCGCCTCGCTGCTGCTCCTGGCGTCGTGCATCGGGTGCGCGGCGGCGCCGCGGAGGAGCATCCCCCGCCGGCAAGGTAGGGCGGGCGGCGGTGCCGGGGTGGGGAGATGCCCCTTCAGCGCCGCGCCTGCACCCAGCGAAGTTTCGCGTCCCTTTAAAACTGGCGTTGCCGGCGGCCGGGGCGGGGGGGACGCCAGCGGGGGCCGGGCGGGAGTTGCGGGGCCGGGCGGCGGTGGCGGGGCAGTGCCCGCCGCCCTGCCCCTCGGGCGGCGGCGGGGGCGTGGGGTCGGGTCGCGGCGCTGCCGTGTGAAATGAACCTGTCCGTGAGCTCCGGGCGCACCGACCCCGCGGCCGGGGTGCCTGGCGGGGCGGGCGACGCTCCCCGCCCTTCCCTGCAAGCCCCTGCTGTGTCCTCCCACCCGCGGGTGGGAGAGGATGCCCAGGCAGTGGCAGGGAACGTACCACTGGAAGCGGTGAAATTGCAGAACCAGCGTACGATCCATTTTCTCTGGCATGTTACACCCAATGCCGGTGGGTTCACTCAGGTTACAGACCAGGACCCGACTGCTGCTACTGCAAGGAATTGGCGAAAATTGTATCCGTTTTTCCCTGGAGCCCGTCACCTGTGGTGCTGCGTGAGCGGAGTTCGGAGCCAGCTGAACCTCTGTGCCAGTCAGAGGTTTCCTGTCGGCAAGGCTGTGCTTTGGCTGTGACATTTATGTGTGTGGTAGCAAATAACTTAAGACACAGAGTAGTAAATGTGAAATAAAAGTGGCTAGGGAAGCAGTAATTTCATCAAAAAATGTAGTCATTCTGTACCAAGCATGATGTGGGCTGCTTCAAGGTCCGGCTTCTGGCTGAGCGTTACCTGTGAACTGCGGGAGAGTTCCCACGGCTATCGCGGGGTTTTGCACGTTGATCGAGGTGGTGGAACATGGTCCTTACTGGTTGAAAGTTAAAAACCGGGACTCTGAGTAGCTTTTACAGTCCCTGCAGCCTGCAGCGTATGAAACAGTAAGGTAAAATGTAAACAATGAGATGGGACACAGTGCATGCTGAAGTTTGACATTCTGCATACTTAAAAAATTGTTGTGCCTACAGAAAATATTGACAACCAGGACAGTTTCAAACACTGAGACTATCCCGGAGTCTGAGGCCAACACTGATTTTTATCACTAACTTCACTGGTGTCAGATCAATGGAAAATATAACAAGTTTAGTAAATTCTGCCTCAGCTCACAAAGTGTTTGCAGGATCAGACCCTTTTTGTATATATTCTGCACTGTTAAAAAATTTGTATTGCTGTTTTTTAGAATCAGGATTGTGCATTGCCTTGCTCTTGCAAGAAAAAAAAATGCCTGTACAGTTGGAAACTTAATACTTAAATACAGCCTGAGCTTAAAGCCCTTACTGGACAGATGGCTAATTTTACTGGTCTGACCTTGTCTCTTAGGGATCTAGTCCCATGATCCTTGGTTATCATAATAGCTACCATTAAGTACTTGAGGAAATCAGATAGACAGTAGTTGTGAATGAGATGCCTTAAAATACTAGATATGTGAAGCTGGGTATGGAAATGTGTAAATATCTTTAAAGATTCCTCTACTGTACTGGCATACTTGTTTCCCCTAATCACGGCAAAATGAAAGACGTAGTGGAAATGTATTCCTATGCATTGAATTAAAACAGTTTAAAACTTGCAAACAAATTATTTGTAGTACCGTGGAGGAGATGAATTAATTTGATAACATTGTGTGTATATTAGTTTTGTTAGCTACACATTTTATGTTAGTTTTTTTATAACTTGTGTTATTTCAAGTTCACTGACTGATCCAGTCGTTCCTTTTCTGCTTTTTTTTGCTGTATAAGAAGTAGCCAGTTTTATATGGGAACAATTTTTTCAAAATCTGTGCAAACATTTGAAAATCCACTTGCAGCAAGATTTGAAGAGGGAAATCCCCCAGACAGTTTCTGTGCAGCAGCCCATATGATTTAAATCCCATCTGCATTCTGCCAAGGGCTATTGGGATTGCAGGCTTCCAAGAATCCCGTGGCTGGGTCCCTAATGTGAAATGTTGCTGTCAAAACACTGAGAACAGGTAGAGTTCCAGGTAGCTCACATCTCTGCCTTGCTCTGCAGCATATCACATGCTGGGCGGTTAAGAGTGAAGGAGAACTTGCACTTCCAAAAGTAGTGGGTGAAGAAGAGATGAGGTAGTGAAAAGTTCCTTAAGATTTTTTTTTCTTTCACTTTGCCTTTTTAATAGCAATAGAAGGTACAGGAATTCTAACTGAGGTGAAAGCAAAAGGTTGTATTGAGAGAGAAGTGATAAAACCAGTTCATCTTCAATAACAGGAGCTAACTGGGAGGTCCTGTGGGTCAAAAGAAAAAGAGATGGTTAAATTTTTCCAAGTTTTTCATTCAGGGCTCACCTTAGAAGGATCAATTTTGTAATCCCAAGAAAGCAGCAGAGTGAGAAATCTGTCTGTGAAGTTAAAAACAAAGTGTATAGTAAAATGGCCACAAATGCAACTTCTTAAATTAAACTTCAGGGAAAAAAGCTGTTGTGCTCAAATTCAAAACATCCTGACGACTGCTAAACTCATTTGAACGTTTATTTACAGTTACATGATACATTTGCTGGAGACAAGGAAATGAGATGACAGACACTTTGGGAAGGGCTTAAAGCAAATCCTAAGACACCGTGTGGTGAATAGCGTAGTTGGGAACAGATTAGGCTGGGGTTCTCTAAATCTTGTACTCCCAGAAGTTGGCTCTTGTGCTGCTGCTTTCACATTGTTTTCTTGCTTTTGCCTTCTGCAAAGACAGATTTTCGCCACTTCTGTTTCAAGTTTCAGTCAACTGGTTGAAGGCTGGAAAGCCTAAACTTACCCCACAATGTGTAAAACTACTACTAATATAAACACAATAATATTGAATTTTAATGGTTCTATGATTTTAGAGCATTATAGGGGAAAGAGCCAACCATTTAACTGATTTCCCATGGATGTTCATGGCATGAACTTGTTGCACTACACTGCATTGTTACTTTTTTAGTATCAGCATGTAAAGTTCCAATGACCTGTAAAATATTAAAAGTGTTGAGTTGGTCTGTATGGAGAAAATAAAATACTCATATCTGATGCTTAGGAATCCTTTTTTTTTTTTAAAAAAATATTGTGCTTGCCAACTAATATAGACAAAAGAATTGGGCTTATATTGTATCCATTTCACAGATGTCCATAACAGTAGACATCACTGGCTTTGTCTGTTAATGCTGGAGAAATCAGACTGGTTGAAGTCTGAAGACTTTATAAGAGCGTAGCACTCAATATCAGGGCCAGATTTTCAAAAGAGCCCAGCTCCCTGGTCAGCACTACAGTAAATGACTTTTTTTCCAAAGACCTTGGCACTGCAATATTTGAATTCTTTAGAAAATCTGGCTATAATAAGAGCTGCTAGATATGGAACATTTTTGAAAGTCTACCCCTATTTAGGTATCAAAATAGGTCAAACTATGTTGAAAATCAGGTCTATAGATAGGGAAAATGTTGCAGTCTTTGGGAAGGAAGGTGCTTATTTGAATTTTTTAAATATTACCATTTTTTTTGAAAAACAATAGAATAAATTGTAATTCACTGCCGTAATAAATTCTGCACGTAAAGCGTGCAAGGACGAGGTTGATCTGCTGCTGAATGTGAAGTGTCTGAGGAAAGGAATGAGTCCGAAGCTGAATGATTCCTAACACAAGGGGCTGGCAGAGACGGTGTGTATCTGTGAGCTAAAACTAATAAAGATGTGAATAATTTATTTGGGGGAAGATTAATATAATTCTTTTATTGTTTCAGACATAGGCCAAAATGTGGGCGATCAGACTGCACTGTTTGATGTCTTAACACCAATAAAATCAACCAAGCACTAATTATATATATGTGTGTTGTTTATCGCATTTGGGTGTAAGTTGTGTCACAATGTTGTGTGACATTTTCATTTTGATTGGACTTGCTCTCGTACCGTTGGTGCCCATCTCCTGGTAAATACTGCTAGCGCTGATCAATCCCATCACCACCTCGTGCAGATACGAGCATTTCCCTAATACCCTCCGGGACAGCAATGGGAATGCACTAAATTATTTCACTTGAGCATGTTACTGCTAATCACTCATTTTGAAATATGTTTTCTCATTTTAATTAGTCTTATTCACAGCAAAACTTATTCTGTCCTTTCCATCCTGAAACTGGTATCTTCCTCTGTAAAACGAAACTTTTGGTAAATGTTTTTCTTGGGCACCATTTTGGCAATGCCCCCTCTAAAACTACTATACGGACTTCCACCAGTGTTCAGGAAGGTAAAATTAGCCAAAAAATTTTTAAACATTGGTGGAATTATACCTATACCAGACATCGGGTTTCCCAGAGATGCTTTGGAGAAGGGGGGTTGTTTTGGAGTTAAGGCACTAGAGTGAGCCTTGGGAAATCTTTTCTGTCCTGAGGCTGTCACAGACTTGCTTTGAGGGTTTGCCAGTCCTTCCCAGGCCAGGTTTTCAGTTTTCAAAATGGAGTTAGAGTGGTTTTGTGCTTTTGTCCTTTTCCAACCATTAGACAATAATAGGACTTCTGTAGGGTGCTCAGCACAGCTGTACCCCAATTGTAGTCAAGGCTGCTAGGCATTACCTTACTAATAATACGTAGGTGACTGCCTCCATATCTTCCAGCATGCCTTGCGGAAAAAAACACCTTCATTTTCTCTGGCAGGTACACAGTGACACTGGACTAGACCGGGCACAGCACTGTGTACTGTGTACAGCTCATTGGGAGTGAGCACATCCGACGATCAGATTCACCTTTTTAAACTTAATGGCAGGGATTCTGAGTGTCAGTCACCCGAAAGACATCCTGAGGAGCAGGAGATACCGTGTTGTCTTAAAAAGGAAAATTTCAGTGGATGAGTTCTCTTCAGTGCCCCACAAACTCATCAATTACTTGGGAGTTTCCCATTCCTCAGATCATGCTTATATTGGGACTCAACCTGATTCTGCTTATATCCCTTTAATGTGGTCTTACTGAAAATAAAAATAAAAAAAAAATAGGTGACTAACATTGTTGCTTCATGATGGAGACTCAAAACAGGACTGATAGGACTTTTGCACAGCTTTTCCACCACAATGAAGTGAAACACTAAAATAAATGGTTATAGAAAGTTTTTCTCATATTAAAAAGTTATTAAAATATATCAAAGATGCCTGTAATCTGAGTAAACTACCATGAAGAGGTCTTTGCAGACTTTATTTGGTGCCATATTTATCGGTGAATGTGCCACAATGGTCTATGATCATGTAATAAAAGACTTTCTAAACCACAAGCACACAGGAGGCTATGTTAGCTATGTGATCTTGAATAAAATTTCCTAATGGTTTTCTGTGCAAACAAATGATCTATCTAAAAAAACCCACAAACCAAACAAAACCCAAAACCTGTTCTTCATAATTAATTCCAACTGAAAGGAAATACTTTTGGGTAAGAATAGGCAAGATTTGATTTCCTTTTATTTTTTATTTTTAGTGAAGATACTTACACATGAAAACCAAATTAGTTATTTCATATAACGTGAGCATCCAAACCACAGCAAAAGATGAACATTAGTTTTTTAGACTTCTCAGAGTCGCTGAGAACAAGCACAGCCGAATTAATCTTTGAAAGTAACTGCTTCAGGAGGGCATAAGCCACTGGAAAATTGGAGGCTTAGGAGGAAAGTTCCATCACAACCAGGTAACTAATTCAAACCTAGGTAATGATACGGTGTGTGATGATCCATAAAGCTCTCCAGGTGAGTGGTGTATAGTGTGAAATACACCAAGTTCACACCAGTTCTTCTGCCGAATGCAGTGTAACTACACCCAGGACTAAGGACTACTCATAAGAAAAGCTCCTGTCGTGGTTTACCCTGGCAGGCAGCCAAATACCACGCAGCCGCTCACTCACTCCCCCCACCCCCAGCGGGACGGGGAGAGAATCGGAAGGGTAAGAGTGAGAAAAACTCGTGGGTTGAGATAAAGACAGTTTAATAGAACAAAAAAAGGGAAAATAATAATGATAATGATAAAATATACAAAATGAGTGATGCACAATGCAATTGCTCACCACCAGCGCTGACCGATAACCAAGTAGCGATCGGTACTTCCTGGATCACGCCTACCATTCATATACTGAGCATGATGTCACATGGTATGGAATACCCCATTGGCCAGCTGGGCTGGCTGTCCTGATTATGTTCCCTCCCATCTCGTGTACCTAGCTCAGTCAGTAGGCACGGGAGCTGTCCTTGGACTAGGAGGGCACTTAGCAACAACTGAAAACATCAGTGTGTTATCAACATTCTCCTCATACTAAATCCAAAACACAGCACTAGGAAGAAATTTAACCCTATCCCAGCCGAAACCAGGACAGCTCCTCAGGATATTGGTCTCCAATGAAAGAGAAATTCACACAATATTGACCCAGGGAGCCTCTTATTCAAAAGGAAGAGGACGGTTATGGGGCTGTGGGAGAAACCCTTTCTTCTGTTAGTGACTTGCTGGCCATGTAATTGGATGGTCAAAATACACCAGCTTTGTTTTCTTAAAAGATCTTTCATTCAAGCATTGCCAAAATTTATCCTGGATAATTTTTAGACCTAGAAGAGGTAAACCATGTGCAGGTGCTAACATATTCTGCACCTGGCTTTCTCGGTGTATCACCAAGTGGTGATGGGGTGTCTTTCCATTTATATGTATTAACCTTATAGTTAATAAACACTTTTTAAATAACAGTGCAGATAGCAGTCATGTTAAGAGTAGTAGTTCTGAGTAGTTGTTCTGGGAAGGGGACACTGAGTGGCTCTGAGTTTCCCCATGTGCTGAGAGGAGAGTCAAACTGGTGTAACTCACACTGAAAGATCTCCAAGGCTGGAAGAATCCCAAGCCAAATTATTCTTCACACCTGTCTCGATTTTTAAAGTCATTTAAAATTGCTGGCACCTGTGAAAATGATGGTACAATCAAATATCAACACCTTTGTACATTTGGAACTTGCAATTTGAATCGTCTTTCTAAAATTAGGGGGAAATGAGCATCTTGTGAATGTTGAGCATGCTGCTTTCAAATCCAGAAATCATTCCGGTTCTTCTGATGTGTCAGAGGCGTTATTGCACATGTAAAGTTTTAAACCAAGACTGGCTTTGTGTTGCTGAGCTCAAAAATCTTCTGAAAAAATCCTAAGGGCAAAGATTATAGAGAATTTCACTCAAGTTAAATTCCTTCATGCATGAGAAATTTCAACTAGAAGATCATTTTAGGAAAAAACCATGAACAAAACCTGTCAAACTGCAAATGATGGAAAGTAACTGTCTAGGACCAGAACTTTTGTGGTTTATTTAGAGATAGCAGAAGCCAGAATTTGTTACTTGGAACAGAAATGTTTCAGCTCGGTTTCATATTCTGCTTTCTAGATAATCACAGGAGAAGACAACATGTTTTATAAAAATAAGCAAGCTTTTTATGAAGATGACTATTTACAGAGACGGTGGCATTGCAGCTGGTACTCCAGCCACTAACACAGAGGCCAACGTCTTGCATTTTTAGTTCCCGTTCCTGTTTCATGACGTTCCTGTTCCTACATGAACCTGTTGCATGTGGGTTGCTACTGTTTTCATCTTAATTGAACCGTCATAATGGCAGTGCTATGGTACGGGAAACTATACAATCAACTGCAGCTCTCTCCATGTATATGCTAATGGACGTCGTGGGCTGAGATGAGAGCATTTGAGCCATTTACCTCTGTGGAGTCGTAAGATGTAGTGATCATGGGGAGGATGGAAGAAGAAACCTGCAGAATATAAGGGGAAGAATGTCACTGCTGGAAGAAGGACTAGACAGCACCTAAAATGGGCAGAAAGGGGAAAAGAAAGAGCCGTTTAACCAGCCGATGCCAAGAGAAGGGCATGGCTTGCATGGTGAGGCAGCAATGGTAAGGGTTGGGGCCAAAGGGTTGGTCTCTGCAAGCTGCGGTGGAGCAGAGAACGCTTTAAGAGGATTAGGGAGTATTAGATCCTAACTTTGTGGACATCGTAACTGCACCTGGGTCATTTGCTGTTTGTTCCCTCACATATTTGATCTTTATTTATGCTGAGATAGATTTCCATGTCTCATTGTCTCTTGCAGCAAAGAAGGTTTCATCCCTCCCAGTCATTCTCCCAGCTTTCACATCCCACTGCTTATTACTGGCTCTTTGGATACACAGCTGTATCCAACACTACGTTAGTGCGGGGATTCAGGTTTAAAAAACACGTCTATTTCTGTCACTTAATAGAGACAAAGAATTTCCTTTGTGGTTTTTACTGATGCTGCTGGTGAACAGAGAGACTTGCTGGTTGCAGAAGATAGTGAAATTATCTCGTTTCTTATGGAGAGACTGAGTTGGAGAAGAATTTCCTGCTCCTTGAGAAGATGCCAGATTTCCTCCCTGACCTGGCCTTCAGCAGCCTTTAATAAAATCACAGTTGCAATTGAGCTGGTTTCTGCACGCCGGTTAGGATTGCTGTGGTGTGCCCTTGCAGCAAAGAGGCCAGCAGCATCCTGGGCTGCATCAGGAGGAGTGTTGCCAGCTGGTCAGGGGACGTGATCCTTCCTCTCTGCTGAGCACTGGTGAGGCACATCTGGAGGATTTGGTCCAATTCTGGGTTGCCCAGTACAAGAGAGACATGGGCATACTGGATGGAGTACAGCAAAGGGCCATAAAGATAATTAAAGGACCGGAGTATCTTGGGGACAAGGAGAGGCTGAGAGGAACAATTCAGCCTGGAGAGTAAAAGACTCGGGGGGATCTTATCAATGTATATAATTATCTGATGGGGGGAGTAATGAAGGTGGAGCCAGGCTTTTCTCAGTGCTGGTGTGACAGGACTGGAGGCAATGGGCACAAACTGAAACACAGGAAATTCCATTTAAACATAAGAAAAACTTTTTTACAGTGAGGGTGTAAGCACTTGCTGGGAGAGGTTGTGGAGTCTCCATTTAGAGATGGAGAGATATTTAAAACCCAACTGGTCAAAGTCTTGAGCAACCTGCTATAGTTGAGCCTGCTTTGAGCAGGGGTTTGGACTAGGTGATCTCCAGAGGTGCCTTCCGACCTCATCCTCTCTGTGATTTTCCAAAGTTTCACAAGTATCTCTGAAACTGCGTATTTCAGCTCTCACATCTAGTTTCCTTTGAGCTGTCCTCCATCCTGTCATGGCCTGAAAACACAAACTGCTCTACCTTCTAAAGAGAAAGCGTGTGTGTGCTTTAGTTGAGATCAATACAAAGATGTTTGGTGGGAGGTCACTACCCTTTGAGGTGGTGTAGCTGTATGAGGCCTGTGCCGAAACCTTGGGCATAACCAACCCGCACGTTTATTTGTGTGGTACTCTCTGGGGCATGACCAGGTCGTTTGTGTCCACCAACAATGAGCTTCAAAGCAATTACTCAGGACTTGTAGGATTGTGGGAACCCAAGATGCTGCATGTCCTGTCCTCACCCTGCACATTTGTTGCTTGTCACATGGTCAGCTTTGTCCTCTTTATACTTTAATCTTCTTGTGTGTGTGTAATAATATATGTATGATAGTCAGGTTTTTCTATCTGACCACTTTTCCAGAAAGCTCCCCTTGAATTTTGTTTCTTATACCAAGTAAGCTATTTCTTCAAGAGCTCAGTTTTGTACTGTGTATCAGCGAGAGAGAAATTTGTTGTAGATAAAGCAAAGAGATTAAGAGACATCAAGGAGAACATTTTTAAAGTAGCATGAACAACTTTGCCATGGTTTCCATTGAAGATAATAAGCTTTGGGTAATGAACACCTGGAAAATATACCCTTAAGTGATATTGATTGATGGGAAAAGAAATTTTCAAGTTATTTTTTGGTGTTTTTATAGCTCCTGCCTTTTTTATTTATATATATATATATTATATATATAATGAATCTATATTTTTTGATAATAAAGTCTTTGATATGTGGTTCTCTTATGTATTTTACCCATGTCATAAACTCTCAGAAAATGTAGCAGGCTGACTTTTATCCTTATTTTTATAATTTCATTTGAGAACAGTAATAGCCTGCTTAGTAGAGTTTATTTTCACCAACAATGTCTAAAACTCCGTTAGGAACTTTAAGCACTGTGTGATCAACTTTGTTAATGTTCTCCTGTTTCTGCTCCCAGTGCTGTTTGGAGTGCCATGTTTTCTGGAGCTCTTCCGACGTTTGTGCTTCCTAACACCTCAGATGCGTAACCGATGAGAGGAAAGAGAACAGCCTTTTGTTTTCTGGTGGGAGTGGGTTGAATTCTCTTACATGACACCCGAATTGGTGCAAAAGGGGAGGGAGAAGCCCTGGGGTAGGAAGGTGGAGGTAAATGCCTGGAGGGAGAGGGATGGAGGAGTGGGGAAGTGGCAGGGCAGGAGAAGGTGTGAGACCTTGCTCTTGCTGTTGGCAGTGAGCTGCTGCTTTTGCTCAGTGGTAGGATGAAACTGCACCTCTGGATGACGCAGTTTTTCCTGGGTGCAGAGTTTCCTCTGCGGCTCACCGGGTCTGTTTCACCCGGGCAGCATGTGCAAACCCGCTGGGGTGCCTGGCCGGGGAGCTGCTGCTGCTTGCTGCTGCCGCCCATCAGCTGAGTGGCATTTTAACTGATTGCTGTTCCCAGTGCAGTCCCAGTATAGAAAACCATGGAGGGAGATGGGGTCGTAGGGCATGCCAGGGGATGCGCTCGGCATGCTGTTGTTATCCAGCCCGTCCTACGGATTATTAAAGTCTATTGCACAGACATGCTAACATGCTGTTGCTTGTTTTCAGCTACTTTCTAATACTTATGTTAAACCTCCCAGGACCTTTTTTTAAAAGTTATTTGAAAACCAGTGAAGTAGCCGATGAGAAGGCAGGCAGTACCAGGGCAGGCAGGGCCCTGGCAGCAGGCAGGACAGATGCAGCTCGCTGGCCCCTGCACACATCCGCAGGGACAAGGCAGGTCCGAGACCAGCCAGGAAATCCCAAGCCAGGAAAAATGTTGAGTTTAGCATTCAAGCATCCTGTAGGCTGGAGCAGGGAGGAGTGAGCCTCAGTGCTTCCCCTTCTCCAGGAATGGGGACCTGGCTACCATCCTCCTCTGCCAGGCCAAGATGCTGCAGAGATGTCAGGAATTAGGGCAGCCGTGCACCAGCACTGGGGCTTCAGCAGCTGAAGCGCAAGCCTGGTTTTAGGGGTGCGAGCGCTAGATTTTGACTCAGGCTTCCAGGAATGCACCTGAGGTTGTGCAGGTGGAGTGTCTTGGTGGGGCTTTTTACAGGCATCTGCAGTACATTTATACTGGAAGTGGAAAGCGCTTCCATTAGGAGAAATATTTCACCAAGTTACCATCTCAAATGCAGGTACAGTGTATGCACTTCTGTTAGTCAGACTGGCCTCTGATCAGTATTTATTAAAAAGACAAGCCTGTAAGAGTTATCCGGAGATTGCCCTGTCTGTTCCTCTTGACAAAGGCAGGACAGGTATAAACTAGACCTTTGCTCAGAGATAACGGTGTCCCCTGCTTTTAATAACCTTCAGCACCAGGAATTCCCCGAAAGAGGTTCCAGTGTGTAAACATCCACAGCTAGAAGTCTTTTTCTATATCTAGCTCTCAAAAAAAATATTTAAAAAATCAGTTTCTGTTTTTCCTTCTCACACCTGGAAGTCACCATGCACTGTGTGCAGAGCTCCTTCATTCCTCTTCCTTGGGCTATAAATACCCTGATGACCGTCACCTCAGATGTACCTGGGGCAGGTAACAGGTGCTATATAGTGCATCAGAAAAACATCACGTGGGTTCAAGCCTGCTATTACTATAATGTTGAGGTTTTTTTTAATTGTGTTTATTACAGTATTTTTAAAGGACTAACCGGGATTGGGTTAGTCTCTCCAAAGGTTTGTGCACCACGGTCTGGGTCAAAAACCGTGATGCTTCCATAGGCCCATACTACCCACAGTCTCTGCACTGGTGCTCACTGTGGCAGCGTGCAGGTAATCCAGTGGATTTCCTCTTGTTGGGATCTAGTGCACTAGCTGTGGTAGGTGACTCGTTCAGAGCAACGACTGTCAAGATTTCTCCATTTTTTGATGATTTCGATGTTGATGTTGCTACTCAGGGTGCAGGACCAGGAGAGACTGGCTGAGATTTTCCAGTTTCAAGTCATCGTCCTTTGTGGTTGTTGCAGCTGGGAGATTCTTGGTCTCTTACATAGTGCTGCTGGGCAGTGGGAGCTGGAAGACGCTTCAAAGAGATTAAAAGATGGCACATTTTTTTAATTTAGTATTTCCTGACCTTTTTCGGTTTGTCATGCTGTCTTCATTCCACTGTGATGTTTGCATAACCTCATTCAGTCTGTAAAAAGACGGGAAACAAGAAAAGACCCTATTGCTGTTTACTGTTTTACAAATGAGAATTTCACCAATATTTCAGTGAGAGAGTGAATGGCCCCTAATACACTTTGTTTCACCTCTGGGAGTAGACAAAATTTTTTCTTGAAAACAGCTTTTTCAATGATAAAATACTATTTCAATAAAACTATTTTTTTTTTGATGAATTAGTGAACTGAATTAAATAATGTTTGAAACAAAAGAAATCCAACGGAATTTATCTTTCTGGAAAATGTTTTGCTCTGAAAACTTCAATTTAGAATTAGTTTGAATTGTCTTTCATGAGTTTTTTTATTCCTATTTCCTTATATCGTGACGTGTTAGTAGTGACAGCCAGCATTTCAACAAATTCCTCTTGTTTCATGGGACACAAATAGGAGACACATCAACCTGGAAAATAAGGAGTCCTTCAGGCAGTACCTCTTAGCTGTTACCCACAGACATTTAAAAGTAAAATAATGAAATGGTTATCTCATTTTGTTGTCCTATGCCCTATCATTAATAGTAGTACAGAATATGTAATATAAAGATTTTAATTTTCCAAACCACAAACTAGTAAAGATGAAATGAACCATCTGTTTTTCCTTAAATGAATTACCATATTATTGCATGTGGATTATGAGTGAATTATTTGTATATTATTACAGGACCTGTAAATACCTGCATGCCTTGAAACAGCATAAACATCTAAAAAGGAAAGAGAAGATGAAATGCAAAATATAAGTAAAACTCTAAAAGAAAATTTTCCAACCCCAACCCTTTCAGATATTCCATTCATGAATATTTTAAAAAATACTGTTTTCAGTCAGTATTATTTTCATCTAATTTAAAATTTAAATAGATTTTGAAATTTCCTCTAAAATAGTAGTACCAACTGTGAAGAGCTTTATGCAACTCATCCAAAGTGCTTCAGATGTGAAGCCTGTGAACATAAAAAATTTATTTGGTTTGTAGTTGGGTTTTTTCTCATAACTATTCATCACGGTAGTAAGATTTTGGGGTGACTTCATGACTGGAAGGAAGGAGGAACTTGCCTGTGTCTGCACGAGCAGTTTTCTTGCAGTAGCTGGAGGAAAGTGTCAAGCTGAAGTGGTTGCTCCTGAGCTCTGCAGGAGGCCAGCATGGTTAGGCTGGGAGCAGCGGGTGGATTAATTTGAACTGTTACCATTAGGTACCCAAGCTAACTCTGCTTAAAATCGCAAGGGTCGACATAGAAGTGACATCTCTGCTGGTGGAGTCAGTGATGGCAAGGAGCATCCCGAGGCATTGGTACACCATTGACTGGCCCAGGCTGGGGACCGTTCCCAGGAGGCCCTTTGCCTGTGGCTACCCTGACGGTAGCCTATGGGTGTTTAATTTATGGGCAGAGACTGTTGTATGCGGCAGTGGGAGCTGCAATGGAAAAGACACTTGTATCGATGGGATAAGCTTTTTTACCATTTTTAATTTGAGTTGCTTTTGTGAAGCAAAAATTTAAATAAAGATAATTATTTAAAAATGGTAAAATTAACTCCATCTTAGGGAGAGGGCTCATGTATTCTTCAGCTCACTTGGAGACCTTGTTTGGTGACTTCTTTACTGGTTTAGCAGTTTTTGCATATTTTTAGAAGTACAGAACCAAAGAGATCTATAAACAAGAAACAACATAGTTAGCAGAAAAGTAAATACAACGTTGTCAGCTCAACACTGTTTATCTACAGCCGAATCCTCATTAACTTCTTGTATTTGATGTACTTTTACAATGTATAGTCATAATATGTGTAAGAGTGCTCCCCCTTGATTAATGGCTTCTCTGCATGGGACCAAAGTCATTGCTTCCATTACCAGTTTCATCAAAGCATTTTGGACAATATCGAGCTTTCTGTGCCTGACAGGCCAGAAAGGAGGGTGACTGTGTTTGTACAAAATGTGTTTAATTCTATTTTTATATAAATTGGTTCCTTGTTTTTTATGGTCAGAGCTAATCTCCGTGCCTTCTTAGGTATTGACCATATCCAACTGCAGTGGACCTTTGCAGGTGGGATCATCACCGAGGCAGATCTTCAGAGTATGTACAAGTAGTAGACATATTGCACCTCCCTTGTCTGCAGGTTCCCATCCAGCAGGCTGCAGAGGGGAGTGGGCTCCGTTGTGGTTTTGCACTGTGCGTGGTGCTACCAGATTAACAGAGCTTTCATGCTGAATTTTGAGAAGAGAGGTATTTCTGACCTGAATTATAGGAGGAACTATAAACACCCGGAGAGTTTTACCCTTGAAAACTATTTTTATTTTTTGTAGTCTAAACATGACCTTTGACATAAAGACATAAATGTTTAGACCAGTTTTAATATCCATTTTTAGTGTGCCTAATACATGATGTTTTGTAAAATCTTGCAAAATACTTCAAGTGCACATTTATCTCAAAATCATTTGTTAGTAAAAGAGCAGTATGTATTGCAACGGTTGTGATCAGCTGACAAACCGCTTTGATATAGTGTTGCAGCATGGTTGTTTCAAAGCTGTGACATCTCCAGCATCTCAGTGGCATAAACATTGCTTGTGTCAGATCCCGCAGTTACTTTGTCATGGTTGCGAAGGGAAGGTTCAGTCCAAAAATGGACATTTTTCACTTTCTGCCGGGTTGTGTGAAATTCGGACTCTGGCAACCAGAAGTGACTCTGAATCCCCATGCGCACATCGATAAGCTGCAAGGTCAGGAGCGGTGACAGCGGAGGACTGTGGGGACGGGCACACTGCATGAGGTGCTCCTCTCTGCCTTACCCTCTGTCCTCCCCAGGAGATAACTCTGTGCATGGGGCAGGGCTGGCCCAGGTTTGCCTTTTCCTCTCGGCTCCCAGTTTAACCAGGAGGCAGCACGGTCCCCGGCAGGGTGAGCGCTGCGTGCCTGCTTGTTGCACGGTTTTGTCACGGGGAGGGCAGGATGCAGCGGTGCGGTGGGCGGATCCTGCACACTCCCCAAGCCATCGTTTGATGGTTGGGTTTGATGCTGAGCATCCCCTGAGGCTGCTCGCAAAGACAGTGCTAGGTGCCGAAGGTGCTCACACCTGGTTCCCAAGCATGCCTCCTGCCACCGTCCTTGTTGCGTTAGGGGAATTCCCTGACTTCTAGGGAGAATTGAACAAGGAGGATGGAAATATAGACCTCTCCACCTCCTTGTTCTCATTTTCCCTGGCTTAAGTTTGTATTTACTCCTCCAGTGACAATTTATAGGCCAGTGTAACTGAGGTCAGTATTTGGCTCTCTGTGTCTCTTTCATCATCTGCAAATTGGAGATAGTAGTGTTTAGTAGGGCTGGGTGAATAATTCATGGCGTGGCTCCTTATTCAACAGATGCTGCCTCTCTGTTTGCAGATAGCCTGCAAATGGACTCCATTTTTTTCAAATTTATTTGTTGTTCCAAATTATTCACCAAATACTTTCTGTAAATAATTTTATTGGCCTATAGTGCATTCAGAATATGAATTTGAAGCCTGCCTTATATGAGTATTTGTCATTGCTGGTTAAAATTTGTTATTTCGGCAACTATGCCTCCCAGCAAACTTGTCTCATAGAGCCCCCCCAGAAAGTAATACAAGGATGGCACAGATATGTGAAGAGTGAATGTTTAGGGAGTATTCTTTTTCCTTCGCTACTCACGCACCTCTAATACTAACCTGCCTCACTGGGTGTTGTGAAGATTGGAAAGGTGTTTTCTGAATATGAAGTGCTGCTTAAGTGGACAGTGATACCCCAGCCCTGGCTGCTCTCCCCTGCCCCTCCTTTTGGTAGCAGGTGGTACGTGGTGGTGTATGGTCCAGCTACTGCTCCTGCAGGGCAGGAGGCGAGCGTGAGAGGTGGTGCTCTGCTGTGCTCAGAGCCCCTGAACCAAGTAGGGATCCATGAGGCTAAGTCTGTGCTAATAAAGAAAATGGGTGAGGGCCCAGAGAGCAAGTAGCATGGCATGGTTTGGCTCTCATCCATATGGCTGAACTCCTTTCCTTCCCAAAAGTTGTCTGTTCTGACTTATGGACAGGGTTTGTGAGCTGTGTATCCTCCAAACCATTCCTGGGAGACTTTCCTAGGAGGCTGAATCTGTGCCACAGACTGTACAGGCACTATGGATGTGTGGATGTCCCTGTCTTTGGGTCCTGGGTAGTTTCCAGCATCTCAGGAACGGGTTGCTCAAAGGCATTGCTCGAAGCACTGGGTGGATATTTGTTTACTTGAAGATCCATTTAGGATATGCTCTGCTCCTCTGTACCCCTTTCCTGGGAGGCACTGGCATTGTCCCTGCTTTACCCTCTAGGAAACGTGACAGGCGGGGAGGGAAACTGGGAATCTGGCTGGTGGCTTGTGTTTACGGAGTAGGAGCCTGTTAGAGCAGACTGTAATTCTGGTGCATGCTTCCATTAACGCGGGTTAGATCATTGCAGGTAACGAGGACAATTCATGGAGGTAGAGCCCTAAGTATGTTTTCCCTCCTTAATGTGTAAGTGCAGCCCTGTCCTGTTATGGCTACACAAACTTCTTGGGGATGTTACAACAGCGCATTAGTTTTCAGAATTTCTTTCAAGTTGAACTGATAAGCAGGATCCTTGGGGTGTGTAGAAAATACAAACCTCTAGCATACAATGGGTATCCCCTTTTCTGAAGGTGTATTGGTTTTTTTATCCCCCGCTGTGTTGTTTCAACAATAAAAGGAAAAAAAAAAGTTCTTGGCTGCTCTTTCCTGTGCAGCCTTGCCCAGGAGACAGTCGGCTGGGAATTTTTTTAAGGAAGAATGGCTGAAGCTTCAGGCATAGAGACTGGGTGGTGAGAGAAGTTAGGGTCTCTTAAACCTCATTTATATATTTATCCTTTCATGATTGCACCTAGCACTGTCCAGGATTTCTTTTAGCATTGAAGAGAAATGAATAATAAAAGGACCAGGAAAACAAAGATTCATCAGTGTTAACCGAGAGGTGTGGACCCCAACTGGCCACACTTGCTCACTCAAATCAAGAAACATAAGCCAAAAAGTTTCCTAGCGGAGGGAAAATGCATGGTCCGTTTGGAGAGGACCAGAATATCAGTTCTGTTCTTGTTTTAACTACTTGGGTATTGATGCTGATCGATACTGTGCAGAGTTTGTAAGCTGTTAAGTTTTGTATTTAGCTTCAAATCAAATATGTTGAAGTAACAAGTGTAAATCTGGTGTAGGCTTGCTTCACATCTAAAAATGACCTTTACAGTAGCTTGTTTTCGCTTGATATTTTGTCAGAGCTAGTGGGAAAAAAAGGAAAAAAAAGGGTTTCCTTAGCCTTTACTTAAAATTTTCATAGGTAAGCGCATGCAAAAAACTAAGTATAATACAACTGTCACCTTTAAAAAAAAGAAGTTGTTGTTAAGTGTCTGAATCAGCTATCTATTACGGTTGTTTGTTAGGTATGTTTGGTTTCAAGAGCACAGACGATGGTGGTTTGGGGAAGTGTTAAAAATCTTGCTCGGGTTACAGAGCAGACACGCTCCTCTGCCTGCCCTTTCTCACACAGTAAATGCAGTTGCTAACATAGAATCATAGAATCATAGAATCCCTAAGGTTGGAAAAGACCTCTAAGATCATCGAGTCCAACCGTCAACCCAACACTACCATGCCCACTACACCATGTCCCTAAGCACCACATCTACACGTCTTTTAAATACTTCCAGGGATGGTGACTTAACCACTTCCCTGGGCAGCCTGTCCAAGGCCACTCTTTCAGTAAAGAAATTTCTCCTAATGTCCAATCTAAACCTCCCTTGGCGCAACTTGAGGCCATTTCCTCTCGTCCTATCGTTGGTTACTTGGCAGAAGAGACCAACACCCACCTCACTACAACCTCCTTTCAGGTGGTTGTAGAGCGCGATGAGGTCTCCCCTCAGCCTCCTCTTCTCCAGGCTAAACAACCCCAGTTCCCTCAGCCGCTCCTCATAAGGCTTGTGCTCCAGGCCCTTCACCAGCTTCGTTGCCCTTCTCTGGACATGCTCCAGCACCTCAATGTCCTTCTTGTGGTGAGGGGCCCAAAACTGAACACAGGATTCGAGGTGCGGCCTCACCAGTGCCGAGTACAGGGGCACGATCACCTCCCTACTCCTGCTGGCCACACTATTTCTGATACAGGCCAGGATGCCGTTGGCCTTCTTGGCCACCTGGGCACACTGCCGGCTCATGTTCAGCCGGCTGTCAACCAGCACCCCCAGGTCCTTTTCCTCTGGGCAGCTTTCCAGCCACTCTTCCCCAAGCCTGTAGCGTTGCCTGGGGTTGTTGTGGCCGAAGTGCAGGACCCGGCACTTGGCCTTGTTGAACCTCATACAGTTGGCCTCAGCCCATCGACCCAGCCTGTCCAGGTCCCTCTGCAGAGCCTTCCCACCCTCTAGCAGATCAACACTCCCACCCAACTTGGTGTCGTCTGCAAACTGACTGAGGGAGCACTCGATCCCCTCGTCCAGATCACTGATAAAGAGATTGAACAGGACCGGCCCTAAAACTGAGCCCTGGGGAACACCGCTCGTGACCGGCCGCCAACTTGATTTAACTCCGTTGACCACAACTCTCTGGGCTCGGCCGTCCAGCCAGTTTTTTACCCAGCGAAGAGTGCACCTGTCTAGGCCGTGAGCCGCCAGCTTCTCTAGGAGAATGCTGTGGGAGACAGCGTCAAAGGCTTTACTGAAGTCCAGGCAGACCACATCCACAGCCTTTCCCTCATCCAGGAGGCGGGTCACCTGGTCATAGGAGGAGATCAGGTTGGTCAAGCAGGACCTGTCTTCCATGAACCCGTGCTGGCTGGGCCTGATCTCCTGGTTGTCCTGCACATGGCTTGTGAGCACCCTCAAGACCAACCGCTCCATAACCTTCCCCGGCACCGAGGTCAGGCTGACCGGTCTGTAGTTCCCCGGATCCTCCTTCTGGCCCTTCTTGTAGATGGGAGTCACATTGGCGAGCCTCCAGTCGTCCGGGACCTCCCCAGTTAACCAGGACTGCTGGTTAATGGTGGAGAGCGGCTCGGCAAGCTCCTCCGCCAGCTCCCTCAGCACCCTCGGGTGGATCCCATCCGGCACCATAGACTTGTGAACGTCCAGGTGGTGTAGCAGATCATTAACTGCTTCCTCGTGGATTATGGGGGGTTTATCCTGCTCGTCGTCCCTGTCTTCCAGCTCAGGGGGCTGAGTACCCTGAGGATAACTGCTCTGACTATTAAAGACTGAGGCAAAGAAGGCATTAAGTACCTCAGCCTTATCCTCATCCTTGGTGGCAATGTTCCCCCCTGCATCCAATAGAGGATGGAGATTTTCCTTGGCTCTCCTTTTGTCATTAATATACTTGTAAAGGTATTTTTTGTTGTCTCTCACGACCGCGGCCAGGTTGAGCTCTAGCTGGGCTTTTGCCTTTCTAATTTCCTCTCTGCACGACCTAACGAGATCCCTGTACTCTTCTTGAGTTGCCTGCCCCTTCTTCCAAAGGTGGTAAACTCTCCTTTTTTTCCTGAGTCCCAGCAAAATCTCCCCATTCAGCCAGGCCGGTCGCCTTCCCCGCCCGTTCTTCTTGCGGCACATGGGGACAGCCTGCTCCTGCGCCTTTAAGACTTCCTTCTTGAAGAACGTCCAGCCTTCCTGGACCCCTTTGCTCTTCAGGACTGTCTCCCAAGGGACCCTCTCGACCAGTGTCCTGAGCAGGCCAAAGTCCGCCCGCCGGAAGTCCATGGTAGCGGTTTTGCTGACCCTGCTCCTTACTTCACCAAGTATTGAGAATTCTATCATTTCATGGTCGCTAAGCCCAAGCCGGCCTCCGACCACCACATCTCCCACCAGTCCTTCTCTGTTCGTGAACAGCAGGTCAAGCGAGGCATCTCCCCTGGTGGGCTCGCTTACCAGCTGTGTCAGGAAGTTATCCTCCACACACTCCAGGAACCTCCTCGACTGTTTCCTCTCTGCCGTGTGGTATTTCCAGCAGACGTCCGGAAAGTTGAAGTGCCCCACGAGAACAAGGGCTAGCGACTGTGACACTTCTGCGAGCCTCTGGTAGAATATTTCATCTGCCTCCTCGTCCTGGTTAGGTGGTCTAGAGACATGTTACTAGAGACGTGGAGCTCAGGGTTTCCTTCTTCTCCAGTCTTTTTTTTTTGCAGTAATCAAATTAGCTATTTCACTGAAACACCAGCCTGTACCATGGGAAGGGAGGGAGGTGGATAGGTGCTGTAAGACCAGTATAGCCGTATAAAAATGCCCTCCTCCTGCTGCAGCTGGTGAGAGACGGGGTTGATCGTGGCAGCACTGAAAGTGTGATGGCAAGAGATCCCATCACTGTAACCTGCGTCTGGAGAGGGGCAGGTGGGAACTGAGGGGTCCTTTGTGCTCTTCTTGCACAGGGCAAATTTGCTTCTTCTTACTTAAATCATTGCCCTTCCCATCCATAGCTGTCACGAAGGAATTGAGGTTGCAGAGGCCGATGGTGATCGGGAGACCTCTCGGTGGCCCATGAAGGGGGTCTTTGGCCTATGCCAAAGCAGCAAAGAGCTGAAGAGGAGGCATGTTTTGGGTTTGGTTTGGTTTTCCTCACACCAGGGTGTGGCTGTTGGACATGAAGCCTGGAGAGGCGGTGAGGGGGAGGCTGAAGGTGTCCATGAGGTGTCCTGAACTGATCAACAGCTCCTTGCCACTGAGAGAGGGGATGTCCTGCTTCACCCCCTTTCTCCCTTGGAGGGCAGAGGTGGAGAGGGAAGAGGTGCACCCAAGTCAAATCTGAGTAGTGGCCGATATTCGTCAGTTTGGAACAAAGGCAGCACACATCTATTCTTCTTCAAAGCCATACCTGCCAGGTGGCTAAAGGAGAGGTTTTATGTCCTATGGCTTCTTACACAATGTCATTTTGCTTTGAGCAGATAGGCTGGGGCCTCCTCTTGATATACTGCTGGATTCACTGAACTGCACAGCGTTCAGCGTGCAATGGAGGATGCCAAAGCAGCATGCGAGCACCATCACAGGATATACGGTAAGTGATCCTCTATGCTGCTGGTAGAGGATTGCAAAACCTACACGGCCTCAGGCTACGCACGCAGCATGGCGAAGCAAGCAGGAGAGCCCACTCTCGTAACAAATTGTGCCATTGCCCAGAACGTGGTCAAGGGACAATGGGCTTGAACGGATTGAGCTGTAACTTTAAGAAACAAGTAGTTCATGTTTCAGAAGCAGGCTATGATGGGAATTTGGTTTGGATACCAAGGGCTTGTAGTGGGTATAGATTGCTTTTCTGTTGTGGTTTTCATGCAAGGATCTCGGTGCTTTCTGCAGCTGATAAAACAGTAGAGCAGAGTAGTTCCATATTACACTGTGCAAGGGAGATCCATGATGATTTCAGGGCTGTTCAGACCCTTTGACTCGTAATTCCAGCCTGAGGATTGCTTTAGCAGGAACAGTTTTTCCAAACTACATCTCTAAACCTTCCCAGAGTGGCAGCAGGTACAGGGGAAGGACAGTTTCGTGGTGTCTCTTCCCCTGATAGATACTGTACTGCATAGCATCCCTGGGAACCAAGCCACAGCCTTAAATATCAGAAGAGACTTTTTTTTATTCCCTCTTACCTCTGTGGTGAATTTCCCTTAAAAAAGTTGGGTGATTTTCCTGTGTTACCCAGCAATTTACCCTCCTCCAGCCCAGGGGAGGCTCTGCTCCCCCTCCAAGCCTCTGCTACGTTACCTTCTGCCTGTTGGGCAAAGTGGAGTGGCTAGCCTAAACTGGGTACTGTGTTTTAGTGTGCAGGCAGAAAAACAATGAGCACTAATCTGCCATTTATTCATGTTTATTAGGTGTTGCTTTAACAGGTGTTCCACGGCAAAGAAACTCGGTCCCAAAGTGGAAGTTAGTCAGTGGAGAATTAGCATCAAAGATGTGGGATATCGACTAGAATTCATTGGTTTCCCCTTTAACAAAAAACAAATAGCTGCTGTTTTTGTAAGCATTTTTTGTGGAAGGATTTGAAATTTCCAGAAAAAGAAAATCCAAAATTCAGTTTTATGTAAAAAGGTGGGAAGCAGAAAACTTCTGACAACCTTTATTATTAATGTACGCTAAAAGAGTGAGAAAATTCCTTGAAATAGGTATTTCGGGTACATATGCTTCATCCCATGGTCTTGTAAATGACACTAACAGAGCCCAGCTGCAGGGTTGTTTTTATTGTTATGAAAGCGCTTGTCGTCTAGGACACGGAGAAGCACTTGCTGAGGCCAGAACCTGCCTCAGCCAGGCCCTGTGTGTAGTTGGATCCGCTCTTCTGTGTGAAAACAGAGGTGCAGTGAGTAAGTGGCTTTTCCAGAGGTCATGATGTTTTTCAAACAGTTGCAATACTTAATAGTCACAAATCATAAATAGTTTTCACTGTTCATGCAGTACATCAAGCATCCAAGCCCCAGTTTATATTTAAGCCTTGAGCATGTGGCATGATGGTAAAACCAGTGACAAACAGCATTGAGAGTGCTATACCCAAACCATCTTCCCTTCATGTTAGCTTTTGACCTTCTGGCATCTCAGGGTCTCCGTGCACAGGAAATCAGACTCTCCCTGGCTCGTTAGTCTCCAGTACATGGCAACAGGCATGGAGAGGCGCTTATGATACAGCAATTTTTATAATGACATAATCACATAATGTCAGTATCTTCCTTATATATGTCCACAATGTGATAACAACGCACTTGTTTTTAAGTCATTCTGAAGCATGGCGTTATTGCTTTAACTGGCTTGACTGTATCTTCTTCCCAAGGTGTTTTACTCAGAGGTTGAAGATGACAAAGCAGTTAAACAGCTCTCACATGATGTTCCCCTGAGTTTGGATATGGTTAGCATGGTGAGTATTTCTTTTCATCAACAGTCAGAGCACTGAAGTGGAGGAACTTGCAAGTAGGAACTTGCAACTGTCTACTTGCTGCTAGTTTGTGAATTACGCTGAGGATCCAAGCCCCAGATCTGCTCTGGGTATTGAGCAAAAGGAAATCACAATGTTTTTCTGTAATCCAGTCAGTGTGATACACTTTTGCTCCTTGTTGTCTGACTAATTTATCATGTAAAACTATGGGGACTTGCTTGCGTCTTCCTAGTACTGACCTTTGGCATCTACTGAAATACAACGTTTAATTTTGAATATGCATTTTCTGTGCACTTCCACACATGGAAGGGGAACTGCACGACTCCATGTACAGAGTTGCTATATCAGTGTATGTGTATTGCAGTGTCTGACACAGGTAAGTGTGTGAGTTAAAGGAGACAGTTTTCAGTGTATTTTTGCCTCTGTGTGAGACTGTGGCCTCCTGAAATACGGAATTTAAAACTTAATAATGCTGCTTTAGTTGCAGTTGTGCAAGTCCATCTCCTAGAAGATTCCCTCAAATTCTGTTTTTTTTGTTCTTGAAAGCACTACTTTTTCTCCTTGCTTCCCATTTTGCCCCTTTCCTTTAGTTCTGTTTTTCTTTTTATAGCTCCTTCGTTTTCTTACTTTACTTTATTTCACTTTCCCCTTCTCTTCCCTCCCTCCCTTTTTCTGTCCACTTTCCTTTTCCATTCGCAAATGAACAGCGCCCATCCTCTTCTGGTGCACGGCTGAGCAATTAGTGCCGAGATGAAAGCAATTCCTCCGTGCTTCTGGATGGTTTTGATACTGTCTGCTTTTAAAGGGTATTCTCGAAACATGCCGGTGCTTCCTCAGTACGGAGAAGCTGCTTTTTGAGTTCAGCAAGGCAGAAACAGAAATATTCCAGCCTCTGCTCGGGCAGAGAGTGAAGGAGTGTTGCAGGCAGGGTGCTGCGAGGGGAGCACTTTCATACCATGCTCTGCAAAGGGCAGTCTGTCCACGAGACAGCAGCGTTACCAGCACAGAAATCAAAGGCTTATGTGTGCACACAGAGGAGCATTGCAGGCTTTCCAATCTTTATTTGGTGATCCTTCTTCACAATTCAATTTTTTTCTCCTTTCTCTTCTACTCGTCTTCATTCTCCTTTATTTCCTGACCACTGTTTCTTCAGCCTCCCTACCTGATGTTCAGCAATATGCATTCCCTGATATTTCCTGATGCCTGCTGGGCAGTGCTCAGAAACCTTCCCCGTGAGAAGCGTGAGTGAGAGGAATGCTCAGATTTCCTGCAGTTTTCTATCACTCTGGTTGTCGGTTCTGAGTCCTGCAGATTTCTGGGATCATGGCAAGTGAAAGAATCCCATTGCCGTGATATATTATTTCTTTATTTATGCATTATTTTCTCCCTTCTGATCTTTATCTCTGTATTTCTCACTTGCTTTTTTTCCCAAAAAAACATTCTTCCTAGTAGTGCCAACAAAGATCAAACAGTGCATTGGTTTTTAATCTTAATCCTGACAGTAGTAGTTCTTACTGGGAGAACAGAATGTGTATCCCAGTACTCACGCAGATGAATAACAGCCACGTAGATTACTATATGCTGCAGCATTGGCCTTGTTTTAATTCCCTGATCTGTTGTTTATGTGGTTTTGCCATCACTTTTTAGTATGTTACTTTATTAACAAGTCCTATTTCGCTTTTCCCCAGGGTCAGCTTGAAGGACAAGCAATTTTTGTAAGTATTGCTTCACGTGAAACTTGGTCACAGCTGTGATTTAAAATGAAATTGAACATTCCTGACGTGTCTTTCCACAGATTCACACACAAAAGTTGATCTCAAATGTTCATTCTACTTAGCACTTATACAGGATCTTTTGTAGTCAAAATGTGGCAAATAGTAGCTAAAGCTCAAAATCCAAAGATGAAGAAGGTGGACATGTGTAAGTGTAGCAGCTCTCTTTTTAGCAATGGATAAACTTTCCTATCGGTCATCAAAAGTATGTCTTGTTTTGCTGGAGGAAATTTGTGTAAAAAAATGAGGTATATCCAGGCATTGAGGACTTAGAGGGGACAGGGACAGCTCGGTAGTCAGACACAGAGTGACGGGGAAGGGTAGAGCAGTCCGGCAGTGGGAGAGGTGGTGGAGAGGAAAAAACCTGAGCCAGTCCAACGAGAGCTGAGGAGGAGGAGCACGGGAGGAGGCCAGCCATGGAATGCCCAGGAGGAAGTAGTGAGAGACTAACAACTAGTATAAAACAGGTTTGAAAGAAACACCAGCCCTCTTAATGGCTTTGCAGCTGGTGAATTATTCAGATTGATTATTTCCAGTCGTGCGCTCGGTCCACTCTGCTTCCTATGAGCAGTAAACAGATTGGGCTTATTGTGAGGGGGGAAGCAAGCAGATGGTGCTTGGGATTGGGTAGGATAAGAGCAGCGATTTCAGTGTTTAACTGAAATCCCTAACATCAACAACTCTTGCAAACTTTTTTCCTCTGAGATCTGTTCTAGGAATGGAGAAATCCCACAAAGTTGGTGAATCTCACATGGCTTTCATGGTCTGAATTAAGGGAAGTTTGGTTGGACTGTAGGAGGCTGATGTCTGGATGAGACCTCAGGATGCACTTGAACCAGGACTATCTGATTCAATCCCAGCTGAGTTGAGTCTGGATTATGGCATTTCAGAGTTGAGGTTCCATGCTGGGCCCTTTTTTCCTGCTTGATAAAAATAACACTTCTGAGGGGTACTTGTGGAGAAGTATGACTGACTGGGATTAATCAGCTCCCAGCTGTCATTAATCCTCAGGAAGTGGTGTTCTTGCTGAAATGCTTTCCGTTATATTCATACCAAACTCAACAGAAATCTGCAATAGTTTTGTGGTCAGGTCTGCACAGTTCGTGTTTCCGTCACTAAGCCTCCTCTCCTGGTGCCGGGTACAACCCCGCTGCTTGCTTTCTCAGAGGCTTCTCTGGACCATGCGAGACTGTCATAGCAACAGCTGAACTGGGTCGCCTGTTTCTGTGTGTGTGTACGTGCATGTGCCTGTGCGTTAGCAAAGTGGATAATGTAGTATAGCTGTATTATGTCATCTTATAATAGAGAACACGTAAGTGAGAGCAGCCGGGAGAAGTGCAGATTTAATTTAATAAGGCAGTTGTTCTACTGGGCATAAAATTCATGAAGTTGAGCACAAATATTAAAAAAAAAAAAAAAGCAAGAAAAATTAGCAGGCTTTAAGAGTGGGAGATTTTAGGTCAGGCACAGAGCCCTGGAGAGCAATAGTGTTCCCTATCAAATCACCAAACACACCAGTACAAAATGGGGAGTGACCAGCTGAGACCAGTAGTGCAGGGAAGGAGTTGTCAGGGGATCAAGTGTCATTAAACCCAGCTCAGTTTCTGCAGCTGCGTTTTATTCCAGGGTTTGGTGTTTTTTTGGATTAAAACCAAACCAAACAAAACAGAAAACAGGTTTTCTTTGGAAAATAATTTGTAATCCAGGTTTCTGTGAGGCGGCTTACTGCGCAGCCTCACAAAGAGTTTCATCGCACTTGGAGGGAGGGCAAGCTGTGTGGCAAGGCAGGGAGAGATACACGGTTTCTACGTACACCTGACTCCTCTACCACAGAAAAGGCATTGCTTCGCCCCCTTCAAGGATGTGAGATTGTAATGAAAATACCGAATGTCATTTTGCAGGGTTTTAGCAAGAGTGTTGTGTGAGACAGGAGAGTGAGGCTGGTGCCTAGTAAAGCCGCACTGGCAACGTAATGTCCACTTCAGGGTATCGTGCTTCAAAATACAGAGGCAATCTGAGTGGAGAGAAAGACGACAAAAATGATGGGCAGCTAACTCTTCCTCATCCCACCTAAATTCCTTATCTGTGAGGCCACTGTGTCTCTTCTGGGATGGAGAAAACTTGAGTTTAAAACCCTTCTCCTAAATACAAGCAAAAAAAAAGAGATGAAATATGTACTCCCAGGCTCCTGGGCAGTGGGGTACAAGAAAATGTGTTGCTTCTCCAGAACCTCATTTGTAAGTGTCCTGATGTGAGGTGGATATTCCCTGAGATTGCCACGGGTTAGGATAGCTTGGTGATGTCCTGAATCTTTACCTATTCACTAATGTCTTGATCCTAGACGATTAGAAGATACTTGATCTCAAAGATGCCCACTGTATGTCAACAGCTGGGTTCATGGAGAGGATATTGCCAGAAGAAAGAGGTTTTGAGGGTACACATGTTGAATTTAAATATCTAAGTAGATATTAGAACTTTGATCTTGATTGGCCTTGCAGTACCTCCAGACTTGAGTCTGGAGGTAATAATATGAGGCAAGTACATCAATATCCCACTGTCTGCAGAGGCCAAGTTCCTGAACAGTGTGAAAGCACTAAGATACATAATGAAGGATTTTTTCTCATAAGAATGAATGTAATAAAGAGGGATGCCAGCAGGAGCAAATGCACACAGTTTTAATACAGAAGGACAGTATGTATATTATAGAGGATGGAATGGCAGGAACAGGATCATCAGTATTGTCATCAGGAGGAGGTGCTGGGTTTTCAGCAACTGGCTTTTCAGATCACATTTTGAAAGGTCTCAGTCACTTCAGCTACAAGACTGAAAGACCCAGATAAATCTTCTGGTGTGAGTGTTCTTGCTGCCTCTCTCTGGGCAGTTACTCCTCCAGCGTTGTTATCATCTCCCTCGGATGAATCCAAATCATTCAAGCAGATCAAGGGTGAATGATGGAAAAACAGGATAATGGTCAGGTGGTCTGTGTTAATAGGAAATCAGTGATGGAGCTCCAAAACCACAGCTAGAGAAATGACAGATGGCAGGGTGTTGCCGAACAATGTTGTAGTAATAACATAAGTTCCCCAAAGAATAGAGAGGGACACTTTGTCCAAAAGACCGCCATAGGAAATTCAGCAGTTAATAAAATTTTGGGATTGTTTACTATTTTACTGCAACTGGAAACGCAGATTTAAAGTCTGCTCCGGTATGAAGAGAAAGGACATCTCTGCATTTTCACGTGCACTGTGAATAATGTTTTTAATATCAGAGAACGAAAAACAGAAGAAAAATCTCTGTAGAAGAGTTTTTTATAAGTGCTTTTTTTCACAACAAAATAGTCTGTGGTGTAGAACCTGGTATTTCTGTTTACTTGCATATACTGTCAAAATTTGTAAATCTGAGATTTGCATCTCTGCAGAGAGGCTGCAGTTAAAGAATACTGAATTTCTAATAATGCTTACACATGCTCCATTAAAGACCAGATCTAAATGTCTGAAGCTGATCTACGCTATGTGCGCCAGCCAATGATAAAATGTAATTTTTTGGTGACATTTGCTAATTTCTGGGAGATTTGAGCAGGGTCCTCTGAACAGTATTCAGCAGCACAAGCTCTTCACGTGGAGGTTAGCATCACCTCCCCTACAATAGTTGCCTGTGGGTTAATCTTTCTGTGTTTATGGCAGAAGGACAAATCAGGGAAATGCTTGCTTCAGGTCAAGGCTGATAGCTAGGCTAGGAAAATTGCAAGAGGCGATGGGAATGGTCTCTGCTCTGTGAGAACTTGAAGATCATCAGTTCACACTGCAGCAACTTGCTTCATTCTCAGGAGCTTCTACAGTCTCTGGATGTAAAAGAAAAACAAAAACAAAACAAACAAAAAAACCAACCAAACAAACAAACCAAAACAAACAAAAAAGGAAATGCACCAGACTGATACTGAATGCCAGCAGTTGGCTCAAGGGAGGGAATAGTACGTGACTTTGACTTCACCAGCAAAAAAGCCAGACAGTGAATGCAAACAATCTGCAACCTTGTGAATTATGCTGAGAAATGGGTCCAGGTCATCCCTGTGGATTCCCCCGGGGCAAAGCTGCAGCTTGAGAGGAAACACGTGGTGCTGTTTGTTTTTGTTGCTTCTGAGCTGAGCTGGGCTGGGGATAATCCTCCTAGGAGGTTACATGGAAAATGCCTTGTAAGATCCTGGAATCCCAGCTCACAGCGCCGTCCCCAGTTGCATGGAAGAGTTTTCACAATGTTCTTGTCTTGTCTTCTCTTGACTCTGGTAGGAGGTTGTTATCGGTGATCTAAAGCCAGGCACTCCACACCGCGTCAGCGTTGGAGCATACGGCTGGGCAGGGAAAGGACGACCCAGCATGCCCAGAGACGTGACGACCTTATCCCAAGGTAACGCTGCCTACATGGCTTTCTGTTGCGAAACTGGCAGGGCGCATGTCTGTAACACAGCAGGTCACTCACACCTAAATCTCTGTCATGTGCAGTATCGTAATGTTTTACTATTACTTTTCCACAAGTATGGGGTTTTAGAGGGTCATCAGGTA
The DNA here is from genome assembly GCF_964195595.1 of Calonectris borealis. Classification (NCBI taxonomy): domain Eukaryota; kingdom Metazoa; phylum Chordata; class Aves; order Procellariiformes; family Procellariidae; genus Calonectris; species Calonectris borealis. Next base: position 72,642,295 of record NC_134352.1, on the reverse strand, counting down.
AAGGGAGAAGCCTCTAAATTTGATTCCCAAGCCTGTGGGTGTTTGGTTTAAGTGTGTTAGCCTGTCCACTTCTCTGATGCTGTTCCTTTACATTTCTTCTGGCTTAGATAAGTGCATGCCCCCTGCACCACCCTATCAGCCCCAGATTGTGGTAGTTTCTGATTCAGAAGTTGCGTTATCCTGGAAGCCTGGAGTGAGCGAAGGAAGTTCTCCCATCCAGTACTACACGGTGGAGTTTATGAGGCAAGTTTGCCAGTGGAGTCTGAATTTCAGTGTTTGTGCACTACAGGTCTTTTTAATCTAAATAGCACTATTAAACTGCGTATAGATTCTTCTCATGAATAATACACTTAGTTTTCCTCTCGATGTGTGTTGAATTACCATGAAAATTCAAAGACAAAACCAGAAATAATCTAATTTGTTATAAAATTACCAATAAGTTGTACCTTTTGATTGAAGAAAATAAGGTCTCATTTCATCTGTTACCTTTAATAAAGGCCTGGGTAAATGAAGTTTTAAGTTTCTCCTGTCATCAAACGCTGTCGAACCATGCTGAGAAAAGTGTGTGGCAGAGCAGTTCCCCTGAACAGGAATACCCTGGGCTGCTACAGGACATAATCCGGGATTACAAACTCAGTATGTTGGGCAGTTTTACCTGCCAAAAGTCTTGGGTCTTGAGATGGCAGAACTCAGACTTGCTTTGTTATCCTAATGCTAATCAAGTTTACATGAAATGTTGGCCTTTCTGTTTAGATTTTTTTTTGGGGGGGAGGGGGTGTTGGTGGGTTTTTTTTTCTTCTTTTATGTTCAACTCTCTAAAATTTGCAGTAATAGAACTGAACTGTGAAAAGTTGCCAATCAAGTTGCTTTTGTAAGACGCATATGAAGGGTCAGGAGGAGGTGGTTGTATCTGCATGCACAAACAAGTATTCATACCTGGCTGTTCATATGCTTGTGTAAGCTAATATCTGCATACAAAGCTGTTTATTTTCATGTGCTTGCCCCTATGTTTACCCTTACAGTGAATGCAAAATTCAACCTTTGGAAGTTTAATCCTTTGGGTGAACACTTGATGACAGGTTTTAGATGAGGTTCCTGGATGAGAAGGGAGAATTGCTTCTTTAACTACCCTGAGCTGTAAAGGTCAAAAAATCATTTTTCAGAAAAACACATTCATTTTTAAAAAAGAATTGTTGTTGTTAGAACAGACAGAAAGAACTATTGGTTTTCAGTGCTCGAAGTATGGTTACAATCTAGAAGATATTGATATATTGAAAAGAATTCCCAGGCTGAAAGCCTGCTTGTGAATTTACGTTGCACTTTGTGTTTGAATCAGAATGCCCCGTGTTTAGTGAGAAGCCATCTGATGTTGATTGTACTGGGAGGCAGGACGTGAAGGCTGAAGATGCGTGATGGCCGTTATGTGAACTCTGCTGTAGCATTACCATGAAACTTCTCCAATATCTATTTTTTGAACACAGTGGTTATCTGAGCCCTTCTCTCTTCTCCCATCTCTTCTCTCTCATGTGCTCGGTGGATGGGGAAGGGATTTTGCTGGGTTCTGATTGACCTCATTTCTGTCGCTTCCGTGCTTTTGCTGGAAAGTGGAGCCTGCAGGTTTTATGTACACCTCTTCACAGCACCAGGGGTCTGCTAATGGAAGAAGAAGTGGGCACCATCATCTCCATCTGACACATTGAAAGTGCACCCTTGAATGCTTTTGTTCAGACAGAGAGTGGAAAGCTGCCTTCACTGTTTAAGTCAAAAGATGCGAGTAATTGAAATTTCAGTGTTTCGTTGTTTTTAGACTTTAGGAAGGAATTTGCTAACAGCACAATGTTTTGATTACACTGTTTAGTTTGAGGTTTAAAGCTAAGCTTGAAGTGTATTTGTTAATTTTGGGATTATGCTCTCTTAGACTTGGAAGCTTGATTATATATTTGGAGAAAGTTCAATGAGCCATAAGCCCTAATGCAGTTAGAGGTAAAGATTTAACTTTAAGCTTCATTGTCTTTTGCTGCATATAGTTTTAATTACTATAAAATGTATTAACATGAGTTAAAGCTGTAAAATTAAACCAATCTAAAACCAACCAAAACAGTGCAAGTAAATTTAGAATTAAGTCCTCTTATGTCAAAGAAATACAATATTATCCTGTGCTTTTGCAAAATTAGTGACTTTCTTATGCAAAACTGTAATTTCTCTTGGGTGCAGCATAAACCTCTAAAAATGATGACATTGTTTAAATCATTTCAGTCCCCTTAGAACCAACATTATGACTTTAACCCTAGAAAAAACATGCTAGGAGACTGAGACGGGGGAAAAACACTCTTTTCATTTGCTCAACTGTGATATTGGGAATTAAAACCTCATGAAAATTCAATACCGTAATTGTTTGCATGTACCAGAATCTAATCAGAATCAGAACTAACCGGCACTCTGTTTCTGCTCGGGGTCTAAATTTGGGCCTTTATTTAGGCACTTGCATGGGTTTGCCTTGGGACCTTTCGGTTTGCTGTAGGCAGTGGAGGGCTGCAAGCGGTTTCAGATGTAGACAGGCTGGGCTAACTCAGGCTCTGCCCTGCTGCTGACTAGAAGAGGACACTAAGGAGACCACAATCCCAACTTGGCTAAATGGTGAAAATCAGGAGGGTCTCACTGCTCACTGCACAGTTCATAGGGAATGTGTAGAAGAGTGTGTTAAACCCAAAATAGCCAATGGAATCTATGGAAGGTTAATAGTCTGCAATAGTGTTAATAGTCTCTTGCTTTATGCTGGGAAATATTTTATGACAAACAGCATTCTTATGAAAGCTTATGAAAGCCCCTGGACTTAAGCATACTAGTTTAGGTGTTTTTCCTAAAGATACTATAAAAAATTAATTCTCAAAAATGTCTTGGATATTTTCACTTGAGTACTCCAAATATTCAAATTTTTAATCTGTTGAATGCCTACCCAGTCTTCTAAACCCGGAGACTAACTTACCCAAATTTTTATAGTCAGCTAGCTTCTACAGAACTGCATGTGTTTCAGCAGCGTACCCCTTAGAAGTAGTAGGTCACATTCTTTTTATCTCCTTGGACTTACAGCTTTCAATATTAATCTCGACACACAGGGGAAATTTTTCAGTATCTCAGTAGTGACATGAAACTTCTGCTGCAATGAACTAGGTGGGTTCTGCTGATAAAACTGGGGAGACTTATCAGTATACAGGTGTTAGGATGGAGCAGATTCAGCATAGTGTTGTGGGCAGATTTCTTGATTAGTTTGCAGCCTTCCCCCTAAAAAAAAGGTGTATCCCTGAATCCATTCGGTGTTGAACTAGCTGTCCCTGGCGCTGCGCTGAACCGGGCAGTCATATTTGCTTTCATTTGCAAAGAACCCGAAACAACAGATCTGACCAGGGAGACGCCTCCTAATGCGCAGCAAAAGTACCTTTAATACTGCTTTCCTGATTAATGCATGAAGCAGATACATCTGCCTCAACATTTACCTCACTATTGTACGGGTTAAATCCTCGAAAAGGTAATTAATGAAGAAAGAGGAGTGGAAGACATAGATATTAGGGAGAAAATTCTTAATGTTAGACAGCATCAGAGTAATATTTAACAAAAGAATGAGGTTAGAAAATGGTCTACTTTTCCTTTGCTCAGAGTTGAACTGGCGTGTTGGCTGATATATTTTGTAGAAAGTGTCCCAATAAAGATAAATAATAGTAAATACTAAAAATAATATCCTATAGTGCATTATTGTCTGCATTGAGTATTTTCCATAGTGAATAAGAATATATTGTACTTGTCACCATATTTATTATTTGTAGGAATATTTTTTAAAAAATTTGGTAGAGCTGAATTTGCCACTTGAGATGAGAACGAACACGGCACAAAACAACAATCAAAAACCGTATAAAAATTGGATTGCTAGCAGGTGCTTCACACTGTTAAATCATTTCCAGGTGATTTTAAGAGGAAGTTCAAGTGAGTATAAAATTGCTGCTCTCCGCATCAGAAAGATTTCCTTTCCTAAATTGCATCAGTCCCCAGATTACAACGTAAAGTAATGATCCAAATGTTTTGGGTACGTTTGGGGCAGAATTCTGCCCTCAGTTTATATCTGTCCAGTCCTATTGACTTTACCCATATGTTTATTATCTTAAGACCACTCTGACTTTGTCACTGGCCAGATTCCTACTGCATGGCCTTTCTGCACTGAAAATGCACAGCTGTAACTTCAGGAGCAGAAAATGCCTGTGGAAGTTGTCTGATTTCTCCATGCACAGATACATCGTCTGGAGCAGCCCTGCGAGGTCCTGGCTGGAGACAGAGGGATCTGTGCTGGTCCAGGGAATGTAGCTCTGCAGAAAGACGGAAAAAATGGCATCAAAACGAACCCTTCTGGTGTAAACGTTGACACAAACTATACTTTGATGCAAAAAGGACCGTGGAGACAGTTTGCAACAAAATGTTCCCAGCTTAGAAAACACAGGAGCTGGCTGGCCCTGGGCGCCGTCACCAGCTGAGTTTATCGTGCTCCTCTCCCCATCTGTTTGCCATTTTTTCATCTTGTACTTATTTGTTCAGACAGGGAATGTTCTGGAGAAATAGCAAAGGTCGAGTGATAAATCTCCCTCTTTCCCTCTCCTTCAGCTGCAGATGCTTACACATTTACAAGCATTTCCTTTATTATTCACTTCTGCAGAAGGAAGTCTTATGAGAGACAGTCAGTGAAGTTGAAGGCTAGCCTAGGGCGTGTGTTATCTCCTCAGTCTTCGCAGGGTGCAGTACCTCCTTCGGGTCCCTTCCTCAGAGGTGTGCGTTTCCATTCGGGCACAGATGTCGGCAAAGAGACTGTGAGGCAGCTCTTGAGCTAGCAGGAATTCCTTGCATGGGAATTAGAGCCAAAAAAAGATGCGTACAGGAAAATTGAAAACACTACTAAGCAAGCATGTGGAAGGAAGCGATGTTAACAGCTTTCATTTGGAAAACACTATGCATTTTCATTTTGGCCTAGGCTCAGAGAAGGGAAACAATGAAAGAGTAGCCAAAATAAATGCCCTCCTGTCTACCAGGAAATGGTGGTGGCGAGTGACTTAAGATGGTCTGTTTAGCTGTCATTGCATCTTGTCCATTTGTCTGATTTTATTTTTATTTTTAGCAAGACAATGAAATATTTGCACCCTGTGTGCCATTGCGCACAGGAGCCAGGCAGCTGGGAGCTGCTGCTTTGTCACTGCATTGGCCCTGCTGGCACAAAGCAATGAAACCTCAGTGATCAATAAATCTTGTATTGACTGGTAAAAAACCCCATACATTAACTTTGGCATTTCCTTCCAGCTGCAAATAAACAAATACAAAATGCCTGCCTTGTGCTATAATTTTCATTGGAAGACTGTTAGGGACATTTGCAGCTAGTCCTGCATAAACATTGGTAGATTCAGGGAGCACTTGGAGGTTATTTCCTCTAATAAATATCGCACAGACATCTTACAAAAGGACGCTGGAATAATTTTCTCTGAAAGTCACTTCTGTCCCTATTTTACTTTCATAGGCTTCCATTTGAATATTTTGGGTGGCCTAGATTTAATGTTTACATTTTTATTTTATTTGTATTTGTTTGACTTCTCATTCCGTTCTCTCTTTGGTAAGAAGAGACCACTTTTAGAGAGTGTAGAAATCGTGTGAAAGCATCAGAATTCTCTCTCGGAGTACTTGAAGTAGCCCTCCCCTTTCTGATGTCCCTCTGCATATGAGCTTAAGCATTTGAGACCAAACTGCCATGTGAATGGTTGTACTGATTTCGGATGGATTATAACGGCACTTAGAGCAAGCTTTTATTGGCAGTTGGCTTCCAGTATGAATCAGGAATTAACCAAGATTTTTCCAAAATTCCTTTGGAATTTTGTTGTTGTTTTGGGAATTCCCAAAACATGGCAATTTTGTTGCAAAATCCACATATATAGGACAGGTTCCCTGCATTATTGTTCTGGCTTTCGTTTTTTTTTTCCTGAAGAGAAGACTTCGGATCCAGATTTTCCAATGTGGGTGGATTAACCTGATTGCCTGGGAGATCAAATGTTAGATTCTCATCCTTGTATATGTTTGAAGGGACTTTTGGCATTAGAGCATAAACTCTTAGAAATAAATCAGGATTTTTCCCTCTGTTGCCAAGTATTGTTTTATACAGCCAAATAGGAGATTGGAACTGCTAGTAATATACCTCCATTTAAAAACTGTGAACCCAAAATCCATGAAAACAGATAAACAGAACTTAATTTGTCAAACTGTCCTCTAAACAACCTCCTTGGCTTTATAAGCAAAATCTGAATATTGGTTTTGTATCACCGAATAGTTTTGATATCACAGGCTTCGCAGCTTAGTAATGGTTGCACAGTCTGGCCCCTTAAGAATGAAGGATTTCAGTGATGATTTAGCAGGCTTATATCTCATTTATTTTGTGTATTTTCCAGGAAAGTTTAAAGGCAATTAATTTATACAGCCAGCTTTAATTATTTATGATCTTGGCTTTTTTTGATCCTGAAGGCCAGACCTTGACAGCAATTGGACGGTAATAAGAGAGCAGATCCAGATGGAATCCATGGTTCTCAAGGGACTTCTCCCAAATACCAAGTATCAGTTTGCTGTCCGAGCAGCAAACTCCTATGGATCCAGCCCTGCCAGTGCACCAAGCGACATCATCCAAACGTTCAGTGAGTAGAACCACCTTTTTATAATTAAAGCTATATAAAAATAAAGTATATCTGTAAATACAGTGCATCTGGGGTCGCCTGTGGAGGGCTGCTGGTGGAAAGAGTCGCTCGCCAAGCACAGGCACCCCCAGTCTGACACCTCTCGGTCCTGTCCGTAGAGCTTGCAGCATCCTGTGAAAGTCAAACCACAAGGAAGGATTTGAAAAGCTCCAAGCAGAAGCGCTGTCATGCCGTTTCTCTGCTCTGGAGGTCATTGCCAGATATTTTTGGATTACTACTTATTGACTTTTGTGCTGGCTTCATGCAGAACCGATAAGTGAATATCATGGGGAAAAATGAGAGAGACAAGTCTCTTTTTTTTCTGTTCTTTGAAACTGAACTGGGTTGACGGTTGGACACGATGATCTTAGAGGTCTTTTCCAACTTTAATGATTCTATATTACATTTATAATTTTAACAACTTGGAAAGACCAAAACAAATCTATACTGTTTTCTGAGGAGTAAGGCTCAAACTATTAAGCACAATCATGAAAATAATGACATAAACAAGTAAGCATCCCTTTTTGATCAGAAGCTGCATAGCAAAAATATTAGATGAAAATGCATTCAAACATATTTGAATAATCACAACTTGTTAACAGTTGTATTCACATTTGTGTAGCAATGCGGGCCATGCACGTTGCAACAAGGGGTAGGTCCTGCTCACGTCTCCCGATGGCCTTCCTCAGAATATAGTCCTCTGTCAGTGCTAGTGTCTCTGTGGGCTGACTTTGTGATGCTGTTGCTCCTCATCACCCCCAAAGTCATAGCTGTATGTGAGAGTCCCAATCAAGCTGCCACAGAGCACGCTGGGAATCGTACATATCACGTCTCTCGCACAGCGAAAAACCCACAAAGAGAGTAGATGCAGGAAGCAGAGCCAAGGCTGGCAGGTATGGGGACCAACTGAGCTGTATCCTTAATGTGCCAAACTTTTTATTATGTTTAAAAGGTTTCAGTACTTTTGAGTTCCAGTTTTGAAGGCATTTATAGGGGACGGAATACCACACAAGAAAATGCCTGAGTATAATTTTAGCAGATTAATGAACTATAAAAAAGAGCAACAAACCTGACTTCTTTTCTTTTCTCACCTGCACGCTCAGTTGCAAATCATCTTTAATTAACTGGTACAAAATGAGCAGCTGATATTCAGGTAGGACTGTGAGCTCTGCAAGAAGAATTTACATGCTGCAGAAGTGTGGACCACATCCTTAGTGATCCACCAATTTAACCCGCTAAGGATTTATTTCGAAATTGCCTCCCTATCTTGGAATCCCTTGTTTTCATTGACTCTTGTATGGCAGTTTCCATTCTCTTTTCCCTTCTGTCATAAACTCAATCCCTTGAAGAGTTTGCATGAAGTTTGTTATGGCTACTGAACTCATAAATTTAACTTCCGAAGCAAATGTTTGTGAAAACCATGAAGGTGCAACGTGCTCTGCGATTCCTTGGCCCCTGGATCCTCAAGGGTCAGCCCCTGCTGCCTCAGGCACGTTTGTGTGGTCCTCAGTATCCTGTTTATCTTTGGATGTGAGTGGCTGCATTCTTTGGTCAGAAAAGATAAAGTGTTTAGCTCTATTAATAAGGGTGGAGTAGTCTTCATGCTGCGCTTATTACTGCAGTGTTCTAGGAAAGCCACTTTGCCTTTGGAAACCACCTGTTGTGCACAGACCTGTCAAGATGGCTCTAAAACATGGATTTTTGTCAGTAGAGCTTGGAATCACGTTCACGCCTGGTGTATATAAACACTGATTTCTGGAGAGGTTCATAGGGGGCATGGCCTTGACACTCTGCCTGGATCAGACCTGAAAAGTGAATGCATTATGCATGTTGCACTGCTCTCTGAATAGGCTCAAAAACTCTGTGCTGGTCCATGGTAGGCACATGGGTGCTGCTGTGGCTGAGAGGGCTGGCAGTGCTTGAGGGAGACCCTCATGAGTGGGCAGAGCTCCTGTAGCCTGGGGCCACATCGTGTCCGTGATGTGCCCCAGCCCTGCACCAGGTTGCTTGTACTCAGGGCTACTTTAGCAAACTCTGGGTCCTTTGACAAAGGCAAATGTGGTTCCTTTGCCAGTGTGCTCTGAGTTTCCAGAGTATATTTTGCAAATAGGCTTAAAAACTACATGTAGCCACTACCCATGAAAGCCTGTATTATCTTGTGGATACCTGTCTTCATAACAGCCAGCTTTTTGCAGAGCAAGGAGTGGTGCTCAAAGGCAGCAAAGGATGCGTGCCGTTAGAAATAAGTTCTGTGGCTTTCTGGAAGCGGGAGTGTAACTGAGTATAGCAGCTCTCACTTGGCTTTAGTGGTGATGTCTGTGTAAGAAACTAGTTTGATGTTAACCAGATACACAAGTACATTGTGCATTAGTAGAAAAGCTAAACTTCGGTTGTGAAAAAATTTCTTGATTAAAGCCATGCATAGCCTGAACATTTATTTTTCCCCAAAACACTAAAAAACCCTGAAGAGTGATTAAACCATGGACAAGTTTAATGTAACAAAAAAATGCATGCTGAGTTCAAAGGCAACCAAGAAAAACTTACTCCTAGTTCACATTATGTATCTGCAGGTACCTTCCCCCTTCTAGTAGTCAGAAAGCCGGTAGTTACCTTCTTTGGCCCAGTTAATCATTCACTTCAGTTGCTCAGGTATAGACATTCAGTGGATTTGAGGTCCCCTAGGTCCTGTGGTTTTCAGCTGTCACTGCAGGAGGACATGTGCTTCCCATGCGTCTCCCAGACACCTGACGGTCCTCTGGGGACGTCTCAGGTACCATAATGCGTCTCAGATGGCACCAGATACCTGAATCTCTCAAAGTGCCAGCAGATACCTCTTAGTCACCTATGGTTGCTGGAAGGGTGTAAAACAGTTGGCATATCTGAAAATGATGCACCTTTGCTCTTCGGGGTACGCATTGTAGGAATTATTACCTTCATTATTAAAATGGTACCTCCTCCCATGTAAACAGTGAAACACGCTACAAATATTTGATGCTTTTTTCTGAGTGCCTGTATATTCCACAGAAATGCCTGAAATATCTTAGGAAGCTGGCAGAAGTCCATACAACGCCTGGCTCTTTTGCATTACATTTAGTCCACATAGTGCTGGCACAGAGGTCCTCAGTGTGTTTGGATTTTAAAAATTTGTAGCTTTATGCTTGTATATCCTGGATTTTTATGCTTGTTTTGAAATAGTTAGTGCTTTTCTGATGCTTATTTTAACTGAAGAAAAATTCCCAGCATTATCTCAAATTCAGGGGATCTTCAGGGTCTGTGTTGCATTGCGTAGAGTCTGTCGCAGCTCTTCTAGGCAGGCTGAGACAGAGATGAGTCCTGCAGGCACTGAGTCCACACTACCTGGCGATGTTTTCTGCTAGGGTTTATCTCATTCTCACATGTAATTCTTCTCTCATTTTGGTTTTAAAAGGTGGCTGGCTTTGTAGTACTCTTGACTGCTTTGTTTCAGGTCAGCATAGGAAAACGTTGTCCTTGTTTGCTAAAATGTTCCTCTGAAGGGTTGCTGATGGGATCACCTAATGTGACAGACCTCCCAAGGTCTGTGCAAGTAGAACATGTGGCCTTGATTATAAGCAGTTACCCCCTTACCTGGTAAAAAATGCATGCTTGGTTTATGTTACATTGCTCCATTTTCAGGGAGGAAAGAGAGGGCAAGTTTCCCCAAGGGTTCTGATTTATTTGTGATTTTGTTTCTTTTTTTTTTCTGGAGGGAAATGATGTAGTAAATCAATTTTTGTTGCCTTTCTTAATTACAGATGCAGGTCACAGGTATTTAACTTATATGGTTGTTGGTTTTTGCTATATCAAATCTTTCAATGTGTCATGGACACAATTTACTTGAAAAAAAGATTTCACATATCAAGTTTAGTAACAATGAAATAAACTGTCCTAAAGAATCAAACAAACAAAGTGTCATCACCTGCATCGCTTAAATACCCTTTATCTCCTGGGGAAACAGATGGGCTTTGCACTGTGCCTGGAAGGTCACCAGCCTTGGGCTTTGCCAGACCAACAGAGGAAGCGTCTTCTGTTAAAAATACCCTCCTGCTTGTCTCCACAGCAAACGTGACAGAAGTGGCTGCTTAATCTGGGAACATCCCTTCCTCTGGTCCTGGCCATCACCGCCAGGCTCATACTGAGCAAGGCATTGGCACAGGTGCTTAAATATTCTGCATCAGTGTCTGCTGAGGCTCAGGCACAGGAAAAGGGCAGTCCCTTGGGGCCAAACGTTGATGGTGATGTGTCTTGGAGGTAGCAAATGGAGAAGGTTTTCCACAGAACTGTTTCCCACAGATGTCCAAAGTCTTTACAAAGGCAGCGTCGTATTTATACAGATGGGGACAAAAAGCAAGAGACAGGCCAAGCGATACATAGTGCCTCACTGTGAGTCACTGACAAGAATAAAACTCAGATTAAAATGCCCCTGATGTATTTTGGATTTCGACCTGTGAGGGGTTCTGCATGAAGGCGATCAGTCTGTTAACAGTTCCATTCAATCTGCCCGTTGCAGCGCACGGTGGTCTACCTCCTACGCTCTCCTGTGTCTCCTGATCAGTACGCTGGTGGCCACCTAATTGGCAAAACAAAAGTTTGTGTGGCTTTCTGTTTGTTTTGAGAAAGATTTCTTTGGTATAACTTAATCCCTGATTATTTGGAAGGAAGCTGTCTAAAGTTCATGACCCCCCACAGGTTTTCCATTTAATTATAGAACAGGATTATAGGACCTGGTAAAGGGTCTTAAACAGGCTTCATCTCCTTGTACACTGAAACACTGATTTAATGAAATATAGCATGCTTATAATCTCTGTAGTCATTGCTTTGGTATTTGCGAAGTACCACTTTGCTTAATTGTCCCTCATTTGCCCCCCATTATGAGATGGGGTCTCCACCAAAGCTACACAGTGCTCTTAAGAGATGGGCTTGCGTTGGGGTTTCTCTACAAAAAGTTGTGTTAGCTTCTCTGCTTTCTGTTATTTTGCAGTTTTGTTGCACCATGTCACATGTGGGTATCACGTCACATCCATTCAGCAAACACCAAATGTACGGCAGAGCAAGGTGACAGAGAAGCCAGTGGGCTGTTAGATGGTCTCATCATTTGTGTGTGTACTGACCTGTATAAATTCAGGCATAGTTAGAAAAAAGTACATCTCCATGTCTCCATTACTCCCAGGTCCGTTATATGTTACCAAAACTGCTCACAGATCATCAGGTAGAGTGATATAGCATGTGCTGCCTGAAACTCAGATGGAGCCATGAGGAGTGAAAGCAGAGATTTGAGGCCACGTTAGAGACCTGGGGATATTAGGTCACCTTCCAAAGTTATACTTTTCCTGGTGATGCCAAACTTACATCCTGCAGGTCTTTGAAGAAGGGCCTCAAAGCAGTCTTTTCTACCAGCCATAATAAGCTGTAACTTCTTTGCTCTCTCCAGGCTCTACATGTTGTATCAGTTCAATAAAGGACGGGAATCATTGCCTGGTTTAAAATAGTGGGTACATTTCATCTCCGAAGGTCTTCTGTTGGAAAAGCATCGAACATTTTGGTTTGCCAGATCAAAGCTGCACACCACCTACTTGGGGAACTGCCTGTCTCTCTAAGTTACCAGGTCTCCTTGCGTGCTGGTGGTTATCGATGTAGTTTAGTGATAACTCAAATCAGGAGAGTTACGTTTCTGTAAAACTGGCATGGCATTAAAATCATACCTATACATGTAAGCAAGTGTGCATATCTGAATGTGAATTCAAGACCTAACATTTCCTATGTGTGACTAGGAAGATTCTCTGTATTGCTTCATTCCTGCCATCCCCGTTGAACCTAAATCCCATTAAGCCAATAGAAAGTTTGGTTGAGAAGAGAAAACGTGGCAGAATTTGGACTACAATAGATGTTTATTTTGTAACTTGTGACCTCTAAATTAGAAAATGGAGTTTGTGCATCACAGCTTGTTTGAATACAGATTAGATTGTTTTCTCTGACACATGATTGTGATTTTTCCTTTCCTTTTCCCAGTTTAGCTTTATGGCTTCTATTACTTTTAGATAAATTACAGTTTCGTCTGTTAGAAGAACTGAATTAGTTCTGAAATAGTTTCAGACACACAGTATGAAGGCAATAAGTAATATTACAGACCTGACTTAAAAGCAACAGTATTCCAGTGAGCTGAAAATTGCTGCATCTGCTGGAAGCTGAATTAGTGCTGGACTCTGCTTCATTCATATAATTTCTGTTAAATTGCAAGGCACATTTATAATGTTTATGTTTGAGGGTTTGCACACTGAAATTCTTTTGTAGAAATGCATGTCTTGTAAAATCACTGTTGCCAGAGAAAGAGATTCTGATGCAGTTATGGATGGAAGAGGTCAACCTTGCAGTTGGACCAGATGATTGTTGTAGGTCCCTTCCAGCTGAACTATTCTATTCTTTCTACTCTACCCTACTCTACTCTACGCTACGCTACTCTACTCTACTCGACTCGACTCGACTCGACTCGACTCGACTCGACTCTATTCTATTCTATTCTATTCTATTCTATTCTATTCTATTCTATTCTATTCTGTTCTTCCTACCTGGAGTAAAATTATCCTATGATGGTAATTAAACTGAGTGACTATACAAGTGAATACTAGGAATTAGAGGTTTTGCCCACATTTTGGTAATACCTACTGTTTTCCATAATGAATGCAAGATTGGGACCAGTTCATAACATGCAGTCTGTTTTTCCAGTAGTAATCCTTTGCCTGTGCATTCAGTCACCAGCAGAAATAATCTGGATGTAGTTTGTCCAGTTGGCCTCATCTCATTACCAGTCATAAAGCTATGAGCTCTCTGCTTAGTTCAGTTGGTAGAACTCTGTGCTGAATAATTCTGTTTAATATGCATTTGAATTGTGTTATTTACAGATGATTAGATATACGTGTTAGAGTGGAAAGCTTTATACACATTCTATCCTGGTCTAGCATGTTGTTTTGGTTGCATATGTGTATGCCTCATTACCTCTACTCACTTGCCTCTGATTTTTCTGTATGCTGATGTAACGTGTAAAGCCTGTTGATAAGTACTCCCACAGAGCGTATGGTGGGCGGCCAATTAGCCAGCCAGGGCAGGCATTTGTATCAAGCCCATATGCTTGATTTCATAACTGTCTGCCAGGATTTCTGAGTTGCAGTCACGGCAAAAGAAGAGAGAGTACGATAAGATTTAGACAAGTGCTGTACTGCCTGAACCAGGTCAGTGAGATATTTTTCCTTTATTCTCTGCCGAGGTGGGGGATGGCTGACCCCAGTTAGACTGGCTCAAACAGCGCGATAGCACCGTGCCCACACTGCTCCCTCTGAAAGTCTGCTGAGCCTCGTTAGCTTTTGCTGGCTTCATTGGGTTGTTCAGTGGTGGTAGGGAAGCTCTCACTACCATCAAGTCTCATTTTCTGGTTTGTCAGGTCTCCTTTCCACAGTCTCCTTTGCACTTTGCGTCTCTGCGTATTGCAATGTGAAGGACCTGCTAATTCAAGAGAAAATACGGGCTTGTGGCTGCTAAAATAAACAAGTGCACATGGTCAGCCCGTATACAGGCTTTGTAAAGCAAGGATTACCTATGCTATTTTTAAGTGACCACAACATATTTTGTGGAAAAGGCAAATGTATGAAATCTGTGGTTTAATAGTTATCAAATGTTTGTCTATTAACCTTGCTAAAATGACAAGTAATGATAGTGATGATAGTAATAGTAATGATAGTGATTTTACCTATATTATCTTTCTTCATGACTTCTGGTAAATTTTAATAGCTAAAAAGCATAAACCATTGTTTAAGCAGAATTTGCTACGTAAAGTGCAGAAAAGCACAGATATTTTCTACAAGGACTCTCTTACTGTTTAAACTGGCCGTTCCCAGCCTGGAGTCCTTCACAGTGCAGTTCATCGCTCCAGGGAGAGGCAGAAGCAGATTATGCATGTGAAAAACACATGATGTTTGTACACGTTTCTTTTTTTGAGGTGCTAAATTGTGTTTTAAAAAATAGCCTAAAAATACACTTAGGATGCTAATTTCAGGAGCATTGGAGCCAGTGGAGGCAGATAAAGTTCTAAACAGAATGTGTCAGAAAAGCTATGTGCATGTCTTTTGCTGTCTCAGTTATTTGGTCACCAGTAGGGCAGTTATGGGACTGTGTATTTATAAAAGGGAAAAGTTTGATCTAAAACCAATACAACTATTAAAATGTTGTCTACACTGAAAAGGTTCAGAGCTGTTCTCCTCGACGAATGATGGATAAAAGTCAATTTGCAGTGGGAGAACTGAGCTTTGCCTGCTTTGTTTAGGAATCACAGTAAGTGACTATATGAAGGTCTTCACTTCGTTTTAAGTTGCATGTGTATCACTTGGACAGTCTCTCCCATCTTCAGGCTGACACTTGCATAGTCTGTACAGGATGAACATTAACACCACTTCAGATTTCAGTGTGGCGTATCAGGGGTGGTAAGATCTCAGTTGCTGTGTGTAAAGAGAAAAAAATATATGAACTGAATATGCCAGTTGTGTCTTTTCAGGCTCTGAGGGGTTAGGAAGCGGAAGCTATGGGCATCGGTATATCACAGACACAGTGACTGGTGATGATGATGGATTTGATATCGATGACTCAGACTACGACATCTACATAGAAGAGGTAAATTTCAAGATTCCACTTTGGCATTTCTGTTTTCTTTGTAGTCTAAATACTTCGAAGTGTCTGATCTTGTCAGGAAGTTTAATACCTGATTTTATATGCTCAGATATAATAATGTGGTTGTTCCTTTTTCTTCGGCGAGGATGGATTTGTTACCTCAGATCTGTATGTTGGAAGGTATTAATTTCATTTCCACATAGCATTTTAGGTTTTACTGAATTTGTGTTTCTCTATTTCCTTTCAGCTCAGACCGCTTCCTGCTATCAAAGGAGGCAACAGAAAATTTCTGGTCGAAACTAAGGTCACGCCGGGGTCTAGTTCCAGGCTCCTGTCACGGGTCCTTACAACCACTTCTGAACCTACTACTTCCACTCCCACCACCACACGGCCTTCAACCACAGCGAGGGCGACTACGGCTTGGGCAGCGAGGAGGGGTGGCATGTCTTCTGCAACGCGCCTCTTTGATCTCTCCTGTGATGAGGCCATCTGTTCTGCAGACAGCTTTTGCGTCAATGACTATGACCGGGGCGGCTCGCGCTGCCACTGCAACTTGGGAAAAGGAGGAGAGACATGCGCGGAAGGTAGGTTTCTGCATGCCCTGTGCTGCTGGCTTCTTTCTGTCTGGGTCAAGGAGGAGCTTCGCGATGAACAAACTGAAGTGTGCTTTGGGAATAGCTGCCTGCGCTTCATGGATCCCTGAGGACAGCAGGAGCTTCCACGTCCCAATTCAGACATCGGCCCCTTTGCTTCTCTTTCCTCAGCGAAGTGTGAAGAAGTTATTCTTTAATAAAGCTGAACGCAGACCCCGTGTGAAGGTGCACAGGGGAGGTTAATCCTCCTTCCCCCACCTAGGAGTGGGAGGGAGATGGAGCCAGGTATGTTGGTAGGCTCCCAGGCCTGACAGGGTCCAGCCATGGCATCCACAGCTTCCAGCAGGGACATTCAGCCCTGCTTTGACCCTTGCCTTTTGTCTGCAGCTGAAGCCTTGAACCACCCGCATTTCCAGCGTGGTCCATTGGATGATGCTGATCCTGCAGCAGGGATGTGAGACAGAGCCCCCATTGTAAAACCATCTCTAGAGGAGGCTTTCCCCATGGTCTGCAAGGCAGAAGCACTTGTGTCAGGCAACCTGGTGCATGGGAGGAACAAAACCCCCTCCCCAGTTCCAAAGGCATGACCTGAAGCCTGGGTCAATGTGAGGAGGTGTGGTTGTCCCAGTCAGGACTTGCCACGTATCGTCTCATCTCTCTGCAGGGCAGCTGAGCCAGGGCTGAGCTGAAGGAGGCTGTCCTGCTTCTCCTTCTGCTTCCCTTGCCACCTTCCTGTCCTCTCCCTCTTCAGACCTAACCTTGCCCTTTTGCTGGGTCTGATGTTGAGCTGATCACCTGGTGAGCCAGTCCAGCTCGCTTACCAGACCATAAGCAGGTCACTTTTTTTTCCCCCTGGAGTTATTTTTCTTCTGGTCTGGTGACCAAGGGGTCAGATAAATGCCAGAGCTCGTGCAAAGCAAGCGTCCTGTTGCTTGTAGCGGAGCTGTCCCACCAGCTAAGAAAGAGCTGATCCATCCCTCTGCATGCTGATCTGATCTGCCAAGGCCCTGCCACAGAGCAGAGCATCAGGGACACACATTTCTTCTGCAGGCTCGTGTTAGACATTCGTCATGCACCGTGTCGTGCATTGGGGATGCAGACACTGAGGGTGTTTGATCTTCTTCTCCCAGTGCTGGGGTAAAGAAAGCTCATTCTGAAAACAATCAGTTGTGACTCAGCCACATGGAACAGCTGCAGATGTGATTTTTGGCCTTGATCAAGTATGAAGAGTCAAGGATTTATTTGAAGTGACATAGCTGTATACAAATTGTAGAGCGGGTTTGTTAACGTCAGTCCAAACCCACCATTTTTCATAAGGGAGTGTGTTATTCCTTGGTAAGCAGTAGCATCATGTACCAACATTCCCTTGTACTGAATTTTTCCACAGCAGCCAATATTGTTAAATAGTATATTAATCTGAATGAAAACAGACTGTTCTTTACAATCAACAGCTGCATGGCACTCTGGTCCAGTCAGTTCTGCTTGTGATCAGGGCATGAGTTAATTGCTGTCTGCTGCTGTCTGGTTGCATTCAGGTTTATAGCACCGGTTCTCTTCACCTCAGCCTAAAATGTACGCCTTGCAAACAAAAAAGCTGAGAGGTGTATCCAGATCCAAATATGCAAGAAAAACCCACTCAGTATTCAAATAACAAAGAGGAGTAGGACTCCTCATCCTTCCTTCCTCATTAGACTTAGATCCACTGCAAAAATAAGAATTCAGGCCTGAAATTGTGTCTGTCCTCAGTGCTTCTTAGTAAATGAGCTGCAAAGGTAGCAGTAAGACATCTCTCTGATTTTCTTTTTCTGTGCTGAAGCCAGAACGGTCCTCTAACATCAGACAACAAAGGGTGAGGATTTTGTAACTCCAGCTGAGAAGAGCAACATGAAGGGCCACTGTTGCAGCCAGGGATGGAGAGATGCTGCAGGGACTCTCTTCTCCCCATCACTCCCTTTACCTTCTGTCCTGAGCTGACTTGAGGGAAGTGCTGGAAGCTGCTGGGCTCTTATGAGCCATCCAAGGATTCTGCGGATGCTGGACGCAGCAGTTATGGAGCAGCAGTGACTAATGCAGCGTGGAGTCTGGCCACGTTTCCTGCATATGTTTTTATAATCCTGCGAAACAGAAAATTACTTTGTTGTCTCTGTGTTAAATGAATTCTTAAAAGGAGATAAAGTAGATGGGTTCTGTCTTCTGTAACAAGGATGAAAATCTGGAGAAAGTTCCACTGAAGCCAGCGATTAAACTGTTGAGCAGTATTTGGCCCTCAGTATCCTGTTTCTTTCCAAGTTCACCAGGTCCTTGGGAATAAAAGAATTAGTTGTGAAAGGTGGTGGGAAGACAAGGCAATAGGTTAACTGATTGTTGACTGCTGCTGACTAATGGTTGTCTCTGGAGGAACTCTGCCTTGCATTTTCACCTGATGTTATCTAGCGCTAAATATGCGTATTGATTTTTTTATGGGAGAAAACTGCTAAATGACATGCTTCTGTCTTTGCGTTTCAGATATTATTATCCAGTATCCTCAGTTCTCTGGCTACTCATACATCACCTTTGAACCACTGAGAAACTCCTATCAGACATTTCAAATTACCCTTGAGTTCAGGGTAAGTTTAAGCAATTCCAAGCTCACACAGCAGCTTTAAATTTTACTCACTTATTCTAATGATGTGGACAATGGAACAATACCTTAGCTTCAGTATAGCTTATAATGTAATTGTGGTGAACCTATACATAATCTTCACCTCTAAAGATCTGGCTTCACCTTCAATGAATGCAAATGAAGTTGGTAAACTGAACCAAAATGTTTGCATCCATTATTGGTAGGCAGTGCATGAGAGAATCCCTGGGACTAGTAATACTGGCATTGCAGACTAGTGCAATGTACATTGGCAAGGTTATAGCCATGTGAATGAGCTACAGGCTGAAGTACACCTGGACTTTTTGTGAATTACAGTTTGGAAGTGACATGCAGTATCTTTGCATATAAGAGACTGTGATCTTGTACTGAGCAAAATACTGTCCTATATCCAGAGTTCCTTTCCTATCCTGCAGGTTTTAAGTAGGCATTATTTTCCACCTCTGAAGTTTGGGACACCAGCTACAAATACATGCAAGATACTGAACTACTTAAACTATGGTTCTGAAGTGTACATCCCACAGTGACTTGTGTTAATGCTGTCTGTGTGTTATGGACAGAGCGGTCCATAGGGCTGCCTGTAGGGAGGGTGCTGAGCTCTTGGATGCACCCCTGCTCCCACGTGAGGCAGACTTGCCAGCCTCACAGCCTAGGTACGAGACTGTCACTAGAGCAGCAGCAGTCTGTTGCCTCACTTGGTGATCTGCCCCTCCTCTGGCAATTTGCCAGCTTACAATGCAGGATGGCTGCAAAAAGCCACTGTGTTGGCTGCTATGTACATATGGAGAAATCCTGCCTGCGCAGGTTGTTCGGCTTGAAAAGTGTCAGGCTCACTGAACGTGTGAAGCAGGGTGTGTGTATTCATGTGCAGTAAGTCTGATGTGTCTACACTTAACAGGCTTGCTAGGACATCCCTCCTAGACTTTGTGCTCAGAGGTCTCATATGGGACATGTCTGACAGTCTTTAATGCTTTCAGCCTTGTTTTTAGGTCTGGTAGTATCATACTGTAAGTAGAAGAGATGTTCTTAAATCATTTAAGCATTAAGGCAATGTTTTTCTAGGTTCTTCAAATGCAGGATTCCAAATTGATCAACCAGTTTCTGATTCTGCAAGCTAAAAACTCCATCTGAAAAATGCTGTCTCTTTTCTGGAGAAAAGTCCCCCAGTATTGCTTGCATTTATCTGTCACTGTGAGGCTTAGACTTTGATTTTTCATGTTGATGCTGTGATTGCAGGCTGAATCAGAAGATGGTTTGCTGCTATACTGTGGAGAAAATGAACACGGTCGTGGTGATTTTATGTCACTAGCAATCATCCGACATAGCATCCAGTTCAGGTAAAACCTCCACCCTAAATCTGATGTAAAGAGAACAGACCATTGCTGAGACTTGCTATATGTGATGAATATCTGTTGTGTCTTTGACTTCTGCCCCATGCAGTTGTCTTGGTTTAACCCCAGCCAACAACTAAGGCCCACACAGCCACTCACTCACTCCCCCCGGGTGGGTGGGGAGAGAATCAGAAGGGTAAAAGTGAGAAAACTCGTGGGTTGAGATAAAGACAGTTTAATAGGGAAAGCAAAAGCCGCGCGCGCAAGCAAAGCAAAACACGGAATTCATTCCCTACTTCCCATCGGCAGGCAGGTGTTCAGCCATCCCCAGAAAGCAGGGCTCCATCACACGTAATGTTTACTTGGGAAGGCAAATGCCATCACTCCGAACGTCCCCCATTTCCTTCTTCTTCCCCCAGCTTTATATGCTGAGCATGACGTCACATGGTATGGAATACCCCGTTGGCCAGTTTGGGTTAGCAGTCCTGGCTATGCTCCCTCCCAGCTTCTTGTGCACCTGACAGAGCATGGGAAGCTGAAAAGTCCTTGACTACTAAGCACTACTTAGCAACAACTAAAACATCAGTGTGTTATCAACATTATTCTTGCACTGAATCCAAAACACAGCACTATACCAGCTACTAGGAAGAAAATTAACTCTATCCCAGCCAAAACCAGGACAGCACAAAATGGGCAGTATTACTTCATTTAACAGTTCTTCAATATTTTTTTTTCTCATCCTTCTTTAGTGTGTGGACATGTGCCCTGTTGAACTCTTTTTACTGAGAGCTTGGTGTAAAGGCAAAATAAAGTTTTCTTCAAGGCATTAGTCCGGGGCTCAATGCAATGTTATCAGAAATGCTAGTGAGCCACTGCATTTGCTAAGCTTATGCTATATCGAGCTGTGCATTGTCAATGTTTTTGCTTCACAGGAAAAGGACCTGCAGATAACATAGCAAAATAAAGGATTTAATGCCAGCAAGGGACCTGGAACTTCATCTTGTATCCCTTTTTTAGATGGGAGTTGCAGGTTTTTAAAATGAAGATAGAGGGGGTTTCTTGCAGTCCCATAGATATAAAGCATGTGAAAGAGTATCTCAAGGATCTCCTACTTGGGAGGGTGAAAGTGGGAAATTACAAATCGGGTGATGTGCCTTAGTTGCGTTTCTGTTCACCTGCACTGAACAGCAGTCAGAGAAAATGGCATGTTTTGTGCACATTCAGCTCCACAGAGGCCCTCCTGGAGGTCTCCTTGTCAGTCAGTACTGAATTTCATATAGAATCGCAGAGTTATTAAGGTAGTACTGTCTTTCACCAGGGAGCTAGAAAAATTTCCAAGAGAAATTACTGTGATAGCAGGAACTCAGATTGTAATACGCTGCATCTTGAAACAGTTTCAGCTGTTGGCAAGCTTTGCAATGCACTTGGTACGGCCAGAGGATGCAAAATGTTCTCCATGGGAGAAAGACAGATAATGAAGTTTGCAACTTAGAACAGATCGTATGTAGACCGGCTGTCTAATTTTCCTCTGGTCGGCTAATATGCAGTGTGAAACAGAGAGGTTCCCAGGAGCAAAGGGCATATTTGGAGTCTAAAAACGACTTTCAGTTGTTTGGTTAATGTAAGATTGTCACCTTGCCCTCTTTGTCACATGCTCGTAGGTTCAACTGTGGCACTGGAGTTGCA
Organism: Calonectris borealis; assembly: GCF_964195595.1. NCBI lineage: Eukaryota > Metazoa > Chordata > Aves > Procellariiformes > Procellariidae > Calonectris > Calonectris borealis. The sequence goes on along the minus strand of NC_134352.1, from coordinate 72,620,628 downwards.
GTGATAAAAAGTGAAAACAAAATCAAGCTGGGGAACTGGCACAGCGTCACGTTGTTCAGAGACGGGATGAACGGCTGGCTCAGGGTGGACAATGATGCTCCAGTCACAGGAAAATCTCAGGTAGGTAATCCTGCACCTGCAGCTCAACCTTGGGCTCTCTCAAGATTATGATGACATTTTTTCTTGCCAGCAGAAATCTGATCAGATTTAAAAGGTAGACTTTTATTTTCAGTGTTGGGGCATGTAGTGAACCAGGATCATGTACAGACTACTCTTCCACATACGTAGTCTAGAAATCACATAGATAAATATCTCAGCGCTGAATCCCATCACAGTTTCCCTGTTGTCCTCCATCCTTGCTCTGCCACCCTTCTGCCACACTTTGCTGGTCTCAGATACAGGCTGCTGTTAAGTTTGCCAGGTTTTACAGCTGCTGTCCCTGATTGCTTTCTTTTTCAAGCCTCAGAGAGCTGCTCTGCTTCCTCAGCCAGAACAATGAGATGCATATGTGTATATGTATGTATATTTATGTATAATATGCATATAGCCACCCAAGGTTTATATACAGAAATGTAATTACATGTATACCATGGACATAGATTTAAGCACAGTAATGGAGATAGATATTCTGCTCTGACTTATGTTAACACCAGCAATTTCATATGAGGCCTCCAGGATAAAGTATAATAGAGGAAGATGTCTTGACTTGCTCGTCTGTTGCCAGGCCAGAAAACAGAAGTGAAATTAAGGCACTGAAAAAGAAGACAGTTTCAAATTGTTTCAGATGTCTTTCCTCTTCCCTTTCATAATGACTATAGCATGCCATCCCTAGCCCTGAAAAAAAAGCGGCTTCAGACATCTTATTACTTTACACTTTCATGTCCAGGCACTGAAGGGACAAAAATGCCGCACATTGAGTTCTCATCAGCTGGAAATGACAGAGGAAAGGATTTCAATGTCTGCCATGTGTCGCTATGTGTTATCAATGCTATGAGGCTGTGCAAAGGGCAAATGTGAATCAGGAGGGAGATGTCCAGTAAAGACTAATGCCATTGTGCAGCACTTTGGTAAGACTGCATCTGGCTATGCATGGCTATGACCACCCATAGCCAAGAAAGATGAAGTCGAAGAAGTAAACGTGCGATAAAGGGCTAGTAGGAGGGTTATGGTCCACAGAGTCTATTACAAGAAGAGTTTGACAGTGGACACATTTTTCTAGCTGCAGCTGTACCAGAAAAAAAAGTTAATTGCTCCAGGTGCTGCTGTCCACCAGAACTTGCTGCTCCTGTGTAGTATTGTGGCTCCAGTGAGTCCTCCTCAGCCCTTCCTAGTTAGAATGACCTTGATTAGTCTCACCAGAGCGGTAGTCTTTTCTGACCTGGTTCATTTTGACTTGAACAGTCTTAGAGAGTGCCTGCAAGAGAAGTGGAGCTTGACAGACCAAGGAGGGCAGGAGCACCAAAAACAGTGGAAGATGGCAAGCGGTTGGAGACAGGCTGCAGAGTTGTATGCCCACAGCCCTGGCATATGCCCACCATGAAACCCTGTGGACGCCTGAACTCTCTTTAGCCACAGGGTCCACCTGAATTATTTTTCCCTGCTGAAACTGAGATCCCTTTGATGTGTTTCTGCAGTGCACTGTGGAGTGAACACCCGTAGACTCAATAACCTTGGCTTATTTAGCCTGGCAAAATATAGGCTATGGGGATATAATTTATTGTTATAAATACCAGGGAGGCAGGGCAGGTGTGAAAAATCCAGAGAGCTTTTAGGCTTAAGGTCATCACTGGCAGAAGCACACATTGGTAAAAACTGGCCGTGAATAAATGTGGGAATTTTGAATGTTTTCTTTTAAAGGGCAGTGAGGTTTTGAAACAGCCTTTGAGTAGGAGGCAAAAGACATATATTTTGATCAATTTATGGGAGGAATTATGGCTCTGTTGTCCACAATAGCATGGAGTTTGATTCAATGATCCAAAAAGTTTTATTTAGTTTGTTTTGGGGTTTTTTTTGTTGCTTCCTGTGCACTATAGCAGTGTTCATAAACTTGTATGTGTATGTTTCTATAGGCAGATTAAGGTCAAAAAAAAAAAGATGGGGAGTAAATTTGGCAAAGTGAGCAGAACCCCACTGATGTTGTAGTTGTGTCAGTTTATGCCTTATCTTCGTTTTTACTGGTTTTTTTTGTCATTTTATTATTATTCAACACTAAGCACTTGCTGGGTTCTGTGCAAAAGGCAATATTCTATTGGTCTGTGTCCCGCAGGGCTTAAAGTTTAGAAGACAAACAGTTTTAGCAAAAGTAAAGGAAGAAATTGCAACAAAAGACAGATCACAATCCCTCCTCAGAACACAGGATTTCTAAGCTTTTTATTTTGCATTAAATAGTCCATGTTATCACGATGGATGTGGGTGCAAAAAGTAACATCTACAGTGATAGACTGAGTAGAGGAATAAATAATGGAAAGGAATTACCAATGAGCAACCTGCATATCCCCAGACACAATTCTTTGTGGAGGAGAAAAATTGATTATACACAGTGTGGCTTAATTATTTATCCTGTGTTATATCTGTTCTACATCATGTCATCCTCTGTTTTCCCTTTAGGGCCAATATAGTAAAATAACGTTCCGGACTCCCTTCTACGTTGGCGGTGCCCCCAGCGTGTACTGGCTGGTCAGAGCCACAGGCACCAGCCGCGGGTTTCAGGGCTGCGTTCAGTCGCTCAGCATCAACGGAAAGATAATTGATATGAGACCCTGGCCATTAGGGAAAGCTCTCAGTGGTGCTGATGTTGGTAAGTGTAATGGTATGAGGTCTTTAATCAGTGATAAACCAGGGGTTACCTTTTTTGCCTGTTGAAAAAAATGAGCAATGGTCCAGGTTTGAGAGATGGAAGGTGTGGTCTCTATTTTTGGCATGGTATTTCTCTATGCCTTTGCACATTGCTTGTGCTGAGTCTGTAGTAGGAGAGTTTTGTCACATTGTACAAGTAAACATCACTGTAATATACCAAAACTCTTGTGGACGCAGTTATGGAGCACAATAATAAAACCAGTTCTCATGACCAAACAGGAAACTCAGTGTTGCCGATATAATTATGTCTGCACTAGTATTTCATAGAATCATAGAATAGTTTGGGTTGGAAGGGACCTTTAAAGGTCATCTAGTCCAACCCCCCTGCAATAAGCAGGGACATCTTCAACTAGATCAGGTTGCTCAGAGCCCCGTCCAACCTGACCTTGATTGTTTCCAGGGATGGGACATCTACCACCTCTCTGGGCAACCTGTGCCAGTGTCTCCCCACCCTCATTGTAAAAAATTTCTTCCTTATATCTAGTCTGAATCTACCCTCTTTTAGTTTAAAACCATTACTCCTTGTCCTGTCGCAACATTTCTGCCAAGACCTCTCAGGATGCCTCTTCATGCTCCTGACTGACGCAGTCATATCATCAAAAATCAATAGTATGAACGCTGTGTTTGTATTTAGAACACTGTGGACACAACAAAGTGTGTTTTGCTTAAAGGCATCATTGCACTTGTCCAAAGCAATGCAGGGATCTTTCAGACCCACAGCAGTGCTGTGGCCATTACAAAGGGCTTTTCCCCATGAAACCCCTGCTAAGGCAAATAGGTTTTCCTCTCAACCATCCATTGTTTCTATTTCCAGTATGTTTTAAAAATACCATGGAATAAATTCTTTCAACAGCTTTATGAAGTGGTATTATAACATTATCTCCCCTTTACAAATTAAAAGATGGAGAAGTAGGGAAGTTAATTAGCTAGTCCTGTCTTATTTATTCATCTCTATTTCATCCTGTAATGGGCACTTGAAAAAAAGATGGGGCAACAAAATCCTTGCTTTAATGACCTCCCAGTCTAAACAGTTTAGGAGTAAGGGTAAACCCAAGTCAGAAAGCAAGTGGTAAAAGCAGGAAATAGATCCCATATCACTGAACATTCCGTGCCATGCTTCAGCCACAAAGTCATCTTTCTTCTCTTCTATAGCTGTGCATTTGGCATCCCAAGAAGGAAGTGATTAATGGGAAACTTCCTAACAATCACTCTGTATTCTCTAGATAACATGACCAAACTTCTGTGCAATACAAGGGGGGAACAGAGTGGCCGAAGAAGCAGATGCTGAAAAGAATAAGATTTTGGAAGCAGAGAGTAATTTCACGATAGAATGAGAATCTATGGAATTCAGATAGATAGATGAAAGCCCTGCTCAAGTTCTCTGAGCCCTCATCTCTGTTGCCTTTTCGACTGCAGCTAGCTTCATTCCCATCCATGAATGCTCCACATACTACTGCATTAACAATCAACTTCAATGAAAATAAATGCTGGGTTCTGCCACGTGTGACTTGAAACTGAGTGATAAAGACTTACTGTCCTTATGTGGCTGCACACGCTTATATGAAATCGTACCAGGAGAGACTTGCAAACAATATGCCATATAAGTTAAGCTTAAAATAAATAAATTGCAAGTGAACTCTACTAGGGTTTAGGGATGTTTTTTGCTAGCCAGTCTTGGTTTGTTTCCTATTGGCACAGTGTCTAAATCAGGGGTGCTGTGGTATATGGACTGCAGAATTGAGGGTGGGGAGGAGAGGGGTCCATCCTGCCCTGCGCCATCTCTGTCAGCTGCAGCAGAAGTCCCACTGGACCATGAGCTAAGGGGCTGATGGGGGAGGCAGCGCTCGTGGTTTGGAGCAGGCACGGCAGGACCCTGTGCTCCCGCTGCAGCTTCCCTCCTTCCTCATCTGCCACTGCACCCAAGCAGATGCAGCCATCAGACCTGTGGTTTGCCTTTTCGGTGTAGTCATCTGTGCTGGCCTGCAGGCTGTGATAAGTCACTGAGATGTTGTGAGAGCAGCCTGGCCTTAAATACCAAGACTGCTCCAGTTCAAGCTGTCCCTCAAACCAGTAAGCTGCGACTTGTCCAATTATTGTTATCTTCCTTGTCCTTTTCTGTTTCTCAAACTCTTTAACTATCTGTTTGAGCATACTGCCAGCATTGACTAACGGGGCAGCAGATGCAGTAAAGATGAGCATTGTCTTAGTTTTCTGTTTGTGTCTCAAAGTCGATAGATCTAGATCCTCGTTTACCCACATGTCTTGGCTCTGTTTCCTTGTCCATAAAACAGAGCTAGCACTACTCATTTCTGTCACTGTTGCGATAATTGATGAGTATGTGAGGATCTTAGAGACTAGATACCTGTCCTGCTCCAGTTCACCGTGGTCATTACAATGCAGCCCGGAAGGGGAACAGATGGCTCAGTGAGCACTGCGAGCACCCCTGCTGCCACAGCTGGGCATGGGGCAGCCGTTTGAAGGGGTAATTGTCCCCTTCCACATAGAAGGAGAATTTTTTCCCTTCCGGGGGACTTGTATATTTTGCTTATGCTCCTTGAATTAGCCCTGGAGCCCTGCGTTATGACTGCTGTACTCAGACGTGCCCTCTCTACAATGAGAAATGGGCCTGGCAGGAGATTTGTAGATGTGCAATACGAGACAAGTCTGGTCTGGCAGGGAGTTGTACCAGATGACATGAGAGTTATTACTGCCTCTGTCCTGAGCCGGTGAGAAAAGGTTATTTTCCACCGTGGACAGGAGGGCGATTGGAATGAACCAGCACATCAGCCATTTACATCTGCATACTTCTCTGTGCTTTTCTTTCTGGCTATGGGATGGGAAATCAAGCTGTAAAGCTGGCGCTGAACTGAGGCCAGTACCTCATTGAAGATTTGTAGGGTCCTGGTCTGGAAACCATCCTCACAATGAGAGTGCTGTATTTAAACAAAGCAAAAAGGGCGTATCCCCTTCTTGCAGTAGTTTTAGGATTTCTCTCAGTCACCTCAGATAACAAAACCGTTTTCCAGTGTTTATTGTCAGAGCTGTCTCACAACACCTCAAAGGTGGTATTTCAATGTGCCTCAAAGTAAATGTGCAATTATTAGTTTGTCATAAACACTTTGCCCCTCCAAATGCCGTGCTTACACTTGAACACCACAAATGTCTTCTCTGGGCTTTCTTAATGTATAAGATCAGTTTGTTACTATCAATGAGGGGAGAATTATTTAATCAGAAACTAAAATAAAGGAGAAAGTAAACAAAATCAACAAGAACTTCATCAGATGTATATTTGACCATTGCATAACTTTATAGATATCAGTTTTAAGAAGTAAATAAGTAAATTATTTGTTCTACAACAATTTCAGCTTAATTCCAGTAAGAAGAAATCATTGTCTTGATATTTTAGTTGATGTGCCAGCACAGAAGAAATGCTTCTTAAAAAGCCCATATGCTGATGATATGGATCCCTTTTAGTGCAGACAAGAGGGCTGACAATCTCATTTTAGTTAATAAGATTAGTTGATGTTGATTAACACCTTCCATGCTTACCGTGGCATGAATTTACAGTGAACAAAGAAGCACTTAAGGTAATTGAAATTAAACAAGTCACAGTGCTTGTAAACAATCTAAAGAGATTTCTGTTTTAGGAGAAAATAAAGATAGGAACAAGAGCAGAAGAAAAGTAATCCAGGGAATGATTGAAAGCTACAACTGTCATGGTTTGTTAGTAAGGCTAATTTTTGCTATTTTTAAGGTCTCTTGCTGGTCTGGTATTAAAAAAAAGTGCTAAAAATCAAGTTACCTTGTCTAAATTGCACACCATTTGACAAATTGCGAAAGAATCTAGGCAGGAGAGCAAATTGTATTGGTTAGTAGCAATGATCAACAGCCAAATAAATCTTCTTTGACAAACTTCTCCGATAAATCAATGTTCTGGCTCTGTGTTTAGGTGAGTGTAGCAGTGGCATCTGTGACGAGGCGTCCTGCATCAACAGTGGTACCTGTGCTGCAAGCAAAGCAGATTCATACATTTGCCTTTGCCCTCTTGGATTTAAAGGTCATCATTGCGAAGAAGGTGAGAGAATGCTGGGCTGCTTATATTTCTTTGTATGTGTTATTTAGTGTTCAATATGTTTTCCGCATAGTAACATCCAAGGAGGTCTTATGCTATTACACTGACAGAAGAGAGTACTTGTTACTTCATTTTTTTAAAATCACATAGTGAAACCCTCCCCCACCATTCACTTTGGGGCTATATCCAGCTCCTACATAATTAGTGATTCTCAAACCTCTTTGCTTATTTAAACTAACTATAATTAAGTGTCTCAAACTTACTTTTCAGGAGTTAAAATAATGTACCACGCCACAGCTGCACATTAACTCTAAAAAAATCCCTACTTTTCTCCTAAAACCAGTGTCAGTTGTATATTCTGAAATGTAAAGGACTCAATATCAATTTCCTGCTGAAATCAGAGAGATACAAACAAATAGTCAAATACATACAGCATTATTTTCTGTGCTGCAGAACTTTTCAAGCCACCACCATTGTGTGCATGCTTGCTACTTTGAAAAACACTATGGTGGATCACTAAAGCAAAGGAGCACAAAGCTTTATAATACATCCCTGGAAAAGGAAGGGATTAAGGAGGGAAGCAGCGTTGGCTAGGATGAAAAAATATTTTTAATTTGGAAGATGAAATTTTTAGGTTGTTTTTCTTGACGTAGCTTTAAGTACCTAACAAAGAGAACTAACACTGGTTGGTAGGAGTCAATCCCTTACCTTTGAGCCTCAAGTAACCTGCTTCTGTATTCTGGATTTCCAGCACTTACCTTGGCCATACCTCAGTTCAACGAGTCCTTAAGGTCATTTGCTAGCACACCCTGGCCCTTGGAACCACAGAATTACCTTTCCTTCATGGAGTTTGAGATGACATTTCGTCCAGATTTAGAGACTGGTGTCCTTTTGTACAGCTACGACACAGACAGCAAGGACTTCCTCTCCATTAACATGGTGGCTGGTTACGTGGAGTTCAGGTTCGACTGTGGCTCAGGAACGGCTGTTATCAGGTAATCAGCGTTGCTTGTGTTTCCTTTCCAACAGTGCCACGGTGCTGATCCAGGAGAGGAGTGGGCTGGAAAGAGTAATAGCCTGTAATGAGGTATGGGAGCCCATCAGTCTCTAGTGCCTACTTCTTCTAAGGAAGCACAGAAACACTAAAAATGTATTCAAGGGGACAGGATTTTCTTCCTACATAAGTTTATGTTTCAAAGCTTTATTGTCAGTGTTACCATGTCATGTCACCATCTTACTGCAGATGTTACTTTTGTTTCTGTATGATATTGCAGAAATTCCCTTCTTGCCTCCATGACATCGTACCATAGCTAATTAGGGGATCTATAAATATTTTATGCATATACTTTCTAGCCAGAGGATTGCACAATATTGGCACTTTTGTGAGCATCCTCCTCCCTGGTCTCCTGTTCCAGGCGGTAAGTACCGGGCTGGAGTTGTCACAAGAAGGTAGACCTCCAGGTACCCTCTTTCCTTATAGTGCTGGTTTACATAACTTAAGCAGTCTAAAAGATAAATATATGGTTTAAACGAATCACCCAGTCTCCCAGACAAAGCAGACCTTCTGAGAATGATTCATCGCATCCTAAAATTAATGTTTAGGATAGAAGAAATGAAATGCCTCAAAAAGGGCTGCACTCTCTCTCTCTGTGTGACTGAGTGCCCAGTCTCCGCGCTGCTGTGCCCTGGGCTCTTCTGGAAAGGCAATGGGCCAAACAGAGGCACTCAGTACTTTGGATGTGGTCCAAGAGGCTGCCAGTTTGACCAGGCTGATGTAGTATTTAGAAATAATCTATACAAAGCTTATGCAAAATGTGTACACTGCCCGCAAGTCTTGCATACCATATGTTTCCTGTGGATGAATATCAGGGATTTTGGCTATACTGCAATTAGGAGAAATGTACTGATTTGAGTGCTGAAGCAAACAAACCCATTCAGATGACAAAGGGAGAGATGATATTTCAAGGGAGCAAATGCAAAATAATGCACAACCCTAACAATGCACAGCTGTGGCAATACAGTTAGTGTTGTCAGACAGAGAAAGATCCTGGAGTCATCATGGATAGTTCTGTGAAAGCAACAGCTAACTGTTTAGAGACAAATACAGAAATGTAAGTACAATGCAGAGAAATTATTAGGAATGGAATAAAGAACAATGCCTCTGCAAAAATCCACAATGCATCCCGTCTTGAAAACTTGCTGCCATTCTGGTCACTTCATTTCCAAATAAATTAGCAAAATTAAAATAGAAGAGTAGTGTTGATATCCAGGGGAGGAAAAGAAACAGCTTCCACAAATACAGCAGGACCCTTCAACCTGGAAAAGAAGGAGTTTGGTGGAAGTATGATAAAGGTTTTTAAATTGTGAATGACATGGAGATAAATAAGGAATTATTATTCCGTATTTTTTTTTAAATATGGAAGAATTAGAAGGACCCCAGTGAAACTGCAAACCAGAAAATAGGAAACAAAGAAAAGAAGCCTTTTTTTTTTTTCCAGACAGCACATAAGTAAGTTGTGGAAACAAATTGTCACAGCATGTTACAGATGCCAGAACTATAAATAGGTTAAAAAAACCCCCAACATTAGACAAATTTGAAGAAAGCTCCATTGAGGGAGATCAAACACAATTGTACGGATGCAGCCTCTGACTCAGGAAATTGCTAAATGACAAGTTGCCAGGAGCCGGGAGGATATATCAAGGGAATAATTACTCCATACTTGCCCTGTTCTTTTCTCTTGCTGAAAAGCAGCAGAAATAGCTAGTGTCGGAGACCTTTGCTCTAACCCAAAATGGCCCTTCTTACAACAGCCTTCAATCTTCTTCTGATTACAGCCGTCTAATTCCTATTACGGGCAAACATAAGGCATTACAGTAGACATCATTTTTTTTCACCCAAGAACACTGTAGCGCTTCAAAACACCTTGGACTAAAGTTTAACTGAGATGTAGGCTTGTAAAATGTGGCAAGAGCCACAAGCACATGCAGGGGAGTAACTGCCCCTTTCTATTGGAAAGCAGAAGAGCGAGCAGGATGTTGGCTAGCACCTGGGTCACGTGCATTGGGGAGTGTGGTGTGGTAGCTGGGTGATGGGGGAGACCCATGAGATCGGCAGGCTTGGTTGAAAGTTGTCAGGATGTCCTGTTCAGCTCCTTTTTCTAGATAATGTGTGCCACTTGCACCCGGTTACCAGCTCTGTTGGTGATTAAATAAGATAAGGAGAGTCCCTGTTTTTCGTGCCTGCTTAGCCAATATTCACTTAAAAGTCTGCCTTGATCTTCATCATACCGCTACACGCCTACCTTTTGTCCTAAACAGGGATATAACTGGTCATCCTGACTATTTCTTCCATAGGACCAGGCTGTTAAATATTATAATATAATCAAAACGCAATTATAATGTCTTTATAATTAAGGATGAGGCAAGCTCATTTATGTATGCCAGCAGCAGCAGTAGGAAAGCTGACATTGGTGAAGCTTGGGTTTTGCCTGAAGCATCCCAGGATGGAAGCAGCACGGTGTGCGCAGGGGGCTCGGCGGGGAGCAGGGATGCCGAGTGGACGGACGGATGCAGAACCTGAGCTATTTACCAAAATGTCTCAGAGGAGAATTTTTTGTCCCCTGGGATTTCTCTTGGCCAGGCATTTGCAGGATCAAGAACTTAATCATTTGGTGTATTTTTTAATGTTTGGTTTACGCAGGGAAAAGTAATCCTTAACACCATAGCACACAAAGAGCCAGAAGTGTTCAAATGCCTGCAGAAAGCATTACCAAACTCATGCTGGTTTCAAAAAGCCTGTGAATCCAAGAAGTAGCTTGCAACTCTGAAGTGATGACTCTGCAAGGCTTAATCATCCCTAATTGTAATTAAATCTAGCAGAGCAGAGGGGTCATGATGATGACCTACTCATCAGAGGAGATAAAATGTGTGTATTGCCACTTATTAGGTAGCCAAACCTATCTGGTTCCTTTGTATGTATATATTGACTTCTTTAAGGTGATTAAATTCTGTTACCTATTGATTTACCCAAGGTAGTTAAACCCTAAATGCTACAACATAAGAAAAAGGACAAGTGAATGGCATTGCTTGATGATATTTTTTTATGGTGGTTTTCTGAACCAAGGGTCAAAGTAATATTGCCACCATCATCCAAATAGATGACAATGGACTTTGAGAAAATTCGGAGGAGCAAAATAGATACAACAGAAAGATTTCAAAGCTCTTCTTGACGTTCAGAAAAAAAGAAAAAAGTGAAATTGTTATTTTCACATTTTCAAAATTATACACTTTTTTTAATCAGCATTTGAATCACTATTGACTTGCTATTTCAAATCACAATTTTTTCAGTTCTTTCATTTTGAAATGTATCATCTTTTTTTCATTTTTAAATGTAAGTGGCCTGAAAATACAAAACATTATTTCACCCAAAACAATTTTGTATTTTTTCATTGAAAGCTAGAAAGTCTTCAGGTGTCCTAGATAACATGGTTTCTGATTTTTCCAGCTTGACCAGTGAATCAAACACAAGTTTTTATTGCTCCTGGAGGACAGGCTGCAAGATAACATTTAGACATAAAATGGTTTAACCAGTGTAGTAAGGTGACATTTGAAAACAAGATTAAATGTTCTGTAGAAGTTGTAAAGGGGAATGTGGTTTTGCCTTTTATACAGGCTGCTATTCATAATAGTGCTGAACTAATAACGATTGTACGAACAGTTTTAAAATGCTTTCTTTGAGACTGGTGAATACTTTGCACAACTGGGGATTATTGTTCCCAGCCAGGATCTCATCACATCATTAGGATCATATTTTAGTTACTTCCCCTTAATGTACAGCAACCAGGCTGCGTGTGTGTGTGTGTGCGCGCACTGTAACAGGCTGCATAAATAGAGCTGATAAGCCAACACAAAGTAGTTCTGTTTTAAAAGAGGACAAAGAATGTGGGACTAGACCGACCATTAAGTGGGGGAAGCTTTATCTCCAGGCTTATGTCACTGTGAAATGAGAATGTATAGCTGAGACAAAAATTTGTCTTTATGCATTATAAATGACCAAGCAGAAAATTAGCTCAGGGGTAGATGAAATGCATGCTGATTATAGAAATGTTTCATTTATAAATAAAAGTAGAGTGCTTGTTATTTGCTGTAGGAACATGGTCTTATTTTCCTTTGCTGACGAGACTCAGAAATTATGTTATTTTCTTCTAAGGAAAGAAACACACTGATTTATTTTTATTTTTTATTTAGAAAATCATCCCAGAGGACTTGACTTTTTAACATCACAACAATATTTGAAAATATCAGAAAGGCAAAAGCGTAAAATACTTGAAAGTTTTCTTCCCCTTAAAACAGGAGTGAAGAACCTGTCAGTCTGGGCCAATGGCATGAGTTGCGAGTGTCTCGCACAGCGAAGAATGGTATCCTACAAGTGGACAAACAAAAGCCGATGGAAGGGATGGCAGAGGTGAGCATATGGCATGGCTTGTCATGAATACGGCTGTTAGACTATAAAATGATTGCATGGTAAACTAACAGTCTGCCCTCAAAGCTCTTAGAAGATCAAAAAAGTATACACGTTAGGGCAACATTTTCTTAAGCTCAAAATTGGACATTTGCACGTGAAGTCTTCCCTCTGAGGACAGGGATCCTTGTAAAGGCAGCTGAAATCACAACCTTACCTGCTCTTGCCATGTAACTGAACTCGCATTTTTGTGTTTCGTTCATAAATGTTCTTGAGGTTCTTTTCTTGATACTTACTGCTTGTGGCTAAGTCTGTTGAACATCGTGCGCACTATGAAATGCATCATCTGGAGAAGGATAGTATTGAAAATTATGTGCACAAAGTCCTGTTCTTACCTCTCTCTGAATATTGTGCTGGAAAGGTAGGCCAAAAGAGAATTGTTTCTTTGTGTTCTCCTTGCAAAAGTGGTTTTCAGGACAGAGTAAGGGCTGGAATACTCAGACAGTTGATGACTTGCATTTTATTCTTCCCTCACCAAGAAGTCATAGTGAGTCAAGTTTGTAGTAAGGTGAAATTTTGCTTGTACCGAGCAGGGTATTCACTCTAATACTCAAATGCGTACACAGAGGTACTTTTTTATCCCAAAAACCTGAGGCTAGAACTGCTCAGATGATGTCTTTTATTCTTTCCTAGTGGAAAGTGTGGCCAGAAAACCAGACTACAGATCCTGTTAGCAGAAGAATCTGCAGGTTTTTCTGCAAACTGGGAAGCTATTTAAAGCTCAGACTTTTCTTGAAAAATGTAAATTGAAATTCCAGTTGTCTGTCAAGAAACAGATTGAGTGGGAAACATTCAAACGGAGCAGTCAAGACTTCTTTAAATAGATGGGTCAAGATGAAGACTCCCATTTTTTTTTCTCTGAGTGCTGCAGTGCAGCTGCAGAAGGAGGTTGGTTGGGAGCTGCCAACAAAGAAATCACAGGAGCTTCTGCAGGACTGGAATTACAGAGTTATCCTGTCCTTAGCTGTTAAACATCTTTCAGTTCACTCTAGGACCCTGACTAGTCCCATCAGGTATTTTGAGCAACTGCTTCTGGTAACTAAGGCAAACTCAATGTTTCTTTCATTTAGCCCTATAACTTGCTATGGATTATCTTTTTAGATGTTGGAAACATTAAATAAGTCTCTGTTGCATGGACTTTGCTCTGATTTTAACTTCATGAACCTCATTCTGGTTCTAGATTTACATCAATGTACCTCAAGTCATTGCAAATAGAGCTAGATGCATAGTCCGAAATCACAATGAGTCAGTCTCCTTTCTTTCTTCCTTCAGTATTTCCATTTTGAAATACTTGAGATTTTTCAGCTATTTCTGATTAGGATAAAGCACAGTCAGTAGAGAGTGTCCTACAGTGGCTTTCTTGAGAGAATTGTACAAAGAAATGCAATTAACAGAAGTAAAGAAGCATTAAAGCAAGCTATAGCATCTAATGTAGGCTAATCTGAAGATACAAGCATGGGTTCAGCTACTCTAATAAAATGTTGTTCTTATGTTTCTTGCAGGGGGCTTTCACACAGATTAAGTGCAGCTCTGAAATATTTATTGGCGGAGTCCCTAGTTATGATGCTGTGAAGAAGAACTCTGGGATCCTTAGACCCTTCAGCGGGAGCATCCAGAAGGTATGTGCCCAGAGAAACACACTGGCGGCAATTTCCATCTCATCCAGTGCACAATCTAGGTGGAAACCTGCCCTTATACCACTGGCAATATTCAAAATAATCCAAGATTTCACCTCAGGATCCCACTACAAAGTGCTTAAACACATATTTCACAGTGAAAAGTCATTCTAACTTTAATAGCCAGTAAGTATTACCACTGCCAGTCTCCCTATTAATTTCCATACTGTACTAATAAGTGAGCAGAAGCCATACAGGATCAAGTTCAGAATGATGCACAAAGCTACGTCAAGATTAGAGTCCTCAGAGTGCCCTGTAGCATCATATATAAATAAATGAGCAAAAGAGATGCTCGAATACTTCAGTGAATGCATGCTGAGGCAGCTAAATGTCTGATGTAACCAATACAGCAATGAGCGAAAAAGAAGGTGCAAATTAAAGTGGATCCCAGTCCAGCTAGCGTATTCTTAGACCACACAGCAGTTGCACACCTCACTGCCTTCCCCTTTTACGATTTTATATGGGGCACGTGAATGGAGGAGCTCTTTTTCATTGTTGGCAGACATTAGGGATGATGTTCCAGTGGGGTCAGTTGTGCATAGGTGCAGTTCTCTTCTGGAGAATAAAACTGTAAGTTCATAGTAAGTCCTAATAAGTAATCAAAAGAAAGTTCAAACTGAACTAACATTTGCTGTCCCTAGGCATACTTAAAATAATTTGGATAAAGCTGAAATGCTGGCCCTGAATCCTCAGAGTTTTAAATGAGTGAATTATTGCATCAGATTTACTTAACAAATAAAAAACTCTAATAGTGCATCTCATAACAATTGATCAAGGGCAGAAAAATAATTGCAATTCAGTGTAAATGGTTTCATCACTTGGTCCAACATTTTTCACTATCAGCTGTCTAGCAGAAAACATGAAGTTTGAGAAAACTGGGGGAGTGTGTAAAAGTGGTGGGAACAGGTTAGTCACATGACCATAATTGGAAAAGTGGGCTTGACTAAATAGAGTGCATTTTGGAGAGCAAGATAGGGAGCCTAGGAGCAATTAGCAATTAGTTATCCTGTCCTTAGCTGTTAAACATCTTTCAGTTCACTCTAGGACCCTGACTAGTCCCATCAGGTATTTTGAGCAACTGCTTCTAGTAACTAAGGCAAACTCAATGTTTCTTTCATTTAGCCCTATAACTTGCTATGGATCACAAGGTCACACTTACAAGGTGAGGGGTTGTACCCTAGAGTACAGAGACACTCATAGGGATTGGGAAATGCTGAGTGTGAGCCCTTACTTCTGTGATGTAGTTAAGAAGGTGGATTTGCCTTCTCAGAGGCCTGAATGGGATGTGAAGGAAAAGCATCGCCTGCCTTTTGGGCACTGGGAAACTATTAGTTGACTGCTGTGTTTACACATAGTAGGATTTTGGAGAATTGTATAGAAATAAAGCTACAAACATCACCAAGTACTGGAAAACATGCCATGTATAGAAAGACCTAAGATCTCAATCTATTTCGTTTACTCAGATAAGGTTAGGAAGTGACGTTATTGTGGTCTGCTCGTTCCTACATGAGGGTGAGATTTCTTTGAGTACCTGGCTCTGAAATGCAGAAAAAGGCACAATGAGAAACAATGGCTGGAAGCTGAAGATAAGTTTAAGCCCAGAAATGAGAGACACATTTTTAAGAGTGGGGACTTGTTAACCTCTGGGACAACATAGCCAGAAGTTAGAAAGTAGCTGAAAAGGTAGTGGAGTCTTCACTGGTCCATCTTTATGACAGGACTGGATGTTTTTCGGCTGTTAGAGTTGTTTAGTGCTGTTTCAAGCAGAGTATATATGCTTGATGCAACCCCTTCTCCCAGTAGGACCCCCTAAGGTGCATCATCTGAGTTATGTAGGAGCCAGAGTAACTATTACCATTCTCACTTCTGGCCTTAAAATCTATTTGTTTGTGAAAATGAACTTCTTATTTTGATGTAGCTGAGATCAGAAGCCATGCCCACATGTAATCTCTCTGCCAAGATATTAGCTGAGATTATACAAATGTCGGTTTATATTGGAGAACATATGTTGCTGACACATGGGAAGAATCCCAACATTTAACAATTCTCTTCAGTTTATATACAAACAGGTTTGTGATGTCATTAATTACATTTTTCACCCATCTCAACTATAGCTTTTTTTCAGGCAAGATGAAATACTAGAAAGCAATAGAAAATACGAAAAACAAGCTGTTCTGCTTAGTATTTCTGTTGTCAACACTCGTCTCCTGCGGGGTTTCCTGATCTCAGAAACCTTTTTCCTTAGCAGTGCTCATCTAATTTTACTGTCGTAGCTCACGGCTCAGCTACAAAGCATTGCGCCAGTGTTCAGACACAAGACTGGTAAATGCCACACAGCTTGACCCCATATGGGGGTTGCCTAAGGCTGTGTCACAAAACACAAAAGAAATTCATTTCGAGCGGGTGAGGGTGGGCAACAGAATGAGTTGGACCTCTGCGACTGGAAAACACACTTTACAAGAAAGAGGTTTTTCGCCAAGTTTTGATGGTTACGTTTCTCTGAAGTCTTTTAGGGAAGTCTTCTGACTAGCAGTACAATACTGGGAATTTGGAAGTTTCTAGCATGTGTTCCTCCCTTTTTTTTTTAACACATAGATTATCTTGAATGACCGGACAATTGATGTGAAACGGGATTTCACTTTTGGAATCAACCTAGCGAATGCTGCCCACCCCTGCATGAGTTCACCATGTGCAAATGGAGGCACCTGCGTTCCCAAAAAGGACAGCTATGAATGTGACTGTCCCCTGGGCTTCGATGGGCAACATTGCCAAAAAGGTAACGATGGCTGCATTTCAATCCAGAGATCCAGAGTTGATCACAAAAATAAGAGACATTTAGCACCTACAACTGCTGTTGTACACATCCCTTGAAATAGAAACCCTGGAGGCCAGAGCTTCCTTTGCATTCATGCACATTCCATGTATCCTAGGAAGAATTTGTTCTGTTATTTAGGAACATGGTAACTGCTATCCCAGCACAGAGCTATGATCCATAGATAGCAGCCTGGTATCTGGTTGATTCTGGTGGCCAGCACTGAACATTTCGTAGAATCATAGAATAGTTTGGGTTGGAGGGGACCTTTAAAGGTCATTTAGTCCAAGCCCCCATGCAATAAGCAGGGACATCTTCAACTAGATCAGGTTGCTCAGAGCCCCGTCGAACTTGGCCTTGAATATTTGCAGGGATGGGGCATCTACCACCTCTCTGGGCAACCTGTTCCAGTGTTTCACCACCCTCATTGTAAAAAATATCTTCCTTATATCTAGTCTGAACCTACCCTCTTTTGGTGTAAAACCATTCCCCCTTGTCCTGTCGCAACAGGCCCTGCTAAAAAGTCTGTCCCCATCTTTCTTATAAGCCCCCTTTAAGTACTGAAAGGCTGCAATAAGGTCTCCCCGAAGCCTTCTCTTCTCCAGGCTGAATAACCCCACCTCTCTCAGCCTGTCCTCATAGGAGAGGCATTCTATCCCCCTGATCATTTTTGTGGCTCTCCTCTGGACTCACTCCAACAAGTCTATGACTTTCTTATGCTGAGGGCTCCAGAGCTGGACGCAGCACTGCAGGTGGGGTCCCACCAGAGCAGAGTAGAGGGGCAGAATCATCTCCCTCGACCTGCTGGCCACGCCTCTTTTGATGCAGCCCAGGATACAGTTGGCCTTCTGGGCTGCGAGCGCACATTGCTGGCTCATGTCCAGCTTTTCACCCACCAGTACCCCCAAGTCTTTCTCTTGGGGCTGCTCTCAATCCCTTCATCGCCCAGCATGTGTTGATACCGGGGGTTGCCCTGACCCAGGTGCAGGACTTTGCACTTGGCTTTGTTGAACCTCATGAGGTTCACACAGGTCCCCTTCTTCAGCTTGTCCAGGTCCCTCTGGACAGCATCCCGTCCCTCAGGCGTGTCGATCGTACCACTCAGCTTGGTGTCATCAGCAAACTTGCTAAGGGTGCACTTGATCCCACTGTCTATGTCATTGATGAAGATATTAAACAGTAACGGTCCCAATACAGACCCTGAGGGGCACCACTCGTCACTGATCTCCATCTGGACATTGAGCCGTTGACCACCACCCTCTGGATGCGACCATCCAACTAATTCCTCATCCACCTGACAGTCCACCCCTCAAATCCATATTTCGCCGGTTTAGAGAGAAGGATGTTGTGGGAGACCATGTCAAAGGCCTTACAGAGGTCCAGATGACATCTGTAGCTCTTCCCATGTCCACTGATGTAGTCACTCCATCATAGAAGGCCACTAGGTTGGTCAGGCAGGACTTGCCCTTGATGAAGCCATGCTGGCTGTCTCGAATCACCTCCCTGTCCTCCATGTGCCTTAGCATAGCTTTCAGAAGGCTCTGTTCCATGATCTTCCCAGGCATAAAGGTGAGACTGATTGGCCTGTAGTTCCCCAGGTCTTCCTTTTTTCCCTTTTTAAAAATGAGGGTTATGTTTCCCCTTTCCCAGTCAGCGGGAACTTCACCAGACTGCCACAACTTCTCAAATATGATGGATAGTGGCTTAGCAACTTCATCTGCCAGTTCCCTCAGGACCCATGGATGGATCTCATTGGGTCCCATGGACTTGTGCACCTTCAGGTTCCTTAGATGGTCTCGAACCTGATCTTCTTTTACAGTGGGCAGCTCTTCATTCTGCCAGTCCCTGCCTTTGCCTTCTGTGCCTTGGGGGGTGAGGCTCGAGCACTTGCCGGTGAAGACTGATGCAAAAAGTCATTGGGTACCTCCGCCTTCTCCATATCCTGGATAACCAGGTCTCCCGTTTCATGTGGGAGAGAGCCCACATTTTCCCTAGTCTTGCTTTTATCCCCAACATGCCTATAGAAGCTTTTCTTGTCGCCCTTGATGTCCCTGGCCAGATTTAATTCTATCAGGGCTTTAGCTTTCCTAACCTGATCCCTGGCTGCTCGGGCAATTTCTCTGTATTCCTCCCAGGCTACCTGTCCTTGCTTCCACCCTCTGTAGGCTTCCTTTTTGTGTTTGAGTGTGTCCCTGTGCAACCATGCAGGCCGCCTGGTGTTCTTCCCTGACTTCCTTCGTACACTTCCCTCATTATTCAGTGCTATACAAAGGCGGAATTCCTGCCAACGTCCTCCAGTCAGTGATTATGTTACATCCTGAAGCATGAGCATTGATAACCCTTGTAATTTTATCTTCCCTAGGGCTCACAACAAACGCTGTTCTCATACACAGAAAGGTCTAGTTCTTTTTTAGACACTGTCTGCTCTGATGGTAATTTCACCATCTGCACAAACCCTACCTTGGTACGGCAATGGAGACCACAAAGGAGGAAAACCTGCCCAGATGCACATTATTCTTCTTTCCTCAGAGCCACTGTAATAGTTCAACCTTTCATTCAGGAAAGAGTTCAGATTGCATGAGAAGTGTTAAAAAAAATGTGCTTTGGGTTATTCCACTAGATGGAGATGTTTCCCTTCTGTCAGGCTTGATCTTGAAAAATTCCTAAGGGAAGGTTTTGTAATGTAACAGAGAACTCAGTTCAAAAGAGCTGACTGACATTATTGTCTTCACCCACTCTTTCATTTCTCACAGGCAGAAACTTCAAAGTCAAAAGTAGTGGTTTTGGTTGAATTGTGAGGAATTGATTGGCCTTTTCTTCCAGAAAAGACAATATCTTAGAACAAAAACATTTTATTAAAATACAATGCAAGAAACCCCTTCGCTTACGTTGTTGTGGTCTAACTAATAGCTGGAGCAACGTCATTTATCCCAGCTTCTCTGTGGGGAGGAGAGAGAATTGCCATTTTGGCTTTCTAGGTATGTGCAGGGTGCTAAGCTCCTGACTTCAAGACGGTATCTGCAGCAATACCGAGGTCTCCAGGGGGAGTCAAGGCAAGTGAATGCTTTGCAGCTTGGGTGTGTGACTGCCTGCCCGTCCTGCGCATTGCTTGGGCTACGGCTCCTCACCGCTCATTTGCTTCTGACCTGCGCCAAGCCCCGAGAGCAGGGTGCCGAGCTGCCGGCGGCTGCACCTGCCTGGTGGCACCGGCAGCGTGCCGCTCGGCCGGCGTGCCGCTGCTCTCCTCCCTGTCGTAACCTGAATGCGTGTCCAGGCTTTCAGAGGCAGTCTGAAGCACCTTGCACCTTTGGCTTAGGCTGGATCCTGGACGTTGCTTCCTATGTGAATCCAACCTTAATTCATTTTTAAGAGTGTCCGAAAGCACGAGTCACCTGTCTTCTGTTCCTGCTGCCTGTGGCTGCTGTTCAGGTGTCTCTCCACCACCCTGCACTTGCGCAGCCTCAGCCGCCACTGAAAATCCAAGTTTTTGCAGATGGATGTGTAGAGAGCATGGAGGTCCCTCCTGAACCTCAGTCCACGACAGCCTTGATGAACCTGGAGCAGATTTCTCAAATTAATCCTCACCTGTGTCTCTTCATTAGGGTGTAGATGCAGCTAAGGCAGGATGCATGTGTGTGTCCGCTTCTATTTCAGAACAGGGTTTTGGTTAGTGCACTCAGCTGGTATGTGAGAGGCTGAAGGTGCAGTCTCCATCCTACTGTAACCCCACGCCCTGAAAAAACAAAGTGCTTGTGAGGCACTGTGCCTCATTCTCCAAAATTACACATGCCACTTATAAAACTCAACTTAAATGATGCTGGCATGAGGTATATGAGATATTGATTCATATCGTAACGGATCGTTGGCCAAGGACTCAGTAGAGTTTCTGCTAGCATTGCTGGGTTTTATATCTTCTGTCCAAGCTGTGAGGATTGTTAAAGGTATTTGTATACTTAATTGTAAGATGGAGTAGAACAGTGAACAGCTGCTTTCCTCTAGTTGGAACTGATCCCTGGGTAAACCATGGTGAGTCACTGGGATATGAAAATTAGGACTAGCAGAGGGGTTTGGTGCTGGTCGTACTTGTCTGCACCTTTGTGTGTTTTGAGCAGGCAAATATAAATACTTCGGGCAAACAATAATAACAGAGTGCTACCTTCATAGGTGATTATAGTTGCTTATGCAAATGGGAAGCGGGGATCACGCATTTGCAGAAAGGTGGGCATGAAACTGGACACAGGGAGATTTTTATGCTATAGAAAAATAAAATGAGAATGTTCTTGTTTTGTTTTGTGCTGACTCACTGCAGAGTGTGGAAGTTACTGCCTAAACAGTAAGTACTGCAAATGATGTGAAAACTGCTCTGTCACTGTGCGTCTGTGTCTGTTCTAGCAAGCTGGATGCTGGATTTCCATTAAGCCTGGCAAGCTTCTATCAATAAGCCAAAATATTTTCTGGGGTTATATAGTATTTCCTTAAACCTCATCCTGTTGATATTTTAAACTGCATCCAGAGCTCCTGCCAAGTGCAGAGCAATGGCTGTGGAGCTGGTCCCCGTATTTGCAAAGCAGCAGGGCCAGGCAACTGGCTGAGTGCTTTGTGGGAGTAGGTGCTACTTCAGGCTGCCCTGAGCACTGCAGTTCAGAGCTCACTCTTGCTTGTCATGAGAGCTTTGGTGCCTTTCTGTCAAATCACGATGAGCAGAGAATGAAGGTGTTTAGTCCTAGATCTCCTTACTGGCCCTGTTCCCTTACAGTTGCAAAGATCCTGCATACATCAATGGTATTGCTAAAATTTACTTGGTTTTCTGCGGTCAAATTCAGTGCAGCAAGTGAAGAGCATCCAGAAGAGCAAGCAGAGATAAAAGCCCATCAAGCTCCACAGAGGAGATCGGAGTGCTAGAGCAAGGGCAAGGGCTGCTGCATGGCACGGGCACCTTCCCCTGCGAAGAGCAAGAGCAGCGGAGCTCTAGTGCCGGTGCGGGACGTGACGGGGGAAGAAGGACTCCTTTCACGCTCTGCTGCCATCCGCCATGGTCAGAGACTGTCCAGTGCAGAAAGCGTCAGACCTGGCGAGGAATGTCTGGCCCAGTGTAACACGTCTTTTGCAATCTTCCAACGACGCTGGCAGGCTGCAAGCTGTGGACCGCCTGTAGTGGTTTCTTTAGACACATTAGGCAGCTTTCCTGATTCCACTATGGATGAAAACAGGCGTTTGTCACTATCTAAAATTCTCAGTCTTGGCACTTAGAGCTAAATTTCATATTGCTGTTGTTGGCTGCCAGACTACACCAATTGTTGCATATCTGTGTTACAGTGAGCTCTTAAAGCCAGCCAGCCTCTGCGTTGCACAAAGAAAGCAAGCTTCCATGCCCTGAAAAGCTTGAAATTTACATAGATGGGATTAGCTGTGGGTTGAAGGGATTCCTTCTCGAGAAGCAAACAGGATGAAGGCAGATATTTTAAGGAATTTATAAAACTGGCTTATATTAATGCAGCGGTCAGTTATGAGGGATCAGTAGCAACCTGTAGAATGTTCACTTGAAAGGCCTGTGCTCATAGCCTACCGAAGGCTGTGTATCAGGGATGTTCAATGATTCATATCTCACGTGTGAGTTATTTTGCCGAAGTCTTCTCCATGGGCAGCAGTACACCAGCTCCAGGTCTGGTTGCAATGCGTGCTGCCGTCCCAGCATCTGTGCACCACAGCTGTACCAGGGGCTGTCCCTAGGGAAATGGGAGCTGCTGTGTGTAGGACACCGGTGAGCTCTGAGCAAAACACCCTCCAAGGCAGCACTGCATCGTGTCGAATGCACACACCAAGAGGCTTTGCAGCCTCTGTCACACAGCCTTTCACATAGTCTCAGTCGCTTTCAATAGACCTAACGTAATTAGGGGCACCCTGTATGTCCTCCCCAGAGTTAGCCTCACCCCGCTCCCCAGGGGTAAGCCCTGTGTGGCAGCAGCCGCTCCGTGCAAAGTCACATACGTGAAAGGAGAAGATGGGGAGCTCACAGGTTGCCTCACTTTGCAGGGGTGGAGATGAGTTTCCTAGACTAAGAACAAAGGGTGGTTTGGCAGGAGGGTGGCTTGAACCGCACAGAGAATCAAGGAATGCGGAAACAGGGATAAAAAATTTGCAATGTTTTCCCAATACTTCATATTTTCCTGTGCAAACGTTTATGGTGGAGCAATACATTAGGCCCATGACATGAAGGCCATAAGTAGAGGGACTGTCGGCTGTTTAAATTGTCTCAACTACTGCCCCTACATTTAGGTATGAACTGGCTGTGAGTTCAGCTCAGTTCTGTGCCACCAGCAGGTACCTGCCAATGCGGGAGTAAATCAATAAGAGAGTCTTGTCTGTTTTTTTCTTCCATTTCCATGTCAGCTAAGTGACACTCATCTTCATTATTTTATTTACTTTTCAGCCATTACAGAAGCAATTGAAATCCCACAATTTATTGGTCGCAGTTACCTCACATATGATAATCCAGATATCCTGAAAAGGTAACGTATCTCCTGTGAACATAAATATGCTGTTTGTTAAACATTATAATGCTAGGAGCCTCATGTGGGAGGATGTTGTATATTTAAATGTTTTAAGCTGTATTTGCCATATTTCTAAATTTCAGGGGAAAAAAAATGTCTATGCATATGCTTATGGCGCAGTTTGTTATAATATCTAAGCATCTTGCAACCGTTAAAGAAGCAGTATGCACAGCGTACGTCTGACATGGAGAAGGACTGGTGTGCGCTTTCTGAGAGCAAAGAACAGACATACAGAGCTGGTATCCGTGAAGAGACTAAGGATTTTAACTCCTGCTTTAGCCTAGAATTTAGGTCTTCAAACTTCTTTTTGGCCGCTCTGTACCCTAGAAGATGCCCAAATTCCAGAAAATTTTGGGTTGGTAAAACAAATCCATTCATCTCCTGTATTTCAGTCACTGGCTAGGGGAGGCTTCACAAATGTCCTCACCTGCAGCTCGGTACCTCTGACCTACAAGGACTTTCTGATTGGCCTTTCTTATTGGCTTCTTCCACTGGCTTCTGAGGGCAGCAAACCTACTGCACATTCTCAAAATTTGCTTGTTGGACTGGATTTCACACTAGGCTTGGGGAGAAAAAGTATTTTCTCTTATTTGTGTGGAGTAACCCAGCAGTTATTGTGTTCGGGATTCTGGAGGACGAGGTTCATTTCCCCCACTCCGAAATGCTGGAAATGGGGATGTGAATCAGAGTTCGTCACACATCAGCGTGTAGGCAAGTTGCAAGACAGTAAGCAGCAAGACCAGTGGAGAAGAAATAGTGCCATCACCTTTTAGGTTTGTTTGAAAGAAGACTGCCCCAGTTCAATATTTTACTACTATTTCCTTCTTCTACATTAAACAGGGTATCAGGATCAAGTACGAATGTGTTCATGAGGTTTAAAACCACAATGAAGGAAGGTCTTTTGATGTGGAGGGGAGACAGTCCCATGCGACCTAACAGTGATTTCATTTCTCTAGGCCTTCAAGAAGGAGCACTAATATTCAGGTAATCTATCACTCCCTTATTTTTGTTCCATGCAGTACAGTCAGTGCCCAAAGGAATCTCCACAACACATCCAGTGCACTTGTCCTTCGGTATAGTGTGAGACAATTACATCCTCAAGGTTTTGTTCAGTGATGGGTCCTGTCGTTGTCTGGGGAAGGATGAGTTGAAGAGGTAATGTGCTGCCAGCTTTGCATCATTCCTACGCCCTCCGTCCCTCCCAAATCTTAAAACATCAGATTTTTAGCGTGATTATCTAAAAGTGACCCCATGAGGGTACACGTACTGTCCCCCCATGCGTCTTGAAGCCCTTGCCATCTCAGTTAAGCAGAGCAGGTGTGGGGGTTGAGGAGAGGGCAGGGGCCGAGGGAGGAAACCCTGCCGAGGCCCATGCTGACTGCAGGCTCGCTCTTCACCAGAGAGGGCACATGGGAGCAGGGCTCCCACCTTCTCAAACCCCCAGATATCCAACCCTGTGACATAAACCCAGCTGGCACCAGGCATTGCTACAGAACCACAGAACCACCTGTTTAAGAAACAAATAATATTACTGTCAAAAAGTTGAAACTGGGGAGTGTTGGGAAATGGCTGAACTCATGTTCTCTCTCTCCGGAATCGCTTTCTCCCTTGCAGATACTTAGGCAGACTGTGCAACTTTTTGCGTGGTGGTTTTTGGGACTCTTGCCTTTTGCAAGCCATATCTTTCCTCATTGTATCCTCTTAGGTTGTGTAAGACAAATATTGAAACAGCAGACTACAAATGCCATCATTATTATGGACTGTTGTGAGACACTGTTGTTTAAACGACAAAGATTTTGTTAATCATTTAAGCTAATGTGAAGCTATCTTTTACCTGGTTGGTTTTTGCTACCATTGACACATAGACAAAGTTGCACATTTCTATTTGTGTTAATTTCTTTAAAGCTTTTTTTAATGTGGTTTTCTGTGGTTAACTTTGCAAAATCTCTTAGCTTCCTCACTGACTCTGCAGAAATGGTGCATTTTTAAAACGTCTTTGTGAGATCCTGTCTTTCCAAGATGCTGGGTAGTAAGTGGCCAGTCTATTCTGTCTGTTTTCTAGGCACAGTGCATTTTTATTAGGGTTGTTGCTAACTCCAAAAGATGAAGATACACAAGGTTTTAGACTGAAACAGCTGAATTTTATTGAGATATCTGTGCCTTCTGCATGCATTTAGGAAGGTGTAAAATTTAAGATCCCAAAAGAAAACTCTCATAAATACTTACTGCGTACTGAAAGGGAGCACTGAAGAAGATGGTGAAAGAACAAATGCAGAAAAAAAAGGTATCTTCTTTCACAAAGAGTGATCGTCATGCTACTTTTGCAACTTTTGACGGGTGAGGTCAGGAGAATATCCAGGGCTGTAAATTGATCAGAAGTATTTTCCTGCAGCCCAAAATTAGATATCTGTGTTCTGGTCCAGTTTGAAATTCAAACCACACCTTTTCTTTCCCATTTCCTGTGGCCTAGCAGAATAGGTTCTCTGTACAGCGTAGCTGCTGCTGTAAATCCTTTCTGTTGCTCCCTCCTTCTGTAGAAGGTTATGTCACTATTGTAGGGGATCCCCATTCATTAGGGATATGATTCTCATTTTTGTAATCAGAGGTCTAACACTTAGATACAATCCTGAATACCCAAATCCTTCTGTAGCTCTCAACCTAGGCTAGTATCTGCATCCTGGGTGAAAGGAGATGCTCGTTTGAGACTCACTTAAGCCTCTGGGGAGGAGTCAAATTTAGGACAAACATTTTGCCCTGGGCAGCTGACAACTTAATATGCTGTCCTCAAGTATCTAACCCTGGGCATGAACTTAATTCCCCGTTCAGTCTTTTCTGAAGGGATAATGATGTTGGCTTTAAACTCTCAAGCTTGGTACAGGCAGAAGGCCAGCAGCAGTAGCTCAGGCTAATTCATCCTGCTTATTTAGGCAGCTGAGCACCCAATAGCTCATTGTGTTGTAGCATCTACCTCCCCTTCCTGAAGGTTGGCCCAAGTTTCTGGGACCCAGAAATTAAGATCTCTGAAGTGTAAACATAATGGGGACGTTATATCTGCTGAGTAATTTTAGTAGCCGCAAACACAAAGAAATCATCAGAGTTGTAACTGAAGCAGGGAACTTCATGATTATCTCTGCATTTATTTATTAGGCTTCATCCTTTCTAACATCACAGGTCTCAACCTTCCCTATAATTCAGATGATTTGTAGATCTGTTGTAGGTCACATGCTTATTTGCTCTTGTAATAGTTTATTTATTAACTGTGTTTGCAACCTCCCACCGCTCTCTCCCATTAGGCCAAAGATCACTGACCTTCATAACCTCCTGTTTCAGGGAGGAACTGCCATGCAGAAGTCCCCTCCTTGCTCCCATGGGATGGTGGTGATGGTACCCACTCTGACCTGGGCAGGAGGGAGTTTTGCCTGTTCCTTCATGAGCCTGACTTTGCAAAATAAATGCATCACTGCTGGGCTTCCAAAGGACTCTAGCAGTCCCTCCGAAGTCTGAGCCGTAAGGGTTGCTCTTGGGGATGAGCAGGTGAATGGGGCACAGAGTAAGGACAGCTGAGCATTTGGGCAGGCAGACAATCTTTGCAAGGGAGGCAATAGCATTTTATTTTTTTTTTTAATTGTAGCTACAATTTGGGCAGCGGCATTGCTTCCATCACCGTGAATGGCTCTTTCAGCGACGGACGGTGGCACAGAGTCAAGGCTGTTCGGTAAGTGGCCATACTTCATCTGGGAGGCGTTTTGGAGCCGCCCTGCCATTAAAGGTGCTGGCTGGCGTGTCTGAATGCTGGTCGGGTGTGAATCACTGCAGCTCCATGCTCTCTTGAACTGTTAGCAACTTGGCTGTTTCAGGACGATGTACACAAAGATTATTGTATTAGAGGTGACAGTTGCCAACTCTGAAATTCAGCACAGCTCAAGGCAGGCTGCCAAAGTCACACAGGGCTATTCTGGGGCTGTAACAGTCATTCTCTTAAACCCATACCATTTGGGTTAAGAGCATTTTTCTTTAATGTCTACATTTTGAAATTCCCTAGTGAGCATTTTGCGGGCTGGCACAAGCACTCGAGCACGGACAGTGTATGCCTACTTTTTCTATTTGGAGGAGGTGCAGACATCTTGCAGTGTATATATAACTCATATTTATAACTCACTACCTCATGGGAGGCAAGTGTGCCCAGCAGGGAAACCATGCATCCCTCTCTTCGTGAGATGTCGGTTCCCTGGAAATCGCAGGCTAACATTAGCACAACTTGTCACCAAATTCGGTGAGAATAGGAGCCCATCAAGTGGCTCTTCTGTCAATGTGGTTATTGACCATATATAAAATGGAAATGGCCTAAAAGCTCTAGTAAGAAACAAAACTGCTTGTAAGTATGTTTTACCTTATCTTGCCTATTTCTTCCCTTCTGTTGAAGCTTCTGCTGTTTACTTTTTATATTACATCTGCTTTTAACAACACATCAGAACCTGTCCATCCTGCCCTCTCCCCCAGCTGTGCAATTTACTTCTTTCCCAGTTTTTTCTCCTCCGCAAATGTGTCCCCCACCCTTTGCAGGTCTCTGACATCTTAGTCCTTGGAGAAAAACCACCCTGAAGGGTCTGGATTGCCATAGAACGCTGCTGTCTGTGGGGCTCCCCAGCATCGGTCCCAAGCCTTCGCCGTGAACCTTGCCGAGTCGCCCCGGTCTCCTGGCAAGGGGGAGATGCTGCTGCTCCTCCTCCTGCCCGGTTGTAGGCTGGATGCATGAGAGCAGTTTGTTTTTCCTTTCAGGGATGGACAGTCTGGCAAAGTAACTGTGGACGATTATGGTGCCAGGACCGGTAAATCCCCTGGAAAGATGAGACAGTTAAACATCAATGGAGATCTCTATGTAGGTGAGTGCCCACCGTTCACATTCAGGACCCAGGTGCATTTTTGTGTTTGCGAGGTCAGCTGCGAGGCAGGGCAACCCAGCTCCGACCATCTCAAAGTGAAGGCTTCACGTGGCAGCTTCTGGTCCTCTACAGCCTGTTTTTTGTGGGGAGGCCTCTCTGGGTGGGATGGGGGGACTGGTAGGGACCAGCACTATGGGGTGCACTGTGGTACCCCCAGCAGGTACATAGAGAAACAGCGAGTGGCAGCTGCAAACCCTGCACCATACTGAGAATCTGGGCACAATGAGCTCTTACTGAGGCTACAATTGCTGCAATAAATTATTAGCATCCTAGTTTATTATCTCCTGCTTATCCCCTCTGTACTTTCAAGTGCTTAAAAGCTGTATTTAAAAAAACACAGACCAAACTGTAAATAAAAATTCACTTCTGAGGTGCGGTAGGAAGGCTAATGGCGTTGCTGGGCGTGCAGTCTGCCAAGCAGGAGCAGACACCCATGTCAGTGAAGAGTTTCTCATCGCTGCCTTTCCCGCAGGTGGCATGAGGGAAATAGCCCTGCACACGAACAGGCAGTACATGCGGGGCCTGGTGGGCTGCATCTCCCACCTCACGCTTTCCACCGATTACCACATCTCGCTGGTGGAGGATGCCGCCGATGGGAAGAACATCAACACATGTGGGACCAAGTGACAAGAGAGGAATCCCAGCGCCGAGGACCCGTCATGCGCTTGCGTGTGTGGCTGAGCGCGAGCTGGCTGCCATAGCCCTTCATGGCCGGCCACGTTCGCCATCTGGGAAGGTGACAGAGCCAAAGGGAAACCCAAAAAGAAAAAAGAACATTTTTCCCTCTCCTTTCCTCTGCTGACCAAAACAAACTGAGTATTTTGTGTAGGAACCGTCCCCGCTACCCGTTAAGTGTTTAGTGAACGCTAAAGGTTGTGCATCGGTGCAAAGGGCAAAGAAATGTGTGATGTTATGAGTAGCTCAATGACTGTGTCGTGGTCCTTAGGTTATCTTTTGTAATATCAGAGAAAGCAGTCTTGAAACACCTGCATTCACCCCACCCTGCAGTGGTACAATGATTGTGCTGTTCAACAAATTACACCATCAGGCAGTGTGTCTATGCATTCAAACGTGTGTCCCGGAACAAGCAGTTCTCCTTACCGCTGTCTGATTTAGCTAAATTATGTTTCATCCTGTGTAAATAACAGCTACAGTGACTGGTTTCAAAATATTGTTGTTTGTTTAGGAAGAAAGTTCTTGAAGTCTACTTTTTTATTACAGGCAACAAAATCAATGAACCAATTTTGTAGAAGTAATTTTATACTTGTATATTTTTTATAGCAGCAGCAGATCTGCTTACATGGTATAACTTTTAACATTTAGGTGTATTATACAATTAGCTCTTTGCACACTTTCCTAAAAATAGCAAAGTGACCTGTGGTTTAAATTTGTTATACGGGAGGCTTAATGTCTGTATTATACAGTTTTGGTGGAGATATTTGTGAGTTATGACCAGTTTTAAATCTGACTCTTTTTGTTCTGTAAATTTTGACAGTTTAAAATTGTACATTACGAAGCTTTCCTGGCTAAAACAGATTAAAAGATTAGGAAAAAAAAGAGCAAATGCTTGCTACTGTGGTATTATAAATGAATATTTTTTTTTTGCTGAAAAATGAGAAAAGTAATGTGCAAGAGACCTTGGTGGGTCACAGTCCTCTTAAAATAAAATGTTTTCTAGGCACTGGCCCAACACTTATGCAACCTTGATTGCCAAACTGTAATTTAAGCAGGCGAACAGAGTGCTGTCGAGACACTAGGGAAATGGTCCAGAATTCCATAGTTTGGAGATTTTTCTTCCTTAACTCTTTGCTCGAAGCAGATCAGTGAGCCACTGGGGGGAGAAGAGAGACCCACCGTGCAGCGGGGCACCCCACGGCTCGCCACGTGCCGGCAGCGGGAGAAGCACAAGCCTCCTCAGCGGCGCAGGCTCGTCTGAATGCCCATGAGTTAGAAGGACCTGATGTGGCAAAAGCAATGGAGATCAGGAGGTTTCTGCTGCATTTTTACTGTGCCCAGGGTGCTCCCATCTCCCTGGGAGCTAAAACACGTTCCCGAGGCTTGTCGCACCTACAGCTGACTATGAGCAGCTGCAGGCTCGAGTGGAAAAAAGAATAGCTGGTACTGGATTATGGCATGTGCAAAATAACTGCCAGGGAGACCCCCCACCCTCTTCTGCACGCTGAAAGGGATACCTTGATCGCTTAGGTGAGAGATCTCGTGCTCCTTGTAGACATGGCAGCGGTGGTCAAAAACAAATACTGAAACCTGTTAGAAATAGAAAGGAACAGAAAAATACATGGTGGTGCCAGCATGTAACGTGCACCTGTGCTCTGCCCTTGTTCAAATCACACTTCAGAAAAACTGTCTGTAGAAGACATGGGCAGCTTGCAGAAGAGCTGGAGACATGCATAGCTCTCCTTCCAGGAGAAGCGTGGTTTTGTTTGGCTTAGGGAGCCCCGTGGGGAGAGAGAAACCTGTGCATTGGGAAAAAGCAGGGTAAAGTATATGATCAAGATGTGGCTTTAAAATGAAAGCAAATGGAATTTGATGCCGTGGGCTGTACAGGGGAAATGTGCAGAGTTTGAAAAAGGGTAAAAACTAAAATCCGTGGAGGTGGAAGGTCTGGCTGACTGCTCACTGCAGCAGCCCTGCGGCAGTGGCCAGACACAGCCTGTGCTCGGGTTGCGTCTCAGCCGCTGGCTGCTGGAGAGGAAAGAGTCACGTTTTATGTGCTTGGGGGGGTTTCCCAAACGGTAGTGACCTGTCCTGCCCTGGCGCAGGGTAGGGAGATCCGGCCGGCTGTACCCCAAGTCCTGGAGACCTGCTGTGCTGCCGGTGACAGGGGACAACGCTGATCCAGAAACGGCATCAGCCTCTGCTTTGTCATGTGTGCCTCGCCTTTCCCATCCTTCCCTTTCTGTCGCAGGGTTTGGAGAGCAGCTCCAAGACAAACATCTGGCGGGAGAGGTCTCTATTTTAAGACAATTTACTGCAGAATAACAGGCGTTTTGGTACAAGGCGATACTTCTCCAGAACAAAAGCTGCTCTTTGAAATGCAGGGTAGGGGGGGGTAGGAAATACCTCTGTTGTTGTTGTGGAAAAGGAAGAGCAACAAACGGCAGCTCCCCAAAAGCCTGTTTCTAACTGTGCGTATCACCACGCGGGAATTCGGAGCTGGCGGCATCACCCTGCTGCGGCACAGACTGAGCACGAGTGGCACAGCTGCATGGTGCTGACCAAGCAGGGGGGAATAGCAAAGATGTTCTGGGGTTTGAGTCCTTTAAAGAAAAAAAAAAAAAGTCCTTTCTGCATCCTTTTAAAGATAGTCTGAGAAACTTCCGAAGAGGGAAGCATTCCGCATCTACATCTCCAGTCTCCCTGGAGAAGCTCGGGGCTGGGTTAGAGGCAGGGGTTTCTACTCGAGGGGCTGAGCAGGGAAGAGGTGTCAGAAACACAGGAACATCTGACCAGAGGTGGAGCTCGGCCACCCCCCCGATGCTGGGTCAGGGAAGGAGAGGGGAAAGGCGGACAGTGCATGGCAGAGTGCTTAGTCATTTTCCCAGGAACTGGCCTGGATATGCTGCTCACTCTCTCTGCGGTTGTTTATTAATCACATCATTTATTGTTTGGGCCTTATCAGATGCTCGGCATGACCCTGGCACTGCAGGACAAACTCATGCCCGTTGACAGAGCCGTGTCCTTTTGCCACAGTTACCTGTGCAAACTGGCAATGAAGACAGCAGTCCCAGGTGCTTGTGCCTCTCTTTGCAACTTAATCCCCTTTCTAAAATTGCAGTCCTTAGCTTTTTTCCAGATTTTTCACATTTATCCCAAAAGATATTCCCCTCCACTTCCTAGGCTCCACACCCCCCTTGGTACCAGCCTTGGATGGGCCAAGTCTGGTCTTGTGCTGGGCACTGGCAGTCGGGCAGAACTGCTCCCTCGCCCTGCCCAGGGCACAGCCTATCTTGCCGTCTCCACTGCTCCTCCATCTCCCTGGGGACCAGCTGCTTGGGAATTGGCAGTTAGGTTTCCTCAGGTCATCCTAAAGCAAAATAAGGACAAAAAAAAAAAAAAGAAAAAGGAAAGGAAAAAAAAAAAGAAAAAAAAAGAAAGCAAAAAGAGACGTCAAGGGGAACTAAAGCCAGGCAAGACTTAGCAATGGTCCCCATGATGCTTGCTGCACTGGTGTGCCCTGGGTGGTCAAAGGTAAGGTGCCAGGACCTCTTTTCTGTCCCAGTCATCCCAGCCTAGCCCCTGTGAGCAAAGAGACGAAGAGGAGGAGGGGGCTGCCAGGGATGGGGAGCTGCCCATTGCACGTTAGCCTGCCACAGGTGCCTATTAAAGTTATTATTTTGTCAGCCAGGCTTTGCTTTTGAGAAAATGTTTTCATTCTGTGGGTAAAGCAAAATAAGCCAGGTGGGAAATGCATCGCCCCAGCTCTGCATGTCAGTTCCCTTTGCTTCAGCATCACCCCTCAAGGGGCAAACCTCCTCACTTTAAAGGACTAGATAAAATGCAACCACAGTTTACTCATGGAGAGCAGCATCCACATCCTATCAGCCAGATGTGTCTTTTTTAGCATTTTATTTCTTGGGGGGGTGTATGCACACAGTGGGGTTTTCCCTTCTCTGAAGCACCACCTCGCTCTGATGTCCAAGTCAGGACATCGCCCGCTCCGGCGAGCGCATCCCTCCCGCTCTCTTTTATCATCAGTTTGAGTCACCGAGGGCACCCCGGGTCCCCTCGTGGGGCAATGAGGTGTCCCTGCCCCTGCGCTTGGGTGTCTCACACATGAGTGACAGCCCGGTGCCGGCACCTGCGGTGGCCGCAGCTCTGCGAGGGCCTGGCTTTCCGCCCCAAGGGACACGGCCCGACGCTGTGAGTGCCCTCTTCCCAAGCCCCTGTGGCAGAGACTGCCTGGCAGTGCCGCCACCGGCTGCCCTTATTTCTCTCGAATATCCGTTCACTGTCAGAGCGTTTTTCTTTGTTTATTGTGCATTGGACAAAGACAACGTTGTTCCTCTCCTCCCCCTATTTCTTTTTTAAGCTTCCCTCAGTCTCCCTTGCTAGGAAAACAACGGTGCTGGTTCTTCCCACACTGTCCCCACAGGTTGTGTTTTCCAGCACTGTACATGACCCTGATGTATGGGGACAGCGTGGAAGAAATGGGGCTGCTGAGCACGGACACCCCACGTTCAGGCTCACAAACCAGCAGCTTTCCAACCTTTTTTTGTTTGTTTTGCAGACCCTTAAATAGTTTCTAGTGGGAATAGTGGCAGCATATGTGTTCATTTTTTGAGGGCACGGTGGAATTTTCCTCAATTTTCCTGTCTTTTGAAGACACTGGAGAGGCAATATTTAATATTTTCTTTACAATTTCTCTTGCTTCCATTTTTTTCCTCACTACAGCTTTTACTGCTGTCAGTCAGCAAAGCAGAATTCAAAAAGGAAATCACCAATTTTAGGCAGTTTTCATTTGAACTTCTGATTGCTCTTACCAAAACACAGGGATTTTTTAACAAATGCCTCAAACACAGGGACTCTGTAACCTTTATTTACATGTTCAGAATAACTTCCTGCAGTTGCAAATGCGGGGAAATGCTGGATGCTAATGCTACAGTTGGTGCTGCATTAGGAGCAGCCAGCATCGACAGCACAATGCAGGAGCCAGCAGAAGATAAGGATGCGTGCTGAAACAGGGCTAGGAAACACGGACAGTTCAATTCCCTCTCCCCACGCTTGTCCCGATGGGGAGGACGTCGGGGCAGTCCATGAGCTCTGTCATTACCCAACCTTCGAACTCAGTTGCTGTGATTTTGTAGCCCAACTTATTTTCTTTGAACGGCTGCGACTCTACGTGAAACTCAGACTGTGATTTTAATTACTTTGTAGAAGTGCCTGTATTTGTAGTTCCCAGGTACCTCATAAATGCACCCAAAATTAAAAGCTCCAGCTCACAACTGGCTTGGGGTATTTCACTTACAGTGGCTGTGCTTTGTAAATGTGACACAGCAGGATACCATCAGTGACTGATTTCTGTGCTGGCTTAGTGAGTAGAACCCCCCCGACTTACCCCCGGGGTAAATCAGCACCGGCATGGGGCCGCACACCCTGCGCGTGGGCAAGGCACGCGGCGGGGCCGTTCGCCGCAGGCGAGCATCCTGCGCCAGGGCAGGGATGGTGGTGTCCATGGAGGGGTCAGAACCACCTCGCCTCTCCCAGGGCCAGAGCTCTCAGCTGCTCTCGCACGTTCGCTCTGCAGTGGCAGAGCACAGCCCGGGCAAATCGGTGGAACCCGCTGTGGACGTGACACAGCTCCGTCCCTGCGAAGAAACCCACTACTTCCATGTTCCTCTGGTGCTGCCACTGCATGAGTACCTCCGTGCCAACGGACGGTGAGCCCCAGCTGTCCCTGAGCTGTGTTAAACACTAAACCCAACAGGATTAGTCTGGTTTTGCCAAAGTTTGAACAAGATATATCTGAACAACTTTCAGAAGATACTGCAAAACCATCATCCTTTTACTTCTTTTAGACCTAAGGCCCAGATGATGGAGTGAGATCTGTCTTGAACTCATCCCTGGTGTTCCTACACTGGCCAAAGCAGTTGCAGGGCTTGAGAGTGCAGCTGTGGGATTTCACCTTTGGAACAATTGAAGCCTCTCCTCATTTCCACAGCTCTACATGTTTCAGTCTTTTCAGAGCAGTACTCCTCAGTCCTGCTTAGAGGACTTAGTGCCCTTGATCCCGCACCTCCCCAGCGCTCAGTGGAGCTCACACGTCCTGCCTAGTTGCTGTCATACCAAGACATGGCATTGACTCTCTGACTTTCGAGACTGCCTCCAAAGAGACGGAGAGAGCACAGTGCTGCCATGCAATGATAGCTTCACGTGGTGTGCTGTGATGTGGCGCCTGTCTGTCCGCACACTGCTAAGTCCGTGTGACACTCTCTAGTTCAGAAGACATGGTTAGATGAGCCACAAAATTCCTTGGCTGTCACTAGGACAACATAATTGCCATGACATAATTGGCCTCAAACATAAGGCCCATGTTACAGCCACCATAGAAGCTGATCATCTCCATTCCACTAAAACTCACTGAGAAAGTGTCCTGCGTCACCCAGACCAACCCCACGGTGTGCAGCCTGTGCCCCTTCTTCCTGCTGCTACATCCTTCATCGTGGAATAGTGATGTTCACCACACAGACCTGTCCACCATGGAGAGCCTCCGGCTGCTCAGCTCTGCAAGCCCTCAGCCCAAGCTGAGGGAAATCACACCTCGAAACCCCAGCTGTGAGGAGGACACCGGTAAGTCGACTGGCCTTCTTCCTATCATCACATCGCACGGCAGGAACAGGAGGGCTTCAGTGAACCACGTACGTACGCACTACGGCATGCTGCGCTTAGGAGAAGCTGCTCAGAGAATACCCGCGTTACTACTTGCTCTGCCGATCAAGAAGCCAAGGCTGTGCTTGCCAGATCCTGTGGTTATTTACTCTGGCACAAAATTGAAATACTCTGTTTGTACTGGAGCATGAGCAGAATTTAACTCTTACTTAAAAATAAACATGCAAGCAAGGAATATCAAAACATGTAAGAGTGTAAGAAAATATATTTATTAAATTCCATGGCAATACTATGGTAAAATTGTTAAATACATGCGTATTTTTAGACACCCAAGCAATACAACAGGAGTTACAAGAGCCAAGCAAACTAGGTTTAAAACGTATGCAAAGTTGGTATCTTAGTGTTAGGTTAGTCTTAAATGTCATCTGCCACACTGGGTTATTATTTCCCCAACATGATCCCATGCTTTGTTTTTCAAGCATGCATTTGTTTAACTGCTTAGCTAATAAATTTTCATGTTGATACACTTTGTTGAATCAGTATTTTACTTGGTATGCTACAACTTCATTAAAGTGCCTTGTGATGATTTTGCTTAAATTGTGAAAGAAATATTTTTTCAATAGCGGATTTGGAAGCTGGAAAACTTAAGTATCATACAGCAACAAAAATATGTTAAATGACTGATTAGATTTAGTGTGTTAGGAAGACTATTTTGTCATCTTGATTTATTGATTTATTCTCAGAATTAATTTCTAGAGATGACTATTTCAAATTGGCAAGCAATATTTTCACTAGTATTAAACAAAAGTCCATTAAAATCTTTGTAAAAACAGAACATAAAAACATCTCTAAACAAATTATTTATGCTGTAAAAAATATGGTATAAAAAGAGCTAAAAAATCATTGAACCTGTTCACAGTATATATTTTAAAAGTTACAGCATTATAGTACAACTTTTTTTTTTTTCCAGATGACCTGTATGACTCCACCAGCTCCGCTGTTTTGTGTGCCACAACAGGATCAACTGTTACTTTCTGGTACGATTTCAGACATGAGTTGATTCAGATAGTTGATTCTTTTTTTGCTATCCCCTGCTTTACAAACTTTTTGGACATGTTATGAAGCATAAAGTGTTGTTCATCCTAAGCCACTCTTGAATCACATTAAGGAAATATTGACAAAGTCATGTTCAAGGATTCTTTTTTTATTGTATTACTACGAGAAAGTGTGAGACCTTACCAGTTTCTATTTTGCTTTGCTCTGCTTAAGCTATTTCTTTTTCGAATTTTTCTCAGCCCAAATCATGAAAGTGAGAACATTTCATTTTTTGCTTTGTCCCTGGGTGAGTTTTACTTACATTTTGCACGAGACCAAATGAGTTGCAAAGGTATTGAACCTTCTCATGGAAGTCGTGCATACACTTCCACTGGAGCTGGCTTTCATGTAACAGCAGTCGAGGTGCAGATTTGGGACTGTCCAAAAACCTACCTAGAGATTCTGCTGGGTATCCCATTAAAAAATAAGGATGCCATCTGCTCTGCTGCACCCCAAAGTCACCTGGGCACTGCTGGCACAAAGAGGGTGAGACTGGAGAGGGACTAACCCCATCCTCTCATGCAGCACCCTGCCATTAGACCAGCTCACCTGCATGGGGATGCTGAGCCCCTGCTCTCCGAAATACGAAAGTTCTCTGGAGACTTTTTTGTTGTAAAAGCTGAAGGAATTAATAGATGTTTTTGTGGGGAAAAAGTATTGTCATGCACCCTGGGACAACTTGTAAAGTTACAGAAACCCCTGCCAATATCATCTGAGGTTTGTTTGCATAACATGCAAAAAGGAAACAAACACTGGCTATCTTAGAAACACCGGGGAAAATCCAGAGTTATATAAATGGGGGAGGAGAGAAAAGAAAATTGTTATGGAAGAAACTGTTTTCCAGCTGCTAAGGAGATATTTAAAAATTTAAGACATGAGGAAATTAGTTTTTAAGCACTCCAACATTTCTGAATGCGTGTCTGCCATGTGGGGTCTGGGACTGTGTTTCCAGGCTAGCTAAGGAAAAGGCAAAGCAGCAGCCAACCACAAATCTTGTGAACTGCCGACAGCATCTCAGAGCACCAGGCACACAGGGCACTGCTTAACGCACAGCGGCACAAACTCCATGTCGTGTCTCAGGAGGAGCGCAGATGGCAGCTGTTTCTCTAGGTGAAACTGCATCTCAGAAGGCATATATTCAAGTACAGGGCTCTGAAAAAATTGCTTTGGGAGTTGCAAGCCAACTTCCTCTGCAATATGCACATAGGTACACAATGATGTAAGCACATACGTGCATAAGGGGTTAGGACTTTTCTTAGTGTTAAAAATACTAATACCATTTGCACCGAAGTCTTCATCAAAGTCTGCGGAGGAACAGAAGATGCTACTTAGATGGGGAGCTCTTAATAGATTTATGGTACATGGAGCCTTGTTAGCAATCTGATTCTTTAAATGGTACATTTTTCCTATGTATTTCAAATTCTTTTACTATAGTTCTATCTACTTGTAGGTATACAAATATTCTATTTACAAAGCAGTATTTGGCTAAAAATAGAGCACATGATTTCTCATTGCCTTTTCAGAGTGATGTCTAAATCCCGTCTCCCTCCAAAGCATCCAGTTGCCTTCATTTTTGCTACTATTAATGTTCAACTGAGTGTCCTGGAGGACAAGATCACAGGAAATACCACCGCCCTAAGCTTCATCCAGCTGAAGGTATCAAAAAAAAAAAAAAAAGGTGGCTTGAACGTGCCTCTTCAGAGCAGCCTAAAACGCGAGGTCAGCAGGAGCGTGCTCCTGCTGTGTTCCCAGCAGAGGAAAGCTCTGGTCCCCCACATAAACCGAAGACGAAGAAACGTTGCATTTGCCAATTATGCCATGACAGACAACACGGCTACTGGTTCCCTTTGGAAATGGTTTACCCATGAAAGCAGCAACTATAGATAATAAAGACAGCTATCACAGCAAATGTCAGTCATTGGGTCCTATGTCTGCCTATGCAGCCACTGCATAGCAGGGGAGGTAATTCACTGCCTGCCTGTAATATTAGCTTACTATTTGTTGATATATTAACTAGTAGTTCTGTGAGGTATATCACATGCAGATCTACCATCCCAAAATTTAACACACAAAACCAAGATCCCAGATCCCCCCACATGTCAGAACAACAAAAATAATGAATGTGTCAGATAGAAGAGTGTACGATGTTACATCAAATGTGACTGACGTTCCAAGCATACAGTGAACAGTACAAAAACCCATTAAAAACCCCAAATTGTCACATATGACAGGCATGGCTCAAAAATAAAAAGCAGCAGCACCAATGATTTGCTTCAGAAAGAAATTGCTCGGCATTAACACTCTACAACTCTGAACACTGATCCAACTGGAGAATTGAGTTAGGAGTTAGGAGTAACAACATTTTCGACACAATTCCTTCTGGTCATATCCCTTCTGGAAGTTGTTTTTTTGTTTGTTTTTTAAAAAACTGAACTTTCTATTCTTGTAGGAAAAAAGCGAAAAACCAAAAGAACGAAACCAAAATAAACGTGCAATAAAGGAATAAGACCCTTCAGAAAATGATGGTTAGGAAATGCAGTACTTTAAGTTTCCTAAGACATTCTTCAGAAACAATGTGACTGAAGAAGCTCACCAGGAAGCCCGAAGGCACTAGTACAAGGAGTCTGATCCCCTCTGAAGCCCAAAGTTTTAGCCTTAAAATTTTTATCAATGCATTTAGAGGCTAAACAGCACTGTGCTTTGAAAGTGAATTTGGTAAGAAGACATTCCTAAAGATGCTTCATTGGTCTAACATGGCACTTGGGCTCCGTTCCCTGACAGTCCTTGTCACGCATTCTTACTGCTCCATGCACCTAGGGGTGTCTTCACACGGTCACACACCCTCTCACTACCCATCTGGTATTTGGATTCGCTGCTGAAGATTTAAGATAGGCATTTGAAAGGAGTCCTCACTGGCAGCACTGAATAGGCTCAAAGGAAACCACAGAGGTGAAGCAGCTGAGATTTCAAGTGCTGGAATGAAAACTCCTTCCCGGTTCATAACCATTAGGCAACAGTAAACAATGCTCCATACGCTGCACAAGCCTGTGTCTCTCCCCCATTCGCCCCACTCTTCCGCTACTGATACAAGATGATGCATGTGGTAAGCCATTGCTATTAACAGGACTCTTCTGCCCTACATCCTGGAAGTCAGAACACCAGTCAAATAAAATATATAGTCAAAGTTAAAGAAAAAAGAAAGAAGTGATGGATAATTAGATGAGAGTGCTTTGATAATATCAAGGCAGACCCTGTGTTTGTGGACCTTTCCCCTACCTAATCATTAAGAAATGAAGCGATTTAAAATGCTGTTGCCTTTACTGAATAGGAAGAGCAGCACAAAGGAAAACCTGAGTATGTGATGGTTGTGTTTAAGCGATTCAACGTCGGAGCACTGCGAAGGATATTAGGCTGCTCCCTGCGAGCTCTGTACGTTCTCTGCAGCTGCCCTGGCTTCCAGTCTGCCAAATTAAAAATTGCTAGTACTCCCAAACTTCAGTTTGGTTTTGTTTCTTGCAATACACAGCCATATTAAAGCACAGTTATTCTTCATGATCTTCTGTTCTGCTACAGAGGGGTTTTTTTTTGTTTGGATCACCATACAATACTGATTGCTCCTCTGCATTGAGAAACTGCTCCATAAAAAAACCCAAACCACTCTGTCCTTGACATGCTTTCAATTAAAAGCATATGGCAGCGCAATCTAAAATTCATCTTAGGAGATAAACACATTAAGCAAAATCTGCACTAGTGAAAAGAAATCTGCTCTAAAAGAGATATTGTGAGAAAGGGTTGTTACTATTAGGATTTAGCCACCTCCCAGCTATGAAGCACAAAGGGCAGAACTGCCTTCTTTTAC
Source organism: Calonectris borealis (assembly GCF_964195595.1). Classification (NCBI taxonomy): domain Eukaryota; kingdom Metazoa; phylum Chordata; class Aves; order Procellariiformes; family Procellariidae; genus Calonectris; species Calonectris borealis. Next base: position 72,579,896 of record NC_134352.1, on the reverse strand, counting down.
GTAACAGTTTAGTGTTCTGAGTAAGAGGCGGTAATAGATTAGGCATGAAACTTTCTCTTGCGGTGATGTCTGGTGACAGATGGACACCAGCTCTTTGCACTGCCTGTCTGTCTTTTCACTTGCAGCTCTGCTACTTCCAATATTCAACATCAAAAGCAGAATCCTAACTGCACCTTCTCTTCTTTCAGACACACCTCGCACTCTGTCAGGTCTGCAGACAGATCTGTTTTTACCGTCTTCACATTTCACTCCTCCAGGAGGCACACACAGGCAGTTGTTACCAATGATGATTTGGATGCTATTTAGTGTTTTGCCTGTTTGTCAGTTTTGAAATCCCTCTGTATTTTCATTCTACGGAGATGGCAGAGACATACCAACCATCCATTGCTGCGATTAGGTTTAACCTAATGCTTATTTTTATTTTGACGGCCAGATTGCATGGTTTGGAGACCAAATGTCTGCCAAGCTAGCCATCCTCCTGGTCTGCTCCCACACCTTTACAACTAGCAGCTTAGCCAATTCAGCCTCCTTATCTGTTTTGGGATCTTGTTTAGAAAACCACTCCCTCATCTTATTTATTCAAAAAACCAAAAAGTAGCTAAGGAAATTGAAATCTAAAAATAAGATTCAGTTAGGACTTGATGGAGACCCTTTTTGATCAAGCTCTTTAACATTTGACCTCTCATCACTGTGTTTTACAGTAAGGAACAGGTAAGTTAGAAAGCACTTTCTCCTGTAAGCTAGTGAAATTCGTGTATGCCACAATCTGAAGTTTACACAGTGAAATATTACAATTACAGCTATCTAGAGATGCATATGTGAAAACAAGCACTTTCAAAGACGATTGTTCTGAACACTCCTTTAAGCACACAAATGTACGTAATTTAAGCTTTCCTTGCATCACATGTCTGGTAAAGAAGAGGTAGAATTAGTGGCACTAAAACCTCCCTGGGTTTCTCCTCACTGCTAGAGAAATCCCACCTTGTACTCCCAGGCAGGATTTGTAGAGAAGGTCCTTATGGGTAGACACTGGAGAACAACCAGGCAGCAGGCGGCAAAGCTAATACAACAAGGACCATCCAAAGAGCAATCTGCCCTCAAGGAGCTAGTACTACTACCTCTAATTTAATGTGCCAAACTGCTTGGACAGCTAATGTTAGTAGACAGAGATTTCTCCATGCTTACATTACTGTACAGTGCAAAGACTGCTGAACACTGGGGGCGAATGCAGTACTGTACCACTTTGAAGCAGGAGATCTGGAGCTGAAGCTATGAAATACAAAATACATTAGTGTGATACATTAGGAAAGATTAACTCCTTAACCGAAGGATAGAAAAAATATAGAGCATTCTAAGTTTAAAAAAAAAAAAGTTTTAAACTTTATGCAGTTCTTATTGAGGTTTAAATCAGTGTTACACTTTTTTCCCCAAGTTTGTACCCCTGAGTCAAACATTGAATAAACATTGTACAGTAGGTACAGAAACTAGTGTCTAGTTAAAAAGCAACAGATTTGAATGCCATTGCTTCAGAAGTGATGAACAGTGACAATACCCTTCTGTATGGGAGAAGAAAAAAAAAATTGCACTGTCATTTGTTCTCAGTTTATAACCAGGTAAAAGATCTCAACAGTTTCCAACCACAATGTTTCCATGTGTTAGGCTAAGGTTTGTGATAAATGAAACCTTCAGTAAGGAAACCTGTTGGGGCTGCATCATCTGAGTATGCACGGTTGAAAACAACTACAACAAAGCAAAGCAATCGTTCCAAGTTATAAGTTGCCTGAGACCATATTAATCTTGGAGCACTATGTGAAGGTAGGCAGAGTTCTTTGACTATGATTATCAGGAGCTCTAAACTCAATATCCCTTATACCCAATATATTTTACTAGAGTAATAACTAAATTGCTATAACTTTGGCCTCTCAGCATCTATTAAAACGGAACATTAACACTTTCGCTAACTTAAACATAACATTCAGCTCACTAGAACCTCTGCTGACTGTCTCCAAGAATAATTCATGCCTTTTGCACTTTTCCTCCTCCTTTCTTTACAACATCAGGAATAAGAGCTTATTTAGAAGGCAGATTCAGGTGCAACGAGGACTCACTGTTAATCATTTGGTTTGTTCTGAAAAAAGTGTGTGAAGGACCACCCTATGTTACTGGGTTTGGGAGAGTCTTCATCATCTTTTGGAGGAAGCAGAAACTGTCGGGAATTAATGGAGCATGGGCTCCCAAAAGATGCATTTTCATTGTTGCTTTCAACTGATCCAGGAGAGTCTGGAGTGTCCACGTTCCAGGCATTTGTGTTTGCCTGGGGTCTGTAACCTGCAGTTTTATCCAATTCTTCCTCTGCAGGTGAGCGACTCTCTATTTTCAGAGCACTGATAGGCAGCTGCATTTGTGGCTTATAGCCTGCTGTAGTCACTAAGTCTGCTTCTGGCTCCTCCTCTGGTTTAATTTGAGGCTGATACATTGACTGGATGTCAATGTAAACCACCTGAGATGACCCCACAGGTTCATCCATCGGGGGATTTGAGATCTCCTCTTCAATGATAGGGGGGCAGTAGGACACAACCACGTGGTTCTCTGTTTCTGAGTCAGAGCCATCTTCAGGCACAGTGGTGTCTGCTGCTGGGGACATCATCTCTGTGTCTTCAATCTTAGGAGCTGCAGACCGTGTCTCCACCACTTCAACACTATTGGGAGTACAGGGGTTCATTTCCAGTGTTTTAAGTGTCTTGTTCCCCTGAAGCGAGAAAAAGACAAGAGAGAGACTAAGCCAAAGACCTGAAAGCAGCAACTTGCCCACATTAAATCAATATGTTGGCTTGTGGCTTGCACTCACCCCACTGCCATTAGTACAATAAAAAAAAAGTGGTTTAGTTCTCATTTTCTGGCTCATCATATATTCCTGTTAACGTTAATAGTATTTCAGCCAACTTAAAGAGACTCCAGAACTTGCAGTAAGTGTTTGAGAACTCTTTCCCCAAATCTTGGCTTTGTATAACACATTCCAGAAGGTTATTTAAATGTTATGCCCAGTTCCAGCTACTATGTCTACCAGGAGGTTGGCGATATGGCATGTACACTTCTCCATACCTCCTACTTCTCCCAACACTATGACAAAGATGGGTACATTACTCCCACATCATTATCATGAACTGAAACTTCCCATTAGTGCGGGAGGAGAGAAATGCAGCAGTCCTTTCCTAGTTCCAACTTTGCAAATAACTACATTAACAACAAGAAAGCTCTAGATAGCACCTGACAAAAGTTACTCAGCAAGTTGTCCTGTTCCCCCCTGCCACAGAGTTTTTTCTACAACTGAAGCAGAAGACTCCAAGTTTGCAAAATAATTCTTTACTCGCAATACCTTTTAGAAGTTTAAAATACTAGATTTAAAATGAGGGTTACCTCACAGATGTTCTTCTGAAACTGCAGTGCCTTACTGTTCTCAGGATTCGGGATCTCTGGATAAAACGTTTCTTTAATCCTTTAAAGAGGAAAGAACAAACTTTTAAAAGTTACCAAGCCCTGAAACAGACTGCCAATACACAAAAGCAGTCAGGACATTTCCCTTTAATTCAGAATACTGAAAACATCTGGCACAAAGATTTAGTGTGTTATGCTTTCACCAAGTATTTAATGGAAAAAACAGCAAACCATTTTTTGTTTTAATTTTTAAACCGGGGAACTTGATACGCCATGTTTACGAAAAGTTGAAGATGGGATGTCTACCTGAGTGTTTGTGGATTGCTCACGAATTATAGTATGTCGCCAGCTTATTTCCACTTGGGAACTATTTATAGCTGGTGCTCACTGGGAGACAGGCTCCTGCAAAACTTTTTTGCATTCCTCACTTTGACCTCTTTCCAACTCAATTTCTTCCTCACCTTCTACAATGTGTTTTTGCCACCCACCTTTAAACAAAGCCCACTGACATCTTTGGATACTTGGAGAAAACAACGAGTAACTAAAATCATGGAAATCTCTAGCACTGAAGCAATCACATCCAGGAAGAGATCAGAACTGAATGCATTTACCATTCCCTCTTTCGGTAGCAGAAGATGCTGGCCACCACTCCAAGCAGCACAACCACTGCCACGGGGATGAGAATTGCAATGATTAATCCTACAGCTGGGGGACAAAAAAAGAAAAGACAGTAAATATATAGCCAAACTTACCACCAAGTTTTATGCCTTTTCTAACATTCCCACAGATTAGAGACTGTTTCATCAAACTCGTCTAACAGTGGTCTGCAAACAGTGACAGTATGTATACCATACACTTGCCCTTTGCTGGAAGGGCAAAAGTCCATCCATAAATACAGCTGATTCAGTGATAACTACATGAATCATCAGATACTTCTCTCTCATTGCTTAATTGCAAAAGGCTTCATGTGCAATGCAAGACTGATTGCCACTGTAATTTCTGTTCTCAGTAAGCACTGGAATTGCACTTTCAGGTTAGCTGAACTGGCCAGATCTCTGATAATGACTCTTACTCATTGCACAAACGGCACTGCCTTTTATATGGTTGACAATGCTTCTAATCCCCATGGTTTAGTCCAATACATTCCCACTGCCTTCCTCCATTGATGTTAAGTGTCTCAAGTTTGACTTTTCGTGTATTTTAGTTGCACCCTAGTGTTTAGTTTTTCATATGAAATACTTTCTTTTTTTTTTTTCCCCCTCATTCCCCAAAGTCAATCTGTTTTTTTCTAACTGTCTTTCTGGGTTTGTTTCTGTCAGGGGATTGATAAAACTGAATTCAAAGCAGAGAGGCATCTGTTTATAATTCTGAAGCTGGTAAATATTTCCACAATGTCTTTCTTCCCACCATGTATTAGCAGATATTCATCATGGGAAACTTGACAACAACAACTAGCTGCTTGAGAAGACTAAGTTCAGACTCCACCATATTTAGTAGTAGTTTAGAAGTTATTTTTCTTGCATACATTACCACGAACTACAAGGTAGCTGCAATAGGAAAGGAACTTTTCCTCACCCTGAACTGTACCAATTTTTGTATTTAAAAATAACCAACTAAATAAATTAAAAATAAGACTGTAGGCCCAAACTACCTAAGGGGACCAGAAAAAAAAACCAAATAAGCTCAGCTTTATATACATTGTACAGCCCCTGTGCTGAAGACTATTGATGAACAGGGATATTCAACTTACAGTCCTCCTTTGTCACCACATAGAGGCTGTTTGGAGGGCTCAACCCACCAGCAGTGTAGGCTTGTAGGTCCAGTTGGTAACTTGTTTTGCCTTGAAGATCCAGTATTTTCAAAGACTTCTTTGTTAAGTCAGTGATATTCTTAACTTTAAGTTCTGGATTCCCTGTTTGTTTGGAAGCAGTAACAAAAGCATAATGTTGTAAGAAAGGATTCTCAAAGACAGCCTCAGCTTTAGCAAGACTTTCTTGAAGTCAGCATATGAAACCTGAAGAACAGTCTGTGTAAAGGAAAACTGAACTAAAGAATCCTAGCAAAGCTGCTTGCTTACACAGCACCAAACAGCACAGGAGTGTGTTGCTGCTGCAGATTGACTTCAGTTTCTTACGCTCCTGCTTGTCCTCTTATGTTAATGTGAGCCAGGCTTCAGTTCTGTACAGAGATGTCCTTACAAGATGGGTGCTGGAAGAACATACCCAATCAAATATAGCTACGTAACCTCCCCCATGTCTCATCTACCCAGGGTATCTGTACACAGGGCAGTGTGTCACATTGCCACTTAGTCACTGCACAGCTTTATGGCCTCAGTGAGCCAGGGTTTTCTCCGACTTTTGCCTTATAATAAAAACCAACTGTGCTAACTATACAAGGAGCTGATTATTTCAAATGCTTTTGTCACATATCAGGGGCCGATTATGCCAGTGAGTAATGCAACTGAATTATGATTAAAGCATCCTTTTTAAAAGTGAAATTAAATTATTAAAAAAAAAAAAGAAAAAAGCTGAGCAAGGCAGTTGCAATCTATAGATTTCATTTACCTGATTCCAAAAGCCTGGGCTTTAAAGCATCTTTTTCACCTTTTGCAAAGGAAAGCCGATATCCCTCTAAAAACCCCTGACAATCTTCAATAGGAATGTCTTCCCATTTTACCAATATAGAATCTGAAGAAGTTTCTTCTACAGTAAAATTTGGTGCACGTTTTGGAGCTGTAGGGAAAATTACAATGGAAAAAGCTAGTGAGAAACCACCTTATCATTAAATGCTGAATCTATGTAAGTGTTTCATTAGTTTTATTTCAGGGCTAGCATTTTCAACTTTTTCCTGAATACCTTTCCCTCATTCTCAAGAACATGTGAAAAGGCTTAGCAGGTGATACTACAAAAATACAAGTATGTCAGTCTCATTGTTATTAATTACTGCAGTATTATCTACTAATAGAAGCTGAAAGAAAAATCTCTCCCTGGGCAGCCTTCTTACAGACACATACATGTAAATACCCTTCTTCCTGCAACAAACCCTAAAAGATTGCATAAACATTCAGAGCATACAAATTATTTAGCTTTTAAAGGCTTTAACTCTGTGACTTCATAGCTTGTCCTCAAGTTAAACAAACTCCACATTCCTATCATGGAAATCTACCTCAGCTTAAAAGAACTACTCTCAGCAGGCATCATTCCATAAGCAAGTCCTTACTCCAATACCTGTAACCAACTGAAAGTGTTACATCAGATATTGTGTAAGGTTGTGCACATCAGGACTTAGTCTGATATTTGGCATTGATCTATCAGTGCTGAACTCATGTTTAAGAATGCATGTATTTTTGTCTTGATGGTTTTCTGTCCAAAGGCAAATTTAAAATTTTAGAATGAATCTATGCTTTTGTGCAAAGTGAATACATTGCTCAGCTCCTAGTAAGTTTCTTCTGCATGTTCAATTTTTTAGGGGCATTTTTAGCCCCCCAAAGCCTTTATCCTTTTACCTTGAAAGCTTCCAAACTGTTGAGAACACATACGGAAAAACCTTCTGGGAAACTGTTCAGGATTTTTACAGAGATACAAATGACTGAAAGTTGAGTTTCTGGTAAAATTGCCTGAACCTCACATTCAACCTTAGGAATGAAATAAGCAATGGCATTTTCAAGGGCTCAGATTATGTCTGCAGCTCAGTTTTCCAAGCAAACTATTTTAGCAGAGAACACATTAAACTTCAAAGTGAAATGGGTACTGTAGTTACAATACAATACAGTTGTGAAGTTAAAGGGTAAAGCCACGTTCAGATTCCTGGGAACACAAAGCATTCAAACACTAATGCATCTCCAGGCAAACAAAGCTCAGCCCTGGATCAAACCACAGTCACCCAGACGGGGTTGGTACGGGAGGGAATACAAGTGCAATTCTCAAAGTGGCTTGTACGCTAGGATCTAGTTCTGGTCTAAGAAGTGCTTTTAAACAGAAATGCTGTGGACACTTTTTATATTTGCTGAGCTGTACCAAATGTGCTCAGAAGTTTACTTTGACTTGACAAATCAAAAAAAGTTGCCTCCTTTCCTGCAGAAGCGACCCCATCCCTGTGGTTCAAATATGCCTGTGCCTTCAACTCTGAAGACCACTGTCTTTGAGCAAACTTTTGTGACACCTTGTGCCACCACACAAACTGGAGAACACAGGGTTAGTGCATGCTGGGAACTGGAAGTGGCTAGAGAAACGTATTACCATTAAGTACAAAGAACAAGCAGAAATCAGTAGTACTGTATGGGCATTCTGGTCTCAATCTTCTTAGCCAACACTGAGCTAAAAGTAGACACAGTTTAAATTCACTTTGTAAAGATCCTGAATGATAAAGTGCACTTACGCAGCTCTTTCGTATACCCAGTTATGTTTCTCAATAACTGATATCCACTGGATTTGCAGCCATATAGTGAAAAGTTGTATCTCACGCCAGGTCTAAACACAGCTGCAAGAGAAAACAGCTGTAAGAGTATTTCACTTATGAAGAGCAATGTTTTTAGCTTTCACATGATGCAGACTTATACAAATACATATTAAAAAATTACAAAGCCTTAGACCACAGCGTTAGGTATAAATACTATCCCTACTTGTAATTCCTACAAAAGCTATGCCATCAGATGTGGTTTAGAAGCAGTAAGCAAATCTAGCTGCCGGAGAAATTTTGGTTCTAAACAAATAGGATTCAAAACAATCTACTCAAATTGCATAAATTGCTCTTTCCATGGGGAAACACAAACTGAAGTTACCAGAAACAATCCCCTTCCTTTCCTCCCACGGCAGCCGTGTAGATCCTGTCTCCTCCTCAGAAATACAAATGCATTTTGAAATACCCAGGCTTATTACAGCAACAGTATACAGAAGAAATTCAGAGAACTCTACAAAGTGATAGTGAACCCAGGCCTGAACTGACTCTACAAAACTCAGACAGTCAAAAAATTTCTGCTTCACATGCCTTTGGTGGAGGCATAGGTGTTTGCTACTACAATGTATAAATAATTTACCACTTCCTGGGATTTCCTTAACTCAGGGGTGTACATTACTTTCAAGATTTTTTCTGAACAAGATGCCACTGTGAAACTCTACAGAAGTCAAGTGGGTTTTGCAAAAGTTAGGTCCAGCCAGAGAGATTCTCCTGGCAGGACTGAGCGCAGAGGTGGATTTGCCAGCTTAAGCCCAGCCCTAGCAGCCTGGTAACTCCCACAACGTGCTGCAAGAAGCATCCCAGGAAAGAGCTCAGGACTAGAGCACTGCATCGTTGGACAGACATAGTATTGTCTGCTTAGAAAAAGCAAGCTCCAGCCAGCACAAATGAAAACAACATGGACACAGTGTTGTAATTACAAGCAGGAAAACATATTGCCCCCACTCCTAGGTCCCACTCTCCCCCAAATTTCCTATGTACACAGCTCCAAGTTGTCTTCCCTAATGGAGGCTTTATATCCTAAACTCTTCTATATACCCTTTTAGACAGCAGAGAAAAATCCTACATCTTTCCTGGGTCCTCTCTTTCCTCTTCTGCTCCTACTAGTCCCACCACAGCTGAGTTTCATTTCCCTGATCTGCCCACCAGCATCCTAGAGACCTGGAATGTGCCCTGTTCCAGGAAATTTCAATTGCTGACAGCAAGCCAACACATGGAGGTCACACTTAAAAAAATCTGCCTCATGTAAAAACAACGGATTAGTCTTCCCCCATCCTGAGCAGTGCTGTTTACATTTAGAATCCAAATAAAACCCCAAACCCTAGATTAACCATCATGCGCTAGGCTGAGTTAGGAAGTTGTTGGGTGTAGCTAGAAGAGGTAATTTCAAAACATAAACATAGGATGATAACAGTTAAGTCAAGACTGATATTTGGATTTGGCAAGGCTGTGTAAGGAATTAAAATAAACAGTACCAAGAAGGGGTTCATTTACATACACAAACACACAGCAATGCAACAGACTTCAACCTATAGCATTGGTGCTGCTCTCATTCCACTCGCTGCTCAGGCTCTCAACCAGAAAGACTCACAAAAAATTATTTCTGACTTACCAGACTTTATCACTGCATCTGTTGTATTTGAAGGAAATTTCTGCCAGTCCACACTACAGGGTTCAGACCCAGATGAATGACACCATTTTACTATGTAGCCACAGGTCATGTTGGGGTAAGAATTCCAAGAAATATAAATTCCATTCCCCATTGCCACGGCCCGATCTGTTTTGACATTGTCTGCAACAAAGATGACACAAAAATCCATCAGAGAGCAGACACTTATCTGAAGTTCAAGCTGTAAGAAAGCCTTCCAGCCACAGCACATAGGTTTTGTAAACTGCAACCATTTTTAAGAACGAGAGACACGCTCCTGGTACTCTGAAATTCGAAGTGATGCACTCAGCTATGCTTTCTGAAGTGCCGGAAATCATAGAATCATAGAATCATACAGGTTGGAAAAGACCTCTAAGATCATCGTGTCCAACCGTAAACCCAACACACCATGCCCACTATACCATGTCCCTAAGGGCCTCATCTACACGTCTTTTAAATACCTCCAGGGATGGTGACTCAACCACTTCCCTGGGCAGCCTGTTCCAAGGCCTGACCACTCTTTCAGTAAAGAAATTTCTCCTAATGTCCAATCTAAACCTCCCTTGGTGCAACTTGAGGCCATTTCCTCTTGTCCTATCGCTAGTTACTTGGGAGAAGAGACCAACACCCACCTCGCTACAACCTCCTTTCAGGTAGTTGTAGAGCGCGATGAGGTCTCCCCTCAGCCTCCTCTTCTCCAGACTAAACAACCCCAGTTCCCTCAGCTGCTCCTCATAAGACTTGTGCTTCAGGCCCTTCACCAGCTTCGTTGCCCTTCTCTGGACACGCTCCAGCACCTCCATGTCCTTCTTGTAGTGAGGGGCCCAAAACTGAACACAGTATTCGAGGTGCGGCCTCACCAGTGCCGAGTACAGGGGCACGATCACCTCCCTACTCCTGCTGGCCACATTATTTCTGATACAGGCCAGGATGCCATTGGCCTTCTTGGCCACCTGGGCACACTGCCGGCTCATGTTCAGCCGGCTGTCAAGCAGCACCCCCAGGTCCTTTTCCTCCGGGCAGCTTTCCAGCCACTCTTCCCCAAGCCTGTAGCGTTGCCTGGGGTTGTTGTGGCCGAAGTGCAGGACCCGGCACTTGGCCTTGTTGAACCTCATACAGTTGGCCTCGGCCCATCGATCCAGCCTGTCCAGGTCCCTCTGCAGAGCCTTCCTACCCTCCAGCAGATCAACACTCCCGCCCAACCTGGTGTCATCTGCAAACTGACTGAGGGAGCACTCGATCCCCTCATCCAGATCGTTGATGAAGATATTGAACAGGACCAGCCCCAGTACTGAGCCCTGGGGAACACCGCTCGTGACCGGCCGCCAACTGGATTTAACTCCGTTGACCACAACTCTCTGGGCTCGGCCATCCAGACAGTTTTTTACCCAGCAAAGAGTGTACCTGTCTAGGCTGTGAGCCGCCAGCTTCTCTAGGAGAATGCTGTGGGAGACAGTGTCAAAGGCTTTACTGAAGTCCAGACAGACCACATCCACAGCCTTTCCCTCATCCACTAGGCGGGTCACCTGGTCATAGAAGGAGATCAGGTTGGTCAAGCAGGGCCTGCCTTCCATGAACCCGTGCTGGCTGGGCCTGATCCCCTGGTTGTCCCGGACATGGCTCGTGAGCACCCTCAAAATGAACCGCTCCATGATCTTCCCCGGCACCGAGGTCAGGCTGAGCGGCCTGTGGTTCCCCGGATCCTCCCTCCGGCCCTTCTTGTAGATGGGCGTCACATTGGCGAGCCTCCAGTCGTCCGGGACCTCCCCAGTTAACGAGGACTGCTGGTAAATGATGGAGAGCGGCTCGGCAAGCTCCTCCGCCAGCTCCCTCAGTACCCTCGGGTGGATCCCATCCGGCCCCATAGACTTGTGAACGTCCAGGTGGCATAGCAGGTCATTAACTTCATCCTCTTGAATTATGGGGGGTTTATCCTGCTCGTCGTCCCTGTCTTCCAGCTCAGGGGGCTGAGTACCCTGAGGATAACTGCTCTGACTATTAAAGACTGAGGCAAAGAAGGCGTTGAGTACCTCAGCCTTTTCCTCGTCCTTGGTGGCAACGTTCCCCCCCGCATCCAGTAGAGGATGGAGATTCTCCTTGGCTCTCCTTTTGTCATTAACATACTTATAAAAGCATTTTTTGTTGTCTCTCACGACAGTGGCCAGGTTGAGTTCTAGCCGGGCTTTTGCCTTTCTAATTTCCTCTCTGCACGACCTAACGACATCCCTGTACTCTTCCTGAGTTGCCTGCCCCTTCTTCCACAAGTGGTAAACTCTCCTTTTTTTTCTGAGTCCCAGCCAGAGCTCCCCGTTCAGCCAGGCCGGTCGCCTTCCCCGCCCGTTCTTCTTAGGGCACATGGGGACAGCCCGCTCCTGCGCCTTTAAGACTTCCTTCTTGAAGGACGTCCAGCCTTCCTGGACCCCTTTGCCCTTCAGGACCGTCTCCCAAGGGACCCTCTCGACCAGTGTCCTGAGCAGGCCAAAGTCCGCCCGCCGGAAGTCCATGGTAGCGGTTTTGCTGGCCCCCCTCTTTACTTCACCAAGTATCGAAAATTCTACCATTTCATGGTCGCTAAGCCCAAGCCAGCCTCCGACCACCACATCTCCCACCAGCCCTTCTCTGTTCGTGAACAGCAGGTCAAGCGAGGCATCTCCCCTGGTGGGCTCGCTTACCAGCTGCGTCAGGGAGTTATCCTCCACACACTCCAGGAACCTCCTCGACTGTTTCCTCTCTGCCGTGTGGTATTTCCAGCAGACGTCCGGAAAGTTGAAGTCCCCCACGAGAACAAGGGCTAGCGACTGGGAGACTTCTGTCAGCCTCTGGTAGAATATTTCATCTGCCTCCTCTTCCTGGTTAGGTGGTCTATAACAGACTCCCAGGAGGATATCTGCCTTGTTGGCCTTCCCCCTCATCCCTTCCCACAAGCACTCGACCTCGTCATCACTACCATTGAGCTCTAGACAGTCGAAGCACTCCCTAACATACAGGGCTACTCCACCGCCTCTCCTTCCTCGCCTGTCCCTTCTGAAGAGCTTATAGCCATCCATTGCAGCACTCCAGTCATGAGACTCACCCCACCACGTTTCCGTGATGGCGACTAAGTCATAGCTACCCTGCTGCACAATGGCTTCCAGCTCCTCCTGTTTGCCGCCCATGCTGCGTGCATTGGTATAGATGCACTTGAGCTGGGCTGCCGATTTCTCCCCCGACAATGGCGTGCGGTCCCTAGGCTCTTCTCTAGAGAGCCTGGTTTTATCCCCTTCCCCCTCCGAATCTAGTTTAAAGCCCTCAGACGTAGCCTGCAGCAAATCCCTCAGCCAGCCTTAAGTATGATGACCAGAAGTGCTGCAGCTCAGGACTGGCTTAAAAAGTGCTTTTTTAAGGTAAGAATTTACGGCAGACATCAGGTTCAAATCTGACATGACACCAATTTGGCAGGAGCCTCCAGCTATAAATTCCTGCTGTCATTTCATCAAACAGTTTGCTTTGTGTTTCTTTCAGTGTCTTGCTGTCACTCGCCCGACCACAGACCACCATTTTTTACCAAGAATCAACAGCAGAAATCAAGTCCCTGGTGAACTTTATGGAGGTGCCAGTCTACCAAGGGTAAATTTAAAAAAAAAAAAAAGGTTTGCCTTTTGCTTTAATCTATTTTTCTTGTTTCTGATTATCAAAGGTTTAGCTGCCCTTGAAGTGATCAGATCTGGGAACGACTTCTGATTCCTGCAGCTTCCCTCCATGGCTGTCCATCAGATGGGACCCCGCCGAGCTAAGGGATGTTTTCCAAGGCCACCACAACAGCTGTGGCCCCACAACAGATCTGCAAAAACAACTCAAGGTTTCAGTTTTTCCTTTTTCAGTGTTCTCATTTATGCTTCCTATTGGGTCTATTATTTCATGTTATTAAAGCCATAAACTATGGAAGGCTGAAGGGCAAGGCCAGTTTTTAAGAAGCAGTGCTGTAAAATCTTTACTCTCACAGATGTGCTGTGAATGTCGAAGGACTGTACTTCTAAATAATCTTAACATACAGCTAAGTGTACAACCCTTTTCTAGCTTGCTCATGGCAAGAAAGACACACATGATTAAAAAAAGACAAGCCAACTCCAGAAGTCTTTCAATACTTTTCCCTAAAAAGCTACTATGAATCCAGTGAAACTACACTTCTATGATGCTGGAAGAGAGCATATTTCTAATCAGCCTGCTTTAATTTTCCTATTTACAGGAAAGACATTTTACTGACAATGAGCACATAGTCCCTCAAAAATGCTGAAGTACGCCACACTCAGTTTTATTTCCTGAGCCAGATGACTAGAAATTCACCCAGGGCAGTACTGCTCATTTTGGTGTATTTATAGCTGCAACCTAGAGTAGTAGTAGAAATAACTACTAGCACTACAGTACTACTGTGGTAGGGGAGCCTGTAATAGCCAGATTATATGCCCCAACTCCCTACAGAGCACTTTTCAGAGACAGTGACAAATTAATTAAGGCAGAGTATCCTTTGTTTGTGTTTTCAGTTTGCACAAAACCTCAGCAGATCTCAGGCTTCAGAGCCACTGCTCTCTTACGGACATTAAAAGCACTTTCAGGCTGCACACAGGAAGCAGCCAGAAAAGATGTTTGGGCAGAAATGTCATCCAGTTCAGTGAATGAGTCATCTTTCATGACTCTGTCCGTGACTCAGATAATTCCTATACCAGCCTGGGAGCAAATCTTCAACGAGTACAAGTCGGGTAACACCAAAGGGAACCACAGACATCCAAGAGAAAGCTAAGTGAACGCAAAGCTCCAGCTGCCATCAGCTGTCCCGCACCACAAACCTATTATGGAGACCTCCGCGACTCCCAGAGTCTCGCTCTTTCACTGCTGAAGGAGAGCTGTAAAAGCACTTTCATTCATTCAAATGTCCCATACAATTACTTCTCCCTCGAAGGAGCAGACCAAGAATATACTTTTAGGTACTGGCGTTTCAGAGAAGTACAAGAAACATCAAGAGCAATGGTTTTCCTTCACATAGAAACAAACTCGTATTTCTCTCACTGTGAATCTCAGTCAAAGCACGTTTCCTCCTGCGAGAGATGGCACTGTCTTATCAGAACCTGAGTTACAAGATGGGCAACCCTGATACCTGTTCTCTGGGTGGGGAAAGAGAAGCAGCACCATACATGCTCCTGGCAAACAAGCAGAGGGGCCTGGCTGTGTGAATCTGTCCTCCCTGCAGAGCATCAGGCGGATAGGGGGCCAGAGGTTTGGGCTTTGGGAGGTACGCTCTTTCTGGTGTGCAGGGAAGCATGGACTCTCAATAGCCACATGCAATATTATCTTCTCCCCAAGCTCAGCGTTAGGAGCAGAAAATCATTATCTGGCTCAGCTATTTCTCTTTACAAAAGCCAGCAGCAAGAGTGGCAGTGTTTTAATTGGGAAACTAAACTCCTACCTCCTTTTCAAACCCCAGTTCCTAGCACAAGAGTGCCAACACTTTACCAACCAGTCCAATTAATATTCTCCTGCAGAGCTCACAGGCATTGAACTGACAATTCTCCCCTTAAAAAGCCACACAATACCCCCAAAACTTTATTCTGATTCTCTTTAGCATGTAACACTTTTCAGCGTCTCAACAAGAACACACAGAAATAAACTGAGCTCCCTAAACATCAGAGATCCGACACTAATTCTTTGAAGCCTGATCCTTGTTGTTCTTGGGAGGTCTCCAGAAAAGCGCAAATAGCTGCAGAGACTGCACACTATCACCCTCCTTTTATACAGACAGCACAATTAAGTGGCAAGACGCTACCCTAAAAGCAAAGCAGCAATTTTTTTTCTTCCCCCACCCAGTAGATTTGAGTGGGGAAATAAACCAGAAGCCAAACACAAACAAACAAAGCACGTATCATCTTATTTTTCAATAAACAAACTCGCCCAGGTATTCCCCAAGCTTTGAAGGTGCTTAGGTCTCTGCTGGGAGGACTCACCGCTTGGAAGTTCCACGCTCGTTATCCTTGAAGGAGGAGACGAGCCTGCATGGTTTTTGGCTACAACACTAATTACACAATCGTTTTTTCCAAGTTTTATCTCAGTACTGTTTGAAGGTTCGGTGACTTCTTTATACTCCAGTGGTGTCTCTAGCAGGTAGCAAGACACTTCGTGAGACACTATTTTTCCATTGGCTTCAGAAAGGGATAAAGGCTATGAACAGACAAACAGCACATTAAAACCAAAATGGAATAAACAACAGAAGACATAGGATAATATGAGTTTAATGTCCTGATCTAGCCTGATGACTGTATTGGACTATGAGGCAGAAAAGACACTTACTGAAGTGTGACGTTGAGAATTAACACATAAGTTTCTAAGTTCTTAATTTTCAGCTGGGATGGATTAAAAATTTAATTCTTCATGTGAAATGCTTCTCATGCAATGTTTAAATTATAAAACTTTAATAATATTCTCATTTGTGGAAAAATATTTGTCTCTATGTATGGTTCTATAAAAAGTTAAGAAAAGCAGTCCCATTTATTGACTACAAACTTCACTCATTTATAAATGTGTAAGGAAATATTTTTTACCTAGAGTTTTATTACATAATATTTTAAAACTTTAAATGTCCCATCTACCTTCCAGAAGATTTTTAGACTTTTTCCAGAAGGACTTCTCTCTCTCCAGATATCTGGTCCTCTTGCAGGAGCTAAGAAAAAAAAAAGAAGAGGGTTTTTTTTTCCTCCAAGTTGCACAGTAGACAATTTACCATCTACCAAAAAGTTAGCTTTTTAGATGGCTCATTTTAAAATATATGGCTTCAAAAGTTCAACATTTTATCATCAAAGAATTAAATAAACTTACGGGCTTCCAATGTTGTGTGCTCCTCTATTCTGCTCCAGCCACTCCACATCCAGAAGTGGTCAGCAGCTGAACAGCGCACCCTGAACTGGTATTTAGTATATGGGTGCAATGTGTTCAGCTGAGCCGTGTAAGTTGAGAATTTTCCACCAGGCATGGAGACATTGTCCTGTTAAAAATTTACAAAAATTGACATGTTACATATGTATTTTTTGCTCCTAGATTATGCTGAAAGTTAACACCTAAAAAGGTGTGAACAGCGTGAAAAAAAAGCTGCAGTCAAGCCCTACAAAGAAATTAATGAAAAAGGAAAATATTTCCTATGCAGTCACCCTAAACAAAGGAAAATTTTTCAGAGATCTGCCAAAATAAAATCATACATAGCACAGAAGTTGAAATATGACGGTAGGTAGCACCTATGAGATATAAAGCATGAAGAGGAGAGATGAGCCTTCAACGGGATGAGCTCTGCACACAGTAGCAGGCTGCTGCTTCCCATCTATCCCGTCCAGCCCCTCTCTCTTATATGCAGCAAAACTTCTGCTCACATGAGGCAGGCGAGGATCTCACCTCTGGTATTCAGAACCTGCGCTTCCACTGTGCACGTGCACATCAAGCTGGGTGGACAAAGGCCTTTTTCCTAAGACACACGCACAGAAGCACGCTAAAGACAGTTTGTCTGAGCAAGATGCTTATCATGCGGTCTTCTTCCTAGGCAGTCCTTTTTCCTTGAAAAGGTAGTATCCAAGTCTTACCCAGGTGATCTCTGTTCACAGCTCTCATGACAGGACTAGTCTCTCCTGTTATGCATAAAACAGTGCGAGTCTAGAGAGTATTTCAGTTTCATGACTACTTAAAGAAACCCTAAGCCTGGGATATTTTTTACTGAATCTAATTATAACACATGTGCACCACAGCTGCCAAAACTGGACTCCAAGTGACTTTAAGCTGCAACAATTGTGCTTTTCTAAAGCCAAATGACAACTTGAAAAATATAAAAAAAGTCAACAATCTCTCATACAGATGGAAGAGCTTCTGAAAACATGCTCAAAATGCCATGTAAAACCCCATAACAATTTCACAGCTACTTTTGTTCATTACAGGCAACTCCTGGAGGTTTTTTATTAAGCAACCAGAGGCAACATAACGAGGCTGTAAAAGCATCTACCAAGCTGTTTGCTGTGTTTCAAAATATCTGTAGCTGCAGGCTCTGATACGGGTGCACTGAATCAAACTGCTACAGCAGCATTAAGACCTTACCATCTCCCACTGCCCCAGAGGACTAACCTGGTAGCAGCGCTCACAAGCAAGTGCATGCCCCAGGCTTCAAGCAGCTTAACTATGGCTAGACAGAACTGTGCAAACCTACTTCTTTAGCAGTTTAAGCTAACTGAGCTGGGAGTGGATGACACTCGGGTGTTTGTTTCCCCTGCTGACTGCTCCAGAAGCAGTCACTGTGGCGAGCTGAGAAATGCAGTCAACTGTGGGTGATGGTATTTCAGACTATAGACCAAAATCCAACACAGCTCATCTGTCAGAGCTGTTATGTACATCTAAAAGCCAGTTCCTTCTGCTTTTAATTCCAAAGATATCTATGATTTTCTTTGCAGTACCTAATCTCTGGGTACTACTTAACACATGTCATTACAGAGAAAATATAAAAGCTTAAGGGTTCCACACTCATTAAGTGCTTTGGAAGTATTTTAAAAATACTCTTACAGAGCAGGCATTAACTACTACCCTATTATTTCAGAGGCAAGGTATATAATGATTATCTTCAATCTTAGCTGCATCACTTCTGTGGCTTGAGTGACTTTATTCAAGGCTGTGCCTAACAGACAACTAAATGCATTGGGTAATAGAATACTCCTGCTAAAAATCAAACAAGCATTGTAAAAAGCTGCCCCTGAAGTTCATGTGCTCAAATCACAAAATCAGGCTCTGTGCACGAAGACCTGGTAATTCTGCATGGGCCTACCCAAGCTGGTCAGAGATACTCCATCCGAATGCACAAACACAGGATTCGGGGGTAAACCTCAGGCCAACTGAACATGCAGTTCTGCCATTAGGCTTCCCCAGTGACACAGATGACCCCACACTAAGTTAGGCAATACGGAAGAAGAGGATATAATCCTACCACCTACACTCGGTATCTGATGCTGGTGTCTAAATTAGTATCCTCTGACAGTCAGCAGAGTAAATACGCGTCTCCAGCCGGTGACGCAGAGCACCAAAGCCGGGCAGCAGCTGGAAGCCTAGGTGCTGGAAAATCTGAACCCCACCCAGAAACACCACCTTCTCTCCAGCTGCAGAGGTCTTCAACCGGGGATTACCTACTGGTATGCCCAGTGGGAGAACGCTTCCCTATCCTGTCTCCACACCACTGACATACGAGCAGGTTTAGCAGCTCCGTATTATAGCTACCTGCATGTCAATTGCTGACAGCAAGCAAATCAACTGTTCTCTGAGGGGGGAAAAAAAAAAGAAGAAATTCAACTGCAGACTGCAAGAGGCAATCTGAAACAACCACTGTGGAAGTCTGCAGGGCAGCAGGACATCCTGGAACAAGTGTCTGTTAATACAGTTTGCATGAGGAGGGACAAAGCACAAGGACTGTTACCTAAAGGGTCCGCATAAAGCACTATGCACCCTCTCCAAGTACCAAATTAACATGGTGGGTAATTTTACTTCCCTCTAAATTGTTTAAAACCAACCAAAAAAAAGAAAGCGGGCAACAATGGAGATGAGCAGAACTTTTTCTGTACTTAGTAGATGAACTTCTAGTCATTACCACATGAATCATTTAATAAGATGATCAGAATGAAGCTCTTAGAGAGAAAAGAATTTGAAATGTAATTAGTTCAGTGAAAAAGATCAACATCTGAGCCAAAAAAAAAAAAAATCCATTAAAAGCAACACTTACCAGTTTTCGCTCAGAGTGACCACTGCTAATTTCAATTTGACACAGAAGCCTGATCTCAGCAAAGCTGCCATTTATAAACCAACGCAGAAGGACGCTTGTAGAGCTGTTCCCAGAAACAGTTAACTTTTCTGGAGTTTTTGGATGAACTTAAAAAATAAGGAAAAAAACCTCAGTTCTAAGAAAAAAACATTCACGTTGTTAGTTCAGAAAAATCTGATTTTAAAAGATCAGAGAGAATCAGAAGGATAAATAAGTGATCCGATCAGCAACTAGGACAGCTAGCGCTGGGAAGGCATTTGCAAGCAATCTCATTCCCGATGTCTTCTCAGCTATCAAACATTGTAACAGATGTACTTAAAGCTGAGCGTGCTAGCATGTGTGATAAGGAGCTGGGGATGCAGAAAAACATTTTGCCTCCTACTGACTTTATCAAAAAAGCAAAACACAAGCTATTTCAGAGGACCACAGTGATGGATGAAATTCACTCATCTTTGTTCACCTTCTGGGAGCTTTGTAAGTTAGAACTTAAAATCTGCAAACGCGGACAGGGTAGGACTCCTGAATGACCTCTCCCTCCCCAAAACTCCCTTCATGGATTTTTCAATAATATTCAGTACTACTATTCATAGCTATCAGAGAAAAAAATCTCTACTGTTGGAATTGGTCCGGTTACCCTTAAGGAAATATGTACTCTATGTTGGGAATTAAGTGGACAGTGAGGGAAAGAAAGGAAACAAATAGGAAATAGCAGTCGTATCGGCTGGGTACAAAACAGCCCAGTTTATAATTAAGAGAAACAAATTACGCTTTTTTAGGACCTGCCAATTTACTCTGACAATTCTAATCTCAGGCTACTTGAACTGGGACATGGACAGAAAAACCCCACCATCTTCAATTTCAAATTCAGTTTCTCGGAGAGAATGGCAGAATTCCGGAACCCCTGAATCCTCAGCTGTGGTTGTGGAGGCAGGTGGAAACGGAGGGGGAAGGCAGCACTAGAAAGGTGGTCACCTTCTCCCCTTCCTTGTTTAAACTGAAGATCTAATGAAAGAAGTAATTTCTTTCTACAAACCACGACAGCAGATGATCATGGCTATTACCAATAGCAGCTAATACTCCTGCTATTACCTTTTAGTGTTACTTTTTTAATGCTCCAAATCCTGCTGTTGTAAACCTGCATATTTTTTGCTCTGTAAGCAGACACTGAAATACAGGGTCACTCACAGTTCATAAAGTTACACCTAAATTTTAATTATTGATGTGTAACAGAATACGAAGTAATACATAAACAGCAGCTGGCTAATTATTAGATCACAAGTAGCATTTATCCACACAGCAGTGTATCCAATCTGGTAGCACTGCTGTCAAGAACTAGCATCTCCCTGTACACCTAATCGTTGCCTCAGGACATGTCCTAAGCTATGTTCTTTTCAAGTTCAAATTACCGAACACAGCGAAATACTGGTGACAATAGAGCAAAGTAATGACAAGTATACCACGTCACAGTTGTTCAAACCCAAAACAAAGCAAATGGTTAGCATGCAATAAACGTATCTTTTTGCCTTTGTAATTCTTAAATCTTACCCCTTTGAGTTAAATCAACCAAAAGCGATGACTCTGTTTGCCCGATAGGATTGGAGACGCCTAATATGAAATCATAGGTTTTTTGATCAGCCAGTACTGGAAAGCCACAGACACGCTCTCTGTTCATTTCATTGACTTCACATGAAACATTTTTACCAGATATTCTACAAAATAAAAAGCAGGGGGGGAACAACTTAATTTTTGAGTAAGATAATTTCTAGCAATAGTCAGAAGTCTAGACTGAAAACACAGTGAGGAACGATGGGTTCACAGAATGATTTGATCGCAGAGGCACATCTAACACCACAATGCAGGTTAAAGTGGCATCAGTCATGACTTGCCCTGTTCTCACGTGAAACTCTCCTCTTCCACTAGCATAACATTTCCATCCTCTCACTTCTCAAAAGCTTGGAAAACAGGTAGGTCTTGTAAAACCACCTCGCAAGTCACAACTAAGATTCTGATTTAAAGTATCTTTGTTCAGATCAGCGTACATTTGCATTTAAAAAATGTTCTTAATGGCTTTCTGAACTAGGGAGATGTGACACACATTATGTCTTTCTATCAGCCCTGCCAAATCTAAACTAAGGTTTGTCACCTGGGGTACATCCACCAGTCCCAGTGATTTTAAATCAAAAGCAGGAGAGGCAGTCTGGTAACAGCCAAGACCAGAGTTACATCTTTAGGGGTAAAATCTAAAGTATATATCTGTATGTATGTACGTATATAGAAGTTGCTTTAATTACAGTCTGTGTAAACCTCTTATTCAGTAGCACAAGTTTAATTTCTTCCTTCGGGCACTTTTGTTGTGTTCTAGCTGAGCTCTCTCCACATACTCTCTATTTCAATAGCTCGGTGTGGGCTGAGAACAAGGATGAGAATATTTACCCTGAAATGCATCTCATCAATCTCCTCACAGCTGCGGGCTGAGCGAAACAAGTCTGAACTGCATCCTCGTTTGCGAGCTGCGTATGGGCAGCCAGTGACTGGAGCTCCTTTCCTTTGAATACCTGCTCTGTTTTGTCCACCTCTTTGCACCCCACCCAATTACTTTTTTAGCACTAGCATCCTGGACGACATCTGTGACCATAACTCAATCCTCGTTGCCTCTGACTTGCTTCAAAGCCTCCATGAGACTCCATTTCCCATCAGTTTGTGTGACTCAGGCCTCTCCTGGCTCCTTTCCCTGACTACTCCTTTGGCATGACGGGGGAGCCTCCTCGCCACGGGAATTTTGTTAACTCCTCGCTAACTTCTAATCACAACCACCAAGGAATCCCATTTGCAAGTGCTATTCCAAAACAGCGATTCTTCACTTTTAAGGCTTTACACGGCCTGCGATGTAAGACACCAGTCTCCACTTCTTTCTGTGGATGATGCCAGTGTTATTTTCCCTTCCAGTGTTTTCCAGGTAACATCACTTTGCCTGCTCTATACTATCTAGTTCTTAATGCTGGGAGGAGAACGGATGTAGGCTTATTGCTGTTTTCCCTAGCAGCATTTGGAAATGCCCCGTGGCCTGTCTTACATTTGTTCCTCAGTGAGTTTCTGTCATCCTGCATTGCAGAAGCTCAGCAAATGTCTGACAGATGATCTGACGCAGGTTTCACATTAAAAAAATTTTAAAATTAGTGAATGACTCCTACTATCTCCCTATATTTTCATATTGGTCTTATCTACATGTTGGCGGCAGCCTGACAGACTAAGCCCTTTAGTTTCTCATGAGTTCATAATGACATAAGTCTTTGGGAAAAGCCGTTCTTAATTCCCATTGGAATTCTGCAGAGCTAGACAAGGGCTCTCCAAGTTTAGTTTAGTTTCAACGTCCACTAACTCTTGAAAAGTATTTTAGGCTTTAAACAATGGAGACTATCTCATTTAAATAATGGTGCAGTGAAGTCACAGGCAGCAATGGATATATTCCAGTTCTACCCTTTTACTCCTTTTAGTGCTGAATTATATTACCTTTCAAATAAACTGTATTTTGTTCTTCGTTTTCCGTATAGTCCACTGGGTCTGCCTGGTTTCCAGGTGCATTTTATTATCAGGAAGTTGGATGTTTCACAGCTGAGGTTTTGGGGAGTATCAGGGGCATCTGTAGCATGAAAGGAAACCAAAACAGTTAGCCGATGTTTTGCCAGCCTAGTGTGACAGTTGGGACGCTAAGTTCTTGAAAGCATCACCATTCATTTATGCTGGATCTAGATTGCGTGCCTCACAAATACATGGTAATAGTTACACTCCAACCATATAAATAATATGCTTAAAAAAAATCCCAGTAAAACAGATGGATAATTATTATCAGCCCCATCTGACTAACACTTGACTCTAGGCTTCTAAGTGGGTGGGTAATCTGATAAATCATATGCAAATATGTTCACAAGCTCCAGGCTCTGTCCTGGAAGTGTTTCACTGAAACTCTGCCAAGACTTTTCCAAAATTCTGAGCATCAGTTTAGCTGCTGAGCAATGCAGGAATGTTGTTGGCTGTGTGTCACATCTTATTACATGCCAGCCCCACCGCTGCTTTGAACTCTCCAAGCAAGTCATGTCAAGGAGATGTTCCCTTTAGCATGAATTCCACACTGAATTTGAAAGTTAAAGCAAGCCCCGAATGGCTTGTCCTCTTCACTGTTGCTTTGGAAGTGCCCATCTTTTTCTTTTAAAGCTTGTCCTTTGCTCCCATACTACAGCACTGTTGAGTGTCTTCCTGGAGAAGTGGCTCCCGACAGAGAGGGTAACCATGCTAACATGAGACTAAGAGAGCAGTTATTTCAAGTCTCATACACTTTTCCCCAAAAGGTAGCACAATAATATCCATGTAGCTGCCCTAGAGAAGGGGCACTAACACAAGAGGCAACAGTGGCAGGCTTAGTTCAGATTATGAGCAGCGGGCCAAAAAGAACATTTATTCTGCCAGGCCTACGCTTAACCACGGTGGCGTGCATACACATTTACTTCCTCTACCTTTTCTTCCCCAAATGTCTCTCATCAGCAAAAGCATCATGCAAAGTCCTCTCCCTTCCCACTAAGTAGGTGCCACAAGAAGAACACTGGCAGGAGACAGACTTCGTCACATCCCAGCTCTTCAAAAACCACTGTATGGGAAAAACCTACGGGATTAGGTTCACGAACAGCCTTTGTTCATGAACCACTGACTTATTTACCTGGAAGATTCTCCCACAGAAGCAAATACTGCACAAATAATGTAAAGATGGCTCAGAAGTCATAAAAGGTTGGATTCTGTTTTCTGTTTGCTATCACACACTTAATACACAAAGTCAATGACAGGAGGCACAGGCTGGAGTTGGGAACACGCTTTTAGAATGAGTCCAGTCCCTCCTCTCCTTTCCCTCAATCCCAAGGGCCCTAAGTTCAAAGGCAGGCATTTGTAACGGGGAACAGGATTCTAATGGACAGCTATCGGAAGATGATAACTCTCAAAACCCCTGTGGGGAAATCACACAAAGCTCTGAAGCGACCAATTATGGGAAAGAAGAAACAGGTACTTTCAGTAGTTTAAGAGGTATCTGTATCTGAAAGAGATTTCTGAGGCTGGCATGGCTACACGGAGAAGATACACAGTGATTCAGTATCTTTAAAGAAAATACTAAAAGAATGTTTAGAAGATTTTCCAGGAAAGAGGAACTGTCAGCTGGGTTCCTTTGCTGTAATTAGCTCTCAGGGAGCTACTGCCCTGGATGAGCATCTGTTGTTGTTGTTGCAAGTCTAACTGTTTTATTGTCTTCATCTGACTGGTTGGTAAATGAATGTTTTCACTTACGATTCTTGCTCTTACTCTCACCTTGTCATGGACCAAACTAGAACAGATGTAAACCTGAAGTGATAAGAGACTGAGGATGAATCTTCTTATGGCAATAAACTACTAAGTATTCCAGATCATGAAGAAGTGCCTTAGAAAAAGAGATCACGGAGAGAAGCACTGGGCCAGGTTCTAAGAGAAGAGGGCTTACATGGGTACCTCCTCATCCTCCCAACCTTGGTGTCTTCTCCATGGGCTGGACTTTCCACAGTGAAATCAAACAAATAAAATCCCAGTTCATCCTCAGAAGCCAAAGGCCAAGCGAAAAAAGAGCCACAATAGTATTTGTTTCCTAGCAGAACCTTAAGAGTCTCAAAATGATTTTGATTTTCCTAAGGTTAGTAAACATAACGATACATACATCCTACAAATAAGACAGTTCCATCCATCTCATCTTCGGACAGTATGCACACTACATTTGTCCCACTGGTATCTGAAGCACTGGCATTTAGCACTCTGATTGCACTGCTCCGACTGCTCAGATGTATCATTGGGTATATTTCTGATCCATAAGTTATCCGTTGTATCTGCTGTCCTTCTTCATGGACACAACAAATTGTCACATCTGAACCTACTGCCACCACGGTGTCCTGAGGGAACACCCCACTCCCATTGGGCTCGGTATCTCTTCCTAGCAGAGAAGGAAGAACAGAAAACAAAAACAAACAAAAAACCTCACATGAACAATTTGCTATAAACATGGTGCTGATCAGCTAAAATGTGACTTAGGAGCACTCCAATGCATCCAAATCAATGTTTACGAGGTTTCATTAACTAACGATCACATTATTTCTCTCATCAAAACACCCCCAAAAGCAGCAGCCCATCACTGCCTAGGGCTTTTCCTCTGATTTTGGCTTGCTTTTCGTAAAGCAATCAAAGTCCATGTGGTGGCAAGGCAATAAACATACCAGGGATCTCTTCCACCGGGCTCCAGTCACTCCAATCCTTGGGGCCAACGAACTGTGTTACATTAATATAACAGCGAATCTTCACATAATGCGATGTACACTCCAAAGGCATATCTGATGTCCAGTTCCAAGAAAGAATGATGTCTTCATGAGTTAGTTTTGAATAGTAAGTTACCTACAAAGTTTTCCCCCCAAAAAAAGAACCAAGAGAGAGTTTATGAGCACCTGTTAGCAATGACCTATAATCTCCCAAGTGTCAACAGAATGGCAAACTAAGTGAAGTAAATCACAAAATCCTGATAGATGGTTGGAGCGTCCCACCTAACTTTCAGTGTGTTGTGAATTTACTTGGACAAAAGCCTAAGATGCTAAACAGCCCACCAGCCAGGTAGACTATGAGCCAGAAATACCAGAGGGCAGACATCTGAGTGAGAGCAGGAAGCTCGCCAAGCATTTCAAAAGGTATACTGCATCCCAGTATCCTGGGCCTCTCCCAGGCAGGGAAATATTCCAACTTTTCCAAAATGAAACTCTTCTAATATTTGTCCCAGGCTGACATTTTACCTTTTCTCCATTCCTAAAAATTATAGGACAGAGCTATAAATTGGCCTGGAATAACTGTGGTTGCAAAAAAGAGCAAACTGAACATTCAAAAACCACCAAGACTTGATACACTGTTGGAGAAGCAAAGCAGAGATAATGGTGTAAAATATCTGCCAAATTCATAAGCAAGTTCTAATTAAAAAAACCTGTACTAGATTAAAAAAAAAAAAAAGCTGTGACTGTGAATAAGTAGAATAGAATCATTAATGTTGGAAAAGACCTCTAAGATCATCGAGTCCAACCGTCAACCCAACACCACCATGCTCACTTAACCATGTCCCTAAAAAAGTACTGACAGTATAGTAGCCAGCGTCCTCATAACTTTGAAACTTAACAAGTTACCTACCAGAAGCATGACTACACTCAGGTTCTGCAAAGCTCTACAATCTTCATTATTCTCAGCTTTCTTCAAATGACATCCCAGAATATTACCGAGGGCAAAAAATGTAAATATATTTTTCATAAAGGAAGTAAAGGACTTACTTGTGTGACTTTTTCCATTGCTTCTTTACGGAGTATCTGAATCTGCCAGAAGGCGTCCAGTCCGTATGGGAAGACTGATCCGTTATCACTCCACTTCAGATTTAATGTGGAAGTTGAAAAGTCAGGTGTTAAACTAAGAATGCGTGGAGTGAGAGGAACAAATGCTTGAAAAAGAGAGAGGGGAAAAAAGCCATATTCAAGTCATTACTCAGCAACACCAGCCCTACAGGTGTTTAACAGCCACATCTCTCTGCTCTCAACTAGCTAGTAGCTGTAAAACGTAACTCAATCTCTGTAATTAGAACAAGATGGGCTCTATCATTACTTGAGCATGAAAGTTCCCAGGAAAGCACAGGTGCTAATGAGTCACCAGGTAGCATTTTCTTCTAACACCTCAACATGCAGATGTATGAGTAACTGATCATGAATATGACTCTTCATAATGCATAGTAAGGAAGACATCATACCTTTCGCAACCTTCATTCAGTGGCACGGATAAAGGAAACATGGCGACAGTCTTTGAAGTGTTCATGAGAACACATCTAGGGAGGACAATGGAAAATCCCCGAAAGGAAGGGGGGATTTTGGAGACCAGCAGGGAAGAGGGGACTTGCAACAAAAGCTAGAATAGGGAGAAAGGAGAGCAGAAGCACAGGCTGGAAGAAGCTCACATGAGGCTCTGAAGAGGATCACGGGGAATGTGGTTTTGAGCTACAAGAAATATTAAAGGCATGACATGGTGATGGGGACTGGACAGGGAGATTAAACAGAAGCATCTCTTCTACGAATGGGTAGTGGTGAAGCTGAGAAGCAGGCAAGAGTTATGGCAGATCAAGCGTTATGGCAGTTCATTGGGCCTGGTGCAGGATAAATCCTAGTTTTAAAATGTGTGATTTATCCAACTTCGGTCCTGGCCAAGGCTCTGAGAGCCTGCAAAGTGTTCAGCAGAGTCAACACACTACCCAGGATAATCTGTGACGAACCTGAGAAACCCATCCTGCCTGGAGTCAGCAAGATGCTGGAGAACCCAGTGTGTTCCCGCATATTTTTGAGTTGTGTTTTGTTAAAGTTCTTGAGCTGCTCTCATCTGAAGAGAAAATTGAGCCATGGAGAAGAAGTGCTACTGACTTTAGATTTTGACTGCACTAAAGAAATAAGCAGGCAAACCGAAATCAAAGATGAAATTATGAGCAAGTGTGGCAGATGGTGTCAATGCCTCCTTTGGGAGGAAGGAAGTGGGAAAAAGTCTAATTTATCTAGAACTCCAATACCATGAAGCCTACCTCCCAAGCATAAATGTATTTGCTCAGTTTCATATACATTTGAACAAAATGGGTAAGTTGGGCATATATTAAGAAAATATGATTCTGTCAGGAGTGACATATGATATAACTGCCCTTAAAATGCTGTGAAGTTGCAGGAATAAACTATTTAATTCTGTAGCAGTTCAGCATTTAAAATGGGAGAACAGGCACTAGGAAGTTTATTCTCCCTTTCCCAAGTCAAGTCTGAGCAAATGCTCTTTATGCCCCATGCAGGTACTTCAGTATGTAATTAGAAACTTGTTTACAAACCCTTCCTAATTTGCAAGTAGGACAAAAAAAGGCAAAGAGTGATTAAGGGGATATAACAGTGTTGTACTTTGTTTTCCTCCTCACATTCTGCACTTGATTTCTCTGCTATGATCTATGGTTAAGAGGGGTTTCCTTTCCCCTGAAGGGGGAGAGAAAACAACCTGTTATGTATGGTAGATTCATATGGACTCAGCACATGAACATTTTACGAACAGGAACACTGCCAAAGAAAACTGCATGTATATACACTTCTGCAGCATTGCTAATCATAGTATAAAGGCCTTACGTACACACATAAAACCTGATACTTACAGATGTCTTTCTTGTGAATTTCAAATTCTTTGGTACCAAAAGCAGTTCCAGAAATGCTGTTTGTGGTTATTGTCACCGTGGTGGAACTCTCTGGGACTGGAATCTCGACCCTTTTCTCCTTAGTTTTAAAACACATTGAAGGGTGGAGGTCACTGAAAAGAGAGAGGATTAAGCAGGTATTTCAGCTGATAGGAAGCTAAGGCAAGTGAAGTCCTATTCCTAGGACACTAATAAAACACAAATTCTTTGTAATGTAACAGAGAGCTCCATATCAAGTCTGTGAAGGAGTAAGACTTGCATGGGCTTTGGTTAGTATCAGATTAACAGGCATTCCCTGTGCACTAGTTGTACAATGCAGCTACTTAGTTGTTAAGAGAACACTTCAAAGTGAAAAACCGACTTTTTAACCAAAAGACACATTTCTGAAACCTACAGTCACCATGACTCAATGTTTCAAAATAAGCAAAATAAAATCCCCCAAACTCAACAGTACCTCCCCTTCCCTTTATGTTTCCTGACTCCCTCTCCCTCCATTTCTTCTCAAAGTGATGGGTGCAAAGAGCAAGCTCACCCATCTGTGTCCCCATCTCAGAATAAATGTTTTAGCTCCCTTCTGCTGCTCAGCACGTAGGGAAGGAGCAGTGGGCAGTGGAGAGAACAGCTAAGATCCCAGATGGAAGTACAGCCTGCGCATATTGTTTGTGCAGTGCTCAGCACAATGTGATCTGGCCTTTGTCTGGAGGTCGTAGATACACACAGGAAACAATAATGGATGGGTCAAGTCTCGTTGCTCATTATCATTGATACGCAACTAGAAAGGCAGAAAGTTTGGAAAAATCCAGACTTTCCTCTTGGGGGAATGATGGGAGGAAGGAAAGCAAAGAGAACAATGCCAGACTTCCTGCTGAGGGACTGTTGCAACAGGACCCTAGAGCTGCCATCGGCTGGAATCAAGAGCTTGGGCTGAACTTTTAAGATTCACGCAAGACTCCGGGCTAGCGAAGGCCAGCTGAGACTTGAGTGCTCGGAAAGGCTATTCCTCTCCTGTACTGAGATATTATTAGAGGATGTTTGGGCAACTGAAAAACAAGATCTCTTTCCCTCAGGGAGGTCTGTACTAAGCTCAGCCCTCAGCCTCTCTGCTTCGGGGACCCAAGCCTGTTCTGCTTTGCTAAGGAGAAACAGCAGCAGCTACATGGCTGTTCTTGTTTAGAGGGCAGTACCTCATGAACTCTACACTCCTGAACTCTGGCCGCAATGTCACATATATGTGGGTTTTTTGTATAGAAATGATAGCTGGCAATGCAGGAGGAATAATTAGACACAGATAATCAAACATGTAGGTGGAGGAAGTGCAGCCAAGCCCTGGGACCCCAAGGAGAAGTCTGGGCTGCCTGCAGAATTTACAGGAAAAAAGACAGTACAAATATCTGGATTAGGGGCAGGATCAAGATGCAAAAAGGATTTGAACTCATCCCTAGCACATGATAAGTATTTGGCAGACGCACAGCATGGGGAATTGCACATGTAGTTCTCGTTAGTGAAAAACACACTGAAGATTTAGGTTTTTTTAACATTTCTCAAAATTTTCAACTCACATTCGCTTCAGAAAAGCTATTGTAGTTGTGGAATAATTTCTACATTTCCTCTAATACAATGTTCTCCAGACAGATTAAAATTTATAAAGGCTATAAGACAGCCACCAAGAGATTTTTCGTGTTTTTCCACATGTGAATCTCAACACTTATGTCATATATTCTACCGCTTTGGCCCATAATATCAGGATTCGCTTCTTCCAACTATCATTTCCTTTTGGATTGAACCTGGTATGAAGATATCCCTCATGAAAACTCTGAGCAAGGGCTAGGCAGACACACAGAGAAGTCTGAGTAAATGAGAGCATCTTCCAGTCCTTTGAAGAGAGCAAGCAGGAGATCTTGGCAGCAGAATTGTTAGCATGAAACAAGAGTTTGCCAGAAACCTCGCCATTGCCTGAGTTAACAATGCCTGGAGGGAGCACCACCCAAGGAACACTGATGGGGAGATGCTGGGAAACAACAGCATCACAAATTCCATGGGCAGCGACTAAGGAATAACTATACTTGCATCACAGTTCGGTAATTTTCAACCAGGTATACAGGGGACTTACTTCGTAGTATAGCAAAAGTCAGTTTGTCCATGTCTTCCTTTAGAAGAGACATTCCAAGTACAGGCCATTTTACGTAAATTGTGCGTTACACATTTCAAATTCTGGGGGTGCCCCAGAGAACCTGAAATCATATAAGAAATACAGTCACAAACTGCAGGACAAAAATGACCAACTGTAAAACAACTAGATGGTTCACATCTATAGCTATTCTTTTTACATTTTTATTGCATGCATGTCTGACCAGTATTTTAAAACTGTTGAATGTTTTGTGTGCCTGATTACAGACAGCCACAGACTGCCAAGATTTCTAGAAGTACCTAAAATCTGGGTTTATACTTGTGTGCAACGACACAGGCAGCTGTCTCTTTCCACAATACCCATTCCTAACCTTGTCTAATAAGCAGGCTTTGGGCCAACGGCAAAACCGCAAGCTTTGATGATAAACTTAATGAGTTTTTTGCTCTCCTCCGTTGTCCCACATGGAGGGCAATTAATGACAGAAGGGCAATTAATGATAATGTGTGAAATTGTCGCAGACAGCCGACGTACAGCAAGAAGATCTCAATGCGGACATGTACACCAATGGCATATGCAGACTATCACAGTTGCATAATGGAGAATTTAACACCCAACTTTGCACTGGTTTACAAGATGCCACTGGTTGCTGGAAAGCAGAGACCAGGCCTGGTAGTACCTCCATCCCTAGGATGTGGGAGGACCCTGTGAGGGTCCACAGAGGTGACAGTTTTTGAACATACATATAGTAGGAAAGGAACATAATTAAATGGTGTCAGTGCAGAAGCTACAAAGAAAAAGCAATTAGTGAATTACATTGCAATAAACTCACCTATCTCTTGGCTATATATTAAGCTTCTTAAACATAAAATAGCCAGTGCTAAAAGGCAGCGGAGGCTTGAATTCTTCCACATTCTTCCACTGTTTGTTTTCAGAACAGCAGCTTCAAGCAGGAATAAACGTCATCTTCCAACAAGATGGTTGGTTCTAAAATTAAAAATAAAACAAAAAACCCTTTGAAATTCCAGAGCTGATACTCCACAAACACCACTTCTTGTTCCACCTATTTTTCTTCCTCAGTGCTGCTCCCAGGTGTAGCAACTCCTTCCCCTTCTTTGGCTGGCAAGCAAATCTTTTCACTGTCCCAACCACTCCTTGATCAACATGTTTTCAGCGAGGCATTTCAAAGATAACCTCAAGAATTAGAGACATGTAAAACTCAACTGTCCACAGGCATCCTTCAGGACTACCTGAGGCCAGAACAGAATAGACATGGCAGGGTATTCCCCTAGAACAGGTCTCTTCAACTGAGATGAAATGTCACATTCACAAAGGGTCCTGTATACCGTGAATGGAAATGTCCCCTGCTTCGGATATAAGTTTAAGGGGACAGGAGAGCCCACCTGTTTTCCTCTCCCCTCTGCACACTTTTCATATTGCTGCTACTCAAAGCTACGGGATGCCTGAGACACTGCAGAACCAGATCTGATCACCCAGGATCACTGGTTCAATCCAGTGTTAAGCAATAATTTCTGGAGAGAAAAAAGGGAAAAAAAAAAAGAGAGCCATTTCTCTACTGAAAGATACTTGTTGCTATAAATATTGATCTTAAAGTAAAAATTATCTAGGATATTACATTTAACGTGTTCTCTGAAGATTAATGGGTTGCATGTTTTCCAAAGAGAAGTTCAACTGTTCAGCGGGATCTGGGGAACACATTCAGTTCCACCCACACACCGGCCACCATCAGTTTTTGTTCTCAAAAAGAAAACTGCAGGAAAGCTTATCCTAAAGCCCAGCCAATCCCTGGTGCATTTTCTCCCTGCCACCTGAAAGCTCTGAAGACTTGAGCACCCTCCCAGAGACCACAACTCCCATGCAGCAAGGGGCCTTCTCTCAGTGACCAACAGCAGGTCGTTTTCATGTAAGAACACAGCTGAGCCAGACTCTCCTAGAGAGCAGTTTCGTAAAGCTCACATTTTGCCCAGGCGACGTCTTTTAAAAGTCTCAAGTGGAAAGGCTCCTGACCTTGTCCTAGAAGTCTCTTCCAAAGCTACATGTACATCATTGTCAGAACAACAGACTTGCCTAGGAGCCTCTGTAATTTTTAAAGAAAACTCTCTTCACTGAAGTCCTCTGTGGCACCAGGAGTGTGCTCCCTCATCCCTGCAATAAAACCGTATGGTTTTTATTACTTTTTTTTAAGGAATTCTCCCTCAGGGGACAGCTGGGAATGCCCAGAATGCTCTTCTGTCCCTCACCAATCTGCACTGTGCGAGGAGAAACATGTCAGCACTATGTCAAATAACCCAGAGCTGTTCACAAGGGGCCACTTCTTTCTCTTGGTCTGCAACAACCAGACTGAGGGAAAGGCTCAGGCAGCACAGGAGCTGAGAGATGCTGTGGAAAAGGTCAGTGTTACATCTGGAGGGAAGAAACACCCTTAAAACTTAGTAATTATTTTATTTTCACCATGTTCTCAAGCCACCTGAAGACCTCGCTAAAAACATGCTAATTTAAGCTATACTACCCCCCCACACACATTCAGTTCTACTTTTTATATATTCCTAAACTGTAATATCCATGCCGTGTAACTTGTTAAAAGCCAAATCAAGAGTGAAGTTTGACAAATCCATGTTCAGGTAAAGATGCATCAAGAACCCACCAACACATAAAATATAATAATCTCTGTGCCAGAAGTCCCCCACTACATTTTGGTGTCTCTCAGGATCTTCATATCGTATTTGTCCATGTTACTAATGAAAATATGGGATGTTACCTCCAGGTTTAAACTTTGCTCACAAACCTCTAACTTCATCAAAAACGTGAAGACCACTCAGACAGACCTGGGAGTTACATGAATAAAATGACTGATTTCTATTTGTGATATACATATAAATTATATCTCTTTGTTTGTGCTTCTTCAAAGGCCATTTCTGGTTTGCAGAAAAGCCCAAAATCAAAATTTCAAGTTTTACAGCAAAATTAGCTGACAGTCCCCTATCAGCTAGCAGAAGCCAGGGAAAGAATAAAAAAAAAAAGGGAAAGCACTGATGCCACTTAAAGGAGAGAAAACTGCATTGTGAAGTTAATTAAATCCCAAGCCTCTCACTTTCTAAACACATTATCTGTACAGGATTGTGGAAAACCTGTTTGGTCACGCCAGGTTTACGAGGCAGATTCAACAACTACGTGTGTGTGTGTGTGTGTGTGGTTCAAGAAAATCTTCTGGTTTTCTGCACACTCTTTCAAGACATAGCTTACTGAGTAGTCCCCCTACTGCAGAAGTTTTAAGAGTAACATCATAGCAGTGAATTACAAGAAATTCGAGTCATACCAAATTCTCCTAACTCAAGCACAGCTTCAATTTCTGTTTCAGAGTCAGGCACCGATGGGAACCTATATACTTTCATGCAGAGCATGATGACTAAACCACAATCTTTCGTAAGAAGCATAGGCTCCCTGGCTCTCATACACATTTTACAGCTTGCTGACAAGTTGGCAATTCAAAGCCTCACGTCGCATAATTAAATGCCATTAGTCGGGAGAAAATATCCCCATTTATAGGCTTGTTTTAATTATAAAGTTACAAAATAATTGAAGTAATTTAAAAATAGGAAGTTCACTTTCTTTGGATGAAAGCTGCCTTCCATCAGTTCAAGACTAATTCAAACAAGGCATGGAGGTTTTTCCTTACCCTGGAGAGACATGAAAAGCATGTTACCCTCTAGGCAGATGTACTTTTCAGGTGGATAGGACAATATAAGAGTCAGAGATATTTACTTAGGACAAGAGAGCTCAACGTCGTCAGAGGAAGGCAAAATCTTGAGCAGGGCTGGCTGGAGTGCAACAGGAGCAGTTGCTATTAAGTGTAAATGTCTTTACATTGTAAATCTTCATTTTTAAAAAAATGAGATGAAGGGGGATCAGCCCATTCTCTCCACCAGAAAGAGCAACTGCAACTAAGCCATTTTTAACAGATGTCCATCTTAA
Organism: Calonectris borealis; assembly: GCF_964195595.1. Taxonomy (NCBI): domain Eukaryota; kingdom Metazoa; phylum Chordata; class Aves; order Procellariiformes; family Procellariidae; genus Calonectris; species Calonectris borealis. The sequence continues at coordinate 72,545,149 of NC_134352.1, read as the reverse complement.
AAAACATCAGCAATAGCACATCCCATAACAATCTCATTTCCTTGGGCAATCTATTCGTGTCACTTCACTGGCGCTATCATTAATGCTCCCACTGTGCTACACAACTACCTCTTGCTCATTTTAAGCACATTACTTTGTCCTATCCCCAGCAGGCAAAGAACAGTTTATCCTCTGCCTTGCAGCAACCTCTTACATAGATGCCTGATACCAGATCTCTACTAGCTCCTCCCTTAAAAACTCCAATTTTTTTCACCATTTCCCAGTCTCAGTTTCTAGATTTCTGATCATTCCTGGAACAAATATTTCTCTGTGGACCAAATCTGCTGTATCCTCAGCTTTGAAATATTTCTGACTGAGCCTAAGCACAAAGAAGGACCTTTACTAAGGCAAACCTATGCACAGTATGTGTTTACACAGCCCATGCCATATTTGCTTTTCTCCCAACATTCAGACTTTGTTGACTCAATTTCTGCTCGTGATCCAGCCCTGGATACTACTGTATAAAGCTGCCACGTAGCTGTTTATCTAGTACTTCAGACTCCAATCTCATCCTCAAATGGACTGCAAACCTCCTGACTTAGCGTGAGTATATTTGCACAGCAAATTCATCTTAAAGGCCTCGCCTGAAAAAGTCTTTCATTTTTGAGATTTTGTAATAAAGAAAAAGCCTCCCATAAATCTATGCTAAGGAACAACATTGTGTGTGTATCCAAAAAGTATTCCCATGCAAATTCACGCCATACCAACAGCAAAGGCATGGCAGGCTTCAGTATATAATTGCCCATATCTAAGAGCAGCTGCTAAAAGCAGGATTCCACAGTAACTGTTGGAAGCTACAGTACATGGAGGTGTCCTGACTTCTGCTCAGGGCTTTATGTTGTGCAGAGGAATGACGCTTGTGCCTGTGGTCAGAAAGAAGTCATTTTAAATTGCGTTTTATGCAGATAAGCTAACAAAGGAACAATTAGATTCAGATTCTTAATCAATGAAGCCAATGGATGGTGGCCCTTATTTAAAACAGCTCAATACCAACTGTGGACTTTTAAATGACTTTTAAAGATGTTTTGATGCATACAGTGCACCTACTGGTGATCAGATAGATAAGAGAGGGAAAGTACTCCAAGTCAATAATGTGCACCTGGGAAAGTACCTCTGGACAGCGTTCCTTCAAAACCCTGTCAGCGGTAAAAAGAAGGTTAAAGGTTCTGTGACAGGCTGAGAAAATGAGCGGAGCACCAGCTGTTTGACAGTGACATGCGAAGACATTACCAGCCTCTTTAGACTTAACTTCTCAAAGGGAAAAACAGAAGATAACCGGTATCTCTCCTACTGACTGTGTGTCGTATTATGTATTTCTTGGCTTAACTGGTTCTGCGTATCTTTTTTTAAAAAATAGCTGACCAAATGCTTGATTCTCTTTAAAGGAGAAAAAAAGTATTTTCGTAGTCAGTTGTAACAGCTCAGTTCTCCAAGCGTAGAAGATCTCCAAAGCTCTGTTCTACTCTTGAGTTTTCTGGTCTCTGAATGTATTTCATTGTCAAGTGCTTGGAAACCACTTTGAAAACAAACAAACAAAACAGATAAAAAAATCAAAAATCTTTCTGGCCTGCTTTCTGCCTGCAATCTGATCTGCCAATCACAACCCTACAGATATGAATTGAGGATCAGTGGCCACACTTTTTGTGACTACTTTTGTGCTCCACAAGCAGACACCTAAAAAGAAACGGTTAAAAAAACAGCTTATACAAAAGGTTTAGGGAACCTGTAAGTGGAGAATAGTAGATGAAACCATGAGACCAGTAAAAACATATGTATCAAACATAATAGAAGAAATCTGTTTGTCAATACATTTTCTCAAGTTACAATTTATTTGTTTTTTCTCCACAGTTAAAGGTATCATCATAATAATTTACCACCAAATGGAACATTAAAAGCTCTCACGGAAAATGATTATATAGCACACCACCAAAAAATTGTAGAGACTGATGGCAGGCTGCATTTTTGGCGATACTGACCAGCCATCATCCCAAATACAGCCAGGCAGAAATGCAGGTGCTAAGTATGTGCCTAGATCAAAACCCTATTGCTAGAAGAAAAATTATTCTGCTTAGCAGGTGGAGAACACTCATTTTACTTGTCTCTGCCCAAACATACTAATTTAACCTTCAAAGTGAAAGAAAACACGACTATATCCAGATAAAAATGCATATCTCAAATTACACATCCTACTATTGCCAACAGAAAGCTTCCAAAAAAATTCCCCTATCTGAGAGACCATGCCAGAAGTACACATTTCTGGGAAACCAAGCAAATTGCCAATACAGCTGACAGTAAAGACAATGAACACAGAAACAGAAGATGAACTGGCTTTCTTTAGAACAGCTTTGCTGATCCCACAGCCTTCAGGCTTTGACTTTAAAGCTAGCTGAGTAATAAAAAAAATGGAAGTAGAATTAATAAGTTTTATTTGGGGGGGTTTGGCTGTTTTTCAATAGAGTACATTCTTCCACCTCCTTAAAAAAATTCCCGAAGTTGAGACAAAAATTTCTCTTTAGTAATCTAAATGCAGGCTTTCCCTCTCTGTTTTATAACATGGCAGCATTCCACGTTATAAAAGATTCGCAGGACATGAATCACTAAAACCAGTTTATAAATGAAGGCTGAATCCCATTTGGGAATCTGGCTTTCCCCAGTTCTGAGGAATTAATTTAAGAATCTGCTATTTCTCTTTCCGAAAGCTGATAAAATAATTCAAATTGCCTATCTGCACCAAATACACTCTCCTAATCTGCAGCGGAGGAAAAGGAAACAAAGACAGGGTGTTAAGTAAATGTGCAGGAGTGCACAAGGCCACATTTTCTATCCTTTGAGACAAACTTTGTTTTGTTGTTTTTTTTCCTGTCAAGCAGGAGGAGAAAAACTCCCTCCTCACTGCCTCCTCTAGCTGGCAAACAGCAGCATCGCCTCTGAGATGCTGGGAAGTCACTCAGTTACCTTGCAGCCACTCCAGGCTGCTTCTGCCCTGCAAGGTGAAGTGAGATGTCAGGACGCAATACACAAGCTCAGCACAAGGACTGACACTTTCACAAATACATTTTCGAAGCTCCTGGTCACAAGTGCCATCTACAAAGGCAAGCCTTTTGGCAAGAAATTTTACCAACAAGAGTAAAGATGCACCCCAGCTGGAGTAAATATTTCACCTGGCTCAGAGTCTAAGGCCAACGCACAGCTGCACCTGCTTTCCAGTATTTCCAGTTCTTCCTTTCTTCCGATCCCAGGACTGTTAAGCACTATGGAAATACAAACAGGCAAGCTGCAGACTGGGAGAGCTGGTGGGTATACTTCCAGGTAGCAATTAGCATGAGAAGCACCCTGACCCGGCAAGGAGATGAGAGAAAACTCTTCGCAAGGGATCTCCTGACTTGGGGAGGGTGATGCATGAAGGCTACGTACAGGACAGGGATCAGAAAGGTTTGAAGTCATTTGCTTGAGAAATCCATGAAAAAGCAGCACAATTCAAGAGTGATTTTATGAAAGCATTTAGTACCCGTTGGACAGCACAACACACAGAAATACACAAACAGAAACTGAGACCCTTAGGACTTGCCTTTAGAACGAAAGGAAATACACAGAAGCAGCAGATGTCAAATAGTTTAATCATAGCAATGGATACAATTCTGAAAAGGATTTGGAAAGTACAATGGAAAACTCCTTCAGGTTATTCATGTCAACCAAAAAAACCCCACCAAATAAGAACAAGCCAGGTGGCCTATAGAGAGAATTGGGAAGAATATCCCTGCTGGGACAGCTGGGCTGGAGAGAAGAAAGCGCAGTGATACTGAAGAGGCAGAGCAGTCAGGCAGAGCACTGGACTGAAAGGGCAGAACAAAGCAAAGAGACACTGTAGGAATCGATGATTTATTTTTACCACAATTATAACTGAACTTATTACATGACATTGTTTTTCAAGCTAAATATATATTTTGCTGAATTATGCTTGCTTTCAATTAACCCGTATGCTAATTTGGAAATTGTTGGTCCTACTGGAGTCATTTGCCATGCCTTGCCGAGTGTACACCATGCAAGAGTGGTCCCCGAGCCAGACATTGCATTTGACGTTCCTAGCGTGACATTTTCAGAAGAACAAAGACACTTTCAAAAGAAAATTGGGTGTCTAACTCCTGAGTTTGGAAGTCCTTGCCCATATCAATTAGCCACCAGGCACGTGGTTAAATACAAGCACATCCATCACTAGCAGGAACAGAGCACTGCTCTCCAGATGGTAACAACGGAAAACAAACTCTTGTGAGAAACACAGTGAATCCTAATACTACCAAAAATAGTCTAAATATGTTTTGGGATATCTGCAAGCCTGTTCACAATTTATTGTTGTTACATACTAGGCAAATGTTATTATAGATTACCCCCTAAGCCTTATTAGACATCAGAGAAGGCATGCTAGAGAGGCCTGGATTGCAGTTGAGTGAAGGTTGACTTCACTCTGCAGCTATTTCCTCAGTAGGGTCTCTCCATCCAGCTGCAGAGTTTCATCAAGCTTGTAAGGACGCAGTACACTGAGACTTCACCTCCTCGTTCTCAGTGAACTGAACCTGGGCAGTGTGTTCAAAGGTTATTGCAGGGGTAAGAGGACAGACAAAGCATTATCAGATAAGCCTTCTTCCTTAGGAAGTCAGCTTAAATTAATAAGCACAGATTCTTCTTCCATAGAGGTGCAGATGGAAAACACCTAATCATCTGAACAAAGAACAAAGCAAGGGGGTGAAGGTTAAGCCAAAAGAGAAATTTTGATCTTCCAGGCTATTGTGCTGCGCAGGAGAAGGAAATGGCTTGGAGTCATTTATACGCTAGCATTTTAACCCATTCAAAAATTTTTTTTATACTTACTACAACTGGCAAATTAATACTGCAATAAGGTGAAGGATTCAACTTATGTATTTGCGTAAGTCTGATACAGCTACACACATTTCCTGATATGCATGAATTTGGTGACCTCATGGTTGACACACTTCCTTGAATTCTTGCACTTCACAACGCAGCATGGAACAAGTACGCTGCGCAAAGGCACACAGGTCTGATTACTTTGCATATATAAAAACCACCTCTTACCATGAATGCTATGGCTACTCGCTACACTTTTTCAACACTTAATACAAAGCATGGAAACAAATGTACCCACATTTTTTGCAGGGCATAAACCTAGAATCAAATGAAAACATACAGAGAAGGTTTCCCACTTCTCCAGTGCTTGCTGCATTTTACTGATATGTAACTGAAGTAAAACACAAACCAAATATTCCAAAGCACATTTCATTTTTTGCGGGTACTGTTAGTCTCTGTGTAGTTCTCCAGACAGCATATCTTCAGCGGAAAACATCATTTGCCCACATTGGCAATCGCGCTTTACTCAATGTGAAGTTCGAGGGCCAGACCACGTCACTCAGACTTTACAATGAGGGCTGCAGAAAAAATTGCTGTTCCTCAGAAGAGTCATGTTATCTACATAATTCTGTCCCTGCCGGTTCTCTTCAGCTCGTACATCCTTATGAACTAACAAACATTAAAGAAGTTGACCTTATTAATGAAAGAGTTTATTTTCCTTAATCTGGCAATGTCCAAAAACTTATTTTGAACTATATGACCTTTAATCTTCTTTCCATCACAGGAAAAGCCTATTTAGTTTTATAAGAGAACACTGATAATTTCTGAAGCAATTCCAAGTGTGTTTTTTTAAACAAGCGGCAATGACCTAAGGGTTGGAATCCTTCATTGTTTACAATGAAACCAGTGGTATTCGAATTATTTTTAAAGTACAATGAACTGAATCCAAAGAAAGTCTGTCCTCATGTGTACAAACAGCATATAAATAGATCAAATGCTGAAATGCGGCTTTCACATTAAATAATATATTGAAAATAACAAGCAACAGTTATGCAATATCCTTTTAGAGTGAATGTAAGGAATGAGAGTCACTTACGAGAAATAAATTGATTTTTTAGTAATCGAGGGAATGGGCAATTCCTGAAACCATAGATCTATATTTTCTGATAAATTCCCATTGTATTAATCTTTCTTGAGACTTTAAAAGCTCTCATGCCCTGCTGTATTTCCACTCTTGGTAAGTACCAGACGTGTCACATGAAGACATACTGCAGCATGTTATCATGGGTAGGCTACCCTTCCACTGGGGCGAGCAAATGCTTTCCACTCCCAAGTGCTGGCATTCCCCTCCTAATCTCTCCAGAGAAGGAAGGTCTACAATATAGTATGACATTATCAGAACAAGTATGTCCATCTATAATTACATAGCAGTTGGCATTTATTTCTTTCACGTACTGTTTTAGTTGTACCTCATTCCCCTCCAGCTCTTCATTTATGCACATACATGCATATCCTCCTTTTAAGGCGGCAAATTAATCTTAAGTACTCAGAAATACAAATATTGACTTCTACGGTTGATATGCATCAGAGCTGGTCTCTTTCCTAATTAGCTTTCAGAGACCCAAGAGAGACCATTGCCAGGCTATAAAGAATAAATATTAACTCTTGCACTTGCGCGTGCATATACACGGACACAGCTACTGGTCACTCTCCCACTCGCACGCCTGCTCACGGTACCGGTACCCTCTCATGCTCTTGCTGTTCACAGCCTTCACTGGAGCCATGGACCCAAGGGACGTGCAGGCACACCTAATCCAGCTGTCTGAAGCTAATACTACTCCTCCTTGTCCACTCTGCTCCTCTCACAGAGGTCTCCAGGTCCCTGCAAGGGATCCATTTGTGGATCAATTCTCATGGCAGCATAGCTAGCAACTCAGTGCCTCAACATAAACTGATTCATTCATGTTATCCTTTCTACCCCTCTAATAGACTTTGACACTGGCAAAATACAGACAGCCTCAGCTCCGTTTTAGTGTATTCCTCCACATTATCCCCAGTTCTACAAACATGCGGCACTTCCTTAACTGTATTGCTCTAATTGAAATAAATCACTTACTACAATGCCAAAGGCACAAGATGGAAGTGTTTTACAATTAAATTGACACCTGGTTTTCCATTTCAAATAATTTAGGCTGAATATTCAGTTTAGACAGAACATTGTTTTAAAATAAAACACAAAGGCACAAGATGTAGGTGTTTTACAATTAAATTGACACCTGGTTTTCCATTTCAAATAATTTAGGCTGAACATTCAGTTTAGACAGAACATTGTTTTAAAATAAAACACATAAAAAAGTTCAAATTTTGTTTTCAATTTCTGCTAAATGACTTCAAATCCAATTCAAACACAGATTCTCAGTCCACAAGATTGAAAAAGATGCTAAAAAATTCCTAAGTTTATTCAGAATACTCCAAATGAGAAGTTTACATCTTGCCTGTTGGTTGGCTTTATCTATCTTGATGTAAATAAATCCATCATTCTTGATGTAAATAAATCTATTACATCTATTGCTTCATGCAAATAAACTAGCAGCTCGTTTCATGGAGGGTCTCAGAATGGAAAATACTGATATAAAGTACTTTGCAGGGAGATAAAACACTTGAGCAACCTCTGCACCATTAAAATAATGCTCAGCAAAAGGAACAAAGCAATGAAGAGCTAAACATTTTAAAATAATATGCAAGATGGCTAGAACCCCTATGTATAATTTTTATTGCTGTAAAATAAAGCAATGCTTTTCTGTCATTCCATTCAGAACTTAGCAGAAGCAGTGAATTGAGTCCCTGTATATAACTAACCAGCAAGTGCAGACAGCAGTGCCGGTAAGGCTAATGATGCCACACCTCATTTAAAACTGAAAGCAGCTCATAGAAAATTGCTATTAGTAGGACATAGTCAGTTCCACAAGTCTCTCCTGACCTGATTTCACACTTAGAATAAGAATACAAAACAGAAATTTTCAAAGCCACGACTGCACTTCATCTCACATCTTCACATCATTTTCACATGACCATCACTACATCATTTGCATCTGCCTCTTCTCTCTCAATCCTCCCTTGAAAGCAAGATTCTTCTCCTGAAGATCTCTTTTTTTTTTTTTTTTTTGCTTTCTCTTGTCAAGGGTGACCATAAAAAAGGGCTGTGAAGTGGGAAAAACAACCTTGGATTTTATGCACACAAGTCATTCCAACTTTGCTATCTCTGTTTAACAGGGTTCTTCCTTCCTGCAATTATTAGTAAATCTCACGGTTTACTTCTCTCACTATTGAGCTGGCAGATGATGTACAAAAGAAGATGGATTTCTTACTCATTAGCTTCTGTCACCAATAAATCCTGTATACCTTCACACTGGCATGGAAAAGTCTCTTCCTGTGGAAGGCTGTTCATCACATTTTTCATGCATTGCTGCTGATATGTTTAACTTTTTTGTTTGACAACTCAGCAATGAAGCAGCTATTGTTTCCAAAGTGCTGAGCAAGTCTGGCTGTGGGAACGAGAGACGTGCGACAATTCTCAATGGTCTCTCTGGTGGCTGCAGATTGAGGTGCCCAGGCACGGGGGGAGAAGGCGCGGGTGAGGGGAAACCTAACTGCAGAGAATAGAGAGTTAATTGGACAACTAACCTTTTGGTGTAGTTATTTGAATGACATGTTCTGCCTCAGTTTATTTTTAGTTTCTATTCCAGTATTTTATTCCTTAGGAAAATTTCTGCTCTTTATGCATCTAATCAGGTCCGTCCAGATATATAGTGCATGACTCGCAAGGCCAAGCACGTTCTTATAAGCTTACCTGTCTAAATCCAGAGACCGGCAAAACTTCTAATGTAAATTTCATGGTATGAAACACTAATGTCTCACTTTTTCTTTCTTTCGTGAAATCCTCTTCTACAAAAGCTCATGCCAATCTCACCACGAAGCAAGTCATTAGAACCCACAGAGCATTTAAAAATAACACCACTTTAAACATCTTCGGAGAGTACTCTGTTTTTCCCATTTCTGCAATTTTCCATATTAAAGAGCTATACGCTGGATCTGTACAAGGATCATATTTGCAAAACATATTTAGATGACAATGCATATGCCTCAGGGACATAAATATTGGACTTTAGAATAATATATACAGAAAGTCTTTGTGAGCTAGAGTAGAACGGATTAAAAAGATCAGAGGTACATATACGTATTAGGAATGCAAGTGACAAGTATCTTTTTTTTTCCAAATAAGAAAATTATAAAAAAACCCAAACAATCAACTATCATTAAAGATGATAAAAATTAATGCACATTACTTCAAAAGAAGAGATCAACTGCAGGCAATTATTACCAATACTTGTTAAATTCTTATTAAAGTGATCAGTTCATCAAATATCTGGGTTTAGATTGAAGCGTTTTATTCATCTTAATTCTCAAGTCCCATGAAACAAGCAGCTAAATGCTATCAGAGGTCACCCGTGCCTTCTGATGAGAAGGTATTTCAAAGCTGTGGAGTGCTGCTCGTGACTAAATAACTGCTGATTTATGCAAGATAATAAGCCTCAGTAACCACATATATACACATATTGCTCCTGAAGTTGCAAACGCGTAAGTACATGACTAATTCTATCTTATGAATAAAGGTATGCATAAACTTACGTTTGCACTGTTGGTAGGAGCCCAGCTGCAGGAGCCTGTGACAGGCTCGGTCCTTAGTCTTCAGTACAGGAGAGTGGAATGCTGAACCGGGCAGTCACATTAGGCACCTGAAGTTAAAAGATTCATATATAATCCATCGGGAAGAATGCTACACTAGAGGATCACTCAGAAAAGATGTGGAATTATAAATATACCTTCTGTGTTTAAGTGTGTAGAGAGGAAAATTAACACTATTTTGCTGAAAGCCTGTTAGTGACCTAATTCTACGGGCAGCTATTGTAACGCTGAGTGCTTGCTCCCATTTCTGGCTGCAGTAATCACTGCCCAAACTCCAACTCAAAGTTACCTACTGATTAGCAAGCATGCATACAGCAGGGCAAAAGGATAATAGACAAGAATCTAACGTTTTCAAGGATACATTCTTTGCATTTTAACACCAGCTGCACCACTCACAAGTTGAAATATGGGGAAGCAACTAGAAAACATTCAATTTTCAAAGTATCAGTTATCACAGCTCAAGCAAATAAATACGTAAAAGTCGCTGAAAATAAAAGTCCTCACAACGTATTCTGTACGGATGAGGTTACCTTATAAAAGCACTCGATCCAACAGCACAAGAGAAAAACTAGCTATTCATTAGCAGTGAAATTGGTTTAATCCAGTACAAAGTCGATTTATACACAGGATTACTTAGAGCAGTTCGGGTCTGAGAGATGGTCTGTTGTTGCAAAGCCTAAAACAATGGAACTATTTAGTTCAACGAGGTTACTTGATTACCATTCTCAATTACCTACACAGAGAAAGGATTTAAATATAACCCACAATATATGAGATATGAGAGTCAATGCCATGTAGTAGACCTCCACTGAAAAGTGCACACTGTGAAAAGTAAAGCTAATTAAGTATTGACAAAGCTCTTCAAGGATGGGGTTAACTGATTGAAATAAAAAGTAAGATTGAATGCATTCCTAAAAAAATTCTAAATATGGGCTCAATACAAGTCTTCCCAGATTAAAATCTTCGGTCCACATTACACCAACATCAAACTAGATTAACATAAATCTTGCACAGATATCACATTAGTACGTGTTTTAGTGGTGAAGGAAGACAATATACAGTGGACAAACTACAGATTAGCATAAATCTTGCACAAATATCACATTAGTACATGTTTTAGTGGTGAAGGAAGACAATAAACAGTGGACAAACTACAGATTCTGAGCTAAGATTTAAAATAGGGGTCACATGACAGCTTGCTGGATTTACATCCAGACAGATCCTGTTATTTGAAACATAAGGCAACATCTGGTCAAAAATATCTTCTTTCAAAAATTTCCTAGCATTCTGAAAAAGAAACAGGCCAATCACATTTAATTTGGAGGAGAAGGCTGTTCTATATTGGGAATTGTGACAATGCTGTTCTAGCAGATGAATTATGAGTTACGTGCCTGGAGACCTGTACACTAAAGACTTCTCATAGCCATGACCTTTGGAAGAGTATGGAGCAGGGGGAAGGAGGGGAAAAGGAAGAGGAACAGGTAGACTCTAGGGAACAGATATTATTATCCTCAGAACCAGCAGAAACCCTAGCAGAATTAAGAGAGTTTGATGTTTATGTCCACCTCACACACACAGTACTTCAGTGCTTGTTGCACATAACTCAAGACAACACTGAAGTCTACAATATAAATAAATCACATTTTTGTTTTGTTTTTTCTCCCTCTCCTCCTCTCTCTCTCTGACTAGGATTAAACATTAAAAGCTTATCTCCTTGGTTTTAGCTCCAGAGTAGCTGTAAAACCTCAGAGGTCAAACATCTCTTTTGCCGCAAGTGCTGAACCTGATCCAAAACATGAAATATTGTGAAAATTAGTTGTAGTTGGAATACTTATAACTTACATTCACCTTTGGGCTTCAGAGCCTGCAGAAGTGCCACCTATAAGACTGACCACTATAATTTTCTTCTGAAGTTCATTTGATTTAAGCAGCATTTTTGCCCTGCAGTAATATTAAGACCAATTATTTGAGAAAGATATTTTGAAGCTCTGTCCTCACTGATTTTATAGTTAAGAGAGGCCATTAGATCACCCAGTTCAAGAAGGGCAAATCCGTGGTCAGCCATACAAACCAGGTTACATCACATGACGAGCAGCATTGCTGTCTTGGCACAAGAGCTTCTGGGTGACCACATTAAGTCCTGTTTGGAAAGGAGAAGAGCTGCCAGGCTAAGGCAGATCCGCTAGACAGCCCCAAACGGCAGCTGCCTGCCCAGACCAGCCCCACGATGAGCAGAGCCATGCCTCGTCTCCCACTTGTCCAAATCTCCTTCTCCTCTGGGCTGTCTAAGATATGTGGGATGTGCTGTGCAACTCTCAAACATGCAAGTAATTTGAAATGCAGCTTGTAAAGTTACAGAAAGCATGAATATCAGAGATGCTCAAACCACCCTGGTGGACTGCAATGTGGAGGTATCTTCAGCCTAAATGCTGCAGACGGGCTCACCTTTGCACTGTTTGGGACCAACATGTCCAAATCTGGACTAGACCACTTCGCAGCAAGTGGCCAGGTCACCACCCGGCTCCAAAGCAGCTTTTTCTGTGCTTCTACGTTCAAAGTGCTTGAAATGAAGAGAAAGCAGTTTTTAAAGCTTTAGGCTGAAATTTGTGGCGTGCCCAACGCCACAACGCAGGGGGCATTCGAGGGCATAAAGCCAGCTGGGATAGAGCTAGCTTGCTTTGCTTACCATGCTAGCCAAGCTTGCCATAGGCTATATCCACACCATCCAGAATAAACATTTAACCATGCTATCCAGTCAACTGACCCTGCATTTCCTCTTGGAATGAATTAATTGATTTATTCAGGGAGCAAAACTAGTTTAGATGGATGGCTCAGGCCCAGAAGTAAAACGTGGACCATTTCTGAGTCAGGCTGACAGCATAAACCACCTTCAACCACCCCTGTTACTTGTACTTTTATTATACCTTTAAGCAACTTGTGCAATAATGATAAAATTATGCAAGCATAAGAAGGATTCCAGCATACTTTTCAGACAGTGTTTACCACCTTAAGAAATCGTACAAATACATTGCTTTATCTAAATGTCATGATTATGCACTACAAACTACCAGGCTACCTTTGCTACGAAGCTATCCAGGTTCAGTCAATATTACAAAGCTATTACCAGCGCAGTTATAGGTACACAGCAAGGACAAATATATACCTCTATTTCAGGAATATATGTATATTCCAAAAGAAAGTGCTTTTGACTGATGATCAAAATGCAGTAAGCTATACTGGCAGAGAACACTGGTATAATGCTGCTCATCAATGTAGAAGCATCCCCCCAAAAAAAGCAAAAAGGCACAGTAATTCTCTAACCAATGTTAGTGTATCAGTGAAACTATTTGGCTGGCAAAGAAAATGCTGCAGCATAAAAGCAACCCAAAGAAAGCGCTACTTTATCTACTTAAGGAAGTTTCAGGAGGCCAAGGCTGGCTGAAAGGCTGTGCTTTTTGGTTTTGCAGGAAGCTGCCCCTAAATTGCTGGGTTTACAGGCGAGAAAAGAGACTCTGCTCCCTGACCCAAGAGAGGGGGAAGCCATCCTGCTCCCAGGTGCTGCCCTAGCACCAAGCTGGCAACATCCTCTGCTGTGGGCTGTGCTGTGGGTCCGATTTTTGGCAGGGTAGGAAGTGAGGCACAATGAGCAGGGAATTGCTACAGTGCTGTCCTTGTTTCCATGACACGTGCTTTTATAACTTGTGCTCCCTGAGGTAAAAGGCATAATTTGGACTCAACAGCTGACAACTCAGCAGTTCTCTGCCTGTGGGATAAGGGAAAGCTGCTTCTGTTGTAGCAACAGTCTTTGACCTCACTCCAATGCCAGCTCCAGACCGTGCATGGAAAGGAGGGGAGACATATGCCCTTCAAAACCTTACACCCTGACCAACATTCATACCGATGGGTTAGGAGTTATTTTTAGTTTAAGCACTTTCTGCTTGCAGTGAAACCTGCTACTAGGAGTGATTCCAAGAGATGGCAGCGGGGAAAGGCAGACAGCAGCGAAGTGGCAAAAGCCCCTGCTGAGAGTTTCTGGTGCTTGCAGGAAGTGCAAGGATCTTATGGACGCACAGCAGGAGGGCTCCCACAGTCTGCAAATTTAGGGACTGCAAATTTTCCAGGGGAGGGAGGACAGCAATGATCAGCAAAAAACTGACGGTGCATATTGAAAAACTGTCCCTGGGTATTCTTCTCAGTGTCAGATCAGAACCTCCAGACATTATTCACTCTAGTTACCATCTGCTAGTTTGTAAGTCAGTAAGTAAGGCAGGCAAAGAACACAAGAACGTCTGCATTTGCTGATGATCCGTATCCTAGCTGCCCCTCAGCCCCCAAAGGCAGGTAAGAAAACAGCCCTGGCGACCTAGGAATTTATATGGCCCCCATCATTGCCGTGCTCATGACTCTGGAAAAGATCCGTAAGATTCTGGAAGATGATCCCTGGAGACATTTAAGCACCTATAAAACCCGAACTTTTGATGCCTAAACCTAAAAGAAACGTGTTCTAAAATCCCATTTATCTGCAGCTAAGTATGGGGGGAGGGGGGAAGAAAAAAAAGGAGAGAGATGTGATGATAAATTTTGTAGGCATCAGCATGCACAGATGCACAGTCTAATCTTTGACAGGGCCAGAACACTTGCCTGGTGCTTAGACACTCAAGATTCACAAAGCAATTATTCCCTGCCTGTGTCTGCTGATAAAATGTGCGCAGAACCACAGAATCAGGTTCCCCAGAACAAGCAGAAGCCATTGCTCTTCTTTAAAGACATAGTCAGAAAAAGAAAGCAGCAGTGGTGCTCCCTTTTCTAAGGGAGCCCAGCCACTGCAGCCCTTGCTGGGGTATGGGAAACACCTCTGACCACCTCAGAGACCACAGGCGAGTCAGGATGGAGACTTCTCCAGCCCTTCTGTAGATGGCATTTCTCTCCGCAGCTTAAGTAACCACTGACTCGGAGCAGGACTCCATGCCCTTGTGAGAGGGCACCCACTGGAAGCAAAGAACCACAGGCTCCAGGTGCTGCTCCCAAGGATTATTTATATCTTTTACATTAAACTGTTTATGGAATGAAATACATCAACCAGCTTTGGGGCACAGAGCACAACCACCTCTCAAGCCTTTTCTAGAAGTAATTTATTTTTCTTGTTTTTAGACAGAAATTTGATGCCTATCAGTCAAAAAGGAGTCATAACTAAATCTCAGGGGAAAAGACGCACCAAAACATGAATCATTTCAACTAATTCTAGCTACTTATGGTAACAAAAGTAAAATTTACTTTCATACCTGTTCTCCATGTCTCCCTGCATGCGAATCAATGTTTAACTCAGAGCAACAGCATCCCCTCTCAAAGAGCCACCAGTATCTTGTTTGAGTTCTCAATCCTTCCACCTATGCAAGTATCTTTAAACCTGCCTCATCAGACCTTTTCTTCTTCTGCTAATTAACATCCCTTCACTTGAATCATCTCTGTATTTCAACATCAGTCTGAATCTAAGATCCAGTGTTTCTATTATAACTGTGTCCTAGATCAATACGTATTATTGAAAATGGAACAAAACTAACTCCAAGAAGTTTCCTGATTTCTTTTTTTTTGGTTTTCCCTTCCATTATCCAAAAGCTGCCTTTCAACAGCTCAAATAAGCTCATTACAAGGTAATATAAACTATCATTTAAAACTGGATCAGATCAGTTTTGCTTTCATCCAACAAACATATCAACGCAACAGGAACTGCTGAATTTAGCATCCTCTGCATTCCTCTGAGCACTAGTAGAGAGCGTGTGGAAAAGAACCTCATTTACCTGGTCACATCATCTATTGGGTCATTTTCAGAAAAACATAATCCATCTGCATCAGCCTTGTGATGCACTGCAGTCCGCAAGATAGAGTCAGTATTTATAAATATCTAGATTGTTTAAGACTGCCAGACACTTTCTTCTTGAGGTACCGTTTCATGGTTCAGGTGGAATTCTTACTAATATACTGAGTTTAAACACATCTTCTCATAAGTCACAAAACTTGTTGTCAGTCACCCGCTGGATTAAACAATCTAATATTCATGCTCTAAGAGAGCTGTTTCTAATAGATTTACACACTCTGTTCTAGCATTAACTATGGTTATTAATAAATTCAGATTTTTTTGATGGTTTACTAAAGCCCAGAGCTGCATGATGTTGAAACACATGTGACCTTATAGCCATAGATTATAACTCATCAAGCACTTGAAAATTAAAGCCCCATGAATTCCCTGCTAAAGTAGCAGCAGCAGCTTTGCCACCTGTGAAATTAAGTTTCTTTCTCTTTCTTGGAGAGCATCTCCATCCATATGGCTGTTCCCGCGTATTCCTGACTTGCCTTCGGCAAGTCTGCAAGAATGACCTCACCTAAAGGTTAAGCCTCTCCCTTTCCTCAGCACACCTGTAAAGGGATTTTGCATAATCTAACTGATAGATAGTGCTTGCCACTGGTTGCTCTAAGTGACTAAAGAGAGTGCACAATGGAAACTGTTATCACTTAATAACGCTGATAAAAGTTTGAATAGGTGAAACAGTGATAAGATGAAAGGATGCCGTGAAGGCTAGTAAACAGAAAGCAAAATCAAACAAAATCAGGTGACCTACTGACTGCCTAAAAGCTATACTCCAAACCAGTCCCAAATTAGTGATTTTTAAGCTTTCCATTTGTGGACTTCTGCAACATTTTCCAGTTTAGCTACATAGCCCGGCAGCCTACTGACACTAGACTGTCTTTTCTTAGCAGCCTCAGCAGACCTCTCAGAAGTAACCTGCAGACCCCTATCCAGCTAATGACAGGCAGCCCATGCTGAGCAATACCAACCAACTGCAGGTACGGCACTACTCGTTCTGCGGATTCACTCCCTGCATTTTCTTCTGTCTGTTCCACACCCTAATCCTTCCTCTCATCAAACATAATTTTTGTTTTGATCTTGATTCATACTGGGGCCAAATCCATCTGAACTTCTATGCGCATGCTTACCTTTATCACCAAAAACATACAGAAATCAAAGCTTATCTTTATCACCAAAACCGTACAGCATACAATGGTTGAGAAGTTAAGGACAAGCACAGACTTTTTGCAGATTAAAGCTTTATATATAAAGCACACATGCACGGATGGATCTACATTAAACAACATACTGTCTCAGCTGCAACTGCCACATGCTGATTTGAGAGGGAACGTGGCATGACATGGACTTTAATCTTCCCCGCAGCTACTAAACCTGCTAAGTCTCATTAACAGTCTGGATTCATGCTGTGGAGTGGAACTAAGAGTTTAAGAAGAATTTAAAGAATTCTTTTACAGTAAGGAAAAAAGGCAGAACGGACTTCCAGGTGAGATGTCAAAGGCAAGTCACATTGCCTTACTTAGGTAACAAGCTGGGTTTCAAATACAGCAGAAAGCTACCCAATGCCCATGCTTCCCTGGAAGGAATTTGACAGAACATGGCCAGCTTGATTATGGAATATGAATATTTGACTATTTTTGCAATGGAGATTTTAAGTGTGAAAGTTTGTGGAAAAGAATCAAAGTGACAATTCCTACACAGCAGCTCACCGGCACTAGATTACTATAATATCTATCCAGAGCTTTACTCCCATTTATAGCAAAGTTCCCAGACCCACCACCAATTACAATTAAAAACCAAGCAAGCCACATATATCACCAATTCCTACCGAAGCAACAGAGCATGCCAGCACAATATGCCCAGTTCAAATATACTTACACACGTTGAATTTTAACAAGGGAATTACGTTCTTTCCAGAACTACCTCAGAGGCTTAGAGAGATCTTTTTTAAACACAATCTCTAAACACATTGGAAATTCGATCACTAAAATAGACACAGCAAGCTGTCACTGCGCCGGTGTCCCTGTACAGCCAGTGTGCGGCGAGGCGCGCAGCATGTCTGGATGCTCCCCAACCGCAGAAGGGGTTCTGGATTCCCCTCTCAAGCTCCCCTTTTTTGGAAGCGTGCTATTATTTTAAAAATTTTTTAAAAGCACAAAAAGAGGCACAAATAATAAATAATATACCCGCTGTTCAGTCCTTGAACCAACCAACCTGCCGGCCAGCAGAATGAGCTGTTGACAAAACACAGCCTCTATTTAAGCCGCAGGCTCCGGGCAGCGGCAGAGAGGAGCCGCCGGTCTCTCCCCCGCACCCCCGGGGGAGGCTGCCGCGGTCTGCGCCCGCACCGGCTGCCACCCCCGCCGCGCCCCCGGAGCCGCCGCCACCTGCCCCCGCCGCCGGCCGAGCCCCGAGCCGCAGCGCCCGCGCCAGCAGGAAAGCAGGGAGGCAGGCGGGGGGCTTGGAACCCCCCCGCGGCCCCGCCGGCTCCTGGCTGGGCTGTCAACCCGCCCTTCGCCCCTCCTCGCCGGCACCTCCCCGGGGCGGGCAGAGGGAGGGATGGAGGGATGGAGGGGGCATCTACCATCGCGCCCCTCGGGCCGCCCCCTCCCAGGTGCGAGCGGAGCCCCAGCGCGGGGCCGCCGCCGGCAGAAGCCCCCCGGCCCGGGGCCCAGCACTCACCCGCCGCCGCCTCGCCGTGCCCTGCGGCAGCCTCATGCCGCGGGGGGTGCGCGGGGCTGCCCGCGGCGCGGTCCCGGGCGGCCCAGCTCCGGCGGGCAGCACTGCGCAGCGCCGACAGGAAGGAGGGATGGAGCCGGGGCGGGAGGCAGGGAAGGAGGGAGGGAGGGAGAGAGGGAGGGATGGAGGAGAGGGGCTGGCGGGCTGCCCGCGGGAGGAGCCTGCGCCGCGCACCGCCCGGCGCCGCCGCCACCCCCGGCCCAGCCCCCGGGGCACCGCCGCCTCCCGCCGCCCGGCCCGGCCCGGCCCGGCCCGGCCCGGCGCTGGGGCCGCGCTCGGTCGGTGGCGTGCCGCCGGTTGTCCTGGTTTTATCGGGCCGAAGCTATCCAGGATTTCAGGCTGACATTCGCCTTTAGTTGTGTCGCCGGGGTACAGTCGGGGCTAAGTTGTTACAGCTACGTCAGCGGCCGGTGGTTTCGCTGGGTCCCCAGTGGGCTGTTAAGAGGGTGCTGCGGGGGGGATGAAGTCACGGATCTGATCTGATCATTTCAGGTTCTTTCCGTGACACGGTCAAATATACTTCTTAGAAAAGTGTCTTGAATATCTCCAATGCTGCCAGCCCTCCAGGGTTTGAAGCTCTGAGCCTGGCCCTCCACACCCAGGAGATTCTTGATTCATTTTATCTTTCTATTTGCCTCTAGTTTTTGAGGTCTGGGACTTGACCTCCAACATTTCTTTGAAGCCACAACAGCTACATGCCAGCCTCTCTTTTAAATTAAACTTGAAATCCTCACAATCCCACAGTCTCAAGAGTCAGGCAATTAAAAAAATATATACCACGAGGCCCATAAAATCAGAAGAGTTGGCAAGCCTGTGGCTCCTCTCTTGTTCCCCAGTAAACCACAGCAGAACAGGGAGAAAAAGTAACTGCACGGTTTTCCTTGCGTTTTCCTGCCTGCATTTTCCTACAGAGGTTTTCCAACTTGTAGATTGCTGCTGTAGATTGTTTTTCTCAGAACCTAGATGATAAAGAACTGCAAATACTTGTATGGAGGTTCTGGGCCAGACTCGTGTCCCATCTTGGCTAAGTAGATGATTTCAGGTCCCTAAAGCCAGAGTCTCCTGCCATCCTGCACATTCCCTGCCCTCAGGCTAAGTGACTATAGGCTATTTTGGAGAGAGAGAAACCCCTTTCCAGTGTTTCCAATGTTCCCTCTCTGTGCACAGAGAATTGAAGCTTCAGTAGGCCAGCAAGAGACGCGTGAACCTTGTGGTTAGGTCATGCAGCTGAACATGAGTTCAGATCTCTTCTGGCTCAAGAGCAGGCTTAACTTCAGGCCTTGTATACCGAGACAGTTATCTACCCGTTGATCCCTGTCACCTTCTCAAGAGGAAGGATTGAGTCTCCTTATACACATACCATTCTTGGGAAAGAAGGGGGTTTTTTAAACAGCATTTGGAGAGAAGCCCTGGGCTATGAATCCCAAGCAGAAGATGATGTCTTCTCCTGATGCACATTGAAACATTGATAACTCCAAGGGAATTCTCTCAGGGGCCTTCTATCTAGTAGATTTAAGCAGTTACCTTTCCAGCACATCAGTCAGCTCTTCACAGTCTCATATCTCTCCCCACTGCGAAGGTCTGTTGGATGGCTAATTCTGTGGTCTAGACTTTACTCCAGGCAGCAAGAGGTTTGGTGTGTCAGCTGCCTAAGACCATTTTTGCATTTTGTTCCGTTCCCATTCTAGCCCAGAAGCCCTCCTGCCCTCTTTCCATGCAACAGCAGCCAAATCACAATGAAACTGGGAATATCCATAGCACCAGAAGGCTTGGGGAGAAGGTGGCCATTTCATTGTACGTGACCCATCGAAGGGAGGACTGCCTCTGCCTTTCTCTGTTGCCAGACCTTATTAATTGGAGCATGGTGCTCTCCCTAGAGTCTGCATCCAAGGATCAGAAGGATGCAGCTTGCGCCTGTGCCATGAATGACAGACCCGCAGACGCAGGTTTCCATCCATGAAAGTGACACAAGAACTTTTTTTAAAGGCATTGAAAATGTTAAATGAAGTTGTACCACCTTTCTTTTCTGCAGCTGGTATTATTTCACCTTTAGTAAAGGCTCACAGGCATCTTACTTGTCAGGAAGCCCTGTACCATGTACATGGTACCATGTGTACCATGAGTAATTGTGGAAGATCTGGCTCATTTTCTGTATGATGAAATCAAGCAGTAGTAATTTTTACTATTTCTCTTTTTAATTAGCAAGGCAGCTTCCGTGTAATTCACAGACATTCCATACAGGAACTGGGGAAAGAGGTGTGTTTTTTTTTTTTTTTAAAGTGGAAAAATGTGATTGTGAAATTAGAAAAAGCTGCCAGGAGAAATCAGAGGTAGGGGTAGTTCCTGAAGTTATTTTAAGGTTTTGATATTGCATTAACTACTCCATATTTAATGACTCAGAAGTTAAGAAACTTTCTAGATCTGATGCTATTTAAGACAAGTCTGTGTAGTACAAGTTTCAAGGTGATAAAGCTACCGATGGTTGGTATCAGTTACCTCTTTTTTATACAGTGAAATATGCTAGTTTTAATATAACTATCCCCTAGAAAAGTGACTGGTCTAATTACCCTACTACTGATCTGCAGAAAGTATACTATCTATGCATCCTGTCTCATTGTGAGACCTTCCTTGCAAAATATCATAGCTGCTATGTTTTATAATGAAACTTATCTGCATGTAGTACATATATGCAGGCCATTTATTTTGTTTCCTGCCTTATTTCTGATTTCCAGAAAACTGAAGGACAGATGCTGGAATGCACACTGTGTCTTTATATACTCAGGGTAGGATTTTGTCATTGATTTTAACAGCAGCAGGACTGTGCCTTTCAACATTAACATTTTGGACAGTGAGAGAGGAAGGTTTAAGTCTCTATGGATAGTAGGCTAGTTTTAGTTTATCTTAGTTTATCTCAGTGCTTAGTATTACTTAGAGAATAACATATCTGCTGTCTAGGTCAGAAAAAACTTCTTGGGGCATGTAAATTCCAAATGAAAGTGAGAAACCCAGCTAGGACGTTTTCATTAATGAGAGTTTCCTGGAGCCATTTAGTCTTGTATTTAAGGGTGTGTTGGTTATTTATGGCAGAGAAAAGGAACGGATGTGTTGATGTTCTGGAACTTTTCCTTTGTGCATTGTTTCCCATTTCACAGTTGTATTTGGCACCCACTTTCCTCCAGCCAATAAAGAATATTAAAGAACTTCCTTTGCTGAGAAGTTGTGCACACATTTTACAAACTATACAGTTTAACCAGAAGTGTGAGAGGTAGTACTTCTATCAGCCTTTACAAACACCAGAGATTGTAAATATATAATATTGCCAGCAAAGGTCTGCCAATGATTCTTTTTATGGACTATCTGTTCCTGTCTTCTTAAAAAAAAGATTATATTATACAACCAACAAAGCAAATTTGGGTCTGACTGAATGTATTCAGCCAATAACAAAACTCACACTGGCTGTGATAAGAGCAGGAGTAGCCTCTGTTCATGCCAAGAATAACCTCGAGTACTGTGGATAGTGCATGTGTTTTGCTGCACTCACAAAGCAACAGCTCTTTCCTATGAGGTCTCAGTGGAGGCATCTCTATGTTGTCAAGCTGGTGCAGAGCTATTCTTGGAAATGAGTGCACTGACCCCAGAGAAATAAACTCTTTGTAATTAGTATTTTTCAAATACAGAGAATTTTCTTCATCATTAGGGACCTATGCCTGTAAAGCCAGTGACATATTGGCAATATATTACTAAAGGGCTTCAAAAAATTCACTGTCTGTGGGAAAACCATATGGTCTGTTGTGGTGTTTGTGTTTGCAGGGAGAAGCAATGAAGGACTTTGATCTACTGACCTGCACTAACTTAGATGGTGCCGTGAATTTAAAAAGAAATGGAAAGAAAAACACTACTTGCCAAAAACAATTAAATTGAAGGCACTTGCATTCCTTTCACTGGAAAAAATTCTACCTCAGATGCCTGAAAAATACATGGTGTGGAAATACTGGATTCACTACCAGTAATAAGACCCTTACAGTCAGTAGTGAAGGTAAAGCTTCTTCCATGCAGTACAGAGATGCTAGCAGGTGAATCTCATTGCAACACACTGCCAAGTGTCAAGATCTTTGTGTCCAAATGGTCTGACCAGGGTCATTTGTGCGTAGGACAGAGGAAAAGGGGCACCAGCTGTTGAATCCTCACTAAGTACATTGGATCTGTCTTGACTGGCAACAACAAACAATTTTTTTGAACAGGTTTTTTATGTCTTCCTGAGTCAAGCAGTTGTTACGCAATGATTTTGCCTCAGACCCTTGCTTGCCTTATCCCCCAGGAACCTTTGGAAAAGTTTCTGCCCATTGGCTTTGTCCCTTATTTTGCCATCTTTATGGCTACCGTCTGTCTTCCTCTTGGGAAGATGTTACCTGGGCCCATGTTATCAGAGCATGGTTTGGGGGGTGACGAATTGCCTATGCTATGGCTTTGTCAGAGCAAGGGGACTGAACCTTTGGCCTTGTGGTCTTGATGTAAATAACACACTCCTCACCATTCCTTGATTTGACTGCTGTTGCTCATGTCCATCATGTCCATTAATGCTATTCTTTCCACCTTTCCTCTAGTGCACCTTCTGATGCTTCCAAATGCAGGCATTTCCATTCGTAATTCATTTAGATGAGTCTTAATACTTCAGTTACAAATGTCTACAGTGGCTACAGTGAACTAATGCCTGAGAAGGGACCTACTGCTGAAGTTCCTCTGCTAAAACAACCTACATGCTGTAAACCAATTAGCAGTTGCAGGCCTGCTTCCCAATCTAAGCATTTGTGCCATCCTGCATCTGATTATACTCGCAGTGTATAGTTCAGCACATGCTTAATCATCATGTTGGATGCGTCCCATTGCTGAGTCCCATACAGTAGCATGAGAACTCAGTCTTCAGGTCAGTGAAATAAGATACAGCGTAGTTCTTGGAAAGAAATGAAGCTAAATATAAATTTCTGAAGAAACACCAACAAATGGTAACAATCTTACTAACTGTGGAAGGGTTGGTGGAACCAGTCCTAGAACTAAGTCTGATTTATGGATATGAAATTGAAGAGGCTTACTTTGCACAGTAGTGGAAGGGCCTAATTACATCATGAAAAAGAGGATTTATGAAAGTCAGAAGCTAATTTAGATTTGTAATAGCCAGAGAAGCATGGAAATCTGCAAATAAAAGATACTGAGAACATCTCAGACATTCATATACCCTTAATATTGCAAGGCCCTCCATTGTCTCCCCAACATCAGTGTATCACATTCAAACATACTGCCTGGCTCTGTGCAACTTTCAACTATGCTCCTTATTTAGCAGTTCTTGTTACTGTGGTGTTGGCTCTGTTTCCAATGCAGTGTAAGTCCTGTCAGTCCTACTTTTCTGCTCAATGATTTATCAGCTAGATATTGCCATGCTTTCTCTATTTCTATGAGATCCCACAAAGAAATGTCCCCTGTACTACAAAACTTAGTAGGTTGATGCTTCAGATTTTCTGTGCTTCAGTCCATAGCCTGAACATGTCTGATGAATGTCGGATGAATTTGAAGCACCCTAAGCTGTTATGAACTTTACATGCACTTCAGAGCTGATCTGTACATAATAGGAGCCATTCGACCAGAATTCATGCAACTCAGCTGAGCTGCCAGCTTCAGTGAATCCTGAATAAGTAGCTAGAATTTTCAAAATTCTCACTGCACAAAGTTTCCAGGCAGCAACACCCTCTTCCCCCACTGAACCATATCCAGGGAAAGAAATATGCCTTCTCCCCTACTATCCTTGGATGGAGCTGTAAGCCCACTCACTGCTTGGAACCAAATTTCTATGCATCAGCATAAAAGTAGCGAGACAAAGACAACTCAGCCAGAAAGGAGGTGGAGATACGTAACAAATGCTTTTCAGGAGCATATGAAGTTCTATATTTACATGGTTCATGGCATTCCCTGTGTTAGTCTTTCCATGTCATTTTTCAGATGTAGGTTTCAATACTGCTTAACACAGTGCATCAGAGCTTGGGCTATTATAGTATTAAATAATGTGCAAATAAGATACCTAAGGTGTGGCCTTGGAGGACACTATGGAAAATCCATTTATTAGAAGCAACTTTATCCTTTCTGGGCCTGACTTTGGAAATACTATTGTTTGGTGTATCTCAGTCACCCTGGTTAACCACAGTTCTCTTGCAAGATAATAAAAGATCTGCATTTGTACATAAACAGAAATTCTAACGCTAGTAAAGAAGATAATCCCAGCATATTTGAAAGTCAGGTTGAAAGATGTTTTCATAAAAGAGGCGATTGTTTGCATTAGGTTAAATATTGCAGCAAATTCTGTATCCATTCCAGGAGTTTCCATCAAGGTGGACCTATTTTTGTCCTCTGTTGTGTTTTTATTTTTATACAAAAACATCTCTACCAATGATGTACAATCCTAACCTAGTACCCACTTAATTACATATCTGCATACATCCTCACATCCTCCCTTCTGGTGTAACAAGCACCTTTGCTTTCACTAGTTGGCAGATTGATGGCAATCTCAATCTGCCTCCGCACATCCCTAGTAAAGCCCTGGGAGCTGCCCACCCAGGGAATTATTCGTTCTAGCATCAGGGCTGTAAGATTAAGCTTCTTCAGGCAGAAAACTATTTTCTGTAAAACACGTCTTAGAACACGTGTGGACAGCACTGGAGGCACCAGAAATGCACATACATGCTGAAAATCGTGTGACTGAGCATGCTCTGTCTTGTTCCCCATCTTTGCCAAGCTGGATGTCTAGGCAACTTCCTTCCCCACTTGGGTCACCTGAGATGCAGAGAACAACCATCCCTGTGTTATAGAACCCCACTTGTCAGCACTGAGCTAAAACTGATTCACATTCACACTTGGCTGTGTTCAGTGCTCCTTGCTCTGAAGCATAGCTCTCCAGGGAGGTTGCAAAGCACATTCTTGAGACAGATACCGTGAGTGCATGAGGCACAGGCTGAGTTAACGCATGTATTGGCCTAGATTAGGGTTTGGCAGGTACTTTTTCTTCCAGCAGTATGAACTTGAGCATCCATTGTGTCACTTCTTCTATGATCCTCTACTGCATTGTGTTAGCATAAATCTTTGCACACATCCACACAATAAGACAGATCAAGGAAACCATTCTTTTTTTTTTTTTTTAATTAACCTCCCTTCAAGGTATTTTTTAACTGAATAGTTCCCCTGCTGTGAATTATACTGAACACAAACATCAAGCCACTGGAAGGCTGGTAGGAGGTAGGAATAAACAGGAATAAACAGCCAAGGGCAAAGGTTGAAGGGCTATAGGGCTGGAATAAACAGCCAAGGGCAAAAGTTGAAGGAGCACTCCTGCTGTGTGTCAAACCAAAGTCCTGGGCTCTAGGCTGTTCTTAGTCTGGGAGAGGTGGTGAGTTCAGCCTTCAGCTATGTGCCTTAGCCGCTAGACCGGAGTATTTCAGGCATGGCTAGGGACCCAAGCACACTCGCAATAGCCAGAATGGACTGACAGTAGGAACCTGAGGAAAACAGGGAACTTGCTTTTTGTCCATTGCCTGAAGCAACATAGTGACAGTTGAGGGAGCAGAGCTGTGTCCGTAATTGCAAAGATCATCTGGACGCTGCTCTTTGTGAGCCCACATCTCAGCACAAGAGCAATGCTCATCCTCCACAAACCTCTGTAACCAAGTAATTTGGGTACCACTGGAACATGGAAACTACCTTGCCTGGGAGGAGTACCTGGCTTTCAGGAGAATATACATCCAGGAAGGCTTTATTAGGCTCCTAATTCCAATTTTAGAGGTACTTCAATGAAGCCCCAATAAAGGTGTTTGGTTTTGGCATGCTGGCTGTTGCAACCTCCAAGTGCTGAATGCCTCTTCAGCTTGCACGTCTTCCCTGTTTTATGCATGGCCCTGCTGTGGAATGCAGCCTGGAGCTGAACGTGCATAAGTTATGGGCACAGCAGCACTCAGCATTTTAATGTTCCTCATACTTTGGTTAGGCTGCTAGTTCTCCTTCATTTAAAGGAAAATTGAGAGCTCAAAAAATCAAAGCCCAGACACACTCTTTGCTCAACGTAAAATATATACAAATATTACAAATCTGTACAGGCATCTAGTGAACAGGGGAAAAGGCTCACACAAAGCAACCTGCTGAGCACAGGGCACTTGTTCTAGCCAAAAGGAAATTCCCGTTGCCTCATTTCTTTCTTCAGTTTTGCTTTCCTAGACAGCTCTGTAAGTTGAGGTTTTGTTGTCTTCCCTCTTTTGATATGCACCAACAGGCAGCAATTCCACTATGCCTTTTTCGAGACCCCTGGCCTTATATGTAGTCTTCCTTCTCATGCCTGTAATTAGCAAGGCTGATGCCAAGGAAGTCTCTCTGAAAGTCTTGACTTTTACGGTGTAGAATATACGCACTGTGTGAAGTCACGTTTAGACGGAGTCTCTCCTGGCTTTGGAGATGGTGACACTAACATCAGTCTACATCTTGTACAATCCTCAGGCCTCCCCAACTGGCATTTGTGGCCTGCAACCCTCTCTTGGATTTAAACACCAGAGAATTTTCCCCCTCTGAAGTCACATGGGAGAAACAACAGACGCCATCATATGTTGGTGAAAACATCACCTCCAACTACAGAGGTGGTTAAAGGCTTGTTTGGGAAGTGGAAGAGCTTGGGTGCAATGGGCAAGGGTGCTCCAGAGTCTGTTTCCCATGTCCATAGGATGCTCTGACCACCTCAATAGGCTAGAGGGCACTGTCCACTCTGCTTTTGAAGCATGGACATCCCTTAAAAAACAAAAGTGAAGCTATAGAGGCAGAAAAGGCCGGAGCAGAAGTGAAGGTGATTGTGCAAACAGCAGTGCCTGAGTAGGGAGGGGGAAGTGCAAACTTCTGGTCCCTGCTCCAGGGCATGCATTTTTTGTGTATTCAGGTGCAGAAGCCATGTATTTTTCACACAGAACAGTTAGGCTTGCTGAGGAAGTTGGGAAGAAACTTGTATTTACCCATGACAGTCACACCATGATTCACCCTGTCCCTTATTACAAGCAGCAACCTTGACCCATCTTGTGCAATCCTACCGTTTTCCCGGACTTCAGAGAAACACAACTCTTTGTGTTGAGCTATTCCAGAATGGCCTGATTCCTCCCACAGAGAAACCCGCACAAGAGAGCCCTGACAGAAAGCTGTCAGCCTTGTTAAGTTTCCACTCCTTCTACAGTTTAACAGTAACAGGTTTTTCTTTAGGGTCCAAGTGGTAAAAACTTCCCCCAAACCTTCCACATCTGGAGGAGGCGGGAGCTGCAGTAGCCATTGGTATGTGCCAACCAAAGCTCAGCAGCAGTGAGAAAAGGTGACCGTCAGGAAGAAAGGGCTGATTATACAGTTTTGAGCTGGGAGTACAGAGCAGCACTGTCCTGCGGTGATACCAAAGCAGGCATCTTACTGCTTCCATGCCCACAACTCCAGAGTGAGACTCTGGAATTAGGAGACAAGCTTCTGTGTTCCACAGATGACAGTGGTTGCATAAATCATTGCTTTTTTTGCAAGAAGTGGTTGCCAGAGAGACTGCAGGCTGGCTGTTATTATTGCACGTGGATGTGAAGTCTGTCCTGGTAGTGCCGCTGGCTCTGGCTCCAGAAAGAGGGAGTGTACCAAAGGCTTCGGGGAGAATTTGTACCAGTTCACCTGTGGGATGGGTTCCCACAGCTGGTAGGAGGAAGAACAAGAATAAGGTCTGCTTCCAATGGGAACTACTCAGCACAGTCTCAGACCGACCCAGAAACAAGCATTTCAGTTTAAGAAGAGAAAGTTTGGGGGACAGTGTTACCTCAAACACCAAAAAATGTCTTGCTACAGCTCTGCAAATGCTCTTGCCTCTCTCTGCTTGTTTTGGTTGTTTTTATTTTCCTCTTTGTTCTCCCTTCCCCCTCTTATTGCCCTTTCCTTTTATTATTCTGAAGCTGGTTAAAGGGCAGCCCCTGCACTTTCTTACACAGGGCTACCCTCTGTGGCCTCAAGTGTCATAGAAGTTTCCGGAGAGCTAGCCCTCATTTCATACTGCAGCAGTCACTGACCAAACGTGATGCTACTCCTACCTTTGGAGATAAACCACAAGCTGCAAAACCAACCCACTAAATATCCTCCCCGAGATACCTTAAATTTTCTTCTCTAATTGCAGCGCTGTACAGCGAAATAACTTTTACAGGAAATCTCTGTACTGGCAACAAATGGGAAGCATGGGACTCTAAAGATTAGAGAGGAAGGGTTATCTTTGTGTTTAGCTACTTCATTTGCAGCTTCCAGGAGTTTGGAAAGATAAAGCTACGTAACTGTTAAATTTTATTAAGGGACACAAACCAGCTCCGTATTTATTAGCGTGAATGTTTAATATCAAACCTGGCTAGGCAAAGTGAGTATGAATCCCTTGTCTTTGATGTATGCAGGAGCAGATCAAGTCTATACAAACCTTCGCTGTCAGTTTTAGTGAGAAAAGAATTGAACTCTCTACCCTATGACCTATGCCCTCACAAAGCTTTTCCTGAAAAAGATGAATGGAGCAGAAAGGATGACTTTCGTGACATTATCATTAGAAAGATTGATACTTTACCACTATGACTCATTCTTCCCCCATAATTTTATTCCTAAAAGCCAATTAATGATGTTTAAAAGATGTGTGTTAATGCTTGCTCTTGCAAACTAATTAACACATAATTTGTGATTTTGCAATTTTACTTTTGAAATTAATGTAACATTGAATAATCTTTACAAGTTTCAAGATCAACGCATTTTGCTTTTTTTGAGGAGGATTTTATGCATTAAATCCTCTTTTTTTAGGCAAAAGAGAAACAACATTGGGCAGTTTCTGAATAATCTTAATATATTAGTGTTAATTGCTGACCAATCTGTGCACAATCACCATCTAAATTGCACATGTTCCTTTAATTACAAAAGTTAGCTTTCCTTTTCCTTTTTCCAGGCTGGTACATTTTCTGTATTCTTTCCCTTTATTATTATAAAAGTATTCAGCTTGGTTTTACAAAACTCAGAAAGAGGGGCAAAAATTAACTCTACCAAAAGCATATATTCCACAAAATTTTACCTTTCCAGTCTATGTTTTTTGTGACCTTCAAAATCTCCTATTTGAGCCTAATCAGTTCAGAAGAATGAATCTATAGCATTTAAAATGATCTAAAATTACGTAGATAATGAAGAATGAGCAGAAGAGGACACCCTCATTACACTATTTTTGTATGACTCATTCATCCAGCAAAACCTGAGGTATGATGGTTTGTGAAAAGCAAGAGAAGATGTGCAGATCCAGACCTAGAGAAAAGAAAGTGTGTAGAGCTGCCTTAGGCATCAGCAGTTTCTGCCTCCCCACTGCTCTTTGGAGTGTGATCCTATTGACATGTTTTTGATGACAAGAGCTTGGAATCTCTACAAAGCACATCCTTCAGCAGTGATCTCACAGGTTTGCAAAAGACATATAAAAGACTGTGTTCTTTGTTTCCAGGTGAAGTCACAAGCTGTCTTGGGGCGTTCCAGCATCCTTAAGACATTTATCCGGTTTTCCACCACTTCAGAATAGTAGAACTGAAACCAAAAATTGTCCAGGGAAAGCGTGAGTCTCCTAGGTTCTTTGCAAGTAAACTAGAATACGTCGCAAAAGGTCTGAGACTGTCACTGCCTTCTGCTCTGAATGGGAATCATCTACAACAGCCTGCATTTTGTTAGTTGCTCAAATGCAATGGGGGGTAGGAGAACCAATATTGCTTGGAAGGCTCATACAAATCTACCCAAAATGGTAGGATACATGCATCTTAGAAATATCCTAGATACAAGGTATAACTACTGATAACTGAACAGTTGCTCAATGTCCAAAGTGATGATTCACTTTTATCCTGAATGGTTACTACTACAGCCTAAAGAGCAGGCAACTAACCTGAAAACTTAAATACACAGTGTCCAGTATTCATCTACAAGTAAGTCTTGTATAAGTATGCAGGTTTGAAGAGGTTTGGAGCTTTTTTTTATTCTTCACTCAAACAATTTATAGGTGTCAATGTATATGGCATGAGAAATAATTTTCACAGGTGATTTCTGTTTTGGAAACTAATGGAAAGCATAGGGCTCTAGTGGATAAGCAGAAAGATGGAGGATTACTCTGAGGACAATGGACAGGGCTTTGCAAATTTTGGCATAAAATATTGCTGTGTTTTTGTCATTGAGCATAGCCCAACAGGCATAGTCACTGTAAAGACAAGGACATGAATTTTAGAGGTGATGGGCACCCACCGTTCATATTTGTTTCTGCAAGCACAAACCAACAGTTCTGAGTTGACATCCTTCCTCTGAAATCCTTGTGCAAGAAAACCAAGTGAGAAGAAACAGATAGGGAACAAAAGAGGGACAAATACACCCAAATGCCCCTGTCACCAATTTCTGAATACAACCACTTTCATATTAGAATAAGGAAAATGTGTTTTTAAATAATTAAAAAAAAAAAAATTTAATGTCCATACCTGTTACAGAAACGTGCAGATCTTGATGTACCTCTGGAAATGTCAGT
The DNA here is from genome assembly GCF_964195595.1 of Calonectris borealis. Classification (NCBI taxonomy): domain Eukaryota; kingdom Metazoa; phylum Chordata; class Aves; order Procellariiformes; family Procellariidae; genus Calonectris; species Calonectris borealis. The sequence goes on along the minus strand of NC_134352.1, from coordinate 72,514,307 downwards.
GCAGAATGACGGCTAAAAAACATTTATAAGAACGAGCTGAGGTGCTTTGGTCAGTTAAAACTTTTTCAGCAATAATCATACTCTTTATGTGTTCTGTTTGTGAATTTTTAAGAACACTTTACCATTGTCTTCTCCTGAGAAACGTAATTTGATCATGATAAATTTGAGCTTTCAGCATTCAGTGATGCCCATATGCTTTTCATTGTAGTCAAGAAAAGCATTACACTGGTGGTTTTCATAGATGAAGGCTTAGCATAAGATAGGAAGTTTTGAATCATTTTAGATTTAATGACACAGACAGATGCCAGCCTGAATGTCTGCAAAGCCACATGTGGAGATATGCAAAAAGTTGAACTGTGGCCTTATAAAGATACTCATACATGAAGATTATCAGCAAGATGGTTATGGTCAGAGGTTTATTAAATGATGTTTATGCTATTTCTTTCCTTTAAAAAATAGACAGAAGTGTAGAGCATTTTTTGTAAAGGCCTATCAACTCACATAGAAATTACTATGATTTGTGATGACATGGCCCTGAACTTCTAAAGGGTGAAAACCTTTTCTGAAGTCCAAAGTCTTAAGTTGTTCAAAGTTCATTTGTTGATGATGCCTGCAGCAACAGATCTAATGCAGAGGGAACCTCCCGAGGAAGCCTGAGTATATTCAAAAGCTTCCGAATGATTCCAGTAAAAGTCCTTGAACAGAAAGTTCCAGCTCACTTCTTGTTTACTTGGTTAGCTGCTGTAGAAGAGTCACATAGGATTTCCCTAACAAATCACATGTTCTCATCTTGCAGCATCCTTGAGCCAAATGCATAGAAAACCTTGGGTAACCTTTTCTTCCTCAATATACAGAGTGAGAAATAATCTGTTTTCAACATTTTTGGCCCCTGCATTACATAGATAATAGCCAAATAATGACCTATTTCAGCATATTTCCTCCTGTACTCTAAACAGCATCTGTATCATTTTCTGTCAGTCTTATTCTTAAAACACAGTACTTTATAAGCAAGAGGGTCATACGTGTAGTAACATTACATTATTGTAGGTTTACAATTTTGAATATTAGTTTGCAGGAAATTACGCCGTTCCAGATGCTGTGAGCTATTTTCCCATGCCTACTGAGATAAACAGACCTGAGGCATGAAGAAATTTTGAACAAGTGTTTGGAAAGCCTGGCTTCAAATATCTGCTTCTTTGTTAGGCGCTTCAAACTCACACATTGCCTCGCCTTTGAGCATTTGGCTTTCATAACTGATTCTCTGAGCTCTGAGTGCAAGGAACTGCCTTAGGTCAGTGTTCTCATTGCAAAAGATGCCTGAAGATAGCCAATACAAAACATGAACAACACAGATTTGTCCAGATTCCTACTAAAATGGGGGGAGATTATGAGAATGACATTTTAAATCTGTTAAGTTGGGTACTTGTCAAGAGAAGGGGAGATACGGATTCTAACCCCTGCTCCTGTGTATGCACTGAATTCAGTTGCTCTTTCACATAAATAGCCCTTTAAGCAGGACCAGAACCCAGGTTTCCATTAGTCCATGAAAGTGCCTCAATTACTGCATTAAGGATTCAGGCTCCTGCTGTCGTTTTCCTGCTTGATGAAACCTGAAGCCTTTCTACAGAGTGACTTGGCTTTCACAAAAGGGGTGAAAAAGACATCTATGTCTTATGCCCCTGTCACACACACTGTTTAAGGAATTACCTGCCTCATGTATGCAGTTTCCTTGAGCCAAATATGTAGGACACTTTAGGTAACTATTTCTTTTCCAGTCTACACAAAAGAGAGGTACACGTATACTTTTAAGTACGTATGGCGTTGAAAATATATCTCTGAATAATCCCAATAAAAAATGCTGAAACATAAGTTCCAGTTCACACTGTCTTGGTGAGTTGTTGAGAAAAATTTACAGGCTTCCCACTTGGGAAGTAGTATCTGTGATGAGAATTTCCAATGATGTTTTAGGGGCACCAGTTTCTTTTCTGACACAGTTTATTCATTTTCATTGCTGTCATCATCACAAACTTCTGTTCATATCACATGTAAAGCAAAACCTGCTTAAATGTAATCTTATTTTTTTAGGAGACTATTATGATAGGTTTTTGTTTTCTTCATTTCATGCAGAATAACTCAGAAAATATTTTATACTTATGATGGCTTTCTCTTCAGTCTGCTTCCACAGAAGGCAATAAAAATCTTTCTGATGATATCACATTGATACTGATAGAATATATCTTTAAGAATAGCAACAGTTCTCTTCAGGATATCATGTCAGTACTAAAGGCTTTGTTCAAATTCTTGTCATGGAAAAGGTCCCTCTTGAATTCAGTGGGCTTTGGATAAGCTGCTTGGACTCTGAGGCCAGAAATTTTTCTTCACTAGCATGGATCCATTAATTTTGATAACTACCAGCAAAGTAGGCATGATGTGTTCTCAGTACATAAGAAAAGTTGCACAAAGAGAAATTTCAGTGATTTATTTAAGATAACAGTCTAGATAACAAGCCTGTGGCCACACTAGAGCTCAGTGTTGTCTGGCAAAAGCTAGGCACCTGATTTTTATGAAATGAATAAAATTATATCTCCTCCATCATACTGTATTTTGAAATCCATCTAGAAGAGAAGCTCTGAACTATAAAAGCAACTGTGCTGAAAAATATTCCTTTTCTTCAACTAATACTTCGCAGGCCAGGCCCATAGTTCAGACACTCATTTCCAGGGTGACCTGTGTGCAAGCTTTTCAGTAGTATATATCCTTCCCACATTTGCTATGATTACAGCACTGAAGAGTTAATGTCTTCAGTAACTTCTTCATTTTTGCAAAGCATAAACTTCGCAAAAACACAGCATTTTGTTTAAAGGATGTGTTTAGTTCCCCTAAACCAACAGAAATTAAAGGTTTTGGAAACCATGTCAAGCTCACTGTATAGACTGTGCACAAACTTTGTGGTTACTTTTGCCCCTCCAGTGACTCACTCTGAGTTGTTTTTGTATTCTTAAAATATAGATTTAGCTTCAAATTCAGTTCATCTTGTATGGTCACATTTGCTGTACTCTGTCTTCAAATCTGGAAGGTATTTGTAAAATAATTTCTCTTCTCTCTGTGCCACTGACTCTTCCCAGAAGGCATTAGTGTATCTTTTATTTCTGTTTTCAATTGTAGATAGAACTTAGAAGAAAACTGTGAGTTAAAAATAATTCTGTTATAAAATCACTTAAAGGAGGGAAATACCCTTCTCTTGATTTTGAAGCCCAAAGGCGATGCTTTCTTCATGGTTCCATGAAATCACACAGAATAAATAGTTTGGGAATTGCTGGTGGTTAGCTGCGTCGGAGTGGACAAGGACAGCTTACACACACCTGCTTTAGATGCATTGGGAAGCATCGTCAAGCATGAGCATCCAAAACTTAGACATGTTCTTCAAGGGAAAAAAACCCTATTTCTCCTGATTTCAGGAATGTGGCCTTGTTGAATTAGGAAAACTACAATGTAACTGCTTCTGTAATAGTTCAAATTGCTACAGTGGTATCATTTGGTTTCAGGGATAATGTTTTAAATGCAAGAACCAGGAGCATTATTATTCACTGCTGTGTATTTCAGGGCAGCAGTAGGTGCATTTTCAAATATTTAGGCAAAAAGATAGAGTCTCCAGAAAATAAGTGGGAAAGATTTTTCTTTCATAATGGCAATTAAATCTGTCTTGAAATCCACAGCCTGCTTGATTATTCTGGGCAGAGTGGCTCCTCGCACAGCTTCTGCAGCATATTACAAATGAGCAGTAAGCTGCATCTCAATTTTTGTTATTACTTTCAATATTGTGTGTGGCCAGCCCAGCAGTATGGTGTGCTTTATAAGCACCTACACCCCAGCTCGCTTTCATCTCAGAGGCACTGGCATCACTGGCAGCTGGACATTCCCCCCATATTTTTTGACTCTGGGAATATGTTCAAAGTTCTGTTCAAGCTGAAGTAGTATGTCTTAAAATACGAGGTTCATCTTTTGTTTATTTTGAGATCTAGATGAGTAAACTCAGGAACGATGTAAATGGTGATATGGCTTACAATTTGGTTTGCTCACCATTTGGCAGACCATAATCGCAATGTACTTGCCTGTTACACGGCTGTCTCTTATTGCATGTGGCTACGCCTGCAAAGCACAAGTCACTGCTGGTGGTCCATTTAATTCCCACGTACTTATTTCCTTCCCCCTTCATGGTTTTAGAGATCATAATGAATCATGGCTCCTCAATTTGCCCCAAACTCCTTCCGTTAGGGCATGTTTTTTGTGTAGCTGGTCATGCGTATTAAGAACACCATTTCATCTTACTGTTTCCACTTCGTTTCATTTTGATTGACCAGTCTCAAGCAGCAGTGGAAGGGCTTTCCCCAGATGCTTCTTGGTCTGCCTTGTGTCATTCTAACCACACACTTTGCCGATGGAAGCTATGGGGATTAAATCACTATTCATGTTCTTTATTGACCCCTCATCATTCCTAATTAAATCTTACCCACACATCCTTGAGCAGTATTTTATTTCTGAAGTTATTTAGTTTCTTTCTTTGTCTTTTTAGTAAGTGACCAAGTGTCACTTCTATGTAAAATAAAATACATTAAAATGGTCTGGTATATCCTCCGGTCTTCTGGTCTCTGGTCTTCTGATTTTAAAATAAAGGAACACACATTCTTACTCCATTTACCCCCTCAGATTGGTATTGATATCAGTATTCTCACTGATATTCTGATTGTCAAGGCTCTGAGGTACTTCAGCTACCAAAGTTTTGGTATCTACAGTTATCAGCTGCTAGAGAAGCTTGTCTGAAATCCTCTTGTCAATTAAAGCCAATAGTTGGTTTTATCTTTATTTATCTCAAGTCCCCTTTTTCTTTCTACTTCCTTGAAGTCTCCAATTATCCTTTGTATCATATTTTCTTTCTTCTGTAGCGACCAAAATTATTAGTAACATCAGAAGGACTGGTGAAGATCATCTAATTTCAGTCCCTCTAGCAAATTTTATAATTGTGCTGTGACTCCCAGGACACCTTAAAAAGACATGAAGGAGTCAATCTTTCTCTCTACTCCCACTCTTATTTTCCAGAAACCACATTGCTCTTGAGCTGTTATCTCTTGTGTGTAAGGTATAGGTATATAAAATGTCACAAATGGGAATTTATAAACTGTAATGAGCAGGATGTTTTGTGATACTTAGTACTGTCTATTTCAACACTTCTTAAAAATGCTGGAAAAACACTATTTGCAGTCCAACAAAGTCAGTTTGCATAGTCTTTAAGCTATCTTATCCCACCATCCACAAAGTCCTTTCCATCATTCCCTGGTTTCAGTAATGCAGTTCTAAGATTCCCAACATTTTGTTCTTTATTGTTGCTGAGACTTCAAACTGCCTCTTAAATCTCTTATAAATTTATCTTCTACAAACAGCTCAGCTATCTGTAACATGTCTGTACTAATAAAGTCATTAAAGAGCTCCCTCCCTCCCTCTGTCCATAACTGCATTCTTGCATTCCGTCCTTTATCACACTCACAGTTGATCTTCTTGTCTCCATGTGTTGTAGCTCTCACAAAACACTCCCACATTATATGCATTTTCCTCTTGCTCCAATTGGTCCACCAAATCCTGCATGGTCCTACAATCCTTTAGGGGTTTTTTTGGCCTTATCACACTTAGGTGAGACCAGCTTGGAAGTTATATTCTCACTATTGCAGGTCTGTCTCCAGTTAACGTTCCCATGAGCTGTTCAATGATCCCTTGTTCCTTATACTTGGAACACTCCTAAATTATCTTCTTTGGTTCAGTCTGTCATGAAATCTCCTGAAGCCTGTTTTTAATTGCTACATATTCCAGCCCGTCTGTCAGATATCTCCAGGATGTTGTTATATCTGTAACTTGTCTACTGAATTTTCTTGTCACTTTTGTGCTATCACTCTATGATCACCTCTTATGCTTCCAATCTTTGGCTTGCATCTTGAGACAAAATATGTAATCTGATTACTAGGAACCACCTCTGTAGATAAATGGATATGCCTGAGAACATTTTTATTAAGCAACTTTCTGTGCTATTCAACTGTATCCTTAACTGTGACAATTAATCTCATGTAATTGTTAATTGTTACATGATTAGATCCCTCTCACTGTCTTCCCCATCTTCCTTTTCTACTTTGGTATTGCAACCATCCACCACTATTTTGGTGCCACACTTTGCAAGATTCTTGAAGACTATATCACAATCAGCACATAATTAATGTGTTATGTTATTAGGTATTTCTTTGCTGGGAGCACATTTATTTATTTATGATGTACTGGATGTTCCACTAGTTTGAGATACAGCCAGTTTGCTTGATTTTTCCTTCAAAGCTTATAAAAGTTGAGAATATCATTTCAGTGGGTTGATAATATATCAGTGGAAGTACAGAGAGACACAATGTCCTTATCCTTGACCTTCTTCCAGCACCCTTGCTGCTACAATGAACAGTGATACTCCTTCCTAAGAAGCAGAAGTAGCCTTGGACATCTTTCCCTCCATTTGGTGTAGCCCTTAAGGAATGATACCTCTCTTTCCATGGCCATGGCATCACTCCCCATAAAGTTTATTTCCATTAAACTGGTGATTGTCTTGTCTGAGTAAACCAGCATGGATTTCATTAACTTTATTAGCAAGGCTATCATGTGCACGTCATTCTATATTTGCTGCACTATAGTTTGGAGTACTCCTGGCCTGGGTAACAAAGTTCCTTGTATGTCTGGTAAGGATTACCGTGCAGCAAAGAGGGTTTCTTGCAGCAAACAGTAAGTCTAAGCTTCAAAGGCACCTAAAGAACAAAGGCCCCAACTCTCACAGAATTTGAGTACCTATGTCCTTGCACTCCTTTGAAAATTACAGCCCAGACACAGCACTGAATGCAGCTGTCAGAGACTTCGAGATGTCTCACAGAAGATACACTTCTATGCTTTTTTCTGTCAGCACTTATTATGTCGGAATAAGAAAGAGATTTATTGTCTTTTACAGCAGATGTTATTCCAAGATTCTTTTTTCTTAATAAAATCAATTGAAATTGTTTAGGCAAGAGACAGCATTCTCTCATCAATGTCGCGTCTAGAAGTCTGTGGGAATTCCTGTAAACCAAAAAAACCCCTATGTGTCCTTTTAAGTAAAAACAGCATGAATGCCCTTTCTCTGGATATCTGTCTATATATCTATGTCTGACTTGGTATATCTGCAGGGTGGTATTGCCACTGCAGGTCTAGTCTAGTTTAACTATTAAAAGGAAACTGTGACTTAGAATTTCTCCTCAGAATGTTTTTATCTCAAATTCCATTGTTTGTAATACTAGGGGACAGCCATACTTTCCTGCTGTTAAGACGCCAGGATCACAGCAATAGTGAAGTAGGAAATGAAGCACCGTGAAGAAAAAGCAGGCCGCCTGTAAAGTGTTGATTCAGCAAATTATATAAACAAGTTTTAATTTGAGTGGATATTTAGTTTCTTTGTTGAACACAGGTGGATTTGAGAATAGAATTAAAACATAGCTCTATTCTGAAATGTTCTGTTGAGCCATTATCTCAAAACTGGTAATGGTTCTTTGGGATACAGAAGACTACAAAGTCCTCCTACAGAGCCCTCGGTAGCCTGGACAAAGTTATACCCCAAAGTTGCACACGGAGAGTGTCTCTATGTGCTTGAATTGGAGAGGATATTCAAGTGTTTCCTTGGCTCTATCCCCGAGCTGCCCGACTGTGCAGAGTTCTGCAAGACCCCTACAGGTAAAAGTAAACAGACAAGAGGTAAACAGGCTGGCATTAGCAAGAGGGGCAGCAGAAGGAGGAGCAGCTGTCTGAAAAAGCCTTTCCCTCACGTGCCAACATCCTGAACTACCCAGGGAATACGCTCTGCTAACATTCTGCACTCCAAAAGCTCTCAGATTTTAAAGGAGAGAAACCAGTGAAACTGAGGAAAATTCTGAAATGGGTAAGTACTTGGGACGCTTCCTATGCTATTTTAATAGGTGCATTTCTAATGGATTCTTACTGTAAATTATTATACAGTAATACAACCACAGGATATACTTGATTGCGAATCTGGCCCATGTAGTTTAAGAATCGTTTCCACAGGGCAACAGATGAGTAGAGAAAAAGAGACTTTGTAAAGAGCAAGGCACTAGCATGGAAATCAGGTCTGGTCTCAGTTTTACATACTTCCACAGCTGTAAATCTTTGAGAACATCAGTGATGGTGAACACTACAACACTTGTCATTGAGAATGTGTAACTCCTTCTTCACCTAGATAGAAATAACAGGCTTTGGTTGAACACCCAACATCTTTTCTCTGTGACATACCTAAGAACTGGAGGTCCAGAAGCCAACACACAGAGCCAGGAGGACTGGAGCTGCTTAGAGCTGCCCAAGAGGAAACAATAAGAGGATGTGTATTTACCGGGTTGGTCACAGCCTCCCCTCCCCCACACTGGTACCATGTAGTGGGACGTATTTCCTATCACATGACGGGGGAGTCTGTGTATGTGTACCTCCTATTTCTGCTCATCAGCATCTCAGCTGGATCCATTTGTGCCCAGATCAGCTCTTCTCATGAAAAAATGGTCTCCATTAATAACTTAATAGCCTGTTAATTAAAGCACCCAGACAGTGACCTGGGATCTCCTCTGGTTCAAATTTGAGAGCAGATCTTTTCTATGTCAAATGGAGCAATTTTCTTCCATTTCTCCTGTAGAAGTTATCCCTCTCCATACAAATTATTGAAATAGTCTTTGGGCAAGAAAAAGAGAACTGTTTCTGTCTCTTGATGCTTCGGACACAATTCTGCAGCACTGAGATCCCTGAAATATAATAAAATACTTCAGCATTATATGAGAAGTAGAAATACTTGAACAGTCTAAAATATCTACCCATCTAAAATATCTAGTTTAGAGGGCAGTGTCTAGAGTGCTCAGCTGGGGGATGGCAGGACTAGATTGAAATTCTTCTTTAAATAATTTGGAGTAAGGATGTAAAAGCAATTCTTCCATTTACAGGGACCTCCTCTTCCTGTCTGACTTTTGAGTGAAACCCAATGCAGAGGCCTAATGCCTAATGGTAGAAACTTCAGAAACGTTAAAGGCAGGAGGTCAAACACAGAGATTTTATGCAGCTAGACAGCTACATGGCAACTGACTCTGCTGTAGAAGTTCTTATTGGTAACATGGTACTGAAATATGGGCGCTAACATAATTGCCCTCATAAATGTAGTTGCTGTGACTTTAGAGGCTGTGCTGAGACCTTTCCCTTCTCCCCCAGTGAGATTCTGCGTTGTCACAATTGGATGACCTTTCCTATTTAGACTGAAAATTTTCCTGGTGGGGATTGTCTTTTTAGTGGATCCTGATCACAGCCTCAAGGTGTTGCTGAATTAAAAATAATCATAGGAAATGAACAATGCTTATGGCCGTGTGTGGCAGTTCTGGGCAGGCAGTCTTGAGATAGTGGATACTAGAAGATAATGGAAGTGCAGCTTGTGTAACTGTGCTGAAACTGTTTTCTCATGGACAATATGACTAAGACATATGTAGTGTTAAGGCTGTAAATAATCTTATTACATACTTCTTGGTCCAAAAGTTTGAAGGTAAGATTTTTGAGTGGAACTATTCTTGTTACATGCCCAAAAAGCTTATCTGCCTTTTCTGGGCTGAATCAAAATGAGACATTACTTTCCCCTACAGTTCTTGCCCCATTTAGTGTAGAAATTCTATGACAACTAATGATGAAGAGTTACAGTATAACTAACTATAGTATTGCTTTTGGAAGTGTATAAAAGGGATCATTAGGAAATTTGTGAGTGTTCTTTGCTTCCAAGACCTATTGTGCTAAATAGGGTGCACTGAAGTACTGTTGAAAGTCATCACTTCAGAATAGGATTCTCTGATTAAAACAAACTTGAGAAATGGGTTTATTACTGTCTAGGTCATACAAATAAGCATAAAGTCTTCATTTTCCTTGGTACTTTTCACAAGCACTAAATAAGGAAAACAAAAAAATATGCAGGAAATCTGTGCAAATCCTCATGAAGTCAGGTATGCTATTGTTGAATACAACTAGCACTCAACAAGGTAAATAGGTAGTTGTGGTTATGGTTCTCACCTTGCTTTACAACTGGTGTTTAGAGTTACGTTTACTGTGTGCATGTCCTAATGCTTGTATTCACCTCAACAACCTCTACATGCTTTTAGTAACGTCATTAAGAGCTGTTAGTCACCAAAAATATACTCGTGATTAGTTATGCTTTAGAAATATCCTGGATTAAGTGAATCTACCTTATTAAGCACCTTAGTATCCAAGTACCAAAAATACATGTAGGCAATTGCAGCATTGAGTCATCTTTACTTTGTTGTCCATAAAGAAACCTTGTAAGGAAGACCACTTTTTAAAGGCATAAAAGATAATGTAAAACAAAAACAACATTTGGGAAGCTTTAATTGCTTCAGAACAGTGCAATTATGTGAACTGAACATAAAAAAGCAACAGCTAATATTTGTATGCTGTTTGGCTCAAAGAAAATATGTATTGAAAGGGATAGGGCAGGGTGCTGAATTTGATGAGGCTGGAATTATGGCCAGTAAATAGGGTAAGCATTCACTCCAAAAGTCAGTGCTTTCTAGAGAATACCTCTGAAGTAACTAAGGGAAAAGAGAAATAGGAAGAAAAGGGAGCTCTGCCAGTCGTGACAAGATTGTTCTGTAGAAGGAGCAAACAGGATTAGCTATAATGGGATTATCAACTAATTCTGTCAGGCAACACCCACATAAATCAACAGACAAAGGGAAGGGAGCTGGACTCTGCAGTAATTGTTAATAGCAGCAACATATCAGTAATAAGAATAAGGCTTTTTCCCCCCATAATGTGCAATTCTGTTCTAGTTGTAGGACTATAATTAAAACTATAATTAAATATGGTGTCTGATAGCAAGAGGTTTTATGTCCAGCAGGACATTGGAGCTCAAAGAACTGAGTTTATAAGCGACATTTCTTTAAAAAGTAGCCAGAATTATCTTTTTACCAACTTTTATTTTGTCAATGTGTTCAAGCAAGACGGCAGGACAAACAATGTTCCTATGTTGTCCCTTTTCTACAAATCACTGATTGCTTTCTGCTTTTTTCTCTGGACGCATACTATTAAAGATATGCATGCAGTAAGCCACAAAACCAAGGTAAATGTGGTTTCTATCTGATACCACAGAAACAGTTCCATAATTAGGAGAGTATAACCCATCAGGGTAGAATCTCTTCCTTATTAGTGAGGATCTGCCTGTAGGTCAAGCATGTGATAACCTCTGGAGGAATAATTATCTCACCATCATTCCTCCTACCAAAGCCTTATCTGGTCTCTGGCTTTCCTTTTCCTGTGTTGTCACTGGTGGACTCAGAGTTCCTTATATTTCCTGTGCTATTTAAAGAACTTCTCAGGCTGGTACATTATTTTAAGCCTGCCTCTGTATTCTTTAAAACAACAGGAAGCATTTACCCTACACAAATCATAGTAGCTTTACAGTTCTCAGTTCATACAAAGAGACCAGATTTGGCACGTTATATACATAAAAACAAGATTAGGTTTGAAAACAGAGGACTCTGGACCACATAACATTTTCATTTTCTGCCCACTCTTCAAACACACTTTCCATATTAGGGAACCCTACCACAGCTGCTTGGGAAGGACTTTGAATACAGCTTGGGATGTGGCACGTGGATCATGCCGAAAAGATCCTGTTGTAGCAAAGGATGTAGATATGATCAGGGAGCCTGAAAACTGTAACTTCTGAGAGCAGCTGACTGTGAAAGCAGAGTTGTGTTGTGCCAGGACCGTTTGGGTCCAACACTTGCAGAGTTATTTCGCCCGTATACACCTGAGATCTTCCACAACAGTTATTCTGCTTTTGCACGGTAAGAAGACTGGTACACCTTCATACCACAGCCTCAAAAATTATTTAGCCCTAGGTCATTTTCATATGATCCCTTTTCTCCTGTTGAGTCTAAACAAATAGAATGTCAACTTATTTGAAAGTTTTGTGAAAACACACTTGGTTATGCACATCCCACATATGAAAGAAAATCTGCTTAACTCTTATTCATCCTTGTTACTAGATTTTTTTTCTCCTTTGCTTTTTTAACCTTCTCGGTCTATGACATTTAAAATAAAAAGTAAACAACAGATCAGCTGAACCGAAACCTGGTTGCTGGCAGCTGGGTCCCAAAGTTGGAAAGAGGCAAAGGAAGCTGATTCAGGGGTGTGCAAACAAGCATTGGTAACAATGAAACAATTTTTCTCGGCTATTCCTCTTGCCTAGGAGGCATGTGGCTCAGCTTGGTCCACAGACCCCACGTCCTGCAAGTGTTAGTGCAACCATGTGTGTTAATTCTTCAACAATTTGCAAGGACAGGGACATCCAAAGATAAGCTGGAAGTGATCTCTTCCCCACTAACATCCTCCCACATGTGCAAGGGCAGCTTCCTTCCCTTGAGCTTTGACAACCACAAATCCATAGATGCCCTCCAGGCCACTTACACAGAATCTCAGAATGGCTGAGGTTGGAAGGGACCTCTGGAAGTTATCTATCCAATCCCCTTGCTCAGGCAGGTCACCAGTTGCCCAGGACCATGTCCAGATGGCTGTTACAGACTCCAGGGTTGGAGACTCCACCAGCTCTCTGGGGAACCTGTTCCTGTGCTCAGTCATCTTCCCAGTAAAACAGTAAAGTGTTTCCCGATGTCCAGATGGAACCTCCTGTGTTTCAGTTTGTGCCCATTGCCTCTGGTCTTGTCACTGGGCACCTCTGGAAAGAGCCTGGCTGCATTTTCTTTACAGCCTACCTTCAGATATTTACACACATTGATGAGATCCTCCCACCCAACCCCCGAGGCTTCTCCAGGCTGAACAGCCCCCGCTCTCTCAGCCTTTCCTCATAGGAGAGATGCTCTAATACCTTAATCACCTTCGTGGTGCTTCTCTGGACTCTCTGCAGTAGCTCCGTGTAGGTTCTACCAGCTATTGCACAAGGCGTTTTATTTTCACCAATAACAAAGAGCACCCTATGGGGTCAGTGAAATCCTATTTCCCATCACAAACATGCTGAAAGGGGTAGGGTTTCTAGAATTCTCTCTTAATTCATCTCAACAGTGGAAGGGAGAGTTAAAGTGCCTTCCAATCCCTGATGGAGTGGTGCACTCTCCAGCACTGCAGAACCCCTTTAAAAAAACTAACCAACCAACAAGTCCCGAGCCCCCCCCAAACAACCCCACAAAAAAACGTCTGAGAATATTCTTGCTTTGCAAAGACTGTTTTGCAGAAAGTTCACCTACTTCTTCATTCTAAATGTTCCTTACAAAATCTCCAAGAATAACAGAGAAATCATGGTGCGTTTCCAAGTAGGATAGCATACCCTTTTGATTGAAACTGGTTATAGGATTTATCAAAAGGGAAAAATGTGTTCCTAGGTCCAATGCATTAAGTCCTGCCAACATATCATGTTTCATAAGTCAGTCTAGTAGATGTGACAGAATCTCTATTTGTTCTTTGCAATGTTACCCAGGGCAGCATTATCTTTATTTTTTACACCGCACTATCAAAACTACAGGCATGAAAGTAGGATCTACTGCACGTTTGATCTACTCATTCCCAGTGCTACACCTTCAAATTTTCCCTAGCACCTGCACCAGGTTTGGCCTGGTGAGCTGGATGTCATGGGCTTTTTTTCACGGGACAGAATACTTGCATGTCACGCTTCTCTTTTTAAAGGGACAAAAACTTCTCCCTTTCAAAAGCTGATTCTTTCTCCTTCCTTTCTGTTTAGGATTAATCCATTCCTGCCTCCTAGCAACTACTTGCCATTACAACTCCAGCCAAGACAGCCAGTAAACATCCGCTGTGTAAGTACCAAATACAAGTGGAGTTAATGAACTGTTTTTAAGTACTATTCTCTCTAGCTAGTATGGCCTGAAGATCTACACCACATACCCCTCTGTCAGCACTCTCAGGAAAGAGATCTTGAGATTATCAGCAAACACAGCAACATGCTGTTGACTGATAAACCTGTGCTTGAGTAACGAGGGAAAAATATGCTCTTCCCTTGACATACGGAATGCAGATCTGAATCTGGACTCGCTGTGGACCCTATGAATGCCATACAGTGACTGCTAAGGAGCTGACAGAAATCCATTCGTCACATTCATCCATTTAACCAGAGCACCTACATTTGGTGCTTAGTTACTCTAGGATCCTTCTGTAGTCAGTGGAGTGAGGAACCCATGGAGAGCAATTTCAATCAAATCTGAATCTCTCTCTGGGGGTGCCCCTTTCTCTCTCTCCACTAACTCCACAGTGAGTTAAGACAGCTAGACTTCTGACTTGGGCATCTCAGCATCTGAAGCTAGGTAAGGGTGAATCTGGGTATACCTCAGGAAATCCCTGTGTTTCACCTATGCCATTATCTCTATGTATGAATAAGCAAAAGATGTATAACCAGGCTGGTGTCATCTGACATTTTCTCTGCATAATTTGAACCTGAACTGTCCTAAGCATCTCAGGGATGCGCCTTATATTATGCAAAACTGTGGTCAGTGTAGATGCTACTGAAATGTGAGCATTTACATTACACAGTTTATTTAGCTCCTCCTAGGGAATGCTCTTTAACATTCTAGCCAGGTGTGTATGCAGGAGACAGGTATCTACTCTGCTTATTTTACTGATGAAGTAAACTCATTCAGCTTGTAACAACTGTGTGCCAAACCAGTCCCTCACACTTTCTCTCCTAAAACAAATTTTAGCAGAAATATTGGCTTAAGCGATTCCTGTCCCTTGCCCCATGGCATGACGCAGAGCTCTGTTGTGCTAACACTACTGTCTGTGCGATCATATTATAATCCAGATCAATAAACAAACTTAATTCGCAAAAGAAGCCTCCAAAAACTGATGATCTTTTAGACTGAAGACTGCATTTGAGAAAGCACTACCCACTGCAATAAATACTGGGGCTGTTGTGTGGATAAATCTGTTATAATTCTCAGCTGGATTCACATCAAGTTTACTCAAGTGGCTTTTGGCAAGTGAACACTCAGGTCACACAAAAAGCATGGTAAGCAACATTTAATAGGGTAAACTGTATGTGGAATACCCTGAAGAGCTCAGACAGGAAAGGCGTGATTCATCTCACTTCATGTCACACCTCTGCAACATGGATCTCTGCAGCTGAAGATGTTGCCCTATGCTCCTTTTCAGATAATGGAAAGAAATAGACTTTTAAAAATGTGATTAATTTCAGATGATAAGATGAATTGTGCTCTGCTAAGCACCTCACCACTGACTGTAAGGAAGTGTGGAGTGACTGGCTCAACTGTGGACATCTGTATTGCAGACAGCTATGAATTCCTCCCTGCTTTTCCTTGCAGAGACGTTGTCACACTCTTGCTTTTATGTGTGTGCATATGCACACACATGTACATGTGTATATATACGCACACACACAATTTAATTCCAAGATAATGTACATATCTGTATGTGTAAGTCTCCATGTATAGGCCCATTCCCTTTTGATCTTCCTGCCAAAGAAGACTTCTTTTTATAAAGTGACCATGATATGTGCTACAGATCATGTGGGCTCTTCAATGCTGAGAAGAAAGGCAACAAATCAGGCTTCCTTCTCTTGCCCAAGCCTTCCATCATCTTGCCAGCTTGCAAGTAGCAGAAGATTCAACTGCTAGCAGCAGCTCCCTCCTTGCACTTAATAGTTGGGACTGGCTAAGCACAAAATCAAAGCAGCATCAAGTGTTTGAATTAGTATAAAAAGCAGCCAGTCCTTGGATGTTTATGCTCTATAGGCAGTTTAAGCAACAGCTCCATGTAAGCCCCGTTAAATGATGTAAGAACGTACAAACTCCAAACTTTCAATGTTCTCCCTTTAACTAAAAGGAAATTATAAGTTAAAGAAGTTAGTTAATAACCATATAGTGAGTCAGAGGTTGTTTGCTGTGTATTCATTCTCCTTGCACAAACACTTGTATCTCCTCTGCTATACACACTACAGTGAACTAAGTATCCTTTCTTATGCCTTGTGAATTAATCCACTCGTTGCAGTCACATACATCTAAAGAGGTGAAGCTGCTAGGACATAGCCACCCTTGATACCTAGAGGCATCTCTTCAATCTGCATTATTCAGCCTGAACTTCACTGTTGTTCCTCTCTCAGCCTGCAGACACTGAATGTGTTGCACCTGCAAGAGCCAATGGCATGAGAAAAATTCCAATACAGTTTAAAAACCAGCAACTAAGCAAATTCACAAGTTTTGCAACGTATGGAGATTTCTGGGCCCATCTAGCTGCATTCTACATGGATTCAGAAATACAGAGGATTAAATAAAATTTAAGTAGCCTCCTTCCTGCTGCTTTTCTGTCTCTTTGGACTAAAACCAAACTGCAGCACACAACATATTGCTTGTCAGAGTGCTTTCCTGCCAGAGCAATTGGCAAAATCAAATTATGCATCACAACACTCTTGCAAGGTGGAAAGGAAATTAAAAAGCTGGCAACAAACCATCACTTGTTGGAGCAATCTCATGTAGGTCAAAGCTTACCTTTGGGCCTGGAGATTTTAAGTAACGGGCCGTGGGAACACTGAGGCAGAGGACAGGATCTCCATATCTCCACCAGTGTGAATGGGAATGGAGGCTACTCAGTGCTTACACAATCCTGGGCATCCCTCAAGTTTGATTGTTTCATCCTTCAGTGAAGCCAAGTGCTTTTGAGAAATCAGTCTCAAAAAGCCAGACTCTTACAGTATTTAAAGCAGCAGAATGGTGACTAACAAGATCTCAAAGGCACCTACATCCCCAGCTCCTATCTGAAATCCCACAGATTTTGATACTTAAATACTTTTTAAAACATGGCCTTAAAAAAGGCACATGAAATACAAATCTCAGAGGCTGTGATCCTCCATCCCCTGAACAAACACCCTGCCTCCAGAACCGGTTTCTATCCCCTTGTATTGTCTCCTATTGTCTCCCTGCAATGTCTGCAGACACTGCGGCACCATTTGGGCAATCTCTAGTGGTCGTCTTCTCTGCCAGTTCAGTGTTTGTAATTTCTATTTCTTCCTGTTTTTGAAGTGGCTTATCTGGCACAATGTTATTACAATGTTATTATTTGCTGGCCCAATGAAAGTATGATTAAAGCAAAGAATATAAACAAGCTTTGGAAAAAGATGTAATTTAAATCCTTGCTGATTAATTTAATTCCTCTGTAGACTACCACTGAGTTTAGAATGAGAGGTGGGCCTCAGTCAACTTTAACATCTGGACCCAGAGCCACAGGATAAATTCACAATAGTTCCTGTCTTTACAACAGAATAAACCACTCACTTCTTTAACCCTAAACTTCGCAGAAATTGGTACATTCAGACGCCAGGCAGAATTGTGAAGTAAAACTCTATCTCTGTATCAAGCAAGAGTCTGGAGCCCTTTGCAGTCATACGATGCTCGGCAGAAGACTTTACCTCCTGAGAGGACCCTGGGTGATGTTGCTTCCCAAAGTTACAGAGCATATCAGAGGGGCAGACAGGAATTGCCCGCTGGTGAAAATGAAGTGTAAAATGCCTGTTCGCCTACTACCACTGCCTCACCTGAAACTCATCTCTCTTTTAGTGAGAGTTTGAAGGAGAAGGAAAAACTTTGAGCTCACTGAATACAGTCCTCTGGGAACTATCAAGTTTATTCATCAGGAATTATTCTCAGCTGCCCTTCCTGGGAGGAGCAGGAGGGAAGAACCTATAGGCTTTCTGTAACTGATTTGTGATGGGTCAGGTTCACAGAGTGTAAAATAAAGAGCCTTCTATTAGGCTGAAGTAACCCTGTCACTAGTGCAAGGAAAAGCAAACAAAGAGCTTCCCTCAGCTCAAACACTGTGGTATTCTTAGCCTGTGAACACTGACTGACTTGATATTATGCACATATAGCCAAGCTCTGGCCTTCCCCACGTTTGCCCTTTCAGTAGCCACATCCTGGCTAGCCCGCAATGCACAAACCCAGCATGGCCACCCAGGCTGGGAGTGTGAGAACGGCAGATGCAGAAGGAGAAGAGCAGCTGTGGGCAGCATGGAGAAGCACGCAATACAAATGGCATAAAGTGCCGAACAACGATGCAGACGTGGAGAGAGCTAGAATCCTCCAGGTCGAGGGAATTCTCTCCCCACCAGCTTGGCTGGGATCCACATTCCTACATTCCTGGCCCTGCCACGGAACAAGGCAGTGTTGTAGAGGCAAAGGCCGAATGCTTTGTTGTGGGTAATGTATGTCAGGACAGCTTGAACAGAAAGCCAAAGTTTTACAGTTCCTCTGCTGGCCATATCCTGGGACCTGAACTTAAAACACTTAAAAGATGATTACTAGATTAAGTTGTTCTGTAGTCTCTTTTGATACAACCCACTGAATTTTAAACAGTTTCTCTTACACTGAACTGAATTTGCTTGGATTAAACTACAGCTTTCCTTCTTGAAATGTTTCTGACTTGATTTAGAAATGCCAAGATACCAAAGCATCAAGAATAATTTTCTGCTGAGACTGCTAAAGAGATTTTACCTTGCAAACCAAACTCTGAGAATCACAATTGCTTCACACAAAATATGACAAGAGACTCACACTTCCATCGGCAGTTTATATGCCATTAAAGCCATTAAAGCCTGTTTCTTTCATGTGCTGAAACAGCAGAACAGATAAGAAGCAGGAACAGACATAGCGTTCTGGTATTTACTATATTTTAACCAACCATGTCTTAGGTGAATTACTCACCCACTTGTTTTCCAAGGGGTGAGAGATATGGGAGTTTGACATTTGGGAACAGTCTTTTCATGCATTGATGTGACAGCTCAGACACACAGGCAAGGGAGAAATTTGGAGTCTGGATGCATTGCTTCACTATCTTCTCTGAAAAAAGCCTTTCCCTCTTCTTTTATAAGCCACGTGTGTGCTAGGGAATACAGAGCTTGCCACTACCCCCCCAACATCCCACTGCATAGGTCCTTCCCTGGCTAGGTACGTGTAGGGGGAAGAGGAGATATATCAGA
This sequence comes from Calonectris borealis, assembly GCF_964195595.1. NCBI lineage: Eukaryota > Metazoa > Chordata > Aves > Procellariiformes > Procellariidae > Calonectris > Calonectris borealis. The sequence continues at coordinate 72,495,199 of NC_134352.1, read as the reverse complement.
GTATCAAGGTGAAACTTTCTGATTATCACACAGAGACCCTGGAACCCAGAATATTTTATAATTTAAACTTCTATTGCACTTTTGCTTTTGGTATAGTGTCCATAGTGTTTACAGTCCAGGGGACAATTAGGTTATTGTTTATACTAGTAAACTACATAGTGCCAGGAAACATGTATGCCCATTGACAATCAACTGCCTTCACCGTTCAACTGTTAAAGCAGTTGAATGGTGGGGTATGGCTTTAGCTGAGGCTAAGTAGGGCTCTCCCAAACAATTCCCAGGCATGCTTCCAGGAATCAGTCCCAACTGGTAGTCTGGATACAGCCAACCTGTTTTGGAGGGCAAAAGAGCTTAACAGCATGGACACAGCTATTCTGCGCTAGTTAAACTCAGTGCCAAAGAATGCTTTTTGTTTCCCAGTAGAGGAGTTCCCCAGTATACATTTAGCCTGAGAAGCCTGGCCTTGCCATGCTGAAGACAACTGATAGAAATGGAATGTTAAAAAGTTTGGCTTTCAGCCGCTTTTTTCCTTCCCCCAATTCCTTCTGTCCTTCTCTCTCCCTGCAAAATCTGTCTATATGCTCATGCAGTGGTCACAAATATGCTAAAATCTGTGTGTTATTTGGGTCCTGATGAGAAAAAGAAGGTAGATTTAGGTCTGAAGGAGGGGGGCAGAGAGAGAGAACTGTTGATCATGGCAATTCTGAAAGAGCATGAGTGACAAACAGCAAGAATCAGAATAGATGTTTCTGGGTGTATGAGCAGTACAACTGCAGTTCTCTTTAGAAACACATCCATCAGAGGCTCATTTACCATGAGCCGAGCCAGTCAATTGGAAATCTCTATAATAATTCATTTTTGTTTTTCTCATGAAGTGGACAATACAGGACAACTCCAAACTTTTTTTTTTCAACCACATTCCCTTCAGTTTTTCAGTCTGAGGTGACTGGATCACAACTTTTGAAGAAAGTTTGTTTTCTGAAACAAGATCTGAACCAAAGGCCATTCAGAATCCTTTTCTTCATGGAAACCATTCTATTTTTGTTAAATTTGATAACAGCTTGTTTTTACAAAATAAGACATTGATGCCAAATTGGAACTGGCAATATGATTTAAAGAAGTGTCACTCTGGATATAAACAGGAAATGTTTAGAGTGCTGATCCAGTGATTAATGAATGTTTCCACATCTATATAGCAGCCAATTTTCCCTTTCCTTGGAGGTTACTCCATTACATAAGCTACAGAAGAGCCAGAACTTTGGGCCCACATATTGAAGTACATGAAAAACAGCATTTCTGTGCAAATGCTGGCATGATTTTCTCCCTTTGAAATCAATTACAGTCATTCTCACTTACTCCAGTGGGAGTGGGAAGCAAGCCAACATCTGAAAGGTTTTTGGTCACACCTCTTTTTTAAGGGCCAAAGCAGTTTTCTTCTGTAAGAATTCTCATCCTTCCCTAAGTTCATTCATAGACACCACTCCTTAATAGTCTCACTACAGCTTAGTGAGAAACCCCTCATTTCCTCTCTCTTAGACACCCTAACATTTTTCCTGGCTGGGGAAAAAAAGTGAATTTGGCTGAGTAGCTCTGATCCATTGTATGGATCTAGCCAGACACCCACAGTAGTCTTTTTAGGCTGCCCATAATCTAAATACATGTTAAAAGGGAGCCTAACAACAGAGCCCTCTAATTGCCTGATCTAATTGTCGGACCAAAGAGTACCAATTTATGATAACAATAGCACAGGGCAGAACTTGTTAGCTAGTACATGCTGTCCCCAGACCAGCAAATCAGTGAAAAGAGAAAAATAAAGGAGTGTGTATTTATGTCGTCTTCTCTATTCTTTTTTTGCAAGGACATAGAAACCTCAGGCACCCAAGGGAGCCCAAGACCTTCAGGACAGCTGCTTAACTTGGCACTTTAAGTTGCAAGCCAAGCATATCAGCCTTTGTTTGGTGGAATTTCTGAGATGCAGAAACTGCACTGACCAGAGCCTCTCTAGGCAAACTGAAAAGAAAAATCAAGTGGAAAAAGACAAACATGCTAGTGCTTTTCTAGTGAACTCATTGACAAGTTTAGACTTACCCTTGAGAGCCGGCCAGGTGTTCCTGAGCTTTTGCAAGGTGTCAAGAGATCTCTGCTTTTGCTGGAAACTGCTGGAGTGAGGAGGACTCCACAAGAGACAAGATTACAATTCAGCATTTAGTTTCCTTTTGTCTATTCTTTTTTGGAGAGGTTTTCCTTTGGTTTTATCAAGCGCAAGACTGCCTTCTTCCTGCTTTTGCCATATGCTGGGCATCTGAGCTCTCCAGTAGTCCTTTGTTGTGTGAGGAGGAGAAATCTCTGTATAAACATTCACCTACAACATAAAGACCATCTGAGGTAATAACTTGGCAGAAAGATTCTCTTATGTAAGAGTAGTTGCCCCAGCCTAAAATGTCTCTACTACATAGCTTTCAGGAATGAAGGGTGTTTAAAGTTAATGACTCACTGTGTAATAGTTAACTTGCAAAAACGTGATTGTTCATATCTGAAACAGGTTGCCTTAGGAAAAAAAAAAAAAGAGACGTGGCATACTTAACCCTCCTAACTAATGTTTAGTAGACAGGGAAAAGCTACATGTAATATATAGCTTTATTTTGCAGAAATACATGCATCATGTATATATTGTGTATTTATTGTGTATATGTACTTAGCAACTAAATACTCGCATTAAGGACATGACCTCAAGTTTGCTGAAGTCCATGAAACTGCTATTGAACTAAATGACTTTGGATAATTACTAGACCCAAATACTTAAATTTAGAAGTCTCCAGTATAAAATAAGGACTTAATTAAGGCTTCAGGCTTAAGTAAGACTTAAGTGAGGCACAGGCACTCTGAAAGTCTGGCTCATTTCTTGAGGCACATTGTCTCAAACCACTACTTCTCTTCTAGCTCCAACCAAAAGACTACCTCACCTATTTGAAAAACAATCCAAGGCCCATGTTGTTCTTCGCTGTGACACTGACTTTCATTCACAGTCAAGTAAATGAACTCAGTGTTTATCCCTTTCTATTTTTCCCTGTTCTGCTTGCGTGTGTGGGAATGTGTGTATCTTCATTTCTTTATTTATTTTGTGATCACTTTGTGCTCCCTGAGGCCACAGCTTTCAGAGTCAAGCCTGAGTATTCGCAGTATAGTCAGACACTATTCAGGGAACAGGCAAGCTTTTGCTCTCCCTGTTCAGAGAGATTAGCTATATTGTCATGTTTCTGTATCATAATTTCTTTTTCAAGTACACACAGTAGTTGTGTACCACTTGCCAGTAGACAGCCACCAGTTTAATCTCCCCCTTCTCATTTGAGCAACTTGTGCCATCCCGCCAGCATAATTCTTGGTATCACAGATGTAGGAAAGACTACAGCTGTAGAAGTCTGACTATAAGAATGGGGCTGCATTACTGTATATACAGGCACACACAGAGTTACATATTTGGAAAAAAAAATAAAGATAAGGCTATTCATCTGTGCAAAATTTACAGCCAAGCCCCAACTTCTTAATATATTCAGGTATTTAGGCACCAGTTATTTCCCTAATAATGCCAAATATGAGCAAAGGATGTATATATATTAAAATTGGACACATTTATTTGGGTACTTCCATAGTCAAATTACAGCTCCATGAAACTTGAAGCATAGACTAGAGGAATGGCAAAGATTATAATGGAACCAATTTTATTTTTGAAAAAAAAAAACCCACTACAAACTGTCTGCAGTCCCAGAGTTTGTCTGAGATCTAATGAAACTTAAGAAGGTCTTTATTCTTTCATTCATTCCTTAAAACAATGTTAAACTGGATTTTGTTTTGTTTCATGCCTCTGGTTCAACTATTTAGCTTTCCTTTCTTGCAGGAAGTTTTGGAAATCTTTTACTGTTAATAGATATAACTTTTAACCTGAAGAGAGGCAAAGTTGTCTCTAGATTTACATTTTTTTGGGAAATGAAAATTTCCTTCACTCATGAGGAGTGATTGAGGATCATTCAGTCATGATCCACACGTCGTGAGGATCTATGCAGGTTACTCTTCACTGCAGGAAGCTCTCATTCATGTACAACTCTCTACATCAGATCTGTTAGCAAAGAACATACATCTCAGCAAGCAAGTCCTCTCTGTGACTGCCTTTGGTAAACACACGCGTTAATATCACCGTGTAGAGAGATCTTCACACTAAAATACTGATCTGACACCTACATCCATTGATAATATGGAAGACCTGGGATGTCAAGTTTGCATAACACAACATACTGCTAAAGACCAAAGCTAGTTCCATTGAGCTGATACATCAAGTCTATGTAAAACCATTTTGGGAAACAGATTTGCCATTTTCATATCTCCTAGCAGGGTACTCAGCCCAAGAGTTAGGATGCACTGGTTTTAGTCCATATGAGCTAATAAGAATACAGAAGTATTCTGTATCGGAGTATTTTAATGCGTTGCCAAGCATTAAAGTATTCCACAATAAAGTCTGTACAGTACTTTATGCAGAAAAGAGATTGAAATCACGTCCTTTTAGAGGGTCTTTGAAGTGTAGCATAGATATTTTGAACTTTCCTGTAATCTGAACAGAGTCATTTGGAGAAGCCACAGTGGTAACAGTGCTTTGGATAGATTTTTCAGGATACAGTGAGGGCTGGCTGCGCCCTAATGGAAGGGGAGCCAGGAGCTCAGCACAATAAAGGGATGGCAGGGCAGGGGCCTCATCAGCCAGAGCCCACACCTCACACTGCCCAAGCAAGGTGATCAGGACAGACTCAGAGATGGTAGCCAAGTTCTACAAAGGGTCCAGATTATTAGGTGAGTTCATGGTAATATGGCAGGTCTGAGGTCAAGCCAGGAAGTAAATCCACAGGTCAGGACCAGGATCAGATGTGATGAGGGCAATCCAAGCTCAGTGATGAGACAGGTCTGAGAACAAGCAATGAAGTCAATCTGCAGATCAGGATCAAGGGGATCCACTGCTAGGCTGGGCTGTGGCTGAGTGAGAGATCAGTATTCCTGCATATACCACCAGCAGGGACTAAATCCTTGACATGAGCTTAGAAGAGGCACCTAGCACCAAGGGTGTGGGTGGAGGCCCCAGGTGAGGCTGGTCAAGGCCTATAGGTACACCCAGGGGACTACAGGATCCAGTCTCAGTAGCCAGTCTTGAAGATTAACTGAGTAATTCAGTCTGTTACTCCTAAATCTGCATGTATGAGGAGAGAGTTCCTCCTAAATCCATCATCTGCTAGTATGATATTTTATATATGATATGTATAATATTTTAAATCTATGTATTTTAAGTACTTACATAATGAAATTATAATGTAATTTTTATATAAGAAAGGTATGATTTAATTTTTCCTTAACTATTTTTGTACTGCAGCTTTACTCACTGCTGCTCTCTCTGCCTTCTCCTCAGCCTTCATTCACTCTCATACTGACATTATTGGAAGACAATTCATTTTCGGTAGCAAAAGAAAACATTTTTTTCTCCATGCCCTTATAACAGTGTTCTTAGACCATACCATTGTTTTCAGTGCATTGAGCTTATCTATCTGATGTATTACTGTTCATGGTCGATCAGCCATGCGTCACACAAGAAGGCTCTTCAACCAGCGAATATTTGGATGGAGGCTCCAGCCAAAAACTGTTTCAGAAATAGAGATGCTACGACTGGTCACAGCTATTGCATGCTCTGCTTTTGCTACATGCTTTAAATAAGGGGGTTATGAAGGTATTCAGCCGTGACCCTGACAATGAAACAGACTCTCCATGACAGAAGCACCACAAGTAACACTGCAGCATGGACAGAGAATAAAATGAGGGCTCAGAAGGAAAAAAATGCAATGAAAGAATATTTTATCTTTCCCTAAAGTTCAAATAATTTGAGAATAGATTTTGTGTGTGTACAACTTTGTGACCCTTGGTCCTGTGTTCTTTCTAGCATGTCTGGTTTGACGTGCTCCAAATAATTAAACAAGGTGATACTTCACAGTAGCATTTACAGTCAGCACTCTCATTTCAGACTCTCATTCAGATTTAAACTAAGTATCAAGAATGTAGAGTCCTACTTTGGATTTGCTACAAAGATCCCATATTCATTGACGCACAGGTACAGTCCAAGATGCTTCCAATTATACCAAGCACCATCCCTCTTCAGGTCGCGTGTTTCTATGATACACACACAGGGTGTCGGGCATTGGTCTAGAAACTCTGTGCCATGCCAGTATGCATGTAGCCTGAAGGTTAAAGGAGGGAGAGAACTTGCAGGTTTATAACTATAAGAAGATTCTTTTCACAAGATAAATGGTGGACTTGAGGAGCTACTATATTCTTCTGTATGCACTTGCAGCTGCTAAACCACTCAGAAGGGGCACAGTGGAAAGGATACTGACCTAAATCCCTACAAAACAGTGTTGATTTCCATTTATACCACACACAGCTGCAAAAAGATAAGCCAAATAGTGTAAGTGCACCTTAGTTGGCTATAGTCAAGCATTTTCCCTGCTGAACAGGACCATTATTTTCACTGGACGGTTTCAACTCTGGAAACTTGTGGCATTTTGTATGACACGTAGATCATTAGTTCAGCAGCCTTCTGTTGTTAATACATCCCTGAAGTAAAATGATATCCCTGATTCCTTGTTAGGAAATGATCCAGAAAGCTTGTTTGTTCTGGCAGTGCTTTGCATGCAAGTTAAAACTTAGCTACCCATCTCCTCACCTTCCTGTCTCAGCAGATTTTGTATCTGGAAAGAACAATAGCCTGTCAGCTGCCACAGTCTGACGCTCTTTTCTAATCTGGAGAAATTATACTTGAACCCACCAGCAGAATGCTTTTCCCACAGCCATGCCTTTTATTTCTGTACTTACTTAGTCTGGTGATTACATTTTGAGCATGCCCTTTCTTATTAAGAACCATTAGCCATGCTTTGTCTATGCTTAGTATCTCCAAAGTTAGAACAGTTTTACCTACATATATACCTCAGGTTTTCGTCAGTATAACATTAACAAGGAATTATGCTAGTGGTGCATAGGCAGACACAGACAGATTGTCAGGTAACACATATACTCCACATAGAGGTTAAAAAAGAACTCAAAAAAGAGATCAAATACTCATGCTTCTTTGCATTTCTCTCAAACAAGGGGAGGGCGGAAAAGTGAAGTTTTTCCTGTATATGCTGTTGAGAAATCCACTACTGTTCCATACCCAAAAAGTGGAAGACTACAAACGCAGTAATAATGGACTTTTAAATTGCAGCCGCAATGATGAAGCTTAAATCTTCAGGAAAACTTTCTTCTAAGAAAAACTGTGAAGCTCTAGCATGGTTACAGAATCTCCAAAGGTGGAATCTCCACCTTTGGAGGCTTTTAAGAACAGGCTATATAAATATCTGTTAGGAATGACAAATCTTCTGTCTTGAGGAAGGACATGATCTTATCTTGGGAAAAGGAGAGGGATCAAATAACCTCTAAGGGTCTTTTTGCAGGATTATTTTCTGATTCTTTGTATTTCAGCAGAGATGATTCATGGCCTGGAAAATCTGTCTTATTAATCAAGATTAAAAAGAAATTGATCTACTAAGTTTGTGAAAGAGATTAGAAACCCCACAGGGTCACTGTCTTTTAGGATATACCACAAGGAGGAGCGTTCTCATTTACCTAACTGGCAATTTAATCTATCAAGGGTCCAGGCAAGTGTTTGTGGTGGGAAGCTATACTTGGAAAAAATAAAAAAAAAAAGTGATATGTAAGCATTAGTCATTAGAGAGCTGATGGCATATCTGCACACTAGCACTTGGGGTAGCATTTACTTTACTATTATTGCTTATGAAAATCTGTCCTCAACTAATTGTCTAGGTCCTCTCTATAGTCAGTGGGGAGAGACAGATGGCTCTGGGAGGTGATAGAGCCCATCACTCTTAGACATGTCAGCCTGCAATGACTATTTCTGTGTGGTCTGGAGAGGGAACTGACACAAACACCAAAGACTAAAGCTGAAATGATGTAAGGCAAATTCCACCCCTGAAGTCTTTACATTGATGTGTTTTCTGAAAAATAGGATATAGTTCAACTGCAAGGAAAAGTGTTTGTCCTTCTTCTTTAACTGTATGAATCAAAATAAATTCCCCCTGGTCTTGGAGAGCTCCATATATATGGAGCTTTGCAGTCTTCTGCAAAACATCAGATTAAATAATTACCATGGTCCCATCCAGACTTGAATTCTATTAATCAATAAAATTTGCAAATGCCAATTGGATCTCATAGTTTCTACAAATGGGAACTAATGCACAGAGATATTAAAAATCAGATTTTCAACTGTAAGGGCCCACATTGCCAGTACAATTTTTTGCATAACCCTAGAATTTGTGTGTGGTGATAGGCACTAATATACACAAAAGATTGACTGTATATTCAAATTTCATGGGGTTGATTTAGATAACATGTTCTTTGAAAGACTAGTTATTCATACTGCCTTCTTGTACAGATAATAGTGCTGAGCAGGGATGAGAGATATTATAGTTTACAAAAAGAACTTAAAGTGGCTAAAAATGTCCAAAAGCTGAATTTAAAGAATATAGAGCATTCATATTAAAAAAAAAATAAATCTTGAAATAAGCTCATGAGGAGACATCTCAGCTTTTTTCATTAAACAAATGATCCAAAAGGCATATAGGGAAGAGCTGCCATAATGGTTCTGACTTATAAACACATATAAACTTTGCATGTTCATTTATTACTTCAGTTTCTTCCATATTGCTTGTTCCTTTGCTTGTGGGTATCGATATGTATGCTTGGAAACAAATGCTTTTAAAATACACTTTTGTCATTCGTTTTATGGACCACAATCATAGCACTGGAAGGAGGATAGGAAGAATTAAAGTGATATGAATCCCACGCAGAAAGCTGCTGAGAAATGCTCTGTGATAGTGAACTCCAGCACCTTTGGTTCCCTCTTTCTGTATTAATAAGTTACGTAAGAGCGTAAGTATAGCCAGTGCCTGTAAGCCACCGTCAGTAAGGTATCCGTGAATCCTGTCTCATCATTGCTCACAGTCCTGTCTCACAAATGCACCAGCTAATGACTTATCAGATTAAATCAGCTGAGACTGAAGAGATGGTTACCCTCAGGAAGAAGCTAGCAGGTATTCATCTGAAATTAGTATCATCGAATTGACCGGCCAGAGTGTGTTTGTTTAAAAGTATATTTGAAAAGACCTCATATACAGCTCACCATTTTGTAGAATCTGAATGAAAAAGACTTCATACACTATGTTTTGTCCTTTCAGAGCCAGATGTGCTCTGTAGTAATGATTAAAACCCATCTGGAGTTAAATGCTACCTGAGGCAATATGCCAGTGACACAGAAGTGGATGCCTTTGTAAAAACGCTAGAGCAACACTGCTTATATGTTCTAAGTAATGCCTCCGAAGTAACAAACACTTTTGGCTCTAGGGTGGTATTGTCTACAGATTTCCTGACCCTGAAGCTGCAGGTATCTGGATAGGGAGTACAACACAGTGGAAACTGTGGGCATATGGCCAGAGTGGAGGAAGCTTCCCAGCATTTCCCATCCAGCTAGCCTCAGTTGACATTTCCAGTGCCAGGCCACAACACTGCCTTTCATTCACCCTATGAGCAACAGTTTGTTCAGAGAACAGTTTCCTTGTTGCACTGTTTGAGGCCAGCATAGGACAGAATTGGCAGAATGCACTGTCTGTATGGGTGCACAGGTCTCCTTCGCAACCTGTCCACCCAGGCACACTGAGAATAACTAGAAACAGCAAGGCACACGGGCTAGGGCCGGCCAGGAGGTCAAGAGAGGTTCACATAGTGCAATGTAGAAACAGGACAGATTCCATGTGAATCATGCCTTTATTTCCCTTCATGGTGAGGCACATGCCTTACTAGAATGTGGACTGCTTCCCTTCCAGCAACCAATGTTTCTTAAGACTTGCTGATGAGAGTGAGTTTCTGTTGCTTTGGAAGAAATTGGTAAGAAAGATGACAAGGTGGCATATTAACTTATCTCAGCATTTCATTTGGCTTCATTTCCCATGGGAGACCTGTTTTACTCAAACATTCAGAGATGAAAATAAAGTGCCTTGCTGGTACTTTTTTTTTTTTTTCTTTTTTTTTTTAATTGTGGTCTCTCAAGAGAGCTGTACTGCAAACAGAAACCAGCTAGCAAAGGGCAGAGACGGCAATCAGGAATGATTACACCATACAAAAATGTCAGTGGCATAACATGACTTAACTGTGATTCCACAAATTATAGATGAATGCAGAGGCAGAAAAATCAAAAGCAGAAAACACACTGTACCCTTTATATTCAAATCCCCCAAATTTTACCAAATTCCTCGGACCAATTCCAGACGTTTACAGAAACTAGCTGCTGCTTTTTGCACTTCATCCCCTGAGGAATTGGGTTATAGTAGAAAAGCTGACTGGAGAACTTGAGATTAAACATATACTCATCTTAAAAGTTCAGATAGGTCATATTTACTGAGACTCAGAGAGCAGATTTCTACACCAAATGTGCTGATGGAAACAGGTTGGAAGCTGTGAGTAACGAAGAACAGAACGTTTCACAGGACGTACAGAACATTGAGGTTCAAAGGGCTGGAACAGCATGACCTCTAAAACGCCGTTCCTACCGAAAAGAGCAAAGGCCTGGAGGAGGAAAAGGGAGACATGGAAGCTTGCTCTCAGTGTCTTGTTAACTGCCTTTTCTTAGTGATGGACTATAAGCATGTCCTTGAGCTGAGTCCCACCTCAGTGTCAAGGACTCCCAGAAATACAGGGAGTCCTGCTCCTGCATGCATTTACCAAAGCTAGGAGAGCTGGAAGGTCTCTGCCTCTGCTCTGAAGCAAGCCTATGTAAGACAGGGCGGACGTTTGCTCTTGAATTCATGAAAAGAGCCATCCAGAGACAACTTGCCTAGTCTGTTGTACGTGCTGGACATAGTTTCTGTTCTGAGAAAAAAATCCTGGAGGCTTCATCATTTGTTTTTGGTCCATCTAAGAAGGAGAACTAGACTGTCATATTTTTCTTACAAAAATAATCAAAACCAGCAAACAGCCCAACTGAAACACTAGCAAATCTGTTTCAGCTTCTCACTTTGCTTTTACTGTCCTTATAGAGTTGCTTTATGTTAGTTCTGTGAGCAAAACAAGAACATGCCTCGCCACCTCACAGCCCGGGGTGGGTTGCTGATGTGGGAGCCTGCAGTGCACTCCCATAGTCAGAGTCAGGCAAGACAAGCAAATGCTCTCTCAGGCTTTTCCCTGTTTCAGGTTAGGATTGTGTTTGGCTTCATCCTAGACTATGGCAGAAGTTTTGCCAGTTCAGACAAATGGCAATCTTTGCCTTTCAACCCTGCTATTGCCCATCCAAAACAGTTTACTACTGCTTGAGAGAGACAAGAGTCAATCCTTTTTTAACATTTTCCCAGGACCCTGCATTGGCATGTTGCAAAGCATTTACATAAAAGGAATGGGTGATTCCTCACGATACTATTAAAAGGTAGAAAAGCATTGCAATCTTTTGTGTACAGATAGGGAAGGGTGGGGTGTCTCAGGTAGTAGCAGAAACACCACCTCTAGAGTCTATATATTAGGTACTACGAGAGGCTTAGAAATCTTGCTCTGAGGGCAGTCAGGTACTGCTACTGCAATTACCTTCTTCCTATACACCTTCTCGTGAGCACTGACACATACAGACACGTTGCCTCCCTCAACTTCTCCACGTCTTACTGAAACCAGCCTAAGTACAAAGTCATGGCCTTGCCAGAAAACTCTCCAAGCTCAAGGGCTTGAGGTTCTCAGGTAAAGGACAAATCTCAGACAATTTTGGTCCTTGGGAGATATTTGCAGGTTTCTTTCAACTCCATTTTGTGATGGAAACAATTCTGAAATTGTACGTCTGGCATTACCCAGAAAATGTAGAAAACAGTCCCCACTCAACAGCAGGGTACACTGAATGTGTAAAAAAGTGAAAGTAAATACTTTGCAATCCCTCACAGTCTGCACAAAAAGCACATACATGATGTGTCCCTCAACAACTGGTAAGGGACATAACATGAAAAGGTATTATGACTACACAGCTGGACATGACAGGGCCATAGTTTCATAAGCAAGCTAGTAAAATTGTAAGGTCAATGCATGTCTTTTCATCCTGTCATGCTGTTCCTACACTCCAGTGTTTTGTCAATTCAGCCTTTTTTTCTCTTGAATAATCTTATTGAAAATAAAATGCATGAAATCTAGGTGTAGCCTTGTCTGCAGCTTAAGAAGCCTTTGAAGAGGTCACAGAATCATATCTCATTAAGAACTGCATGAAGTATCAAGACCAAAAAATCTTTGCCAGCCCAACAAACCCCGCAAACAAGGGTGATGCCACCAGCCAGGAAAGTGTAGTGGCCCATCAGGTTGCTACAGTAACTGTTGGATTTTTAGCACTTGGCTCCCATACGTTTTTCAAAACCACCACTGCAACTGCACGATACTGTGAATCTCCCCAGTGATCTATAAACTTGTCTCAGTCAACAAACCCTGCAGTTTTTCCTCAGAGGTTCAGAGCTGATTGTAACTGGGCCCTTTCGTCAGCAGCGGGTGTGTGATAGAAAAATGGCCTAATTCTCACTTGTGCCAAAGTGCTTATGCTGATATAGCCCCTAATATAAGTGTGATGATAAAGCTACTTACAATGGTACATTGTCCTCTTTAATACAGAAACAAGCCTTAATGATACAGCTGCATTCACACTACAGCCAGTCTAAACTTGGAAGTTTTACTGGCAGAGACACGCTGGTTAAGAATGTGGGGAAAAAACATCACACACCTCTCCGACAACTGTGCTGGCAGACACCCCAGAGGTGTCCCTAGATAGACAAAACAAGTTTCTGCAGGATAACTGTAGCTGTCTGTGTATGCTCTGCCCACATGAGAAGCAAGGTAGTTTGAATTAGTTTAGCTCCCTTTCACTGAGGTTGAGCCAAGCTCTAAAGCCATCGTTGTACCAGCCTAAAAGTCAGTAAAACTATTGAATTCCAGGAACTGGTAATGGCAGTAACAGCAAAACAACTCTTTTGCCAGTGTACATATCTTTTCCCCAAGGAAGGAAGTGCACCACTATAACTACTATAAATAAGGCCTGAAGAACCTGGGTTATACCTCTTCAATTACAACAGCAAAATTAAAATAGTCCGGAAGCTGGGGTAGTCTGAGACCACTTTACTCTCTGAGTAAAGGTGACGGCAGTAAGAGGTGCTTTAGGACAATGTATCAAAACAGTTGTTAAGCAGATCACATAGATATATTAAGCCATGGGGATTTATTAGGTGATAGCAATAACACTATTGTAGGAGAGAGTAAAACTGCAGGCTCAGGCAATGTCAGGGAAGCTGTACTTGAACAAGGAAGGGGATTCTGAAGAACGGCAAATTTGGACATCCCATTTGTGACTCAGAAGCTGGGGAGGCTGCAAAAGCCTCCCTACTGCCTCATGTACAATGCTCCGTCATGTACATTTTTCCTCCCATTGTTTTATAGGGCTAAAATTAGTGCAGAGACTGACTGTGGAAAACATGTATGGAAATAAGGAAACTTGGCTGAACATGGCTTTGTTTTTCAACTTGTGTGTTGCGTTCTCAATGAAACAAAATCAGAAACTGTTAACTTTACTTCAGACCTTGATCATCCTACTAGGCACTCTGTATTTCTGCAGTATCTCCTGACACAGAGGAAGGATAAACTTTCCAGACCAAAGTCAGGCAAATAAGATGTCCAGTCTGGAATAGCCATAAACTTTATGGTGGTGTTTCACTTAATGTTTCACTGATGCTTTTTTATAACAAGAAGTTGAGCAACAGAAGATTGCAAGCTCACAGCATGAGGTTGTCTTCTGTCCAGACCTCCCCTTGTCCTCCTACTGCCTGCCTTCCGCAGCACTTCCCAAACACATCACTTTCCTTCTTCCCAACTCACTCTTTGCCTTCACTGCTGCAACAGTCTCACATGGCTCCTTTCTCCTCGGCAGCTCACTCAACTCACCACTACTACCGTAATATTCCTAGAGAGCTGTCAGGGCCACGAGTGCACCAATAGGCCTTAATTAGCCTGATCAAGACTTTATCCACTTCCTAACAAATGTTCTTCCCTTCCACTCCACCTTTTCAGTTCCTATAAAAGTGTCTTCATCGTCAGATACCTTCTTTTTTCATCTATCCCAGTATCCTTGAATTCAATGTTTCCTTCTTCTTCCCAATCCCAGAGCAGCCAAAAGCAGAAAAGCCATGTTTTCCCCACAAATGCAGGCAGCTTAGATTGCCCGGCCATCCTTGGGCTAACATTTAGACTCTTTTGTGGACCTCAGAAGCACTGCTTGGCAGATGCTTGCTATTGCCTACCCCCACAGTAACAGCTGTGCTACTACTTGCTTCTCTTTCTTTCTCTCTTAGCAGATCTCATAAAACCTGCAGACAGGAAAAACTTAGATCTTCCTACTTATTTTTTCTCATGTACATCGGGATGATAATAGAGTGGGCCTGTTTCCTTTCAGCTGCCTCTGGCTTTAAACACAACATCAATCTATGACAGAGTGTTTGTCATTGAAGACACCCGTGCAGCTAGAAACAGGTGAGAAACAGTTATGAGGGGACAGCCATCACAGTGCTTTTATTCAGAGAACAGGAATCTTGCCTTCTAGAAGTGCCTAGACTATATACAGTGTGCTCTACCCTGCCTTCCAATAGAACAGAGCAGAACATAATTTTCTGATCAAAACCAAACAAACAAAAACTGAGAAGCATCTTTTCAAAAACATTTTCATTTTTTAAATTTGCCAAACTGATTATTACCCAAAAAGCGGGAGGGTTAGAGGAGGAGATACTGTTACCGAAATGCCCTCTGGCGTTAGCAAAAGAAAGGAAAATCCTTACATTGTTAGTTTCACCATCCTCCTCCTCTGTCAGTTCCTTCTTGCTCTCCACAGTGAAAAACAATGGAATTTATTTGATGCTCTCTGATCAGGACTGGCATAAAAACTACAGCTGAAGAGTCTAAGTAATATATTGCAAGCCGTTCTTGGACAACCTAGATATGGCAGTCCAAGAATGGCTTACAATATACTAGCTCTTGGGAACTCCTCTACAGTTCACAAGAAAGTTTCTGGACAATGCTCTTGGTGACATGATTTAGTTTTAGGTAGTCCTGTGAGGAAGAGGGAGTTGGACTCGATGATCCTTATGGGTCTCTTCCAACTTGAGATCTTCTATGATCTATTATTCTATGAAATACAGGAGCGTAGGAGTTAAACACTACATTACAGAAACCACATAGTCTAAAAGGCTTTGTGCAGCCTCTTATCAGTGCGGCTACGTGTGGATTGGGAAAAGAAAAGGAGGAAATTAATGATTGCACAATCAATCAAAAGGTGCCAGACAAGCTTTCAGGGCAAGTACAAGTCTGTGTTACAGCTCTGTGCACACAAACCAGTGGAGACAGAGAATGGTTTGTGCAGGGTTTCACTCCCCACAGCCCACAGCTCCCAAAGGCAAGCTTCACTGGGGAAAAGCTGTTTGACAAAGGACACAGGGGTTGACCCTGTTTCAGCACAGATTTCTGTGAAACTATCTGCAGCAGACAGAGGAAAAACATGCAAGACAGAAGTCCAGGAGGAGAACGCAAAGTCAACATGTGGGTTAATTGACTGGGGAGTGGAGTGGGTGGTTTATGAAGTCCCAATATACTAAAGTCTGCACTTAACTGCTCAACAAACACAGCAGTGCAGTGCTTTTGCATGCTCATTTGCCAGTAAGTGTGATGATCAGGATGCCATGTCTCAGAAGGGAGGCTGAATATATACTTTTCTTTATATCTAGCTGATGGCTTTCCTGCAAATTACGAGAAATGCGGTGCTTTCCTTTAAAAGCAAAAATGGAAATGGGCTTCTTGTCAGCAAAGAGACACTAGAACTCCCATTAATCTCACTTTCTTGCCACTAAAAAGCAGAGTTCAAACATTCTGCAACCTCTACTGATAGCAAATAACTTGGCTCTCAGAGAGCTAAGAATAAAAAAAATAGAATTCTTACCGGAAAAATCAATGTGGCCCTTCCTCTTAATTGTAGCTTCTGTGCAATGCGTATATTGAATGTAAAGATTTGCATTCTATTTTGACAGCACTCCATAAAGTAAAAAGCCCACTATAGGCATCTGCAGTATCCACTGCTGGATAAGTAGAAGGGATTCTATTTTTGTGTATTGCATGTTCCTCGAGAAGAGTGTCTCCACAGCTATTTCATGTGCCTGTCCAGTTGTTGAACATTAGTCATTCACACTGAGCATTTGTGTAACTGGTCCAGTGACAGATGAAAATCTTTCAGTCCCACTGCTAAAAGTGTTCCTTATTACTTTTGTATGTACTTTCTCTAACACAAAATTACGTCGGTTAACCTGAAAAATGCACATATGCTCTAATTATGTAGGAAGACAAACTATACCAGTAATTATTTATAATTCATATGGTACATGTTACACTTTACAAATGTAACACAGCACTGTAAATACACACATAATTGCTTAAAAAATAGTCAGATCAAAGGATGATGATAGTGATATATGAGAACAATAATAAATATAAATGCTGACAACTACTTCCATAAAAAACAAGTGATCAGATGTTCATAGGAAACAAGCATCAAAGTCATGGGAAGGTAGCCTGACCAAAGCAAAATCATTACAGCCTGGAAAATCTTGACTTTTTGTTAATTATTCTTTAAGCCTACTGTTCAGAAAAGGCAGATTTTTTGACAGCATGATTCGATACTGATTCGTAATATGTGCCATGACCCACAGGGTTAACATTGATTTGTAACTCTGGCTCCAGTTTTGCTAGCCCTTCACATAGGAAGAGGTCTGACTGCCACCACTTGGTCCTTGAATTAGGAACGGACCAAAAAAGGTCTGTACACCCAGAGCATCGAATCCACTGATCTGTGTCTGTGGTAGCTTTTCATTCCTGCCAGATGGGAATAAAATGCATTTGCTGAACAGGACCAATAATCTTTCACACACTCACACCTGCATGCGCTTATACACATTTATCATGCTTTCTCCTAGGTATCAAATCTAAGCCTTGAACTGAAGGCAGCTACAAGGAACCAAAATAAATAATCAGAAATAAAATTTGTGGCATTTATGTAAAAGCATTAACCTCTGGCCTAGACCGCACTCAGCCTCTCCATGCTACACAATCCACCCTTTCCATATCATGTCCCACAGCCCCCCTGCTGCCTGGTCCATTAGCTAGGCACGCGGTTTCCTGCCACACAGCCACTGGTCACAGGGTCTTTCTGGAGAAGCAACATTCGCATCTGCTCTACACTTGACCTGGATTTAAGAAGTACTAATGGGACAGTGTTAAATCCTTTCAACCGCCTGGCTGTCATCTATGTACCTTGAGAGGACGGCTTATTTAGAGGTACACCCTGGAAATCCCACCCTGGCACAAGCTGTCAAAGCAGGTCCCAGGCCTTCAGTGCGAACCAGCCCCTGGGGCTGGACTGGGACAGCTGGTCCAGGTCTCCAGAAGGTACATTGGGGCCTTTTAGAGGGTCATAGAATTATTCCACATCTGGAATATATTCCATAAGTACTAGGAAAACAAAATTGTTTTTCCTTTTTTTTTTTAGGCTGCTGTGGTACCTTGTGCATCCTCTTGCCAGTGTACACTGAACAGCCCTACCTGCCTGCTCTATTGTCGGATTATGTAAGAAGGGTTATGCAAATTTTCACCCTGTACCATTACCTCACCTTCCCTCTAGAATTGGGTTTTAACATTTCCTCCTTTTAGCCAGACTTGCCTAAAAATCAAAGTCATGCTGGTGCAAGTTTGATTTCAAAACCTCCCTTATTATCAGACATCTCTTCCATGCAGACAGCTTTAAACTTTAGGGTAAATGTCAATGGAAAGCTCACTCCAGTGCATAGGTTACTTGTTTCACATACTTTTCATTTTATTTATCTATACAAAGTTCATATTTTCCTTTATATGTTTAAGAAATAGGCGTTTCCTTGTTTCTTTCCCTTCACGTAAAGTTATACATATTCTTGTATACATGATTTTTTTTGTAATAGCAATTCTTTTCCCATCAAATTAAATGATTTCCACTTTAAAAATGAGAAAAAAACATTGAAAACAAGCTTTAAAATATTTGGAAATAAATGGTTCTTTTATTATGTAAAAGCATCAGGGTGTCTCCAAGGTACCACAAATAAAATAATTTATAGTAAACGAGATTATTATTGCTGGGAAAAGGACCACTTAATGCCAGTTTTTGTGGGAAAAACCAAATCAGAGTAACCCAATAGGGGTGCTCAGAGACATACAGCAAATACTTAAAAGCTTCAAGGATCCAAAACAAGTGAAAAATACACGCTGAGGCAGCAGTTTGGAACAGGATATGTCTGTTCATTCTTATCTTAGGGAGATAGGCTTACTGTCCCGAAAATGACAATAGGAAGCCTATTTTACCATTGTGTTCTTCTAGTTTTATACCAACTTATCCAAAGGAGTTCTACCAGTGTAAATTTGGAGTAATGCAGTGTTGAGCCAAGCCTGGATACATGGACCTGAAATAGAAAGTGTTCAGCATTGGGAGGATGTGAATTGCTGTCTGGAAATCCCATAAACAGACTGTGTGGCTGCCCTAAGCGAAGCAGTCATGTCAGGGTAAATTTGGCTCAACATACTGCTACAGCAATCAGCTAGTAATGGCTCACCTTCCAAAGATAGCACTACTACCAAATTAGCAACTCAGCTATACAGCGACACAGCTGAACTGTTAAAAATCCAAAACAAGCCTTGAAAATGACAAATAGGTGCATAATATTCACTAGACATAGACATCAAGGAATGCATTAGAGGTTGATCTGTGTTCCCTACCCTTTTTACTTTCAAAGTATGACAGTCTCCTCTTCTCCCACAGATGCCCTCGATGCCCTGCCAAATGTCTCAGCTGCAATTCTCAAGTCGAAGGGGATGATGGCATTTGAAATTTGCAAGATCAATAGTGCAACCGGTTCTGTCCCCTGGACGTTGTGGACCAGTCCCTACCTGTTACAAAGTACATTCAATCTGAACTCAGCCTCATCTCATAGTTGTGGTCTCATGTGCTCTGTTATGGCTCTCTTGGATGGTTCATGAGGCACCATGGGGGGTTCAGGCTATTTATTACAAAAAACTAGAGATCTGTCAAGCTTCACATGTCTGAGGTTCATGCTTCCTTGCCATTGTTCCTTGGTCTCACCTACTGAAGCACTATTTTCGACTTTCCGCATGCTTGTTAGTGCAGAACAAACTTATCAAAGCACAAGCACATGGAGGTGGAGAAGTCTGAATGGGTTCATCTGGATGCCTTCTATCATTCAGCTTATATGGTGTGAATATCTATTCTAATGTTAGCATTAGCATAATGGTTTGCAGTTTGTAGAAATTTTTTGCTATTTGCATGCAATACAGATGTGAAGTAATTAATCCTCAGAGCGGATTAATCCCTCTAAGAGATAGAGGGATCAAAGCTGAAATACAATACAAACATTTGTGGACTAAATAAATGGCCTTACTG
The DNA here is from genome assembly GCF_964195595.1 of Calonectris borealis. Lineage (NCBI taxonomy): Eukaryota > Metazoa > Chordata > Aves > Procellariiformes > Procellariidae > Calonectris > Calonectris borealis. The sequence goes on along the minus strand of NC_134352.1, from coordinate 72,475,542 downwards.
ACCTCAGTGATGTGCTTGAAAGCTTCTTAGGTCTAACAGTTAAGTATCATTTGCACTTACAGCCAGGTTTCTAAAGACATTTAAACAGCTCATTCGATTCTAATTTTGAAGTAGGTAGGAATTACATGAAACAGCTGAAAAACGTGGCACTAAGAAATTCATCCAAGACCACACTACCAGTAGGTCTTAATTGCTCTGACCAGCCTCACCTGGGACCTCCACCCTTTGCCCAAAGCCCAGGAGCTCCATGCAAGCTCAGACCTGGGCTTTTCACTCCTTGCCTGAGCTACGTTGTTAGTATACCTACCTTCAGCCCTGCCTCCTAGGTGACTCTTGGACATGCGCTGTAGCCTGATTTACATCTGGTCCTATCTCCTGCTGCTCCTGACTAGACTCCCTGGATGGACCCTGGACCTCATTCACCACCTCCTCACATGTGGAGTTGTTGATGGAACAAGTTATCAGCAGCCTTATTCTGTCCAGCCTGTCAGCTGTGATGGGCTTGTGCTCTAGTGAGAGCACAGTCTGTGTTGTGGTTGCTCTTAGTTTGTCCTACTTTGTAGAGTGGCCTGCTCTTGCTGCTCCTTGACACACAAGACAGAGCCAGATTTTAAGGATCCTTACCCTACTAGAACAAGTGCATGTAAGATCAAAACCAAAACTAGTCGTCTTTTTTTATAAATGCTTGCACATTTCTGTTCAATGCACTGGCCCACACAGATGCACAGATGCATTTTTACAATGCATCTGCATTGTAAAAACAGAGAAATTTCCTGAAGTTCTCCTGTACATAATGATACCTACATGAAGTCAGAATTTGTCCCAAACAGTATATAATCTTATGTAAATGATTAAATGAAGAAAGAATATGTCACTGGTAAAATAAAAAGTAACAGCTCTGTTTTGAAGACTTGTGATATGGCTTCCCTGCATGTTTTTTTCAGGTAAAAAGATCTGATAAAAGCTTTGGGAACATGCAGGCCATTAATATATAATGAGAAAATACTCTCTGTTGATTACACAGTTGAGAAGAAAATCAAGATAGTAGGTAGAAAGGAGGGAAAAGAAAAGCACTTACAGAAAAACAAGATGCAAAACATGATCAGAAAAAGTGAAGGCAGTAAGTAAATTAATAGAACCTGCCACAAATGAACAAAGTCAGGATCCAATTTGGCAGCTGGAGACGGTAGTGGAGATCAATGCAGTACGTCAACACTTTCTGCCCTGTCCATTAAAGCATGCACCATAATTCTGCTGAAATTCAACTGATGAGGAAAAACACATGATTAGAACACATGGACATAGTGACTGCAAAACGTGCAAATTGTGGTGCAATTCTTAACAACATAAAAGATAAAAAACTTATAGAGAAAAACTCGTAGAGAAAAACGAGTTCAAACACCATTAGAAGTACATTTTCAGCTGAGGGCATGAGGGAATTCAGCTGTGAAACTTTCATTAAGTTTAATTGGTATCATGGTGTAAAGTCTCTGTGCGTCAAGTTGCTAATGTACTCTGTGAAGAGTGGATTTATGCTTCTGAAGGTGCCTTCCGGAAGAGAGTGAAAACAGTGAATTCACTATATTATAGGCTCTGAACATCTAAAATCTTTTTTCTTGAAGTATATATTATTACTGTCAGTCAACTTCGACCTGCATGTTAGCAAATGTCGTTTGCAGCAGAGAAAAATAATCTGTATGTTGTTAACCATTCTGAACCAGGAAATGAGTCAAGAAGAAAATACTTCTACTTTTGTCCTTTTCATTTTTTACTCAAGGGATTGTTTTTGCCTTTTCTCATCATGCTCATGAATTTTATTAATGTTCTGTCTATGAATATTCCCCATGTGGAATAAGAGCTTAGCTGAACACTTCAAATTAGGCCCCAGTTTGTCTAGCTAAGTTCAATATGTTGACTCCTCTGCTATGACAACCTAGGGGGCTAGTGATTTACTGGCACCAGAGGATGCCAATGGAAAAAAGGAACCCTCCCAAGTTAGCATTCCATTTCATTCTCTACAAAAAATTGATGAAGTGTTGGAAAGCACTCTGATAGAGTTGTGGATTCAGAGAAGGAGACATCTGAAGTGATTTATAGGGTGAATATATTTACAACTATAAAGATTTCTTGTTTTTCTCAGGTTACATACCTGTCTTTATCCTGGCTGTCATCTTCTGTTCTTTGCAGGAATGAAGTAGCCACTGAGAAGATGAACGAGAAAGTGTGAATGCTTGTTATACATATGCCAAATATGCAGTGTTTTCAGCAAATGTTTCTTCTCCTTTTAAATGCTTTTATGTTTCTTTTGTTTTCTTTCTGATCTGAATATTTCTTTTTAAAAAACTGAGAAATCAACTTTTATGAGATCAATTATGATGCAAAATGTGTGAATTCAATGACAGAAGATGATATCGTTACAGGAATTTATGTCTGCTGAGAGATAACTTTTCCACTTCCAGAAAAAACATATTCAGATTTCTGAAAACAAGAAACTGAAAGAACCAACATAATTTTAACCGCATGCAGCTAGTTCTAGCCAGTGGGAACAGTCTGGAAGAGATGTAGTTAAATTCAGTGTGTCAGATTGGGTTGTCTCAAAATGGTGCTCGGCACAACTTGGTTGAATCAGGATTATGATGAGAGATAATTTGGAAGACCAATGCCCTTTTGAGGAAAAATTTATGTGAGCCCCTTTATGGCCACTATACCTGTGATTAAAGAAAAGTGTTACTTACATCTCTTGTCCATCAGCCTTTCAAGACTGCATTACTAAGGCTGTGTGGCACAGACCCTATTCCTGAGTATCATGCTATATAAGTTTAATGATAACTAAAAAGAAGTAGTATAGATGACAACTTACACGGAGGAGTGACTGTAAAATTTTACTGATATTTTTTTCTGTGGAACAAGGCAAATGTCCTGTTCAGGATAGTTGAAAGTACAGCTCAAGTCAGTGTTTTATGAGTGTGTCAGAGCATGGGTCTAATGAAGACTTCAGGATGCCTCTGTGAAAGCTTCAGTAGTTTGAGTTTGGCTAAGCTTTAACATTTTTGAGATGAAAGGGCATAAACTAGGAGAACAAACTTGTTTTAAAGTACAGAATGTCACATTGAGACAGAATAGATGTTAAGAAGGCTTATAAGCCTCCTAATTATCTTGCTGTTGGATTCAGGCTTACTCTTACTCCAGCAGTGTAGTGGATTTCTGACATGCAACCGGTTCCACACCACTCCTCAGGTTCATTAAAAAAGTGCTCTCTCTACTACCTCTGAGGTCTGGCTGGGGGTGTGCTTCCTGCTTTTCTCACCAGCTTCCCAGTCTCTCTGGATCCATTCATTCTGTCAAGTGACACAAGGGCAGGGACTGTTCCCATGCCCTGGGCCAAATGGTAGTGTCCACACTGTACAGAGCTGGCTCTGGGTCTCCTTTGTGTTCCACGTGCTGATTATGTGGCTCTAAAATATTTTTTTCATGTTTTTTCTTTCAATTTAAGATTTCTAAGAATAGAAAAAGGGCTGTGTTCAGGGGTAGGGCTTCAGCATATGAATGCCTGTTGGGAATAGCCTGGCACACGCTATTGCCTGAACCATACTCAGGCCATATTTCTGAGGATGCTAGCTGGCACAGGCCAAAACTGTACCAGAGTGTGCTAGCAACTAAGCAGCAGCCCAGTGTTTCAGCTCCTCTCCTAAGCCGGTCTCATTTAGAAACAGAAATACAGCCTTAGTGCCTCTTTTCTGCCTGCTCCACCCCATACTGTTGAAAGTGCTGTTTCCTCACTTTTCTGTCCTGCTCCTGTTAAGCACATTCAGGTGCTCTTCCAGGAGGAGAGGGGGCATCAAAACCAAACATCCTCTCTGTTACCTGACCTGCTTCTCCGAGGAGAATGCATGGACAAGGCATAGTAAACTGCAACCCTTGCAGGCTCAAGAAAGGATTGAAGAATATAACACTGAATCTGTCAGTGGCTGTTAGGCACTGTCCAGATGCAACCACAGGCTCACGAAGACATTAAGCTGCCAAAGACCAACAACTAGGACAGTACACCAGGCAGCAGGTCACATTGTGCTAGCTTTTGCTAGGCATCTGTTACCGGTCCCTGTCAGAGACAGGATACAGGGCAAGAGGTCTTGTCTGCTTAACAGGCTTGTCAGCATGACAGTTCTTATTAAGCAGTCAGAATAATGATTTGACCTTCAAGGAAGGAGGAAGAAGGGGAAAATATATTCTTCATCTTGCCTACCACGTTGTTTTTGGGTAGCAGAATGCCAAAGAGATGCTCTGTCTTGAGAAAACTTGGCTCCCAATTTCACCTAATGGATACCAAATTTAGGTGTAGTCTTATTATCAGGCACATTCTGGGGATTTTCATGTGTTTATAAACACTGGCTTCTTAGGAAGAAGAAGGATTTTAAATACATGAAAGCTCTAATCTTAAATTCTCTGTTATAATCTTATTATTTCTAGCTGTTTTGCATACAAAGGATGGCTCAGTTCTAGAAAAACACAACCTTTTAACAGACAATCCCTGCCCAAAGGCAAAATACATCAAAGAAATTACTTGTCATAATTTTTCACTTGCATGAACTCATGCAATGATTCTATGATATTTGCTTGGTACTGGGGCACAGCAGAAAAGTGTGCATAAAATCATCTTTCAGCATTTAATAATGCATGCATTTATTTTTATGCAGAGATAATCCACCTTTTTTCACCTGAGATATTTTTTAAAATTGTCACTTAAAAAAAAAGACATGAGATCCATCCAAAGTAACATATTACTATCAATTTATAATAATTTTGCTAATACAGGCTTAAGAAAACCTACACCAGAGCAAGCTGAGGTTTATTTATTCTTCACTAGGTAGTTGTATTTCTTTAGCTGCATAACATAAGGCTGCAAGAGTCGCAAGTAAAACCTGTGGCTGACATGACCCATGAAGCTCATATTTAATATGGGAACTTAGCCCAATATAGAATTCACTTTGCAAAGTCAGAGAGTGGTCTTACTGTAAACTGTCTGAGAGAAGAAAGGAAGGACTCAATGTTTAAGAAAATCAGCTGTTCACCATAGGACATATGCAGACCTTGCAGGTGACTTTCTCTTTGACATTGACAGATGGAGGCTTGCTAGGACACATGATGGGGAGTATTTCCTTTAAAAACAAGGGTCAACATGTGGCACAGTGGGGCAGGGACTGGGTGCAGTTCTGGAGTATGCCTCTGGCAGGGCTCTTTTATTTCAATGGCAATGCTATGCGTACAGACAAATTCTCCCTTCTTGTTCTGGCTGCAACACTGTAGAATGATCACTATCCTGCTCAGGGCCACATGTGCAGATGCCATTGATTAAGGGAGCACAAACGAGGCCAACCAGCTGCATCTGGTGTGTGGAGCAGGAGAGAGGCCATAGTGCTAAGTTCAGTTCTATGAGAATCTGTTGTATAAAACCCATGTGTATTTCTGTAGTTGGGGACAGCTAACTGTGTCCTTGATGGGGCTGGATAGCCTTGATCCTGCAGAGTACACCAAAAGTGGAAGAAACTGGCGCTAGATTTTTAGAAACATTTTGGTGACTCACTTTCCTGGTCTTCTGTATTTTTCAGAAGGCAGCCATGCACTGAAAGCATCTACCATGCTCCAATTCTTATGCATTCTAAAAGTCTAGCAGCAACTGCCACTATCCCTTTGGTTTACTTTCTCTCCTTCTCTCCTCTCTCTGAGTCACACTGGAAGTTACACAATAGGAATTGCTTTAGGTTTTAGAATTACCAGCTGCAAAAAAGGTAAAAGGAATTGCCCTTAACCTTTTAATCTAAACTTTTCATCCAAAATTCTTAACAGGGCTAATGATTAGGGAGGAATAAAAAGCAAAGGTTAGAACCACAAATAATGTAGGCAGGTATTTGCCAGATATCATGCCTGTCTATCTCCAACACCCTCAGCTCCCCTGCTCTTGTCCCCAGATTATTTTAACCAGAGGTCTCCAAGTGTGCCAGCTATTTACTTTCTTAAGAAGGTATGCAGGAGAGAGCCAACTGATAACACAGTGCATGCCACTTGTCTAGAACTAGAACAACACTTCCAAATACTTCGTTATTAATAACTTCAGGTTACCTGGCTGTTATAAGTGAAATGCAAAGGTCATACCACATTCAAAGCTTAGTTTTCAATGGAGCAAGATATAAACTTCAAGTTAAAAGTTATCAACTTTTCCAAGAACCAGAAATCAATTGATTCATCACTGTCTTTTCTCTATAAAGACCTTAAATGATACTGACCATAAACAATACAGCTAGCAATATTAAGTTGTTGTTTCAATTATACTGTTACATACATTCATTTTCTTTTGTCGAATGTTAACCATTCAAGGAGTGTTGCTACACTGTTCTGGTTTGTTCCTAGTTTTGGCAAAACACCACCTCCATTCCTGAGAGTAAAATAAGGAGAAAACAGATTGTATTACATTTAATAATTCATTTAAAAAACATCAAGATTTGGACTAAATCTTGCAATATGATAATGGGACAATCTGAAAATATGAGACCTTGTATTGCTTGCATGAAAATCTGTCCAGATTTGGCCAAATCACAAACTAACAGAAATATCATTTATAGGAAAGTTTAGGAACACCTGAGCTGGGTCTGAACACAATGCAGTGCTACATAAACATGGTTATTTGGCTCCCAGTCCAGTGTCTCTGAGTGGCACTGCATTGTATTTGCATTCTTTGGTTATTGCTGCCTACATTTCTGCACAAACTAAGTAAAGCAAGCAAGCACCATCCCATTGTACGCCTTCAAGCATTTCCCCTAATCAGAGCTGGCAGAAAGCCTTATACTTAAGCAAAAAGTCACACCGTTGATTTAAAAAGTTTCATAATCATGCATCATAAGGTCAGAAGGTAAATGCCAGTTGAAAGACCAGCTCAGTACTGGAGCAGGAAAAGACTGCAGTGAACAGTTGAGAGCTATTTCTCTCTACTAAAATACTAACAAGGAGTGATAACTAAGCTGTCAGTTCTGTAATCTTGGTATGTTACTTTCCTACAGAATTAGACAGCTCCTTGGCTGTCTACACATTTGGACTATCTGCTTTTGGTTGGGCTTAGATGAGTCTTGACTATAGTAATAGTTTGTTTATCACATCCAGTCCTGAGAATCAAAAAAAAGTCCTTACAAACTGTAGTCAGTGATATGGTGTGATGAACAGTTGTCAATGTTTTACAAAGTTTCTTCTGACCCTAGCTTCTCTGCTTTGAACCTGGTGACAATGCAAGTTAGCAAAACAAACTCAAGAGACTGCAAACACAAGGAGGGAAATAAAACAATAAACCTCTTTTATCACATAAGCACTAAAATTCCGAAGAGCTGCCCATATTCCCCTCAAATATGGGATGTTGAAAAAAAGGTTGAGAGTGGAAAAAAAGGGGTTTCTGTGCAAAATGTTCAGTGCAGCTCTCTAAAATCAAGCAGCCCTAAAGATTAGGAGAGGCCCTTCATAAACAGCTTCTAAAACACACAGTCTTCTGTGTATTTTAAGTACACAGAGATACCACAAAAATTACTGAAACTACTGCCAGAAGAAAGCCTGAGGTCATCTAGATCATCTCCCTGCCCATCTACAGAATCCGTGTCACTCAGTGATACTTGTCTAATTCATTCTTAGTTTCATTGATGGGCATTCAACTGTATCCTAAACTACTTAATCCAGAGACAGACTAACCAAATTTTACCTAGTGCTTCTAGCACATATCTCCGTTGTTGCAATTCATACCCACTACTTTGTCCTCTCTGCAACATTTTATTCCTTTCCTTTTTTCTGAAAAATTTGAAGCTGTACCATGCCTCCCCGCAGTCTTTTCTCTCCAAACTAAATAACCTTTCTTTCCATCTTTCCTAATAGGTCATGTTTCAGACCTTTTGACCTGTAACTTTGTTGCAGTTCTAATCACTCCAGGATAATATTCCCTGAAATGATGCAACTCAGATATACCATGGTTAGTCAGGTTGCCCAGTGGAGGTAGCTAGTCATTAGGTTAAAACCATGTTCATGTGCTGCTGATTCCTCATCCCCAGCCTGTCAGTTTGTTTGTTTTAATCATCTGTTGCATCTCATCATAAACTTCTTAATCCTCTTCTCAATACATCTGAGTAGTACGTAGTACAGTGAGGCCACACACGTCCTACTGGGACTTCCCATGAGTCCTATGTGTAGACATCTGATAGCACTCAGAGTTACAGCTGAAGCACTTTGCAGGCTTGACAGGTGCCAAGTATGTCCTGACCTCCAATGGTCCTGGATTCATTTACTGTTTGTGTAAAAGTGCTCAGCAGCAGTCAGGTGGAAAACCTGATGTCTGTTGGGTTTTTTTTATAATTTCTCCCTGGTGTCTTCCCAGCTCTCCAAGAGAAGAGTTGAACCTCACTGTTGTGGTTTGTCAAGTTCCACGGCTTTTCATGCAATCCTTGTCCTTTTCCATATTAGCACACTGACATTTCTCATTATGGATAGAGATCAGAGTTGATCACTACTATCAGTGTTAGGTAGTTCTAGTCGTGCATGCAATGAGTTCAAAGGGGGTTAAGAGGGGAAAAAAAAACCACACAGAGTTATGAGGATGAAGCATAGGTAGTGCTGCATGATAATGAAAGTAATGGATTTGTGGAGGATATGGATTTAGCCCTTTGGCTGCTCTAACAGAACAAATAGTAGAAACTATGTGCACAAAGTAGAATCAGGATCAAGACGTGGGGGCTTTCTGTTGTTTCAAACATCACCTTCTGACTCATGTATTTTAGGCTGTCTGTGCATTCAGAAAATGGGAAAGCTTCTCCTGACTTCAGTGGCGGATGACTTTGAGATCAAAGTGGACTCCCACTTTGAGAGTAGGTGGATAGAAGATATTTTCACCTCTATTGCACAGGTGAGATCTTACTTGTGCACTTCTGTGGTCCAGTACATAACTGCAATACAAAGCCAAGTAAAACTGCTCTGAGACAGCTTCTTTTTCTTACCACTCAGCTGCACTGTAACATTTTCTAGAGGGAAGCCAAACCAAAGGAAAGGAAATGTGTTATTATACATTAAAACAGTGTTTGCTTTCAGTGGCTGGAACAAGTCTTTCCCAGGAGACCTTCCCACAAACTCTCTTCTCTCTTACAACACTCATACACTCATGACTTTCACTTGCTTTGTCTTGGAATTTCTAAGCAAATTATTACTTTCAGGTTTTCAGAAAAGAAAAATTGTTTCTAAAGGTATTACTACTTGAAACCTGAGACTCAGTTCTCTGCTAGTCCAGATGCAGAACAAACTTGGATAAAACTCTAGTTATCCTAAAGGCAAATGAAGATGTTCCCATACGATGGCTACACCATAATAAAGATACTTAATCATATATTGTATGGTTTCTGTACAGCAGAAAATACCCACTGTTTTATGGGCACTGAATTTCTCCTAGAAAAACAATAACTTGCATGTCTGACCTTTCCAGAAAGGTCAGGGTATTGAAAGGAAAGGGTATTGAAAACTCTAGATATCTTGCAGGCAAAGCTCGTCCTAGCTTTACTGTGTGACAGCTCTGACAACCTTGCTTGAGAACTGTTCTGTATGTTTGGGAAAATACCTGAAGCTTTGTGCTTTTGGAGGGAGGAACATGCTCATGGAATTGAAGCAATTTTGAAGAAATTCTTCTCTGAAACTTTTGAAGCTTTCTGAAGCTGATTAAGGGCAAGACAGGCTTTTGCTGGGAGTTACTGGTCTTCTAAACATGCTCTGACTCTCTTGGTTATGGTCAGAAGTGCTAAATTTAATGTTCAAGTGGGGACAAGGCAGTGATGCCGAAGGACATTCCATTTGGGAAACAAAGCAGAAGTCAGAAATAGATCAGGAATCAAGTAGAGCTGAGAATTAGTACTGGAAACTGTTGGAATCTAATGCACATTTTTACTTCTAAAATAAAAATGGAAACATTTCAGGGTTAACTTTTATTTTCACCATGTAGCTTCCTACTCTCTTACTCCTCAGAATCTAAGAGTGTCTGAAAATCAACTCCTTTGTCTTTACCTGCTGAGTGGAAAGAAGCAAGAAAAATGGCTTACGGAAAACACCAGGACAAGGAAGTGAAACCTGTATTAGTAGCTGATGGCTTAGCAGAGCCTATTGCGACAGGACAAGGGGGAATGGTTTTAAACTAAAAGAGGGTAGAGTCAGACTAGATATAAGGAAGACATTTTTTACAATGAGAGTGGTTAAACACTGGAACAGGTTGCCCAGAGAGGTGGTAGATGCCCCATCCCTGGAAACATTCAAAGTCAGGTTGGACGGGGCTCTGAGCAACCTGATCTAGTTGAAGATGTCCCTGCTCACTGCAGAGGGGTTGGACTAGATGACCTTTAAAGGTCTCTTCCAATCCAAACTATTCTACGATTCTATGATCCCATGGAGGGCTTTGATATGCCTTGGAGGAACCATGAAATACTACCTTTCTGTAGGAGTTTCTAAGAAACATTCAGCTGCTCCCAGGTGTTTTCTGGCATGGAGAGAAGCCTGTATGTATAAAAGCTATGCAGGTGCCTACATGCAATGGGAGGACATGGTCCTAATTATACCTCTTCCCTGAATTTGTATGCAGGTTAGCATCACTAGTATTAGCTGGTCTGTGGTTTCCCTCCTATCCTGCATTAGGGTAGAAAGTGGAATCCAATAGGAGACAAAACAGGCTCTGTTCCGTGTGTCTTCCTGGAGTGAAGCATCATGAGCTCCAAACTTTTCTAAAACTAAAAAAGTCCTTTAAACAAAGCCATCTCCCACCAACAACAAGTGGCTTCAATTTCTCGCTGTGACCAATTTCCTGGCATGAGTCAGTTAATGTTAGTGCCAGAGCAGTAAGAAAAAGAAAAAGGAGGGTACCTGCACTTACCAGCTGTAGTTTAATATGCTGCAACTGTACTTGGAGAGACTCTGATTATCTACAGCCAAAAAGCGCTCCAAGAGATAAGTATCATTATTTGATGTTTCTGCCAAACTCTTTCACTTCTCAAAGGCAATATGTAGAGGCTTGCATTAGTTGTGCTCTAACATGGGATCAGGGCTGTCATCCTGGAACAGAGTGCTCAGAAGTACTTAAGATTTGTCTAATTATACTTCAGATGTTTGAAAGATGGAAGTGGTAGTTATCCCTAAACTTTGCATTATGAAACTACCATTTGGCAAATTAAAAGTCCCCCTTCTCGCATCAAACATTTAGAGAGAGATTAAGGCACTGTTATTTCACTATGTAAACAGTAGCATTACTGTTAGTCATGGCAGTGAAAAACAGATTCTTGAAAGTCTCCTAAGACTCCTAAAAGTGCTTAACAGTCTCTCAGAAATGGAATATTCTGTGCAATTTCTTACCTAGATAGTGCTGGTTAGCCATAACTTAGCAGGCCTGGAAAACAGAGACCCAGAATTGGTGCTTAGCCCAGCAACTAAAAAGTAACGAGCTGAGCTTTTAGAAGTTTTGGAAGGTAAGCTGCATGGCAAAGTATTGGTGTCCAATCAACTCTGAACACTCAGATGGCAGTCATGATCTCGAATACGCAGTTTCCTTCCTGGCAGAATATCACAAGTAAGGACTCCATCCCTAGAAACATTATGTGGGAAGACAGAAAGCATTTCTAAGCCACCAGCCCAAAAGAAAAGACTCAGTTCGGCTCTAGAACAAAATGAAATATAGACCTTGAGGTTTGTTTTAGCAAAGTCTCTAGATATGGCTTCTCAATACAGCTTCAGGTGTTGATATACCCAGGCTGCTACAGCACTCTTTGCAGCTCTGTGCAGGAAAAATCAGATTTCAGAAGTAATTCACATGGATATTTCTTCAGTGTGCTCCACAGAACTGTGGAGCCACTGAAAGCCCACAGAAATCCCATGTGTGTGTCAAGTAGCAGCCCAGTCCATAAAATGTCCCACTGAAGCCAATGGGACAAAATGGCTTCTATGGTTCTATAGCATCCTCTCTGATGGCATTAATTCCCTGTTTATATGAGAGAGCTTCTGTATTTTAGATGGGCATCAATGGACATGGATTGTATAAACTTGGAGGTAATAGAATTGCAAGTATCTTCAAAGCTCCTCAAAGCTCTAAATGAGGTCTAGGGATTTCAAGAAGACATTTGATCCTATGTTAAAAGCCTGAACTCCACCTTCTCTAACCAGTTGGAGAAATAAATTACATTCTTGCACTGAATCAGTCCCTTCAAAGCCAGTCATGATTAGTCCAAAAACAGCTGAGGGATTTCAGCAGGTCCCATAGCCATAACCCTCCCTTCACTTCTCTCTCTAGTCTTCTTGGGAAAATCTAGTTAAGCTCCCCCACATTTACCAGATTGTTCTTTGGGGTTTTTTTTGCAGGCTAGCGCATAATACTTATCCTCAAATGCTCAATCAATCCTGAAATAAAACAGTAGTGTAATTTTACATTGAAAGCTTAAATTGAAATATTATCCCCTTGCGACGGCCCAGTCTGAAGCACGAACCCCGGGTGGACTGTGCCCAAAAGGCTATATCACATCTGTTCTTATTCACAACTTTGAGGCTGATGACGCTAACCTCAATCCCCAAATAGGGCAGCCACAGCCTCCAACAAAAGACCAAGAAAAGGATCATTTTCTTCAACAGTAAATAAATTTGACACAATTAAACAGAATTCTTGTCTTTATGGACAAGAAATTTTTTGCTTCTGGATGCCAAGGCCAAATGATGAGGCATCTTAGTAAAAAGTAAAACTCCACTGCAAAAGTAAAACTCCACTCACTATCACTTGCAGCCTAGCTTTGGTATCAAACTAAGCTGTTGTATCTTCTAGATCATGTTCCCTTGTTCCCCTTTGCATATCATGTCCCATTCAATATTCTCCAATTCAAAATATACCATCTTCAGAGAATGAGTAGGACTGGCTGTTTTAAGTGGCATTGCTTCACTGCACACAGGCTGAGCTTCTGAAGATCTGAAGTGTGGTGTGTTTAGTGCCATTCAGCTAAGGCCCTATGAAAGTGATGTATGTCCTATTTCTGACTAGCTAATAACTAGCCAATGTCAGGGATCCCACCAACCTCAGGCAGAAAAGGCACTTAGAGAACGCTCCGTTCTACCCCAGCTGTTTGTTGTACATGTACGGAACAAGCAAATTGCTTCCAGGCCCTAGAGGAGCTACATACCTGTCGTGGTTTAACCTGACAGGCAGCCAAATACCACGCAGCCGCTCGCTCACTCCCCCCACCCCCAGCGGGACGGGGAGAGAATCGGAAGGGTAAGAGTGAGAAAAACTCGTGGGTTGAGATAAAGACAGTTTAATAGAACAGAAAAAGGGAAAATAATAATGATAATGATAGAATATACAAAATGAGTGATGCACAATGCAATTGCTCACCACCCGCGCTGAGCGATAACCAAGTAGCGATCGGTAGTTCCTGGATCACGCCTACCCTTCATATACTGAGCATGACGTCACATGGTGTGGAATACCCCATTAGCCAGCTGGGCTGGCTGTCCTGATTATGTTCCCTCCCATCTCGTGTACCTAGCTCAGTCAGTAGGCACGGGAGCTGTCCTTGGACTAGGAGGGTACTTAGCAACAACTGAAAACATCAGTGTGTTATCAACATTCTCCTCATACTAAATCCAAAACACAGCACTAGGAAGAAATCTAACCCTATCCCAGCCAGAACCAGGACAACACCCCACATACAGCCCTGGCTCAGAGGAACCTCTTTGCTCCTTTCCCAGGGAATCCACTGGAGTTTTTACCATCTTTCCCTAGGTCACCACTTTCTAACTACCTGTAGAGAGATCTGTCCCCAGTACGAGGCAGTGTTTTTAGCTCTGTTTAGATCCAGCCAGGATTCTGACCATCCCATCCCATCCCATCCCATCCCATCCCATCCCATCCCATCCCATCCCATCCCATCGCATCCCATCCCATCGCATCCCATGCCATGCCATGCCATGCCATGCCATGCCATGCCATCCCATCCCATCCCATCCCATGCATTTCTTCCACCAGTTCCCTTCATTTCTCTTATGTGACAATAAACTGTTTCTCGTCACTTCAAAGGCTGTTCCCTCCTTATTTATCAGCTTTTCTTCAGAAACCAAAGGCTGACTAGTTTGAAATACCAGTCTCCATACCTCTTGTTCAATTTTCAGATGAGTGTTCTGAGCTTACGTATGCAACCATGCAATCTATTCCTTTAACCTCCTTGCAAATCCTTTTTTCAAGGTCATCTGCTGCTGATGTGCTGTGATTACTGTTTATCAGTATCGGAGAGCTTTTCAAGGGATAAGAAATCACCTATAACTATCATGTTAGCTTACTTTACTGCTGAAAATTATGTTTAATTGCCAGCAATACATAACTAACACAGCTATGGAAAACAACACTGGATTCTGTTCTGCCTCATATATCATCGATAAAGCTGTCATGTAAAGCTTCTCTTTTTAACTTTTGTCCCTGGAGATCATGACTGACCTAGAAAGAACTTAGCTTGGCTTTTAGAAATACTGGTATGTTTGAAGTCATGAAGAAGGGCAGATGGAATGAAAAGAAAATCCCAGAGAGCTCTTTTTAGAAAGATTTTTCTAATAACAGCTGGATTTTAACCAAGCCATTGTCCCTGTTTCTGAATGTTGACAGCAGCAACACTTAGCAAGTACCTATATCTGCTCAGATGACGATCTGAGGAACAAATGCTATTAAATTCAGATTCAGCATTAAAAAAAAAAAAAGACTGTTAGGTAGTTATTACTCCTTTTTGAGACCAGTGTCTGTGCTTCACTTCAGCAGCAAAAGAAAAAACATATTAGAAAAAGTAAAGCTGTATTAGAAGGAAATAATGCAGGGAAAAGGGGATGTGCTTAGGATGTAAACACAAGAGTCTATTCTATAAAGAAGATTTTTTTGTAAAGGAATGTTATAAAGGAAGATGAGATTTTGTTTAAAATCTCTTTTTTCAGTATTTATTTATAGACACTTGGCTAATCCCACGCAGGCACCTTCCCTGCTGCCTTCAGATGCAACGAACAAGGCTTGGGTTTGGTACAGGCAACTTCTAAATTTATTTTTTGTTTTGGAATCACAGCATTCTTAATTTCTTCAAACTTGAATGGCTCCTTCTTTGGAGCTATTTTCTCTCCTCTTCCCTACCACTGAGTGCCCTCCTGCTTTCAGTCCTTCTAATACATTTTTAGGGCCTCCTCTCCTCTCTATGCTTTCTCATCAGAATGAAATGCATAAGTCTCACTTGCTGTCAACTGCAATTTCAATTAAGCTACAAATTGTCTTTTCTTTGAGCCATTTCCTCATATTTCTTTTACTTCAATCCAGACTTTCCCCAAAGACTCTCTTACAAAAAAGCTGAAGATAGTATTAGGATTAGGAAGTATTAGGATTTATGCTGCTGCCCTTGAGTTTCATTAACTCTTTGTCCTTTGCTTGAGCCTTGTGTGTTACTCTTCAAGAGAGTGCTGGTTCCTTGAAATCAGTCCAAACTCAGAGATACAAGAACACTATCAGAGTGGCTGTGAAAAGCTATTTCATCAGGATCTTTGTATAAACTTTATTTTCATGAAATTATTTAGGTGTTCTGAGTATTACAGAAGATCTTTCAAAAACCTAAGAAACTCAAGAACCTGATTTATTTCAATAGGGTTTCTCCTGATTGTCTCTTCGGACAATGGGAGTGATTTTGCTGTTCCATAGAAAGTTTATTGCCATTTAAAGGTGTTCCCACATATCTTTTTTGCATTTACACTGATGAGTAAGGAAGGCCACCTCCTTCACCTAACAATTTGAGCAAAACAGAACTATGACACAGTCTGAACAAATCTACCCAGCTCCAGTTAACAGTAAACTGAATGGTGCTCATTGTATCAAGAGTAAATTGCCAAGACTACAGCAAAGTAGTTCCATTAATGAGTTTATCCTTGTGATACAGTTAAGCTGCTGGAACGTGCATTTGACCTATATTGCCAAGACAAATTACACTCTGGTATAAAAGTCACTATTGTTTTTTCTGGTACTGCAAAAGATTTTAAACACTTCAGAGCTTAATGATCATAGTCCTTTTCAGATAAACCTGTCTTACTACAAGAGAGAGACAACTTGATTTTTGGTCAGAGAAAAGGCCCAGAAAAAGGTAAAGTGTGAGGACTTCACTCCAGATCAATCAATGACTTTCTTTGCAACCTGTACTAAGTCATTTGATCTCTTTTCCCATGAATTTGGCTGCAAAAACCAAATGGCTTAAGTCTGACATTTAGAACATTTCTACATCCTGGCTGCTCCAGTGTAGCAAAGTTTCTTATGTATAAATAGAAAAATAATTTGTAAATTCCTAAGAATCAGAAGCTAGAGACTATTTATCAGGGCAAAATAAACATTTCTCATGCTGAGAAGAACATGACTGAGTCTTCATGTTCATAACACAGACGCCAGTGAAGGAAAGCTGAAAAAAGCAGAGCTTCCAGAGACATTCATGAGCTGGAAGCCAAATGTCAGGTCTTGCCATAAAACCTACACTCCATGCTTGTCAAATCTGCTATCAATGTTATTTTCCAAGAACCTTCAGGTCCCACAGACCTAAGTACTTTATAGAGATTTTGTGGGTAAGGACTACGTTACAAAAAACTTCTTACCTACAAAGTTTAAAATCGAGAGGGAAAGCAACTTGCTCAGGGTCATGTAAGAAAGACGACCCATGTCTCCTAGAGTTGAAGTAAATCTAAAAATGATCAATCTTTAGATATAACCGTGATTTCTCCCTCTAACCATAAGAAAACACAGGCAGTGGGGAGGAAATAATCAAAATATCTGCAAAAGGATAACCGAAATTAGACCATATTTGCTTATGCAAGTATCAGAAAGGTATTGTGCTTAGTAGTCAGCACTCAAAAAGTGTTAACAGATACATTAAAGGAATAGATAGAATTATTTGGTGAATAAAGACCACAACTCCACCGCAGATAGATTTGTGCTGCAAACTCAGGTGTATTATTTTCATGTTGATATAAGCAAGAAAATTAAGACCTAGGAAAAGAGAAAGTTTTAGTAATGCTGACTACCAAAGAAAGATTATATTTGTATGGTCAAAAATAAAATATGAAAGAAGTGCTTTTACTATGAAGACGCAAAAGAAACTCATGTTTCTGAGGAAAGAAAAAGGAAAATTAACATGACAGCCATATGTGTATTTTTATAATGGGACGAGGAACTTATATGGCTCTACATAATATGTAAGCCTTACTGCCTAATACTGTAAAATTAGAAATAAACTTCAAATCCATTTCTTACAGGAACCATTTTAAAAAGCCAATGCTGGCAGTATAATTTAAAAATTAGCCTACCTTTTGCCTTCTCCTATAAATGAAAATATTTCCTATATGCATTTTCCAGGTTTGCCAGAAAAAAATGAAAAGAAAACCAAACTTTTGTCGCCAGCATGTTTCCACTTTTCTCATCCAAGTCCCATATACTAGTCCTGAGTCTCCTAGCTGAGTGCCCTCATGCTGCCCTTCAGGAGTGGCTACTTATGACTGGCTTAAAAGTACTAGTACGAAAACAGGAAATTCACTCATTCTAGTACGATCTGAGGCCCAAAAGACATTCCTTTTTTCTTTAAATATCTCAGCCCTACTCTTTTAGCAGGTTTTAAGAAATTCATAGCACCATAAATATCTTCCACTGTATGGCAAGCAGGGAGAGTGGCTAGTAGAAAGATTTTGTGACTAATTAAACAAAAGCAGATCATGAGCACGTCAGCTAAGGGTTATGGTCTTTAGATCTGCTGTTTTAAAGACTGCCTGTGGTTACAACTAAGGGCACTTCAAAAGGCGGGCTGCATTTCTCAAATAGTGGCATTGACTCACACTGAAAAAAATCTCCATTCTTAGCTCAGCCTCCGAAGAGACAGCAATGGTGTGATCTCATAATTGTTTATGGCAAGAAATCCTGCATCTTAGTGCACAGCGTGCTTAGAAGGAAAAGCAAGTTCAGTAACTATAATGCTGCCATCAGAACAGGGCTGTGAGAAGACTTTGCTCCACTGCAACCTCAGGTCTGACACACAAGTCCCAACCATTACAAGCACTTCTTCTCCAGGTGTCCTAAAAGAGAGCTCCAGGTACTACAGTGAAGAAAAACAGTCTTTAGAAAAATCATAATTTTCAAAGCCATTTTCCAAGCATAAAGATTGGACCAATTAAGCACAAGACAAAACTGTGTCTATACCACATGCAACTTTGAGAACTTGAGCTCCCTGTTCCACCCTAACCATCCCCTGAGCTGGCAAGATCTGAGTATGCAGAAAGAGGCTGCAATCATTTCTTCTTGCGCTGAAGATAGATGACAGCAGATACGCCTTTCACGTCTGCACGTTGGCCTTCTACCTCTGGCTTTCCTGTCTGCCTGTGAATGAACCTTGTAGAGAAAAATTGTGGAGGCTTCCGCCTATTGCTGGAGAGTTTTGTGCTGCCCTACATATGAAACTGTGATTTCATGTGTACAAATGCATTCTCTCATAAAGCTGAAATTCTAAATTTGGGTAGGTGCTGATGTAGGTAGCCAAAGAGCTGCTGTGAAGGTGCAAAGTATGAGAGTTACTGAGGAAATCTTATTGCAGAGGGCAAGGGATCCATTCCTGCCTGTTCTTGATTCTTGTGTGACTGCATTGAGTTGCATTTGTCTTAGCTAAATGGAGAGAAAGGCTGCACTGTTCCTATCGGACTGAGATAAAGACCTGGACAGAATTGTCAGAAGTCTCCAGAAGCTTGGAGGAAATGTCAAATGCATAGGAATCCTGCTGAGACTGGACAACTTGTGACAAGTCTGCTGAGTACACAAATATCATGCAAGATCCATGACTTTTGTCAGCACTGCTCTTCCCTCTTAATGTTTTCAATCTAGGAACAGCCAGACATATCCTGTAGCATCTTTAGGTTCATTTTTATCTCTCCTACTCACACATGCACACACAGATAAAGATGAGACTTGACATTTGTGCAGGGGAGTTTTACTGCAAATGAAAAATTCAATCATTTCTGGCAGACCTTACCATTCCTAACTTCTCAGAAGATTTGCAGGTGACCCGTTACACTTCCTTCAACCCTACTCTAGCAAATGAACTGATGCAATACTTCCTGCTTTAGTCTGGGATTATTAGATGCTTGCAGTGCTGAGTTGTGGAAACAGAGCTGTGGTTATTAAAGTTCAAATTAATATATTATTTGAGAAGCACAATCAAGATGCTCTCCGTGTAGGTTTGGATTTTCAGCTCTTGAAGAAAGCTAATCAGCTCTAATACCACTTTCCTTCACTATTTCCAAGCTGCCTATGTGTCAAAGCACAACATGAGCATTGGAAAACTCTGCTTGCCTTGTCACTGCATCTGTGTACTAAAAAGAAGAAGGCCTGTGCAGAAGAGATCAACCACTCTGGAATTACTGAAACCTCACACACCCAGGAATACACATATGAATCAGTTCACTAATTTAACCCCATAGAAGGTACTAGTGAAGGTCCGTAAGGAGTGTTCATCCTGGAAAATTATAATGAAACACTTTGTAAACATTCAACTTAGTAAGAAACTGTTTTAATCGTTAGATGAATGCTGTGTTAGATGATGTATGCTGGATGCCTTCTGCAGATGCAGAGAAAACATTGTTAGAATTTCCAAAGCTTACAGCAAACTGCTTTCATCATGTTTTTGTTTCATCAAGTTTTTTTTTAAACAATAGAGATGATTAATCACTGAATTAGAAGCTGAGACTAGAAGCTTTTATTGGACCTGCTTATGTTCCAGTATGACAAGCATTTGCTGTCAAGGTGAGTTTTATACCTACAGACATACATAGAGCCATACATGACAAGTACTATTTTACCAAACTTAAAGAAATTATTATTAGAAGAAAAATAGAAGACTAAAGAATAAAAATGCAAATTATAAAGTTTCCAGGAGGTTTTTATTATATAGCAAAAAAAAAAAAAGCATGCTCCCATAATCGAGAAAGATGAACTACTTTGCTAAAAGTCTGGTTTAGCTTAAAAAATAAATGAAGAATGAAAATAAGCATTAAAAGGGGACTAATCAATATAAATTAGAAGTTAGCAAATACATACAACTGATAAGGACAGCAGAATATTATAGAGAAATTTATCACTATCAAGATGAAGAACATGGAAAAGATTTCATAATTATATTTGAAAGAGAAGAAACCCTCTCAGTGTAATAGTTCTACTTCTGGATGGGTTTAATCCTTCTCAAAGACTGGTTGAGGAGAAATTCTGCTTGCTGATACTTGTTTCTAATAAAGCTTGGAAGAATAGGGAAATTTGAGAAGCTGGAAGAGAGAGAATGTTGAGCCAAAAACCACTGATAAAGTACATACTTACCAGGGATAAGAACTAGCCGCTTCCTAGATTTCTAAAAGCTGCAGTCAATAGGAATCATAACTGGTTGAGGGCTTTTCGAGGGAAAATCGTCAGTCATCAGTTTTCCAGGACTGGATGCTATCTGACATTTTCAGAAAGAATTTTCATTTGAAAATAAATATAAAATCACCTTTGTGGACAACACAAAATTAGTGGTGTGGCAAGTAAAAATGAAGGTAAGCAGAGAACAGCCACAAATCACTTAGGTGAGCTGGATTCCTTTAAACTAGAAATTTAAGTGGGTTTAGATGAACAAAAGGAGGAAGAGTTTCCTAGAAACATCAAGTTTGAAATGAACATGGGGCCAAGTGAACAAGAAACTCCATAGAAATGTCAGAGTGATATAGTGACAGAACAGTAAAGCTGATGTGACAGGGAGGAAGAATTCAAACAGAGGAAAGTAGTAGTATTGCCTCTAGATGTAAACTGCTGAGATTGATGTCAAAATAATACAGTTCTACAGACCACATTTTCAAGAGATTTTGAGGAACTGACAGGCTATAGAAAGGTACCTCAAAAAGTCTTTGACTGGTGATGGAAACACCTCATACTGAGGGAGTTATTACACCATCATAGGGCCATTCAAAGCAGCCCAGAGCATGGATCCACTCACCTCTTACTCCCAAAGGATTTGAATGTAACCTGCAAGCCATTTACAGATGGCCTGAGTACCCATGGTAATAACAACCTAATGGTTTATTCACACTATGCTAACCTGAAGGGGATTCAAATGAGACAGGAAAAGCAACACAGACAAGATCTTTTGATATCCTTAGATTGTGACTGGTGATTGTGACAGATGAAGCCATAGTTTAGCCAAAATACAAATCATGCATCTGTGAAACTTGGATCACACAAAGTTAAGAAATTTAAGAGTTTTTAACCCATTAGGTCATACAGATTTTGAAGTTTGAATATAATCCTGCAGATCAAAAACTTTCCGGATATAATGAATCTCTTTACAATTGTTAGTTCAAATACCTGAGATGTTGTTCTTAGTGTTTGCTGGTTATCATAAAACATCTTTATTTTCTCCTGTCTCTTATCCATGGTTTCTTCCATGCCCAACATTCACACAACTACACTCCATTTTCACTGCTACCTTGTGAGACATCCACCATTAGGTAAGCCATTGGGCAAATTTCATAGTAGCTTTCAAGGCATTTTATTACTGCACGTTACCACAAAGAAAATGTGCAGCTATGGACAACCACAACAGAGTTATGATGATCCTCTGATCCCTTCCTGTGAGTCAAAATGAGCCAAACCCAGTGCAACCACAAACTCTTCAAAGTACATCTAAGCATCCACTAGACACTCAAAGGATTAACAACATCAACTACACAAGAAAGAAATAACTTGTCTTTCACCATTCCTTTTCTCCTCCCGGATAGGATGTTTGGGATAGCTACAGGATAACATTCACTGAGGCCACAACAGAAAAACTGATATAATCAAGTTGTCATTCATACATTCTCATGTAGGCTTTATGCATCCTTCAGAAAACTTTTTGGGTGAATAGCATTGGTGAGAAAGCAAATGAGGTGGCATCATGGTCAGAAACAGTAGATAACACAGGTTTGCTAAGCGGTACTTTCCTTTTATGTGGACTGATCAAATGAAGAAGTTCTTATTTCTTCTTCTGGGATAATGCCTCACAAGCATGAGTAAGCAAAAGAAATGTATTTTTTATACAAAAGCTATCACTTGCAATAGTGTAAAAGGGAATTTACATGAATTTGAGAGAACTTCTTGATTTCTTCTCTATGTCTGCTAGGAATAAGAACAAACTATTATACATGTAAAGGTATGAGCTGGTAATTGGAAGGTCATTCAGTGTCTGGGACAGGACACAGAAGTTGACAGTGAAGCAGTGGATCAGTAACAATACACAAAGGATTGTCCTGGCTGATCAGAAAATCACACTGAGTATCAAAGAAAAGAGGAGAAAGATGTTGAGGGGAGGTGAAAGAAGAGCATCTTCCACAGGATTGTGTCATCAGGGAGTAAGACTTGGTGTTTCAATGATGTCAAGGTGTTTAACAGGTAAGTTTTGAGTCATAAACCATCACAGCAAACCTCCAGTAATCATGAGTTCCCTGGCATACTCTTGATGCTACCATGTACCATTGAATATGAAGAACAATTCCTAGCGGAGATAGAGAATGAGCCAAGACCCACTATCCAATCAGTAAAAACAAGCTCACTGTGTGACCCATTCAGTAGAATAAACCCAGATATACTAATAATTTGTCCAGTTCTTTTAACTGATATTTAATTCACCATGTTACTCATAGATTTTTCCAACCTTAAACTGGTAAATTTAATGGCACTCTCAACCTTCTCAGAAATCCACTACACTTCCCACACTCTCCTTTTCTGAGATAACACCACCTAGTCTTTCAAGTCAATAACCTAGGAATTATCATTGACTACACTCTCCCATGTCTTTACCTGCAGGTTAGGTCTAAATTTTAAGCATCCTTTTCACACAACATTTCTACAACCTAGCCTCTTCTACCTATATAGCTAGCTAAAAGTCTTCTGAAGACTGCTGTCTCCCATGTCAGCCACCAAGAAATTGCCCTCTCCAGCCTTGCCTGCTCATAACTATCCGGTACACTATTGCCAGCATTTTGTCTGTGTCTTTCATTTTGACTGTCTACCTTTCTTTCTGTACCATACCACTGACTTCCCTTCTTTGTGTTATCAAATATCTTTTCTTTCAAGGCCTTTCATGGACTAACCCAAGCATAGACAACCTTGCTGACCCTTAAACTAGAGGGCTAGGAACCACAAGACACTCACCATATCCCTCAGAGACCTGAGTGGAGAAAGAGTATAATTCTACAAAGATGACAGTGGCTCCCCAGGAGACCCACAATTCTGTCTGTGGTTTGGGGTTAAGCTGGGTCCTAGCATTATCTCACAGTGCCAGCTTCAGAAACCCTTGCTGGCTTACTTTCTCCCACAAAGAGGAGCTGAGAATACTCAGCAGCCTGTTCCAGCCCAGCCCTGGTGACATGACATAGACCTAGAATGGAAGTCACGCTTGAACAGCTTGAGGTATGCATGTAGTGTGTTTGCTTCCCCAGAGCACCTTCATACACAGTATCATAAGGTTGTGAAATTTTAACCATAGCTAGCCTGTCATATAATCCTGCTACCGCTACTTACCACATAACAAATACTGTTTCCTTGTGCTTCCCTTTCTGCATATAATCATCAGCTGTCTTTTACTTTAAATTTCCACAGCTCTCTTGGAGTTTACATTTATTGCGTTCAATATTTGTGCAGGACCTGTCATAGAGGAGATTGAGGTTCCAGGAGAGAACTTACTCAATAATTTGAAGACTTACCTATTGCTGGCTTTTTCATCAGGCTGCCTTACCACTCAAACTCTGGAATATTTCCTCATGCAGCTTTCTGCATGTATCTCTTACGACTAGACTGCACAAAGTGTGTGGACACTGGCTCAGTAAAACTGGCCCAATAAAAATGCCTAAGTAGGAGGTATTTGCTGTTCTAAAGCAGCATCACCTTGGTTCACACTTCTATATCCACCCGGTTTCTTTCAGTTGTTGTTGCTCTCCTGCGGAATACTACCGTTACTTTCCTTCTGGTCTAATCCTGCTAGAAACAGTTCTGTAGTGGTTGAAAACACCACAAAAAGCTGGCATAGCTCTGGCAATTTTAAGAGTAGGAACCCTAACAGAACACTACTAAAGTGGATCTAAACCAGCTCCTTCCTTAACCCCATGATGGGACAAGCAGATTATCCTGGAACAAGTTACAAATATGAGCTGCAAATGCTGATATGAGCTGTGTGCTGGGATTCCTGGGGTTTGTGCAGAATTAGCTTGTTAAGGAATTGCACTTCTAGCTCAGGATAGAGCCTGGCAGCAGAGAGCTACCACCAATGTGTCTGCACACAAAGGAGTAGGCCACATCCCACCGAGATGCCTGAAGCTGCCCTATGCTATAGAAATAGATTGTAGTGAAAGGCTTAAATCTACCACATAGAGGTTTTCATGGCCTCTCGCTCTCTTAAATTTCCCTCTGTTGTCTTCAGCTTTTGTGCTTACCCTGTGTCTCAGAGCAGATGTTTTGCTCGCAGGCACTCAGCTCTCAGCCTGGTGTTTACAGAGCATTGGTAAATTCTGCAAGCCATTTTAGGAGTAGAAATCTACAAAAAAAAAAAAATTAAATAATTGAAAGAAGGAAATGGATTTTTCCTACTATCCATTACTGCCTGGATGCTAATAGCTTTATCCTGCCAGTGGCTGAGAATCTCCTGGAAGGAAGTGAGTTCCCTCATTATTTTAATGTAATTTGAGTGCACTCAATGCCTCGCAAAGGCACTTGACACCTCACAGGAGCAGATGCTAAATGCTCAGTACATTAACCATCTGACTGTTACCCTCAACCTTTTTCATAATTGGGGTTATTTAAAATGCCACATACTGCTGCACAAATATTGATAACTCCTCTCCTGACCTCTTCTAAAGAATATAAATAACTCATTAATCATTACTTAGTTATCTTCTGCAAATAATAATATATGAGATGGACACTTATCTTGAACTTTCTATGTAAACAATATTCTCACTCTGAGAAACTAGCAGTCTGCTACAACCTAATTTGGAAACAAAAAATTATTCCATTTAACACTTACTAAGTAGCTTCACAAAGCTGTCCAGGTAGTTCTTCTGAGTTTTTCCAAGCAAAAGAGCAACTTTTCACTATTAGACTCAGCTTTCTTTTTTGTGGTAGATGGAAGAAGTATTGAGGGCACACTAATAGTGTATTTTCAGAAATTTTTCCTTTTCCGTAGATGAAAAAGCTGACATTGAGGATTTCTTTTATGTTTGGTAAGTATTTGGAGACAGTGGTTTATTGGTATACAAAACATCTATAAACACACCCCTGCGGTATTCAAGAGGGCAGTAAGAATGAAATAAACTCTAATTTTCCCAAATTAGAAACAGCCAAACTCTGTTTACCCTCAGCTACACTTCTGCTTGGAAGGCAATATACAAAAAATGAGAAAAGTATTTATGGTGTTTTGTCCAAAAAGTACCTTGGAAGCTTTTCTGTGTGGACTTTTACTTGGATGAGTATGCAAAATCATGAATCAGAAAAGCCACAAAAAGCAATGAGGTTCTCCCACATTAATCAATGCATCGATGTGTCAATAAACATATGAGGCTGTGGAAATTTACAGGAATTTGCAGACGTTAAAACGTCTGAAAAACTTTAATGCATTAACCTACTGCGCCACCTAGCCTTGTCTGGAGGACATTTTCCTCTGGAATCTGTTGTCATGGAATAGTGTATCAAGTGTATTTAAATATTGAGTACACACTGAAATACTTCCCTGGGTAAAACACTCTAGTATGAGGGTGGTATTTTTCTAGCTTGTGTTTCTTGTCTAGCTAAATCAGAAAAGTTACCCTTGTAGAAAAAGACCTGAACTGTAAGCCGCTACACATATGTCAGCAGAGAAAAAAACATCATACTGCTAAGTGATAAAAGTCCAACCTTGTGTGTGGCCTACAGCCCAGTGCAAACACACCCTACATCAGCAGAAAAGCCACCAGTTGGCAGCACTTATTTTTCCCAGGGAAGCAGTATGGACAGTGAAGACGGAAGAACTTTTCTCCTGTGTAAGTTGTATCACCATCAGAGGCTTGCTGATACAACACTAGGGCTGGAATAGTTGGTGTAGGAATGCCCATAATCCCCTGAAGCATGGGCAATACTTGTTAGTACGCTGACAAACAGCTCTAATAACATTCTTTGGGCTGTTCCTTCTAAAGTCTGCTTCCTCCCTAGTTAACAGTCATTAACTGGCACTATCAGCCACAGACATCCCAACTCCTGGCACTCCACGGAGTGTCTGATTGCTTGGTGCTGTCAGTTGACTACTCCACGATGTGCTTCTAATGCCTGCTCTTCCACAGGCTAGACTTCCTCAGCAGTGCCTAGACGCACCACTCAACGCAACACTGGCTTTGCCACAGAAATTCTTTTATTCAGCATGGCAGATAGGAAACACTGCACTAAATGTCAGCCATCAAACCACTGAGCCTAACCACCCAAAGAATCCAAGCTGCAATTTTCTTTAAATAATATAGCCAATCTTTTATACATTACATCATGCATTCACATTATATCATCTTATGTCATGAATTTATGATGAATTTCTAATTCATTAATTATGTTATTCAGTCACTAAATACACATTTAAGTTTCAACCAGTAATAGCATTATTCATGGTGAATAATGTAAATATCTGAGAATCTCAGCTTTCTGAAGAAACAGAACATGACAATAATGTACGTAAAATTTCAAGACCTTCTGCACTCCGATTTGTTCTTTCTTTAAATCCTAAGCCAGACTCTGAATTTTGGGGGAAGAGGAAAGAGATAACTCCTTAATTCTCAGCGGTGGGAGTCTGGGTTTCTCCTTCTGGCACATCCACATAACACCCAGCATTTGTCATTTTTCCATGAAATGCATTAGGTTTGTCATCCAGGATGTCTCAACACCTTATGAAGAAAGGACTTTGATTGTTTATGAGGTATTTTGATTTATACAGCATCTGAGAAAGCTTACCTACTCTTCTAGAGCTTGATTCTGCTTTCCATGAACTTTCTACTAAACAAGACTTTCCAGGAACAAGGCTGCTAAATACAGCAATCCAAAGCCAAGACATGGAACAAAACAAACTTCTTTTTTTTCATTTATATCACCAAAGGGCTTACAAAGTCCATTTCCAATTCATTTTATTGACTATTGTGAACTGATATATAAGCAGGTTATGTAAAGGCAGAATTACCGTTTGAAGATGCTACTTTCAGTTGTTTATTCATCTGAAAAACTCAGTTGGGCTGGAATTTTCTATGCCAGTTGTCTGTTGTAGGCTGCTGTATGTTTTTTTAAACTTCAGTCCAAATGACTTAACAGTTTATGAGAATGATATTTAAAGGAAATCTGGAGACTGTTTAGAGTTGTTCCACTACCCCAGTGCTGGATACAGTGGAAATCCCCACACTCATTCTAAATAACTAGCAGAGAGGCCTGAAAGCATCTGGCTGCAGCAAGCCCGTTTAGTCTGCTAGTTCAGATTTCTCAATTCGGTCTACAGTAGACGTACCCTGAAACTGTGTGTAAACCAAATAATTCTCGTATGGGTTAGAATAGCATAGCATTAATTTGGTAAAGTGGAACACCTATGGAAATAACTATTTTTTTGTAGCAAGCCAACACTCACCCTGTGGGAAACAGTCCTTTGCCTCAGTCTCATTTGTGTAACTATCTGGCAGAGAATCATGCCATACTCCATCATGTCCTGTCAGTGGCTTCTTGTGTCCCAGAACTCAGGAATGGCCTTAGGCTAGTCTCATGCCACCAGAGGGACTTTTGCACACAAGTAACCTATGTGTCATCTCTTGCTAGCTGCTACCTCCAGCTGGAATGCTGGATTTTGCATCTGGAAGCATTACTGTCCATACACTGATATGGCCCCAGAGTTCATTCTTACATCCTTGATTTTTGCTCTACAAATGGTGGCCGAAAAGGGACCTCACCCTACTCCATTACTGCCTTCTTGCCCCAATGCCTTGTCTGGTTCTCCTCTGGTTGCTCCAGTTTCATCTGCGTTGAACAATAATGGGTATCCACTAGAGCTCCTTTGTTGATCCACTGTTATTGGCTTCAGTGGGAAATACCCATGATTTCTCCATCAGATACTGGGAAGAAGACTTTGTATCTGTTGTTACATCAGAGTGAAGGTCCACAGCACAGCAAGAATCCACAGGGAACTTTCTTCTCCTCCTTCTGGATATGCCCAACTCCATTATACAATCACTCAAAACGGGCTGTTGTATCTAGACATGAGAGACAGCGCTGTATATATGATCTAAATAAATGCAGTCTAATGTAACCATAAAGGTTATCAAGTAGCCTTGCTACCACTCTAACTAATGTTCTGATGACACAGACAGAAATCCTGGGCCTCTTTTTCATCCTAGCAAACTTTCTCACATAAAAAAAGCATGTATCCAGAATATTTGAGCACACAATCTCAATATATGACAGTGGAACAACTACTTTCTTCCAGCACACTGTGCTGTTTACTCTCCTACGTGATGTCCCATCACACTCTCAATATTTTATTAGTCCAACGCTCCAAATAGGGAATGAATTTTAACCCGTGACTCCCACTTGAGTAAAAAGGTTTGCGCTTGATGTGTCTTCCTGTAGTTTACCACAAGATGGTAGCAGAGAGTTTCTCCTAAGAAAAACTAATCTAAAAATAATACCGGAAGCGTCTCAAACTTGAGACCCGGCGAGTGGATGTTTTTGAGCTTAATCTCTTTGGAATGAGCCAGTAAACCACACAGTCACCTAAACAGGCTCTTAGGCAGAAGCTATAATTTCCTCTCTGGAATTCCATCTAGCTATCCACTAACCTGGAAGTCTGAATACACTTGGCATCTCTTCATTCAAATTCCCCAAGCCCCTGGACTTCATATGCACAGAATTTCAGTGTGAGGAGCATACAGCCTGCACAAATGCTTCTGAGGTCAAAAACTGGGTGGGGGAATTCCCAGGAAGTTCATTTCTCAGGGTATGACTATTGCATGTTGCACATACTTGTCCCTCACAGGAAGATGTCGAGGACACCCTATTTTGAAATGTGAAGCACACAGTCCTTTTATAATAGCCTACTGATCAGAGGGCTCAACCTGAAAATAAAGAGAAGGATTCAGTTCTCTCTTCAGTTGAACCAAGTTCTAATACATGCTTGGAACAACCCCAAAGAATGACTAAAGGCACAGAGTTAAGGATGGTGTAAATGGGGACAGCCACTGCCCTCCAGTTAAGGCTGTGTCATTGTACAGAAGGACACAGGAGCTCAGGGGAGTTGGAGAGGCAGCCTACTTTTGCCTCGTGCAATCCCATGGGAAAGAATAGTGCTGGGAGATGAGCAGGTCGGAATTTATCTACTCAGAGGAGAAACTAGGACTTTTACAGGTACTTGGAAGATGCTGGTCTCTAGACCCCAAACAGCCTCAGGGATAAAAAAAGTGCCTAAATAGTGTAAGTACTCATTAGTTAGTGATGAATTTATTACTGCGCTCAGCTGAACCCAACTGCATTTCTAATACCCCTAGAAAATTTTGGCAGCTTTGGCATCTTTAGTCTCCAAGTAAGTTAGGTGGGCAAAAGACGGGAGGTTGTTCCTAGATTAAATTGGTGTACATAAATTTGGATTATATGATACCACAGATAAGGACCATAAACAAAAAGATTATAGAGAATAAATTTTTTAGCTTGTGAGCTGGGTTTGAATACTGCAGAATAACTAAGCTGCAGCTTTTCCATTTGACAAGTGGGAGAAAGTAAATATGGAAGAACTACAGAATAAATGAACTTCATGTATCTCACTGGGGAAATGGACTATGTGAATAAAACCAGAACTGAAATTATCAAGCACTATATAACCATGTATATACATAAAAAAGTGACTTGAAGTTACATATTAATTCTAATGTTGGTATTTCCTTACATTTCACTGCTTTTTCATCTTAATAACAATTGTTTAACATAGGGATTTTTGTGCAATTACTAGTTAATGGCAAATAACCGATCATTTTTTCTTCAGTAATCCCATAATTTATTCATGCTACTGTGCTTTTCATTTTTTAGAACAAAAACCTACACTTGTTACATATTAGCTGAGATCATATCAGATTAAACATATATAACACCTGCACCCTCTCTTGTTATGAACCACAATTATTACTTGATCAAAGACATATGCCTGGAGGAGAGACTGTTGCTGGAACTACACAAGTTTGTGTACAATACACTGCAATTCAATACAAGCTCAGGCCTTGCCCTTTACAGCAACCTACCACAGGCACAGTGGAAATGTCTACAGAAAGCTCAAAGCTTATTTGTGTAGGAACTCAGGATGCACCTGCAAAACAAGTCAGACAATTACGCCATTCCTCCCTCCTACATTTCATGAGACAGTTCAGGTTGGCAGCGAGGAATCCTAGCTTGACTCCAAGCTGGGAAGCCTACTGAGAAGCAAAGAATATTAGCTCAGTCCAACATTAACATGGCTATACCGTTTCAATGATTTTCCTCTGCAGCTGTGAGATGACCAAAATTACTCCCAGAGGAACTCCATGGATACTGCTGAAAACCTCTTGTCGTTCTGGCTGCACTAAAAAGTACACCTGAAATTGTTCAGTCCAGTGCAGTTCAGCTCAAGAACACTTCACTGTCCTTTGCTCTGGAAGTGTATTTCTGCAACTACTGACTCTAAATAGAAATTGTTCCTGCCTGGAAATTAAATCTTGCATGAGGAACACTGTTTATGGAAAACAATGGTTTGCATTACTTTGGAAGTTGCCACTCTGCAGTCAGAAAGCAGTTAGCAGTGGCTCACTGTTAAGAAGGAACAATGTCTTGAGTGGAGTTGGAAAGATCTGTCCTGGCTGTTAGCAGTCAACATCTGATAAAATGGAAGATGCCTAGGATTTCCAAATGGCATGGAGCTATGAGGGATCACAAGCACATCAGAAAACAGGATTAAGATTCAAGATTCAAAATCTTGACCAATTAGAGAAATGGTATCTCAATAGGGAAAATGCAAGGTTGTAGTCTTAAGCAGAAATAATTGAACAAGCAGGAAAGAGAAGAGTTGGCAAGATAAAATGGTCTGTGGCTTACAGAACATCACAGGTGGATCTTAAATAAACAATGTTCTGCTTCTGAGGAAACAGCAAATACACAGGAACAGAAGTGTCATCTGTAAGTAAATATAATGTTGACAAGGCTCTTGTTGTGAGTGCTGTGTCCTCCATTTCTTCTTTCCGAACTGGAGTTCAGGAGAGATGTGAATAGCAGTGATCACGATCAGTGTTCTTTAAATCACTGAAAAAATCGAGCTTGTTTAGCCTAGAGAGGGCTGAAGCGGTCTTGTTATTAATCTTCAATATTTCAAAGGCTGCTGCAAAACAGAGAAGAATAACTTGGTCTCTATTAGTTTGTAGGCAGAGAGTGGTGGGTATAAAGAGCTGGTAAGTATTTTTGGTTTACATATGAGAGAACTTTCTACTGCTAAGGATAGTTAGAGACTGCCTTGGAAGGCAGTGGAGTTTCTGGCAGTGAAAGTTTTTAAGAAAAAATTCTGAGAATCAGGATGTGGGTGTGATTCATTCTGCTTTGGGGCTAAAGATGGCCTCTTTCACACTATGTTAAATATAAATTTACAACTGAAAGAACTTCAGGCTTTTACATACAAATTAATGGCTTTTAATAAGAGAGTCCATAAACTCATGCGTATATCATTAACTAACTGGAATCCAAACCTCTTGAAATACAGACTAATATTTCTGTTTTTACTTTAAATAACATAGTAAAGGGAAGTCTTTCACTGCATTGGTTAATAAGGAACTTTTAACTACCCCATTTCTCTTGTTTCAAGTCTTTGATTCAGTGCCTGACAAAGGGAATTCTCTTTTGTACATTCTGTTCGCAGATATTGTTTTCCTTTGAAATGGTCCTGTTAATGTAGATAGCATTGTTACAATGGCTTACTTTCTTCCTGAAGGACAGAGAAATCAGAAAATTACCTTTTTATTACTCATAAGGGGCACATTTACTGCACCGTATAGGTCAGTATGGGTAAAAACTATTAGTATACCAACATCAGTGGTAGATTTTGTAAATGCTGGAAGTAGATTATGGAACATTACAAGCACATTGTTGAACTGAGATCTCAATAGAGAAAAATCAGTTTTAGATGCTGAGAGGCTACAAAAACTTGATGTGTGAAATATTCTATTTTAGGTACAGCTTACACTAAAATATTGAAAAGACATGATTTAAATAAAAGACTTATAAATTAGTATGGCTAAAATTGAGAAAATTAAAATGGAAAGTCAAGCTTAACACCACCAGCAGCACACCACCTCTCTCTTCTGCGCTAATGAATACACTTATTTTTTCATTCATTTATCCCTTATTTATTTATTAATGAATTTATTTATGTGTTTATTTTAAAGCTGGGACAAAAATATCCTCCTGGAATTCATGTCCAGTTATATTATATAGCACAGCAGCAAAAGCTAGAGGCAGTCTTTGGTCTGAAAACTGACAAGAGAAATAAAAAAAAAAGCAAGAAGCAAATATTATTATTTCCAATTAATGAAGGAAAACTGACTCATGGAGATTAAGTGGCATGACTATTTTTCTATTCAGAACCCTAACCAAGCTGTTCTTCCCTCTAAGGCTGGATTATTTTCTCTGTCTAGCCAAATATCAGCAAATAGCATTTGCAAAATATGCAAAAAATCTGAATATTTTCCCCTGACTTCTTTAATTTTTTTACCCCAGAATACTGCACAGGTGAATTCTCAGTGAGTACAACCCTACATTGCCTGAATTGTAGGCGCACAGTGTGGAGTATTACTAGCACAAACATTTATATCAACAATCCCTGTCTGAAGAAAGACACAAAGATACACGTGTGCACACCTCCCCCCACACCTCTCTTCACGTTCCCTGCTTATTTATCTGAGGCATTTAATCTTCCAAACAGCATTGCTGTGGTTTTGCTAGTGTTATATATTCTGTGGACTTGCTGTTTAAAATCCCAAGTTTTGCTGTGTTGCCAGTTAAGATTTCTTACACACGTCCAAAGGTAATCATTTCAGCACTTGCCTTCCCTAAAGCAGAAGCTCAAAACTCTTCACCCGAGTGTTGTTACTAATGAAACTCGCCAATGTTTGTATCTGGAGAATGCAAAGAAAAAAAAGACATGATTAAATTATGACAGCTAATGGAGGTAGCCAACAGACACAGCAGCCTGCACAGCAGTCTCCAGGCTCTGCCTGTAGATTTTTTAGATCTTAGGGAAACTTCTTCTGGGTCACTGGAGAACTCCTGGGAACTCTTTCAGGAACTTCAGGGCGTCTACTGCTACCAGGAAAAGATAGCTTCAGGAGGCCTTGACTTCTAACAAGGTCTAGCAACTCCTAATGAGTTCTGTCAGCTATTCATGATAAAAGGGTTCTTTGAGCTCTTGTCTCCAGCTGAGTCTGGCCACGGAGAGGCCTAGTTTAGTGCAGCTCACCAAAATTCCAAGATTCTACAGATACAAAAGCTTAATTATCCAACTGTGCTGAAGCAGGGACAGGCAGCATCTGTGTGCATTGTGTTGGGAAATGGAGACTCCCATGACAGTGAAGGCTGGAGGTCTGTGACTTCTGGCACCAGGAGGATGTCTCCTCCTCTGCCTGCAGATCTGCAACTACAGAACAGGCTCTGTGTCCTGGAAGCAGATGAGGGCCTGGGAACTGTTTAACAAAGCATCAGAAGAGCCAGCTGAGCCCAAGCATGCACAGGGTGAGTCATAGTGAGAGGGTCCCCGCTATGGGGGACAGAGGCTCTTACCCGCCGACATAACCTACTGTCTAGGCAGGTCTTCTGCCTGGGGGCTTGCATCAAGGAGGTTGTGGAGAGACTGCTTAGGGTTGCCTGGCACTGAGACTAGTATCCCATGCTGATCTTCCAGGCACCAAGACTAGTATCCTGTGCTGATCTTCCATGTGGGCACCAATGATACTGTGAGGGGAGACCCTGAGAGTATCAAGCGTGACCACCTGGCTCTGGAGGCTAGACCCAGGGGCAAGGGAGCTCAGGTGGTATCTCCTCAATCCTGCCAGTGAAGGGGAAAGGTGCCCTCAGTAAGTGGAGAATTCTGTGGGTCAATACATGTTTGCACAGCTGGTGTCAACAGTAAGGAATCAGCTTTTATGACCAAGGGATGTTTACTGAGCATTGAGGACTGCTAGGAGGAGATGAGAGCAACCTGACTAAATGGGGCAAAAAAATCTTTGCCAACAGGTTGACCATCTTGACAAGAGCTTTAAACTAGGAATGATGAGAGAGATGATGTCTGACAATGCGGTGAGGGAAAGTGGACTGGGTTGGCCATCGAAGTGTGTCCACCCCAAGCTTATGCACACAAATAAGGACGCTGAAAGGACAGCATTATGGGGAAAGCTCTCATACTTTGAGGGGGAATTATCATACCTGAGTGCCCACCTGAAGTGATGGTACGCTAATGAACAAACAGGAGGCATTTGAGAGCTCTGTGTGCTGATGCGGGGCTATGATACTGCCTTTAGCAGCAAGGAGACTGTAATACTGTGTCCAGTTTTGGGCACTCCAGTTCAAGAGAGATGTTGAGAAACAGAAGATACAGCAGAGGGGTACCAAGACTGTCAGTGGCCTAGAGAACATGAACTAGAAGCCTGGTTAGTTTCCCAAAAAGGAGGCTAAGGGACCACCTAAAGGCAACCTGCAACTACCTGAACGACAGTTGCAAAGCAGAGAGGCAACTCTTCTTGGTGGTGGCAGGTGGCACAAGATAACACGAAGCAACAGTCACAAATTGTGGTTTGGGATGCTCATGTTGGATATTAGGAAAACTTTGCCCCTAGGAAGGAAGTGCAGCACTACAACTGGTCACCTAGGAAGGTTCTGAAATTGCCTTTCTTCGAGGCTTTCAAGACTTACCAGACAGGTGAAGTCCTCCTTTGAATGAGAGGTCTGTTATGACCCCTCTTGGTGTTGTGGATGGGCAATTTAGACCACTTAAAAACCACCACTAAAAGTATCAGCAAAAGTGTTTTTATTGAAATAGGATGTTGTAAAAGTGTGTCTTAACAAAATTCGATGGCAAGGTTAATTCCATTACTTACTGCACAAAGGTTATAACAATGATTCAAAGTTACCAAGACAGAATCAAAGTTACCAATACAAAAATCAAGTTGCCAATACAAAAAATCCTAATGCACTGCAATACCAGGTTATGCGCGGTATTACCAAAGATCTGCAGTTGGTGGGAGGTCTCTCTGCCTCGAGGAGCAACCTTGAGAGGTGTCCCAGCTCAAGGGGAGATCCCCATGCGGCCAGCTGCTTAGCAGGGAGACCTCAAAGAAAACTCACTTAGGCTGTCATATTTACGGAATAAAGTGGTTGGCTTGTAGTCAAATTACATGCGATGGGAAAGGTATGCATGACACTCCTTGTACCCACAACTTTCTTTGTTCATTTATTGTTGATAAATGAGTCTTGGAAAACCTACCTGCTGTTCATGTGTTAATCGCATGATCAGTGTTCCAAGCTCATACGCATTGATGCTCACTGTGTCACTCTGTTCCTTTGTGGGTTTTCAGAGAACAGTTTGGAACTAGAGAAGTTCTTGGCCTGGTCACGGCTTAGGCCTTTACCTCCTTTGGAGCCTGTACCCAACTACCACTAGTTTGATTAAGGAGTTGAATGCATCCGTCACACTTGGTCAGTTAGTTCAAGTACTTTTAGCCAGGCGCAGAGACTCTGCAGGAAGAATATATATAATTCAAAATAAAGCAGTTAGTGATTGGTTAAAGCAGTTAGTTAGTTAACACACAGAAGAGCAAGCTAGGGTTTAATGAGCTATTAGACTAAGCATTAGTATACTTGCCACTCATGTTAAGCTACCCAAGAAGGCTTTGCTGTGCAGGCACGCATGAATCAAAAGGGGAAGGGTCACTTCCCATGGCTCTCTGGAAAGGATTCCCAGCATCACCAAGCTGCCATCTTCCACCAGCTCCGTCAACACTGATAACACGACACAATGATTCCCAGCTAGTCCCCAACTAGACTGGCTAGCTTGACAGGCTTCCCCAGGTGATTTTTCCCTTTAGGAGTTTAAACCTTTTCATGCTGGTACTTTCCCTCTGAAATCGTTGAACTACCAGCGATCTCAGCCCTACTTCTCTCTGTACTTTCAACTTTCTTATCTCTCTACAGATGTTCTCACAGCTGTCTCATAGCAGTCTGGATCAAGGTTATGCAGCTGTGCCATATCAGAGCTGGGCTTTGGATATATGTACACAGGCAACTAAGCACTTAGGAGAGGTGGGGCGAAATTCAGAGCTGTGGTTGCAGAGAAAGAGGGTCTCAGGTTGGATTGGATGTCTTCTTCTAGGCCGTTCCAAACTACATTGCTATGATTTGGTGTATAATGAACTTTGGCACCTAACTTGGGACTTTAAATTCTGTAGACACTTGACACATTGCAGTGACAAGTTCTTTTGTGGATTTACTTTTGTTCTTTTCTTTCCATTTCAGTTTTCCCCTCTCAAATATGAGAAATTTGATAACTTGCTTTTTGAAACACTTTCTGACTAGGCATGAAAATTCCTTATAGACATTATTCAATAACTGTTAGGTTTCTGGGTACTAATTAGTACCTTGAACATTATTTCTAGGTAGCAGTGAGTTCATAAGTCTGGAGCATTCAAAGGATAAGCCATTACATTTTTCATTCTGGAACTTCAGGATGATGTGGATCAGTATGCAAAAGCAGCATCAGAGATTATTACTGCTACCCAAATGGAGAGGCAAGAGAGGGCTGAACATCTATAATCCACAGCAGAGTTGAAATGATTCGGAAAATGTTAAATATATCAACAGATTTTAATAGGTATCTCCAGTAGAGGCCTAAAAGAAGAAACATTTTCAAACATAGATGAGGGGGCTCAAAGCAGAAAAATGACTTAACATACTATCTTTAAAATAGTATATGCAAAAATTTTCCACCCCTACATTAAAAGACAAAAAGGAGTGCAATGACACCCATACAAAATTTTAAAAGTGCTAGAACTAAGCTGTCTTAATTTATTCCCTTTAGTTTTCATTACATGATGATACACCATTTTTCCCATCAGATCCCTTAATGTACAAAACCCCCATGCTTTATTTATTGCATATCATTCAAATCCTACATTCAAATATAGAATTGATAAACTTCCAGTAAGCTTTTCAAATTATACTGTCTAAAAACATTAGAGGAAAGAACTTATTCGCATATTACAGAGAGTTGTTAATAAGCATAAGGGAAAAAAAAAAAGAAAAAAAACATGCCAAGATTTTGGCATGCACTTTTACACATCTGTGATTTGCATTTTCAGAAAAACTAAGCAGTTAGTTGACCTTTCATGTATATACTCCTCTGATATCTGACACAACAGTAAATGTCCTGTTCTAGTGTCGCCAGACCGGCCCTTGGGCAATGAAAAATTAGTAACTAGTGACACTGTGAAAAGTTCAGTTTACATGACTCACACAACATGCACAGGAACTTTGTGGAAGAAACAGATGTAATTCTCCAGAATAAGGTTCTGAAGAATAAAACTATCCTTTGACTAGAAATCATTTGCTTGACTAGAAGGCAAAAGCATCATGAGAAAATGGAAAACCTGACTAAAGCAGCAGGGTGTTACTCAACAGAGGGAAGCATGAGATACCACTGCAGTACAAAGAGGCAGGGAAAAACAGGCTACACAGCAATTCAGAAGAAAAAGAATCAAGGTGCTGAAGTAGATCACAAGCAAAGTGTAAGTCGGCAACGCTATGCTGTTACAAAAAAAGGCAAACTATATATCAGGAGGTATAAAAAGTAATATAGCCTGTAAGGCAGAACACTTCCCAGTCCACATCCTTCTGAAGGAAAGCAACCAAGCTTCGAGAATTTGAGCAATCCAAAGGAGAGCAAGGACAACAGTGTCTTGATAGGTACATTATGTTTAACCTACAAACGTAGCTTAGGAAAAAGAAAGTAAGAGACAGAAGACGTCTTTTATGTAAAAGTGCTACAAACTGGAGAAACCTTCACCATGAACACCCTGAAAAGGCTAAGTTGTTTAAACAAGGTGTTTAAGGCGTTTAAACAGGTTTAAACAGGTTTCTCATGGCTACATCATCTGATGGAAGCAGTGACCCAGTGGCACACTGTGCCTCTCTGAATGTCTTACCGAGGCCTGTCAGATGGGGACCCACAGCCAAAGGGCAGGGCAACAGATGCAGTGAACTCCCCATCTCGCTTCCTGCCTTATGGTCCTACGATTTTGGGAGTGGAGAGTTTGACTTTATGACCCACAACCTTCCTTAACATGGTTTCTGAGTGGGATTTCATCGGACAGCTGCATGCGAGGTGGTGGCGCAGCACCAGACTGGTTACGGCCTTGACGCCGAGCCCTGCTCCAAGCACCAGGCCACCTCCTCACCCCGTTTGCCTTGGTGGCCAGAGCGACCTGTCTCTGTCTCCTGGAGCCAGACCAAGGAGACCTAGGGCCATGGCATGTCTTGGAGACGCCTTGGAGATGTCCTGTCTTGGAGACCAAGGAGACAGGAACCCTGGGGCCATGGCACGTCTTGGAGAAGTCACCCCTACGTGCGGTTTCTGACCAGCTTGGGACTGGGAGGATCGGAAAAGTGTCCACTTGAGGGAAGTGTCGGTTCTCTGCTCCTCACAGTCCTCTCAGACTAGCCCTGCCTGTTCTCCTCTCCCTGCTTGGCCACCCCCTGGTCGCCCGCTGTCCCTGGCCGACCCCAGGCCCTGCAGTCCCTCCTCGCCCTGGGGGTGCCGGAGCGGCTCGGCCCCCGCGGGCGCCGGCTCCCTCGAGGAGGGGGCAGATGGCGGCAGGCGCTGCGGGAGGGAGGCGGGCTGGCCTGCGCCCGCCCTTTGGGAGGGCAGCCAAAGGAACCCGCCGCGCTTCCCGGAGCCGGGGTAAATTCCCGAGACGCCGCTCACCCAGCCTCCGCGAGGTGGGAGGAGGCTCCTCCCTGCCCGCGGGAGGGACGGCCGAGCACGGCCGCGCCGTAGCTCTTCCCGGCACTGACCGGCGCGTCCAGCTGGCCGCCAGGCGGGGACCTGTCTCCCCCCGCTTCCTGAGGGAGCTGCTCGGCGGCCGCAGGTGAGTTATGCCGGTCTCTCTCTGTCGCGGCAGCCCCTCATTCCCTCAGTAATCCCCCCTTCCCCTCTCCTCCCGCGGGGGGACCTCGGCCGCCCTCGCTTAGAGGAGCTCAGCCTGCTCCGCGGAGGAAAATCCACCTCCTCCGTCCCGGCGCCTTTTTTGAAACGCTCTGTGGAGTTTTTACTTTGAATTCTAGTCCTTGTGGTGCCCGTTAAGTCTTCTTCACCCAGGCAAAGGCCTGCCCTTTAACCCCCGTTTTTCCATGCGTCCCTCGGCACGGCGGGTGCGGGAGGGCTGCAGGAGGGAGGGAAGCCGGCGCCTCGGCACCGCCGTCCTCGTTCTGCTCCTTCAACCTCCAGAAGGAGAGTGCCGCGGCGGCACCATCACTTACCGTTGAATTTAACGCGGTTTATGACCCCCCAGCCTTCTCTGCTTTCAAGATGTCACTGCTTAACTATAGCATAAAAGCTGCTGGTTTGACCTGGGCAAAAATTAGTGAAGTGAGGTACATCGTGGGATGAGGATGCTGCTCCTGCCAGGTGATTAGGTTTGGTTTTAACATCTCCTGTTCCTGCAACTTCGAGAAGGTGTTGACTTGCTCAGAAATGCAAGCCGAGACCTTTAAATCCAGCATCATATAGAGAACAAGTGTTGCTCCTGCTTTCTTTTAAGCAGCTGAAATCTTGTTTTATCTCAAAACCATCAGAATAAAGGAGAAAACATCACTCCAGTGTGGTTCCAGCATTCTTTGGAGTTTGACTATTTTTCTGGCATAACGTTTTTACCTCTCTTTTTATCTAAATATTGCGTGCCTGGACCAGTCCATACTCCAGCAGAGTAAACCAGATCCTAACAGCATTACAAGTAGATCATGCCTGAAAACATGGTAGAATTATTCTTCCTGTTGGTGTGAGTCTTATCACCATGTTATGTGGTTCCTTCCCTACAATTGTTAGCATTTGCTTTCTAATGGGGCAGGAGTAGTCTTACACAGTTTATTGAGTACTTTACATTTTTATACCCCATTTTTTTGCTATTTAATTGCTTTTTTGTTTGGATTCCAGCCTTCATGGGATCATGAAATACATAATGTTTTCCTGTTTTGGCAAAGCTCTTTAGAAAACCAACAGCATGCATCAAAGAGCTTTCTATTTATCAAAAAACAGGAAATAAAGCTATCCCTAAGTGATCAAATAATTACATGCCTATTAGACCTTAATTATAGAAATTCCATGCGTCCATGTGCAGCTTTTAAAATCTGTTGCTCACCCATTAGATCGCAAAGGCTTATTACGAGCTTTCAATGTCTCATACACTGATGTATTTTTTGGGCTAAGTGTAATTGAAACCATCTTTAGAATTGCTTGGGAGAAGAAAGCCTGAGCACAAGGACTAAAGGAAGGGTTCATCTGCTTTAGAATTTGGTGTCTCAACTATTTGTTTTTTTCAGAATTCAGAACTGTTGCAAATTAAATTTTCTGTAGCAATGTGATGTTTATTTTGAAGAGGGATCTATTTAGTTGTAAGATGCTTTGGCAGATGCTACTTTACCAACACTCAATAGGTTTCCAATGGCTTGACACTGCTCCCTGTTTCAAGTAAAGCTGCCTCAGTTGGATGTCAGCTCTGCACTGTTCATTTTGCAAGGGATATGATAATGGGAATTGCAGGAATCAAGAGAGCGGAGGCACACTTCAATGGAGAGTCTTTGTATAAATCATTGACTTAGGGCATTCTAGCTCATTTTGGCACTTACCTAGTTATCTGTTTGTTCAAAACGAAAAAAAAACACCTCTGGAGGACAAGTTAGTCTACCTATGGTCTGGCTTACTTTCTAGGGGTGCCTCTTTCTCTTTGGTGGCTATGGAAGGAGTTTATTAGGTTTTGGCAGTAAACACATCAGTTATGTTAGCGACCTTGTACTATGTGGTATGAACTTGAATTGTGATTCCTATACTCAGTCTGTCTGTCTATGAAGTAGAAGGAATGAGAACATAGGATCAAAAATGTGATATAAATCCAAAGTAGTATTATTACTGCATTGGCCTTGCTAAGAGTCCTCTTCCACAGCTGGTTTAGGAAAACTTGTTCGACCAATAGTGTTTATGATTTCATGTCCCTGTGTAATACTCTCCTTTAAATGGATAAAGTTCTCTGGATCCTAGCAGCTGAAAACATTTCTTTTCCCAGCCTGTGTACAGGCTCCGGTTCATTTGAGGATGTGGGTTGTGACTGGCAGCTGTTTTAAATAAGCAAAGGGCATGGAGAAAGGAAAGTTGTATGAAGTATGATTTGAAATATGCAGCATTAGAAAGATTGATACAAAACAGACTGACTCTGCAGTCAACTAATACTAGATGTTCATAGCAGGGGCTTCCTTTTCTTACACACGTGGGTATTCCAGATACTGCAGCAGTATGTGCACTGTATAGCTCCAACTCCCAGCCAATGACTCCTGAACACGATGAGCCTGATCTTGAAAGAGGTTTCAGTTGGATTTTGGTGCTTTAATGCCTTTGAAGAGAGGTTTGATGAAATGTTTATCTTAGGCATGTTTAGCAGATGAATAATGGGAATTTCTTTTTCCTCTCATCCTTGGCATCACAGAAGCATTGGCCTGGGTGGGACTTCAGGGATCATCTAAGTCAGCCCTTTTTTCTGAAGGAGAAATAGTTTATCTGGAGATATTTATTTACATTATTCGCAAACTACCTCCTGACGAAGATTTCGTCTCTTCCCAGGGTAATTCGCTCCTGTGCTGTCTCCACTTCTTGAGTGATTGTCCTTCAATTGTCAGGTCTCTGAACAAGTCCTGTTGCTGTTGAGTATTATTGCAATTGCTGCCAGGTCTCCAAAATGGTTTTGTTCTATTGATGTATCTATCAGTACTGATTAATTTCAAGTTAGGCTGGGGAGTCCTGAATCCGTTTGTATCTGTTTTGTCACACCCCAGGTTACATTTTTCCAACGGGAAGACTTACAAGTAGATTATATATTCATGAGTTCAAAAAATCTATCAGTGATTCAGGCTACAGATTGACAAGACTAAGCAAGTCTGCTTTATTTCCCCCAGAGATGTTGAATTTTTAGAAGGGGGAAGAATATAGGGTAAACTGAAAAATTTTTTTCTTCGCTAACTTGTGCCCACTCATCCTTAACGTATGGCTTAGTATTATCCCCCATTTTATTGGTCATTTCACAGGGTGTCCCAATAACCAGATTCATCACAGAAATTAGAACTGTAACCACTGCTGTGAATGATGGCAAAGAATTAGAGCTTAGGGGAGTGGTTATTTTCTTCTGTTTGGCACTTAGGAGGCCGTGTCTAAATTACTAAGTCCAGTTTTGCGCTCACAGTACAAAGGAGACTGACAGACTGGACTGAGTCCAGCAAAGAGACACCAGGAGGCTTTGGAGAATAGAGCAGATGTAGAAGTCACTGAAGGAGCTGAGTTTGCTTAGTCTTGGGTAGAGAAAGGTAAGGGCAGCTCTAACTGCAGTCCTTGCCTAATTAATGGGAAGTTACTGAGAAGAGAGAGTTAAGCTTTTTGCAGAGGTGTACAGCAAAAGGGCAAGAGGAAGCAGGCGCAAATTGTAGCAAGGAAAATACAAGGCAAAAAATACAAGGAGAAAAATGAATGTATGAGTATAAGGAGAATAAAAGAAGATATTCTCCTCGTATGAATATAAGGAGAAAAATGAATATATGAATATAAGGAGAAAAATGAATATATGAAGATAAGGAGAATACAAGGAGAAAAAACCTTCACAGTGAAGGTGGTTAAGCATTGGAACAAGTTGCCCAGAAAAGTTGTGGAATCTCCATCCTTGGAGTTCTTCAAAACTCAGTTGGACAGAGTGCTCTGTGATAGACTAGAGAAATGCCATTGCAAAATTATCTTAATGACAAAAGTAACTAGAAAGGAAAAAAATATTCAGATTACATGTCTGCTGTCCATATTCAAAACCACTGGCACGAGAGCTTCTTGTTCTTGCCTGCAATTCATGGAAACGAAGTACACAGGCATTCCAGGTTGGAGCATTGTGACAAAACATGACTTCTCTTAGG
This sequence comes from Calonectris borealis, assembly GCF_964195595.1. Classification (NCBI taxonomy): domain Eukaryota; kingdom Metazoa; phylum Chordata; class Aves; order Procellariiformes; family Procellariidae; genus Calonectris; species Calonectris borealis. The sequence goes on along the minus strand of NC_134352.1, from coordinate 72,432,170 downwards.
CTTTAAAAAAAAAAGTCAGCAGTGATTCATTCTCAGATGAACTGTGGCATACTAGTGTGGTATTTATATCTTTTCAGATTGGCAGATCTGAACCAAGCTATTCACCAGAACAATAGTTGTGATTGTCACTTTTCTTGTGGCATTTGATAGTTGCTCACTATTTCTCAGAGTAGTACTTTGCCTCTTTCAGGGTGATGAATTATTTAGATACCTAAAAACCTTCCCTGGCTTGCTGTCTTCATTCCCTTTGTTGCTCAATTATTTTCACCTTTGGCAAGGATGTAGTTAATCTATTATCATCATGTGTTTTTTTTTTTTAAAGAAATTGATAATGTATTTTGTACAACTGTTTTGATTCTCTTTTAATCTTTGTAACCAAGACACAGATTTTTAAATGATGATTTTATAAAAGTACTTAATTATTGATAATACAGAATAAGGGCTTGACATTAGTTGGTAATAATTACTGTATGTGATTAATTTGTTAGTCATAGGCAGAAGTTTCTGCATAAAGATGATTTAAGTCAAAATATTACTCGTATATTAAGGACTGTATTTCTTTTTTCTTGAATAGTGTTTAATTTATTTAAATTTACTTTATATTCTCCTTTGTTAGAGAATTCCAGAACTTCTCCCATGAAAACTGGTTTGATACGGTTGTGATACATATTATCACAATTTATTATATGGTATTAAACTAGATTATTAACATACTGAATAGTGAAAAGCATTGTAGCTGTCCAAAATATGTTTATATTCTGATGGTCATTTATTATATTACACTGCCCTTTAGGAGCATACGGCATTTGTACTATGCATTAATAAAAGTGATCTAGGCTGTGTCATTAGTAAACTGACAGTAAATGACTGGAGAGAGAGAGTTAAATTAGACATCTATTTCAGTACAATAGTTGAGAATGCCTCTTAAGAGCAGAAAAGAGTTTGGATTTGTTTACCGAATAGGAAGTAATTTAAACAAATAGTCTAATATGTCATGACTTCCACAATACTTTCCCACTGTATTTAATGTTGGATTTAAGTGATACAGGACGAATAGGGCAAATAGCTTTATGTCCAACCCCAAAGATGTTTACAAAATCAGGAGTCCTGTGGGGGCAGGTTTTCATCATGCCTATATAAATAAGTCAGGAGTTCTGCCACTGAACCTAACTGACCACCCTTGTATTAAATTGGTCTTAGAGGAGAGTCAACTCTCTTGACTTTAAAGGCAGTTTTATTTTCACTTTTTTTCTGAAAAAGGGCATGCAAGGTTTGGCTTTGTGTCTCAATATTCATAACGTATAATTCAAAAGAATAACAATCTACTGAAGAGTTACCAGAAGTTACACAATCTACCTTGGAAAGACTTCTTTTTGTGTCACTTACTTGCCCCTCACTGCTCCATAATGAAGAGGCATTCTATCGTGTTTATTCCAGACAAAACATATCAAATTATTTTTCCTTTTAGATACTAAATTTGATCCAGTGATAAAAAAGTCTAAACTTAGAAAATTCTATAAAGAAGCAGATTTCCCTGTTCTTGGAACAGTCGGTTAGTTGCATGTGGGTTAGGCCTAGGTTCTCAAAAATATTTACATTCATATTGATTTTAGTGTTGTCCAAATACTTTTGAGGGTATTGGTATAATGGCAAGAAAGACTGCAGAAGCCTATACATTACGCAAGACACCACTCACCTTTTAAACATGGGGCCCTTAACGTGAAGCATTTGTGCTTACAAAGAATAGATAGGGGCACACTGCAGCAAGGGTGCTTGATGTGAGCATTGAGCTGCACACAGGACTCTTCTACATTTTCCATATGACCTTTAGAAATATGCAAAAAAAAAAAAAGGTTGAAATCTTTTCTTTTGATCCTTTGAGAAATTCAGAGCTTCTCAAAACCCATGAATCTAAGGCAGGGTCTCATTAAACTTAAGTGTCTGCAGCTCTGAGTTATTAAATTGGAGGTTTTCGGCTAGGAAGAAATACTGGAGTGAATTCCTGGCCCTTCTGAAATCAGTAAATGTTCTGTCCTTGGCTTTAGCGGGGACAGAAGGTCATCCTGGTTATCTGTCCTGCTAAGCAGATTCAACTTCTGTTATGGAAGCAGTGGTAGAAGATTGTCTTTATCAGTATTCTACACAGCTCCAGAAATGTAAAAAGGAAATTAAAAGTTGAAGATAGCTGTATCCATAGTCCTGTTGTCTGGACTCTGTACCCTCTGTACCTGAGTGCTTTTAACCATACTGCTGCTGAATGTTTACTTCCCCCTTCTACAAGGGGGAGTTTGGAGGTGATTGATCTTACGAGATCTGACATATGATCAGTCCCTCAGGACTGGGCTGTGCAAGTCAAATGGAATGTCATCCTGTCACGATGTGAGTGTACAATCTGTAAAAGGAATGCTAGGTAGAGCTATGTGGTGCTTGAGATGACAGTCCTTCTAGGAATGGAACTTGCTAAGACTTTAATACGTGTATTTCGACTCCAGTCTAACTAAAGCCCTCCATATAGTGTTCTGGGTGCTGGTAAAGGGCAAGACCATGCTTGCCGAAGTCTGCTGGATTCATCTGTCGGGCTCTAGGTGGAGTAGAAACGACAAGGTCTTTTGCACCTTTCATGCTTTTTTTTTTCCGTGTTAGGTTGGGTATCATGTGCAGGAGAAAAGCCAAAATATATCAGGACAAACTTTTGTTTTAATATTCCTTAGTGGAAGAGAAAGTGAAGAGAAAATTTTAAAGATACTGTATGTTTTGTTTGTTTAGACTAAATTGAACTTTTTGAGTGTGGCGTATTTTTCCCTATGCTGTAACCAGGTCCTGAAAACAAGAGGGTTTTTTCATTCCTTATCTTTTTTTGTCCATTCTTCCTGAATTTCTCGTAAACTGCCTGGAGTCTGTGTGGTTGAGTTTTTATTCATTCATTCTTAAATACGGTAATATTATCTGGGCTATTGTCTGGCATGCATTTCTCGTAAAAGAAACAAATAAATAGAAATGTCTTTTTTCCTGATAAGTCTTGTGCAGGAAAAGGCGGATGAATGATGAATCACTTCGTGGTTCTGGCAGTACTGCTCCCCCTGAGGACTTGCTACACTACCTACTCAGAGCAAGGTAAATATCTGAACATTTGCTTTTTTATTTGGAAGCAATCTACAACAGCTGAAGCTTTCGACTTGCTCATTAGTAAGTCTCCTGTGATTAAGCAACATGTTACATGCTTAATCAAATGATTCTCTTTGGTAAGGTGATGAAGCAACTTGTATAATTACCTTTTGTAACCCCATCATGCAAAATTGCCTGTTGAATCATAATTTGCAAGGATGTGAAGCCAGAGTGTATTTATTTATCTGCTCCCCCTCTGTCTCATATGTTTTTGATCTGTACTTTGTCTTGTCTAAATAATTTATTTCTTCTTTGACAACTTTTCTGCTTTTCTACCTCTTCCCTTCACTTTCCCTTTTTTGTTTGTCTCATCTATGAAAACTTTAGCACTTCTGTTGGCTCTTTTCTGATTGTGCCACAAGATTCCAGGATGAGATTTTTATTTCTTACACTTCACATAGGTATCCCATACAAAGAATAAAGCAAATATGCATATTCAGATGGAACAAAGTTGAATATAAGGATAACTTTCCAGAAGGCTGTGTATTTTAAGGTAAAAGTACTGCTTGCACATTTGCTGCTGGCAATAGCAGTGGGCATGACGCCAGTAAAAGAAAAAAAAAAGGAATGAATATTTTTAATTGATTTTTCTGTGACCACCATTAAGAAGGCAGAACTTACCAGACTATAGTATGCATTATAGAAGTTTTATTGCCTTCATTAAGTTAGTGAAGGAGGGAGAGCGTGGGTTTTTTTATATTAATGTACTTGTTACTGTACTGAAGGGGGTAATATATCTGTTTCAGACTTTTTTGCCTCTCTTCAACCTTGAAATTCATGTGTTCACACTCCATTCACCCAAGGCGCCAGTTCCTCAGTTTTGAGACACTATTACCAATGCCCCTAGAGTGGCAAAACTTTGTAATGCAGGCAAGTCCAAACAGTTACTGCATTACAGTAATTTGGTCACTTGTTTTCACATGTGGTTGTTCAGGAATAAAATTAGTCTCTGTTGTTAATCATCAAGATATTTATATATTCTTGAATTAGCTTTCAAGTTAAAACAAGACTTAAGATGCCTTGATTATTTAACTTTGCTAAGAGGGGAAGATTATAACCATGAATGCTACAAATATTTCTACATATGTAAATTATACTACAAAAGTCTCTAACTCCCACATTGTAACTCAATGGTCTTCAAGATCTTGGATATATCCTTAATTATATTGTTTCTTCTGTTTGTTGGTACTGTGTATAAGCCCTGACTGGTAATCTAGACTGTCTTATGCCAGGCTCTGAGGAAAACAAAATTGTGTGAGGTCTGAAGTAATATGTCATTTAATTAAAAGAAGATAGTGGAGGGACACTCGTACAGATGGAGAAAAACCAGAAACTAATGAGACCTTTGTTTTTTTGTCAAGTTAATTAAATGTGGCAGATGAAAATATTCTCTATGGTGAGAAAAGGGATTAGATTTTAGCTTGGACAAAAAGAGACAGATGTAGAGAAGAGAGGCAATGCAATAGGCATAGTAGTGACACTTGCAGAATTGGCTAGAGAAGGAGCAGAAAAGAGGGTAGGGAAATTCAGAAGATATGCATAGGTTTCTATTAATGGTGTACCCTGAAAAAGGAAGTGGTTTCTGCCAATTGGCTGGCTTTTCTTTCAGGCCTATTTGTTTCCTTTCCCTGGGAGTCTTACTTCGTGCCTGTGAGTTTCATTGAGAGACTAGCAGGGTCCCTTCCTTTAGGTTTGTTTATTTGTGCTGGGCCCATCTGTCTCCCCCAGTTGCTTCAGCACTGTAGAAGGAAAACACAAGAATGGCAAGGGCCAGAGCTTTCGATCAGCCACCTATTTGCATATGTGAAATGAGATCCCCTCAGAGGCTTGGTATATGGTGCTTCAGGTAAAAGGATTATGAACGTACAGGTAAGGTTGACCAGAAAATGAGCAGCTAAGATTTCATACTGGAGAGGAACAACATTACAGTCAATTCCTTAGTATGAGTGGGATTTTAACAACATTTATCTTGTTTTGATGGTGAAAGTCTGTAGCATGTGGGGAGATGAAGTGTGTCTTGTCTTACCTTCCCAAAATAACATAAGATACTCTGCTTCCACAGTTAGTTTTATGGCTCACTTTGTTGCTTTGGTTGTTCTGGCTCCTTGCCTGGTCAGTCCTTGGCAGTGAAGCCAACTAGTATTTCTGTTTTCCAGTAAAACCTAAAATTGCTGCTCCCTCATCATTTGGGCAAGTGAAATTTATCCCCAGGCTTTCCACTTAGTTTATTCAGTTCCAGACATCTACTAGTTATCATAGGTGCTGGCTTTCCTTATGGTAGTATAAAACTGATGGCCATTATTTTTCAAAAGCAATTGTCAAGCAGCAGATCTGTTTTTCTTAAGGACCATGTCATAACCATAGCCAAAAAGGAAATTTTACTTCTGCACTTGAAACATTTTTGCGTTTACCTCACAGAAGACACGAATGCTGTCAAATTCTGCTTTCATGTAATTTACACGTGTTCATCTTTTTTTTTTCATACAATTAATGTATAAATACATTAAGGCTGCAGTGAGAATTGATAGAAGGTACGTGTGCATATATGTGCGTGTATACTTCTTCCACAATCCTGTTTCTGACACCAAGTGTTTGAACAATGAAACCTTGATTTCTCCCTCCAAGCATATCTGAAGAAGCGTGTGCCAGTAGTTTCCTCTATGGTTTTCATTTTGCTTTGACTTCCAATACCTTTCAGAATGGAATGGATTAAAAATAGACCAACAGAGTTTGTAGATGATTTGCTAAAAGAGAAACAATCCTTTCTTTCAGCAGTTTTCTATAAGTTGTTACTAATGGTACAATATATACTTTCCTCCATTTATTCTTTAATTATAGGCTGGACTTGTATAAAAAACTAAGCTGTGTCAGTGCCATTATTCTCATAATTAATAAATACGCTTATAAAGTATTATTTGCTTCCTTTGATTGATCAGGGATTGTTATAACTGCTGCTTCTCTTGAGCCTTTAATTTCCTACAGTTAATGTAAAGATCTGTACGTAGGGAAAGTGCTGCACAGAAGTTAATGCAGAGCCGGCACCACAGGATAAATTGCAAAATGGTTTGGATATCTGATTGCTGCCAGAAGCATCTATCAAAATGTAGATTCTCAAACTAAATTTCCTGAATGCTTGCGTTTCTGCCAGTAATATTCTGTAAAAGTCTCAGATAATCATTGGGTTAGTGGGTGGAGCACATCTGGGAGAAATGACTGGAGGTCGCAGTTTTGTGAGAAGGAGCTGCTGAGGTTTCTCAATCCAGCGTGTCCCTGAGGACTGTGACTGTAGTGGGGCAGGAATACCCAGAATGAGTTCTGTTTTATTAAAACATGCAGTTATTTCTGTGATTTCTTTTCTGTATCCTGATCAGTATCAGCGTTCTGACCCTGTAACAAGCAGAAGCATCTCAGAAAGCAACTGTGGCAAAAGAAAAAGCCTATTTACTTGGCCATTTCAGTTCCCTGACTTCATTAAAACCAGTTCAAGTTTAGGTTTCTTTTTTGTTTGTTTGTTTTTTTATTTTTCAAGAAGGAGAGAAGATACAGATCAGTGAGTGCCATATTTCATCTCTTCTAAGAGTTAGGTTTTTTTGGGCGGGGTACACCCCTTCCCAAAAAAGAAAACATCTAAAAAGAGGGACCACTCATAAGGTGATCTGTAGTTTTCAGCAGGTTAGTCTTCTTAAGGGGCCTTTCCTTTCCTGACACCAAAAGGAACTTCAGTCTGACTTTTAAACTTCATTTTATTCTGGGAATTAACTCCAGACCCACAAAAGGATGGAGGTCCCATTATAACTAGGTATCTAATTCCAGTAGAAGAATCCATAGCCCTGACTAAAGTACCTAAGAGCAACCAGGAATGTGCCTAATACTAGCCTATCATCTGAGCTAGCTAGTGGAGGGAAGCTCTTAACCTGTCCTGTTCAAATACTTGATTTGCATTAACTAATGTAGTCTTAATTAGGTCAGAGAGCAAAATTGAGCCTAGATTCTCTGCCCTAATGAGAAGGCTTGCTGGGGGTTGGGACTTCTTGGAATTCAGTCCCTGTTAATACATGATGATGTTCCTCTTCTTAAGACTATAAAGGGATGGATCAATATTCCCATAAAGCAGCTAGTAAATTGAGGGCATAAAGAAATTAAATAGCATACCCATTGTCATGGTGGGGATGCTATTGAGTAGATTCAGGAACCTCATTCTAGCCTGCTGATGCCTTAAGATGAAAGATTGTCTTTGCTTTTGATATCAACAACATGGGTCTTGATCACTTTTTTTTTTTCCCTTCAGAACTGTCTGGTGTGGAACCTATCTTACCTCTAACCACTGTTGTTTCAGCTTTGTAACTTAGCTGAACATTAATATTTTTATGTCCTTTTTGTGCTCATAGAATCCAGCGTGTTTCCAGTAACGTACCTTAACATTTCCAAGGATTTGGCTCTTCAGCGGCTGCTGGTGGAATGGGATGTTAGTAAGTCAGCGCACGATGCTGAGCTGGCAATGTCTTTTGAAATACAAGTCCGTCGAACAGATGAAACTTCTACTGTGTGGACAGTAAGTGTATTTTTAAAAAAGGTATATTAGTTATTTAAAATATAAAGGAAGCTAAAGGAAAATCAAATGTTCAGATGCATATGCAGATAGCTTTACTGTATAGGTTTACGATTTACAACATAGTATTTACAAAACTGTACTAGAAATACTTCTGTATTTCACTAGGTGCCAGACTTGGTCTAATGTTATTGTGCAAAAAAAAAATTGGCTCAGATGAAGAAGTAATTTCCACCTGTGCAGAATGTAGATATACCTTGCATACCCTTATTGAGGGACTGTGGTGGGCAGACTTAGGAGATCTGATTTTGAAGGCCTCTGTTTCCCTTTCATGGTGCAGGTCCCCTAAGTGGCCTCCTGGAAACATCCCTTCCATTGCTCCTAAAGGCAGTCTTTTTTGTAGCATGATTACTACCCTTCACTGGGGGCTAACGGAGAATGAGTCATGTTGCTGCAACTCCACTCACCTTATGAACCAAACGATAGTCTCAGTGTGAGGGAAGCCTTTTAAGCCCTGTGCTTGGCCCTGTTAGTTACCTTATACCCACCTCTTCCAGTTAAGGAAGAATAGTGATGTCTCTTATGCAAAGTCCCTATCCTGCTAGTTTTTCTTAACACCTAAACCAGCCAAATTTTCTGAACAGGTTGAGATCACCGAAATCATAGGCTTAGGCCTGCTCCCGATGTTTTCCCCAGTTCATGACTACAGTGTGAGAACTTTTGTCTCCAAAGAAAATTTCCTCTCCTTTGGATCTGACGAAATCTTTTGGGAACTAAATGCATGTTTTAGGGATATTATAACCTATTATGAGTCATCTGCTGATTGAACTGTGGAAAAATATGAAATGCACTTGTAAAACTTTGTAAAACTGGAAAACTGCTCTAGCTCATTTAAAGCTGCTATTTGTGAGAAAGCACATAAAGCAGAGAGGGACTTATTTTTCTGAAAGCAGAAGTCAATAAAATCAGATAGTCAATAAAATCACAACTTACTCTGATCAGCCAAGTTGGTAGTATTTTGTCTATGAGTTTGAAGAACCACATCTTCACTGCAGATGAGCTCTATGCAGTTCAGAAGATTTTGTCCACTTTGATACATGGGGTAGGATTTTTAACACCCCATGAGTAGATCTAACCCTGAAGTCAGAAGCTGGGACCATATAGCTACAAACAATTAAGTGTTTTCTTGGAATATCCTTTCAACAAACTCTTATTAACTTGCTGGAAAGAGTTTTTCGAATCCAAGGACGTAGTCGGTTCTGTTAATCATAATAAACATGACAAGGAAAATAAACAGGGTATTTTGGATGTCACTACCACACAGGAATGTATTTGCCTCTATGGTTTTCTGAAGAATGTGTACCAATAAAGAAACTCTGTGAGTCTACTCATACCAAAGAACAGACAGTCTATATAACTTCCAAAGCAGTGACTAGATTCCTCAGTGCTGTAACTGAGAAATTAAATTGTAAACTGATTGCAGAGTTTTTCTCAGAGTGGTGATATTATGAAAGTGCAGGTGTTGCTGATGGAAACCAGTAATGGAGAGCAGTTCTTTAGCTGTCAGTGTGAGCCAGGGCTCTGGTACAGCTCGTATGAGCAGCATGGACCTATATGCTGAGAATCTGGTATGGTTGCTTTAAGAAGTACTGCAATATATGTTCTAAAATGTATTCATAATTACAGGTGATTAATAGAATCTTTTTAGCCATTTTTTCCTGCTTCTTATGGCCTTTCATGCCAGGGCAGATTCATTAGGCTGTCCTTCTGCTACCTTCATGGAGCTCTAACGGTTTTGGATGTATTTTTTCGTGTTTCTTGCATGTGCATATTACAGCAGTCAAGCATTTTGGGAAAATCAGCAGATATTTTCCTATTCTGCGTGTCACTGATGGTAGTACTGTCCTCAGATGCTATGCCTCAGAACTACAATGAGATATCATCTGCATAAATCCTTACTGGCCAGTGCAGATTCCTGCTGTAATTCAGAGCCTGGGGTATGTAACCCAGAGCATTAGACAAGGTGCACTTACAGGCAGCAGCATCTGTGCATGCTATTACTCATGGAATAGCAGGCACAAATAATCCACTGAAAGTCTCTGAGAGCAAATCCATTTCATGAGAAGCAGGGCCTGACTCACAACTATGTTGTCAGAATCAAGTAGTCTTGCCAGCACATTAGTCACTCCACCGCTGCTAGTACAGATTTGTAAGCAGTTCCTTAGCTTACTAGTTACATGAGATCACGTGTAGCAAATGGGATTTCAGAGATTCATTTTTCAAAAGCATTTTCCTCCTTTGAGCTTTCTCTCTCTCATTGCTTTTGATTGTACTTCCAAAGTGTCTGCACATCACTGTGTTTTCAATACTTTGCTTTACTGGCCTTTGTTTGTAGGAGTTTCATAACGTCACACTTGATAAATCAGGAAAGCCTCTTCATTGGCTATGGGATTCAGACTTACCTTTAGAGTGTATGGCACACTCGGTGAGAATCAGGAGCAAAGCAGAAGCATCAGAAATCTGGAGTCAGTGGAGTCTGTGGGAGACTGTCCTGGGTAAGCAAAACATGACTTTGCAATATTGGTTTTATTTTTCCCAGTACAAAGCTAGATTGTAATTCACCGGTGACTGTAACAGTGAAGTCCAATTAATGAGAGATGGCATCAAATCAAGAATCCATTTTGAACTCTTTCATCTCTAAGCACTAACCAACTCTTTTTTCTGCTGGCAATAACAGCAATGCTTCAGCCATTATTTTAATCTGCAGACTATCTTCCTAAGCTAGTAGACCAAAAGTTTTAGAGTTTTTCTTGCTCATACGTTAAAACAATGCAGTATATAGAATGGCATGGGATCTTGGATAGGCTCTAGTGTAGCCTATCACCAGGTCAGATGCAGCCTGGCCCAGGCTGGGGGAGAGGAGAGGAAGTGCATAGCTATGGCTACATCATCTGATGCATGTGTTGCTTTTGTCTGGGGTTCATAGCTTTGATTAGTATTAAAGAAGCAGAGAGAGAGGAGCAAGTCAGCTCATTATGTCACTGGGAATGAACTTCTGTGAATTATATGGAAGTAAACAGGGAGTGAGACCAATAGTGAAACTACTGATATCACAAAACCCTTTTTTTTTTCAGATTGCAATGTCTTACTAGAACAGTTTGGTTTCTGGAGAATTTGGTTTAAACAAAATATGTTACTGCTTTAGAAAAAATGACTAGGGTGATTTTGTAAATAAACACTATTTTTGTTTGGAGCAGCAAGGGCTTTTTTTAATAGGAGGCATCATGGGTAGTACAAGCATCACAGGTCTGTATACTCAGATTGTGGCACATAAATTGCCCTTCTCCCTCACCTTATATAGTGGGAAATAGGATGCAAGACTTCCTTTCTTTCTCATTAACCTCAATCTTGGAGATTTTATTTTTTGCATTGAAATTAGATAGGGATCAAATATACTATTTCTTTGTCACAGACCTGATTTAGAGCTCTCTGAAAGATAGTGACTCTAGACTTCATCAGATTTTTGGATCAGATTCTGGAGAGTAGATTTTATCTCCAATCTGTTTAAAAGCCTGCGAGTCACTTAAATCCCACTAATTTTTGCATCCAGCAAGGAGTCCAACATTGAAAGCCACAGGAGTCTCATTCCAAGCCAAGTATTCCCTTACTGATCTGATTCATTCAATGTTGACTTTTGTTAGCTGAGCTCTGCATGAGCTTCAGAACATGACGTTTTTCTAGCCCCCCGCTCATAATCTTCAAGAGCAGGCATTTTGGCTGAAAGCATCAACCTGTTCATAGGTGCAGGAGATAGTGTTCTAAGGGAAAGGCAGTGGGATGGATTTAGTCTCTTAGGTAGTTTGTTGGACTGCATTATATGTTTATGGGTTTAAGAGAAATATAGGTATGATTACATGTGAAGTTGATCTCTCTATGGGGAAGAATACAAGTAAAAGTCCATGAATGAAAAATATAACATTAGCAGATTCTTGTGTAAATGCTCATTTATGTGTTCTGGTTGAAGGCTGCTGCCACGAGCAGATTTTGAAATGGTTTATTATGTATTAATTTCCAGGCCTGGACACTTCAAATAACAGTGGACCACAAATCTTTCCAAATGAAAAAATTTTAGAGGAAGGCTCTGACATCACTCTTTGTTGCATTGGAAGTAAAGGTCAAATCATTAAGGAATTCTTTCTAGTCCCAGCTGTTCATGTTTTCAATCACACAAACAGTCAAGTCAGACTTCTCACTGTGAAAAATGTGGCACATCAAGAAGTGACTCACATCACTGCCTACTGTCAAGAGTCTTGCAGTGAAGACCAATGCTATGATCAAGTAGTTTTCATTGTGGGTAGTAAGTGAACGCTTTTATTACAGTTCTATTTTCCTGTTGTTATTAAGTCAAGAATGACTATGGGGAATGGGGGGAGAAAAGAAAAGAAGCTTGCGGGTTGTCTTTGTTCTGTCATGTCCAGCTGAACTCTGTTTAATGTCTGACTTCAGATCTGTACACTTGCATATAGAAAGCATTAAAGAACAGCATTAAACATGTTCAGATTAACCTCATTAATTGATCCCAGGACAGGTGACTGATTTTTAAATACACCTACCCATTTAGGAGTTCAGCTTCATTGTCTGTGTGCCTGTGGTAAAAACTCAGCACAGTCCCCCTTTCGAAGGCTAGTAGCAATTTTTACAGATAGAAGACAATACAGGTTAAATTAATGAATGTATGAATATAACAAAAAATAATAACATACAGAAGTGTTTGGATTGCAACTAACTTATGGTGTTACCCTGCAGAGGTTTCGTCTGCAGAGAAACCTTATGTTTTTTTCTGCAGAGTGGTCATTGAATAAGTATAATTGAAATAATAACATCTGTAGTAAACCAGACCTCGTACATATCCATTGTTTCTAGTTTGTTAATACAGTAAAAAGGTTGATGACTTTTGCCTTGACTGCCATTCTGTTGGTGTTTTTTTGGTTATTCACTCTGACAAGAACCACCTGATACACCTAAAAATTTTTCCTGCCAAACTCAAGACCTGAGAATAGTAACATGTACTTGGAGCCAAGGAGGAGACACCTATCTTTATGGACGTCATTCACCAAAATACACCTTGTCTGAAGGGTAAGTCTCCTCATTGTTATATTAACTCTGGCTTGTGCTGAACAGAACAGTCACATTCTTTCCTTCAAAATCTGTGGAGATGTTTTTTTTTGTTCTTGTTGCAATTAGCTGCCTACCTCTTTCCAGCTCACTGATCTGCTTATTTAACAAAGTTTGAGCAGTGCAGAACTGCTCTGAATTAGACTACCTATAACAAAGTTGCGGGTCCATCAGACCAGGTTCTGCTTGATAAAGCTTGTTCTAACCATTCTTTTGGGTTAATTTGTTTGAATATCGTTCAGTAGGTATGAAGACAGCCTGCAATCAGGATATAGATAACTTAAAAGTGAAATGTAATTATTGGGTAACACACACAACAGATAACTAAGATTTAATCAGCTGGTAGGCTGAGTATTAGTGTGTTCACAATCCATTGACACTAATGCTGACTCAAACTGACGATTCCCAGCTAACCCTCAGTTAGCCTGAATAGCCTCCCTAGTTCTTTTTCTTTAGGATTTCATAACTTCACATGCTGGTGTTTTCCTTCTTGAGTCCTTGAGCTACTGACAATCCTATCTCAAAAATCCTATTTCTGTCTATAATTTCCATAATTTCAGCTTTTTTTTTTTTTTTTTTTTAAAATCTCTCTGCAGACTTTCTCACAGCTCTTTCTTAGCAATCTAAGTCAAGGTTACACAGCTGTGGCATATCAGACCTGGCCCATGGCTCCTTACTACAGAGGCATCTAAATGGAGAGGAGAGGGGCTTTACAGCAGGGTCTGCAGAGAAGGGGGAACTCATAAAACAGGACAGATGCTTCATCATCACTACAAACTTTCATCAAAAGGTCTCAGCAGAAGGCAGGTCATCATTGCATGTACCTTCATGGTCTCTGCATCATTCACTTCCATTAAGATATTATGATGGTGATTTAAAATGGAAGGTTAGAAGATGCACTTTAAATTACTGCTTCATTTAAAAGCATAATGGTAGACACATGAATGGTTTAATTCTTAGCAAATAAGTCCCTAGTTTAGAATTTCCATGAGGAAATCACTAAAAGCAATTTAGCTGTATCTTAAAAGGATAAAGTAAACTTCGACTTTGAAGAAAACTTTCTTCTAATTGTAAGAATACCTGTATTCATCCTACTTCAGGCTAGGGGAGAAAACTGTGTGGTTTCTTACAGTCCCCCTCAGCCTTATTTTTTTTATGATGCTGTATTCTAGTTAGGCATCAAAAATTTCAACATCTATGTCGATCTTACATTATGGAAAAATGTCTTTCTCTCTTTTCCTCCCCCTCTTCCCCACCCCTTCTTTGGTAGGTTTTCCCAAAAAATGGATCTGTGCACAGTAAGTTGTGCTGAGCAGTGCTCGTGTTCTTGGGATATAGGCCAGCAGAGGATGTGTAATATCACAGTGACTGTGGAAAACCCACTGGGAAAGAAAACTGCCATGGATGTTTTTGATGTAACTCACCGAAGTAAGATGTTTTCTCTGTCTTTGTTGAGGGTTTTTTGTTGCAGGCATTGTCCTCCTTCTGATCTTGAGTGCCCCAGTTTAAAGTATGGAAGTCCTTGATTTTTATCTTCACTGTTTTCATTAGTTATCAGTCCCTGTGCTATAATTATCTGCTGTCTCTTCAGTTTCAGCTTTGCAAAGTTGTGTTAATCTCTTAAAGGTTGGATTTCGTTATTGAAATGACCCCTTAATGCTTCAAAATCTGCTGCTTTGCTGAAGCAGTTCATAGTATAGGAAGCAACATGATACAAGGATATAAAATGGGGAGTTCAAGAAAAATATCTGTGTAGGCTACTTGGGAATTCAGTCCTTTCTCCAAAATATTATTGCTGATGTTACTGTCTTTCCAAAATAAAATGGAGATGCACATTTTGAAAAGTGGATAAATAAAATTAGTAACATGTCTCCAAATGAGATGTGATACAGGAGTAAGCAGCTATTGCCAGGAAAGAGGTGATAGTGCTAACCTGTCTCAGTGCTAATATGGGACAGTAACATTTGCTGTGCTACTGTAAGGGAGGAAGAGTAGTTCATCATCAGTGAAATAAAACAGATTATTCTAGAACTGATGGCTGTGTTTCCTTCTTCCTTATTAGTTTTGTCCTTATTACACTGTGCCCCAGGTCCCATAAGTTCCTACCTACTCCTGCCTCAAAACACCTGGGTATTTCCTGTTCTCCAGCAGTATTTCCAGTTCTCCTGTGTCCTGTAGCCCCACCACATCCACCGCAGTGTTTCCAAGGTCCTGTGGCCGCCTTACCTGTTTGAAGAAGCAGGAGGCAACATGTGCTTTGCTTAGTTCTGAAGCTGACAGGCTGATGGACGGGGACGCTGCTGGTGTAACTGCTGTGTTCTGGCAGCGCTTCCTTCCTCAGAGGCACTGATTACAGTTTTGCTAGACATGCTTTTTCGTATGACTTGTAGGAACATATGTTAAATGCCTGTCTCTGTTAAATTTGCCTCAGAGAGGCATGAGAGTTCTAAAAGTTGATTACTTGATTGTTTGGGAGTAGAAGAAGTAGAGCAGGAAGAAAGTGGGGGAGTAAATTGACAGGTTGTAGTGAGACAACACAATGTTATAAACTAAGTTTTCATGGGAAATCAGGCTAGAATAGGTTACATTCAATGTGCTGAGTACATTGAAGTTTTACTACAATTTTCTTTTTCCAGTTCTAGTGATTGTTACAAGTTAAAGAAATTATATATAAGATTTATGATGAGTTAACCTTTTAAATAGTGATTGCTGTAAAGTCCTTTATGTTTTCTCTGATCGTGGACATATTTACAGTAGAATTTTCCTTACTTAAAGAATGTCAGCAAGTAAAGGAAAACTGAAGTCCATCATTTCCAATTCTGCATGTGGTAGCTGGCACCTTCTGTGTCAAACACAAGCTCTTTTGAGTCTGGAATTCCTCAAACTGTAATTCATGGTCCATGAAGTTCTAGGATAATGGCCAAAGCTGTAAACATACCACTCACTTGCATTGCCATGTCTTATTCTTTACAATTGGACTGATAATATGGGAGAGTTTGAGATCTACTGCTCTCGCTGAATAGCATACATAGCAGTAAATGATCTCAGAAATCTTTTGGAAGAAGTAACATTGGCACTGTTTACCAGAGGGTAACTACTGGCAGAAGTCAATGTAAGAGTTGTGAATAAAATTTCTGGTGAAGAGGCTGGATTCTGGGGTGTAGAAAGTGGCAAATGTTACTCGCCACGCTACATCAGGAGCCTCCGCCAGGCCCTGGCTTAGAGAATTTTACTGGATTTGCAAGAAAAGTCTCTGATTCTTTCTTTTGTTCACAATGTTCTAAAATATTTCCAAGTCAGCACAAGGTTTTTTTTTAATCTTGTATAACATTTCCTTACATTTACATTCTGAAATTAATTTTCACTAATTTATATCTGCTTCAAGGCCAGCTTGGATGGGGCTTTGAGCAACCTGATTCAGTGGAAGGTGTTCCTGCCCATGGCAGGGAGGTTGGAACTGGATGGTCTTTAAGGTCCCTTCCAACCCAAACCATTCTATGATGCTCCTAGACTGGCAGGAAAAACTGTATTCCTTATTTGCTTTTACTACTCAGCTAAAATACCTTAAAATACTTTTGCATATATTTTGTGTTTTACAAGAGCTAACTCAGATTTTCCATTGACAGTTTATCCTGTTGCACCTTTCCAGCTGTGGGAAGAATGCACAGATACAGAAATCACATTATATTGGAAACATCGAGACAAAGGAATTGAACTCTTTTGTCAAACTGAAGTGCTCCAACCCGATGGGAAGGTAGAACTGGTATGAAACCTGAATTTCATACACAAAAACACAGGGAGTATCTTTTTTTGACATGAGGTTAAAAAATAATTCCCCAGCAATGTGAATATAGTCTAAATCTTGTAAGCATGTTGATGTGTCTGTTTCCTGGATTTGTTTGCTCCCAAGCTCTACACTGGTGATGTGGTCCATGTAGGCGGCCATTGCTGGCACTAGCTCATACTCTCAACACTTCCTATACTACTGGCCAAAGTGTCTGGTGTGACTGGTCTGCATACGTGGCTCTGTCCTCTGCTGGATGGGTTCTGAGATTTGTTGAAGTAAATGAAAATACTCATGGGCCTTACAATTGCTATTAGCTATTGCTAATCTTGATTTGTCATGTTTTTATTACTCATATCATCTTACACACAAATGGTGGAGAGGTGTGTTGAAGGCTTTTTTTGTATTAGTCCAGGAGCTTTCTGTGTACTATTGACTGTACTTGATGGTAGTGTGTCTGGTTTCCAGTGAGGGAACCCCATCCTATTCCATCTCCTTGAAGATTATTTGAGTAGAGTCCTTGTCTTGTTCCACCTCTTTCCAAATGGTGAGGCTGACTGACGCTTTGCATGCGTACTGTGGTTTCTCTGTAGCCCTTTTCTTATGAAAGATCTCGCCTCTAGCATTTTAAAAAGGCATTATGAAGGATCAAGCTGCGTTCTGTCTTGAGTATTGCTCAAGAGCTGTTAGATCAAATGGCTGCTGCAGTTGACCATTGCAGGAGACAGTTTAGAGGAGAGGCTTAAAAGCATGCTCACTTTTTGACTCTTGCCAGAACTCACCCTGCCTCTTAGGAGGGAGTGGGGGAAAAGGTTGGGGAAAAAATGGAAAGAAAAGGTAGCTGTAGGTGCTGTGCATAGATCTGGAACAGCATCCTGCTTACAGGAACTGAGGCACAGACTCTGTGAGGATAAGATCTCAGTAAATTCCCTCCCTGATGTAAAGAGTAGTCATTTGACAGGTTGTGAGTGACTCCTCCTCAGACAGTTACACAGAGACAGCTTGCAGACCTCTTTTTGGATGTCCCAGTCTTTTGATCTCGTGCATATTTTTTTTTTTTCCTTTTTTTTTTTTTTTAATTGACTGTTGTTCCATGGTTATCTTTTCTGAGTCAAGCTTAACTGGCCATCGTAGGATCTAGATGAAGAATTATTTTTTCAGACAAAAACCTCTTGCTAATGAAGCTGAACTGAGCTCTGACTGTTCTGTTTTTCTGTCTTGCAGCATAATAGTTCAGACACACATCTCCATTATGCCAGCATCACCCTGGGTGGACTGCAGCCATACACTGAATACACAGCTAGAGTACACTGTGGAGCAGCTAAGCATTTCTGGAGGTGGAGTGAATGGAGCGAAGCCCGAACCATCAGAACAAAGGAAGCAAGTATGTCCAGCCTATTGAGAAGGGAAGCTTGAAGGAGATTCTTCACTTGCCACCTCTGTTTGCTATTTGTTGCTACTCTTCTGCTGTGTAGCTAAAGCGGAGGCCTGTTGCATGCATAAAAGTAGAAGCACACTAAGCAAGCTTGAAGAAGGTGGCTTCTTAAACAACTCTCACCCTACCTGCCAGTATCTGCCATTTCATCCAGTGCAGGCAGTGGGAAATCCGGATGACTGGGAGGATGGACAGACTGAGTTACAGTGTTCTGTGAAGGCTGGAGGAAGGTGCAAAGGTGGGAACAAGCACCTGGGAACTGCAAGCAAAGAAAGATTTTCTAGGGAAATGAACCAGACATTCATTCAGAAAAAAGAATGAAGGGAGAAAGAAGTTAAAGGATTTGGCAAGACCTAGAAGTGATGGGGAAAAAGAGTTTTGGGGGTGGAATTTCTTCAAATGGGAGGAAGCAATTAAACATTTTACCCTTTCTGCACCTAGAGCATCTTTGTTTTGCTGTATTTATTGCAGCTCCATCAGGGAAACTGGACATCTGGAGAGAAATTACACCAGTTCTGGGGGGGCGGAATGTGACCTTGTTCTGGAAGGTGAGACATCGGTAAACAGAAATGGAAACAAAACCCTCCATAAAGGGGTTAGAAACTTCTCCCGTGAACTTTAACAAGTTTGTGTGCATTTAATAGCAACTCGGTATGAAAATGTCTTTTAAGAATCTAAGAAAAATATTACATATAACGTGTTTCAGAACAGTCATAGCTGTATGATGGTGTGCTGTCCTGGCATTTCAGACATATACTCCTGTATTTCTAAGTATTATAACATGACAAATCCCGCATTTCCATTTCAACTAATATACGTATGCATGTATGGAAACAAGTGTTTCTATTATTACAGAAATAATATATTGAAGTAGTTATTTAAAGTTCTAAATGCTCCTCTCATATTTTTTCGGCAAAATTTACTAAGTAATTGGTGTCTACCCCCATAAATTTTTCCCCAGCAAGCACCAAGTTTTCGAGCAAATGGAAGAAGTATTTCTTATGAAGTAACCTGGGAAAAAGTAGACGATGGCTCTAAGCCTGAAAGCATCTCCCTTTCATCAGTCTACAATAGCACAAGGATTTCCATTGATAACCATTCCTACAGAATGAGTATTATGGCAAAGAACAATGTTAATTATTCACTTCCTTCAATATTGATCATCCCTAGAGCTACAGGTAACAATAGGAATATTTTCAGCTAGATTTCCATTATGAGAGTTTTGTTTCTACCTATTTTAAGTGAAGTGATAATATATCATCTTGGGGGGAACAAATTAACCTGGCCTGTTAACTCACATCACTGCTCTCTGGAAATTATTACTGTATTTTTGCCTGCAGGGTGGTAAATGTATGTATATTAAGCTTAAGTGCCTTGATCCATCCCTTATGACAGGAAGTCTGTTTTGCACTGAGAGTCTCTGCAGAGCAAAACTATTTAGCCTTAAACTAGGGCCTCAGACCTGCGGCAGGTGCCATGAAGGTGTAGCCAGTGCCTCGCAGGGAATTCTTACGTGTGATTAGCCTCTTGTGACTTTCGGTTTATGACTCCAGGTTTCTGCAGCTGAGTTCTTTTTATTAATATATAGTAATAATTACTGGATGTTTTTTGAGCTGTCAGCTTTCAGCATACAAAGAGATCAGCTTTCAGCATGTGAAAGATCCCATATGTCTGATAGTGAAGGAACGGAACTATTTTATTATTGTTTTATCAGTTTAACTTAGAAACTATATTGATCTTCATTTGTGAATCTGAGGTCTCATGCAGGAAAATAATAGAGACTTTTTTTCATTCCTAGGCACCAAAGAGCTTAAAGAAGAACAGGTTAATGGTACAGACGATGGCATTTTTATTTCCTGGGAGCCCAGACATATATATGACAGTTACATTATTGATTGGTGTAACTTTCCCATGTTGCAGCCTTGTGATTTGCAGTGGAAGAGGTTTGGGCCCAACACTTCCAGTACTCTGATCAACTCAGGTGAAAGCCGAACAATTTTTCTTTCTGATGTCTGTGCAGCAATCTTTCATGCTGTGGGCATTAACTGAATTTAGGAAACAAATCTTGTGGAATATTGACGTCTGTGCAGTGCAGGTGTAATTGTTCAAAGGCATGTGGCATCATGTTTTGCCTAGCAAATGAATTAGACATCACAAATGTGCCAGCACTATTAAGCCTTGGAAGTTAGCATAGTATTTTAGAAAAGTCAGCATAGTATTTTAGAGAAAAACTCTTGTGAGTAGCTTGTAGTAACATCTTGAAAGAGGATGGTGAGGTTAATGAAGGAGTTAAAAATCTTTTAGCAGGAGACATGCAAAATGGAGCTCTGCCTTATCTGTAACATGGGTCAGAAGTTTAGACTCAGGCAATTTAACACCCACTGTGTAGTGAGGGGTTTAGTACTGTCAGTGTGCCACAAATAATGTGTCTCAGAACCAGTTCTTGCTTAGGATCAGTTGTCTGTTTTTTATCCCAGCGGTGGCCATTAGACCTAAATCCTTTCTGGCCGTGTGAAAGTTGCTCTGATATACTTCCACAGCTGCAAGAATATATCCTTTCTGGAGTCTTTTGAGCTGAGAGTTCACTTTGGAATGAAACAATTCGAACAAAATTTGACTGAATGCATTTCAATTTGCAATAAAGGAACTGCACTTCAATTCATACAAACACATGGGACCCTGCGTTCTTACTGAAGGAGAGTGTGGTAACACATGGAAAAAATGTTGTCCAGGTCTTCAGTGGGTTGCACTTGGTTAACCCAAATGGGAGTGGATGTCAGTGAGGATAACACGGAATCCTGATGCATGGGTATGTGTCTACATTACAGTAGTTATGTAGACACAATCCAAAACACAACCTTTGCCTATGCCAAAAACAAATAAAATTATCTTGCTCTTTGATGTATTTGGAGTTTATTGTGCACTCATCTTGAATACTCTAGGGAAACAAAATATGTTAGACCCCCCCACAATTCTCTCTTTCAGATGAAATAAATGTGTTCAATTCACATTATGCACACAAAGAATTGGTTTACCCTGTGTCTCCTTCAGTTGCTTTAATAGCACAATAGCACACAAAGAAGATTTCTAACGGATTATAGACCTCTGTAGAAAGCAGTTAAGTAAAAGCAAAACCAAAAGACAAACCATAACCTATTTTTGTAATCAGTTCCACTATTTTCTAGCTGCTTTTGTTCCGGGGGTGAGATACAACTTCCACATCTATGGATCTGTTGCTAATAGAGTCTCCTTACTGGAGAAGAAGACTGGTTATCTCAGGGAGCTACGTAAGTTGGCAACATATTTAGAGTTTGTGTGTTTGCTAAATTCATCTGTAACAAACAGAAGAATGCCACAGCCTTCCTTCTGCAACTAGCTAAAAATGTATTATTTGCTGTGTTGTTTCTATATCATCAGTGAAGCATTTAAAAGTTGTACAACAAACATTTAAAAGCATTTAAAAGTTGTACAACAACATACACGGCCCTACATCACGGACATTTGATTAGTGCAGTGACCAGGTAGAGTCCATGTTAGTTAGAATAGCTAAACAAAGCTGTGATTAGCAATCACTGCTTTGTGTATAATGTGGACTGCGTGAAGGCTCTGTGAAGTTGACAGTTTCTGTGGAGCCCTTTGGCTTTGTTCAGCTTTTAAATACAAGTAAGATATAAACAGAAACACCAGATGTTTTTCAAGTGAGAAGATAAACATTCTTGAAGAATAATGGCATGTTTAACTTGAATTTCGTTTCTTCCAGCTCCTCTGTTTGACCCTAGTATGGATAAAGTTGAACTGACTTCGAATGCAGTAACACTATCTTGGGATTCTTATCGCACAAATGAGTCACAGTCTGGTTTTGTAAGAGGCTACCATGTTTATGTGTCGCCTATACATAAGGACTGCAGTTTGAAAGGATCCAAAAAACATGTTCTTCCAGGTAACTGAGCTCTGGGATTTAGGAAGTTGTGTCACTGATACAGGTGAAAGACTTTGTGGCTGTTGCTGATACTGCAGCCTCTTAGAAAGTTCACATTAGGCAGGCAAATTAGCTCATTAGGCAATATATAGATTTCAACACCGGCTGCTTTTGATTCCTCTCTAATGCATGAGGTGCTAATGGGCGGAAGTGGGTCCTGGTTTTATACAGATTTATAGCCCCTGTCCTGTTGTCCATAGCTCCTTTAACTCCAGTGTGAGCTCCAGAAAAGATCCTTGCAGTACTGTAGGAGGAGTCAAGTTTCTGCCTCTGAGTTCTGGATGAATTTCGAAAACATCTGTGAGTGGTCTACTTGGATGAGAGTCACAGGAAGCACGTTAGTTTTACTAGGATTTGGGGTATTTTAGAAACAGCTGGGATACAATTTATTTCCTTCAGAATTGGAGCACTGTGTAAATTCCCCATTTAAATTCTTGTATAGTGAAAGTATTTGTGGCTGTGCTCTGGAGTTCCTTCAGCAGAACTGAGCTGTGGGGTGGCACAAAGCCACATTTAAACTTTTGTATCTGATCATCCTGCTCCACACTCAAAACTCCTCCAGATGACTTTGCTGCATTATAATTTTCAGCTGTTTCCAACATGTTCAAGGATGTATTTTTTTTACTTGCCTCTTCTTCCAGTTGGATCATGTCCTGTATCAGATCCTTCTGCTGGTTAGACTAGTACCAGGCTGAAAAGCTTAGTTTGAACTGAAGGAGGCTATGTAGGAGTTTCTGTCAGAACTAAACTAACCATAGAAGTACCATAATTCTGCAAGTAACCTCAGTTAGACCTTAAAATGTTTAAATTGAAGATTTCCTGCTTCCCAGTTTGTCTGAGCTAGCAGATAAGGGGTGTGACTGGAACAGGAGGAATAAGCTAACCCTTTTCTCCCTGGGGTCTGGGAGTTGCACAACAGAGAGGCAAAAGAGTTTTTTTTCAGGCAGAGATTTCTTGCTTTTGGTTATCTTCAAAGAACTTGACCTAAGCTTAAGGGCTTCAAGATTCTGGCGAAAAGGAAATGGCAAAACCCAAATCATTCTGTTAAAAAGCTCTAGTAAAAGGAAATTAAAATAAACAGTTGCAGTTTTTGACAGCAAGTTATTAGGTGGTCTGCCAGAGGATGGGCAATGCTGTGGACAGCCCAGTTAGAAGGGATCTGAGTTCAGTCCACTGGCAATGAGTCAGGATGCATCATCCTTCTCAGAATAAAGTGTGCAAATTACAAAGAAGGCGGGTTGAAAATGTTCTGTTATTTCAGTGGTCTAGCGGTCTCAGTAAAGCTGATTTGTAACATTTTGGGGAGACCTTATTGCAACCTTTCAATACTTAAAGAGGGCTTATAAGAAAGATGGAGAGAGACTTTTTACCGGGGTCTGTAGTGATAGGACAAGGGGTAACGGTTTTAAACTAAAAGAGGGTAGATTTAGATTAGATATAAGGAAGAAATTTTTACTTTGAGAGTGGTGAGACACTGCAATAGCTTGCCCAGAGAAGCTGTGGATGCCCCATCCCTGGAAGTGTTGAAGGCCAGGTTGGATGGGGCTTGGAGCAACGTGATCTAGTGAAAGATGTCCCTGCCCATGGCAGGGGGCGTGGACTAGATGATCTTTAAAAGTCCCTTCCAACCCAAACCATTCTGTGATTCTGTCTTATCTGTTTCATTTTAGATGATTCAGTGCTATGTAAATACACAATTGAAAACCCAGAAGAAAAGAGATACACCGTGAAAAACCTATTGTCAAACACAAAATACAAACTAGTGGTTAAAGCATATACAGGTGGAGGAGAGACTCCCATTGTTAACTTTATATACATAGATACACCATTTAACTGTAAGTATTGGCTGTGGAAAATTTGTCTCCTAGGATGGGATGATTTAAAATGTTAGAATAATCTTCCTTTCTCAAGGGAAAACATTTAATTCCATGTAACTTGCACTTGAGAAAAGATCCAGCTGAGAAATGAAATGTGCATACTATCAGGGTATTTTGATATTTTTAAGTAGCTATGTTCTTTTACTTTAGAATGAAAATAATTTTACATCCTTATTTAAGTCTTGTATCTTTCTGGTGTTGTGGTTTAACCCCAGCCGGCGACTGAGCACCACAGAGACGCTCACTCATTCCCCTCTCAGTGGGATGGGGGAGAGAATTGGAAGAGTAAAACTGAGAAAACTCGGGGGTTGAGATAAGAACAGTTTAATAATTGAAATAAAATAAAATAAAATAGTAGTGGTAATAATAATAATAATAAAAAATGATACAAAGCAAGTAATGTGTGATGCAATTGCTCACCACTTGCTGACCGATGTCAGGCCAGTCCCTGAGCAGTAGCCCCCTGGCCAGCTTTCCCCTAGTTTATATACTGAGCATGATGTCATATGGTATGGAATATCCCATTGGGCAGGTTGGGTCAGCTGTCCTGGCTGTGCCCCCTCCCAGCTTCTTGTGCATCCCCAGCCTTCTCAGTCGGTAGAGCATGAGAAGCTGAAAAGTCCTTGACTTAGTGTAAGCACTACTTAGCAGCAAATAAAACATTGATGTGTTATCAACATTATTCTCATATTAAATCCAAAACACAGCACTATACTAGCTACTAGGAAGAAAATTAACTCTATCCCAGCTGAAACCAGGGAAATAGCTTAATATATGCACATTTGCATGACTGATGAGTCCTGTTTGCTAGAATGCGTTGAAGAACTGCATTTGGATTTAACTAGTTTTCTAATACGGGAAAAACTACAGATCTGTGTGCAAACAGGTAATTTCTGTACGGATCCTGAACTTCTAATGTTGATTCTTATTCTCATCAGTCTTTAAATCCATTGCCAAGTTAACTCCTTCGTAAGAAGGGTTGTTGGCTTGAGCATTGTACTTTGCTAACTGGGCAGATTTGATCATCAAAGCAGAACAGGAAATCACTTGCCTGTAGTTCTGTTCCCTTGAAAATACCACTCAGCAGTCGTGGTTGTGAAACTTATGATCCAAATTGGAGATGCCTGGTTTTGAAAAACTTTGCGGGGTGGGGGTGAAGAGGGAGGGTGAGGAAAGGGTGAAGCATTGGCTCATGCGAGAAGACTTCGTATTTTAGGCTAACTAGCAGAACAGTGTTTAAACCCTCATGGTACGCTCACAGAGGCAGTTCTGCCTCTTAACACCCCTGTTCCAGCTCCCACTAGCCAGCCTTCTCTTGTGCAGGCACAGACATTTGTACAGCCATGCAGGGAATCAAAATGGATGCTTAATTAACCCAGAAAAGGTAAAAGGAGAATGTAATACGTGTCCATTCCGTGCTGTGGTGTGTGGTAGGGACACACAAACTCTCTGGCACAGGGCAAGAGGGCAGTGGCTGGGGTAGAGGGAGAGCGAGCACTAACTAGTGCTCCCCCTCGGCCTGCTTATGATAGCCTCCACTCTTTGTCAAAAACATAGCCCAAAGCTGTGTCTTCGAACTAGAAGGAAATACTGAGATTCTTGTGTCAGCATAAATCCTAGAAGAGCATGAACACTTGTGTAGTGTCTGTCTGTCTTGCTGCAGTCCATCCATACTGGAGGTACAGAGGTTCTGTCAACGTCTCACAGTAGAAATCTCTTTTTTGGAGATGTGAGAGAAAATGTAAAACAAATAGTTAAGTGAGGTTATCATTGTCTTAATTTTTGGAAATTTACCCTTATGGTTAAGATGCCAACATGAGGGCAAATTAAAAGCAATCTAGTAATAATTCAATTTTGGTAAAGGAAATCAGGGTCCAAAGACTTACAGCTGTATCCCAGAACTTCCAGACAAGCTATCTTGCAACCATGGACCACACAGTTTTTCTGCAGAGTTAGTGGCAGGTATCCCACGTGGACTTAATGTTATTTTTGTCCTGGAAACTCAGGCTATATTGACTTTAACAGGTGAGAAGTCGGAAACAAATTTTTAAAGTATTTTTCTTTCATAGCAAACATGCTGTACCTTCTAGTCCTGCTAGTGATAGTTCCATCACTAGTAGCAGCTATATGCCGCTGGAAGATGAAGTGGTAAGTTATAATGCATTTTTCTGTTGTAGATAGAGAATATTAACTAGCGTAATTCACAAAGCACAGCTGCAGCTTGTTGCTTCCAGCCTGTTGTAGGGCCTCATTCATTTTTTCCTTTGGCTGTCTAACTGTGTGGATGTTGTAAGAATTTGGCTTGCGGCATTTCTGAGACACTCATCATCTGCTGCTGTTTCTGTACTCATCTACATGTGGCTTCTGCTGGTAGAATATGCTTTGATGAGAGAACAAAAATGTCATTTGTTTTACTCTTTTATTTCCAGGGTTAAAGAGTGCTGCTGTCCTGTAATACCTAGTCCTAACAAGAGCAAAGTGCTGTCATTCAAAGAGTTTAAGGTAAGATCACTGAAAATCTAGTATTTTTAATTTTTACTAATCAAAGAGTGGAAAGTTTCAGAAAAATATTTTTCTTGTGTTGACTACATTTAAAAATGAGTGATGCTCATTATATAGCAATTAACATAATTTAATATCATCATTTAGTGGAAAATTCTCCTTTTGATATTCATGTGACTCTGCAGCGATCAGTTTATATTCTGTAGTCTGTTGCTGCAAACAGTGAAAGCATAATTGGAGAATAAATGAAATCTTTTGATACAGTAAGTGATTCTTCCAGTATAGCTGTTCAAAACCCAGCACTGCCTGAAGAGAACAGACCAGACGATACTGCTCTGCGCTGCAGCCTGTGAACTGCGTCCGCCCGCTCCTTCTGCCCCACACGTCCCTCTGCCGTAGGGCACAGCAGAGTGATGCACTTGCTGGCCCTTGGGAGGATGCAGGGGGTTCTGCCAGGCACTGCCAGCTCTGGCTGGGAGAAAAGGATTGGCAAAAGGCCTTCAGCTTCTTCTGTAGGCCCTTCGAACCGGGAGCTGCTGCTTCCATGCTGTGCAGAACTAGCAGCATGTCTTTACCCGTGGGGCTGCTGCCCTTTCTGCTGGTGGTGTTCAGTGAACACTGGCACCAGAGGGAGGAGTCTGTGCAACCTAACAGCCCATGCTGCCGCCTTCCTGTTGCTAGTGGTTCAGACTAAAAACTGCACACATCAAAAACCTGGGAAAGTCTTTTGAGGGACATGGTTCCTTCCTCAAATGTAGCCATATTGAACTTACTTAAAAAAGAAATCTCTAAATAAACACTCTGAAAAATTCCACATAAAATACGGCTTCCATTGAACATGTCGTACATATGTTTTCCGTCAAATTCTGTTCATTTACTTGAAAAATCCAAACTAAAAAAATTTATAAGATACTATTAGAAGTGCTTGAAGTAATCACTCCTTTTCCTTTACTCTGGGCTTCTTTCATTCAGTAATTTTTTTGTTTTATGATTCTCTTGTAGATTGGTTCTGAGAAAGTATTGAAAATAAGTGACTGCATTCCTGACATGCTAGCAGTGGACAATAAGGCTGAAGTCCAGAAATTACATCCATGGAGCCAGTTGTCTTCAACACCAACAGAAGATAAAATTGATGGCCACAATTCTTCCTGGATTTACCCTAATGAAAATGAAGAGAGAGAGTTTACACCCACATCTACACCTCATACTCATACTTGGTTTGAAAATTTTGCTTATTCTTCTCATCCTGCAGTTGAATCTGATCCCTGTCAAATACCGGAGCCACTAAAAGCAGGCAAGCCAGATCTGTCAGTAGTGCTGTACCAGCCACACTACTACTTCGGTATTTTTAATGACGATGCTGCCTCAACACCCAGAGAAACGGCTGGCAGAAAGACCGGTCTGAGATACATTTCCCAAACAGATGTGCACTGCCTAGGGAGGAGGCTTTGATGTACCCTCCTCCGTTGCATCCATCCAGTGTTTGGTTACACAATATAAATAAGAATTTCTAAAACCACCACAACTTCTCATTTTGATGGGCTTGTGAAAGTCTTCAACAGCCCTGCTTCTGTTAATGCTACAAAGCTCTTTCTTCAGGATTAGTTTAAAAATACTGACGCGTGCTATGGTTTCATCACAAGTTACAGGCATTATATAAGATTTACAGATCGTTGTGTGGCCTGTATTATCTAGGAGGTTAGCTCACAGCAGTTTCTCATAGCCTGATGCAAAGAACTACTGTATTTTGCAGAGATAGATTAAAAATTTATTCAGAAAGTAGAGGAGCAAGATAAACAAGCAGGTAGGTTGTGCTCAAGGAGTGTATTTCACTTGCAGCATTCTGTGTGCGCTTACTATGTGCTCGGCCACCCTAGCTAGAGTTATTGTGCAGCTGTGCGTGGAGCATTACCCAGCTTCACAGGCTGCCTCAGCCCAGTAACATCGCGGGGGTGGGTTGCATTTTCTTTCTCTCAAATGGTGTAAGGAATCAACATGGAAGGGTTACCTGCCTTCAGTTTGGGGCATTACTGAAAGATTAGAAGGAACTCTAGGAGTGCTACCTGATGCACCAAAATCCAATGATTGTCCAGCTTTTACTTCACCTGTCTTCTAACTACCTTTGGTGGCTGAAAGAGCACAGAAAACAGATTTTTATAGTACAGTCCTATTAGTGGGCTGCCACTCCCATTTCTGGTAACCGGGGCTCCTCACACTTCTGCCTTCTCTGCCTGGAAGAACGACCCTTTAAAATCCTAAGCAAAATCCTCTTAACTAAACAAAGAGATGTGGGGAGTTAAGTGGAAAGGAACTGTTTTTCCAGCAGGACAGCTGTTTGCAGAGGTGTTACTATGGCACTGTGCTTGTGCAGATGAACTGAACGTCTTTTGGCGTTAACCCCTGCACTTACACAGCAAGCCCCAAACAAGCAGGTAAGCAGCCACAGCAGTCAGATGCACAGGAGTACGAACCCCATTTGTGAAGAACATCATATGCAGGCTGCGTATCGGCTAGCTCTTCTAACACTACTTTTGCATGTATTAAAAAAAGATTTTATTGTAACGCTCAGAATCCCAACAGCGGGCAGTGATGAATTTGGTCTTCCATTTTGATTTTAAAAAATTGTACATTTGTAATGAAGCAGAATAGTTGGAATTGTATCTGAAAGTCTCATCAAATTAACCTCAGTGCACAAGGAACCCTTTGGTTTCGCCTAATTATGCTGCTGTCTGGAATCTTTCACATATAAAAGAATTCAGCTTAAGAGCACAGAATAAGCAGTTCTCAAATGGGAAAAAAAAGTGTTTTTTACAATTTGATCTTCAGCTAATTTGTTAAAATGCAGTTACTCGTCTTCGCTATGTTTAACTAGCTAATCACACTTCCTAAAAATGAAGCAGCTGCAGACAGAACCACATGTAGGTTTCATACTGTTGCAACGTCCATGAGCTGTGTTGCAACAGGAAAACCAACAAGACCTTACACAGACTTTGCCTGAGATAAACATTGACTGCAATGAAGGGAAGAGGGACGATTGTCTTCAGGCAGGCCAAGGTGAGGTACAAACACACAGATGGCTAGTTGTGGTTAGAGGTATCCAGTCAACGCACACTGTGCTCTGTCCACGCGTGAGAAGTAGAAAAAAAAAATGCAGTATGCCCCTTCCTTTCAGCCTTCAGACAGTGCAGTAAGGAAACACGGCTGGGAACATTTAGCTGAACTGCAGTCTGACAGAGGATAGGGAAATAAGAGGGGAGGCTGGTGCTATTTGATGGAGACAGCCCAGAGAAGCTTTTCCTCCCTTTACGTTACTCTCCTTTGAGTTACAGGGAATTTGAAAGTAAGTTTGATACCACAGTATCTTTACGACTTAGCACGTTTCCTTCTCCAAAGTACATCATATGTACTTGCGTAGTTTAAAAGCTTTACTGATGGAAAAAAGGCCAATAAACAGAAGGGAGCTGTTTTGCCACTACCGAAATAAAACTTCCTAGCTGTGCATTGCAAAAAAAGGCCTGTTTATTTAAAAAGGTTTGAAAGGTATCCTAAATCAAGAGTTAGACATCTAAGGAATTCTGATACAGCAGTCAGTCAAAAAAGCCTTTAAACATTTTAAATTTCCTCATGCTGCAGCTCCTCATGCCAGAGGACAGCTGTCACAAAGCGCAAATTCCTACTTTGGCAGAAGCTGCTGTCACGGGGGCTCGGCTGCGTTAATTCGGCCCGGGAGCGAGCGGAGGGGGGTGTGGGGGGGCGATGTAGCCAGTTGTGCCTTCCCGAGGGTGGGGCCTGGTGAGTTCCCACCTCACCTTCCCTTGGTCTTTCCTGGGAAGATCCTGCACTGATCTGGACGCGAGGGAACACTTCAGCAGGTACCGGGTGGCCTGGCGAGGTGGTGAGAGGTTAGCTCCTCTCTAGAAGTCTTCCTGCTTGCTGGCCCTGATGGGTGGTGGTCATGAAACCACCTGTGCTTAAAAGCACACGAACAGAGGATTTCAAGGAGGGTAATGCCTTCCTGCCAGTCAAAGGGTAGTGTCTGGACACTAGAACTAGAAATAGACATTAGAAAAGTATTTTTGCATGGGTGGGGAGGCATGTATAATTTTTATATTTTTTAAGACATCTGTCTTGCATTAATGGTTGAATGAGTTCAAAACTGTAAACTTCTGTCATTTTTTTTTGTTTATAATTCAACTTTCACAACTGTTGTTGAAATGCTAATACTTAAACCATCACCTAATGGAAAATTAATTCTCAGTATCAGTATGTTAATTTTAAAATAAAAATGGTGTGCAAACTATTGAAGAGTCCCCTTCTATAAGACATCTTACAAAGCATTAATATAAAATATATTTTCAACAAAAAAATGTTTATTTGGAAAGCTTCAGATTGTTCTCGTTAATTAGTAACTTACAAATACAAATAAAATTCCAACCCATTTCTAGTGCTGAGAGGTACATATGACACCAGAACAACTGTAAGAAGTTTAAGTACGTTTTATTAACAATGCATCCCTTTGATAAGATTACGCTTCAGGAGGCTTTTAATGCCCATTGACATGTACTGTACACACTATACAAAAAAAAAACCCACAAAAAAAAAACACCAGAAAAAAAGAACACAAAAAAAAAAAATCAAGGTGGGCAATACCATTTTGGGACAAGCCTCTCTTTAAATTATACACAGCTCAATGCAATATTCTTACGGAAAATATATAAATACTTTTTCTTTCTATGTTACAGGTATACAATATAAATCAGATTTCAATGTCTGTTCAGTGACCTACAAACACTAGAACCTCCAAATATGTAGCAGCGTATTACTAAATAAAAAAAGACCACGCGGGACAGGGAGAATAAGTCTTGAGATTTTCCTTGACCCCTTCCCTCCTCAGAATGAATAATTTAGATCTCTTGTAATGCAGTTTTAAGGATGCTGACAGCCCAGTATTGGAACAATTTTTCAATTAAATCTATAAAATGTCTGCCTTTCCCCCCCCCAAGACATTGCATCTTGTGCTAAAATACCCTCTTCAGTGGCAAAATGGCACGTTATACTTTTTGGCATAAATTACATTTCTCAAATAAAATAGTGTATTTTACAAAGCAACTCAAGCAAAATGTGCAATTTCTGCATGCTGTGGCATTGCTATCCATCTATGTTACAAAAATAGTCCAAAGAAACCCACATTCTTTGCTGAACATACAAATCTGTTGAAAACAAAACCATCTAGGGAACCAGAATCGGGAGTTAACAAAAACTACGGAGATGGGGGGCTTCTAGCGAAATACAAACATGGTTTCTAGCATGTTCCCAAGTCTTTTACAGTTCTCAGATTATACTCTCACCTAGCATACCTTTAATAAGCACATGGTAATAGAAGTGTAACTGAAAAAAAAGTTACAGGACCTGCTTCCAGCTGGCTCCAGTGAAGCTCTGAGTAACAGGAGTGCTGCGCAGCCCTGCCAGGAGGCGAGCAGAAACCTGAGAGATGCTCCAAAGCCTGGCACAAATTCTTCCACTGCAATGGCTCAGCTTGAGCTCATGTTCACTTACGAGGTAACACCAGCTTCCTGCAGTCCAAAAAGCCAAGTACCAAGTCCAGGACACAGGCTAAGAAGAAGCAACTCTCCCATCTCTCACTAGCCTTTTGATTATTACCTATTTCTCAAATAAGCTACCTTTCTCTTCAGGCACTTAGTAAAGGTGCTATAGGTTTTTTCAATCTCCCACCGCAAATTACAAGTCTCATTCAAGACCACTACATATGTTTCAAAATGGAGTAACAAAAAGACAAGCAGGATTCTCACTGCTGCCTTTTCACATGTTTGTAAGGGCAGCTTACCTCAGTGTGCCAAGCCACTGCACCCTAAACTACCGAATACTTTAACACTTCATTGTGTCTTGGGAAAAGACGACGATAAAGCCCAATGAGAGCACATTTAGGGTACGTATGTCAGGTCAAATAAGAACTGTCAGATGAGGAAAAGCAACTGTTTCAAATACAACATGCCAAGGGCCCAACATGCCAGTTAGGCACCTCAAAGCCTGACCATCTCCAGCTCCAAGTGGTGTCCACAACAGCTGGGAGCATTCAGCATCTCCGAATCTCGGACCGCTGAAGAGGTCTCTCCCTCCAAAAGGACACTCACAGCACCCAGCTTTGTCTCCTCCCCACTCAGTGGAGAGACACAGGCCCTCGGGGAAGTAACTGCGAGCCCTTTAGTTAACTCTCTGCCCTTTGGAAAGGACTACCCCTTTCCACTGACTGTGAAAGGAGACTAAGAAAATTAGCCAGCTAATGTAGTAGACTAAATGCAACTGTTTTCACAGCCAGCCTCTCCTTCCCACACAGGCTTTCGCCTCAGAGCTTAGTATTTTGTGTTAGCATGTTGAATCATTCAGTTTTCCTTGCCACAGCAACCAAACTGTATTTGTGTATAGTGTAAGTGAACACTATAATGCTTTACCATTTATTCGACAGTATCGCCAATCATTCGGATTGGAAAAATACAAAGCAGGTGGTCTGTCAGCTTCCCTTGCAAACCTTTTTTCTAGGAGAAGTGGAAGGATTCTTTATTCGGGTTAATATAAGCACAACTTTTATTTTCTACTGTTTTCTTTTAAAGTTTTATCATGAAGCAAATAAAACCCCAAAATAAGAACTTTGAAAGGGATATTTTTAAAAAAGAAGTCTACAGAATTAGAAATTCACAGTTTATAACTAGGCCAATATCAAACTCCTTCAGTAACAGTATCCCTTCATTTGCCAATTAAAATGAAACATTAATGTGAGCTTAATGTAAATATGTAAATTAATTCTAGAAATGTTGTATGTTATGTACAGTACAGAGTTTACATCCTTGATGCATACTTATTGAAATCTACTGACACTCATACACTTTCAGAAAAAAATCACGTTTTATAAGTGAATTTGCAGCCGTAATTTGTATGTCAAGTTTCTGTTGTCATGGATCCCCACACAAGCGAGTACTTCAGAACACATAAGCATTTCAGGATGGAGATTCTTTCAAAAGTATATTGACATCACTTTTGCTTACCTTTCAGAGGCCTTCCTATGGCGCTTTCTACATTAACTGCTACGGGTTAAACTGGTAACAAATGAACAAAGGTGTTTTTTTAAATACAGGTGATAAAACTTGTTTATTTTGCTTTAACTGCAGAAAAATAACATGAAGTTGTTTGATGTAACCCCATCTAGTTATTAAAACAAATCTCTTATACTCTAGCCTAACTGAGGTAGTGTTTGAAACTACTGTATAAGATATGCTAGCCCCATTTTTGGGAAAACTACATTATTTCCTTTGGAGTTTATACCACTATTTGGTCTACTGTGATTGACATTTTGGTTTTACAGAAGCGTTTACTTCTTAGGACCAGAGATGTCCAATAGTTACTGGTGTGGTATGTTTGCAGAGCATTTCAAAAATGCCTTGACACATAGATACATTATTTGTGTCACTGACCACAGAAGAGTTGAATCAGTTTCTTTTTGCTCCTTCTTTCAGTGGGAACTCATGAAAAGATAATCTTAGGAACTAAATTTGACTATGAGCAGCAACTTACAATCTGCTTTACCAGAATCTGATGGTATGCAGTGCACATAAGAACTCAGTGAAGTGATAGCTGCAAAGCAGTGCTTATGTGGCAAGATGAAATTTCCAATAAGAACAAATAAATTCTACATTTCACTAGGAATCATGTTTTACTTTTCACAGGACTACTTATTGAAATCTCCAGTAGCATAGCTAGTAAGAACAGAGTTATGAGCATCAGGATAAATTTCACTTATCTTCACTTAAGTATTAATCAGACAATTATAAAAAATGGTAAAAGTGAATGGATAAAAATATGTTCTACTTAGTACAGTCCAGCTGAATTATTCACCTATATCAAAATCAAAGGGTAATCCCTTCTATTACAGGCATTCTAACAAAGGTGGCCATGCTACTGTATATACACATTTGCATATATTTATATTACCTTTGTATAAAGGCTTCTGAATCTTTAGATCCATGATAGAAGTGACGGGATTCTTACTTTTTTTTTAAGCTTGCACTCATTAATTTAGAAACCTCACTAGTAATGTGATAGAAGCAACTATTTCAGTCATTAACAGTCACTGTATCATTCAACTTTTGCAACAAGTCTTAAATACCAGTATAAAATTATAAGTACTTTTGCTCCAAAATTTGGTACTTAAGGCTTTTCACTACAATTATTAGCACTATCTGATGCTTGATCACTCATCCACTGAAAATTCCAATAAACCTTTGTTTTTATAAAAGGAACTTTGAAAACACTCATATTATGTCTTCTCACAAAAGCAGCAATGATTAAGTGTCTTCAAGTTTAGTTTATACAATATTCATTTATCTGATACAAATCATGCTTTTTAAAGGATTTTAGTTAAGAGTAAGACCAACATTCATACTATATGAGTGTAGAAACTGCAAACACATGCGTATCATTCAGGGAAAACAATCTGATTTCACCATTTTAAGTTTAAATGATTTGTTATTTTTAAAATCAAACTGTAGTGAAAATCCTTAACCGGTTTAGATAAGATAAATGTACATAAATGTAATGAAATTGGAGAGACTGCTAATAAAATGACTTACAACTATAGCAATAATAAAATAACTTAAAGGAAACCTCAGATTCACAGAGGCTTTTCTTTCTGTCTGAAGTTACAAACCCCCAAGTAGTGTTATAAACAGTACAAAAACCAACAGAGAAGGGCTAACATTAATCCCCTGGTGTCCACGATTACAGCACGGCTCCCCATTGCTGGCAATGGAGTGCACCCTCATCTCTCTGATTCCTGGTATCCAGGGTTTAAAAAGCAAGGCATCGTTCTGCTTCTCTGGAACAGAATTGGAAGTCAATTAAAAAAGATGTCTCTGCATGTTGTCCTGTTTTTTTTTTTAATTTATGGTAGAAAATGAAATGAAAACTTGTGGAGGTGTTCAGTGCTCGGCTCTTGCATATACTGGTAATTACTATTATTAAAACTATGGTAATGTTTAATAACTCCCCAAAGGGCTCAAAAGACTGGGGCAGTAATTGGTTGAGGAAGAAAAAGTTTTCAGTTCAGTCTTCAGGTACCAGTAGCTTCTGGAACGGTCTAGAAGATGATGCTCCAAGCTTTTTATCCAGTCAGTCAGAGGCTGTCTGAGGATTTCAGAAAGTCTATATGCTATGCACTATGCGTGAGACAGAGGTCAGGATTCAGATGATGTATTGATTACTGGCTGTTTTGTTGGTGTTGCTAAAATAGCCTCTGCTTCTTCATGCATCTAAGAACAAGACAGATGAAGTATTAACGTTATTAGAGATTTTACTAGAGAGACACCATAAAATGGTTTCCTTTAAGACATATCTGAAAGCATCTTTATTCAGAATATGAAGCCTGCACGCAGCTGGCACATTTTGGTGCATCCAACACATTTGAACCCTCCACTTACTTGTAAGAACTGTACATCTTGAAATAGCTCCTGAATGAACCTTCGCGATGGAAGTCGAAACGTACAATGTGCTAACAAGTAGGACACCTCAGAGTAAAGGCATATGTCATCAAATGCTTGGGGATACTTCTCCTTAATTCTGAAAAACAGAAAAATTTTGCAAGTCTTGAACAGACTATATTTAAAAAAAAACTATTCAATTAGATTTTGATTGTCATCATTAACAAAGTAGAACTCTTCAGTAATAGGCATTATAAATTCTGGATCTGACGAAGCAAGAAAACCAGAACAGACAGCATTATTTTGTACCAAAGTGGAAGAAATCTGTATTAATGAGATGAAACAGAATATATAATTTGAAAGTTGTACAGAATTGCTGAGATCACCTAGTCTTAAAATAACATGTAGAAAGAGAACAGTGTATCAAAGAATTGGCATCCACATGTACAGCAGTAATAAAAAATATGGAAAAGCTAACTTAATTACCTGTAAGCATTTCTGCATTTTCTTTTAGCAATTGTATGTCAGTTTCCAATGTCACTAGCACAGAAACCTACAGGTTTTATTATAACATTTGGTCCCTGCATTTATATTTCTATATTTTAACATGATTTTTTCTATAAATTAATTCCAGTAGTTGTACTCTTGCTCAAAGCAGATTTGTGTTTCTCAGAAGTTACTTTCAGTTTGTTTCTGCTTATCTGATATATATTATTTGGCACAAATAACAGAAAAGAATTATCGTTTCTTTTTTAAAAATGCATGATATACTGGGTATGTAATGAAATATCACTACAGTTGAATTACTGATTTTAAAAAGACTGCGGAAGAGTAAGAAATCAAAGACAGAGCAAAAATATTAAAAGGAAAATTATTTGCTTAGCTTTTACGTTACATTCAATCATTCAATCATATCTGCTTGACAATTTTTTGAGAAGTCAGAAATAAGGTCAATCACTATCCCAGAGATCTTAGAGAATACATACAACTAAATGTTGCTAAAACATCTGAAATGTACTGAACTTACGTCAGGAGTCCAGTTTCATGGCCCTTAGTTCCTACTGAACTACTCAAATTGATTACTAAACGTAAGACTTCTTTCCGCAGAAGTATTCTGCACACTGGTGTATCATCTGGGATTGATTTTACTCCTGGAAAAACAAATTAAACAGGATGGAGTTTGAACAGAATAGTCTTTGATTGTGTTAAACTTATGCTATGTAAGTCTGTTTTAGCATTCCATAAACACGCATACACACACAGGCATTTACGTGTATTTATCTATGTATTCTGAACTAGCAACAAATATATCCACTGAAACTAAAACTTAAAAAAAAATACAATATTCAGGAATTTTAACATATAAATATTTCAGAAAGGTAAACTACCATTTCATAAATGGAAAATCCTGTAAGATTCAATTACAGTGCTGTCTCTATCACTAAATCATGTTGTAAACTGGGCGAGTGATAACCTGCTCTGATTCTATCAGATGCTGGAGAAATTAGCAACCAGCTACTTCGTAAGAAATTATGATAATTCAAAATGTAAAACACAAGCCTAAAACAATGTCTTTCTTTTTTACAGAAATTCAGTAATTAAAAAAAATTTTTTTTTTTTTTAAAAACTAACACCAGTGTGGGAAAAAAGGCAATCCATTTGCTTCTAATGTCAGGTACAGAGCTATTTAATAACCTGCAGAAATGCTGCATAGCAAAAAGAGAAGAGCTTAAAAGTATGTTCTCCCATCTGGAGATGGTGGTTGTTTTTATTCTGGTTCTTTTGTTGGTTTTTTTTTTGTTTGGTTGTTTTAAATAATGAGCATTACTTTGTTGCAGTATGTATAAATGAAATACTATTTTTTCACAATACCTAAAAAATACTTTAAGAGTTATAGTCCCTAATAATCATAAGGCTTTCAAACTTACCTAGTACAAGCTCTGTACTCTTGGTGCTGCTAGCTGAACCATGGGATACTGCATCACTGCAGCCTGAAATTCCAGAAAATTTGGAGGAATGCACATCTAAGTGATTGTGTATGGTCTGCCCACACCAGTCAGTATATGGAATGTCTGAAAAATCTGACATAAACAACATGTTGCATCTTTGTTATTCACACTTCTCCTCACTTCAAATGCTTCTCTTATTTTTCAGCAATGGTAAGTGCACCAGTGTCTTGCATGCTAAGTACTGTGCAAATAAACCAGCTGGAAACTAGACGTTGGATTTTGGACAAATCATACTCAAAATGTCTAAAAATCACTTTTTTTGAATCTTAAAATACTCTAGTGAAAATAATCAACTCTAGACACTGGCAGAAACCTAAAAACTGTCATCATACATAGAGCACACATAGCATCACACGTATTGATATATCCATGCTCTATTTTATGGAACATAATAAAAATGCTCTTGCATATGCGTAATTTTTTCTTGTTCATACAATTATTACAGGTGTTGCAGAAAGGGCTCTGACTTCATCAATAGAAAGATGTGACAAGTAAGATTATTCTGGGAGGTTTCACTATCCACAGCCTTTGACATTTTGGATTTAAAGAGATAAATATAAAATCCAAGCTTTTAATTGTGGCGCAGTTAATAGAACCACAGAAAAACATAGGTCTGAAGGGACTCCTGGAGATCACAGAGTTCAACCCCTAGCTCAAAGAAGGGTTCACCTCCAAATGAGATTAGATTACACTGTGAAGAGCTTCCACTTACGTTCAACTGGAATTTCTATTCCTACAGCACATGTTCGTGGCCTCCCGTCCCTTGGCTGCGTGCCTCTGACAAGAGCCTGGCTCTGCTGCACCTGTAATCCCCTTACACTATTTGAAGACTACAGTTGGGATTTTATTGGCCATCCCTTCTCAATACCGAACTCATTGAGCTCAAACTCAGCTCTTTGGGCCACCCCTCACACTTTGTACATCATTCCCCTTGCCAACAGTACTCTTTATGTGTTACTACCTGAATGTGTAACACTGTTGTAAAACGGTGAGGATTCCTACTAAACATCCATTACTGGATTATCTTTTTATTACAGACATTGCAAAAAGGTGTGTAATTGCAAGCTCTGCAGAGGAGGTTAGGAAAAAATGATTCTGAATCTGATCTGAATCTCAAAATATGAAGGAACGTGACTAAACCCCAGAAATTACAGCTCAACTTCACAAACTCCTCAGATTTCCTTTGTTTTGTTTTATGGTAGAGACTTGCTTTGAAGTCAGACTTCTCATTAGTTTGACAGCAAGCGTCAGTTTTCAGGACATGGATAAGGTTTCAAATTTTGTAATTTGATAAGCTCTTACAAATATTTAAAAAACATGCAGGCACCCAGACATACTAACAACACTAGAAATCGAAAAGCTGGAAATGACTACAGAAATACCATTGGTTGCACAGTGAATTTATTACAGAGAATTCGTTTCAAGGTCAATAGTCAGTAAGAAGAAAACCCTTATAGATTGATCAATTTTAAAGATGAACAAAATTCAATATTTTTATTTAGCATTATCACACTTCCCCACAAGGAACACTAACCTGCACGACTGTATGAAGAGTTCATTTTGTTGTTAGGCTGATAACCCAGTATTTGAATGCAGACACAGTAAAGGCAGTTTTCATCTGTGTGCTCCTGTAGCCCTGTATCCTCTGTATTTTCTAAAAACTGAGAGGCATCTGAACGGCTGGTATTCATTATTTCTGTGAGACTGATCTGCTGTCGGAGCATCTGAAAAGGGCTTTTGACAACATCACTTGTACCTGACGGAAGACCTGTAGATAAGCAATTAGACATCACAAAAAACCACATCCAAGCAACCAACATTATTTCAATTAAATTTCCCCTTTTAAGCCTTTTAAGGCTGGGGAGGGTGGGTGTGTGTGTGAAGAGCTAGAAACTTTTTTTAAGTGGTTGAGCTCCCAAGATTGTTCGCATTTGGGAAACAGACATCACGTTTTAGTCCTGGCTTATCATATATAACAAAACATTGCAAAGGACAGAATTCAACCTCTAAACACACATACTGTAGACACATACTGTAAGAAGATATGTGGTAGATCCTGACATTATATCAACATTAGTAACAGTAATACCCATGTAACACTAATATGTTACACTTTTCATAGTGTCAAACAAGATTAGTACAACAATATACCAGAGGTTTAAATGACACGTGCACCAATGAACACAGAAACACAATTTAAAAAACTATAACTTAGTGCCTGTAATAGGATGAAACTAGACTCAACAAGCCAAAGACACTTTAGTGACATGCTCTTCCCTCGGTGGAAAATACCAACAAATACAATTTTGTACAAGAGTTACTTTATACCGAAACTTGGCAAACTACAGAAACACACTTTCAGGAAAATCAGCTTTATATATTACATTAGGAAAAAAAAAAATCAGTAAGGTATGTCTATTTGGATGTTCAAAGTGCTTGTAATAAAGTTCAAGTTAACTAGGAGGCAAGAAAACAGCTATCCTATACTACTTTAGGACCAATTTCAATGCTTCTTTTTCAGTTGTCCTACTGAAAAGACACATATCGATGCCCTACAGATTTCTGACTACTCTGGAGTAAAAAGGAAGTGCATTCCAGAACAAGCCAGGCATTGCAGAGCACTTGCAATTCTCTTGTACCATGTTCTATCACCTCTGCTGATCAACTGTTATGGAAACATCACAGAAAGACAACGTTTACTTTCTGAAATAGAAACCTAACACCTTTACTGGTTCCTATAAATTCACGTGTACGAGGTCAAAATGTAACATTATGCTCAATATGTGGCATACATATTTTATCTTAGCTTAAATTTTGTTACTTTCTTTAGTGCAGTATCACTATCAGTCTGCGATTCGCATTAGCTCATATTATAATCAGAGATATGTAGATTTTCCTCCTTCTTTTATTAGAGCAGGACCAAGCTTATGTTGCTTTGAAGCATCACCACATTATCTCAAACTAAATAAAACAGGGAATTAATGGCCTGCTATCCTGAATCCAGAACACAGCTCTCAAAACTTAACAGCTAAAAATAAATTTCCTTTTCTGTAAGGAAAAAAATCAACAAATAAACCAACACCCCACCCCACCCAATGTACAAATAAACAACAGAAAAGTACAGGAGAGGAACAAAACCAGTACCTCCTGTATCAGGTGCAAAGACTCTAGCTCCACGGTCATCAAATGGAGGTGTGGTTTTCTTCTGGAAATATGGAGTTTCCTTTACCTGGAATATTCAAGTGAAAATGAAAATTAGCACAGGTGGTAACCATATACAAAGGAAAAATAGATTTTATGAAGAAATCAGATGTTGTCTGTTCTTTACTTCAGGAAAAAGATCTAATTAGAGGAGGAAATTAAGAATGGGCCCCTGAATACTAAGAAAAGCAAATGAAAAAAACATACATTTGTGAATGAACATTTATTGAGCAAGGCTTATGAAGTCAGTAGATGTTAAAACAGTGGTGTCATGCTGTCAGGAAACGAGTGACCTAGAAGTGGCTATTCATGATCACTCTATACCACTGGAGATTTCGGGAGAGCAGTGCAAAAACACCCAGGACATCTAACATGTTTCCTGCAAGATGTTGTAGAGTCAAGACATGTCTCAACTCTCCCAAAAGAATTGAGAGAGAAAAAATGAGGCAACATAAATATGTCACAAAGACTGTAGAGGTGTTGTGGTTTAACAGCCAAACACCACACAACTGCTCGCTCATTGCTCCCCCACCCCAGTGGGATGGGAGAGAGAATCGGGAAAAAAGTAAAATTCATGGATTGAGATAAAAACAGTTTAATAGAACAGAAAAGGAAGGGAAAATAATAATAATGATGATGATAATAATAATAATGGTAGAATATACAAAATGAGTAATGCACAATGCAATTGCTCACCACCTGCCAAGCCTGTCCCCAAGCAGTGATCGTCCCTCCCTGACCAACCCCCAGTTTATATACTGAGCATGACGTCATATGGTATGGAATACCCTGTTGGCCAGTTGGGTCAGCTGTCCTGGCTGTGCCCCCTCCTGATTCTTGTGCACCTGGCAGAGCGTGGGAAGCTGAAAAGTCCTTGACTAGCGTAAACATTACTTCGCAACAATTAAAACATCAGTGTGTTGTCAACATTCTTCTCATTCTAAATCCAAAACACAGCACTATAACAGCTACTAGGAAGAAAATTAACTCTATACCAGCTGAAACCAGGACAGGAGAAAGAAAAAGCAGTCATTTCAGAAAGGGGGAATAGAAGCAGGTATGATGGAAAATCTTGCCTTTGCTCTAGCTTTAGTAATTTTTTGAGATTAGAAGTAATTTAGGTTTGAAAGGCAAAGGCTAAGTAAACTAAAAATAAGGAAGCCCACTGATTTACCTTTGGCATAGAACATGTTCTGTTTTCGATAATTAAGTAACAGAATATTAAACCCTGTGATGCATCAATTAGATGGGAATGTGTTTTAACCAAGTAGAAAGAGGAAGGCAATTGATAAGATATTTAAAATAATCTGTTTTAACTTAAATATATATATCTGTGAGGTTAAGTAAAGACAATATAATTTAATGCTATGATGATATATATACAAATAAACTAATATTCAATCAAGATCATGGTAGCAGGAAGTTAACTGTGTGATTATGCACATCATTTATGGTTGACCAATGAACACATCAATTACATGGCTGTAAAGAGGTATTAACAAATGTCCATAGACTATGCTAATTTTAGTATAAAAGTTAGCTGTCAACTAAAAACCTTATGACAGCATATTTATGCTACCATTGTTTTAACACTATTCTAACCTAGTCTCTGTCATTATGTGCCTGATAATACAAAACAGACTAGTGATTTTCTGTAAACAGGGTCAGAAAAGAAACTCTTGTTCTCCAAAATACATTCCTTTAAAGTACCACATGCATTTTTCCTCATTTCTCTAGATCTAATCTATTCTGATGAAAATGCAACAGTTGACTACCTGTCGTGGTTTAACCTGGCAGGCAGCCAAATACCACGCAGGCAGCCACTCACTCCCCCCACCCCCAGCGGGACGGGGAGAGAATCGGAAGGGTAAGAGTGAGAAAAACTCGTCGGTTGAGATAAAGACAGTTTAATAGAACAGAAAAGGGAAAATAATAATGATAATGATAGAATATACAAAATGAGTGATGCACAATGCAATTGCTCACCACCCGCGCTGACCAATAACCAAGTAGCGATCGGTACTTCCTGGATCACGCCTACCATTCATACACTGAGCGTGACGTCACATGGTATGGAATACCCCATTAGCCAGCTGGGCTGGCTGTCCTGATTATGTTCCCTCCCATCTCGTGTACCTAGCTCAGTCAGTAGGCATAGGAGCTGTCCTTGGACTAGGAGGGCACTTAGCAACAACTGAAAACATCAGTGTGTTATCAACATTCTCCTCATACTAAATCCAAAACACAGCACTAGGAAGAAATTTAACCCTATCCCAGCCAAAACCAGGACAGTACCTTTCAATATGAAAACGCAAATGAACCCAATAAGGTATCACATACATACCTGAAATATTTCATTGATATCCACTGGGAGAGCAAGGCCAATGTAATCATCAGAGCTACCATACGTAGCATTAGAAACCATGGAGCGAACAGAAGAGGAACGCTGAAGTGTGTTTTGGTTAATAGGACTTAATAAATCTTCTTTATCTAACGAAGCATAACTTAAAGCTTTCATGAACCTGTAACATTGAAATAATAAGTCACAATCTTGGTAAATCTCTCATTCTGGCACATTAAAAGTAAGAAGGACTGCTGACACAAAGACTATCCTCACCTTCCCATTGCAGAACCCAGAGCTTGTTACTCTGTCAAATTACAGCTACAGAATCATTGCTTTTTTCTGTATCATATTGTATTGCATGGTTTGACAGTTCCTCAGGTAAAAGTTTTGTCTTTGAAAGTCCTGGGACAGGGACTTGAAAGGTAGCAGGATGGAACTTCTGCTTGAGGGGCTGCCAACCCTGCAAAACCACACATTTTCTCCAACTTACCAGGCTTTGAAGATTTACAGCCCAGATACGGTCAGTAAAGATTTAAGCTTTTAAACTGCTAACTGCCTCATTTTGACATGTACCTATACATTGAATGTACCTTCCCTGGATATTCACAAACTCCAAGCTAGGCAGGCACATCCCTGCAAACGCAAAGCTTGAGCTTGCTAAGGTACCAGCGATGCAAGCAAGGAATATTTTTTTCCTGTGCTCTACAGGAGTCACTCATTAGCCACTCAAGCACGGAGGAAGAATTTGCTCAACGTGAAAGCACAAAGAACAAACTTGAACCTGTGCAGTGAGCAGAGCTGACTATGAGAAGCAGCCTGAGGAACAAACAAAGAACTAGGTTGGGAAATTGAGACAGGAGAGAGAACGCTGGAGAACAAGTCCTCAGTGCTGATCAGAGTCCTGATGATGGAAATTTCACATTTAGCCATTTGTTATTTTACTTCTCATTGAAGATTAAAAACCTATAAATGTTTTCTGCTAATCAACCTATATAGATGGTCTATATGCAGTGGATTAAAACTTCCTAGTAAAAAGAGACACACCTCAGGAACAGTAAATTTTTATGATATTACTGCAAATTAT
This sequence comes from Calonectris borealis, assembly GCF_964195595.1. Lineage (NCBI taxonomy): Eukaryota > Metazoa > Chordata > Aves > Procellariiformes > Procellariidae > Calonectris > Calonectris borealis. The sequence goes on along the minus strand of NC_134352.1, from coordinate 72,387,578 downwards.
TATACGTTGGGAGGTAAAGTACAGTAAACATTTGATTTCTTCACTTTCTGCCATAGAAATAATTTTCTATCATTTTTTGTTTTAGATGGGCAATTAAAATGTCTTCTTATTCTATCAGGTTAACAGATTTATACTGAGATAAAATTAAATTATGAAGGTTTAACCATGTAAGGTTCAAGACATTATCATGCAATGGGAATGCACAGAACACAAATTATAGGGTATCAATAGTTTTCTTGCTACTAACTAATTCTGACCAATGCTAATGACAGCAGCAGTGGACTTACAATAAAAGTCAAGCTATACTTCAAAAGGACGAGAGAAAATGGCCTCAAGTTGCGCCAGAGGAGGTTTAGATTGGATATTAGGAAAAATTTCTTCACCGAAAGGATTGTCAGGCATTGGAACAGGCTGCCCAGGGAAGTGGTTGAGTCACCATCCCTGGAGGCATTTAAAAGACGTGTAGATGTGGTGCTTAGGGACATGTGTGGTGTACTCGGTAGTGTTATGTTAATGGTTGGACTCAATGATCTTAAAGGTCTTTTCCAACCTAAATGATTCTATGATTCTAAAATCCAAGAAGTTACCAATTGCATTAGTTATTTAATAATAAAGCATTCTACAATTACTCTCAAAATAAAATTAAAGATAGAAGTATTAATCCTAATCATTTGTCCCTGCTTTTCCTGGAAGAGCTAACAGATATATCATTAGTAGTGATAAACACCAGTAAGTTTTCATGAAAGCATGTCTGCAGGTGACAGGGTGAGAGCCACAATCAGGATTTGAGACATGCACATTAACATTTTTGGTTGGTCTTTAAAGACAGAGATAGAAAACTTAGCCTCACAAAATAATTTATGCAAAGAAATAAGCTTTTCAATCTTTTCAATGAAAAGAACAACTAGAAACATCACAAAAATCAATTTACAGCTGCTAGTTGCTATGAACACATGAATTTGTCAATGAGCATGAATCAAAGAAATTTTTCTGAAGACTGACAGAAAAATAGCCTTGGCAGACAAAAAAGACAGAATGTTTCTTTCCAATTTATTACTTAAACAGCAGTTAAGGACAATATTTAGCTGGAAGTAGTAACATACTCTGAAATTAAAAGGACCACAATTATTCACTGCATGCACTCAGCTAGTAACCAGTAAGAGAAACACACACTAGTTACATCATAGTCTTTCCACTCAATTATATTAGTAACCAACACAATCTGACAATCTCTTGTAATATGCACATCTGCAATATTCTAACCTTCTCAGATACGAGCCCTCCAGCCATTTCAGTTCAATGTTAAACAGGTCAGCTCAAATCCTTGAGCCTAACTACTGATACAAGAGATCATGAACAGCTAAGCATCAGGAATACTGTTAGTATTACACTGCATGCAGAGCCTCAGGATGAAAGTCCACTGCAACAAGGCTGTTTTGCCTCAAGAGCATGACTGCAAGGAATGGTACAACATTACTACAGCCACAACAGAACTTGTACTGCCACTGAAATGACACTGATTTGTTCCTGCATTAGCACAGGAAGCCAGTGACAGAGGAAGGAACAGCACTTCTGGTTTCCAGGATACTGCATCTTAACTACTGAATCATCCTTAATTTAATCAGCACACTCAGTCTAGTTCTAACTTAATGGAACAAAGGGAACCACACTTATCTTTTATGGCATCTTTGCAGAATCATGTGAAAATATCAACAAATGAACGTTGCTCTTATTCAGGACAAAAATGCATAGTAATAAGTAGGCACTATATACACTCAACTGGTTATGTGGCGTGCAGTTCAGGGACTGGGTAATTGCTGTTCTGTGCAGTAAGCAGATGACTAATGTACTTTCTCTTGTCTGAGAAAGGGTGTTTCGGTAAGAACAGAGATAGAAAGTGTCTTTTCCCTTTCAATAGTAATGTGAAAACCCAACGCACTAGCTAAAAGATGATTTGAGAGGAAAAATTTGGTAGGAGAGCTTTTAAGAGAAAGTTGTTAAGCACTGACTGTAGCTGCTGCGAACAGTGTCAATGTCATGAGCTAGATATCTTATGTAACTATCCAATTAGTCTTCAGAACATCTAATATTACTCAAAAATAAAGAGGTGACACTGCCATCTAAAAATAAACGCTATGAGTAAAATCTTTGCTCTGTTGTAGCTAAGAAGCCAAATTCACATTCATATTAGTGGTATCAGTGTCTCACCACTGGCCTCAATGCCACAGTGAACATGAATGTAACATATTGGCAGGAGTCCCTGTCCTAAAACCTCACCAAGTGACATCAAGAAAATTCTCTTCTGAAATATAGCTCTGACTACATGGGCAATCTTCTGTGATTGCAACTTTAGTAATGTTAGCAGTGCAATTGCATTTAAACATTAAAAAAGTTAAACAGGAAGCAAATGTGAAAAAAGTAAACATTTTCCTGTGTCACTAACAGCATTAAAGGAGCTGAGCACAGCTATGAAAGCTGGGCTTCTCTGACAGCACTTGCAAAGTTGAGAATTCTCATTCTATTATATTATTCTCCTAATATCAATACTGCTTTCAGTGAAGATATGAATCATTCTGCAACAACTGCCACTTTTAGGTGAAGTTGGAAAAAAAATATTACGAAGATACTTTTCTTATTTAATTGGTCTTACAGCTTTGAAGTAAGAAAGGAGTACATAACAATCTCTTACCGGCTTGGGGTCAGTCGAGAATCCAGGCTGCCAGACTTCATGGTAATAGTGTCAGTAAACAGCACGTCCTTTGCTGGAGATGCTAGGGCTTCTGAGTGAGACAGTGAAGGATGCATTCTCTGCTGTTGTAAGCGTTTTAGTGTAGCATAGCCAAAGGCATCTCGAGAACTTGTGTAGCTGAAGTTATAGTCAGCAAGACTTTTTATCGTAGCAAGAGAAGGAGCTTTAAGAGACTGGGCTCTTCGGGGAAGTGTATGAGAAGACCCTGGCAGTACCAGGGATACAGAGTTGGATTTTGAGAGAGGCAGGTGGTTAGATTGTGGTGTTGAACAGTGACTTGGTTTAACTGTTTTTGTGCTCACCACAGTACTCAAACTTCCGCAGTCAGTATCTACATTTGTAGTGTCCACACCTACAGTCTCTCTTGAAGGGCTAGAGCTCATTGAGCTTATGCCACTTGTTGTGGTATCTGTATTAAAACTTAGGCTACGACTCTTGAAATGTGTTTGTGTAGTACCATCTCCTATTAGCCTTTCTCTGCTTGTGTTTTCCCGGTGAATTTCATTTCCAAGACCTTTTGGCAGCTTCAGATCATTTTCTCCAATACTTGGGGTACTATCAGTATCTTCCATGTGCTTACTTCCAACAAAAGAAGTTTCTAATCGTAAAGTCTGAATTTTAGGAACTCTAAAAACAGGGTTGAATTCTTCCCCAGCAGTAAAGTCTATGCTACCAGAAGGTTCTGTTACTGTACGATTTCGCCTCAGGCCTGATTTACTGTCAGATGATGTCAGCTTTCCTCCTTTTGGATCACTGCTACTTCTGTGTTTTTTATTAGGTAGAGTAAGAGAATTCAGAATGCGATTTTTCACAAGTCTACTAGAAGAGAAAAAAGGAAAGGGACTACGGTCTTTGTCCTTTGAAGGTCCAGGTCTGTCATAAAATATTTGTTCTGCATCTTCAGTAATATCTAGGAAGAACGTACTAGTGGAAGTACTACCAAAACGGTCATCCTCCATGATGAACATGCCTGAAATTATACGAGATATATGAGACTTCATCACTGAAAACGGGCATTTCTTCAAAGTGTATAAACTATGTTGCGAAAAAGTAAGTAATTTTATGGAAGCCAAAGTGGGAGACTATGCGAATTACTGCAATTTTAATTCAACATTTTTTCTGCAGAACTTAGTAGTGTAAATTAAGTATCTTGAGTACCTGAGCTGAAGGTCTCATTGCTTCAAAAGAAAAGCCATACTATCTTATCTCAGTGCAAAAATTCAGCTACTAGGATTACAACTGATGTGCTCCTTTAATAGTATCTAAATACAGTATACTTCTGGATTTACATTCCAAATATCCATAGCAAAGTTAAAATGTATTAGACACTCAAAATATACAAGAATTTAAATACAGCAATACTCTGTGTGCATGTATATACACACAGAATATATGTATTTGTATTCTAGAATATTCCTTTGAGGACACTCAAATAAATATATCTTTATACCTAAGAATGGAGATTTCTGCAGGGTATTACAGCAAGCTAACATGACTTGAGATAAAAACTAGTAACTTACCGTGATGTTAAAATTTCTTACTTCTACATCAAATGTAAACCTAAGACACTGTTCTCCTCCTTCTCACTTGTCTACATCTCTCTGAATGCATGTAACTCTGTTCCCTCACTTGCACTCTTCTTTCTTGCAATAGCACTTTTACACCATTTGCTTGAACCTCATCCTGCCAAAAGGTTGGTAAGAACACCAAAATGCTGTTTTGTGGTGGGTTTGGGTTTTTTTGTTTGTTTGTTTTGTTGCATTGTTACTTACTTGAAGGAGCAGATTCGCTTTCACTGTTATGCCTAGAACTAGTGGACTCAGAGTTCAAGCTAAGAGTGCTGGGTATAGAAGAAAGTTCATTGCAGAGTTGCTCCATGTCATCAGGGACCACTGGCCAAGGCTGTCTACGACTGTGTCTCACTGCATCCCAGTTGTGATGCTTCAAAATGTCACATCCTTGTTTAGTTTTGGCTATTAGACCAAGCACGTAGACACAGGTTCTGTATTTAATGTATATATAGAAAAAAGAGCAACAATAATAGCATCTAATTTAACTAAACTTATTTCTCTTTTGAAAGGAAACAGTTTCAAAACAATTCAGCAGAAACTTCACAAAACTGTCAAGTAGCTTTTTGTTCATCTTTTTTTGTAGATCAATAGAAGCTTAAGAAATGCACTAAAATATCTGAGAACAATACACTATTCAAAAATAAAAACTAATTATTACAAAAGCCTGATTACACAAAGTAGAAAAGTACCTCTTCTTTAAAAAAAAAAAAAGACAAACATTAATGCAGTAGCCATCTATTTATGTTTTTAAAGAATCAAAAAAAGATATTGAATAAAAATGATGGAATAATAAATTGATTCCAACAGAGTTATATCTAGCAAATATTTTAATTGTTTTTTACAAAAAGGAGAAAAGTAGTATGTATCTTTTTTCATAGGTTTCATTTGCTTACTGCATGTTCTTTCAGACTTCCTGTACAATTCTGCGATTGTATAGGACTGAGATTGATATTCAGTCATCAACGATCTTTAATAACTGATTTCCAAGTAAGTGCAAAACTATATTCATGTAAATTAGGTAAGGCTATTTGAAAACCTATGGCAACTACATCTGTATATTTTATGTATAAATAAAACACACATACCCTCTAACAGAGAGAACCTCACAATGTTGGGCCAGTGCCATTATATCAGGAATTACATTCTCCTCTTGAAGCAAGTTAAGACCCCAATTTGATGATCCAATATTGCCCTAGAATACAAGTTTGTCAAGTAAGTTTTGATTTTGATGTGATCTGCAGCACTATCAGTGTAAAGATTTTGACATTTTTGTTTGTTGGTAGTACAGTTTCAAGCCACATGTTCTTAAAGCAATTAGAGATTTGAGCACCCTTTTTGGCATTTCCTAGTTGTCCAAATGCAAAAAAGGGCTCGGCACACTATGTATAATACCTAAAACTGCTCACAGTTAACTATTATGTATTCCTCATTTTACCAATTCTACTACAGCCAGCAGTATGATCTTGGTTTAGTCATTTTATATTCCTTTTACACAGGCATTTTATTACATACCTACAGTTATCTTCCAGTAATAGTCACCTTGGACAAATGTTCCAAAATAAACTTTGGGCAAGACAAGACAGAAGCAGACAAACAGTTGAGGTGGCAAAGCAAATTTAGAAGTGTGGCATCAAGGGAAACAGACACTAGGTTTTCGCCTATCCCAAGTACCAACGGTGTCATGACCATATATATTCACACACAACAACAGTGGCAACCAACTTTCTTCCAGAAACACTGAACTTTGGGCCACAGCAATAAACACATTAAAATCAGACCATAGCAACTGGTAACTACTGGTTGCATTCTAATACTTTTGCTACATGTGGCAATCTGTTATTTTTATTTGTTAAAAAAAGAAGAAGAAGAGACAGAGTGACTTACTAAAAAACTCAGAACAAAAAAGTTGCAGTGAACCATTTTTAACTGAAAGTCCAATTAGGGTAAAATGCCAACTTGGAAAAATCACACACATTTTATGACAAAAACCCTAACTGATGATTTTATGGGATTTTGCTTAGTTATTTTAGAATCAAGAGTCATTACAGAACTCAAACAACTGTAGAAAGTTTGTAAATCTATTACTAACCAAGGCCCAAAGGGCTGCTTTCAGCTGCTTAATTCCTTCCCACTTATCCAGCATTGGGGAACGAACAGTGTAACTTAGATCTGTAACAATACTCTGAAGGGAGAAAAACAGAAGAAAAAAAAACTTCAGTGGAAAACAACAAGGAGACCTCAGACAAACAAGTTCTCTTGCATTTTTAATAAAAGGTAAAGCACTAATTTAAAATATACACATATACAAAATGAACAGTGGTAGTTCTGGAATAATAAGCCTAAATTAACAGCAGTGGTAATGCAAGTAGAAAATTTTAATGTAACCACTGACTGCATCAAGTTAATTCAGATTTTATAAAGATAACAGATTAATCAGACTAACACACTGCAATATACAAGCTTTCTCTTGAACTCTTCAACTATCATATTCAGTTCATTACATCATCTTACAAACCCACATTAAAAGTGAATTCATTTAAGCAACTATGAACCGGCTTAGAGTTTGTTTTCTTAGCTTTTCAGGATATTAGAAAGTAGATTTTATTCCCTCATCTCCACATTTTTGTATGCATAAAAGGATAGGCACAGTTTTACTTGTCAATATACAATTTACTCACACAGAGACTGAAAAATTATTTCTATTGGGCAGTTGCTTTCCATTCTAAGATGTTGCTAGCCATTTTAAGAAAAATTGCAAGGTATTTCTCCAATATTTCAGTGTCAGGAAGAAATTTTACATGAGACTAGATGGCAAAGACTGTCTTCGTAACTTTTTGGCCCCATATAACTTAAGACTTTCATAATCAACTTATTTTGCAATGACTGTTTAAATGCCATCTCTTTTAAGAGGTTTACAGTACTCTTTAAAATCTTTCAAGTTATAAATAGTTATTATCCTCACCTGAGACTCCAATAAATGGCAGCCCGTTTTATGGTGCACCAGTTGGCCATAAAGGTGAACTGGCAGGTAGACGTGTGGTCGCTGTAATCTGGCAGAAAGAGAAATCATATGCTTTCCCAGCAATTCTGACATTTTCTTCTAAAATAAATTACATGGCAGTGTAATGAATGAGTTACTCAAGTTTTTTCAGACGAAGGGGATTCTTTTGGAGAATTCAGAATACAGTAGAATGGACTACACTAGACTATTTCAGTTGGAAGGGACCTACAATGATCACCTAGACCAACTGCTTGACCAATTCAGGGCTGACCAAAAGTTAAAGCATGTTATTAAGGGCATCATCCAAATGCCTCGAACACTGACAGGCATTGGGCATCGACCACCTCTCTAGGAAGCCTGTTACAGTGTTTGACCACCCTCTCGGTAAAGAAATGCTTCCTAATGTCCAGTCTAAACCTCTGCTGGTGCAGCCCTTTCACCAGCTTTATTACTCTCCTCTGGATGCATTCAAGGACCTTCACATCCTTCTTAAATTGTGGGGCGCAGAACTGCACACAGTGCTCAAGGTGAGGCTGCACCAATGCTGAATACAGCAGGATAATCACCTCTTTTGATCAAGTGGTTATACTATGTTTGATGCACCCTGGGATGCGGCTTGCCGCACACTGGCTGCCAGGGCACACTGCTGACTTGTATTCAGCCTGCTGTCGACCAGCACCCCCAGATCCCTTTTTCTGCAGGGCTGCTCTCCAGCCACTCCTCTCCCCATTTATTCTTGTGCCCAGCATTACTCCGTCCTAGGTGCAGAATCCAGCATTTGGTCTTGTTAAATTTTATCCCATTAATGACTGCCTAATGCTCCAATCTATCTAGATCCCTCTGCAAGGCATCTTGTCCCTCAAGAGAGTCAACAGCACCTCCCAGTTTGGTATCATCAGCAAATTTGCTAATTTGCATTCAACTCCTGCATCTGGATCATTGATAAATATATTGAACAGAACTGGCCCTAGAATCGAGCCCTGACGAACACCGCTGGTGATGGGTCACCAGCCAGGTGTAGCCCCATTCACTACAACCCTTTGAGCTCTGCCCTTCGGCCAGTTCTTCACCCAGCGCACCATAAACCTGCTCATCCCACAGCTGGACAACTTGTCCAGAAGGATGCTGTGAGAGACAGTAGCAAAAGCCTTACTAAAATCCAGAAAATCTACATCCCCTGCCTTCCCTTCATCCAATAGGCAGGTGACCTTATCATAGAAGCCTATAGAATTAGTTAAACAGGACTTTCCCTTTGTGAACCCACGTTGACTGTGCCTGATGATTGCATTGTTCTTTAAATGCCGTTCAGTAGTACCCGGTATGATCATCTCCATAATTTTTCCAGTAACTGAGATTAGACTAAGAGGTTTGTAGTTTCCTGGGTCTTACCTTATGCCCTTCTTGTAAACTGGAATAACATTGGCTAGCTTCCAGCCAGCAGGGACCTCCCCAGACTCCCAAGACCTTTGGTAGATGATCGAGAGGGGTCGTGCCATAACATCCACTAGCTCCTTCCGTACTCCGGAATGAATCCCATCAGGCTCCATGGATTTGTGAACATTCAGCTGATATAGCTAGTCCCTTACAATTTCAGTGTCCACCAATGGAAAGTCACTGTTCCTCTGACTCAGGGAACCAGGCAGCCCAAGGTCTATCAGAATAATTAAAGACTGAGGCAGAAAAAAGCCTCCACTTTCTCTTCATCCCTATTACTCAGGTGACTATCTTCAACAACTATCGGTCCAATGTTTTATTTAGACCTCCTCTTACTATTAATGTACTTGAAAAAGCCTTTCTTGTTATCTGAAACAACACTGGCCAGTTTCAATTCTAATTGAGCTTTGGCCTTTCCTGTCTTCTCCCTGTATATACAAACCACAGCTCTGTAATCTTCCTGCGAAGCCTGACCTCACTTCCAGAGACTATACAATTTCTTTTTCCTCTTGAGCTGCACGAGGAGTTCCTTGTTCAGCCAAGCTGGTCTTCTGCCTCGCTTGCTTAACTTATGACACAAGGGGATTGCCTGCTCCTGTGCTTTTAAAAGGTGGTTCTTAAAAACTGACCCAGCACTCATGGACCCCTAAGCCCTCAAAAGCAGATTCCCAGGGTACTTTGCTAAACAGCTCGCTGAGTTTGCTCTCCTGAAGTCTCGGGTAGCAACTCTGCTGTCCTTTTTTCTCTTTACACTGAAAAATTCTAAACTCAGCCATTTCATGATCACTGTGGCTGAGACAACGACCTACCATCACATCCCCCAGGAGTGCTTCCCTATTCACAAACAGCAAGTATAGGAGGGCATCTTTCCTAGCTGGCTCACTGAGTACTTGTGACAAGAAGTTATCTCGTACAAACTTCAAGAATTTCCAAGACATGCTTGTCACAGCAGTATGGTATTCCCAGTTGATGTCTGGGAAGTTGAAATCTCCCATAAGGACAAAGGCTACCCATCCAGAAATTTCTCCTAACTGTCTGTAGAATGATTCATCAATCCTAACATCCTGGCTGAGCAATCAGTAGTATACACCCACTACAACATCTCCTTTGTTTCCCATTCCCCTAATACTCTCAACCACACCATCACTAACTGTAAGAGCTGTACAATCAAACCTCTCCATTACATATAGAGCAACACCTCCACCTTGCCTTCCCTGCCTATCCCTCCTGAACAGCCTGTAGTCCTCCATCCCAGCACTCCAATCGTGGCACTCATTCCACCAAGTCTCACTAATACCAATGATATCATAGTTCTGGGAACTGACGAACGCTTCCAGTTCATCCTGTTTGTTTCTCATATTGCATGTGTTGGTGTATAAGTATTTCAGATACACTCCTGACCCCTCCATGCTCCCAAGAGCAGTGTAAATGTTCCCACTTGCACTGCCAGCCTCAGGCGATGCCATGCGAACCCTTAGCTTATCTACTGCAATCCTCTTGGTATCCCCTTCCCCCATCGATTCTAGTTTAAAGCTCTCTCGATCAGTCCTGCCAGCTTACATCCAAAGACGCATTTTCCAAATTTACCTTTGGTTGCTCCGACGAACATAGTTATCACCATCAACAGGTTTGCGGTATGTTGTAAGTGCTTCATTAAGTTGTTCTTCAATCAATTCAACATACTTCAAGTTATATTCCTAAAAGACGACAGACAAAGGTTGACACAATACATTTAGTGGTTTACATTTTTATAGTACGGTACTTTATAAAGAAGGAGTAATTGAAGTGCTCCTTAAGGAAGGCTGAATTTCTTTATGATCTGAAGGTGGGGCTCACCAAAATTACTGCACTTCATACATAAAATGAGTTTGCAGAGTCAACAATTGATTCCATAGTTATTTCAGTGAATTTGTTAAAAAAGGAAGGAAAGAAGGAAATACTTCACATCTGACTTTAACCTGAGTAATCTCAACAGACCACTACACATTTCAGTATTCCTAGAGAAGTGACAGCTTATAAGTTAGTCAAAAAATTGTCAACAGGAATGAGACCAAGCACTTATAATCAATTACAAAAACAAAATAATGTATCAACAGTTTTATTCTAGTCATGACAATGATGCATTTTTCTTAGTGGTCTTGTGTTCCTATTTACTTCCTAACAGCATAAGCTAATTGTATCTTCACGAGCTCTAGATTTAACTTTAATTAGCAACAACAAGAGGTAACAGGTATCTTGAAAAGTAGTATTCCTTTACACACTTCTCTAGGTAAGACCTTACACAACAACCTATTTAGAAAGTCACTACACTCCTGAAACATTTGCTGAAATATCAGAATTATATAGAAGGCCTGGGTAAATAAAAAGCACGCATGTACAGAGGAGCTATGGAACTCTAAGTCCCTGTCAACCTTTTTCAGCAAAATCATAAGTCACTGAGCTAATAAATGCACTGGCAGTAGCAATACATGTATAGGAATATGCAATATTTTTAAGAATCTTTGACCTGCTAAACCTGCATATTCACTCCCTTCCTCCTCCTAATATCAAGCACATCTTTTATTCTTAGCATTACCTTTTGCCATTTTTCCATTTGTTTTGTTACATAACCTCTTTCATTTAGATATGAAAATCCCTTTGGGATGGACAGAAATCTGTAAAGTAACATCAGACAGTTAGAACTCCACTTAAAACAAATGACGTAATTTGAATAAAAACAAACATTCATTTGTTTCCACAGTGTAAGGTCCAACAGCATATTCAACATTTACCTTAGGAGTAGAAGCAAACCCTTGTCTCCAAGATGAGAAAGAGCTGGTTTCATTTGGATAAGGGCATGAAGATTGGCCTAAAATAATTAAAAATGTGTAAGGAGTATCTGACCACTATATAACTCTGAACACTACAACAATTACAACAATCTGCCAGCAATGAAGCAGTTTTTCACAAAATGAAGTATCAAACAGCACTAACCTCATCCTAACATTATCTACTTTAGGTATCTTCTGTCATTAAATATATATTACTTCACAAAAAGTATAATGATCAAAACAGCTGAATTAGTCTGAATTCATATTTAAAAGTAGGCATAATCCAGAAGTCTACATTTTCTTGTCATTAATACTGCAGTATTTTCAGCAAGGGTGTGTATAAACTATTATGAAGTCCATCAATGACAATCAAGAAAGGAAACCTTCAGCTTCTTGCATACTTTTACTTTGCTACTGGGGGAGGGGATGGGGAACAGCTTACAGAGTAGCATACCAAAAAGAGGTTGAAAAGAGAAAGGATGCTCACCTTGTCTTCACATGCCTCGTCTAGAATATCAAGTGCCTCGGAAGAAATAGTTTTATTTTTATCATGTAACTGGGTCACCAGTAATTCAATCCCCCAGTTGCTGAAGAACTCTACATTTGCTCTCAGTAATACTCGTAAGTGTTTTGTTGCATACAACCTGCAGCTCTGCAAAAGTACAGAAAATGCTTTTTTGAATGGAAGGAAAAAAGCTAACGCAGTTAATGATTTATCACTTTTAAAAACACATTTAAGGACCGTATTTTACAGCACGTAGCTGTGATGCACACCTTATATATTAGAACTACAGTCTATTAGAGAGCTGCTTCTATCTTACCAAATGGGAAATTTGAGTCTGAGATCACAAGTAATCTGGTCACTGCAAGTCTCCTTGGAAAGCTCTTATCAATTAGTCATTCACTGTGACAGCACCATACAAAGTCATCAGGATTAGCAGAAAAAATACCTTGTAAATGTCCAGTGCAATTGTATATACTTTCACATATGCAATATTTTGCAAAAAACTTTAACTTTGTAAATATTAGAGCCTCTGGGGAATTTATTTTAATAAATTTTACATTTATTTCTGTTTCCCAGAAGTATCTGATCTTCAAAACTTCTCAGAAAACCTTCTCAATAGAAAAATGTTATTTTCTGTAATAAGACAGTTTCCCAACACTTAGTTTACCACTATGAATTTCTCCAAGTGACAGCAGAATGAAGTAAGTACCTTGCCAGTTCCTGTTCAAAACTTGCTGAATAAACAGCATAAACTGATTAAAACCATTTTCTATCAGAAAAAATACACAAAAATTAGAAGTAAACAGGTTTAATCTACAAGAATTTGCAGTGTGCTGGAGTAAGCACGGAATAACCCTGACTTTTTCCTTACTAGGAAAGGTGTTATCTATACTTAGACAAGCATAGCTGGAAAAGACAAAATCAGGTGCCCAAATCTTTCTTCAGGTCTTCAGTCCCTACACCTTTAAGGCTACTATAGCTATAACCAACTAAGTTTCCTATATGTTAAAATATAAATGATCTATGTTGGGATGCATGTGAGTATCTGTATTCCAAGAGATAGGTGAATTGGTCGAGGTTGGACAGCACTACCTAGGTTAACAATATCTTCTGGATTGTTTTTTTTCCTCCAGAAATACTTGGCAAGCAGGACTTGAAAGAAAATGATAGTAGGAAATGTGAACGTGCATAGTTCACTTCAAAAACCTTGTCCCATTATTTCAACTTCAAATATCATGTGCACGTTTCTACTTACTCAATATACAGAGGCTTATTTTTTGGAGGGGAGGCAGGAACAAAGTAACACACATACCAAGACAGACTATGGAACAGTGATTTGCAACTCTGACCTAGACTGAACAACCATTTTGAAATGGCTTGCATCTCGTTAGTGGTATGCCTTGTATGTGGAATAGATGACTATGTTTATTAAAGATGAGAACAGAAGCTATTATGCCAAAATGATCACTTGATCTAGATGTTAAGCCTACAGAATAACACAATAATATGAAACCAGAATTCAGTGTCATGTCGTTCAACTGTCAAAATCTTGTCTATAAAGAATTGTTGTTACTGCTACAACTACACTGAGTGTGATAGAGAGAACAAAAGATAATAACGTTCACTTCCTGAAATACTTCCTGAACATGAATTAATCTATCCAGATAGCTAGTACAGAATTAGAACAATTTTTATTTTCTGTTTGGAGAAGGAAAAGATAAGAAGGATTTCATTACTCTGATGGAACAATAAAATGGCAAATAAAATTCACTGCAGATAAATTTGAAACAATGAGCTAAAGTGAAAAAATAATCCCTGCTTTACATACACACACAACAGGCTCTGAGCTAGCTCTTTCCACCCAGGGAAAAGATCTTGGGGCTAATATTAGCTAGTTCTGTGGAAGTGTTAGATATAAGTTCAATGGCAACCAAAACCAATGAAAGTTTAGTAAACAGAACAAAATGCATCAGCATTGTCACTAGGTAAATCCACTGGCTGTGACATCTTGGACACTGTACTGTTCTGGTTTTCCTACCATCATCAGAAAGAGAAAGAAGAACAATTATAAAGGTGTAAGGAACAACAGAACAGGGTTTTAAGTAATTGAAGGTATGGAAAAGGGTCTTTATAACAAGGAATGACACAACAGACTAAGACGTTCAAACCTCAGACCCGCGGCTGCAAAACCACTGCATGCATTTCCAACAGTTCTAAAGTCTTCAAGCAGGGCCACAACCTTTGTGCAGCGAGATCACCTGTACGCATTTCCCAGATCAGAGGGGCAAAGCCCAGCGTTGTTTCTCCAGATGAAGCAAAATCCTGGAATGTTTTTACTTTTGATGAACTGAGAGGAAAACTAGTGTAGAGGATATCTGAGGAAACAGACATTCCCCTCTTTTGCTCATGCATGAACTAGATGAAGAACATAGATAAAACCCTGTACTAAATCTGTCAGAAGATTCTTACTTTTACTATTAAACGGCTTTGAGACCCTCAGAAATGAAGAAGCAAGTCAGAGGTCACTATGCTCAGCTAATTACATACAGCTCAGCATAGATGCCAATAAAGGTAGCATAAGTTTATCCCTTGGCCACCTATAAAGATAAAATTTTAGGCTGTGAACTGCGGCACTTGAGGACACACTGGCTACTCTGCTGTTTCTACCACAAACTGGCAGAAAGGCAGCTGAGGCAGTATTAATTTGCTTTAGCATGAATGACCAAAGCACATCTGGAAGTAGGTTAAGATGTGCTTCTTCACTGATCTGCAAGAATATTTCTCTGGAAATGTTTTCATTGTATACAGTCACCCTAAAATGCTACTCTCCCCTTCTAACGCTAAGCTGGCTACAGAAATTACTTTTCCTTGTTCAGAGACACTCATTAGCAAATGGCTAACAAACCTGCTTCATAGCTCTGGGTAGCTTTAAAAGGTGTATGAGGCTATAACCTCAGTTATCCCAAAAAAAAGAGCATCTTCAGCTTTTGAAATAAACAGATAAAGTATTTCATTAACAAACATCTCAGGGAATTAAAATTTCTGAAGGGAAGAAGCCTTACTGGAGATGGTTTTTCTCCCTCACAAACACAGCTTTTCAGAAATTATGTCCAGTTCCATACATTTTTACTGCTTTTAAACAGAATTTAAAAGAGGTAGCACATAGAATCAAAATCACAATTTGTCTTCTGGATTATGAATTAACACAAACCCTCTCAGAGGCTTACTATATAGGTCCTCATCGGAAGTCCTTGAAAAGGGAAGGTGGAAGGGCTTTTAAGTGCCTTATTTGAAGGGAACTGCATGTTCTTTTTAATCTTGGGATTCGCTTGTCCAAGGTGATAGAATGTCAGTTCTGGTAATATTTAAAAATATATTTCCTTATGGGACAGAGCAGTGAGTGGTATAAACTATGCCAAGTTTCAATTTTTTCCTATCATGCTTGCTAAATATGAAGGAGTAAATTTTCTTTTGCTGTTGACAATGCTGCGGTTTCAGAATTCCAGACCGTAAAATCCCCAAAATGGCAGATACCTTCCCCTAACCTCTAGAACAGCGGTACTTACAAATTACTCCCCAGTCAGTGAACTGCCCATGCAAATACCTGTCAATATTTCCGTATTATTTCAGGTATCTCATCCTCTTGGAACTGACAACTATTTCCACCTCACATGAATATTTTAATTTCTGGAAGAGACTTGTAGTTTTGCCAATTGCAATTGGTCAGAAATACCACTTATACCACTAAGGATACAGTTAATACCAGAATAATCAAGAAGTTTTATCCTTTGGATTAGCTTTTTATGCTTTGATCTTCTGTTGGGAACATAAACACCAGAAACACTGAAGACAAGCATTTTGTCCAAGAGGTAACACTGGCAATATTGTGTACACCAAGCACTGCCAAAGGGTTCTTTGACAGGTCAACATTTTGCCTTTTTGTCAAGTAGTACTCAGTGAAATTTTCTCTTCAAAATCCCATCAGTTCAGTTTCCACTGTAAGAACATATGCGGTTGGGCACATGGTAAAACAGGGAAAGAATTTCTGAAGGAAGGAAACAAATTTTATCCAAGTATTAAATCATTTGTGGTTGATGCAAACATAGACCCATTTCGGCTGGCTGGTCCATTCTATTTGAGATTTTCCTCTTTTAGATGAAATATACAAAATTATTCCCCATGAATTCCAAGAATTCCAAGCAGGTCAACTACTTCAGAAAACAAAACACCCTGAAATAGTTTCATCCATCCCTCTGAGTTCAGTATGTTTCACAAAGGAAGAAAGGCTCAAACAGTAAATTTTTCTTCTTTTTTAGTATCCTGATAATAAAAGATTCATTTACATTTGCAATGAACAAACAAGATTTAATTTTTTTTTACATTTCTTGAATATGTTAACATAAATTCTTTTTTTTAAAAAAAACGAAAATATTGAAGGGATTCTTATGGTATTGCAACATACAAAAAGCAGGGTACAGTCTCATCTAGTGCAACATTGAACTCTAAATAGTAGAATTTAAGTCACAACACATCTCAGCTATGAACTTGCCTGGAGATCGCTATGGTTAGAGACCTGCTATACCTGAATGCGCACCTAACTCTGATATTAAGGACCATTGACCTATATTGTGCACATACGAGAAAGGTTACAAGTCAGTGCTTGGCAGTTGAGAAGATATATCCTAATAATCTCTATTGTTCTACATTTCAGGAGTCTGCTAAAAACACACAGGTACTTAATCTCTGCTGTTTCCCTAGACAATGTCGCTAGATCCACACATCAATGCGAGACTACGAAATGGAAGCATTAGAACCCAGTAACCATAGGCTACTAACGTAGGCTGAAACCTTAAAAAAATCACAGATGTGAGAAGGTATCAGTGTTTCTGGCAAGAAAGATCTCTAACTTTGAAACTAATTATTTAGGTTTGAGTTCCAAAATTTGCGTACTTAAGTTTCTGAGCCTGTAGAATGTCTCTTTCTCCAAAGAGTTCTACTTTGATATCTGTTAAAGTCTGGCATTAAATAATCAAGGTAATGCCAGCGATGTGATCATGATCTCTAATCCTTTTCACAATCCCAAACAGACAGAACTGAAATGGGTAAACCTGGGGGCTCTACAAGCTTTCTTAATTTCTAAGGTGCTGGAGAGTGATGTCTATACTATTCACATCTGAAGTACAAGAAGTGCTTACTACCTAGTGTTCATTAAGCTGAATTACAAATAGATGGAAATTGTTTTTTAAGTTACCACCACTAAGAGCAGCAGTAGCTCTCAACTGCTTTCTGGCTTTGTGTATGCTTGGGACAGCATGTTCAGACAGTATCTGCACCCCACTTCAAGCCAGTCTGCTTACAGCTAGTGATACCTGTATCAGGGTTGAATACATTCTGGTTTGTGTTTTTTCTTTGTTGTTGTTGTTGTTTTGATTTTTTTCTTTTGTTTTTTTCTTTTCTCCCCGCTAAGATTAAAAAAAGTAGACAAGTAGGTCTTTATAGAACATCTGGAAGGAAATCAACCCATTCCTAACGACATTAACGCTTTTGGTGTAAATACTGGATGCTTGAAAACATTTGGAAGTATCTCTCTCAAAATAGAATTTAAGCCTTCATACCTTAGATATCAGAATCAAGTAATCTTTCCCAAGATCTAAACCACAAACACTAATTAATATTAAAATGCCTCAAATTATTACTGTAACTGTATACTTGTTGAGGAGATTGTGACAGCATGCCTGGACTTTTTTCTAATTGTTAACTAGCTGCATTTGGAAGAAATTGAAATGCTGGACAGCTCTTCCCCCATGTATGGCCGTTTTTTATGAGGTAAAAATAGCTGGGAAGTGGTGGAGGGGAAGGGGGCAGTACCCATTGATGTGCAATCTCAATAGAAACAGCTAAATGAAGTTCCACTGTCTAAACTGCTCTTAACTGACAGTCATCTAACAGGAGCTTAGAAGTCTAATAAAGACACAGGCATGTGTCCTCACAACATATTAACTTCTGTTTTCTTCCCCAGAGTAGGCATAAAACAACTTTGGAGAAAGGATGTCAAAGTCATCACTTCATTGAAAGATTAGTTCAAAATTATTCAGTAGGGAGCTTCACCCTCTTCTTTCAATGAATCATTCCTTCAACCCCAACTATCTTTACTACTTTCAGACTCCAGTCTTTACCCACAAGAATCATCATATCTTTGACAGTCTCAGAGAAATATCCTCAATGTCTTTATTTCCTCTCCAAATACAATGAGACATTTAAAGCTAGCATCTACCTTATTCCCTCTTGTATCCACTCTAGAATATATTCTGCTTTGTCCCGGTGACAGAGGAATAGCTCTTCCTGAAGTAATGAGAGTTTGTTCCTAGTTGGATTTCAACTTACTAATTTTCATTTCCCTGATATCAATGCTTTCTTGTCTACTGTGTTACACCTGATTGACTTCTCTTTTCTTAAAAGTTCAAGTTTCCTTTCCCAAGTCTACATAAGTCTGTGTTTTATGTCCACTCACCTTCTTTGATGCAGAAGTACAAATCCCAATGCCTATTTTTTAACCTCCCCCTCGTTCCAGGGGCTATAGCTTCTACTCAGTTCCACCACAGTAACCTCAATCATTATCAAAACAGTACCCACCACTGGAAGGTTAACCTCTTTATTACTGCTAGAAATACACATTTCTGTTTATGAAAACAATGCCTTCACCTTTATTCACCTAGACGATAACATTACAGTTGGTTTATGCATTTAAAGACTTTAACTCCCTTCATACATGAGAGAAACCTCTATTTGAATGCCTTAATTTCTTGAGCACAATATACGGTGTGAAGTTCACAGCAAATTTAAAACTACATGAGTAGGAGTTTCATATCTGAATACAAAAATAAAAAACTTTCTGGATATATAATAGCTTAAAAATAAAGTCATACACCTTGAATAACAAAATAAATGTCTAGTGGCAAATAACAACGGAACTAAGTCGAATTGAACTTACATCAGTAGCTGCTGTCAAGATTTTAGAAAGGATGACTCTTGCTAACCCATCTCTGCTGTAATCCAAACTAGAAACAGTCAATTTTAACAAGTGATCCTGGTTCTTCAAAGAACAAAGATTAAGAAGACTGGTGGGGGGCAGGGGGAAGGGGAGAGAGAAGAAAATAAAAATTAGTATTTGAACCCACTCAAACCCATTTATTTATTCAATCAATAATTTAAACTTAAGTACTTTGAATTAGACTTTCATTTCTATAAACGCAGAATACAAAGTAAGTTCTCATATGAAATGGAGTAACTTTAAACTGTTACAGTTGTTAGAGTCACATGGGGACCAAATAATGCACTAAACTGCAAGTGAAAAAACCCCAAACCAACATTTTTTATAATTTCTCTGTAATAACTTTGTCAGCATAGTTTAATTAGTGATTATAAGTACAAAAATTAATGTTCATGAAGCTCTGTGAACAACTCCTCATTGTAACACATTCTATAAAGCTTGCCATAAGGTTAGTCCTATTAACTGTCTAGATTTTATTGTAAACCAAGTTACTGAAGCCAATAAAAACTTGCATTCTAATAATCAACTTAACAACTTAATTTAAAAAAACAGAGTACATCAAAACACCTGAATTTTTGCTTAAAGTTTACTATATTTAAAATGAACTGGTATTAGCCACTAGCCAATTTACTCCCAAAGGAAGGTAAGTTTATTCGTACCTGAACAAAATTTTGAACTTCACAGCTTCACTCCAATATATTGGACTGAAGTTTAGGTACAACATGCATCATCACATTTCACAAACAGCATGATACTTGTCAGTTTTTGGTGGTTTATGTAGTGGGGTTTTTTTGTTTTGTGTTTTTTTGTGTGTGTTTTTTGTTTGTTTGTTTGTTTTGTTTTTGTTTTGGTGTTTTTTTTTGTTTGGTTGTTTTTTTCTTCTGTCTTTTCAGTACAATATCAGCCTTCCTGATACTGATTTCTGTCAGGTAGGTGTGGACAGGAAAAAGTAAGCTATTCTGTGACACAATCACCCATATCTGTTCAGACTAAGAGACCCCTTCTTAAAAAAAACACCGAAAACCCCCACAACCGGGGATCTTTACCTGTAAGTAAACCAAAAGAACTTCAAAGTTTTCAGCTTTACCGTCGGTGGGCCTCATGCACAGTTTACAGTTTTCATAACTATTATACCCGTAAGCACAATTCAAACAGAATAAAAACACTCACCACTGAAACACATTACATTTTTCAAGCATTTTCACTCCATGAGGGTGACAAGAGAGAGTACCAAAAAACAGGAAGTAGTGCTGGCTAAGGGTATTTAGTAACCCATTATTTTGAAGACTACGTTCAGGTTTCATTCCTGATGAAGAGTTGAGCCAATGTACAATATCTTTAACTAATTCCTCCAGGTAACCTTGTCCATCCTAACAAAACAAAGAGTAATAGCATTTACTAGTAACAGAACAGGGTCTTTCTTCTTTACTGAAATCCACCATTTTAAATTTCTTAAAATGTACAAACTCAATACAGATACAAAATAGAAACGATGGCTGGCAAACACAATTCAGACTAAAGAAAAAGGTTCAAGGCAAATAAAAGGAGTTTAGCTTGGAGACATCTTAGGACCAATTCTATTCTTTCCAGGAAAAGGATTGTTCAATGACATTTTCCTCTGGCCTGAGGCATAAAAGTCTTTAGCACACAAGAAGAAAGGAGGTAGAGAAAGGAAGGATATACATAGCAAAAATTAAAAAACTCCAAACCTTATCCTGCATTTAATAAAGCTGTATTTAATAAAACTTCTACTTAACACAGTCATTTTCCTCAGTGTCTCATCTGGATAATTCAAGTTTTTAAGTCATATTTCTTAATCATTTTACATTTAACACCCAAAGTCTACAGAAAACTTTACTAAAATTAAGGTTTTTGCTCTAAGTGGCATACAGCAGCACTACTCATGCTACCTCCAGTCTTGTAGCTGAAAATTTCTTACCTCTTCTGATTCAAGAAGAAATTCAGTAAACTGACAACCCACCACAGTGAGCTGCTTAGCCTTGGCATAGTCCAGATCCAGGCTGGCATACAGCTTACTGCTAGGCTTGTAAAAATATAGCAATCTCCTTACAAACCTATGGAAAGTAAAAAAGAATTTGCTGTTTTTCAGTATGACAAGGACAGTCTCACAGTACAAACTGATGCTGGTAGATAAGATATGTTATCACTAAATTAGTTTATAAATTTTCAAAAGTTTTTGAAAGAGAGCAGGTACCAGTAATGAGTCTAAACAGACACAATTTCAGAGATGCAGCTGTACTGTGTGTTATAAAGAGTTTTCTATGTCATGACTTCAAATAAGCAAAGGAACTCAAAATCTCTACGCTCTTAGAAGCTATAGCTTCCTCCTCGTTCTCATGCTTGTAATTTATTCTGCTGTAATCTATCCTGTGGTGAGTTTCAAAGACTATACTATCTAGACTTACAAAGAGCTAAAAAAGAACTTGTGACATGAGTTTTCTTCAGCTATAATAGTTAACGGTACTGTGAAAAATACATTTTTGTGTTGTGCCAGGAAAAGGCCATATTTATTCAGCAACAGTATTTTCGTTCACCTCACTCAAGCATTTCTGAAGCGTAACACAGTTATTGCAAATGCAGACTCTCACTCAGACTTTTTGAAATCATGGTGAGCAATACAGCTTGAGTTTTGCACTGCAGGAATAAATCTTCAGCAAAGAGCTTCCCCTCGCCAATTCTTACTAAAAAAATAAACACACATTTGTGCTTTAAAATAACACAAATTGTTCTGTCTGAAGGTAGATATGGCAAGCATTAAGAAAACTTAACTACAGCACTACACCTCTAGTTAAAAAGGTGAGAGTAAGCCACTATCCCCAACTCCAAACACAGGACCAGTTATAAAGGAAATCTGAGGGCTTCTTTAAATTTTATCAAATTAAATGTATTTTATTCTGGGTTATTAACAATAAATATATGTATTATAATATATACACACACACGCATTGCATTAACTGTATCTCTATGAAATGAAGGAATCTATATCAAAAATATCTGGCATTTCACTTAGCCATAAGATCATCACAAGAACACTAACAGTAAAAAAAAAAAACTTATGGAAGGACAAATAAATGTACTTTACACTTCAAAACCAAAGTGGCTGAAATTTTTTTATTATCAGCAGTGAAGCTATAGAGAGATTTGGGGCTTAATCACTTGTAATTAAAAAAAAGCAACAGCATTTTAAAGCCATTAAAGCATCTAATCCACAGTCCTGCAGAAAGGATCAACGAATAGTAGAAGTTTTACGCTAATTCAATCATAGATTTTCTCAATTTATTTGGGATTAAATTATTTAGGCATTGAATAATGCTTGAGTGCAGCAAAAAACCAGAGAACAGGAACGCTGTCCCACATAGGTGGGTAGAGGGGTGGGTTTGGGTGGGACTGCAGACATTGCTTTAGAGAAGGAATGTTATAAACCACCAGATTAGGAAAATAATCCTTTACCACAAAGTACAGATTGACTGTATTAGGGAAGAAAAAAACAGAAACAATACAAATGCAAAATTAAATTATGGCTATGATTACAATGGGACTACCACTTAAGTGGTAGGGAACACTATATAAAAGTAGCCTGATTACGTTTTAGTAAAAATTTAAAATGGAGCAGCGTGAGCCTTTCAGCATATGTTTTAGCTTCAGGTTTTCCCTCAAATTCATGTAGAAGTAGCTTTCCATGCCTACAAATACAGAACTATTCTTCAAAAATAATTTAATCAAATCAATTTCTGAAATGGAAGTTAAAAGGGACATCCAGGAACTAATTAGTAACTATTACCACACATGCACAAAAGTAATAAAAATGTCTTAATGCCAACAGACATGAAGGGAATCAGAGCTGACTGCTGTACTGTGTGTTTTTTGGTGTTTTTTTTTTTTCCTTCCCAAAAAACACATACTTCCCTTGCCATTAATAGCAACTAGAAATAACTTCCTCTTGGTTTTTGATGAAAACTACAACTACATAACTGTACAATTGTAGACCTATTCTGTCAAAATTTGTCAAGCGCTAAAATCAAACACTAATGTATGAAATATCAAAGAGGTAATACTTTAAGGTTTAAAATGAAACAGGGTGTTTGCAAAGCTGGTATGATTCTTGTTAAGGGAATATATATATAAAGTATCTGTGCATAGAAAAGAAACCACTAAAGTTTAAGGATCTGTTTATTTAAAGCAAATATCGCAACCTAATTATTTAAATTTTCATTTTTGCTGCTTATCTGTAGATTAAGTTTTAGAACAATACAAGGAATAGTTTATTGCAATATTAAAAAACAGTTTTTCCAAATTTCTTTCTTCAAAAGAAGTCTACATAATTTTTACATACCTGTGCAATTGTTCATCTTTATAGTTCCTTAGATTTACATTTGGCCACTAGAAAAACAGCAAATATAGCATTATATGAAACTTGTACATCAGTCCTTAATTAGTCACTAAAATTTACTCATTCTTATTATAGTTATATTTACCTAATAATTAGAAGTGTAAGTTTTCTTGCATCTAATGTTACCTATAAAAAAACCCTTATTTTATTGAAAAGCCCACACTTCTTGCTCCAAGAACTGTTTGATTTTTTTCTAGAGAAGGACAGTGAATGTTGGTCACATGCTGTGTGTACAAGGCCACAATTCTAAAGAAAACAGCAAACTATGAAAAGCTAATGAAAAATAAAGAATTTTGCTCAGTTTCTTCTCTGCAAATAACAAAAGTTTCATATGCATAATACGGAAATAATTTTTGTGGTTGTTGTTTTCACTATTAATCAGATTTGTTTTAAAAACAATCACTATTCTGTAATAGCTCACTTAAATCCTGCTTATTAAAATGGTATTTAAACTCCTCTGTTGATATTTCATAAGATGTTTTATGAAGGATCAGATGAAGTCATAATACTCTCTTCTGGATCTGTCCTTTCTTCCCATTACATTTTCCTCTGTTTTTACAACCATCTGTTTTCTCTATGGCTTCAGATTTTTTGTTGTTGCTACTAGTAAGTATTTTCTTGGAAGGGATGGAAAAAAGTGCATCAAACATTCTTCTTTCCTACCTAAGCGATACAGTTCTAAGTTTCCAATTGGTATACTAGTATTAAGACATATAGTGCACTGGTTAATGATTAGTAAAACTGACCATACTAGTAACAGTGCCAGATACAGTATGAAGCTCTGTTGCCAACGACAAAGTCGCAATTCCTCCATCCTCACCACTGCCACTTTTCCCCTTATGCTGCTCTTTTAGCAGCTTAGACAGCAAGCTGAGCAAGTAAAAGAGGCAGTAAGGGACCACATCAGATGCAAGTAGTGAGATGATTAGAAAGCTGATGCTCCACAGCCGTAAGGCTGTGACAGCGACAAGAGGGAGGTGAGTAGCCACATGAGATAGCAAAGTCCAAACACTGGAATCTGGATCCTGCTCATTCGTGGACTAAAGATGGACCACTCTGATAACATTATCTTAGTTTATGCTGGTGTTGTGCAGTTTAACAGGAATGGAAGTGGTTAGAATTAAACCAGAAAACACACAAACTTCTCATTCTGAAAGACAGAACTCCCTGATTGAGACATTAGCAACTGTTTTACAGGACACTAGAAAATACACTGCTGGGGAGGTCTGAGATAGCAGGAAAACTGACAGTTTGACCTAAATTTCAGGTAAAAAAACCCAACCCCTTAGTGGTCAACTATATAAAACTTCCATTGTCAAAGACTAATTAACAGTGAGATTCTGAAAAACAGTTTCTTGATAATATCTTTAATACTGAATCAAACGTAAAAATATCTATGATTAATAATCATAGCTAGTAATCCAGTAAATCTAGTAATTACAGTAAAAAGCCTGTAAAACAGTGAAATTTGGTAGAGCAATGCTACTGTCATATACTTATTCAGGTCTTTATACCAGACAGATTCTTGCTCTCTCAAGTTTATCAGTCCCTGAAAAAATGCACAGAAGTATTTAATTTCTTTTTTTTTTTAAATATAATCTTGATTACGATTGTCACCATTAATCCTTTTTTGTCCTTTCACCATCTTTATAACAACACAGTAAAGAAGACAGTAAGCAAATGTTACTTGGGAGTACCACAGAAGGATGGTTTTGATGCACAGAATGACAGGATCTGGTTTGAAGACTATACTTAGTCTACTACTATACTGAGTACTGAGAAAGTTTTCTTACTCAAGTAAGTTTTCTGCTTAAAAAAGAGGCAGTCTCTTAAAAGTTGTGCATCAAATATATTTAAGATAATGCCCTCCCTGTCAGAGATATTTCCTTTATTTTGTAAAAACAAATTAATTTTGTAATGAACTTGATGCTACGGGAGTATATGTATTAGTTCAAAACACACAATGAGTTCAAAACATACATACTACTGAAGTTTTCATATGTGGCTCAGTCTAAGCATCTGAATTTTGATCTATAACCGATCTCCAGCCTCAACCTTCAGCTCATGTTATATTAAAAAAACCTGCTATGAAACCGAACGAGGCAGTATCCCCACCGTAGTTTGGACTGAAATCTAAAGTATTAGCAGCTTTAAAGTCATTATAGCTAATCCTGTAAAGTCTATTTCTATACAAATAAAGTTATAGAAAATTTAAGACGTGCTTATTAGGAAATTTGTGAACTTAAACTTGGGAAACTTAAGAAACTTGTGAACTTACATGCAAAAATACACTACAGTTAAGGGTTGTATACAAAGAGACTATATCAGCACTGATTAAACCCATGAGATCCTAATTTTCTGAAATAAAAGCTTATGCGATGTAGTACGGAATTAGTATTAGAAAGTCAAAACTCACATGTGAAATGGAGACTTTTTTCCAGACAATATCAAACCCTTTTTAAGCTCACCTTCAGTATGGTCCCTATTAGATTCCAATTCCAGTCAAGGTTCTCTTTATGATTGAGAACTTGGCTGTCTCGAAGATTCATTACAAGTGCTTCTTCTGTATCCTGGAATACAGACATGAAAAACTACAGTAGGTTTCCTTGCATCATTTTTTTCAGTCTTGTCACATGATATACTTCATGTTCATTAACAATCATTAAAAAGGCTATGCTCTACAGTAATTTGCATTTGAAAGTAAATTGCATGGTGATAGTACTGCATTAAGAACCTAATAGTAAGAGATCACAATTGGTTCTAAAAAGCATTAAAAATTATTATAATTTCCCTCCTCAATTTCTAGAAATGCAATACAGTATCCACAAGTACCTACAAGACAAATTAGATGGAAAAAAAAACGGTAAAGAAATCACATAAATGGCTCTGAATTAGATGACAGAGTGAAGTTTGGGAGGTAGTATCTAAGTTTCCAAACTACAAAGCCAAATTTAGTTTCGAAAAATCAATAATGGTAATACCTTCAAAATAAAGATGTCTTTCTGCACACGGTACTGATCCCTTTTTTGGTGTGTTGAAATTGCTTTCTGAATAATATGATCTAAATGGAGGCTGTACGGTTTAGGTCCTCTTTTCTTCATCTCGTGAAAACGTTTTAAGCAGTTTAGTGCGGCACTTGCTCGTCTAATAGAAAAAAAAAACCTATAATCGGTATTTGGCAACTGTTATCCAACTAAAGAGCACCACTGCTATATCTTGAGTAAATAAACATAGCTCAAGAAAGAGCTGACTAACAATTCTGAAGCAAATGAAAAGAAAATAATTTTCTTGATACAAGTGTTCATACATCCATAGGCCTCAGTCTTGTCCTGAAATTATACAGAAAGTTATCTTTCAGAATTTCTAGCACTGAAGAATAAGCCTTATTAATACCTTTTCTTCTACTCTGCAATTAGTGGTGTCTATCACAGTTCACAGAAGATATTGTGAAGTTTAAAGTTGATAAAGTATTGTGAGATGTCACAGTAGATCAACGTTCTACAGCAAAGTTGATAGGGCTAGCTTCAACTTTGACTAACAGAGTATTTCTTGCAAATTCTCTTTTTTTTTTCCCCAGAGGTTGGCAGGAGTATCAGTAGCATGTTTCCTGCTCTTTGTATCTAAACAGTTCAGCAACAGCATGTAAGAAGTCTTCCAGGAAAAAACAGGAAGTAATAGCAATGACAGTGGAGAAAGGCAGTTAATTACTAATAACAAAATAGTGGTAGCTGAGCAAATAAAATAAGGAAGTCTAAAAATGAGGAGGTAAGTCCACCTTTCTTCCCCATAAACAAAAATTCTCATAGGGTAGGAGTGTTTTTATTTTATATTATCTTCAAACAAATAACTTTGAATTTGGTCACTTATCAAAATTACATAAATTTAATCCGTAACAGGGCTTACAGTTTTTCAGAGTATGAAACAACGCAGGGTGTTGACCAAAACCAAGATCCCCAAATAAAAAAATACTACTTCTACAAAATCACTTTCTTCCAACAAAACCGGGAATTCTTACTACTCTATCAGGTATGTCCACAAATGCCAAAAAGCAGAAAAACTGCAGGTAATCCACAAATGTATCCCTTCTGCTCTTCATCCTCCCTCTCATCCCACAGCTTTGATGGAGTGAAATATACTGTGGCGGAGTTTCAGATGTGCTTTTTTGAAAAGTAACTGTGTTTTCACCTGTCAAAATCTTCTACTGACATATAAAAAATCTTCAAAACTAAAAAGAGGAAACTACGTTTCTTGGAAGCACTCTACAAGCAGCATGTATCATTTCATAGTTCTGAAAGATTTTGTAATTTATCACTGACAACAAAATAAAAGACAAAATAGAAAGTTATGATATATTTATCAGAATACTGATCTTACAAGGCAGATCAGGAATGGCAAGAGTAATTAATAAAAACATTTCCTATAATTTACTATTAGAAAAAACCCAACACACTCAATTTAAATGGTGTTCTACAAAGAAATGCAAGTAAGGACACTGAGTTGCAGAAACACATTTTAAAGACACATGAATCTATAAATTATTTGACTTCTTTCCTCAGGAGGTTTAAATTGTGTGAAGTACACAGGAGATAGTATTTTATAACAGAACACTTCAGAAGTTAAATTGCAAGATTAATAGATGTACAGAGAAATTCTAAAAAATAAGTAAAATAAAACAAAAAAAGCCCATAGATTTTTTAAAACCTGAAAATTCAGGTATTTCTAGTTCAAAGAGGAATAAAAAGCTTCTATAAACATTTTTTTCAAGTCAGATGCCTAAATATACCTCGTTTGATTGGCACCTTGACTGCCAAACAGTTCCCCAATACTGCTTAACTACATGCCACTGCATAATGCTGCACTAAATTTAGAATTTCTGTTCATGCATTCTTATATTTAAACAGAACTGAAAGGAACTGAAAAAGTTATCAGTGCAAATTTCGAACAAAAGCACCAGAAAGTTTTAACATCATTAATATTGTTACAGTCACCCTTCCAAAGAAATAAAAAGGTTAAAAAAAAATGCTCCATGCCAATATTACATTTTTTGCTCTTGCTCACACTAACAACTCACTGATTTGGTCTATTACTATTTAATTAGCTATAGAAAAACAACAACAGAAGAAAAGAATTGGTACAGGCTTTTTTAGTTTTGAAAGCTTAATTGTATAAAAATGCCAAAGAAGAAGTGTGAAACAATGGAGAGGTCAAACACACAGAACATGTCTTGGATGTTGCTTGGTCAAACAGTGCCTTAGCATTCATTTCTGTGTAAAAATCTTGCAATCTATGCAAAAGTGTTCTGAAATCTACTATCAAAACTTTCTTCCCAAATTTCTAAATTGTTACTGTAAACACTTTTGGAATGATGCACTGGAAACTTTCTCCCTAGTAAGTGTGATAGAGCATTTCTATATGCATGTGTTTGTTTGCTTTTAAACAAAGACAGTATTGGTTTCAGCCACCAGAAAACTTGTAATGTAGGTTTTCACTCAACTATGGGGGAAAAGGAGATGTAAACATTTTTGCTTTTAAGTGTAACTTAGAATTCTTACAGTCTTTTCTCTTTCATTATGTCAAAAGATGCTGCCATATTCATTAGCGTTGGTAAGCAGTGCAGGTGATGACTGTGAGAATGAGGAAGAATTGTGTTTGCCTAAAAAACAACAGAACACCAGTTAGAATAACTTATTACAACATTTTCAGCCATCTCTTTAGGATCAACATTTGAAGAATCTACCACTTCTCACAAGACTTTCACAAATGCATGACAACAAAATTACCTTTTGCGTAACGTCAGAGCAATAATTACACATACCATTTTGAATTATTTGATCTAACTAATCAATTTGAAATACAATTGAAAGTAACTTCAGACAATTCTAGATTTCAGAGCCTTCTAATCTGTATTGTTTGCATTGGTGTTTAAGTGGTAAGATGCAAAACCATGCAAGGCATCAGATATCCTTATGTCGTGTATAAAAGTATCAAAAAAATCTAAAATCAGAAATACCATCTCTTATAACGTAGCTTACAAGAGATTAAAAAGATTAAAAAAACACACAAGGAAACTGATCAAGAAGTGCTCTGCTGCATATGCTATTCTTGTCATCAAGAGAGGATGTGAAAAATAAAAGAACTATTTTGCAAGAAAGGTAAATCATATCACTTCACATACAACTAACTGCTGAAAGGTAGCACTGGAGTGTAGATGAAAACAATATTGTCATCTCTATACCAAAATAGTTTAGGTTAAGAGAAAGAAGCTACTGTAAAAGGTATGTTAGGTAGAGGGAAGCAGAACGAAGCAAGTTCCCTTCAGGTTCTCTGTAGCAGGGGCTGAAAGAACACTCCACCAAGTTGGAGTTGCCTGAATGAAAAAAATCAAGTGCCCCAACCACATCAAGCTGAACATGAAAAAAGTTTCATCTGCCTAGCCTGTGAGGCAGAAAGCTAAACACACTGCCAGAGGGCTACCATCATTCTAAGAAGAGCAAAAATCAGCAACGGTCCTTTTCCCAAACACAGTAACCAATGTGTGAGTTTGCAGGACTCCAGCTTAAAAATACAAGTGGCTACTGAGGCAAGGAAGTGTACTTGTGAGAGTTTGCGACCTGAGGATTGCCCTTGGAGCACAACCCCTAGCACTTCCAATACTTTTCAAACAGCCTTCCTACTGATTCATACTGTTTTTAATATATGAAGGGCCAAAAGATGAAATGTAAATTAACCCATTATTCTGATGAAAAGTAGATGTTCCAAGTTCGTAATACAAATTCAAAGCTATAATAGGAAATATCTATTTACAACTAGCTACTAATACTACTTATTCTCAGCAAAAAGTTTTACTTACCATGTGCAAAAGTTCTCCTAAAAGGATAGTTGCTCTAACAGATACATGGTCATCACTACTTGTGATCACTTCAACTAGACCCTTCAAAAAGTTAAAAAATTATTGTAACATTTAATGTATAACATCTTATTTTAATGTTTATAGGAAAAAAGTAGCAAGCATCTATTCAAACTTGAAGTCATTAGTTACCTCTAGAAGTCCATTGGTAATAAAAGCTGAAAGCACTAAAGCCAAATAATTATCCATGAGATCAGGCCTAAGGAGAAAAAAGTATGGAAACAGATTAGAAGGTTCATCTCTTATTGTGTCTGCAAGAAAACAACAAATATTTTGTCAACAACACCACAAAACAAAAACAAGGGTTTAGATTAAGTTCATTAAATGCTCACCTTGACCTGGCTCGATGGGGTAATATAGTTTTAGCTTCAGCAGCTACAAAGCCATCAGAAAGTCTCCAGCAGTCCTGAAACCTGCTTGGGTCTAAAACAGGAAAAAATGGACAATGGTAACTATAACATTGGATTTCAGTGTTACTTTAATCGCTGTCAATAGGTAAATAATAGTTCTTGCCAATAAATGTTATTCCAGGTTTAAAATCACAGAAAATTTTGTCAGAATGGATCTCTAACAAGTCACCTAATCTACACTCATGAACAAAGCAAGGCTAACTTCAAAGGACAAAGATTGTATCTAAGTATCAACCAAAATAATATTTCCAATTTCTAAACACATTAAACTTGTTTGACAGAAAAATCACACCTAAAACTTTAAAATGTACATCCATATGTCGCAAAGTAGCAAGTTTACGACAAAGTATGATTTATTTACTTCAAAATGTGGAACAAGGATTAAGCTTTTATAATCAACTGCATGACAAAACATTTATAACCAGAGTTCGGAGAAGAGAATTGCAAACATTAAAGGCTGAAACTTGCTCCTTTTGGGCTCATATTTTCGCACTGTGAGACAAAGCAGAGGATACTCTTGGGTTCACAAAGGAGTAATTCTAAAGATAAAAGACTAACTCTGCTAAATATAAAGATTTGAAAAAGCATACGCTTGTCCTAGGAAAAGTAAAAGTCTGATAAAGTGCAGTGGAGATAGCGAGCAGATACACAATATATAGCAAAGACTCTGTTTAACAACTTTTCTGTAACATTCACTAACACTTCTACATTACTAATGCTTGTAACACTTCAAAGTCGTCTAATCTGTAGTAATGTGTTTACAGTCTTTTGTGTAAATACTCCATTATGCTCCACTGCTGATCTTTTATCAAACTTACAACACTTAACAGTTGATAAAGAATTTTAAATAAGACTTCAGAGCACGCAATGAACAGTGATGAAACAGTTAATATTAACATAATTTACAATATAGAGACGACAATGAAGGGTTCGAATTTGTAGAAGATAGACAGAATTCTTATGTGAACTGGTTCTAAATACTTACCTACACTGAGAAGTGCCTCAATAAACTCTTCTGCGATAACAGGGAGAGGAAGGCGAAATATATCATAGAGAACTTCAAGCAGACCTCGCTACCCAAAAAAAGAAACCAAAACCAAAAAAAAACACAAAAGAAATTTTATATTTTACAAAAAATTGTCCTTTTGTTCACTATTAATATTGAAGTTGAGATTTCTATAGAGTGCTAAAATTGGTGTATTTGTTTTAGTGTTTCTTTTTTTGATAACGTGCTTATTTTCATAAACTGAAATAATCTGGAGAAGAGAAGAAGGGAAAGGGCTTGTTTACTTTAGAACTGTGCCTTATCATCACTATGAATTCTACAGAAGCCCAGGCTATTCAGATTACAGATTTTTAGAATAGTTACTGCTGCCACCATCAACTTCTTGGTTTAACAGGTAATTGGGACAAACATTTTTATTTATCTCAGATTCAATTCTGATTATTATATTTTAAACTTGTAACTGCAGCTACTGTGGACTTGCTTTGACTTGTGACCAGAGTAAAAATTAACTTATGTATTTTACTCTCCTCCATTACCTCCTCTCAGACATACAGGGTGTGCTTCCATTCTCACAGGGATTTCATAATGGAATTATAGCCTTGAACTTGGGGTTCAAATAAACTCGAGGGTAGCGGTCTCATAACTGCAGTCTGTGTTTAAACCACTAAATTCTTAAAACGTTAAGAATATGTTAATTAAAACACCCAATATTATTCCTACATCAGTACTAAATATTTACCACCTACCCGTATTTCCATATTTGGTATACAGAGTACGCCAATAAGAGACTGAATCCCAGAATTTCCAGGTTTGCACAGGCTGATAATACCTAGAAAACATTAAATACATAATAATATTCCCTCACCAAACAAAAAAGGCATTAGACACATTGTTAAATTTGATTTCCAGTTTAAGTACAAGCAGAGTAGACAAAAATTACTAATCATAAACATTTTCACCTTTATAATGTCATCTTGTTTACAATCAATAATATTTAACACAACTTTCTAATCACAAAA
The DNA here is from genome assembly GCF_964195595.1 of Calonectris borealis. NCBI lineage: Eukaryota > Metazoa > Chordata > Aves > Procellariiformes > Procellariidae > Calonectris > Calonectris borealis. Next base: position 72,354,704 of record NC_134352.1, on the reverse strand, counting down.
CTTTGTTTCCTCATTGAAAACTACAGGTTCTTTTGCCCTTTCTACTGTGAACAGTATTTTCAATTATCTGCAAAAATAACATTTACATGGAAGAAATGGCAGAAAGAAAAGACAAAATTGCCAATGAAGAATGAATTTTAAACCTGAAAGATTTACATCATCTTGGCAGACTGTGAGAAGTTTCTCTATCAAAAGCTGTATCTTAACCTAACAAATTATTCAGTTCTTTTTAATCTCAGGTGAATTCTAGACAGCAAGTTTAAACATATTTGGAATAACATTCTCTGTGCACTGTTTTAAACCATCTTCTCCCAAATGACCAGTTCTCACCTCCAGAAGTTTCAACACAGTAGATCTAACTTTGCATAAAATCTCAGAGCCTCTCTTGTAATTTGGTCCTTTTACACTGTATTTTTACTCAATTAGTTTAATATTTCAATATTAATAGGGAAGACCTTCAAATTGTTTCTAAATGTTACAGAACACCACCTAAAGCTTACATTGATTTTCAGCCTTAATTTATGTACAGTCTCTTCATTACAAATGTGGCTGCAAAGACAATAACCTTGTTCATTTCCCTGACCATTTCTCTTCATACTTCATAGAATAAATTAAAACTTACAGAAACATGCTACCCAGAAAACAAACAAGTTTCTCCAAAATGCAACTTTAAATGAACAAAAAGAATCCAGGTTTTGTCTTACGTATCCTAAATAAACCCAAACCATCATTCTTTAAAAATTACTAGAAGATGAAAAGTATCACCTACTCATCTATTCATTTTCACTAATACAAATTTAACTTTAATAACATGTGCTTTATATGAACTTGAAGGAAGTCCCCAACTTCAAAACTTCCATGTCACAAAAACTTCAGACATGCAACATGTGGCCACAGACACACTAAGGTCATTTAAATATGTTCCACAGTGCACCTCAGAGCATATAGTGGCCACGTCCCAACTGCAATGAAGGAATAGATTTGGGTGCATGCCCCAGTTTTATCTCTAAGGACATGATCGCACATGAGGATAAAGGACATGGTTATTCTTCAGAGCTGATGGTTACTCAGTCTGGAAAATAAGGAGAGCAGAACAGTAGAACACAGCAGATAATACAGACAGGCAAAAAAACCACCCATGCAGCTGAAACAAAAACCAAGAACACCCTCAAGCCTGGTTTAGCTACATGTTCTTTGGGAAGACTGACAGTGTAAGGACATTTTTGTACTAAAAACATTTAAGATGTTAGTCTCCAACATAACAAGTAATATAAAAAAGAATGAACATGTAACAGTGAAAGTGCCATGACAAGTAACATATTCCAAGACAATTGTTTCTTCAGCCACTTGAACTTTCAGGCATATGCTGTTAGTTCTAAGTGTCTGAGTAAGGGAAGATGCAGCAACATTCTATCAGAAACTGCTTCCTATAAGTTTCAAATTTGTGACAAACTTCCCAAACTTCCTCCCCAAACAAGTAAGAACACATGTGAGAAACTTTTGAAGGATAACTGCATATTAGATGAAGCTTCCTGATCATTTTCAGAACATTAAAAAATAAAGCAAAGTAGTCTTACAATGAAAAAGGCTTTCTACACAGTCTGAATCTTTCCTAAGCATAACCTGTAAAAATCCTACCCAAAATTTTGGTAAATGGTCATATCGACTGATTTAGTTTATTTGCAAGACACTGTCTTGACTAAAAGAATGAGCAATCCCTGAGGCTGTATCTTCATATTAGATATTTAATATTGCAGAGAAAGTATTTAGAAAAACGCAAAAACCTGCTTTTTCGATTTAGAAATGTCCCAGACTATGTCCATCTGCAATTTCTCTTCAGCTATGATACCTAGTAAAAGCAGGTGCTAATTAAACTATTCGATTGGTATCTCTTCACATAGACAAAAAGACTTATTTACAGTGGCAGAACCACCTCAAAAGCATATCTTATGATATGATGTTATTTTTAACATTCTCTCACCCATCAAACATCAAGAAGTTCCATCAAGGTACAACTTACAAGGTATTCTATACGGGGGGGGTGGGGTGGGGTGGAAAAAGCTGTGTCTTGTCAGTATGCGTCCTCCAATTTTACAATACCAAAACACATCTTAGCAGCATTGTAGGAAGGTATTGATGTAAATTAGACATGTCAAACGAGACAGATTCTGTGTTTAAACAAATCACGCTTTTATACTCAATGTTCTATACTAGAAAGTAAAATTCCTCTTCCAATCACCCAGCTTCAAACAAAAAAAAAGTCTTACCTGCCCATGATCGAAATGCTGCCACTATTCCCATTTTACTAGCTAGGAACCGTGCTTCTCTGTCCTCCCTGTCATTAAAACAACAAATGTCACAATACAGTTAATTACTGTAAAACAAACAGTGTTACTAACATAGCAAGCAAAATGTAGTTAACTGAGATTTTAGGTGGGGGACAAAATCCAGAGTAACAGAAATCTTTTACATATGCATATATGTGTGTATATGTATTTATGCAATAGGTATACACTCACAAAGATAAGAATTTTTAAGTATTATTACTTTTCCTTTTTCAGGGGAGTTTCCATGGTAAGAGGAGAACATCACAAAGTAAACACCTATATGTGGTTAGATGAATCACTCTGTGCCTCCACTGAGAGTGAGTCTACAGCAAGGACCTAAAGATTTGGACCTTACTCAGTTATCCAGACCTAAGCATCTAATGCCATTTTATAATTAAAAAAACCTGAATAATTCAAGTTGGAAGCAATCTCAGGAGGTCTCTAGTCCAAACTCCTGCACAAAGAAGTTGTCAGCTATGAGACCAGACCAGGTTATGCTCAAGGCTTTATCCAGTTGGGTCTTAGAAAATCTCAAGGATGAAGGCTGCAGGACCTTCTCTGGACAGCCTGTTCCAACACTTGACTGGCCTCACTTAAAATTCCCCCCTTGCCCTTACATCAAGTTAGAACCTCTCTTGTTTCAATTTCTCTCTGTTGCTTCTTGTTCTCCCACCTTTCCCCGCCATGAAGGGCCCTGGCTACATCTTCCTGGTAACATCTTCACAGGTATTAGAAAGGCTGCTATTCTGGGGCGGGTGTCCTCCAACCTTCTCTTCTCCAGGCTAAATAAGCCCTTTTAAATCTTAAGTGCTTAACAGTATTTTAGGAAGTTGCATTCTAACCTACTGTATTCAACTTCAAGTAGTTTAGTATTAGGTCATTGCTTTTATTTTCACTTTGGAAAAAAAATAGTTTAATTCCAATACCATGAACACAACTGGTAGCACAAATAGCAGCACTAACACTTACTTGAGTTGTCCTTCTGCTGTGTCTGGATTATGCCTGTAGTGAAAATCTGTGTAAGGAGCTAAAATTCGCTAAACAAAAGAAAAGACATGCATTACTTCCACATGAAAATACAGTTAAATGGGTCTTGCCCTTTCCTCAGTTCCACTCCAATCTGTCATGTTATTCCTGCTTTATAAATCATTATGCTTTTAGCCTATAATGTTGTATTTTAAACATTTTGCACTAACACAGAGGGTGAAATCTGAGATTAAAATTAAACATTTTCATTAGTAATACAATGTTTAATTTCTGTCACTAAACAACTGACACTGAACCCACCTCTAATTCTACATCTGCTCGCACATACTGTCGGGTCTTTGGATGATTAATGAGGTGCAAAACTGTAGTTATCAGAGCTTCATTTATTCGGCTTAGCTGACAATCAATCACGTTTTTCAAGATGGTACTTAAACCACCCCGAAGAGCCACCACCTCGGGATTCTGAAGTGCTAAATAAAGAAAAACACGTCACTTTGGCCAGTGATAGGAAAGAAAACATTTCACGGCTTCCAATATGACAAACTTTTCATCTCTTTAGTACATATATCTTTTTCTTCCTGAACATTGCTGAGGCACATGTAAAGCTTTTAATGGAACTAACTGACATTAGCAATGAATTGAGGTTTTGAATTAATTTATCATGAACAAAAATACTGGTCAGTCACAATTGTGCAGCAATTTCCCAACTTATTTCCAACCAAGTTTGCATACAGTAGTTTCTGGATTTCCCTGCAAAAAGGTTTTGTGCTTCACTGGCCTGACAAGGATGAAATATTTATACTAGAATATAAAAGAGTAACAGATTGTTTATTTCTCTAAAACAGAAGTTTGTAACTTGAGAACATTGCTGAAGTTATTTCTCATTGATCGATTTTGAAAAAACTTTAAAAATCAGCACCCACATACAAGTATAAACCACTGTCCAGATAGCCTTTATGTGGACACAAATACTGACTTCCAGAAGCCAGCTAACCACAGTACCCACTGTAAAAATTTTTAAAGGAAGATGTTTTGTAGTTCTCTGAACTCTTGTACATTTCTCAGCATCTCATGTATGGAATTTTCCTTAATTCCAATCCGTTAGTTTTAGAAACATCAACTGTAGCAGGGAAACGTTTTTAAGGTAAATCAAAAATTGGCAAGTCTTAAAGGAAAGAACAGCACCTGAAATCTTCAGGTACTTCACTTAAGAGATTTTGATTTTAAGTTAAAGTTATTTTGTTTTATATCAAACTAATGAGTAAAATCCATGACACTGACAAGAACATTTAACATCTAATTCATTATTAAACAAATATCCTTAATTATTTGAATACAATCTATTTAATAGGAACTCACAGAGGAGAATCTGTTAGAAAACTCATGACAACCATGTCAAAATTTTTCTTAATTAGCTTTCAGTTATCTTACCTAGTTCACAGATAATGGCTATACACGCTCGAACCATTCTGTCTCTTTCCTGAAGACCATCGTTTCCAACTGCTATCAAAGAATTAGTAATAGAACTGGGGAACAATGAAGCATTCACAGTGATCATCTGCCAAAAATGAAAGAAAAAGCCCTCTGGTTTCTTCATAATATTTCTCTAAATACTCACAGATTCACCAGCATTCTATTTCCTAGATACAACCAGACAGACCCCTCCATATATTACTTGGTTGTATCTGTTGAATCCTCAAAACTATTCCTTTTGTTCTTGAAATTCTTCGTTTGTCAATTTAATTTACATCTCCTCCTGCTTCAGTTTTTTATTTTTATATTATTTTACCATAATAAGAAAGGGTTAAAAAGATGACTGCTGCCTTTTTCATATTTTATTGCAAGAATTTCTTTATTGACAAAGAATGCTATCCAATGACACAGAGTAGATTACAAACTATTTTAGAAGATTCATTCATACTGCAGCAGATTCTACAGTATCTATTCAACTGTTTAATTAGCCAAGAGAGATCCTTAGATTCCTCCAGACTACAAAAAAGGACAGTCAACAGAAGCTGCTGTAGTATTTGGAAGGCAACTTCAGTAACACCCCTATATCCTCCTGCGTAGAACCTGATCTTCCTAGAACTGGAGCGTAATTAGATTTCATCATAAGTTATGTAGCTATGGCACAAAAACCACACACACACTTTAAACATGTTAAACTGAAAAGCACGTATGAAAACAAGACCTGCGTCCATTGATCAAATCATTCTTTAATTAAAAAAAATAACTTGAGACAGAATAGAAGAACAGATTTTAATAGCTAATGCTCATTTACACTACTGAAAAAGTTCTGCACCATGGAAATCCTTAGCTGATAGTTTAGGACAAGCAGAATTTACACCAGATTAAGAAGCAAGACACTGGGCACACATTAAAGGCAAAAAACCCTACTCCAAAACAAGCAACCAATACCACCATTCCTCACCCTCCCCCAAATGACGCTTTGACTACAAAGGCTGAGTAGCTGTTTGTTCACATTTTTTCATAGTTTGCGAAAATTAAATATACATATTCTCTATACTATGGAACATGAACATCACTAAACAGATGTATTACTAAGGAGGAAGCAGGTTTTTTGGCTGTCTGACTGCTTAAAAAGGGAACAACATAATGTGTTATAGCCCACTCAACCATGTCACATTTTTTTCTACTAATAAATAAAAGTGAGACGTAAAAAAAAAAAAAAATACCCAATATCCATCAAACACCTAAAAACTTAAGACTAGTTTTCCACAGTTTTGTTTAATATCCCTTTTGTTTCCAACCAAAGCAGGCTTATCTTCATTATTTTTCCAAAATTGTTTTGTCCTATATTCATTTTACAACTCCCTTAGATGTCTTGTAGGTATTTATTCAGACAAAGGGTATTAATTGTTTTGCCCCCTTTGCAGAGGATGTTAAAATGAGAAGAGATCAACCATTATGATAAATATATTGGAACACTTTAACAAGTTTATTTTTAAGATGTGTTTTTGAGAAACTTCTTGTCATACCTAATGTTGTCACCCACAAAACAGGAAGCTTTAAGATAGGAGTCTAAAGAAAAAACAAACTCTTCCCCACCTACGCGGTCTTTCACTTTTACAATGGCATGAAGTAACAAGAATTAGCAATAGAATGGGTGTACCAATCCACTCTACAAAATTGAAACCTTTTTTTCTACTGATATTAGCATGTACTTAGTGTGAGGACACAAGCAGACTCTCAAGGCTGTTCTGCTTCATTGTTTTCTTTTGTTTTAAGACATGAGGAGGAAAGATTTATTTCTTTTAATATTCAATTCCAAGTACCTTAGTAGAATAAATGCAAACTTTCCCCATTTGCTTTCATTCTTCTCTAGGTATTGAAATGCAGTTCTAAAGACCAAGAACAGGTGATGCAAGGCTACTTGCAAGCAGCTATGATGAAATAAGTAACAAAGACTATGAATTTGGTCTTCAAAGATTCCATTGAAAAAGAGGAAGAAAGAGGGTTCATATTGTATCTAACCCTGACTTCTGCTTTGAATAAAACATCCTGCCTATTAAATTATAAAAAAAATGGTCTTACTGACTTCTATTAGATGGAAAAACACTTTATGAAGCAACTTTATGCCACCCTTTTCATGGCTGAAGACACTGTTAAATTACAAAGCTCTTACTAGGAAATGTAGAGGTGATTACAGTCAAAAGAGACAGTGAGCACTCAAAGCCTTCAAAAGAATCAGAAACCAATTTTTTTAAAAGTTTAAAGTTGTTTTTTTTCCCCCTCTTCCTCTACTACTTTAACCTGCACATTTTTTTAAACAAGTTTATCATTAAGTGCCTTTTATAAATTCTTAAAAAGGATTAATAATTTGTATTTTGTTCTTCTACTCCATGAAAAGGAAGAGAAGAAAGCAAGAGAATGTTTTAAAGTTTTATATCAATGGTATTCTTACATAGGCATTTTTCTTATCAAAGATGAGGTTAAAGAATTGCATCCAGACTTTGAAATGGAAAACAACAGTTCTGTGATGCTGGTGGAACCCAGTTCAGCTCTTCCATGGCTCACAGTAAATTATCTCCTGCACAAATGAATTAACTCCAGTTGTTCTATTTGCCATTCATTCTCCTCTTCTAAACCTTTATATAACCTTTTAGGAATCCTGGCATCAAACCACTGAGTCCGAGATATTGAGGGAGATGAAGAGAGATGGGAAAAGGGCAAGAGTAGGGTAATAAAGAGACAGTGTGAAAATAGAGAATCATAGAATCATAGAATCATTAAGGTTGGAAAAGACCTCTAAGATCATCGTGTCCAACCGTTAACCCAACACACCATGCCCACTACACCATGTCCCTAAGCACTACATCTACACGTCTTTTAAATACTTCCAGGGATGGTGACTCAACCACTTCCCTGGGCAGCCTGTTCCAAGGCCTGACCACTCTTTCAGTAAAGAAATTTCTCCTAATGTCCAGTCTAAACCTCCTTTGGCGCAACTTGAGGCCATTTCCTCTCGTCCTATCACTAGTTACTTGGCAGAAGAGACCAGCACCCACCTCGCTACAACCTCCTTTCAGGTAGTTGTAGAGCGCGATGAGGTCTCCCCTCAACCTCCTCTTCTCCAGACTAAACAACCCCAGTTCCCTCAGCTGCTCCTCACAAGAGTTGTGCTCCACTACTTGTGCTCCATTCAGGACATGTGTCACAGTATTCCTTGTGAGAGAGAGTTTCTCAAGTACTGACTGCTCTATGCCAGTGCATGCTTAACCACGGTAGCCCAGACAGGACATGAAAAAGGTCTTAACTTTACTGGTAGCCAGGTTGGATGGTTTTTTGTTTGTCTGACAGTGTTTTGAGAAACAAGGATGTTCTAGGTAGCAAAAGATGTTAGGAAACATCTTTCATCAACGTAGTTCTCAGCATCGAAGAACCATCAGCATCCCTGTACAGCATGTACGTTCCATGCATGTACGTGCCATGCACAGCATCCTTATACAATGATAGAGGAAAATAAAGCACTGGTGGTCAGCTGTATGATTTTTTTTTAATACTTATCTTTCAGGATCATTTTTTCAAATCAAACTAATGGATTTATTTCTCTTGCTTCCTCTTGTTTCTTTCAAGCAAGACAGAAGTCTTTGCTCAACTAGGAAATGCTCAAAAAAGCCCAGGAATAATGAGGACAAATTTCTGACCCAAATAAAACCGATTCATTATAAATGTGTTTCCATTCCACCTTCTGATTTAAGTTATTCTGGCTCTATATTGAAGCTCTTTTTTTAAAGCAGATTAGTGAAGAACTTTTATAAATTGCGACTTCCTCAAGGATCCATTCCTTTATGATTGTGTTTTTTGTTTGTTTGGGTTTAGGGGTGGTATTGGTGTTTAAGCTTTAAAACTCTCTTTTTGGCACAATTATGAATCAAGCATATTACCTCTTCTGTAAGACAGAAATCAAGTGAGCTTGTTGTAAGAAAAGAAATTGCATATTAAACTTTCATATACTCAACCTAAATATATATAAAAAAATACATATACATACAAAACAGATCAAACACACACAGTGCTCCTGGGGAACCGTTCTTCCAACTACTTCAAAATCTACTTAAGTCTTTCGTACTATTTCCTAGGATGCTTAGTAGAAGAATATGAACACAATAAAGAATAGTAAAGTCCAGTACAAAGGCAGAATACTATGTTGCCTGAAAAAAAAACCTTCAGTAGCTGTATATGCCAATTTCTCTAGGGTGAACTTGAAAATGCAGCTACCACAGCTTCAAACATCTCATATCCATGTGTACACGGTACAGTAACCACCACAGACTAACTATGTCTTATCGTGTATCCGAGCAAAGAACTACGGATAGCATCAACCTCTATGGATAAAGGAACAAGGCTAGAAGCATTCCTTCAACTGACTATTCCAGTGATGGCAATTTGCCTAATTTCTCAAATGGCAGAAAATCTCCCACCCTTGATTCACAGATACTTAAACACACTATACAATAAAGTCAAATCATTAGATGAAACTTAATAATATGGCTCTTTACTCTTGCATTTATAATTTGATAAGTTTTTCCCAAATCTTGTCCAGTATGATCTCTATGAAAGGAAAATTAGCATGATTTTTCTAGTTCAGTGGTAAGAGATTAAAATCAAAACAAGTCTTATCACTATCCTTCCTCCTCCCTTTTGAATTATCAGCTATAATTTCTTCTCACATAATAAAGTAAGGTAAGGTATTAGAGACTATGTGGAAAAAAAAAACCACTGCTGATGGAGAAAACCAGGAGTCAGCACAACTGACTGGCACAGCTGCTAAGACCATATATAGTTAGAATTTACCTTTCTGACTAATCGAAGTGCTTGTGTTCTTTCTACTTCATTACTCTGCTGTATGTCAATGCACCTAAAATAAGTTAAAAAACACATTTTTTTTATAACAACATTAACTTTCACCTTAATGGTTAACATCTCGCATTAGTATTTATGCAATTGAATAAACAGAAGAAAAAGAATCTTATGACTGATTGTTTAAAAATTCTGCCTTTCAGCAAGCATACTCATTATGATTTGTCAATTAGCTTTGGTTTATATTTTTTTTCAGTTATCTTCGTTATAATTAAATCACTAGAATGTTCTTAAATATACAGAAGCAAGGCATAACATCTTCAACGTATTTTCTGAGCTAGTTGCATCTGTCATTTCAAATGAGATTAAACAAAGTATTTGTAAAGTTTCACATCAACATGTTTTGTTGTGTTCTCAGATCACAGAAGTCCTTTTGCTCCAACAAAATTAAACAGCACACTAAAACTGCCTATGTGTGTATATTTATAAACAGAAACACACACATCTATATCAGTATATTAAATCCAACAAGATTTTAACAAAGGAAGCACTACAAATGCTAATATTTACATCTACTCATCATGTTGATCTTACTATGTCATTATTAGTTTGCCCTTTGGTATTCTTCTGTTGTGTCATGGGTTATACTTAGATTACAAATTCTTGGGCATGAACTACTTTTTAGCCCTGACTTTGTACTAGATGCTCTGAAGCACTATGATAATACAAAAAATCAGAACTCCTCCCATAAAACAACTTAAGACATGACAATTACTGATGTTTCAACCTCCTAATAACACCACAGATTAATTTATGATTAATGGCATTTATGATTGAAAAACACAGAAATTTTTTACATTACTCGTAATATATCATATATTAGGACAGCATTTATTTGGATTATCTGGTGTGATGTATTCTTCTTCTTTTTTAAAAGGACATTATTCATATTTATGAAAAATGGCTTTTATAAAACTACATCTCAAGAATGTAAGAGGATATGAAAACACCTTTTCTCACCTGTCTCATCCACGAAAAAGCAAGTGATTTGCAATTGTACAGTTTACAACAAGAAGGAAGAGAAAAATTACCTGGCTATCAAGTAATCCACTTTCAACTTTAGCACCTTCTGGAGAATACTGGAGTCTCGAATGAGATAGCGGAGGGCTCGCAATCCTGCTGCTCGCACCTCTTTTGCTTCATTTAGTAAAGCTAACCTCAGGCTACAATGAAGAAAACAAGGGGGACAAACAATTATTTAGCAGCAAGTAGACTTCACCATCCGACATGCAGCTATGCCCTACTCATTTAAAATAGAAAGTCTGATTTTTAAAAAGAAATGTTCTGCCTTAATTTTCTGTCTTTGAGATATTCACCTGTACAGCCTAGAAGACAAACCTTCAACCTGCTAGCAGATGTAGACAATATATTAAAAAAGCCACAAATCAATTTCCCCCCCCCAAAGAACAACTTGTACATCCATGAAATGATACATGACCAAGACCTGTATATGACTTGTTATTTGATAAAACAGCTGAGCACAATATTAGTCCAAGAAAATTAACTGAGAACATTTCATCCTCTGCTAGACTGCCAACCCATAAGCATGAGTCCTCAAAACAATGTCTTGACACCTAATACAGACAAATTTGCACCTTAGGTTAATTATATACACCACTCCCTAAAGATGTTATGGCACTACGTTATGTTTACATGAAATATGACAGTCATAACTTCAGCAGCCGCACACCGCACAGACTTCTACAGATTTCATTTTAACATATCACCAAAACGTATTTCTCTTTAGACAGATTTTGAAAGCATTTTGCTTGCACCGAGGTGAGCTTGCCTTTTAGGAAAACTGTCATCATAATGTAATTTCCCAAATTCACTATATAGGTAAAAAGAAACAAGATACTGAAGGCCTCCAGAGATGGAGTTTGAATGTATTAAGTGACACACTGTCCTTTTGAAGGCCCTCAGAAGGGCCTTTTCCCTGACTACGCAGCAGAGGAAAAAACCCTAACCTCCCAGTGACATATTTTAGTAGGACTTTTTCAGCGGACATCTAAGAATGTAAATACTTCAGTCAGTGAGACTGAATTGCTACCTATAAAAACGGTTTTTTTTTTTCTTTTCTTATTCTAGGATCATCATGCATGATAATCAGCTACTCCAAGGCCAAAAATCTTCTGAATCTTTCTGGAAACTAATTGGCCTGTGTAAAAGTCACTATAACAGGAATCTACTTCCAGGTGATATCTAGACAAAGCAGAAAGGCTGCAATACTATTTGCAAATAAAGATGAACTGATTATTACTTTCAGCACCAAGTAGGGAATTACTTCAGGACGACCATCTTTGCTGTAATATCAAACGTGATTCTTCACATAAAAAGAGTGCTACTAATGGTCTTTATTTACTTTAAGCTGACCTAGAAGCAAATAAGAAACAGATTCTCAATACTGTGAGGTTAAGAAAAAATATTTCTTTAAAAGAGGTTGAACTAGAAGAGAGATTTATTTCCAAAGTCATTCAAGGAAAGCAGACAAATAACTCTTCAATTTTGCTGAGGAGATAATAGGTATTCTTTAGATCATGAATCATGCTTTGTTTCTAGTTTTGCAGCTTTGCAGAGATGGAAGTCAGAGGGATGAGCACATAAGACTCAGTTCTACTCAGTGGAATTTTTGTATTCGGATTTTTACCTCACAGTTTACAACTGGTTTGGATATGCCAGTTTAAGATACTTTGCAGCAGAGTTTCCTTTTAGGGCAGAAGTTACCCATTACTTATGCAAACAGTGTTGTTGCTATCCGTGACGTTTCTTATTAGGACAGCCAAACACAGAATGTGCATTTTTTTCCCCTCATCAAGTACAGTACATTAGTTTTATATTTGAGAGGAAAACATTTATTGAATGGCAGACCAAAACAATCTTTAGACAAATGATTTCTCAAAAGCAATCAATGCTTTGAAAGCTTGTTCTACAACTCACAAGAAGAGGATATTCTTAATTTGTAGACAGAAGTTAATTCAAGAATTGGCAACAGTGAAACCACTACAAAGGATAACACTATCATGAGATTCAACATCCAAAAGTGGAAGGTACCAAGAAGGGATGTGTCACTATCTTTAAATAGTGAGAATGCAATGAAAATATACAGCTAGCCAGAAAGATAGAGACCTAAAATAAAGGCCATAAAAATCCATAAAGATCCAAAGAAAGCAATGACATATAGAAGTGTACAAGGCTGAACAAAAATCTCCCCATTAAGAACAAAAACTAACCAGTCAATAACTGAACTGCAAAAACCTGAGAGAAACCTGACCTTATAAAGACAAGGAAGATATGCTACAGCAGGCAGAAAAAAAATTACATAGGAAAACCTATGTGCATGTGTCTGTACATGTCTATGTGTTCCTATTTCTCAGCTGTACCACAAGGAGAAAACTTGAAAAATTAAAATCGGACCCACTGGATAACCCAAAAGGAAAAGGAGAAGGAATGAAGCAAGTAAGAGCCTGACAGAGGTATGACAGAAACAAGCATTTTCTTCATACTAAGTCATTGCTTCAAAGATCTGCATGAAGATTCCTATCCTCATGCAGGAATGGATGAGGATAAATGTATGATAAAAAAAAAAATCATACAAAATATGAGTTAGATTAAGAAGTGAAAATGATGGAGGGAATCTATTAGTAAGTATTGTCAGTGGCCCACAAAGCTTCACATCTAAGTGTCTGGAAAGAACATGAACATGAACTACCTGCATATATTTGCTAGCACCACATTATAAACAGCAATAGCCAAGATGGAGAAAAGGTGATAAATAGATCCATACAAAAAGGATTCCAAGGACATCCAGAGGACTGTTTATGATCTTAAAATAACATCATCTTAAAATAAAACTGGTTAGCCATGTGAAGCACCCAGTAGAGTTTATACAAACTATATTCTACTAATCTTTTGAAAGACTTGAAAGGAGTTATTACAATAGTGTATAAAAAGGCATAAGCTGCTGCTGGAAATTGTATTAAGGGATATAAAGAGATTATAGAGTGATGAAAAGCAGTTTCACAAATCAAAATCTGAAAAGATGAATTCAAAAAGCAGAGGTGAATGGAAGATTTTTATCCTTACAATTTTTTTGTCCTGATTTTTATCCAGGTTTGCAATCTCTTTTTGTAGGCAGTATTTTGTATACAATTCTTGATTTGGAGGAAATGGCGATGGCGGAAATACAGAGGGCAACGTAGTTTATATTAATGAGAGTAGGATGGGGTTATACGAAAATTCAAGGGAACTTAAAAATTATCTGTATGCATAGTTAACAAGATGGTGAAGAAAATTCAAGACTGTTAGATGTGGCTTAACGCACATCAAGACAAAAACAGAGTTATAAACCCATACTACGTGATTCTAAAATAGCCATCAGATCAAGAAAATCATTTTCATACATACACTCCACGTGTGTCTGTGGCTGGAAGTGCCAAAAAGACATCATCCTTGTGTAAGAGAGAAAGTAAGCGCGATACTACTTGCCCCAGTATTTTAAGTGTCACTGCAGAAATGAAAATAACTTCCTAAGACAGCATTAAGGCTGATAAACATTAAGAGTGCTAAAAAGCCTGGAAGAACTAACAAAGGATGGAATAAAAAAGGATATTCACAGGATCATTCTCGCACCTTTTTCTAAAGCATCTCATCCATTCACTACAGAAAGACAACGATGGTTTTGACAAAATCTGTTTGATCCAGCCAGGTAATTGTGAATATTCTGAATTTTGCTTTTATGGCCAAAGCCTCTCAGCACATTACTAAAAGACCTCAAAAGTTTCTGAGGCCTACCAACACTGCATTTTCTTCATGGCTAAAGGCTTCCTCTCATCTGTCAATGATATGGTACTCAGGGAACCGGGAAGACCTATCTACCCTGGCAATGATAACAAAATCTGTTATTATTACCTCCATCTGCTGGCAGGAAGAAACTATAATCAGGTACCTGGACTAAGAAAATTCCAAAAAGAGAATGAGTTGTAAAAAACCAGATCTCTAACGTGAGAATAACTGCAGTTATTGCAGAGTGCAACTGTCTTTGGTTTGGGTAAATATTCTATCAAGGTTACTGACCCCAAAACTTAGAACTTTATAGGAAATCTGTAATTGTTTCTTGAAATCATTGATTCCCTTATAGTTTAATGCTTTAAGGTTAGCCATTCATACTTCAAAAATGCAGAAAACTCACAAAGTATTTCTTGCATCCAAATAACTTTTCATGTTTTCGAAGAAAAACAAGTTTGTTCTGTAGAACAGAAAGGTTTCCCTATGGAAATCTAAGGTACCGTTGGGAACATCAGCACAGCAAATTACAGAACTTGCATGTTATTGCCAAAGGAACATAGGTATTTAGCCTGCCTAGAGGTCATTTCCAAAATGAACTTAAAGTTCAGTATTTGCAAGTTACTCATAATGGTTGTATAGCAAAATAATCTGCAAACAGAATACTACTGCACAGTGGCTATAACTCTGTAGAGCAAAATTTTAAAATTTGCCTAAAAAGTCTGTATTTCATGAAAACAATCCATCCTATAAATACATCCTATAATACCAATCAGCACAATTAAGGTTGTTAACATGGGAGTATTTGAGTGGTATCCTTGAGTTTGAAATTATCAGTTTAGCAGAATAACCTACATATATGCATAAAAAATTTGCTTCTCACACAGAGAAACCATTGGACTGACCGAAGTAACAACGTTAACCAAAATAATTGTCTTGCTACATGTCTTTTTTTTTGAGAAGCCATTTTTGGCATTTTTCTAAGTAGGGGCTATTTTTCTTCATGTGTCTGGATTAGAAGATCTTTCTGCAAACTTCTTCCTATAAAAAGAAACACTAGCATTTGCATAACCTTTTAAGACTTGCATTTAAAAATATTTGGTAAAGAACTCTGAATTTTGAAGTTATACTCTTAAATGATGTTTAGTCCTACCATACAGCACTATAATAGATTACATAAATAAGATCAGAAGATGATAACCTATTAAAGCTTACAGCAAAATATGCATTCACAAAAATATACTAACATTTTTAAATTTTTTAATTCTAGCAAGGAAAATCAGCTCTATTTAAGAAAACAACATACAATATTTCCACAAGAAATTACACAAGTTTTCCCAACATTTTACTTGAAGAATGACTAGCTTTTCTAAGCTTGCTTTCCTAAGTCAGATAACGAAATTGAAAGAACACAAAATCATATTAAATACTAGATCTTAGTTGTTTCTGCCACCAATGGTGAGCCTCAGGACAAATTTACCAATGTCTGTGTAAAAACACAGAAGTTCTGGAAATAAGCATGTAGTTACTTTTGACTGTCAGAAATGACAACAAAATACAGGAAAATTCCACTTGAAAGTACATACAGAGGGTGTTTTAGTAGCAGGGAAAGCAATGCCTCGAAGCCATATATACACACCAAATTAACATAAAATGTTTATCTTTAAATCCTGATTCTACATCAAGAGTATGCTCTAAATTCTGTAGGTGCACGTTTTTACTAAAAGTGCTTTCTGCAAGTACTGAGATATTTAGAGATATTTTTACTTCTATGAGGAATATAATAAAGAAATCCACACTTTTAACTTGGAAGTTTTTTCCCCTCTCTTTATCCGAAAGCAAATAATATATTCTTGATTTGACTCATTAAAATATTTGTAAGGTATATGTTTGCATATGAAATTTCAAACACATTAGAAAATAAAAAATAGTAGTTCAAAAGTACAAATAAAGTTTATTTAATTGCACCTACAACAATTAAAGTACCCTAGTATTGCTCTAGCGCTTCTTACTACTTACCATATTATGATGCTGTCATACGTAAAACCTAGGTTTTCTTCAGCATGGCCAGTATTACAGAGAAGCTGAAAATAAAAGAAAACATCTATTATCTATAACTCCTTAAAAATGACAATGTGAAACTGTAGATTTCTGGCAATGCTTTCAAAGAAACCTGAGGAATTTCATTCATGGCAGGGGGAAGCGTACCAGCTTCCAACTTCCCTGAGAATGTCTCCTGCCAGTATTCTATATACACCAGACACACAGAAATCTGTAGTCTCTCGTACTAGAGAAAAGCTTGCACAATTGTGTAAGCTGCCTACTGATCAATTTTTCAACTTCAGATTGCTCCTCTTGCTGCCTTTAAGCTCTTTTCGGAAGAGCCTCTAGTTTGGCAATTGGTAGCCTGTGCAGAGATGAAAAAGACTGAAGTCAAGCACATCTGCATTCAAAAAGAGGGCTCAGGTAAGCACTTAGAAGGAAAGATTGACACTGATGGTCTACTGTCATGTTTTGCCAGAACAGCACAGGTGTAGAAAAAAAATCAGAAGGCATTGCCAATGGTATGTGTCCTGCAACCGCCATTTGGCCTGGCCTGCCATCAATTCCATAGAACTTGTACTTCTGAAAAATCAGTGCAAAGGTTGAATTTATGCACACAAAAAGACACCTATAAACTGTCGCAAATTCTGAATATTTCAACCATACCTGTCCATTTTGAACACAAGACTGAAGATTCACAACTGTAGTTTTTACGTCCAAAACCAATCTCAAAAGGAGCAATCTAGCATGTGCCAATGTTTTAGCCTCTTGAGGAAACGAAAACAGTCTCTTCTGTAAGAAGAACTGATGCTGTTCTCCTTTGCAAGAGTGGTAAAGAAATTCCTAGTAATCTCATTTCCTACCCCTAGCTAAAATTGTAAAATACTTTATTATCACATCCAAATCTCAAAGTAGTTTCCCAAGCACTTCCAAAAACTCAAGTGACTAATACTGATTGCAATAGCTTTGCACTTTGTCCTCTCTTTTCGAAACAGACATGTTCAGTTCTGAGCCAGCATGGTATTAACAGTTTCTCCTCAGTGAGGAATTCAGAATGTGTTTGTGCTAACTAGTGAACATCCCTGCTCTGAAAGTATTGAAATACATAAAACCCTGTGCCACGTTCTTCGTATGTATTTACTGCTAACAATAAGAAATTTATAATAAACTAAACAAGCAGTTAAATTAAGGCTACTGTAAGTTGAAATATTTAACATGTTCCATGCTCCCGTTCTACTGCTCACCTCCACCTGAAAAACCAGTATATTGCACTGCTTTTAAAGTAAACCCATTTTATTAGCGTAATGGTTTAAATTCAAACAATACTTAGGTTTATGCTCAACAAGTACAAATTCTTCCAAGGATCGCATTACACTTTAAGAAATTATTTTTCACGTTGTGAGAAAAATGCATGGTGACAATGCTGAAATCCAAAGTTGCTAATGAGATAGATTATTAAATTGCCCTGGATCAGCTCCACATTTGGGTTCAAATAATCTAAGTTAATTGAAATATTTTGGATTTTGCATTTTTCTCAACAGTGGCTGCAACCAAAGATCATTATAAAACATAAGGAAAGTTATTATATAACCTCTTTTCCCCCACCTTTCATAATAAAGTCATAATAAAACTAGACAATTGGTGCATTAACTGGTTATGACAGTATGTCACTTCCTAGCATCAATCTATTTTTATGCCATGTTATTGGACTGCCTAAGGCCACCGCTGCTGCTTTAGCATTTCTATTGACATCTTATGAACTGTAAAAAATGGCTGGCAGAGTGTAAGCAAAACAGTGTGAGAAGATAGTGAGTAAAAACAGTTCATTGTTCAGTTTCAGACAAGTACATCAATAGTTGTTTAGGCTCATCATTTATACATCTAAGCCTCTACCCATCATTCCACCCCAGACACAAATGAGAAAACATAATTTAACACACCAGATTATCTTCAACAGTCTTTTTTCCTACATTAAAAAGCCCACAGAATTATAATTCTGATGTAGGAAAAAACATTTTTGAGAAATTTGCTATTGTGTGCACTAGTGCATTTCTGAAGCGAGTCTCCTATCATCGCGCTTACCATTGGTTTGCATCTTGAGCGGTCCGGAGATGAAACTAAAGCAGATGACATGTTTCAGGAACCCACCTAACTTGCTGCAATTGCTAAAAGGAAAGCTGGTCCAGTTCACTGGACCAGCTCTAGTCTAGTTGTCAGTAACCACTCTTACCAAATACATATAGTGTGGTTATTAGCTCCTCAATACCAACTGTTTTCCCTTATTTATGTGCTCCCGCTGCACACACCCTCACTCATGTAGAAAGAAACTTGACCTTATCTTGAAACTCAAACATAGTCTTGTAACCTGACGACAGTTATAACTTTCATCAAGTTTAACCGCTGTGTGGATACAAATGTCTGAATGTGATGATAATTATTATCAAAGTGTTGATGGTGCCTATGCGTACATGTGAAATATCTCTCAGAGAATGAACAGAAAAAACTGCCTAAAAAAAGTAAGTACAAGATTAGCTACTTTAGTTCTTAGTTTACTCTCATTCCAGTGGGCCACCATTACTCATGTATTGGTTTTCTTTGCAATTTACACATGATACTACGCTTACAGAATTTCCAGCTAGAAAAGAATTTAAAAGAAGGACAGCAAGATCAGAATTCAAAATGTTTCAGTGATTTGAAAGGAGTGCCCAAACTCAATATGAAAATTCAATTAAATAGAAGGAACAGTGAATTATATCCTTCAGGGTACCACACATTAATAGACGCATAAAACTGAAAGGAGTCCAGCAGAGAAATACAAGATGATCAGAAAACATTCAGAATGTTAAATACAAAAACAAATTTCAAAAGGAAAGCAAGATCTGTAAGTTACAACTATAAATTAAATAAGGGGGGAGGAAAGAAGGAAATTTTACCATTGGAAATACTAATAGGACTTCATTATGTTTGAGATTAGGAGACCTTTTTTTCCACTTCACACGATGCTCTCAAAACTGCATGAAGAACAAAATTTTGGGTGCCACATTTTAAGAGCAAACAAACTGGAAAAAGCGTAGCAGAAAAATGTACAAGGAAGCTAGAAAATACACCCATGAAGGCTGAGCCACCGGGTTTATTTAGTCTAGGAAAAAAAAAAACTGGCAAAAGTAAGGTTGGATTGATATATGTTTAAAAGGGGAAAAAGAAGTCATGGAAGCTGCTATAAAGAAGATACTGTTCAGCTGGTCTCAATGCTCAGTTATAAATGTCTGGTCCTAAATATATTAAAGGGAAAACTTTGCCACCTTCTTCTCATTTCACCTTCAAACATTAAACAGGTCAATGATTCTGGCCCAAATGCAGTGATTTTTGTAGATGGCTGAACTCCTGACAAAGCCAAGTAACTGTCATATGATTGACTGTAACATTTAACAATTAATATGCATGTCATTGTAGTGTAAGTTTGTAGGCAAGCAGTACCAGAATACTAAAATCTGCTTTTGGCTACACGTTGCTACGTTTCACTAAAATGGCAATGGATTCTTATATCATGTAAATGCCTGGAATTATGCAAATGCCCTTTATATTTTTGATATACATCTCTCTCTCTTACATATCAAATGTATGTATTTATATATACACAATAAATTTTATACATTTATATATACACACACAAACACACAGAGTATACTTTGCTTGTTAAAACTCCAATAAGTCAACTCTAAAATTCAAAATTTTTGATATAATAGTCAATGAATGGGAATAGCACAGACTCTTTGAGGGTATGAGTTAATATTAGGACAAAATGGTAGGCCAGACAGTGACTAACTTACAGTGAAGGTTTTTGTCACGTTTACTGTCAGCTATGAGTTTTTCATGCTACTTGGATGAGTCACAGCAATATGAGTAACACATCAACATGTCTTGGAAACAGTAGCTCAAAACAACAAAACCACAGGAGGTCAACAGCATACACAAGTTGAGTGCATACTGAGACCATTCAAATTTATATTTAACAGAATAGTCAGCAATTACTAGTTAAAAGTATAATATTATTCTATGCATCAAAAATGTAATTATTATACTGTAATTTTGAAAATACCGTTTGAACCATCACTGGTAATATTTATGAGGAGACTACTCAGTAGATCCTAGTCTTAAAAGAAGCCCCTACTGAAACTGCAGACTCTGGATTTAGACCCATTAGGTCTCCACGTTTGTGCCACAGCTGAATGCCTCTAAGTAGATGTTCTGTTCCTATCTGCTACATACTTCATCATGAGATTTCAAGTTTTGCCCATCATGGTTTAGCTACTTGGATGAATGTTACAGTCAGTTAATACAGCATTCAGATTCTAAGATACTTGGGTTTTGCAAAGACAGCTGAGACTCTTAAAATGACAGACTATGAATCAGACAGAGACAAAAGTCTCTATAGCCCCAAACTCAATCCACATCCTAGTGAAATTTAGCAGCATGGTCAAAAGCTAACAGATATATACAGCAGAAGAATAGAGACTCATTAAATAAT
The DNA here is from genome assembly GCF_964195595.1 of Calonectris borealis. NCBI lineage: Eukaryota > Metazoa > Chordata > Aves > Procellariiformes > Procellariidae > Calonectris > Calonectris borealis. Next base: position 72,333,653 of record NC_134352.1, on the reverse strand, counting down.
GACAGAATTAGTTCTGAGCAGATTGAAAATATAATTTTCCATATCACTGATGCTATTCAATTGCTAAATTTAAGCTGAAATGAATTAAGTTTCATTTTGTCCTTAAAGAAGCACCTTTCTTTTTAGATGAAAAATAGAAATCCCGATAACAACATCTGTGGATCTTTTTTTCTGTCCATTATTTAAACACACTTTTAAATTTAAAAAGGTATAAAGGATCTCTCAGAAGCTAACAGTGGGATAAACCTTCTATAATAAAGGATTCTGAATTAATAATTCAAATCCAAAAGGTATTTTCCACTAAGTAAATGCAATTGTACAGTTCCTTCTGGTTTTCAGTAATTTATCACTTACTACTTCTCATGGGGGTGGGGAAAACCCCAAAGAAATAACCATGATGTTTTGGTATTAATCAGCAGAAGCTGGGAAACTCTAAGGTGCTTGCCTTACGTAGCTAGCCATGTAAATGAAAGATGGGTAATCCTACTCAGTTTACTGAAGCCAAAGGCACATACTAAGCTTGCGAACTGTTGTGACGACTGGAAGTGTCACTGACAAATGATGTCAAATCCTCAAACAGTTTTCAGGTCAAAATTCAGGTTAGCTTCAATGCTGATGAAGGTGGTTTGAAAGGAACAAGATTATTTTTGTCTAATACAGATTAGGCAGTACTTCATAAACGTTTTTGCCCACAAAACTGCAGCTTCACTTATTAGGTGATGAGCAGCAGATGAGGAGAAAAATTTCTAAGTCTGCCACTGATTCAATTCAGAACCAAACATACCTTTCCATAGCCTGAGTATCACCAGGCTGGGAATGCTAATTTCTTGGAGCAGAAAACTTACAGTGCCTGTAAGTTTGGGCAAGAACAACCCATGTTCTGCAGCCAAAGAGCCAAGAGTATTAAAATTAAGGTTTTTACTAAGAAATAGTACTAGCTAAAACTCGATGAATGAAATGCAAGTTTTTGTAAAATATCACGTATACAGCATACTTTGCACAGTAAGTATGGGTGCTGTGGGGACTTGAACGTCACTAATTAACACCCCTCTTGAAGGGAAAGAGACATGAAAAGGGAGTTCCATCTCTTAGGCATGCAAGTTTCATACAAAGTATCTGCCTTACGGTATCATTCTTGCAGATAAAGTAACAAATCCTGCTGACTGCTGACCACCATTATTTTAAGAAATTTTATTTAAAGTATTTAACTTCTGCATAAAATTCTGGAGTCTAGTTCAGTACTAGTTCAGTAATTTTTAAAGGGCAATTACTTTTTTCCTCATTAAATAAAGGGGGGTGGGGGGAACAAACTTCACCTTAAAAACCTACTCCCCTTTCAAGGAAAGAAACCTGAACCTAACATACCTCAGATATTTTGAAATTAATACAAAACTTAATGTCTACCATGATCTCTGTCAAGAAAGTCCACGTTAACTTACATTACTTGTTTCCACATGCATACAAACATTTTGTTTCCTCTGGCCAAAAAAGTAGAACAGTATTTCTTTCAAATGCAAGATTCGCCCAGTCTTTGAAGGAAAAATCTGGGGCAGTTGGGGAGCAACTGCTTAGACTAGTGCTGACATTTTCTTTTTAGTATAATAATATTCACAGCAGGAGAGTTAAATTTTATAGATTTTCCATATTATTTTATCAGAAATATGCTATAAAATATTTCAAAGGTCCTTTCCCTGTCCGTAGGACAAATATCCTAGGTAACTAGTACTTTCAAAAATGGACCATAAAATGCAAGAATTTACAGGCAGATCAAGTTCATCTTCAATATAATTCCAAGACAGGATACAAACATCCTCAGCTCTTGGCACATCTATCTTCCCCACACTCCTGTCTCACAAAGTGGGAACTGGGACTACATCAATTCATGGAAGAAGACCAGAGTGCAAAAAGGAAATAAAACCATCTCCCCCAAGCTCCAGGCTTTCACTCTTAACCACTGGAATGAAAAACACAGAACTGTTTCAACCACAAGGCAGACAATACAATACAATTTGCGACTTTTATTCTACTTTCATAACTGCATTTACAGTTCAAACAAAAATAGGAAGAGTTTTCAAAATCAAATGTACAAGTTATAAATTTATAAAGCAGATATTCCAGTGAGATGAATATAAGAACAAGTGCTAAATATTAAATAGAGTAGGATGATTCCCTTATACAAGGTCACTCTGATTCACGATGAAAACCAGGTTATGAACTACAGTGTCTTCAAAAGTCACGTTTAATTTTAGCAAGTTGCTTTTCACAAATGCATTATTTCTTGCCAGTCTTAGGTCTAATTTATGAAAACCTGCCTTGTGATTTTGTAAGTATTTTCCAATTTAACACCAAGTAAGTATAAAGAACAAATTCTTCAAATATTCTCTTATGAAATTATTCATTTTTTCAAAACTATGTTTCAAAAAAAATTTTTTGTTCATCCTTTAATTACAGTATGCATATTTACTAATTTACCACATTTATAGGTGCTTAACATCTCATTTTCAAGAGGAAAATAAACACTGTTTTAAAATCCATAGTTTAAAATATTGACTTTTCACTAGGAATCATGCATCTGCAAATCTAATCCAGCTCTTTAATTTTAAGGCAACCAGAGAATTTGGAAGCACTCACATTTAAAAGTTTCCAGATTAGCAGAAAAAGAGAACACAGCTACGCATCAGCCTTTTCTAGTAGAATAAAGGGCTTTCTTGCAACCCAGTTTGGAATCTCAGTGAAAACAGCAGCATTTTGTCAATGGTGGATGTCTGACAGAATAACAGACACAATAAGGCAATGACCCAAAGAAAAGATTTCAGTGTAAGTAAGTTCAGTTCCTCAGTGAACGCTATGCACCTACATGTACTCTGAACTAACTCAGAAAATGGAGCATTTACAGATTTGTAATTAATGCACTTGAAGATAAATTTATTTGCTATTGCAATTTTGTTCTCAGTACTCATCCTCCTGCTAACTGAATCCCATACTCTACCATTGAAGTGTTGTTCAATCTTAAAAGGAGTGCTTTTAACAGACAAGAAGCGTACCTACTTTGAAGATTATCATCTATGTTTGTCTTTCTCATATCAATTGGTCCCCCAAACCTGCCCTTGAGCACTCGTTCTTTCACTTGAGACTGTTTCAAAACTGTCAAGTAGCCTCCTGGTTATCTTACTTAATGATTTTTTTTTATCAGCTCATCTACAACAACAACATTTTAAACCTTACTTTACCCATAAAATTCTCCACTACACCTTGTTTCTTGGCTACAGCTGATTGCAGGATCCATCCTCTGTCACAGAAACTTGGGTTTGATCTTCAGGCACATTGTCCTACCTGTGGCACTCTATCAGAAAGGTGTGCAACTTACCAGCTCCTTCTGAGTATCAATTCATCCATTCGGGTAACACTCACACTGAAGCTCCAATGTCTCCTAGCTCACTGACTGCGATGCACTTTTCCCTTGCCTTGACAAACAGAACGCTGGTCCAACCACAACCATTCAGTATGCTAAAACAAACCCCCCGTTTCCTAGCCCCCTGCCCACCTCTCATCAGTCCTCTCTGCTCCTCACCACAGGTTCCTCATCTATCCAAAAAATGGTACTTGCTCTCCTTCTGAAGGCATTTCATGGCCTCTTTCTTCAGCCTACACTCTCATCCTGCAGTAAGTTTTTAATTCTTGCCTCCTGTCAGCTCACAATGACAGCTTCCAACATATCCGTCATACTTTCAGGCAAGTACCTGTCACATTCCCATGATTTGGAGCCATGTATTTGGAAAAAGCACCTCAAAAACCAGCAATACAGACCATTTCTAGAAAACGCCCCTTTAAATCTTTTTCACTACGAAAACTGCAGTGAAAGTTGACGGTTGCTATTCTATTAGCATCCAAACCACTGCATATCATGCTCATTGATACAGTCCTCCACCTCACCATACTTTGTCAGTTTACATCCAGAGAGTCTTGCATTTCACATTTTTGATTCAATTCTGCGCAGCAGGAACCAATCTTTAACTCTATTTGTGCAACTTAATCCATTAATTGGGAGATACTTCAGGCTTCTAAGCACTAAAATACTACAAAAATTCAGCCAGTAGGACATACAGACAAATTTCAGTATAACCTTGCATTCACATATTTCCTTGTCCTTATTTGCTCCTTTTCTCTCCCATAGTATGTAGATGTCAAGTATATTAAGCTGTTTCCTTAATCTCCCAGCCAATGATTGATAGAGATCACTTGTTCTACGACACCATTTGAGCTCTTACCTTAGTAAAATTATTCAAGTGACCTAGTTTTCTCATATTTGAAACGCCTTGTAATTTGGCCACATTTTGGAGAATCTCTCTCATATTGTCACAGGGTTCTGCAAAAGAGAACAGGTTATTAGCAGACACAGTTGAAAAAAAAGTCAGAAATCTAAACATGCATTCAACATGCAGTTTCCTAAATATACCAGGTACTCTCCTAGTCTAAATTAAGGATGCAGATGATTTTCGCCTCAAGAAGCATCAATTTGATTTATGCTTAGAACTAAAACCAGGCATACACAAGTTCTCTAGAATAAATGCTAAAGCCCATGGAGGAGAGAGACTCCTACTTTAAAGCAGATTTTAATCAATATCTTAGATTTACAATTGACAAAGAAATTTAGTGTCTGAAATTCCAATCCTAACATCTCGTAACTGAAGTTTTATCCTTAATCCCCTTGTAATTTAAAGACAGCAAATAAACTTAAAGACATAAGTAAAAAGATGTCATGTGGTGTTGCAGTAACATGCTATCTTTTTTCCCTCCAGACAAAGGGTTGGTGGGATTTTGGGAAGCTGGGACTCTTTTCTGCTCTCCATATTAACGTCTGTCCATAATTACCCTAAACTTACTAGAGGGCTAGGACTCTCCAGTGACATGGGAAGTGAACTACAAGGTAAACAGGGGGACTAGGAATGTCTTCTCATCTCTTCCTAAGAGTCCACCAACCCAACAAAATCCACAAACCAGGATTCAGACACCAAATGATGACTCTGCATTCTGATGGGAAACGGAAAAGGACTACCAAACACGGGGAGAAAAGACCATATTGCCCTGCCTTTGGGAATAAGGTTGGGAGTTGAGGCAGAGTGGGACAAGCAGCACAGAGTGGGGCTGGGCAGAGAGCTGCACGCAGAGCTACTGTGGCAGAAACCGCGGTACTGCAGCAGGACAGTTTTCAAAGGGAGATGCCTGACTGCACAATTCTCATGCAGTCTTCGATTAGACACTGTGTGATAGGCACTACAATAACACTATCCACAGCACTCTAGTGTGAAATAAATGAAATACCAAGGTTATGCTGGAGATGTGAACTGTTAGAAAGTATTACATCACCGAAAAAGAAAAAATTGCATTACATAAAATTAAGTCTTTAGAAAAAGCCAAACACCAGACATCTGGAAAGCAGCAAAGAAAAAAGTTTTGTGTGTGTGCCCCACACTAACTTGCTTCCTACTGCAATATGAACAGCTACAGCTGAATTTGTGGCATATACATAAAGTCTTTTTCTTCCCTGTTACTCCTGAAAGGATATTTGTATATTTTTCATTATACAAAGGAAATCAAAAATGTCAGAGATGTAAAGAAAACACCTTCTTCACCACTCCTCTACAAACCAAGCAGAGTTTTTTAATCAACTTCTGTAGTTTAAAAACTTAAAAAAGCAACAAATTTGAAAAACCAGACATAAGTAGCAACCTCATCAGGATATATCCAGAACGTATTTGGAAAGACAAGACCCTGTACTTGCACTATCATCAGGAATAAGTCAGCAGTTAAAGATTAAGACACCTACAGGTAGGCACCTGAATTAAGGTGTGTAAACCTGTAAACCCACCGTAGTCAATAGAGATCTCATCTATCAGCCAATGAAGTCGAAAACAATTAACCTGACTAGCTGCAAGATGCCTACTCAAGGGTAAGGTGAATCAATTGTATTGACTACACTGCTTATAATGAAACTTTAGCACATGTACAGACATGCTACTGCCACACCACATAATTGTGATTTTTTTTCAGACAAAGGATCAGTGAGATTTTCGGAAGACAAGACAGGCTCCTAAATGTGGGCAATCTCAATCATCACCAGCTTGATGCAAAATATCCTTTGCTTAGTGCTGTGACTTAGGTTGTAGAAAAGACAACTGTCAGATACACAGCCACAAGCACAGACAGAGCTACCCTGCATTGCAGAATAGTATGCATAGCGAAACCAAACATTCAATAACTTTGAATTTAAATTGGAACATGTGCATGCATTTCTTTGAACCTGCCCCCCAACCCAGCCAAAAAAAAAACCCAAATCATTATCACAGAAGTGAGAGACAATGAAAAAATCTTACTAGATCCATCCCAAGTTTAGGATTCCCTACATCGTTTAATTTTCAGGGGCTTAACTCAGTTTGAGAGGTTTGCAATAGCACATGCCATAGAAACAAGAGAACAAGAGAAACACTGAAGACAAGGAGGTTGGGATAGTTATGGCACTACCAATAGTTTACATCATAGCCCCTCATTTCAAGGGAACATAATAGGAGAGGAAAATAACTTCCTCATAATTTGGTTTCTCTGAAAATACAGTTTGGCTGATTTCCACACTTTGGCCTGCCTTGGGTAATGTACCAAACTAAGCTCCCTATACGGACAGAAAGACCACGAGACTAGCCCAGGAAACCTCATGGGCAACGAACATTTCTGTTCAGCTACCTGACAGAGTGGGCACTAACCCAGAAGTGAGTGAGGTGGCTGTGCAGAAAGGCAGCCACTTTGGATGTGAAGAAACCAGGACAAAATGATGCAACCACCTCCCATGTTAACAATTCTGTAGCAATGGCAGACCTTTATAACAAGGCTGCCTAATTAAAACGTGCACTAAAACCATTTTACTCTACATGTGTATGAAAAACTGCAGTTACAGCAACTCTTCCTCGCATTGTCCTCCTTCTGCTGAGAAAAACTCTCATTTCTAGAGAAACACAAAAGTTTGAGGAAAACCATCTTGTACTGCTTAGCCGAGCAGCCAGGTATTTCCCAGAAGCTTCACTAGCAGATAAGTAATTTGACGCAAAGTGGGGACTCCAGTGTAAGATCTACAACACTGTGAGAAAACTGAGAACATGACAGGCATTTCCACTATTGAATTGATAACATGAATACAGCAAGTTAGCTGGCTCACACTTTGATTATATCAACACTACTGCTGTAGAAAAAACAAGATAGTAAAGAAATAAATACCCTCTAATAGCATACTACCTAAGAAAGAATGAAGATTACAGAAGCCTTTTCAGTCAAGCCTTGTCAGTTCAAGTCTTGTTTTAAACTTCAGAAGAACCTTCTTGCAAAAAATCTCTTCCAAAAAAGTTAACAAAAGAATTGAGACATATTAACTTCAAGGAAAGTCTGGCTATCCTGTTTTTCTTCTTCTGGAAATGCATCATATATTAGAAAGGAGTAGAAAATTTACTTAGTTACTCAAATGTGACTCATTTTTATTAAAAATAAAGCTAACAGGGAAGGCAGGCAGGCCTAACAGAACTTCACATGTAGCAGATGTAAAAGAATTTAAACAAAATAACATGACTTCACAAATGGAGATACAGGCTCTTGCTAGTCTGTCCCTTACATTAAAATGGGCTTGAAAATAGACTAAATACATGCTGGATTATACCAACTGAGCGATGTGGCTTTCCCGTAACAAAAGATCAGATCCAGCACTGCGTGACACTTCCTGTCACAAAATCTCATGCAACAGCACTGAAGAACATGGATTAATGCAGAAATGGAAAAAACATGGCACAAAATCAGAGACCAATTTCCCAAAAGAAGAAATATCATGGCCTTAACACTTCACTGTCAGACTTAACAGCTCATGTTGGTATTGACAAGGACTTTTGTTTGTTGTTTGTGGTGGTTTTTTTTTTTTGTTTTGTTTTGTTTTGTTGTTTTGGTTTGGTTTTTTGTTTTGGTTTGGTTTTTAAGGATCCCACTGCTGCAGAGATTTCTTAGCTCTGATTAACCCTTATTCTTTAGGTCTTCAGAAGTTCTTGCTTTTCTATCTGAAAAAAGACAAAGAAGAGAAGCTACTTGTTATAATTTTAAGACTCCTCAAAAATCTATTCTTTCCTGACTTACCTCATTTATTACTGAGATGCTGACTCATCTCAAGCTGGCCCATAGCGACAACCAAATATCTTCACATTCTTTCCCATGATGCTTCTGAGGGTGGAGTTGTGCAAAATGACTGAGCTGATCTTTTGGCAGAAGAAAGCTGCAAGATGCACAGCCCCTTCCCTCTACCCTGTCCCACTACATGATACACCCTATCCTTTACACTACTCTGGCACCCATCAACTTCACATTAAAATAATTCTGCTAATTAACTCAGCAGAATATTTTTCATTCTTTTGGCTATGTTAGCTGTCTGCTGGGTTACCAAGTCAAACCAAATACTAAAGTCTTACAAAAATCCACGCAGAAGTGGCTATGCCACTGGGCTATTCACAGGTAGAGTAGTGGAAGCAGGATGTACCCCTTCCAGAAGGGGCTCATTAGAAAAAAGTCAGACTACCTTTTTTTTTTTTTAAACCTGCGCTGTTATACTTGGCAAAATGTCCCGATTAATGTACACAAAGCCACTCTGCCTCAAATCTCATCTAAAAATTTGTTGATATATAAAAAATTTTCAAGCCAGCACACTTGTATTCTGCAACAGCAGCTTAGCTTGCTGATCATTCCTGTCTCGTTTTCTGTGTATGTGTCTTCTTTTTTTGGACAGCAAGCGCTTTGAAGTAGCGGATATCTTTGTTCTGTGTACTTCTGTTACACCAAACACAGTTTCGCACCCGGAACTGTTTGCACTGAATAACACGCAGTACACAATGATAGTCTTCAGCACAGAGTGAAACTGGTGTTTTTAAAACCCTAGCCTCAAGAATTCCATGATTCTCTATGCCTTAAAGTATTCATAGATGCATGTATATTAAAAATCTTCAAAATTGTGTTGTTGTTTGTTTTTAAACTCTCATGACCTTTTAGGGCTTGACGCATTTTTTCACCCCTTCAGGACTGTGACATTGTTTTTCCCCAGTGAGAATCATGATGCATTCTGACAGATCCCGTTCTCCAGAGGAAAAAAACACCGCAGAGGTACAGCTACATAAAACAGCTAGCGCTCCATCTAATGCAGGGATGAAAAAGCAATAACTATATTAGCTCAAGTGACGACTCCTTTCCCCTGCAGATTTAGCAGCATTGTTTGACCACATTCAGTAAGCTAGCAGCATGCCAGTTCACTATTCTGTTATGCACACGTGAATAAAAAGCAAACAAAAAGAACGGTAGGCTTTAGCACACAAGTAATTCAGTAACTCTGAAGTCAGGCATAATGAGTTAAACTGAGGAGCGTATATTTTATATGCATCATTTGGTAGATGCTAGGACAGTAGCTGTATACAGTAACCAATGTATAAAGCAAACTCAAGTGAGAGACTGCACTAGCAGCTGCTATCACACCTACTAGAATCATAGTGCCAAAAAGTGAAATAAGAGACTAAATATGCCTAAAGACTTCTCTTGAAGAAGGAAGTTGTACTTCACTACAGTTAAGTATTTCATCGTTGACTAAGAACACAAGAGAGATCTTCCTCTTACTGAAGGAAAGAATCACAATATAAATGGATGATCCTGGTGAACTTACTATACACCTCTACATTTATTAGAGATTTTTGAAGTCTAAGTGCTATGCAACTGTATATTGCAAAGCTGGTCTTAGTGGCTTGTTAAACTACATGCTGCCAAAACTAAGAAAGTTGAGTGAAACACACACCAACTAGAAACATTAATGCACTGTTCTCCATTTCCACGGAAATAGACATGAGTTACCAGTTATTAAAAGCAATGAAACATAGTTACTTAAAGGTGTCTATGTAAGCCTAGATGACAGGTAATCAGCCTGCTAAAACACTTTTTATCAACACTTTTAATAATGAAATGAAACACCAATGAGAAGGCATATCCTGCCATTATGAACTTGCTCGGGAAAAAAAAAATCAGGACAATTATGAAAGCTTTCATAATACAAGTATTCTTAATTTACATCTAATTCAAAATGTGGAAACTGCACAGAAGAAAAACAACCAGGTTCTGAGAACAATGGAAGAAGAGAAAGCTACATAAAAAAACCAAACTGCATGAAACAGAGAACACTCCTGAATTATTTATATCGACACATCAACTCCACTTTGCCAGATTAAAAAAAATTAGCGCATGAACAGTTTACATTCAGCCTATAATTTTCAAAAACACAGTAAAGTATGTTTAGACTGAAGGTATGTCTCAATTTTTAAGATAAAAACATAGAAATAACTGTTTGTTTGTAGTATCAAGTTTAGGTAGTTACTATTATGTTGAAAAATGTACTGAATACTAAGCCAGATAGACATCCTCTGTGATCACTGTTAAAATTCTATTGTCACACTTGAACCACTAAAGTGCAAAAAACTTTGCACTCGTATAGTGTGATGTGTAAGTTTTGCCAAATAATTCTTATAAATTTTAGATTTAAACAAACCACAATGTATAACAAATCTTAACAATTGAGAGCATCCCCTTGAAAAGTACAGGTGACCAAAACCAGTGATTTCTGCAGAAATACCTAGAGATTTATTTAGTTTGATTCCTATAGCTTCCATAGGTGAACCATATATAAAGCACTTGATTTTGAATACAAAACCAGAGAAGTTCCAGTAACTCATGTTCATGAAAACAGAAGGAAAATAAAAGCTAAGAACTCAAATTATTTTCACTCTTGCTGTTTAAGAAGGTTATGAATAGATGGAAGTGGCTCAGTAATATGGAAACAAGCACACCTCCTCTCTTTCATGGCAGTCAGCAAAGAAAGTAAAAGAACTGTTCTTTCTACATCAATCAGGTAGAAATTAAGCTTCACATTTACAAAAACGTCTATTAACTAGAAAGCAGTGCAAAAGATAGCATATCCAAGGTAGGATCCAAGAATCACTAGAACCTCAGATAAGAAGCGCGTTTTGCATCAAAATTACACTTAGGAGTCTAATCCTTCATATTTAGGTCTGTACATCTAGACTTCCACATACGTCCTTCTGTAAGTAAACAGAAAAGTAAAGTTGAAATGCCTACTGTGACTGTATAGATTTCTCTTTTGCAGATGTGCATAAAATATTGTAAATTAAAGGATAATTTTTTTAATATTCCTAAGTATGGATAAAGGTGGCAGGAAATACACATTCTGGAGTTGCAGTCAGCTTGAAGCAGTGCTAGCAGTTCAAAAATGGACCACTTTCCAAATTACTGTCTTATAATATTATTTCTAACCAAGACACTAAGATTATATGTGTAGAAAAGCCATCCTTACATCCTCACCCTTAGAATTATGTTAATTATTCCCACTGTGTGATCCTGTATGCCAAATTTGTAAACAGTGTTGCTTTACTGCTAAAACTTCTGAAAAGCAGGTTTTATAGTTGAAATGTTAACAGCTTTTTAGCATCTAAAGCTATAGTATTACTACGTAAACAGAATCACAGAACAAAGCTGAAGATTGGCCACACAAATTATTTTGGATTGCTAGAGACAAACTTAAACACCTTTAAACTTTGAACACAGAAAGAAAAAGCTGAAGGACAGCTACAATGCTGATTTGAAAATTAATTACATATAGCTTTTGATAAACAAACTATTATTTAAATGCTTTATAGCAATACACAAACTAGTGTCCTGCATGAGTTCCTCAAAGACCAATTATGAAAATAATATTAAAGTTAGGACTACATAAGGTACCAAGGTAGGTTTAAAAGCCTGTTGTTCTTTAACTTGTCTATTCATAGAGAACAAACGTTTGATTTAGTCCTCCATTTAAATTTACAGTTAGGCTCTCAACTCTCAAGAAGACGTAATGTTAATGCCAAGAATCATTCTTGGTATGTACAGTCTTTGTGTATTACATACTTATTACACGCCCCCCCCCCCCCCCCCCCGCCAAAAAAAAAAACCCATAATGCCATCTTTCTACAATATTAGATACACAACTACTGCACACTATGATGACTAAAACCAAGCTGACATTATAGTCCCCTAGCAAAATTTCTCTCATTACCACTTAATAGTAAAATAGAAATGTAAATTATTCCAGAATACACAGTTAAACTCCAGAAGAACCTGCTCTAAAACTTTCAAAAGTTTAGAAGTTTAAAAGAAAAAGGGAAAGAAAAAAGAAGACAAAAAGAACACAAACGGAGGCACAAAATCCTGGAAGCTGGGGAATACTCCATAGCAGTGCGACTACGCGTTTGTTTGCCCTATTGTTCTACTCTCTCCTCTGCATCAATTATCAGCTAGTGTCAGAGACAGGACACAAGGCTGGAGTGACCCAGTACAGTTGTTCTTACGCTCAAAAGCCAATAAAAGGCTGGAGAATAAGCCGTTCCCGGATTCACAAAATTGATTATGTTGGTATACAAATCTAACCAATACTTTCCAGAACATCAACTATGAGTTTGAATGGTGAATATGAGTTTATTGTAATGGCTTAGAAAATTATCATCAATTCCCCCAACCCATTTTCTTCTTTTCTACCACCAATTCGAGAAACAGAAAATTCAGGACAGTCACAATTTTTAGTTGCTTTAATGAAAGATACACTGTAACTGCTTCACATCATGAAACTAGCATTTGGTAAGCTCCTTTCAAAACTAGTCAAAAGAATTCCAATCATGTATTTTTCTGAATATTATCAAACTGACAAGCAAGTTAATAATATCACTGACACTAGAAGAAAATTTGTGAAAGGGAGAAATATGATCATATCTAAGAATATTTTCCCAATTAACATTCTGATTCTTCTCTGCATCATTTTGATTTGTTCAAGAACCCAAAGAGGTAAATGTTGTCCAGTTAAATGGCCCTTACTGATAAACTCTAAGCTGTCAGGAGGTAGCCACTGTCCCCAGAACATGTTACATAGGGTGTCATGTAAGAAGAAAAAGCCTGGCAACATTAGCAGATGTAGGATCAGCCTGTTTGCTGATGAAGACATGAAGGGCAATTTGGCAAGACATGGCAAGAGCAAAGTAATAACATCCTCAAATTCAAACATTAATAAAGGTACACAACCAGAAACTACAAGTAATTCACAAACAGCACTAACTGCAGCAGGAAACCTTTAAACTGTGGCAAATGTGTGATGTGATAACTACCCCCCTTAAAATGCTACAGCCAGAAGATTTCAAAATAGTGCACTGATGATGCTTGGGAACTCCAGTCCCTCGTACCAGGGACAAGACAGGTCTCATCCGTCCATAGCTGTGACTGTTCAAGACTTTTACTTTTTCTCCTGAAAAGGTCATTTTCGGAGAAGAGACAGGAAGAGTTGTATTTATAAATTTCACAACGAGATCTAAGTACAATTCTAAATCTATCCCATTGAAGTAACAGGTTGACCTAAAAACCTGAGCTGCAAACACCACATTTATGGAAACAGCAAAATTTTTTTGGTTTCTTTTTTTGTATTTCATGAAAAAAAAAAAACCAACCCAAAACAGCAAGTCTATGAGAATTACATATGGTTTGCATAAAGGAGATGAACACGTTCTGAATTCTCTAGATATGAGGTTGCTAAAGCTGAATTCTGACTTCACTCATGCTCAGAAGGTAACAAAGGAAAAAGATTACTTACAGATTTAATCAGTTTTTTTTTTAAAACAGTAATTTTCAGGCAACAGCTGTTCTTGATAGTCCTCTATTTTTGTGAAGTAATTATTTTTAAAAATATATATATTATTTATAGTCTGTGTACACTTCAGGCAGGAAACTAATCTTTTATGCAGCTGAAAAAAACAAACAAAATCCCTTTACATCTTTACATGAAGAGATTAATGAAATTATTCCTTGTTACTTTTATAATTACTATATATTTTTCTATAAATCAAGGCCATATTGTTTTGCTTTAAAAACCTTATCTCTATGCACAAGTATCTCCTACTAATCATTCTGTAGTCTTAAATCAACAGCTGTAGTTCATTTCACAATTAATAAAATTTATGCAAATGGGGTACAGAGATGTACCTCTTTCATTTTAACCAAACAAGTGCTAACTGACAGTAGCCATTTCAAATATGGGCGAGTAACTATCCTAGCTCATCTTTACCGTTTTGCCATCCTTTTGGCATTAGACTGAGAAGGTTACTCAAAGAACCACTGACAAACAGCATGAAATTTTGTTAACCACCCATTTCCCCAACTGAAAGGGAATTAAAAATCTTTGTGCTTTTCATTTTACCTCTCAGACAATTAAGCATATTTAATTTCTACAAAATAAATAAATAAATAAACAATTTAAAAAATAGCTTTCTGAAATGTTCCAGGAGCAGCTACCTGAATAAATGGTCAGATGTAGCCAAAACTGTAACAGTAAGTAGCACTTGGACTAAAATGAGCTTAGAGAAGTCTAGATAGTGAAGAACAAAACCAGTAAAGTTAGAAACAGAATCTCTCCTTTTAGGAAAACTTTCGTAAAGTTCACTATCACTCAGACTAATTTATTAATGACCAATGTTGATTCCAAGGATATTGCTGTTCAGGCAGAATTTGGGAGAAGAGACTTCCTCATAACATTTAGTTACCCAAACCTATTCAGGCCACTGTTGAGATGTAGCTTGCTACACTGATGAATATCACAGAGGCGTAAGAATATGAGTCCTACAGAGCTTTCAGATATGTGCTAACATATCAGTCATAACTAAGAAAATACAACTGTAAGTGGGTTTTTTTGTTCTTTGGGATTGGGCTTTTTTTATCGGGTTTTCTGTTCGTTTTTTTACTCCACTTTTTCACTTACGCATCTTTACCAGCGTTCCTCCTCTTTACCAGATGTAAGGATTTGGTGACTACACTCTTCACTAATCACGCTCTGAGGTTTTGCTAACTCCTACTTTTTTCCTGATGCATTCTACCCAAATTTTCCATCACCACAACAGATGGTTGGCAAATGAAAAAAAAATATTTCCGTGATATACATAATATACTACAGATTTTTATATTAGAATAAAGCAAAATACATTTTATTGTAAGAGTGAAGCTTACGGGTGCTCCAGTTAAAACAATTTGTCAAATATCAGCTAGCAGTTGCGTAGCAGTGTTATGGTACATTCCCTTCTGTATCAGAACTCATCACAGGAGTGCTGCTCAATGTGCAAATTCAACTGCACTATGGTATAAGCACCTGCCTACCTGCACACAGTTAAAAAACACTTCTAATGAAAAGCAAACCTCTTATTTATCTAATCTTTCGTGTAGTTATCAAAGCCTCAAGTCACATGCTTATGTCTTAGTTGTAAGAAGCTAGTTGGTTTTCAGGTGGATGACTTGTGTCATTTATTATTTTTAAAAAAAAAGTCTCAGGCAGGAGTCTCAGTTAGTATGAAAGATAAAGAGCCTATTTGATTTTTCAGTACATTGCCCCAAACTAGTCAACATCAGTTCTAAAGCCACCCTGTAACCCTCTTGAACATAGTTCTTTTCTCCAGTGTTCGGGTTTGTATGGATATAAACACTTGGAAAACAGCAGTTTTTTGCTATAGCTGACTATTTCACTTCTTCCCACTTTAAGGAGAAAAACTCTACCTGATGTTGAGCACCTCTTCTATGTTATTAGGGGAGAACTTCCAAGATTGCTAGGCAATTGGTAAAATATGCATGAAGATCATGAGATTGGGCAAATAAGTGATATATTTCTTTCTGGGAAGGCTATCATTGACATAGCTTCCTTATTTACCGTAATTATGACGAGGGGTGTGTTTCTTTACACAGCATCTACACTGCATAGGCTCTGACAAAAAAAAAAATCCTGAAACTAAGCATTACATTAATCTCAAAGGAGGGTGGGGTGGAGGGGAGTAAAGGGAAGGAGAAAAACCTGAAGAACATTTATGACAAAGACTAAAACATTCATATCAAGAAGAGATGTTGGTACAGTTTCTAAGATTCAAATGACAGGGGAAGGGGGGAAGCAGAATACTATAATATTGTGGAAACACAGCGTTGCTTAAACACCTAAGAAGCTATTTATACCGATCCAAATCGCAGAAGAATCTCTTTTGTGAAATATGAGTAGAAACCACAAAATATTAGAACAGTCATTTTATTCTCTGCCCTTCAGAAGAAAAGTGCTGACATTTGTTGACCGGTCTGAACCACAGTAGCAAAAACAAAGAACCCACCCAAAAAACAAATTTAGAGATGCTGTACACAAAAACTTGAAAGACAGATATGAACTCAGATCTTGAAAGACATGGTAGTGCCCAGCTCCTACAGATACCTTAACGCTCAGTAAGCAAGTCATAAGGTCTTAAAGTTGCCTTTTGCTAAGATTTTTCCTTCATTAAAAATGTTGCTCTTGTTTTCAAGAAATGAAAAGTGAAAATATTGTAAGCACACAACATTTTAGTAGTTCTGAGAAGTCTTAAGATTGTAAAAGCAGTAATACCTTAGGAAGTCAAGTCAAAGGTACACAAGTGTTATTAATCTAACTAGGCCAGTGCACTATACAATTCCAAAACAACGGTCAACTAAAGCACAAGTGCAGCCAGGAAAGCTAAGCGCATGCCCTAATTCTGGAGTGCATACACTCAGCACCTCTAACTCTGTAACTTTTAAAACCTACCAAAAGGTTACATGTTGCCCAAAAAGTTAGCAGGCCATCATCACTGATCACTTCCCTTTTGGTCTCCCTATATAAAAATCCCCCAATATACAAGAATAACACAGTAGAAAGTTTCTCAGACAGCAAGACAAGGAAGATCGCTCTCCAGCTGTTTTTCAAGTTGCCCCTTTATATCTCAGAAAAAATGAAAAAAATGTAACCAATTACCTTCTTGCTCCTATTACGGCTTCTGTTACAGACTCACAAACAAGGGAGCAAAAAACCAGGTATTGTTCTGTGTGATCTGCTCCAACACAAGCATCCTGCTATAGTTACCCATCACAATGATGGCATACTGCAAAGCAAGGGTGAAAGGTGCCCACACATTTTGTTTATTTGGGTATTTTCAAAATACTGTTTCTATGGTGCGGTGGAGCCCCACTTCTCCATATTTTCAAGCCAGACCATGTATTGCAAGAGTACGCAAAGAAGAACTTAAAGGCCTTCCGTAACAGTCTTGCCATTAGTGTGGAAGAACTGCCTTTGAGCCACTAAAAAAGTATAGACCAGCTACCGTCTCCACATTGGCTCCCTACCGCCTTGCTACAAGCACTCCAAAAGGTTTTTTTTTTCCGTCCGACACTGCTTGAGCTCTCAGTATCAGACAGGTGCGCAGCATCCCTCCCTGCTTCTTCCATACTGACGAAGCTGGAAACAGCATAGTCATCAAATCTCAAGCTGAATTTGGAAACAAAATTCATCCAGCCTTCTTTGACTATCCTGCAAATAACCCTTAAAAATGCCCGACATTTTTGTGGGCTGTAAACTGCAAATAGCATCCTGAGATGTTTGCCCTGCATGCAATGCATTACGATTTGCCATGTGGGCACATGGAATCAAAACCAACATGGTTTAAAGTGATGCAAGCACAGTAAGAAAAGTAATACAGTTCAGATCGTGTGAAGTTAAATGGAACTTCTGTATCTTTTATTTTTACCTACATGATAGAAGGAAATGATGGAGAATGGAGGCAAAAAAGGAAAAAGGTGTTTTTCAGATAGCACTAACCAACTTTGTGGAACTCACTCTCAAGGAGAAAAAAAAAGCCAGTTTTCTGAGCTACTTTATTCACATCTGTCTCGCGTTGTAGCTAAAAGACTCAACATTTACAAAATAGAGAGAATTAGCTGTACAAGAAAAGCTGCTAAATCAAAGTAGTATCTCGTAATGCACGTTTATTAATAATAAATGAAAGTACCGATGTTGGAGATCAGTACATTTCAGTTAATTAAAGAGTACAGTATCAGTGAAGACTGTCACCCTCAAAAAGGAGGAAATGAAGACATACAGACATGAACAGCACTTGACCATCAGCAGTTGGTACCCTTGTATCTCTCCAAAGCTTCAGCAAGCGAACAAGCTCTGAAGTTCCTAATAGCTGCTGCAGGCTCAGAGCTACAGGAATCCAAGAAAATGGGCATCCCTTGAAGGAGGGACATTTAAAGGAGCCTGACTACAGATAAGGTACTGTGACACATGGTGCTCAACTATGCAAGTTCTAAACTACTTAGGCCTTCACAACCCAAAGGCAACAGCTGAAACTGCAACAAAGGAAGAGGTGTTGGTCACCCAACAGGGTAAGGCGATTCAGTTAGAGAGGTGAGCAAAGAACTTAGCAGCAAACGAAGCGTGGATTACACAAGCCTTTTACAGTGCCCAGAGCTTTGGGAGGTATATAAGCTTCTGTAACTCAGTTTGGAATACCTGTAAAACAGAAACAAAGATGAATTTTGCTAAAAGCATATAATACTTGTATCATGGTTACATACACAACCATAACCAGACTCAATGCAAGAATTCCTACCAAATGCACTAACCTGGTTGATAACTCCAATTGTACTTTCTGGACTTCAGAAGTTACAAGCTTGATTTCAGTAGTCTAATTAAATGCATCTGCCTCATCCCATTGCTAATTCCTTCCAGATGACTGCAATGGGAGTTGCACTGGTGGCGAATCTGTCCTCCTTTCCCTTTTCTGTTCTATTCTGAGCAGGTAATATAACACAAGGCCAAATCTGAGTACTCTGAATCCCAATTATTAATTGCAATTTTGCAGTCAACAGAAGTCATGACATATAACCTTAAGTAGACAAAAGCAATGAATCTAAGCTGTATCTGCACAGTTTCTTCTTACTGTACAACATTATGCCCAACAATATCTGTTCTGGGGACAATTTTTCCAAAGTCAATCATCCTTTCAGCAAACTGATTTTCTAAGAAAATTACTGTCCCAAAGGAATATGTATCAGAATCCTCTTAAAAGATGGGGTACAGCCAGGGCTGGGCAGCCCAGAAGTTAAAAAAAAAAAAAACAAAAACCAAAAAACACCACAACCAACCGAAAAAAAAACAGAAACAGCAAACCAGAGACTCTACATGAGTCTTGTACATGCTAATCTTATACATACAGAGTTCACAGACACATACACAAACGCACACAATGCACCATCATATAAAATGCCTTTCGTGAACACTATTATGTATCATTTTTAAAAAGCCAGAGCACCAAGAGGCTCTAAAGAGTAAAACCCTAGTATACCAGCAATGATAAAAATACGTAACAGAACAACATGGTGTGTTCTGGGAAAACATGAGCAACACTCAAACTACCACAGCAGAGAAAAGAGCAAACAAAAAGCACACAGAGAAAGGCAGATCAGCTCTACAAGCAGCAAAGCACTCCCTGAGCCTTACTACACAAAAAGGAAGAAGTAGGACCCAAAGCAGCACAAACAAGGCTTGCACCCTCCCCACATCTATTATTAGTTCTGAAATACTTAATAACAGCACCGGCCTCTTGCATGGAATGAGCACAGTTAGTATACAGTCCACAGGTATGGACTAGTGAAGGTTTGCTTTGTATGCTAAGTCATGTTCATCAAGCCATCACTAATAGAAACCTGTTTAAAACAAGGCAATACCAATATAATTTCACATGTTTGTAATAAAGAGGCCACTGTAACTAGAAGCATATGGCTGAGGCACTGTTTATGCTTATTCGCTATTTTGCCCAAATCAGGTATTGCACATTAATCAACGCAAAGTTCAGTTGTCTGGGGAAACAAAAAACATTAGAATATTCTTTTAAGTTACTGAAAATGTGAGCCCTGTGGAAAACTATGCAATCCACTCAACACAGTGAATCAAAACAATGTATTATTAGTACAGAATTAGAGTAACAATTTAAAATATTTAAACTAATTGCTTATACAACTATTGTAACAGCTGGAAAAACAAATATTCATTGTGTTCACTGTGGAAATCAAGTTACCATCTAGCTTAGTTAATGTCTTGCTGAGCCTTTTTAGCTTTTTACTTTTGTTTTCTCTTTAAAACGAAGTTAATACCTACCATGGATAGCTACACGATTACTCATCAGTCAGCTGTAGTTTCTCTGACGATAAAAACAAAACCCCCACTTTTTGATAAGGGGTTCACAACTAAATTTAAAGCAGCTTCTTATTCAACTGCAACCACCATAACAACAGGGGCTATATACAGTCACAGTGCAAAACATCTTTTTTTCATTGTATTACAAATTTATTTTGCATCTTACCCAAAAGCCTCTTTTAGAATATGATACATACGAAGTGGTAATACTGCTACTACTACAGGTCTCATGCAATCAGTAGGTGGCTGAAAACACCTCGTGGCAAAAATCATAATGATAGTCGCCTGTTGAATTCTGAGTAAAAGATTTCAAACAGACCACATCTAAAAATTACCACTCCAGCATTTAAATTTTGTGTATTGTTCTTTCACACCAAAACACTTCAATATGCTACACAACGTAAAAAAGTTACTAAACCCATTCATGAAAATCCTGATTCTGTAAATATCATAAACACATAACACTGCTTGCAGTAATAATTGTGTCACGTGTTTGAACTGTTAAGGCCTTTGTCCCACATTTTGTTGACGAAAAGTTTCACTTTTAATTTTAAAGACAGTGTCTCACTAAAGCAATCAGGTCCATTTGGAGATAGGATGGGAGGAGACATAAGAGCCTGTTTCTTTAAACTGGAAAAAACTCAGCGCTTTTCCCAGGAACTAAAATACACTTGTAAATATGATATGTACACACAGAGATAATGTTCAGCCCATGGTAAAACTGCTTAATAAAAAAATTCTAAACACAGATCATACTGGGGGGGGGGAAAGAATTAGAAGTGGAATTCTTGATACAGCCTCTTACGAAGCTGAAAACTTTATTGATGATGCTAATATTTGTGCTTTCTTTACATTTCACAGTCCACTTTCATCTCATTGATTCTTTCATTTCCCTGCCTACTTCCTCATAAAAAGGATCTATTCAGGATAGTAGCAGTCCTCAATCTCCTGAAGTAGAACAGTTATACTACAAGCACCAACTTCATTCTCTCTCCCAGATCTGCCCCAGGGAAGGTCATTGCTTCTCGTGGGCCATTTTGTTTTCTGCATTTTATTCAGCTCTTTGGGAGAGCCTAACCCTTACCTTAGCCCTCAGCAAGGCAAGATGAACTACACATTTGGGTAGGGAACAAGTTCCTATTTGTCTGAGACAAAATTAGTTATTGTTGCTTCCTTCCTCTTATCCCCCCCATCAATCTGAGAGCAGTGGAGGATATTTGGAGCAATTTAACAAGTAAACTGGAGATGAGTGCTTTCTGGTCTTACAGCAAGAAGCTCATGGCAACCACCGTGGCCAGCCTGCCTAGGACAGGCAGGGATATACGACAAGGGATGGAGGCAGGACCAGCCGCCAGTGCCGAGATGTTCCGCAGAGGCGCACGGCCCGACCCGCCGAACAGAGCGGCGGCCGGAGGGAGCCCCGGCGGCGAGGCCGACGGGCGCGGCGCGGGCAGCCCCACCGCGGGACGGACGCTGTAAACAGCCCGTCTACAAGCAACGACCTCCTCCGAAAACAACCCCAGAAGCGGCCGAGGAGCCTCTGCCCACAGGCAGGGGCTCCCCTCGCCTGTGGCCCTGGCACGGAACCGCGGTGCCCCAGGTGCCCGTGCTGCCCCGCAGTCGGCGGGGGCTGAGGAGAGGCTTCCACCTACGGGCAGCTCCGCTCACTACAGGACGCCGGGCAGCCCACCGGCGGCGGGCACCGGCACCCCGCTCCCTTTTCGCCTCCCCCCGCCACCGCCCACCGAGCCCCCGCGGCCGCCCCGGAGCACCAGGCCGCTCGCCGCCGCCGGCTTCCCGCTCGCCGCCGTCGCGGGCGCGCAGCGAGAGGCAGGCAGCGACCCCGCCCCGCCGGCCCCCGGCCCGTACCTCGGCTGAGATCGAGAGGGACGTTCTCCTCGCCACTGTCGTTCCGACCTGCGAGGAGATGGGGGAAGAGAAGCGCGTTAGGCTGGGGGGGAGGAAAGAGCCGGAGGAGGAGAAAGGGAGGAAGGGAACGGAGGAGGCGGCCAGGCACCGGTGTGGAGGGAGAGCCGGCGGGGGAACAGCTGGCGCCGCGGCCTGCCCGAGGCCCCTTACCTCGGATGCGGAGGTGCCTCAACGAGCGGGCGCGGAGACTCACCGCCATGTTTACGGCCCCGCAGTCACAACACCGGAAACCTCGCCCGCTCTCGCGAGGAGAAGCCCGCGGAGCCGCCGCCGCCGCGGCCAGCACCCCCTCCCCTCCCCTTCCCTCCCTCCGCCCCGTCGCCGCGCTGCCGGCGGGAGGAGCGCGGGGGCGGCTGAAGCGGGGCGGGGCGGAGCGGGGCGGGGCGGGAGGAGGAGGAGGCCGTTGCCTGGCCGCGGTTTCTTTGCAGTGTGGAAGCGGTGGAAGCGGCTCCGAGGCGGGGGCTTAAGTAGGGGGCGGGTGAGGGCTGCCGTTTCTCAGCCTCCCTAGGGCTTGACACCCGGGCGCCCACCCCGCCGTGCCGAGCCGCTGGAAGCGTGGCTGAGGGGGAAGCACCGGTTGCCCTAGAGCCGCGCAGTCCCAAGGGCCGCGTCCGCCGCCGGGGTTCGCTGCGGGGCTTCTCGGACAGCTCAGCCCCGAGAGGCCAAAGCTGAGGGGAAAGGAGGGTGGCGGGAACGAAGGGGCGTCTGAGGAGGCTTTGCCGCAGCCCCAGAAAACATGGCGAAATGCCTCCTTTTCCTGAAGAGCTTGCCCCGCTGGGAAGTGGCTTCCTACATAACTGCTCTGTCACCACATCTGAAGGTTTTGGTCTGTCAAGTGAAATTACTTTTTTTCTTTTGGTTTTGTTTTTATGAGGTTTTCCCGCTTAGTTTTGCTTTCTTAAGTTGCACTTGCCTTGTGATGAGGTGGTAATTCACGTGGATACGGCATGACCATTGGTTTTGTACACCGGATGTTTTCGGCACTCTGCTTTTTAATATGTGAGGTAATTAAAAACAGGAAAAAATATCTTTTCATTGCTTTCTTGATTTACTCACAATGGGTCTCTCTGCAGTCTCAAGCGTTGATCTATTTCTTACCTTGATATTTGTTAAACTTACCTTACACACTTAAAGTAAGTGTATATATATATAAAAAAACACTTGAAAAGAAGTCCCACTACAAGAAACTGTATACTTATATATACTTGCTCTTGTCCTTTTTAGGCAAAAGTTTAAATAAGTACATAACACCTTACATCGTGTCCTGACACTTTGGACAGCCTTAGCCAAGGCAAGTTCTTGCACCCAGACTTTCTAGGTTCTCAGGAACAAAGCCAGCAAATAATCAAATTGAAGTGTGGAAGTCACCAGCCATATAAACATAGTTTCACAAGCTCAGGTAATTGTTCTCCTGTTTTGTAGTCAATCATTTTCCACCTGGAGTTTTCTCTCCTCTCTCTTGAGGGCTTTCAATTCAGATCCTGCATTACTCGTAAAAATCTGGTTTTATTAAGTATTCATGAACATTAAGTTTCATCTCAAAAATTGTAAATTAGTTTTTACGCTGATTGGTGCACTTCTAAAACATTAATAATGATTTAGGAGATTAAAATTAATTATTTGTAAAGCCAGACTAGAAAAACTTTCTGGCATATCAGTTCATGACACACATATAAGAATCTTGTTTTAACAGGATTATGTCAAGTATATTTAATTTAAAATACCATTTTGAACAACTTTCCTATTTTGATATTTCCTTATTAAATATGAAGCTAATGTTCTTGAAGAAGCGCAGGTTCTCAAAATTAAAAAGTCTGAACAATAAAATATCATCCATCTATATACAGGACGAAAGCATATCAAACTTTCTTAAATAGGTTCATCAATATGCCGCAGGGCTGCCCTTTAAAATTTCATGTCCAGGGAACCCTTGACTTCCTGAAAATGCCAAATGAACTGCTGCTTGTGGTGGTAATGTTGTATTCTGTTTACTATAAATTCTGCTGGGACTAATTAATTTCACATAAGCTTTGAAGAACCACTAAGTCTTGGCCCACTGTTAAACTTCTGTATTGGATTTGAACTTGTAATCTGCATGTAAAATGCTTTGGACCCTCCTGCTAAATGTTAGTGGTATGCAGAACTTATTTCTTCTCTTATAGATACAAAGTTAGAGGCACATGATATATTTTAAAAGAACCAGAACATCTTCCAACAAGGGAGGGTAAGAAATGAGTAATGTTTAACCTCCAGACTACTCTTTTGCAGCTCTGTTCCGGCGGACACCCTTTAATAATCAAAATATTTCACTTAACTAGCTAGGCTCTAGTTTTCTCTTTTTTTTTTTTTTTTTTTTCCACCTAGTTATATTTGAATTATGCAGAGAAAATTGAAGTTGTCTCTGACAATGACACACAAAATAATGCCATAATGTCAGTTGTAAGTGGTAACCCACAAAGCTACATTGAAGGTAGTCTGAGGTATAATTAATATTTGCCACAACTGGGGAAAAAAAGAAGAACATTAGATTTTTAAGTTTTTGTTATGGTGAAATGGAAAATAGCAAGTATGCATTAGCCTTAACTACCACTTAGATACACGGGAGCTCTGCACAAAAAAAAAAAAAAAAAAAACAACCATGCTGCAAAGCGAGTCTGGCCCTTAAAATGTCATGGTCATCGCTGGTATGAAGAGTCCTCACCCTGTGAGAGTAGAGGATATTTTGGGATCTATTTCTGGAGCTTTTCCCATGTTCTGTTCTCCCATTAATGTAGGGAAAGAATCACAAAAGTTTAATTAAAAAATAATAAAGGTTCCTTACCTATCAAATTTTCTATACTTTTTCATTGGCCACTGTTGATCCTGAGTATGCAGAAGGGGAGAAACATGGAGGGGGAAAAAAAAAGCTATTTTGTCCATTTGGAGGGGGGGAATTAATAGCAAAGACGAAATGAACTTCTTCACTGGCCTGATGGCTTGACTGTGTCACAAATTACAGTTGATCCAGTGTAAGGTAGCCACTTCGATTTATTATTTTTGTCTTTCAGTGTCTAAATCACTATAAATCAAATCACTATAAATCAAATTAAAGAAAAGATGTTTTAATGACCACATGGGGAATCAGATTAGTTCAATTTTACTTCTTAGTTTGTAATTTTATGTGAATACAGCTTCTCTATGTAGATAAGTAAATCTCCTAAAGCTGGGGACACAGTGTCAAAGCAGGGTTTCCTGTGAGCTGCTTGCACACTTCCTTTCCCACCTGCAAAGCACGACATACGAGAACATAACAACAAACCTCCAGTGTCATTTGGAGATTTGCAGAGGCAGGTTAATCTTCAAACCATGTTAAAATGTTTCTACATGTTCAGTGGTGGATAGGGGATTCTAAAGCTACAGCTACGTTTTTGTGTGTACGTGCAAAGGACTCATGGAGACACTGCTTTGTTCCATCCTTTTCCAATCAGAAGATTGTCCCTTTCGCCCCCTCACATGTGGGATTTTGCCAATCACAGCCTTTTTTTTATGCGGAATAGGGTTTTGCGACATGCTATAGAGGATACTACTATGTGAATTAGAAATCTTCAAGATTTAAAATCTAGAGAAGAGCTTTCTACTTGTTTAGGCTCAAATGAAGAAATATGGGTACAATAGGGACAAGCTAGGGGCAGAGCTTTAAATGGCTTAAATTGTTTAAACTCTGTGGAAATGTGTAAGGATGTGCAATTTACACCAGCTGCAGCCTGCCCTTTATATACATGGAGAAGGAGGAAAAACTTAAACTTGAATCAAACTATGCAGATAAGAAGTTAACCTATTGAATTCAACTCAGCTGCAGTGATTTGTAGTTGTTGAGCATTTTATCTTATCCAAAAGTATTTGTAACACTGTCCCTTAATTTGCAATATCATAAAATTGGCTTTAAATAGATGATAAATCCTGAATGATGGTGGGACAATCAGGAAGAGGAGAAAATCTAGTAAATGAGATCAAGAGGTTAAAAAAAAATCATTGCTTCTTTTGCTATCTCTATATTGCTGGCAAGAATTTTTGTAATCACCCTGTTTAATCTTTTTCTTCACATGAAGCCCATCAAACTGCTTAGGAAAGGATAAGACACGAGCTCCATTTTCTGCAGCCAGGAAATACTGGCAACAGAGGTATAAAAAAGGAGGGTATAAAGAAACCATCACTGATTGAATGAAGTCTCTCAGAAGTTGACCAGTGGCCAAATATGATAAACGAACAGGTCTGCACCAAAGATGACCAGATATTGGTTTGTCCATTTGATACTGCAAGAATCACCTGACCTGTTTTTTCTTATGTAAAAAAATCTCAGACTGTGAAAATGTCTGGCTCAGCAGCAGCTCAGATCAGGTCAAGATCAGGTGCTGGTGGGTGTTTGGTTTAGAAGTTCTACAGTTTAAGACAATCAAATCCACCTCATCAGCACATTTTTAGCAGCTGGACAAATGCATAGTATCAGATTAAGTTACTGGCAGCTCTGCACTACCAGTGGTCACTCTGAAGTAACACACAGGTCCTAGAGCAGACCTGCACAATGCCTGGCCTGCGGGCAGCCACGCACTGATATTCTCAGACCTCCGAGCGCTGCACAGTGGGTGTGAAGCGGTAAGAGCCTGCACGCTGCGTCTCCGTCCAGTGATACAGAACAATCTGTAGGAGGATGCAGCTGCAGCTCAGGGCTTGTGTGCCTTTGTGCAACGGAAGGCGCTAGGATCTGCTAGGGAGAGGGTTGTGCTGCAAGATTAAAAAGGCTGAGTCTTCAGAGGGTGCGGGAAAGGAAACAAGGGGAAAAAGGTGACCCTACTAGCTGCAGCTTAATCTGCATAAATCAAAGTCCTTTAATGAGCAGTTCTTGAGATTTGTGTTCTGTGTCTCTATAATACAGCAACGAGCAGAAATAGTAAAGGTCCTTCCTCCTGCATATAAAATCAGCTGCCTCCTGGGAACAGTGTCCCTTTGCCCTGGACCCTGCCAGAGGATCTGAGAAAATGTGAATGTGGCCAGAGCTGGGTTGAAAACCTAGCAGAATTTGGGATATTGGGAAGGACAGAGGTCTTGAAACACAAGACCTCTGTGAAAATACCAATGTGGGAATCCAGCTGGCTCCTGGGGTCACTTGGGGAGGGCACTGGTGACATGGAGATCCTGTAAATACGTGCTGGGCCATCTCTGGCGAGCCTTGCGCTGGTCCTGAGCCAAAACTGTCCGGTTCGGACAATGTGACAGCAAAGACCATCAAGGTCTGGTGCCCAGGGATGTTCATTCCCTGGTACTGTTCTAAGTGACTAGTATGGATGCAGCTACAGTGCTTAGGCTGCGTTATAGGCAAGGGGTGGGGTGCTGGACTGCTCAGGCGGGGACAGTGCAGAGAATAAGTCAAGCGGAGGACCCTAGGGTGTAACCACTAGATTTGGGTGGATGATGAATATTTTTTGTTGAACTTTTGAGCCATGTGTTAGTTTTTTGATTTGTTCCTTTTGGTCATATGTTCACCAAGCAGCTTGGAGAAAAAGCAAGGGGCAATTTGCAGTTTGCTCCCCAGGGAGGCTGTTTCCACTGGATCTGCGTTTTGGGGTGTGATTGCTCTCCTGGCTGATGTGGTATATTGCTGATATATTCCTATGCTAGTTTTTTCAAATATAATCCAATAGGTGTATTTCTACATATATTGTTATGAAAAGGAGTTTTATGGATAATATTTTAAGCATCAATAATATAGTTTGCAAAAGCAACATGATTTGGCTAAAGAAAAAACAATTCCTAACAAAATTTTCAGCTCAGTAAATATTTTTTTTCTGGAATTGCTCTGATTTTGGAAAACAGCATAATCAAAGTTAATCCATGAATGTAGTACCCTGAAATCCAGCTAGAAATAAAAACTATTAATAAAAATCTGAATTGATTGCAACTGGGTAAAACGTTAGTATTTCTTCACTATCGAGTAATGGAAGAAATTAAAAAATGAACATACAGCGCATAGCAGAAAATTATGCAAGAGTAGCAATAAGTAGCATACTAAAGCAACAACAACCAGCTGCAAAATAACAGAATGTCAAGTGATGCAACAAGTCTTCCTGATTAACTGGGCAGGTTGCTAACTAGATTGTTAATTAGTGTAACCTCACATTTAGGCACCCATTCACGTAAGATTTTTCACAGCATTCTGCAATGCATAATCCTATTGAAGCTGTGAAAAGCAACAGGTGTTGAGTTTGGGTATGGTTGGCATATTAATCAGACCTGAGGAAAAAAACTTTAAAAAGCTACAGCTGTTAAGTGTTTCAGTCCAAATAAACTCCAGTAATAGGGCTGAAGCTGTGTGTAATTTATCATCATCCAATTCAAAATCCATATGGTGGCAGAAGCTATTTTTTTGTAAGTCTTCATGGTCTTTTTTTTTAAAACTTAAGAAGCCCATTAACGTTTTCTTTGAGCACTGACAAAGGCGGGATAACATTTTTAATAGCAATGCTGTTATACATCATGGTATCCATACTGAAATATTTGGATATCTGGGATGCTCAGCAGTCAGTGGATATCATTAGAACAGGCTTCAGTCTCTTACATGGCCGGTAGCAAGTAGCTTGCTATGAATATAGGAGCAGAAAAAGGGATGGGATAGAAAAGATTTTTTTTTTTTTTTTTTAATTTAAACTGGCAATAGTGAGATTTACTTATATATAGCATCCCAACTCAAGTACTGGAAAAAACTCCCCCAAATACTGAGGGTGGAAGGAAGGTATGTTTGGCCTGATTTTAAATGCTATGGGGTAAACAGTGTAGAAAGCAAAATACAAGAATTCTAAGTCTTCTCAGTGGTTGGTGAGTCATAAAACCTCTGCTGGTGTCACCCACAGAGTTAGGAATCTTGCACAAAAAATGAGCATTTAAACTCATGGGATGGGATAAAAAATGGGATAAAAATGAAAGTGCTGGGGGCAGGAACACAGAAGTAGGGGAACAGTTTAAAAGAATGAAAAAAGAAAGGAACAAGGAAGCGGAAAAGCGAAGGACAGAATGCCATGGTCAGAGGATCAAGGAAAAGAGGAATAATTATAGGGAACAGGAAGTAATCGAGAAAGCAAGTAGAAGAGTACAGAGAACGTCTCAGGTGGTGAAAGGAAGCAATGACAACAAAAAAATAAGGATGTCTTTCGATCAATACAGAAGAAGAAAGTGGGCTTACCTGTGTGAGCTGGAAGGTGTGTGATGGCATCATCCAGGGCAGGAGAACATGAAAGAAGCTGAGATGAAGGGAAGGGAGTTTGACAGGGTGTCCCTTCTGTCAGCAAAAAAAGGGGACAGGAGCCCCGGATTCTGTGTCTGTGATTTGTGTACATTTTCCACCTGAAGCGCACCCACACACAAATGAAGGAGCAGGCAGCTTTTCCTGCTAAGAACTTGAAAATCAGGAATCAGGCCAAAAAAAGAATTAAAAGGCAGGAAAAAAAGCCAGTGCTTATTTTTCTTTTTTTTTTTGTCTGTCTCATGATGCTTGAGCTATAGGATTTGGCGATATTACTGAAGTAATGCAAATCGTATAATGTTTCTTAAAACCCTTGGTATCCATCTAATTCACATTTCATTCATGTTCGTGTTGACATTTTGCATACTTCCTTTCTGCCTAACAGTGACCATTTTAAGTTTAAGCAGTATTTATGTGTCTGTGTGTTAAAAAAGAAAATAAACATACAGTTTCCCATATTCTTTTCAACAAGGCCCACAATATAAAAAGCCTCGAGCAAGAAACTATACATTTAGTAACAATTTAATCCTCTCTCTCAAAGGGCTTTAGAAAGAGCCAAATAGAGATAATTTAATAAATTCTACATATGTTCAGGAGCCGGCTAGCTAGAATGAAACAGAGAAGAAAGGCTTTGTGAGATCATTGTAATTTTGCTCCACCCAGGCAAACAAGGGGACCTGGGGCTACCACACTGCTGCTCTGCACAAGGCTAGGACATGTTGTGGTGGCATTCTGCAGTACCATGGCTAACCTGAGTGGCACAGAGATATCTTCCAGCTGGCTAGGATGCTGGAAACTGCTTAGGATGACCCTTCAGCTGCACTACTACCTTGTTTCTTAGCCAGGCTAAGTAGTCGAGGTGAAGGATTTGGAGGGCAAGGCTACTATCTGGGTGAATAGCTTCTGATAAGCAAGTTAATTCTTTCAGAACTGGTTTGGGTGTCTCAGCCTGGCATATCCACAGAACATATACATGTAAGGGTTTAATTCTGGCAAAAGCCGTTAGACCTGACTCAAAACCATGCCAGCAAACTTTCTGTCGACATGGGAGTTGGGAGACAGCAAAGGATGTAAGTGGAGATAATAATGTAGACCATGCAATTCTAGAATTTGTCCCCAGTTTTTATTAAGTTTCAGAACATAATCTAAACTATTATTTAAATTAAATTTTAATCAGTATTCCCTATCTGCCCCCTTTTTATTACTGAAAAAATGGTGTATTTAAAATATACATTTTGGATGCTAATACTTTTTAAACACAAAGTGGTTTCTCTCTTCTCTTTGTGTTTAACCACAAGTAGAGGCAAAGAAGAGGAAGAGAAAATAGTGAGTGTAGGAAAGTACCAAAAATATAATTAATTTAGCATTAGCAGTTTGGTTTTATATCCAAGATTGGTGGATACATGCCAGAAATTGTCCTCTGTTCGTGCCTTCCTTTCATACATTAAAGATCGGGATAAAATATTTTCCTGTGTCAGAAGATAAATCCATTACTATTCATGGGAATCTGAGATATCATTCTGATGAATGCCATGAGAAACTAATAATTTTGTGTGCAGCATAGGCTTGGGAAGATTTGCACTAAATAAAGGAGTGGCCAGAAACTGAATGAGCAGGGCTGAACAACTGCCTTTTCTGTTAACTCTCATCCAGCCCATGCACTAAATGAGGCGGGGATCCTGTGGAAAAAAATACTGGGCCATCATGTAATTATAGACTGCACACACAGTTAAAGATGCATCCACGCAAGGAGGCAGAACTGAGGCTGTGCAAATACAAACTAATTTCTTGCACCTCCTAGCATTTGAGTGCTTCACTCCATCGTGAAGCTACATGCAAAAGCCTTTCCATGTAGGATGTCTGGGACTGCTGTGCAGAAGCCATAAGGGTATCCTTTTATGGGCCCATTAGTTTCCTCAGAAGTTGCCTTATTTGATATAAAATATACACACACACAGACGCGCACGTGCGTACACACACACATGCTTACACCTGTATCTGTCATGAAGTAACGTAGTGGTAAGGGGTAATCTAATTCACTCAGTGAATCTAGGTTCCTCCACTGAATTTCCTTCCCATTCCTAAAGCACTGATCTTCACAGTTGAGGTGGATTATGCAACAAGATCGCTCACAGAGGAGGGTTTTGTTACCACCGTGGGAGGAGCAGCCAAGGGATCTGCAATTATGTGGATCGAGAATATAAACCTCTTACACAGGAATGCACAAGAGATCAGCTGCATTCCTGCAGTCCAGAGCCTGAGGTAACAGCAGGGAAATGTTCTAAATCTCCTGAATTAGAGAAGTCTTTTTTGCCCTCCCGGTTTTTGTTTTGCTTAGCCTGTTTACTGGGGCAGCATAGAGGTACAACACAGATGGAAACCAGCTCTATTTACCTTAACGGGGGTGTTCACGCTGAAGTCTAATTTTTATGTCAATATTTTGATGTTTTCCCTGCTGAATGTTTTAGTAGGCACAGCCAAATACTCCAGGATTATAGACTAAGTTTGGAGAAGAAAAATATCAAGAGAGAGAGCAGCTTTCCTTTTCTTTCTTTATGACTTTTAAAATATAATAGAATAAATTACAGGTGAGAAACCCTTAAAATGCAGTCTTTATTAAACTGCCTAAGTATAGATTTTCCTGTCTAGAAGATTTTCTGCCTACGTTTCACTTTCTGGATAGTAATTACTGACAAACAAATGCCACATTGTAGTTGTGCTGCCTTTGCAGCAATAATAAAGTTGATTTTCAATCTGTCAGCTGCTCAGCGATATTTTTCAGAAGTTATTTTTCAGCTACTATTGTTCTACTTTGGCAGAAGATGGTGTACTCACATTTCTAGTCAGAAAGCACACTTTTATTCAGAAGAAAGAAAAAAATGCATCCAGTCAATGACATAGGTAAAATAATGAAAAGAAAAAATATACAATACCAGTAATTTTTCAGTGTGTAGTACCTTATAAATACATTTCAACACCCTGTAAGAATCACATTATATTTGATCTGTGCAAACAATGCACAGATTTTTAGCTTAAATTATCTTATGATTATTTCTTTTGGTGATTTAATATATCATAAGACCAATTCAGTCAGTATAATCAGTAAGGAAACACGGTACCTACAACACATCAAGGCTAAGAACATGGAAAAGGTATTCAAAATATACGACCGAAAAATATCAAAAGAACAAAATTCACTTGTTTTTCAGAGGGACAAAGGATGTTTGTATTCTATTGAAATCCTTTAACACAAGATAAACTATGTTCAAAAGGAAAGTTCCTTTGTTGGTCTTACTGCAACCCAAGAAGTTCTACTACCAGCTAAAACTAAAACAAGACTGGGCATATGTGCTAGAATTTAACATAAACTCTTTTTGAGATAATTAACTGTGTAATGCATGAAACTATTTATCCTATTGTTAATTGACAAGTGGTTGTATATTTCTAAATATCTGTGTTCCCTCTCAATTCTTTGGCATATCACTAATTTCATGCAAATACCCTCTTGAATGCCCCTGAAAAATAAATAAACCACCAGCTATGACAGAGCCAAATAGCCAGACACATTCATTGTACTTAATCTACAAGGTCATGTTTTAAATTTGGGTGCTGGTGCTGATGTTTACACATAAAATTTGTATTTGTATGCCTGGATGCTGGTTGAATAGCAAATATAGAACAGGAAACTCAAGTCTGCGTATAGCTTTTCAGTGTATTATCAGTGATTTTTAAATACAGTATAAATTAGCTTATAGGCTATTATCTCTACAGTTAATTTTATGTTTGATATCCCCATAGCATTTTACCTCCTTAGAGATTTACTGTATTTTGAACCATCAATAAAAGGCACTTGTGTAAGTTGAAATCTCAGCTCCACTGAAGGTTAAGACCAAAACTCACTGACTTCAACAGAGCCAAAATTTCTTTATGTTTATAAGCTAAATAGTTTATATGCTAGCTTGCTACAATGCACTGGTTTGCACAGTGTACCTTACTTCCCTTGAGGATTACAGGAGACTTGATGATCAAGGAGAGTTGCTTGCACTGATCCAGCCACGTTGGTTGTTACAGGTTTTTGATTATCTTGCGCTACAGCAAAAGCATCACACTTTACAAATACATGTTCCATTTTCTGCACATGCTCACCCTCTTTATTGGGAGTTCACTGGAAACATCTTTTGATTTCCAGTGAGTTCTGATATATGTGCAAAATGGTATTCGTTATTATGATTCATCCGTTCATTTTACTTTGGATTTGCTACTTTCTCATTCACATAACAGCATCATCAATGATCTTTAGAAATAAATGCTGTTTCTACAATGGATAAGCATGGAAATGTTTAATTTCTATACTCTCATTTAGCCAAGTCTAGTGTAAAATATAGTATTTAGAAGAAAAAGATATTATCAAAATGGTGTGATACATATACATACATATTTAATCTAGAAGTTATTTCCAACCAGTTTATCATAAGTTTATAGGTCCATTTTAATGCCTAAGTTACTATAGTGACAACAATGTATCTCCAAACTAAACAGAAATTGTCTTAACCTAAATGTTCTGAATATATTTTGAGCCACACTGTACTATAAAGTAGACTCGCCTATGGTTTATATCTCAGAGTGCTGTATGTAACACATATAACATTATTACTATTTTACTAATAATGTTAGTCAAAAAGTACTTACGAAATGGTCAAATAAATTTCAGAAAACAGTATTCTATCATTAGTACAATGTAGAAAAAGGGAGTTCAGCAATAATGGTACACGGCTGTACATGTCAGTGTAGCTAACACTATTGCAGCTGGACTGGCAGGTCAGCAACGTGTTGTCTTTCGTGATGCCCACTTTTGATTTCCTGTTTTCACAACAGGATGTTATCACCAGAGGAAGCATTTCTTTTCAGGATACTGTCCTCCCCAGAGTGGCAGTCTCTGGCGTTTAACAGACCAGACCCAGAGTAAAACCTGTTCCCAGGGTTTGTTGTCCTTTGTATCCTTCATAGACCTGAACTGGCCTCATTGGGTATAGTTAATTGAAGAACTGTTTTTACATGGACTGTCACAAATGTGGAAAGGAAGTGGAAAATTATAACCTTAACTTTAGCTCATATTCCCTGAATTTTAATTGCTCAGATAAATGGCAATACGAATGTCATACAAAGCAAGGGATGACAAAACCCTGAAATGCTAAAAAAGGTTAATTGTACATTTAGAAGATTAACTTGTAATCAGCTTTAATGACTTCTCTTGCTTTCACAATTAGGAAGTTCGAAATAGATTTTGATCTTCAATGACGCTCTTACTTGCATAGAATTCTGCATCAATCATTATCGTAGATGCAATCTGAAATGGAAATAAAATGCAAAAATATTAGTATTGTGTAGTACTTCGACTCAAGGATAAAGTTATTTGGTGTAATTGAGTATAGTTATTGTATTGTTTGAAATGTTCAACATACCATCACCAATATCATCGTAAATTTCTCCATCACTGTAAATTAAAAAAAGAAAAATAAGGTATTAAAAATTCAGACATCAGATACATATTACTATTTGCATGCAGATACAAAATAGTGTAGCAGTATGGTGCAGACATGCTATCAAGTAATTAATTTGCTAATTAGGAAAGTGCAACCTTTGTGGTAACAGAACAGTGTTGAGCAAGATCATCAGGTCAAAGAATTTTCAGTGAGGGGTAGAGCTGGATACATTTCCTTCTAACGTGAAAGACTTGCTTTATTAAAAGGTTAGTTTTTTTAATTAAGTTTTTAAGCAGCTATTCTAACAAACTCATAGAGAGATTTCCATAAAAAATAAAATACTTACTGATTTTTTAAAATGAAAACCAGAAAAGATGAGTAAAAAAAATCAGTATGCCCTTGAAATTCTTATTTGTTTCTGTACTTGGCAAGGCCATAATGGTTTTGCAGAGCAGCTTTTTAGATAATGAATTTAGGTAATGCCTACAAATGATACATGCTCCATAGGAATTTTCAAAATATGTCACTTAGATACATGAACAGGCCCGTGGAAGCCAGTAAGGCTATTTATAGATACAAGTTAAATGTGTGTATAAGTGTTTGCAGGCCTCAGTTCTAAAAGAGACATCTGATTCAATATTTAAGAGTCTAACATAAAGCCCATTGAAGGAAATGGAAAGGCTTTGTCTGACGACAGTTTTGGATTAGAACCTAAATGCTGAATTCCACACAATTATTTGGAGCAACACTGAGCCAAATCTGCTCAATCCCAGTAAGACTGAAATAAAAATAAACTTAAAGCAAAATTGGTCCATTTTAGTTAAGCATTTGAAAATGGTGTCAATACACTTCATCACATTAATGTGCAGTTCAGTAATAGATTCTAGTACTAATAATGTTTAATTTATGTAATTTTTCATGGTTTAAACCAGAGTTTATGGTTAAGCAATGAGAAATGGGACCCTGGAAAATTTCCAGCATGGATGTATGTGACTAATTTTTGAGAAATCTAAACTCCATAAAAATAACTTCATTTGCAGGACTAGAATGACATACTAAAATAATTACATTTCACTTTTGTTTAATAAACAGTTTAGAACAAAATTGAGTGTTATAACAAATTTTTCAAAAAGATCACTTTGTACTTACTTCTCAACTAAATTGCTTCTCAGAACATAGCCATCTGTAAAATTGAAATATATACGTATTTAAGTTAAATTTAAATATTCATGTTATTTCTTCTGTTGCTAGTACTAGTGAGATGCAGTTTTTCTCTTAGATATTTCAGATGGAAAGACATAATAGATGGATAACAATATACAATGGATATGTACTTGAGGAAAATTTTGCTATGTCCAATTTTAGTTTTAATTATTCTTATCTACTTGTTTATTATAACGTAGTGCCTTAGATAGGGAATCAGAATACTAGAGTAGCTCCAAGAACAGTTAGATGTCTACTGTGCCAGGTACTTTACATATTCATAAAATGTAATTTGTCTTGTTCCGTTGCAATAGTTTGCATTGTGTACAAAACTACTGCTGAAAGGAGAAAACAGTAATACAGGTTATGCAAGATTAGGTTTTCATCTTATATTTTAGTTTCCTGGTTGCATAAGAGGGGTGTGAAACGATAGTTATTAACAAAAAATATAGTACAGTTCACAAACTATAGCACAAAAATGTGGTATAATAATAACCACTTAATAATATTTATAATAAATAACAGAAATATGTATAGTTTCCTACAGGGATAAAAATGTCTTTCAAGATGTATACATCAATTCATTATCATTAAATGTAATTGTTTAAAGATTTTTAACTGTATCATATTGATAAGAACTGTTTATATAAATAATGGAAATACCTTAGAAAAGCTATTCACTAGTGAATTATTCCATTACTCTGTTGCATTACTAATCAGTAGAAATCAGATAAAACTACACGTATTCTTCTTCAATGTATTTAATCTCTTGAAAAAATTACTTGCTGTCTTTGGTAAAAGATATCTACTGAAATACTTACCAATTGGTATAACATATACAAACAAAGAGAAAGCCATGACAATAATTACATATTTGTAGGTAAACATTAGTATGTTGGTACAAAATTAGGACAGTTCTAAAGGAGAAATGTTATCTTGTGTTATATTTGAAATTACTGTATAAGTTTTCCTCTTTTATTCATTAGGAGGCTTAAATGGTCACACTAAGATGACAGTTTTTTAGTAATTCATACCAAATTCATAGGCTTTAGAATAAATTTATTAGCTTGCCTTGTAAAGTTCCTTGAATTCTTGGAGCTGCTACTGCTCCGTGTGTTTAGAGGAACCATTATATAGTACAGAAAGTATCAGTTTTCTGCTAGTGTTTTTAAAGATGTCGTCTTTTTAAAATTCTCTTTAAGCAGAGTCCAGTAATTTCCAGGACTCCTGAAGTCTCACTGGGCATCATTTAAAATCATTTGGCTAATCTAATCTTCTCTGTTTCTTCTTTTAATTTTCTCATGTGAAATACATAAAAGCAAAATTTCTTCGCTTACAGTCATGGTGTAAAAACACAGTTTGCTTGCAAGCCAGACCTGCATGTGCCAGTCCTTCTACTGCTGCAAAGCATAATCTAGGTTCTTCTGACGGTCCCTAGCCCCTAAATATGCGGGAGATACAGCCCCTGCTGATCTCACACTCTTTCAAACTTACTAATCCAAAATTACACGTTCAAAATTTCAGTTTCTAACTAATTTATTTGTATTTATGTGGCTTCCATAGTAGGGAACAAGGCAGCAGGTCAGCACACTCCGTCTTGACTACTTAGCACCACTGAAAGCTATGACACATCAGGCCAGCTGCTCTCTGACGGTGTAAAGGAAACTTGGAGAGGACACAACTTACATTTTCAGGCATTAAGTCCATTTATAGCCTAATGTTTAAGTAAAATCTATGAAAGTGAATTGAAGGTTTTTGTGTATTTCAAAAGGTAGGTGGGTCAGACCAAGGCAACAGTAAGAAGGAATTTGAGAAGGTAAATGAGAATCAGTTCCTTGTTTCACTTCTGAAATTTCAAATCATTTCATAACAATTAAAGTAAGTGATAGCAGAATATACGTTCCTAAGATCATCAGCCCTTGCTTAAAAAGGTAGGAGGACATTACAATATAATTTGTAATTTTGCTTAACTGCCTCTAGAGGCATGAAGCTATGCAAGTGCTTCATAAGTTAATGACCAACTGGAAGAATTCATGTGCAAGAAGGTAGCAAAAACATCTTTAAGTGTTGACTTTCAGTCTATCTGGCCTTCAAAAGGTAAAATCTTAGCTTCAAGATATGAGGAACTAGAGCAACTAGAGCAAAAATCAAAACTGTCATGCACTTAACCAAAGTAGGATTCAAACTTCACTAATTAATGTGAAAATTGACAGAATCTATGCAGAGGTTTTCAGGGAGGATATTTTTATTTGTTCTGCTCTTTTATGCATAGCAAAGCAGTAGCTCCTGTCGCTATTTGAAAGGCTTTGAAGACTCTGTGAGGAAAACAGCCAGCATGAACTACTTTCTACTTTGTTATTAGTTTGATTCAAAAAAATGCAGCATTGAAAGCTGCTCTTTGGGAAGTGGCTACACTAGTGCAATCCATATTTTGGAAACATATGTGTTGTTATGCAAGAAATTCTTCCTCACCCTGCAGGCCTGCCAGGAAGAAAGCTATACTCCAGACTGTAACTGTTGAGTACAGAGGGGAAAAAAATAGAAGGAGAGTGACTGAATCCCCTTCGGAGGTTTATGGCATTGGACTGTCTTCTACATAGGTCAGAGGTAAAAAGTAAAGGATGGATGTGGAGTGGAAGGATGCTGCTGCTTTGAATGTAGTCTGTTCCTACACAAAGTGAATTTTCAGTAGGAGATTTGAAAAGCATTGTAACAGAAGCACATTAAGAAATAGAAACCAACAGTAGATGGTCGAGACTTCTCAAAAAATGCAGAAACTTCTGCCAGTTGGACACCCTGGCCAAGGGTTTCAAAGAAACACTGAAAGGCCTCGTGCAGCTCCCAAAACAAGCAGGCATGCCCATGAAGACATATGCCTTGGATCAGCTGGGGGCTGGGGCTGGGGGGGGTGGGGGGGACTCCTAAGCAGTTTTCCCCCCCAGCCTGTTGAAAAGATTAAACTCCATCTCTGGCAATCCAAAGTAAGAATATTGATACTGATTTTCCTTTGGCTGCAATCAATGGGCAAGTGCTTCCCAGAGGTGCAGCAAGGATTTTACTTTTACTAGATCCTGTGGGGTATCATAGCTATACTCTTTTTGGCAAATAGAGGGAGACAGAAGCAACAAAACCATCTGCTAATCTTAGCTGATGCAAAGCAAGATTTATATAACTAAGTTGTCCTTTTCCTTACATTTGGTATCTCTTGTCTATTAGAGTTTAATTTTTTTAAGGCAAATTACTCTTAAAACACAACAATAAAATAACAACAATCTACCTCTTGTCAACCACCAGGCAAGGAAAAAGACAAATATTAGACTCTGCTTTAATATGACAGGAAAGAGGGTTTTTTACATGTCCTGACTCAATCATTCTCTGACGATTTGATTTGTACTACAGCTTTTTAATAAAACTTACATTTTCCTTCTTCATTCCTGCATAGGACCTTGGTATCATCTGTACTTTCTATAATTTCAAGAGACTCCCCTGGTTTAACTTGTAAGTCTTTAGGTCCCCATCTTCTCTGGGGCAAATCCTGGACTGTGGTGGTAGAGTAAAGAACTTTAATTTCACCTTCAAACTGCAAAAATAAAATAAAGAGATGCTGGTTAAAAACCATCAATGTAAAGCTTATGATCATGCATTTTTTAGACCAATATATTCCCATTTATTACTAAATTTTGAAAATTAGGCAAGTAATTGTTTATGCTATGTAGTATGTGCCCATGCTTGCCATTTGGACTTAAAAATGCTCAGATCATATTTTTACAAGTAGTAATACTTTAACTTTCAAAGGCAAAATGATGGATTATTTACAAATTAGAGGATACAAATTAGAGGATACCATACAGATATTTTAATCTTTATATTTTATGTGAACAAAACTTACTTTGAATGAAACTTACTTTGAACTTTTTTCTGAACTCTTTCTCTTCTCTTTCCATCTTTTTAAGCTTTTGTGCATCTTTTTCATCTGATTTACGTTTTCCAAGGCTTGCTGATTTTGATGAACTAAAACAAGAGATTACAGCTAAAAACAAAATTGGCAACACATTTGAAGTATTGACAACCTTTCTGGTAATTTTAATGAAAATGCATTTGCCTTCATGTGTCTTTAGTGTGTTTTTTTTTTCGCTACAAAACTATATGGATAGTACAATACAGATTTGATTTCAAAAGAAATAAAAAGTTGGGGTTGTCTTTCCTACTTTTCTCTTTTAATGAGTTCTGATGTTAATATATCTATCACATTAGTGTATGTGGAAAATTATTCTAAGTATCTACCTGCTACAGCAATGAGAACTTTACAGCTACCAAAAATAATTTAGGTAAATGGTACCCATCGCTTTAGAATCTCTAGGCAAGGAGCAATTTTTGTGAAGTCTATGTATCTTCGGGCAATAGGCTGAATAACAAATGTCCCACTGTGGAGACAGCTGGAACATCTTAGCCTTTCATACAGCAGTTGTGCTAGTCCCATGTTCATGTAGAAGACCTTGCTAGACCAGGGAATCTGCATTACATGACTCACTTCAAGTTCTGTTGTTTTTTCCACATCCCTGATGCTGTTGACTTGTGCCAGTGAGCACTGAAGAGTTTTATGCCCTAACTGCCCTTCCTGATGGTGTACCTGAGAATTTAAAGTCTGACTCTACTTTTTCATCCTTCCTGATCTCTGTAGGAGTGGATGACAGTTTCACTGACGATGAATGTATGTGTGTGTGTGTGAACTAACCTAGATTAGGTTAGGAGGGCCACATCTTTTCCTTTGGATATACAGTTCAAAAAACTCTCTCTGTTTTAATACCTCCAGACTAGATTATTGAAATGCACTCTGTAGCTCCACCTGAGTGGAGTTGGTGACGACAGAATGTGACACGTTGCAGTCATCTTCACAGACGCATCTGTGCTCATAACACATCTGTGCTCCAGAGATGGCCATAACTTCCAGGTCCAGGGATAGAAGTTTTCCAAGTTGAACTTTACACCTTCAGATGTGTTTCATACTTACAACACAGGGCACTATCTCCTTTTCTCTTAAAATACTACAGCAGCTGGGATCAAGTACTTATCCTAACAGTCCCCAAATGAGGAAGAGGACTGCATGCAGAGAATCTGCAATGAAGTACCTTTAGCCCATGCATTCATTTCTACCTCTTGTCCATCAGGGACTGAATTTGTTGACATTCAAAGCATGCTTATTTATTCTATAGTCTAATTATTATTTCAATCTGAAATGGAGGCAGGGAGCATTCAACTGCCATTGTCAACAGTAGAGTGAGGATAACTACAAAACCTGACAACACCAAATAAAGAATACATTAGTAGCAATCTGCCTCTAGTAAATACTTTGAAAATGTTTCATAGTGTATTACAGATTTCTAATCAGGGGAGTAATTCCCATTTTCACTTGCTTGAGTTCAGGCGGTGGAGGAGGGAAGTCTGAAGAATCTACGTCATCATAAACATCATTGTCTCCACAATCTGAAACAATAGTGTTTAAAAGAATGGAAAATTATTATGCGATCCTTGAGTAGTGAATACATTGTGTTACAATCTATGCTAGTGTAGCTAAGTTGACAAGAAATTGTGGCAAGTACTGTAGCCATTTATTGTCTATAGTAACTGTGGGTTCTCTGTTTTGCACAATGTACTGTGCAAAACAAACACCAGCCAACCTTTTCAGAATAAGACTCTTTATTAATAATAATAGGTATTCACTGATATTTTAATCTTCTTAAGCTGAAACAAGTTTTAGCACATGTTGGCTAATGCAATAGCCTTTAATCTTCCTTTTAATTAGTCCATTTCCCACTGTGTTGCATCAAAGTGTATTTTTGGGGTTTGATGTTAATGTGCACTCAGGCACTTCTATAGCACTCTGGTCAATGCAACGTTGCTTAGAAGTGGATATGAATCGCATGTGTGTTAGTTTTTAGGCCATCTCGCAATGCCAAAGCAGTGAAAAGAATTCTTACCCCAAGAATATACTTTGAATCACATTCAGCAAGTTTGTAGAGAGGAAGCAATTGTTCAACTCATCAAAACAACGGCTAGAAAAATCACAGTAGGAGATAAAAGGTTTAGAACTCAGTTCAGGAACAGCCTCAAAAATTGTAAGAACACGCTTTTTATTCAATGGCTGAGCTGATATTTATGAGTATATGTTCTCTTACGAAGACACTGCAAGTGATAAAAATAACAACAAGCAGCTTTTTTCACTTTTGAAGTCTTGCATTAAGTGTTTCTTTCCAAGTGTATCTGTTCATACTTAATGTCAAATAAAATGAACTAGAAACTGAACTAGTGGAAATCTCACATAGAAAAATAATAACTTCTTAAAAAATACATTAAATTGTTTTCTAGAGAGCTTGCAATGTATTTGTATCTCCTTGTCTATAGCCAAATCAGTCACAATATTTGAAATTTGTTTGCTGGAACTGGGTAAGCAATGGGAAATCCTGTTTCCTTCCTTGGATGTATTTTTGTGACTAGCATGATACAGAGCAATGTATACAGAAAAAAAAGATCAAGAATCAATATGGAGACTGAACAATAGCCTATTAATTACCTTTTCCAAACTGCTTTGTTGAAGGAGACATGCTGGAAAAAGAAGATGCTCATTAAGTATTTATATCACATTAATAGCTTTTGCATCATTTAAAACATTTTAAAAACTTGCAACACAAGGGCTCCAAGTAATCTCCAGACATTTTGAAGCTCCGCTGACACCAGCAGTACTCATGGACTAAATGTATTTTTACCGCTGAATCAAAGTAAACTGGTTCAGAACTGAATGAGAGAAGATGGTGGTAAAAACACCAGTTGCTGATCTAACCTCCGGGCAAGATGGGTAGAAGACAATCTTTACATGTTTCTGTTTGGCATATTATTCCTAAAATTTGG
This sequence comes from Calonectris borealis, assembly GCF_964195595.1. Classification (NCBI taxonomy): domain Eukaryota; kingdom Metazoa; phylum Chordata; class Aves; order Procellariiformes; family Procellariidae; genus Calonectris; species Calonectris borealis. The sequence continues at coordinate 72,290,704 of NC_134352.1, read as the reverse complement.
ATTAATGGGCCTAGATTTACCAGTTTATCTCAGCTACATTGTACTGATGAGAGAGTACATTTTAACTGAGGATACAGCAAACTTACATCACCAGAGTGGCACTAAGATGATGGATTATTTTGGTGCTCTTCACCAAAAAAATTTTTTGATATGTTTCAATTACCAGACTTATGCAACAAATACAGCTTGTTAAGACAGTAATTATATTGCGCAGGTGAAAAGAAAGGAGGTCAGTGTTTTTGCAGAAAAGTATCATCCTGAGCTGCAATTTGATGCATGATTCATTAGGCTGCTGTGAGAACATGTTAGTAGCATGTGATCAATGCTTTATTAGAATTAGTTAATGTGCACTGTGATATCCTGGCAGACTCTTACAACAAATCTCCATTATCTTCTGCCCCATTCACTTTGGTTGTTTTTTCTCGTACACTTTTCTTTTTGTCATCTTTGACCTTTAGCCTCTTCAAGATTCCCCAGGACCAGATACCATTCTTATCTTCATCCTGTGATACAGACCTTTGGAGTATGCATGCAATTATCACAATGTAAAATGTAACATTCTTTTTAAAAGGTCCAGTTTAAATTCTCCATTGATGCACATAATTCTCATTAATGCCAACAATGTATATAGCGCAAGGTGAGGACACTTACCTAAATGCTAAACACTAAAATTTTAAACTAGAAATATGTATGTTAGGTCGTTTGTAGATATTGAGATAGATTTGTAGGTATAGGTGTTCATCTAGTGGCTTACTGTTTTCATGTTGTTACTCAGTGAGCTAACATTTTAACTTGTTATTTTCATTTCAGAGCTATTCTGGCTAGTTGTGGATTTGGGGATTTTCATGATTGCAGCTGCGTTTGCTGACATGCCAAAATTAATCACAGAACAAAACTTCTCCAAAAAACCAAAGAACACTTTGTTTTAGCTTCACGAATCCATCCTGATGTATACCTACTTGCTGATCATCCTGATACTTGCTAATTATTATGCCTAATTCAAAAATACTAAAAACTGAAATGAAAACACTCTGTTAAAGAAGCAAATTATTTAAACGATATAAAAACTTACCTAGTTACAGCATCTTCATCATCAATCCCATCATAAATTTCTTGATCAGAAGGAGGAGGTGGGAACATCTCTTTAACAGATCAAACAGTGAATTAATGCATTTATATTTAATGCTGCTGAATAGGGTATTCATTACTGGCCTCTTAAGTATGTCAGATGTGTGTGCAGTTTGTGCAATATCTTTGCAAATGGAATCTTTCTGTAAACCAGCATAGCCTATTTATTAAAACAGTGATTTAGACTTATCCCAGTTGGGAATGCCATCCACAACATTTAAATGAGGCACTGCCAATCACAAGCATGAACAGTGAAATCAAATGCATTTACAGTGTATTCAATGAAATTCTAAATGGCTGATTTTGGCCCAGTCAATATGATGACTGATGACTTTTAAATTTTTGTGTGTGACTCGAGTGATGATTTAAGATGTCAGACCAACTCTCAGTAGGTGACATCTTGTGTTCATCCACAGAACCCAGAGGCAAGTGCAGTGTAAGCTCCCCATTTTGGTCTCAGTTCTGACCTTTGAGCCCCACCTCCTTCAGCGCAGGGTTAGCTCAGTTTCCATGTCCAGTTGTAGCCACCGGTCAGAGTAATCACTGAAATCTGTACTTAGCTGGCAGCTGCTTCATTCAACACTGCCAGGGGATGCTTCTGCCATGACTCGTAGCTAAACTCTAAGCTGAGAAGATGAGCTGTGCTCTTGTGATCAACAGAGAATGCTATATAAATATGTGTGCTACCAAAGGGGAAACTGGGTTTGAATGTGTGTTCTTGACAGTGTGGAACTGCTGCAGTCATACTGGTTAGGACTCCAGAGTATCCCTTGAAACTGACTGGCTATTACTGGCTATTTCAGAACTGGGCTTCTCCTGCACAAAACCTCTTGGTCATGTTAATATTTTGTCAATTATATCTGTGCTGTTTTGTGGGATAATTTACCTTCACACAACAAAAATGAAAGTTTTGTCATCTTCTGGCATGCTTCTGATTCACAGATTCTGAAGATAAAACTTCGTTCTTGCCCAAGTTCCCATAGGTGGAAAGAAAGTTAATTTGGCCACTATACCTCCTTGTTTGTTGCCTGTTAGCTAACATTTAACATGCTTATGGAAAATTACTGCATTATTTGGAAGCTGCAGAGGTCTGGATTTGAAGGTAAGCAGTACTCAGAAACAACTCTCCCCCAAAAGTATATGTAGAACTTACTTCCAGCTCCACTTTGACCACCACTCTGACTGGAAAAGCAAATGAGAGACATTTTAGAGAAAAACAGTCATCCTTTTGAAAAAGAAAACACCATGATGACCCATCACTTTTGTAGTTATTAGTTCTAAACTTTTTTGTCTTTGGCATTCATCTCCATTGCCAGCTAAGCACTACAAATTCTGCACTGGAAGCTCAGGCACATGCTTGTGTGTTCTATATGGGCAACAACTAAATGTGCCAATTCTTTTTTTCTCCCTGTTTCCACCACACTCACACTGATTTCTTACAGTCAAATAGTAGTTGCATTCTTATTAATGCTAAAGAAAATGTGTCATCTAATTCTAATAAATGAACTAGCTCTTAGTTGAGGAGAGATTAACTTTTAGTAGATTCAGGTAAAGCAGGAAAAAATACTCTGTTTTTTTTTTCCTTGGAAATAATTCATTACAAATCAGAAAAGAGTATTTTAAAATATCATTCACAGTAATTCAAAGAGTTATAAGAGAGAGAGTTTACATCTTTAGTTAATGTAAAAAAAAAAGGACAGTATTTTATAAGTAAAGCTGTGAAGCAAATTCTCTATTTGTATAAATCAATGCAGATATTTCAAGCCAATGAAGGTGCACATTTTCATACAGCAGAACATTTAGTCCTAATTGTTAGTAATTGTTAGCAACTGTTAGCCATTTCCAATAAAGTGTAATTTTCAAAGTAATGCAAATTAATGTATACAAATATAACAATTTACTATATTTAGAATATATTTCATATTCCTGTTGATATCTTTAAACTAAAGTACAAAATATGATTTTGGATCATAGGATAATTCATGTTGGAAGGGATCTCAGGAGGTCATGTAGTCAAACTTGATGGGAATAAAAATATAATCTGACTGAACACTAAAGAGTGCATCCACACCCTTTAGATTCATCCCTTATGAGGGGATTTTCTTTAGATGAAATGTTAAACAAATGAATTTATTGCTCAACTAGCTTTCATTAGGTGATGCTTTAAACCTCTAACTGCATGTTTCTAACATTTCAAGGATTCCATATTAGCCCAGTGTTCTAACAGTCATTGAAACAAACCTGATAGGTTCACAATAGCTGAGATTATTTCCAGGTCAGAGCCTTACTTAAACTTATACATCAAAGCAAGATATTTGTTAAACTCTTGTGCCAAGAAATCCTGAAATACAACAGCCCTAGTCACTTATTAATTTTGGAATATTAACAATACTACCGATAATGAGAGAATACTATTTGTCAAGAGGTTTTTTTTAGTATTGCATTCTTACAGTGGTTTCAAAACATGTTGATGTATGTCAGACCTTCCAACAATTCATGCTCATGAACTGAACAGAATGCTATTAATCACTAGAGAAGATAAAAATGTCAAAATACAGCTTAAAGGATTTAACGAATCTGAGCCATTCATTCATCCTTCCAAGTTTCTTACACTGTTATTTTAATAAGCAACAGTGTAAGTATTCTTATTTCCTTTTGAATTCAGTCAATTTTCTAAATCCCTTGCATTGAGGTGGTTAATTGTAATGCTTGCCATAGTGAAAAGGTTAGCCAAAGATACTTCTGCAGTGAAGTACCTAACGCTCAGATTAAAACCTAGAACAACTAAAGCAACTCTTCTGGCTAGGTTACGATGCTATGAGACCAATGTGCAGGGAGGAAAACTGAAAAAATATCAGATGCAAAACTATATTGGCTGCTTAAAGAATGCCACCCTGAAGGCAGATCTTTCCAAGCACTGTTTCTGGAGCTCATGGGGATGTTCTAGCAGCTGAGGATCAACTGCACCCAGCAGCCAGGCAGCTGCGTTCCCTTTATTCCAGTCAGGCCTCTAAGTTAAGGTGCTGGGAAGCAGTAAAAGCAGGTGTAATGGCTGAGTGTTTCAAGATGGTTGTCCTACACATTGAAATCCTCTACACCCACATGCAGATCTCTTATCTGAATCCTGGGGTATGTGTTTCTGTACATCAGGACATGTAATGGAGAATGAGCACTGGTTTGTTGCATCACATGACAGAAGCAGACTTTTATGTGAGGTCGGGTAACAAAGGTACCACTGTTATGTTGGGTCATGTGATAGCTTTGGCTTTTGTCACAAGATCACTAGGCTATTTCCCTGCCAGCAAGTTTGATATGCTGCTGGAGGTGGCACTTCTCTAGCTGCAGATCTGTTTGATGCAAAAAATATGGCACATTGAAGTAGGGAGTCTGCAATGTAGCACTGCATTGCAAATACATGCGAGACTCTGCCATAGAAGAGAAGCTTCTGATGAAGTCAAAAAAATATAGCTCATACCCATCTCATGGTATTTTCTAGGCCTTATTTTCAGGACTAAACTCATTAGCCACACTCTCTTCTGAAGGGCCATCCTAGTCATGCTCCCAGAAGTCCCTTCTCTTCAAAAGGGAAGAGGTAGTAAGACTCATAGTTTGAAAGCAATGAAGGTGATCAGGAGTTTCCCAGTGCAGTGAGTGTTTCCTTGCCTTTAGAGTCTTTTATTCTTGCACGTTAGAAAAGGCAGTATATCACTTCAAAAGACAGAATAATAAAAGAGAGGGAGGGAAGAGAATTACACTTCCTGCAGGTGATTTGTAATCCTGCATGTTTTTCATTTTGTTCTCTTTTGGACTGCAATGCTGTAGGTCCTCTTCCAATAGTATGGATTCCTCCTGAGTATGAGTGCTTATAGATGTTGGATTCCAGAATCCATTCTTGTTCTTCTGACTACTTCAGTTTAAATAGCTCAGATACATGTTCCTGATATAAATGGCTGTTCTTTTGTGACAAGAGTCTGCTTTGTTGTTTTAAAACTTCTCCTCTCTAAGCTGACTGGGTTGAATCATTGATACCTTTTCATGTGTTCCTTATGCATACCTGCTAACGCTGTCCTGCTCTCCAACATCATCATACACTTCTTGGTCACTCTCTGGATGTTTCACAGTAGTTCTTGTCGATGGTTGTTGCTTTCTTCTTAAAGAATCATAATCAATCTCCACCATGGTTGTTTTAATGTAGCCATCTAAATGAATGAAACCATGTAATTAGGCAGAGATAGTTTTAAAGCTTATGGTAAAGGGGTGAGTTTAACAGAAGTTTCAGAATCAGTGATTGAATTGTTTTGTAAGGTCTTTGAAAACTTTCAAAGAAACGTCTCATTCCAAGCAGCTTCAGCTTGAGTCTCCATCTGTCTACGCAAATACAAATCTCAGATCTGTCTCAGATCTCCCCCCAAAACCTCCTCAGCTGGTGTCAAGTTAACTTCACCTTTATTTGCTTCTCAGCTACAGCAGAAGAATTTTCCACGCAGACTCCAGGAATCATGAGGCAAGCTCCCTTTCTCAGCTAACCTTGGGACTACTGCAGTCTCGTGGCATATTTTAGGACAGTCTATGACATAAAGATTCTGACAGGTCATTAGGAGGAAGAGACACTTTGTTTGCATTAATTTTGCCTCAGGTTGGTAAACACGCTGCAGCTGCATTTCTATCCTCTTGTCCCTGGATCTTTGCTAAAAAGATCTGGTTATACCCCTGGGTGCAATGGCTCAGGAGAAACTTGTAGCAGAGCAGTTGGCCTGAGAATGGGAACTCTGTCTCTGCTGTGGGGAATTTTAGACAGGCATACTCCCTGTACAGAAGAAAGAATGAATGGATTTTCTCGAAGGTGAAAAATGCTCATGCATTTCTTGAAAATAGAAAATCCCCCACTCCACTGCTTGTGAGTTTTTAGTGTGCTTCCCCTCAAATCTGTAACATATTGATTTTTTTCTTTTATTTAAATGATCAGAACTGATTTTCCTCTGTTGTTTGGTCTTCTTCACAGACCATTACTGGCCTGTGAACATTGAAGGCTGAAGCATTGGTTGAACAAATTGTACCATTAACACTTGTCAGTGAGAAACCTTGTACAGCTTGCAGTTTTGCTGAAGCAAGAATCGGTTTATGAATCAGTTTATTACTTTATCAATTTAAGTAAATTAATTAAAGGTAAATTAACTAATTGACCGCACATACTCAAGAAAATACCCTTCTCCCAGCCCTCACCAAGATTTTTTTTCCTATGTACAAAATGATCCATGCAAAAGACTTACTTACAAAACTTCAAAGTACCACAGAAAAGCTGATATTTTAACTTCTTGAGATTATCTTGGCCAATCCCCCTGCCCAAGCAGGATCCTCTAGAACAGGTTGCCCAGGACTGTGTCCCATCAGGTTTTGAAGATCTCCGTGGATGAAGACTCCACCACCTCATTGGACAACCTGTTCCCTTGCTTGATCACCCTCACAGTAAAAAAGTGTTTCCTGATGTTCAGACAGAATTTCATGTGTTTCAGTCTGTGCCCGTTGCCTCTTACACTGTCACTGGGCACCACTGGAAGGAGTCTGGCTCCATCTTCTTTACACTCTCCCATCAAATATTTATGAACAATTATAAGATCCCCCCTGAGCCTTCCTTCACCAGGCTGAACAGTCCCAGCTCTCTCAGCATCTCTTTGTAGGAGACACACTCCTGTTCCCTAATGGCTTTTTACATCCAGTACTACAAAGTGCTCAGCTGGTATTGTCCAGTTCTACGTGTGAATTGTCTTACTGAACTTACTGTCATTTCAGTCTCCTTAAAAATTAAGCAAGTGCTTTTAATAATTTTCATTGATTTTATGGATCAGTCTTTCAATGTCTTTGCTATAGCCCAGGAACCAGATCATCGACCCCTTATCATACTTACAGGTCCACTGATGAATATTTATACATCTTGGATTTCAGACAAAATAAAATCTAGAAATCAGTTAGACACTTTCCGTAGGAATAGGAACAAGAGAAACACTTAAAATAGGACCTTATATTCTCTGCTTCTATTTTAGGAACACCCATGTTATTTTTAATTCAAAGACATGAAAAAATGCGATCCTTGTTACTTGCACGAAGTCAAGTTCTGATGCTATTTGAAGGCTGACATGGAATTACCCCTCAATATGTCCATGAAGATCCCAACATATCATTCCTAACTTATTCTAGTACCTGTAGATGTTACATTATGTTGTACAATAACTTCCTACTATGAACTAAGCCTCACATGCCAGCTAAGGACAGGAGGGTGAGTTGTGGTAATTATTTATTTTGGTGACCAGTGACTCTGCCTTGGTAAGGCTACTTCTTGGTATAATGCTCACGTTTGCTGTCATACAGTGAAAACGTTCAGGAGCACAGTGAAGAAACAGAACTTACAACATCCTTTTATCCTGCCCAGCCACTTTCCTTCTGGGTTGTCTGTGAGGCGAATGATTTCAATCTCATCCCCCTGTTTGACAGTCAGTTCATTCTTCCCTCCCTTGTGGTCAACACAAGCTCGTGCCTGATGAAGGACTTGGATGGGTCCCGTTAACTGCAGAGAAGAAGCAACAAAAATCACAGATGTGGAAAAATGGAGTTCTTTCACAAACATTCAGACAAAAGAGAAAATAAATGTAATGATGATTATTCGTTCATTGATATTTAAAATAGTCTAGGCAAATAAACAGAAAGGCATCACTCCTGTACCCAACTAGCCAGTTTAAATTAATAATCAGGAATGAAAAGAGAGGGCAACAGCATAGCAGTGGAGCAGCTGAAGAAGTGACTGGCAAAATCACAGAAATACGAAGACTAGAATCATAGAATCATAGAATCATAGAATCATACAGGTTGGAAAAGACCTCTAAGATCATCGTGTCCAACCGTCAACCCCACACCACCATACCCACTACACCATGTCCCTAAGGGCCTCATCTACACGTCTTTTAAATACCTCCAGGGATGGTGACTCCACCACTTCCCTGGGCAGCCTGTTCCAAGGCCTGACCACTCTTTCCGTAAAGAAATTTTTTCTAATGTTCAATCTAAACCTCCCTTGGCGCAACTTGAGGCCATTTCCTCTTGTCCTATCGCTAGTTACTTGGCAGAAGAGACCAACACCCACCTCGCTACAACCTCCTTTCAGGTAGTTGTAGAGCGCGATGAGGTCTCCCCTCAGCCTCCTCTTCTCCAGGCTAAACAACCCCAGTTCCCTCAGCCGCTCCTCATAAGGCTTGTGCTCCAGGCCCTTCACCAGCTTCGTTGCCCTCCTCTGGACACGCTCCAGCACCTCCATGTCCTTCTTGTAGTGAGGGGCCCAAAACTGAACACAGTATTCAAGGTGCGGCCTCACCAGTGCCGAGTACAGGGGCACGATCACCTCCCTACTCCTGCTGGCCACACTATTTCTGATACAGACTAAAACCAACAGGCTCACCTATGGAGCCTTTCACAGGTTCACAAAACAGACGTATTTAATTACAGTGAGCAGCTCCACTGGAGTGGGCAGCAGAACTACTCATATGAGTAAATGTTCATTAACACAAATAAGTCTACCACATAATGTTCTGTTTACAATTCTACTCTATGAATGATCCTACAAGTACTCACAAGAGATGATCACATGGTTTACTGGAATTTAGAATTCTCTTTGTGAGATCTTTAGTATATGTTATGGAGAAACCACTTCGGATTTTAGTATCTGTGGCTTTAAGATATATGTGATCTTGCCGAGCGTGTGGCTGTTGACAATTATAGACTAGTTCAGGAATATCTACCCTGTATAGGTCGCGAAGAAATGGAAAAGAAAATATGCACTAAAATATATTTGTTTGCATTTAAGAATAACAACATACTTTAACACCTGCAAGAGAGCAGTCTGCAACATGAAAGCATTCAGTAGATGCCTACACTTCACAGAAGTGGTCTAAAAAGTAGACTTGTGGCCTGACAAATGCCAGCTAACCCACTATTATTAACTATTAGTATTTTCCTTTAATATTAACTATTAGTATTTTCCTTGGCGGCTCACGGCTTAGACAGGTACACTCTTCTCTGGGTAAAAAACTGGCTGGAGGGCCGAGCCCAGAGAGTTGTGGTCAACGGGGTTAAATCCAGTTGGTGGCCGGTCACGAGCGGTGTTCCCCAGGGCTCAGTACTGGGGCCGGTCCTGTTCAATATCTTTATCAATGGTCTGGATGAGGGGATCGAGTGCTCCCTCAGTCAGTTTGCAGATGACACCAGGTTGGCCGGGAGTGTTGATCTGCTGGAGGGTGGGAAGGCTCTGCAGAGGGACCTGGACAGGCTGGATCGATGGGCTGAGGCCAACTGTATGAGGTTCAACAAGGCCAAGTGCCGGGGTCCTGCACTTTGGCCACAACAACCCCAGGCAACGCTACAGGCTTGGGGAAGAGTGGCTGGAAAGCTGCCCAGAGGAAAAGGACCTGGGCGTGCTGGTTGACAGCCGGCTGAACATGAGCCGGCAGTGTGCCCAGGTGGCCAAGAAGGCCGATGGCATCCTGGCCTGTATCAGAAATAGTGTGGCCAGCAGGAGCAGGGAGGTGATTGTGCCCCCGTACTCGGCACTGGTGAGGCCGCACCTCGAATCCTGTGTTCAGTTTTGGGCCTCTCACTACAAGAAAGATATGGAGGTGCTGGAGCGTGTCCAGAGGAGGGCAACGAAGCTGGTGAAGGGCCTGGAGCACAAGTCTTATGAGGAGCGGCTGAGGGAACTGGGACTGTTTAGCCTGGAGAAGAGGAGGCTGAGGGGAGACCTCATCGCGCTCTACAGCTACCTGAAAGGAGGTTGTAGCGAGGTGGGTGTTGGTCTCTTCTCCCAAGTAACTAGCAATAGGACGAGAGGAAATGGCCTCAAGTTGCACCAAGGGAAGTTTAGATTGGACATTAGGAGAAATTTCTTTACGGAAAGAGTGGTCAGGCCTTGGAACAGGCTGCCCAGGGAAGTGGTGGAGTCACCATCCCTGGAGGTATTTAAAAGACGTGTAGATGAGGTGCTTAGGGACATGGTGTAGTGGGTATGGTGGTGTGGGGTTGACGGTTGGACACGATGATCTTAGAGGTCTTTTCCAACCTGTATGATTCTATGATTCTGTGATTCTATATTTGCTCCTCAACTCATGTCAGTCTCTCCACAGCAGACCAATGCCATAATGTGAGAGAATCACCATGGCTTTGCTGTGTACAGAGCATAATAGGAAGAAAAACAAAGCTGCCCACTATGTACAATGACACTGAAAGAAGCATAGTGGAGCATTGTGAACAAGCATTAGTTAACAGAAAATAACTGGCAGATTTGTAAACTGTGGTAGCACGCTGATGATCGGCTATCTAAAAATGATATAAACCAGAAAGAACTGTCTCATCATTTAGCCCCTAGGCTTTGACAGTGACTGTAGCTCCCCTACATGTGCCCTATTCCCTTCCTCCCCATTTAGGTTGGAAGTCCCTTTAGGTCTCTTTAGACCAAGGTAAGGGCAACGTGTTGCAACATTCTGTTGAAATCTCTTAAAGGCTGGATACTGTTGTATCTGACTCCAGTAAGGCAAAACCCACTAAGTATATGGGATCCAATTCCCAATTTTATTAAGGACATTTAATGCTATTCTAGTGATGTAAATGCTTTTTAAACAGAAAAGTGAAAGGAAATGTTTTTAAGGCTTTTTTACATAGAAAGAACGTGAGAAGGGAATTTAACAAACACTATATAAGCACTGAAAAAATGTCTTTGCCCTCAGTACGGAGCCTGAAGTCAAGCATATGCCAAACATAAAAGGGTAGCTTAAACCTTTATTCAGAATTTATCCAGGTGCTTGAACTACGTACCATAACAAATAGTTTTGTAGCTAGCTGAAAAATGTGTTTTGAACTCAACAATGCTAAATAACGCTTCTTATATGTCTTTGGCCAGATTACAAAACAAAAAGCTTACTTTGAACTTCTTCCTTATTTCCTGCTCTTTCTTTTCTTTCTCCTTTTGTTCTTTTTTCTCTTGGTCCATTCTTCTCTTTTCTTCCTTGTCCCGCTTCTTCTCTTTTCCCCTTGATGATCTGAAAGTGCATTGCCAGGACTGAATGTAGCAGTGAAGCAAATCTCACTAAAGCTTTCTTACCCAAGATTAACAAAGAACTACATGTGATGGAAGAAGACTTCTCCCAGTGAAATCAAAGCTACAGATTCTAAACCCTAGTGTGGCTGCAACAGATAGAGCAAGCAGCCCTTTGTCTTATATTATGTACGTAATTTAAAGTGGCTGTCCTCAAGAGGACAGTATGCCAGAAAAGGTTATCCAGAGGTAAGAGACTGGCTCTACACGTGCATGTCCAAATATCTCTGAGCTAATTTTGGCAAGCAAGCTTGGAAACTGGTAGGAGTCTAGGCGTTGTGGCACTGGCTGCGGCTCTTAAATATTTACCCAGGCCATCAGTAGTTGATGCAGCGTGAACTGAAGCCTGAGCTACCACTGGGCTGCAGTTTTAAACCTAACTGCAACCTATTCCAGCAGTCTACACAAATGACACTGCATCATAAATGTGCCTATCACGCCAGGGTACGTTGCCCGCTGTGCCTTATGTACTGGATGGTACTGAGGTCTGGGCCCTGGGATGTAATCAGGCCACTAATTACAGAGCTACAGCTCTTCCATTTGCTGCCAAAGGTTTGGCTGGAAGAGCTATGCTTTTACAAACCCTGTGGAACTGATTGAGTGAGGGTCTCTCCTCTTCCTTTGTTGGTACTTTTGCTAATATGCTAAAATTATATTTAAAAAAAGACTATTGAGGATCACTTGTTTCGGTTATATAGTTTTAAAATTATCTATTTTCAAAGGGAATTCAACAATAAATTTTTGCTGAAAGTCATTCTACATCTGAAACAAGGTATTATTCTATAGGAACCTTAGACTGTTACTTATTCCAGGGGGATTTAAAACTTTTCTTTGGCTGTTGTCTTACAGTGAATCCCATACATTTAGACATTGGCAGGGCAAGAGACTCCTCAAAGTAAAGGGCTAAATGGCAGAAGAATGACCAGAGCTCATATTCTGGCTCTGTAGCTATGCTAGAGGACTCAGGCCATGACAACTGTAAATTCAGCCTCTCATAGGAGTTCCAGGTACATTTATCTAGAAAGCAGGAAAAACAACCACAACAAAAGGTCTGTCTGGGACCATAGTACCTAGGGGCTGAGCTTATTTTTCCTCCTAGGTTGTAACTCCAAACAGTGATTCAGACATGTTCCTTAGATCAGACATCAGACTTTTGTTATCTAGATCACAGTAAGCACATGGTTTTATTGCAGGAGTTTTTCCAGCCCAGGGCATAGCAGATCTAAGTAGGAAAGAACCTGTGAACAACTTGACTTTCTCTAGGTAAAATGAAGGAATACAGTAATGCTGGGCAGGGACTGCAGTGGAATCACGCTTCTGTGCCAGATGAAGTATCTTTGTTAGCAAGCTTTTAGTAGTAAAGATACAGTAGGTTATAGAGTTTAAAATTACTACCTGATGTCATTTATGTCTTCATACATCTCTCCATCACTTTCTTCACCCTATAAGAAGAATTTGGTTTTCAATGGCCTAGATACATTTAGAAAGACATGAAGAAAATGGACCTGCTATGTAGGCTTCATACAAACTATATAAAAACATTTACAGCAAAATGTAAATACAAATTAATTTAATCTGCCCAAACCAAGTTACTACATTATTCAAATCCACTATTCTTTTTTTCTGACTATGTTTTTACGATACCACAACTATAAAGTCCTGGATTGTTACAACCACACTGGCACATTGCTTAATCCAAAGTGGATGTTTTAATTGCAATGGTAGTCCTGGAAAGACTTTATCTGTGCTGATGATTGCACTGCCATGATGAAAGTGCCAGGGTTAGCAGTAGTTAAACTGGAAGGCTAGGGATCTAAATGGGACTCAGATTAGGGTGCTAGAGATTGTTTTAGTCCTAATAGAACCAGGTACTTAAAGACACAATACAAACTTGTGCTTAACTGAAACAGTGGTTTATTACTAGAATAGAACAGGGCCCTTGTTTCTGGAAAATTTCAGTGAAGTGAAATGAAATGTCAGTGGAAATAGAAGGGATGGTTTTGCTTTTTTTTAAATCAATTTTTGGTGCCTAGCCAGCTTTGATAATTAGTTCCAGTTTGCTCTGCTTACCCAGTTTTATTTCTGTCCTTCACAATAAGTAAGTGCTTCTATAATTTATTGTCAATATACTGGATTCATTCTGCAATTAATTTTCTAATGCATTTAAGGGATTTTACTAAATTGGTAAGTTTGTGCTAAAAAGGATAGGTTTATCATGGAGGATAACACTTACCCCCTCTGTATTTCCGTGACCTATATGACAAAAGATAAAACCAGGGTATTTATTTTTTGCTGTCCAGAAAACAATTCATTCTAGTGTTAACTATTTACAAACTGCTAATAATACCAGTGATATTAACTAGAAATATGTGCAGGCTCCTGGCTTTTAATGAGGGTATGAATGCAAAAGAGTTTTTCCAGGTTGCTTTTGTAGTACGCTGTAAACTAGAAATAACTACAAAATAGCATATTTCACCATGTATTTTTAAAAGTGAAAAATTTGTTTTAAAGATTCTTTTGTGACATTGGTGAACTTACCTATGCTATTTGTTTACAAAAATGCCTATTTATACAAGAAAGTAATTGTTAAAAACCTAATAAATCCAAACAGACCTCAAAGAACTTGCTTGCACCAGCCCAACAACTGAATAAGGAGGCCAAAGTCTCTTTTGCTAAGCCTGCCTCTGCCCTGGGCTGCAGGAGAAGAAACTCTGTGAATCTCCTGCTTCCTCCTTACTCTGCAGGTAGGTAGGTCAGAAAAGAGCTTGGGCTCAGTTTCAGCTCCACAGCCCGCATTGCTGTGCGGCGTGGATGGCTAGCACACTAAACGATGCATGCTGTGCCTGGCACAGACCAAGTCCTCTAGAGGAGAGATCAGAAGGCAGATTGAATTCTTTGTGTCACAATCTGCTTCTCTGGCCGCTCCTGGTACAACATAGCAACTCACTGCCTCTTGTTGAAGGCAGACCACAAAGCGACATTAAAAGCACAGTCAACTGGTTTTTTTATCAAGTATAAAACAATGCCTGCTTCATCAGAGCACACAACTTCAACTCTGAAAAAGCAGCATTCATTTTGGTTCAGATTTGTAATTTACGGTCCCAGCATATTTCTAACCAAAAAAAGGGAAGGAGAGGGGAGAGAGTTAAAGCAGTTCCTGAGAGTCTGTCATATTAATTATAGAACAGTTAGTGTTATGAGACAACCGTCTTCACCCATAAACTGCAGAACCAGCATCGTTTGTTACACAAGTCACTCATGAATACAATATGCTTTTGCTTATCTTATAAATACAATGTGCTTAGAGCTTCATATAGCTGCCATTAATTAAAATGTATGCATCTTACCCTGTGAAACAAATTCAACATCATCGTAATTTTCTTCATTGTCTGGACTTCTGTAAATATGAAAAAATGGACGTGTTATGATTGCATTTTCATTCACCATTGTTCTGGTGCTTTTTTCAGCTATTTTATACAATGACTGGACAGTCTGGTGAGCCCTATGTGCTACTTAAGTACCCACAAGATTGCCTAAATTGTTCTTCCTGACTGTGACTCGGTTTTTCACATGGGGACACCTTGCTCCTGAGTATAAAAGGAGAAAGTGAGCCAAAGGCGCTCAGATACCATGGAGATGAGTGTGGTATGAAAAATATAATAGGCAGATGGGCTGACTGAATGGAAAGAATCTGTTGGGCTTTTTAACCATCTTCGCAGGTGCAGGCTTCTTCCGTAATGCACAAGCAGAACGCCAGACTTTCACACAATGTTAAATATACCTCTAAGACTTGCTCCTTGACTTGTAGAGCTTAAAGTCTAAACAAGGAACAAGAGAAACAGTGGTATAAGTTTAGGCCAGGTAAAAAGTCTCTGATGTTGTTAGATTTTAAAGTGCTGTCAAACTGAGAGAAGCAAGAAATAGAGAATATAAAGAATGTAACTAATAATAACATCAGGGATTTTTAACTTTATAATACCTTATAATAGTTGAAAGAAAACTAGGGCTGACAGTCATCATCAAAGAGGTGTAATCAAGGATGGACTTGAAAGCAGAAAGTGATCTTTTAAAATTGGCTTGGTGGAGAAAGCACTAAGACAGGGTGAAAGAAAACGTGTCAGCACCCAGCCACACATTTTCAGCAGATGGGGGAGTCCAGAGGGCACGCAGGACCGGGAGAGCAGAAGGAGATAAATCTGGAGGTAAATTTCGCAGGCCCCTGAAGGCAAAGAGGCACTTGGCAAGCAGGGTATACAGGAGGGCTCCCGCCGGGGCCGCGGAGCGGCTGCCGGCGCTCGGCGCTGCGGCCACTAGATGGGGCGGTGAGGGCAGCTCAGCTCCCGGCGGCCGCCCCGGCGGGGCGAGGGCATGTTTCCCCCAGCCCCCAGCACCGCAGCAGCAGCGCTAGACTGATGTTGTCACACCGCCCGTACCAAAATACAGTATGCGTGCTGACACGCGCCTCCCTGATGCCTAATATATTCTCCCTGTCTGCCGTTTGCTGTTCTTTGCAGTAACTGCTGGGCAGAGAGCAGCTCATTATTCAGGCTTAGCTTGTTTCCGGTCAGTTTTGACACTAGACCAAAGTGCTTTTAACTCCTCGTCGCTGGGAGGTTCCCCTTTTGAACGCAGCTCTTCAAAGAAGGAAGGAGCCCCATATCCCACAGAGGCTTCTAGTGTTATAACAGGTCACAATGTGGCTCCTGGTGCAGTTTCACAACCAGCACTGAGGTCGGTACCTTTGGCCTGCAAAGCTGCTTCCTGGGGTATCGACTGATAGACCTTCCCTTCCCGGCCATCTTCCCCCAGAAAAATGCAGGGGAAAGCTTCAGTTATTGATACAACTGATTTTCTACCACTGTATGAAGTCTTTGAATCCTTCTGGATTAAAAAAACCAGCAGGGTGTCTGTTCCCTCCCCACCTACCCTTACCAACATGGCAGAAAAAAGTGTTGTTATAGATAAGACAATTTAGGGAAACAACTGAATAGATGGAGAGTTCAAGCTAATAAACACTAATTCCAAACAGGCCACAGACAGCATCGGACAAAGGAAGTGGTGTGGGACCTCACTCCCCCAGAAACTTGGGCCACCTGCAGCCTTAATCTGCTGCTGCATGAGCAAAGTAATAGGCAGAAAAAGGTCAGAAGACAAAGACCGTGGGGTTCATGTTACTTACGTTGTTTCAGAGCTGGGCTTGATGTTTCTGGGGGGCAGGCTGGGAGCTGCTGGGGACTGCAGGGATGGGTGAGAGGCTGGTGGAGGAGGAGGTAATTGCATAGCAGAGTGTGGTGGAGGTACAGGTGGGGAGAGTGCTGCTGACGAAGGTGCTATCTGTTTCAAACCTTCATTTTTAGGGCCTGAAAAAAAGCAGAACAGACTGAATTTATCAAGCAAACAGCTGAGGAAGGCACTTCACTGTTTACATGAAGGTTTAGGATAAAATATCAGTACTCCACACACGCCGGAACAAATACATTTTGTTGAACCTGCTTTGTAGATATATTTGGTGCCTTATCTTACCAGAGTAGAGAGGCTCTGCCTAGAAGAATGTACTGCCTACAGAAGGCCTTGAAAATGCCTTTGCCAAGACATGAACAAGACACAGAAACATCAGTTCATCCAGTATATAAGCTCTTGTGCTTTAAAACTAAATATCATTTAATTCTACGATTTGCTTGAAAAGACCAGCTGCAGAATTTCACATGAGCACTGATGCGCTTGCTGGAGTTTTCCTTGCTCAGAGACAGAGTTTCAAGGGAAGGGATGAGAGATAAAAAGATATTTTGGCATTGATTAAGAGGTGTACAGGTCTCTGTACATCTTCAAATACATTTGTAACATAAATTGTAAAAGGCTAGACTTAATCTTCTAGCAAGCCTGTACTAGAAAAGTGGCAGTTTGAGAAGCTGTACAGAAGCTACACCCTCAACAAACAGGTGCAGCCTTAAAAACAAGATGATGCAGTGCACCAGGCACAGAAGCCATAATTACATGAGTGGGCTGGTGTGCATGTGTGCCGCACTGAATTCATGCTCCGTGTACAAGCCATGACCAAACCGTAGTAACCATTGCTTTGAGAGTTCACGTTGAGAGAAGTTACTCAACACAACCAAATGAAATCACTGTTTGGATGCCATGATGTTAAACCTAGAATTTTGTTTGAAGTATCATGAGTGGATTAAAAGCTACCCAGAAAGAATTGTCCCCAGCTGTGTGGAGGGAAGTCCAACAAAATCTAAGGAAGAGGAGAGCAGAAGAAAAAAGAAAATTCACAGTTCAGTTAAACCATTCCGATTGAAAAGAACCCGCTTGTTTTCTGGAGTTTTCTTCAAGTTCACACTGTATAGTGGAGTTTAAAATCTTGTCAAGAAAAAGAAACTTTCATCACATTGGAAAAAAGTGGCTGAAACACAGAACAACAACAAATATTTAGTAATGCTTAATATCAAGACTGAAAGTTACAAAAACTACTGAAAGAGCTTTCTTTAGCTGCTTGGGAATCTGAGATTCTGCCCTTGGGATAGACAGGAGAAGGGGAATTGATAACTATTAGAAGAAACTGTCATGTGTCATGTGGAAATCAAAGTGGAATTACCAAGCCTTGACAGTTTTTCTGCTTACTAACAAAGAACTCAAAAATTTCTGGATAAATTGAGCTTCATGGCTGCTTGGAGCAACTCGTCAACATATGTGTCAACAACAGTGCAATTGAAACGTGTTAAGTTCTTCCATTACTTAAACAGCATTAAAAGTCCCACCACTGCTGATTACACAGGTGAATTCTTTGGTGTTTTTGTTAAGGAACATTCGTCTTGCAAAAGCAGACCCTTACAATTTAAGATATGCTAAGATTAAAGTTGTACAGTATCACATATCTTTTTATTCACATATCTTTTTATCATTTTATTCAAAAGTATAGCCCAAAAGTCAAGTGAAATAATCCTTTCACTTAGTACTGAGGAAGGCTATAGCAGGGTTAATGTGTGCCAGCTGGAGAGAGTCCAAAGGAGAAGAGTGAGAATGATTAGAGGTTTAGAAAACGTGAATTCCTGGAGATATTGAACAAATGGTGGTTGTTTAGGGAAGTATGATAAGACTGTGGGAGAGCAAAATGAATACCTAAGTCTCTGGCAAAGAAGAAAGGGATTTAGGGATTTTTTTTTTTTTCTTCATTTCCGTGGTGGAGAAGGCAAGAAGTAATGTGTTTAAAGGCCAGCAACATTTGTTAGGAGGCACTTTCTAATAGTGAAGGTGGAATTTCCATGGCTTGAGGTCCATGTTGAAGAAGTAGGATAAACTTATGGCACAATGAGTTCTAGTACAATTGTTCTTACTCTACACATAGGGATGGACCAAACAACTTCTTTACGCCCCTTGCAATTCAGTGATGACATCCTCTGTCTGTTGTCCTATATTTTACAAGACATCACATTTAAAATACTTGCCCCTATATTAAGCCCAACAGCTAGAGATCTACTAAAATATCATTCTGGCTAAAACTTGTCTTCCAGAAAGATGTCCCACTTGTTTGAAGACAAGAGAAAGAAGATACCACTACAAAGTTTGTTTGGTTAAGTTCACTCACTGTTAAAATCTGCATCTTACTGTTTTCTAAGTTCGTCAGGCTTCAGGTTTTATTACTTTTATTTCTACCCCTGCTTAATAGATCAAAAGCCTTTTTATAACTACTCTTTTCTACCCATGAGGTATTGATACAACTGAACTTAACCAATATCTCAGATTTCTTTTTGATAACTTTAAAGACCCAAGTTTTTAATCTCATATCAAGGCATTTTTTTTTTCCATCTAGCAATTAATTTGTAGCTATTTCTGTAATCTCTCCAACTTTTCCAGCACTGTAAAAAATCTGGCACTGGAATTCTACTCAGCATGCACTTGTCTGCCACATGCAGTGATGAAAATTGCAAATTGTTCTTCATCTGGCCATATCTCTACTGATTGCATCCAGGGGGTTTCAGTATTTTGTCCGATTGTTTCCTCCTGTTTTGGAAGTGCAGACACCTGAATATCAAACTAAGGCCTGTTAGCAAAAAGCTTTTATTCAAAAACTTTGTAACTATGTGAAGATTCCTTAAGAGTAAAACTCCAAGAATTTAGGGTTACAGGCTGATGACCATTATGCATTAGACTTTTCTGTCACATCATTGTCCTTACTCAACTGTAGAGTTGTTTATGACATCTAAATTTTTTTCCGAGGCATTACACTACCTCTTTTCACAGGTATGGTTTACATTTCTTCATTCTACATGTATATTTTCATTTGAGTAAAAACAAACTTTGTTTAAATGAGCCAAGATTACACATGATTATGCTTTTGTTGTATCTGAGTCTCTGAGGACTGTGTTCACATTGAGCTCTTCACAGTCTTTATTATCCACAGACTTTGTCAGCTCTAATCTCTTATTGTTCTAAAATTGCTGATAAAGTTGAATAGCACTGACAATCTAAGCATGCATCTGCTCTTGAATTCTTTTAAGCAGATTCTGACCAAATAAATAAGCCAGAAAGTTTTTTTTTCCCTAAGAGCCATGTTAATTGCTATTAATTATATTATCAATTTTTTGTGTTTTAACAGGGAATCCTAGATCAGTTTTTCCGTGGTTATATTTATGTTGCCCTAATACGGTGTTGTGTGTATGCACAACATGCATACATGCATTATGTTATCATACAGCTTTACTTCATTGTGATTAGTTTGTAGGACTAAGGTAAAAATTCTGCCCAAGCCTCTGCGGGCATAATACTTCTTTCATCTGATGTCTTTTGAGAGCCAAATCCAGGCAGTAGGAAACTGAGCCAGGAAAGAACACCAGATGCATTTTAGATTAATTGCTTATTTTTAAGTATAAGGCCTGAACAACCTGTTTTAATTTACGTACATTGCTGGAATCTAACAATAACTAAATGATCATCACATTGATGGAAACACTGCTTTTTTATTTTCTAACTATTAGAACTGACTCTTCCCTGCCTTTAAAGTTGTAATTACCTACACTTACACTGACTGAGACTGATGTCGGTGTAGACTGCTTTAATTCTAATACTGAAAATAATGGGATGAGTTAGATAGGAAGGTGACTTTCTGTATGAAAAAAGCTGTTATAATCAGGCCTGCAAAGCAAAAGCTATCATAATGTTTCAGTATTGTTTTGTTTCCTATTTGAATGGAGCATTTAATTTCGACTCCAGTTCCATCTTTTTGTATCTCTGAAACACTTGGTACTCTGAGGACATGGAAAGGCTCTGTGCTGGTAGTGGAACTGAAGTCAGCTCCGGACACTCAGAACAAGAAATCAAAGTGAAACTACATCCTGGCTTCACATGCACCCAAAGCACTCTCATCACAGGAAACGGTGTTAAGGACCACCACTGTGTGGTAGTTTGACCACTAACACCTCAGTTTCCAAATAGCCTCTTCTCTCTTCTTGGGACTCTCAGCTTTTTCACATGCTGTGCCAGACTGAAGAAACAGATGCAGAAACAGAAGCTCTTCACAAAGAAATGAAAGAACAAATGAAAAGGAATGAGTTCCTCAAAACCTGTGCAGCTGTATAGCGACTAAGAGAAACTTGCAATAGAAAGTACCAAATAGTCCATTACACTGCTGTTTGTGGCATTAAACTTCTTTAATCATGTCCAAAGCTTCAGCACTTACAGCAGAACTGTGCACAGAACACTGCAAATACTTCTCTTGTGTTCTTGGGGAACCTTCTCAAACAACTTCCATACGTGCGGTGACCAAAAGGTCACCTCTGTTCTTGAAAAATGTTTATTTATCAGGAAGTTCAGGACACTGAAGTTGTCTTGATGTAAAACTTGTGATTTTGACCCTTGCCATTCCTGGCTTGTGAAAGGGAAATACTAATACATCTTTGGTAGCTAACATAACATCTAGAGAAAGATCCCATCTTCCCTTCATGTCCAGATATTCTGTGTTCAACAACCCCAGGAGAAATCAACCTGCATATAACAGTATTCTATAATTTCTCTGCCTCTCCTGTGTGAACTCAAAGAGAAACTGTAAAAAACCCAAAATAAGTCCAGCTTTTTGGAACCCATGTACTCTATGTAGTCAAAAGCATGTTTCAGGACAGGATGAGAAAAAGATATCCATTCTCACCTTGTTAAAATCTTCAGTGCTGTCCTGAGATGCTGTATTACTCTGTCTCTTTATGTTGATTCTATCTGCTAACGCGCTGGTGCTGCCGTGGGCTGAGATGCTAATACCAGAAATAAGTGGCAAACTGAAGGGAAATCCCAGCAGTGCCTGGAGTCCTTATTGGAGTAACACATGCAACAAGCATACTTGGTGGGATAGGAACCTTATGGGAACCAATACTTTGGCCAGGGCCAGTTCTCCCCAGTCCTTTTCAAAATCATAAAATATACTGAACTCATGTGCAAGGATGATATAGGCACTATACTGACAAAGCTGAAATGGCATATCCCTATTTATCCCCTCCTAAAATACTAGGGTATCTCACTGCTTGGATGAGAGATTGGCACATAGATGGAGAACAGTATGTAATTATCAACCTGAGCAGAACAGCAGCAGTCAAATTAAAAAAAAACTTTTAGCACTCACACCTGCAGTTCAACATCCATTGGCTGAAGATACAGACCCTGACGATCAATTCAACCTGTATTGCAATAGAACGTAATTATTTGGCACAAAGTTTTTAGCTGACAACAATGACAATTAATAATTTTTATAATCTCCCTTGAAGTAGGAAACTATCCCATCCTGGCAAAGGTTGGTCTGGCTTCAGCTGTTCATATTTTTCTCACACCTTGTCTGGACTGCAGCAATAATATATACCTGCTCTCAAAGTCAATAGTGCCTAAAAAATTCCAGTTAGCTCAGAACAGCTGTATTGCATCATCTTATCAGCAACACACTCTCTTGCAAAGGCATTAGCCTGGCCTCCAGTATCTACGCAGTCCAGATTTAACTGCAAAGACTTAACTCTTAATTATGTTTAAAGTACCAGGCTGTAGCATCTAAGCCATCCATTGCCTCGACCCAGAAATTCCTAGTCTAAGATTGCATACTAAACAAAACTGGAACTGAACAGCAATGCATATCACACTACCTTCCATTTCAAGTTCACTCTGATCGCACCTACTTCACCATAAATACATAGCAATAGACATATGTAAGAAAATCCCTTCCATAACAAGGCAGTCTCTTGCACATACAGGGGAAAAACTGTTTCTTCACTTCATATCCTAAAAAGCAGACCATCCCCCTCTTTGTTTGGCCTAGAGTATGGCCTTTGGCAAGACCTTATTCCCTTTGACCCCTGATACAGTGAGCGACTGGTGAGGTGTTGACCCCTTCTGCTTTTATTAACCTGAAATTGTCAGAAAACCTGACAATGATCAGCTACTGCAGGGAGACTCTAAACATTCTGCAGGAAAAAATGCCTGGAATTTTAAATTTCTTAATGAATTTCCTTAGTTCTTATAAAAAAGGGTTTCAGGATTTTTCAAGCAGTTACATGGTCAAAAGTTTTGCATTTTGAAAGAAGCATCCTTTTATAAAACAAAATGCTTTTAAGCTACTTTGCAAATGCAACGTCAGTTCTCAGTTTTACTGCAAAACACTTCACCATTTCTACATGCAAGATCTGGGAAGCTTTCTCGGTTTTACAGAGGGTTTGGTAAGAATCTGCAAACAACATCTGCAGCAGCTGATCACCCACTTCCTACTTTATTCATAATGTGCAGAGAGCTGTTCTCTGCTCCGCTTCCCTAACACGCATGTTCATTTAGATACAAGCCATCGTTTCATGTTTCACAATTATGCTGCTTTGGAGCTGCTCAAAGTAAGCAGGTAAACGTACAACATTATTGAAGCTCAAGCGCTTTTAATTATGCTGTTAGACATACTGTTACAACAGAGACACAAAGATTATTGGAGACACTGCTCACACCTTGAAAACAAAGACCACAGAAAGTTTTTGATTATTGCCCTCCTTGAGTCCAGACCCTACTTTAAGAAATGCCCAGGTACAATCTTTTCTTCGTTTTCTTTTCTTTTATTCTCCTCATGTCTCCTGATTCTACATGCAGTTAGATGGTAAAGCTCCTTTTTCAGCTTTGTACAAAGAAAATCACCTCCAAGAAAAGGGGTAATTTTGGAGGAAGGGAAAAGGGGAGAATGGAGACCTAGTACAGGTCTCCATCCTTTTTAAGACTACTTTGCTAATCGTTGCTCATACATCATGAAAAACTTGAGCAGAGCAGATGGAGAATTTTCTAAGCGGAACTTCTCATTGATCTCAATTGGGAAATCTTGTTTCCGCAGCAGATGCACAGACTACCTTAAGGGTATTTCACATAACGCTTAACATCTATTCAATGCCTTATATTTTCAAAATGACATAGAGGTGACATATTAAGTCCCAGATGACATACCTGGTAGAGGGTTTTTCCCATTCTATGTGAGAATGTAGAGAAAAACAGATGAAGGATAAACAACACCCGAAAGTGAGCATCTAAATTTACATTTAAGGTTTACAGCACGCATGTAATCTTACTCCGAAAAGAAAACCCACAGGTTTCATCCAAAGTACTTCGATATGTAAAAGCTTGCAGGACTGAGCCTTATGGTGACTAAATATGAGGTTAGAGATTCAGAACGCTTTGTCTGGGCAGTGCTGACTGGCATAAGGAAAGTGAGTTCAAACTACAGATGTGTAATCATACGCAGAAGCCTATCCTTATCTAAAGCGGAACACAAAATTAATTCCCAATTAAGTATAGGTGACACTTTTCATTGTCTGATAGAAAGCCATAATGATTACTTCTTTTTTTAATAAGAAATATTTATAAACCAGAGCCAGTTAATTTTATATTGCATGGTATGATTTCATATGCAAGAAAAAAGAACAGCAATTGGAAGTGTTCAAGGACGGAGGACATGTAAGATAGCAATAGTTTAAAATAAATCTTTGGTAAATCATTTATATTTGAAAGAGAAGGCAAAAGAAAATGTGTAAAATGAGACAAAGGCAAGCAAAATAAAATGTACCTGAAGAAATTTACTTAAAATGTGACTGTTTATTTCCCAAACCAACAAATTGATGACCAGGTTGATAATTTCATAAACCTATTGCTCAATCTGAAAAATAATTACATCATACATAGCATGCAATTTTAGTTAAAAATTAATCGTCCGAGTATAAACACTGATATATAAAACATCAGTTGCACAAAAAATTCCCATGCAACAGTGTCTTGCATTCAAATTGTGGGGTTTTGCACATTTTCTCTTTAGGATCTGTAAACAAGGAACATCATTGTTCCAAATGCACACATTTTAGGAGGGTTCAGTTTCAAGTGGAAATCGATGACCTCAGAAGTGTTCATCAATTAAATGAATCTTTTAGGACAAAATTAACTGTTAGTATACTGTTTCAAAAGCTTCCTAACATCTTTACTATGAAATGCGTAATATTTTGTTTGTCTCTATTAGTATTGAATATTTACTTTAGTATTTAATAATTAAGAGCAAAACTTTCAGGAATCACTGGCTGTTTCCTATAATGAACTATTTGGATGACTAACTTAATTAGTCAACTTATTAACTTGTGTGCTTTTACCCATGTAATGCAACCAAATGATGAGGATTCATCAGAAGTGTTTCTTCTCGTGAACCAAAATAGGTCTAGGAAATAAAAAGATGGGAATACTTGCTCCAGTATTGTATATATTGTCTCAAATTCAAACATTATGCATGCTGCATAATGTTTTCCATCTGTGAGCCACTAAGGAAATATTATTTAAACAGTAGAGAGAAATTAAGACTTCCCAGCTCAAAGAGAAATTTCAGTACGTGTCGAACTTCAAATATATTAGAAGTATATGCCAGACATTCTTGTAATTATGAGTAAACAGACTACAAAGCATTTTTTTTTGAGCTAGCTAAACACGAGACCTTTAGGGTTCAAGATGCATTCTCCAATAATTGTACCAGTAATATGTCCAGAACTTCATCACCACAATATTTTTGCATATCTGGGGAAAAAGGGTTTTTTTCCCAGCTTTACCATAAAGCTGTCTATGAAGTAATGTGATATGCCGGATACACTTCATTGCTACCATTAGCTGCAAAGTGGATTTTCAGCAAAATATGTGTCAACTTAAAGAATGGGAAACTTTCATCCAGTTCATATTATTCTTATCGAGCTCTAAATTAAAATTATTAATATAATTTGCATTCACGTTATTTTCTGGGATAGGATAGGTTTCAGAATATTTGCAGCTTTGGTACAGCAGAGCTACTTGTCTAATGTGACCCATGTAATGCAACCAAATAATGAATGTTCATCAAAGTGTTTCTTCACGTGAATCAAAACAGGCATAGGAAATAAGAAGATTTCAAAAACTAAAACAAGGAAACATAATTAAGCAGAGAGAATTACTTACTTCCATCAGTTTTACTGTTTTTCTCCCTATCAGTTTCCTTTCTGTCACCCTCCATGATAAATCATAACTGTCCTTTTTTTCCCTTCTTATAAATTCTCCTTTCTAACTAGTGTTCTCAACACTCCTTCACAAAGACTCCTTTTATATGTGGTGTAATCCCGAAGACATTGTGTTAAACCCATCCAGCACCGACCCTGCTGGATGGTGGACACTGGTTTCTAATACATAGCATAACATGTCATGTGTTTCATTCAGGCCTTTGCAGAAGTCCAGACCTATTGAGAGAATATGTTAGGCATATACTTTAATTCAAAACAGAAGTGGCCTCAAAACAATTCAAACTGCATGTGGTCGTATATTTGGAATTGATAGTAAGTGATCATTTAGGCTTACTCAACAGAATTAACAGATGCATTTGCATGGTTTATCTTCAGAGTCCTAAATTCTGCATCTTAGATTCTGAAGTCAGCTGACTCAATGGGATTTAGCATAGTGAACTGTAGGAATGACTGTAGAATTCATATGTGGCCTATAACAAGTGTATACAAGAGAAAAATATATTTCTGTTTCTCCATACTTTGATATAAACACCCCATTTCTTACTGGTAATTTTACTAGAATCAGATAATCTGGAAGGGAACAAGTGTGTCACATAAGACGTAACAAACAAAAATGGAGATACTTAGATTTATGAATATGCCAACTGCGAAAGCTATGACAATTCACAACTGAGAACTGTCCTCTGGTGGTTTATTATGGATACATTTTATTCATTTTTAACTAAAAATATACATTAAGTTATTTGAAAGATATTGCAGACTGTTGTAGCTAAAGAAACAATCAAGGGCAAGGAGTTTAAATACTAATTTGCAATGGTTTTTGTGTACTTTTGCTTCTTTGGATGCAGCAAGTTGTACCCAAAACAATCTTCTGCAGGGAAATGCTAATAGTTGAACTATTGAAAGATAGCCAAAGAAGTAATATTGAAATTAGAAAGCAATTCAAACCTCTTTTTTTAAACTGACCTTATACCAATCCCATGAGCGAGACAACTCCTTTGGGGTCAGACCCACACAGGTCATGTCATTGCACTTGTACCAAACTATGTACATGTGTGGGATTTCATACACATGTGTGGTCTGATTTTCATGATAAATGCACAACTTTGACTGTATTTCAGCTAAGCTTCGTTCTTCAGTTCTAGGAACTTCAAAAATTGATTCTCCTGTTTCTCAGAGGTGTAAAATATTTCAGTATAATGGTGCTGAAAGAAGAATTGTTTGGGTTCTCTCACTTTCAGAGAAGGAGAGAGAGGAATGTCCTTAGAGGAAATCTGAAGAGCTTTTACATCTGTTTCCACTAAAAACTACATACAACTGCTTGTCCAGATTTTGTAGTTGCTTTTGAGCAGATCCAGCAAAATTAAGTTCTTGGCAGATCTGTGTGATCATAATTTCAACTTAACTTCCATAGTTTTGAGGTAAATATATGGGGGACCAATAATAATAGACATCAACACAATAAAAACTAATAAAAGACTAGGTAAAAAGACTTGAAGTTCTTCAAATTTCCACAAGTAGTCTCACTTCGGTACATTTTTGATATTGCTTAAAATTCAGCATTTTAACTATGTATAGTAAAGTCCAGGCATTATGTTGCGCATAATTATCATACTATTTTGAAATAATCATTGTGACACTTTCTTGAGCTGTACAGGTTTTATGGCATGCTATAGTTCACCTGTGCAAACAAAGGCATCACATCATTGCACACAGCTACCCCCACCCCACCCTGAACAGTGTTGTTTGATATCATCACCTACTTTTAGTTTCATCTGTCTTAGAAACAGATGATTTGGCTCAAGTTACAATTCTTTTTATCCCCTTATACCTTAATACTGAGTTGTTGCATAACTTTATCCAATCTAGCACTGAGATAAAAAAAGAAAAGCTACATTGACCTTTTAAGTCCAGATTCTGCAGTAAACAGCTGTGACATCCTGTGATAAAAAAATCCCCTGTTCTTTATAACTTTGGAAGCTGCTGTTTCATCTTGCCACCAAGTAAGAGCAACAACTGACTGGTTCTAAGGGGCTTTGCAAAGACAGTTAAGATATTTACTGTCCTCAGGAGTGGTGCTCGATTGTTAATTACTTTGCCAAGGGAGCGTTGTGATAACTTTGACAATACACCTCAAATTTTAATTCTTCCTTTTTCTCTGGATGTCTTACACAACTCAAATAGTCGTGTCACTGTGTGGGTACACAATCTGTCGCAGAACAGAACCTCAACAAGGACTGCAGACACAACCATAACCCAAACAATAAATTGTAAGAATTTTCCTACATGTCTTCTTTTCTCCTAGATTCAGTACAGTTTGCTTTTGTTTCTCCCAGTACAGCTCAAAACATTCTCCCTAGCTGAAGCCCCAGTGTTGATTGTTCATGAGGCATTCAGAGGTGTTTAGAGTGCTAGGGACTCTGAGCCTTCAACTGACTTTATGTGGGTGGCCATCTGTACACGCATGATCCCACTGAGGTCAGCCCAGGTGCAGTTCTGCTCCGAAAGCAACGGTACGGTTGTGGCCTCACATGGAAAGCTGACAGCAAAAAGACTTTGCTTCTCTTCTTTTTTCTAACGAGAAGTTTGCACTTTGGGTGTTTATTATGAAACAGTATTATTAGTATTACTTTGTGAATCTAGAAAGCACATGCATCTCATTGATTCTGAGCTGACGTAGATATGATCTACTCTTAGGGAAAATTGCTGTAATGGGACGTAACACAGGAATTTACCAGAGTGCCATGTATTCACAGGCCCAGACAGGAATTTCTGAAAGCCTGCCTTCACTGGAAAATAGTAATATATCAGTAGTCAAACTTTCCTCAGCAAGACACTTGTATCCACAGAAGTTTTAACAAGAGAAGTTTTTCAGGACTCGGTGAAAATTTCTAACCCAAAGCAAGGCCAACGCTAAACCAGCATCCCTTAGTATTCATGCAGGCATAGTGGACAGTTTAAATACTTCCACAGGTGACTAAGACTGCTTCATCTAAGGCAAGTCCTTCAGCCTCTAACGTTTAAAGTTATTTCATGCCCAGTGAATACTTGATTATGAAAAAATAGTAAAGCAGCTTTCATGGGAAAGATAACAACCAAAGCAAAAGGGGTGAATTGATACTTCTGAGAAAGCCGAGTTCAAACTTCTGGTTTAAATCAGGCAATACAAGGTTTTCTGCACCCCAGGCACATGCTTCTAACCCAAGTATAGCAACCACCTGTGTGGAGCTTTTCCCTTCTCAAAGGACAACACAAAGCCTAACTTTTGCCCTAGTACAGATCAAAACCCCCAAAGGTTAGATCTCAGAAAGTTTTGTTGGATGGGAAAACTATTTCCATTTGCTTGTTCTTCTTTTTACTCAGCACCTGAATCACAGCAGCAAATTAAACAACTATGGCAAGCTGCTGTTTATCAGGACAAAGTAAAGCGCAGGAAGAATTTGTGCTGTGGGGGTGGTATCTTCCTGACATGACTTTGATTCTTGAAATGACAGTTAAAAAAAAAAAAAAGAAAACGATTCAGTTTAACTGCCTTTCCAAAGCAGGTAGGTTTTGTCATTCGAGTTTAATGTTCCAAGAAACCCAGCAGTGATGAATAACTTTGTTGAGCTGCAAACAAGTTTGTTTAGGACTCTAGAACACCTGGTCTCTCCACCAGGATTGTTCTAAGGAGAGTTCTGCCCACAAAGAAAAGAGCTACATTAATTAAAGCCAAACAGAACATCAAGGTCTACATGACAGGTCTACAGGGGAAGGCTGAAATTCAGGGCCACTATGAACAGCTTCATACTGACATGGTTTCTAAATCTTTCAGTCTTGCCCTGACCCAAAGACTGTGAAGTAGAGAAGACCACGTCTGACTTTTCAGTTCTACTTAGTTGGGTGTGTATTTTGCAATATGTTTGGAGAACAACCTATGCTACCACGCTGGGCAGCTCCATCCTTAGCTCATGTTCCCAGTGCAACTCATCCAGGCTGGTGGTTGCACCAGTGCTGGTTAGTGACAACTGGAGATCCTCCTTCTAGCAAAAGTTCTGGTATTATCCTGACAGCCCTGTTCACAGTATTCATTTTAAATGCATGGGATAAATATTTCTAACCCTCACTTTTAAAAAGAGGATGAAAAAATGCTTTGTGTCTATAACTGCATGGGAACGAGAAAAAAAATTTGAATAAACAAAAAACAAACAAATAAAATCATTCTTCCATTTATTACTTAAAGATAAACTAAAGAACATATTTTTAAAAAATTAGTTGCAGTTTTGGGTGTTTCCAGCCTTCGCCAGGACTTCTTAAAGTTCTAGCTAGCAAAGCTCTTATTGTTTTTGTTTAATCAAAACATTTGCTGGTGTCATTTGCTGAAAATCCTGCCTTTCCATTTTGAGACTAGGCTCTAGGCATTCGAGTAAAGCCAGTCATGCTGAATAGCGCTCTTTGGAGAAGAGGCAGCTGCTCAGACTGTTGTATAATGGCATATTTCTTTTAAAGAGATACACAAATTGAGGATCTGGCATTGATCATGGATTTGTGAGAACACTTCCATAACTGTAGGGTAACACACAAAAATCAGAATGTAGCAGCTGACAAGAAAATACATTTTATGTTACTGATATGCTCCTAATATTCGAGTGGAATTAATCATAGAATCACAGAATAGAATCATAGAATAGTTTGGATTGGAAGGGACCCTTAAAGGTCACCCCCCCCCGCCATGAACAGGGACATCTTCAACTAGATCAGGTTGCTCAGAGCCCCGTCCAACCTGACCTTGAATGTTTCCAGGGATGGGGCATCTACCACCTCTCTGGGCAACCTGTTCCAGTGTCTCCCCACCCTCATTGTAAAAAATTTCTTCCTTATATCTAGTCCAAATCTACCCTCTTTTAGTTTAAAACCATTCCCCCTTCTCCTGTCGCCACAGGCACTGCTAAAATGTCTGTCCCCAACTTTTTATAAGCCCCCTTTAAGTACTGAAAGGCTGCAATAAGGTCTCACCGAAGCCTTCTCTTCTCCAGGCTGAATAACCCCAACTCTCTCAGCCTGTCCTCATGGGAGAGGTGTTCCATCCCCCTGATCATTTTTGTGGCCCTCCTCTGAACCCCTCCAACAGGTCTATGCCTTTCTTGATTAATAATAATAATAATAATCATCATCATCATCATCATCATCTTATCAGATTCTTAGTAATAACAGATTATATAGTTGCATGCATACTCTGTGTTTTTAGTGTGGCTTTTTGTCTTCAGAGAAAGTCAGCTTTGAGCTTTTTCATCAGGTCATAACCCTTTGAATGCCTCTGGAAGACCAGTCTTATGTACATTCAAAACTGCTGAAGCACAAGCCATACTGTATTCTAAATACAGAAGGCACAAGGACAAATTTTGTATCAATTAAATTACATGCATGTACCTGATGTACTGCACATGCATAGTGTGGAGTTATTCAGAGCATCTATTGTCAGCTACATTTGGCATCTAACTTTAATGCTCTGAATCACACCGTTTGGCATCTTCCTTTCCCACTGACTACACTGAAAATTTAAGAGTTTGATCTGATTAATTAAATCTAAGAGAGATAGTTAAGGCAGATTAACGCAGGTGAAATGCCCTTCATTATCAGAAATTACTTAGCTGTGTGTATCACCTAATACTAATGCTAATTATTATGCTATTAGTATGCTAACACCTGCTAATTAGTTGCAGGACATAACTGGTTAAAATAATTTGAGCTAAAAAAAATATATGTGAGGATTGAATATATTCTTTGCTTCCCGAACTTAATGCAGACAGCAGTACATTAAAGGGGGAAAAAAAAAAAAGAAAAAAAAACCAAACATAAAAATTTAACACAATAATGAATTTTTATTTCTATCCTTGTTTTTCTCATGCACTGAGATCAAGAACATCTTTCCTCTGGACCCATACAACTTAAAACTTTGATTTTAAAATGTAATCAGAATTTCTTATGCAATCATAGTTCCTAGCACCTGGTGCTATAAGAAAAAAGAGAAAGCCTCCTTCAACTTCTATAAAACTTGTAATACAAATGTGTCAATTGGCATCACCCATTCCAACTGGAGTGGTTGATTTTAACTTTTTAGAATTGTCAAAGAGTGTCTAACAGCTTTGAAGGAAAACCTTAACCCAAAAGTTTGAAATACAGGTGATTTAAGGGAGAATTAAGGACATTCAGAACCCTGCAAAACTGATCTCTCTTTCAAGGAGGTGACAGTGGATATGTGGGTCTAACTTTAGGAAACATTTTTGCATGAGATTTTCAAGGGCATATTGTGAGTGCCTCCACACCTTGTATCATTGTTGCAACTTGTCTTATGTGGTGAAAGGAACCTGTTGAAGCAGAACTCTTTGCGAGAGTGGACTCACAGCAATTTCTTTTTTTCACAGGGATTTGTGTCCTCCCAGATATTTCAAATGTATTTACAGAAGCTGTCATCATGCACAAGACCATCTCAAATTTTACAGAAACCTAGTGACAAGCCTTAATATTCATGCCTGGATTATGCCCATCAGAGGCTTGGTTCTTCACAAAAATATTGAGGCAGAGCCTCAGGTGCTACTAACGACCACACTACTGCAGTCATGCACACCTAACAGAAAACACTAAGTCCAGGAGGTGCTTTTGAAGTCTGGATTCAGATCTGGGTATAAAATCAGCAGAGCTCCATGTGGGAACAATTGATTCTGTAACTTTGCATAGTGTTCAACTTTCTAAACAAACTTTAAAATACAGCAATTTCTAGGGTCATGCTGTGACTAGTTATTGTGAAAGGCAAAAAACAAAAAAAAAAAAGTGTGGTTACTACAGGTTGTAGTATATTGTTTTGATGGCCATCAAGCTGAGCCCAGGAAGTTACTGTCGAGAACAGGACACACATCATCAACATCTCATTTATAGGAAATCAGGACTTAAATGTCTGTTGAGAAAAATACTTAAACTCCCTGACACAAGTTATAGCTACATCTAAGTACTTTTGAAAAACAAATAAACCCAATACAGAAAGCATTCATCCTACACGTTATCGCTGCGGAAGGGAGAATATAATTTGAATTTCTGTCCTGTATGGAAGAGACACAAGCATAGGTTAAAGCTTTAAGAGGTTGTCTGATGCACAAGTCTCGTGTTAGTTCTGAACAGAAGAGGGGGAAAAAAATTCCTCCTGAAATGAATGGAGTATTAAATGCATAAAAAACACAATACCCAAGAAAGCAAGAACAGAGAAGACTCACTGTCTTTTGGGCTGCTCTTCCGGAACCTTTCCAGGTCCACGCTGGGGGGTCTGCTGGGTTTCTGCGGGGGCTGGCCCAGCTTGAACAGTGGGGGCAAGGCTTTCCGCTTGGGGGTTCCTGAGCTCCTGTCCCCATCCTCTTTTTCTTGTGATCCACCTGACGGCCTTCCTGCAGGAAGCGCTGTGTTTGTCTTATGGAACTTAGGAGAAGAAGAACCTGATTCTTCCTGGATGATTTTGTTGAGAAAGATGTTCTTGGCAGCACTCATTCCCTTTTCTTCAGTCTTTTCCTCCACGTTTTTGGGGGTGCCTTGAGATGAGCTGGACGAGCGGCCAGTAGGCTTCAGAGCCATGTTAGAAAAATGACTGCCTGCAGATTCTGCAGCACAGTTACTATTTTCATCCATTTCCTTTGCTGCTTTAAATGAGTGTATATTTGGTCTAGGGCCTGATAGTCCTTTTTGCAGAAAAACATTTTTATTAGAAGTGTCTTCGTTGCGGGAGACCTCATGGTTTAGAGAAGGTTTCTGTGCAAGAGGTGGTTTAGAGAAAGGAGGCTTGGGCTCATTTTCTTGTGTTGCAGACATGAACTTTTCCTTAACTCCAGTTACTTTTGAAAATGCTGGTTTTGCCTCACTCTCCTGTGGTGCAAAATTTGAATTTGGTTTTGTTCCCAGAGGATCTTTTTCTTTCTCATGAGGAGCAGAGTTAAGGAACTTGTTCCCTGCAGGTTTTGGATACAGAGGCTTTGGCTCTTCTTTTGCCAAGTCAGTGGTTTTGGTGGGGGGTTTAGTACATCCAGCTTTTCCATCATTTTCTCTGCTAGTTGCCTGAAGCTGAACCCCAAACCTTTGTGCCACTGGCTTCAAATATGGGGGCTTTGGATCCTTCTCTATTTTATCATCAATTGAAGGCTTGACCCCCAGAGGAGGCTTAGGATGAACAGTTTTGTGAAAGGTACTGGGTCCTGAAGGAGAAGTTGCGTTTCCTTGACTTGCAAATTTCTCAAGTGCTGCTTTCCTTGTCTGTAATCCCGTATGGATAGGTTGTCCTGGGACTTTGAAGGGTCGACTGTTACCAGAAACATCCTCTGTGGGGCTGTTACCCACATTAAATTTCGCCATGAGTGATTTCACATCTGCCTTGCCATCCTATAAGCATAAAGAAGAGAAAAAGAAAGAGCAGCAATGAGAAAGTCCCCGTTGCAATGTTCACACATACTGTACTTTAAAGAGTTTCCTGGTCTGAGGGTTGTAGTACTGCTGATTGGCTGCGGAGATATTGTAGCACATCTTCCTGTAGGGTTAGAGAAGCTGAGCATCTTGTTATATCCTTGCTGTTGTTACACAATCTTTTAAAATTTTCAGTGCCAGTACTGGCTTTAGAGAGTAGTCATTCAGCTCCTTTTGGGCATATTATAATTTCTGTTTATTTCTGGAATGGGGAACTGAACACCTAATACATATAAGAAAATACATACTACTTTAAAATTAGTGTATCCCTAAAAATGTGAGTGTCCTGCAGTGAGAAGCATAGACTGTACTAGAACCTGAATTATGTACCAGACTAGTGTTATTCCTGCCAACTCTTTGGAGAATTGCAAGTTCCTTTGTAAAAACAGAAATTCTTCTGGTTTGGGGTGTGTGTGTCAGTTTTTCTTTCCCTTCTCAGCAATTTTCTTCCCTACTGCTCCCCTTGCCCTCACTTTGTCCTTGTTTCTCTTCTCCATTTTGTATCTGAAAAAAACCTGTGCATGTGTGGATGGAAAATGAGAATATGTGGAGTAAACTAAGAAGAAATGACAATCAATACACCCAGATACTGTCAAAGATACTTAACTTCTTGGGGGAAAAAAAAATTTGAACAATTCCAAGTGGATAAAAGCCAACTTTGTTCAAAAATGTTTTAACTGGTAGCCCTATTCAATAGTTTTCAGGACCAGTCTTTAATATGAACTGAGAGCAAAAGCTTAATACATTTGCATTCAGTACAATTAAAAGACAGCACAGTGAAGGATGGGGGCAAAGGGGAGTAAGCGGGTCCCACTGTGCTGGGCTGGGGCCACCTTTGGTTTCCAGCAGCCCTCTGCAGCAGGGAGTCCTTTCCCAGCCAACAGTGGCAGCAGGGGTGCAGCTACGCCAGATAGGTTGGTGTATCTGATTCACAGCTTGTTTAAGTGGGATCTGTTTTGTGCGTGGAAGTTAAAATGTAAGACTAATGGTATAAAGCAGGGATGTTATAACTAGGAAGGGCTCTGAATAATTTGTTTGGAAACAAAGGAGTATCACTACAAAGCACAATAAATAGGGGTCTGAAAAAATTTTGGAAAGAGGTTGAAGAATGAACTGTTTCTTCACTCAGTACAGTTCAGCGGGTGTTCAGTAATTTTTTTTATTTCATTAACAAGAGCTTCTAAATTGGGGTTTTGCTCCTTTTGCCTTCCGTTTGATTGTATCACATTAGATGAATTACCTGTTATGTTGGAATAGTTTTACCTGTGACTTCTGCAACTTTCCCAGTCTTTAAGTACCACCAAGAAATTCAGTCTTTCCAAACTGTTTGTATTATACTGCAAAGTTACTTACAATAAATGCAGTCAAAACAAGATAGACATATATGCAACTTATCCCCAAAGCACCATATTGTTATCTCTTTTGCACATATAGGGAAGGGAGGAAGTACACGTTTACTATGGAGATTATCAGGTTTAAGCCATCTACTGCTGGTTGACGCATATGCACTCACACACACACAATTACACTGCAGAGATACGTACATCACTAATCATTCAAGATTTCTCCCACAATACCTCACAAAGCACTGATTTTGCCCACTTAAACAGAAAGTTAAGCTAATTGCAATGCCAGAGAGAATAACAAAGCCTTTTGTCTCTGATCTCCTTTGACTTTGTACTAATGAATGGGTTTTTTTAACTTCTGTAACAAAATCTAAACCATCAGAGATACTATAATTTTACCTCAGTGTCTGAAGTCTTCAGAACTTATGAATTACAATCTGACCAGCTGCTTGGCCAACTCAGCAGCTTATTTCTTTTGAAAGTTATAGCAATAAATTGATTCTTCTCCTCTTCCATTTGAAATTTAAGAAAACATACTGTGTCAAACTACAGTCATGTGAACGTTCTGCCAAGAGACATTCAGCATGTAGACCTTTTGGAAGCTGGAAATGTGGCTTTGAAGAAACTTCATGTTATGATATATGGTTTCTGAGAAGTTTTCTACATCTTTGCAATAGCAAGATCAATTACATACATACATGCTTTCAAATGCACTGAACCATTCACTACTGCCACATTAGGACTGTCAATGGATTTCTTTTAATAAATTTCTTCCCAGTACTGCGAACAAACCTTGTCCTAGTCATGCAGATTTACAAGCTCTTCAAGAGTAAGAAGCTCCTGGGCATATGGAAAGGTTTACAATCAGCAGTGTAGCCTCTCTCATTTACTTACAGTGAATAGTAAGTGGTAAAAGTAACACTAAGAATCAGAAGAGAGTAAGAAACTCCGTGAAATCTTTCTGCTTGTCTTTAATGTACGTCACCAGTTCCTGCTTTCATAAGCTACGTTATACTAGAAGCCATATTGTGGATTCTAATGCACAACCTGACTGACCAGGTAGACAGATGGGGAACTGGGAAAAAGAGAGAATCTTTTCTTTGTGGCCCGGCTTACAGAGTAACCCCCACAGTTTCTGTGTTTCCCTTCCCAGAAGCAACAGCAGTTACCTATTCCATTAGCATATACAATAGGTTATAAATCATGAAATGGGAACTTCAAAAGATTCTGAAGTGAGATTAAGTTCACCCTACCCTTCCGCTCTGAAGTGCAAAGTGCCTGTGGGACAGAGGAGTCTCATGCAAGAAGAACTTTCTCTTTGTGCTCTATTGAGAAACTCAGTGCAAAATATTTTGGCTTTTCAGCTTCTGATCTGAACTGGAAGCAGCACATGAGGTGCACAGTAACATTTGCTTTGATACGACGTGGTTGCATTATTCAAATGTGTTTGCTCAAATCTAGAACAATATCCAGGTTTTAGTTCCCCTGCCAGAGATTTATCAAGGAGATTTGTATATGCAGTGCTTTCCCAGCCTCCCACTGCCTTCAACAGAGACTCACACAGATACCAAGATACACTTGTACAGAATTCTTCCACAACTAGATCTCAATTACACCTCAGTGTAAACAAGTGCAATTCTCCATTATTTACCATATAACTGCACATTTCCGTACAGAAGTACATTGTAATGAGAACATAAGAAATATAAAAGTTCCAACTGCATTCTTCCTGAATTTACTGTGAATATTCCATTCTCAACTACAGCCTGATCAAAAACCAAAATATGCTCTCATCATTTACTTTCCAGTCTTGGTGAAGCCAAAAGATCATTTCACTTCAACTTCCCCTCGTGGTTGCTCTTTCTTCAAACAGCAACACTGGATCAATGAAAGGAATAGCAGATGTGTGTGCATACAATCCTTAATTAAGCAAATGAAATATATGTAACTGTTGCCTGTACAACAGTCAAGGAATTGTGCAATTCTTCAAAATATATGCAGATCTGATTTATAAAGGAAAAAATCCATCTTTTCGCTTCTCACCTGTAACTTTTTCCTTTCTATTCCCAAGTGGTAGTGTCTAAAGAGGCCTTTTAAAAGCTCATAATCTTTTAACAGAATCAGATCCCGATGAGTTTGCTAGAAAATAATGAAATAAAAATTATAAAGCTATCCCTTTAAGAAGAAGAGTGTGTATACTCATGAATTCTGTGACAGTGAAATAACCAGAGAAGCTGATAACCACTAAGGGAATTGAGTTCTAACCCATGGATAGGATATAAGGAATAAGGAACTGGATAGAAAAGGCAAGGAAAATGACATATGAAAGTTACAGAAAAATACAGATCTGAAAATTATTTATAAAGGCCTGATTTAACTTTAACTGAAGTTAATGGATTTGAGGGAGTTTAGCTGCTTGCACAAGATGCTAGTGCCATTCTGAATTCATGATAAATTATTGTTTGACGATTTCCTTTTCCAGACAGAGAGAGACTTCAGAATTATCATTATGCAACTTCGTTGTTTCCAGAAGAGAGAAATCATTTCCAAGTTGCTTTTCTTCCCCTTGCGTCTAGTTATAATTACTAGTTAAAGAAGACTCCCTCTAATAGTGAGTGCAGCACTTGGAAAGTGGAGTTAAGATGTCTCAATATTCTGTACCTATGAATGTAGGTAGCAGAAATATGAAAAGAAGGCAGAAAGACAACATCTGCCCAAACAGATGTTTGTATTAACAAAAGACTTGCTAATACAATAATTGGTATACAAGAGAAATGAGCCCTCATCAGATACTAAATAACGAAGAAGCAGGCTATTCTGCTGTCTGGGTTTTTTTTGAAAGGCAGACCTGGAGGATGAGAGCATAGACAGAAATCTAAGGGATTACCCAGTGAGAGGCTGACAGCCTCTATGTTATCCCGAGAGCATAGTTTCAAACATCCCCCTAAAACCAGCAAGATAAAACCAGCACACTCATGAGGACATGTGGCTGTCAAAATTTAGCAAGACAGTGTTCCAGCCTGATCACACTGTATTCTGTATCTTTTCCATTGTGCATTCCTCTACACCTTTGTGGTTCCTCTCTTGTCACTTTTTCTCATCTTTCACCTAATCGTAAGACCAACTAGATCGTATTGCAGGAACATTAGAGGACAATATAGTTCATCCGCTCCAGGTCAGTTTGAGACCAGGCCTAGTGAAGGCATAGGGCTTGACCAGAACAGCCAGATGACGTCCCAAACTATTGCTGTCACAGCCTATGCTCAAGGCCAAAGCATCTATCCATGCACGGTCATCTCTTCATCCTATGTCCTGATATGTTCAACACAAAGTCTCACAAAAAGACTTTTATTTTCTTGCTTCCTTTTGGTACATGTCTACGTCAAAATCAGAAAAACTATCAACAGTTGGCAACTCAATCTTCAACAACAGAAGCCTGGCAACTTCAATTTTCCACCAATAACTTCTATCCAATTAAAAAAAAAATAACTAATATCCCTTTCTGAAAAATGATTATGATTTTTTTTAACATGACTTTACCTAAGCACAGAGTTTCATGATACTTAATAATTTGGGCTTTTAAAATTATTTTTCTCATATGCTAATCAACAACTTTCAGAATAATGTAAATTTTCTAGTGAGTGTGCCCAGAAATGAAGCGGACAGATCCCTCTTCACTCAGAACCCTATTTATATATCGTGTATACAGTGACTGCCTTATGAACATCTTTGATTTGACTCTGGTTATTCCACTAAAGCTAATGTAACATCTCCAAGTCTCAAGGAAGAAAAACTTGAGTTCGTGCCACTGAAAAGTTCCTATCCTTCTTTCCAGAATTTCAAGATACTGTATGATTTTAAAGGAAATTATGTGCAGTTTTTAGACATTGAGTACCATTCTGACTCACTGCTGGGAAGAAACAAATTTTCCATGACCCATTACTAACAAAATACATATAGTGATATCTCAATCCAGAGTATGGTATATTAAAAAATACCCCACCCACAAACCAACCAGCCACAATAATGCAAAAGGAATTACTAGAAAATAATTGCCTTTAAGTTATACCATTTCTGTTATTATTCAAAATGCAAAGGTCACTTAAATCAGGACTGCTTTTAGTACAATTTCAGGGAACCAAACAGAAAACTTTGAGAGAGAAAAGTCCATTTCATTGGCTTGGCATCTTTTCAGCCCCACAACTAATTGTAAGTAGAATCTCAATTAAAATTTCCAGCTATATGAGGTTATATGTAATACCTTGTACTGATTCTATTTCCCCTGAAATTTTGCACGTTTATTTCTAAGACAATCACGTACAACGATTTACCTGGATTCCCCAAAGCTCTCCAATATTTTGATACAGGCAGAAAAACTGGCTCCCCCAATGAGACAATCCACGGGTGTATTACCTTAACAGTCTGGTCTAAAAGGAGTTCTGCTTCTCAGCGGGGGTTTGCATAAGAACGCTGCTTGTGGGTTTCATTATCATGATCAGTAGAGAAAACTGCTCTCCTCAGGATATTAGGCAAGAAGTGGTGGGGGAAAAAGGAACTAAAATTTGTTCAGATTGTTTGGCTGCTGCCATCAGCAGTGTTCACCAGTGATCTAAAAGTACTGCAGTTACCCCATATTGCGGAGTTCTGTAAAGCTATCTTAGTGCATACAAGCTTGAGTCTTTACAGAATAATGGCTAATGAAATGTGTGTGGTAATTATAAGCACAAAGACTCTTGGGTCATCAAGTCTAGTCCAATGCTACCATCATTCCCACTCATCAGGTGTCAGCTAACGTGTTTGCTTGCTCCCACCTTTGCCGGTAGGATCTCAAGAGATTCCACTGGCCAGTTTTTTAAAGCTTTTGTTATGTGGAGATTTTTTTTTTAGAAACTATGATCAAACATTTCTTCTGCCCTTCTGCCTGTGAGTTCATTACACAAATCAAAGACTTTGAAGAATGATATAGATAAGAAAACCGATTGTGAGAAAATAAGCTTCACAAGAAATTCTAAACCTGTGTTTGTGCTGAAGGTAAACCCAAACCACGAAGGCAGAACCCTTCAGCTCAGTGAAGCTCAGTGAAGCTTCTGGAGTTCTGCCCAGGGATGAGATTGCAGAAGAAAAATTGTGTGTCTTTAAGCTTCATAAAAGGTTGTTTGACTCTTCCTCATTGTCTATCACTTCTTCTTCTGCACAACTTCCTTAGTATTTTTTGAAACATTTTTGAGTGTCAAAATAAAGCATTGGAAGTGTTTGATATTTCTACATAATTCTACAAAAAATTCTATCTTAGCTAGCTCAGAAGCTTATTAGAGTGCTGGATGGAGCTTATTTGAGTTAAAAACATTGCCACATGCTTTATATTTGCCACTTGCCAATGATAACTGTTTTTTTGTTACATAATGCAATGTTTTTTTCTTAGTGGGAGAAATGCAGTTCTTTATGCTATTCATTCTGCTAAACACTGTATTTTATGTATAAAATCATATTTATTTGTGAAAATAAACATTCATCACCA
Organism: Calonectris borealis; assembly: GCF_964195595.1. Classification (NCBI taxonomy): domain Eukaryota; kingdom Metazoa; phylum Chordata; class Aves; order Procellariiformes; family Procellariidae; genus Calonectris; species Calonectris borealis. The sequence continues at coordinate 72,249,586 of NC_134352.1, read as the reverse complement.
ATGATGAAGCATTTATTATTAAGGCAGATTAGACTTTGTGACTGTTGCTATTCTATATGGCGGTCTTCACGACTCTTTTAAGGTGCTAACTGTAGCAATATAGTGATTTTTCATGGGTAAACACTGCTGCAAAGGTTTGCGCATAGTATCAGTGCTAGACGAATCATGAAATGATCAAAGATCTTTGCAACTCTGAATGCTAGACAGCTCCTGTTGTCTTCTCTTTCATCCAATACACAGAAATAAATATATCCCTAACTGATCGAATGCTGCTGAGAATATAAATTGCAACGAACACAATGAAAATAACCGTTTATGCTGTGAAATTGCTGTGAAAGCTGCCCATCTGCAATGTCTACCGTATGTCTACTATGTATGCTTCATTTTACACTTGCAGGTGCAACAGCTTCCCAGATCCTCTCTGTTTTTTCCACTTATTTCCGTGAAGGATATTTGTGAGTCATTTGGGGGAATTAGCTATTTTTAGGTGAAGAAAGAATCTGAAGGAATTAATATTTTAAGGAACAGGACCCGCAAGCCTGAAAGCAGCTTATAGATATTTTGCCTTTTATATTTGTCACAAAAACAACAGCAGCAGCAGCAATAAAATCACAAGATTATATTCAAACAAGACAAGAATATCAATAATGATAATGCCTTCTCATGTATAAGCATGCTATTCCAGACTCTGTGTAGATCAAAACCAGCATCTAAATCCCAGCATACCAATGGTGTGTTACTGTTCTCATCTGCAACTTTTATGACTGCAGCCTTAAGTAGTTTTTTTTATAAAGCATTTATTCAACTTTCTGTTTCCCTGTACCTTTGGGAAAAGTGGCTGCTTAGGAATCAAATTTGTCAAAAACAGAGGAAAGAAAAAAGGGGAGAAAAAAAGAAACTCACTGAGTTTCTCTGCAGTAAGTGCTAGTCCATCTTTTTAAGGTATCTTTTATCTACTGATGTCCTGAGCTCTGAAATGGTTTGAAAGGTCAGGCACTCCTATCTGAACGCCTCTGTCTTTCCAGTCCTACACTCACAAAGAAAATCATAGTCAGTATCTTTTACCTCCACAGATGTCAGTACCATTGTTGGAGGTGGTGTAAACTGAAGTGACATGATGCAAAATAAAACTACCTTTTTTTCTTTCCATGTTGTTTTTAACCTGCTTCATTTCACTGAGCTTAGTCAATTACATGATCCCAAAACAGATGAGTCAGCATAACAGAATTAGGGGCGAGCGAGGGTGGGAGAAGAAAAAGACAGAAATGATTGGCTGGGGCAGGTAATCCTTAAACCATGTATGTATAGGAAAAAAAAGTGCATGGGAGAGCACCTTTGGACAGATAATACACAACACATGCAAATATGTGGAGCGCCTAGCAAGAGAAAGTCAATGTTAGCACAGTTTTTCACTTCTCTTCCTGCCTCCTCCTCACTCTCAAGGGGCTTTTGCCTCCTAGCGGCAGACTAGGAAATGCAGCAGCAGAAATGACACATTTCTCCACAGATAACCTCTTTGTACATACTTGTACCGAGGGAGTCACAGTCTACCTGGTTTCATGCTGCTCCCTGGGGGATAACATTTCAAGCATGTGAACCTCATCCGAGGGCAAGGCAAGAGTTAGCAGTCCTGCTTAGCAATGCTGTGCCACTCCCCAGAGTCAGCAGTTCTGAGTAAAAGTGCCACCTCGCCGCGGTGGCGATCCTGTTACAGCATCACTTTGGAAAGTACCTGATTTTCAGTAAAAACTTGATATTCCTGAACACTGGCAGGAGCTTCTGCCTGCAATTGCTACAGCACGCTATGAGAACGAACGTTTCTTGTAGCGTCAGTCAGTCAGTTATCTTTGTGTCTGCAGACAGGGCTAGACTTCCTGAAAAATGTGCTGTTGCATGTCCATCGAGTTGCCATTTGAAGGAGGTTTTAGTATTTCTGACAGAAGTTTGATGTGGTCATGAGTGAATTAGCAGCATTCTCTCGTGTCTACATGCACTGTCATGCTTATCGGAACAACTGGGCTTTCCAGCTACTGTTTGTGGACAGCTGAAAGCTCCTCCAGTCAATGCTGAGGCTCTTCTAAATTGTCATATTCAATCCCTATAATCTTATAACTGTTGACTGTTATTACCATATTTATATTTGTCTGAACAAGGAGTGCAGAAATCTGTTTCCACTATTTATAGGTAGAAAGGTAGAATTGGCAAATTCAAGAAAGAAGTAAAATGATACTGGCAGAATCTCCTTACCCCAAATATGCTTTGTGAGGGACGTGTTTCTGTCACGAAAGAAAGCCCAGTGTAATCCAGAGCATCACAGTCAGGTGCATGTTAAGCTCCTGGTTTTCTGCTTGGGTGTACGCACTGTATTAAATGACTCCTTCCAGAGCACAGTCCTTCCCATGGACATCTAAAGCTGATGCAAAGTACCTGCCGTACAAAACAATCTTACATGCAAAAAGCCAAAAGTCTTTCTTTTTTGTGACTTGACCTTAGAAGCGCTCTGTTGGCTCAAATCTTAAGCAATTCTTCTTTGAATTCAAAGCTTGTATTCAGGTATTAACTGTCATATTCCACCAAATTACTCATCTTCATTGCCCTGCACTCCCCTCTCTATGCTCCGCCCCTTGGGTGCCCCTCAGTACCCACCCCACCATATCTCAGGCTCTTCCCTGTCCCTTTTGCTGCAAAGCTCACTCATGCAGGGGACTCAGATTAAGTGGCTTTTGAACTAGGCTTTTTTTCCCTGCAAGCTCTGTAGTTTTTGCTGATGTCAGTGCTTCTGGGTTCTGTCTGCGTGGGTTCAGCAGCAGGAGTTCAGGGGGAATGGAAAGCAGCACGGCAGCAGAAAGCACTCCGGACAGACCAAACGGGAACATCAGGCCTTCGTTAAACCCTCCACAGGCACCAGAAAACCCTCTTGAAAGTGCACAGTTCACCATGGTGATTAAGAGCCCTGATGCATACAGACACAGCCCTGTGAAGCACAGGCTGGGAGGACTCACAGAGCTTGCCACAGCACTATTGCCCCTCACATCCCACAGGTCGTGTCTCATTGAGGGCCTCAGCTGATCACCAGTAGTAGCTTGATTAGATGATTTTAATAAGCTAAATTGCAGGTGATGTGCATGTAGCTGTGTTGGTTGCAGCAACCAACTCGTGGCCTGAGGCAAGGACGCTGTGGAGAGGACCTGGTGGCCATCTTGGTAAGGCAGGCTGGCAAGCAAGCTGGCAAGCAAGCGGTCTGTCTGGCTGGGAAGCTGGTAGAAGCTGAAGGGAAATCAGTAGAGACTGGGGAGAGAGGGAGTATGGAGGAGCATGGCAGGGCTAACAGGAGCTGGGCACAAGCAGTTTGCATGGGGAAAGGAGCTCTGGCAGCTCTGCATGGGGAGGGTGGGCAGCCTTTTGCCTGCCCTCATGATGTTTGCTCCCTCAGCCCCCCTCTCCTGTGCCCCTCAGCAGTGGCCATGCCTGTGCCCTGCCTTCCTCCACCATCAGCTCATGGGGCCCTGACTAGCTCTGTGCCTCCCTGCTGGGGCTCAGCCTGTCATGGAGGGACCCAGGGCTGGCTGGAGCCAGCGCAAGCCTGAGAGCGTGGGGTGGCCATCTTAGCAGCTGCTATCAGCTGCATCCTGGCACCCAGGGAGAGGAGAAGAGAGGGAGCCTGCACTGGGGGAAGGGGAGATTGGGTGGGAAGAGAGGGAGGAAACGACTTTCTCAAGGAAGAAGTTGCTTCAGCTTCCTCCCCGTATACCCTCATGTAAATGGTTGGGCAGGGGATTATCCACTGGCCCAGCTTTGCCCTTGGCATCTCCCCCAGCTGCTGATGCCAGAAGGAGGAGGAAGTGGAAAAGCAAGAGGAACAGACAGCTTTAGCAAAACACCCCTGACTTCCCTTTCTCCTCAACATATCCTTCCCTGCCTCCGCATGGGAGGCAAAAAAAATGTGCAAGAACATGCAAATACCTCACCACGAGTTGTGCAAACCCTGTGGGAGGGAGAGAGGGATCTCTCTGGACATCCCATGCTTTCCCACTCAAAACTTAACAACCTCCTTTCCTGCCCTCTTGTATGTTAAAGCCCCATCAGTTCTTAAAGTCTCATCTGCTTTTGGTGCAGAGAAGCAAAACAGAAACCCATGTTTCCTAAAAAGCATCCCAGCTCCAGGCAAGGTCCTGGTCTCACTGTTTGCCTTTCTGCACTAGCTTATGGGGGCACAGAAGACTCACAGCTAATGTCTGTGTCTCTTCAGGCATCACCTAGCTCAGTTATCATGAGCTTTCTCTGGGAAGTGTCTTTACCCTTCAAACTCTCCTCAAACCTCTGAAGAAAAGGTTTCAGATGAGAGCAACTTAGCCTCTCTTAATGGTTTTTTACCAACAGGTCTTCAGTTTTTTCCTTTTAAAAGGTGGAAGATCAGACTATATTTGGTAGCTATTGCCCAAATCATACCAGAGCTGGTCAGGCTGATTTTGCTTTAAAAAGATGTTTGCTTAAAAAAAATAAAAACCTCAAAAACAGATTTCCATGGTCAATTTTGATAAGTCAAGCAATTAGTGATAAAGTTAAGATAAAAATGAGTTTTAATGAAATGCAGTTGACATCTTTCTGTACTTTATGTGCTCTCAAGAAAGTACCTGTAACAAGTAAGGCCAAATTTGAAAACATCTGAAACAGAGAAAATAAAGGCTCAAGTTAAGTTCTCATTTGCCATGAATCTTTCACCATTCTGCCTCTGCGCCCTTTCACGGTGCTTCTGTGATAATTAGTATTATTTAGTATAACTGCAGCTAATAATTTTAGAGTCTCTTCTCATGGTCTTGAATTTTAACTTGTTAGTTACCATATATGCTGTATTACAAGTATGTTTATATTTTAAAACATGAAGTGGGAAAGGCCAAGTTAAAAAAAAAAAAAAAATCAGTGCTTTACAGTTTAACCTGATTTATATGGTAGAATTTTTATCTATGTTGTAATGAAACCTTCTTGGCTTATTTTGTCAAATCAGTTTTCCCAGGCAGTCACACAGCTAAAGAGTGTGTATTTTTGTCTGTGTATCATTAACAGGTTTCAGAAAATAGATGATTACTTTCTCATGCAAGTCCTCTTGACTCACTGAAGAGCCGGATAAGAAAGGAAAACGCTCTTCTTTCCATGCTGGAGCTCCTTTTCTTCTGCTCTTGTGCCAGGAATAACACAAGAAGTATCCAACAAGGAGCTACACTGTAGAGCTCACCAAACGCCATGTTCAGGTGGGCGAGACGTTATATAACGCTGATCTCTGATATCATTCTGTAATGTCTCTTTTTTGTAACTAATGTAGTACCTTGCACTGGGGAGTATTTACAAAACATCTCTATTACATCCTTAATCTTTTAACGGCAAGCAAATCAACAGATGAGAAATGCACACAAGAGGAACTAATTTTAGCAAGGCTTCACAATTTCAAGTACAGTTAATCTAGCATCAGATATTTTTGTCTATCTTATGAAGTTTTTTCAGTTTCTTGTCCTTTGCATTGAAAAATACTGCTGATTCTAGTAGAACCAGCTGATTTGCAAAGGCCAGAAAGGAAAAGCTGCTAAGTACTTTCACAGATTTTGTCCTTCAGTAGCATTTAATGACCTCTCTATAGATTCTCTGCTCTCAGAGTTTATAAGCAGTGCAAACCCATACAGAGCAGTTGATGAAAAGTGATGTGTACTATTAGCAGTTTGTGAACTACTTCAAAATGAGCTGTAGCACTAAGAGTTGGACTAGATGATCTTTCGAGGTCCCTTCTAACCTGGGCTTTCTATGATTCTGTGATAGCAGTGACTCTCAGTTTTGCTTGCAGGTGGTTCTGTTGAAACGCTACCTGCTTCTCACCTGAACTGCAGGATAAAGTGCCTCCACACAAGTAATTAGTGTGCTTATCACATGGCTGAAGAGAGCCTTCACACAGGCAGCTACTACCCACCAGCGGATTAGCCATAACTTGCTGGACTCTGCAGCTGGACCACCACCAGCTCCCTGTTTCCCAGTCTGTTCCGTGAGTTCAGTCAGTGCAGAGACTCTGAGTGGTGTTTGAGAGTGCAGAATCAAGACCAAAGCAGAGTGAAACAGAACTCTGTGACAGGATGCAGTTAAGGTTCTTTTTTGTAGAACTAAAACTGTGTTGTAAGGAGGTAGGGAACAGATTGGGATCCCAGGTTGTGGAAGGGAAGATGTATGGTAGAAGAGTGGGGAAAGGAAGACAAGAACACATTTCATGTTCAGCTACTGCCACTGTGCAAACAGAGATTAGGAATCACCTGTGTAGGCCTGGCATGCATTCTTTCTTGCTGCAGACCCATTCTACTTGTTTATAAATCATCATTCATCCGTTTGCCACACATCCTATGCACCGTTTCTGCAACTCCTCCTGTAGTCAACAGTTTAACCACATCAGTGGAAAATTCACAATAGAAAAAATGAGCCTATGCTGTCATGATATTCAGTCACCTCGACTAGTTGTACCTTGAGGAAGTAATACATTCTCAGTGTTGATGTGAGGCATGGGACACCTAACAGTTACTGTTTCCCCAAAAGGCTAGAAGCCTGTGTAATGACCTCTACTATTTTTCACTGCAGTTTATAAAGGTGCCTCCCCTCAGGGTTGCTGCTAGGGAAGTTGAAGACTGTTCTATATCAGATGTCACTGAAAAAATATAGATTAAAAATATTCAAGAAAAGGAAAGAAAATGAGAGAAAAGGAAAGGTACTGGGGCATGGGGGGAGAGGTGCTTTTCAATCCAGATTGTTTCACTGGTTGAGGTAACCAACACAGCATTTGCACCAGCAATAAAAAGAAACACAGGATTAGAGTAACTGTATGAGAGCAGTGCTTGGGTAAGGAGTCCTTAAACAACTGTTGCAGTGGAGGAGAAGGAAGGTAGGAACACACCCTTCAAACATAGCTTCAGGACAGCTTGGTTGGTTTGACAGCAACAAGCAAAATACAAACATACCATAATTTCTGTGCTACACATGGGCAGAATCCTTCTTGTTCCCATCTCCCAGCCAGTACTGTACTGCAAGGTCTCCCATATAAGCCTTTTGTTCTTTTTTATACTTTTCTTCCTGGACCACCTGACCAGTCACAGAACTGGTCAAACCTCAGAATTGCTTTCATGTAAGCAATCTCACATTCTCTAGTGTGATTTTTCTCGTGTGAGCAACACATTTTCAAGGATTGTCAGACATGAAATCAGGCATCTGGGAAAATGTTCAATCCAGAATGGTAAAGTTTAATTAAAAATAAAAGCAACCTTTTATATGATTTCTTAGTTTAGTACAATTCCTGACATCAGTAACAAAGACAATGATGTGACCTAAATAATAACAACAAAAAGCATACTCCCACAGCATAAACATTTCAAAACACAAAATAACTTCAGAAATGTTCCTATTTTCCTAGTTTTAATCAAAGACAATGAAGTTTAAAAATGAAAACCCAGTTTAATCCAAACATTTTAAAAAAGAATGTTTCAACAAAAATTTTCCTAAGCCCTTCTGCCTAGGATTTGTGTAATGCCTAACATCCTTTCTATGGCCTGATCCTTTGGGCTTTTAAAAAAGTTTATTCTGACTAGCAATAAATTCTGATCCCTGATCTTTAGCAGGTAACAGCAGGTTGGTCACAAAGCTTGCTGGCTTTAAAGTGACTGGTTAACCTGTGATGTAAACCCATAAACAAAAGAAATGGAAAGTTAGGTTAAATAAGAATGCATTCATCTGTGCCTCTGACAATCACAGCAGAAAACCAGCATCAGTTTTCCATCTGCTGAGAGTCCTCTTGGTAAAGTCAATTTAGGAAAAGAGTGTACACAAACCCCGTATTCTGAAGCCTTGCTGGTACACTCAGAGTTTCTTCTTTCAAAAAGAATACTTCTTTCTTCCTGCCCTACTCTCCTGTCTTTTTCCGAGACTCCCCTCTCTTCTGTTAACCTCACTTTTCCCCTTTTTATCCTATACTTGGAATGTGCTACCTGAGAAATGAGAGTTAAGTGGGCCATGTGTCCCCTCTTCCATCATACACCTGCCCTGCAGCCAGGTTAATCTCACCTTTCATCTATTGAGCAGAAGGGAACCCTAATTCATGCGGCACTTTCTCTGTGCAATTAGTGTGTGTGTATTTTTTCTGTAGTGTCATTCCCTGGAGCTTGCGCAATAATGATGTCTAATGGAGGAGCCACTCCCGTCACAAATCATAGCCTCACAGCGTAATTTAGGTAGGGAGGGACCTCTGGAAGTCATCTTGTCCAACTGTTTGCTCAGAGGAGGGCCAACGCCCCCAGATTGCTCAGGGCATTCTTCAGTTGCATTTTGACTATATGGAAGGATGGAGAATCTGCAGCAACTCTAGGCTGTCCCAGTATTTGATTTCCCTCACTGTTGAAAAAAAAAAGAAAAAAAAAAAAGGAAACTAATTGGGATTTTCCTTTGTTGCATCTTGTTTCCAATACTTCTTGTTTCCATTGCCTCTCATTCTATCACTGTGCGTCTCTGAGATGAGCATGACACCCTCCCATTAGATATTTGAAGACAGCAATAAAGTCTCTGCTGCCTTCTTATCTCCAGGCTGAATAGGCCCAGTTCTCTCAGCTTCTTGCTGTCATGTGTCCTAGTTCCCTGATCACATACTGCAAGCACAATGAATTGGGTTTTTGCTGTTATGTTTGCTCAATGCCTGCCTGCTGCCTTGCCTCAGAGGCAGAGAAGTTATGACTGCTTTCTTAAGTTTAATCATGCAAATTTAGTTGCTTACCAAGTCTATTATTTGCAGGCACTTGAATCTGCTGTTTACAGGGTATGTGCAAATGAGAAGGTGAAATTCAGCAGGGTCTCTTTCAGTTTCGCTGTCTCCTCACAGAGGCTACAGGCCATGACAAATAAGGAGGCAGCACGTACTAGCCTTTCTGCTCCAAGGACTAAAGCGTATAGGGAAAATTTTTCATTTTGTTGTTGTGCAGGATCACACTGCCAAATTTGTTGCTGAGCACTGGCTAGATTGAAAGGTAAGGCCGGTCTGCTGGGCATCCATTGAAAGATGGGCCATTGGGTAGATCATCAATTGCATAGGATGCTCTTATTGTGGAGGATAGAACAGCTACTGACTGTGGTGGGGAGAAGAGCAGCAGGAAGCAGAAAGGCACCGGTGGTCGCCTAAGGGAGGTCTATATATTGACTATTCATTCTTGTGGGCTAGTGCATAAATTTGAGCCCTAGCAACTACTCTCAGAGACTGAGGAAAAGAGATCTGATTGAAAACTCATGTCGTGTAAGGAAATCATTCAGATCAATGGAAACCTAGTGGTGGAATAATGAATTAGAGACTGAGGTCCAAAAAAGGATAAAGTGGGACTAGTCGTAGAGACCGGACCGTTGGGGGATAAACACTTGAAGACGTAAAAGGGATTGTCAAAAGGATCTGGAAAATAGTTTAAGAATTACTAAGAGATGGAGTAGATCAATTGTCATGGCAAAATTGTTGTTTTGAGGGGCTTTGTACAGGAGAAGTAAGTGAGAGCCTGGAGACGTGATTTCCAAAAGTTTTTCTTCTCCAAGGAGAATAAGACAACGAATCTCCCTATGACTCATCTTCAGAATCAAAATGCAGATGCCTTCAGAGGTTTAGAGAAGGGTCATGGTATCGTAGAGGTTGTGACACTTCTCCAAAACTTTGTTACACAAGTGACTAATGGGAAAAAAAGCTGTTAGGGATGTGTCAGCAGAAGTGAAAGGAACACCCATGCATAGCTGCAAATCCAAGTTGCACAAGATCCTCTGATCCCCATTTAATTCTGTGAAAACATAACCCCCCCAAAACGGTTAAAAAATATTTTGCCAATATTTATGGATTGAATTTGGCAAATTCCTTATGTGCCCCATTTTTAAGCATGTGTAATAAGTTGTTCTCATGAATTTTCCACACCTTTCAGTGATGACATTACAAGTTGGGGGCCATTGTTCACAACTTCAGTGCAAGAACATGGTGAGGCTTTCTTTCTGTACATTTCTGTGTAATTTTTCTATTCTTAATTTTCTATGTACTCCAACTTTTTCATTGAGGGACGCTGCTGAAGGCAGCTGCTATTTTTGTTCAGTTCAGATTTTTCCTGTTAAGAGTCCTGAACTCTGATGGAGAACTACTTTTATCCTTTTTCGTTTGTTGGATTCTCTTAATTAGAATACAGAACAGTATGAATGTTCTCTTTGTAAGAAAAAATACCTAAAAAAGACGACTTTTTAATTGAAATGAGCCTGCAAATCCCATCAGGTTCTTAATCCCAGCCTGTTGATTCAACTTACTTTACTTACAACTTACAACAAAAAATAAAAAAATGCACCTTTAGATATCCTTGTGTTACCTGTCTTAAACTATCAGGAGACATTAAAAATATACTTACATGAGACAGGTCTGGAATAAATGACTACAAAAAGGTCTCATATGATAAATATACAAATGAAAGACTGCTATCAAACGAAAAAGGATATTAGGGCAAATGCTGCTAATTCCCACCTTTGAGTGTGACTGTAGAGAAAGGCAGTACCTTTAGTAAATGGTGACCAAACACACTTTCAAGGAAAGGAATCAAATGTAGAAGCTTTTTCTTGAAAGCAGAGTGTTTTGGGTTTTTTTCCAATTCCTTCAAACACTGTTGGTACTTTTAAAAAAGCAGATAGCTTGGTAGCACTAGAGAAAGGGAGCTGGGAGCCCTGCATTAACTTGTGTAACTTAGTCTTTGTTAGAATAGGAGAAGCTGACACATAAAATCCAACATTTTTCATGTTACAGTTTGGGTGGCAGAAAGAAATATTGGGGTAATTTTGTATCTTAGAATGAAATAAATAAACATGGTATGTTCTGTAACAGCTTCACATTTACATTTGTTTATGAATGTGATTTATCTTTGTCTAATTTACATACCTAACACATTTTCCTATCTTAGCCTTCTTTTTGTCCCCCTCAGGAATGGGAAAAACTCTTAAGGATGAAGGTCGTGTGAAAGTTCAGCAAAGGTATTGTTGTTCTGAATTTTAGGGGTCTCTGCAAGTCTGTGTTTTGTCCAAGTTGCAAAGTACAGGGGTGGGGAAGGTTGGAGTTCATTCCACTCCTCTTAAATAGGCCAGGATGTTGCCTGATTTCAGTGTGAACGGGCTGAGCACAGATATGGCTGGATGTCGCAAGTCCTGGCTTGCCAATAGTTTCCCTTAATAATATCATGGGGCTCTCAAGTTGGCAGCAAGACACTGCAGGATAACTGGGATGCTAGTGTGGAGTGTTCTGAGAGCAGTTTGGCCCTCTGTGCCAATCTAGAGGCATCATTGGGCATTATGTATGCACAGAGCATTGCTGTCATTGGGTACTGTAGACAATTACTACTGTTCCACTGCTTGACTAGCTTTACCATTACAATGTTTTCCCTGGTGTCTTATACCGTGACCAAAAAAGCATTTTTGGATTTCGTTGGGACAGGTGTTCATTTATAACATTTTTGAAAGTAGCGTAAAGATCAGGAAAAAATTTTATCTCCCTCAGTGTTTCTCTACTTCTTATGCTCCACTTGGGCTTGACAGACAGAAAATTGTGCCTGGCTCACAAAGACAATAGTATCCTGAACATTTTATATTCTTAGCCCTGCGAGTTGTGTTTTGCACAAATAAATTTCAAAATCTGCTGTGTTCCCAGTTATGCAAGACACCTGGATCTGCTGGTGTTCTGTGGCTATCTGAAGTCCAGTGACCTCAGTGATCTTTGCGGGAAGGTAGAGGTCGTTCACACAGGGTTACATGTGAGATTGGTCCGAGTGTGGTTAGACTTTCAGCCTGTCATATAATCAACTATCATGTGTTCCTGTGCAGAATCAGTAGGACTCCATTGACACATAAAAGTTGGTTGTAAAATATTGCACTGAAAGACAAGGTCTTCTTTTTTTTTTTTTTTTTGTCTGGTGAAACTAATAATCTTAAAATGTACTGTGATGGCCTTATATCCCTCATGTCCCTGTTTTGCCCATGGTCGAGGAGAATTAGAGGCGTCCCTATGCTTGGAGAAATGGAGTCCTTTCTTTTTAAAAATGGTGAGCTGCTCTTTACTTTCATTTACTTGTATGTAGTTTTCAGAAAACACAGCCCAAGGTGTGTGAAACCCACAGCTGTCCTGATAGTTGCCTAAACACCAGACCAAAGGTGATTAATGTTTGATGGTAGAACTTTCCATCTCTGTTTTGATGGTGATTTTCTTTGCTTGAAAGATGTGAGGATTCTTCAGTTCAGAGAAGGGTAAAGCATCTCTCTAGCCTAGTAATTACAGCACTCATTTAGAAGTGGGTAGACCTAGTTTCAATGCACTGCTCCAAATGCTGCTCAGGGTTTTTTATGACATGACCAGAGGCACCTCTTTCCAACATGTCTGCTTTGGTCACTGAACCATTGAACCCTTGGTATGAAGATGATGCGGCAGTCCTCTCCAAATGGGCCTGCTAAATCTGATGAGACGGAGAAGATTACTTCGTTTGTGAACCTGATGGAATGAGGCAGAAGCCCTCTTAAATGGGAAATGGCATACTGATGGAACGCTACAATTTTAAAATCTAATTAGAATCATTACAGAACATGGGCTGCACTAGACACTGCATTCCTAAACACACAAAGCTTTATGCTGCTCCTCATGGAGGTATCCAGACCCTTGGCTGTCTATCTTATAATGGATTTTTTTTTAGTCTAGGCTTTCCCTACAATACAAGGGGAAAGACAAAGAGAGATTCTTAGAAACCAGCATCTCAGCTGGGCCACCTAACTTCGGCAAGTGTGTTAGCGATGGGAAAGTTTATAAGAAAAAGCAAGTTCAACAGACTGAAGGCTGATATGCTCTTCCACGCTCTACTAGATGTGGAGACCTCTCCTCTTTAGAAGAATTTCTCCATTCCTCATGTTTCATGAAGATGTTGGTCCAAGTCCTGGTCAATGTTATATTTCCATTTTATGGAGATTTTGATGTGGTATAACTCCTTGGGTACTTCTGAATAGCTTTGCATTGTGCAGTGTGGACATTCCCTTAAAGCATGCAGTTACGTGGCATACGTTTCTTCCTAAATAGTGGACCTAGGTGCCTAAATGATGGGCATAGGTGCTGAAGGAGGCACCTTTCAGGATTAGATTAACAGACTTGGTTGACAAGGGAAACATTCAAAATGCTAATAGTTAAATTGTACACAAAGATATCACAGTAGACAATCTTAGCAAGCATATAAAGAAACAAACATCCCTAACACTGAGATAACCCTTAATATATTTCTCAGTCCTCCCTGTCACTTTATATGCCTGAATCCTGTCTAAGGATAAGTGCCTTATTCCACTTTTGGCTGTGCATACTTAGGCCCTCTCTTTCAAAAGAATAACCCAAGGAGGCACTTCCTTCATTAAAGAACAGATGGAGATGGGTGTGAGTCCCTTTCTAGCCGTGAGGAGTATGGGTTTCAGTGTCAGCTCCCAGAATTGCTATATAATGTACAATGTAACCACTTGTGAATAGGAAGAAGCTTTTTCTGACTATCCATTAAAGTAGACCACTTCACTACATGGTCATATTTTTTGTGAGACAAAAATCTGGTCCCAAAGGATTAATGTATTTTGACTATCCCGGAAGAAGACAAAACTCTTTCCAAGATGAATGCTACAGAACTACAGCACTGAGCCCTGACTGAGTTATTTCAGGGCAAATTATGGTACTATAGCTGTTCTCCAGGGATTGCCTGTGTGGAGACTTTTTTGTCTATAGTCATGTAAGGTGAATGACAGAGTCTGCAACAATTTAAATGCAAAGTTAGTATGAGGCAACTGATGAGGCAATGTGAATGCCTTCCAAACTGAGATACCTAGAAAATGTGCCGCACCTCACTTTTTAACTGCTGTTCTAGCTCCATCTGGATGTTTTGACTAAATAGATCCCAGCAGTCCTCTCTGCTTTTCTGGGGTTTTCTTTAAATTCTTTTATTTTCTTTTTTTTTTTTTTCCTTTTTTTTTTTTCTTTTTAAACCAAATAGATCCAAATAGATCAACCAAATTCCTTGGTTGGCCATATCTGCATCAGAAGATTTATCTGAATTCTCATGTCTCAGAAGTTCTTTTGCTTCTCATAGTATATCTGAGAATTATCAGTATCACTGCAAGAAGACAGGCATGTTAAGGGTTATTTCTCTAGGTCAGAAATCAACACAGCTTGTCTTGGCTTGAAGTCAAAGGAAAATGCAACCTTTTTCCTTTGTGTTCATCAGCTTCAATCTCACATGAAGCTACACCTGCCAGCAGCTATTACTGTAGTTCTATTATTTTTTCATCTGATATTATGTCTAAGTGTTTTGGTTTACACTTGGCTCTGTTATGATGGTCAGAAATGAAATAGTGAATTCTATGTTTTGGTCCTCATTTGGATCTCGGGATTCCGCAGACCTTGCTCTGCTCCTTCCATCTCTTCCTGTATGCACTAAAACCAGAGCCAGCCTCAGCCAGATTATGCCCAATCTCATGTTCAAAAGGTTCATTGGCTCTTTTTGTAGGGATAAGTTTGTCTTCCCACTCTGACCTCTGTCTACTGTAAAACTGCTAGAAAACAGACTTTCCTACATTCCTCCACCTTCTTCAGTTACTTGTTTTGCTCTCCTCCTAATTTTTTTTCCCATCTTCTCATGTTGCTATAATATTAGTTGCCACCCATGCAGCATCAAAGAAAAGACCAAAGAATGTGATTTGCTTCCTTGGTGAGGCTTCTGGGTTGCCTGTGATGCAAAGATGAAAGCACTCCTTTTCCCATAGTGCTATATAACATTGTCAAGGATATACAGTAAGCATATGAATTCATGGTTTGCATTACTTTGAATTGTCATTCATATTTGGATTCAGAGAAAACAACCTGGAGTTTTGAAAAGATTTAAACAAAAAAGTGTAACTGTTAAATTGTTGCTTATTTTCCAAATGCATTTGGCAACACCAGAAGTTCTGTGTTCAACATATTTGCATACTTACTTACTGTTTCTAAACAAACCATTTTGTGACAGCAGCTAGACATTTGAATCATGCCAGAAGAGTGTGTGTGTTTGCCTCGCAAATTTTAACATAGGGTTTTGCAAATACAAAGGCTCCATGTATATCTGGGCTCCTGAATGACTAGCTCAAGTTAAAGAATCTCTGCAGCAACCAGAAATCAGCAGACAACAGCACAACGAGATGCTAGTTTGGCAGAACCATTGGCAGTATTCAGATCCCATTTATCCATATGTAAACCCAGAGTAAGTCAAGTGACTTGAATTGAATTATTGGTGTAAACAAACATAGTATTTTTCCCTTTAGTACTTGATTCTACACAGTGGGGTTCCTTACAACAGAAATAAATAGAATAAGAAGTATCTGTTTTATATTTTAAACATAAAAAATATTATTTATGTAAACACTTTGAGGCCATTGCTTCAGATTCAGGAAGAATTCGATCATTGTGTGAAATAGAGGCAAACTCAACCAAAACCCTCCAAACTTTGTGAAGTATTGTTAAATGTGAACTGTGTTCTGCATTCAATCCTATTCACATTGCCGTTTTTCAAGTGCTACTTGCAATGGGCAAAGTTAGACCTTTTTCCCCATGAAGATACTGAATTCTATAGCTTGGGTTCCTCTCTAAGTTTCATGAGATACCTTTTTTCTCTTGAAACAAGATTGACAGCTTCAAATAAAGAATACCTCTTTAATAATACCACCTCAAGGGAAAGATTGTTTTATTTGGGCATATGTACCATGATAAAAGTATAGAAGATACTCCAGGAGTTCTAAACTATTTCCCAAAGCAAAGATGGCTGAAAAGCCATTCAGTTTTCCACTTTTCAACATTTATCTGTAGAACCACTTCTCTTGAAATTATTGATTTGGTTTATTAATAAAATGCTTATAAAAACAGACTATATAGAGTTTGGAATTTTAAAGAAACTGTCTTTTTAAGGAAACAAATTCTACAGATTAGTAAAAAAACCAAACCCAACTATATTGAAGACTTACACATAAATGCATAAATCTTGAGTGGAGATTTTTCCTTTTTTTTTTTAGTTACAAAGTACTTCTGAGTCGAAATAATATAATGCAATTGCTTTCTGGAAATCTAATTAGAAGGCTTGACCCATTCCCATTTCTTGCTTGGTGTCATATTGACACTTGACTGTGGAATTCCTCTAGATACACAAACTAATTTGTCAACTTAGCTTTGAAAGAAGCTGTTTTCTCTTCCTTAATTTTGAATGCCAGAATCAGTAAGGCCAGTTCACATGATGAAGGAGCTAAAAAACTAAAAAGTTTCTTCATCCCCTCAAAAGCAGGAAGTCAGCTGCAAGGAACTGAATTGAAAACTACTAGAAATACATTTAAAGTTTTACAGTCACATTCACTGCAGTTTTAGTACTAAATCTTATCCATCCATGTAATAAAAAGTAAATGAATAGAGCTCTGTACTTACCATAGTTTCGGGCTCTCTGTCTCCACAAGTCTGCTAAAGAATATGTACTGTACTAGAGTGAGTCAAAAATGTTCTTTGTCTTTCACACTGCACTTCCTTTTTTGAAAGTGTATGTGGTCTATCCAGCCTTCACAGGAAAAGATATCAGCAAAATCCTTGTTTTGCATATTATCAGAGACCTAACAGAATTTTTAACAGCATTTGTTTGGGATACACTGCACCACTGTGAAGGACGAATGACAGTGAATGAGCATTCATTCATTTTATGACCTCCAAGATTATAATGAAAAAACAGGTCTATGCTGATGAGAAAACTATATAGTTATGTTTCCACCAATCTTTGACTGAATTAAAAAGGCAAATATATTTTCTTTCTGTCTTTCGTACTCTGGGTTCCTGAATTTTCTTGTATTCAGGCTTCACTACCAACCCCATACACATCTCCTTCTGGCTCAGATTTTCATAGATGTTTAAAATCTGAAGTAATTTTCTTCTGAACTATATTTCTGTCAATTAACCTTTGAGTGTTCAGCTTTTCATAGCTGATATTATCAGAAAAATAGGATTGTCCTGGTCCGACAGGATATTAAAGTGCTGCACTGCTGCAGACTTCCTATGCACAAAAATTGAAGGAAGAAAGGGCATATGGCCATAAACCTCACTGAGCTGGATCTAGCAAAAAAAAACTAAAACAGAGGACTTAATGAAAATACGTGAAGGAAGGAAGAAGAGGAGTGAATACATGCTAAATGCAGGGGAGGGGGAGTCACTGGTATATTTTGGGTGATGTCCAACTACTAAATAAAAAATCAGTTGAGTTTTCAATAAGCAACCTTCTCTGAATGAAGTAGTGGGGGACAAATGAAAATGATAGTAAAGTAACAGAAAATACCGTATCTGTGTCACAAACAAGATTTAAACTGCATTTTGTGGTGAAATCAGGATTTTCTCATAATCATAGTACTAGAGTACTGAAAGGATTGCTGCATTGCTGTAATTTACAATTTTCAATTAAACCTTCAATGCAATATATCAGTGTTGTCTATAATATAGATAATAGCAAATACTACTAGAGATACCTATAGTGGCAATTAGCAAACATATTACCTATTTTCTAAAAAGCAGAAAATTACTAGAGCAGCTACAGGCTTATTTGTTTGAGCACAACATTATGCAACTCTAAGAACAGATCTGAAAAAAAAATTGAAAGAGAAAATATTAGGTATATGTAGCTACATTTAAGGTAGGTTGCATTAAAGATGGATTACATCTGAATAACTTAAAATCCGTTTTACAAAGTTTAACTGGCATTTTAGGCAAAGGTAATACAATTAACTTGAGCTATCTAGATTTAAGCAGAGTATTTCATATAATGTCCTTTGTTGAATTCTAAGTGATGAGAATTGGGAGAGGAGGTGACCTGTCAGAAAGACTGCGAGGTAGATAACGAGCTGGTTAAAGCAGCATCAGTTTAGAAGTGGAAGGGGAATTCCTGAGTTTAACTGGGATTACTAGCAGTGTTCTGCAGGCATACGTCATGGGACTGATCCTGCTCATTACTTGGGTCAGGAATCTAGTTCAAGAGCTGGGCCTATACCGCTGTTATCTGATGATGTACTAAACTGAATGGTTCTACTAATACTGGGGAGATTCAGGTCATTACACAGGAAGAATGAGAAGACTTTGTGTATTGGAGTGGTAGAAGTCAACCAAAGTTTAATAATAAAGTCATATATTTAGGGCTAAGAACAAGAATTTTTGCTTTGAGCCAGGGAGACAGTAAGTATGAGTCACTAACATGACATGCATCTGTGAAAAGTGCACGTGATTCGAGTGCACAGTTGGCATATGATTTTGGGGAGATGCAGGAAAAGAATTTGTGCAGAGCACTGATGAGAAGTCATTTAGAGTATTGTGTGCAGTTCTAGTCAACTATGTTGAGTGACCATGAATTTAAACTGGCACAGGTACAGGTGAAGTCTTCTAGTATGAGTAGAAGGACTTCCTGGCTTCTGAAAGGACACTAAAAGAGCTTTCCTTGTCTAACTTAAGAAAGTGGAGATGAAATGACAAGGTCTGTAAGTATCAAGGAAGAATGATTATTTTTACTAAAAAATAAAGGATTGAAATCAAAGGGGTATAAATAGGTTTGAGTACTTTTAAAGTGGAAATTAGGCAAAATTTTATATTCATTTATATTCATTCATATTCAATAATGATCTTCCAAAGAGGACAGAGGAGGAAGGAGATCAGTAAGGCTACCAAGCAATTCATGAAAGAAACTTAATGGCAGGACAGGGAGGATTTTGACATTAGGAAAAAAATCTGTTTGTCAGATGGAGAATACTATCTGTACTGGAAAGATGCTTGGTCAGCAAATCTGGTCACACTGAGGGCTAAATCTCAGACTATGGTAGGTTTCCCTGGGCCTATACTCTTTTTATTGTTTTTAACCAAGAATGTTTACATGTGCAGCTCTTGAGGAATTGCTCTGTCTGCTAGGGATTTCCTGATATCTGATAGCTCTGCTCTTGTTGAAGATTCCTGCTGTTCCCACAGTGAGGCAGTAACATCAGTTCTTCCACCAAGAGCAGCTTTATTCCAGGTGCACAGTGCAGCAAAATACATAAGTGTTAGGTGTGAGGCTTTCTGAAATGTTCCAGGAAGACTGCAGGCATGCTAGGTGCATGTGTGCTCCATCCATTGAGAAGATCCTGTGTTTGCACTTGGGAACATTAGTTAGTGGAAGCCTATTAATTAGTGGAAGGCTATTTCCACTTTTGTGGTGTGAAGGGAACTATTCATGGTGGCAGGAACGAGTGAAAGTTCTTTTTTGGTCTGCCTTTGTAGCACAGGGTGTGATTCACTTTCTTTGGTCATCAGTACACTTTCACTTTTGAATGCTCTCCTGCCGTAGAGGCCTGGGAAACAGTTCTCCCACTTTCTTTTGTGATGTTTGATCTTTGGTACTAAAAGTCTTCAGGGTCACTTGTGGTGGTAGGAGACAGGTAAAGAAGGTTCCAGGTAAAGGACCCTTCCAGACCTGGACTGCAAGTATGCAAGGTACTGATCTCATTGATCTGACGGCTTTTACCATTCCTGTGTTTCCACTGCTCAGCCCTCATATACCTTTGTTCTTAATTTTTTAAAAGAAATCTGTTTTCTTGTATCTTGCTTCCATGTAGATCTTCTGGTATTATGAAAATATCTTCTATATTCTACTAGAATAGCTAAGTTACCGTTAATACCTTTTCCTCAACAGGGATACTAATTTCTTTTTGTTTTCTCAAAGTTTTTCATGAAACTTCTTTGAGAACAATTCTCCCTCCAAGACTGACAGGTAGGTGCAATAAAAATACAATTGTCTCAGCCTTGTTTCCTTTGGAAGTATTGCTAAAAATATGGATGGTAATATAACAACTCTTCTATCCCTTTGTAAGGTACCTCTGATTTCCTATAAAAATCTTTAACACATTGACATAGACAAGATACAATGTCAGGCTATTCAGCAAATGTTTGGAGGAGCAAGAGTAATAACTGGTAAAGCTGCATGTCTTCATAAGCATACTGGTGATTCAGAGCGTGAATTAGATGTAAGATGTGGGGTTGGAAATAAATTCACAAGGGCATTCTTCTGAAGATAACGACTCTCCCAGGTTCTTTACTAACAATATACCATCAATCAGCTGATGTTTTATACATTATTCTGATACTCATGCTGGATTTGAATTCTTGAACATCAGTTTGAAAACATACCAGAAAGAGTTATGAAAAAAACATTGAAAAGGGGACACCATTATGCCATTAACTAACAAAGATAGATAATTCATGCTCTAATGACGGCCACAGACAAATAAAAGATGGACCACCCCGCTGCATCAGCTCATCTCTGTTAAGAGGTTTATTGGTGTATTACTTTGTTTTGATTAGCAATCATTTAAGCTGCAGGTGCTTTTAAATCATGGCATTCCATTGCTTTTGGGTAGCAATGGCCACCAGAAACTCTGATTTGTAGAATTGGTTTGGAATCCATTATTGTTTTCTAAAAAAGAAGAAAAAATAGTAAAGAAGTGATAAAACATAGTAGCTATGACATATATCTTGGTCAAAATTTAAGTGAAACAGTATGCTCATGGCTCACCAAGAACATGATTTCACTGTGTCTCAAAGAAAACTGTAATGTAAAATAATTCTAATGAAGAATGAATCAAAACACATACTGTGATTTTCAGAAGACTTAAGTATCTGACTTCTGCTGGAAGAGTGAGTACTCAACATGTCTGATATATCAGGAGCCAAAGTTAGGTTAGGTTTTTAAAAGAGCTTTTACAATGCCATTCCAGAGAAAACATATCTGAATATGTATGGATCATGAATAATCATCATTGTATTTGCTGTCATGGCTGAATAGAAACATGTCAATGATATAGTGCAGGAATAAAATTAAGCTGCTTATGAGATTGTTTTAAAATAAGACAAACTTCACTGGATGAAGGAAAGGCTAATTTGACACCCTGTTTTTGACAAGAGGGCAATAGCACCGACTGAGGGAATGTCCAGGAGTAGGGAAACACGTAGAAATACTTCCACAGAATACTTTCCCAGCCTGCCAAAATTGATGCTTCAGAGATTTCTTAAGTGAGCATGATTATCTACACGTTTGAGAACATTCCATCAGTTTGTGTTGAAGTTTTTAAAATACATATTTACTTTTGGTATGCCTACTGTGTGAAGGACCAGTCTTCAGTCTGTTTTGAATCTGCCACTTCCTAGTTTTATGTAATTTCCCCTACTTCTTATATTTGTCTTCCTCATATTACTCTTGATTTCCCAGCTCTGTATTATATTCTTCTCTCAATTTCTCTCTTCCATCTGTGGAATAACTTGGAGATGCGGTACTGTAGGAAGCAGTTTGTAATTCTCTGATGTAGGGCTAGATGGCCCATGAGTGCTGTTATATCTTGCTGGCCGTGCTTTCTTCAGGGTGCTTCACAAGTAGAATATTAGATATAGCTGAACTATTGAAGCTGAGAGAGGGCAGGCATAGAAGAAATCTTCTGATACATATTTTTGGTGCAGGTAGAGGTCACATTGTGATACTTACCATCAGGGTGTTTCAGTGGCAAAACATTCAAAATCCTTTCCCTATCTTGCCACCTCTTTTCTTCTTGTGACCTCCGAGAAGAGAAGGAACTTATGGTAACATGTTAAGCATAAAACCCAAACACTTCCTCCTGGGCCTGAAAACGCTTACTGTCACATCCAAGTGGCATGCAATCTTCTTGTTCTCAGCCGGTGAAGAAAGTTGAGACCACGTTGCCATTTTATGGACCAGAACATCCATTCTTAAAACGCTGCTTATTTTTTTTTTTTTGCTTTGCAGTGTTATATTAAAAATAAAAAAATCTGACAAAACCATGTAGCTAAACATTTTCTTAAACTATTTTTTTCCAAGCTAAAAGTTTCAAAACTGCTATAACAGTAGCTTTGTTGGATTTAAGCATTCTACTTATCAAGTAATAGAATTCAGACTCCCATGCTGTCTTTATACTTTGTTTCTGGAACATATGTCTCTCTCTCCCTCTCCCTAAGACATAACTTTTTTGATGGAGAGCCTGACTGGAGATGAAATCTGGATTTTAGTCTGTTCTTACCCAGAACTCCATTTTACTCTTGAAGTTCTGTGAGATAACATTATTTGTCAAGACATTCAAATACAAATCTAAACATTCACAAATTCGAGCTACAAAGTGGCTGTTTTTAAAAGCTATATCAAGTCACATGTTTAAATGAAACATGTAAGTGGACTTGTCCATCACTTCTTCAACTGTGTCACTGAAATGCCCCAAATACTATCTGATCATTTATTCTAAACAGCAATAACATATTACTACTTAGAGAGGCTGCTTACCTGTTTTTGAGCAGCATAACTATTTTGCTTCTGCACAGGGCCGTTTTTCAATGTTTTCTCCCTGGCACGGTCTGCCACCAGGTTCTGGTGTAGGATTATTACACTGGCGAGTTCGAGTGCTTTCTCCATTGATGCAGGTGGACCAGGTACTCCAACAGCTCCAGCCTCCATTAGTGACAACTGGTATTAAGACACCATGCTAGGATTAGTCCAGCATCTCTCTGTCTTCTGTGCAGCAACAGAAGGATTAATTAGAGCTTTTTATTTGGCTCTTTTGCGGGTGGACAGGGTAACCATGATTCATTTCTTACATTCTCAGTTATGGTGACTCTGCAGATCATTGCACCCTCCAGCAATGATACATCCCATCACACAGATTAGGCTTTCGAAAACGCCCTTGTCTCTGGCACTGCTTAGAGCCCAGAGGTTTAACATTTTTGTCACCCTAGGAAGCTGCCTGAATACTACTTGAATATCAATTTTTAAGGCCCATTTTGGGCACCTGTGCTTTAAAAACTTGGCCACAGGGAAAGAATTTGCTGCACAATAAATTTTTTACATCATCAGTTGTGGAACTGTATTCATCTCCCTCTTCCCCTTTGTGGACCAATCTAATATTAAGCTAGCACAGTAATTATGAAAGGTGATCACGTGTTAGCAAACACAGTGCTTTTGCAGGAAACTGAAGACAAAATAGCTTATGATGTGGTGAGATTGCTTTTGCCTGAAATCAGCTTACCATTACTGCACCATTCTTCAATAATGCTCCTGTTTACTTAAATGAACTTGGGGTATCACTCCAAGACACAACAATGTATGTGGGACAATGAACTCTAATTTAGAGTGTCCTCTTTATGGAAAGAACCCAGTGACTTAGACTAACTTCCACACCATGTGCCCATGAGATTTGACAGCCGTAGGTATAAGGGAGTACTATGATGTCCTTTTGTCCTTATGAAGGCTCATTTTGTCAGGATATTGTTCACAACAAATATGCTCATTTTAGTCTGTCTGGAGTATTTACTAACCTTTAATTAATGTAGATTTGGGAATCTGACAAGCAATTCCCCTAAAGTAGCTTGAGCACATGCATGTACAGGCTCCATCTACCAGCACAAGCGTGCCTCCATTTTTGCAGGGTTCACATTTGCACACACTGTATTCGGTAATGTAGTCTTCAATTGCTCTTTCCAAATTCTGTTTCTTTAAATATGCATTTCTCATCTTAACTGGAACAAGTGTATGTATTGGAGAAGGCTGTTGAAGAAAAAAGCCCAATGATAACAGACTTTTCTGAAGTTCTGAATCCTGATATACCCATCACTAGAGTAAGCATCTGAAGAAACAGTCAAGATGAAGAAAATACCTGAAAGTTCATGATAAACATGGAGTCTCACCTTCATGTTAGAACAAAAGCTTTCAAACTGTGAGAGCCACAGCTTTGAAGAAGTTGTACTTACCCGTTGCTGTATCACTACTGGAGCATCAACCAAAGACTTAGCCCACTGTATGTAATCCTCTACATCAACCATTTTGTACCCTCGCAGTAACATTTCTTTTATTTTAACTGAAAAATCAATCTTTCCTCCATCAACTAAGGAAATGACATCATCAATGACAGCATCATACTTAAGTTCTGCTGCAGAAAGCAAGAAAAAAGAGAAGATGAAGAACAAAGTGTAATGCCCATGCATCTTGAAGAATAGTTGTCCTTTTAGTGCAACCAGTCCACCTCTATAAAACAACCATAGAGGAAAGAACCCTTCACTCACTGGTTGTGGGGGAATTAAATCTTTCTTTGCTTATTCCTCTTATGTGGGAGGAAATCTTCTATTTTGCAATTAAATTGGAAAACCCTATATCTGAAAGGAAAAGAAGGGGTAGGGCAAAATGAGAGACATTATGGAGATCATAGCCATTTGATAACAAGCCAAAGATAATATGAATAATGCTACTGAGGTCACCTGAGGTCAACCAGTGAAGGGCAGGAATTGGAGCAGTAGGAACTTCTGCTTCATAACTAAAACACAAGAACAGCACTAAAAACAATTGCCTTTTCTGTGCTCAGTAGTAAATCTCCTTGCCTTTTGCAATTTTTAGGTCATGTGATAAAAGACTTATCTCCAGACACACAAAGGAGCAGAGAGGACAGGCAGGGGAACAAAGTAGCCTGATCAGAGAGAGGGAGCCCCTATCTTGACTCCTTCCAGCCTGTCCCAGCAGAGATGTTACTGCCACAGAATGGGGCTGAGGATGAGTCAACAGCAAAACGAGTCAATGGAAAGGCTCTCTGTATGCAAAAAAGGGCATTTTGAGATTGCATAAACATAAATACTTAGAGTATATTTAGGGGAGTGCCATTGAAGTGGTAAGGAGGAATCAAGGTGGCTTTGGGAGGAACAAGCATGAGAAAATAGAGGGATAAATGTAAAAAAGGGGACCGATTGCATATAGAAAGGTGGCTGATCAGTGAGCTTGTCTGCCATGTACCGTCCTTGATCTTTGCAGTCTGTCCTAGCTTACCATTAAATTATATTTCTAACTATTTTTCTGAGTGAGAGGACTCTATTCTGTGTGCATGCATGTCTATAGAGATCTGTGTGCCAGCAGCTGGAGTTGGACAATGGCTGATAGGGACCTCATGTTTGTGGTGCCAATAACTGGAGCGAGTGAGGATACATATGTCAGCGTGTGATCACTAGCAAATATCAAGCCAGATTAGCAGGCGAATAGAGTAAGTGGCTTGGGAGCCAAGTATTAAAGTGGCTGTAAGTCTGGCCTAGCTACATACGTGTCTCTAGAGTGAGACAGCTGGCGGAGCTGGCTATTGGAGTGACCAGGGGTTCTATGCCAAATACTGGAGAAACCCTAAGATCCTGGGGTTGACTGAGACCTGTTTGCACGTGAGTGTGTGTCTGTGTGAGGCAACTGGAGACAAGAGGATCCAAGGGCCAATTGCTGGGTAAACGGAGCACCTGAGGCCCGTTACTGGAGGCATCCATAGCATGTGTGGGGGTCTGTGTGTCGATGTGCATCAGGGGGTCTGTACCAGCAATGGGAGTGGAGCTGTGGGCCTTGGGGTATTGTATATCTGGGTACCAGCAATAAGGATCCAGTTGCTGCTTCATCTGAATGTCTAAGGTCAGCTGCTGGAGGGATTTGTATTGACTATGTATATATATTGAGGAGGGGCTGAAATACTTGAGAGTTGTGCTGCCTGGGGAGAACATTTGCTTTAGATGACCCTGCTTGAGCAGGGGAGTTGGACAAGATGGCCTCCAGAGGATCCTTCCAACCTCAACCATACTGTGATTCTATGATGTTTCCCACTGAGAGGCTTTCACTCTGATCAGATGGAGAGGGAGAACAGGATGAAGTCTTTGGTCCTGTTTGTGTTTGCCTGAGTGCTGTGCTTCTGCCTATATTGATTTGTGTGGCCAGCAATGTGTGTATGTATGTATGTGTTGTATAAGTGTGTTTGTGCATGTGCCTACTGGGAAGACATGCTCAGCCTGGCTTGACCTGTAAGCATGGAAGTACAGCAGCCTTACTTCTACTGGTCTACTGGATTTAACCTTTCCCTAACAGCAATAACTATTCCCTAAGCAATTGGTATCATCTCTCCTTAAGCAGAAGATCTCATTTAAAATAAGGATACACTTACACTTGTCCGTCACATTAATCTTTTCACATTTATCATCATCAATAGTAACATTGGCATGTAAGTCTTTATATGCAATATTGGCATCTAAGTGATAGCCAAGGCATCTTTTCACATCTTCTACAGTGATACCTGGAAGTGGAAATAATTAGGTGATTAGAGGGATTGAATAATGTGATATTATTCTTGGAGAATAAATTTCAGAGCTATTGGAAATATTTTTGGCTTTCTTCTTCCCATTTATCTTCTGCTTTTTACTCTTCCATGGAATGAATGTGAGGATGATTGTATCTGAAGTGCCCTGCACAGAGGCAGGTGAGATCTACAGTGATTAGGAAAATACCAAAACCCTCCAAAACCTGACTTCTATTTTCCTTGATCTAGCTGAAAGCAGATGTCCCTCAAGGGACCGCTCTTTCTAGATATTCTATTGGAATTTTGTCTTTCTCATCTGTTTATCATTTGCTCCGTTTGCTAAATTATTCAATCCTCCCAGTCTCTCTCTCCCAAACTCAAACACATTTCTCCATTTCTTTTCCTCATAAAGTTAATTAACGCCACTAATCTCTTACAATCTCTTATTCCCGTAAGTTCCAATCCTCCTCTATCCTCTACTGCCTCCAACACCTCCTTTCTGTTTATTAATCTCAAACATATCATCTGGAACTTCACTTTTGTGTTCAGAAAGAATTTTGCTTAAGATTGGTACTTAAAAAAAAAATCCAGCACCACAATCTCCAGGTGCTGAACAGGGTAATACTGGGATAATTATGGATTCCAAATAATTATGGAATTTACAAAGACTGACTTTCATCTCTGTTGAACTCATGTAGTTCTGTAATGTCACTGGTGTGCCACAAGCAGCACACACTGAACTGTACTGTTCTCAGTAGCACTCCATATACACAAATCTATCCTCATACATCTCTTTGCATGAATGGAGACTTGGTGATAATCTGCATACCATAGCAAGGCCAACAGAATGCATACCTATTCTAGACATAGCGTAATTATCCAGCACGTACACAAGTTCATATTTTCCTCCTACAGTTCCAGAGACCGCATAGTGAGTTCCATAATCTTCTAGGAATTTAAAATATTCTCCCTTATCATATTCAGCAGGCAGAAAGTTCAGATCATCAAGGAAACTATCTGTGAGACGGACATCACGACTCCGCATTTGGAATCTTCCCAGCTGAATCTTTCCTTTTACATGCAGAAAGGTTTGGTTCTGAATGCAGGGAGAAGAAAGCAGGTGAGAGTGCCATTCTGGTATGCAGCACAGCAGGAAAATCTGTTCTATTTTACTTATAAAGAAACGGCAGCACTTTTAAACATGGTATTCAATCACATTTTGGAACAGGGACAAACTTAAAAGTTCTCCAATTTAAACTGAGGAAGCAGCAAGAGATTTAGATCATTTCAGTTCTTCCAGTTTTGCAGAACTCTCCCCTTACTAATTTCAGCAAGCCCTTTGTGAACTATTTTACAACAAGGTCTTCTGTTTAAGTACAATATTTACCAAAAGTGCCTTTCTGACTTTCATAACATTGAAAAGTAATTCCATATGGCTTGCCAGATAACAGAAGCTGCCCACTGAGGTCAGCTGGAGTTTTGTCTTTGTTTATAGTCAGAGCAGAACTAAGTTCTCTCTTTTTTTGGATCACTTCTCTGTTATTCTCAGACTGTCAGAAGGAAGGGCACAGCTCCAATTAAAAACAAAAAAACCCAAAATAACATCATAAAATGAAAATTAATCAAGAAAAAAACCCTTTTGAGGCATTTGACCATACATACATTGTAACTCTAGGTTTAGTGACTGATATTTTCATAAATTACACTGCAGATGGTTTTATATCATAATCTAAACTTGGACCTAGCTGCTTCCCGTAACACATGACATGTTGTGAAATAGTTGCACTTAAGACTCTAAGCAAACAGATGCCTTCAAACCCCATTATTATCTGCAGCACTTATGTGCCTCCCTTAACAGTAATGCCTAACAGGAGGTACATAAAAGGGATTTAGCAACTGACCATCACATTAGCTGGCGCCATTTAAAAGATCTTAAACTGCAACTCAGATGCTGCTTAGGACTGGCAGAAATCTTCAGGCATCTAAACCTCTGTGAGGAAATTTTTGTAAGTGCAAATATTCCTGCCATCCAGCATGTACAAAATCCCTTACTCTCCTGGTGTTCTCGGGCTGCTCCTGGCTTTAACTTGCAGGTGAGCCCTGGAGGGTTCTTGAGCAGGGACTGCCACTCCACTAACCTGCAGCAACGTGAGTTTAGGGTGATAGACCTCTGCTGGTGACAGTTCATGACTCATCTTCTGAACTGATCTCCGAAGAAGAGAGTTTGAGGCCAAAACTCCTGTCACAAGCCACTAGACTATGATGTATCTGTAATATACCCTGAGTTACAGAACTTGATCTTTTGCGTCTGTGGAGATGAATGCTTTGAGCTTTAAATGGTCCGTTTCTGTCCCAAGAAAACTCGTACTAATACAAAGTCAGTGCTGTATGTCAGCTTCTCTTTATAGTACAGACCTTTCTCTTCAGCATTATTTTAATTAATCAGTTATAAAAGTTATCTTACTTTTCCCTTATATCCATTTGATCTCCAGAGCTCTGAGGGGGTCCTAGACAACAAGGCTGACAAGAAACTTGCAAGATTGAATTAGTTGAGGCAGATCTATTCCTACTTGCATGTGGTACATTTCAGCACTGGAGTTGATGGAGTTGATGTACCTTGTACATGATGGCATGTTGCAATCACAGACTTTGCCATATATGGTGGGAAAGAGTATATGACCTGGTCAGTTAATTCCACTAGCACCCAGCTGCTGCATTAGGCATAGTGTCTAGCATGTCTAGTATCACTTTTTGTGGTCTCTCTCTCTCTTTGACCTCATTAGATGCTAAGGCTACTCCTTTACTAGTAAATAAAATGGGATAGGGCCTTTCTTCTGTCTTAAAGGGCAGGTAGAGTGGTACGGGTTATATGCAACCCCAAAACAGGCTTGCTTTCTCCAGACTGCCTACTGGGAACTTTCCCTTCAAACATGCTACAGGAGACCACAGGATGGGCATTGCTTATGAGAGCACGAGACCACAGACCAAAATCACGGCAGTGTGCTAGTAAAAGTACAGATTATCGTGTGCCAGTGCTAATGCCTATGCCTCTTAGCCCAGGCTAGTTTATTAGTACAGACATACCCGAATGGCTGAGACCTGACCTTTCAGTTATTACTCTACATGTCTACTCTATGTTTACCTAGTGTAGGCCTACACAGTGCTAATTTTTATCCCAGGACTTAACCTAATTTGCCCACACTGCACTAGATCAGAGCTGCTTCCTGATCAAGGTGAAATCAGAGATCTTTGGCCCTTTCTAACATCAAGCCACTGTTGAAGATAAGGGTAGTTGCTAGTCAAGAGTAAACAGTGGGAAAATGAAGCTACATTATCCTTTGGCCACATCTGAAATCTTAAACCTAGTATTGCCAATATTTCATTTTTGTGAATAAATGACAGAAAAGCAGCAGGTAACTAGAATACTTAGAAAGATTAATATTGCGTTATTCTAACACTGTGTAAATTTTACTGTTTGTAAAATAGTTACATTAAACCCTTTAGCTTGATTAAACTTACCCTTTCTGTGGAGATTTTCAGGATAGAACTTAAATTTGAATTCTTGCTATAGTGATACTTGAAATTTCCTTCTGAACCATTTTTTTTACTTCCTTCAGTAGGTGTGTATTTCAGAGACAGGTCAACATTAAAGTGCTTTTGTTTTTCTATGTAAACCTCTCGTAGCATTTTTACACGATCATGGTAGAACACAGATGTGAAGGTTTTGTCTGCTTTTGTCTTAGAAAAGATAGTGAAAACGTATCACAAAACAAACCAGGCAGTAATAGAAAAAATCAACATAGCACTTCAAAGTTGTATGTTTTACATAGCTTAACAATACATTTTCTTACAGCTCTTTTTTCTTTTATAAGAAAACAAATGGAAATACCACCCCCTCCACAAACTACCTCATCTGGATCAGCTCAGTGGTTCAAAACTAAACAGAAAAGTGCAGCGACAATATTTCGGTGAGTGTTAAATCTCAGCGTGTAACACTATCAAAGTAATTTATGTGTGTCAACAGTTCCTTTACATGTAAGGAGTAGTAGTCTCCAGCACCTTCCTAGAATGCAGACAAGATTTGCTAATAGGTCTCGACATCTGAAATGAATCAGAATTATGATTTTGCTTTCTTTTCTTACAGCAGACAATAGCTAATTCAGAATACCTATTTCAGTGTTGTTTATTTTTCAATACTTTAGCAGAACATAGAGTTTTAGTAACTGAAAATGATTATGCATCAAAATCAAATATGAGCAGTGATTTCTGGGTCAGATTTACTCATTTTGGGCAGGATCTGGTTTAAATTATCATTGTTCTATGAAGTTCCTACTTACAGTGATAAGCAAAGCATTTGGTAAGCAAAATACTACTTTGATTTCTGAAATGCATCTGACATTGATGTTTCTAAGATCATCAATATTTTTGGTGTTCAAACCTCACTGGAAGTCATGGTCTGAATCTCAAAAGCCTATTAGATTTTTTTTTTCAGTGGGACAGAGAAAGTCATCATTGATTAGAAAACCCAAGCAGGACCAGAGTATCATAATGTTATTCCTGCCTTTTTATCAGTGTCTTTTGTGTGTCCTTGAAAAAGTAGCTTAATTGCTGCTCTACACAGTAAAAGTTAGGTATCATATTCCGTTCTGTACATCTCCTGTTCATCTCATCTGCTCATGCGTAAACATTCCAGAAAGACAGTTTCATTTACTAGGCACAGGTGCAGCAATGAACATGTGGGAATTTATCTGGCGCAACTGAGCTTAACTGCTAAAGTAAATGATAACATAACCTGTTTCCCTCTGGAATTTATCAAAAGCTTGATGCTAAAAAGCTGCTGATGCCTGACTCAAGAGGTATGCTGAGTCTTTCAAGAGGATGTCAGGATTCATCGTTCAGTTAAACACATCCTAGTTTGCACAGAAGGACTTAGACTTACATCGTAAGTGAGAACACCCACGTTCCATGGCTTGCGGTAGTATGTCCGCGTGTTTCCATCACGCACCCTTTCACAAAGACCATTGAAAAAGTCATTGTCGAATGGGCTGGCCATTGGCTGCATCCCTAAAACATTGATTCTACAAGAGAAATACAGGAGAGGTTACACTTCAAAAAAGGAGATGTCAGCACCCATAGCCTGTAGACAATGGCATTATGACTGGCAAAGTCAGATTCAGTAAGAGTTAGAGACTATAGCTGTGGAACTGGATCTTGCTTCATCCACAGCAGCTTGCCTCATCTCTTGTGGTCCTCTCATCTGTGTAATGAAGATAATGATACATCTTTTGTAAAACACTTTAAGGGCCATGTATGAGAAATACAAAACCAAGTAATAGATAGATATTAAACATCAAACATACAACATTTTCTCATGGAAGATTTTAGTAATGGATTATAATAGAAATAATAAAGAAGCTACTTCAAAAAACGCCTAAGTACCTGGCTTACTTCCCTATGCTACAAGGGCAGCATTTTTGCTCTTGTGCAGTAATAAAAGCATGCATCGTTTTCATTTAAACACAAGGTGGTGCTGTAGTATATTTTTATTTTAATTTTTTCCAGTTTGGATAGCTGCCTTCTAACTCGATTTGTAGATAAACAATATGTCACACTTTCTTTTTGTTTGAAAAGAAGGAAATCCAGTAAGGTCTGAGAATAGAAAGATTAATTTTCGACTTAGATTAATGAGGAAAACTCCTGTAAACAACGAAGATCTGGGAAGTGGAGAATGCAATACTGGAAAAAAGCTGCAGGCAGAGTGTTGTTGCAGTAAGGCATCCCATTGTATAAATAATCAAGATACATTTTCTCCCTTTTATACATGCAAGTTAGTAAAGTAATTGGGAATGACTGATTCATTATGAAATATCACCTGAAACATATCTATATATCTATAAGATTTACACTTCAATAGTAAGTATTGTAAGTATATCCATGTAACTTCTATATATGTTTCTATGTATTAACATAATGATTGATTTACACTGTCTGTATAAATATTTTATCCTCCCCAAGTATACAAAATAAAACAGTAGTTAGTTGTTCTTCCAAAAGCTACGAAGCATTTCTGAATACAAATGCGAACACGATTCAGATTCCACTTTTGAGAATGTCAGTGTGCCCCAGTGTTTTCAGCTGGCTTTGGAGACAGTCCTAGGCTCTTCACAAGGCCCAATATTACTTTTTCCTTCTTTACACACCCTTGCCCTGCGGTCCTGCCAACTTCAGACACATCAATATCATGGTTACGGCATGGTGATCGTGGGTCGGATTCACAGTTATCTTCATCAGAAAAGTCTCCACAGTCATTATCTACATTACACACAAGTCGCCGCTTTATACATCGACCTAATCAAAGAATAAAACATTGAAGTAATTAATTTTTTTTCCAAGATGGACTTTAAATGACACCCACAGCTAATCTTTATTGAGATCTTCCTCTTTGTATATTTCTATTATTGTCATTGTCCTAGACCCTACCTCCTTCAAACGAAAAAAAAACCAAACATACTACTATATTTATTTATGAGTTTACTAGGTTGGCTAAGAAAAGAAAGTGACAGGAGAACTGCTGTCATTTGCAGAAAGTTGTTACTTCCTATGATTGTTTCTATATTAAACATTGATTATTAGTGGTTTTTTTTTTAATTTGTATTAAGACAATACAGGAAAATATTAATTCAATATCAACAGAGAATTATTTCTAAATTTTTTAAATTGTTGCTCATTTGACTATATTATTTGGACACTGTAGTGGCCAAAACTATAGTGATTTGTGTTCTAAAGCAACAGTGAAGCAATAATTCTCCTGAGGTTGCGTATCACAGGTTTTACAAAGACTGATTTTTTTTTTACAGGATTTAAAGATTTGGGGTAAATTTAGCCCTAGCATAATAAAATAACACTTGTTGATATCAACTGCCTCACCCGTAAGTGCTGCACAATGGCTGTGAATTAGTAAAACACATGGT
This sequence comes from Calonectris borealis, assembly GCF_964195595.1. Classification (NCBI taxonomy): domain Eukaryota; kingdom Metazoa; phylum Chordata; class Aves; order Procellariiformes; family Procellariidae; genus Calonectris; species Calonectris borealis. Next base: position 72,216,392 of record NC_134352.1, on the reverse strand, counting down.
TTCTAATTTTTCTTTCTCTACTTGCACTTCACAGTATTTGAGATAAAGACAATAGAGACAACGTCTTGGGACTCAAAATTCACTTACCATTTTTCCTATTCTGTTTTGACTAGTTTTATTACCATTAACTTTTCCTATTTTATTTTCATTTATGATGAATCTTGAACATTACATTCATTCATACGCATGCATGTTTCACTTTACAAACTTACATGCTACTTTGGATCTAGAGGCATTCTGGACTCTAGCTAGCATCTATCATACCACTTTGGTCAGTAAACCTCCTTATCCATTTTGTTAAAATTCCTTCAGTCCTAGTTTTTCCCAGTGATTTTTCATAAAACATAGTGATTCTGTATCAGGTGGAGCAGTTATGCTAGAAGAAAGGACACTGATAGTATGGTCAGCTTTTAACCATGGAGCATAAATTACAGAAGAATTTAGAAACTAGGCGCAAATTATAATGGGCGATGAGAGGAATGTACCCCTTCTCAAGCATTGCTTATGCTGTGGTTTTGGCGTGGCTTTGCAACCCACCTGTCAACATGCTGGGGACTTTCTTTAAACCCTAGCAATAAAGCCCTGCTTCAGGAAATCATCCCCAACTAGAAAACTACTGAAGCATACCTCTCTTTTTGTGTATGTATTTTGTCTTCAGTGGAAACTGATTTGACTTCTTCACAGAACTATGTAAAACGCGGTTTCCTGAGTTATTGCATAACTCACTATGGCACGAAAACAAAACCTACCAGAATTGCACTGAAAGTCAGTACCACAGTCTGGTTCTGGTTCTTCAGGACAAACTTGGCTGGTTTTACAGCTTTGTGTATCTCCTAAGGTCTCCAGGCATGGTGTTCCACCAAACTGTCCGAATCTTTCAATACGTCTAGAGCGAAACTTGAAAGATAAATAACACTATTAGCATTTCTTAGAGAGAAAAGAAAACTACCAGCACTGAAGGATTTCCAGCTGAACTTAGAACTTTTCAAAATGAAACATCTTTGGTGAAATTTTTGGTTGAAAATCCATAGGCATGGAGCCACACAGTTCATGGTGTAAAAAAAGTGTACGGGAAGTAATTAAATTGAATTAATTGAGTTAATAATAATGTCTTAGTAAGTATGTAGAGATGCTTATTTTTCACTATTTAGTTTATTTCACTGTTCTCATTATTTTCAACCCAGGGAGGAAATCCTTCATATATATTTTGTGTGCTTTCAAGTCTTTCATTTTTTTGAAGTCTCATAAAAAGATTTCACTTAAGAAAGTAAAAATCTGCTTTGACAAAAAATTGCTCCTTATTTAAAAAGGGAAAATGTATTGAAAAGTAATGTTCTTAATAGAACCATCCACGTGGCCAAAATAGATAATTTCTATCAATAAAACATTCTGAATGAGAACACTTGACCACTTTTGTACATCTGGATGTAGTCTTCTCTTACTCTTAACGGCTCCAGATCTAAAATGATTATGGGTTTCATCAAATCATGAACATACAATATTAAGAGTTGAAACGTGGTATTTTCCCATAACCAAAAGGCAGACAGATAATGTCCCTTTGGTTGTAGCTTTGGAACAAAGACTTCCAACTATAGCTTACCCTTTGATAGGTGCATGGGTCGCAGGGCCCCCACGCACTCCAGCTGCTCAGCTTACAATCTACCGGAGATGGAGCATTCAGTTCTCTTGTTCCCCTGTGGAAAGCTTTTTCTGAAGAGCTGTCAAACAAAACATTCCAGTACAGTCCTGGGCAGTACACTAAAATCACATGTGAGTTTGTATTTAAACCATAGGCCAATATTTTGGAAGCATCTTCAAGCTGTTTTCTGCTTCACTTTCATAGCAGTACTTGGTACTTAGATGTATAAACAGCTGCCTAATCTTAAAGACTTTGGTAGTTTAAAATTACATTAGAAAAAACTTTGAAGACTTAATAAGCCAGCTCTTTTTCCCTTTTTTAGATCTTTGTGCATGCTTATGCTCTTCTGGTGGGCCGTGTTATTGAAGAGAATCAAACAATAATACACAGCAAACATCTGCAGTTCCCCTATTCAGTGGCTGTGCTCCCCATACTTAAATCTGAAGACAAAGGCACAGCAGCACATCTCAATACGTGTCTTTTTGTGATTTTTTAGCTTATTAACTTCAATGGCGTTGCCCTTAAGCATAGATAAAAGTTTAAATGCTTTCCTGAGTTGAAAGAAGGCTCATAAATAAAGATATTATTTGCTAATAGGCTAATTTATATAGTTGGAAAAACCAGACAAGTGTTTAGCTACCTAAGTGATCTTCAGCTTGTCAAGTTGAATACTTTGCCAGTTAGGCCTATATTTTCTGGAGTGACTCTTCATTTTGGTGGCCAGTTTTAAATACCATGAAACTCTTGGTTCTCAGTAAGTGAAAGGTCATCACTTTATAGAAATCGAGATTCTTTAAAGCACCCACAGTTAGACATTAAAAACTGATGCACTGTTGGATGACTGGTTAATTTTAAAAACCAAGGCCAATAGTTTACTGGTGACCTTATCTTCGCAGGTAACAATGTGGAAAGCAGAGGAATGGAGGAGCTTGAAGTCTAACTTGCCTGGTTTGCTCTCTATAATTTATTCCGATCTGGCCTTACATGCTGAGTATTCATCCACTGTGAAGCAATTCTCTCTCTGCACCTCTCCAGGTTAATGCTATTGCCTCTGCTCTACAATCGGACCTTCTTTGCTAAGCCCAGCTGGTTGGCAGATCTGCAGCTCCCGCAGTGTAATGTATGGGCTTTCGTTGCAGGTAGGGCCTTGCCCTCCACTCTTTGACCCCCTTCCCTCGTACAAATATGTCAAGAGTCCAAACAAATGTAACCTGATTCCACAAAATTGAGAAATCTGCAGTTTGGACAAGGAAAATATACCAGTTGGTTCAGCTTTCTGGTGCCATTTATTGTATGTTCAGGTTACGTACGTAGCAAGTTGTTATTGAGACACTAAATCAACCTATGCCTCTTTCCAGCTATTGAATCTTGAACAGCTCAGGGATCACAGGGTTGTTGTGCAACCTTTCATACACTCAGCTGACTCTGACTGGCTCAGACTTTCTGCTGTCACACACACCAGCAGTCAACACGCACCACAGCTGCTGCTGGAAGTATCTGTATCACGCACTCCCACTGTCTTGCCTGCTGATCCTAAACAACTCTCTTCCCAGAAGTCTCCTGACCTCACACTAGGGACTGCAGTAAACGGATCCTTGGCTGAGGATGTTGCTTTTAACAGGTGGGATTCTGGAAAAAAGGAAACAGCAAAAAGCACAAATATGCCCAATATCTATGGACAGCAGAAATGAGATAGAGGATTAAGAACCCTTTCCATACAATAGGGACATCCCAAACTCTTAGCTGGTAGGGAAGTGTGAAGCTTTGCTGTGTGCCTGGCACCAGAAATTGAGGTACCTGTAGAGGATGCAGATCCAACCTTGTGAAAAGTCCATTTTACACAGAATTCCCTTTCACTAATTCTCTGGTGGACTCTGAGCGCCTAAATCAATAACCCACTGGTTGGCAGCTGAAAGTGCTGGGAACTTGGGAGATGGCATTGAATAACTGTCTTGTTCTTACACTTCCCCCTGAGCATCCTTTAATAATTACTATCAGGAGTAGAGTAATGGATCAGCTGTCTCTTTGCTGTGACCCAGAAAGACTGTGATTAGATTAATCATGGCACTTTTAATCTGAGCCTTTTCTCCTACTTTCATATGCCCACTTAGGGGCCAGCTTGCTTTCTCCAGTGCTGTTGATGTTTACAGATCCCAAAACAGTCAATGTTTGAAATACACACACCTTGCAGACTAAGCATGCATGCTTACATGCATCAGAATGATACTTCAGTCTGGGAATGGATACAGATTTTTGAAATTGTAATTCCATCTGAAGTTGCGCTGCAGTGACACTTACCCTGAGTTTAAGGTTTATAACTCAAAAATAAGAAAGAAAAAGAAAGAGATATACCGCATCTCTTAGGAACTTCTAGAGAAAAGGCTAAGTCTTAGAAGATAGTTATATAGAAGATGGAGGCACCATGCAGAAGTTGCTTCAGGGGAAATGCCATCTGAATGTAAAAAAAAAGTTTAGCATGAGAACAATTAAACATTAGAATAGGTTGCCCAGGGAAATGGTAGAATGCCCCTCACTGGAAATACTCAAGAATCCTTGACAGGACCCCTGGATAACCTAGTCTAAGGCTCTGCTTTGAACAGAACATTGTACAGTATCTCCAGAGGACCCTTCTAACCTAGACTTTTTAATGCATTCTACAGTTTTGTGAAATTCTGGAAAGTTGTAATGTATTTGAAGTTTGATGTAGCCCTCCAGCCTCTTTAAAAACAATTCCTTTGCCTGTAATTAACTCATCTTACAAATACTTCAGCAATTCTACAATTTACTGTAACTTCATAATAAGCAGGCAATGCTTTGAAAAGTTGCTGTACAGTATTCTACTAAATATTTTTCCACCACTCAACATGACAGTAACATCAACAGAGGGAAGAAATGAAAATCTACTGGTCTGACAAATAGATGAGAATCAGCTTGTTCCTTCCTGTATCTGCAAAGATGGCTGCATATAATGACCTTTCCATCTCCTTACTGATGTAGAACTCTAAACCTCTGAGTAACAACATCTATTCTAGCATCTTGGGTTGAAGACTGTTGTCCTTAAAGATAGTTGGAGTGCAAACCCTTAGACCATAGACCTTAGAGATATATTGAGGCACCTAATAGGATTTCTAAAGGAAGACGGATATCTTATTCCTAGCAACTAGCAGGTATTTAGGTACTGTAGAAGTTTACATTGAAATGCCTTTCTGAACCTTTAAATTATTACCTTAAAAACGCAGCCAAAATCCCTTGCAGGCAGTAAGAATGAACCATGAAGAGAGTTTCTAGGAGGAGTGCCTAAAGAAGTGATCAGACTCAGGCTAGTAGAGATGCTAAAGAGTCTCCCAAAGGTTCCTATAAGTCATTATTTTGAGTCCAAAATAAAAATCCCAGGCAGGAAAAGCTGAGTTGAACTTTTCAATGCCAATGGAAGTCTTGCCATCAACTGTCTGCAAACCAGAGTGGATGGTAGTCTTTGAGCTGACTTTCAGGTGGCACAGGTTTTCACGTCATCTCAACTGAGCAACTTCTGCAAGAATATTCATTGAATGATATGCACACACTTTTGGGCCCTCTCTAGGTTAGCGTACAAGGTTCACATGATTTGCTGCAGATCCAGCTTTAAGGTTTTGGATTTAATTGGAGTTAGAGAAGAAGAAAAAAAAATAATCAGAAAAAGCTCATTGCATATGAGTCTCATGAACTCTGAAACACCAACAATGCATCCACTATCCAGATTGATCTGGAAATTCAGAGGGACATTTATGGAAAGAGCATTTTATTCAACAACATTTTTTGGAAAAAACAAAGATATTAGGAAAATTGGCAGGCTTATCACCTCCACATTAAGCCCAGGGAGAAAGGGTTACTGAAAAACCATCTGTTACAAAACTGATGACTCAAGAAAAAGTCTTGGTTTGACAATTAGCACTGACCAAGAGAGAAGGCATGGCTCTCTTGAATTTGGAGACATGATACCATCACATGAGGGCATAATTTTTCCAACTGTATTTGCTAGCACCATCATGAAGCAGCATAGTCTTTGGTATGATGTGAAGTCAAGCTGCTGGCCCACGTTGCCTGCTATGAACTCTCTGTAATAGTCATGTCTTCTGGATGGACTGTTTCTAACTGAATGTATCAAACCTGTACTGTAATTGGATCTGAATGCCAAAATAATAAAAGCCATCAAAACAGGGAGAAGAAAGCAGCAATCCTTATAGTTTTGAAGGCTGCTTGTCAAAGGCTGTTCAGGTATTTCAAGTGATAATAGCAGCAGCCACCCTCAGGCCTAGACATATGTGCAAGAGGCAATACTTGGTTGTTCAGATAGTATTCATGTCATCACAAAAATGCTTCACATACTGCAACTTCAGTCTTAAAGCAGATGGATCCCAATTTATTCTTAACATACATATGTCTATTACAAGACTCACATTCTTTCACCACTTAGTACTTGACCATTCTCATAAATGACACACAAACTAGGCAGCTCTATTGCTGGTAGCGTAGCTCTTCAGTTGTTTTCACATGATATTTTTGTAGGGACTAAGCCTTTAGTTCTCCTTTTAGTGATATTTACAGTGAAAAAACAAAGGCTGTATTTCCAAAGAATTAGAAATAGGCAGTCTAGAAGACTGTAAATAGGAATAGAAGTACTATCAGCATAAAATTGTGCATCTTCAGAAAGAAAGAGATTAAGATTACATTATATTTTCACACTCGGCATGCAACAGAAAACAGTTGCCCGAGCTCCACCTCCATGCAAGAACATGGCTTCAACAGCTATAACTCACCTTTATTATACCACATACATCCAAAATAAATGGATAAACCATTTCTATTTGAATCCTTGAAATGCAGCAAGAAGTAGTTTCCTTTTTCATTGGGTATCTGCACAAGCTATCATTAGAAATGTCTGCATAGGGGGTTTATGCTCTGTGTTGGAGAAAAAAAAACAGTACAGACATCTGCAGAAGACCAAGGACACTTACCTTCTGCTTTCCCCCAAAAGTGAGGCAGCCACCTCTAAATTGCATAGTATGGATATAAGCTGCAGGATAACATGCATACTTCTCATTTTGTAGCTGAATAGACAAGAATTGCCATGACTGAATTTATAATTTCTTTATTTGTTCCTTTTGTTATTTATTACCAAGAGAACAAACAAAAAGCAGTGCTTACTGAAGAATGCCAGTTACTGGCCAAAACTGACTTACGGTAAGTGCTCTAAAGTCCACTTTTCAGAAAATTCCACTTTTTCCTGTGTGGAGACTGGGAAATATATAAAGTAGTTTCAAGACTAAAACAAACCATTTTTGTTTACTAGTACCTTTTAAATATGGGAAAGACGTTTTCTATTTAATTAGAGAACAGTTAACTGGCTCATAAAAACCTGTCATAGCAATAACTCCATGTAAGGAACACAGTTTCTAAAGCAGAGCTGTTTACAAGAGCAAGTTTAGCATCTAACATCTTTGGAATCCTCATTTGGAGAATTGGAGGAATAAAGTCCCAAAATTCCTTTTTCTTCCTCCCCCAGCCAATATAAAAGAACAACACATTTTTTTGTGGTTTTGAAGGAGGCTAAAACTCTTCTAGCTTTCACTCTGTCACCAAAACCCAAACCACAAGCTAGCTCTTTAGAAGGGCATTCCTATTCAATAGTTTGCTGTAATCCAGATTTAAGACATCATGTGTTGGACACAGTCACAAGACAAAAGTAAGTCATAAATAACCTGCTGTTTAGCAATGAATAATTAAGTATCTGGATGCAAGCTTAAAATAATCATCTAGTATAAGGATATTCCAAATTACCATGGGTAAGTAAAAAAATGTACTTTTAATTTTTTCTGTTCCTCACTTTTTGCGGCAGGGAGAAGGGAGGGTGCAGAATAGGGCAGACAATTTTTTTTTCTCTATTCAATCCTTGATTTGAGATAATTTTGTTTAGAGGAACCTAAATCTGATGCAGCCTCAGTCCAGCTTGATGCGTCCAGTTGCACTAAACTTATTTGTTTAGCAAGAATGCAAGACAGACACTTGTAATATTGTATTGTTTCATCATACCTGCTTCAATTGATGCTATATACACCACTACAGTTCATGGTTCTTTAAGACAGACTAAATCAGAGTAAACAGCTATTTAAACTAAGCTAGCAGACCAGCAAGCACGAGCGTTTGGCCAGCTTCTAAGAGGTCCTGCTAACCAGCTCTTAGTGATCATCCTGACAGCTATTTCAAAACTCCAGCATAGTAGGACTGTTAATTTTAGCTTGGTCAGCAAATGGTCATTTAAATGCTTAACTCAAATGCTGGTAAACATATTCCTTCACTCAAGCACCGAAACAGCCAACTGTTTTTTTAGTTCTAATGGTATCCGAGTACTAAATTACATGTTGCCATGCAGAAAAAAAAAGTCAAAAAACCCCAGTGATGCTCTGTGAAGCACCATAAGACCTATATTTCAAGCTGGATACCAGCTCCTTTTCAATGAGTTGTTTTCAACCCCTTAACCATATCAATCAAATGGTACTAAAAGTAAGCAAGCAAGCACCCCTCTATTTATTCAGTGATAAATCAGGCTGACAGTTACAGGTCTGTCTCCAGTACTAAAGACTAGTCTGAAACAGTAACTTTCTAATGGATTTATTCTTTTTAGCCATCTACATTAAAGGAGTTGTAAAGTTTGTTCTGAACATGAACTAAATATTCTAATTTAGTTTTCCCAGCATCCCACCTCCTGCAAAGCTGGAATGGACAAGTTGAATTAATGAAACTTCTGAATGCAATGCAATTTAAGTACCCAGCTTCCATGGTCCTGGAGAAGGGAGCAAGAAAGCAACTTTAGTAGTAGCAAACTCAGGCTAAGCAGCTAATGGGACAAGCTTCTAGTGACAGCTTGCTAAGCTGGGGATTTTATTTTTTACTGTGGGACAGCATTTGTTGAACATGCAGGAAGCTACAGAAAGACATAAGACCTTGCTATCAGACAGCTATAGTAAGAACCTGTGAGAAACATTCTTAGCAGGCTCTGAACTCCTAGTGTCAACTAGACCACAAGATTGAATTATGGAGGACAGAATCAACAGCCACACTGATGTTCATTTGGTATGAAGAGTTGCTTCTTTTTAATGTCATTAGGTAACATTACTTGAGATACTACAGTTTTATATAACAGTGTAACATCCATAAGTTTCTACATTTCCAGTTTGAGACAAATACTTAAATTCATAGCTTTTTTTTTGCATTACAGAAAGTGCAAGAGAGGTTTATATACAAGACTAATTGCATGACTGGCTGAATTGGGTACTAAGGCTGTATTCAAGTTGACTTTCTTAGCTCTCCAGTTCAGCAACTGCTTAGGCATTTGATTTAACAATACTATTTCAAGTTTATACTTAGCATTAACAGAAAAACCTCTGACACATCAGCCATCACCACTGGCCAAGAATGTAGCTGTTACAGATCTCTAAATCAGTTGGTTATAACTGACTGTTAGTAAAGAGGTACTTTAGAAAAGGCACAGTTTTCAAGAGATGGAGGACTACCTCACATTAATGGCACAGAGGTGGTGCATCTGTTCACAAGGAATCTAGACATGGAGTGAAGCCATGATTGTCTTTTTGCTTTCTAACATACTGGAAGCATGCCACACTACACCATGTGACAACTCAAACTGAGCAACATCAAGGACATTCACTGAGATATATGCAAGAAGCCTATCTGCTTGTTCCATTTGTCTGCCAAGCCACCTTAATAAAAAAGTAGATTTCCGTCCCTGAAAAAGCCGTATTAGCACCAAGACAACAGTTAGTGTCCATGACTACCTCAATGTTCTGCAAGAAGTGTTTCAGCTTCTGACCCTACAGTGTAGATCTCTAGTACTCAGGACCCCAGAAGTTCTATTACAGACCCCACAGTTAGTCCCTTTATTACACATTTATGGCAGAATGATACTTTTACCATTAGTTAAATAAACATGTATTGGAATTTTTTTCCTCTACCATACAGTTTACATCTTTGTGGCTCAGAGACTAAGTCATATGTCCAGTCACCAATTAGAACTGAGTAGTGTCCACTTAACTTTACAACTGGCTGCTGTTGTGATAACAGGCAATGACCTAGTTGCTTAAGGTGTGGAGTTTTAGCTACTAATTCAATTCCCTTATGTGAAAGCAATACTTCTTCCCCAGGTACATTCAGTTCCTATATTTTAGGACAGTAAGTGCTACAGAAAGAGGAATTGTGGTGACCCTGTTCACAAGACGCATAACTTAGTGTTGCTAAGCTCTTCTATGGAAGATTGCAAAGAACTAAAGTAAAGTTAACATCCACCAATTTGAATTTGGGTCTCCAGCATGAGTCCAACTCTCCATTTGCTTTGCCCTGAATTATCATCTTCACAGCATGTTCTTTGAGGGTTCGTGTTTCAATCCACCTGGATATGTTTTAGATTATAGACATCATGGAACGGCAGCAAGAGTGGCAGACAGCAGAGTGAAACAAGTAGAAAAATCATGTTGAGAAGAGGTCCAGTTATTCCATTTGTCCTTTTCTGGTTATGCCTAGTATGATGAAAAGGACTTAGGGTTAGGATGGCTATAAGTTATAGTTTTATTGCTTAAACTAGCTTAAAGCCACTGAGAACAAAACTGAAGCCATAAATAGCAACACTCATCTTCTGTTAGAAGCCAGACAGTATTTCAGGGGAAGACTTAGAGATGTGGCAGAGGAATAGATTTGCTGATTTGACAGCTCATGTTCTCTAGTCAGTGGTACGAAAGTTTGAGTTATATTAGTTTCTAGTGACACAAGCTCTCATAACAGCCCTTATTCTGTTTTAATTGCAATTCACCAGAGGACAAACCCACAATTATTTAGGGGATTAAACTTCAGAAAGCTGCATGGGGCACTGTGTGCTAAAACTCTCCCAAAGAGATATCTGAAGGAATTTAGGCAGCCCCTCCGAGTTTTGCAGCACATATTTACTCATTAACTTTCCTCAAGGAAAGGAAATCTAGATCTATTGTGGCCTTGAGACTTAAGTCCATGGAAGAATAAAATCTTTATTTCTAAGAAAGTGAAGCTGGCTAGGCTTAGCCAGAATGCATCTATGTACAAGTCTGAGTAGAGGTACTCTAGCAGAAGTGTTCTTCTAGGGACTGTGTGCCATACTTCAGAGGAGCATTAGAGTTAAGCTAGTGTAGTTTTTAGCCAGCTCTTTACCAGGTTTTCTGAATCAATTTCAGAGAATGTCTTATTAGTGGAAGACTTACCTGATCTATGCAAATGGGTTGCCAAAAGGATCACCAAAAGGACCAGAAGGTGGTTTCTGAGATTCCTTCTACGGAAAGAGAGATCATAGGCTGTTAGTGGATTTCCAGGTTTCACCAGGTTTACTCTACATGGCTGTTTCAGCTAGCTCCTGTTCCAAACACCTTCTGGAAAGAATACTGCAGAGACCCTGTTAAATACACATTAATTGTACTGCTTTAACAACAGAAAAGAGCTCTAAAGCAGTGTTAGCAGGTATTCTAGTCTGAGGCAAGGTACTTTCAGAAAAGCCATGGGTGCTTACTGAACACTCATTTGGAGCTGAGCCAGTGTAGTCATGATGAGGCCTGTTTTAGCCAAATGCTAGATGTGTTAAGTCAGCATTCTGGAATCGATCCAGAGCTTCCACCAAGGGCTTCAAGTGCTGTGTCCCAAATGGAGTGATGTGGTTAAGCCACTTCCTCCCCCAGGGGGTATTGAACATGGGAGCCTCCCATTTGTTCAGCAGGAAAGCTGCACAGTCCACACTGCTCAGTCTACTCCAGAGAGAGGTAAATATAACTGAAGTGGAAGACTTCTGCAGTTACGTTATTTTACAGTCTTTTGTAGAAGCTCCCACTACTGAAGAATTTCCTGCTAGGGCTTGCAGCTTGGGGAACTGGTTATGGACCCAAGCCAAATGGAATCATACTTGTTAGCCTTCTTGCAACAAATGCCCCCTCTGTTAGATTAAATATTAGCTTCAGACACGCAAGAAGTTTTGCTCCATAGCCTCTAAGCCAGAACTAAGCCAGTGGTCAAACAGAGGCACCCCTGTTGTTAAGGAGAAAGAAAGATTTGGTTTTTTTGGGGGTGGGTTTTTTTTTTACTACTTACAGATGAGGCACTGAAAAGGTCTGTTTTAGCTTGACTTTCAAACAGACCATCAGCTGGCAGCACACTTTGTCGGGGAACAGGCTTTGGTAGTTCTAAGGAAAAGAGACATACTACTATTATCACTTAACAGCTTTAACAAGTACTCAGCTCTGCCTGTATAGCAGCACCAAAGCTCACCTTATTAGATACACAAAAAACCCACACAGAAGTTGCTTTGAATGCTCACAATTTTATCTCCTGCTTGTCCCTCACTATACTTAAGCTAGATGGGACTTCTAACATTGTACAAACCTAGTTTACCTCACTCTAGTCAAATAGTTTAGGCACTAGGTGTCAGTGTTTGGCCACTGACATTGATCAATTCTCTAATATTATTAGGGGAGACAGTCCTTCAACCCTCTGTTTCAAGTAACCATTAAGTCAAATTTTCAGTTGTATCAGAAAAGACTAGTGATTAGCCATCCCAAACCCTCAGCAGCTATCCAAGCAGAAGAAAAAAAATGATTTTACCAGTCATTTTGGCAGACAGCTTGCTAGCTTCCATGTCATCATGATCTGTACTATCTTGAGGAATGCCTACTTTACTACTAAGGTAATTGCTGAAAGCTCCAGAAGCACCTGAAAGGCTTTGCTGCTCTCCTCTCCTTGCTGGTACTGCAGGTGGCTTTGTCAGCTGGAATTCTTTGAACATTTCCTTGATATCCTTCATCTCTTTATCACCAAGTGGATCCAGAGCAATAAAAGCATCACTCTCTTTCTTGGATAGCTCCTTCTGAGGTGCAGTTCTAGGTGGTGGCAGAGGTGGGCTAGTTGCTGTTGACATGGAGGGCAGTACAGATGGCGTCTGAGCAGGTAGTGTTGAAGATGGGAACACACTACTCTGGAAGGGATTTACAGCACTGGATGGCTGCGCCCATGAACTAGATGGAACTTGTGCTGCCTGTGCCCAGAGACCAGAGGACTGAGGGGCTGCTGGGCCAAAAGATGCAGGCTGGTTCCAGCTTGGCACTGCTTGAGTACCAAAGGCAAGTGGTTGAGTAAATCCTGTAGGCTGAGCAGGCATCACAGACCCAGGAAAGACTGGTGTCTGTGCACTCCACGGTGATGAAGTTACTGGCAAGCCACCTGGGAGGGGAAGATTGTTGTTACACAGCACTTCAGTGATCTGAAGATCTCAAGCAGGAGTGTATCAATTCCACTGAGGGTACCAGCAAAATATTTTTCATGTGCTGCCTGCAAGAATCTGATTTACACTTAATAATCAAGTCATTTAGGGGGGAGGGAAGAAGGAGTTTAACATTTTTTACTTTGTTCCATTTCAGTCCTGAAAGAACAGAATTGAGGTTGATATAACAGAACGAGGAACATATCTAGTCCTAGCACAAAAGGTGATAGATGCATTTGCCATATAGTTACTTCTGTGTAAGTGATTATTAAGGCTCTGCAGCAGTGTTACCCTAGCCTCCCAAGTTGTGCGTGAACCTTGTTTACCTGAAGCAGCAATCTGCTGTCAAAGTTTAAGCAAAAAACCCTGTTCCAGTTAAGGATGCAGAACTTAATAGTTTAGGGCAGACAGCACATGGATTAAAGGGCATGGCACTACACATGAGGTGTAGTGGAAAGGAAAACTAGAACCCCCGTTTTGGTGTTAGCAGATATCTTAGACTGAAGCAAGACCTTCACTTTGTGAACTAACCTAGACCAGCCAATGGAGGTGCTGTGGTAGGACTTGTTTTGAAGAGGTCCAGTGGACTAGTTGGCACAGGTCCTGTCTGTGCCACTGAGGTCAAGCTAAGGCTCTCTGTAATCGGCACAAAGAAGTCTGAGCTAAATAAGTCACTCGATGCAGTCTAAAAAGAAAAAAAGCTTTGTGAGATGGCATAGCAGAACACATGCTAGCATGATCAAGACTCCCTAGTACAGAGCTACAAGCTTTTATTTCAGCTAGAGCAGAGCAGGGAGCTTTGATGTATCCTTCAGAGACCAAGTATAAGAGTTTCAAACTTTACCATTTACTGAAATGCATGGCGTTAAGTAGGTATAATATATAGTAGTCACAAGTCAATAGCAGAAGAATAAGGCTTAGATAAAGTGACTGAATTATTTATTATCATAATGAGCCCTTTGCCCCCCACCCCCTAAACATTCCTACTCAGTCTGCAGTGACCCCTGCAGTTGTGGCAAAGTCAGCAACAGAGTTTTGCATGATTTGAGTGCAAGACAAATGCAGCTGACCCAGAGCCACCCTGTGCCTAATCAGGCAAGTCATTGAGATTACCCTCAGATGGCAGGTACTGAGAAACTACATAGGTTTCTGCAAACTACTACTAGTACCTCATTGTTACGAAACCACAGGCTGATGGGCATACAGCTATCATAACAGGTTCTGGCATTATATCAAGTGTCAATATACATAGCAGCATACTTACCAGACCTTTACAGAAGTATGGCAGCATTAAGGAAAAAAGTATATAATTTAGTGACTATAGCTACTATGAAGCATTCATGAATGTTAGAATGTACCATAGCTGCAGAGAGGTTAGAGTAAGCATGGCAGGTAGAAGAGAAGTACATGTGTTGTGAAGCTGTTTAGCCAGTATGAAGAAAGAAAAGCTTCCTTCACCAACTTCTCTAAGTAAGAGCATGCATATCACCATTAATTACTTGAACATTGTTCACCTTGACAGACCTCCTTCCTCTTCCTGGCTTGGTACTTTGTGGTGGTGGGCTAATTGTTATAGACTCATGTGACATGAACGGGATAGTGCTTTCAGAATCCAGTTTTACTCCATTCTGCAGAGATACTCCTTTGGAAGGACCTTCCACAAACAGGTTTGACGGGGTTTTAAGAAAGCCATTCTGTTCTCTCTCTGGTACCCCATTTGGAGTTCTTGCTGCAGGCGACTTACTCTCAGGTGGCCACTGGCTTGTTAGTGCTTCTCGTTTGCCAGTTCTATTAGAAATCTGGTCAAACTGTTTACCAAAGTAGTCAATATCACCATTTGAAGCACCATTACCCACCGATGTCAAGGTACTCAGACTTTCCTTCTTCTGATCAGCAGATTTGAGAGAATCAAATGAAGGCAGTGCAGATTGGTCTGGCTGTGAGAAAGGATCATCACTGAAAGGGTCTGGATTAGGTGTAGGAAAGAAGCTGAGATTGGTAGAGAAAGAAGTCTCAGGCAAGAAGGGTGGCTGTGGCTTTGGTTGTGGAAGAGAGGTTGTGATGCCATTCAAGAAGAGATCCTCTTTTGTAAAAGTCTGTTTGGTCTCAATTTCAGAATTTAGATCCACTAACAGAATCTCTTTAGCTTCCTATTTGTTCAGAAAGAAAAATAAAGTTAGTTTTATGTAGGACTTGCTGCATAGTACACATGCTCAAGGAAAACAGCTGCAAAAGGAGAAATCCTAGTATCCAATACATTATAAGTATGCAATGTCACAGTGAAGTTGCACTAAAGCTTCATCTTATAAATTGCTGGCTGTGGTCAAATCACAGCTACTTAGTTTCAGAAACTCAATGTTAAAAGCATTTAAGATCCTTTGGTTAAATATCAGATGCTTGTTATACAGCCTAGAGACTGTAAAGTCATTAAGCACTAATTACACCTAGACTTTCACTCGAGTCAAGAACCCTGTTGAGTTCTAGTCATTTATTTTGACAAGTTGTGAAATCACACTGCCTTAGTGCGACTTCAAGTTGCAGTCTCAGCTTTGGAGTAAGATTAGAGAGCTATTTGCCAGTGGAAGATGTTAACATGCCATCTTCTCCACCAAGCAGGTAGTGGAAGGGTAGGATTTGGTCACTAGCTAGACTGATAGCACCAATTGTATTGTGGCTGATGGTGGCTTACAGTGCCAGAATAAACCGGTAGGATTTCAGGGGTCATACTGAGCTATGACAAGGTGTATGCACACTTCTGTGGAGTTAGGCCACATCTTGAGCTGTGGCTACTTATCTAGAATGGCCAGGAGTCCATTCTGAGGGACTTACTTAAGGATTCACTTGTCCATAAAATGAGCTTCAGCTTTAAAGGTCTTTAGCAGAGTTTCTGTAATAAGTCTTACAGCAGCAGAGGCATGTATTGCTAGTACATATTTCTAGGACATTTAACTAGAGAGGTGGACCCATGCAAACTTCATGAAGTTCAACAAGGCCAAGTGAAAGGTCCTGCAACTGGGTGAGGGCAATCCCAAACATGGACACAGGCTGGGTGATGAGTGGATTGAAAGCAGCCCTGTGGATAAGCAGCTGGGGGTAACTGGTGGATGGAAAACTGAGTATGAGCCAGCAATATGTGCTCACAGCCCAGAAAGCCAACCGCATCCTGGGCTGCATTAAAAGAAATATGGCCAGCAAGTCAAGGGAGGTGATTCTCCGCCTCTACTCTGCTCTCGTGAGACCCTACCTGGAGTACTGTGTTCAGCTCTGGGGCCCCCAGCATAAGAAAGACATGGGCCTGCTTAAGCAGGTCCAGAGGCAGGCCACAAAGATGATCTAGAGGGGGCTGGAGCACCTCTCCTATGAGGACAGGCTGAGAGAATTGGGGTTATTTAGCATAAAGAGAAGGCGCCAGGGAGACCTTGTAGCAGCCTTCCAGTACATAAAGGGGGCCTATAGGAAAGATGGGGAGGGACTCCCCATAGTGATAGGACAAGGGGTTATAGTTTTAAACTGAAAGATGGTAGATTTAGATTAGGTATTAGGAAGAAATTCTTTACTATGAGGGTGGTGAGGCACTGGAAGAGGTCACCCAAAGAAGTTGTGGATGCCCCCTCCCTTGAAGTGTTCAAGGCCAAGTTGGATAGAGCTTTGAGCAACCTGATCTAGGGGAAGGTGTCCCTTCCCATGGCAGGGGGGTTGGAACTAGATGATCTTTAAGGCCCTTTCCAACTCAAACCCGTTATATGATTCTATGACTAACAATACAGGATCATCTCTGTCACGCAGTCTCAAGTGAACTCTGCTGGATAAGAATGACATTAGCTACTAGTAAGTAGATACTATTATAGCCCTAAGACACTGGTACACTGATGATAGCTAGACAGATGTCTCAGTGAAACCAGAAACCAGGACTAACAAAGTAAAACCAGATCTTATTACTAGGACTAAGTTTGCTCTCAAAGCGAGAGCTAAGACAGCTAAGCTAGATTCTACTTACTGTGGGACTGCTCATATCTGGAGGTGTTGACATATCCCCAAACAAGTCCATCTGGTCAACTCCCTTGAAGCCAGAAATATTGAAAGAATTGGTATCTGTTAGAGTTCTTGCAAGAGCAGGAATCAAGCATTATGCAGATCTACTGTAAACACATCTATAAATTCTGCATTTCCCACACAATGTGGAGCAGTCAGTTATGAACTCCTTAACAGCATCAGCATAAAATTCTAAAATTTAACCTACCAGTTTCATTTTGTCAGCTTGATCAGCAGGTAGTGCTTCGCTACCATTCTGTAATAGATGGATAACAGTGTCAGCAATAATTGGAATATCAAAGCTTGCCTTAAGCAAGGGACTTGCAGCCTTCAAAGAGCAAGTGATGGAAAGAGGAAGTATGAGAGAGATCACTACTCAGTATTAGTTCTGTAGGCCCCTTTTACTCCCATTTCAATATAATTGGGCTTCTGACATTGCCTCTATAATGCTGACAGTGTCAGGAAGTCAAAGCTGATTGTGTGGCAGCAGCATACCTAATCAAGTGAGGCTGAGTTGGAGTGACTTACCTCAGTCTTACTTGTTTCTTCACTCTAAAGAAGAAGAGAAGGCTTTTAGTACCTAGGCATCATGTAGAATATCCAAAGCCTCTCACTTTGGAGAGCTTACCAGATCTAGGAGGTAATCAAACTGCTGGTACAACTACCAACCGATAGCTTCAAGTGATCCTGGATTTAGACAGACCTCAGTGTCAAGTCTTATAAGAGCCCAAAAGCCAAGCCAAAGCTTGCCACGCAAGCTTTATTTCTATGCAGACTAATGCAGTTTCTGTAATTTTACTCGCCTTTTTCTTGTCTTCTTCTTCCTTCTTCTTCATATTATATATTAGTTGGAAGAGGTCCTTAAGATCAACAACTAGAGGCTCAGCCTGAAAAAGAATGTAGATTTTAGGCCAGGTACTACTTCATAGCTTGCTTCAGTAGAAGTCCAGGGAGCAGCAAGCCAAACTTTCCTAAATGGTGCAACAGGTTGAGATAACAGGAAAAGCAAGAGTTTAAAGGACTGCCTAGTCTCTACACAAGAGAGCTTACACAGAATCCAAGGGTAATGGGTTACAACCAGCTTAGAACTGTTGTTAACTCCAGAGGGAAAGTGGCTGTATTTGTGCTAAGCCTGCTATGTTTTTGCTAAACAGCTTGTAGCACAAGATTTTGTAAGTGCATGGCAAGTCCTAATCACATTTGCTCAAAAGTGCAAAGTTTATCCAAGCTCTCTGGTAGTTTCATGAGAGGAAAACATTTTGCACACATCTGTTTTCTACCAACTCCAACCTGGAGAAAGCTTCTACAGCTAAGATGACATTTACTTTAAACAGGATGCAAACAGTAAATCAGCAAGGCAAGCATAAGAGAAGATTATCATCACCTCAAATTTGTAGAGCAGACACTAGCTTTAAGTGGTATCTTTACCAGGATGGAAATTTAGTGTGAATTAGAAAGGCACTGCATTCTCTGCACACCCATCAACCAGAATGTTTTGAGTGGTTGCTGAGATGGTGGCAGGTTCAGCTATACTGATTTGGAACTTTTGCTTGAGGCATATAGTAGCTGTGTCTGTGTCTAGAGTAGGACAAGTCCCCCTGTTCAGCCACTACCTTTGGCTCAAACAGAGAATGTGTTGAACAGATCTCACTGTTTACATCTGAGCATCATCCTCTCCTAATCAAGGGTTTTAGACATGCAATTGCAGGAAAAGCCATTTCAAGAGTTATCAACTTTAACAAACAGTACAGCTGCAGCAGTTTAGAGCTGCAAAAGTCCTTACTTCTCAGCTAGACAAGTCTGTGTCAAAAACAACTAGC
This sequence comes from Calonectris borealis, assembly GCF_964195595.1. Lineage (NCBI taxonomy): Eukaryota > Metazoa > Chordata > Aves > Procellariiformes > Procellariidae > Calonectris > Calonectris borealis. The sequence goes on along the minus strand of NC_134352.1, from coordinate 72,197,584 downwards.
AGCAAGTCAAGTGCTGTCTACAGCTTGGCTAAGCTTATAGGCTGTCAAGCAGCACCCCACGGTGAAAAGCTCTGAGAACAGACTCCACTCCAGAGCACACACAGAAGGCTTTTGTACTTAATCTACAATTCCAGTGAAACCAGCACAACACAGGACTCTGATAAACTAATAAAACAGGCTTAGGAGAGGGTGTTACAGCTTTTACTAAAGTAGTAACATGCTCAAACAAGGAGCCCCTCAGTCCCACCTGTAGTGCGTCTGAAGCTGCCAACAGTTCTCCAGGAGAGCAGGCAGGGATGTGCAAAGAAATTACTCGCTTTGAATTACTAGCTTGACTTTGGCTCATCAAGTCATTATAGTGACTATTATAAAGACATTATAACTACAAGCTAATAAATGATAAATATCTAACTTAAGTTCAGGTCATTTAGAAAGCTGCATAACACTCAGCAGTCATTCCAAGTAGCTTGTTTACAATACTGCTTATGTACAGATTCCCTTCGGAGAGACAAACCCTGCACACAGGATTTCTGCAAGGGGAAAACCTATCACAGAAGGATCAGAATTCCTCCCAGAAGTAACTCTAGGAGAACCAGACCTGCCATTCACTGGCTCCAGAAACACTCTTGCAATTGAGTAAGTCTGTTTTCACTGCTGCACAGGACAAAGCATCATGAGAACTAGACTTATGGAGTTCTAACATTATTCCTGTTAACTCTGAGTGACGCTCTGGCTATTTGACTCAAGAATTATCATTCTCACTGACAGTAACAGGCCACTGTACAGGAAAGCCCATGATAATGACTCCATTCATCTCACTAATATCTTCCATGGTGCATGGACATGTTAAGTAAAGTTAATCATAGTAAGCAAGGCTACTCGAGTGTTTTTATCCTGGACTACAGAAAAGCTGGGCAAGATAAAGGCCACTGTGACACAATCAATTCCTACAGCCCTCCTCTTGGAGAAGAGCCTATCCATCTGTGCTGGTATTCCCCTATATCTCACAGAGCTATCAGCAAAAACTACACCCTTATCACATGCTAAGTGTTTATACAATAGCATGACTCATAGCAAGTTGAAAAGGGTGTCTGATCCATACCTGTTGTGCTGTTTTTATGGCAAAAAATTGGTGCTGGCCTTCTCCACCACAAATATAGCCAAAGGCACGATTGTCTGTTACATCCCGAGCAATAAAGGAGATTTTGTTTACTGGATGCTCATGCTCTATGACCTAGAATTGGGAAAAAAAAAATAACTACTGGTTTAAATTGCTGGAGACATAATAGCTGCTCTTCTCTGTAATTAGAATGTTTGAGACTCTTAGAAAACTTCAGTTCAAGACTCAGATTTACCAGTCTTTGACTAACCAGAATAGGATGTAGCTATCTTTCTGGCAGGTGGCTTCAGCATTACAACCCATTTCACAAGCCAATTTTTATATGTGGAAGGGGGGCACAATGCTGTTAAGGAATCTAGTTCAGATTGGTCTAACTTCCAAGTGCCTCATTTGTGTTAAGACTCACATAAAGAGAATAAGTCATATCTTACCCCAGTTTTCTCATCTATTATCTTGATACCAGAGAGGGAGATGTTCACCCAGATCTTCTGTTTGTGTTGACCCTGGGAACGGGCTGCCACTGCCATTCCCTGAAGAGGATAAATATCAAAGTATTGATGAGACTTCTGTTAGATTGAGCTTTAATTTGTTTCCTTACATTCCTCATGAGCCCATGTCTGTGACTGTACTAGTACTAATCTAGTTATTCCTACGCAACTGAACAGCTAAAGCAGCATTCCTCTTGCAACATATCCTTTACTAAGTTTGAAGTGATACCTCAGAACTAGATTGTGTTTCCTCTTTAAAGGTTTTGGAGCTTTAAAACTTCCTATCTTAGTTCACAAAACTGCTGCAGTAGCAGCATCTTTACCAGCTTTCCTGGCATGATGGAAGCTGTATGAGTGTTCTGCACTCCAGAAGTAATCATCTTTGTTGCTGCAGGGTCTCATTTATTCTTTGGCTTATCTATATCTCTTGCTGTCACTATTGCCACAGGATGCCAACTTGTGCTTTGAGTTCAGTGTTGAATTGCACAAAGTTCCCCCCTCCCCAGCCAAAACCCAAGCTCACTATTTGTGATCAAGTTCATACTATTAGCATCCATACTGGATGCCTACAAGGAGCGTTCCCAAGCTATTAGAGAAACACTGTTCTTTGAGCAAGGGGTTACAGTTTTAGAAGTAGCATCCATCTAGGAGGATGCTGTTATTACTGTATTATCATTAAGCCATATTTGAAGTTGTGCCAAAGTGACCATTTGATCTGCTTTCTGAAGTCTACCCAGAAGTTGTTCCTTACATGCCATCTCAAGCCCTTACCTTCAGTTTCATCATTGAATCCTGACTCATTTTGTCTCCTCTTGCCTCTGAGACATCATCAATGCCAATCAGTTTAGCTTTGTATCTTACACCATCACCTTTGAATCTGGCCAAGAGAGATTCATCTGTTTTTTCTGGCCCTGGAGACAGAAAAGTGGTCATCTTTTTTTTTTTTTTTTTAAGAAAGAAACATCTATGTTCTGGCTTTGAGATCTTTAAAAAAAAAATACTATATTAGTATATATTAAAACTGTCCCTTGAGAATAGCTGACTAATAATCCCTAGTCCTTCCAGTACTGTGTGCACTGCAAGATAGTTACTCCTTTAAGGTCACAGTGCTCTTGCAGAATCTGGCCTGAGTTCAAGGAGTGGAGCCCAGTGCCTAATATTTGGGGACTTCAGAACAATTGTTTGCCCCATAAAAGACTGAAATATTTTTAGGCAACAGCCAAGTAGATATAAGTGCTAAGCAAAAACACCAAGCAGAAATGGTACTTTTCATGGCCCTACAGGATGTTTAGTAAGCCTTTCAGATGGCTTACTACTACACCTAGTTCTAGTGTAGTTAGATCTCTTCTTGGTGTGCAAGAATCTCCTAATTCCTGTGCTATAACTTTCTATTAGCACCATCATTTCTACAATAAGTCATGGTACCCCCGTCCCTGTAATCACTTGGGATTTTAACTATATTTGCTATTTCTGCTGTTCCCACTACTTCTCAGAACTGCTTGATTTTCTTCTCTGCATGCTCAACAAACTCCAAGTATGTACCTAGGTGTGTATTTCTGTATGAGATAATTATATTTACATGACCTAATCTATCAAAAAATGTATTATCTGATCTACAGTAATTCTCATTAATTCTCATTAAATGAGTTTTCTAGCTTCTCTGGACCAGAATCTGTATCTGTGTCCAGCACATCACTCCCTCTCTGGAGGAAGGGGAGGAAGTGAGTTCAGGTTCAGACTGACAGCTACCTGGATGGTCCTGGGTCTGGTCATCTCCTCAGGAGGTTTTCAGTTCTCTGGGCTTTTGGTGACTTGTCAGGCTCAGCAAATGAGCCATTTAACAAGTGGAACTAAGAGCTTTAGAACTTAAAGCTAGAAAAAAACCTTTCAAGCTAAAAGCCTACTTTCTGGTTAGATTTATTTTACTAGCTTATTTACTCACTCTTCCAGTCAGCTTGAAACCTTGGAGTTATTTTAACTATGCTGTGAGAGTGATCTTAGTTTTGGGCAAGTGCAAAATATTAAGGACGCTGACTAGAGGATGTGTTCAAGAGGTAAGCACTTCTTACCTTTCTTTTTTTCCTTCTTCGAAGGTTGTGCTTTTGGTGGAGCCTGTTGCTCAGGCTGGCTGTTGATAGTAGTAGTTTCAGCTTCAGTAGACATGATGAGATGGTGGTCAGCTATGCTTGCTGTAGTTTTTAAAAATCCAAATAACAATTAGTAGGCAGACATAGTATTTTACCTTGAAGAAGAAATACTTATTAGACCTGTTAGTCCAGTTTTGTTCTGCTGAACAATGAAGCCCACTAATGCGTGAAAGTTTTAGTAGTGATCATACAGGAAATCTGATTCACTGTCTGTTCGTCTCAGGCTACAGAGAGCATGAAGTTATGGCCACTAGGTTATGAACCCTCACCTCAGTAACACCTAATCAGTAGATCACACTGACCTACATCCACAGGCTGTACTTGCATCACCCTGTTTTAATCTGTCAACCTTTAGCTTTTTACCCTTTAAAGCTATTTATAGAACCTCAGATATTTTGCTCTATTCTCCTCCAGCACTGCCAGCTGCATCTCTGTAGCAGGACAGGAAAGAACGCAAGAAACATTTGCTAGGATCTGTTCCAAACACCCATGAAGATGACACCAGAACACCCACTAGAAGAAGCCACTAGATCTTATTCATGTTTCTGTAACTAGTGGAAGTCTGAGGTTATAGCACACAACAGGTAAAAGCAAATAAATTCCTTAGGCTGCAGACAGATTGTTCCAGGAAAAAACCACAAAACCCAAAACCAAAGCCCCACTCCCTTGTCTTAGAGTAATCAAGTAACCTTAGGGGTTTTTTTTTCATAAAAAAACCCAAACAAACCTGCAAGTTAACAGAAACTACAGACTAGTATGACTTAACTCTATGCCATGAGACCCTTTTGCCTCCCAATACAAGATGTGTTAAGAAAAATTATCTGCAGTCACCATGTTTTGCTCTTACATAGCTGAAGCATTGATTCGCACTTACCAGAGGGACTCATATTGTCTTTATGGAGTTCTGAAGTTCATCTATACCCAGCCAGAAAGAACTGGACATTCACATCTGCTACAGAAACTGTTCTATGAATCTTCTGTCTGGGGTATTGCAGTGGCTTCAGTTAGTCCCTTGAATTTTATGGTGACAAATGAAGCCAAGAGATTGTTTAGATGATTAAGTAGCTGGGCTACCCTCTACTAGTAATTTTCCCTATATCCAGGCAAGTGGCCACAGACTAAGCCACTCCTTTTATCCAGCACACCATTTGAGACATACTATGTACCTAGATACAAGTGCTAAAGCATTGCATATCCTCTAGCATTAGAAGCTTGTTTGCTTCTAATTCCTCATTTGCATTAGTTTCAGCTAATGCTTTATCTACTGCTTGGAAATTACTTTCATGGTTTTGCTCTCACTCCTGCCTTCCCCTCTTCCCTCAATTCATTACTAAGTCAATAGCTACAGACTGACTCATCCAGCTTGCCACTAACAGTAATGGATGTCAAGGCTTAACTAATTCTTAACCTAGGAAGAACATAAATTCCTAGGTCTTTAAGAGAGAATTCCACCCTGAAGGCCTCCATTTCCATTTAGCCAGGAGGGAGGCCTTTAGGGAACGAGCTGTTAATATAAGCAAAGTTAGATCTAGCTGCTTACCAGATGGTTTGTGAATTGCATTTAGTGTTGCTCAAGTAAATCCGAGATAAAAGTGCTCATATGGGAAAGATCTCTGGCAGCTATACCTGTTCCCCTCTGTAAGCAACTTATCTGGCCACAGCTAGGGAACATTTGATGCAAGGGAACAAAGATGTTGCTGTGAAAATTTCAAGCGGTTCTGAGTAGAAATAGATGTTAGAGGAAGAGTTGGTATAGCAAGCCATGGTTATTCAGGAAATGTTATCAGTGGAAGAGCGGCTTGTGTGCCCATTCTGATAAAGGAGCAAGAGGGAATTTTTACAACCAACAGGGATTTTGCAGGATACTTGCACCAGTGCTAAAAAGAAGTGTGCCCATTGAACACCATACATTAAGCAGGTAAAATGAAGCCAACTGAATTCTACTCTAAAACTAGACTAGCTTGCCTAATGGTATAATTTTGGGTGGAGAGTCTTTAGACTTCAGCATAATGAGCCTCTCCCTAGATTTATCAAGTCCTTCAGAAATAGAGAGGAAGGAAAGACAGAGTTAAGGTTGAATCATTAGTTACCCACCCACCCCCATCTGGAAGGTTACTGTTTAGAGAACAGAAGGAAAAGGCCTGGAGAAGAACAGAGCTAAGACACACTCTCTAGGAGCTGAGTCATAGCTTTAGGACATTCTGCCCAGCTCCATGCTGGAAAGAAGAAATAGCAACCTCGAGGCACTGAGTCCTGCCTGTCAGTGATCCTGCTTCCTCAGCTTACTTGGTAGAGCTACACCCAGCTCTGGTGTTATACAACCACAGTAAGTATCTCACTCTGAAGTAAAGGTAAGAGGCAATAACAAGAAAATAACCTAGGGAGGAGCAAATATGCACACGCAAGACCTCACTTTGGCAACTGTAAAGTGGTAGAAATCCAGACAGGCATCTCCATCTTTAAACTCTAGTCATCCCTCCATTATTGCCATCTGCCTCCATCCTATGGAAGCCAGATCACTTATTTGCATAGAGCCAGACAGCACAAAAACCCAAGGTGGAGGAAGATGGACAGGGATACACACAAGTCTGGCTGAACCCTTGCAAATACCCCCGCCTTACTGTGGAAAAGCTCATTCTCAGTGTTAGCAATGCAATTTGAGAAGATTAGTGAGGGCTTTCTGGCCAGTTTACAGGACATTCTCTCCTATCTGAGGTCTGGCACAGCTCATCTCACCTGGTGAGAGTTCACAGTACATGACAGTTATTTATCATGCCTTTGGAGAACTCAATATCTTTAAGAATCATCTCTGGAGCAAGAGAATTAGTGAAACCAAGAATGCAAGGATAGACAAAGGCTGCCTTAATACACATTCATATTTTAAATTTACTTCTTGACATCTTAGTTAAGCCACAAGACTAGCACAAAATTGCCTCAGGCTTTACCTTAAAGTTTCACAGGGGTGAGGAACAACATTATGTAGTTTGAGCTACCAGTAATCTAGTCTGCTTGGGGTATGGCAGTCTCAGCCACAACTAAATTTGGATTCTATGCTTTACACCCAAGTTAAACCTGTGCAAGGTCTTTGTCACACTTAAAATTGCTTTACCTTAGTGGAAAATGCTGGTGTGCTCTACATGCAAGCAACTAAAATGAAGCTTGTAGTTCTTGCTCTTGCTCGGAGGCTTCCTTTGTCACTACTCAGTCTCAGTATTTCCTTACTCACACTGCAGGAGTAAGGCAACAAGAGACTAGAACTGTTGTATTACACTTGAATTCTGAGTTCATCTGAAAAGAGCCAGCCAGCAGCACGGCAGGGTTAGAGATGCATGTGCTTTTATGCAAGGACAGTCATCCCTTCAGTTATACTGGCATAGTGAAGAACAAGCTCATTCCCACAGCAACTATGTCAGCAGACTGTTAAGTGATCCTTTTGAATCTTCTCCATCTAGATAAGTCCATTGCTATCACACAGCTTACTTACTCACTATGCAATTCTATGGCCCATTTTAACTACTGTGCTAAAGGCACTATTTCAAAAGTCTTAGACTAGAGATTTATGGATGTTGCTACCCTGGGAGAAGTGCCCTAAACTCTTGCCTGTATCAGTAGATATGCACCACATTTTGCTCACCCACAATTTACTCCAGAAAGGGCATGTTAAGAGACCACTAATAGTATCTTCCTCCTTTCCTATAAGGACCATCCTGTGAACAGCAAGCACTGATCACTCCTCAGGAAAAGGCATTTCAGGCGCTCAACACACAGGCCTCGAAGTATGAGCTGCTACCTACTGTCTCAAGTTGGGCAACTCTCCATTCAAGCATTGTACTTAGCTTCCACACAACTACCGTGGGAAAGTCAGTCTAAGACTTTGGGCATACTGTGCTCTTGGAGTCTTCTCTGAACTCCCTGCAAGGAGAGCTGTTGGTAGTGACAAGTCATCCTTGAAATACCTGTTTCTTAGCACAACTTGAAGCACATGCCAAACAATTTTGTTGAGCAACATTTAGTTTCCCTTAAGAGATGTTTTCACAATTATCCCTTATTTAAGCAAGGGGTGGCAATGTGGTAGCTACCCTTAATGATTATATTTGTCCTGTGCACAGCAGATTGAGAATCTTCATTATAGCTGTAGTCTGTCATAGGATTTAGAGACTGGACAATAATCCTCACTCAACAGACAGGCTTTTCCCCCTCCGCAGACAAAGATAATTGCTTCAATGTTGATGAAGGTTTGTCTGAGAAGAGTTTAGGGACACTGAAAGTCAGAGGCAAGGCAGATAGACTGCTGAGCAGATGTTTAGTTTAATACTTTGTCCTTTTCACAGCCTGTGCTCTTTCTTTGTCCCTTGATACTACCAGTACATGATTCAGCCTAAAGAGTTATTACATGTAAATATTAACCTCAAATTAGAATCTGAGAGGCCAGGAGAGGACAAGAGAAGCTTTTACTGCCAAGTGCAATATAGCCTGTTCGGATGAAGTAGTAAGCAGAAGCACAGCAATAGTTCAAGTGCTGAACATGCTTCCAAGGCAGGTTGTTCCCTCCCCCTGCCTTCTTGAAGAGTTAGTTAAGTTCTTCTGGTTAGAAGGTTGTATCAGGACCTGCACAATCCTTAGAAATATCTCTAGGCATCAAGTTCTTGACAGAAGAGCTGTTTTCAGAAGGCTAGTAAACAAGCTGTCCATTTCAGTGAAATCACAACTTCAGTTTTGCAGGCTGAGGAAATGGACTAAAGGCTAAACAGCAATACATACAATGACTAGCAAGAATCAAAGCTGCAAAGCCAGATACATTTACTAATAATGGACCAGCTTGACTAGCAGCATTCTACCCACATTAGAAGTATAATTCAGGGGGGCATTTGTGTGAGCCCCTGTATGACTGACTAACATCTGCATCTAACAAATCCCTATGTGCATAACCGACTATCACATTCTCTGCCTAGTTCTTGCTGCAATGGTAGTGCCCCAAGGAGCCTTGACAAGTACTAGGCATGCATTAATAAATCAGAAACATGAATGTGCTATTCAGACTTTTGCCTTTTAAACAGGGTCATTCATGCTTAGGAGTCAAATAAAATATCATCTTAAGTGTTTTGTTTCATTACTAGAACACCCATTGCTCTAGCATCTGACAGTGTCTAAGAGTTCAAGTTGACTAAACCTTCTGTAACATGACACAAAATTACTATGATTTAGATGAAAAATTCCAGCTGCTTGTTCTGATGCAAGCACTACCATTAGTTTGTTTCCTCTATTAAAACAATCAAATTAGTCTGTTAGGAACTAGCATAGCCAGTGATTACTATACATGAAAGATACTAGCCTTACCTACAGGTAAATTATACCCGATATGTATTGTTCACACTTACACATAACAAGTACCTGCTTAAGACAAGTGGTGGAAAGAGTTCATAGACAGCTTGGGAACTGTTCCCCTCCAGTTTATGCCATGTCTGGAATGCAAGAGCAGCATCACTTGCCAGAAAGATGACTGAATACAGGCTCTTATACTGCTGAGTCTAATCCAAGACCGTGTGGTTAGTCTTGTAAGAGACAACTGAAAAGGATGGTGACCTTCCTTGCCTGACAAGCGAAGCTATCTATCATTCCCTCAGTCAGCAACATCTAAATTAGTGATGCTTCCACCACTCAGTTTCTCCTGCGATTCCCTGATAGCAGGGAAACCAAGACCAGTGTTTTCAGCCTAAGGACTTCCTCTGCCAAGAGGATTAACCTTTTGAAATAAGCTACAACTGTACTTATATATTGCAGGATACGGTACATAGTCCAACTGTCTTGATCATACACAACCAGTAATGAGAACCAGGGAAAGATGAAATTCATCTACTTAGTGGGAGAGAAGCGTGACAAGGGACACATCCTTCATGCTGCTCCCTCCCCCCAGTACCGACTGCAAAGTAGATAAAGATCTTAGTATTCTAATTAGTCATGTCAGCTACAGATGTTGGCATGTACCCTTGCTGGTGCAGCATCACACCTGTGAAACTACCCAGACATCTTACCATTTCAGTCAATTTGCCAACTGCTCTTTCATTGGTTGAACAGAACAGTTTGTTCTCATCATATCGGTGCATCAGTCTCCTCTGAGCTGTTTGATTTTTAGCAAGAACATAGAAATTCAAACTGTGTTCCTGAAAGTGTTTTCTGCACACTTGCATCACTGGAATCACAGCTAAGTGACCATCACTAAGTTAACAGCTGGAACTGGACAGGTCGCTCAGTTCAAGTGGTGCAATTGGACCAGTACTTTTTGCCATTATACTATGCTTTTGAGCTCATAATTTCTGATGAGATAATTAATTACTTCTCAACCCAGCTACCATAGTAGCTCTATTTTGGATTTTTCATGCACTTGTCATGGGAATAAATACAGCTGTTGCAGGAATATTAGAACAGAGGGCTCAGGAGAAGTCATGACCGGTTTAAACAAGACTAACAATTTGGAAAGATATAAATTAGGAACTACTGTCCTCTGCTTACTTTAAAGGAAGAAACTGAAATGCTTTTCATGAGCTAGTGCTATCTGGTTCCCTGAAGACTTCATCTCAAGCACTGCCATAGTCTGTTTGATAGAATTATTCTTCAGCCAGGAACTTCAGTGTCCAAAGGTAGTGTCCAGACACCTAGCTAGTCCATCTCAAATTATGAGTTGTTCCAGGAATAATGTGGCATTTTGCAACAAGTCTTGGTAGCAGCCTTTTCAACTTCTGTTGTGCATTTAGCATTCCAACCTTTTAGTTCATTTTTTAGACTAAGAAACCCCTTCACTCTTAGTACCAGCAATATCAGCATCTGAACTCCAGATTCTTCTTTTAGAAAGAGATTGATAGATTTCCCAGTATGCTCTTTCTTGATAGAGAGCTATTCAGTTGGTAACACAGGCTTGTTACTAGATTATATACTTAGATAATCCACAAGAAGTTTCTTCGTATCAGTCTTCCAGAAAGACAGCACACTTTGCAGCTTGCTAAGGGGCCACTCCTCTATACCACTGTCTCCAATTTCCAGTGCTGAAGCCTCACAAATCAGTGGCTCCTGAGCCAGAGCTGTCTGTTCTAGCTATTGCTCAGGAAAGCATTACCTGCCTACTCACAGGATGAGGAATCTCGTGACACGCACCTGCAGTGCATACCACTCAGTCTTCTGTCAATGCTACTTGCTGACACTCACTGGATATACCAAACAACCTGGAAACAAAGCAGTTGTTAATCAAGGCAGCTAGTGTTTACTCAGATGCAAACTAGTTTGAATTAGACAACAGCTCAAAACTTCATTTCCAACTGTACTCCTAACTCCCTCCTGCCTAGAAGGCTTGTTTCTGATCTTTTTGCTAGTTAGTATATCAAAAAACTCTTGCCAATAACCATGCTTTTCACCCCCTTCCTCAGTGCAGGAACTTGACACATATTGAAGCTGTTATCATAGGTTATTTCAGCTGCATGCTGTTAACTGTCCAGTGCTGGCAGAGTTATCCCTCTTTACAGTTTGGGTGTGTGCAAGCTATACTAGAGAGATTGCATATGTTCTGCATAGCCTATGCTGAACTATAAGTATTCTCTACCTGTTCATAAAGGTATATGTATGAGCAACAGGATTTTGCTGTATTATTCTTGCATTCACCCAACCTAAAACCATGTAGTCATGGCCACAGTGTCAAGTACTGCAGTTCGCTTACCCAGCCTGATGATCCAACGAGCAGCCAAAACCCTGCCCTTAGACATTCATTTCAGCAGTATTTGAAGAACCCTCCATCCAGCCCCCAGCTGCCGTGCCTCTCATCACATAAACTGTTGTCACAAAAGTCACTCCATACTGCCTCTTGTAACATGCAAGTTACATTCGTGATATGTTGTTAGAAGACTTGATGACAATTCTGTTTGCACCTTATGAGGGCAGGTTCTTCTACAGCAGTTTCAGTCCTCAGTTAGGTATTATGAAGCATACTGCTTAATACAAGGGCTACTCTTGCCTTCAAGATTAGTCATTACCAAGGGCCCCAGCTCTCCCTTGTATGTACAGCAAGAAAGGCAATGAATAACTAAACAAGACACAAATCTAAAAAGGTGGTACAGAAAGATCTTTACCAGAGGTAAAAAAGGATTAACGAGGCTTTTCAGGCTCTACTGCAGCTCCTTCAGTAGCTGTTGTACTGAACAGCTAGTCAAGTTTCACAGATGACTATTCTGCAGTAAGTCTCCCTATTGGTAACTGTAGTTACATGTTTGTTATGTACATTAGAGGAAGTTTACATTATTGCTCCTAAATCCAGACTCTAAAGTAATCATGACAGCTTCTCTCTAATTTTCCATCTCCTATCCATCAGAAGTATGCAAGGACAAGTGTCAGCCTTCCATTCTGCTCTAGAGTTTACCTTCCATCAGCCAGGCTAGCAGCTGTTTGCAGTAGATCTGCTATTCAGCCTACTAGAAAACTAGTTCTTACTCATACAGTGACCTTTGTGCCCTCCCTTAAAGCACAAATAATCCTGTTCTGAGAGAGCACAGAAGATGTCTGTGAGGTAGAAACACAGGTTGCAATATTTACACTACATCCTTAATGTTCCTAACTTGTCTTGTCCCTTCCTAGGAAGAAAGTCTCATCCATAGGTGACAGGTCAGGTGTATGAGAGTTCTCACAGGAGGAGACTTGCTGTTGTGTGACATATCAGCATTGAGTTGAGTACATTTTGCTGGAGGAGCCAATTCCTAGTTGACATTGTCATGAAGCCTCCTGACTGCCAAGGTATTACCCTGTCTCTCAGACCTGCTTGTTCTATTCAAGAGATAATCCTCATCAAGTATTTCACTTCTCTTGTTGCTTAAGGATGCAACACGAACTGACAGAGCAGCAGGGAATTCAGCTCCAAGGCCAATAGTTTGTACTTAACTGGCCCCATAATGCCTGAGCTTTGAGATTTAAGGTGACATGCATCAGCTATGAAGCTTTATTAGCAGCTTTTAAAAAACAAAAATCCCACAGATAGTTGGGAGTAAAGGTCTGCAGGCCATTTCAGCTGAGACACTGCATCCTCAAGCACTCCATAGCATATGCAAGGCTCATTCTCCTTTCAGAAGGGAGGAAACTGGAATGGTCTATGCCCCCATCAATCAGGGCTGACAACAGTTAGATGGGAGCAGATGCTTTGTTCAGCACTCAGCTGCCCCACTTGCATAAACAAGCTAATCCTGTTGAAACTGGTACCACTTATTTATTGACTAGGCCTTCCACTATGCTTCATCCAGCTTCTTTATAACCCTGAGACCCTTGAACCCAGATACAGCCTCAAAACCAGGTTTCTAAAGTCAGTTTGTTTTGTCAGTTATGGTACTTAGACACCTTATTCTATTTGATCCTTCTAACGCAACCACAAGTTGTATTTCTGTGGAGTCCATGCTGAGGTAGAGGAGTAGTGGCTTACACTTGGTTGTGTTTAACAGCGGAAGCTCGTTAAGACCTCTTAGCATTCCTCCTCCCCTCCACAGGAGGTAGAGTCTTGATTCTACTAATGATCCCTTAGTCTATATGCAAGGTATAGGTTTTTCTCCAAAATCCTTGCAGATTACAAGTTACCTTCATGCTACGTCTTCATAATTTCTTTTGACAGAATCTAGCCAGCAAGCAGGATCTGCACCATCAGTACTGTTTCCAGAACAAGCTGGCTTTCTCTGGATGTGGAATTTATTGCTTCATTGTCCAAGCAAATTCATGCTTCTGTAGTGCTCACATATTGCTAGCTTTGCTGAATAAAGATCACAAACATTCCCAAGAACTGGGTTAACCCAGCAGGTCCTACAGATGTCCTAGCAGTGTGAAGTTCACCAGGAGAGAAGAGCATCAATAAGAGAGAAATCTGTAGTTTTGGCAACAATACTTAATGACTACAGCATATTATGCACTTCCATTTACTTCATATCTCAAGCTATGGCTTTTTTCCTAAACATCCTGTCCAGACACAAGCGCTTGATTCCCCCTTCCTTGACACTAAGTGAAGTTATTTGCTTTCCCACAGAGACAAAAATCTAGGAGCTCTTTTTGCCACCCTTTGCATATATTATATTCACCTGTTTAGAGTGCTTCTTTCCATATCTGCTTGTGACATAAAGGCCTTAAGCAAGAAGAATATCCATAGCAGCTACTGGTCTACAGTGCCAATAATAGGGTTGTGCAGGCATTTTGACAAGTAATACTCTTCTCAATGAGAAAGTGGGTTGTGTACTGCAGATGTATAGAGATACTTAGAAATGTAGCAGAAGGCACATGTTAGAATGGATAACCATCTCTACCTTCACAAAAGAAAACTGAAGCCAGATTTTTGGCATTTGGCCCACCCTTCTAACTGATAGAGCAACCTCTGGTGCTCAGCCAATAGCTTTGTTTGAAGTAAGAGCACTTCAAGATAAGAAGTATCATAAGTCACAGGACTATCAAAGTAGTGCTCATCATTCTCCCAGTCTCCTTTCTACAGTGACAAGCACACAAGACCCTGTTAGATTCCCCTCAGCAGAACCATCTCTTCATTTAAGACTTGGAGCACCTGGCATTCACTCCACTTTACTCTGAGCCTTCCTGTACTCCAAGTCATGAGGTTTGCTGGTTAAGCTTCTGTTCTGATCATTCACCTGACATTCACTTAGCACTCACATCTTCCTTACCAATTCTACCACTTGGTTCTCCTCCTCCAAATGTAAACGCTAGTGAGTTACTATTAATAGAAGTTTCTGCTTTAGACTGGGCCACATCCTCAGACCATTCAGAGAATTTTGGAAACCTGATTATGCCTCAAGAACCATTGTGTGGGATGCAACTGCAGCAATTCTTTGAACAGGCATTGTGGGTGACTCCCTCAGACAATCCCCTTCTCAGCCAAAAGAGATTTTCTTTGGATTCTGATTCACCTCTCCAGTTAGCCACCTACTGCCTTACCCACCTCCTGGAAGGTCCTAATGGAAGTTGATTTGAAGACCTGCTAGCATTATAACTACCTAACAGGTCACTATCTGACACAAGGACATGTTTTCCAGTGCCTGGTACATCTTCAGCTAGAATACATAACTTCATAATTACTTTTCTCTAATTGAATCCACATCTCTTTTGCCTATCTACACAGGTGTTCCCATCCCTAAGCATACTTAGACCCATTCCTTAGCACACATTAGACAAATCTAAGCCCACATGCTCTCAGATTTGGTCAATTTTAGGCAGCCTTGCTTATGGAAGTTACAGAAGACTTCTGAGGCAAAAATGTAGCATTTTAAGGCAAACTACCTTCATTAAGAGGAGATAAAAACAATTCCTCACCACCCATCCCCCCCCCCCAAAAAAAAAAAGTTAATTCTACCTTACCAGTGAATTTGCATGCTTCCCTAGTAAGTGCTCAAGTAACCAGCCTCAGCTTATCTAAGGGGTAGAAGCTCTGCTACAGAGAAGTCCAGCTGTATTGGCAACACCTGCATTTATCTTACTGCTCAGAGCATAGGCACTACCCCAACATAAGTGTCATCATATGATATCATTAGACTAAGTCTCACCAGCTGAGAAGTCAGTTTCTCTGACAAGGTACAAGACTCATTCCAATTAATCCTGGACATCTCTAACTATACCCATTTACTACAGACACAAGTAGCATCCTGAGATTCACCAGCAGGCAGAAGGGTGCCCAGCAAGGATGCTCCATCCAAAACCAAAACCCCACCCTGCTTCACAGCATCCTGAACTCTTCCTCCTCGCTGCTAATAGAGAGATTCTTTCGTATCTGTCATTTATGTGAAATGTAGTGTTTATGTACTTTTCCCTCCTCTCCACACACAAAAATGAAAATGCACGTTTATTTTCTTTGCGCCCAAGCTTCCTCAGGCCGCCGGCCCTGCCAGAGCCCGAAGCAGGAGGCAGGCAGCTTCCACCCCGCCTCAGCCGGGACGCGCTCCTCGCAGCCCGGCTCGGGCAGCGCCCAGCTCCCCCCACCTCCCCGCGGCGCGGCCGAGACCCCTCTGCGGGGCCGGGGCCGCCCCAAGCGCTGCCGGCGCCGCCACCTCTCCGGCTTTCGGCGGCGAAGCGCAGCCCCACCGGCGCCTTTTGCCTAGGGCTGCGGGGAGATGCCAGCAGCCGAGCCAGGCTGCGCCCCGGCCCAGCCGCGGCGGGAGCACCCCCTCCCCCGGCGCCCCATCTTTGTTAGCCCCCACCACCCGCCGCAGCCCCACCACAGGCACCGACTGTCACGTCCTCGGGAGAAAAGCACCCCCCTTCCGCCGGTGACAACCCCTTCCCCCCGTAGGCTTTGCAGAAGCCGAGCCCCGTCCGCAAAGCTACTTACAGGCTAGATCCGTGCCGCTCCGTGCATGATCCGACGACTGCAGCCGGTAGCCTGGCTGGGACCGGGGGCCCGGTTAAATATTCAGTTGTACTCTCGCCTTCAGATTAGTTAGCCACTCACAGCGAGAGATATGGTTTTAATCAGATGCTGGCAGCTGAGGACTACCCAGGAATGCGCTATGATGTTTTTGCTGCTTGCTCTTGGCTACTCCCCCTCAACGTGTCGGTGCTCACAAGCTTAACCCCTTGCGAGCCGCCGCTCCGGCCCCTGCGGCGGCGGGGGGGGGAGCCGGGGCTCGGGACAGCCCCCTCCCGGGAGGGGGTCGGAACCCCCGGAGGACACGCCGGGAGGGGAGTGGGGTGGGAGAGCGGGGGACCCTGCGGGGACGCGGAAACGTGTGGCGCCCACAGTTCGCAGGGCGCAAGTATTTATGCTGCTTAGGCAGCAAACGAAAGGCCCCGAAACGCTATTCTAGAAAATGGGTCCCCTCATGTGTCTCTGTAAACGGGGGTGCAGTGATGGTGTTAAAAAATCCAGGTCCAAACCAACATCTTTTTTTTTGGGGGGGGGGGGGAAATACAACCACCGTCTCACCCCCCTCCCCAATCTGTGGCTAGCTGAACCAAAATACTGGGTCAGTGCAATTCAGTTTCTGGGTCACATCCAGACCTGACCTTTGTACCTCCCACTCATCTTTATTCAAACATCTACCATGTTTTGTTTCCCAGTGCAGTACAGCTGTTTTCCAACTTGTATGAAAGAGCCTCTGATAAAAAATCACATTTTTGTCCTTGTAGCAGCACTTCTTTTTTTTTTTTCTTCTCAAGGCTGTAAACTTAGCCTAACATTTATTTTCTCAAAACAGTGCAGAATATTTCTGTTCAAAACCGTGATATTGCCCTCTACAGCAATACCCAATTTAAAAAAAAAGAGAACACATTTCCTGCAGTTTTAATACGTTTGATATTTCTAAGTGTTTCAGAAGAGAGAAATATTTAACACAAAATGATATTACCACTGGCGAGTTCAGTGTTCAAAACTGATGGATGCATTGGTCATCATCCACATCCAAAGCTACCAAATGATACAATACTTTCCTTGATATGGTGTGGTGCTCTTTTTTTTATGAATAGCAAAAGTGGTAGGAGCCCTGTGCCTGAGGTGACTAAAAGCTGATAGTAGCGTCTCACTTGCCTGTATCTGTCTTTCATTTCAGAAGTGCTAATTTTAACCAAAAAGGACACGAGGGACCTATTTTTATACACTAGCCTAGTGTTCGTGGAAGGAAGTGCATGCCACATAAGTAAGGAGGCATTTGCTACAATTAACAGGTTGCTGGCTATGCACATGTCGGTATTTGCAGGATTAGATCTGAATTCCTTGGGACACTGTTGTATTCATGTTTAACAATGTTGGTTTTGTACAGCTTACACTACACTGTACATTGTTTTGAACACCTTGTGCTAGATGCCTACCAGCAGGACTGGAGCTTCTTGGTCCTGGGGCAGTATGTATTTTAAAGAATAATACTTTGCTCTGTGTGCTTTGTGGGAGTTACACAGACTGCGTAACATGAAGGATGACATTGTGCCTAGTTTAAACATGGTGCAGTAACAAAGCAACTTCTATAAAGCAGCCCAGCCTGGTGCTGGCATAAGCAGGATTACCATTTGTGCTTTGCCCCACACAAAACGCAGGCACATTTCACTGAAATATTTGACTAGTTGCACGAATGGTTACAAATACGATTTATACTATTTGCTGTTGCATTTGGAAGAGATGAAAATGCTTTTAGAGATGTGATAAAATTACATCTACTACAGAAATGCTATGAGGTCCTTCACTATCAGCGCTTGGGACATCACTAATAATCTCATGGAAAAACTTTTTTATTGATAAATGGTTAATAACTAACTGGAAAAAATTACAGTTTTCTTAGAGAATAAAAAATGTCTCAAGCCTTGAAAGACTATCTATTTTGTAATTCAACTTAGAACAGCTCCCCTGATGTCCCACATTGTTGAGCTAAATGCTAAAATTCAGAACTGTTACATTAAACATATGTAATAGGATTGCCTTCTGAACGTAGGAGGAATCCAGGCAGAAAGCCCCACAGGAATTCAGTTATTTCATGTATATTGCATTACAGGACTTAAAGGGCATGCTTTACACTTTATGAAAAGTAAAAGGATTTTTATTTCTCTACAGTAAAAACAGAATCAAATGGACAATGGCTGTTATGACTTTAAGCCTGACTATTAAAAGATTATAGTAGAGAGAGAGTGCTGTGTTTTCCAGGATGATGACTTTTTTTTTCATATTTGTTGTGTCTGATCTTACTATTGCTGGCATAGGTTCAGTCTCTACCCAAGGTTTTTTTGTTTTAAGTTAACCGCTTATTGTACAGAACAGTATCAGCCTCAGCACTTCCCAAACACAAGCCATTTTTCAGCAGGTCTAAAATTATCTTGAAGTTGCAGCTGGAAACCTTCACCTCAGTGAGTTTTTCTATCGCTTTTCTGGACGTTAACTCTGCCCAAACCACAGTCTGTCATTAGGATCACTGGGATTCCAGCCTGGGTGAAATAAAAAAATACTGGGATAGCAGCGTGAAATAAAAACACCAAAGTGCAGAGACCTTCGGAAGACATCAACTTTCATGAATGCCTTGAAAGTGGTATCAATAACAGTTTGTGAAAAATCTGCTTGCAGCAAAGCAATGTGGTAGCTAATCTTGCGATGGCTTGCTCAGGAATGCATGGTTTATTATTAAAGTAATCTTTTAAGATTTTATTGGAATGTGCTTCCACAGTGGTGTCGCTGCCTTTGTGGGCTTTACTATGTGTGTGTCATCTTGTCCATAATTAAACTTTTCACTGACAGACCTGGGACTTTTTTTTCCTTAAACCTCCCACTTTGAATGCTGGAATTTCATTTGAACTTTAAATACTGCCTTGGAATTTGCCATGAGGTAAACTGTCTACTCTTATACACTTCCCTGTGCTGCTACAGATGTTGCAGACACACAATAAGCGACTGAATGTAAGAGGAGTTGCAAACTTGTGTCTGAGTGTTAAAAAAAGACTGACAGGAATGAAGCAGTTGTTCAGATGCTCAGGTTGTCCCTAGAGAATTCTCACTTTGGAATATATGGGAATAAAAATGAATGGAAAACTGGCCTAGAAAGTACATTTTCAGTGAAGCTTCACTGCTGTCAACTGGAGAAGGCAAAGTATTTCAAAGGAAATATGAAGGAAGAATTTGAACTTCAGCCTTTGGACTTCTCAGCCAAGTTTCTCATGTGACTTGGACTTGCTGACCACTTCTTTTTATAAATTCAGTTAAAGATAAAGTCCACAGAATACTTGAAGCAAAAAGCATCCTTGCTATTTTAAAATCTTAAATTACAACCTATAGTTCATTTTAGTATAGCTCTAGGCATATCTTTGGGAAATGCAGTCCACACATTAGCAGCCTCGGTACCCATATGCTGGATCATCAACAGACCTCAAACTTGTCTTGAAAATAGTTTCTCCTGGAATCAAGAATAGACTTGAATAATAATTTAATTGAAGGCTTGTTTGTTGAGGCCCAAGTTTGGGCGTCTCAGGCTTAGACTGCCACAGGGATTTAAATTGCTAATATGTTCACCCCTTTAGGAGTGATTGAGTAGGAGAAGTGTAAGAGCTGTTGCCCCTCAGCCGAGGTACAACAGCTGTCTTGGTCTGTGCCTTAACCTGCTGCAATGCGAGGTAAACCAGTGGTATTTGCTAACAATTAAAGCTAACCTCTCTCTCAGCTGATGACTGCTAATATATGGCTGAGAAAGGATGACTTCCCATAGTACTTTATGCTCTGCCATGCTTCAGGCAGGGATGTTTCAGGAGAAGATGGTGAATTTTAGGACTGGAAGCTCATGTATTGCCATTATAGCGCTGTGGCTCTGCAGCCCTGAGGTTCTACCTGTCCAACGTGGTCACCAGCACAACACAGGCTTCCAGAGCAAGAAATACATTCTGGAGTTGTTCAGCAGTTTTTCATATCTCCTCTCGCCTGCAGCCACAGTTTGGCTCAGATCTGTCTGTGGATGTGTGCTGGCATGGAGGGTAGGCATGCTTTTATGCCACACAACATGGTCATGGTGTGCAGCTTACATAGTGCCTCTGTTCCTAGCACGGCTGTGTGGGGCTCAATGGCCAGCAGATTTTAATTGAAGCAGAAGTGACATTTCCATCACTGAAACCCGGTGCTTGGTCACTGGTATGGTCAACCAGGACCATGAATTCTTCTGAGCAAAAAATATGCTGGTAGGCAATATCATTGCGTTTGAAAGAGTACACTGCCCCCACCCATGTTAAATAAATAAACACAGTATTTTGTTTGGCAGCCGTCAAGATGAAGAAAGGCCAATACCCAAGCCATGTTCTCTGACTGTGAGGCTACTCTGTAAATAGTGGGAGGTGACCATTTTCTGTCTTGAAGGAAGAGTGGCCAGTATCTGTGGCTCAGATGACAGTGCATGTGCACATACATTCCTGCATATAGGAAGGGATTTTGGCCACTGTGTGCTTCTTCCCTGGAGAGGTGCTACATCCAGAAGAGAGGGAGAATTTCAGACCCATCCCTCTTGGCAGTGTTTCACGTTGGCTGGCTGTAGCTCCTTCTGTTTGTGCATGTTGTATATTCTGGCTCTGTTTTTTGAGTCCACAGCTGGCGCCTGACTTTTGGGCTTCATAATATTTAGCATCCAAACATGTGAGCCTCTTCTGGGGTCTGGTCCATCATTCCTAGCCTGTACAGATTGTTAACTGGAGTTTGACAGTTGACCTGCTTATCTGTGTTCGCAAATTCTGCTAAAAATGCCATGATTTTTAGGTGTCTAAATAGTTTTATAAACCTAGTCTTACTCCTTCCAGTTAATTGACAGCTGCCTTTGGGATGCTGCACAATTCCCTGTCTATATGTGTCAACATGAAAGCTTGTCCTTAACCCTTGTGATATGTAAAGTCTTGTTGCATAAATTACACATTGCACACAATTTAGATCTAAGCAAATCCAGGATAATGTATTAAAACCCACAGAATCTTATTTGATGTAACATAATCAGATATAGACATCCTTGCCAATATGGGTTCTATTGCATTTTCAAAGATTGTGTCTGTAGTTATAAAGTAGACAGACTGAGCAGAAGGGAATCTGAGATAATATAATTTTATCTGAAATCCTAAGAATTAAGCCTCACCTTTGAATTTGGCCAAGTAAGTGAGTATGTAACTAAGGAGCCCAAACAAGTATAAACTAGTGTCCGAAAGTTGTTAGCTACATCTACATGAGATTGTGACATTAGCTTCGTGTTTAGCTCAGAAATAGTCGAAGCCAGGAAACAACACTGTTGGGATCAGTCACCCAGAAGAAGAAACACACATGGTTCATTCTTCTATTGTCTGTAAAGAAGCTGCTTTGGTTACAGCCTTTCTGTGTTCATGTACTTTCAGAAATCTTTGTCAAATTGTGTTTATTATGTAGGTTAAGTCATCTTGACTCAGTTAGAGCATCCTAGAGTAGTATACTGCTCTGAAAGGCCAGCCCTGGCATATTTGTGTAACAATACTCAAAAGATGGTATAAATACTTTCAAAAAAACATTTTTGGATGAAAATATGCAATGCAATCCTTTGGAGATTTTTGATTTAAACAGTTTTGTTTATCTGGTCATCTTCTTTCTCTTAGCCCATGTACCTTGTTCTTCTAAGTTAGAAACACACATTATAACATAGTGGAATACCTTTTGGGTATTTTCTATGGAGTTCCAATTCTATCCGAACATAGAACATAACATCTCAGGAGAGCAGACTTCGGACTTTTTAGGGATCTGCTTGGTAGAGTACCATGGGATAAAGCCTTCAAGGGAAGAGGGCCCCAAGAAAGCTGGTTAATATTCAAGCATCACCTCCTCCAAACTCAGGAGTGATGCATCCCAACAAAGGAGAAGTCAGGCAAAAATGCCAGGAGGCCTGCAGGGATGAACAAGGAGCTCGTGGACACACTCAAACACAAAAAGGAAGCCTACAGAGGGTGGAAGCAAGGACAGGTAGCCTGGGGGGAATACAAAGAAATTGGCCAAGCAGCCAGGGATCAGGTTAGGAAAGCTAAAGCCCTGACAGAATTAAATCTGGCCAGGGACATCAAGGGCAACAAGAAAAGCTTCTATAGGCATGTTGGGGATAAAAGGCACAATAGGGAAAATGTGGGCCCTCTCCAGAATGAAACGGGAGACCTCGTTACCCGGGATATGGGGAAGGCGGAGGTACTCAGTGACTTTTTTGCCTCAATCTTCACCGGCAAGTGCTTGAGCCTCCCCACCCAAGCCACAGAAGGCAAAGGCAGGGACTGGGAGAATGAAGAGCTGCCCACTGCAGGAGAAGATCAGGTTCGAGACCATCTAAGGAACCTGAAGGTGTACAAGTCCATGGGACCCAATGAGATCCTTCTGTGGGTCCTGAGGGAACTGGTGGAAGAAGTTGCTAAGGCACTATCCATCATATTTGAGAAATCGTGGCAGTCCGGTGAAATTCCCACTGACTGGAAAAGGGGAAACATAACCCCCCTTTTTCAAAAGGGAAAAAAGGAAAACCCGGGTACAGGCCAGTCAGTCTCACCTTTATGCCTGGGAAGATCATGGAACAGATCCTCCTGGAAGCTATGCTAAGGCTCATGGACGACAGGGAAGTGATTCAAGACAGCCAGCATGGCTTCACCAAGGGCAAGTCCTGCCTGACCAACCTAGTGGCCTTCTATGATGGAGTAACTACATCAGTGAACATGGGAAGAGCTACAGATGGACCTCTGTAAGGCCTTTGACATGGTCCCCCACAACATCCTTCTCTCTAAATTGGAGAGAGTTGGATTTGATGGGTGGACTGTCCAGTGGGTGAGGTATTGGTTGGATGGACACATCCAGAGGGTAGTGGTCAACGGCTCAATATCCAGATGGAGATCGGTGATGAGTGGTGTCCCGCAGGGGTCCATACTGGGACCAGTACTGTTTAATATCTTCATCAATGACATAGGCAGTGGGATCGCGTGCACCCTCAGCAAATTTGCAGACGAACCAAGCTGAGGGGTGTGGTCGACATGCCTGAGGGACAGGATGTCATCCAGAGGGACCTGGACAAGCTCGAGAAGTGGGTCCATGTGAACCTCATGAGGTTCAACAAGGCCAAGTGCAAGGTGCTGCACCTGGATTGGGGCAACCCCTGGTATCAATACCAGGCTGAGGGATGAAGGGATTGAGAGCAGCCTGGTGGAGAAGGTCTTGGGGTACTGGTGGATGAAATCTGGACATAAGCCGACAATGTGCGCTCGCAGCCCAGAAGGCCAACTGTGTCCTGGGCTGTATCAAAAGAAGCGTGGCCAGCAGGTCAAGGGAGGTGGTTCTGCCCCTCTACTCTGCCCTGTTGAGACCCCACCTGCAGTACTGCATCCAGCTCTGGAACCCTCAGCACAGGAAAGACATGGACCTGTTGGAGTGGGTCCAGAGGAGGGCTGCAAAAATGATCAGGGGGATGGAACGCCTTTCCTATGAAGAAAGGCTGAGAGAGTTGGGGTTGTTCAGCCTGGAGAAGAGAAGGCTTCATGGATACCTTATTGCAGCCTTTCAGTACTTAAAGGGGGCTTATAAGAAAGATGGGGACAATCTTTTTAACAGGGCCTGTTGCGACAGGACAAGCGGTAATGGTTTTAAACTGAAAGAGGGTAGATTTAGACTAGATACAGATATAAGGAAGAAATTTTTCACAATGAGGGTGGTTAAACACTGGAACAGGTTGTCCAGAGAAGTAGTAGATGCCCCATCCCTGGAAACATTCAAGGTCAGGTGGACGGAGCTCTGAGCAACCTGATCTAGCTGAAGATGTCCCTGCCCATGGCAGGGGGGTTGGCCTAGATGACCTTTCAAGGTCCCTTCCAATCCAAACTATTCTATGATTCTATGATTCTATGATTTTGTATTCACAGAACCTTTCATAAGTAAACTGCTTTTATTGCCTGAACTTTAGATAGAGTGAGGTTCGGAGGTATAGTTTATGCTACAGAGTAACTTCACATTCAAAGCGGGCTTAGAGCTTGGGTCTCCTATGCAAATACTGAAATTAATCTGCTTGAGCCAAGGCCCGCACTTGTTTTCTAACAGTGCCCTGGGTAAATTGTATTCTTCCATGCTCTTAATCCCATTAACACTGTTGAGGTAACAGAGGTGATAGCTTGTAGAAAATTAATAATACATTTATGGTATTTAAATATTGGTCATGTGATACATGCTCTAGGGAGAAGACTCAATCCTCTTTGTGCCCTTTGCCTTTCGTTATGCTTTTCTTCTCACTTTGGTTATTTCTCAGGATTTCTTAGAACTATTTCTACTCTTTTCACATAAGACAGCATGTACTACCTTTGCTTGTTATCCGATTCTCTGGAACTACCTCTCCAGCTAGGATTGTCCTTCATCCAGATTTTCTAGAATAGCTTCTTCTTGTAGGAGTTCCTTGCTTTCTTGGTAGCCTTGCAACTCCTATTTTTGCATCTTCCTTTTCTACCTTGTAAATAGCACATAATGAGGAATGCAGTGAAATTGTTGCCTCTTCCTTTTTTGTTCTTCTTTAGTTTGTCAGTCTCTGGCATCAGCTCGTCAAATGCGAGCTTTGTACCAGCCTTCATGAGCAGACACATCTCCACATCAATGACAGGTGGATATTCGGAGACTATCTGTGCTGACCCATCTCTTCCCATGTATGTGTCATTTCATTTATTCTAAAATTTACAAAATTTGGCTAATAATATTTTGTTCAAGTTGACTCATCCTTACTGCCATCTATTTTTTTTTTTTATATTTCACCCAGAGTTAATATCTTTGGTTTTAGATTACAGAAAGGGACATAGAGGATCATTATGCAAACTCCTATTACATGTTCCTGACCTATACCAGAAAACAGAGGCTCAGCTTTGTGATGTTTTGCCTATGAGGTGAAACCAGTGATCTTTGTTGTTTTCTTAATTGATATTAATTTTGTGGGAGCCCATCTGGGCCCTAAAGATCCAGGCTTGACAGTACTGGTATAGAAGACAAGAAACAGAATAGTTCAACATGATCCCTGTCAAATATGCAGGCTCCACAGCCTCATTTCACTAGGTCACCTCATTCTCCCCATTTTGTAGGTTGAAAGTCTGAAAAAAACAGATGTTTTCTGACTTCAGGGTACTGAGCTTTAACAGCCTAAGATGATTCCTGTTTCATCTGAAACATTTTCATCTTAGACACCTGAGATCTTGGAGCTTTGACACTCACTTTGTGGCTTTGACCATGTCAGTTTGCCTTTGCTTTACTCAGACTGGTAGGAAAGTTGGGGCAAAGCCATCTTCTGAGCTCAAACTAAATAAAGGTTGTAGGGTACTTGTAAGACCAGCATCAGGATATGACTCCTACTTCTCGGACTCCGCTCATTCCTCTAGAGTTCCTGTTTGCTAAAGGTTTTTTCATAAAAAGCTTCCTCTTGCTGCTTTTCAGAGTTTGATATTTTTACAAGTCAGATTTGACTTTGTGTTTCCCTTTGCCATAACCGATGTAAAACACTGTTAAAAGACATTTGCAATGTCATAAAATGATTATGATTTGACAAATCTGAGAACACTCAAATTGGATCGCCTCTCCCCAGCTGTAGCATTCCAAGCAGCCTGGAAGATAAGAACACACTGTTGCTATTAACCGACAAATGGTTTGTAAAATAGATTCAGGATTTTCCTATTAAGTGCAAGTTACTAGACTACTGCTTTATGAAATAAATTTGGATTTTCGGTAAACAGCATAAAATATTAGAGAAACATGGAGCAAATTCATCTACATAAATCTGACTATAAAAATGTATGAGGTTTAACACAACTTGCTTCTGCTTGGGAAAGTGATTGCCATATATAGTGTAGCTCAGGCTGAGGAAGTGGCGCTATAGACCATAAACTACTATATCAGTGATCTCTCTACAGTGCATGACACTAAATACTCAGAAGACAGCTTTGTTTTCTATAACTTGGCCTAGAGATAAATACAAAGATCATGGTAAACTTATTTTCTGTACTAACAGCGACAGAATTCCTCACAAAAAAGTTAGCTGGCAAGAAGCCTTACTTTCCTTAACTCCCTTCCCATACTTGCTTCAATCAGAGCTGACAGAAGTTATATTTTTTTAAGAGGGGGCATCTATCCAAGTTCTGTCACATCCCATCATGCAGCAGTATATAAAACTGATTTGCTAGTATGAGAGGCCCTCTTTTTCTTTAGGTTGCCTTTGTTTAAAATATAAATTACTGGAATAGCCTGGGAACAATCCCTGTGTATTTTGGTAAAAATGTGGCTTCCTTTTATTTTAGTTTTCTATTAGGAATGTTCCTTTAAGGGTTACTATAGCAATGCAAGCTGCTATTGGGACTGTAAACATTAATGATGACTTGGAAGTTGACACCCTGCAAAAACATTTCAGTCATTCTAAGTAAGACTTCCAACACCATGGCCATAATATACAACTCCTACTGAGAACAGCAGGATTCAGAGTTTTTTGAGAAGATAGTCTATATACTAGGCAGCAAAACTGCAATGAAGGGAAAATAATATACTCTAATTTTGCAACAAACCAAAATTCCCATTTCAGCATATTCTGATGCCATATTCATTATATTTTGGGAGGTCTGTCGGGCCACTTTTAAAGCTGCATTTGCCTGCCAAGTCCAAATTGGCTCTACGTCTCTCTGGAATCAAACTTTTGTTGCTATTGTTGTTGTTGCCTTTCTTTTGCAAATGCAATAAAAATATGTGCTAGGTTACATGTGACCATGGATATAATTTATCATGTAGGAAGCACAGAAACAAACCAATCACCAACCCAACCAGATGCTCATAGGATATTTTGAGAGGGAAAAATCCAGATTTGGGCTTCACTCCAAATTTGGGAGCTTTAAAATAGAAAAGGAAAATCACAGGGTTGTGTCTCAAACACATTTTCTGATTGGTTTTCACAAATACAGTTTGTAACGTAGGCTGAAGAATGCTGTCTTCAGTTGCTACTTGCAGGGAAGGACGCTACAGTATAATATCAATACCTGTATCTGTATTTTATGTTTGCTAATGCACAGCTCCTTTGGGAAGCAACAGAGTGGTAGTTAACAAAGCTGAGACAAAAGGCAAATAGTTTTAGGACTTGCCATTTAATTTTCTCTTCCTAACGGAATATAATATTTGGGCTTATTTTACAGCTTATTTTAGGTATCTAGCACAACTGGAAATTTATTTAACTAACAATTGTCAAATCAAAAAGGCACAACTGAAGACAAATTGACAAAATATTCCTCTCCCAAGAGCATTGCTTCTGCAGAGGCCAAAGATGATGGTGGTGAGCTGGATCTTTCCTGCCCTCTTCCTGTGGCACACTGGAGTCTTTGTGGCTTTTGGTCTTTCACACCATAGGTCGTAGGCTTGTTACAGGGTGTTGGGAAGTATTTTGTGGTTGGTGGGGACCCTTCTGGACTAAAGTACTCTTTTATATTGTTGTCTGTGACTGCAGGAGCCTGGACTTGTGGTCCTCTCCAGCACTGCGATTCCTGAAACTTTGTTTTCATTTGCAACAGAGTTGATCTCAAGGGTGGATTGTGTTCCCCTGCTGAGATTGCTATGTGTGGACTCTTGTAAATACAGCAGCCATTAATTTTCTGACTTTTTCTGGTGTTGCACTGCCCTTTCACAAGACTCCACATAGGGGCTGTGCCACCACAGCCTTCGAGAATCCCCAAATCTGGAAGGTACAAACTGCTTAGCCTTGGTTGTGGGCTAAAAAATTGGACAATTTCAGATTTTAAATAACTCTATTTTTTAACCCCTTTCCAGGGACAAACCCATAATATTTAAAAATTCAAATTCCAAAATTAAACAAATATAAAAATTTTGTAAACAAGAAATAAATGTTTGTCTTCCACTGATTTCTGACATTGAGCTTGTCATCTGCCATCTGAACCAAGTACAAATATCCATAGTCCCTGTTCTCAAGATCTCACAAAGCCAATAGCCTTGTGAATCAGAGCATGGGAGGTGATGAAGGGCACAAAAAGTCTGCTGCAACAGTGTCCCATGCAGAACACACCTTGTTTTACTGACAAGACAGACATTTTTAATGTAATTTCATCTTCTACAAGGATGGATTTTCTCCATAATTTAGAGAAACCTGATAACCAGAACTTGAAAACTCACAGGAAGGTAACTTGGAGTCTACTAATATAGCTCCTATAAGGAACATTGTTTAAGTATGCGGACTGACAGAGGGATGATAATGCATATTAATGTTCCTAATGTTGTTAGAAGGGCTGCTGTAGGAATGGCTCTGTTACCTGAGTGATATGAGCTATGTCTTCAGCTGATCCTATTAGTCCCCATTTTGAACCTATGTAGCCTGTGCTGGAGGGAGATCTTCCCCCATTGCCCATACACACCTTGTTGTGTACTGCTCCAAAGGAGGCAGCAATTGTATAGCATAATGCCCTGCCTTCATCTTTCCCATGTTTTTGCCTTCTCTTTCCAACCTTCTCTTAGTATGTCCTTTAATGTTTCACAATACATTCAAACAATCTGGATACAGGACAGCACTAGCTCTTAGAAGATATCTAGCTACGTGCCACTTAAATCTTTAGAGGCTATACTGACCACACAGTCTGTTTTGAGCTTAGAAAACACCTTCACATCAGCTTCCATACTCCTCTCATAAGCATTACAGGCCTTGTGTATTATCCTTAACAAAAAGCACCAATAGAAAAAGATGTTTTGAAACACAAGTTTTTAAATATTGCTATATTTTTAATTTTTTGTGTTGTTGAGAGCTCTTCTCCTGTTGTCCTTTTATGGGAAAAAAGGCATTTACTTCCTTCTAGGAATGGAATGCTCTCTGAAAGACACCTGCCAAAAGCTAGCAGGACTCTCTAGTGCAGTTGCGCATTGGTGTGTTAGACATTTTTCTGTAGATTTTCAGCATATTGGGGATATAGTTTAGGATTCAGTGGTGACATTGCATGGAAATAGCCTCTGTACCTATTCACATTTCTACCTATTTACCAGTGACAGGCGCTGTGCTGGTGATGGCAATTCCAAACTTCTGTGACATCAAACAACTGCAGAACTATTGCAGGACCCCAGGGTCATGTCCTCTTCCCCTGTTGGTATCACTCTGCATGGCCAAGGCCAGCTGCAGAGTGCAGGGACCGATAATAAAAAAAAGGCAGCCCTCAGTGATAGCCACCAGAAACCTGCCAGGGTGCTGAGTGCACCATCCAGCGCTGAAAATTTTTTCTCCCATCCTAGGAAGCTGTGTTCAAGGCCAGCTTTGGTACAGCACAGCTGCATAACCTTGGATCGAGCTGCTGTGAAAACAGTTGATAGAAGTCTCGTCTGGGGTGGCTCTCGGCCTGGGAGCCGTGTTCAGGATCAGGCCCTTGCTCTTGGTTCTTGCCTGAGCTACACTGCAGGTGTGCTGGGCCAGCCCTCGTGCTGTCCTGATCCTCACCTTGCCTCACCAGACTGATTTTTTGGCTTGACCTCAGACCTGCCTCATCCCTACAGATGTGTCCAGCAGCCTGTGGGCTGTGTCTGACCCTGGCTGCTGCCACTGGAGCTGCTCTGTTCATCTTGTTTGGGTGCTGTGGGAATGTGCCCCTGCCGTGAGGCCACGCTTCTGCCTGCCTTGCCATCCCCTCGGCTCTCTGCTCGCCTTGCCTCGCAGAGCAGCCCCACTATCGTATCTCCCTGACAAAACAACAGGGGTGTTTGAAAGTATTAGGGTATTTGGATTTGCATATGTGGATCATGATTTCTTTTGGCATTACTTTCACTAACAATTCGAAATACAGCTCCCATCACAACTCCCTACTAACCGTTTTATTTTGGTAGGGGGGCCATGGGTAGTATGTTCGTGGCAGAATTTCTCTGTTGGGCAGCGGAGGACCTCTACCAGAAAGGTAATGGAGATGTGTTACCTCCTGCTAGACTTTTCCACCACATTGCTGGAGAGGAGGAGGCACATTCAAGATCCCGCTTGAATGTTTCCCTGCCCCAGTGAGGACAGACCTCAGAAGTTGGTCCAAGCTAGTTGGATCCCACTCTTACATGTGCAGGTTTATGAATGTGACTAGCCCTGAGAAGTGCAGAGTGACTCACGCGACCCTTCCAGGACTGGCATTAAAGTTGGTTCATGGAGAAGTGAAAATTGAGTAAGATAACTATGACACAGGGATATTTGTTCGTTAACAGTTCAGCATTACAGCTGTGGCAATATGGGGAACTGAGTGTTCCAAATTTCTGAATCATCTAGCTCATGAATATTTATCTTTTCTTTTGAGGAGAATTGACTTAGACAATATTGATTGTAGACTGGCTATTTTCAGTGTGTCGCAACTCCTGTTTCTGCTGCTTTTCTGTTTGTCCAAAGGTACATTCCTAGCAGGAAAAAGGGCCCAAAGAATCTAACTATATGCTTGGAAATTCATATTACTTAAAGTGACGTGATTAAGTGCAGGTATAGAAGCATAGAATCATAGAATCATTAAGGTTGGAAAAGATCATCATGTCCAACTGTCAACCCAACACACCATGTCCACTAAACCATGTCCCTAAGGGCCTCATCTACACGTCTTTTAAATACTTCCAGGGATGGTGACTCAACCACTTCCCTGGGAAGCCTGTTCCAAGGCCTGACAACTCTTTCAGTAAAGAAATTTCTCCTAATATCCAATGCATGTGTTCATGTGTATGCATGTGTTCATGTGTATGTAGTAAACTATAGTGCACCTGCACAGATAATGTAGACAAATTAGTATAGGTATACAAGGAAGATGTATTTGATAGTCAGTAGAATTTACACAAGAATCAGTGATCTCAAATGGAAACTTGCATTCGCATAATTGGAAAGCAATTCTAATCTATATAATTAGTGACTGAAATTCAATAGCTAATGAGATGAAGTAGATTACCTTTTTTTGTAATAAACCAAGATAAATTATAATCAGTGTGTTTCATTTAATTGCATCAGTATCTGTAGTTATGACTTTTAATTTGGTATTTTATACTAATTTGTTAACTAAGTTATTCATCCTAAGTGTTGTCTATCAGGGTGATCTTTTATTTGTATGGCAATGAAGATCAAATCTGCATTCAGTTAATAATACATACCGAGAAGTAATCGACGTACTGCGAGGAAATCCTGCTATAATCTGATGTAATTGGAAAACAATGCAGAAGTTGCATAAATGGATCTCATAAAAATGAGTCAGTATATGCTATGGCACCAAAGGAAAAAAACCTTACAGATTAAAACTGCATGGGGTTTGGACAGATGTGGTTACCCATTTGTGCCTGGCTATGGTAGTTGTCAGGGCAAAAAAAATCTCCACTTCTTTGCCAGCATGCTAGTGAACCTTGATGTTTAAGCACAAGTTATACTTACAGAGTTCTGCTTCTACAGCTTCGGTTGTTCACAGACAAGGTTTAACTGTTTAAGTGTCTCCCTACAAAATCTTTGCAATTAAAGATCAAAGAAAAATTGGCAATATATTGGTAAAGGAAGGGTTAAAGCCATCTGCAGCCTGGGAAGAAGAGGGGGACTTATTACGTTCTGTGGCAGGTCTTACTCAGCCAGAGGGTGTGCCTAAATGAGCTGTATTCCCTAGAGTAAGGGTGGACCGGTTTATCTGTCATTAGCGCAGAAAAGCAGCATTAGCACGTTACCTACTTACCTGTGGCTAGTGCTGGGCTCTGCATGCCTGTGGGAGCTGCTGGAGCCTTCTGCACAGCTTGTGCAGCTTTGCAGTATATGTTGCTGTGATAGAAAGGCTGCAAATCTTTGGGTTTTCTTGGAAAGTTGGAGATCTTTTGGAGATTTCCTCATTTCTCTCTGTATAGGATGATAAATCCAGCTGCTTGGACCAGGTACTGCAGCAAATCCACCTGCTTTTGCAGAGGGGGCTCTGTAGATACAATATAAAGAGCCTCTGTCTTGGGTAGCAGAGCTGTAGGAATATTGCTGCCTCATGGGCTTCAGTTCACAAAATTTAGGCTTAATGTCCTTGTGGCAGGGAACTCTGTGGCTGGTCTGCAGTTACAAGTGTCAGTGCCCATGCAGCACCCCTCTGTGGACAACGACAGGTAGGAAAATATGTAACAGCAGAACAGTGGGTACCTGCAGCTGCACTCCATCCTACATGTCTCGATGTCAGGCCTATGTTGAAAAAGACAGTAATTAGTATTTTTAAGACTGTCATTATTTCTACTGTATAAGGAGGCAGGTATCACATGGCACAGATGGCATTCTCCTTGCTGGCATCTCTGCCATCTATCAAAAATTTATCTGTAAGTGTCATGCAGCCAGGGTCATGCCAGTCATTAGCTGAGTGGCATTCAAAAGTAGGTGGGAGAAAGTCTTTGTGAGATAAGTGTAGAAATAAATCCTGATGAGTGCAACTGGGTGGATCAGATAATACTTGGGATTATTCCAAAGCTTTCAGTTATGTGTCTCTACAGCTAGATAAAATGTGTCATCTAGGTTGTAGTGTACAAATGGAACAGATAATTCTGTGCTTGCCATGAATCTGGGTTAATTATATTACTACATGCAATTACTTGGCTTATTAAAATACAATACAATAAGATTCAGTTTTGCAATTCGGTATTTACTGATGCTAAAAAGCTTTTTGCCTGGGGAGATGTTGGCAAGCACAGCTGAAGGAGTAGTGTGGAGTCTGGTTTGCTCCTTGCAGGCAGGAAGAGTCAGATTCAGCCCTTCTATATTTGGGTGTAGCTCTCCTTGACTTCAACCAGAACACCCACCACTTGTCCAGGGCAGAAATTTTGTCCTCAGTCAAAATGTTATTTTTGAGGCTGTAATGATGTAATTGTTTGGGTATTAGTTTTCTATATTGCATCAAATTAATCTGCCTGTGCATATGAGAAACTACTCATTGTGAATTCATGTGGATCGTGAGGGATACCATACTCTGTCATCTTGGAAATTGTTGGTGGGTTTGTTTCCCTTTAATCCTTAAACTCTTCATTGTAAATGAAGTTCATTCACACTGAAACCACAGAACAGAGCTTCTATTTGCCTGCTAGAAAACTGTAGGTACATTTATTATTCAGTAAGACTTTAGAAGCAAACACAGATACTTATAGACCAACACTAAATTGGGTAAGGAAGTTGAATATAAACATGGTGGAGTCAGAGGGCAAAAGTGATGAACTTCCGCAGGTAGCTGAGGAGCATTTACATTCAGTGACAAACTCCATTCCCAGACATATAGGCTACTCAATATTTTAAAATGTGCATCGCTTATTAAAATATAGGAATTTCTTATTAATCCAGCATTCTTTGGCATAGAAAAGATATGGCTGGGGAGATACGCTAGTGGTCTATAAAATCACAAAAGGCATGAGACGGGTGGAAAGGGCCCACTCTTTCTTTCAGAAAAAGAACCAGAGAATTTCAAGTGAGGTTGGTAGGAAGTAGGCTCAGACAAGAGAAGGTGGTTCTTTACACCACATTGCTCCTCGCCAAAGGATGGTATGGTAGGTAGGAGCTTGCCTGGGCTCAGGTGATGACTGGACAAGTTCAGGGTGGAAGAATCCAGTAAGAGGTACTAAGTATGTGGAAACCACATCCAGCTCAGGAAGATCCTGAGGTGAAAAGTATGGGAAGCTAGGAGAGTAGTAATGGGAAATACTGTACATTTGCCTTTCTTTTATACTCTTCCTCAGCCATCCACTTATGGCTACTGTTGGAGGTAGGCTAGCGAGACCTTTGAGTTCATTCAGAACCGCGATTCTTCATCTGATGATGACAATGATGGGGTAAGTGGTTTGAGGAGTGGCCAATATAGTGGTAAAAAGAATCCTGGGAATCTGATAAGTAATTTAGAGCACTGTACAATAGAAATAAAAATATAATGAATCATCATTTTTCCTCTACTTGTAAAATGTAAGTAAATGTAAAAAAGTCTGCGATTTTTGAAACCATTGGAAGGAAAGAAGAAGGGTTTCTACTTTTTTTTTTTTCAGGAGGCAGTTGGAGAGTGCATCTTTGCATGAGTTATAGAATCATAGAATCATAGAATCGTTTAGGTTGGAAAAGACCTTTAAGATCATTGAGTCCAACCGTTAACATAGCACTGCCAAGTCCACCACTAAACCATGTCCCTAAGCACCACATCTACACGTCTTTTAAACACCTCCAGGGATGGTGACTCCACCACTTCCCTGGGCAGCCTGTTCCAATGATTGACAACCATTTTGATGAAGAAATTGTTCCTAATATCCAGTCTAAACTTCCCTTTCAGGTAGTTGTAGAGCGCGATGAGGTCTCCCTTCAGCCTCCTCTTCTCCAGGCTAAACAGTCCCAGTGCCCTCAGCCACTCCTCATAAGACTTGTGCTCCCGGCCCTTCACCAGCTTCGTCGCCCTTTTTTAGACACGCTCCAGCACCTCCATGTCCTTCTTGTAGAGAGGGGCCCAAAACTGAATACAGTATTTGAAGTGCAGCCTCATCCGTGCCGAGTACAGGGGCACGATCATCTCCCTGCTCCTGCTGGCCACACTGTTTCTGATACAAGCCAGGATGCTGTTGGCCTTCTTGGCCACCTGGGCACACTGCCGGCTCATGTTCAGCCGGCTGTCAATCAGCACCCCCAGGTCCTTTTCCTCTGGGCAGCTTTCCAGCCACTCTTCCCCAAGCCTGTAGCGTTGCCTGGGGTTGTTGTGACCCAGGTGCAGGACCCAGCACTTGGCCTTGTTGAACCTCATACAGTTGGCCTCGGCCCATCGATCCAGCCTGTCCAGATCCCTCTGCAGAGCCTTCCTACCCTCAAGCTGATCAACACTCCCGCCCAACTTGGTGTCACCTGCAAACTTACTGAGGGTGCACTCAATGCCCTTGTCCAGATCATTGATGAAGATATTAAACAGAACTGTCCCCAATACTGAGCCCTGGGGAACACGACTTGCGACCAGCCACCAACTGGATTTAACTCCATTCACCACAAGTCTTTGGGCCCGGCCGTCCAGCCAGTTTTTTACCCAGTGAAGAGTACGCCCGTCCAAGCCATAAGCAGCCAGTTTCTCCAGGAGAATGCTGTGGGAAACGGTATCAAGGGCTTTGCTAAAGGCCAGGCAGACCACATCCACAGCCTTTCCCTCATCCACTAGGCGGGTCACCTGGTCATAGAAGGAGATCAGGTTGGCCAAGCAGGACCTGCCTTTCATAGACCCATACTGACTGGGCCATGAAGATGGTTTGAAACTTTAGGGTATTTGTTTTGTTTTGAAAACTATTTGATTTTTGCATATGAAAAATGCAGTGGTGTCTCTAGAAGTGGCTGGTAACAGACTGCAGAACTGGTGCAGCTTTGGTGTTTCCTGAGTCAAACAAGTGAAAGAGGAAGGAATTTTAGTGACAGTGTTCAAAAACCCTTTCCAAAAAGAGAGAGTTGGCAGAAAATTTAGGAGAACTAGCTGAAGACACGATTTCTCATTTCAAGTATTTAAAAAAACCAAGCAAGAGGTAAGGAGAGCAAACTAAGAAACACGGACATTCCTGGGCCGTCACTTTGTACAGTATAATAGTACTAACTCTGCAAGCCAGGCTTCTTAAATTCATCTCCAGTTACCCCAATTTGTCATTTGAAAACAGATTTGACAGGATATGAAAGGTCTGGACTTGAGTAAAGACAGAGTCATGCGTTGATTTCGGGTGCACTTGTGTGTTTCCTACTGCAAATGTTAAACTGCAGTAGTTCAAAGAGAAAGACTAAAAGGCAGCCAGGGCTTAATCAAGAAAAATATTCAAAGCTGTGTCACGGTGCAAAAACAATAGTCAGAGTCGAAGGTGAGCAGAATGAGGACCCAGCGACTCAGCTCCGGGAGAAAGCCTTTGCACTGCTGCAGATGATACAGTTAAAAGGAGGATACGCAAAACAGAGCAAACCAACAAAAGCCTTCTGGGTTGCAAGGGAGAAATTAGCTGTTGTGAGATTATCACAGAGAAATTGAGGTGCAGCTTTAACCATCTGTCCACATGACAAGGATACTTTCAGCATGTGGGCAGATACGTACCACGAAGAAAAGACACAGGCTGCAGCAGGCTAAAGAGGAAAACAGTAGCAAACAAAAGCCTTGTGAGAAATTAAGTAGATAACGGGAGAAGCAAATACATTTTGCAAAGTAGAAATACACTAGAAACCGTGTAAGCCTTGGTTTACATTTTGCTTCTCCTTTTATCACAGTTTCCCATCATTCTTCTCTTATTCGTCTACTTTTTTTGTTTACACAGCTTTTCTGTTTCATGTGCTATGTCTTTTCAGGTTGTGCAAGCACTTACTTTGTGCACTACTCATTTTCTTTCTTGTATATTTGAAGAGAGTATTTTTATTTTTATAGTAGTATTTGTAGTAAAGGAAGTAAAAATATTTCACGGAGAAACACAAAGCTGTGTAGCAGAAGTCATCTCTTTGTCTATGGGAGATGGAAGCTGGATTGTATGTGCTTCTCTTTTACAAATCCTGTGCTGATAAATTTGTTTTTTGGATATTGCAATAAAAAGTAACAGGGAAATGAGAGCACTGTCGGCTAACATGAAATGGAGGAATTACTACTTGCTGGGCAATATTGGAGCAGTTACCAAACAAGATGTATTGCACAGATTCTGTGAGACACAATGATAAATTCTTCCTGTGAAAAATGTATTCAGCTGAGTTTCTACTGTTGACCTTTTGTGTCATCCCTGAATCAGAGAAATCTTCTCAATGTGCATTGACTAGCTCAACAAACAACACAGTGGTTTTGAGAAGACTTCAGCTCTTTCCCTTCCTTTGCTGAAGATGTCTTTGCATAAGATATATCTGTTTGCTCTTTTCCTCCTTACTCTGTATCATCTGCAGCGGCCCTGTCAGACAGAAACGTTTGGCAAAGTGGATTGAATTTAGGCAGGATTTAATTGCAGTCTGAGTCCTCTCTGTATCTCACACTGTCATCCAAACAGTGATGTTGTAGTGCTGAAAAATTGTCTTTTCTATAATAAGTACAAATAAATACTAATATGCTGCCACTTGTTGAGTCCTTGTTGAGAGAGCAGCTCTCCCTAAAAAGGGAAAGGAACGGGTCCGAAGTGAGAAATGTGTCATTGCCTTAACACAGAGGTTTATTGCACATGTGCAGAAATGGAGGGGGCGGGAATGGAAGGGAAAGAAATTGCTGAACTAATCCTAAGAATAGCTTGTCCAATATCAGAGGAAGATGATAACATGAGACAGATTTCTCACATTTCCTTATTTGCTATTGTGCAAAAATAACCAAGTGTGATAATCTCCTCTGTACTGACCTCACAGAGAAATTCCTTCAAAAAAATTTCCATTCACTCTCCGTTTGACATAGTGCTTGAAAAATAGATATTGCTTGTATCCAACATCTGTGGGCTGTGTTCAACATCCCTTAGGCTTTTACTTAATTAATGCTGTTGTTTTCCAAGGAAGTGAGGTCCTTGCGGGTAATTAGGCCATGGAATAGTTATGTGAAATGTAAAAGCATTCTATTGAAAGTCAAATTTAGCTCTACAATGTAAATATTACAAAGTAAATGAGTTTAGGTGAGGGCAACATTTCTTTAATATACCCACGGGCCAAATTCTTTGCTAAGTGCAACTTAACAAATAGTGCAACTACCATACATTTAAAAACAAAGCAAATTACAAGCTGAAATGAAAACCTCTATGGATACTAAATCTCAGATTTAACTCGGACTGTGGTATTATATGTCAGGGAGTCTACCCAGGCTTAATTGTACCTTTGTAAAGTAGGTATGACCTGGTGCAAATACAGATTCAGTATTTAATGGACTGTCCAGTACTCAGCACTTCAAAAAGTACTCTCTTTTGTTTTGTATGGATTTTAATACATTTTCTGTAAATTCCTTTAATTCTTCTTGATTTTATTTTTGGTTTGGAACGTGTGTATTGTCTGTGTTTGGAATAAAACAGAAACAAACCAAAATTGGTTTGGGGACCACAGTAGAGGGGTTTATATCCAACACTACGATGCATAAAAATTGGCATAAAGACTTTTTCTTTCTGCTTTCAGTGCCATGGGATTTAAAGGAAATAGCTTTAATGGGCAGCTGCAAACAATTACTAAACATTTTAATGGAACTCTACAATGTTATGAATCTGCTCTGCTTCTTCAAAAGTGCTGATTTTTATTCTTTGGAAAT
The DNA here is from genome assembly GCF_964195595.1 of Calonectris borealis. Taxonomy (NCBI): domain Eukaryota; kingdom Metazoa; phylum Chordata; class Aves; order Procellariiformes; family Procellariidae; genus Calonectris; species Calonectris borealis. The sequence goes on along the minus strand of NC_134352.1, from coordinate 72,159,170 downwards.
CCCTTCCCTCTTCTTATAAGTAAATCCTGTGTACCCGATACAGCTCAAAGACCAAAGACCACTGTTTCTTACTGCAACGCTAGGGTTTTTCGGAAGCCACCGAAAGTTACATTCAGACTTTGTCTTAGAGGCAAAGAAAGAAGGAAAGCAAGAAACTGTTCCCCCATATGTTTTCATTTCTGCTCTCCAAAACACATTTCCCATTTTTCCCCATTTGCTTCAGTGTTCAGAATTTCAAAGCAGTGGAAACTGGCTGCTGGAGTGGGAAAGAGGGAGAGTTGTGTACTTTCAGTAGGAAAATTTCTATTCGTACAAACAACATGGTCCTTTCTACCTGAAAGGAACTGATTGAGAAACACTGTCTCTAAGAGGTCTTCTGATCACTGGGCTGGGGAATCCATGGTTAGGACTGACTTCACAGAATGATTTGCAGAAAACATTTAACCCCTTACAAAAGTTTGTAAAACCCAGGATTTGGGAAATGGATCAGGGAACAACAAATTGAAACAAAATAGAAAGGTCAGCATAAACTGTCAAGAGATAAAAGTGTTTTGGGGGAACATGAACAGCGGTAGTCTGATTCCTCACAGAGCCATTAATGACTTCGTGAAAGAGAAGAGAGGAACTCACTGCATTCCAGACATGTCTGTAAATATTACACTAGTCTATTTATTACTCAGTGGCCTAAAGTCACATTATATAGACTATTGAAGGTCAGCAATTATAAAGACGCCTGGTCACTTTTTAACTATTTGCTTTTCTTTCATTGCTACAGTAAAAGAGTAACTTAGACTACTGATTAAGCTGTGCTAGGCATAAGGATCTGATAGACCAGAAATGACTACACCACTAGGGACAGCAAATTGCAAAATGCAGACAGAGACAATGGGAAATAGAAGAAATAAGGCAGACTCTTGGTGATTCCTCCTTCTCCTCCCAAACCTCCTTCTACAGCCAAACTAGAAAATTTCCCAGCTTCTTCTAGGTGCAGATGTCTCGTAGACTTTTTTCCCCCAGCTCTCCCATAGACATTTTTCAAAACTTCTAGGTTTTATTTCACTGCAGAAATAAAATCCTTCAAACATATATCAAAACCTCATCTTTTTCATGAAGCTTAGATCTTTATGTTACGGCTAGTCACACAAGACAAAGTGATTGGCAAGTATATCATGTGAATACTGAAGCATGGGACTAAAAGCCACCAAACACACGATCACATAAAGAACCAGCAATCCTTAGATAGTGAGGATTTTGTGCTTCAGCTGATGCGGGTTCATCATTAAATGGTGATCAACAATGAAGACCTCTGTAACCTCTCACAAAAATTAATGTAATGATAAAAAAAAATACCTGAGGATGGTAAGACAAGAAGGGATGGGTTTCAGGGTTTCATCACATGCTCTTCTGTACAAAACAGGTCATATACACAACATATGTGACTATTTTCATAGAAAATTAACTTCCTACATCTGCCTTATGTCAGAGTCCCTACATTTTCAGCTGGTGGAAAATAATGACCATCCACCAGATTTACTTGAGACACCAAAAAGCTCCTCTCTAGTTAAGATCAAGGAAGATACAGGTATATCTCTAGCAGTTTGTGCCACCATGTCATTAGTTAATTGTCTGTTTGCACGGGTAAATGACTAGCTTGCGGTAATTATCGTCCCGAGTTCCTATTGTTCTGAAAATCTATGCCCCCGCTTTTAATTCCAGTATCCAATTAGAGTTCAAGAGTGTGCTCGTGGAAGAGAATATAACTTAATTGCAAAAGCTAAAAAGCTCACAAGATAATTGTTTATTTATGGACACCATTGTCCCTGATTGGTTGCGGCACAGCAGTTTCCTTTCACTCAGAATATATGGCATAAATCTATCTGTCCGGATATGTTTGTGGTCTCTTTGATACACAATCACTTTCAGAAATCTCTGGGATGGATCAGGCATGTCCATATTGCAGCAATGCAAAACTGTGTCTTAAAGGAACAATCTGCCCCCGAGAACTTGGTGTTACACGGTTACTTACTGGGCTAGTCTGTATTTGGAGAAATCTTTTTATTATTTCTAATAGAACTGCTTATGCATACAAGACGGACTTATAAAGGGCTTTGGAGGTGTGGCAATAGTAAGTTCTTATTCTACAGGGCCAACTTTGATAAAATTGTAAAGAGCTACATCACATGTATAGTATAACAACGTAATGTATAGAAAAGGAGAGCATCTCCAGTTGTAAAAATGAAATCATCATCTTTGTTTCAATATTTATTTTCCATAAATGCCTCAGCTTTGCACAATCCCATCCACCTACAGTAGCAGGAGTCTATTATCTCATAATAAATAATGTGAATCCCATGGACATTGTCTCTTAATTTTCATTCATCATGCTCACAGAATGTGGGTATTATTTATAAAGTTGTGTGACGAAACTCTTTAACAAAGAACAAAAAAAAGGCAAAGCCTTTTTTTTTCACTTTGACTATGCTCAGGTGTTAGAAGTGTTCTAAATTACGAATATTTTAAAAAAATATGTATGCTTTCCTTTTTTTTAAATATAAAAAAGAGAAAATAGGTTCTGCCTAGACTTATTTACAGCAAAGCAGATTTACAGCTTTTAAACTGTAATTTGTTATGAAAATGAACAATTGCTTATTTCAGTTCACAGACTGTATGATGCAAAAAGGTCTTATATGAAGTCTACATGCAAACATTGCAAAAAATGATTATTTCTAAAATAATTTCTACATCAGTTTATTACAATATTTCAACTCCTTTGTGTGGAGATATAACACTGGGCTGCCAAACTGAAGAGCAATTAACCAGTCTAAAATAATCCTCCTATGTGTTTGTCCTGTAGTTCTCTTTTCACTAAACTGAAGCTGTTTGAAACATTCAATTTCTGTGTGTAGCCTATCCCTCTGTCTAGAGGTGATTCAGACTTAGAAAGTAAAAGACCAAATGAAATTGATGTCATATTTCCATTGACAGGTATGCTGGGTAGACAAAGTCAAACTTGGGGTTGCAATTCATGTTTTGCAAAAGATCCGTTGTCTGAATTAGGGCACATCCACCCAGAGTTCAGGACAGTGCAGAGATTCCTGAGTAACATCTGTCCTCAACTGGGGACAGAATAGTGATCCCAGAGTGATATTCAGACAAGGTGAATTGGTCTGAAAGCCTGGGTGCTTCTGGGCTCCTCCAGGGTTCCTGATGAATTTGTCTCCCCAGTGCTCTTCTGTGTAAACTTGCTTCTTCCCCTGGAAATGGCCTGAATATCTCTAATACAGTTGAAAGGTGAACTGATTTTACAATAAGTGATTTGGGGCTAAAATCCTCTAGGAGAACTGAATGCTACTTTTCTTCAGGGCATAGTTAACTTGTACTGGGTTGCAGCAAAGAGCCTCCTTTCACTTGGAATTGCCTTGGGATTCCCATCCCCCAAATAAGATGTCTACAGTTTTTCTTCAGAAAAGGAACGCAGCTCTATTTTTTTCTTCTAAAAACACCTCCAGAAGAGGAGGTAACATCAGCCATTCCCCCTGTAACTAGGCAGGGCTTTCACCCAGGTGCAAGACATCGAAGTACTAGCTCCTTTGATTGACAGGCATCAGAGTCACCTCTCGTTGCAGGAATGTGTTTTGAGTAGAGGACAAGGGACTGTTTAGCGGAGAGAAAGGGAGACATCAGGTTTAATCTCTTCCAGTGAAGCTTTTCCACTTGCCATGGAAAAATGAAATTCCAGGGAACAGTGGGAGCATTTGAGTCTCTCTGGGTTGGCAGAAAGGGTAGCTATCTGCTGTGGAAAACATGGGTTTGATATTTTGATTTCCCAGGTTCAGAGAAGGAATCTGGGGCCAGGCTCCTGCCTGAGTGCTATAACCATGGAGCCTTTGGCTGAAAGTGAATCTCCCTCCCATCTCTTTCTGGCCATGTTTTAGCAGACTCTAATTTTCTGCTGTGTTCAGATCATGCCTATGTTAGGGTTGGTGCATGAAAGAAATCTGTGCTCAAAGGGAAGGTAAGTGCTGAATTACTCAGACTGGTTGAGGTAAATGTTTCTAGGCATGCTGAAAAGCAGAACTTTAATTGCCTGGAGTGCAGCAGCATGAACAACTAGATCAATTACAGATTTTAGGTGGTTCTTCATTTGGCAGCAACTAAGTATGGATTTTGAGGAAACCAGTTTTGGCACTGGAGCTTCTCTCTGCAGAGAAGATAGTGCAAAACAGATTTCTTGCACTCTAGCTAATGGCTCTACTCTGGCTTCCCAGATAGATACAGCTGGCACATAGTAAGGTGGCTCAAACTTATTATAGAGGGCAGCCACTCCACTCTCTGGAGTTTCCTGAACAGGTTGCTGTTCAATGGGCACAGCAGAATGTGCACGGTGAGTCCCACGTTTTGTGAAGACACTTGCAAAGCCACAGAAAAGGGAAGGAGAAGTTTAGAGTTGTTGGCAAGTATGACTGATTCCTGCCAAACTTCTCCTATTGCTGCTCTTGTCTTGGGAGATTGGACTCATGTCAGTGGTCTGGTGAGTACACAGGTCTGGTACCTCCTGGAACACAGGCTTGTATGCAGGGCAATTGCTCATATGTGGGAGGTAACTCAGATGTCAGATGTGCTGCTTGTTTGCAGCCTAGTTGCTCTGCACAAGCTGTGTGCATGTGTCCAGGTCTTACACGTCAGACAGCTGAGGCAAATATAAATAATCTACAGATTCTGCCAGTCAATCCGCCAACTGCAGAGATAATTAAGGCAGTCGAAGTTCACTTTGGAACAAAGGTGCTACAAAGCTACAAATGTTTGCAGTTGTCATGAACTAACAATCTTGTCTTTGGCAAGGCTTGAGTTCACTTCAGTGCATGGTTCCACACATTTCCCATTCAAGTTATTCCATGGAGAAATACACTACTGAGATATTTTAAGACTGGCTGCTAGACTTTAACTACTAAAAAAACCCAAGAATTAGAACATAGTATGATGTAGCTCATTCCTTCCAATTAGGATTGTCATTAGAAGAATATAATTTATGACTTTGGGATCAATGCTGTGGTTTTGGACTTTCCCCCTGAAAGTAAAAGCATGAATTCTGAACTCAACTTGAAATATTTCAGCTCTATTGTCTGTTAGGATAAATAAACATTACTTTAAGGTTACATGGATGCATGTGCCAAACTGCATGAATCTCTATGTATAATACACACTATTTCAACTTTTGTGATTTAAAAAAACCCAATCTTTTTCACTATTGCTTGCAACTTTAAATGTGCCCTCGTCTGACACAATTATTCCTGATTCAACAAAAATAATTCGTAACAAATGATCAGACTACCAAACAACCTATTTACATCAGACAGTTTATATTTGCAGAAAATGCCTTAAGAAAAACTTCCAAAGGCAAATGTATTCTGCAAAAAGGAAACAGCAGAAGCATCCTGTATTTCTCTGCAGTTCAGCAGTACTCATTGTCAACACCAACATCATACACTTTCAGAGCTATGTTTTTCTTATTCTTATGCTGTGCTTGTTGAGGTTACATCAGGCAAACCAACTTGGTATCAAAGTCCTCCATACACGTTGGTGATATGAATTTGGATGTTTTTTCTTCCTTGTTTGTCCTTGGAAAAGCGATTGCAAAACCTTTATCGAGTTATCAGTCTTACATGTAAAGAAAGGGACATAATAAACCCTCTTTTTTGTCTTTTCAGGAACTGAGGAGAACACCATAACATTCAGGTAGTAGAATAACAGTGTGAGAAATCATTTACACACAGAAGTGGCTAATGGCTGAGAAGTGATGATAAAATGTTTCTGCCATGTGTGTGCTGCTTGTTTTGGTTAGAACATATTTTGAAATACGCTTTAAAGATCCCTCAAGGATGGATTTGTTTTTGATGTTGCAAGAATCCTCCGTGGCTGCCCTTTGCACAAGAACCTGATGTATTATTGATGATGGGAAATCCTTGCTTCTGAGAAAGTCTTGAAAGGACATATAAAGTGTTTGGGTTGGGTTTTTTTGTGAAATTAGAGTTTGGTCATATGACCTGTGAAACATCTCTGGCAGAAAAAGCAAGCTTCAGAAAAGAAATGAGCTTGCCTCATTTGCAAAGGCATTTTCCCATTGTTTTGCGGTTTAATTCTGTTGAAATCATCCATATGACATTCAAGTAACAAAATAACTAATCAGATTGAGTAATCTTAAGAGATCTAGATTTATATTATATGCAAGTAAAATTATCACTAATAATGAGATGGAAAAGGCCAGATGGGAAACTCTTTAAAATTAGAATTCAACAGTGTTTTACGTGAGTTAGGTGGGATTATTCTCAAGGCAGATCCAGGGATTCAAAATTCTCTTCAGAAGCTAGCTATTGATTTGTAAAACTGTGACCATTACAACTAATGCCTATTCAAACTATTAGCTGTTTATTTCATGTGGGTTACAAATTAACTTATTTCATTTTGGCTGCCATCTCAAAAATTGAAAATAATTTTCCTTGCCTTGATTCTTCAGTCCTGTCACACTGTAATAGATCTACTTCCACATCTTCTCTTTCTATTTAATGGTAACTACTACAGGACTAACATTTTTAAAAGATTCTTTCAAAATTATACCTGTGATACCGGGCTATTGTTTTGATGAAAAAGAAAAAATACATTAAGCCTAAGTCCAGTCTTCTTTTCAAACTGCTACAACATCATTTACTTCAATAGTCTTGTTCTAGATTAATATCACTCTAACCTGGAGGGTGTTAGAGGCCTTGGCTAATTTGAAGTTTTGTCCATCACCAAAATTCATTGTCCCTTGAGGCAAATATTAACCTTGGCTTCATCCTGCACCAATATTTACTTTGTAAATCAATAAACCTTGATGTTTAATCACTCCTGTTAAAGTCAATGTCTGTTTGGTATCTCATACCACATACTACATACTGCCAAAAGTAATTTAAAACCTCCTTTTTATTGAAATGTTGTGGTGAAGTGACCTCTTCTTTCTCTCTTTGTGATGTTAACTAATATTTGGAGAGTTTATTTACAATTGCTCTCCAAGCACGTGCTACAGCTTTACAAGTAGGCTTCATTAGTAATATTATTATTACTCTGTCAGCTTTATTTTTCTCCAATTGATAGAACATGATGTAAAGATACATATGGAGGACTTTTGCTGTGGTATAGGGATGGCCAGGTTTGACAGCTCCAGGTAGCTGCCTGAGGCGCATTTGCTGAGGCCAACCTCAGCTTAGCTTCTGTAGCCTCCATAACCTTTCTCTAGAGTCTGTGGAGGCAGATGCTCCTTTAAATGGAGAGCTGGACCTTCACTGAGCAACTCAGATGTAACCATGTCAGCTTTGCTCTCCCGAGTCGGTACTGAGGGCAGTCTGGTAGCTCAGTGTATTCAGGCTATCCTTAGCCTTCCCAAATGCTCCCTCCTTGCAGACACCCCAGTCCATCATGGATCTAAATTCTGGCACCACTACCAACTAAACTAGGGCCCAAGCCTGCAAAACATTCACGTACTTGGATCACTTGTGTTAGCAGCAGTATTTAGCCACCAGCCAGGTTGCCATTTATTACATGCAGTAAAAAAAAGTTTAAAAAAAAAACGAACTAAGAAGGCAACTCCTATCCAGGGCAGTCACAATTTAAGTTAATAGCAGGGCATAACAGATAAATGCAACAGGAAATGGGGCATTTATAGGAACGTAAATATGAAAGAAGACTGACTGGAGAGTCTCACAGAAAATGTAAACATACACTAGCCAGTAGAGTCCATTCTGCTTTAACTCTTTATCTCCTACAGGGTACGTTTATCATTCTCTTAAGAACAGACCAAAAAAAGTGAACTCAATGCTGTATCATTTCACATTTTATATAGGCAACCACCATTTGCTATTGTATGGATGGGAACAAAGAGCTGTCAACATAAAATGTATTTTAATATAATGTATTGTATCCATAGATATAATCAATTTTTGTTCAACCACAGATAAGACTGGAATTGGTTTATTTCCTGACAGTACAAATGGAAACTTTTGGGGCCACACTTGCACTGTGAATCAGCTCCATTTCATTCAGCCACTGATTACAATCAAATTTGCTGCAAGTTCTGCCCTTCTGAAAATGGTATTCTTTCAGAATAGAAGAAATCATGGTCCCCTTGGAATCAGGCACAAAGTCTTCATCTTTCAAATCCCAAATGATATTTGAAAGGAGTAAAGTATAATTATTTCCATTTTACAAATGGGAAAACAGAGGGAGATCAATTAGATTACCCAAAATCTCACAGCACATCACTGAGAGTATTTTCTGCCTTCCAGATATAGACCTAAAGAACATTACTGTCATCATCTTGCCATTTGAGACCCCAGCCTTGTTTTTCTCAGGTCTTCAACCAGTTTCTCTGCTATTTTTAAATAATTTCTACTCAGATGTGAATGATTTGTGTCATAAAGATGATCCGAGGTGTCTGTTTCACCATCAAGTCAGTGAGAAGCACTGTAAAATGTGAAACAAATATCATGCGTTTGGGTAATCTGAAAAATAACCTTGATCTTGTCAATTTTGTCTCTTTTTTATTCTCTCTTTCTTAATTATATTTTAAAAATTCTCTCTTTTTTCTATCTTTGTCTGTCCTCTCTCTCTCTCCCTCCCCCCCCCCCCCCTTCTCTCTCTCTTTCTCTCTTAAGGCTAGCATAAGTACGGATGTTAAAAATAATACAAGATTTGTTTTTCTAAATATTTAAACAGGGATTCTTTCCAGTAGACAGGAGGAAGAACACTGCCTACAGGGCATGTTGTGCCAGCTCTCCTAAGACATTCCTTGTTATTTTTCAGCAGCCAGCATAATGATGTGGTTGAATAACATTAAATGTAATAAGATAAATATCACCGTCCTGCACGCCTTTGGCTGAGTCACAGGATCCTTTTCATAACAGCAAAAGCATTTCATAAAATTCTTTTTACTCTTTTAAAATAATGTGTGAAGCAGGTGACTATTTCTTCTTCTGGTAGTTGCTTCTTATGGTAACAATTTATTAATTCGTAAGGATTCTGTACAAAGAATTTCAGAACTTTTTTACAGAATCTGCAAACCAATATAAAGGCAGCAAAATAACAAGGTGCAAACTGCCATCTTGAGACGAAATGACTACAGATATCAATGCAATTTTTTTTTTTATGTTAGAACAAAGTGCTAATGGTGTCTTCCTTACTGAAATATCTGTTTAAGTCTTTCAGTAGCTGTACTTCTGTACTGTTAAGTTATACTACTACGGGTGAACAAAAGAAAATCCTGGGAAATGTCGAAGCCTGGGTCTTCTAACACCAATGCATAATTAAATGATGATGTTCACTGTGGACCTATATGGACTTATTCCTGATTTTAGACCAGCCAGCCAGCATTCCAGCTTTAACCTCTTGGTTATCTATATTCCCTCAGTACCATGCTAACCGGGACCTCACACTGCTGTGAGAGACATCTCTTGGGGTAATGCCTGTGTCCTGTCTTTGCCAGGAAAGAAGAGGAGCGGAGCACTTGCACTCCCCGTATGTCTTGCGGGGTGCTGGGAGGGTGTGATGTGCTGGCTGAAGGGGTGGCCAGGTGCTGCCAGGCTGAAGAGCTCTCCCTCATCCCATCTCCATCACAGCAGGGAGCTCTGCTAGCTCCCGGGCTGCATTCACTCTGCTCTGCAGGCACAAAATGGAAATGCCGTAACTTTTGTGCTCTTAGTGTGCCACGATTCAGGATTTATTCTGGCTCATCAGCAATGGTGAAGTCTCCTTCTTTGCTTTATGAGATCTATGGATTTTTTAGACATTTCAGACCTGTTGTAATAACATTCCTCTTGCTGAAACGAGTGGAAACCTTTCTGTTAACTGAGAGGAGGCTTGGGACAGTGGCTTCCTTCCTGCACTTCTGTTTCATTATCTTGGCCAGTTACTGACAAATGTTCCAGGTCACTGTAGTAACCTCAAAACCTTTTTCAGCACTGGGTAGTACCAGTATCTGCTGTCATTTTAAATGACAATGTCATAGCATTCAATAGTGCCAAAAGTGAAACTTGGTTGCCTCTTCCTTCCTCTCATTTTCCACTGATTGGATGAATAAAGATCTGGAAGTGTTGCAACATCCTGGTGTTGCTGCCTTGCTGCCAGCCTAAATCTGGTCCATTTGCCAGTAGTGAAGAAGGCTAAAGGCAATTTTTGTGACTCAGAGTCGGGGGTGGATTGGACAGTGGAAGTGGTGAGGAGTGAGAATGATGGCTGTGGCTCAAGCACCATCCCTGGGATGGAGCTGAATTTTTATTTTGCTGTAACTAGCACCACGGGATGGGGGGGGTGGGGGGTGTTGGAATTGGACAACATTGCTCATCTTAGCAACATTATGAGTTCTTTCCAGCTCCTCCAGAACCTTGTGGAATTTCAGTATCGATTTCTGTGGCATGTTCGCATATATGAATGAGTCTCCAAAAATAACAAAAGAGGAGTCAGGGCAGGGAAGTGGAGGAGGAAAAGGCAAGCAAAAGAACCAGATGAATATTTCTGCCAAGTTCTGCTAAAGCTGTGTGGCTGGGTCTGTTATTCAGGTCCCACGGCATTTGCTGGTGGGCTGTAATAGACTATAGGGATTTAATTATTAGCACCAGGGCATATGGTTGCTGGATGACCAGCTGGGAAATGTAAGTGAAAGGCTAAAAATATATCAATTAGCATATTTTTCTCACCGTGGGACTCTCTGACAGATAGGGCATGTATTGTGGGCTGGAATCAGAACAGGCTGTGGTGTCCTCAGCAAGAGAAAGACAAAGAAGGAGAAAAGAATGGGAAAGTTGTGGCCCTATCATTCGATGCGCAGTGTTCGGATTCAGCAAAAATAGCTGTGCTGTGAGAGAGGGAGGAACTGAATATCAGAAAACGTATCTGACCTCTGCCTATTTTCACTGCCACCATCCAAGTTGAAGGGTTGGCAGGCCCATGGTAGTGGTGGCTGGAAGAAGTAAGTGCCAGGCAACTGGCAGGAGTCTGGCAGCAGGAGAGTATGCAGGGCCTGGCAGGAGCCAGGGGACAGGGGGGCCTGGCAGGACCGTGGGCTGCACCGGGGAAAGGAGCTGCAAGGGAGCTTGAGCTCTGAAAGCAGCATCACGGTCCCGTCCTCTCCCACCACATTCCCGGCATAAGCAGGCAGCAGCCTGCTCCTTTCTCCTCTGTCCCAGTCCCCTGTATGCAAAGCTTTTCTTGGCTGGATATGCTGCTGCGTGGTTAGTGCTCTTGGGCCACCTGGGCTCTGGGGATGGGTTTCTGGTGCATAGACTTTTCTTGGCCCCTGCCACAAGGTAATTATACCTTGACCCTGGTGCCTTGACACACTTCTTGCCTTGGTCTGCAAAGTCCTGATAGAGATATTTAAAACAACACGTTCAGATTTGTTTAGGTAGCTCTGAACAGATCTTTTTGGATAGGGGTAGTACTTTTCCTCCATGTCCTAGTTTCCTTTTATTATCTTAGTATACTTTATCATTTCAAAGCACTAGCGTTCAGGCAGAAGGATGTCATGGGCAGGGGAAGGGTCTTCAGGTTTTGAAAACCTCTGCAGTAATATTGATCCTCTGTCTGGTACTAAACATTCTAGACCCTTTTTCTCATCTGAACTACCCACATACCTCCTGTCCCTCCGTGCCCACTCTCCCTTGCCACCTGGATCTGTCTTCCTGCTGCAGCAAAATTAAACGCTGTCACCACTGGTATAAAGACCATATAAAGACAAATTGTGAGTAGTTCAGGCTCACCCAAGTTTAAGTACTGTGATTGACTGTCACCCTCTATGTAAATCCATGTGCTTTGGTTTCCAAGATCACAGCAGTGCTAAATAGGCTCAAGAAGTAAACAAATATAATCCGTGATAGGTCCTTGCTGCTCTGCAGTATTATACATGGAGTTTTCCTTTGTGGCTGGATCATTTAATCTTTCTGTTACCCTTTTCCCTATTGATGCTGATCAAGCAAAACCACTCAGTCAGTGAGAGGAAGCCACCATTATTTACATTAAATTTTGACCAAGTGAACGCCCTGATAAATCAGGTCACAGAGGACACAGATCCTGCTTGGTTTTTCTTGCTAGTTCTCTGCTTTTTTGTAAAGGACATTTACACATATACCATTCTTTCTACACGCAAATGACTTTTTAAACATGCAGACAAGTTCAAATGAACGTCTGCAATTCTTTTATGAGGAAATGTTTAGTACCAGACAGAGGAGATGGTGGAGATTTAAGAGCTACTTCTTAGTAGCCCATTGGCTATTAGTAACTGCTATGGCTTATTCCAAATAACTATAAGTAGCAACAGCAAAGGTGATGTGGGCTTCCTAGAATGGTAACAGCATTTGCTGAAGGAATAACAGGCACTGTTGTTACAAAATTAAGCTTTGTAGATTTTGCAGTTAAATACCTTGTCAAGCTCTTCTCTCTACACAGATAATTGCTCCATACATGTCCTATACTAATACTCAAATGTATCTTAATTACATTTTTGCATCATATGTATATTTAGTTTTTAAAAAAGAATATTTCATCTTTCACTCCTTCAAGGATTGTTACTAAATTTGCAGCACAGACCCACATTTTCACCTCTGTTGAGCAAAACTGAGAACATGGACCATAAAAGAGCCAGTGCCAACCACATAACCATGGAGCTGCTTGACGTCCCAAACCCGGTAGCAACCTAGAGCAGAGCTGAACTACCTGTAGTCTCAGCTGGCCATGTACTAACAGACCCCTGATGGACAGGAAGTACAGAATAATGTATTTAGCGTACATACCCTCTCTCCCACCTCTTAGGAGGGACTGTTGGAGAGGGCTAACTTGATGACCAGGCTGAAAGAATCAGAAATGGACATAGGGAAAATATCTTCCATGTTGAAGGTTTTGCCACAGGATGTGGGACCCCATGGTGGTTGGTGACACACTGCTCCATTAATTATATTATGTGACATTCACACTGGAGCAGTGATGGGGAATTCTCTTCTTTTTTTCCTGCCTTGTCTTGGCACTGGGAAAGACTTTGTCCTTGGCCATGGCTTTAGATGAGGCCACAGGGAAAATCCCAAACCCCACTAAGAGCTGGGACAGCATGATATCCTGGGGGTTTTCGACTTGAGGCAGTGCCTGAATCCCAGAGCTGTCACAGGCCATAATCTGTGACTCTTCATGATTTCCCAATGGTTAGGGAGATCTCTGGTTACTGACTTTCTTATCAGCCAAAATACAACGAAAAAAACCTAACCCATTCCTTCAAAGAATGGCATGCAGGACTTAAAATAAACAAGTATTTTAAAGTGAAAGGCCAGCTAATACCATCTGCAGAAATCTGAAATACAGAGCTTTGTGTATGCAGTCTGTGTGCATGAAAGAAATCTTCCAAGTCTTTTCTGTAATTACATGAGCATAACTTTATTTTGATCTTCTCTCCACAGAAAACTGCCTGTTAAAGGATGATCTGAAAAATGCTTATTTACCATAAATCCAAACAACTTGGGACCACGTCACCATTTGGATAAGTGAAAGATTTCTTGTGGCAATGCTTGCTAGTTGACTGTGGATTGTTCAAATATAACATTGAGGTTTTCTTTTTCTTCGAAAAATAAGTATTCTGACAAAATACAGAACAAATAAAACAATAATTTCAAAGTTATTCCTTAAACTTTTCTAAGCAAAGTAGTTTTGAAGTGCTGATGGCAGCAGGATGGCAGAACCAACTGCAAATCAGTGTTGTGCTCACTTATTAGGATTAATGAGGTCAGAGCAATCAGGTACCATTGTTTTGCCCCTGGATTTAATTCCTGAATACTACCTGCATTTATTTTTGTTGATTTTGCAAAACCTGTTCTACTTTGCAGCCCTTGGGGATCAGTGGTACAGAAGAGGTATTCCTTCTAAACCCTAGATTTGTAATTGTGTCTTCTCCCGACAGAAAGAAATTGTGTCTTCTCAGGACTTTTTAGAAAGCACCACGTGACAGTAAAACCTGAAGGTATTGTATATATGGAACCTCTATATGTTGGTTTAGTAATTCCCAGACAGTTCTCAAAGGAGAAATACTAATCAGTTTCTTAGGAGAACAAACATCTAATACACATAGAAAGCAGGCTGTGATTTCAGAAAATGAAGTCTTTGGCAATTCTACTAGTTTAATTATACCAGTTAGTGCATCACTCCTTCAGATGTTCCAACACAACAGTTTGTGCAGCTGTTGATGAATCAGACTGAGGAGATCATCAGCTTCAGAAAACAGTTTTTGGGAGTGTTTCTAAAAATGGAATCTGTTTATAAGCTGGTTCACAGTGCCTTACGGCACTGCTGCACAAACAACTGTGCCAGCACAAATGAGGAGAGTGGCACAGAGTGGGAATAAGTAATGGGTGCGAAGGATAAGAGTACCCTAAACTGGCATTGCTGCCAAAGACTTTGTCTTTTAACAGATAAATCTTTGACTTGGTCCTTTATAGCCACATAGTAAATTGTATAAGGCACTGCAAGGTAACATCTAGAATGTAAAGAAGATCTAAAAACCAAAAGCTATAGGACAGTAAATTTACTGGTTTTCCTTATTCTGCCCCCTCCAGTTTGTTGCTGTTGTGTGTATTCAAATACATGATTTCAACATCACATTTATACCTTTGTACTTTAGCACAAATACTTACATCCCCCACTGATCTTTGTCCAGAGCTGGTGTCTTATTCTTGACAGCATGTCCCAGACATGTTGTATTTGTCATTATAGACAGCTGGGAGCTTGCAAAGGTCTCATTTTTTTCCAGTCCTCCAGCATCTTGGTGACAGTCACAGCCAGCAGCATTCCAGCCTCTGGCGTAACAGGTCAGCATAGCTGCTGGTGACAACAGAAATCTGTAGCCTGCATTCGAAGTGGAGCAGGTATTCGGATCAGCCTATAAAATATCCCCAGATTTCTGTAAGCCATTCAGTCTACAGGTATTATTTCCTCCCTAAAACACATCTTGCTGGACCAAGCATTACTTCAACGAAAACTGTCTCCAATAAGTAAGCCTAGAGGTGTGACAGGAATATAGTGGTGCGACAGTGTACAGATTCGGAAATGCAGTTTACTACTGCAGGTACGTGTATTCCTGCGTTAAGCAGTTGCTTTTACACATAAGTTCATGCACACAAATATATGCACACACTTCATTCTTTCTGTATCTGTAGTCTAATTGGCTTGGGTGAAAGAAATTATGCCATATATGGCTTATGGTAACTACATAAGTGATTTCCACATCAGCTTCTGAACATGTCTAATAACTGCCACTCCCATACGTAGATCTTCCTGAACTGTCCTGGGTCATTAACGCTGCCTTGCCTTTCAGCATGTGTGCAGAGACACAGAATATCCTAGCACCCACATATCCTCCTCACTGCTTTTCTTTCTTCCCTCTTTGGTCTAATGTTAGATATTGAATTTTATGTGGGTTACATACACAGAATGAGTATGCTAGGTCAGGAAGTTTCCCCTTTCAAATAAACGCATTGTAATGCCTTTCTTTATTTCTTTCTGTCGGGAGAAAAAGTAAGCATAATTTGGTTTCAGCATGGGGAATCAGAGGCTGCAGTACTAAACTGCTCATTTGCTTCTCAGTTTGCTCAAGTCTCTTGTCTTCAACGTGTAAAGAAATTAGCAGAACTGCGCCTGCTTTCCAGAATGTTTTGACCTGAGAGTAGTATATGATGAGATAAATAACAAATTGCTACTAGAAAAAGGAGGTGGAAAAATCAAAGCTGGGGTTGAAGTCTTTAAAAAAATACTAGAATGTTTCCTTAACCAAAACAAATGTGTGAGCATTTTTTTTCCGCAATCCTGGATGCACTCATGGTATATAGTTAAATTACAGGCATATGTGTTTGCTGCATTCTCTTAAATATTTCCACTATGCTCTGAATGAAGTGTCAAGCTCTATAATTAATTGGTTTGTTCTTTAGATAGTGTTGGACATGCTCGTGTTCCCCTGAACTCAATGTGTGTGGGAGGCTCAACTTCTCAGGTGCTGTTTAACTTCTTGCAAGATGGGGGCCCCAATTTCTGCTTTAGATGAAGTGTGTGAGCTACTTTTAAAATATATTTTTAGTTTTATGCAAAACATTCTTTCTGTGAGTCTGGTTACATGTCAGCCTAATTCCCACACACCTCAAACACAAATTACCAGGGCAACAAATACACGTTCGAATTCCAAATATGCTTTAGTGCAGCACAATGGTTAAGAATTACTTTTTTTTTTTTTTTTTTTAAAAAAAAAAAGCTAGTTAGTGCAGTATTAGATAGGTCACTCTGGCCACATTCCCAGAATTTAACAGTGGGGGCCTTGTGGAATGCTAAACGATGTGTATAACAGCATTCAGGCTCTCCGTGAGCCAATCCGTCAAAACATTTGCTGCTTTGAAAATGTGTTCTTCAAAAAAATAGGCATATGGAACTTATTAGACTATTTGGTGGAGTTCAGGCAGCAGAGCCCAAGAGAAGCTTAAAAACATTTGAGGACACAATTCTACCTTAAGGTAATAGGATCTCTAAACTGTTCTTTTGCAATCAAATACATACAAAATACAGGCAAGAAACATCCTGAATGGAGACATTTGACATTCCAAACAGTCACAAGACCTTAAGTAAAGAACTTGTAATAGTAGTAAAAATGTAGTGGTTTGATTGCAGCAATGGCTGGTACATTTGGTTCTGTTTCCTCGGTGGACTGTATTGATTCTTGGCTCTTTAACAGTTCAAATTGTATCGAGGAGTTCTGACTCATGGTTTTGCTGCAGTGGAGTTCTGTGTCTCTGGTGCATCGGCAGTGAGGATCAATCAGTCTCCTTGGAGATGAAAAAAGACAGTGCTGCAGAAGAAAGAAATGAGCTGCCATTTTCCAGCACCTGCTTGTACCTCCTTCCAAGTGACTCCTCGTCCCTGTCGCACAGCGAGCACAGAACAACCGCAGAGTGAGCAGATCTTCCCCTCGCAGTGCTGAACGATAAGGCAAACTGCACAAATTACTCAGATTAAATTTTGGCTTTGGCAGCTACGGCAAGAGATACCACTGGGTTTTGCTACTCAGGGGTAGCCCTAGAGCAGACTATTACACAGCATCCTTCTTACAGGGGACAGAATTAGAGGAGGGTGGAGGAATCTGTGCAACCCCTACACTCTCTCCCTTCCTCTCATCTACTCTGACAGTCCTCTGAGCATGAAACTGTGGCCTGTGCAGAGTCTTTACGCCACACTGCTAACTTTGATCACTACTGCAAAGAATTAAAAGGACACGCTGTTCTTGTGTAGCCTCTTTCATACAATTGGGTGTTACAGGTCAACGTAGTATTTATGGACTTCTGACCAACTTTTCCTGTCCTGTAAAAAGACTGAAAACCACGATTTGGGACTTTATTTTGTTGATATAACTGTACTTAAGAACTGTACTCTTTCTGTGTGGCTGTAGTGCAAGGATACAAAATGTGATACTGAGGTATTAAAAATGGATTGTTACCTTGTAAAGTAAGGTTGATGCCATTTGCTGCTATGGTGTAGAGTGGTCTTTGTTATCTTAGTGTTTGAACCAAGAACTGAATTACATAGCAGGCTTTGACAGTTGTGGCGCTGTTATACAGAATCTCACAGTTACTGTTCTTAGCAGGCAAGCAAGTCTGTAACCATCGCAGGAGTGATTGACAATAACCCCATGGCATAGAAGTACTGAGCTATCAAGTGATGCTGAAGTTATTCCTGATATTCTTGAGGTATCTGCAATATCAGCCATATGCTTCATCTTGCACTTCTTGTCTTGTCTTGATCCAGTTCTAACTTACACTGCCTGTCCCTGCTGTGCCCCTGTTTTCAGTCTCCTGCATTGCTTCCTCCAGGGAATGCATGCACGGCCTTTCTTCTTGGGGAGCATGGAGAGGGAAAGGGCTGGAGATGGGCTGTTCTCTCACTTGCTGTGCTCCAGCAGGCAACATGCCTTTCATTCCCTCACAGCCAGGTCAAGCTGCTGCCCATGTGGTGCCCTCAAGGATCTGTGGGGAAGGATCCTGGCATTGTCAATGCTGCTTTTTTTCAACCTCTACAATAGACTAAAGCTTCCCAGAAAATAGGTCTCAGCCCTGAGACATTGTAATGGCTGGGGAACAGAGAGCAAGGAGGAAGAATGAAACATCTCTGCCTTCAATCACAGCCCCCTGGAAACCTCACTGACCCTTATCCAACAAGTTTAATATGATACTTGGCAATATCATGGGGCTTTATTTGTTATCATTACTACCAGGAATTCAAATGACAGTGCCCCTATCTACTCTGAAGAAATGGTGTATTGTTTTGTTATGCAAAGGTCCTTGAAATAAGCTGCGGCATCCAGCAGAAACTTTCCTTTTTACTTTATTCCCTGTATTTGGAAGAGACTCCCGGGACAGAAAATCTTCCTGGGAATTGGACACTGCTGTATGAGTGGAAACTTTTGAAAAAGGAAATTGCCTATAATGGGTTTGTGGTTGCCTCCATTACCGGGCTGCAGTGAATGAGTAAATCAAGTTAAACTGCAGATATATTCCCAGACCCCTTTGTCACTGATTTTCCCACCTGAGGAAAACCAGTCTGCCACATTCAAGAGCTGAATTTTTACATGGCAGAGGCATGACACTGGAGGCACAGTTCTGGAGCCAGGGCAATATTTTTGCCTGTAATGCAGGCAAGAAAGAAAACAGCCTCAAAATTGCCTGCATAGAAACTTCAGAAGTGCTGTGCTTTGGCCTTCTGCCACTCCTTTTGAAGTCAGGGAGTTCTCCCATTGTGTTAGATTTTAACAGAGTCAGAACAATGTCAAAGTCCTTTAAAAAAATCCCACCCACAATTTTCAGTGCATGG
This sequence comes from Calonectris borealis, assembly GCF_964195595.1. Taxonomy (NCBI): domain Eukaryota; kingdom Metazoa; phylum Chordata; class Aves; order Procellariiformes; family Procellariidae; genus Calonectris; species Calonectris borealis. The sequence goes on along the minus strand of NC_134352.1, from coordinate 72,140,264 downwards.
TTTTATCAAGCCAGAAAATTTTGGTGCTGGGATTTTGTAACACCCGGAGGTGGACTCCCTGTTCCTTCATGTTAGCCCTATCCCTTCAGGGTGTCCTTGAGTCTCTTCCTGACACTGTAAGAGTAGTCCTGCAGCCGACCCGCTGGTATTGCCTGCTTCTCATCCCACTGTGGCAAAATGGGAGAACGGAATGTGAAAGAAAGGCAGGAGCAGCATTACCTCCAGCAGCTGCTCTGGCTGTAGATCTACTGGGATGGATGGCAGTGCATCCTGTAGGATGGCTCCTTCCTTTGTGCTGTCTTCCTTCTGTTTTCTTATGTGTACCACTGTAGTTCCCAGCTGCTCATGGTCCTGTGCATGAGCTTTTCCAGGAAGGTTAGTCATGCAGTACTGGCTTCTGTCCTCATGGGTTTCTAAGGACTGAGTTGCTCTGTTTGCTCCTCCTCACTATGTGGCAGAGCACAGCATCTGGCCTTAGCTCATTGCCTTATGGACGGGTTTTCTTTTGCTACAGTAAATATGGGTTTGAGTTCAAGGGATTCAGCTATCATACCTCCAGTTAAAGTTCCTTACCAAGCTTTACAAAGCGTTTAAACTGAATTGGGTTTTCTTAAGTCTCACTGGTTTACTGCTCAAAGTTGAGTCCTGGAGTAACTAAGTAAATGAAACGTTTGATATTGAGATCTGTCTGTATTTGCTGTCTGTTGTGGCTGATATCTATTAAGACATTAAGCTTCATTCTGCTTAAGTTATTTTATTTATATAATTTTAAATTATTTTACTTTGGTATTCTAGAGCCACTTCCTAAGGGATTTGTGCCTGGAAAAATTAGAAGAATGAGCCATGTAAGTCATGAGAGAGGTTATAAAATAAACATTATACCATGTGTGAGGTAACATTTTTTACTGCAAGTGGCTGCTCTCACTTTCTGGCATTTATACACACAGCCATCTGTTTGAAGGCTGTTTGCAGTGGCTGTATTCCAGCATTTATGTAACTTGCCTGTAGAAAGGAAATGACATCATTTAGTTTCCTGAAGAATATTACCAATGCCAGAACTGAGGAAATAAAATCTACAATAAATAGAATATGTATTTTTAAACCTTTTTCCCTTTTGCAGTAGGCCACCTCTCCATACTGGTCTGACCATCCCTTCAAAGCAACGGCAAACCGAGGAAACCCCATTCATTTCACGTGCAGTTTCACACATGCTGCTAGTAGTGGACTGCAAACCACTCTAACTTATGTGTTTGCTGAAATGAGAGCCGGTGGGACAGGACTGAACGAATACAATGGCAAAGCCTGTAATGTGCCTCCATTGAAAGATATAGGCATAAGCTAACAACAATAACTTCATATTTAGACTGGGTGAAGCTTCACTGCTTTCAAATGACCATGAAAGAGCAGCAGTTATTTGTCATGCCTGGAAAAAACATGCAACTCCATTAACATGAGCTAAGCAGTTTAATGCAAACCCATATTAGGGTTTAAATTGAAATCAAGTTTACATTATTAGAGTCTGCATAAAGGCTGTGTATGTTCTGAGACGTTTGTTTTAAATCTTCGCCAAGCTATAAAGATTCTCAGCTGGTGATTTCAACTGAGCCATGTTGAGTTACATCACATGTGGGCTTCCTCCTACTCTGTCTTGCCAGGAACTTTTCAAACTTTTGTCCTGGCTGATAATTCCTGTTTTACTGCCTGTTTTGTCTACAGAAGTAAGTTGTCAAGTGAATTAAGGACTACTGGGTCACCTAGCAAGCAGCCCAAATAAAGTAGGAAGGTCATATACTTTTTATAGAGAGTTTTGGTTGGAGCTTGCATTTGATTTTCTTTGTGTGAAAGGTAACGCAAAATAGACAAACCATACTCCCAAAAGGCCAACTTCTGCTGGAAGAAATTTGGTCATACTGCTGCAGGTATCATTTCAAATCACTTTTACAGTTTGGAGGTACTTCATATTTAACGCTAATATGAACTAATGACAAACAACTTGCAGTTTCCAGAATTATGTTATTTCCTATGCTTGACTGTTATTTATAAAAGTGCTTATTAGATACTATTCAGTCTGTCCCATAAACTACAGTGTAGCTGGACTTCAATCTGTGACTAGTTTATTAAACAGATTTGGGCTGCTTATTTTTCAGATTCTTATACTTTTGAAAGTTTTTCATAACAAAGTCATTATTTCTGTCAAAAGGAAATGGAAATGAGAAGAAAGGTTGGCTAATGATGACCCTTAATAATTTATGGAATTCATATAATCTGCTAGTTTATGTTTATGACTGGCCTTGAATATTCTCCAGAATATGTTGAAATCTGAGAAGCCACCCCCATCCATCTGAAAACAGTACAAAACTGTACAAAAATATTGTTAACCCTTGTGCCTCCATAAAGAAATTAAATCTACTTAGTATTAAGGTAGGGATACCTGCTAACTGGGAGATATTGGCTAACAAAGTGTGGTGGTGTATGATAAAAATAATAGGAAAGTCTAATATAGAAGACAAGTGAGGAACAAAGGAGTTTATTTCCATCAGATTAATTGTACAGACTTTCCAGGCTGAATCAATAAAAGCTGATGATTAAATGCCAAATTTAATGATTTTGGTATGGATCAGCTCACAGCAGGAGTTGAGACCTTTGTCTAGGTGAGTACTTATAAATAAAGTTAATCATGTCAATGACTTCCTGAATGTATACTTTTTGTCTAAATCAAAGCCTAACTGAACATTACTAAACCATGAAATTGCTCTGAGACAATACTGAAACTCACTGATGATTTAGACAGCATTTAAACCAGTATATTAGAAAGGCATAGCTTTAAATCCATTAGTTAGAACAGATATCAAAAATATAGTGATTATTACAGTGAACTTGCTCTTACATATTCTTAGCATGGGAGTACTGCAGTAAAATTAACATTCCTTGCAGATGCTAATTGTATTCCTATAACTAACAGTAAGCCTCTTGAATCACCAAGTCTCCTAAATCCTCTGATTTTGAAGGGTGATCATATTATAGTCTTAAGGGAATGTCTGAAAATATGAACTTCAGTTTGACCAAATTGCCAGAAATGAATGGCTGGCTAAATATAAATATCTGCATTTCCTCCCAGTTATAAATATCTGTGGGGTAGCCTAGTGAGTCTGAAAAAGCCAGACATGAACAATGAAATAAGAATTAAAAAGCCTTTTGAAGACACTTGTTCAAAGGATTATAATCTGTATCAGACAGGTACATTTTAATTCTTATTTTCAGAGTCTTCAAAAGCTCCCTGTTTAATATATGTTCAATATATGTTCAATATAGAGGTCAGATATGGGATTCGTTCTTAGGGGGAAGGATATGAAGAATTCAGATCCCGTCTTTAGTCTCTACAGGTGCACTGGGTACTCTTATATGAATCACACAATACTGCAGTTTCTATGCAATGCAGTTTTACCTCTGCTTACATGGAGACCGGATCAAGCTGTGTCAGCCAGCTAAAAAACAGCAAGGAAATGTGACAGCAAATGATGACCATTTCACATTGTTTTTTTTCAAACCAGGAAGTTTTCATATCTGGTCAAAACAGAATATGGATTTTCAAGAAAAAAAATGTGCTGTTTTCTCATCTACAGGAAATAAAAAAAGATGTGACCAGCACAGAATAGATGGAGCTCTGTTAAAACCTATATAAATTCTTCTGATACCTGCTTATGTTATGTCTTGCTGCGACATGCTGGCAGACATATTTGTCACTGTGTAGGACACGTCCAACTTCAAAGTTAGCCTTATATGACCCCTTTCTTCCTTAATGTATTTTTTACTATCAAAGCATCAACAAAGAAATGCACCTACAAAACCAAAGAGGTGTTGTCACTGTAACTGTGCAAGCACTGAAGTAACATCAAGGCATGATCCAGCCAGCCCTTATTTGTGCACATCTATGGAGCACTGCAGTTCATAACTATTATTCCTGTGCTCCACATCGGCGGCAAGAGAAATTTAGAATTAAGCACGGTGAATGGGATTATATCCTCTCTGTTATCACTGTAGATAAGGACCAGGTATTTGTACCAGGTATTTGTATACCTGTACCAGGTATTTGTATACCTGTGTTAAAAGTAATAAAAATTAGAGGGAAAATATACCACCTTGCTTTTCTACCTAATGTATACACATTTTTAGCCAATCAACTTTTCTTAAAAATCCATGTCCTTCTCTGAAGGAAATAATTTGTGCTTAGCCAAAGGGTATCTCCTGTGAGTTTTGCAGTCATTAATTTTAGTTGTTTCTCTGATTTTCAAGTGCTCTATGTACCTGTTATTGTTATGGAACAACACGGGTGATTCGAACTTAAAATGGTGGAACCCACTGGATCTCAGCATGTCCATATTGGGCACCTAAATATCAATGCATCTGTTTCTGTAGGTTTTGGCTATTTTTTTTTTATTATTTTTACTCAATAACAGCAACAAAAAATACCCTGCAGACTTCCCTGAAGTCTAAAGCATATAAGCCATGAAGAGGTCAATTAGCATTTCTTGTCCTTAGGAAATTATAGTAATCAAAAAAAAAAAGTTGGAAATGGTGATGTTCTCTTCAGAAAGGCAATAATTATAATTATGGAAAAATGTAAACATTTTCGTTTTTTTTTTTTTTTTCTTAAAGATACCAGGAACAATTGGTGTCCCTCAGATCTCCCACTGCTTTGAAGTCCTGGCTGATTAAGCCAGAGCTGAAGGGTCCTGCAATGGGAAGAAGAAGTTTCTAGCATGATGAGGGTTCAAATTTAGTTTGGAAATCTAACAGTTTTCTAGGCTACCAGCTAAGGTGTGTAAAGTCTCAAAACGCTAGGATCCTTATTTCAAACTATTTCATAGGAGTTCTGCAACTAAGCATGGACCCTGAGAGCCCTCAGTAGCTCCAGCTCCCTAATGGGGAATATGGAAACCTTGGCATTCCTAACTTTAATGTGATCTTGGCGATAAGTTTGTCTCAGAGCACAGAGCCTCCAGAGCCAGCAGGTGGGCTGGCAGAAAACAATGCACACTTCCAAAAAACCCCTTCCTTTTGGCAAGAATAGTGGTTTATGAAAAACTCTGCCATTTTTTAAAAAAGGGCCATTAGTATGTCTCCAAGTCTTCCATTTATATTCCTAAATGATGGCTTTGAATTGTGAGAGCACACAATATTGAGGATTTTCTGATGGAATCACCCCTGCTGTCATTATTATGGTTGTGGTCATAAGCTGAGCAGGGTTATAAGTAGGGCTTTATTCACTAAATCCTCAGAATGGATATATTTGAGACATGAAAATCTATCCCACAGGAAGAAGCCTTAGTCCTAATAGTATCAGGGGAGTACTGGTAGAATTCTCTATCTTAAAAAGTGGAATAAAACATAATTGTAGGATAGAAAATATGAAATGAAAATGTGAATGCAAAACATCGTGTGTGACTCCATTTCCAAGCAGCTCAGCCGTGTTTCTGCAGTGGTCATATAATTTAAAGTTTTCTGTAATTATATTTGTGATGTGGAGGATTTAGTATTTTGAAATTTGGTTTCATTTAAGCATGGGATGAAACCCCAAAATGCTCAAACTGTCAGTGAAGGAGAAAGGGCCCTAGACTTGTGTGCCAGTCCCACCTGGCTGTCCCAGTGGTGAGGACACTGGAAGCCTCAATCGCTTGCCTTGGTCATCTGCAAAACTGGTGGGCTGGGGAAAACGGTGTTATGGAAGGATGTTTGTGTTTGAAGACCTCACTTTCCTACATGCACATCTTCCCTTCACTGCTCATCTTGTTTGGTCACTGTGGGATGGGGCTGCTGTTGTAAGGCCATGGTCCTGCCTGCCTCACAATACCCTCAGTTCCCAGCTTGCCCTCCCTCACCGAGCAGCCTGTCCAGGCTGCTCCCAGAGAGGCAGGGAACTTTCTTGGGAATTTGACAGCTATGAGGCCCTGGCAAGTGCCTTGCTGGCTGTTTGTGGAGTAGTTAGGAGAGCTGGAAGGAGTCAGGGCATGCTCCAGTGTCTGCCCCATGGGAAGCAATCTCTTAGGTTCCTGTTTGGGTTCTCTTGGAACATGAACTAAACTGTTTTTGTGGCATGTTTTATAGAATCATAGAATCGTTTAGGTTGGAAAAGACCTTTAAGATCATTGAGTCCAACCGCAAACCTACACTGCCAAGTCCACTACTAAACCATGTCCCTAAGCACCACATCTACACGTCTTTTAAATACCTCCAGAGATGGTGACTCAACCACTTCCCTGGGCAGCCTGTTTCAATGCCTCATAACCTTTTCAGAGAAGAAATTTTTTCTAATATCCAATCTAAACCTCTCCTGGTGCAACTTGAGGCTCTTTCCTATTACTTGTTACTTGGGAGAAGAGACTAACACCCACGTCACTACAACCTCCTTTCAGGTAGTTGTAGAGAGTGATAAGGTTTCCCCTCAGCCTCCTTTTCTCTAGACAAACCAACCCCAGTTCCCTCAGCTGCTCCTCGTAAGACTTGTGCTCTAGACCCTTCAACAGCTTCGTTGCTCTTCTTTGGACGCACCCTAGCACCTCTTGTCTTTCTTGTAGTGAGGGGCCCAAAACTGAACACAGTATTCGAGGTGTGGCCTCACCAGTGCTGAGTACAGGGGGACAATCACTTCCCTAGTCCTGCTGGCCCCACTGTTTCTGATACAGGCCAGGATGCTGTTGGCCTTCTTGGCCACCTGGGCACACTGCCGGCTCATGTTCAGCCGGCTGTCAACCAGCACCCCCAGGTCCTTTTCCTCCGGGCAGCTTTCCAACCACTCTTCCCCAAACCTGTAGCGTTGCATTGGGTTGTTGTGACCCAGGACCTGGCACTTGGCCTTGTTGAATCTTATCCAACTGGCCTCAGCCCATCGATCCAGCCTGTCCAGGTCCCTCTGCAGAGCCTTCCTACCCTCCAGCAGATCATCACTCCCACCCAACTTGGTGTCACCTGCAAACTTACTGAGGGTGCACTCAATGCCCTTGTCCAGATCATTGATGAAGATATTAAACAGAACTGTCCCCAATACTGAGCCCTGGGGAACACCACTTGTGACCAGCCACCAACTGGAGTTAACTCCATTCACCACAAGTCTTTGGGCCCGGCCATCCAGCCAGTTTTTTACCCAGCGAAGAGTACGCCTGTCCAAGCCATAAGCAGCCAGTTTCTCCATGATGTCAAAGGCTTTACTAAAGTCCAGATAAGCAACATCCACAGCCTTTCCCACATCGACTAAGTGGGTCACCTTGTCATAGAAGGAGCTCAGATTAGTCAAGCAGGACCTGCCTTTCATAAGTCTATGCTAACTGGGCTTGATAACCTCGTTGTCCTGTACATGCCATTTTGATATCAGAAAAACAATCACGTTCTAACAAAAAAAAAATCATTAAGATTTTTCATATCATCCCTGTATTTGTTTTCCTTCTTTAATGACTATTTAGATAAAAGCAGCAAGAACAAGTGGTAAATATAAATAAGAAAAACAGCAAGAAATGAAAAATTCTGGTGAATTTCTAGGTTCAATAGGGTTCTTCTAAGAACTACACCCAGAAAGTATTTTTAAATAGTTTTGAATAACTTTAAGCAATTTTCATGAAGTAGGGTTCCTCTGAAAACAGTTTAGGCAGTGAGTGACACATGCTTACTCTACAGAACAGTTCCTAACTTTACTCAATATCTGCTCACTTTGGCAACACTTTTTCCACTGTCAGCCTTTCAAAACCAGCAGCACTGGCTTCCCCCGTATGCCTGATCTGATGTTCTCAGATCATGCATTGAAGTTAAACATGTGCATGTGTATTGCTTTATGAATTAAGTATATTTGAATCTGGCAAGGCACGATCAGGTAGGAGTGGAACTGCACCTGGCCGTATTACTTAGAGGTGTAAAGAAATACTTCACAGAGCTTTCTTCTGCAATTCCCCAAAACACAGAACTTGGTATAAAAACACAGGGAGTTGGGAAAGCATTTGTGTGATGCAAATTCTCATTCAACAGCTCGGACACTGCTTACAGAGTTGAAATATCCTTTACACTAATACCACAGTTCTATAAGTAGCTTTCTATTAAGCTAGTGTGGACTTAACCCATTTCTGCCCCTGCTGCAGCCTGTGCTCACGCCCACTTTGGACTGTCATTGTGGACAGACTCAAGACTGCATACAGCTGGAAAAAATTCACCCCAAACATTAGGGGGAATACTGGGGGGGGATGTATTTTTCAGCAGGATCTACTGAAACCAGTTACACAAATGTTTGTAAGGGACAAAGTGTCAGGGACTGCCATGGCCCAAGACTTCTGATAAATTACACTCCATACAGATTGGCAGTGAAAATTGGCCTCTAAACTACTCCCCTGTCAAAGCCCAGTTTTCTAAGGCAAAAGTAACAGCCTTAGTGGGGATAAAAACCCATTTACACATTTCAAATAGCATTTATATGCCCCTAGAGGAGGATTGATTGTCACCCCTGGAAATGTCAGGGTGTTTGGCCGAGCAGCGTGGCTCTGTGTTCCTGCTGCCTCCAGCCCGGACAGCGCCGGGCGTGCACACGCCGGGGCCCCTCGGCTTCGCAGCGCAGCCCAGAAGGGTATTTATTCTTCTGTAGGCTTCAAAAACAGGAAGTGACATTTCAAGTAATTGCAGATTTACTGTGAGCCTGTGGCTGGTCCCTCTGCATTGTCCCCGCTTTCCTGTTTGAGCTTGGAGGAAGTGGCCAGAGGGATGGGGGAAGGGAGACCTCCCTGCGATGCTTCTCCAACTGCAGCCTACATTACTTAGGGGAAGAGTGGTGAAAACATACTCAAACCCTTGCCAAAGGCTCGCCAGAAATATTTGACATCTCACCTATAACAACAAGCAGGAGTTAAAGGTTAAATCACACACAACTCCGGCATTTGGGAAAAGGATATGTTTATGTCATCAACTTCTGTCGGGTTGTAAAGGAACAGTGTACGAGAGCGGAACGGGCTCTAAGCTATCAGGAAAATACACTGTGGCTTAGTGCAACTATGTGTGAACATGAAAAGTGCCAATTGGTTCTATATATTTATATTTTCATATCCAAATGCCCTTTTCAACTCTGTTGCCATTCAGATGGTTAAATGGGGAGTGCACAAGGTGGACACCACTGGCTACTTTCTTTACCTGTGTACCTGTAGACATGAATTATTACACAAATACTCTGGTTTTCCATGTACTATCACTTCTTGTGGGGAACTGTCACTGAGGAATTAGACAATCAGCATTGCCCATTGCTCTCATGTAATTTATGGAGCTAAAGAATCCAAACTAGCAATGTATTGATATTCTGTAAACCGAATCAAGGAAATACTACACTGCAGAGGCTACTTCAGTCTATATAATGATAATACTTTGGTGGTTGTACTTCAGGAAGAGTGATTCTGCTGGCCACTGCTTCTTCTGTCTGCTGAAAAAGCAGCTGAATTTGGGACGATGTGCTCCATGAACTCAAGTAAGGTTCTTTCTCATTTAGTTTCTAGTCATACTCAGTGGGCATTTAGCGGACAAAGATTGATCCTCAAGACAGAAAATTAGTCTTATCCCAAGGTAATGAATATAATTTGTATGTTGTTACAGTTTTCTCTTGGTATATATTACCTAGCCATTAGCTACCTGGGATCCATCTCACCCAGCTTTAGCAGTTTAGAACAGGTACTCAGAACTAGTTGTTTCCTCTACCAACACTGTAGAGGCACAGGAACTGTTAGAAGAAAATTCACCTAACATGCCTTTTTGCATAGATTACTGATTATAAAGGGAAGCTATATAAATGGTTTATACTAAATTTCTAATTTTTATATGGCTAATGTTAAGTAAGTAGAATCTCGGTATAAGAACTGAATTTCCTATATTTTGCACAAATAAAATTAAAAATAACTTTGGGACAAAAATTAAAGGCCAGTATTAATCCTCTGTGAACGTGTCTCATTCATTAACAAAAAATGCACCAGTGCATAATCATTCATAGTATTCAGTATCATATGCCAATAAGTTGTAGCATGAATGTAAACATTGTGCTGGCAAGAAAAGAGTGACTTTTGGAAATTTTCCTCTCAGAATAGGCAAAGCTGCCAACAGCACCTGCAGAAAACAAAATGAAGTAGAACAATATATCAAATTAGTGTTGCAGCATAGGTTTTCCTATTCATATTCTGTCAAGCTAGAGGTTATCAACGTTTATTTAGTTGTGTGTATCAGACAATATGCGTTGAGATACAGACATTGTGCTGGTAGTCCTCATTTATAAAATGAAACAGTCTGGAAGTTATTCTAGGATGCTTGATTATTTTATTTTAAAATAAATCCTTCCTCATTGCCGGTGCTGTGTTCCTCGGTTCACTGTTAAAAATATTTTGCCTTAATGATTTTCTCTTTCCTGCACTTAAGGAATTGTGATTTGAATCTCAAAGGTCAGAGGCAAAGACGGAGATACCACTGAGCTTAAAGACCAGATCCAGGTGCTGAAAAGAAGGAATGAATTGGTTGATCTGAGGTCTATACACCATTCTTTCCCTACGTTAATATGTCTTCCCCTTATGCCCACTGGGCCAGCTCCTCATTTATGTGTTTGAGTGCACGGATGTCTATGTCCCCACCATGTGCTGGTGACAATGGAGCCTTCCAACAGAGCGGGGCAATCTGAGTTTTTCAGGCTGGCGTTTCCATTTTCCTCTCTCATACTTCTTCCAAATTTCTCCCTTGGTGCTTCAGTCTCTTATTTTGCTGTCCCTTCAATGGGAGAGACTGGGGTAGGTCCTCCACTTCATACTGCGCTGTTTAAAATTTAGGATGCTCACCTGAGAAGTAAGGAAAAAAGCCTTCCTCCAAGCTGGACAGAGGAGATGTGAATCTGTTATTCTACACCCTGAGTGCCGCTTTAACCACTGGACTTACTTGGTGTGGAAGAGGGAGAGGAAGACATGGCCAGCTGGCAGGAGGTTCTGAAAGAAAATGTTTCAGTAGTTATGCAAAAATCAAAACTGAAACCAGCAAACCAATGAATCTTCTATCAGGACAGACTCATTAGTTATGTAGGCAAGATCTCCACCTTTGTCACTATATTCTTTTGGCTAAAATCACAAACTGACCTTTCACCATCCTTCATTCCAGGTGTTAACATTGCAGTTGTGTTTTTTCCTTTCATTTCTGCATTAATCCTTTATGCCCACTCAAAGGAAATGGAAGCAGGGTCAGAGCACATGGCAAAGGACACTTCGTTCAACAGACTTGAGTCTGTGGAGACAGGCACTTAGTGGCTGAGAGATGTTGGCTGGGCTAAAACTATTCCTGCATGGACCATATCACTTCACTGGTTACTCTGAGTTTCCTTCTTTGCTCCGAGGGCCCTTGATAAATATTTTACAGGGCCAAGAAATAAAGTGCATCAGTTTTGCCTCTAGATTAGGAGGAATTGGTATCGGGTTAAGAGAATAAGCATGAATTGAATTTCAACTTTCAGAGATAGCAATGCTTTGAAATAATCCCTGCTGTGAGACTAGAAAAGAGGCTATGGAGTGAAGAGAAGTCTCCCCAGGCTTCCTCCTTTTCTTTGCAGACTTTCAAAAACAGTGATCATGGGAAATTCACAGGAAAATGTGTGCCAGTGACCTCAATGGAAATGTGCTTCTGCCCACCAGCTACGGATCTGGCTGAACATGATCAGTTGGTATATTTTCAGTGGAAATATCAATTTTAATTTACCAAAGTTCATATAAAGCATACTGTCATAATTTTACTTTGTTATTCAAATGGAAGTTCTATACTATTAAACAACTGATGATACTATCACATTGTACTCAATTATAATTTTATAAGATATTGTTAAATGAAGCTTCAGTGCCATCTAAAATCCATATCAAGGATTATTGTAAAATAAACCCTCTATTTTTTCTCAATCAATTTCTTTTACAGACTGCTGCTATTTAAAAAGAGAAGTTCTTCAAGTTTTCGTATGGCTGCAACTTGAAACTATTTTCTTAACACGGTCCATTGGGAAGAGTGGAGGTGCATGTCTCTACTTTGAGAGTGCTGTCACAGCCAGTTGCACAAATGTTATTCCTTACAATAATATAGTTCAGCTAAAATTTGAAAACCTGGATTATGAAAATCATTACTATATTATTAATAATTTGTTTGGCCCAGGAACAATCTGACATGCAAAATATTGGGGTTTTTTTCTTAGCCTTGTGGCCCAACCATGCAGTCACACCTTGTCGTTGTGGTATAATTTTAGAATGTCTTACAAGCTCAATTCAAGATCTCAGCTTTGATGGGATACAGACACCAACTGCTCTGTCTCTTGAACTGTGACCTTAAACAACCAGGCTTTTTCCTTCCCAGAAGGAATCATGTGATTGCACTCTCAGCGGATAATTTTTCCTGGATTCTTTTATGGTATTTCCTACACAGGAAAACCATCCTGTTATCTCACTTTAAAAGATTACTAATGAGCATTTCTATGTTTTTTTTTTTTTTTTAAAAAAATGTATGTGGTTTCTTCCCTTTCGTTGCCTATCTAAAAACACATGCTTTAGAAGAAATAAGAAAGGATCACAGATGTATTTTTTTCACACAGGACAGAAAATAAGCAGTGGTAAATACAACAATGCAGCTGTTAATGAAGAAACTTCACTACAATATAAAAAGAAAAATAGTTAAACAGCAAATTTGGCATTTTCCATCAAAACAGAAATAAATCACAGTTCAAAGTCATCACAGAAAATGCTCCATAGTCTCAGACTGTGAATTCCAACAGGAAACAATTTTCAGGAAGATTTTGTGTTCTTTTGTTCGTGCAGACCCTCACAAGGACATAGCTGACATGCCTTCATAGGCTCATATCTTTATGTTTCTGCAGTTACATCTTCTAAGAAAACAATTCAAGCAGGCTTTCAAGGGCTCATGGTGTACGTGAAGTTCTCAGAAACAAAAGCATGATAAACTGAATACTGCAAATACTACAAATCAGTAACTTTGATTTGTAACTGTAGTAATCCTGAATTTATGCCACTGTATCTGATAAAAAAATCTGACTCAACATCGCTCACAGTTGCTGCGCTACAGGAAGCAGGCTGCCATATTGTTCAATGAAAATCAGTGGCAATTCTTATTTTGTCTGGAAAAAAACATGGATTTTTTTGTATGCAGAGACATGGTCCATTCATCGTACATATAGTGTACTTTTAAATGACATTGCATGTGTTTATAAAGAAGTGCATCCTCCCTGTGTTGAAAAAAATCATCTGTATGAGTCAAATATTTCTGTATATGAACAACAAGGCCTCCAATAAATCAAAAGTCTGGTTTAAGCTAATTTGTAGTTCTGAGAATACCTATTCACTACTCTTTCATTGCTTGCAAAAGTGATTATTAAATGAGTAGCTGCTGACCTACATAAACAAATTCAAACCATTCACTCCTGACTTAGCTTTCAGATCGCAAGAGTGGGAAATTCATGAAAGAAAGTGTTTCTTACAAGATTTTCCTTTGTGACATCTACAAAAGACTGCTTTCTCCTATGTTTTTCCCCTGTGGATTATGATTACTTATGTTTCCAGGCATCTGACTGCAAATCCAAGGTCCTAGGGCTCTTTTACAAGTCCTAAATGGAGAGACTTCATATTCTTCTTACATGCCTTCGCAATTCTTTTGCTATAGTCACTCTCTAATTCAGCTCCAGGGAAAATTAAGACATTTTTAAGAATGGTAGTAAATTTACCTCACCAAATCTCAGTGAAGTAATGATACAGGTGGGGTGGGATGGTTTTGCCATTACTGGAAAGGTAACAGGACTGACTTGGTAACATAACATTTTGTTTAAGCAAATGTTCTTTTTTCACCTTCTAATGACCTGTCCTGAATGATCAGAAGATGAGCACTAGTAACTATTTCTCCTTTAACTTGGGTAATACAGAGCTTTGTTTTTAGGAGTGAAGGTTCTGAATATGATATAAATACAATATGCTAGCAGGGTATAAAATTTATTTTTTGTACACCAACTGTTCACTAAAATTCTCTTCCATTTCTCAAGATGTGTAACAAGAAACTTTTCAAAAGATAGAGGATTGGTGAAATTTCCCATGTTTTCAAAACTAGGACAAAAGTCAGAAAATACTCATTTTTTTATCAGAGTATACCCTTTTTTCTGAACTACAGAGACACTGTCTGTCAGAAGGATCTTCCTTTGATACTTATATGGAGTGTGAAGAATTTGCCTCTTGACTAGTTCCAGCCAAAAATTCATAGATTATTTTGATTTTCCAACAGAAATTTAGAAAGCAATAAATGGTTCAAAAATCCTGTTTTCACAAACCTGGAGTTCAAGTAATTTTTCCATGTATTATAAGCCCGGTCAGATTGCATTTTTCATGACGTACCATGCTCTCACACACAAGTCTCTGATCTTACTGGAAAGTTATCTGCCCCACATATTTTACAACATCTTTTGAACAAGCAAAATAAATTGAGCTTCCTCAATTTTTCACCATAATTCCTTGAATCATTATTGCAGCTCTATCTGAAAAATTTCCAAGTTGTCAGCTTCCTTATTAAAAGAAAGTGTTGATACCAGATCTGGTAAGATTATTCCAATGAGAGGCTCTGTAATTTGTGTATGAAATTACTTCCCTACTCCCACCTTCAGGTTTCCTGCTAATGCATCTGAGAATTGCATTTAGTTTCTTGCACAGGCAGCATATGTTCAAATATGCTTTTTAGCGCTGCTGCTTTCCAGGATACAATCTTCTGCTCTAACAGTGTGCCTTGCAGCCTGTGTTTCTATGGCATGGCATTTAGCTGTGTTAAAGTGATGTTGCCGAAATGAATGTATCTCAAGAAGTCACCCAGTCCAGCCTATATAACTGATCAGTTCACATCTCATTTACCTCTCCAATGAATTATGCTGTAAATGCAAATATTGCTAGGAGTTTATATGTGTTTGTCAAATTTTGGTTTGAACTGATTCCATTAGAAACACCCATTTCCCCTTCACAGATACTTTTTCTGATATATCAGCTACCCAGGGCTTCCATAAACCAAGATTTTTTGCCTTCATTGGATTGTAACACTGTAATTCTTTCCTGATGGAACAGTCTTTCCATGATATTGCCTCTGGTTGATGTTAGCTTGCCATTTTGCAAATTTACAAAAATGCAGTTTACAGAGTGTTTAAGATCCTCTCCATCCTTTTTGGAATAAAAATTATGTAATTTTCACTGGAATATAAACTAACTCCAAATTCAACTTCACTCCAAGCTTAATACAAAAACATTGATATATAAATTACTCTGTTGGTGGCCATCACCAGTTAACATGCTCAATAGTTTTACTATTGGCTAAGATTTTTTGTCTGGTAAGTTCAAGTAATGCCATCCTTTCATCTTTAATTTTAATGGCCATGGAGTTTCAGTGATTTTTTTAACATCCTCTTTCCTTTATCTGTGTTTTTATCCAATATTATTCTTTCTGGTGGCCCAGTGTTTTCCATACCCACATACATACTCAGCTATTACAAATATCTTTGTTCCTCTTGATATTGTTTTTTATAATTACAGCCATCTTCAGTAATGGTTGTCAGTTGGGAGCATTTAGGAAAGCCTTCTTTCCAGTTACCTTTTACATTTTTTCTGGTATCCCGAAGAGGGTTTGAAGGATTCCTGATCACTATTTGTTCTGGTTGTTAAACCAAACTGTATCAGTCCCAGGATTTCTACTGATCACCTTGTGGTGCAGGAGATATTTTCTTCTTTCTTCATTGTTTATGAGCTGCAGCAAAGAGTGCCTCCCTATAAATACTTAGTAACTGACTACAACTACAGGAGGGATATGTGGCAATGTGCTGTTAGCATTATAGGCCTTATAGATGCTTAATATCTTCTCAAGTACTCAAAATTAAATTGATCTCCTGATGACGAGTTAAGAAAGAATTTCCACCCATATCAGATTGGCAGAAACCACTGTATTTTTTTGAGACCTCTAACATATGGAGTAGGTGGAGTAGACATTTTGGTGAAGCATGCTCAACTAATTCAAGAACATGGTTGCTGTGACACTGGAAAGACCACGCAGCAGCAGAGGTAACTCCTTCCAGTTCTTTACACTTAAATCTCTCTTTCCATTCAATTTTTGTCCTCAGCTTTGAGAGACTGGATCTTTTAAAGCACTCAGTATCTATATTATTCAGAACTGTATTCTATTTTTGCATGGGGAAACCATCAGTATAATTACATCTACTTGATCTACTTGTACTTACACAGCATCCAAACCTCCTAAATTGACATTCTGTAGATGGATGCATTTTTTTCCTGAATGTTTTAACAAGCAGGGGGACTGCTATTTCTATTTTCTCAGCCTATTCAATAGCCTGTTACATTGTCTTAGCGTTATCCCATTTTGTGATTTACAATTTAATACATGAATTAGTATACAATCAAGGTCCTGTCTTTCTGAATCTTTTGTAACTCTAAACCATATAATATCCCCGCTGTCTTTCTTAAATAGTCTGTAACCAATGAGTTTAATATCCAGTCATGTGAGTCATACCATTGCAGTTGAGCAATACCAGCTAGCTCAAATTTCTTTTCCTAAATTTGTATTTCCAATTCCCCTGACTCTTACAATGGTTATAGGAGCAAAGATTGTTTTTCTCATCCCAGTTCTTGATGTTTCAGTCCTTTTACTTTTGTTCATGTTTGTTCATATTTCTTCTGCACAGACTAGATGTTACTTAGGATGTACTTCCTTTTTACAGAGGTGGAAGTAATCCAAAAGCCATCCATTCTACTTCCTAGAAAAAGTGTCCCTGTTATCTATGTTTTTCAAGAGTAGTTTCCCTTAAATAAAGATAGTTCTCCTCATTTATATTACAGGCAGAAATGACCCTGTTGCATGGGTAACTCCAGCAGAGGATATAGGTACGGAAGCTAGCTATGCCTATGCCTAACCTCTGAGTATGTATCTTTTCATTTATGGTATGAGTATTCCCCTGGTGCAAAGCAGCAGCTTTCCTCCTGGATATAGGCAAGTGGTAAATAAGACTTCCAATTTATGTCTGCAATAGATGAAGCAGGGACTTCTTGCGAAATGAAAATGTTGTTATAGTAACAAGGAGACAAACATGTCTTAAAATAGCCAGACTGATGAGTTGGGATTCATAATAGTCTTTTCCCACCTGCTTTTCAGAGAAATGCAGTTCAAATGTATCCATCTGGTCGGCTCAGCCATGTTTCAGGTCTCTTGGCTGTTCAACTGATATTTTCAAATGTTGTTCCAAATTACTACTTTTGAATAAACCAGGGTGGGAGAAGCTGACTTTGTCACAGGGAGCTGGTGGAAGGCATCAGTTGATGCATTATCTTTGAAAGACCAGCAGAGTAAGTTTCTTGCAAGTAGTAACTTTTATACTTTTGCTGTAATCAGAAGGTCTAGCTACACTTTACACTTCTTACTGATCTAATAAAAAGGCTGTGCTTTTACAGAGCCATATCAGTCCTTTACTGAGCAAAGAGCATCGCATATGGGATATGCTATGTACTGAGGAGGTTTAACACATTCGGGAAGAGGACTTTCGCTCTTCCCACTTGTAGGTGTGGTCAGTGAAAGCTCTTAGGCGCCTTGGTTCCCTCCACAGGCTCATTCCATAGGGGCTGAACTCTTTGTAGATATATTATAAATGTAGATATAAGCAATGCTGCAACAGACCTTAAATTCCTCATGCAAACCTACTCATGACAGAAATCATCTTTGGTTTGATGCATGACAACCATGTATATGTTAAAAATGAAGATACATGCAAAGATGAAACTCGGACTATCCCATCATAGGGATTCTGAAGCTGGTGGTGAACAGAGGAAAGAGGCGCTCCTTTGGTAATATTGCACAGACTCTCTGCAGGCCCAGGGAGGCAGAATGGGGGTGTGTGTGTGTATGGCAGGGATGACAATAATATGTGTTTTGTCTTTTATGGAATGCCATGCAGGAGTTCTCCAAGCACAGCAACTGAAGCAGTCAGCAACACAAACCACATGGGTGGTATCTTCTTCGCTGCTCCTGAATAAATGGAAAGGGGAAGGAACTGGATATGAAACATTCATTCTGTAGCAAAAATGAAGAACACCTTGTGCACATAACAGCATTTAAGAAAGATATTTATACAATTCAAAAGTATAACCCTCTTCTCTGTGTACACATTGTAGTATGGAAAAATCTGTTACTTTCAGGAGGAAGCTCTTTGGGGCATGTATTAGCTGTGAGGGAGAGAAATGGAGCTCTAATGGATCACATACACAGGATGTTAGAGCAAACCCATGATTGGAACTAGTGCTGAGGATCAAAACATCATTTTATTTTGTGCCAGGTGGACCCCAGACATCTGCATAGTTATCAGGAGAGCCAAAGCATTCGTAGATGTGTTTTCTATTTCCTTCTGTCAATGATAAAGCTTATTACTTGAAGGAAGAGTTCATAGGAGCCCCTAGTAAGAGAGTT
The DNA here is from genome assembly GCF_964195595.1 of Calonectris borealis. Taxonomy (NCBI): domain Eukaryota; kingdom Metazoa; phylum Chordata; class Aves; order Procellariiformes; family Procellariidae; genus Calonectris; species Calonectris borealis. The sequence continues at coordinate 72,121,745 of NC_134352.1, read as the reverse complement.
CAACAGTGTTTCCTTGGTCTTGAAGGTTATTCTTGTACAGAGGTGTATTGAAGGTCATCCCTTCTTTGTTCTGTATGCATACATGATGTGGCTTTAAAAGCAGGCTTTTCTGCTTTTCTTCCCAAAGTAATAGTATCCTTGTGATACAGATGGGATTACTGTACATGAGCCCACTATTGTTTAACAAGGCCTCTTTCTTGCAGATGGCATGCATCATTTTTAGGAAAAAAATTATTTTGGATCTACCCTTTAATTTAGTTGAGTAATAGCTACATTTGACCAGAGCTTAATTAAACTGTGATAACTTCATAAATCCAGCTGAACTGAGTTGTTCTTTCTATGTGAATGTTATCACAAGCTTGTATGAAACTTCTCTTCCTTGCTTTTTTGCTTCATAAAAAAAGAAGCTAGCTATAATTACAATAAATAGTGTTCTTCAACCAAGGATCAGGTTCTGATTGCCTGACTCTGGCTGAATGGCATCTTTACACTACAAATTTTGTTGCTAATATTGAAGAAATACAAGTAGAAAAATTGGTCGCAGACCAAAAGCACTAGTACCTTACATAGAATAGAAATGCAGAATTTGTATTAACTTTTGTCCCTTGCCTCTTTTTCTATTCCTGACAAGAGTCAAACTCCATCTTCTCTACATCTTCCCATTAGGGAACTGTAGACAGCACAAAGAGCCAGACTGAGCTTTCTCTAGGCTGGACAAACACATCTCTCTGAGCTCCTCTCTGTATATCATGTGTTCCAGCCCCCGACCATCTTGATAGCTGTTTGCTGGGCTTGCTCCAAGATATCAGTGTCTGTCTTGTACTGCCTCCAGTTTTGGGCTTCTCGGTATTGCAGGTGGCCTGGATGAGGAGAATAATCACTTCCTCGGCCTACTGACTCTATCGCTGAGGACTTGGTCAGACTGAGCTCTGAATCCCCAGTCTTTGGTTAAGGATTGCAAAATCATCCTCAGTGCTGTCTTTGTGGCTGACTTGCAAGAACCTTTGGCTTCTTACAGGAACAGTAGATTTGCTTTAATTTTAAAACAGTCTAGGCTTGAAAACAATTAAGAGTTCCTTTATTAGCTGACCCTCACTCTGTTAACTCTGGTGCTTAAACAGCAAAGGACTTCATGCTTAATTAATATACAGTGTTTTCTTTGGATGTAACTAATCCAGATGTTAATTCACCTTCTTTACCGAAATCTAATTCAGGATAAACAACATTGCTTGGAATGGAGATATATTTTGTAGGTAAATACTAATAAACATGAGTACTTGGTAAGCATTATAAAGTTATGTGCAAGTTGAGGTCTTTACCCAGAGCTCCATAATGCAATAGCATTTACCTAGACAGAGCCAGCTGCAAGATGTGGCACCTCTTGAGAGTTTCAGAAGTCAAGTAATCTGGTTATAAAATGTAATTTTTGACTATTCCAGTAGAAATCAGTGCTGAAATTACAAGAGTAGCTTTCTTTGTTTTACTGTTTTATTTTCAGCCAAGAGTGTGGCTTGCTGAGCTTATCTGCTTGCAGCTGACCTTTAAAGGCAAGCACCTGTTGGTACACACACGTTACCCTCCCATCTATGAACTCCAGCTGCCTCTTCTGCATATTTAGTAAACACTTCAAAACACGGAATTAGGGTATACCCAGTTTCTCAGCAACAGGCACTCATCACCAAATGAGACATTTCAGCTCTGTCTCCATTGTGATAACGATGGGGTAAACCTAAACTGTCTGGAGGGTTTAGGCATCACTCCTTGTCCTTCTCTTTGCAGTGGAGAGATGCTGACCACAGTCATGCCTGTGGAGAGTGGCACTTGGGACTAGAAATGTTATAAGAACTGATAGCTGCATAATGCTGTGGCTGACTGTAGCAGACAAGTTGCCCCGCATGGAGCTGGAGCCTCCAAGTCCATGTTAACCTCTGTACTTCTTTCTGTGATTCCTTCAAACCAAACACCATGCAGTGACCGAGCACTTCACTGCTCTTTCCTCCAGCCTTATCTGAAGCAGCGGGTGGGAGAGGTCATGCTTGCTGCACCTATCAGTCCTTCCCAGCCCGAACAGGAGTGTTTGAAGGCCAGAAATACTCTTTCCCAGCTGCTTGCTGGGGGAGGCTGAGTTATACTACGTCTCTACTTACTGCCTCACTTTTGCAGCCCTCAAACTGCCTGTGAGAGTGGCATGGGGGAGTGCTCAGGTATCTGAAGGTTTTTGAGAATTCTGGTACATCTCTCTCTGTATACCTTTAGGCAATTACAATAGTTGCTATGATTTTTAAGAGTACGTCTCTCACAGCCCCTAAATATTCTTACAGGTCTGGCCTACTGTGGCACCTGTGGAGTGATTAATTTACAGATTCCACTTGCTGCAGACAGGATTTTTTCTTTTTCCTGTAGTAAAAATGCAAAGGCTCCACTAAGCTTGCTGCTTTCCCAAGTGATTCAATTCAAGAGCATGATTTATATGCAGATTGAGAGCCTGATTTTTTAAGGATCGAAAAGTTTGTGGTCAGTGGTGTTGATGTCTGAGAAATAATCAGGTTATGATATTCTGAAGGTAGGGCATTACTAGTTTGAGAAGTTGGATTTCTTTTGAATTATGTAATTAGCTTGTTTCTATTTCATTTTGACATTCATTTATTTGCAGCAAAATGAAAGTTAAAAAAAGGGGTTGGAAAATGACAAAATAAGACCTAGTCAAGTTTTGGTGTTTTGTTTTTTGGTTGGATGAATAAATCAATATACAGTACTCTATATAACGTGCAGAGAGACATTAGCATTTTATTAGTATGTTCTTATTGTTACTAAATATTTGCAGTTCATATAAAGTCCTTCAATGAGTCTGTATGAAAACTAAAGATGGCAAAATTTACCTATGCACTTGCATAAAGACAATAGACTTCCTTTACTCACTGTCTGCTGTGTACCTCTGTGTTATCTCCTGTCCCAGCCCTAAGTCCTATTAAATGGAGAGAGACCCTGACTAACACTTATCTCATGTATACCATCATACTTTATAGAAATTAATGTTGCTTTTATAATGTAAAAAGGGGGGTCCAAGTGGTGACCAGCTGCTTTCCTGATGAGGAATGTGAGTAATTCTGTTGTCTTCTCTGTGATGGCCACCCCATATAAGGATACTCGTGTATCTACCAGTGTGTATTAAGGGCCAACAGCAGCTACCAGAGAAAGCGTGAAGAGGTAAGGCAGCATACAGCGATGTTTTCTTAGTAGTCAGTGGCTTGTGGTGCTTCTTGAACTGAAGCTGGCACATTTTCAGACTGAAAGTATACTCAAGCTGGAACAGATAAATGCTTCCTCTCTGGAGTGAGTGCTTTTTCTGGTGGGATGTGTCACCCAGATGCTGGAGTCCCAGCTGTGCTGGGGTGCTATACAGAGGGCATGCCTGAGGAAAGGTAGTGTGGTGGCATGAACTGGCAAGTGTGTTCGATCCACTCTTTCCCTATGCCTGTGAAGCTGTTGGCAGTTTGGAAGCTTTGCCTCAGTAGATTCAGTGGGAACGGACAGGGCAGGGGCATTGTTTAAGCTGTGTATATTAGTAGCCAATGTGAACAAATCTGTTGATGTAGCAAGGTTCAGATCTGCAACTATGAACCTTTTAATGCTTACTGTGAATTAAGTCAGCAATTTTTTTTATGTGGACTATGTCACATACCGTTTCATAGTTTCCTAGAAGAAATAAGGAATGACTCTGGCCAAACTGCTGCCTGTTCTGGACTGAGTAAGCTAAAAGAACTTACTCTTTCATATCATCTCCATTGTTACTTTAGAGTAGCAGAAATTGCTTTGGAAGTTGTTTGTAACAAGCTATAGAAAGCAGAAACGGAGAAAGAGAATCTACAGACTGTGCGAATAAAACAGAGAACAGATTCTGGTATCCTGGATGAATCAACCAAGAGCCAAAGGGCTGAGAGTAAGGAGGTGTTGTTGCTCTTCACAGAATTACATTAAAATAAATAAATACAGGGGTATGTGTTCAAAAAGTACCTGGCAGAGCCTCTGAAACACGTGTCCCCAATATAAATATTTTTTGATTAGGGGAGACTATTGTAAGTCTAGAATTAAAACTCTTGGCTAGTACTGCTATGTCTGTCTGATCTGCCTCAAAGCAAACTTACAGACTGTAAACTGCAGTAAAGTTACTGTGGCTACTACAGGTAGACAGAAGCAGCACTCCAGTCCTGGCGCTGTTAACTTCTGGGTTATCCATGAGTACCCTCTATGGGTGTCACTAGGTAACTGCAAAAAGAGCAACAGCACACACGAAAATGAATTACAAATGAGTACATCATTGCAGCTGTGACAGAACTGGTTGTATATGCTATAATTCAAATTATGCTCCCCAGTAAAGGGCAGGGAGCCACGTTTTGACCTTTCACACCTTCAGGAGAGGCTGTAGAGACCTACTTGCTGTCGCTGTGCTACTGCAGAGAGCTCTCGCTGCTCTGCTAAAACCCAGGTGGACTCTGGGCCTGATACTTTATAGCAGAAGCTAAAAAACCTGAAGTGCTGATCTGTTTGAACGTTTGTGTCACAGAATCTTTCAAGGGGGGGGGGGGGGCAAAAACCCCAACCCTAAGAGAAATTTCTGTGGAAACACCCTCTTCTATGATTTATTATACTACTTCTGCTTTTAGTTCCTGTTAGAAATGTAAAACCAGCTCACATGAACTGGTTTTCTATTAGTGGAGCAGGGGTATTTCACAGGAGCAAAAAATCTAGAAGAACAAGCCCTAATCTTTTTGCAACGCATTTCTTCAGTTTGTCTCCCAGGATATATATATAAAAATGTGGCAGCATGTGCCACACGATACCTGGAAAAGATCCTACTGAAAGACTCTTTGCACTCCTTGCACAAAGAGAAAGGGGAAGGACTAGCACATGACAAATGAGTTGCATTTTTTGACTCATAAGTCAAAATACTTTGTTTTTTCTCTGTATTTATAGACGATTAAGTCTATTCTGTAGAAATGAATATTCACTTCCATTCAGTAAAAAAAAGGTGTTATAGATAGTGAAAGCTAGTTAATTTCCATCTGGTAAAGCAATCTTATAATTAGAAAAAACCTGGGTACATACTCTTTAAATCTCCTAATAAATAAAAGTTCTTCCAACAAATAGCCATCTAATTATTAACATAAATTTGTAGCTAAACTTTCCAGATACAGATAGAAAACTTAATTCCAATCCCCTTTATTGCAGTAAATTAATGTATACAAAAGAAGGATCTATTAGTGTTCAAATCTATATACTTTTATTCAAAGATATATTAAAACAATCTGCTCTAATGAGAAATGCAAATATTTCATTTTAGTATCCAGGCTGCATAACTGATCTTTGTATTAACATTTTTCTGTCTCCTTTTGTACAAATCTGTCTTCTGGAGCTCCAGAAGCTATTAAGTTGCTGTCCTTCTTCAAAGCATTCTTTAATAATGAAACCCGTGTAGTCTGAGATTACTGCCTCTCTGTTCTGATCACAATCTATAAGAAGAATCTCATTGCTAGCATGGATAAGAAAATCACATAGATAGATTCATGGTGACCTGCAATTTTAGTACAATTCATTTCTGTACTGTATGAGTGTAATATATATAGTTCCAAATCAGAAAAATCAAGTCAATTGATTAAAGGTCCATGTAAGTGATGAAACTCAGTTCGTCTGGAAATTGAACATCTGAAGAGATACTACATCATCTTGTCGAAAAACAATTTCAGCAGAGAGAAAATCAAATGCATTATAAAAATCAATGGCTGCCTGAAAATTAATAAGCAGAAGCAGGGATTTATATGCTCACTGTTGGACCAGTTTAGATTCAGGCTCTGCATTGGAATGACTCCTTCCAAGGTCTTGCTTGGAGATGAATTGCAAATCTAGAATGAAAATGAAGGACCTGGAAATACAACACATAGAGAAGAGACTTCTTGGGTCAGTAGTTCCAACCTCCTTCTGTCATGGACAGCTATATTTTATGAGAATTTACAGCTCCATTTTAGAGCTAGTTAGGTTGTTTCTCTTTCTGCTCTACAGGAAGGCTGTCCTCAACCCCAGTCCTCAGAGGGTTTGACCCATTAGCAGCTCATAATGCACTAATGAGTGGTTTATACCTATTTGGTTACTTGCCATCACTGTCCTTCACTCTTAACAGCTTTTCTTCCTTCCAGGTTTTCATGCCTCTGACATGTTCTTAAAGAGCTACTTTAACGTACAATACCATCATTTCTGACACTACTATTTATTTCTACTTCTGGCATTATCCTAGTAGCACCTGCTCCAGATTAAATAGGTGTTTTCTTGAACAGTTGTCAGAATTGTATGCAGCTTTTCAAATGAATTGCTACCAATGCCTTTCACTGTTTTGAATATTATGCACTCTACTGTCTCTGAAAACAAATTTGCCATCTTCTGTGATGCACCACAGGCATGGTTTAGTCATCCTTTGATTTAATATATTTCAGTGTATTTTCTTTATTTTCTTTCTTGGTCAATTCTAGTTGATGATTCTCCTGCTTTTTGCAGGATTTTTTTTTTTTTTTTGGTGAGTCTTCACTGCAAATCTTGTTTAACTTAGCTCAATTCCACCAGTTCAACTTTCAAGATCATGCAACTTCCTTTCTCTTATTCCAGTCTTCCTCTACAGTGATATGCTGTCTGTAAGGCACCGGTTCTGTGAAAACTTGAAGATCTGCATACAATTGTGCTATTACCAAGTTTCATTAGCATAATCACCCTTTTTGTGAAAAAGTTCAAAGATTGAAACTAAAATCCAAACTTTTTCTTTCAACAGAAATTGTCATCTCTTGTTTCCAGGTCTGAATCCATTTTATAATTCCTATGTCAATGCCTGTTTTCTCCAGCAACGGTAGCTTCCTGTGCAGTATGTATCACACATTTTACTGAAGTCTTGATTGACTAAATCTTTGCATTTTTTTGTTTGGAAGTCCAGTTACTAGATCAATCTGGCACAATCCTCTTCCAGTCAGTCCACATTGAGTCCTATTCCAGTTTTCAATTGTCTACAAGCTTTCCTTTCATACTTTGATATAAAGCTCTTAAAACTGCCAAGATTGGACTAGCAGAGCAGTTTATAATTTCATGATACATTGACTGGCATTCATCAGCTGCTTGATATTTCAGCAGTATGTTTAAACAAATCTTTTGGGGGGAGTGGGGATGATTGTCTTCCCCCCACCCCCCCTCACCCCCCTTCCTTGAAACTTCATTGGTACTTAACACCACTTTTGTATGGAAACCATCCTTCTCTCAGGTGCCATCTGCTGTAACATGACTGCTGCCAGAAATCGCATGGAGCTTCCAAAATGTGCTTGTGCTGTGAACTTTCCTTTGCTGGATGGATACAAATAGCATAGTTACAGATTCAAACTCTCCTTCTACCCTTCGACCTATAGATTGCAATTACTGCATGTATAACTATTGTTATTCCACTAGATGGTACCACAATCATTGCAGACAATGGGATTTGCATTTTTGTTCTATAGTTTGAGAATAGTTCACTCATATGATAACTTTGATATTTTCCTTTTAATCCTACAGGTTAATAGCTATTGGGAAAGAACTGAGGAGGGTGTAGACCCAAATCCTATGGAGATTGGCAGATGTGTATATTAATAATACAGTCATCATACTTTGAGAGTTTTTGCCCTTTTATTTTTCCTGCATAGTTTCATTCACATCAGTGGAATTTTTCAGAGGGCAAAATTTTAGGCTAATTTAAGTCTGCAAATTCAGCATCTCCAGCACATTTTGTTGATTACTTGAAATAGTCAAACCCTACAAAACAGTATAGATCCAGCCTTTGCTAGCTTGTTTTTGAAGCAGAAAGGTACAGTTTTTTCACAAATCCTTGTTGTCAGGGATGCTAGTGTACCTTGCGTATTGGCTCTTATTTATCATACTATGTCAGATGGTTCTGAGTGATTTTATATGTTTATTTAAAAATAAAATGCTAATAATGTTTTAAATAAAGGTTTGCATGATTTAAAAGTTGCTTCTATGACTTTTCGTGGTACTGTTTTAAAAAAAAAGAAAGAAAAAAGTCATAGGAGGACATTAAAAAAAAAAAAAAGCAAGCATTGCCCATCACTTCATTTAAACAGGAGAAACTTGAGTTCAAAAATACTTTTTTTTTTCAGTGAAATTATGAGACAGACTTAAGTTGATAATGATGTGTTTATACTTTTTTCCTCACTTTGGACAATCTGTTCATTCTCCTTGCTGTGTGGACTTCACAGATGTGGCTTTTTCAAAATAACATTTATTTTTAAGTGTAATATAATGAGTGTTTCATCACCAATACTGTACACTGCATTTTGTGGTTTATACCAACTGCTGAGCAAAGTAGTAGTTCTTGATTCCATCTGGACAAAGTAAGTTTTAGATTTTGGAATTTTTTGCATGTAAATACTAAGTCTTCTGCCCTAAAAATTCAAATATGCAAGGCATTTTATCGTTAAGATTTCTCCATTGTCTTGACTGGAAACAGGACCTTTTCTACATAGAGAACTTTTATGAACAGCATACTGTACTGGTAGCAGCCCCAAGAGTGGTTTTCTTTTCTGGTTTTATGTGGAGTGTTGAAAATTTATATTGGCCATAATAAGCATGGGGGGAGGGGGAAGGAGACATATTTCTACGATTGTCCTCTCTCTGGGGTCTTGAATTAAAAGACTGGATGAGGCTGTAGTACATTATCGAAAGAAAGTGCTTATGGCAACAGAGCTCTGATTAGGCTGGGAGCTCTGGTTATCTGTGGGGCTGGAGAGCTGCTTGAAACAGCAGGGCAATGTGCAGTTGCACAGTAGGCTTCCAGAGCCAGGTGCCCTGTTGTTTATCCCACTGCTATCTAAAATGTCCCAGGAGCTAGCTGCTGAGTTCAGGAATGGAAACGGTTTGGTGGTGTTGATATATTTGGATATGTCTGAGTTGCAAAGTGGAGGGAGGAGTTCTTAGCTCAGGCTGGCCAAAACTTGCATACAGCAGGCAGCAACGAAGTTCAGCTTCACCCAAATGTCCTCTATTAGCTTGAACTTGAGCCACTAGCTGATATTAAACCTCATATTTTCTTATCTTCTCTGGTTTTAGTCCAGAGAAAATATCAACCACAATCACCAAGCCAAAAAAGAAAAAAGTATAAAGCAGCTTTCTTTGGAGTATAGATGCACCCTGAGTTCCTAGGCCTGCGCATGTTGGTTTGATGGATAACTACCAGTGATAACTGTATTCAGAAAATACATGAGAGCAGCCCTTTTATTGTAAAAAAAAAAAAAAAAAAAAAAAAAAAACCACAAACAAAAAAACCCCCAACAAACAAACAGTAATTTTGTTAGACCTGTGCCTTGCTATTTAATTTGCTCAAGAGAAATGGCATTAGAATAGATAGATGTGCAAATAGTTTAGAATCTGGATTTGTGCTTGACTTTTGGAGAAGTATCTATCATTCTTACATGGAAGTGAGATAGAACTTTTGATACAGGAGAAATTAACAACAGTAGTTTATGTCAACATTTCCTTCAAAAATAATCTGTGCTCCCTATCCTGAAAATTTCAGGGCTGTTGTATTCTTACCACTACCTGTGGTTTATGTACAACTGTGTATCAAAACAGTTGTAGTTGTGTGACTAGTGAACCCTTCAGTCTGTTGCTGGAATCCTGAAACATTGATAATGAATGATAAAGTGCCTGAATATATGCTCTATTTATGCATAACTTTTGGAAGCTAACAACACTGACAAATGTTATGTAAAATATGTCCTCTCAATTCACTCCGTTGACATAACACAGGTACAACGCAGGTGCCAGATTGAAGAACTTTGTATTGATATTCTTGCTAAGCTTTTTCTCACACCTTTTAATTCAAACCCTCCCTACCTCGTGCCCTACCAAGCCATAGGACCTCTTTGTCATGTTGGCCAATCTGGCCATTTACCCCAGCAGGAGATTGATGGGGGGGATGCTTGTTCTGATATATCTCTGCACAAAGCTACACCAGGTGGCATCCAGTGGCTGCATGATTGCCTTCAGGAAGCACTGTACACTTATAAGGGTGCTCTGTGCTAACTTTACTCAGTCTGTTTATCCTTTCGTTCTCTGCACCACTCTTGCTCCTGTGGGAAGAACAAATTAAACTTTTGTATTGCAACCTACGCTGTTACAAAGCTTTCTGCTGATTTATTAAGCCAGTAGATCAAACCCGACCTACCTTACCAAAAGCTGAGATGGTAGTAAAATGCAGAATAATCTTACTCTAATTCGTTTCTTGGTAAGAATGTCTTATTATGTCTCACCATTTCTGAATGTCATTTGTAATCCATAGGGGTTTTTTAAACCCTGCAATTGCTAGTCCTGTTTCCTCAGACTTGCATGGTCTTCTGCAGGGCACAGCCAAGCAGCAAGATGTAAATCCTCTGAAATGGTGAAGCATTGACAGAAGAAATCTGGTTATCTTCTTAGCAGTAGTACCTACAGTCTGTTAGTGCTGCCCTGCAACAAGTGATACTAAACAGGAGGGAAAGACAGCCGGTGTGAATGAACACATCTGGATTCAACCCATCACTGGCAGTGGTTGTCTGCAAAGGGACGTCTGCCCTTTCTAGTGATCTCACTTTCTTCTCTGAATAAGTTTCTGTCCTAGCATATGTCTATGCTTTCCAGTAAAGGGTTCAAAATAAGCTGGAGTACCTGTCACAGCATTATAATAGTTTTGATAAAGTAATCTGCCTAGGCCAGTTTAGGTTCCTTCTCGAGCTTGCTAATACAGCTATGTTGATTTTGGCACTATAGTATGGACATGCTTTCTGCACTCTTTGAAATGGCTGGATTCTTTCTCCTCTAGCTTCTAGTCCCTTCCCCGCCCCCGCAAAACAACCCTTTCTGACAATTAGCTTGCTTAGCTCTCTATCTTTTGGAAATGAGTTTTGAAAACTGGTTTGTCTGAAGAAGTATCCATGTTTGTCCGAGTGAGTGATCTTTAGTGCGTGGGGATTCTTGTGGTGGTAAAGTACCAATTCAGCTAAACACTGTTATTCAGCCGTGTAGAAAAGGAGGTAAAGAATAAAACTATCACCTCAAAATTGCACAGGAAATATAGATGAATAGAATTTATTAGCCTACTTGGGACCTGGCCATAAAACTGGGATAAAGTCTCTTATTACACAGAAATGACACTTTATCTCTTTATGTACTTAGTGTATCTATCTTATCTATAAGAAAGGATTTTACATCAACACTTACGCATGGATGAAGAAATAAAAACTGCTTGTGAAGACCTCAAATGCAGCTTCTTTTTTGCTCTAAAGTGGTTTTTACAGCAACTGCTGGAGTCTCACCGAATTGGGAACAGCAGAGTCTCATTGCATCAAATGGTTAATCAGGGGAATCTTTTCATAGTAATTTTTATGATGGCAGTTAGCTCTTTGTAGGCTCTTCAGAGAGGCTAACTACATGCTCATGTAATTAGAGAGAAGGTGCTCAACATTGACAGCTGAAATCACTCAAATTTAATCAGAGATGAGGGATTATGGTTGAGAAGTTTGGATTGTTCTAACATTAACTAATTTGTCAAAGATAACACTAACTGTGTTGTGCTTACTTCCTTGATTGATTTGAATGACTGTTGTAATGCGCTGTGCTACCTTATGTCTAATCATTTTAACTTGTCTGGATTTCTTTGACATTTATGGATGTCTTTGCTATCATTTAGCTTAAGCATTTTTTTTCCCTCTAGTCTTCCCAAAAGATATGGCTTGAGAGAAATTCTAATGAGTCCCAGTGATTTATTTCTCGGTAGTTAGAGCTTCTGCTTTGCTGACCTTCAAATGGGCTCTGAGAATGAAATACTTTCCCTACCAGTTCATGTTTTTTCCATTGTGAATAAGGAAAAATATTTAAATTTAGTTAATTTTCCTCTTCAAGGTCAAGTCTCTTTTGTCTCATCATTTCCCATCCAGAACTGACTTTTTTATGATCATGACAAAGGGAAAATTGTTAGCTTATATGTGCATAATCGTGAGATAATGTTGTCAGGTTGCCTGTAGTGGATGTTTGTACGTAATACAAACTATTAGAGTTATAGTTAGAGTCAGTAGGAAGCCTTTATTTTAGGGTTACTGCACTCCTTGCCTTCGTATTGCCAAAATTTAACTATGTTGACAGAAACTTTTTCCATGTCTGATCTCTGTTCTAGCCTGGCTTTATTTTGACAGCTGACGGAAAGCTCTCCACTGGTTCCTGCCCTGAACCCTTATTTTGCTTGAGTGAAGTAAGGACAACTATTTATTTTTGCTTCCCCCCCTTCCCATGTCAATTTTTTTTTATTTGAAATTTCTGACAAAAGACTTCTGTCATCCAATATTGGATTGCATGGATTAGCTAGAAGTAATCCAAAGGAAGATTTATTTGATTGGCAGATGGTTACACTAGTCTATTATTTCTTTCTAGAATTCTGCCTGGATACTACTCAATGAAGTAATAGTTTGTCTTAGGTGACAGTGGTTTGGTTTGAACCATTCATTCAACTTCAGTTAAGGTGCATGTTGGAAAACATTATTGTTGCCTACGAAAAAAATTGTAATTTCCATTATAGTAAAATGCATGGACATATGCACATGTAAAAGATGAAGATTGCAAAGCAAAATGAGAGTTTAGAAATACTGTTATTGGGAAGCTTGGGTTGCTGGGCTTCTTTCTCTCAACATCTTTAATGACAGAATACTTTTTCCACAAGAATTATCTCTTGCTTGGTTGTGAAATGGGAGTTAATCAAGGTGCTGTAGTATGTTGAAACTGGGGTTTTGGATTCCAGTTTCTCTGCTGTGAGAATTGAAGGTCAACAGGGAAAGCAGCAGAAGACAGCAATTGGACAGTCATGCTGAAGGCTCAGACTGTGAACGTGGACAACAGGGTCCTTTCTCCAGTGGCTTTTCGGGAGTTCACTTTGGTTTGCTAATCACCTGTTGTGCTTTAATTGAACTAAGAAAAGTCTGTTATACATGGCCTGCTTTTTTTCTGTCATCCTCTGGGGGGAAGGTTTATTATGGCAGTTTTGTTTTGGAACATTGTAATATACGTATTGCTTTATCTTAGGGAAGGCTGGTCAAAGATGTTTGCCCTTTACTCTGTGTTGAAGCTGAGCTTTACAGTAATTCTTAGCTTGATGGGAACAACTCTAATCTTTGTGTCTGACTTTGTAAATGTCTGTGTAAGCTTTGGGCTTGACGTCATTTGCTTTTAATATGGTAAGAGACAGGTGAAGATGCAAAGTGAAGAATGTCGTGCTGAAGTACAAAAGAGTGTAGTAAGCAAAATGCGCAGGGAATTATAAACTATGCAAAAATGCTATGATGACTGTTAATAATCCACCGGGCATACCCAACAGTCCAATGTAGCCTGCTCTCCAGCTGTGGTGGTGCATTCATACCCCCCTTCTTCCCTGGGCCACTTGTTGATCTGGGCCGCTTGTTGATCTCAGAAATTTCCATGAAACCTCGGCCTTGGTGTATTGAGTCTGGCAGTTGAGCGCTCCTTGACTGCATCAGAGGCTCTGCATAGCTGAGGCTGGGAACATCCTCCTACTGTCTGGCCCAGGTGTCCAGCAGAACAACACCGAAACCTTGAGAATTCTTTAGTAATTACCACCTGGGACTGTGGCCAGAGTGGAAATTTACAGATGACTAAAAGCCAACCATCTTGTGAGCCTATAAACGGTGGTCCTAAGTGAGGCCCTTTGAGCTCTCCTGGACCGCAGCGGGCTGCACCCAGCATCTCCCTCTGAGTGGGACGCCTCTCAGAGCTTACGACCCTTCAGGCCTACGATATTCGGTGGATCGCTGGGTCCTGGGTGAGTCCCTTTCGAAGCTCAACCGTTCGCCCGTTGAGAGGGAATGCCTAGACATTCGACGTGAGTATTTCTTCACTGAAATCGAGGGGAATTTTTAACAGGTATACCTTCTGTACATAATATATATATATTTCTCTGTGTGTGCATTAATAGTAAGCATAATCTGTAATTAAGTTGTGATTGTAGTAGACTTACTAACCTACTTTGCAAATAGTGAATAGTTGATGATTAAGTGTTACTAAAGTTTGTTAATGATTAGTTGATAATTAAGTGTTGCTAAATTGTGAATGAAACCTAGACTGTTCCTAAAATATAAACCCTTAGATGATTTTCTTTATATATTTCACCTGTGTAATAAGTAATAGAGTGAACTTTGCCATCGAATCCTATTAGGTCGCACCTTTATAAATCTCTATTAAAATCACTTTCTGCTAATTTCTTTGACGGTGATTCTTTAAGCGGCCTCTAAACCACTCATTCGCGACACCAGCTTTCCACGTTAGCTATATTTTGCAGAATTTAAACCTTTTCTGTTACTCCTCTTTAAAGTAATCTAGTTAGTTTTATCTTTTTGTGAAATCTGATCAAGTAATGAGTTTCAAATCAACTCTGCCTCAGTGAGTCTCAAAAGGGAGCAAATTATTTTCAGAGAGCAATTTTAAGGGAGCAAAACTTCATAGGGGAGCAAATTCTGTAATTTACATCCTGTGACACTTGCTGGTGCCAATAGGAGGGAAAGACCTGGATCATGTCAAGGTCAACAAGGAAGAGAAGCAGTCAGATCTATTTCAATGGAGTAATATTAAAATCTTAAAGTAGCATTAACGTATAAAATAGTAATAAAATATTGAGGCACATGTTTCAGTTTGGTCTTGGTCTGCAGTGGCAGTCAAAACATGGGACTGATATGCTTGGGTTTTATGTAAATATATATATATGTTCATGGTTTATATATTATATAGGCTTTGTAATATTTGTCTTTGTTTTCTTTATCTATTAATTTGCTTCTGGGCATGGTTCTCTGCAATTTGTCAGGGGACTGCGGGGACTGCGGGGACCGCCTGCAGTGGCCAGCCAGGGCCTGGCGGCCTGGGTCTGTCCCAACCCCCAGCCAGGGAGCTGGGCAGCTGGAGGGCAGCCCCAGCCCAGTGCGTCAGCCACATCCCTGGGGACAGGGCCAGGCTGAGGCCAGGACGGGACATCAGCCTGAGGGTGGGCCCGGCTTGGTGGGGCCCAAGGCCGGGCTGTGAGGAGCTGGAGACCAGCCCTGATGCCGTGTTGCTGGGACAGGGACTGATGGCCCCGGGGGGGCTGAGGTGGGGTCCTGGGACCATGGAGGAGGCTCTGGGGGCAGCTGGTCAGGACAGTAAGGCCTAGAAGTCCCCTCAAGGCCCTCAAACAGTTGATATAAATGTCTCCCACTACAGCTGAAGGTGAGCGGGAAGCTGAAGCTACAGCTGAAAAAGAGAAAGTTTTGAAAGACCTGTGACAAGGACAAACCCTGTAAAGCTGGAAGGGTCTATAGACCTGGGATGGAGTCAGGGGTGTCAGCCTAGCAAAAAAGGTTAAAAGGGAGAGTGCTCGGTCTTAAACGGGGAGGAAAGGGAGCTCGAGGTGGAGGGAGAGCCTGCCTAGGGGAAAATGTTCCAGCTCTACCCCATTTCTGTTGGCCTGGGATCTGAACCAGAATCTGAACGTAGAATAAGCTAGGTTGGTAGGGATCTCTGGAGGTCAGCCAGGCAGCCCCTTACTCAAAGCAGGTCTGATGAGACCAGGGCTGTGTCCAGTTCTGTCATGAACACCTCCAGGGATGGAGATTCAACAGCCTCTCTGGGCTGTGTTGCAGTGTTTGACCACTCCCATGGTTTAAACAAAAAATAAATCCTTACATGTAGCTGGAATATCCCATGCTCCAGCCTGAGTCTGTAGTCTCTTGTCCTATCACTGTGCACCTCTGAGAAGAATCTGGCTCTGTCTTCACGTGTTCTGATCAGCCATTTATAGACAGTGATATGGTCACCCCTTAGCCTTCACTTCTGAAGGCTGAATAACCCAGTTGTCTCTGCTTCTCCACATATTTTGTATACTTCAGCACTTGACCATCTTAGTGGTCCTCCACTGGACTTGTTCCTTTATGTCCATGTGTTGTAGATAATAGTCCAAGGCAAAATCTCTTTGTTTCACGCTGTCTTCCAGATCTTCCAGGTAACAGTAGCTGTATGCCCTAATCAGCATGCTATGGAGTCATTCTTTCTTCTGTAGATACCTACGAGCTTTATGTGCAATGGAACTGGGAGAGGCTGACTACACTTGAACACCTGATATCCTCAAGGTTAGCTCACCTTTCCTGTCTGTGAGGAAAACTAAGTTAAAATGCCTGTTCTATTTGGAAAAGGAGGATTTAAATTTTTGTCTTTCCTACATAGATGATCCTTGGAGCTACTGTGCTGTTGAGTAAGATTTGGATTAAACCCATTTTTTTCACATTAACAAATCAGTATTTGCAAGCAACATAGATCAGTGTAGTATTATACATTGAGTAGTTTGGTGACCTCAGGATTTGATATCACTGCCTGAACACTTACATTTACATAAGGGTGTTTTTGTGGCAAGTGAATAGATGCCCAGGTAATTTAGGTTCTTTCCAGATTGGATGTCAACTAAGTGGTAAGTCTGAGGATTGAAATTTTAGACTTGGGTTCTAAAAATGAGGTTGAACATGCCTTTATGCACATGCCCAAATTTGATCTCCATTTCACGGCACAAGCATTTGCTGTTTACAAGAAGGGAGCCTGGAGGCCACAGATGAATGGATTGCTGGAGTATGTTCCATTACAGCAAACCTCAATATATTAATAATGATATACGTGCTTTTGGCTGGCACAACTATTTGTTTTGAAAGTGGCCATGACACCAAGCTATAATCACCAAAAGAATAGTGGTGTATTTTTTTTTTAACGTCTCTTCCATGAAAAACTAGACAAGAAATGACTAGTACAGAACAGGTGTTAGGCGCATAGTTAAGTGTTCGTGTGCCAAAAACCAGTTGGACCCATAACTTTTTTTCATATCAGGTAAGCTTGAGGAAAAAAAGGTGGCAACATTTATTTCAAGAAACAAGCACAGAATCGACTTTGTATTCATGCATAAATATTAGTTACATATTTAGAGCTCTGTACCTGAATTGCATCAGAACCCTATTTTGCACTTAAGAAATGCAAATTTCTAATTATTATGGATTTGTTAGAACAAACAAGCCTAGTGTAAGCAAATGGTACCTGCCTGAGTCTGTAGACAGCTCTCTCATCTCAGAGGGTTATTAATATCCAGAGTCACAGTATGAAATGAGTTCTGCAAGTGTTCTTTTACAGATAAGACATACTTCTTGGGAGTGCACTAGGCTGTGAATAGAAGTATTGGAGTTTTTTTCTTGTACCGTATTTTTCTCTATAAAACTAGATTCCTGCTGTCACTTTTGTTGGGGACACATGCCATTGTGGCAGCTTCTGAAGACTGGATGATTCTCCTTTACAAACGAGGGCTCTAGGTCCTGGACTGGCTGTGGCCAGTATTACTTCTACCAAGACAGGTCATATGCTCTCAAGTGATATGCTCTCTTTTTCAAGCACAGAGTTGGCTCAAAGCTTCTCAGCAGGCAAAATCAATCCATGCTAGTGACATGGTGGGTTTTGTTGGAGAGACAGGTGAGCCTGGGAGAAAGGACAGTCATTAGAGATTTGAAATATACTGATTTCAGAGATTCCTGAGAGGAAGGATAGGGGTGTATATTCTCTCTCTTTTTTGTGAATCTATTTCTTCTGCTGTTTCGCTATCCACCTTCTCATTTACCTTGCATTTGGCATTCACAAGCACCTCATAGCTGCCTATATTCACCTCTTCTTCCACCAGCAGGTCTTCCTCTGTTTCAGGAGAATAGGAGGGAGGGCTGGTCTGGGACATAGCTGGAGGGAAGTCCCAGAGAACCAAACTTACAGATGTTCCCCCTGCTTGCAGAAGATAGCTACTGTCTCTTCTGGGAGCTGAAAAATGCTGCAAGCTCTGACTGGCAAGAAAAGCACGAACAGGGGGCTGTGCAGGCAGGAAGCTATTCAGGCTAGACACCTAGCCACATGTATATAGAGTTGTCAATGTGTTATACCTTGCGGTCTGCCGTGCAAGACAGTCTCCAGCTCAGTGTGCCCTGATAATGAAATTGCAGTGGGATACTGGGATAATGTTGGGTACAAGCATAAATGTGATCAGATTAAAATCATGATTGTCTTGGTCATGATTGTTTGACAGTGTCATTTAGCAAAACAGTTAGCTTTTGACTAATTTTAATTTTAAAAACTGCTAGAGCTGTGTAAGAGGATATTTTTTTAGAAAAAACCCACCACTCCATGATATAGTTTAAGCAGAATTACAGAGGATTTGGGACGGTTCTTCTTAAACAAGAAACGGGGCTTGAGATGAATAATAAATCATATAAAAGGAGGAAATGCTATGTGGAACTAATAGGAACCAGATTAAAAAGATATTAAACTGTTGTCAAAATATTAAAAGGACTTTGCTTTTTTATTGCTACTACAGAGTAACTTAGTTTCTATAATATTAACTTTATTTGGAAAGGGAAACCTTTCTTTTTCTAAATATCTTCATGCTTCACGCACTGAATTTTGTACCATCTCCATTCTGTACAAAACCCAGATAATTCAGGTAAGAAAGATACTGAAATGCAGAATGGTGTTTATCTGGAAGGATGGCATGGTGCAGGGACACAGAGATGTTTGTCAGGATCAGCAGGATTTTTGTGAGAACTGTTTATTTATAGAAAAATGCAGTTTTACTTCACTAAAAATATTCATGTGCTTCAGCTGGTCTTGGGTAGTAATTTTACCCAAACAACCACCCTGAAGTTTCAGTGTTCCCAAAATATTTTTCTTCTGTTTGTTTAAATTCTTGAACTTGGCTAATAAAATGGGTTCATTACTGCTGACAAAACTGCCAAAGAGAAAATGGTTCTTGTACCCATCCTTGTGCTCTAGAATACTTGTGGTTAGCAGTGTCCTGAGACTGGTCTCCAAGAGACCTCATTCAAATACTCTGAATCAGAGCAGGCTTGAAAATTATATATCCCATCGCTCAGGAAGTGCGGTAACCCCTAGGCTATGTGGCATGAGGTAGGTACAGCCAATACATGCTCCAGGGGCCCACTGGCAAACTGAATTTTTGCACAGAAAAGTCCTGAAGTGGGACTACTCATTTCAAATACTACATTCTATCCAAAATAAACTTTTAAAACTGCTTTTTTTCTCTCATAATTTTTGGCAGAAATTCATTTTAGGTTGAATAAGAGCATTTTAATAACAAATGAAAATGGAAAGCAATAAATTGTTTACAAGGCTTATGACACTCAATAGTAAAAGTGACAGATGTAATCAGATTTGAAACAGTTTCAGTTCCAACTCTGTCTCTGGTTTGGTTTACCAGGGAATGTTCCCTCACAGGAACATGCTATAATACAGACTAGAGGACAAATAGGATTTTCCGTATAAATAAAACTTTGCAGCAATAAATTCATTGCACATATTGAAAAGTAAACATTTAATCACAAAACAGTGCCTGATTCTAACTACCCTTTAGAGAGCACTAATAGGCATTAGTTTAGACTTAGTTGCAGGAAATTAATGAAATAAATAGGAGATGGATATTATTCAATATATTCACCAGAAATCATGACCTAACAATGAAAGTGCGTCATTCTGATGGATAAATTCAAGGCCACGGAAATAGACATTTATCACATCAATAAATCTCATGGGGTATCACTTGAAAGAACAGAAAGAATATATATGCATTAGGTCAAATGTAACTAAAGAGCTCAATAAATATATGTGAAATCTCCCAGAAAATTTAAATGGAGTAAACCAAGTTGCTAAGTGGGAAAAAGGTTAAAAAGATGAAGGAAACTATTAAATGGTCATGTTTAAAAAAAACCCAAAAAACAAAAACCAAAAAAACACCACCACCACCCCCCCCCAAAATCCTGATTAGCAATAGTAATATGGGTGAACATGATTACAGACTAGTAAGGATAGACAGAAAATTTTTAAATACCTCTTATTTTTTGAGTCCTATAAGAAGTCAAATTTTGCCTTCCTTTATAGTATTTTTTGATTTTTAACCAGTGTAAAAAAGAAAAGAATTTGGCCATATGTTTACTACTATAAGTAAAGCTAATCCTTCAGGCTTTGAAAGTCAGTTTGTAAAAGAGATTTGATTTGGTATTCTCATGCTTTTGGGTCCCACTGAAAAAACAGTGCATTAAAAGCACTTATTTCTTCTAAATGGAAGAGGAAATGAAAAAGTGAACGTCCCAGCAAGATTTCCAGAGATCCAAACTAGCTTTGTCTACTTTGAATTTTAGTAGACCAAAGGTCCACTAATAATACATTAAGTTATATAGTTAATTCAGGTTATGTAGCTATATAGGATAGAGAGGTGTATCTTCTTTTGCTCTGATAGCTTTGGAGTGGTTAGTGAAAAGGTGCTTTGTCTTGCTGTTGATGCTTGGAGTTTGTTTCTACCTCTACTTCTGACTTTGTGTCTTCCCCAAGCTCTTTTACGTGATGTTAACCAGGTGCTAGTGATATCACTTGTCTAAACAGATAACTGGTCAGTTCTGCTGACACATCAGACTTGCCAAATGAATTAAATGTTCATTTAGGGTGCAGGTTACAACTTACATTGCCTCAGTCTCTTATTAGCTTCAGGGAGTAAGGTTTGCAAGTTTGTGATTGAGTTACAGCATAGCTTGGGTTTATTGTGAAGCTAAACTCTTAGGCTACTGGCTTGACTCATAGAAACAAAACCAACTAAAGTTTCATATTTTTCCAGTTGTTCTTTCAAAGCAGTGAACTATGGCACAATTTCAGTTCAATGGTGATAGAAGTCAGCAACCCACATGAAAAAATCTGAGATCAAACCAGTAACCAAAGTGCTCAATCATTTCACCAGGTAGTGAAGCATGCCAGGTTTGGATAATAGTGCCTTTGGATAACCTTACAACCCTTAACTTCATCAGACTTGCCACTTTAAAGTATCTACTTTGTCCATCTGACTTAGGTCCTGGTCATTTTTTGAAGACAATAGTAAACAGGCATATTTTAATGCAAAACCATAACTCTGATCTCAATAACATTAAACTAGTTTATCTCTGAGTCTAGTGCCATGTATGATTTGATTCATCAGTGTACCAAATGGTAAACTGGAAAGGTTACTTCCCTATCCATCAGGAGTACTGGAAAGATGCTTAGCTGAGGAAGTTCATACTGATGTTTCGCTCTATTCTTTGAGTTACAGTAAAGGAAGTGGTCACATCTGGGTGGGCTTTATTTGGATCACGATGGGAACTCTGCCAGGTCACAAGATCTGTTTCTGTTAAAGATGCTGGGTTCATCTAATTCATTTCAGAGAAGTCTTTCATAATTAGCTGACTCATACACTAACACGATCCAATCCAGATGAGGGGAGGGGAAATGGTGAAACAGTTTGCAGAGCTACAGCTTCCTTCTCTGATTTCTTTATTAACTCTTAAAAGCCCTTTATTCATTATGTCTCTAGGCATGAATGAAGAAGTTAACTTTAACTTTGTCTTTAACTTTTAGCATTGTAATAATTTGGAAAGGATTATAACTATATATTATTAATTGATTGATGTTACAAGAAATGTTTTGCAACTGTTTTAAGAGTTTTAAGTAATGAGATGACATCAGAGCAGTAGCTATTGGGAGCTTAAATGACTACTTTTTTAATAAACAAGTCATTATACAAACTTCTGTGGTATGTATATTGTATGTCTGCATTTTATTTTATGCTTGCATTTTATCTCAAGTTTTTTTACTTTAATCAAAATTCACAGAAACTAAATTTAGATTAATGAATACAACAGACTTCCTAAAACTAATCTGATTCATCAGAATGATCAGTGGGATGTCAGGTGAACCGCCTGGATCACTGGGCATGCTTTATCTTCCACATTGTGTGGTCTCATTAGTATACTGATGACCTAGGTGGCTCATCTGGTATTTCTGTCTTCAAAGACATGGCTTGAGCATAGTGAACTCCCAAATGTTATGTAAGTTCTGATGCATTAATTCTCTTCAAAATTAGTAGAAGCAGAAGGTATTAAGGTAAGTCTATGGACCACAGCTCATTCCCATTTACTCACAGGTCTCCATACTGATTTAGGAGACCCTGTTGCTCAAAGGGAGGAATGATGCTACAGAGGGAGATATTTGCATAATCTCTGGTATTGGATCCAGATCCAGGAGTGGGGAGTCCTGGAAGAAAGAAGAAATGTTTCATACACAGAGAAATGAGAAACGTGATAACCACTGGCTTTGATATTGTGGTCCAAATGACATCTGAATAGTACAATTCTTTCTAGATTCATGTTATGACACCCTGATGGCTGTCCTTGAACATCATTTAGTCCATGCTACGTGTCATGGATGTGATGCTACTAGCTAAGAAGACTGTATTGCATCTGTTAGTTTAATAAGGCATCTGGCTTTCTAGAAAGGAGATGAAAAATGGAGAAATCTAAGCAGCTGATGTACTGCTGGGAGAGTAACTGTGGGAAGCAGCAATGTTTAGGGAGAAAAGAATAAGAGAAATTTTATAATGTTATTATTAACATATTTGTAAACAGAGTAGTTATTGAGTCCTACTGCAGTCAACACAATTTGTGGCCTTTAGCAGAAAAGATATTAGCCTGCCTTGGGCTGAATGACTGCCACATATTTTGTTGTTGCTGGCTGAAAAGGAGGCTTAGGACTTGAGAATGTGGAGCTAATTGGAATCTATCCCACTACAGCCTTATCTTCAACCTTTGCAAGGGTTTTGTTCCTTGAGCAGGCCGACTTCAGTGGCTGAGAATAAAGAAAAGGGGAAGCAATGAGTAACATGGTCACTGCAATCAAAAAAAAAAAACCCAAAAGACAGAGCCTTCTAAATCACGAGGTTTGTGAAAGAAAACTAGAACATGTAATTCCTGGAAGCTTAAATCTAGGAGACAGGTTCTGGGGTCATATGATGTTTGAACACCTGAGATTAGCAGGTGGTATCCAGCACTTTCCTGCTTTCTATCTGACCACTAAAGATAAAATGCTGCTCTTCCAAACACAAAGAAGAGAAGATAGACATTCCTCTATTAGCTATTTCTCATGCTGTTTGTAGTTTCTGTGTCACTCAATTCAAGGGGAACGAAGATAAAGACTTCTTTGGCTCTTAAGGATTTGAATTAACTGCTTTTAAGAACTAGTTGTTAATTTTTCTCACAAAGCCTTTTCTAATTCATGAATTTATCTAGTGTGGTACCAGGGTAAGAGAATTATATGCTCTACAACAAGTTATACAAGCTGCTTCTAAGCTGAAGTATCCTGCTTGTAAAGAATTGCAAAGCCCCATGTCAGAATAAAGATGCAGTCTGAAATCCCCTAGAATACTCTTCTTTAGGCAACAATCTGTGAATGACCATCAAATATACATGCTTTTCAAGTAAACAGAAGAGCAGGACAACTGTTAAACAGATGTGGAACTTCCATCCTTAAATGACAAGCAAGTGTCCCATTGTACAGTTCTTAATAATTGGTATATTTATTCCCTTTTCTTCTTAAAAGTTAATATTAAAAGAAGGCTAGTGTTTACAGATTGTCCAAGAACAGAGGACAGTCTAAAATAAGGGACAACAAATCTTATATAATCAGGCATTGTTTAAAACATCTGTTCCCATTTAGGCTTTGGAGATCCTACATTTGTTTTACACACTTTTTTTTATGTAATTGTTTCCCCTATTCAATCTGAAGTAAAATTTCTGATTTGTGTCTATACTAGTTACAGAGAAAATTGCCTCGGTACTAACGCTGTGAACCATAAGATTTTAGAGATCTTGAGTCAGAAACCTTGTGATCTTGGGTCATAAAATTTACCAAAATGTTACTTTTGTATTAATTTTATTTTTTTCAGGTTCTTCAGTCATGAAAATGATTTTTATTCTCTTTCTCAAACTGTTCTTTATGATTAGAGGTATAAGAATGCTATTGAGCATGAAAACTGAATTTTGTATAATCACATGTCGCCAGGTAGTGAGGTTTTAAGAAAACTGTCAGTTAAAACAATATTTTCACAGAATGACAAAATCATTGAGTTGGAAGAGATCTTTGGAAGATTGTCTGGTCCAACCCTCAAAGCAGGGTCAACTAGAGCACGTTGCTCAGGCCTGTGTCCAGTCAGGTGTTTAATATCTCCAAGGATACTGTAAGTAAAGTAGGAAAGTTTCAGTGTGGGAGCCAATGTTGTTCTGTGGCACTTGCACAAGGTAGTCTTTATTAGGTACCTGGTCCCAATTAAAGAAGAATGAGACATGACTTGTTACTTTAGCATGGCTGCATTAGCACTGTTTCTTCCTTCTAACACATGGCATTACACCATTCCGGTTGTTCATTTTGCTCTGAAGACAACTTGTTTCTAAAAGTGGTGTTTAATGTCAGCTTAACACTCAAGAAAAACTTTGAATGGATACCTTACCATGGCCTGCCTTTCTTCAAAAGGAAGAAGCAGCACTTCTGCATATTCTGCAGCGTCCTAAGAGATGACTGGTTGTCTCTACTTGCTGCTTATTAGCACCCGACAAACTTATGCTTTAGAAATGTTTTTTATCTCTTCTCCTTTTATTTGATTTGATCAGATACAGCTTTCTGCTAATGTATGCGGGTAATCTGCTCTGTTTCCTCAAGTCTGAGCTTTATGATTCCCACAGCTTCATTTGGTCCCTTCACACCTCTCTGGCCCTCCCGCTGCCCCTGTGATGATACGCACAGCATAACGGGATTGCAAAGCACGTATCCCAAAAGAGTAAAGTGAGGGCTGACTGGTGTAGACTGAAAGGCTCACAGTCTTTAGTAGTCAGAGTGGTTATCCTCAGGGTACTCAGCCCCCTGAGCTGGAAGACATGGACGACGAGCAGGATAAACCCCCCATAATTCAAGAGGATGAAGTTAATGACCTGCTATGCCACCTGGATGTTCACAAGTCTATGGGGCCGGATGGGATCCACCCGAGGGTACTGAGGGAGCTGGCGGAGGAGCTTGCCAAGCCACTCTCCATCATTTACCAGCAGTCCTGGTTAACTGGGGAGGTCCCGGACGACTCGAGGCTCTCCAATGTGACTCCCATCTACAAGAAGGGCCGGAGGGAGGATCGGGGGAACTACAGACCGGTCAGCCTGACCTCGGTGCCGGGGAAGATCATGGAGCGGTTGGTTTTGAGGGTGCTCACGGGCCATGTCCAGGACAACCAGAGGATCAGGCCCAGCCAGCATGGGTTCATGGAAGGCAGGTCCTGCTTGACCAACCTGATCTCCTTCTATGACCAGGTGACCCGCCTAGTGGATGAGGGAAAGGCAGTGGATGTGGTCTACTTGGATTTCAGTAAGACCTTTGACACTGTCTCCCGCAGCATTCTCCTAGAGAAGCTGGCGGCTCACGGCTTAGACAGGTGCACTCTTCGCTGGGTAAAAAACTGGCGGACGACCGAGCCCAGAGAGTTGTGGTGAACAGAGTTAAATCCAGCTGGCGGCCGGTCACGAGCGGTGTTCCCCAGGGTTCAGTGCTGGGGCCGGTCTTGTTCAATATCTTTATCAACGATCTGGACGAGGGGATCGAGTGCTCCCTCAGTCAGTTTGCAGACGACACCAAGTTGGGCGGGAGTGTTGATCTGCTGGAGGGTAGGAAGGCTCTGCAGAGGGACCTGGATAGGCTGGATCGATGGGCCGAGGCCAACTGTATGAGGTTCAACAAGGCCAAGTGCTGGGTCCTGCACTTCGGCCACAACAACCCCAGGCAACACTACAGGCTTGGGGAAGAGTGGCTGGAAAGCTGCCCAGAGGAAAAGGACCTGGGGGTGCTGATTGACAGCTGGCTGAACATGAGCCAGCAGTGTGCTCAGGTGGCCAAGAAGGCCAACGACATCCTGGCCTGTATCAGAAATAGTGTGGCCAGCAGGAGTAGGGAGGTGATTGTGCCCCTGTACTCGGCACTGGTGAGGCCGCACCTCGAATACTGTGTTCAGTTTTGGGCCCCTCACTACAAGAAGGACATGGAGGTGCTGGAGCATGTCCAGAGGAGGGCAACGAAGCTGGTGAAGGGCCGGGAGCACAAGCCTTATGAGGAGCGGCTGAGGGAACTGGGGTTGTTTAGCCTTGAGAAGAGGAGGCTGAGGGGAGACCGCATCGCGCTCTACAACCACCTGAAAGGAGGCTGTAGCGAGGTGGGTGTTGGTTTCTTCTGCCAAGTAACTAGCGATAGGACAAGAGGAAATGGCCCCAAGCTGCACCAAGGGAGGATTAGATTGAACATTAGGAGAAATTTCTTTACTGAAAGAGTGGTCAGGCCTTGGAACAGGCTGCCCAGGGAAGTGGTGGAGTCACCATCCCTGGAGGTATTTAAAAGACGTGTAGATGAGGCCCGTAGGGACATGGTGTAGAGGGCATGGTGGTGTTGGGTTGACGGTTGGACACGATGATCTTAGAGGTCTTTTCCAACCTGTATGATTCTATGATTCTATGATTCTATGATTATCTGGAATAATAGGGCTTAGTATTTTTGGAGGAAGTTTAAATATAGTTAGTTGAGATTAATTTAGCTGTAGCATCATAGCTAAATAAATTAAATATGAAAAGGGGCTAGTGAGCTGGAACACCAGGACAATCTATAAGGTCTTACTGTTTTTTGTGTTTTTTTTTTTTTTCTGGTTAAGGACTGATAAGTCATTCTTCAAAAGTCTCAGTGTCATTTGCTGGTTTTGAAAACATGGTTGGAAGACTACCTCTCTTTCTCTGTTTACTGGAAATATACCCAGAGGTAACAAAAACCTTTCAGCTCCCTGAAGAAAACTGTGGAAATGAGCAGCTCTGTGTCAAAGAATCCTTTGACAGAGCATTTCCTAGAACACTGCAGCACGCTCCGTGGCGTGTGCTGGGTTTCCTTTGCATGGGGGGGAGGGCTGGTGCCAAGCTTGGCTTTTTCCTCTTGGTCTGTAGAAGCCCAGTCAGGCTCAGTGTATAGTGTTACAAGTTGAACAAACACCGAAACATTCCTGACAATGCTATAAAAACATCCACAATGAGAATATAAAACCAAACATGCTAGGATACTTTTAAACACTTTTAAAAGATTTGTGCTGCTTGTTAAAAAAATCTTATGGGATCTAGCAGGGTTTTGGAAGCTTGCTGGGCTCTTCATATTGCAGCAACATGTTGTTTCTGGGAACAAGTGCAGCACTGCCTGAACTGTGGCCAGAGTTTTCACATGCACCCAAAGGTAGGGAGAGTGGTGGTTGCCTAAGAATTATTTGTGTTTTTCAGGAAGAAACAGAAACCTTTAATTCCCTTTGCATCTTTATATCCATTCACATGCTGCCTTTAGGAGGAAAAGTATAAAACTGTTCTTTAAAGAAAAAAAGATATTATTATTCTTTATGAGATCTTTCATATCAGAGGTCTCTGTTCGTTTTGTTTTGTGTTTGTTTTTTTTTTTAATTCCTAAATCCTATCTTGGCCTCTTGAACACAGCTGAGTTGCACTGCAAACACAGAGGAGCAGCATTAGACATACCTGGGCTAACTTTTTTAACCTAGCAGTACCATGAAGCTAAGTTGCTCCAATGAGAAAATCTTTACTCGCTTCTGATTAGGCTTGAAACTCAAGTTCTCTGGTAAGTGTTTCTGAAGTGTAGCTGATACCAGCTTTCTCTAGCTAAGAGAGGTGCTGCTTTGTTTATGCCTGTGTGCACTGCAAGGGCACCTCCTGAGAGCAGTCTGGAAGTAGTCAAATACTCTTATGCTAGGGAATGACTGCACAACCTGCTTTTGTTAAGATCTCATCTTTTTTTTTCTTTTTCTTTTTTTTTTTTTTTTCTTCTTGTAGATGGTGAGTGTTCTGGGTATGTCCAGTGCTTAGATGTACTCTGCTTATGGGTTTCAGTGCCGTATGATATTGTATTTACAAATTCTGAGGTCTTAATAAGATGTATTTTGAATGCTTGTTCAAGGTCACAGCCAAAACTTTTGTCTGCTCTCAACTGTCTTGTAAGCTGAAAATGAGTTAAAACCAGAGGTAACAAATATGACAGGTTCTAGAGTTGTACTTAGTGTCAAAGGAACTCTGTGGCACAGAGGAAATTTCTTGGCTGCGAAGACATCTTCTGAAGGTTGGTGCAGACATCCTTTCTAAACTGGTGTTGGCAAGAGCAAAGTCCTAGTGATCAATAAATCACTGAATGCAGTGCTGTTCTGCTATTGATTCAGACTGTTGCCCTGAAGAAGCACTTTCAAGATCTGACCTGCTATTATTCTGTCTTGTCTTAGTTTATGCTTTTAGTTTTACAGCCAATTTCCAATATATGTGCTGGAGAGTCACATTTTTTGCTGAAGCTACTCAGGGAGAAGTACAGCCACGCAGTAAATATTTTGTAAAAAGCACTAGGTGCTTTATACTTATATCAAACAGCTCTTGGCTTAGAAGGATGTCAGGAGGTAAAATATGACAAAATGTTCAAGGAAGTATTTATCCCCAAATACTTCCCCCAAAATACAGTTCATACATATGAACTAATGAAGTTTTTGCTCGCATTTTTTCAGCAGGTATTTCAAGGAAGACTGAGTGTACTCCAGTTAGGCTGGTGTCCCACACTGTCAAGACTCTCCTTGATGGGAATTGAATAGTTCTATGGTTCTATAAGCCTCCTTATATTTGGTTTCTTCTTGTGGAAGATGCTGCCTGTCCCCTTCCATATAATGAAGTGGAATATTCATGGTCAAGTGTGTAACCTGTCATACATCCCCATTTTTTCCTGCCTTATCTGTGGGAAACAGAAACAGACAGTACTGACACATCAATGTTACATGTTGCTGAAAACAGCCCAAAGTCTATGTGAATTACAGATTATGTGAATTAGGCTTATGCACATCATCATATTTCATGGATTTCCCTTGCAATCGAAGTAGCCAGAAACTTGCATTTTAAATGAACTGAGTTTTTGATAGAAGGAGTCAGGAGGCTGAGTGAGATGCTGGTATGGGATGTTGCCAGTGCCAGCCTTCTATGAATTCAGTTTGTGAGATGTGGAATACTTCATAAGCATCCATAGCTGGTGTGGACTCACAGTGATACTGTGGATGCTGAGAGAAGCTTAACAGATCCTGGAATTTAGTGTTTCAGTTAATTTGCTAGCTCTTCTGGCAGGTAATTTTGAAAGTTGCTCCGTAGTGAGTCAATGTCCAAAATTATATCTCAAATAATTTCTCTCTGCTTTAAGGAATTGTGTTACACTGTATAAAGATGGCCAAATTAAATTTATTAATTAAAAAGGTTAGATGAAATCTCTTTTTTAAAGGCCATGACTTAATGGTCCAAATGTACCAAGAATTCTATTGCAGTTAATGAAATTGTATTTGCTCATCTTCTAAGACAATAATAAGGATATTTAGCTACTGGATAGAAAAAAGGCAATATATTTATTAGAAAACAGAAAAACAATAGCTCATCTTGCTCATATTTATTTTGCTCTGCCTACAACATCAATTCTCTCTCTTCTAAGAGACAAAGATTGTATTTCTCTTATGATCAAAATCCAGATTTTCATGGGTAAAGTCTGCTTCAAGAGACCGTGTGCTCTGTAAGGACATTTATAACACTGGCCTAAAATGGTTTGCATCAGTATTTTTCACCTATGCAGCATGTGGACTGTAGCCAAATTGCATATTGGACCATGGTTTCTGGTCCCTGCTCACTCCTGAAGACTACATGAAGATTATATGGGAAAGAGCAAACTGGCATAAGCCAAAAGCATGCAGTTGAAACATCTACAGTGGATGCAAATTCCAAAGGAGTCAAACAGCATGAGGACCTCCATTTTTGGAGCTTCCAGAAGACAGGGGAGGAACTGACATCTAAACTCCAGCATCAACGAGACTTCACGCGTGGGATCTGATATACAGAAACAGAGCCCACAGGTCTTCACAGACTTTTGGCACTTGCTGAGAGGGAAACAGCGGTGGCTTTCTGCCCTGCAGCAGCAGTGCAATGACATGTGTTGAGTCTGCAAGGCAGCTAAGGTAACAACACAGCAGCATGGGCTTCCATACATACACCCATGAGAGAACTTCTCCTTTCTTGGTAAATCAGTACTGTTTTGTTCCTTTTACCATGACAAGAAATCTCATCCAACCTAGCTGGTACTGCTGCATGGAGTTAGATAATTCTGCTTTAGCTGCAGCCTGTTTCGGTTTGTGTGTTTTCTTTACAATTTTTTTGCTTCTTTCTTCCCAGACCTCAGGTTTAAGTTGTTAATGAAGTTACCTTTTTTCAAGGAGGTTTTTTAGTTGCTCTGTCATTGCTTATAAACAAGTGCAGGAGTCTGAAACATGGCTGGATATACAGGGAAGTAGAGGTGATGTATTCAGCACTCTGGTCTGAGCTTTGAGAATACCTCAGATTCAGATTCAGCTCAGAGACAGAGAGGAGTGTGATGCTAGATCCTCATTCATATAGGTAAATTCAGCTGGAGGAGAAGGAGCTAAGGGTACTTAATCACACAAGGTTTGGTCACCCCCCCTCACATATAGATCCAGAACATTAAAATAGCTCTAAGAGAACAATGGAACATGTAAATTTCTGAACTGAATTTCAAAAAAAAAAAATTAGAGAACTAACGTTTCTAAACTCATTATAGAGGCAGAAGGTTTGAATCAAATTTCTGTTATGTTTAAAAGAAAACAAACATACCAACTGGTAGACATATGAATACATATTTTTTTCATTATTTCTGTGTTCTACAAAAGTAAAAACTGCCAAAACAGATTTGAATAAGCTTTAATTTTACTGAAACGAAAAAAAAACCCAACAAACCAAAAAACAAAAATCCACCAAAAACCACCAACACCCCTCCCCCCATTTCAATACCATTTTCTTATATTAAGAAGTCCCTTGTTCATATCCTCTTTTATAATCTTCAGAGGTAAATGGCTTTTCTTTCGTTGTTTACTTATGTGCTCATTCACAGTTTGGCACAAGTCAACTTATGTTTGCTTTTTTCTGAGTCAGACTTCAAAAGTCTCCCTGTGAAACCAGTCTATAAATTTTCAAGTACTTGAGTAGAACCCATGTGATGAGGGCAGGGCAGGGTTTGGAGGTGGTAGTCATAAACAGCTGGAATGTGTTAGTTGTCCTATTGAACATGTGCTAGTTTTGCTTGGGTTATAAGACATTTTTTCATCCGTTTTGTTCTCAAGAAAAGAGAAAATGAAATTACATCTGTTCAGTATTGCTGCTTGCCATGCTCAATGGAAAACATTCCTTGTGTTACTCGGCTGCCGTTGATGTACAGCACTTACAGCACTGGTTTTCTACTGCTTGTGTGGCAAAGAAATGCACTAGAATGGAGCTATATGGCTGCTGTCCCTTGAGAGAGAGAGACAGGTTTTCTCTGTTGCTTGCACGTGCCATCTCCCCAATTCCAATAGGTTTGTTGGCTGTCCATCCATTGAGCTATACATCAACTTTAAGCTCTTTGTTTTGTGTTCAAGGCTTTGTCTCATAAAATCTGTCTTACCCTGGCTGAGGTCACTAGAGAAGGTGAGTTGTTATACTTCCCTTGAGAGATTATATGTAATGAGATTATATGACTTTTCAGTCACTAAAGAATGGGTCTGTTATCTTCTTTTATTCCCAAACCATCCCATATCACCTATGAACTCAACCATGGTGCACTCATTGGCTCTCCTATTTTCATGTTGTCTTTTATGTGTTTCACATTGTCTGTTCTTCATGAGGCTGTTAACGCGTTGCTACCCATAACACATCATCCCACCTCCATATTTTTCATCTTTGAAAAGACAGTTTCTATTCCAAAACACTGCTGTGGTACTCATGGGAATGCTTGCTGTACCACTGTCCTTCAGGCACATATAGTTCAGTAGCTGTTCCCCATGCAGCAGAAATCTCATTCCACAGAAAACTTGAGTTTTGAACTGATTTCCACTCTACCTTGTGCCATTCCCTCATTGTTGATCCTCTGATTTTTCTCACGATAGGTCATAAAAAGTGCCACTAGCAGTACTGTTGGAGAAGTCAACCTTAGGTTTCTTTCAGATATTTCAGCAGTAAATGTATATATGTAGGAAAACATTGGCAGTATACCATTGAACACCTATGGCTGCAGACTGATCTGTTTTTAATACATCCCAGGATCAGGCTGAGAAAGAAAAATATTTTGATTCTACTAAAGACAATTTGTTATTCTCCAAGGGTGAGAGGGAAAAGTATTCTTTTGCCTTTTAAATTTCTACTCTAACTGCCAAGCCTTTCAGATGATACAATTGTTCTCATAGCACTAAACATCCAGAAAAAGCTCGGCTAATTCAAGACAGTGGTTTCTACCAGACCTGCCGATCTTTGCCTTGAGATTATTGCTGCACAAAGGAAGCAGATTTGGCGAAAAGTAGCCCGTGCTGAAGATATGACATCCCCTCTTCAGTAATTCTGGAAATGTTGCAGTATATTAAAGAACAATTGCACAGGAATAACTACCATGTGGTAGTAAGAAAATGCTGCAAATGTTTGTCCAGAGAGTGGTGCTCTGATCTCAGCCAAAGCAACACACTCCTGTTTCATCAACCCTGTTGCCTTGGGGCTCTGGCAAATTCCTGTCTTAATCTTCAGCCTCACCTGGAGACACACCCCAGTATATGGAGATTTGCAGGCAAGGAGTGGAATTTACACATGAGGAAACAACTTGAAACATCCTATTTTAAAGTGAATGCAGAAGAGACCAAAGAGGATGGGATCTGCCTTACTATCAAAGCTAAAAATCAGATGACTGACATTAAGTTGAAAGATAATCTTACTGGTTTAGTAAGAGTGGGAGTATAGTTATGAATGAGCACTGAGTTGCTCCTGCTTTTGCTGAATATTACCTTGAGAGGTTTGGCAAGTGTAAACTGTTATGAAATTGCCTTAATTTAGCCATCTGCAATGGAAATCACAAATGGGGACAATTCAGAGATCTGTGTAGTCCGCCTTGAAGAAATGCATTATTTTAAAGGTAGAAATTGAAATACTTAATCAGAAGTTTACTTGACTTTGTTCTATCAAGAGTTATATATGTATTTGGGAACTCATAGCCTTTTAATATTTTTGTTTATGTTATACCCTTTCATGCAGTTTTCTTTCTCACATGCTTTTATTATTCATGGTTGTTGTTGCCTCAGATTGGGGTAGCAAGCTCTTTAGAAAAGGTCCATTTCTTTGCTCCCTTCTTCAAGCAGGGTTCTTGGCAAATTTATGGTTTTGCTAGAATATTCTAAAATATTAGAAATAGCTATATTAAACTTGATGAGTAATTTTATAGCACTTTTCCTCGAGTACAGCAGAACTATGGTCAGAATCACATGCGTGTGTTTAAAATAAAAAGGCCACATTTTCAAGGGCACTGAGATCAAGAGCGCTTTTCCTGCCTTGCAGCACTCTTACAAATTAGGCTTTGTTCAGGGCTTAATACCTGAAAAGAGTCTAATCTGTACTTCAAAATTAGTTGTTGCTAATCATGGGGTTGTAACCCTCAATTACCGTACGTGAAGTTTGCTGGGTCAATGACAAGGCGCTGTGTACTGTTTTTCTGCTTAGAATCTGTTATTCCCCAAGACTTATTTCTGAAGTTTGTGACAGGCTTTATTTGAGACAGCTGGTGGAAATATGCACATTGATTTTGGTAGGAACTGGACTTTTCTTTTTGACCCTGGGTCCTGCTTATAGGCAGGAGGCCCTGTTTCAACATGAGAGAGAGGGAGACAGGTGCTTAACTGAGCTGTCATACTTAGGGAAATGACACGAAGCTGGGAATCACATAGCTCTGCTGTTTGTTCTTTTTCAGAAGAAATATCCATGAGAGCTACATTTCTCTCCTTGCCTAACCATTCTGCTTGGTTCCCCAGCTAGTTAAGCCTACTGCATTACATGACAATGCTGGAACATGACTTTAGATCTAAAACAATTGATGAACTGGCTCATAACACTAATCGGTTTAGGTCTGAAGTAATGTTCTGTTGTGCCATAATGAAGATGACTCAACACAGTTTCCCCATGGAGAGCGTTTAAGAGGATAAACTTTTACCCTTAAGAAAGTTTTCTGTACTTTGCTCTTATTTCTTAATTTAAGTTCCATGATACAAAAATCATGGAATTTAACTGAGTGTTAGTGTTTGTGGTTTTCTTCTTATCCAACTGTTTACAAGGCAGAAAGAAAAAGAAAACAGAAAAAGCAAATCAAGACACCAGAAATGCTGGCCCTAAATCCTAGGAGTACCTTACATTTTCATACTGGGAAATCACATTAAGACACTCAGATTGCCAGTGTCCTTCGAGTCCTAATCAGATCTGCAGCAAAATGTTATTATCTCATGTTTAATAAGTAGCCACATCCAACCCTCATCCTGTCCCCTTTCAGTGAACCAGAGATCTTTCTTAACTACAGGCCTTTCTTTCTCATCTATGAAGGGAGAAAAGTAGCTTCTTTAAGTTAAAGAAAGGATTGGAGTGTAGCATTTATCATATTCGTAATGACTTTTAGTATTGGGAGGTTTTGGATGTGCCAGTTGATATTTAGCACTCAATTTCTAAGCAGCGCACCATCTCTTGCAAGTCTTTGCTTGGAAGGTGCACTCCAAGCATTTGGTTTGCTATCCGTGGCTCATGGTAAAGCAATGGCACCATGTATCAGGGGAGGTGGACAGCGAACACTTTTGTTCCTAAGACACTTGCCTAAGATTTAGATTAAGACTACAGGCCATTCCCAGCCCCTTTGAAATCCTTAGAAGCTGTGACATTAGTGTCACTGAAACCTAACCTTTGGGCTTCCTTCTGCCTCTCACTGGTACTGCGTGCTTGACTCCCTGAGGCTGGTATGAATTCTTTCCTGCCCCCAAAGATTAGGACTAGTCCTGAATCTTTACACTGTGATAGAGGAATCCTTTTTGCTAACCTATTTGTTCTGGTGAAAGAAATACAAAAAACCTGGACAGATCCAGGTGGTCATCCCTATAGGCTTTTGTTTTCAAAAGCTTCCTTCCACAACATTTACTAGAACCATTCTTTATTAAGTAAGACAGCCTTTGAGAATTTAAAGCTGCTGTGTGATTTTTGTTACAGTTTTCCTGAGTTTTTGAAGGGAAAATCAGTTTTCCCACCTACTTCTCATTTTCATTGCTGGTAAGCATATGTTGTGTACAGCTTTAGCTCCACACTTGTTCTCCTCACCTTTGTTACTGTTAGATGGTATTCACACCTAATAATGCTTCCCTGCCACTCTCAGCTAAATTTTTCCCACCTGTAGCCTTGTCAGGCTGAACTACCTGTGGAGTACACACATTAAGGGCCACGTCTGCCTCTAGCATTAACAGGTAAACCCCTGTTTATGCAACTTTTCCCTGCCACTGCCCTCCTCTGGGGCTCAAGCACCAGGAATAACTTTTTCCTCTGCACAAAAGACAGCATGCTGAGCCCCTGTAAGTGCCTTCTAAATGCAATTGCAAAGGCACATAATTCTGTACGCAGCTGTCATAATAAGTAAGTTGTAATGAAAAAACAGGACTACGAAGGTAAAACTGTGATGCCATCAGATGGAAGAGAATGAAAAGAACAAAATTCTGTGGCAAGTACAGCTTGGGAGAATGAACAGGAGAAGGGATATTAGGGCACAGTCTGAGCTGCATTCTAAGGGAACAGCCGTAATTAGTTTGGTTTCTGATGTAGACATGTCTCTGTGGCATGAAGGTGTTGGGGTAGCTAAGTATAGTCTATCTATTATTAACTAAAGATTGTTGTACAGCCTTGTAGTAAAGACTATTTTTCTATGAAGTAATTTCCTACTATTGTGATTTATTTCTCATAATTGTCTTGTCTCTTACTAAGGTAAATTCCATACACCACACTGCCCACATTAACTTTCAGACAGATGGAGATAGCAGCAGGGATTTGTTTTAAGACAAAGTATAATGTTTTACTTGAACACAATAATTTATATGGGAACTTGGACATTCCTATTTTCTTTGATAATTTTTCTCTAATGTCAAAATCTCTAGCTCATGCCTCAGTTATTTTATTCATTTGTGTAATTTTTATAACATCAATCTTATACTCTAGGTGTTGTACAGCATTTAAAATATGTTCATTATAAAAAAGCAGAACAAGTTGAGCTTCCTTTCATTTTAACTAATGCAGTTTCCCACTTGGTGCACTTGACCTAGCATGTCTGCTACTGCATTGTAGGCCAGTTTCTTTTCAGTCTTAATCCACAGTCCTGGTGAAATGCAGTATCACGGGGATCACCCTAGAGGATGTGGGGTGGTAGCAGAGTTATTTCATGGTTAGCAAGGAACCTCAAGACAGCAGCCTGGCTGGCTCAGGAGTACTTCTTAACAACTGTGTTGTAATGGTTCACCTGTCCCTAATCTTCACTTTCTGCTACATACACAGGCCTCCAGATCCCATGATACAGATAACTGTGAGGGACATGTCCCCTTTCTTTCCTTCTAGACCCTTGGCAAAAGAATTGAGGTTATTTTCCTTAAGCTGATGTGGAGTAACCCAGGAGTAAGGACTGAACACATTTATTTCAGCTCATCTGTTGGGAGTCTCCTATCTTTTTATTTCCCTGCTTTGAAATAAACCAGAAAACCTAACTAGTGTGCAGTTACTTTTCGTAGGACACCCTTGAATTTGGAGAGTGCTTTGTGTTTTATAATTAGAACAGGTTCCTGCTTCAAGGAACTTATCATCTTAAGTCAGACAATGTGATATGGGCAATTAAAAAAAAAAAAAAAGGCAGTACAACATGGAGCTGAAAGGAAGAAAGGAAGAGCCTTGCAGAGACATGCTTAGCACAGGCTTCCCAAGATTGCTCCACATGCTGCACTTCTGATTGCTCAGTGTTCAGACCTGTTCTTCTCTAACAAAAACAATACGATTTGGTGCCAGCTGTGGTTCTGGGATTTGCAGAAGAAGACAGAGTGAGCCAACTGACTTTATACAGGCCATGAAAGAGCACACAGATGATGAAAAATGTGAGTCTCTACCAATCCATTTTCCCCGTTTAGAATATTCCTAATCTTTTGGCCTGGCCAGTTCCTCTTCATTATGTTTTTTTTTAAGTGTTTACCACTTGCCCAGGTAGATTAAAATACAGATATAGAAAGTTCAAAAACACTAAGTGGCTGCTCCACTAGAACCATCTGCTTAAAGATAATAACTCTAAATTAACAATAATGAATGTTATACACATTTAGCATTCAAACCATCTGACTCGCCTGCTTGATTCAAAGACCTCTGCTCTTTGTGTCTTCTAAAAGAGAGAATTTGTAGCATACCCACAAGGTTTATGAATTCCACTTCTGGTGGACTAAAGTAAGGAGCGAAGTTCAGAAACCAAGATACCGTAAGTGTGATATCATTTATGCCTTTAGAAAGTAAAATGTCCAATGTACATTGCCTAATAACAATAACAACCACAACAAAAATGTAAATAATTAAAATATCTTTAATAATGTATTAAGTAACTTAAAGCATGTTTAAAATGTGTAAATATTGGAAAACTGGAATGTGAAATCAGAATTCTAATTTTAATGATATCAAAGACAGGATTTCATTTCCTCAGTACTGCAACATGAAAAATTAGGGATAAGTATAATGAGTTTCTGCTGCAGTGAATTCTGGAACACATCATCCAGCAACTGTACAGCTTTAGACCTCTTTACCAAATGTGTTAAGTAGAACATTTAGACGGATGATATTTCTCCCCAAAGATGAATAAAAAGAATATCATAAAATGCTCTTCAAGATGTGCATGCTTCATGATGTTTAGTTGGAGTGCTGAAGGAAGTCATAGTAATTCTTTGGCCTCTTTCTAGTGCTTCAAATTAACTTGTTTAGATTTTTCCTGGTGCACAAGTATGCTCAGGCACTGGGGAATTTTAAATACTTAGCCCATCTGAAAACATGATCATTCTGATATACATAATTAACTCTTAGCTTTGTAAAATTCTAATGATTGTAGTTATTCTGTGGAAAATGACTCTTTTGTCTTTGTACACTCTTGTATGTCTAAAATATAGCAGAAACCTGACACAGAGAGAGCGACGAGAGGCCCAGAGAGTGGAATTGTGCAGGAGTGCAAAACAAAGTCCATTCAGGTCAAACACCTGTCAAATATAGAAAGATCCATAATCCATATGGTGTATCATTTAGTATTGAGCATTGCCTTTTCAAACAGAGATATTCCATCTATTCTGGTTTAGAAATTCAGGTAAAATGGAAGGGAATAATAAGGTGAATAAGCTGGAAAAAATAATAGTAAAAGAAAAATAAGACAAGCTGAAAAAGCAATAGCAAACTATCCTGGGTTAATGAATAATTGACTGACTGCTTTTTAGTGCATCAAAAAACCTCCAGGTTCTGGATTTATTTGGCAAATTTCTAGAAGCAGCTTTTAGCAAATAGGATAAAGTGTTGGTTGTCAACCTGACTTCTGTTTTTTATTTTACCACTAAACAGGCATAAGCTAATTTGGGATTTTTAGGAGCATTCAATGGTCCAGTTCTGCTTTCATGAAGTCAGTGGTGTCATTGGCACAACATAAAGCCAGTGTGGAGAATTCCAGAAAGTACAGTTTCAGCCTGCTAGTACCTCACTTTTAAGCTTTTAAACTTTCTCAGCATTTGCTCTTATGTCTGTGCACCTATGAAGGTGGAGGCAGTAACATTAACCTTTGTGGGTGTTCCTACTACAAGGTAAATATTTTACCTGAGCTGGCATTCTTCCTGTATCACATCTAGCTATGTCTTTTTTGTGTGTGCCTTACACCATTTATAACTTTAGCTTATAGCTTTGCAGAGGACTTAATCCATCCCATGAAAACTCAGCCCTGATGTGGACAGGCAAATTTGTCTGAACGTGATTTTATACGCATCTTAATAAGATTTTAATTACAAAAAATATTCCCCAACCACAATTCTTATAGCATGCTTTAATACAATTAAAGGACAACAGATGGGTCACCTTCTTAAACTTGGTTGTATGTGGAGATAAATTTACAATCTCTGTAATCAAGCTACTAGAAACAATGATTGGTTGAAATGTGACAAATATTCCAGAAATCCCACTCATCAGGAAACATAGTGGGTTTTGTTATTCTTCCCAAGGGAAAGAAGAAAATTCTGAAGAGCAGTCTTGAGGATAGAGAGCTGCCAAGTGTGCAATGCCTGATGAAAGATCTTTAAATTCTATGGGAGTTTATAAATAAGCATAAAATGATACACGTGAAACTGTCTTATCCCACAGTGCCAAAGGTCTGCTCCATTACAGCCTCATACAGGCCAGTTTTGTGGCAAAGTATTTCTGGCCAGCTTTCCTGTGGGTGTTGAACAGCAAATGGGGTGGATGGGACTGCACAGCCGGGTAGGGCAGCTATCGTGGAAGACGTCACACAGGTAAGGGACATCAGGGGCACAGTAAATTAGCTCAGGCAGGGGATAGCTGCTGAAGTCCTTGTGAATCTGTGGGTATTTAAGAAAGCCCATAAATATGTTTTATATTGAAGCATATCTGCTTTATTGAATTGACGTTAAAGAGTAAGGGTGGAGCTGTAGATGAGCTTGAAAGAGAAGGTGTTTGAGAAGTGATTAAACATTTTCTTCTTTCTCTAGTCCTTCCCTTGTGTCCTCACACATTTTCCGATCTATTCTGGAATGAAAAACCTGCCCCAAGTTATTGAATTTAGTGGCAAAATCCATGCAGTTGATAGTGGAATCAGGATTTCACTCCTGAGTTTTTTCATATGCTAAGAGTATTTACACTTCCAGGAAAACAAGACCTCAAAGGAGCCTTGTAGAAATCCTGACAAATCTTGCCTGTATTTCCTGCTTTCTTTCTTCTGTGTTAACTCATTGACTGAGCTCAGCAGCGACCTCTTCAGTAGTCATCAGAACTTGATGCTTTCAGCAGGTTGGATTATTGTCATAAATGCAGCCTGGAAGTCACCAGGTTCCTGAATGTGTCTGAATATTTTCTTCCATTCCTCAAAGACCTATGTAGGGTTTCCTAAATGCAAAATCCAGCATGTTCTCTGCTGCTTTGTTCTGTGGTAAGGAGTGGCAATAGGAGTGCAAGAGATGATAATATTCTGGCTGTGTTTCCCAATATGTCCCCCAACATCTGCCCTTCACAAAGAAGACTGTGAGAGAAATGGTGCAGAACTGTGAGGAGCAGCGCATGGTCAATTTGTAAGCACAATCAATATTATTGAGTTATGTTGTTAAAAAAAAAAACCTAAATCAAAACAAAAAAATAACGGAAGGAAGAACTATATTTGTGAGTTTCAGGGCCTTGGTACAATTCTGTCCTTCCAGCTGCTTAGTGCTTAATATTTCAAAATGGATTTATACTTTGCCTGTATTTTGCCTGATGGAACTGCTTCTGGAGGGAAAGAGTGGAGCACTTATATAGTAGGCAGGAAAGAGTCTATGATTGCTATCCTAAGGTGTAAAGGATAAAGCCTATTAATGAGATTTATTTTACATATCTTGCACATTTTCACAGCACTGATATTTTCTCAGATAAATTAGTAGAGAGACCAACTTAGCAAGAGTTTGTAAACTGAGAGAACTAAATAATTCTCTATCTAAACAGACTAAGCAATAGAAATGTTTTGGGAACATTTTAGTATGTTTCATTCAAGAAGCCAATCTATTAAAGAAAACATTGATGTAAGATCACAATAAAAGAAGAGGAAATAGTACAGTAATTTAGATGTTGCAACATATTTTCATGCTATCTTCAGCCCTTTAATAAAAGGTTTCTAGAGCACTAGATACGCTGTTGTCACAACAATTTAATTCAACAGGGAACAGTCATTGCTTAAAGAAAAGATACATAGCATGACCAGATGGGCCCACTACTACAACAAAGAGAGTACTAACCCTGAATTCACCCTGCTTGCTATGCTTTTCGTAGCAAAAGAACAAGCAGTAGAGTAGGTTACAGATTCCTAGCAGCATTGCATCTGGAAGAGTGCAATTTAAAAATATATCTATTTCCATTTGCCAGAAAGTGAATGATTTTATTTCTCCATAACTTGGAATTCCAGGCACTTGTATATCAGTTAAGTTTTATCTGCAAAGATGGAAGATTTCAAAAGTGAGAGAATGGAGTACTAAATGATCGAGCAGTATGGGGGAGAGGCAACGTCGAACATCAAGACTCTTAATAAAGATGTATCTTTTTGTTTTGTTGTTCCTTAATGGCGAGTTGTTCCTTTATACCTCAGGACGACTAGTTTATAAAATCAGAGACTTGACCATGATTTAGCTTGCTACTTATCATATGCATCCATATAATTCTTCAGTACAAAACCAGGGGTGATAGCATATTTTTTAGTTAACATCTACTAGTGGACAGATGAAAAGATTTTTATTTAATGGACAAGGCAGGGAACTGATGTGAAATTTCAAATTTTCATTTAAGATGGCAAAAAAAGTTAATCAAGTTCCTCTGGTCATTTTGTCCACCAAGTCAGTCAGAAGCTGTTCTGTGCACAATAATCTAAATAACCATGTTGTAGGTCTCCAATAATTTGCCTTTCTAGCTAGAGTTTTCTCAGTGTAGAATTTTTCAGAAAGGTTAAGGGTTGAGCCTGTAGACTACATTTTACATTATTTTCCTGGTTGTATGTTAGCTACTTCCTTAAGTAAGGAATTGCTTTTTGAGAGATCACGTGGACAAAATACATGTATGGTCAAATGCAGGGAATGTTGGGAACTAGAACTGGTCCTGTCTTAAGTGGTGCGATAGACCTGTCGTAGTGTTATGCCAGAAGGCAGTAATAGGTTATCTGTTTTACATAGTAGGTGCCAATATATTCCACCCACCCACTGTATTGCTCCTAATAATACATATTCACCGAAACATTTCCACTGGAAGTGTATTCAGTCCTGATTAGGACTCTGCCAAAAAGGTAGAACAACTGTGCCAGTGACTGATTACTTGCAGCAGCAAAAATATTTGCAGTTTTTTGTTTGCAGCTACAGCTGCACTGTTTTTTCTCTGTCTTTCGCTGTTTGGTTGATACTACTGTAACCTAGTACTAGGTGAAGCTGTCTGCATGCTGTAATCAGGACTTTTTAAAAATTTTTTTTTCCCTATTATAAGGCAACATTTTTAAGTTCTGATAGTTTTTATAGATGTCTTCCACAAGTTTTTCAGGTCTTCAGCACGGTTCGTGAAATGTGGACACAAGGCTGTGTCATACTCTAGCATTAGTCTCATGGCAGAAATAGACACAAAATTGTGTCTTTATTCTTTTACAGACCTATTGACAAATAGAATCATAGAATAACCCAGGTTGGAAGGGACCTCAAAAGATCATCTGATCCAACCTTTTGTGAGAAGGAGAGCCTAGATGACATTATCTAGCACCCTGTCCAATCACATTTTGAAAAATTCCAGCAATGGGGACTCTATTGTCCCTGGGGAGGTTGTTCCAGTGAATGATCTTACTGTGAAAAAATTTCCTTCTTATGTAGACATGAAACCTCTCCCAGTGCAATTTGTACCAGTTGTTCTTTGTCTTCTCCATGTGGCTGCTTGTGAAGAGAGAGCCTCCATCCTCTTTGTACCCACCCTTTAAGTACTGGAATACTGTGATGAGATCCCCTCTGAGCCTTCTCCAGAGAGAAGAGAACTAAATCCTTCAGTCTTTCATTATAGGGCAGGTTCTCTAGCCCTTTCATCATCTTCGTAGCCCTTCTTTGGACCCTCTACAGTCTGTCTTCATCTTTCTTGAAATGCGGGGACCAGAACTAGGCACAGTACTCAGAATGTGGTCTGACAAGTGCTGAGTAAAGTGGGAAGATCACGGCTCTATCTCTGCTAGTAATGCCCATGTGGATGCAGCCCAGGATCCAATTTGCCTTTGTTGCTGCGGCAGCACACTGACTCGTGTTCAGCTTGCTGTCCACCAGGACACCCAGATCCCTTTCAGCAGGGCTGCTCCCCAGCCACACAGATCCCAGCCTGAACTGGGCTCTTTGGTTTTGTCATCCCAGGTGCAGGACTTTTTGCACTCATCTTTGTTAAACTTCATACAGCTCTTGCTAGGCCACTCTTCCAGCCTGTCCAGATCTCTCTGTAAGATGGCTCTCCCTTCTGACATGTTCATCTCACCACCAAACTTGGTGAGAGTGCTTTCAGTCCTATCATCCAGATCATTTATGACGATGTTGGACAGTCAGTGGGGCCCAATATTGATCATGGGAGACCCTGCTTCTGACAAATAGATCAGAGATGCACAAATGTGCACTCATTGTATGCTAATAGAGTCACCTGAATATTCGTATGAGTTGCAGGTATATTGAAAATCTCCAACAATAAGCACTTTTTAGAATTATTTTTACATCCCTATGTTAAAAATACAGTTTTTGCAGCTATTGATCTGTCTTTTTATGAGCCTTCTTTCTATTTTTCTGGAGATATAAACTTTGAAAGATTCTTGAGAAGATTCTTGGGGAAGATTTAATTACTTTAAAATGTTTCTGACTTTGCCTTTCCATGCCAATCTGCTAAATACTTTTTCCATATCTGCAGGTGTATATTCTGAGAGACTGATATACAGATGTCTTTTTATTTCCCTTTTGATTTAATGATGAACAATAACTTATGACTGTGAAACTGAAATTGCTTAATTTTGCTTTGAAACTTCCAATGAAGTGGAATCTATAACCTTCCTGGGAAGCTATTAGAATCTTTAATTACTCTGACAATTAATAACTGCATTTCATTTCAAAGTCCGACTTATCTAACCTCAGTTCCAGTTTCTGAGTTTTGTCTTCATTAGCAAGTTTCCATGTTTAAACATCTCATACAAAGTTAATGAATCATTCATTATAGTCTATTATAACTGTAACACTGTGTGTTTACTA
Organism: Calonectris borealis; assembly: GCF_964195595.1. Lineage (NCBI taxonomy): Eukaryota > Metazoa > Chordata > Aves > Procellariiformes > Procellariidae > Calonectris > Calonectris borealis. Next base: position 72,077,779 of record NC_134352.1, on the reverse strand, counting down.
ATTAGTATTTTTTTTCAGAAAAAGAACTTTATCATCAAGCATCAATTCCATTTTCTTCTCCATAGAGTGTTTAGTCTCATCTATACTACAGTAATCACTTGAAATTTGAGCACATAGCAAATTTTATTTAAAAGCATTTAAAATCAGTCCTTTTTTTACCCTCATTTACTCTTCCTCATCTCACATGCATGGATATATGTTTCTCTTCATCAGTACCTTCCTCCTTCTCTTCTGTAACTTAGTGATGGTTGCAAGCACTAGTGTTACACTATTAATACCAAGTAATTGTGAAGGAAAGAGAATGAGAACAATGGTAGAAGGGAGAGAATACTTTCTTCAGCCTCGAGGCTGTTTTCTTGCCAGTAACAGTGTGGTTTAGTGCTCCATGGTGCAAATCCGTGCAAGTCATAAAAGAGTGTTCTTTATCCCTAGGAGAATGGTCTCTTACATTCTGTATGGATTTTATGCTGGACTGTGTTGACTGTAAGCTCCTTGCTGTATCTAGAATATCTTGTCCCAAATTCAAAACTATTTTCCCTGCCAACTAGCCCACACACAGTCAGTGGCCACAAAACCACATAGATCCTGTCGTAATGAGTAATTTGAATCTTACGTTCCAATACCCATTACTCACACTTCTCTAGCATCTTTGCCTATCTTCTTTGTGAGGGTTAGAAAAATCTCATACATGGTGCAAAAAGCTGGCAATCAAGAGGTGATAACTTGATTCTGTAGGTAAACCATTGCGAACAAAACTTTGCTATTTATTTCAATGAACATATATGTTACCATAAGGTAGTATGATTATCATAAAACAGGATATAATATTGGGAATCTTATTGTAGATGAGTCACAGTATCAACAGAAGTTGCTTCCATACAGAATAAGGCAGACGGATCATGTTAATATCCTCCATGAAAAGCAATAGCAACAAGGTGGCTACCAAGTTAATTTCTTTCCTATGATGATTAGAACTCGCCCTGCAGGATAATAGTAAGATATATTCCCCAAGCAAAACAATGCCTTATATAGAAATGATCTTGGAAAGTTTGAAAAAGCAACAAAAGTGATACATAATTGGGAGCACGAAAAATTGTGTTTCTTTCCTTTCACTCCACCATGACTTGAATGCCAAATTTTTATTTCAAAACTTGTGAATGTCTCCAGTCAGCAAGTCTTAAGACTACGGTGTGATAGACAGGATGGGGGAAGCACAGAAAAGGGCTTTTCTCTCATTGCTGGTACTGCTCTCTCTTTCTTCTTGTTGAAAGGCAGTTAAGTCAATTTTTATATTCAAGTTTCTTCCCAGAGAGGAGGCAGATTATATAAAATCTGTAATACTTGAAATTTCTTTGTTATAATTGATGTGAATATTTGCTGATTGAAATATACTATGGAATTTGCTTTTTTAAAAATAAGTTTAAAAGATCTATGATTTAATGCTATGAGGATTAGCAGAAATGCATTTTTAAAGATTGTTGGGTTTTTAGGGCATTGTATATAAAGGAAACCAATTAGCTGCTGAATAAGAGTTCTGGCAGGCATTTCCTATCATGAGGGTAGTGATTTACTTTGCCTCCATTTTCAGTTTTATCCCTTGCTGCCTTTATTTCATTTAAAAGAAACAGGCAGACTCCTGAGGCAATATTTTCAGATGCAGCTGTCCAGTCCTGCCATAATACCCATTAGTCTGAATGACGCAGAACAGAAGGTAGAACAAATGGATAAATACTTTGTATTGTAAAATACAATTAATCTAGATTCAGACTGAGTCAGGGAGATTAACCTGAAGGAAATAAAGAAATATAAGATTTCACCTATTGAAATTACATTTCAGTTTGTAAATAACAAGTGAGGAAATAAGAGATCCACACACAGGCCTGTTGTCTACAAACTATAGGACGCAGCTAGTGACTACTGCTTTTTCTAAAATATGCTTGATAAAACAAAGCTATCATTCTCATGAGCTCATTTGAGCCATTGCATTTTTAAAAGAGTTGGCAGTTAGAAAGGTTGGTTTTAAAAATAGTTAGCCAAATCACATGCCAAAGTCTTGTGTTCATAAAGCAAATCCCAAACGCCTTCTTTGCAGTGAGGAGACATGGCCTGTGGGGGAGGATGTAGTCTGGCTTGTCAGCATGAGGCAGCCGATCTGAAAAGGTGCCTAATAGCAAAGTCTGGAAAAGTATGTTTGTCTTTCCTTTTATTGACTTCTAAAGAATAAGACATGTGGCTTGTTTTCTTCCTCCCATAATGCCTTTTTCCTTCTAGAAATAAAAGGTACAATCCCCCATCTCAGGAGGACATCTATAAAAAATGTTAGTTTTCTTGGGGTAAAAATATTGTGCCCTTAAAGTCTGACACTGCTTAATTGCAGACCTTAAGATTGTCCTGATTATAGGATAGTTACAGATGCAAATCTTAAAGTTCAGACTGTAGCTTAAAGGAGATAGACAGCTAATGTGCAGTAACTTGTTACTCTTTGAAATAATTTGTTTGTGTGTTGAACCTCTGGATTTTCAAAACAGTCTGGAATTTTAATGGAAGTGGTATACAAAATTGCTTAGACTGATCTGAGGAGGGATAGTGGACCTTTGGGTATTTTCCCCACATGTGACAGCCTGAAAAGCAACCTTACTTACAGTAGCTCCTCCTGTCGTAAAAAGTCATGTTGCAGCAATGGAGGGATGTGTCTTGACACATCTCCCAGTTGCTGTGGGGAATAGTTGGCAGGGTGACATCCCGGTGTCAGAGCAAACTCGCAGAGCCGCAGAACGAAGCCTTCTGACCGATACCCCGCTAATCTCATTTCCGAGACTCCTTACGCTTGTGGTCTCAGGATGACACAGTGGTTTGCACTTTGGCAAGTAGAGTAAAACATTACTGGGTTGTAGCTCAACATTATTACCAGTGCACCCATCTTCATGAGAATGTGCTTTTATTGGCAGAAACATTTGAATTTACATCCAGATCATTAATAAAAAGTCTGATTATTACTGGAGAACCACAGTCCTTGTAGTCAACTAAAAACATCCCCATTCCATGTTTATTTCTCAGTGACATCTACTTTGATGTCTATCAGTCAGCTTTCTTAAACTGCTTATTTGGCATGTTAAGGATATTGCATAGTGTTATTTTTAACCAGATGTTGTGCAGCACCGAGTCAAACAGTTTATCGTAACTCCAAGCATGTTGCCTCTGTGTTATACCTCAACCAAACCTGCAGTCTGATTGGCGAAAACAGTTTCGTTTGACAAGATCTATTTTCTATAACACGATGTTAACAAGCAATAATTATATTCCCATCCTTTCATCTTTTATCTCTTGCATTCCGTATTAACTCATCTCCTACTTCACCTGGATTAATCAGGTGATAAATATTTAGGTCATTTCCCTGCTGTTGTGAATAATTGCACATTAGCTGTCAACCTGTCCCTGGTTTTGTAAGATATATTTAAAACTAATATTAGTGTGATATTCTTGGCTAGCTCTTTTAGATTCTTGAGTGCAAGTCTTCCGAACTTGAAGAAATTTGACTGAACACAACATCCTCCTTAATAATCCATGAGCTGGACAGGAGTTCATCTCCTTTCCTGTACCCTGCCGTTTTTTTAAACACACAGACACACAAAATACACACAACAAATATAAGCTGTTCTGCTTTTTCAGCATAATTCCTGCTCAGTGATACCTGCTCCTGATACCACTGCTACAATTTTGTTTTTCCTAAATACTTTACCTGTTCTTTATGCCTTCATGTCAGGGATTTACACCTGACTTCTTAATGTTACTCCTGCATTTTCACTCCCTCTGAATTGCCATTTTTTCCTATGCATTGCTTTTTTTTTTGTTCTAATTTCTGGTTTTACTTTCCTGATTTACTCTGACATGAGTAGCCAGCATTATTTCTTTCTTGACTGTAGTCAAGCCATCTAATCAAGTTGTATTCTAAAATCTTCATATTTCTTTTTGGAACATGTAGGCCTCCACTTTTTCACTCAATTTTATTTCTTTTCCTCAGTGTTTGGCACTTGATTTCTGACTTCTGAGTTTTTAATTAATCTTAATAGTCTATTAAATTTAAACTGAAATCCAAATGATCAAGTTTCAATCTTGATTTTGTGGTTTAACTCTTTAAATTGAAGACAGAGAAAAAGCTGGGTTTGAGATTTGGGTGTGAAGATCACCAACGTTTGCAGGGGTTCATGTCGTATATAGTATCTATTTGCCATTATGGAGTAGACACACCCTAGACAGAAATAGTTTTGAGCAAACATGACCATGCAGTAACTGATTGTGTGTCCTTCCCAATGTCAGTGCCGTAGCACCTCTGGTGCGTGCCATAACCTGAATGTCAGCTGTCCTATCTCTTCATTTGTACTCAAAGGAAAATTGTAAAAGAGACATTGGAAATTCTGAGTTAGATGTTTTCAGGCATTTCTTGTCCATGAAATAAACTTTGTTTTAAAGTTTCTGCTTTACTATTTACTTTTCTTTATTTTTTAATTGATAAAAGCTATGTTGTATCCTCTCCAGGTGTCTGGCCCTTCTGGTGTATGGCAATACATGTTGAGGTAATGTATTTACATGTCTTATTATTTCTTTTTCCTTTACTGCTGGTTTCTGGTTTAAGATTGGAGCTATCAGGATAAGACATAGACTTAAACAATTGAATTTTATGGACCAAATTTCAATTGAAGAGTAAGAATAAAGGAAAATAAGGATAAATGGTGAGATTTAGGTCCTAGATTAAGTTAATAGAAGTGTTCTGATAATTGCCTTACCACATTACAAAACCTTTGAAAACTTTAGGGATAAATCAAAGCAGCGATTTTCCTGGAAGAATTTCTCAGCTAAGAACAGCACAGTGATTTGTTTGGTCTGGTTGATCAGATTTAGGAGTATTCCTTAACAAATGAAGGCTGAAATTAATAATTTTTCTGATCTAGATCCTTTCACTGGCCAAATTTCCTAGCAGGATAGCAGCTTAACTCTCCTGATGTTCTCTTTCCTTCTTTAGTGCAAGTCTTGCCAGCTGAAAAGTTGCGATGCCTTATAATACAGCCCGTTTCTAACAGAGGCCTCCTGGGGAGCCGTACAATGCAGCAAGTTTCTCCTTGGTGACTCACGATCCTTTTCCCAGCATTACAGTGCTGTTCTTTTCAGAGCAGAGACTCTCTGAATGGAAAAGGAGAGCTGGATTATCCTTTCTGTTTTGCTATTAGATGTAGCCCTCTGGCTCTTGGTAAGCTGCCAATGGTAGATGTTTGGATTTTCTTGCCTTAGCAGGTACTGGGACTTTTTCATGAGGATGGGGAGGTCTTAAAGTCCTTCTATCTGAGTCAGCGCCACTCAGCTAGACATAAACTCAGCGGGAGCCGCATGTTCAACAGAGAACATTGTCTCTCCAGAATTTCAGATTTATTCATAGAGAATTTTTATTCAGCTTCAGCCAAAACCAAAAACAAACAAGAAGAGTCTACCTCCTGCACTTTCCCTTCCAGCAGCTTCACAGTCTGTAAACAACAGAACAAATTGTCCGTCTACAGGCTGTCTTCCTTTCTCTTGGTAGTGCTCAAGATCTAGTTTCTAGTTAACAATCCCTGCCTGTTCTCTGATTTCACAGTTCTGGCCAGATGAGATCAGCCTGAAGGAAGGAGAGGGGAATGGAACCTCCTTCTTATTTTTTCATGGAAGTGTTTCCAAATGGGGCAGTAAAATCTGATTCAGATCCACAGCTGAGACCCACTTCCAAGTAAGTACTCCAGTTGCCAAAGGTACATCCAGCATTAAGGTCTGCTTCTGTGTCAGACTTTCCTGCTTTCATTTCATGTCCTAGCTTGTAACCAGTGTCTAGTAATGGCTTACCCCAAACATTTTACTGTTAAAGCCTTTCAGGTCCCAAAACCAATCTCAGGAATTCTTTGCAATGCTTAAAAATAGTAATTTGTGTAACTAAGTTGGGTTTTGGTTTTGGTTTTGTTTTAACTTGAACGTACTCTTGAATCATATGTTCACGATTTTTCCTAAACTCATGCAAGCTGGAAATTTATCCTTAAAAAGCAGCAGCTGGGATTAGCTAATCATCTGTTCAAAAACCCTTCGAAATATCAGTTACTGGGAATTTTGCTGATACCTGCGTTCTCTTTACTCCAGATCAGGAGTCAGAATGAGGCTCCTAGGCTTTACCAAAAAAAAGGCAAAACTGAGTAATTTATTTAGAGATAAGCAAGACAGTTTCTATATCAACTATACACGGACGTGTTTGTACACTCCTGACTGACCTAAGAAACATGAAAAATTGCCAGCTATCTGTGTAGCCTTTATTTCTCTTTTCTTTGTTTCCATTTAGCTTCCTTCCATCATTGTGAACTCTTTCTAGGGTTTTGACACCTTAGCCTAGGTTAGGGACACCATCATATTAAAAAGAATTGCACAGACTAAAAGATGTGTCTATCTGTAGCCATAAATACTATTTTCCCACATCAGCAGTAGTGTCAAGGCTCTCAGTGTAAGCCAAATTCTCTTATTAAACCTGCTTCATGTTATCTTGACATTTACTCAAAATTTCCAGGGCTTTAGAAGATCTCGTGTATCTTCTTGAGGCCTTCTTTTGCAATTAGACCTGATCACTCACATTTTGGCAACAATATGCATGGAATTTTTATATCCTTTTAACCATAAACAGTCTCCAATTATGTAGATTAAAATTTTTGTATTTCTCACAGCTGGTAAGTGCTGACTTAACCAGTCGACCAGAAAGTTCAGATTAATTTAATATTTTTGTAGTTTTACTGTAATTTTTTTTTCCATTTTAGATGAAAACTTACTGTTCTCTTACTGTGAGAAATGGGACGAAAAGCTCATTTGAATATATATTATGTCAACCCTCAGCACATGCGTAAAAAGAACACCGATGACGTTGCTAACACCAGAAAATGGCAGTGCAATTTTAATTGCTCTATGACGGTCTTGAACTCCGTGACTTCATCCTCTTCAGTTTTAGTGCAAGCAAATAAAATCTGCATTTATTAATTTATCAGCAGATATGAATGTATTTTTTTCTTCCATCTGTGTATGAGGCCCTAAGCTTTCCCTACTTCTCTTCTGGGTTATGCAAACTCTACTCTGAAGGCAAGTGTTCAATTCTTCGTAAGTATGATTCCCATCTCTTCCCTTTGGAAATACTTTTATTTAATAATAAGTCTTTAAATAACTGGAGGAATCGTGGAACTGAAAGTGAGGGATCATTTGGTGAATGCTGTTTATGAGAAAATAAGGCAGCAAAGTACTAAAAGAGCTCTGAGGTAATCTCCCTTTCTTATCATCTGCATGTGTAAAGGCAGCACTAAAGCTGAATTTCAGGGCCATGGACAACTATGAATCACATGGGGAATCCATTTTGGCCAAGCCTGAAATATTGTATATAAATCGCACATACAAAAATCTTTGAAAATTGTAGGCTTACAACAATCACTCCATATCTAAGTCAGTACTTAACGTTCCACAATAAACCCAATTTCATGACATCTTAACCCCTTTGGAATTAATGACCCTTCCCACTCTTCTCATTTAGCCAGCAGTGAAAGAGGTAATTATACTGGCCTCAAAATTAGTTGTTTAGATACTGAAGGAAGTGGAACTTGTCTGCTGACTCTAAAATAAGTAGGAATTCCTGAACCATAACATCTCTACAGTAGAGTTGTTCAGCACAGGTATAAAATTAATTTGTTGGGTTTTTTTTTACTAGTTTGGAAATGGGAATAATAAAAAGTCAACTTCAGTACAGACAAAAGTGAAATTTTTTGCCTATAGCCAAAATATGGACAATTATTAATAATAATTCTGAAACATCATTCAATTTAGACTGATGTCATATTATCACAGACCACGATCTCTGGAAGTTCTAGCCCAGCACATCAAAATATCTCTGTGTATTTTTAAACAATTAATTGCTAGTTACCTTTCAAGGTAAAAACTCAAGTTCATACTTCTCTGAAAGTCTCGTTGAAAGATGGTGTCGCTAATGAAGAACTACACAAGGAGTCTTCCCCTTCTGCAGAGCCAGTGGAAGGACTAGACGTATCCTTTCTGCTTCTTCCAGAAGTCAATGAGACACGCGCTGCTGGGATAAGACCTGGAATACGACAAAAGAGTGGATAGTAAGTTTGGAGTGTTGAACTCTGCCTAAACAAACCACAAAATCAGACCACTTGTGTGAGTAAGGTGCAGTGCAGCATCAAGTCTCACACCTCTTCTGGAATCCTCTTTCACATGGAAATGCACAAAACAGTGGTTTCTGGTGGGTACCTTCAATATGCTTCATACAAGGAAGGGAAGTTTTACAAAGGCAGGATTATCGTCTTGTGTACAGGCTGTCTGAGATGGTAAGCTTTAAGCCTACACTTCTTCAGTTTATTATGACTAAAAAGGATCTTAGAACTCATCCTCTGGAGATACTGTACCCACATATACATCCTTGAAATATTGACACAACCACAGTGTGTTACAATGATGTTGTGTATTCTGTTCCAACAAACGCTAAAAACCCCACGAAAATAAAGTTCCTTGAAAATGACCTCCCATGTTGGCAAAAGTATTTCATATTGCCATGACAAAGAAACCTGTAATAAAATAAAAAGGGAAGTAGTTGAAAGCAAATAACCTGAATACCGAATCATGTGAATTTCCACAGCTTTGCAATTTCTTTACGATGAAAGTGGGCCCATCCCTGTGGGAAACAACACTCCAGAAATTGATTTAATTGGTAGTTCAGGACACAAAAGACTAAAGGACATGGAAAATACAGTACATTGTTGTCCTAGCAGGTTAAGAGATTTTCTCAATCCGAGAACAAAATCCCCTTTTCTGGGTTCTCAAGAATAACAGTTCAAAGGACAAGTCAAAGTTTGTTACTTTAAACAATTTACACTTTGGATCAGAAATATATTTTTTACAGATGTGAATAGAATACTAAAATAACCTTCCTCTTAGAGTGTTTGGGAAACTGTTTGTCTAGGAATTGTATACGCTTAGGCTGGAAAATCATTAAATGCCTGGTGTTTGATTTTTCAACAAAACTATTTTTTTACTTTCTCCCTGGCATTTGGGATGCTATTCTGGGGTAATTTTTTTTTCTTTGACAATTTAGTTTTGATAGTTGCTGTTACATGAGAAAATATACTGTCGCTCAGAGGACAGAGACAGAGTTGTAGTGTATCAACAGATGAAAAAGACTGGGCTAGACTGACTAGAGGGGGAAAATGGGGCACCTTTTAGAATTGAAACTTCTCCTTCCGTATCTCCTCATCTTTAAAGCCGTATCCTTAATTGATTACTTTTGTGTCTGCTTATGCTTATAATTCATGAGAATCTGCTTGTTGAGAGAGTTTCATTTAGTCCAGTTCCAAAAGGCAGAAATTCTTCACACAAACAAATTCACTATTTAAGACTCCTTTATCTCCTAGTTCAGCTTCTACTTAGTAGAAAACACGTTGCTGAAGTAGATTTTTTTTCTGGCTTTTGTTAAATCTATATGCATATCTCCCAGAAGGCCAGCACCATGAACAAAATCAGACCATCTGGCTCCAGAACTCATTATATTGTATACAAACATAAATATCAGATGTTCCGTATTTTCAGGGTGCACACACTCTTCTTCAAGTTGGCAGGGTAATGTTTTCACCTCCTTTTAGTCTGACTTTTTTGGTTACAGCCAGACATAATTGTGTTAATGAAATATCCCCAGGCAATGTACTATTTCAAACAGAACACCTAGTTAAGATATCTTTGTATTTTTATTGTTATTCTGGGTCAGTGGTTTTTAGAGCTTGTCTTATAGCTAGATTACCTACAGGTTTCAACGCATTCCTTAGCTCAATACCAAAAATGTTAATTGAACTAATAAAGTGCTTATTACATATTTCATAGATTTTTTTAATGTTTAAAATACAGGATGCCATAAACTCAATTTATTGTAGACCTGTATCTTTTTTTTTTCTTGTTTTTTTTTTAAATCTGGGACTGTTTCTGAGCTGGTTTCTTCTATATTCTCTTTATAGTCTTTTTGTTGTTTTTTGACACGTGTAATGACAAAATAGTGTTGATATGGGAGCACTGCATCCAAACCTATTTGAGTGGGAAAGATCTAAACCTACATCTGCCTCTCTCTAACCAAGATGTCTAACCTCAAGGGTACTCTGCAGAGGAGTTGTTCTCTTCCTCCTGGGAACTCAGCATACTGAATCGCAAGTGCACGGAGGTGCTCTGGAGCAGTCCTGAGTCAGCGATGCATATCATATCTAGTATTTCCTACTGGGCATCTCTGGGCTGCTCCCTGAATCACTCCCCAGAATTACCTAGCTTTTTATATAGTCAAAAATGAGGTAGTGCCTTCACTGTACACACCAAAGCAGTCTTCATCATGGAAATAAAGAGCTCAGTCTCCTAATGAAAGGCTTTCAGTCAGGTCAGACACCTCCATTTAGACTTATATTTTCCAAGTTTGGAGCTTAAACAAAGCTCCATTATAGTTTCATTCCACCACCAAAAACCTGCAAATGCCATTTAAAACCTTTCAAACAGATATTTCTTCATGGACTTGACATTGTGAAACAGAAATCCATTTGCTACTAGTACTTCAGACTACTTGGGCAAACAGCAATGCCACTGTTAATTACATACAGCTAGAAACAAACACTGCACCAGTACTACTGTAGCCGCGTTACTGTGAATGCAGTGCATCTTCCAGAGAAATTACTTCATGGTGCAAGAAGTTTTCCTGTTACTCCAAGAAAAACTCCTATTGTGTGTCATTACCAAAACCAAGACAATTAAAACACACCTGCTACTGTAATTACACAGTGTGTATATTCCATACTAATGTCATTGTAAGTTAGAAAACAAGAAGTTAGTGTCTTTGGTAGCAGCAATATCTGTCACGCTGTTTGTATCACACCCTTCTTCAGCTTTTAAGAATTAAGACAATTAAAATTACTGCTTGCTATAGAATGAAATGATCATATTCTCAGCTGTCATAAATTGACACTAGCATCAATCTCAAGGATTTACTCCACAGGTAGGAAGCCCCTCAGATTGGGTTGCATAAAACACCTCCAGTTCTGTGCCCATAAAGAGAACAACATTGCTGTAAAGGATTGGATCACATCAGGTGAGCCCATTTATGGTTTAAACTGCAGTCCTAGTACCTACAAGTAATGGACTAAATACAACACCATCTGCTTACAGTAGCTGGAGATCATCTGGCACAGGTTCATTCCAGTTTTATGTTTCAGCTTTGATCTGAACTGGGCCATTTTGCCTTTGCTATGGTATTCAGGCTAACTTTTATAGCACTGCAAAGATCAGCCAAAGAAATCACACGGCTGATAGTTCTCCAGTGACATCAGAGCCCAAACCTGCATTAACACGTGCTCTCTATCCTGTAGTCCTCCTGCAGCTTCTCCACACACGGGGTGGGAGCACGTAGGCATGGGAGGAGGAGCTGGGTGTGTGCGCACACACCAGTGATGTAGCTTCTTTCCTTGCAAAACCCTCCAGCACTTTCTGGTTCCAACTTCTTTGCATTTTACCAGGTATCTATAAAAAATCCTCCCTCCTTTTATTAAAAGAAAATTAGCTCAGCTCCAAGCCTCAAAGACACATTTGTCTATGAAAACATTACAAGAATGAGGTATATTTTTTCTTTTATCTTAAAAGCATCCACTAATTTCCTAAATAACACACCCACTAACGGCAAGTTGCCAGTCCTACTGCATAGCCAGAGGCAATGTGTCAAACACAGACTGGAGGGCAAAACGGTTTATAGTTGACTAAAGAAGAAAGCAGGAACTGCTAAAAATAGTCAGATAACAGCATCAATGCTTGTTTTTGAAGAATGGAGCACTTACAAGCCACAGAAACACTCACAGCATTTGTGGGATTATTGTCAAACAGTTGTAATCTGACCTAGGCTTGGTGACTGCAGAAGAGCCTTCATCTTTCAAACAGCCTTAGACAAGTTTGATTTGTCCAGTAACCTGTGCCCAGAGGCTGGATCAGTGGAGCCTCTTCTTTTCATTGTCCTTGTTTAAACGGGGACACCTATGTACTTTAAAGATATGAAAGTTCTCTTTCATAAAGATATGAAAGAGAACTTTCATATTGACCGGTTGATGGAACTGCTTAAACATGCCTCCAACGAAGGTAATATTTGCCTTTATTTCATTGTGTAACATTCCTCTGCCACTGAGATCTGTGTAATTCTGTGACCACAGTGCTGAGCCTCTGCTGGCCACTGATGTCAAGAAAAAGACTCCTGTTGTCTTCCATGTGTTTTGGATCAGATCCAAAACTGACCTGCGGCATTAAGCAGGTGTAATGTGGCCTAGTGGATAGACTACGGGCTTCAGACTGAAGAGGTCAAGGTCAATTTTTGACTGCAACAGGTTTTCTGGGATGTTTGGGGCAAATATCTTAATCATTATGAATGCTAGCTTCCCCAGTCAAGCAATTATTAGGGCAGATGAAGTGAGTGTAGAGTTTCCTTCCCTTTACTGCTCCAGCACTGACCCTTTTGAAATCTTTTTGGATCGCATGGGCAGAAAGAGAATATGCTGTCATTCATTTTTCTTCACTGTCCATTTGGCTACGACTTGTCCTGTTTTCTGAACTCCTCAAAGATATGCTTTGAGCATATGCTCCTAAAAGGTAACCATTTTTTACTTAGTCCTTCAGCTGGTCTTAAGGATGGATTTGAACAGTTGTTCAGCAGTGGGTGTGGATTTCCATTCTTGCACAGGGATCCTATTCTGTTATACGCCAACAAAAACACTACTGAAAGCCAGTGCATCGTCAGAAGAGGTACTAGAGGAATCAAACTCATAAATGATGGGAAACAGGACAGGTCAACAAGACAGACCCCACTGCCACCTGTGCTAAACAGGACAGGTGTGTTACTAGGGGCAGTTTGGAAAGGGAGTTCGGGGGGTTCAACGGAAACTAATAGTAAGGTGAAAAGAATGAAGTGTGGAAGTCCCATTGCTTTTCCCACTGAGAAAACAAATTGTTTTCTTATCAGTTTTAGGTGACTGTCCTGCCAGAATCTGATGATGCTGAATATTTTTACTTAATATTAGTTCTATTGCATTCAATAGGACCACTGTTAGTAGAGTAAATGTGAGCACGTGGTATCTACTCCGATTTATATGCAGCAATAATATTGAGTTTACTGCTGTAAACTCATTGCAGTAAGAATGTACAGGACAACAATGACAATATTATCTTTACTTAACAGCACACGTAAGGCATAATAATACATAATAAATATTATTAGCTATCTTCCATTAAGTGTTCTTCCTCATATGAGCAAAGCTGGTATGTAAATAAATCAGTCCCTTAATTGGTAGGGAGATGCTCAGAAACACAGAAAGTTCATGTGTGCTCTAAAGATAACAAGCTGAAAGTTTTGAATAAACAAATTTAGTTAATCTGAAGCTGACACTCAATTTTCCAAATGTCGGTGCTGTTAATAGACTGTTCAAATAAGAAACTGTCATGTTGTCAGGGGCGCTAAAAGCACTATTTATAAATGCATGCGAAATTTTCAAGTTTGCCTGGAAAAGTATTCACGGGAAGGATCACTATGTGTTTGCTCCGCTTCTGGAGGCTGTCTGATTTGACCCACTACAGTTGTTTGTATGCTTTTGATGTATGACAATGAGAGTGAGAATGCATCTGTTGCAGTTTGGAAATACACCATCCGTTCTTCAGATCTGATGGTTCTAAGCAAATGTGAAATGTGACTTCTAGTAAATTCATACAGTAGCTGTCAGTTTGAGAACAGGTTGGGGCTCTGCTATCCTGATTATGAAGAATCATGGGCATGCAAGACCATGAGAAAATGATCCCAAATTTGAAAACATTTGAGAAAATGTACCAAGTCAAAAAACCTCTCAAGTAGCTTTTTTATCTGTATTAGTTTACCAACTGAAAATAAAATATATGGTGCCTGTGAGTTCAATGAGATGTTACTGAAGTGTGTCATGTTGGCAAAGTAGATGAGTCTGTATTTACCATTGTTTGAGTTTTCATCACATTCTCATGCTTGACTCTGAAGCTGCTTTTTATCTGGAATGATATTTGATGAGATTGCACTAGGAATGAGGAGTGGCACAGAGGAGAAACTGGGTTGTGCCTGAAATATTGGTATCTACAAAGTTTGTTTTACTTCAGACTGTGCTGCTAATGAGCAACCAATCCCTCTTTTCTTCCTCAGACCCATGATTTTTGTTGCACAATTATCAGATCTTTTCTCTTGATTTTGGTTGTTTCCTTTTTGTTTTCTTCCTTCTTTCATGTTATTTCTTGTCTTCTCCTTTTAATGGTCATCTTTATTGGATGCTTTGTCCCACTCCCAGAAATGAACCAAGGGTAAATTATGTAGAGCTGGCTGGGCATGTAGGTGTAGGAGGTGGTACCCTGTTAGGTCCTCTGTTGTTCTGGATCAGTATTGTGAATTAAGGAAAATGACAGCAGCTAAAATGAAATGAAAAAAATTAATACTGTTTGATATTAAATGAAACTGAGATTGAATATATATGACATCAAATCTACAAAACAACAATTTTTCCTCAATATTGGACAGGAATTAAATCTTCAAATTAAATAATTAGATTAAATAAAAAATAGTGCATCCTTGTTTATGCATTCTAGAAGATCTCAGGTTTTGGAGGTCTATTACCAAGCTAAAGATCTGGACCAAAGCCAATCTAATTGATGACTTGTAATTGGTATAACCAGGATTAATTTTGTATCAGGAGGGGCCCAGAATAATATATCTGTTTTCAGTCAGATGGATTAGTATTCTGGCATGTTCTGGCATCTCTTTCACTACAAAATTAGCTCTTGATTTATAAACTGAAAAGAACATATTATCTAAAATCTAAACCACAAGTTAGAACCAATTATAAAACTTCCTTCTTACACTGTAATTCTTGTGTTGTGGTGACTTTTTTCCTTCTTCCAAGCATGGTGGTATAGTACAGACGTTTCTGCTAAGAGTCTGCTCCAAAGTACTGAAGATGGCTTCAGGACTCTTAGGATTGGAAGTCTAGGACATAAATGTGTCCTAGATGATGTATTGGTATATTCCCTAGATACATTTCAGGAGAGTACTAGCATCTCAAACACAAAGAACTGCACTTTCACGTTCTTAGATAATGAATGTGAAAAAGGACAGACATCTCACAGAAACAGATCAGATGGCTATGTAACATTGTGAGAAATATAGTTATCCCCAGACTTCTACTCAGATAATACAATATAGCTCTGAAATACAATTCCTATAGTGCTATACTGGCATTCTTGTTATTTCTTACACAAATTTCAAATTTTTAGGTTTCGTCATGGTGAGATCTGGATTATGATTTCAACTCCAAAAGTGATAGGTAACTTGTGTTTTGCCACCTTTCATTTGTGTGAAAAATATAGAGTCTTGAGTAGGATTTAGAGTAATTTTGGCATAAGTAGCAGTTAGAAGGATCATGCCCTCAATGTGCAGTCTCTCCCACCTGTAGCTGAAATGCTTTGCATTTTCATCTTTATGCATATAACTTTCATATGCATTTAATACCCTTAAAATGCATGTCAAGTTCAATAGAGTAACTGATATATCACCTCCTTTTTTCCTTATCTACTATTTTCCATCATGTATATTAGTTTAAAAAAAGTCTTTTACAATGGATTTTGCTTATAAACTCTTGGAAAATAGTGATAACATAAATCAAATATGAAACAGTATTTGAAAAAACCCAAATTGCTATTTTTGCACAAAGGAAACATAACTTTTGCTTCTTTCTAGATTTATGAACTGTTGGCCTTCACCTGATGTTAAGTGCTTCTCTAAAATAATGAAAACCAGACAGTGTAATGGTGACTGAAGCAGAAACATGCTTCCCCCCATGTGATTAATTGCCATCATTAAAAATCATGCCCTGCAGTAAATTTCATGTTGCCAACACAAGTGTATGATCCAGTCATTTTGTGTTGGGATTTGGCATTGTCTTTTGTGTGTCTGCTTATACCAGTACCTCTAAGAACAGATTAAGTCCCGTCAAGATTAGGATAGAGAGTGACAGCTGGGTAGTATGTGTACTGAAATAATTAATTTGAGCAACAGACTTATGGAAACAAAGAGCCATTTGTTTTATTTAGGCTCATGTGTTCGATGCAGATGGAAATTGTTTCTGAAATTGAGGAATTCTTGGAGCTTTTCGCTTTAGCTTTGTTTTCCTTTCAGTCTAGAAAGTCTAGCACGTATGTTTCAGTATAGTAGGGGGATTATATGTCATGATTGCCTTCAGTTACAAGAAACTGAACTTGATGTCCCAGAACGTCCTGTCCAGGCCTGTATGTTCTCAGTCTAAGCAGAACAGCCTGCTCTCTTCCTAGTCTCTCTACATCTGCCTTTCATAGTATGCATAACTGAGTTGGATAATGTCTAGCTAGTACTCACTGACAAGTTCCAGAGAATGAATGCAAGAAGATCTAGAATTGCATTAGCATAGATGTTAGGCTGTCGTGGCTATTTGTGTTCAGTCCAAAAATCTTATGTCCTTTTTCAGCCAAAATGTTCCACCATCTTTAACATCACAGGGAAATTTTAATGAGATCAGTAACAGCATATTAACTAGATCCCTCCTGTATCTTACAGCTGCATACATATCTAAACAGCAGAAAATTGGAGATAGTTATGCAGGGCTGTTATTCTGGCAATGGAGGAGCCACTGATTAAAACATGAGATATAAATATGATAGGTAGCTTTTTTAGGACAGAGGTAGTCTTCCTGAAAGTCAGTGTGGCTAAGTAGTTTACCTTACTGCAGACAGGAGGAAGATGGTACTTGCATTTTCTTTACCTGTCAGTATATGAACCACTTAAATGGAAAAGGGGATGAAGATGCGCAAGTGCAACGAACCTATGGTAGTAGTGGAAGATATTGCTCAATAAAAACAATTCTGAATACTGTAGACAAATAGAAGAGACTAGCTGCTTTTCTGGAGATCTGATTTAGCCTGGGAGAAATGACTGTGCTCAGTGCAGGGGTAACTGAATGTAAATATAACCTGTTCTAGAATGAAGGGAAAAAGAAATTATGTAGTAGTTCCTGTCATAGTGTGTTTTAAATGGGAGCAAGTGGAAGAGCTGAGTTCAGAAGGCTTGCTGGAGAAAACATCTGATAATGTCAACATCCCCCACTGGGTTAGTCACCTTGCACTTCCTTTATACTCAGCGGAGGGATAGATAACACTTCTGGAGCTTAAGTCATCTTACCCTAAAGCAGATGTCTAGAAATAGGTCAACTGAATCACTCCACCTGGGAGCTGAGGACAGCTATCTCAGAAGTCATAATCTATGTTGCAGACATCTCAAATCAGTGAGATGAATCCCAGCCTTAAGGTCTCGGTTCCAGCTCAGTGTCTTGCACAAACAGCTATCTGCCTGGGCAGTTTCAGTTGTTCATCTGATTTGGCAGGACATGAAACAAGCAGCTTGAGACATAAAATGCCCTGCAAAACTGAGTATGTTGGGAAGCTCTGCAATATGAGCAGAGTGTAAGCGAATATACAGTGGCCTTACCTGGACTACAAAAAGCAAGCTTCAGCATTATTGCTGCTCACAATGGGGTAAAGTTAGACTGTTAGTGAGGGACTAAGCAAATTTTGGGGACTTTATTATTGATGAGACATGGATTCCTATTTATAAGTTCTGCTGGCATTTCATTAGCTCCATGACAGGTCCAGTTATGACTCTGGGACACTTGAGTAGGTCCTGATACAGGTACTTGAGTACACTACTGCCACTGCAGTCGTAGTCTCAAGGGCTGAGACTTGGTAAGTCATGGGATGGGGATGTTGCCAAATTTCTTAAGTGAATACAGACTTTTTAGAGTAGAAACTTCTGCTTCAAAGTCCTCAAGTCCAAACCAAGCAAGGATATGCAATTATTATGATTTGAAGCAGATGGAAAGCTCTCTGAACATGGGCATAATATAGTGATGCCAACTTTGCTAAAGAAGCCAAAATGGCCTAAAGCAGTGATTCGTTTCCTTGAAACAACTCTCAAAAGTGTCTAGAGCAGTAAACCAACCTGATGTTGCTGGATGCATGCAGCTATGATACCAGATTCAATCCCCAAATTGCTGTCACCTGTGGTGCGACATGCCACTGAAGTGAACCTATTAATACTATATTAATATAGAAAACACTATTTTGAGGCATATGGCTAGAGGACATCAGACAGTTGAGGCTCTTAAAGCTTAAAGTTGGCATAATCCATGTGGAACTAGTGCTGTTGAATGTGCGACAGGGGGGATGACAAATCTGTTTATCTAAACCAGGAAATTGAAATAGTCAGTGGAAACCCTTGCAATGGGATGGGTGAGCAAGCATTTTCTGCTTACATAAGCACAGATGGTGGGGGCAAGTGAACTTCAGGAAGGTGAATATTTGATGAGATGGAAAAGAGTATTTCAGCATACTGTGCTACTAATCCCCAGCTTGAGCAATAGGTGATGAGCATCACACCTGGAAAACTTCTTCCAATAACTTCAGAGTTTTTAATCAACATATTCAGGGTGACATGACAAGTCACTGAATCAACTCTGTTTATTCCCTGATGTGCTGACCCTTTTTTGCTTCAACAGAGGTGTCATAACTGCCCCAGAACAGTGTTTCACATTTCTTCTTCCTTTTTCTTTTTTTAAAACCCATCTGAGTTGTAAGCTTTGGTTCAAGTGGATTACATGGCTTTTAGTTTCATTAAGTAATGTTTGAGTTATACACTGTTTTCCCTTTCTCCAGGTACTTCCTATTATTGCTAAATCCACTTACCACTTATTCATTTGCCCATTATCTTAGAGCTTATATTGTTTTGTCTAGGAGCTAAAGAACAATACAAATAAGAAAAAAGACAGTATCTAATAAGGCCAAGATAAATTGCATTTGATCTCTGCTTAAGGTTTATTTTGATAAATGTCCATCTAAAAGTATGGGTCTGGATGACTGTTTAATATTTGCATTGCAAGTGGAGTGCAAAGCGAATGTATTTCCAGCTCATTAGGCACATAACGTAATGTTACTTTTGTTAGTCTAATAGCCAAACTGGTGTTTTGCTCATGTCAGAGGGGATTATTTGTCATTGACTGATGACATAAATCGCCTTGTAAAAGGGTTCAGGAAAAGCATTTCAGTGCTTTAAACAGGCACACTGAAATGTGCATGAACCAGCACCTAGAGCAAGAGTGCTCCATTTTAAACAGGCCACATTTTTCCATATAGGAGAAACAGCTTGACCCTGGCCTTGAGCTAATAGAAACTTGTGTCCCTTCATTAGTGTAACTGAATCTAAATGGATGAACAAGATCAAAATGGTGTCCTTTATCTTCATCAGTTCAGTTCATATTGATGCTTTATTCAGATAGGTACATACACATACCAGTCCCATTTTGTGTCCAGCATTCAGGTTGGAAAGGATTAAAAAGAAATTCTTTCTGCTCACTATGCATAGCCACAGCATGGTCTCATCAATATCCCAAATCAGTAGTGTTTTGTGTTTCTGGAGAATTTCAAACTCTGTGACAGTCCCGTTGTCTTTTAATTGGTGGTGCTACAGAGGTCAGGATGATCATACCCCAAGTTTGACTGTGATTTCTATCAGTCTGGGGAATAATAATTAGTGGAACAATCCCATGAGAGAAGCCAGAACATCAGTCAGGTTCATTTCTTTGGCATAGCTATCAGGGTTTCACTGATATTCAGAAGTGAGTATCATAGAGTTAGTTACTAAGAAGAAGATATAGTCTTGAAATCACATATTTTGGGACAGAAATCTTTGTCAAAGTATAATGTTCCTGTGCACATTTCCAGTGGAATTTAAATTGTCTCTTTAAGCTCTCAACCGGTATTTGTTATTATCAGTCTTAGACTATTGCATTTTAAAGCCAAAGATCATATGCCTGACTCTTTGCCTTCGTGAGGAGGTCTTTGTCAAAAAAGAAATAGATTTTAAGCTGTTATGTTTGCAAAGAAAAAGTTTGAAAACATTATCTAACACATAACACCACAAATGCTAAAAAGGGATAAACCTCCATGTTAAAAATAATACATAGATCATGATTTTAGAATGTCTGGCTTAGGATTTTATGATATTTGCAGTGGATGATACAGTTAGAAAGAAGTATTTTATCCAACACGGTAGTTTACATGTAACTAATGCTGGTAGTTGCAATGTTCTTTGGCTAGTGTAATTGCACTACAGATTTTAATAAAGTTACCGGCAGACCAAACTAAGTATTTTCAGTTTTAGGAAAAAGTCTGGGATCTTCTCTGTAAGGTCAAGATTTGGCATGATAACTTGTAAAATCACTTTATTTTTCTTTTCCACAAAATACCATATTGTGATAGTAACTTTCTTACTTAATCTCATTCAGCTGGAACTCATGACATACTGACTCTTAAAACCTAAAAATTATTTCCACAGGGTAACAGTAATACTGAATGAGTTTGAAAAAGGTTGCGATAATCACCAGAATACACAGAAATTGTCATTTAGTCAAACCAATACCTGTCATTAAATTCTGTGTAATGCCCCACGCTTGTTGGGGGAGGAAGGATTGTTGTGTTTTTATGCATGTATGTTTTTCACTCTATTGCACTTTCCACAATCTTGCAATATTGCTACAGTTAAAATAAAATTTTTGCTCGGTTTCAGATAGAACTGCTTTTCCAGTCAGATACATAACTGAATATCTATCTTGCAAGTAAGGGTTACTATTTTAATGTATTTTAATATCTTTTGGTTCTATTCAGTATAAGAAGGGGAAGGCTGAGGTTTTTTTCCTTTGTGTGAACAAACATTTTAGCTTCTTAATCGAAGAGATAGGCATTCTGACTGCAGTGTAATTACTTTGAGATGACGGTGATAGGAACAATGCAGAATATACATGTTTATTTACAATTTTGTTATCAGTATTTCTTAGCATTTTCAATTACCATGGGTCTTCGAGAGTTTACACGCGGCGGTCCAACTTTGGAGTAAATGGGACTACTCCCATTCAGAAATAAGCAGATTCAAGAGCAGATTGTGTGAGTATAAGCCGAAGACACCAACAATATTTCTGATGTTCACCACGAGATGTGTTTTACACTACCATGACATTTGATCAAGGTGTGATAACTGCACAGATAAGAAGCATGGGTGTAGGTGTGGGTGTTTGCATAGAAGCAATTTATAAGATGATCAGAGGAGAGACAAACTGTCCAATATATTTTTAGCCTATGCTTTCTAAGCAGATGGTGAAACAAAGGCTATCTTAATGTTGCTTTGGAGTTAGAAGCAATACAAATATGAATATGCTAACATACTGCTGTCATTGTAATAATACTAAAATCATCCCTTGTCTGTAAGTGCAACTGAAATATCACCCTGAGTTCTGAATGAGCAAATCATAAATATTTTAAAAGAATATTTGGACCAGATGCCCTATTTCTCTACAGTCTCTGTTAAGTAGTTACTGAACTAAAAATAAAACGTGATTGTTAAATGTGCCAATAAGAACAACACTTTTGTTTGTTGACTATTTGTGTCTTTTCAGCAGTTAAAGCAAGATGGGATATAGGACTGGATCACTTGAAAACATTTCCCATAGAACCAAGTTTAACAAAATCTCTCCTATTATGGCTACTCTTTCAATATTTACCCTGGTTTTTATGATGCAAGTAACCTTAATAACACCACTGATTTCAGTTTTATTCATGTTCCACTAATTTTTGGCTTCTGTTCACAGTATTAGAAAAGTCTTGTTAAAATGTCTTTTGCAAACTGTGAAATAACATAGAAATGCACAACGTAGCCTGAAATATGGAGCTGACATTCACCTTCTATATCCATTTGTCTATTATTCACTCTATAGCAATTTACAGCATCACAGCAAGCAGACAGAGTGGAACAACACAGTGGAAAGTTTTCTATTATTTTTACCTTTGTCCAAGGAAGAATTACATTGGTATTTCCTTTTTCCAGTTGTACAAATGATACTTACATGTAGTATTGCTGATTAAGTCAGTGACTTTTCATTGCTTTCAGAGCTGGTATTTCAGATAATAATACATTACATATTTTACCCCAAAAGCTTGGGAAAACTTACAATGTTTGTTACAAAGTAAAAAATCTTTTACTCAGTAACATTAGCTTAAAAGTTGAGAAATCAGAAAACTGTATTAAAATGTTTTCTCATCATGATTGTAATTGCAGTAATAATAATGCCATCTTTTCTAAATCTCTAGAAGCGAGAAAAGAAAATTTTATTTGCTTTTCTGAAGTCTTATACAAACACCTTCACATTTTTTGTGGGGCAAATCTGTAACTAAGACTAATACCCTTTCGTTCGGTGTTATGCAGTTCGATAGAATGACATAATAAACAAGAATATTCCAAAATTTCCACAGAAAACATCCTTAATAATTAATTATCATTTAAAATGTGATTCAATATAAATAATTTCAAATTCAAATATAATTTAAATTTTAAATGTGACTTCAATGAGATTAAGAATTTTTAAGGTGGAAAGAACTCAAGGAAATTCCAGGAAAGTATCTTTTCATATAAATACGATTTGATAGCCTATGATATACTTTAGAATGGAGATACAAGTGATTCTCAGTCAAAGGGTACTAGTACTTCATACCATAGCCTACGCTGTGAAAGTGAGCCCTGGAATGCCTTGGCTTCATTTTCTTCTCGTATTTCATGTTACTGAATATTTCTGCTGCAAGAGTTCATTACACAAATAAATGGAAGCTGGTTATTTTACAAGTAACCCTTACAATGGCTGTTCTGAAAATCACTCTGGAACAATGATAGAAATCAAATTTTAGTAAACAGTGAATCAGTGGGAACCAGACATGGGAAAAACCACAGTATGCCTAAACCATGCAATATTGCTTAGGTACATGCAGTATGACTATTGCCATGATGTATATCAATGTTGCAGACCTGAAAATGAGAATTTTAACTAAAAAGTAAAGCATAATTGTGCTGGTCTCTTAGAGAACATTAAAGCATTTCAGGTGCTAGCAAGGACATTCCTAACCAAGGACATTCCTAATCACATCTGCTTGTGCAGCAACACCCTCTGTCCTTGGCTTTGATTTTTTTTTTTACCTCTGCTGAATTCAGATCTTTAATCACTATGTCTGTCATTTGCTATCATTCCTACCAATGCCGTATTTGTTAAGTTTAAAAAGTACAGAAGGTCCAGCAGGCGGGGTCCCCTCAGCCCTGTCCTGAATTCCTGGAGGTCTCTAAACTGAGCATCAGAACTACTACAGGCTGTTCTTGAATTTCCTTCTGACCTCCTGGCTGCTTGCTCCTTATTTTGTACCTCTCCACTGGCTTCGTTCATCGTGGGTTCCAGCTGTTCTTTCACTTCTGCTGTCTGTTTTTCTGTA
The DNA here is from genome assembly GCF_964195595.1 of Calonectris borealis. Taxonomy (NCBI): domain Eukaryota; kingdom Metazoa; phylum Chordata; class Aves; order Procellariiformes; family Procellariidae; genus Calonectris; species Calonectris borealis. Next base: position 72,054,271 of record NC_134352.1, on the reverse strand, counting down.
ACTTGCCTGTCATTTCCTGAATCCCAAGACACATTTCCTTTTTGAATGACACTTCCTTGCTCTTCATCTCTTTAGTCTTTAAAATGTTAGTAGTGTTCTTTTTGAAGATGGTCTATAGAAAAACAAGAGAAAATTCTCATGTTAAATACAAAATGGGAAACTCTTGTTTTTCCTTGCTTTTCTTAATCCAGTGGCTTCATAAGGTTTATTGAGGGTGTTTAAAGGGTATTTTGGACTATGCTATTCCCAGAACACTTTTCAGAGTCTTTATCAGCTGGTTACATGCATGGCAAAACAAGAAAATATTTCAACTTGGATTTGTAGCAGTTAATTGGTCAGTAAACAACGGGCATTGTTTTTGTCAACAATAAATTAAACTTAACAAACATTTCATAGCCTTCCTATCAAGTTCGAGACTGACAATAACATGTACTTGTGATAGTCATAATCTTAAAAGAGTTCCAAAAATCTGATCTGATTGGTTTTGTTCCTCTGTGCTTATTGAAAGACCAATAGAAGAAAATGGCAAAGACAGGATTTTAAAGGATTCTCTCTCTATGGAAAGGAAATGAGCGAAAGATAATAACTTCCCTATTGTTGCTTAATAAGGCATGGTAAATGATAATAATAATAATGAAGAATTATTGAGAAATTATGAAGAAATAATAGGAAAAGCCAGAATTAAGTTTTCCCATGGAACTTCTATTTTTCTCCTGGTGTGGATACTGATTTATTTAATACATTATGATATTGCAATAAAAAAAAATCCTGTTGAGCACATAATAAATTGATTAACAATTGACAAACTGACCATCTCCAGGGGTAGGTATCAGTGTGGATATCTCACCTGATCAAATTATTTCTGAGAGGGGTCTGTCCAGTTTGCTGTGAATTCAGTCAGGTTCAACATTTTCACCAAAGATCTGAAAGTAACCATAAAACCACCATTCAAAATCTTTGCAGATATTTTATAAAGTTAGGCAAATAGTATATAACAACAATTGCTTGATAATGAAGACCTATTAAAAAAGCCTTTTCTCATACATCCAAATGTAAGATTAGTCATCTGGGATCAAAACATGTCATGTTTTCCTGAGCTTCACCCATGTTGCATGTCTCCCATTCCCTCTCTCCCTGCCTCTGTGTAAAAACCAAGAATTCTGCAGTGTAGTTGGCTGGCATTTTAGCACCTTTAAATGTTCCTTTGGCATTTAAATCAGCTTCTTCATCCATTTTTCCAGAAGAGAGGACTTAGTGTGCCCAGAAGAAATTTGCTGTTTTTTCTTTGCCCAAAGAAGCTGGGAGGAGCCTTATATTCCTGACCCTCGGTGATGGTGAATGCATGTTCTGGTGAGACAAGACTACAAGGCATAGGTAGAAACCTCATAGTAACTACTGAGTGTATACAAATCGAGATTCTTCAGAGGCTTACAATTTTCTCAAATACAGGTGTGTTTTCACAGAAACAAACAAACAAATCTATCTTGAGTAAAGGTTGACAACTTCCTTAGCATCTCTCTAGGAATAAGGTTGCAAGACTTTTTCACAGAAGAGCTGCCCATATTTTTAACAAGGGCAAAACATATCTTTCCTTGTCTCATTCAATGATTCATGGGTGAAACATGAAACATAGATATGTTTCATAGATATGGGAAATGTTATCATAGATATGGGAAATTTCAGCCCCTGTGGATGAAGTTTAACAAGTGTGTAAGGAGCTAAAACCAATATTTTATTAGAAAGGGAAGTTTCAGGCAGTCGTGATCCTATAAGAGATTAGGAAAAACAGCTTCCTGAAGCTCTATTTGAGCCAGTAAGTGTTGAGGATGGTAGATAGAAGAAGCCGTCATGAAGAACTGCAGCCAATGCATAGACAGTCCTTCTTTCTTTCTTCAGCTGAGTGAAAGAGTATTTCAAATTGCCGTATACAGTCCCATGTTAAATTTTTGAACCTTTTCCTTCTCTTATCCCACATAGCCTTGGACATGTGAAACAATCAGTGCTGAGGCATCTTCAGAACACAATGGTACTCTCCCCAGCAACATGTTACCATAAGCGTGTTAGATACAGCCTTATTCTCCGTACCAGTTCCCTGCTGAATTCTGAATCAGGTTTAAGATCTTGGTGTTCACACTCAAAGCTGTCCTAAGCCGAGACAAAGAAATTCAGGAGGAAAACCATATCCAGCTGTGCTCCTGTAGCACAAAGTAAGAGGCAAGGGCTTACCTGGGAGTCTGAGGAACTCCTGGTATTCCTGAGGACCACTATATTCATTACGACTCCCACTCTGATTCCATGAAGCATTACTCTGACCTTGTGTTTTCTGTTGTAAACACATAGCAACATGCATGCTAAACAAACAAACAAACAAATGAAAAACACTCTACCAATACCAGATCCTCCCCTACTTCTTCCCCGGGGAGAGAGAAGAAAACAAACAATATGTGACAGATGTTAGTCATGTTGCTTAATGCACGAGTAAAGACACGCAGATGTCACAGAAATGACCATGACAAAAAAGACATAAAATCACAGAATAATCGAGGTTGCAGGGGATCTCAGGAGATCTTTAGTCCAACATCCAGCACAAGATAGGGTCAGCTGTGAGATCAGATCACTCAAGGCTTTGCCCAGTCCAGTCTTGAAAAATTCCAAGGACATATATATATGGGTCTGATGATAGTATAGAGATACAGTGGATTGAATGTACTGGAACCCCCTTCAGAAGTTCTCCTTAATTCCTGAATTTTATTATGTTTAAAGAACGCTGAGATCACCACTAGGAAAAAAAAGTGGGGAAAGTGAGAAATAATATAGTAAGGTTATCATAAAAAAAAAAAAAAGAAGGAAAAATTATCACTTTAGAGAATAGTACCATTTAAAGAAAACAGTAATCTGAATGCCAGGAAACATAAATCCTAGGTTGTGGGTGACAACGGGTCAAACAGGTCAGTGACAAATGTCAGGGACTGCTATGAGGTTTGCTTATCTATTACTTCAAACAAACTCTATGTATTTGATTTCTAAAATGCTTTATTAGTGCTCTGATTCATGTGTAGAGATGCCTTGCAGAGACTGATGAGATTACAGCCTCAAAGTGTCAGCTCAACCCTAATGTATAGGCAGCTGAGTTGCAAGTTCTCATTTGCAATTTGCAGTGCAGTATTTTGAGGCAAGCCAAAATTGGTGATTGGTTTTACTGTAAGAGACCTCATGGTAAATTAAGATGGTTCAACTGCTGCTTTGTGAAGGGCAGGAAAGCAATGATCTCACCAGCTGCTCCACGCTCCGCTCACCCCAAACCTCAGGCTCTCAGGGGTGCCTTTAGCACCTGCTCTTTGACTGCTTAGAGCCAACTAGTGACTACCAGGGCTGAGGGCATGCAAGCGGCGGTAGGTAAAGATGATGCTAGAGCTGTAATGAATTAACTCTGGTCTTTGGGAGCACTGAAGCAGGATGGATCAGATTTGGAAAACCTGGTGGACTCAGTAGGAGTTTGCAGCCGGCTGAGAACATGTAAATCTGATTGTCTTCCAGCATCATCTAGATAGTGATGAAATTGGTGGAAACTGGAATGTGGTCTCTGCTTAAAACTTTGCTTCTGGTGAATATTGTTCTGATGGCAAATAATGCAAAGAGCTATGCCTATGGAAACAATCATTCTTACTGCGTAATTTGTTCCTCCTGGGAATTGGTTTAAATAACTCTTTTGCCAGTGTAAACCACATCTCTGCTGGAAACAGGGTGGAAGAAATACCAAATTCTGTCTTCCACCAAAGTCGGGACAGCAGACCAATTTCAGTGATGACTCTTATAGAAGACTTGCTGTTACTTATTGAATACTTTTTTTCCCCTTAATTATTCTAATTGGAAACACTCTGTTTTGAGAGGTTTAATTGGTCACCTAATCACTTGCCACTGTAGACATCAAAAATCTGGTCATACAGTGGAGAGCTATGCGTCTGTCTGTGCTACTTAAGGCTGGTTGATTTAATGCACTGCTGTTTATATGTACCTGTCATGCTAAACAAAATATTTGTTGTTGGCTTCAGCAGGCACACAAGCTGTGCTAGGCCTGGTGCTGCTGGGACCTCGCAGGCTGGCTGGCTCTGCAGGAGGAGCCGGCCTGGTCTGCCATAGATCAGCAGCTGCCCCTCGAGCTCTTCTGTGCCAGCTGAAAGCCACTAAGCCCTATTAGACCCAGCTGGGAGGGGGTCACAGGATGGCCTGGAGGGAAGGGAAGTCTGATTGTCTTCCTCTGACTTCCAAAAGTCAGAGAAAGAAGATACAGAAAATGCCCTACCCTGCAGGAAAGGGGTAGAGAACAGCCCAGCGGGGTGGAAGCCTCTTTTCCTTTTACATCTCTGCAACTGGTGCATCATAAAGCTTCCTTGGAGTGAAGGGAGGCCTGAGAGAGAGAAAAGAAGAAACTCTGAGGCAGTGGCTGTTTCGGCCTGAATGTTGACAGGGAGGATCATGTTGGTAGGTGGCGGAGCTGGGCTGCTGTGTTTAACTCAGCTTGGGAGGGGAGATGGTGCCTTGCAGATCAGAAAAAGGAGACTATAGTATTTTTTCGTATTCCTTTTGGACAAGGGGAAATGGTAGAGCAGAACCAGAAAGGCTTTCTGGTGCGTAAGATGTCGGTTTGCCCCTGCAGGAGCCTGAGGGGGAAGAGAAGAGCAGCCGCTGTGCCGGGCCAGTGTGTGGAGCTAAGGGTAGGGCCCTGGGGCTCTGCTGCTGCGGAACAGGTCCTCCAAGGAGGAAGGTGAGCTGTGGCCAGCACAGGAAAGCCTGAGGTCTGAGACCTGCTCATGAGTAAGATTTCAACCCCGTCTCTTGCTGTAGCTGAATAGACAACATAAGAAAGGTTTTAGCACGGAGTGTGACTATACCGTTTGCTCTGCCTCGGGTCTGTGGTGACTGGGTGCCAGTCTGTCTGTGGCAGGGTGTGAGAGAAGGCAAGGGCTGGCCAGCCCTCAAGGCCTGTGTGTTTTCGTTATAAGAAGGCAGGGGGTATTAGAAATCTCTTCCATGCCATGAAGTCAGGCTGCAAAAAGAGGATTGTGTCTCCTGGGAGGGTGGCAGTGCCGCAGGGCCAGTGACTCCTCCTGAGAAGTCTCATCTGCTCTGCAGATCTGAAACACAGTGACTGCTGGTTAATGATCTCTAGCCTGTACAAACATTATGGATGGTTAAATATTAAAAAGGTGGTAAACTTGGTGATACAAGTCCTTGGAAAGGACAGTAATGGGGATGAGATTTTTATCTGTTGTATTTCATATGTGGTTTTTGCATTTACATATTTTTTTAATCTGGGAACTTCACAGCTTGTAAATGTCAATTAATGTAATCTTCTATTTTGACAAATCCAAGTTTTGTGTGGTTTTAATGTGTATGGTTTCAAAACTGACTTCTTTTTCTGAGTGCCCTGACCTCTTGTATCCAAAAGGACACCACATTCCAGCTTTTTAAGAGGCATCAAACTTTTAATTCCAGCAAAAGCTAGTCCCTTCTCTTGAGAAAGCTTGAAATGGCTTCTGAAGCTTGGCATATTCTGGGCTAGCTGAGAGTGCAGGCTGACTTCTGAATCTTGCAAATGGGATTTATATCTTCAATACGTTAGGCTTTCTCCTGTCGTGTTCAATGGGAAGAAATATCAGCTGGTCTCTGGGTCAACACTTTTGTTTCTCACTGAACATTGTTGGTAGAGCAACTGATAAAGATCTGGTCAGTCAAAAAATGTAATGAACCATTGTGAAGATCCATGCAAAGCATGAACTTTATACTAGCACATGCTTTAACAATAGCAAATGACTCCAAAAAAAAAAAAAAGTTTTTTGAAGTGCTTCATTTTAGTATCACTACACCTATGCTAAAAGCCAGTATAATATTACTAAAATTCAAAATCCTAAAACACTGTTCAAATTATATTTTATAGCTACCAAGTATGAGCACACTATGCATGGCTGTCTGTTTCGTTGTTGGTTCAGAGGATGCCTTGCCAAATACTGAAATGTTTAGTTAAGCCCTGATGTTCCAATAATTGTTCTTTACTTCTTGATGCTGAATCCTGTGGTTAGGAGTTGCAACATCATATTACACAGTAATTTGTTTCCCTTAATTCCCTGGGAATGGATTTCCATGCTAGAAGGGGAAAATTGTTCGTGAAGTGGTATCTCTGTGAAGGAAAGGGAAGAACAAAAAGGGATGAATGATGTCTGAAATAGTTAATTGCCTGTAATGATGTATTTTGGCCCAAATCAATGTCTATGGAAATAAGCTCTATTGATACACCTCTGAGGCTGGGGAGAGGGTTCAAAGGTTCCCATCCCCTCCACTGGGTCTGTAATGTGAGCATAGCCCTCTGCGATTGTGGGACTGTGGGAGGGGACTCATATTCCCTGGCTCTGCTCTCACTGCTGGTGCTGCGGAGGCCCAGCTAGAATAGTGCTTGGCTTTGGGTCTCCGTTTCCGGAGGAATGGAGGAAAAAAAAATTAGAGAGAAGTTGGCAGAGGGGCAGTAAATTGGACAGAGGTCTAGAGCACGTTCCTGTGAAGAGTTTGAGGGAGCTGGATTTGTTTAATGTGGTGAGGAGGATACTAAGGGGTGATCTGATAGCTCTCCTCTCACGTAAAGATGACAAAACTAAACATGGTAGTGACAGATGAGGCAACAAGGGGCAGGGACAGCAAATTACAGCTTGGCAGATTCTGCTTGGATATTCAGAAAATTTTTTTCAGCAGGAAGGCGGTGTAATTCTAGAACATGTCACCAATCCAAAGAGGTTATAAATGTCCATTGTTGGAAGTTTTTGGATTATGGCTCATCTGATCTGTTGTTGGTAATAGTCCTATCTTTAGCAGGATGTTGGACTAGAGAAGTCCAGAGGTCCTGCCAAACTGATATTTCAGTAATTCTCTGTGTTTTTCATCTCTGTGCAGTCATGCATGTCAGGAATTTGGACAGATAAAACTACTGTGCTGGAAACTTGTGGATTTTCATGTGGCATTTTTGGAGAGTGCCAAAGTTAATTGGATGGGGTTTAAAAAAATAAGGGGGCGGGGGGTAGGACACGACATTTTTCTGGTAACAGAATTGACATGCAGAGTTTTTCATGCGTTCAAATCAACCTGTTTTCCTCGGAAATGTATGCAGAACTGAATGCAGACAGGTAAGGTAAGCATGCATCCTAGTCATGTTCACATGCAGCAGTCTTTGGTTTCTTTGTACAGAATGTTTGAGAAATTGACTCAAAGGCAAAGAAGTAGTACATAAAGACGAAAACCAGTTGGAACCACTGGATATGATTCAGTATGAATCAGTGAGTCAGCAGGCTTGAGAACTGGGAATAATTTGTAGTGTAAAACAACAGACCTCAAATCACTAGAGTAAAAGACTTTAGTGCAAATAAACCGTAAGAATTCCTGTAATTTGAAGTTCCTGTGGTTTGCTGTCCAGCAATATGAAATAGCCAAGAGAAAGAATTTCAGCATGGGGCACAGGGAGTACTGTTGGCAACCAGAGTGTAAGCCATGTTGCTTACTTGCATTGTTAGAAAATGACAGGGAAAATCATGGCTGCTTCCAGCAGCCTAGGCTGGAAAGGAAATACTTCACGTGACCTATAAGGGCTTGTTCCAGACAAACTTAGTAAATTTCCATTTGACAAAACGTGGTGCTGACATTTCACCCAAAGTCATACTTGAGATGGTAATTGCATTCAGATGATTTTAAAATTTAAAACTTTGTGCTAAATCCAGTTCTTTAACCTATCATCCAAAGGACCATGTTTTTTTTAAAAAAAAAAAAAAACAACAAAAAAAACACAACAAAAAAACCCCAACAACTTAAGACAGTTAATAATCTTAATTATAACAAACTATTTTATTTAAGCTCTTTAACATTAGTTTATCAACTTTTATCAACTAGGATGCTACTAAAAGAGAACACAAGTACCAGAAAACAAGGAATATTCAAGCACTTCCAACTTCTGAAATCTATTTTGTGGAAAAAACGTGATTCTAAAGACAGTTATTGCTGTTTTCTTGGTGTACAGCTGAAACCTGGGTGGTTACTTAATGGTCAGCTCTGTTAAGAGTGCAGATCTGACTCACTATATGTTTGGAAGAGTTTCTGAAAGGTCTTGCTACATTGCATGCCTTCAAAGGGCAGTGAAAAATGATGCAATATCTTCAACAGATCATACGGCAGCAAGGTGATTAAATCAGCATGGCAAGTTTCACAGCAGTTTGAGCTGATAGCAGTGCATCTTGAAATGCTATATTAATACTTTTAGTTCATTTACTGAATCCAGTGAGGATAAACTAATTGAGTCATAATACCACTAACATATTACAGATGGGAGATCCCAAGAATCGTTGCTTCCTTCAGGCCCGTTTTCTCTTTAGGTCAGTGTTTAGCTAGTTCCTAATGGTTAAATTAAAAATGAAGTGGGCTGTTAACTGCCAAATAAGCAATGGGCTGGCCCTGAAGGTAACACCTTCTTGTTAGGGTGGGATTTTAATTTGAAGACTGACAACAATATTATTTTTTTTTCCTACAACAAGTTTGCTAGAACATATTCTCCAGTCTTGGTTGGTGCACAAAATAATGTAATAGGCATTCATCCAATCCTTATGCTCACTGCTGGTAAACTTAAAAAAGATTGTGGGTTTTTTTTTTATTTTGGTTTTTTGTTTTGTTTTGTTTTTAAATACAGCCCTTTCCTCAGGAGCTTAATAAACGGCATACTTCATTTAGCAGTGTTAACTATGGATGGAGACTCATCTTATCAGGTGATATGGCCCTATTGTGGATAACACACATGGCAGTTCACAGTGGAATAATTTATGTAGGTAACAATCAGATGAGTACAATCTAGCTGGGAAAGGGGCCGGGTGGGAGTACCAAAGTACCTGTTTTCATGGTAAGTGATGTGGTTGTAATCAAGCAGTTGGGCAGGTAGCTCTCTACTCTGTCCACCACTGTGTTAGGTATGTGTTTGATTCAGCTGTCTTTGTTTTGTAAAAGTTGGAGTCAAAGTGGACTGCTGTCATGTAGTCTGACCTCCTGTGTAAACTCTATGGAGAACAACATTCCTCAGTGTCTGTTTAAGTAAAGCTTTCTTAAATTTAAAAAAAAAAAAAATCCATTCTTGATTTTGTTTTGATAGCTTTAAGCTTTAAAATAATAATAATAAAACACCCTGTGGTTAATTATTTTAAGCAGATACACTTTATCTTCTGCTTGTTAGGACTCGAAGAGAGCAGGAACTAATCTCTCTTAGAAAAGCCTGGGAAAGTTGACCTGGCAACATGCCCTGATGCTCAAGTAATAACGGGATCTGCTGGGCTAGTAGGGTGGGGAGAAAATTCCAGTAAGAAATAACAAAAATACTTCTTATGGGGAAACTGGTTGTTTCAATGGCTAAATGCCACTATGCCTGTCTGGCTTGTGCTGATTTCAGACCTCATGTGCTACATATCCATTCAAATCTCTCTTGAGTGAAATATCCTATGTTCTTTGCCTTGTCAAGGGCAGCTTTCTTCTTTCTCTTAGACATTCTGGGGTCCTACTGTTCTCTTTGGAGGTCTATGAGATAATTAAAAACAAAAAAAACCCAAACCCAGTCATAAATCAATACCCATGTTAACTGCCAAGCCATCATGTGCTTTGTAGCCCAACTGACCTTCAAGTCTCCCCCAACAATTGGTCCTATTTGGTCTTGCAAAACTCTTTCACAGATATTCCTCACTTTTGAAAGGAAGTTAACAAATCTCCTAGCAAAATTGCCATGAAAAGGTAGTATTACTTCTTTTCTATGTGTTTCCCCAAGAGGAATTTTCGTCGCAGAAACTGTAATTTCTTTTAAAACCCTTTCTTGATATTATGAGGATGGACTATACAGGGGAAATGCAAGGAGAAAGTTATTTGTAAAAAGCAGAGAAGAGCAGAGCTTGGGAACAGAGCAGTCACTTTCCCTGATGAGGATTTCTACCCAACAAGCTTACTCTCTTGTTGTAAATAGTGGGCAGCAATGGATGTTTGCAAACATTCCTCTGATGAACAGCTTTGAAAAAAGCGCATACAAAAGTATCTTCCTATCCACAGAAAAAACTCTTACTTTTTAAGCACAAATATAGTACTTCCAGCTCAGGCTTCTCCAGAACCACAAAGTGCTGGAGGCTGAAGGGAGGAAAAAAAACCCCCCAAAACCCCAACAAACCTTTTGAGGGTTGGGGAGGGGGAAGACTGTTACGGTGTTTCTTAGCCCTTCCCTAAGCATGACTTACAAGCCATAGTATAATGAGCTAGGCGGTACTCCTGGTCTGAATTAGGCCATTTTACGTGTTTGCATCCTGTATCTTTTTCTATAAGAGAGTTCCGTCACTTTCCAGACTTAAGGAGGCCTTGTAAATGTAATTCAGTAAGAGTAGCATTGGAGATCTGCTCTGAACCTTGAGGAGTAGATTTAGACATTAATAAGTGAAGAAACTTAGAAGATTTTGGAGGGGGATCCTTACTGAGATGTGTTATCTTTAAGTGTGTAGGATGCTAGCACCAACTACATGATTTTTCATTTACCTTGAAGTGTGTTAGTGGGAGGATGTAGATAGTCTGAAAGAGACACGCTTTTGAATTGTCCTGACGCATGTCCGTAGCACCCTGAAACGTTGGAGTACATGACAAAGTTGTCAAGTTCTATGTTGAAGCTCAATGATTTGATGGCTAAATTCCCCATCAAATTTCTGACTTAAGCTTATTTGTGATCATCTTAAGTTTTCTGTTCTGTCTTGTAGCTTTAGGACTAAGACAAAGATTTTTATTTCATTTCTCCAGGAAGGATGTGTGAGAGGAGCTGAAGAGCTTTCTAATGTATGGGTTAGATTTGAAATCACCTCCCTTGAACACAAGCAACTGGCCTTGTAAGCAACATTCAGTAAAGCCTCACTAGTATTTCCTAGTTCCTGTGTTTGCTTGTGTCTTTCATCATACTCTGTTCTACAGAGGACACCTGCTCTTGGCTGCTATTAAGGTGGGAGTGCCCTGATAACTTTTCCCTCTTCTTCCCCCTATTGTACTACCAAAGTTCATAGAAAGATTTTTTTTCTTAGTATATCCAGATTGATATATGCTCCTACTTTGCACTTAAGTTCTGCTTCTCAAGTGGGAACCTTCAACAGAACCTCTGTTCTCTGTGCCGGTCTCAGTGCTTTTATACTGAACGTCCTCACCTTGTTGGGTCTGAGCTGAAGGAATCGTCCCCATTATGCTCTAAGGACAGGATAACAATTTAAGAGTGACCATACTTCCCCCTTTCAGTCTTTTTCTTTAAATTTGAAGAACTATTTTCTGCTTAACTCTCTGTGAAAGCCCTGAAAGCCTGACTGGAACTTGATTTCTTGATATTTATACTTTTCACAAATGTAGGTTTTACTCATCAGTCTCCTCTCAAACTTCACATAAGGAGTCTGGAGTTTGGTAGCTTGAAGGCAAAGTGAGATACTTCCTCTGAGGAAAATGTTACTATTACCCTTGCATAAGCTCTAACTCTTGTGCTACTGAGGGCTGAGTTGCTTTCAGTCAAATCAATAAACTGAGAAATTGCCAGAAAAATAGTTACTGTTCAATGGATGCGTTAATCACTCTCTCTGCTCAGTATGTGGCCTGAGAGTTCACAAAAGCAGAGGATGGGAGCTCGAAGTGGGGACAGCCTGCAGGTAGGCCTGTTTGTGAAACTGCGAGGGCAAAGAGCCTGGCCGGTACCAGCACCCTGTGGATTAAATCTTTAACCTCTGATGACAAGGGAAGAACTTGTTTTCACTTACTGTATGAAGCCTTGGTGCCAATGTCTTAAAACCTTTGTATCGTAGCTCAAATTACCTGACTGAATGGCAGTAGGAGGAGAAAGACGCTTGGAAAAAAACAGCCTTCCACTGCCAGGATTTGCAGTTTATCTGCTGTAGAATGACCTTTTCCTTAAAAAAAGTTCAGTTTGAGTGAACATGCATGAGCCGCTTTCAATTGCTTGCCCTTTTTGAACTCTCTTGGGTTCATCTGATTGACCTTCTTCTTTCCATCTTTGTGGTCACATCCTTTCTGTAGTCACCAGCAGCGTTTGCAACTTCTGTTCATTATATCAACCATGACACTGCTGACAGGGCTTTCGTTATCGAATAAAAACGTACTTCTCTCTAGGCATATCAGCACGCAAATCATCCTCTTTCCCATGACCTTGTCAAACATCCTCATTCAGCCTTTCTTTTTCTGACATCTGTAAATAGTAATGACTCTAATTGACTCCAAAGACTTGACACCACATGAAAATAAACTGTACCATATCTCTGCTTTGGTAGTGTGTGGGAAGGACGCACTTTGATCTCAGTTGCATCAGTGTAAATAATGCTGGTCCTTGTTTACAGTCGATGGCATTTGTCCTGGTATGCTTACAAGCAGAACCTGTCAGTAGGGACAGAAATGTCAAGGAAGTGGCATTTGGCAAGAGATGTGCCTGACGCATGCTGAGCATATGGCTCGGGTTTGTCTGAAAGTTGAGTTAGGTGAAAGATTTGTTCAAATCTGTGTCCGCTTGTTAACGCGTGGGTGGGACTGAGTGTATGTAGTTGCAGTTACACTTTGGCTGCCAGTTGACAGTGTACAGCCAGCCTTTGCTGCAGGAGCACAGGGCAGTGCAGCACACAGCAGCGTTCTGCTGCTTCAGGCTGTGCAGAAGTGGGCCCCCGAGAGGCTTCTAGAAATAAATGTCAAAGGCTTTGATTAACAAAACCCCTGAGATGAGATCCATGCTATGGAGACTGAACAGGGAGCGTAGGCTTCTTATTCAGGGCAACTAATGAAGAAGATAGTGGAGCCAGTGAAGCCAGTTCACCTTTTTCATGCTGCTACTTGCAACTTCTTTTGATACTTCTCATGGTTCAGGAATAGTCTTCAGATATGGTGGCAAGTTCAGAACAAAGAAATGCAGTTTACTTCACACCACATGTGAGTAAACTGCAGGACCTCACAAGACAGGAGGTTGTGAAGGTGAAAAAGTCAGGCTTTAAAAGCCATAGTCACATTAATGTAGCTTCCTTCCGTTAAGGCATAGGTACAGAATTCTCTTGGCCATAAATTGCTGGAAACCTGGATGGTACTCAGAGGAGAGGAGCATTTGTTCTTTTCGTTTTTTCTTCAAGCACTTGCTCCTAGCCTCTCTTTTGCCAGATGAAACAAAACAGCTCTGCCCGTTTGCATAGTCTCCTAATGTGGAAGTTCCCCAAAGCCTAGTGCTCTAAACACAAGTAACTGGTGATGAACAAAGTGATAAACACTGGAAAATGAAAAGGAGGCCCTATGCTCTTGAGCTAAGGGAGATTTTTCGTTCATGCCTTCTGCAGCCGAAAGCTTTGACCACTAGAAAGCCTGTCCCACAGTGCTCTTCTCTGTGCTTTTAGCTTTCCTAAGGAAATCCTCAGCTCTGCCCAGAGAGATTAAACGAGCTGGGCCTTGCATCAGAAAAAATTTTTAGGATATTCCCTCTTTCAACTCCTCATTCCCGCAGGGATCTGGTAGGAATTAGGTTCCTAGGTGTTGTTTCATGATCTGGACTGAAGATGATAATAGATGCTCTATTCTGTTCAGCCTTAGCAGTGCCCAAAAGCCTATTTTGGTATCCAGTGACCCCTGCAAGAAACCCTTTTGCTGAGCTCTGTGGGCTCCAGGTCAGGTTTTCTGTGTTTATAGAAATACTGGTATACAATAGCAATGAGGTAACGTTACTTGGTTTCTAATCTTGGAAGTTTAGTGTGTATCAGAATTTTGTACCTTTAATTACTTCACAATTCTCAATGATAATTTTCTTCTCAGTGGTGTATGTAACTGTTACCTAGATTAAGGATATCGTCTTTCTTTGATCTAATAATGACACTCTCTCACATTGCTAGAGAGCATTTCAAAGATAGGGGAAAATGAGGATGTAGAGCAAAAATAAACATCCTGCTTTCAGCATCATCCTATGTAAAAAGGGGAGAACAAAAAAATCAGTACCAAATCAGTATAGAAATAAAGCTTTTTAAATGCGTAGCTACAGGGAGTGCTAAACACTTGTTGTATTTGCTTCAACTAAAGAGAGATCATAAAATATTATTTTTGTATATGAATCAGGAAGTCTTTTCCCACCTTTTGAATGCTTGAATATAATTTAGAGAACATCTGTGTTTTTTCCTTGCTCCGTTGTATGAGCTTATGTTTAATAGTGCATCCAGTTGCTGGAAAAGTTACTGTTTTTCCTCATACCAGGGATTACTAATGTAGGCTGAGAGATCAGAGAGGGATCAGATGAACTCATTAAATAAAAATCTTGTTCTCATCCTGGTATCCTCCTAAGTAGAAAATAGATGAGTGAAAGAGAGCATCAGGGAAATTAAAAATCATTTAAAAGCACATTTCTCTTAACTAGGAGAGTTTCCTCAGACTCCTTGGAGATATTGGCTGCTCTCTCTGGCTCTGATTCAGAAAAGCATTCCTGCTCAAGTGCTTAAGGACACACTTATCTCCTCTTGAACCTGATGGTGCTGGAGTCTGGGGAGGTCTCCACCCACACTTGCAATGGATGGTACTGCACAGGGCTACAGGAGACTACAGTGTGTGCTGAATCTCTGCACGTTTCGTCAAACGTGGGGAAGAAGCTTAGTCCAAGAAGACCTAGGGAATGCTTATTGCCTGCAGCAGCAAGCCCGTAAGTGTGTTACTAAATTGTATTCTTGAGTGAAGATACAAAGCTGGAATGATCCAGCTTGAATAGTTATCTCAAGGATGATCTTTGTTAGGAATATTGTTTCCTTATTCAAGTAGCCTGTTGATTTTTGGTGCCAAATAAATAAATTCCAGAGAGGAGGTGCTATGAGGGTGATTTCCCTTCCAATACATTTGTACTTTTTAAAGATCCTCAGCCACATCCAGGTTCACACCAGGTTCAAGTGTCATCTGTCTAGCTTGAACGTGGTTGGCTGGAGGACATTGCTCATCATCTGTCCCTCTCCAAGTCATGCTCTCACTGACAGGCTTAAATCAACATTCACAGCAATCCAGTTAGTAAGGAACTCATAAAGAGACTTTTCCTCCCATGTAACAGACCAGTCATACAAATAGTGCTGTGCAAATCATTGATTTCTTTGATGTGGTTGGTGAGCTAAAATATAAACTGGAAAGATGTCTGTGTTTCTGTTACACTCATAACTGATACTAGCCAGGACACTTGTGGATCTAAACAAACAGGTTTGGGTAGAACAGGCTATAACATTTTGTTTTGATAACTGTCAGTTTTTTACAAAAGGAAAAGGCGCGATTCACAAAACTGCTCCTCTGGGTTTTGTACTCCTAACCCAGCTTTCAACAAGCTTTAGTCTGTCTCTGTAGACATCTAAGTATTTTGTTGTAAATTTACTGATTTCTTTTAAATGAGACACTTAACTGTAACACAACTCTCCAGGAAAAAAAAGAAATTCCAAAGTGAAAGGGTATTGTTATGGAGCAGTAAGTCTTTAAATTTGTCTTTATTTCTGTGCTTCTCCTATTTTACCACTTTCCTCAAGCCTCCTATTGAATACTGTAAACTCTTCTGTCTCACCTGCCTGAAGTGAGTAAATAGCACATTTATTTCATCTCCTCTGGAAGGTCGGTTTGGCTTAATGGAGCATTTCACACAGCATGCTTTCCACTTTTCTGCACTTGGCTGAACTTGCTGACCCCATGTGAGCAGCTGACGGGATTTTAGTAGGAAATCTTTGATCAATTGCTTGCTTGAAATTGGTAGCATAGTTAGAATCCAACACCAGATCAAAACTTTTTTAAATCTTGTGTTAAGAATAAGAGTGTTCTGGATGCTTGTATAAACCATACCCAAATTTTTTTACCAAGCTTGTATTTGTTAGCAAGTCTTATGTTGACTGTCATATTGCAGATAGATCTGTTGTACTCTTTATTGAGTAACAGTGTCCTATACAAACCTCAGTTGCTATTGCCAGTTCAAGGCAAACCAATATTACACCCGGATAAATGAGATAGCATATAATTTCGTGTGGTAAGGGAGAACGAGAAAGAAATGATTGCAAGCCAAAGTAGACATCAGCTCTCAGACACACCATCAGGAAAGAAGCAGTAAAAGTTCTTATAAACATAAAAGCTAAAGCAGTAAAAAGTAGCAAAGGCTTAGTAAAAAATAAGAATGATAATGATTTTTTTTTTTTTTAAGAAGTCAGCTACTCCATTCCTGTGTTCCACTGTGAGGAGTAAGGCTAACCGTGGAACAAAAGTTGGAATAGCTGTGGGAGTCACTTTTGTCACTTCTTTACCTTCACTGCTACAAGGTATTAGTAGGGAAGCTTGTCAGTTGAAGGATTATGGAGGATAAATAGTGAAATTATTTTAAACCCAAAATAGACTTGAAAAATTAAAAAAAGGGAAACTTGCAAAGAGAGTTCACTTTGTCATCATATACAATATATTGTCCCTAAAAATTCTAAGAGTAATATTTTCAGGAGATTTATCATCTCCATTATGCAGTAGTAATCACAGATTTCCATACGAGACACTCCTGAAATAAATCAAGTAGAGTGTCATCTGATAAAGGACTTGGACAGCATAGTTTCTCCTTCTCCAATATGCACTATAGCAGTATTCAGCCATGAACTGCCCGTTCAAAACTGTACGTTAAACTGTGCTCAAGAACCATGATGAATAACCAGAGAGCAAACAGCAGAGAGAATATGGTGCTCTATGCTAGTGCGATGTGTTCAGAAACTAGAATTGTCACAAGCAAGACAGAGAAGTCTAACCAGAGGGCCTGTGTTTGGAGGAAGAGAGAGGAAAGGATATTAATTTACATCATGACTGAGGATATACTTTTTATTTAAAACAAGAATTGTGTGGAATGCTGAAGTACAGCTACTGCAGACATTTCTCCCTCTCAAAAAAAAAAAATAGTACTTGTATGAGGAATCCAATTGTATAGAAGGAATTTATAACAGCTGCCCAAAAAAACTCTCTGGGATGTTACTGCTGATTTTTAGTAAATACTAGAACAACATGGAATTACCAAAGAAGAGAAATGAAGAAAGTTAGTGTTGCACCAAACTCTAGGAAAAGTTAACAGGCTGGTCAGGATAATTAGAGCCTACGCTATAACAAGTAGGTTAATGAAGCCTCAGACAAGAACAACAATGTAATTCCACCAATCAATGCAGGTTTGTGGAGAATAGATACTGCAATGTAAATGTAATTTCTTCTGCTTTAATGAAAGCTTTGGTCAATGCCAGAGATGTAACACTGAGCTTCTGAAAAGTATCTGATGTAGTAGCCTGCAACATTTATTTACGTTTGCAGTTTTCCAGTTTTTTAGTATAGATGGATTAAGAATTGGATTATAATTGACGTTAACACTTAGCTATAACTTAGTGAGGAGTCACAATTACATTTTGTATTTAACCCTGTGGTATATTAATATCCTACCAGGACAAAAAAAATAATATTGCTACTGATAAAGGTAGCTGATGACATGAAGATTGGGGCATGGGGAAGAAGAAGATGGATGATGAAGGGTGCTGTGGACAGATTTATAACTGATTGCAATGAAATACCATGTGTTTTAATAACGACCAACTTTAAAATCTTTCCTCTGAGAAAAAAGAACTGTATCTCTGAAGAGAAAAGTCATACCTTTAAAAATAAGGATCCTCTCTTGTAGAATGGCAGCATGAAAAAAATAATTGAGTATCATGGTGGGCAACCTTCTAGTCATGAGTTCTTAGCACAGCTCTGCATCCCAAATGGTTCATTGAGTGTGCCAGCAGAACTGGGGAATTTTATACCACCTCTGTCCTTGGAACTTGCTGCAAGTGTGATTGTAATGCTGTGACTGGTTTTGATGCCAACAGCCTCTCAAGCTATGGGCAGCTTAGAGCCATTTCTTAGAAAAGCTGCTGAAACTACTAAAGAAAATATCTTCTGATGAAGGGAGGAGGAAAAAAAGAAAAAAGAGGAGGAGGAAAAAAAAAAAGGCAGGGGCTCACTTTCCTCAATTCAGAATGAAGTTAGGGTCTAGCCTTTGAATAGCAGCTACCAAGCTAGTAAGACCACAAATAATTTTCTCTGCACCTCACAAATATTTTCAGATGCCTTTAGTATTTGCTTAAGCTTTTGAGGTTTCAGTGTTGCAATATCCAGAAAATGAGATCTCTCTCAAGTTGTAGATATCTGGCAGTCAGCATGTATTTCCTTCCTAGGCAAGACAAGCTTACTGATCACTTCTTGGGAAAAACCTGAAGGAAAAATGTGAAACTTAGCTTAACGTCTATGACACTCCTATAACATTGATAATTACAGATCATACAAAAATGTAGTAGAATGACTTAGGTCAACGTCATCGTTTAACCCCAGCCAGTAACTAAGAACTGGAATGGGGGAGAGGATCGGAAGGGTAAAAGTGAGAAAACTCATGGGTTGAGATAAAGACAGTTCAATAGGCAAAGCAAAAGCCGCATATGCAAGCAAAGCAAAACAAGGAATTCATTCATTCCCTCCCGTCAGCAGGCAGGTGTTCAGCCATCCCCAGGAAAGCAGGGCTCCATCATGCGTAATAGTTACTTGGGAAGACAAACGCCATTACTACAAATGTCCCCCCCTTCCTTCTTCTTCCCCCAGCTCTATATACTAAGTATGACGTCATATGGTATGGAATATCCCTTTGGTCAGTTGGGGTCAGCTGTCCCGGCTGTGTCCCTTCCCAGCTTCTTGTGCACCCCCAGCCTTCTCGCTGGTGGGGTGAGGAGCAGAAAAGGCCTTGACTCTGTGTCAGCACTGCTCAGCAGTAACGAAAACATCCCTATGTTATCAGCAGTGTTTTCAGCACAAATCCAAAACATAGCCCCATACTGGTTTCTATGAAGAAAATTAACTCTATCCCAGCCAAAACCAGCAATTCTCCACCCCTTATTCCATACCATTTACATCATGCTCAGGTCCCACACTCTCTAATACGTTCTCATTAACACCTAGCCCCCTTCCCTCCTTTGATTATAATACACACGTATCATTCCCTTAGTCTATGGACCACTCCTATACAATGTCTTTAAAATGTCCACAGAATGTCCACTGAGTTCATTTATACCATGACTTTAGGCTTCATCTGTTATGGTGGTCACTCAGGACAGGAGAGGTGGTGTGTTGCGTGGAGTTATTGGGCACCAAAGCCTGCTCAGGTCGGGTCACTGCTGCACTTGCACTGCTTCTTGTAAGGCTTCTCCTCCATTGGTTCAGGTGGTTCCTGCTATAGTAATTCCTATAACATTCAACTCAAATCATGGGTTACAACAATTTAAAGGTATTTCTATTACAATCTCCACCCCTGGTCCCTTTGGACCAGACTATGGGGTTTAACATTGCAATGAACTCCTCCCCTTGCCCCTGCTCCGGCTTGGACTTATCCACAGACTGCAGTCCCTTAGGGGTGTACCTGCTCCAAGTGGAGCCTTACCTATGAGCCACAGCTCTCCAGGGGTATACCTGCTGCGGCATAGACTTAGCCACAGCCACAGTCGCTTTAAGGTACAGCTGTTCCAGCATGGCCTTCTCCATGGGCCACAATGCCTTCAGAGATATATCTGCTCCAGCGTGGCCTTACCCACAGCCACAGTGCCTTCAGAAGTAAACCTGTTCCAACATGGCCTTACCCATGGCTGCAATCCCTCCAGGAGTGTACCTGCTCTGTCATGGGCTTATCCACGGCCATATGCTTTGAGGTGCTCCAGCATGACCTCATGCACAGCCACTGATGCTTCAAGGTGTACCTGCTGCAGCACGTGGACTTATCCACAGCCACAAATGCTTAGAGGTGTACCTTCTCCAGCGTGGACTTATCCTTGGCCCACAATCCCTTCATAAGTATACCTGCTGTGGCACAGTTGTAACCACAGCCACAGACGCTTTGAGATGTACCTGCTCTGGTGTGGACTTATTCATGGCCACAGACACTTTAGGGTGTCCTGCTCCTGCATGGACTCATCCACAGGTCACAGTCCCTTTGACTCGAGTTCACACTGGAGTTCCAGCCTGTCCAGTACAGCAGCACAGAAGCAGCAGCGATGCCCTGGCCGTCTGCCAGCCGAGGTGCATCAGAACATCCCCAGGCACAGCACAGTGAGGTGATCAGCAGCACAGCAGTGCAGCAAGCAGCGAGAGCAAAGAGCAGCCACCAACGAGCACGAGGCTCTAATATGCAGTAAGATAAGCAAGCCCCATGCAAGCACAGAAGCCTGCTGATTAATAGCTAAACAGCAATAACAGCTATAAATTTGATCTAGCACATTCCAATCAAACCTGTCATCTCGAATCCTTTGAGCTCCACGTTGGGCGCCAATAAGGATTGTTAACCCCAGCCAGCAACTAAGCCCCACACAGCCGCTTGCTCACTCCCTCCTGGTGGGATGGGGGAGAGAATCAGAAGGGTAAAAGTGAGAAAACTCGTGGGTTGAGATAAAGACAGTTTAATAGGTAAAGCAAAAGCTGCAACACAAGCAAAGCAAAACAAGGAATTCATTCCCTACTTCCCATGGGCAGGCAGGTGTTCAGCCATCTCCAGGAAAGCAGGGCTCCATCACGTGTAATAGTTACTTGGGAAGACAAACGCCATTGCTCCGAACGTCCCCCTTCCTTCTTCCTCCCCCAGCTTTATATGCTGAGCATGACGTCATATGGTATGGAATGTCCCTTTGGTCAGTTGGGGTCAGCTGTCCCGGCCGTGTCCCCTCCCAAGTTCTTGTGCACCCCCAGCCTACTTGCTGGTGGGGTGGGGTGAGGAGCTGAAAAGGCTTTGTCTCTGTGTAAGCTCTGCTCAGCAGTAACAAAAACATCCCTGTGTTATCAGCAGTGTTTTCAGCACAAATCCAAAACATAGCCCCATACTAGCTACTATGAAGAAAATTAACTCTATCCCAGCCAAAACCAGCACACTCAAACACACTTTTTCCATTAAAAATAATTCTTGTGTAATGAACAATTCTAGCTTGGGTTTACTTTAGCCAATGGATGTCACTGTTGTTCCATTGCATGTCAGATACAGTACATATCTACTAGTACTGAAAAATGCATCTATGCTGAAATAAAACAAAGCTGAACAGAACCTGCAGGTAGGACATTATACTGGCAGAGACAAGGAGGTAGTTTAAGGTATGGCTTAGAAGAGTCTACCTCATCAGCCAGAAGATTTGTGCTGTTTCCTCAGGAAAGCTCTTTTACTACTGTTCAAGTGTTGACTGCATACAATTGTTGCAGTCTGATGTAAAAATGTAAGACAGGTTTAGGAGAACAGGATTGGCAGAGGAGGAAAGAAGACTTTGCATTACATCCCAGAAAGTTTGGATTTGCTCTGAAGCCCAGGAAGAAGTAAGAGATGAAGGTCAACTGGCTCACAGGAAAGAAAAGGATGACAACTTACTTGCTGTTGGATTTACCCCTACCAAACTAGCATAATAGGATGGCGAGGCTAAAGGTGTTAGTAACTAACGATAGAACAGAAAGGACCAGCTGATACTGGGTGACTGACTGCCTGGAAAGCAGTGTTAGGAGGACAAAACTCAGAAGGAAATTGACTTTTTTGTTTTGCTTTTTATGAATGTGGAGGAAACTGTTGGAGTGGATTGTGTTGGATTTGATCCTATTAGGGAGGAAGATCTGATAATGGAAGAAGATTTTAGGAGGAGGAAGGGAAAAAGATGGAGTTATGGGAGCTGAGGAGAGGAGAAAGCAGGGCAGCAGAGCAAGGGCAAGTCATTCTGCCTCTTCCCATCAGTTATATCCTCACCAGTAAATCAAAATGGGCTAGGACTCCATCTAGGATATAAGAGTACATGCAGACCCTGTCCACCCACATTGCACCAGAAAACCTCAGTGGCCTTGTCTGTACTGCCTGTTGGCACAAGAGGAGGACTGCTCCCATTCCCTGAAGTGCTGGGGCAATACTGGCTGGCATAGGCTAAAATTATGTCAAGAGCTGTGTCAACGGTTACACTGTAGTTGTATGTCAGGGCTTGAGCCTTAAACCATGGCCAGGTTTAGTTTATTAGGATAAACTCATATGTTAAGGCCAATGAGGGTAAGGCTTGCCCGTCTCTGAAGTCAACAGCCTATTGAAGAGTCATGCCAACCCTGACCCAGTATACACTTTGGTCAAATCCAAAGCAAGACTTGAACTTGCACTTTGGGAGCCCTGCTGTGAACATATTTGACTACTCTGTCCTCCAAATGCAGCGGAAAAGCCCAGCAAACGTAGGGATCTGGTTAGTCAGATCTTCTGGAAAAGTTTCTGGAGGAAAGGTATGAGGTTGCTGATAAATCCTGAAGGGGCCTAGGTTAATGACTGCACAGCATGCTGTTTTGGAGTAGCTTTCTGCAAAGATTTCTAAAGAAGCTGACAATGGATGCTAGATCCTGGCTGGACTTGGCATGGTCTGCCACAGGGTACCATCCCAGATGGAGGTATTGGAGCAACTGCTGCACATCTTCTCACTCAGCCATGTGTGGGGGGACCTCCCTGGGCCATGTCTCTCCTTCCCCTTACTGGTGACAAGCTCTCTGCAAGACCTTGTAAGTTAGTTCTCCTACAGCACCATGACGGGAACTTGCTGGGTGAACTGCTAGATGGGAGAATAGAAAACATGCCTTGTTAACAGGCTGTGGTGATGCGCCATCTGCCTACAGCACTGACCAGAAGGGTCTTGCTTGGCCTGTGGTCCCAGGAGCTATGGGCTGGCAGGTGATAGCAGTCTCCTGACTGTGTACATCTAGCACAGAGAAAAGTAGAGAGGCTGTGACAGAGTGCTGCAGAGTGTGAGGGATACAGGCCTGGCTTCAGTGTGCCACAGAGAAAGCTTGCAGAAAGCTTATTCTGAATCTCACGCTCAGTACGGGGAATGTGATCATCCTGCTGAATCTGACTCTTCCTTTCTGGTTCTTGCTTTCTGCTTCCTCTCCTGGGCTCCATGAGCAGAGACGATAACATCATCCCTGTCTGGTTAATGTTGCAGAGCGGCTCAGCACAGAGTTGGTGGTGGTATTTCCTGTCTCCAGCTACCAGTCTCTCTGGTCTGGGTTTGACAAAGTTTATTGAAGATCAGTGGTTTGCCACTGTGCTTTGGGACATAGCCTGCCCTGATGGAAAGGTGCATGCATGCACACACATGCACACTTGTATACTTTCCAGGAAAACAGAAGTTTTAGAAAGAAAATGCTGCTTGATTTTTGGAAGCAGCCCCTTTGCAGTGCTGGATGGAAGTGCACTGCTATGTCCGAAGTTTGCGGAGAGAGGGGAGACTCACACGGTTTTCCTTGTTCACTGGTGATGAAGCTGTGGTTTTTCTTTCCTATTTCAGCACCTGTATTAGCACAACATCCTTTCATGCTGTTCTGTGGATGGAAGCCAGCGCTAACCCTGAGCGAGGAAGCCACCAAATTATCACTGTGTCTTACAGAGGCCCCGTTTTCCTCAGAGACCCATTGCCAAGTGCTGTTTCAGCCAGACCTGTTGAGCTGAGGTAAAGTCTAATGGCCGAACTGTGGCTTGAAGTGGTTATGTGTAATGCTGAGAAGTCATAAACAGCTCTTATGTAAATGGTTTATGAGGGAGTGGGGAACCTTTAGCCATGTTAGATTTCTGTAAAGCCGATCTGAGCTGATAACTTCATACCACACTGTTCTCACAGATTATTTTCTTTCATGGAACAACAACAACAAAACAAGCCTTTCTCTCTCTTCCCCCAGCTGGGTGCAGGGGTGGTAGATTCTGCTGGCCTCCAGGGATGAGGGACATATTCACATGCAGCTGAAGGGTTGAATTCAGCAGACTGAACAACAGGGAGATCTGGACAAAGTCCTGGTGTCACAAAGCAAATCACTGCAATCCCTGGCATAGATCCTGCATCTGATGTAGATGTGCTCATGGCTAAAACTGTCTCATCATATTTGAGAGATTTAAAACAATTACTAGCAGCCTCTAACAATTAGTACTAGTCTCTGATAGCAAAAGCAGAAAGATGTCTTTTTTTTTTTTAATGCAAATAATGGTATTACTTTCTTCTTTAACTTGCATTGTACGCAGTTTTCTGACGGGAGCAAAAAGTATCTGCTCTTGCCCAACAAATTGGGCAAGTTACAGAAGCAAGTTAGAATTGAAGGCTGGTATGATGTACACATACTTGAGACTGTCAGTCTTCCCAGGAATTACTTTAGAAATCTTGTCTTATTTTTTGCTTTACAAACTCCATTTCTAGCATGGCTTATTTGCATGAATTGCATTCCTTTGCTTTTAACACAAGACTGAGTTTTCATGGAGACAGAGCTGTGGGAACAAAAATAGCTTTTTAAAAGCTAATTTTAGAAAACTTGAATTGTTTGTGTGTGAAAAGTCTTTTGGCAACTAATTCAGGGAGGTAAGAAACTCAATGCCATCCCATGCAGGAACCACAACTTGGGAAGTCTTAAGATAGGCTAGTTTCTTCTTGTAAATTTGAAATTAACCTGTTATATTATTGCTGTTTTCTTCTGTAGTCAAAAAAACTTGCATTTTGTTATGAAAGTCAGAATGATTTCAAAATTCTAATTTTGTTTCCCGGTGTAGTGGCTGTAATGAGTTGAAAAAAACCCAAATGCAGTAATTACTCTGGATTTCCTCCCTTCCCCCCACCTCTTTTTGATAAAAAGCACACGTACACCTAGTAACTGGTCTAGGAAAAAGAATGCTGTAGGACCTTGAATAGCAAAAGGTTCCCGTTCAAATTCAAAACACTATCCCAAAGAAAGAACTGCAAACATGTCTGCTGAACATTAGCACATAAAGATGACTGAAGAAAACTTAAAACTGTAAAGCTAGAAATCCTGCTAGTGGGTAAGGTTAAGCATGAAGTCTCAGAAAAGTGTTGCTAGTAACCTGAAAATTGTATACAACTAATTTAGTCTCTCAGTTGTTTCACTGATCATTGTTTGTAATGTGCTTATAGCATCTTTGCTTTGTACCTACTAGTATTTTACTTCTTCCCCTGTATCCTCTTTCTCAGATCTTTTTATTTTTCAGTTTGGACACAGTTTGCTTTGTTTTTTGCCAGACCATTTCTGTTGTCCCTTCTTTTTCCTCCCTTCAGTTTCTTGCAGAACTACAGATGACAACTAGTTCTGCTCTTTAACCAGAAAGATCAGGAATCTGAACTGATCACTTATTCTTATAAATGGTCTCTCTAGATCAGCTAAGTTAGTATGTTAGCAGATGTTGGCACTTTGGCCTGGCAAATTAACGCAGATGATCCCCACACTGCCTGCACACACAGAAACCCTAAAAAATTCCTCCAAAACCCCCAAGTCCATCAGTTGGGTTTGACTACAGCAGCCAAATACATCTACAGGCTCAATTTATTTGCCTCAGATTAATTTAGTCAATAACGTCTGGCACTTCAGAAAATGTCGGTTGCCCAGGATAAAAATGGAATTCTAGTAAATAAAAAATCCTGAAGCAGGGCAAATTCAGAGACATGCTTTACTGATGTGACTGACTGTTCCATTGTAAAAGCTTGGACACCCGCTACCGAGCTATTGAAAACTCGGGCAGAAAGGCCTTCTTCCAAATGTCTGGAACAATTTCTTCCTAAAAATACTGTTTCTAGATGAGCACATTCAGCATGTCAGACATAGTCCAGAAATGGAAATGCATCTGCCTTCAAGTCAAGCCATAAATCATGATGTATTAAAGCCCAGACCCAAGAGCCTACAAGATCATCCTGGCAACGTATTTTGAGTTTCCAGATACAGACAGCTATGGATTTGTCTAGGGCTTTAGCTGCTGGCCTCTCCGTAGCAATAGCCATTGCAATGCACAGTGGGACGCATCGGCACTTACAGCTATGAACTCGTGGCATAGTACCCCTTCCACGTTTAGATCAGAACTGTACCATCCACCTGCTATTTGAAGGTTAATATATCCAATATATTTATGTTATGCTAATTACTGTAGAAACTGAGCGTATAATAAATGTGTAAAGCTAGTGCAATTTACCGATTCTTTCTTGCTCCTTTGGAGCATGGTGGCTTTTCATTTCCCCCACCCCCACCCTCCTCTCTCACCATATTCTGTTAGCACAGATAGTTCTTTTTCCATGTCTTTCATCATGTCACAGTGGCTGCCAAATTCACTGTTAATCGCCTCTTAGTGGGAGATTTTCTGTTGATCACGCCAAATGCAGAGATATTCCTCTCTCATGAGACCACTATTGTCCTTGACAGTTTTATTGTTCATGATGAGCAGAGCTGCCATTGGCAGCTTCTTGTCCCAAGCAGAGAGTTGGAGAGAACAGACAAAAAAAGGACTTGGTTCAGCTCTCACAAGAGAGAGCTGCTACCTACTGAGCCCACAGGGTGAACTTTGTTCTGTTCATCTTCAGTACATGGAAAGCGCTTAACTCTTTAGGATCCATTTGTTGAATAGGGAGCTACCTGTATGAGGTAGGTACAAAATGCTCATCTAGCTTGGTGCGTAGCTTCAGGGGAACTTATGCCTTTACTTCGGTGTGCAGGAAACATATTAACCCCTTCGCAGCCAGCAACCCCCTTCATCTGATAGCCAAGGAGCTGGAATATCTCCCTGGAGGTAGTGCTGCCTTTTTGTCTGAGCTTCCTACTGAGGAGCTCTGAGCATCAGCCTGTTGGATATTCTTGCATTTTCTTGGATCTTCTTGCTGAAGCACTATCCTTTTTACATAGAATAATTGTCATTGGCCCAGATGACTGAAGCCATTAAGCTATAGCCTAATGTTTATGGTATTGCTGCGAGTGGGCAGTATTTAGAGGGCCTGGTGTTTAGACAATCTCCTGAGAATTATGGGACAGGGCTGGAGGAGTTATTTAGATTTAAATCTCCTGAAACCTTGATGAGTTCTATAAACATGGCACTGGTAGCAAACCTTTGGGAGGGTGAGGGGAATATGAAGCCAATTTTTATGCAATGCGAGTCCAGCAGAGCACCTTTGCCCTACTAAGCTGAAAATCCCAGAATGAGATATAGCGAGTTCCAGAAATGCCTGTGAAATCTTACTGGTGGCTTCTGGAAGCTTTTCTTACCTCCTTAGTTAGGATTATCATAGATAAGTAATAATAATTTTCACATCAATTACATAGCTATTGTTAGTACTAGTACTAATAGTACTAGTTATTCAGCATACATCGTAGAGAACAGCTTGATAGCTATAGTTTTTAGAAGTCTTTACATTAATCTGCACAGCATATGACTGGAAAGTGATATCCAAATATAAGTGTTACTGTTGTCTTGTCTGTTGTATGTTGTAAGTAAAGAATGGAGGTGCAGATAGTTTGGAGGGAGTTCGCTCCTCTGCCTACAGGTGGCTGAGAGGGCTGGGTTAGATTAAGAACACCTCTGCAAGCATCTGCTGACTTCAGCTGAGGTTGCAAGTGCTCAGCGAGTGTGGGAGCCCTCCTCTGCCACTATAAAATAATTATCACTGGAATTGGACCTAATGTCAAGGGACATGTGCTGCCAAGATAAATATCTGTTGTCCTTATTAGTTTGGATTAGATTCCATAGGAGGAATGGGTGCACAGCTGAACTTTCAGGACATTTTCTGAGTAATCTACAAAGTTAAACACTTGAGGTAAAGCTTCCTTCTACTATTCTTTGCTGCCCTTCCCTTCCTGTATTCTAATCCATACTTTAATTCTTTCCCTTAGTTCTTCTTTTTTTGCATACTTTAAACTTTTCTTGGTAATCTTCCACTGAGATGAACTGAAGCATTAGCAGAATATACGAAAGACTTTTTCTCTGATTCTTTGAACAGAGCCTTTCACTCAAATCCCACTTGTATTGATCACATTGTAGTCAAAGTTAGTGTTGGGACTCTGGCCAGAATTTAAAAAGAAAAATAAATGAAATGAGGATATTCAGGAATATTTTGCAACTGTTTTCCCACTTAATTGATCACACACACTTTTTTCCCTATGAACTAAAGCAAGGGTTTTATTTACTCGCCACCTGCCCCAAGTTAGGGTTGGGTATGGCATCTTTAAATTGATGACAAGTGTCATCACTTTAAACATGGGAGACTTATGTTCTAAACTTTCAAGTCAGAGTGTGGAGAAGTGGGGGATTTGTAACGTCTCTCACCTCCCAACAAGTTCTGGTGGAGATTTCTCACTGCTCAGTTATATTTTCATTTGAGTGAGAAAATGGGAGGACCTACAGAGACTAGGGATTAAAGATTACCCTGCATAAGCCCTTTGTTTCATTTCCTATTTCATCAAAGGTCTCATTTAAGGCAAATTATTTAATGCTTGTCCCTCTGTTAAGGTCCCAGCTTGGGACAGGCAAGAGGTGAGGTGTTTTCCTTTCAAGGTACACAAGTTCAAAACCCCTGATATACATAACAGAGATGAACCTGAGTCTCCAAAACACGTGTGTGAGTCACCTAATCACTAGGGTATTGTATACACAAGGAGGGGAATTCCTCCTTATCCAGCTGT
This sequence comes from Calonectris borealis, assembly GCF_964195595.1. Lineage (NCBI taxonomy): Eukaryota > Metazoa > Chordata > Aves > Procellariiformes > Procellariidae > Calonectris > Calonectris borealis. The sequence continues at coordinate 72,025,705 of NC_134352.1, read as the reverse complement.
TTTATGTTGTTTTGCATCAAACAAGTCTGCCAGATCAACTCTCGCAGAGCAAGATAAGCAGATGAATTCTTATCTTCTGTAATTATGTCAAAATTTGGGTCTAAGCTAGATACCTGTCTGCCCAGGACTTGTTCGTACTTCATAGTGTGTGTGTACCAGACGGCAGCAGAAAGTGGCGGAATGTGGCTCGCCCATGTGCCTTTTCAGCTGTGAAGGCTAATTGAATATTTGTATTAGAAAGAGTGTAGCCAGCAGGTTGGAGGGTGATTATTTCCCTTTATTGAGCAGTCCTGAGGCCACGTTTAGAGTACTGTGTCCAGTTTTGGGCCACCAGTACAAGAAAGTCATCAACAATCTGGAGAAAGTCTAGCAGATGGTCACTAGGATTTGCAGCATGATGTACAAGGAGAAGCTCAGGGAACAACGTTTGCTTACCCTGGAAGAGAGGGCTTGGTCAGGGGAACTGGAGCAAACTGCTCTGTTCAACTACCAGATGGAGTTTACACAGAAGATGGAGCCAAAATCTGCTCAGAAGTGCACAGCTATAGGTCAAAAAGTAACAATCACAAATTGAAGGAAGGGCATCCCATCCAGGAAAAATTCTTCCCACAAGGGTGGCTAAGCCCTGGACAGGTTCCCACAGAGGCTGTGGGATGTTTTTCTTTGGAGATTTTTAAAATGCAACATGACTTAGAGCAACCTTATCTAACTTTGAACCTGGGCCTATTTTGAGAAGAGGGTTAGATGAGATGACCCCAAGCCTCCCTTTTTACCTGAATTATTCCAGGACTTTTACCAAGGAAATTTCTGTCTATGAAGTTAGGTAGGTTTTTAGTCTGCCATTCCTAAATAAATGCTGGTCATAGGCATTCAGACAGGTATTTGGGCACCAAAGTTCATCCATATAGCCAGCCTTCCCAAACGAGGTTTTTTGATTATTTAGTGTTTATAAGTGAAGGCCAGTTGTGGACTATTCTTTATGCCTTCCAGTATCATCAGGTCAGCTTTTGATTAAGAGGCTGCAGGGTCCTGGCAACAGCACCCAGCTATGCACAGGTCCAACAAACTGGATTTACTGCTTAAACACAGGAGAATCTGCACAACATCTCCACTCTTACTGCATGTATGATGCAAAGTCTGTCTTGTTGCACGTGGTGGGCTGTATCCAGTGTAGAGTCATGCTATGCATTAAATAGTTGGCTGTCCAAGAGTGCTGTGCAAATGCAGGAACACTGCTCATGGCACAGTGATCCCTGAAGATGGACTTCTCTGTCGACAGTCCAAATTAAGCCAGCTGCAGACTAGAAGCCTTGTAGTTGCATAAATCTGGAGTAGTGGCTGAACAGGGATTAGTTGCATTGATTGTGTGCAATTTTCCTTCTGTATCATCTCTGGGTAGCTCTTTGAACTCCACACCCGTGATATAGCCTTATAAATTGTGCTCTCTCCCTGCTAAATCTCTAATGGAATAGATCCAGTGGCTACAAAGGACCATTAGGTCTAGTAATCTGTCCTCTTGCATAACAGAAGCATATACTTCCACCCAGTCATTCTCTCAAACTTAAGCTGTGAAATTTAAGTGTAGACTTTGGGGGGTGGGGGGAGATGGAAATCTTATACTCAGATGTTGATGGCTCAGCCCCTGAGGCCATTAACTTACCTATGATTTCCATAAAACAAATTACTAAGAACTAATGATTAATTCTTGATCTATATTACATTGGTTCTAATTAAGTTCGTATTAATAGTCTTATTCATCATGAGTTGAGGAATTTAGATGAGGTATGATTGCCTGAGAAGCCTATACCACAGTAACCCATAAAATTCTTTAGTCCAGGTTTTCACAGTTTAGTATTCCCAAAAAGCTATTTTGTGGTTTTCTTTTTAAAATAAAACACATGTTTTTCTTCATTGTAATTTCACTCTTAACTATGCAGAGTTAATGATCTGATGCACCAAACCTTACACTTGCATGGTGCTTTTTTGGTTTATTTGTTCCTTTTGAAATAGTTCATGAAGTAAGTTAGGCATTATTTGTTGGCCTAGTGCCATATGACTTTGGGCAAGGTTTTTAATGTATTGGTATTGAATAATCCTCTATAATTACAAATGCAAACACTAGCAACATTTCTGTTATGTTAACTCATGTCTCATGATTGCTGAATCTGGATTTTTTCTTAAATTGAGCTCAGTTAAGTGATTGGTGCATCAGGACTGAAATATCTACATCTGTTGGAAATAAGCGTCAGCTGAGAACTTAATGTGTGTACCTATATATATATATATAGTAGTGCAGATAAAGCATTATATAGAGTAGTGCAAGGATAGGAAAGACCAGCTCTCTGGCCTGTTTCAAATTTAAGGGTTCATGTCTGTTTCCATTACTGCTCAACTTGGCATCTTGGCTGGAGTTCCTCAGTGTTATTGGTGATCATTTGTTCCCTGGCCTTCATATGGGACTGTGTTTTGCTGGTATTGGCAGCATTGACTATTATTGAGATTTATCAAATCTCCTTGTTACAATACCGCCATCTTAGCTTACTTGCAACTTGGCCAAATATTAACCTTTTAGGCTAAAATTTACCATGAGATGATATTGGGTTCACTTAATTTTTTTTCCAGAAAGTTTCAGCCAAAACAGTTTTGCCATTTCCAAGAAAACACTGGAGAAAATACATTGTGTTGCAATGTTAAAACAACTCTGGCAACCTTTTCTTTGACTAACACTGTACTGTCCATGCTTTGGAGCAAGGAGTTGAAATTTGGTCAGTGTTGTGGCCTTTCTGTCAGGAAAGTGCTCCTTCCTGTCCCCATGAAAAATTTTGACATAATGTTTTGGAAACTCTGAATCTACATGTGCAGAAGTTTGGCTTCTGGGAACTGGACAGCTAAAATCAACTTAAATATAGTCTGTCATAGCTTTGTCTGCATACATGCTCTGGGCAAACAAGACTGCTCTGTATACCTAGAAAATATATGCCCACACAGAAAAATTTCACCTCTACTGTTTCTTGTATGTGACAGCTGGTACAAAGTAAGCAAAGGGGAAGATAACTATTGCAGAGTGGAGGGGGACACAAAGTCTTGAGAGGAATTATTGAAACAAGATGGACAAAACCAAGATGGAAACATGTTAAAGGTGATCTTTAGGGGTGATTTGCAGAAGAGTCAGCACGTGCAAGCAAAAACTGTGTGCTGAAGCCTAGGAGAGAATGCAAAGGAAGAATGCTTCAAAGACTCTCCAACAAAATGTTTTCCTCATGAACTGCAAGCCTGAGTGCAAAAGGGGTTCATCTGAAACTTGCACTTATGCATTTGCCACCTTCAAGGCAAGTTTTCATGTTAACATTAGTTTCTGAATCAGTGTACCATTTCTGAGAGGACTCTGATTCATTCAGGACCACTTATGTTCTGAAAGTTACAGAGCTCTGTTTTATTTGCTGTCTACTACTCAAGGTGGGTTCAGTATATGATGTAATCACAGAATGATTGAGGTTGGAAGGGAACTCCAGGGGTCATCTCAGCCAAGTGCCCCTGTTCAAGCAGGTCACCTACAGCAGATTGCCCAGGACCATATCCAGATGTCTTTTGAAGACCTCCAAGGATGGAGATTCCACCATCCCTCTAGACAACCTATTCCCATGCTCTGTCACCCTCACAATTAAAAAAAAGTGTTTCCTTATGTTCAGCAGGAACCTCCTGTGTTTCAGTTTGTCCCTATTGTCTATTGTCCTGTCACTGGGCACCACTGGAAAGAGCCTGGTTCTGTCTTTTTTCCAGCCTCCCTGCAGATGTTTGTACACCTTAGTGAGATTTCCCTTGAGCCTTCTCTTCTCCAGGCTAAACAATGCCAGCTGTCTCAGCCTTTCCTCCTATGGGAGATGTTCCAGTCCCTTCATCATCTTAGTGGTCCTGAATCCATGCTGACTACCCCCAATCACTTTCTTATCCTCCATGTGCCTGGAAGTGATTCCCAGAATTAGCTGCTCCATCATTTTCTCAGGGATTGAGGTGAGGCCGACTGGCCTGTAGTTTCCTCTGTCCTCCTTTCTGCACTTTTTGAAGATATGACACTTGCTTTCCTCTAGTCTTCAGATACCTCTCCCAAATGCAGTGATCATTCAAAGTCAATAAAAGTGACTTCAGTCAGCTCCCTCAACACTCACAGATGCGTCCTATCAAAGCCCACAGACTTATGTATGTCCAATTTGCTTAAGTATTTCCTAACCTGATCCTCTTCCACCAAGGGGAAGTCTTTAGACTTTCCCTGGTCTCCAGGGCTTTAGATTTCTGAAAGCTGGTCTTATTAGTAAAGACTGAGGCGAATAAGGCACCCAGTACCTTAGCCTTTTCCATGTCGTGTGTTACCAAGGGACACTGCTCCATTCAGCAGTGGGCCCACAGTTTTGCTAGTCTTCCTTTTGCTACTTAAGTACTTATAGAAACCCTTCTTGTCCTTGGCATAACTCACCAGATTCAACTCCAGGTGGGCTTTGGCTTTCTAAACTGTATCTCTGCATGCTCGGAAAGTGTCTCTGTATTCCTTCCAGGTTACCTGTCCCTGTTTCTACTTTCTGTATACTTACTTTTTGTGTTTGAGTTTTGCCAGGACCTCCTTGTTCATCCACACAGGCTTGCTGGCTTTTTGCTTGACTTCCTGCTCATTGGGATGGACTGTTCTTGAACTTGAAGAAAGTAATCCTTGAATATTACCCAGCTTTTCTGGGCCCCTCTTCCCTCTAGGGCCTTACCCCATGTGACCCTTTCAAGCAAATCTTTGAAGCAGCCAAAGTCTGCTTTCCTGAAGTCCAGGGCTGTGGTCCTGCTTTTTTGACCTGCTCCCTCCCCTCCACCATTTCATAGTCACTTCAGTCTTCACATACCCTAATGAGCCTTCCCTTGTATGAGGTCCAGTAGAGTCCCCCTGTTCATTGGCTTCTCTACCACTTGGGTCAGGAAGTTGTCACAGATGATCTCCAGGAACCTTCTGGACTGCTTATGCCTTGCTGCGTTGTCCCTCCAGCAAATATTGGTGTGGTTGAATTCCCCCATGAGGACCAGGGCCTGTGAATGTGAGGCTACTTCTAGCTGTCTGCAGAAGGCCTCATCCAATTCTTCTTCCTGATCAGATAGCCTGTAGCAGACACCCAGTGCAATATCACACATATTTGCCTGTTCTTTAATCCTTACCCATAAGCTCTCAGTTGCGTTACCCATCCCCACCCAGAGCTCCATGCACTCCTGCTGCTCCCTCACATAAAGGACAACTCCCTCCCCTCACCTTCCCAGACTGTCCATCCGAGTGCCTATATCTCACCATTGCAACACTCTGGTCATGTGAGTATTCCCATCATGTCAGCAATAGCACACAGATCTTTAATTGCTTGTGTTTATTCTCCAGGCTGTGTGCATTAGTATACAGGTACTTCAGAGAGACACCCAAGCATGCAGATTTCCCTAAAAAGGTCTGGGGGTTTCCCCATAATGGTGCCTTGCAGGCACTTCCTTGCTTACATGCAAATGTTTGAGGTGACTCCAATTAAGCCCTGTTTTGATTATGTGTTCCCTTTCACTTACATCATCCTAGGCTCTTCGCTTGTAAACCCTGTCCATCACTGCCTCCCAGGACTGCTGGTAGCTCCCTCCCTGTCTTTTCTAGTTTAAAGCACTTCTTACTAGCTCAGTAAAACAAATGTTTTGATCATTTACAAGGGCATTTACTTATGTCACTTTAAATTTTGAGTGCTGAGCTCTGCAACCTTAATGGTTTTTGCTTGCTATATGAAATTAGTTTACAAAACACTTAAAAATGGAAGGTTCTGTACGCAATTAAGTAAAAAGGAAGAAGCATTAATGTTTGTTTACCTGGAAGACAGGGTGCCAGGAAGGGAAAAAAGACTTTTCACTGCAGTTCTGCTTGTGTAGCAGACTTATATTAATATGTTTTGGGGGCTGTTACCCAAAACTTCCTATTGCATTCTTAAAGATCACTCTGCTTATGTTGTTTGGGGGATCCCCAGGAAAGTGACTATTTTGCTCACATATAGCAATGTCTCATTGTTGTGGTCATTCTGAAGTGTTTTTACAGGGTCCAAGGAGTACAACTTCTGAAAGCTGTCTTGGGCCCAAGACAGGCTTTGGAATTCCCTCTACCCTTCCCCCTTGCTGACACTGATAACCCTGGTCGGTTGTGAGTATCTGGATTTGGTGCAAATTTTAGTTTTTCCTTTTTTTTCAGTTACCTTTTATTGTCAAGCTACAGGTATAACTTGACTTTTTCCTATATCAACCCGTAGCCACCTAAACAATCACTTGAGGTAAATACCATCTGAACACTGATAATGAATATTCAGATGCAACAGTTCACTGTGCTTACACAAAATATCTGAAGGAAATGGAATCCTGAAATTCTTGATTGCAGAAATGGCTCTTTCTATACAGATTCTAATTTGAATGAGAAACTTTGGAACAAAGTTTGAAGTCTTTTCTGGAGTGGCCTAGAGAACATCACCTATAAGGACAGTTTGAGGGAGCTGGCTTTGTTTTAATTTGGCAAGTAGAAGGCTAAGGGGCAATCTTATGGCAGCCAACAGCAACTTGAGGAAGTGTTATAAAGATAATGGAGCTGGACTTTTCCGAGAAGGGGCAGGCAGAATAACAAGGGACAGTGACCACACATTGCTGTTTGGGAGGTTGACCGTTAGGAAAAGGGGAGGTGGTGCAGTTCTGGAACAAGTTGCGCACAGGGCCATGGAAATTCCATTCTTGGGTCTGTTGTGGCTTTGTGTAGCCAAGTCTCAAAAACCTCCAATCTGGTGTTTTTCACAGACTGACTTCAAGCAGCTTGTCCTGGATGGCTTCCAGGGGTCCCTTCCAGCCAACGTTTCTATGATTCTGTGTGTATATCTGTGAGCTTCGGCTTTACATCTTCTAGGTTTTTGACATGTGTAAGGCCAGAATGTCAAAGTTATTTAGATGTCTAACTTCTGTTGAACTCCATGGGTGGTATGGAGTCTTGAACATGGAAGGGGAGGTAGAAGAATAAATCTGCAAGATATTCCTTTCTTCATCTTAATTGAGTTAAACTAAATTCCATATACTGACTGCTCAGGATCCAACTAGTGAGGAAGAGGAAAACCTGGCGTTGTCCTTCAGCAGGAAACAGTCATAAAAAAGTACTGTGGAGTCAGTCATAGGAAGAAGGCCAGGCAGTAAGGTGGAAAATGTATGAAGTGGCCACATGAAGTTAGTCATGGCTGGTGCCCTTTTACTCTTTCTGCTTGAATGAAATGGAAGGTAATAACGAGGGACTACTGAGGTGACAGCTCAGTTTCAGCAATTTCCCTTAGATGAGATTTGGAGATTAATAGCTCTGTATTTTTATTCTAAACATGGAAATAACTGTTTACATTTCCCCTGTTTACCTTCCCCTGGGAAAGAAGAGAATTATGCAATAGCAGTGAAAGGAAAAGTGCTTTAAGAAAACTGACTTTCTTGTATCTCTATCCCCAAAAACACATATTTTAGAGAGTTTGTCTGTCGAGGCTTGAACTTCTCTGAGTGGGAATATAGAAAACAGGACAAGGTTGATAACTTACAATAGCCTGAACATCCATGGAGAGGACTGGATTTGCAGAAAACTAGACAGGTAAAGCCAGATGTCGCGAGTGAGTGGTTTAGAGGCCGCTTAAAGAATCACCGTCAAAGAAATTAGCAGAAAGTGATTTTAATAGAGATTTATAAAGGTGCGACCTAATAGAACTCGATGGCAAGGTTCACTCTATTACTTATTACATGGGTGAAACATATAAGGGAAAATCATCTAAGGGTTTATATTTCAGGGACAGTCTAGGTTTCATTCACAATTTAGCAACACTTAATTATCAACTAATCATTAACAAACTTTAGTAATGCTTAATCATTAACTATTCACTATTTGCAAAGTAGGTTAGTAAGTCTACTACAATCACATCTTAATTACAGATTATGCTTACTATTAGTGCACACACAGAGAAATATATATATATTATATATATATATATATATAATATATATATATTATGTACAGAAGGTATACCTGTTAAAAATTCCCCTCGATTTCAGTGAAGAAATACTCACGTCGAATGTCTAGGCATTCCCTCTCAATGGACATATATATATTATGTACAGAAGGTATACCTGTTAAAAATTCCCCTCGATTTCAGTGAAGAAATACTCACGTCGAATGTCTAGGCATTCCCTCTCAATGGACGAACAGTTGAGCTTCGAAAGGAACTCACCAGGACCCAGCGGTCCTCTGAATATCGTAGGCCTGAAGGACCGTAAGCTCTGAGAGGCGTCCCACTCAGAAGGAGATGCTGGGTGCAGCCCGCTGCGGTCCAGGAGAGCTCAAAGGGCCTCACTTAGGACCACCGTTTATAGGCTCACAAGATGGTTGGCTTTAGTCATCTGTAAATTTCCACCCTGGCCACAGTCCCAGGTGGTAATTACTAAAGAATTTTCAAGGTTTCGGTGTTGTTCTGCTGGACACCTGGGCCAGACAGTAGGAGTATGTTCCCAGCCTCAGCTATGCAGAGCCTCTGATGCAGTCAAGGAGTGCTCAACTGCCAGACTCAATACACCAAGGCCGAGGTTTCATGGAAATTTCTGAGATCAACAAGCGGCCCAGATCAACAAGTGGCCCAGGGAAGAAGGGGGGTATGAATGCACCACCACACCAGATAACTTCTGGTAAATCAATTATGGGTTGGAGACAGAAGAATCCAAAAACACCTAGAGATCCAGATACAAAAATTTAAGAACTACACAGAGTAGTCTCAGCCTTTAAACAATGAGAAATGTTGTCTTGATTGGGAAGGTTTTTATCCTTTAAAATGAAGATCCTTTAAAATTAAGAAAATGAAGACTCTCAAAGTTTATTTGAAATACTGTGTGTATGCACACACATCAGTGTTTCACAAACATATCCTCCTCTTAGTAGATCTGCAAGACATTCTTTAAAGACCCAATTTTAGAAGACTCATCTTTTCAGTTTTAAATGTCCTCTGTCTATTGTAGAATCAAATGGCATGTCCAGGCTTGAAATTTCATCGAGGTCTTCAGTGATGGCCAACTAGCATCTGCAGAGCAAGGTACTTACCATAAATATTAACTTTGTAGATTTTTTCAAAAACATTTGCTCATGACACTAAAGTTTATTCTTAGTCAAGTTGCACTGAGATTCTAGGCCAGGGCAGCACAACTGAAAGTGAAATCAAGTATTTTAAAATATTTTCATTTTCTAAGCTGTAATTCATTTTTACAGGCAATGAGTCCTTTCCTATTTTTAATATTGGGAAAATAGGTTTGTTGTTAAGCAGTGGTAATAGGCTTGCAACTAAAGCATTATAAATGTGGATGGGAAACACGCTATTTAAAGTGTATCCCAAGGTCAGAATTCTGTTCATTCTGAGGAAAAATACAAGTTGAGATGAAATAAAGAAACTTCAATAAGTGCATAGCTATTTTTCATTTCTTGGCGGAAGATACAACTGCTAGTTGCTCAAAAACTGGGGTCAAACCAAGAACATCTATCCCTAGAGAACAGATTACTTGCAGTTGGTTCCCAGGATAGTTTTACCAGGTTTCCTGCTCTCCGAAATTGGCACAAAACTTTAACAAATCCTCAAAATTGCTAAATTAAAAGTAGATAGTTTCTTGTGTACAGAATTCAGGGGGATTATATCTGATAGCTTATCTGCATACTCACTTGAAAATCCAGGGAGAAAAGTTCATATTAGGCAAATAATAATTCATATCAAATTATTTTCCTCTGCTCTTTTCCTAATGGTGATCAGGTTTTAGAATTTTCTTGTGATCAACTTTTGGAAACCGTTAGTTTATTAGCTTAAAGTGAAAACAAGTAGTTTTTATGGTGTTTGATAAATTTGCATTGTTTCTTAGCATATTGTCTGGGAAAGTGATTTTGATAGCTATTGGTCCCATTCTACTTGAATTATGAAACTACTGTAATGATATTGACATGAATCAATTTCTACTGTCCTTGTGCTGTAATGCTTTCAAGGAACCAAAATAAGGTTATGGTTAAAGGGGGAAAGAAGAAAGCTGGCCTGTTACATGCAATCTGAAGTGACAGTTTTCCTCAAAATCGAGGTTTAGTAAGACGATGAGTCTGATAAGTAACAGATTAAATTATAATACCTAAAGAAAAAATCTTGTTAGGCCTCAAGGATAGTCTTTAGTTTTATTAAAAATGGTTTTATTGCAATTCAAACCCAAATTATTAAGCGCCCTGTCTTATAGAAGTAAATTTATGCTTATGGGAGAGTTGAGAGCAAATTATGTCAAAAAAACCAACATCTTTTTTCTGTTATGAACTCCTTGTTAATAGCTTTCAGAATTCTTATATTTCCCTGTTTGAAAGAGAAAAATACCCACATAAGAGTGAATTTAGCTTCTATTGCTCAGGTATTATAAACTGCATTATTTACAAAGACCCTTTTGCAAAATCTGTATGAAAGGGTGTGCTACAAAAATTATTCACTGGATAATGTCATTGTATGACATGGTCCTTAAAATGGGAATTTGTAGGGGAAAACTGCTAATCACAGGAAATAGGGCTAGAGAGGACCTCAGGACTTCATTTAATTATCCCTCTGCCACAAGGCAGGATCAACTGTACTGAAATTATTATTGAGAGATGTCCTTAAAGGCCTCCAAAGACAGACTCCATAAGCTCCCACACAATCTGTTCCAAAGCTTAATTCTCCTTGCCATTAGAAAGTTTCCCAGACTATCATGGTTTTGGGTTTTTTTGGTTTATCTCACTGCTGCTTTTTCTATCATGGTGAATATAGGCAATATCAAATTTTTTTTCTTTATTTTTAAAGGTAATCAAAATAAACTCAGTTCTATATAAGTGTATTTTATTGTGTCAAGATAACAATGATTCCAAAGCCAGAATAACTCTGCTTCACTGACTCATAAGAAAGTAGAGGTTACAGAATTATCTGTAAACTGAGAAAATGTAATCTAAAGTCAGTGGGAGAGGCTGTTTCTTTTTCCTTCGTTTGTTTTTTTTTTTAAATGCACATCACTTTCAGGCCTCATATTGGGTCTAGCTTTGTTCTTGTAAAAGTTGAGAAAGTTTCTACCACTGAATTTTGTGAAACAAGTTCTAAGTACAAAGTTTTATTTTTTTTTATGGGACCTGGGAAGACTACCTCGCAGATTTCTGTAGCAAGGGTAAATCAACAAATGTTGTACAAACCAAGAATGCAAGTTTTTACTTTTAGATAGTGTATGGCTTTCGGAAGTTATGTCATTGTTAAATTTGCTAAGACAAGCAGGATATCATAACTGCAATGCAACATTAGCATGCCTGACCAAACAAAATAACAACAAAACCAACAGTTTATTTAGGTGTGAGCATAATATATGGATTTAGAAAACTTTGAGTACACCCTTCCAGGTCAGCTGCAATTTAGTTGAAGGATGTGAAAACTTTTTTGTATGTCCAAGGTAACTCAAATATTTGTGTTATTTTTTAATATTCTTGACTTCTTTGTCCTTTGCTTGTTAATAGAATGACAGGACCTTTGTGTACTATGTTAATGTAATTTTGGATTTTATTTTTTTAACTTCACTATTAATATTCAAGTATATAATAACTAACGATAATAAACTGCTTCCCAGACAAAGTGGGAAGTGATTTCCTTAGCGTTCCTTAGAGGAACAAGCGCTCAGAAAAGAAATAAAGATATCACATGATACATAATGTAAACCCAAACCAAGGCTCTTCAGCTAAAAGTAAATAGCCAGCAGGTTGTCTTTTACAACAAACAGTTTTGTCAAAATAAGGCTAATACCTTCCTTAATGTTGTTCTTGCTCTTTTTGTTGTTTTGGGAAATCATGAGTTCAGCTGTAGAAGCTTTAGACTGTCTAAACTTGCTGCAAGTGTACTGTACTGTAAAGAGCTGCATTCCAAGTTTTCAATCATGCAAAAAAAGAAAAAATTCCAGTAAGTATCTCTTTCAAGGTCAGCTTGCATTCATCAGTGAGACCAGATAGCCAGACACACTTAATGCTAAAACCATTTAATATGACTAAAAACCTTGGACACTTAATACATGAGATCTGGGGGCACTGAAGCCCAAATTCCAGATCTTCCGAACTACTCGCAACTTGAATCTAGTCCAGGAAGCATCTGGAGACCTGAGGTGCTTATATTTTTTCTGTTGAAAGTTTTCTAAGGACTTAGTGGTCTGCTTCTGGACAGTCCAGAATGGTTCAAATCTTGACAGTGCTGTACAGTCAAGCACCTAACTCATACCTAATCTCCCTGTATTTCATAAGGAAGATATTCTGCCCTTTACCTCCCTGTTGGATACATCACAACCCAATGAGTAACCTTGGCATGATAGCTGGGTGGCATCTCCAGCAATACTCCACTGCCAGCAGTTCCTTCTTTTCACATTCCCATCTGTTGGTTGGAGCATTCACCCAAAGGCCTTTGGAGGGAACACAGCCTTATTGCCCAGAGTTAGGAGTCAACAGGGAGGCCATGAAACTACAGATGGGATATAACTGGGAGTCTGTATCTTTTCTGGACTCCTTTTAATATGAAGAATGCTGATTAGTGATCTCAAAGTATGACCTGTGAATCTGTGAAAACGTCTTTAGCTGCTAGTACATGTTGTATGGTTGTTTTGGGAATTCTGGAGGTCTCTGTAAACACATGGCCTCCTTAGGTGTCTAACCATGAAAAGTGCAGTGGCTCTCGGAAGGAAGTTATTGAGTAGCCACTGTTTTTTCTAGTGGAACTGTTTTGAGTGTAAAAACTGTAAACTCTTCTCTGGGGTGTAGTTATCCTCAGGATGTTACTTAATCTTAAAGCAGAAGTTTGGGGAAATAGCCATCCTCTGTGTAGAATGTAATAATCCTAGGAAGAGCATGGTGCTTCCTAAAGACTTGCTGCTTTGCGTGAGGCATGGGCAGAGTGTGGGAGAGGAGGTAGAAGTAACCCAAGGAACTCCTATGGGAGATTCCTGCGTTTTGGGCTGTCAATGCAATCACAACTCTGATAAATGGCTCAAATTCTTATTTTATCTGATTCCAGAAAGACATTTGCAACCCAATGTCATTACCTCAGGTCATCTTTCTACTGATTGCTATTTTCTCTAAGTTCTCAAGTGAACAGTGAGGTTTCTTGTATGTTCTTTTTTTAAAATATATCTGTCATGTCAAGGTTAAAAAGCTGTGGGTAAATAAACATACTGTTGGTATTAGGCAGAACAGCTAATCTAGAGTGAAGCTGATTTATATGTTCTGAGCTGTAAAATACTGGAAATTCTCAAGCAGAGATCAAGGCTGTGATAGCACAGTTGCACTTATGTTGCATAAAAATAAAGATCGTCAACCTAATGTAAAGAATATGAATTTTCTTACTGGTTCATTAACAGTCAGCATTTCATCAAATCTCCTAATAGTCAAACTCATCCTGAATGTAGTGCAGTCATAAATTCTGGAATTGCAGGACATATGAACCTGGCCTAATATATTTCTCCCTGACAGTTCACTATTTCAATTTGATTTCTCTCATGGAAGATGAGGGGAAAAGGAAGCTTTGAAGCATTTGCAGCGTATCATGTGAAAGTAGTTGCCAAGTTTACAGCTAGATTTATCCTTTGCTGACATCAGTGGGAACTCCTCTCCAGAGTCTCTTTGAAATTTGGATAAAGCTTTTTCACTTTTAAGTGAACAGTTCAGCAAAAACTCATTACCTCAATCACACCCTTTCATAGCAGAGGGAGAAGGCAGACTAACACACTAGTCAGGAATACTTCTATTTGGATGACAACTTAAACATAGTACATTGCATTGTTTCCTCCATGTGTCATGATAGATATTTTTAAATGTAAGCACCCTCTGCTGTGGGTGATGTTCTTATAATCAGTTTCATTATCTTAACATTTTTTGTAAGAAATGTATATGTGTCTACATGTGTATATATATGTGTGTGTATATATACATACTTATGCAAGCCCAAGGACAGAACCTGCGTTGTTTTTATCCAACAGCAAAAGTTAAGGCATTTCCCAGCTCATTCACTTTCTGAACATAGAATCCCATGTTTAAAGAAGAAAAAAATAGTAAAAGAACCATAGTATTAGATGGGTGCACTTGTCTCATTCAGTGACCATGTTCATCCAGAAATAGTTAAAAGACAGCCGTGAAGGGAATATACTCTATGCAGCCTGTTGTTGAATTTCCTGTACAGAATAATCCTTAAACCAGTAAGATAGGTGGTTTGATACCTCTCTCCTAGTTTGAGTAAAGTCAATTCCATGAAATAGATACTTCAAGAGGGGTTCTTATATGTGAGTGAAAGGGATGACTTGAGCCTCTTTTAGAGCACCGACTAGTATGCTTCTAGATAAGTTACAGCTGGTAAGAAGTGTGATAAGAAATTATGGACCTAATTTCCTGATCTGCTACGTACTGTCTATGATGTCTTTGGAAAAATCCCAGTAGGTGACACCAGGGCCTGGACGAGGTGATGAGGATGTATAGCAGGCAGGTGAACCTAAGAATTAGGATGTGTGTGCAAAAGCTCACTCTCACTTGCAGAGCTCAGGTGGCTGAGACAGTTGGGCTGAATGGTTAGGGCCCTAGTTGAGACTCCTCAGTTTTAATGCTTGTTTTTTCATTTGCCATCTTTGTGTGGCCTTGCCGAGGGATTTAATCTCAGGTTTGTCACACCCTGTGACATCCCCAGCATGTACTGGTGCATGGGCTTGTTCATCCTCAGGAGAATGAGCCTCAACCACGCCTTGGACACCCCTACCCTGGTGCTTGGAAGGGGGAGGCTGGGAGAATATAAGAGAGGTGTGCTCTGTTACAGCATTTATGTTAAATAAAACCACCGTGTGCTCCAGGAAATTTTCCCCTCTGGATTTCCTACATTTCTGAGACAATGTTGGAAAGTATTCCCTGCAATGTATTGTTCTTTGGTTTTGAAAACACACCCCATGAAAAGCAACGGGATGTTTATTGGGCTCTCCTAAAGGAGAGCTGCACGTGCAGGGGTGGCAGCACCAGCACGCCGATGTGGAGCTAGATTCCATCCCCAGGGCTGACCACACACTCCCCTGCACTGGGTGGGATTCGTGCCCAAGAAGCACTGAGTACAGGAGCCTGGTGGGAGGTGGTGTTTGGGGGCACTGGAGCTCTGTCACCCCTTAACGCTTGGTTACTCCCCACAGGCCTCCTCCTCCCAGCTGGGATCCCGTTGTTCAAAGCATATCTGGCCAGGACGTAGTGCCGCTGCGGGGATCTGCTCTGGCACCTCTCCCTGGCCACATTCCTCTGGCAGCAGGCAAGAGAGCCAACTCCGTCCTCTTCCTCCTCATCATCTGCTGGCAGCACCCAAAGGACGAGATTGAAAGGCCTCCTAAAGAGTGGGCACACAGCTCTTGTTGTGGCCCACCGCTGGATGCAGCCAAAGCAGAAGTGATGGAAGCACAGGGCCACACAGGTTGAGTTGTTGACTTCTCCCAGGCAGATGGGAGCATGGGTGGTCATCTTCTGATGCCTCCGACTGCCCTGCCTACTGCAGCTGGCTCCCACTGGCCATCATGGCAGACCCAGTCTCCTCCAGAGCTTCCTCTGCAGCCGATCCTGCAGAGAAAGACATGCAATGTGCCTTAGCTTTCCTTGCGCTAGGAAGAGAAAAGCAAAGAAAACCCAAGCAAGCAGTGGGAGAGGGTCTCCCAAAGGGTTTCTCTGAGGGCTGAAAAGCAGCAGCAGCAGCAGCCCTGTGGGAGAGCCAGACCCATGGGCTGCCCTCCACACCTGCCCTCCACACCACACCCCCACGTGGGTCCCCACAAGGCATGCTACACACCAGTCCCAGACCCCCAGACCTCAACATTAACTCCCAGACAGCCAGCACAGCTTGAGCTAGCAGAGGGTACCTGAAGGAAGAGAGGGTCAGAGAAGACAGAGGAACTCACCAGGAGTCTTCAGCGAGGCCTGCGGCTCCAGGACAAATGCTGTGCAGGATCCCACAGCCAGGCAGTGATGAGAGGAGCAACAGAAGGAGCAGCCTTAGCTCAGTGCTCAGTGGGCTGCTCTCCCCAAAGCCAAGTCTCAAATCCAAGCCCACAGTCCTGCTCAAGTCTGCATGCCATGCATGTGTGCCTGCAGGAGCCCTGAGCAGAACACGCCGGGACAGAGCCTGCAGAGCCCGCAGCTGCTAAAGAGCAGTGAGGTCACGGCAGTCACAGCTGCTCCACGGTGACACCACAAGGGTCTCTCGGGCTGCCCCCACGACCGTCACCCGGTGATGGTGGCAAACAGCCCAAAGGGAGAGAGACGCTGCTTCACAGGATATTGGCCATCTTTGTGTGGCCTTGCGGAGGGGGAAGGCCTCAGGCTTGTCAGGTCCTGTGATGAGAGGCTGGTGCCCCTGTGCACAAAGGCCCAGCAACGGGCAGCAGAGAAATGCAGGTGGGGGAATCCTGGTAACCTCTTCAGCGCCAACAGTACACCCTGACTCATCTCCTCTAAGGGCTGTCAGAGAAGAAGGACTTGTACCTTGTTACCTGGTGATCACAGAATTGTGGATGTTGGAAGGGACCCCTGCAGGTTACCTTGGCTACCACCCCTGCTCAAGCAGGTCAACAAGAGCTGGTTGCCCAGGAGCACATCCAGACAGCTCCATCACCTCTCTGGGCAACCTGTGCCAGGGCTACGTCACCCTCACACTAAAAAGTGTTTCCTCATGTTCAGGATGAACCTCTGTTCTCCTGACTCTCTCTAGTATCTCCATTTCTCTGTTGTGCTGGGGGGCTCAAAACCGGACACGGTACTTCAATGGCCTCACCAGTGCTGAGGAGAGGGAAAGTATTGCCTTCCTCAGCCTCTTGGCAACACCCTTCCTAATGCAGCCCAGGATATCATTAGCCTTGAGGTCAGAGTGCTGGCTCGTATTCACCTTGGCGTCCACCTGGACTCCCAGGTATTTTTCTGCAAAGTTGCTTTCCAGAACATTAGCTCCTATTTTCTATCTGTGCCTGGAGTACTGGTGCAGGACTTTGCACTTCCTCTTGTTGAACTTGGTGAGGCTTCCATCAGCCCATTTCTCCATCCAGGACCCTCTGGATGGCAGCACGACCCTCTGGTGTAGCAGCCACTCCTCTCAGTGTTACAGAATACAGTTAAAGATGTGAAAACTTGGTTCATAGATGGTTTTAAGGTCCAAAGATGGTCCATACTTTGTTTCACGCAGTTGTCTGGAGCTATGGCATTCTCATCCTACTGCTTCTTTAATTGACCCCTTCTCATGGTTTGTGGTAAATATGCCTTGGATTTCCACATGTACAAATTTGAAGACTACTAGATTGTTTTTTTACTGTGCTGTATTACATTGGATGGAGATAAGGATGGGGGGTTTTGTTTGTTTGTTTGTTTGTTTGTTTGTTTTTCTAGAGAAGAATAAAGGATAAATACAATTTTAAAATAGTGTTTTAAAGCATCCAGAGAACAGCCTAAGCAAAGAAGTGCTGTGGTCACTACCCTCTCGCCTCATACAAGGCATACAAATGTAACAAACATATATCTTTGTTCTTTTGTTTCCCTAGAAAAGGAAAGGGTTTGTTGTCATATCAAACTGGCAAGAGACATCTGGAGCAATAGTACTGCACAAAGTGACAGCCAGGGATAAAATATTTGGCTGTTTCCTATGTTTATTCATTTTATATACAAAGAGAGGCTTTATTAAGCTTTTTATAACTGCTAAATACTTTACAGTTATAGTGCCTGAATTTCCCTGCCATGTTTTTCTATAATGAAGCATCAGGCATAAATTTGATAAAAAGATGTGTAAGACAACCATCAATTACTTTATAAGCTTTTTTCTCTATTTCTATCCAAAATAGCCAACTATCTTGGTGATTTGCCTACATTAAGGCTATTTTATTACTAGTTTGATATTTTTGATTCATGATAGCCATTACTGGTGCACTAAACTTAATGTGTCAATCTCATATCTCCAAATCTCCCTAGCTGGCTAATTTCCCTTTAAACAAATACTTTTGAGGACACCAGTTTGAGAAAGAAATGCAAACAAAACCAAAATTTACCTAAAATAGCAAAGGTGAGACCAGTGACTGGTTTCTAAGCTGCTGTGTGATCTGTCAGAGCATGCGGCTTCTTACCCTTATGTGCCAGAGCAACTCAGCTCTGCTGCACTCTCACTTAAGACTTCCCTACCAGTTCAACGACATTGTCTGCCCACCTAGCATACCATTTTGCTTTGCTCTGCTTATGTTCAGTTATCCAGAAAGCTAAGTTATTTTCATCTCCTCCTTTGAACTTTAAAACATCATAGCGTTTGCTGCCTAATTACTTGTTTCTCTATATTCTCTCATCAAAATATTGAATAATTTAGGTAACACCTGAGTTGAAATTAATCTTTGAAGTGTAGCATTACAGTCACCACTACAACTGTCCTGTCTTACTGTAGATGGTTGTAAGGAAGATGATAGTCTCTTGTCTTCTGTGCCAATCAGCAGCGTTAACGAACTATAAGTAATGACAGTGTTGTTTCTTCAAATCCTAGATATAAATATATCTAGCTAAGGATAACTACGCATCATCTGCAGTTAGGTATATAGAAATAAAGGAGAAGCTGCAGAAGAAAGCAGAAAATTCCTCCAATATGTGGATCAGAGAAGTTTGTTAGCTATATGGTATGTCATCATACATTTCATCTGAAATAAAGATATTTGCCAAAATGGAGTGAAGCCTGTGTTGGGAGAAGAAAAAATTTACTTGTTTTCAGAATAATATATTTTGGGGTTTTTCTGTGATAGTCTTGACAGTTTTGTTTTGTTTGTTTGTTTGTTTTTTTTAAATTTGTACTATAACGCAGAATTTCAAAAATCCTCAAGATATCTTTTCTATGGCAACCTGAAATTTCTAAACCGAAATGTCTTTATTTGCAGAGTATTTTTAGATTTTTACTTTTTATTTCAAAGTAAGTATAGTTAAATGTCTAAGTCTCAGACACATGTAAAAGAATATTTCCTTCAATATAATCCTAGTAAAAAGCCTTACCAGTAATATTTTAAGGGTATCTTGTTGAACACGTTTGCAGCAGCTTCTCTTTCTTATGAGGTAATATGTTTTGAAATAATATCACAGAAGAGATGTAGTATTGCATGAAAGTCATAGACTATTATTTGCTTTTGTACTTTATTGAGCCATCTTGCCATAATGTAGTTATGACTTTTGTAATAGAAGTGCAAAGGTTCTGATATTTCTTGGATTATGGGTTGCTGTATTCATAGCATGTATGTTTGCATTACCCAACCCAAACAAACCAAACTGTTTTTTGTGAGCCTTATGTTCTGTAAGAAAAAGAAAGATGACATTGACTCCTCACACTGTGGTTTAGAAGCATGATTTCTGTCAATTCCCAACAAGTAAACAAAAAAACTGTTTTTACGGAACAGATATACTTTATAAACGGTATTTAAGTTGTATTTATTGTGCCTGTCACTGAAATACTTCAGAGAAAATTACATGTTTTCAATACGATTTGAGAATACTTGGTTCCAAAAGATTTATTTTTAATATATTCCAGTCTGTGAATTTCTAATGTACAGGAAAAGATGGTTCTTCTACAAAGGGCCCTTTGGAGCTGAGCCTAAGGTTCATCCAAGGTTCAGATGCTTCATTACCACCAGGCAGGAAATGAGCAAGTTAGACTTTAGACCAATATTCCTCTGCAAATAGCAGGAGAATTTGCTGACTAACATCTGATCTCTGATTCATGACTTATAATTAACATTGTTGTTATTCCAGACAGCTAGAAGCATTGTAAACACCAGCGGTAAACATTTCATTTATGTGCTAGGTAGCCAAGACTGGGTATTGAGGCACGGGTAGAACTAGGTAAAGAGAAAAATCAGGCAGATAAAAGAAAAGAGGGGGGAAAAAAGCTAGAAAGGAGATTATCGAAATAACATCATAGCTATGCCATTACAATGTTACTCATTTTTTAATTAACATACAGCAGTTATTTGATATCTGATCAGTATTGAGACATCTTTTTATCTCAACATGAATATTCCCATGATTTCTTCTTCAAACTTACACTTTCAGTAGCATCTGCCTAGGTACTCTGCTTGCAAATAAGACTTAGTTACTGAATCAGCATCTTCACTTTTTTGCTGGGTTCTAGCCAAGATGATTTTATGGAGCCTGGTTCTAGAACAGTTAGATAGGAGGCAGAAGCATGGCAGAAAGAACTTCATACGAGAACAAACTTAAGTTTGACTTCGCTGTTGTTTTCTTTCTGGTCCTGTAAAACGCTTCATCTGACTTGCACTATTAAAAGCTATTTACACAGTTGTGCACAAGAATAATTCTATTTAGTAAATCACTTTTTCTGTAAGAATCCAAATGAATTCATAAGCGTCACTTGTTTGAGTATAAAGTATGACAATTTACCAAATGAAGACAGGAGAAACTTTATTCATTTCTATGGTATTTTTTGTACAGATACTTTGATAATTAATGCTAGCTTGATAAAATTCTGCACTTACTCATCTAAAATTAGTTCTGAAGTGGCATTTAAAAGTTTTTCATCTCTTTAAGTTAACTTGCTTTTATTCATGTTTTACCATAATCTGCTTCTGACTGTTCTGGTGTTCGGGACGAACTCAATATTCAATATAGACTCCAAATGGTGTTTGAGTGATTGGAAATCAGTGGGTTGATGTGTATGTGGAAGGACCCACAACAATATACTTATCCATGGAATAATTATTACCGTTTTATGATCCAGAGTACTGAACTAGAGTAAAACACGAAATTAATACCAATTAAGAGTTATCTGTACAAGATAACTAATCTAGTTTGAATAGGGCTAGTTTTCTAGTCCTATATATCTTAGATTTCAAATTGTAGAATTCAGTAGAAGGGATGTAGACCATACATAAAAGACAAAGAGTCTGATTTTGGAAAGCTGTGACACATGGAACTTGAGTGTTCTAATGACTATTCAGCTGAATGTGACTCCCAATGAAAAGCTGTGATCAGATGGAAGAATATGATCCTGAAATGTGTGAACAGGAATCTCAAATGTCATATATATTCATTCTGTATTTGGCAGTAGTAACACAGATTTTGAATGTTGTGTCCAGTTTTATCATCAGTCTAAGAAGGCTATCAATCAACAGAGAAAAACCATCATAATAACGATGGAATTGGAAAGCAGGTTTCCTACTGAAATGGTCAGGAAGTTCTACTCTTTATCCTTTAAGAGATAAAGGTTGAGTGATGAATAATTGATTAGTGTATATTTATAAGTATTTGATTCTGGAACATAAATTTGGTAAAAGAGGGCTCTTCAATCTATTAGACACAAAATCCAAGGGCTGTAAATTGTATCTTGACATTTACAGAGGGGAAAAAAAAATGTATTTTTGACTGAAAGGTTAAGTAATCATTGGAAGAACTTGCTAATGGTGTTGGCAGATCTTTGGCAATCAAGATTAGATGTCCTTTTTATGGGGGAAAAACAAAAAGCGTTAAAAATTGGATTAAATTTAAGATGCGTACTGTGCAAGAGATCAGATTTAGACAGTGTTCTCTTCTGGTCTCTTTTTTCTATGTTTGTTGTATATCATACAAGAATAATCTATACAATTACATGTACTATGTGCAACGCTAAATCAGGCTTAAGGTACCTTTATGTTGTAGATTATATATGTAACTATAAAATTGTGTTCATGTATGCTTGTCTTTCCAAGAGTTCACTCCACCCAAAACACCATTTTCCATATACCTAGAACTGGTGAACCCTTAAACTCAAGGGAAGCCATCCTGAAGTCAGTAGATGTGTTTATGTACGTTGATCATTATGATGTAACATAGAGAAGCAGGGTCCAAAGGAAGAAATTAAAAAACTCATTTCCTCAGTTACTACAAATAGCCCATTCTAAATGAAAGGATTTTTTAGGGCATAGTTTAAGAACATCTAACAAAGCTGCTTTTCTGTTGCTAGCTGTTTCTTATATACATGATTTTCTTAGTCAGATAGCAACGTTTGTGTGTAACTATTTGAAAGACAAGGATACAGTAGGAACATATTCTTTCCTATGCAAACTCTAGGAAATATTTTAGTTACTAGGATGTTTGTTTAGTAATTGTAAAAAAAATACACACATGAAAGTGATGAAAGGGAGCAATACTGAACAAGAAATATGTTATTTGTTGTTTTAATTCAGTTCTGTGCAGCATCAGATATAAATACTTGTTGGGAAGTGAGAACGATCATCAAAACATTGCCAAAATTCACTTTGCCAGAAGTCTTAGGTTTTAGTCATCGAGGCGCTTACCGTGGCTGGCAGTAACACCTCATCTCTTCTTTCATCAGTCTTTCAGCACTGCCAGAAGCAGTGTGCATTCTGGGAAGAGCCTAAGGAAAATACATAAATAAATAAACCAGACTACTCAAACCTGATACAAAACTAAGTGAGCACTCACCAGTTGCAGAAAAGTTAGAAAGCTGATTTATTCCCAGACAAGCAGAGTTAACAGGAGTGATTATACTCAACGTGGTAACTCGGAAGATGAATGGAGGTGTTAGTATTGCATCCCAGGACCTCTATCATTAAAGTCCATATCCTCTTCTCCATTAATTTCAAGACTTGCATTGCCTTGGACTCAGCAAATGCTGCCACCATCACCCTCGATATGCAGACTGTGGCAAGTCTTGAAAGAGTGGAAACAGATCCTGGATGTGTGATTCAGTTAGCTGAAGGTAAAAATCTCTAGTGGCACTTAAGATATCCTATCATTTTGTAGAGGTTTGTCTCAATTATCCTGCCCTCTTAAGAATACAAATACCAATCTCACTCAGAAGCAAAGTTGCTGTATTGAGACACTTAGAAAGCTGTCTGTACTGGTATTACAATGCATGTGTCACATACGCAGTTCCCACAGCTTAAGTAGTTGATACCTGGTATATTCTTTTTCTAAATGTCTGTCTAATATGTGGACATCCATATTCCTCTGGGTTTAGTTCTGGTAGAATTACAGCTTCTTAGATAGATACCTCTAAAATCATGTCTCTGGCCCATGTAAAGGCTTGTTACTTGTTGCCATCACAGAGTACATCAACTAATTTCTTTGCTACTCCAGGAATTTCTTGAATGGTTTTCCTTGCAGTTACTCTTTCCTGGACTGAGAGGGGGAGCAGTCCTTAGGGGCTCTGGAAGAGAACGTGACTTTGAAGAACAAGGAAACAAGAACCTGTAGAGTCATACCCCGGCTGGGCAGCCCCTCGTAACCCTGGAGAGAGGTTGCTGCAGGCCAGAGGTGTTTCAGGTGGCAGCTAAGGATAAAAAACACTAAGAAATTTTTGTTCTATGCTCAATGCCTACAAGATGATGTCATGGCCAGTTTATTCACTGAAGAAAGCAGGACTGATAGAATGGTCTTCTTATTAATAAGTTATTAAAGGAGGCTAGAGGGATAAGTAAACAAAGGTGGTATATGTACTCCCTCAAAATTCCTGTGAGTGAAGATGAGAGGAAAACAAATGAGGAGAAAAAACTGTCTGCCATTAGGGCAGACTGTTCTCAATACGTGGTGAGGTTTTGGTAGAGGAAGCAACTATCTGCATGCAGCCTTTGCACTCAAAGGAGATCTTATCAACGTGTATAAATACCTGAAGGGAGGGTGCAAAGGCAACAAAGCCAGGCTCTTTCCTGTTGTGCCCAGTGACAGGACAAGAGGCAATATTTAAAAGCCATCTGGACATGGTCCTGGGCAACCTGCTCTGGGTGGCCCTGCTTGAGCAGGGGGCTTGGACAAGATGACCTCTAGGCGTCCCTTCCAGCCTCAACCATTCTGTGATTCTCTGTAAAGGTAATAGATACTTATTCTCCCTGGCAGCAATAACAGCAATGGTGGTGAAAGAAAGGAGGCACAGTCCCTATTTTTTTTGATTTGAAGTGGGTCTGGAAGCCCCAAAGTCTCCACAGAGGCCAAGCTATAGGGCAGTGGCAGGGAAGGTTTTCCTGCTGTTTCATGCTTGTTCCTGAATCATGGAGAGGAGATTCAAATCCATAGTATGACAGGACTTCTCCCTAATATGTCTGTCAGGGCTGCAGCATGGCAGGTCATGATAGGCATACCCTCCTGTGTGAGAATAGTGCAGAACTGAAATAACTGGCATTTTCCTGGAGAGACACCAGCCATCAGAAGAGATGCTGAAGTATGAGGTGGTACTGGTTTCAGCCATGAAAGTCCCCTGTCTGAGACAGCCAGACAGACCTGCTTTCTTGGGAGTATTGGGCTAGCACAATAGTCTGACTCAAGTTATGAGCCTAAATCGTTGCTTGGATTTCATAAAACTGCCCATCCTCCTGCTATTAAAAGGTTCATTTGGTGACAACTATAATTATGAAACACACAGGAAACAAAAATATTAGCAGTGTTATTTCTGTTTTACCTAAGGTAGTGGGAAGAGTCTGAACCCTTTAGGTCAGCTGTTCCAATGTGAGAAAACTCTCCACTGTCCCAAGAGCTGACAGACATGTTTCAGTTCAGTCTGGCTGCCCCAAGCTGCTATCTATAAGCCCTTTTTTGGTCTTCATTCTTCTGGGAATAAGTTGGATTATTTGGTGTTTACTGATTGCCCTCACACTACCTGCACTGCAGCCATCTGCCTGCAATTCATTCTCCTTAAATGCTGTCCTACCTTGGGATTGCACATTTCTCCTCGCAATTTCTCATTTATCTCTGTGGAGGAGGTGGAGATGCCTTTGTGCTGTTTAGAGGGCTTTGCTTCAAATGTTTGAATTCCTGCAGCTGTCTGCTCACGCTGGTGAAGCGCCACAGGAAAGCTGTGCCTGTCTTTGGCAGGTCTGTGATGGCCACGAGGGCTTGTTTCCAGCATCTGCTCTGACTTTGGATTCAGGCTGACACAGAGCCAGATGTGCAGCAGAGCTCTGAATCTGTGCATGCAATTATGAGTGGGCCTGTTTTGTAAATAACCTCCATATCATGCTTAAACAACTCAGGAAGGCAAATGGGACAGTGTGGGACAGGTTCAAAGAGTAAAAAGAAATCAAGATACCTATTCATAACTTGACAGCTATGTCATTAGTGGTTTAATAATAACAGCAGAAAGCCATATCCAAACTTACAGGGAAGGAGCTAGAAGTAGCAGAAAAGGTTTCACAGTACCCAGCAGGGATGGAAACATCAGGAAGCCAAAAGCAGAACTCATGCACATACTGAAGAACAGAGATTAGTTTTCAACACCCCTGAACTAGGGAGGTTTAGCTGCAGAGGGAAAAGGTTTACCGCATTACTTGAGTGGAAAACATTCAGTACCGCAGAACCCAAGAGAAAGTGAAATAATTGACACATGAGTTCAAAGAATTGACGAAAGCATTTAGCAATATGTCCTGCATGATTGAATGACCCTCCTCAAAGGTTGAGCAGGTTTTTTCTAAAGTCACTTGATGTTTTTTTTTTAACAAGTTCCCTTTGCAGAGTTTGGGGGTGATTTTATTGCCCCGGAAGTCTCCATTTTTTGTTTGAAGACTATTGCACTCAGGAACCAACATCTTAGGAAAAGCAGTTTGATTGTAAGAATAATGTTTTGCTATATGTGATGGGAAGACATGATACAGCCTGCTTTTGGGGGCTGAGACAAGGAAAAGTTGCTTCCTACTGAAAGTTTGTTCTGATGTAACTAAAATTCTTGAAATATCATCAAAAGACAGGGCAGAACTGGAGAAGATGAACCCACTTGATTTTATGGATCTTGGTTATAGAATGACCCTACAGATGTTATCCAAACTAATAACCAATATAAAATTCTAGACACTAACTCTGATAAGTCAGTGCCACTCATACGTCTGTGTTACACAGAACAAGTCTTCAATACTGCAAAGCAGCTATGTTGGAACTTCTGCTTCAAGTGCTAGAAAGCCAACCTTTTTAAACAGTGCATGGATAATTTGTATTATTCAGAGAATTACTGGCTAAGTAGTAGTATGTGCAAAAAGGCCCAGACTAGAGCCTAACCTCTTCTTTGTACCACAAACCGCATGTGGAAAAGTAACGTTCCTCACAAAATAACCAACAGGAATGCTCTGCAGCTATGTTTGGATAATAGATGTCCTGGTTTTTCCCATGACTTTGTTACCCTTCGCAATCCCATCTCCTCCCTGATATCATTAACGACTGGGTTCAGACTTGCCTTGCTTCTCCTGGACTATTTTCAAGAAGTAATTTTGTTTTATATTATTCCTTCCTGACCTATTTCTTCTGCATTGTAAACTCTTCTGTAAGTTTAATTAAACTTGCTTGGGGCTAATGATTTTTGTTTTTAAATATGGGCATGGTAAGTCTGTGGTTTTCCTAGGCTGTTGGTGATTTATTCAAAAAAACCCAAGACAGTGGGGTTTTCAGGGAGTTTCTGGGCTTTTTAGAAGGTTACAAAAATGAGTCTTTGCAGACACCTGAAATCCAAATACATATATCTGACTTTCAAAAAAACATTTCTGAAAGTCCCTGCCACAAATTATGTTTTAATGAATTAATTCAAAAGGCAAAAAAACACAAAAATACCCATCATCTTAACCACTTTCCCTAAAGAAGCAAGTATAAACACCGCCAAAATGCTTAGTTTATGTTTCTGGAAGTATTATGAGGTTTATGGTTCTGAAAGATGTCGGTGTACTGCATAATGATGGCAATGCATGGGTCATGAGGCCAATGCAGGCAATCTTCTCAGGAGGCTGCTAGATTATGTTTTTCTTTCATAACTTAGAAGTGAAACGTGATTAGAAGTTAGGTGGGGATGAAAGAGGCAGCATGGCAAAGAATCCATGGTACCTTTTCCTTTTGCAAAACAGCAGCCTGAAACTCCCATTGTATTTGGGGTTCAGGAGCTGCTGCTTCTCCCAGATGCCTCTCTTGGGATGCTGTTGCTTCCAGCCTTGCCCTGTGGCACCCAGAAGCTGAGGTACTATGGTGAGTAGTATTTTCCCCCTCATTGCCTGTGCTTGGACTGAGTAAACTTAGTTGTGGTGCAGGTCTCTGGATATTCTTCTCACTTTCAAGTGGACTTTCAAGCAGCAGTTGCAGAATGTATGCATTATTGTAGGAGTGGCAAGTAAACAACGTCTATGCAGCTGCTCCCAGCTATTAATGTCATTTTAGGAAAATACATGAAGGTTTAAAGTTTACACTTGCATAGCCGTTGTAAAACCCAAACTAACTCAGCAAAAATAATTTTTTGAGGAGGAGAAGAAGATCGCACCAACGTTAGCAGAGAGCAGAGTTCAGCCACTGGCTGCCATATTCAGCTAAGCCTGGATACTCTGTTGTTTTCAGCTGCTTTTTCCTTTGGGCTTGCCTCCAAACTCCTCGGGACTGACATCAAAGTGGGAATCTTGAATGTCAGTGCTCTCCGGTAACTGGTATGAAGCAGCATGTCTAAACAACTCCACAGCTGGCTGCTGCCTTCCCACCGGAGGGCATTTCCTCAGCTTTGTGATTGAGCTACCCTGTGCTTCTCTGGGTGCTGCTAAGCCCTGTGCGCTGCGGAAGTGTTTCTACAGTGTGAGAAGGATTATTAAGTTGAAGCTAGCAAGTAGCTGGCCTGGTCCACAGCTGGGAAACCAACTGTGTAAACCACTGATTCCTTTTTTCCCATGAATGGCTTCCTTTAAGGCTGCTGTCTGTGTTCAAATCCCCACCAGTCCACTGAGGATGCTACATCCACCGTTTGTGCTGTGATGCTGGAAACTGGGCAAACACCATACCTTGCATGGATATGTCAAATGTGCCACCACTGAAGAGAAGCTCTTTTGTAAGCCAGTGGCCATATTGCTAAAGCAGCTTTGACTTCAGGATTTGGACCAGTAGCTTAGAGGTACTGTAGTAGAGGGGACCCCCTAAGAAACCACATCATACAGACTTGGGTTCTACTAAAATGCCATATGGGGGTTTATTTCAAGATATAACCAAGGTAGGGAAACGTGACATGCCAATAAATTTACTTCAAACCTGAAAAAGCTGTATGGGTAATATTCCTCAAACTCATACAGCCAGGGCTCAATCCCTTGTGTATTGAGTCAATAAGTGTAAGAGCAATGGCCAAATGTGTGAAGTGGAATAAGTTTCAAGATGGAGAAACAAAGTTAAGGTAGCTTCTAACTGCATACCTGATCCATCATTCATGGTGTGTCCTAGCACAACTCTTGGACTGTAGCCTGGGACTGATGCAATAAATGGGTATTTCAGTGAAGGACAGACGACGTTACCAAAGTGTTCTGGAGATCAAAGGGACATCTGTGTGTGCATGTAAGTGCTTATACATTTTTGCTGTATTGTTCCTGGATTTGTCTTGTTTACTGGACATAGCTCGTATGTACAGCAATACTTGTTCATATTCACCTTGGATAAAAAGAAAAAATGAAAATATAAGACACCATTTAATGCTCTGTTATACGCTGGAGATCATAAACTCTCTCTCAACAGTCACTGTCTCAAATGCATAGCAAGGATTAGTTATATTTCAGTCTCCATTCCCCCTTTTGTTTAAAGAAAGATTAAGAAAGTACCGTTTTCAGATATTCCCAGCTTTGAACCAAGTAATGTATTAGCCACTGGTTTAGGACAATAAAAACAAGGAAAAAATGCATGCACGCTATAAGATAGAAGCAATGAGAACTAAATTCCATTTCATTATTTACATTTTATTATTTACAGATTTGCAAAGCAGTAAAAGTGGATTCTTTGCACCATCTTTATCACTAAGTAACAACAGTAATAAGTAAATAGTACAATCACATGAACCTGAGCTTTTGCAACATTGTTACGTGCATATCATCCATAGATAAAATGCAAGCACAGATAAAATACAGTGCTGTACATTAACAACAACTTATGCAATAACTTACACTCTATTATTTAAATAAAGATAACTTTTAAATTCCTAAATTTAAATTTGAAGCCTAAAGGTTTTCTATCAATTCACACTTAATGACACTTATTGTCAGACACAATTAAGAAAGGACCTGAGGATTTGGTTTGCAGTTATTGAATTTTACTTTATTTGGTGTTGTGATAGAAGTACTTAAACTAATAACAAAAATGTGTCAAATACAGAGATATTATCATTCCAGTCCAGCTACATGTTTAGCTAAGAGAAAGATTTTCACTGAGTCAGAAGTACTTACCAAAAAAGAAATGTTTGCTAAGCTTTATCATCTTTTAATGACATGAGATTAGAATATGGAAATGCGTGTGAAAGATAAGGATGAATCAGAAAAAGAAGCAGAATTACTAATATATTTCATTGAAGAAAGTTTGAGAGCCCTGGCAAAGCTGTCAGACTCTGCCATAGTCACTTTCATGAGTCCCAATAAAGGAAGGAAAAATACTCGGTTCATTCTTCTTCCCTCTTCATAGAGATCAGTATTAAAACCTCATTAACCCTAAGCAGAAGGAACCTAAAAAATATAGAAACTCCCTGTAATTGGGGAATTACTGTTAGAAGTAAGACTGTGAAAAAACCTCTGTGTAAACACTTATTGTACTTTCTGGCATCTGCACAAAAAGTACGTAGACCTCACTGAGGTGACACAGCCAGAAAATGTTTTATTTCCTTTTCTATAGAAAAGTCACACGCTGCTTAGGGCTTTGCTTAGTCCCCATTTCATTTTGCGTGGAGGTGCTACTCAGCCCGTCACTTCCCAGCTTGCACCAACACACAGAGTAATTCTGCCCCAGTGGCAGAGCTGTGCACCTTTTAACTTCACAAGGATTTGCTCATGGTCTGTCTGTATTGATGCTTTGCCGTATTAAGTCAATTAAGTGAGGGGGAAGGGAAAAGTCTTCAATGTTTTCTGTCTACTTGATTTAGTGTGACACATCAACAGAAAAAAAGAAACAACAAAGATGTGTGACTACATTTACTTTTTATGGTGATGATATTATGCTTATATGAATGCTATTCCTTTAGAAAAGAGAACTTAATGTCAATGAGTTCCGTTAAACAAAGTATGCTTAAAAAGAGGAAAGATTGTCAGTAATGGTGTTATTTGAATTTCTCTTACTACATAAAATCATAGACATAAAAGTGAAAACTTCTCTTCTATTTTTTTAATAATGCCACACTGCCTTGCTCTGAGAGCATAGATGCTGGATACTTGATATGATAGATACAAAAAGATGAAAAGAAAAAAATATCATACCAGTCTGTTCATTTTAAATAGGTCTACCTTGATAATCATAACTTTCCAGTGGTCCTGCTCAGCCAAAGCGGTGTGTTCTATACGGTGTAAACAACATATGGATTTCCCCACTGTAATGTGTTTATCTTGGCAAAATTAAAGGCTGGAATGATCCTGAAATACTAATTGCTTTTCAGCTGCAAGATGGATTTTGCTGTTAGTGATCTAAGCTGCATATTCATTGTCTCTGGGTACAGGAATTAGATTGTGCTATATGGCAAAAATATAAACAGACATGCGTTTGAAATCCTGCTATATAACCATGAGGTTAAAACATCCTGTGCTATCTAACCTGTATCTGGCACTCCTGGGGCGGGTAAGCGTACCTTTGGCATAACTTTTTAACCTCTGGTTTACAAAGATGGGCTGGGAATGGGTCCAGTTTCCAATTCAAAATAGATTCGCTCGAATATTACTCAAACTTAGCCTCAGTGACAAAATGCCAAAGATTTGTTCCAGTAATCAGGAATAACAATCTTGGCAGAAAGGCTTGTCATTCCCCTGGCCACACCACAGTGAGTCCCCTTCTTCGCAGATCATGTTCCCAGTGGCGACTCCCCTCTGCAATCACTCACGAGCTCTCCCCTTGCAGGCAGTTCCTTTTACACACGAGCCGGAGTGAGCTCTGCCTGATCTCTGAACCCAGCGTGGGGACCAGAATACTTGTGCGCTGAGAAAACAGAAGAAAAAGTGAATCACGATCGTGCAGACAGAGGGTGATTTAGTTGGTCCGCAGAGAGGGTCCGTGACATCCGTTATACAGAGTATTTCGCTAGGAATGTGGAATGACTGGGAAATCATCTTTCATGTGTATTGTGAGGATATTCAGAACAGGAGCTAAAAATTAAGCATACACTCACTTCTGTAGATAGTCCAAAATAACAGAAAGAAAAAAAATCAAATAGTTCCCACTGTGTTTATGTAGTGATGCCGACATTGAAGTCTAATCATAGTGGCTGAAATGCAATTATTTTACTTCTAATCAAAGAAAGAGGAAGAATGGCCACATCGTGTAGATCCGTATTGTCCAGTGCCATATCATCTTGGCAGAATTTAGATTGTGGACAAAAACTTTTCTCTGTCACTGTCTTGCCTGTCACTGTAGCATTTTTTGGTTTGGGTTTTTTTTTTTTTTTGTGGAGTACAAATGAGGAATCGTTCTACGGTATTATGGAAGGAAAGACACATAACAAGCCACCAAATTATATATGTATCCTAAGAAAATAATGTGTCAAGATTCATACCTAACCTTAAATGGGGATATTTCACAATGTTGTAATCTTTTTCCTTCCACAGAGAGTAGTTTACCATTCAGTTCTGTATGTCCACAGTTGTTTTATTCCAGTTAACCAGAATTCCTCCAGAAATTCCTGCTGTCAGGCAAAACCCCTGGCATATGGTAAAAAATTAAGGAGTTGGTGAAGAATGCTGCCCAGAAGCCAGTCATCCTGAACTGAGTCTGGAACAGAAAAGGAGAGTTGTGAAAGAAATTGTGGAAGCAAGCAGATTGCTTGTATAAACTTCACCAATGGCATTAAATACAGGAAGGAGAAGACTGAGTAAAGGATGATTTGGCATGAGATAAAGGAATATCGAGGGACAGCAGAATGCACACTAAAGAAAAAGAAGTGCTAATATCACGTGTTGGAAAATGCTGCAGTTAAGAAAGAAATATGCCTACCAATTCGGAATAGAAAATTGGGTGTAGTCAGTAAGAACCAAAACATTTACTAGTATAAGGAGATGAAAGGAAAAAGGAAGGGATTTGAATTAACTGAAAAATAATACATTAACTCTGAAAAGGCACCAAAGACATGATAGCCTAATGAAACTATTATTATAGCTGGAAAATCAGCCTTGAATAGTACTGACCAGAAAAGACAGAAAAATAGATTGGTACGATGGGGAAGTTTTGGAGAGAAAAAAAGTGCCACTACAAATTATGACATCTGTTCTCCAGCAAGGTGTTTATAGCCATGTTCCTACTCTTCTCTGATAGCCTCATCATTAAAGCAATGCATTTAAATTGTTTCACATGAACAGTGATAGGTTAGAACAGCAAGCTAGGGAGCAATATTTTGGATCATGAGTAGATTTGTGGAAAGAAACAAAAATAAAACTGCAACAGAAGTTCTTGATTTCAGAAGGACCTAGTTTGCACTGACTATACTGAGGACTTCTGAGATGTGAATGTAAAAGGCGGCTGTCTAAGTCAAAGGCACAAGAACTATCCAAAACATGTATCCCAAGCAAGGGGAATACTTGCAAGTAAATGCTCCCAATCCAGGTTATTGAAGATCTACCTCAAAACGTCTACCTCCTTGCATTAAGCAAGGAGCTTATAAGAAATGTGCAAAGGAGCAGGCTACATTAATTTGGAGAAGGGTTGTTGCTAACATGGCTGTACGTCCTTTGGACCAGACCTGGCTGGACAGACCAGACCTGGACCACAGCTATCCAATTTAGAACATGGGAAAAATAACTCGCATCTGTCTACATTCGTCTAGTTACATTCGTCTGGTTACACACACCCTGCAATGCAAACAACTAATATTCTAATATTAGCTCATCCTAATTCCTTACAAAACTACATTTGACTGCTGTCCTGGCATAATACTTTAAAACTGAAGAGCGCTCTAGTGGGCACTGTTGTGACTTCCCAAGCGACAGCCTCCATTATACATGGAGTTAGCCAGCTATTCCAGTGCTGTTCCTACTAATAATGCATTTTACTAACTAGATGTGCTTTTATTTGGAGTTTGTTTTGTTTTCTCTGGTAACTGCAGCCTGTGTTTTGGGAAACTTGTGCATACCCGCCTCACTGGCATGCTGTGCACTTTTCAAAATATTACAAACTGCATTTCTTTCTTTTGATTACTGCTATGCTGATAAGCCTATGACTTAAAAAAAAATGTAGGAAGTAACCTAGTTTACCTCTCACCTTTTGAAAAACAAATTGCATGCTTATGTAACAATATATCCAGAAAGGAATTTGCTGTGTTTTTTAAATTTGCTTTTTAAAGATGGAAAAGACCATTCATTATGTAACAGCTAAACGTGCTTGTCAGCAACATTATGAAAAACATTTTGGATGGAAAGAGCGATAGATATATCCCTGATGTTAGCTGACTCTAAACAATTCAGGAAGAATTTGACCCGTGGTTGTATACGGGATATTTCCCTGTCTTCTCAGCTTGCTTTCTCAACTAAAGCAGCACTGGGGGCCTCTCAACAACTCAGCAGAGAAGTATGAGATAGTGGAAATAGCCCAAGCAGTTTGGAGAGGTGGTATGGCACCACTGCTGAGGTAATTTGCCCAGCTGAGAGCTGGAGATGAGTGGCTCAGCTGCAAGGCCATCCTGCCACGGGTTTTGTATTGCTCCTGCTTGGCCACTCTTGTCACAGCCTCAGAGCTTGCTCATGTCACTATGTACCATCATTCTGCTTAAACCTTCCTGGTGCCACCTGCAGTTCTCAGTGACATAGTGGTCATCTTTACGATTTTGTAAAAATTTTTATTGAATGTGTAGAAAGTCATATTTTAAAAGATGACCCTTATACTGGTGTGATGCTAGATCATGCCTACCCAGAAGAAAAGGCCCCAGTACGGAGACTAAAGAAGGAGAAATCGTGTTTCCCCTTCCTGCCTTTCTGTGGAATGTTTCAAGGTGCTCCTGAAACTCCAAAACTTGCAGATCTCCAGTTTTGCTGTATCTAGTCACTTCTTGTCCACTCTCTCAATGGCTTCGCATAGAGCAAACATACTCAGACTTAGGTTTTTGGCAGGGGATCAGATGATTTCAATCTGAAGGACATGGCCTAAACCATTTCAGGATATTTCCATTTCTTTCTTTTTTTTTTTTTTTTAATTTGAAGTAGAACAGAGGTATTTCAAAAATCATCAATATTATCAAATCTTAGGAGAAGTCAAGCAGGCTATATATGGTTCCATCTCTATCTAGACACAAAAGATAGTCCTCTCTGGGTCTTCTAATAGTGGTGATGCTTTCTTTGAAGCAATATTTTTTGCACTTTCCACATTCTGTATTAACTCCAAAAGTAAAAATAAGAAATATACCAGTGTCAACATTAACACTCATTTAATTTATAATATGACACTAAGGAAGATTAAAGGTATGTGGGAAACTGGGGAACCACATTTCTTTACACAAGATTATAATAAATCTTTCAAGGCGTTTTTCCTCCACTGATGGCTTTTATGACCTTATTGCATGTTATGACCTGCCCAGCTAAGAAACTCTGAAAAACATCCATAAGTTTTGCCTTAGTCCCATGTCCTGGCATAAAAGCCTGTTAGGGAGAGATCTGGGGGAGACATTAGGAGCTGACTGATAGCCTTGTAAATGATTTTTGGCAGAAGCTTAGATGTTTTTTTGACAGAGAAATTGTATTATGGGCAGTATTTGGGGAATGTTTA
This sequence comes from Calonectris borealis, assembly GCF_964195595.1. Taxonomy (NCBI): domain Eukaryota; kingdom Metazoa; phylum Chordata; class Aves; order Procellariiformes; family Procellariidae; genus Calonectris; species Calonectris borealis. The sequence goes on along the minus strand of NC_134352.1, from coordinate 71,990,931 downwards.
TTCTAAGGTAGCAGGTATATAATTACCAAATATGGCATAATGTGATGGTTTTGGTGGGTGTGCCTTTCCCTTTTTGAGAATTTATGTTGAGAACCCATCCAAGTCCTGTCTCTTCCGCAGATCAGCTTCTTTGAGCAGATGAAAGCAGTAAGCATGTGCATGCATAGGTAAAGGAAGGGGGACGGATTATGTGCATCTACTCTGTAACATTTATCATATCTTAATTTAAATCTATTCCTAGCTTCACCTAGCAGTCTGCCTAGGCCAGACATTCCCATTACATCAGTCCTAAATCCAGAATAACCTCTTGGTTGCCGATATTGTGGCATCAGATTAAATCTAGTTTAAGAGAGAAGCTTGATTCTCCCAGAGAGAATGGTCTTCAATGCAGAAAGCAAAATTCAGTTTGCCCTAGACACCAACAAAATTTCAGTTTGTCTTTTTTGGAAGAGGAGGTTGCAGAGCCCCAGTGCTTGGGCGCTGAGCAGCTCTGGGGGTCTGGGAGACTGGGGGCTGGCAGAACTGCCACTTGGTTGCCTGGCTGAGTGGTGGCAGGCAGGCAAGCAGGCAGGCTGACATAGGTGACCTGCAGACCTGGCAGCCTGCTTGCACCACTGGTTCTAATGATACTCCAAATTTCCAGGTTTCCAAAGAAACATTATGCATTTGGAAATATACTCCCAACACTACCTTCATATTTGAATTTAGACTGTAAAAAACCTATTTTGTTTGTGGCTGAACAAGGATGAAGATGATTGTTTGCTAAGACTTTTGCCATAGTGACTTGGGCAAGTGCTTTGTAGTGATACCTGTGACAGACCAAAGTAGGATTTTCAGTGCTATTAGGAACACAACTTTTTTTCCCAGGCTTAAGATAAATCTGCTGTTACTGTATTTTCTGTTTTCCTCATGTTGTGGGTTACTGCAATGTTAAAAAGAGTTTTCATGAAACCAATGCGCAGATGACCTGCCAACAGTGAGAGAGATAATACAGCTCTCAAACTGTCAAAGAAATAGATGTACTCTTGAAATAGATAAACTGACTGAAAGCATATTGTTTACAATGCAGAGAAGTGGGGGAGTGGGAGGAAAAAGAAAAACAAAAATACTGGGTGTATTTCCTGATGGAAAGGAACTGATATGAAAATAAAATCTTGTTCAACTAACAACCAGCTTGAATATCTGCACAAAGATGTCTAATCTAGCAGGAAGGATATTTGTGTCACAGAAGCGCATCCTGCAGTGATGAGAATGGTAGGAAAAGACATTCTAAACTTGACACAATTCTGTGCTGGTTTTGCTGGGATAGAGTTAATTTTCTTCACAGAAGCTAGAATGAGGCTATGTTTTGGTTTGTGCTGAAACACTGCTGATAACACAGGGATGTTTTCGTTACTGCTGAGCAGTGCTTACATAGGGTCAAGGCCTTTTCTGCTCCTCACCCCACCCCATCAGCGAGTAGGCTGGTGGCGCACAAGAAGTTGGGAGGGGACACAGCTGGGACAGCTGACCCAACTGACCAAAGGGATATTCCATACCATATGACGTCATGCTCAGCATATAAAGCTGGGGGAAGAAGAAGGAAGGGGGAGACATTAGGAGCGATGGCATTTGTCTTCCCAAGTAACCACTACGCGTGATGGAGCCCTGCTTTCCTGGGGATGGCTGAACACCTGCCTGCCCATGGGAAGTAGGGAATGAATTCCTTGTTTTGCTTTGCTTGCGTGCACAGCTTTTGCTTTGCCTGTTAAACTGTCTTTAGCTCAACCCACGAGTTTTCTCACGTTCACCCTTCTGGTTCTCTCCCCCATCCCACCGGGGTGGGAGCGAGCGAGCGGCTGTGTGATACTTAGTTGCCAGCTGGGGTTAAACCACAACAACTTCATATGCAGTGCTTAATTAAACATAACTGAGTCAAATTGCACCTATTAGTGTGGAGGCACGTCAGAGCTGAGACTCATTGTACTGGGGAGACCATGCAGATCATCATACAGAACTGTTTTCACATTGAAAGAACTTGTCATGTTGAAATTGTTTTCTTGCGGTGGAGAAGATTTTAATTTAAGTATCAATAGAGATGTGGGCTATGTCTGTGTTTTCTGTCCATGGCCAGTCTTCAAAGCACCCAGGAGCAGAGAGATTTCTGCTTATCACTTGCGAGCAGCCCAAGGACTACCTTGGGACAGCCTGCCAGACATGGTTGGCAGTGTACCGGCCACCGGGCACTGGCTGCAGAAGGTGTATCTGGCTGCACATGCATCTGCTCCACCAGACCCACCCTTTGCACAGCCTGGGTGAGTGATCCTTTCAGATGATGACCTTTGTGGCTGCCCTGCTTCTGCAGCATAGTCAAGCCTGGTGGGTTGCTGCCTTCCTAGTTTTCCAAGTGGAGCACCTACTGGAAGCAGGAATTCTAGCTAAGCCTTCTGAGATAGTTGGTAATTTTGTGATAAAATGCATTGTTTTTCAGAAGATGACACAGCATTAAAATGGCAGTTAACCTCTGAAAACTCTCAGTGCTCTGGAGGCATCTCTGGTCAAAACTGCTGTGCCCGTTACCCTGGCTAGGCAGACCAGTACATACAACATTAATGTAGGCTGCGAGTGATAGAAGTTCAAGCTGCTCTACTGGCATAGACAATACAGCCTTCATCTTTCTAGGATGGAGGTTAATGCACTAAACTATGGGATTGTAAGAGCATTTTCTTTGATCTTTTCTGCATTGGAATTATCAGGTATCTCTTAAAACAGAGATCTGGTCACCCAGTGTTGCAGGAAAATTGACCGTTGGCATATTGAATCATTCTTTCTCTTAGTGAACAGTTAATGAACAGCTCTGGCAGGCATAGCTGGCCTACTGTGGTCTACTTTGGGATTTACTTCAGAAATTTGGCACATGGGATCAGGCAAAGCCATGCCTTGGCTTCATTCTTCGTGTACCAGCTGAGGGCACTCATGGCTAGGTTATTGTCCAAAAGAACTGTTGACTCCTTTGGCTGGATGCACGCCTTCTGTCATGATCATGAAAATTTTCCAAGGGTTGTAATTTCATCATGCAGAAGAAAAGATGGCACAGGAGATATATGACGGAACTTCAAAATATTTTCCAGGACAGGAAAATTAATTTACATCCACCTTCAGGTAAAGAAGGCTCTTGCACTACAGAAATGAAGAATCTTGTTTTCTAGAAATAGTATCATTTATTGCATAATAGGTGGCCATTTCCATAAAATGCTGACTTACTGCAAAGCTCTTTCTGTACTTACGGTATCTCTTTTCTGACATTAGATTAGAATTGGTTAATTAATTTTAAGCCATAAAAAAAAAATTTCATCCTTTGCTGAAGTAGTATAAATTATGTGACCCTTGATTTTGGTATTTTGTGTCAGACCATATCATAGGCTATGAACAAAAAACATTTTAAGAATGAGAGGCCTTGTCAGTAATAAGGTATAGAAATTAATTTTTACTAAAGAATAAATATTTAAAAGAAGCCTCCTAACTTGGTCCTCCAAAAAGTTCCCTTTTACCAAAGGCAGGGGAGCATCCAGTAACTCTCTGCAGGTGCCATGTGGAACACCGAGTGATAAGTACTAATTACAAACAGAAAGAGCAAAGAATCAGAGCACATTGAGATGAGAAGACCTGCGAGACCTCTGATACAGAACATACAACATGGCCAGAAGAGCAGAAAATGTTTAGACTAAGAGAAACTATTTAAACCCAACTTTTCCCTATGGTAGATGAGTAATTGCACCATCTATTTCATCTGAGGGGTAATAGCTTTTCTCTGGCAAGGAAAATATTGTCACATTTATTTTTCAGTAGAACCTTAATGAGGGATCCTCTTCTGATCAGCTTATTCAGCCTGATAGTCTCCATTTCTTTATGTTATCATGCCTTTTTTAGAGGACATAAACTTTTATGTTTGCTCATCCCTGCTATTTTTAATGAAGTGAAGTCTATGAGACTGAATGAAACATCTATGAAAGACTTGATTCTATTAGCCACTTACAATATCCCACTTGCAGTAAATTTGGATAATGATTATCTATACAAATTGTTCAGTAATGCATGTTTATGCAATTGCTAAGGGAAGGACATCCAGAAAACACACATGGAAAAAATAAACCCAGCAAGGGTATTCAGCTGGAGTCAACAGATCATCAACAGATAATCAAGCACAGATGATATATGTTTGCATATTAAATTCAGCCCTGATGCAAATGGATCCAAATATGATTAAGGCTAATAGGAGTTGCTATCATAAAAAGGTGCAGTCTGCTCATCTGCTTTTAAGAGAAGAAAAGCAAATAACCCAATCAGTAGCTCAATTGCTCAGACAGATTCACTGTTCTCCTACATGTGCACTGTCCATTAGTCTACCAGTCTCAAGCTCAGCTGATGAAAGATGTGGAGAAAAGTGGTAGGAGGGAAGTGATGAAGCATTGCCACTAATTGTATTTAGGATGACAGATGCTCTGGAGAGAAAAATAACTCCCCATGAATGACTTCATCGCTTGAAGTAAATTATTTTTAAAGGTTATGCAGTATTCAATTAACAGTTTGTCTGCATCAGAGCCAAAGGTGCCCAGACTGCCATATACCAGTAGTCCAGTGCAAGGCAGATCAATAAGGAAACTTGCCATCCATTTATTCACTGCAATACTCCCTGGGGCTCAGATATTGTTGGGGGACTGTTTTAGAGGAAGAAAAACCTGTTTCAGTCTTGTCCATACCATCTATTGGAAAATATCCACTGTGGATGCTGTCCTCCAAACCTTTCCTGGACATTTTCTTGGTGAGTGTTAGTTGGCATGGGCCAAAATTCTGCTTACAACTATGATAACCAGCAGGATGGACCATCATGAATACAATACTCCAGCTTGTTCCTTGGTCCTGTCTTGTTTAGTAGTATATATCTAGCCTGGTGTTTGGGCCAATCCATGGCTAACCATGTAAAAGGAAAGATGACAAAAATATCTTACTGCTGTTGCCGTTTGTTCTCACGTGTTTTCTCCTATATCCTGTGATATCTCAAGGTGACAGGGGACCCATTGCAGTCTCCATGAGTTTGGATACCAGAGTTCTTGAAAAGGATGGGAAAGTGTAGCAGAACTGTCCCTTATCATGGCTGGGAGCTGCTGGGTGCTCCAGTGAAAGAAAGCCTTTAACTTTGCTCCCAGTCTTGAACACAGATTAAATAGCAAAATTAAATAAAGTTAAGTAGGCAAGCACTTGGGCCTGCCTGGTCAGTAATTTTGAAAAGTTTGGACTCTAAGGCTGAAAGTAGTTTCTAAATGTTGATGAAAGAAAAGATCACCAAGTCTGGCTGCAGATCTTGGTGAGATGAAACTTTTTGTTCTTTCTTAATGGGACCTTAGAGAGAAAACTCTCTCTCTCCTTACCTCTCAGTTTTGCCCCTTCCATAAGGGATGCTAGAGTCTGAAATCCCACTGTGATGTTCATTAGACAAGGGGACAAGGACATTTATTTCCTCATTATTATGCAGTGTAAAGTTTTCTCTTTTTAAAATGGTAGATAGATCTCAAGTAATTGTAGAGGAAGGAGTCAGTAACGAGTGGCCTTTAAAGGTCACTTTAAGCCAGTGTAATGTAATTAAATGAACTACTCAGAAACATGTTTTAAAATCTCATTAACCACATTTATATCTGTCACAGGAAAGTTTACCCAGATACCAATAAGAAACACACTGAAGTAAGGTCAAAGTCTTCTTAGAAGTGCATGCAAAAGGATATTTTATTTTTTTAATATGACACTAGGGAATGAAATGATCTCAGAGTTATTCTAGTTTAGTCTGTGTGGATGAAAAACATTCTACATTTTAGTTTTATGTAAAAACTGAGTAGAATGGAAAAAACCCCATTCTATCCCCATTTCACCTCGTTACAGTCATGATACCTACAGGCATGTCAACAGGGCTGGTTGCAGGCACTCCAACCTATTACATAGCTTCCTGGCTGAAGTTGGAGAATGAGACATGCAGTGAGGCCTGGAATAGGAGGAAGCAGTTTTTGTTGTATTTTAAATTATTTTTAATAATCCTGGGTCATGTACTATGCAACTTCCTTAGCTAATTTTTTTATGGATCATTACAAAAAAACATGCCACTCTATGGTTCCTGCATTGTATCTGGTGTATTCAAGTTTACTGTGCTCTCTGTATGTTGATAGACTGTTTTGACTTGCACCTCAATTAGACTGCAAGACCTCTGCGGAAGATTTCATGTGCTTTGATTTCTTCAGGGTGTGCATTTGGCATTGGGTTTTCTTAAAGCTCCATCTGTTTCCAGAGTCATATTCTTTTTTATATATGGAACTCGGCATTTACTTTTAATGATGGAAGTTGTTAGTCTTTATGGTTTTAAAATAAAATTTGGAATCACATTTACATGGCAAATAAAAAGTTTACAAATTGTACCATTTTTAATATATAACAATAACCTTATGATTCTTTGGGATATGATCTATGATTTTTTCAACGTTTGGCACAGGCATACTAGTACAGTGACAGCTGTGAGGAAGTAATCCTCAAATCTGTTAGGGTTATATTATGTGGAAATAAAATTATCAAGTGTTCTAGTGACAACTCCAACCATGTTTGTTACATTGACATGTAGAAGTGCTGCCTACTGCTTAAGGGCTCTCCCTAGTTTCCAGAGAATAAGGGAAGGATTTGTGTCAAATTTCCTGCCCTGGAGTTAGCAGGAGTAGGGCTACAAGCAGCAGTACATACTCGTTAGTCCCTAGTACTGGGTAATGTTGGTTAAGTGCTTTCTTTGCTTTATGTTGCTGTAACACACTTCTCTGCTGAGCAGACCTGTTGCTGCTGCTGTTGCTGCATGATTTTTTCCCACCAGAGTTCTCACCAGCTTGCAGGTATTAGAAAGTGGACATATCTAATCAGAAAAAGCATATAAATTAAAAGGTAATTAAGTTGTTTGGTTTTATTGGTTTTTTCTGCTTTTTTGTTGGTTTTTTTTTTAATGGCAGCTTGAAATTGATGTTTGGAGTAGATATGTATTATAAAATCACTCTGGAAGGCGAAGTTCCTTTGCCCTAATGGCAGCTTCTATAATTAGGCAGTTTATGATCTTTAAAAAAAGGGAAATTCCATCTCTACGTTCTCTTCATTTCCTTAACTCTACAAATAGTCTCTAAAAGGCAAGGACATCAGCAGAGCTGGGCAAACTGAGTCAGTGTATAAGAAATAGAGAAAAAAAAGAACAAAAAACCTTCACAATTTTTTTAATTAGTGTGATTTTTTTGCTTGCTTTTTTCTTTTATAGCACCATGTAAAGGTCTGCATCCCTGCTTATCAGCTAGTCCCCTCCTCTCAAACACACAATAAGCGGAAAGCAGAGAGCGCTGTAATCCTTGAGCCTACATGAAGAAGGCGTGCTGGGAACTAGTGTTCCTCTGAAGGTCTTACTGAGAGAGGAAAAATGAAGTGATGAAACCTTGCCCACCCTGACTTTGAGCCCAGGTTGCTTAGGATGTTGGGAACTATTGAAGGAGGGCATGTCTCCTTCCCTGAGCAACTGGGCAGCAGAGAAAGAAGTCTGATGTTAAAAAAAAAAAAAGGAGGGATCAACAACTCAGTCCCTGAGGAAGGAGGAAAGCTATGACCCTGTCATGCTTGCCTGCGCAATGCCCTGGGAGTGTGTGCCACAGGGCTGATGAGATCAGTTATGTCTCTGTGTGTGTATGGCAAGGTCAGCAGAGCCCATGAATCACTCCTGGAGGAGGGAGTGATATACTGCTTCCAGTTGATTATGATAAACAAATTCTTAATCTTCTCTTGCCCGACCTATTCTGAAACAGAAGGCAACTGGGAGAAGCTTGGCCTTGTCCCATCAATACAAATGCCTTTTCGTTGGGTTGGATAAAGCACCTTGCCTGTGTCTCGCAGGGGGACAGATATGCTGTGTGAGCTTCTCAAAGGGGAGGACACCTACAACCCAGACCCTCTCTGCTCCCTCTGACATTCAAAAGGGTTCAAATGACATCTGCTCTGTTTCAGACATCCTTCTACCCATATGTATCTGCCAGCCATATATCTAAAATATATCAGGAAAAGTTTTCAAAACTTTATTGTGCTATAAGAACGTTAATTTGCTCACCTTTATGTTAATGTAAACAGGTTCATCTAATAACTAAGATTAGTTTCACACAGTCATTCCTAAAATTACCATGAATAGTTGGAAGAAAAATGAAATTCATGACTGAATTGTTGAGTGCTTTTCTTCATGCCCGATATTTGTTGTGTGTATTTATTCTTTAAGCGTATATTTTGTTCTTTAAGGGCTGTTCCTCGTTCTTTAAGCTTTTGCCTCTAGTGCTGTTGAAATTTGCTTTGTGTATGTGCTTGTGCATCTTCACTACTTATAAAATGCAATTAGGAAACAAATCTGATCTTAAATTATGGGACTTATGAGCGGGCTGTGAATAAATGTGGCCAGGAAATAAGAGTGATTTTAGACATCACATCTAAAATAGCCTTCTACAGAAGGGGTGGGGATAGTTTATTTACCAATTTTTAAGTGGAGCTTTAACAACTGTATGAACAAGATAGCACGGTATTACTGTCTGCAGCTACACAGATCCCTTCCTATCTTGCAATCCTTAACCTAACTGTTGAATCAGCCTCAGGTTTTGAGAACTAGAGGTGCTCAAGTAATTACAAATACAGAAATTCAAATCTATTAATTTGAAAAATCACTTTGAAAACTAGTCTTCATATGCAGAAAACCATAAAAATACCATGAAGCTTCAGTTTCACTATCTGAGTGTCTACGTGAAACTTAATCTAGAAACTCCAAGATTATTAAACCCTTGGCTCTAAAATACATTTTCCATTTAGTTAATTACAAAGCAAAATGTCTTGTGTTCAGTGGTAAAGTTTCTTAACTGCTAGTACCAAGGGTTCACTTAGGGTAAACTGAAATTACCCAGTTCAACTGTGCTTGATATCTCACTAATTAAAGAGCAAAGCATGCTGTGAGGGACAACTGCTGCTGTCTCTCTTCTCAGACCATCTCTCTGCCACTGAGCTAATGGAGTAATTCTGTGTTTCAGTCCAGAAGCAGACATTCTTGTAATTGTCTGCAGTCTCATACTATACTTCATCCAATAAATTTTAGCTTTAACTCATTTCCTCCACTTCAATACACTGTGTGTTCAAAGATGTAATTAAAAACTAGTTGTCTAACATCAGTTTAGCTTAGCAAACAATCATTCACCATCTGGAGGCTAGGCTATAAACAAAGATAATCTAAAAAGAAAAAGGTACTGGTATTTGATTTCCCCTGAAATATCTAGCCTTTGTTTTCATTTGTTTGCTAAATCAAGAGCAATTCTACTGTATATTCATCATAATTGTATATTAATATATGTTTGTATACTAATGTGACTTGTATGAGGTTGGCTGTGTAGAAGAGAGGAAAAATGAAAAGCAAGAAAGAGAGAAAAACACAAGCCTTCATCCCTGCTCTTTTGAACTGCTTTCGACAGAAACATCTGTTCTGGCCAAATGATAATAGGAGGTAAAACTTTCTTCAGCCTGATGTAATTGGGTAAAGGCAGCACCAAAAATCATTTGGCTTGCTTCGTCCGATGGAAAACAATGTAGAGCAGAAAGAGCATTCTTGTAAACTATATGTTTTATCATAGGTCTCATGCTATTTAGCTTGATCCTAAAAAAAAAAAGCCAACAAAATCTCTGGTTTCTCAAGGCTTGTGAAAATCTTGCCTTTGTTTTGTTTTGTGTTTTTATTAGCTCATTCCTGATGTTGGTAGAAAAAAAACAACTGGTAGAATGAAAAGCACATTCTCAGAAGGCCAATAAAAGAATCCATGTTTTTAAAATCTCTTTATTTTTTAGCCTAGATTGTGATTTTAGGTCATGGTAGAGGAAGTGATATATGACTTTTATACGCTTTGGTCTGACCTTACTGAAATACGCAACTCCAGAGTTAAAGCCCCCCTGGGGAGGTGATTAGGTGTTACAGCTGGTCCAACCTCACTGCTCACTGCTGCCAAGAGACAAAAGCCCTTCCCAGTTTCCCATTCTCCTCAGTCCTGCTGTGCAGCCCTGTCCCTGTCTTTGCACAGATTTTGGCATGTGCTTGGCCACACTGTGAGCTGATTTAACTTGCTAAACCAGGAGCAAAGTCTTCACTCTCTTTGCATTGGATTAGCTTTCTGACACATTAGCAAGCTGAACTGGCTCACCATGGGGGCTGACCAGCGCAAGAGTGGGTGCCAGGGAGGGAGTAGCAATATTTGGCTTGAGCTAGGGGTAAAGTGGTAAGAAAAGGAGCTTTCTGGTTTTGGTGGTAGAAAGCCATTAGATTCGGTTGTAACAGCTAACTTCACCTTGAGAAGCGGAAGTCATCTGACTTAAACAGAGTAATAAGATTAATAAACCTTTTATGCCTGCTGGTAATAAGGACATTGGTAACTCCTTCTGAATTTTCTCCTTTTTTAAATGAGCCTTCTAATGCTTTTTGTACCTGTTCATGTACATGTCTCAGTGAACCTGCTTGTAGAGTGTCTGAGGAGTTTCTCTGTGTTTTTTTGATGGTTTTCTTTTCTGGTGCCCTTTCTATAAACAGCTTTCATGGTAGTTGTATACGTAGTAAAACTATTGCGAGAGAAAGTTTCTGTAGGTTTTATTAGTGTTTGTTCCCATTAAAAGATAGTTCTGCTGAAAAAAAAGATTTGTAGGTACTAAATAGGGAAGTCTAATGAAACATCTTGCAGTGCCAAAACATCTTTTCATTTTGAACAAGACTATTCATGCAAAGTAGAAGAAAATTAGCAATAGATTTCACATGCTCCCAGGCAAAAACTCTGACAGATATAGAAACTGTGTATCTCTTAGTTCTCCACTTAATATTTTCTTTCCTCTCTACATTTTTCCTCAGACAGAATCATCTATGTGTGGGGGATAGTTTGGAGATGGACTTTTCACATCAAGAAATAAGAAAAACAAACTTGTAAACATCTGAGTGACCTTGAAAATACCTTGATAAAAAGAAAGCATGTACTAGTCACTGCTCTTTGAGGGTTTATTTTCAGCTGCCTTGTCAAGTTGGGAATTGCAACCACTAAAGCAGCAGCACAGTTTCAGATCTTATTTCAAAGACATTTAAATGAAGAACTGCCAGTTGTGACACATGCCCTTTTATTATCCTAAAAGTGATTGATATCTTGCTGGAAGCAACAGTACCTGTGAAATGTTATGCACCTTTTAAACAACTCCTGTATCTCCGCTTTAAATAGTATGGTACTTACAATGGAAAATGGCCAAAGAACAAATGACTTGTTTTTCTAATATATCGTTCCTAGATATGTGGATATTGTGGAGGTCTCTTCAGGATGTACTGCACATCCAAACACATATATATATAAAAAAATATGTGTATATACATATGTATGTAAGGTTGTTTAAAAACAGCTCTGTAATGACACATGCATTATAGAGTCTGACTTAGAACAGATTTTTTAAAAAAAATCTGTGAAGAGATAAGAGAAAATCCTGGACAGTACATCCAAAAGAAATGTTCCCTCTAACATCCCTAATCATAATACTGGGGAAGTATGAGGGAATGGACCACTGGCAGCAATTAGGCTCATATGTTCTTCCTAAATAACATCTCTTATTGTCACTGTCAGAGGGAGAATATTGGATGTAAATGGATCATCGGTCTAACACGGTAAGATGTTTCTTATGATGGGAATTGAACCAAGACTATAGTTGGCTGTATGGGATAGGAACTTAAAAATCAGGCTGTGGCAATTACTTTGTGGGAGGGTGCACATTTTTATTTGATATCTCAGTTCCCCTGTCTTAATAAGATAGTTTGGAAATGGTTATCTGTAAGAATATACTTCCTGAGAAAGATCAAAAAGGATTTGAAAAATTAATATTCTTAATGGTTTTTCCATATAAAATTATGGAGGAAAGGGTCTTCTAGCAATGTTGTCCATGTTGAAGCTCAGGCAAATTTGCAATATCTCCTGCGTACATGTGAAACTCAGATTTCAGATAAATATTTTAAAAGTACCATACACAGATTACTTCTGTTATTCTTCTTCCATAAAAGTGATTGCCAATCATACTGTATTTAATCATGTTGCCCTGCCGTTTGGCTTGGATCCATATTTGACTACTGTAGTAGGCCTTCTTTTTTTTAAGTCCTTTTCACTGTCACAGCGATCTTTCAAATATTCTAGAGATTAGCAAGAAAGCTACAAAAATTGTAAAGCTGACAAACCACATTATCTCCTTAAATATTTATTAGGAAAAAAGATTTGATTTGAATGGAAGAGATCCAGCTTCCAATAAGAAAGCAGATGAATTCAAGACTCATTTCATTTTGACCAGTTGAAGCTGGGACTTCCCTTCCCTGCACTGCCCTCAGTTGAGGCATATGAACCTATGCCTCCTACCTTGTAAGAGATCAGTGTGGATGAGTATGTTTCCATTTTCCCATGAAAAAAACTTTGCAATATTGCAAACAATTCCAGGACTACTGAAATCGCATTTTTTTTTCCAAGTGTATGATTCCTCACTATTTTTTTTTATTTATTCCAGATATATCTATAAATGTCTGTCTAAAATTAAGTTCTTCAATGAAGTTTCACTGTTAACGTATACCTGAGTCTGAAACTAAATCTAATAGACACAGGATTAGTTCAGTTCTGAGTAATACAGTTGCTCTTTTGCCAGAGAATTAATATAAGAAAAATGCTTGATGGGCTGTATTGTTTAATGGCATTGGCCTTTACCATCCCTGCCAAATTAAAGACCATTTTATATTCTGTGCTTCTAACCCAGAACACACTTGGTGGCCTAAACTTTCTTGAGCCAAGAAAATGTCTTCAAGATTACTTGGTTTGATTTTAAGAGCAAAAGTGGATGCTTAATGTTTACCACATGATAATTTCTTAAACAATTACAAGCAAAACTGATGGAAAGCTGGCTCGGGCTGTGCTCCATTCTTTGTTGAAGCATGTTTTATTGAATGGGAAAGTGTTTGGAGATCTTCCACTAGAAAACAGAGGTCTTGAAACGTGGGGCTCTTAAAAGTAGAAAATTATAGTGGTTTGAAGTGCCATTGATTATACTTTTACACCAGTGAGAACATTTCTTGCTTTGATTCTCTGTCAATGCTGAATATCTAAGCAGAGGAAAAAAGGAGTGACAAGGGAGGAAATCATGGTCGCATGAAAATTGTTTACATTAAGGTAATCTCAGCTAATTACACTGTATTGTATGTAAAATGTTCTTTGACAGATACTCATGGCAAGCTCATGGCAAGAATATGGAGTTCAGTGCTGACTCATTTATAACCTTCCTCCAGATTAATCTGTTGTTGAAATTAGGCTGCTTTTGTTATCAGTACTATCATTTTTAATACTGGCTTTGGTGACTCCAGACAATGCTGCTGTCAATGGTTAAGATGTACCCTCAGTTTTCAGACAGAATGATAGTTTAAGGTTTTAGTTGAAAGTTATGTGCGTTCTTGTACAAATGGGTCTCTTCAGCTTCTTCATGTCATTGTAAACCTTCACCTCAAAGATCAAGATTTCATAGATGAGGTCTCTTCACAAAGTTATTTTGTTTTATACGGAATTGTCTAGTGAATGAACAGTGGAGAGGTAATTGAATGACTTCTATTGGGAAAAGAAGAGCAAAGAATGGTTAATTCTGCTGCATGTGAACACTCAGGCATAAGGTTGAAGCAATCAATTTTACCTTAACAAATTGTGTTTGATAACTATTTTTAGTTCTACCCCATAGGCGAAGTAGATAGAAACACACTTAGAACAGAAATATTTCCTGTAGGTATAAGGCAAATACCAGTCCTGTGACAACCTGTTTAGAATTGGCTGGGAAGTTATACATACTGTGCCTGTACAAGTACTTTTTTACTACATTTTGAAAGATTAGCTGAAAATGAAATTTCAACAAAAACTCGTGGAATTTTCCATCCCTTTTTATCAGCTCTTCTAGTCAGTTTTGTTGATAGGTCCTCTTCAAGACAGTCTCTTTGCTATTCCAGAACAGCTGATATGTGAGTAAGTGAGATCTGTGTTGCAGACAGAGTGACTGACATGGGCCTCCCTGAACCTCACAGCATGTGCACCAGAGGGATGCTCTGTGCAGAAATGGTGGGCGTTTGAACTGTCAAACTTCGAAAAAACTGCTAGATCACTACACAGTGCCACAGCCAGCAACCAAACCAGTGCGATGGGCAGGTCTGAAAATGTAAACCTGTGTACAGAAGTAGGCAGGCTCCTCCATGTGTCAAACTAATGAAAGATAGACCTGTGAGACTGACGAGATGTGAAGAGTGAGGAGTGCTGTGGCAATGGGACCGATAAGGAGCTACAGAATGGAGGGAGGCAAAAAACCTCCATTACAGTGGGGGGAAATGGGTTACAGCCTTAACCTGTTTAAAACCAGATTTCTCCAAAGTATGAGTTATTACCTTCTCTCCTTTTTTATAATGAATTTTTGCTTTTCAATACCGTACAGGACAACATTAACAAAGAACTATTTAGAAATACTATGTGTGCCTTAAATATAAAACTTTGTTTGCAACCACTGCTGGTGTTAGAATTGCAGGATAGACCAATCACTCCACAGCAGTTTTCAAATGGTGGTCTAGTGTTAACTTCTGTCTGCCGCTTAACCAGAGAGCAAACACAAAATGTAGACAAAAGTATAGACTTACCTTTGCCACAACATCAACCAAAGTCCTAAAGAAGTTTGACCTTATGTAGTATCCATGTGATGTAAAAAAAATTCAACAAAGAACATAGACACCCAACTGCAGAATCATATTTTATGTTGTATAGCACAACCTGAACATTTTCAAGGTGCACATATTATTCTGAAACTGCATTATATTCAGGATCAGGAAGCTGGGTTAATCAAAGTTATAGAATAGGATAGCGTAACTCCAAACTTCATGGACCTTCCTACGAGATCAGTAGCATATTTCAGTATGTAGCAACTGCCTGCTCAGTTGCTAATAATGATGAATAAATGTTTCTGCTGAACCTAGCACCCTACTGTTGTGACCAAGAAATTAGGCTGATATTTAAGTTACATACCAGGTTTCAACTCTCTCTGCCTGCATCATCTGAGACAAGGGTGCATATCTTTGCTAGTGGCTTGTTTAAGATATTAGAGTTGAAAATACGATCTGTTGCCAAAATAAAGATGAAAAGATATGCTTTTTGCAGGAATGGAAGGGTTAGATTTTCTTTTCAGAGTGGTGAAAAGGTTCCTAAGGACTGAAGAATGGGACCAGTTTTGCTTATGATCCTTACCCATAAATGTCTTGGAAACATGGTGGAGGTAACATAAGGTTTCTGAGTATGAGGTGCTACCTTCTGATACAGTTGAAGTTTTTTCAAGTAGGCAGCCTGTCCTGTGTCTATATAAAGGTCTTATCTAAGCGTTTAAAAATAGAATGGTTGGACACTCTCCTAAGGGGCTGAAAAAAATGTAGGCTGAACATGTCTCCGCAATTTTTCCCAAAGCCTCTGGTTTGTCCAGCTTTGGAAAGCATAGTCCTAGCTTTTATAACTTTTTTCTCTAGTATTAAGATTCCAGATTGCCTTTGCCTACATAAACTCCATTATGATTTTGTCTGCTAATAGATCTCAAGTAACTCTAACTTCTCCCAGTTAATTTTCAAAGCCTCAATTTGCCTGCATTTCAGGTTTATGATAGAAGGGTGGGACTTTGTTTGAGGCCATATTCTAAATATATGCTTGTTCATATATTTATATGTATATACATATCTATCTATATAGATATCTATCTATACACATTTGTATATACAAATATAAGATGTATATAATATCAGAAAGTCCTTCAAGAAGGAAGTATTATTTCCAAATTTGGGGTCAAAACATATTATCATCATCTTCCAAGATCAGATAATGAATAATTAATAAATTAATGAATACATTTAAAGCCCAAGTATGCATGGGTCTATATAGGAAATATCCTATTCTTCATTGCTTGTCAGGCAACAAGCAACTGCCATGGATACCAACATCTATCACTCTCAAGAGTATACCAGTTAACTCTGGTACTCTGCAATCGTCTCTTGAGATGATGCCGTTTAGAGTCATACCTTCTGGTGTTTTCACCTAAAAAGGAAACATTTGATTCTCTAACAGGGAAATAGGAGTCTCCAGCCCTTAACAGGCAGCCACACAGAAACTGTGATTAGTTCTTTGGAGAATGGTGACTGAAATGAAGCTCACAGCTCTTTCTCACAGCAGATCTAGTGGTCTCTCTGTGTTCTTAGTGGGAAGAGATGGGCAGGAAGGAGCTTTCTTCAGGATCTATGGTTTAAAAGGAGCATGTTTATTCCTGGTTTGCTATCCAGCGTTGTGTTTAGGGAATATTGACATTTGGATCTGTTTGGGGATTGTGAGCAGGATATGCCAAAGTGGAAGCAGATAAAATCTCCTTGAGTGAGTATTCAAATCTGATGCCTACCACTACACTTTAACAGAGGCCCAAAGGATCAGCTGAACATTGCAAAACCCAGGTAATATTACACAGACTGATGCAGACCTACGACACAGCCTTTTGGAGGCTGCCGATATCTGGAGACGTGGGGGCTCTGGCTGGGAACCCAGGGCATTGCAGGAGAGCCCCAGGAGAGGGGAGGAGGGGCTGCTGCCTTTACTGTACTTCCCAAACTTGCAAGAGTTGTTTTTATACTATAGATTTTTTTTTGTTGTTTTTATTTTTAACAGGAATTTGATTGGCTTCAAAGAGTTTAGTTTGTCTGCTTTCCAGGCAGTTAAACTTTCCCATGGCCCGGCTTTACGTTCACTGCAATTGAAGATGTTTTGTTTTGCTTGAAGAAACCACTGCTCTGTGAGGCTGCAGCAATAGCACAAAAATACTTGTCTGCCTTAGTTTTTGAGAAATCACAGAGTGCCTGCTTGGATAGTGAGCATTTTATATGGCTGTCCTAATGAAGACAGGATACTTGTGGGTTTTCCTGGCGTGGGGGAGGAGAAGATTAAAGAACAGCAGTAGAAGTCTTTTAGGGGTTAGTTCTCCAAGGATTAGTTAATTTTCCCTTTGACCTCCATAGCGCTTGGACAAATAAACTCTTTAGTTTTGGAGTCTAGAAGCAGATTAGCATGTTCATTAGGCTCAAGCCAAGTCATTTAGGCCATCAGTTTCAGTTTCAAAAAGTGCTGTTGCCATAACAAAGGTTTATGCATAAGACCATATGTTTGGGATAGACTGCTCTAAAGCCAGGGCAGCCTACATGGTGAAAAGCAGGAGTTCACATCCACCGTGTATGTTGGAAAAGATGCTAAGTCTGCCTGACTTTCCAAGCACAGAATGAAGGAGAGAAGCCAGGGGATTTGATCCCTGTCACAGCATGCTGCAGCCAAAGAGTCATTGCAGGAGGGAGATAGATGATGGCAGTGCAAAATTCTCTATAGGGTGGTGAGGATGGCTGCACAGGGCAACATTCATCATCACTTTTGAATTGATTTAATAGAATAATCCATAACATTTCTGCAGGGATATATTGCACTATTTAAAATTAGAGCTGTGGGAACGCAGTGGGGAAAAATCTGCCTGGCAAGAAACTTGCATTTTTTTTTTGTTTTGTTTTTTTCTTTAAGAAATTGAAAATCTCTTTCAACTTTATGAAGCTGAGCACAGCCACAATAAAGCCCACAGAGAATTCAGATGCCTAAGAAAAATATCAAAACTAATGGTTGCAGAGCCAAACAGCGGGTCTTAATATTTTTTGTCATCGCAGAAGGGATCATATGCAGTAGAAGGAATGTGGGCATTACAAGGCATGACCTCTGAGCTTGCTTGCCAGTTCAGTTTTTTTCTAGTACAAATCTGGGACTACCTCAGTAAAGGTCACAGTTTCATGTGATATCAGCCAAGGCTAAGTGGAGAATGTGGAAGAGGGTTTTATTGCTGGTGAGTGAATTTTTCAAAACAATTGCCTAGTTCTGCTGAGTTGTTGCTGTTTTGAGCATTTTTCCATGACGAACCTTAATTTAATTACATCATTTAAATGATTCAGTTCCATTAAACATTGAGTCTTTGCCAAATAAGGATGCTGGTGCTACATATAAAATAATTTGATAGTTTCAGTATTGGAACCTCAAGGATTTCTGAGTTTTCAAAGTCCATTCACAGATTTTGTAGCGATAGGAAAAGGGCTAATGGTTTTAAACTAAAAGAGGGTAGATTCAGACTAGATATAAGGAAAAAATTTTTTACAGTGAAGGTGGTGAAACACTGGCACAGGTTGCCCAGAGAGGTGGTAGATGCCCCATCCCTGGAAGCATGCAAGGTCAGGTTGGACAGGGCTCTGAGCAACCTGATCTAGCTGAAGATGTCCCTGCTCACTGCAGGGGGGTTGGACTAGATGACCTTTAAAGGTCCCTTCCAACCCAAACTGCTCTATGATTCTATGATTTTCCAACCACGGGAATCTAGCTGCAGAAGCCAACATATTTCATAAAGGCAGGTGGCAAATAAAGCTCAACCTGTATTTTCTTTTTTTAAATGGGGGAAGAGGAAAGAAGAGAAACAGATTTTGTTCAAAGTCACAAAATTAATCAAGAATGGGAAGAATCACTAGCAGCATGTAAGTATCCTGAATTCCACAGCCCAAGAAGGCTAAGGAGTGAGAGTATTGGAATGGGTTAGATATTTCTGAGAAAGTGGCAAGGGGTTTGTGGTGTGTGCACTTGCAGTAATTCCGGTTGCAGAACAAGCACAGGTATCCACCTTGGGTGTGCCTCACACAACCTATATGAATTTACCTTCCCAGGTTACAGAGCAATCTGAAAAATTTGTTTCCTTAATGCCTTTTTCCATTGGTTAAATATTTATAGGAATATTACAGAAAACCCCTACAAGATCCTCAAAGAGTCACATGAGCAAAAATGCTGTATTTATACAGCAGTAATGGGGTGCACCCTACTGAGGCAGAGCCCTGGCCATGGTATCTTGAGCATCTGTGACCATCAAACTGGCCTTTGAAACTCCTAGTGCTGGAAGTCAAACTGAAATTGTTCACAACACAGCAAGTAGTCTGGTCAGTGAAACAGACATACAGTCATGCACATTTTCCCCTGTGGCTGTCCATATTGGCTTACAGAATTACAGTAATGCAGCCCTTTTGAAATCTCTGTCTTGTGTTCAGGTCTCTGCATTGACTTCAATGAAACCAGATTTTGCCTTCAAGACAATGTTCTCCCCCTGTGTAAAATAGGATGAAAATTGAACTCTCGCAGTCATAATACAGTCTGATAGTTTCTGACCACCTCCAAACTGGGCATATCGAGGAAAAGATTCTTAAAATATTCTTAAAATATTCTTTATATTCTTATATAAAAATACAAACCAATGAGAGCTGAGCACTGTGGTGAAATTTAATTTAGTTTTATAAAGAGGTATTATAACAGCATCTTTAAAAAGAGATAAATATTTTTTACATTTTCAGATGCCTTTAGATGAATCACAGTTCAGATTTTTATGACTTTGGAAAACACAAAGTGTGAACCAGAATCTAGAGAAACCCTTTCAGGAAAGCATTTCCATAACTATAATCTCAAACATTTCTTGAAGAATTTAGATCTTCATGTCACATAAATGTATGAAAGCCCAGAATAAGGTGGGTCACCATAAGCTTGGGTGTTGTGTTCTTGTACACCATTCATAGTGCTAGAACAGAGAAGTATGTGCTCAGTGAATGCTGTTGTTTCCCCACTTTTGATTGTTGATAAATAGCTCAACTCCAAAAAGTCCTCAGAGATCCATCACTTACGACAGATAAGCACTATAGAAAAAACAGAAAATAAAAAGTGGAATTTTAGACACATTTATTTGTAATATTATATGCTAACATGCTTTAAATCATCTTTGAAATAATTTTTGGCAAATTGACTGTTGCTTACTGTTCAGTAAATTTTGTTTTCTCTCACAATTAGGTAGCATATTATGACATTCACAAGAGGTGGGATGAGTTTGCCAAAGAGGAATCAGATAGTCAATTGCAGCCTTTCTTGGGCCATGTTTCGGAAGGGCGTTTCTGCTGGAGGAATAGATTCAGCATTGTTTTGACAGATCCACTCTAATGTAAAAAATCTGGCTCATGGAACATAGTCCTTGCTTGCTTAATGCCTAGTATGGCTTCCTAGCAATAGATTAAAAATAGCAGAACTTGGCTTTATATATGGAAATACAAATTGCCATGATGGAAGGAAATCTTTCTGCGTTGGCGGTGTTATTTTGAATAGATTCTTTTATTAGTGTTTTTTTATCACAGCATGAACCTCAAAAAGGCGTTGGCCTTTTATTTTAAGGGGAGGAACTGAAATGTAAATGGTGATACCATCTAAAACCGCTGCAAGCTGTCTGCTAAGTGAAGGCCAAAACTGCATATGCAGGGTTCTAAAGTTAGACACATACATTTTCATCTCTGTTTTGGCGTTTTCGTAAGTGTACTCATGTTAAAAGTGCTCAGAGCCTCCTGATCGCACTAAGATAAATGGAAGCTGCATTTCTGAATATCGACATTTACATGCCAAAATACAGACCTGGCTATTTGCAGACAGAAAAGGCAGATGATCTCTTGGCAGTACTTGAAAATAAACTTATTTTGCTGACAGAAGCATTCAGCTGTGCGCATGTAATCTGTTGCCTGTGTCGCATATGTATGAGCCCAGTAGGTAATGTTTTGAATCTAATTTTTTCTCACAGTATTGGGGTCTGGAACAAAATGGAATTTACACTGTGTTCTTGAAGAATGAATTATATTCCCTTTCACCTTCAGAAAACTTCTAGTGTAGTAAAAACCTCTATAAATTTTTTCTAACCTCTAAAACTAACTGTCTGCTACCTCATGTAAAAATCGTGAAATGATTTATTACAGATCTAGCCCCTTCATAACATGTTGACCTGATTAAAATATATCAGCATCCTTTAAGATGAAAGAGGCATAATGTGGCTATACTAATCATTGAGAATGTTGTTCAAATGCATTTCTCTCAGATGAGGATATTAAAGAACTGCAGCAATACCCTGGGATTTCATGTTTGCTATTAAGCTCTGCAGAATAAACACTCAGGTAGTGAAAAGAGAAAACAAATCCTTCTCCTACCTTATAATGTCCTAGCTTTAAAATGAGAATGCATTTTACTAAGTTTAGCAAGTCAGCAGTTCTGTTTGCATCCTATAGAAAGTTCTGGGTAAAAAATATGCAAATATCCCAATTTCCATATTCATAAAAGCTCCCAGGCATGGAAAGTGGCTCTTTCTGCAATCAGTTTCCTGTTTTGTGGTCTACCACCAGCTAAATCATGGATACATTTTACCTCAGCCCTTTGAATAAACATTCTCCACATGCTTGGTGAGAAGAGGTGCCAAAGAGACAGCGTGAGACTAGTGTTCATGGGGGTTGGAGGGTAATGAAGAGACACATTCATAGCCAGTAAGGGGAATGTACAGTGTCTAACCAAGTTAAGAAGAGGATTCCTTGGCTTCCTGAGTATGTACCAGATCCAAATGGACTCCGTCAGGTGATTCATGCAGATCTGACTACCTAACTGTCCCAAATTGCCTTCTAGACAGTTCAACCACTATCTATTGACTCTACATGAAGAAACTTGATATCTACATCCCTTCTCTACCCCACTGAAGGTTTGTTGGGGGAGTGCTGAATATTACTGGGTTTAGAATCTTCCAAGGACAATATCCCTTTAGAGCACTTCAATAAAGATGTGCAAGATGTATTTGGGGTGGCAAAGGAAATTCATACACTTCAAACTAGAGCCTCTAAAGAAAATATGAACAGACTGATTTGGTATGTGTCTCCCAGGCAATATTCTGCATGGCTGAATCTGTAGAATCCAGTAGGCTTTTACAATCTCCTTGTACTCTATCATCTCACCACTGTCATACAAATGTTAGATTTTTAAATAAAATGTTGTAACATGTAAGACTTAATACTAGCTATGCCCATGCTGAGAAAATAGGCATTAAAAGTAACCTTTGACTTTTTGAAAACAGTTCTTTCATTATATCTGAACAGCTTAATAAATTATTCTCTATCAGGGAATCACATTTTGGCTTGGAAACAATGACCTTGCAGAGCACTCTACATAAATTAAGGCTTGAGAGTAGTTTTCAAACCCAGTCTTCTGCTGTGCCCAGTTTATACCTCTGATCAGGAGATAACAATGCAACTGTTCCAGGCAAGCACAAGAGAGTAGTGGAAAATATCTGCTTGGTTCACGGCACTAGTAACAGATTGTACTACTAAGTAGAGCAGGATGTTTTGAGATTGAGTAGGTCGCTCCTGAGACATATGTGAGTCGGGACAGAGACCCTAAGAACAGCAGAAGTAGGAGGGGTGTAAGAAAATAAAATGAGCTGTAGAAAAGCATTAGAGATTCTTTAATGTATGCGATAGATGATCCCACTTTTCTGTGTGTATTGTATGGTACACTATACTTTAAGGAGGTTGCTGGGCAGCAGACTGGAACGTGTCTAAGCTAGGAGGCTCTCTTCCCAGCTGCTAGAGCATATTCTTGCTGTCTGGGTGGGGAAGGGGACCTGTTATAGTCCAGAGCACAAGAGATGTTACCAACAGGGACCCTACAGTTTACAGCCTGAATGCAGTCCAAAACACTGTGAGTTCATTCTACAAATATGCAGCATAGGAACAAATTATACTCTAGGAGGATCACCTTCTGCTCTCTCCCCAGAGCAGAGTCTGGCCCCTTCAGTTTCTTGAACTCCTCTTCTTTTTCAGAACATAATTTGCTCATTCCCATGCAACCCTTTGTAGAAGATCCAACCATGCAACTTATTTACCGGGGAATGGTAAAACTCTTGTTCACAAATGGGTCTTCAGTGCAGCAGAAATGTTCATGTGCTGTGTCTGCTCTTGTGTCCTGAAAGATTTCTGCATTAAGGTGTGCTTTAGTAAAGTGAAAAATGATAGCAATAAAACTCATTAGAAATGTTCCTACATGTCAAAGAAACCTTTAAGAGGAGTGTAGGCATTCTGCAGATATCTCCATATTGTTCCCAGAATAGGACCCAAGATATTAGTAGAGGAACAGTAAATATATATTCTTCATATCACTTTTCAAGGGTGTTTCTGCAATTATGATCAGAAAACATGCATGCTGATAGCATTCCAAAACATTCTGATTTGAGTGTAATTCTCCATACTTAGTCTTTGCATCTCATGAACTCCTATCTGGTTATATTTGAGCTGTGAGGTCAACCTTGACATTATGATGCAGAACATGGAAAACAGTATCTACTCGTCCGGGAGAATGTAGAAGAGTATAATTCCCTATTTCCCATCACCAACCAGGAACAGCAAAGCTAAGGTGCATGGGTGATGTCAGGAGTGAATGACCAATGGTTTCAAATGTTGTAGAGAAATCTCCTAGGATGAAGCTGGGGTATGTTTCCTTTGCCTGTAGAAATGAGCAACAAGAGCAGTTTTTGTGGTTAGCTCTTCCAAGTTCAAACTCATGAAAGGGAAGTTACAGCTAAGTAGTTCACAGGGTCTGTGGTGTCCATCCATTCAATGGATTTGGGGTCTGGGAAGTTTTGTTGTTGTTCCTGTTGTTTTTGTAATGCTCTATCACTTCTGGCATGCCTTCAGAGCACACAGCTACTTCTGAACTTAACGGGAACAGGAAATGTATAATTTTTGGATACAGTAGTTTAGACATGGTCTGCTTAGTGTTCCTCTGTGTAGTATATGTGTTCCATCTTGCAGTGTAGGATGTTATGGTACATCATGTATCAAGACAGCACCAATTAGAATTATTTTAGTTTTTAAACTACTGTTATAAATTCAGAAGTTGCTGGATGTCAGAAGAAACTTTTATTTTATAGAAGTAGTTGTCCCCTAAAGGACAATTTAAAGAAGTTATCTGGAAGAAAACATGAGTGTGTTAGCACGCTTATCCAAAGGCACTCCGAGTTCTCCTCTTGGCGGTTACTATGATCAAAGAAAAACTGGAGGACAAGTTACCAAATACCACGTCTTGTATAAAGCTGAATCTTGATAGCAATTTCTTGCCTTTGGTTGAAATGACTATTCTGAAAGTGAATCTTGAAGCTCATTTTTGTAACTAAATCAAAGAGATACCTGTCTAGAGCAAAAGTTCAGATTCTGTTTTCATGAAGTAAACTATTTTGTCACTGAGAGAAACACGCAAATGCACTGTTTGCTAACAAATCAGTGAAAGTTTTCCTCTGTTAAGGATCTATTTGTTCATTTAAAATAAAAAGGCAACTATGTAATCTATTATGTAGCCGTTATAGTCACTGCATAGCTCATCCTATCACACTGCTGTCTTTACTGCTTTGTTAAAACCAGTTCACGAATGGAAAGAAGCTGGGTGAGCTGAGCCTGAGCAAGTTGCATTACATTGGTGGAGTGGTCAGGGAAAACAGAGAATAATTCACAGCCACATAGCAATCTCCTTTGGTGGAAGTACTTGCCCCTGCTTGGTGTGTTCAGCCCAGAGTTCACAAATTCTCTGGGGCTATTGCAGGACACGAAGACCTTGTATAACTCTATCAATGAGCTGAGCGATATGGCATCTTCCCCTGGTTAGACAATGACTCATTCTGCCTCTCAGTGACCCTTTCTCATTTATTCTTGCTTCCATCACATCTTGACTACATTGCAGCAGCTGTGATGCACTGCAGGAAGAGCTTCCAGCCTCTTATAGGAAGCTCCACCTAATCAAGAAAATTTGCAGCTTGTCTTCTCAAAAACAGATGTATGGATCATAGGTTCTGTTGTTTTATAGTTGTATTACTAGGAAAATACCTACCTACCTGCTTCTTCTCAAGAAAAGGCATGTTTAATGAAGTCTACCAACATCTTCTACTCTAACAAAATGAATGTGCTAACGATAAACATACAGCAAATTATTACTGGAAAATAATAATTTCCAGCATTTAATCACCCTCAATGAAGAGTTTTTTTCCAAATATATCTAATGGGAATTTCCCGTGCTGCAACTTATGTCCATTTCCCGTCCTTTCACCATGCACATCTGAGAAGAGTCTGACTTAGTCTTCTCTATAATGATCAATTAGGTAGCTGAAGACAGGAATTAGATTAGCTCAGGCTGAACAAACCCAGCCTTTTCTCTCAGCCTTTTCTTTTACATCAAATGAAGGAGTATAGGGTGCAATAGAAAGGTGCCTGTACAGGTGATGAGGGGGCAGAGTCCCTGGGCACATGACATAATACACCAAAATATCTACCTAGGTGCAGCCAGAAGTTAATATAAATAGTAATTCATGGTGGTAGTAGTTTATAAAAATCCAACTCCTCCTTGCCTTTCACACACAAGTGATCACTGAGTTTGTCTGTGCAAGTAAGGATTTTTCTGACAAAGGAGGTAAAGAGAGTAAATGTGAGGAAATAATATTGATAGAAGTGGCAGGTGAGTGACTGTGTATAAATTACCTACAACAGCAAAACTGCCTCTGAGTGCTTTATAAAGTCCTCTCCATGCCAAAAAAAAATAGCAGATGAGACTCCTGAAGCACAAACTCCATCCAAGCAGTTGGTACCATGAACTCTGGAGATTTACAGCCCAGTTCCTAACGTGTTGACCATGATGGCAACCATTACAAATGCATGGAGGAGACTTTGGGAATAGGAAAACCTCAGAGAGGAGACTCAATGGTGAGATTCTTTCTGTAGGAATTAAATTCATGGATCACTTCTATCCAAGCAATGAAGAAATAAATTTCTTGCCCTAGGTTATAGGGAAGCCCTCCTGTGTTGGGCTTGTTTACTTGGATTTCGCATGTTGGAATGGATTTAGCCCTTAGATACTGAGTCATTGTAGCAGATGGTCTTTTGATCCTGCACAATGAGAACTGCCAAAACAAAAAAAAGCTATCAAAAAACACTAGTACTGCTAACAATTTACTTGATGTGCCGCAAATGATAGGAAAATCAAAAAATGGAAAATGTAAACACATAGAATTTTGCCCAATATATTCTAAAGGATCTCTTAAATGATTAAGAGATTTTATGCTTTTAGGGCAAAGTAGGACATATTTCTTAAAGGAGAAATGCTCAATCTGTCAACCTGCTTTTAACATTTTATTTTGCATCCTTTTGAGTGGTGAGATTTGTCTGATGTCAGCTGTATTTTCAGAAACAGCAGGCACTAAATACTAGCTCTGAGTTAAAAGTAGTATGTTAGAAAATTGAGATATGTGTCATAATGTTTGTTTGATTCTCTTTCAGAATGAAAAAGTTCCAAACAATCTAAATGTGAATTTATACTGATCACAACCAACTTCTAAAAAACACGTAACCCACCCACTCTCCACCAAACCCGAACAAGTTCTTTACATTTGAGCTAATATGTTGTGTCAGGTTCTGTTCCAATGTAAATTCAGTCAAATTAGAAGCCTTTGGTAAGGGGCTTAATAACAAACACTGATAAAGCCAGGTATCATTATATTTAACTCTCAGGCATTATATAACATCAAAAGGAGTATCTGGATTCTTCAACAGAAGCTTTGTTTAAAAAATATGTATTATATATGTGTTTAAAGCAATCTTTTATCACTCCTCAAGAACACTACTTTGGCTTTGGAGGAATATTTGGCAGGATATTTTATTGGTTTAAATGCCTACACGACGGACATAAATTACTATAATAAATGTTCCATCATTTCCCCTCTGGTTATAGGGGAAAGAACCAATATCTATGTTCCTCTGTTGCATTATATAAAAAAGTTGGATAATCACAAATGGTTGTTGGAACAGTTCGCAGTACTGGTGCAAGGGCTTTCAGTCCTATGCTGCCTTGCATGCTTGGATTTCCTGCAATGGCTTTAGGGCAAGGTTTGGTACATGAGGGCTACAAGAAAGAGCCCCCTCATTTATTCCCCTCCACAATTACTGATATGCAACAGGCTTATTAGATATTAATAATAGTGCTGAAGGGATTGCTCCCAGAGCTGCTGAGCTCTCTGGACTTGTTTCAGCCATGTGCCTACAGTCAAGCTAAGCACTAGTCTCGTTGACTTCAGCTTAACTATCCTGATGAGCAGGACACAGCACCCACAGAGCTCAGGCAACTTGGACAAATTAGATCTTCAATAAAATGGTTATGAAAAAAGACAGGAGCAATCAGGAAGAAAACTGAAGGAGGACAGGAAATAAGCTGAGATTTGGTTGATGTAGAGCAGGACTGAAAGTAACTCCGATCTGAGAAGGGACAAATGTTGGAGAAGTGACTGGGAAACTGGTACAGCCACGCAATGTGCATTGTGAATGTAAATGTGGAGTTGCTTATGTCTGAATACATGACACCTGTATGTGTGACAAAGTACGAATGATCAGACTGGTGGGAAAGGAAGCAGATTGACAGCCACTCCTGTGACATATGAGGGAGTGCTGACAACTCACTTTTTATCTGCATTCCATTAAGATAGACTCTGTTGAAAAGGAAAGTATATTTATAGTTTTATTTCTACAGAATAAATTTATTGCAAATTTAAATGAGAACAAAACTTGACTAGCTTCCCTGGTATTTAGGACACATTTGATTTCTGGGGTGTTGGCTCAGTTGTTTCACGAGCTTACATGCAAGACGGGATGTGTATGATAGGAATAGTAAACACACAAATAGTAACACCAGGTATAGTCTCATGCAACTACACAGTCAGCTTGTTCAGGTAGTTCAAGTGGCTGAAAAGTAACCCAACGACAATGAAAAGGGAATCAAATCAACACCTTAACCTGGTTTATGTTGCAACTGCATGAATGCTGTTGCTGACATGCAGGGAGGGCGTGGCCATATGGCTTTAAAGCACCTGATCTTTATGCCAATATTTTGGAAATTACTGAAAGAATTAATTCTGGAGGAAATTATGCCAGAAGTAATGATCTGGTGGCAAATGGGAAGTAAAAATTTTAAGAATGCCAAATAGATATACCAGGACATATTTGTTAGGCTGGTAAACAATTGCTTGCCGCTCTCAACCTAACCAGTTAAATCTTGATCGGCACTCATAGCCTACAAAGGAAAAATGCCTACAGGCTGGAATTTATGCTCTCAAAACAGGAGAACTGTTGTCCTAGGTGTTTGTGCAGCCATGTAGGTACCACTGCAACCAAGGGCTTTACATACTGCTACATCAATCAGAGCATGGCTCAGTGAAAGGCTATTGTGCTTCAGGGAGACCACGGTGGACCCAGATACCACCTATCCATTTTGATATTCAGTGCAGCTGAGCCAAGCCAGTTTTTTTACATTCCACTCTTTTCATTGTTTTTGAATGCCTCCACAGAAGGCAGGAAGAATAACTGAATGTATTGTTCCTGATTGTACAAGCCAGCCTGATGAAGACAATCTTATTAAATCATTAGAACAACATTTAGAAGCTTAGCCACAATTCAGTCTCATCATAGTGATTTAAATAAACATAATTTTCCTGTTTCTTGCACGCCAGCAGTTGGGAGCAGGTGCTGGTTTTCTGTAGGGACTCGTAACCTCATTCCTTGTTGTGTTCTTTATTTCTATTGGAACAAGTTTCTGCTTTAATCCTGAAATAATTCGTACAAAGCTGGAGGCTGTTCTTTGAATCTACAGGGTCTGAAGATTGTCTGTGTTTTGCCTGATACTAATTATTTTCTCAGTTTGTCTTGGCACTTTGCTGTGGTAATGAGTGTTTACCTTGAATTCCCTGCTGGTTGTGCTGTGGAAGGAATAGGCACACTGGCAAGACGTCAGTAGCAAAGGAAATATATCAAATTAACTACATTCCATCAGTAAATTAATGTCATTAGCATATTAAAATTACTGTGACTCAAATAGAAATTGGCCTGATGAATTTGGATCTGGTTTTTAAAACCCCTGTATTTACTGTTTGACAGACTGGATATTTTGGTTCATGTCCCATATTACATGGTAGAGGTCGGAATCATGCATGAAACCTGGATCACGTTTTGGTGCCAGATAGCCATACACAGCCCAGTTTTACCAATCATTCCCTGGTTCGGAGCTTTTCACTCACCTTTTTCTTTGCTTATGTGAAGACAGAATACATGAATTATTCAGTCATGACAGGTCTTCTTTTTCTCAGTCCATTATCTTGATGAAATAAGCCTAAATAAGAAAAAGAACATGCATTATTATTCTTGAGAATTCATCATTTTTTGTAGAAAAGTCATTGTATAAAACATTGTTGCTTGCATCAGAGTCTTTCCTTTTTAAAATAAAATTTATTACAGCTATTGATTCTATTTTATGTCTAAGTAAGAAAAGTAACATTTATCTTTAAAATACTATGGTTTGTTCTTTCAAAGTAGGAAATATCAGGCTCATCACAGATTTTTTTTTTATATGCAATCAGTGTAGTTCTCTAAATTACCTCCATTTATGTAGAACATCACTACTTTATAGCTGCAGTTCACAGATTGGATTATTACATTGAAATGAAAAGTGTGAAAGTAGGGCTTGTAAGATATTCTACTTCATGGCAATGTTGTACAGATGGTAATACCTAATATGATTTAAACCTTCGTCAACAGACATGCTTCTTAGGTCCCAGACTGAATTTACCTTATGCATAATGAAGCCCTATTCTTACTCTGTTTGTAGAATGCTGCTACAGAAATGCACATACTTTAAAGGTGGAGAGAGAAAACTTTATATTTACTACACTGCCACCTATTCAGCTATGAATCATTTACACTAGATGCTTAACACAATGGCAGAGAGATGAAGTGGCAAAGCCAGAACCAGAATCTGTGGTAAAATCACAGCCCTATCAAAGCAAATGCAGCTTTACTGAATTTTACGCCTTTTTCCTTGTTTTGTCTTGAGTGGCAAGGCATTTTGGTTGCCAATGTAAATATGCCAAGCTAGAAAATTATCAGTCTTGTCCTCCAGAAACTACATCCAAGAAGGACTTTGACAGGAGAGAAGTTCAAGCACTCCAACCCTACAGTGACAGTCATCTTGGACACACCGGGCCATAGTCGTCTGTTGACTAGCCACTTCAGGATGATGTAAGGGGTGAGTTTGCCCTGGTACATTTACATCTACCAACAGTCTTCTGGGGTAAATATCCTGCATATTTATTCCAAGTACTTCTCAGAAAGCAGAGCACAGAATTGCTTAGAGCCCCAGATGGAACAAAACAGAGATTTAGAAACTGAACACCTAGCATCACCTCCTGAGCTCAGTTCAGGCTCCTTATGTCTTCCCAAACATAGAATGAAAAATGGAGGCAACCAAACATGGAGGCTGACTTCAGGCCACATCATAAGGTTTACTTAGCAACATCTGCACTGATTTGATTTGCTGCTTCTCTCTTGAACAGGGCACTACTGGATTTGGGTAGTAGAGGTGCTGGTGAAGCCACATTTTCTCCCTTGTTTGGTGTGGAGGAGCTGCATCATTAATATTAAATATGGCTCAATGATAAAAAATGAATCATTGAAGAATTTGGTACAGATGGCAGAAAATATGAATTAAAAACACTGCATGTGTTTTCAAATTGGAGAATGATTCTCCTGTAAAGGTGACTGCCATTTGAATACATAGAGATCTGAAAGCTGTTGAAAGAAAAATAATTAAGAAAATTTGCTTTTTCTGTTAAATTAAACAGAGTAATGGCACTAAATAAAAATATAGTTTTCATAATATTTCTTCATAAATTGAGCTTTTCTAATCATCATATTCACTGAAACACTCAAACTAAGAGCTGTAGCCAGACCATTGTGCAATTTTGAACTGTAATATAATGTCTCCCTTGTTAGATTTTGTATCTGAATGAGTCCTTCATTTCAAATGCATTTGAAAGTGTGTGTAAAATCAATTGATAAATAATCACTGGAGAAATGAAGGTAAAATGGTTTAAATCAACACCTGGGCAAATGTCTGTAAGTAACCGTAAGACTGAGAGAACAACAGTGGTGCAGTTTTGTCTCCCTCAATCTAAAGTTTGTGATTTTTCAGCTGAATTAATGAATCCACTCACAGAGCAGCTGTGGCTGTTCATTGCAGGCCAGTTTGTTAATAGGATGATGCCACCTGACCTGAGAAAGACCTGAGAAAGGTCTTCTGAGTTTCAAGTGAAAACAGACAATGACCAGGTTTCTAAAATTGTGTCATTCAATATGAGATACTGAATGCCCTCTCTGGGGTATGCTGGACTGCATTTTTCGAGCTTTCCCATTTCTCTGTTGACTAAAATATTCCACCACAGCGTTCCATTCAAGTTGGGCAGTCACCTCCAGAACTGGGTTTCTGCTGTTGAATAGAGTTTTTGTGGCCTGTCTTCTGCTGCTGAGCTTGTGTGAAAATTCTACAAGAGGATATTGGGGGGAAAACAAACAAACCAACCAACCTATTTTCAGAAACCGCTTGTATTATGTTTGTGGGATTATTAATCAACATTTGCATGTTAACTGCACCCAATTGTGCAGCTGGTAGTCAGATTAGAAAGCTTAAAATAACCTTTAGGCATTGCAATTTCAATTACTTACTAAAAAATATCCACTCTCTTTGGTACAATGGAAACACAGCCAGAAATATTCATTCTAAGCCAGGATGTCAATAAATTCAGAGAAGTGTTGAAGATATTTTCAAGACTTTTTTCAAAACGCTGTGGTCTGGAGGACTTTGGATTTTAAAGTTGTGACTGGCTGTCTCTGGTTTGAAATTCACTATATAATAAATGCTGTTATGTGGTATGTCTGATGCAAGAAATGCCTGATTATCTTTTTTTTTTTTTTTTGCTGAACTATGCAGCCCAGCTCAGGCAGAGCTATGATTGTCTGGCAAAATAACGTGGCAAAATATCAATTATTACTTATGCACTGATATTGAAGTGGATGTGCTTTTCAGGATATATGGAAATAATGGTGATATTGGTTGAATAGTATTGTCAGCTAGTGTTATGAAGGGGAAAAAAGCAGATAAAACTGAATCTGTCAAAATTGCTTTAGCAGAGATGTAGAAGAATTTCTACTGGAATAAATGTCTCTGGACTCAGAGACATGGTTCAAAATACTCCTCAGATTCGTGGAAGGAAGGCAATGATTGGAAATGTCACTTTGAGAGGTCAAAACTGTAACCTGGCATATGTATTCATTGGAACAACCTGCTCACTTATACTTGAGTTAGGTAAGTAAAGAAAACCTTATCTGGTCCTAGGAATCTTGGGCTGAGTGATTATGAACTAATTTAGTTTAAACTAAATAGAGGATAAAAATAGGATGATAGCTATGGGTTTGTCACCCATTCAGACAGACTGAAGTTTCAACTGCTCACTCTGTGATGCAATTGAGAATGAGCCAGTTTCCATCTAGAAGCAGCATCACAAGGTCAGTGTGGCACAGTGCCGGAGGCAGTAAGCTCTACTAAGAACCTGAATACTGTTGTCACACAGGAAAGTAAGTTAAATAAACACTCTGAACCTTATCTATGCATATGGCAATGCCAGAGTCGTCCACGACGGACTCTGTTAGTTGCAGCCCAGACATCGATGAGGCTTTGCCTCTGCAGTCTCTGCTTTCATTCTTTCCTTGCTATTTCTTATCTTTTTCTTCACTTATCTCTTTGCCTACCCCCTACATTTTTATCTATCCCTTGTCTGCTCCTTTTTTCCTCTTACAGATCCACTTTCCAGAATGTTAACTCAATATTATTTGAGTTTGCAGTGAGGTTTCCCCTCAGACTTTGTTCTAAATAGAATGAAGAGTAGGCCAAAGCTGTGTAATAATCCAAAAAGAAAAATCATGAGGGAAGGATCCGAGGTGTGCCACTCCTCACTTTTGAAAACCTTGCTGAGATTGTGGTGACTGAAGCAGACACTGCCCTGTCTCAAAGATGAGCATCTTCAGCATTTCTGTCCTTTCTGTCAATACTTTAGCACTTTGCTGGTTCTGTTTAGTTCAGAGGGAAGAGTACTAAAACCAAAATGGCTATGCTGTATATTTTGAATATTCTTTTAGCAAGTTACCTTTAACTTGCTGACATCTGAACACTAGCTGTAATCTCCCCTATTGATAGACTGATCCCTGTTGCCATTACCACTGTGTTTTCAAATATAGCGCTTGAAAATGTTTTTACTTAGTTTTGCATAGCCCTAGGAGTGGAATGACACGGGATTTACAAGACAGCAATTCAGTCATAGCCTCACTTACAAGTCAGAAGCCCAGAGTACACCACACACTATGTTAGAGTAGGAGTAAAGGAAGGACTCCAGCTCTGTAATTTACACGAGTACACCCCCAGAGCTTTCCCAATAGTTTGATAAAGGATGGGGCAATACGAGATGAGTTTTCATACAGGAGAAGAGTGGTGAACACAGAACAGGTTGCTGTTGGCCTCATTTTTATGGCTCCCAAATCAAGATGTTTTAAGAGAGATTTACATCTGGTCTTGAGGAAAGCAAGTTATTTCTTAAGGGAAGATTTTATTTCAGATCACTGGAAGGTGGCTATGATAATTTTCTCTTCAGCTCTAGAGGAGAAAGTCCAGTTCTGTTCTGATTCTCTTCTGGGTTTTGGTTTTGTTTTTTGTTTTTCTTGGGGTGGAGGGGGTGTTTCATGGATGTCTTTTTTTATAACCCTCTTTGGTGACAAGTGATGGTAAATCTGGACAACACTGTATGATTAATGGTCCAGTGGTAGGCACTGTCTTCCACAAATGCTTCTGGTGGACTCTAGGAAGCCATAGGAGAAACATGCCTGTGTGGCCCCATTGGAGCGTTACTCCCTGTGGCACTCATGCAAGTAGACACAGGCTGGCTGGAGCTCTCGTCAGCCTGGGAAGATGCCAAGTGGGTGAAGCTTCTGTTTCACCTCCTCCACAGATGCTCTCTGCATGACTCATCTGGCACCAGGGCTGCATCTACAGTCATTTATGTCCATCCATATTATTCAGAAACAGTGGGCATGCTGAAAAAGAATTTTAATCTTTTCTTCTAAAAATATAAAGATAGATATGTATCATGTAGTTAAAGGTTAATAAAATAGAGCTATAGAGTGTATTTATAACTTTTGAACTGGTTTAGAGTAGAACTTAGTATCCTTTTATGTAGAGTATAAAGATAGGTTGATGACATTGCATTCTTCTGCAAAAATACATGTCTTTTAAAATATTCTTCAGTTTCTTAATTATTAATTTATTTTGTTATCTGTTGGCTGTTATTTCAAGACACAGAAAACTGTCTGGAACACACTGTCTTTGGTGCAAATGTACTGAAGAAATATTTCCTAATTAGAACAGAATACTTCAGCAGCCATACAACTTTTTTTTTTTTTTTTGGGGGGGGTGGTGGTAACAAACACCAAAACCCTACGCATTTTCTTTTTAAAAATAGACAAAGCCTAGTGATGGTGATAAGAAAATAGTGACTTGTCCTTCATGACAACTGATGAGATTGCTTAAGAGGATATTCTTTTAACAATCACTGATTTTGTTAATTGTTAGGATGAGATCTAATTCAAGTAGTGACAGGCAAGTTAAGTAACAGAGAATTCTTATTTCAAAAGGGCTGAACTCTGTAAATCTGAAAAGTGGGTATAAGCCTCTGCAGGCAGAGATGAGATTTGGGCCAGAGCAGCCTCCGTGCTAGGGAACCCCATATCCATCACATAATGCGAGAGCATGACAATGATAATATCACAGAAAAAAATAACATAAAAGACCAGAGATTAATTCTGAGGAACTCAAATGGGATGGGGATATGAAGTAAACAACAGTTGATTCATGCATGGAATTAGCAAAATACAGCTCTCCTCAGCAAAATAGGAAACATCCAGAACGTAGAGAGGTGCAACATTTTTAGTCCTCCCTCAGTGGTGGCTATCTAGAAAATAAGGATTCTAGAAAGTTAAAGGATTCTCTGTTTTATTTATCCAGTCATGTAATCAGTGTTTCTATCATCATGTGTGGAGGGAGTGGACCTGAGTTTCTGAGTGTCTCTCTCATGTTAACGACAGAGTCATCCCTCCAGCCAAGTCCCGTCCCCAGTCCTGTCTGTAGCAAAGTTCCCATTGCACAAGGTGCTGAAAAATAAGGTTGTCAGTAATTGTTTCTCTAGTTTACACGTTACGTGAACTTTTAAAGATGATCTCTCATTATCCAGCTGACAAGAATACATGTATAGAGAGAGGAGAAGCATCTTTTTTATTGTCCTGTGTCTCTTAGAGCAAAGAGCAGGTACAGCGCTTCCACTCCAAATCAGGAAGGATTTAAATCTACTGCTGTGTATTCATCTCAGACCAATGAAATCTGTTTTCAAAAAAATAACTCAAAAAAGTTGTGTGATTTTGAACTAGAGCATTTCTGATTCAGAATATGGCCAAGAAAACTGCTCAATTAATATGACTGAACAGGGAAAGACAATGGAAGAAAAGACAAGACTGTACATTAGTTCTGCTTCTGAAGGCTTTGTAGTGTGGAATGGCACCCTAAAAAGCAAGCTAATTGAGAACTAAACATCACATGGTAAATAAATGACATCAGACCCCTTTCTATAAGGAATATCCATGAGCATTTTTTTATAAAATACTGTGTGTGAATAATGATAACATCCAGGACAGTTTCTAAATCTATCACATCATCCATTACCTGAATGATCAATTATTATCATCTAGAGAAGCACCACCTGTACTTAATCCACTATAAAATAAGTAAACATAAACGCAGATGGATGCAGTGTGATTACATCTGTCTGAGAAATACCTATTTGTAGAACCATAGCAAGATCAGAACAAATTTTATTCTACAATACAATGGCATAAACTTAAGACAGTTGTTCTGTGAAAAATATAGGGAAAAATACATAAAAACATCAATTGCAGAAGCAATACTGAAAATGATTAGGTTATGGATCATATGGAAATGGCTGTCAGCTGAATCGCCCAAAGTCAAATGATCTAAGTAAATCACCATAACAGCAATATTTATAATTGTTAGAGATTGAAAGTTCACATGGTTATTATGATTACTAGTGATATATGGTACATTGATAAAGAGAGATTTTGTATTTCTCTATCCAATGCAAAGATAATTGGTGAAGGAAGGTGAAAATTTTTACCAATGTTATGTAGGAATGTTAGCTGTTTTATTAAATGATCATGATTTTCTTGCAAAATACCATACAATACATCCTGTTTGTTTTCCTATAGCCCCTTTCCTGCCTTATGTCTTTGTATTTTTCTGTCTAAAATTTTAAAACTGCTTAATTGTTTATTAGTATGACAGTTCAAATGCCCTTAAAATATGCTGAGATGGTTGCAAAAATTAAAACAGGATAATGACTTTGCTCTATTCTTGCCTTTTCTCTATTGCATTTGGTTAATGTGACTTGGGTTGATTTTTCAGTGTTCAGAAACTGTACATCCCATTTTAAATTATAAGTTGGTAGATTATATTTATTTTCTATTGTGCTTTAAGAGAATATCCCAGGCTCAAAAATAGCTTGGTGCAAACACATGATGAAATCTGTGTGGCACTGCACTGCATGGATTACATTAGTTATTAGCCATTCAAAGTAAAATTTAAAAACAAGCAAGTACAAATCAACACATTCCAGCTGGTTTTCCAATTGTAAAGTCTCCAAATATTTTACGTGTCGACAATGACTGACTGAGTTAGAGCTGTAATTTGCTCTGGCAAGTGCATCCCACACACCCCATCACTGGCAGAGGTAAAGGCTCAATGAAATTTTTTAGCTTAATCAATTTGCACACCCACATCTGCCTGCAGATAGAATAGAAACTACCAGATGGCTTTGAAAAAGACTGAGCACATAGGATTTCCTGACTTGTCCCTAGCAGAACACCTGTACTGGCTTGCTAAATACCCTCGCAGGCTACATGGCAAACTCCACAGTGTCAGGGCATGAGTACCGCAATAATGTTATTCTTGCCATTAACGTGCTGCCTGGAATGACACTGGCTGATACCAGCAGTCCCTGACAATTTTGGCATACTGTTTGTGGGATAGCCTAAGCCCAGGCAATTCCCAGAATGGAAAAGGGGCCATGTGTTTGGGTAAGGAAGGGAGCTTAGCCTTGCGGACTTAAGCTTGTCCGTGTTTCATTCAGAATTATTTTGTTGGTGTAGGTGAACTCTAAGTGTATGAAGGTGTACATCTCTGCCAAAGGATCCTGCTAAATAAAGGGTGCCAGGGAGCAGTCCCTGACCCTGAGGCTGAGTGGTGCAACTGCCATGTATCCATGCAGTTTAGGGATAGGGATATCCTGCAGCTGATACCCATGTCCATGCAACATAACCTCTGGATCTCTTCTGGGCCCTGTGTGATAGCTTCACAGCCCAAGGCGTTATTTAATGTGTGCTTTTCCATTTCAAGCTGTCTGAGAGAACGTGAGAACTGTGTTGCAGGCCACCAGAGCGGTGGTGTTACAGCACAAAAAATGACCCCACATATTGCATACCTCTGGGCTGTGGCATGAGGGAACATGGGAGCTTTGAGGTTTCAAAGTCTGCCCAGATAGAGGTGAAGGAGTGTGGGTAGTGTGGTAGAGGGAGCCAATCTCACAGACTCCGTACAGTCTTGGAAGCAGTCCTTAGGGTGAGCTGTTATCAGAAACCTTTCCAGGCTTTCATGGGAAAGAACAAAAAGGGCTACCAGCTAATCAGCATGGACAAACAAGGTTCAGTGTTTGATATCACCTCTGATTGACCAGCATAGATATATCCAAAGTGACTTGTGTTGCAGCAGAATAATCACATGTATTGAAAAAGGGGAAAGTGTTCTATACAATCTTCTGTATAACACTGCTTCCTTCACATGGGATTACTCTTTCCCCAAGTAGTGTTGTCACGTGTCTGAGTTTCCCAAGACCTTTTTCCCTGGAAGACTTTGAAGTTTTCACTTAATTACTGAAGTGCACAGTGGTTGTGTCAGAACAGCAACTTTTCCCTAGCTGCCAAATATCTGCTATTGTCGTATATATCCACATCAGTTTGGCAGCTCAGCTTACATAAAAGTGGAATGAGTTGGATGCTTCCAGGAAACGCTGGCTCTGCAGCTCAAGCACTGAACATGTTTGCATACGCAGAGTCCTCCCGATAGGCCTCAACTTCCAGCAAGAGCTGGAAGTCCCAGACAGAGCCATGGTAACCCTGTTTTCAGTGAGATGGAGCAGTGACTGATGAGCGTGCCTGATGCCTTAATCTTTGCATATGTTGGCTGTTTTCTGTTTATCTTGATGTAATTAACCGAACAGTCCCAATATTAGTTCATTTAGTGTCATGAGAATTGGTATCTTCCTCTTGTATCAGTTGCAGCTGTCCTTTCCCAGTTTGACTGCAGTGCACACACTGTACTTCTTGCAGTGACTCATGTGCTGAAAAATGCCGTAACCACATGAAAACTCAGAAGTGACCTAGAGAAAGCACACAGATGCATTCAGTTATGTGGGTGGTAAATAATACTTAATACAGACCAAAAGAACATGGAAAGCCAAAAGGCCTCACTAACAGTGGAAATGAATGGGAGCAAGCTGAACTATTCATATTCATTAAGAATAAATGGCCTGACACATATAGATCCTTCTGGCTGCAAATTATTCTAGGAAGGAGTTTGTAGTGAAGTGAATGATGTTCACAAGAGTTTGCAGCACAGCTCCTGTGAACCAAACTCAGACTTGGAATTGATTATAAAGTTTATTTTATCTGTTACATGCTTAAAACTTTCCCTCTTCATTATCCATAAGAAATAATATAGATTCCAGTGGCCCATGCACCATCAAATATAAATTTGCCAAATTTTATCATCACTTTTTCTTGCCTGAAACGTTCATTTGTATTTTCATATAACAACAGGTATTTGTTTAGAAACTGAGGATTAGCACGTGATATATTTCTGCTCCAAATGGCAAAACAGTCTCTCCACAGTCATTCAAACCAGCTTGCAAATTTGCATCTCATGCAACTCAGCCTACTGCAGTGTGAAACCTCATTACAAACTACAGAGGGCAGGTGAGGATTGTAAAGCTGTGGATGGACTTGTACACTCTGTTCGAGTGACTGTCTGACACAAGGTCTTTTCTTACATGGACCTAAACCAGATGTTTCTTCCAGCTGGTGACTTGCACTGTCTCCCTCTGTTGAGAGATGACTTTTTAATTTTCAGATGCATTAAGGAGTTTGTAATGCAAGATAAGAAAAAGGAAACACACGTGAAAGTTGCTTTGTAGATGGAGGCTAACATCAAATATTAACAATGAAAGCTATGTAAAAGGAAAACTATTGTTTATGTTTCTCCCTTTCTTTTGTTTTTCTGCCACCAGAGTTAACTTGTGTCAATACTTGTCAAAGCATTAATAATTCAACTCTTCTCTCTTGGCTGTTGTATGGCATACAGTCTCTCTTGGTCTCACCGCAGTGCATTGTGTTTTCTGGTGCTGCCTTTATATTTAAGGACTGCAACTGCAGAGCTCTACAGATAGGTGCAATTAGAGTGCTGAGTGGAAAAGCAGCAGTGTATACATTTACTCTTCTCTTTCCAAATGGCTAATGACAATTATTTTGGAATAATTACAAACATTGTATTCAGGGGAAGAGTGAAATCAGACCGATCATTCAGGTCTCGTATAAGCATTTGGCAACATAACATTTAGTTCAGTAAATAACTTCTTTCCAGTATAGACTTGTAAAAGAAAGAAAGCACAGATGTTTAGATCTTTTAGATAACACAGAAACTCTGATGCATAAACTAACTAGTGCAGTGGGAGGAACAACATCCCAAAAGAGAGGAAAAATTAAGTTACAAATATACAAAAGGATTTTTAAGCTGGTATCAGAGGGAAAGTAGTAATAGTGGAGGAATGCAGATTTATCCATTTTCCTTCTACTGCTTGATGTGTTTTTAACAAAGACCATAGCCAGGAAAAATCTGCCTGGTTTGGAATTTTTTTTAAAATAGTAATTTTGTAAAAAGTCTGAGGAAGTTTACGAAGAACCATAACCAGGTAAAAGGAAATGTTTTCATCTACACTTCTGATTTGTTTAAACTAAAAATTAAATTTGGAGAGTAAATCCTATATCCTTATTCTTTAACATCCTTAAAACGGGGAAGGAGGACGGGAAACAGTAATGAAATCTATTATTTTCATGGTACAAAACTTTGGTTTTAAGACTTTTCAGCTATATAATTAGAATAAAACATTGACCCAGGTAGACAGTCTTATAAAAATGTTTCCTTTCTCAATTTTTTTATTACTTCTCAAGTCTGTGATCATCAGATAACAGCCCCATTTTATGATGAAAACATGAAGTGACTGACTATTCTACAAAACATGATTGGATTTATTATCTTCACTTATACAGTCTAATCTTGTTACGATTAATCCTCAAAGGGCAGCATTTTCATATCAAATGTGTGTCCACTTGATGACAGACAACCTGTCAATAAATTAATAGCTTTATTTTCTAAGCACAGACCAATGCATTTCCAGATGTGTAAATGTAACCATGTATTTACCGCAGGTGATAAATTCCCATGAGTGAATTATCAAAATCACAAGGGGACATATTAAATCTTCAGAACAGATGAGAACAAAGCCGGTTTCTTTCCCAGAGTTTTCTTCTCATTACTGAAGCTGAGATGCTAAGCCTGTGCACATGTCTCTTCCAGACTGAGTACATATGCAGAAAGTCCCAATGCTTTGAGAAAAGACATTTGGCATCTACTAATCAGTTAATCAATTGAGTATTGGATTAGCCCAGCGGTTCCCCTGAGCGAGTGCATTACTGAGAACAGTAAGTCAATTGCCAACTTGTTAAATTTGTTTGTGTAATAATTCCATAACCAATGCTATGAATATTTACCTGATTTTTCTCTCAGAGAATTGATCAGTCCTCCAGGCTGAAGGCATAGGTTTACTGATAATTCATGGACTTAAGGGTATAATAACCATAATATATTTACATGCAAATATGAAAACAACCTTTTCCTTCCTTAACGTTTCCCCAAGAATTACAAAAAATAACCAGACTTAATTTTTACCCTCTGAGTTTACATTTTGTATTTGGACCTGGTGTTTGATGCTTTATATTCCTGAGTGCAAACAAAATTGTGAACAATGCAGACTAGAGCATTCAGAGTATTTCCTGAGACTATAACCTCTGTAAAATTATCCAAAACTACCATTTCTCTGATTTGAGGATATATTAGAAATTATTTTTCATTTCTGAAGTATTCAGACGCTAGTCAACACAGCTTAATTTGTGCTGAACAGCCAGGAGTGCAGACAAGGGTGTTATAGCTCTTCATCAGTGTCTGTTTCTGTTTTTCAAGCTCGGCACCAAACACCCCAAGCTCTGAACTCATCAAGCAGTTTACACAAAAAACATTTTCTTTTCTTTCTATTGACATTTTATGAGCACTATCTTCCCTCCAACACCACTCTCCTCTGTTTTTTTTCCTTTCAATGGCAAAAACGCACAAAGAGGAGGAGTTGAGAAGCCATGCTGGGCAGTACATTTGCAATATGGGACCACGTCAGCCCATATGCCTCATAGATTAAAACTGCAGGCAGGTTCCCTCCGCACAGAATTGACCAACAGCATTTTTCCGGTTGGGGAAGAAAAGCTTCCTTCTTGAGAGCATATCCTCTGCTCCTGCAACCAAAGGGAGCAGTAAGCTCTAAGCACAGCTGTAATTTGCAGGCATAGTTTGGGAAATCAGCTTCAAACCTGGATTTCTGTGATATTATAGTGAGTATAGTACAATGTACCCCAAGGCTAGAGTTTTACTTGGTCTGGCTTTTTTTCTGGCCAGAAAACAGGGATGAAAGGCAGGAGCAGGAACTTAGATTTTCCTTGACAACAGACTGTTAATTTGGTTTAACTCATTTTATGACCACTTTGCTTTGAAAACTGGGTTAAAAAATCACAGGAAAACACCCTTGTTTAACCTGTTTCAGTAGTGCTTCTGATTGTAATTAAAGGAACGTAAGCATTGAACTTGACAATAATTTTAGGTTTTATAGTTATTTTCATACCTTGAAATGGCTTGATTTAATTTTTGTCCAAAGAATTAGACCACTTCTTCTTGCTTTTATTTTTATCCAGGAAGATTAGTTTATCCCTATTAGAGACACAGTTATGACAAGCCAGTGGAAAATTGCCTGAAGAAACACCAGTGTAATGTTTTAGAATAAACCCTACACTATGCTCTCTGTCCTTGGGATTTCCACTAGTGTAGACAGCGTTACATTTTCTTTTTCTCGGTGAGCAAGATAGTATTTGTTTTTGTAGCTTTCTGAATCACTGTAAGATTTTAAAGGATCAAAGTAGTGTCCAGTGTTACTGTACATATGTGTTGATCTGATCTTTACATGGAAACAAATCAGAACTGATTGCTTTGAAATCCCCGAGGTTGTCTTTGTATGGAAAACAGACCAGAACCAACCCTCCAGGTTATCAAGATTGCAGACAGGGAGTGGAACAAAAGACTATCTTGTTTAGTGTTAGCTTTAGCTGACTAGCTAAGACATGAGTCAAAGTAAACTTCTAAATACTTGGGCGCTTCCCTTGACGTATTTGCTGTAGCATACTATTGAGCAGCAAAGTAAAAAATTTCCCTGCTACCCAAACCGTTGAAAAGTGCCTGTCTTTATGATAGACAAGAGTTAGCAATTCTTTCAACCGCAGGGCTGGGGAGTAGGCCAAGATGGGGTTGAAAATGGGGAGATATAGTTGAAGGCATAGAAAAGTTCTCTCCTTCCCATGAAGGAAGACTGCAATGGATTGGGACTCTCTGAATGTCCTGTTGTGGTTTAACCTGGCAGGCAGCCAAATACCACGCACCCGCTCACTCACTCCTCCCCCCCCCCAGTGGGATGGGGAGAGAATCGGAAGGGTAAGAGTGAGAAAAACTCGTCGGTTGAGATAAAGACGGTTTAATAGAACAGAAAAGGGAAAATAGTAATAATAATGACAGAATATACAAAATGAGTGATGCACAATGCAATTGCTCACCACCCGCGCTGACCGATAACCAAGTAGCGATCGGTACTTCCTGGATCACGCTTACCCTTCATATACTGAGCATGATGTCACATGGTATGGAATACCCCGTTGGCCAGCTGGGCTGGCTGTCCTGATTATGTTCCCCCCCATCTCGTGTACCCAGCTCAGTCAGTAGGCATGGAGCTGTCCTTGGACTAGGAGGGCACTTAGCAACAACTGAAAACATCAGTGTGTTATCAACATTCTTCTCATACTAAATCCAAAACAGAGCACTAGGAAGAAATTTAACCCTATCCCAGCCAAAACTGGGACACGTCCTTACCTGCATTTTGGGGGAATGAAGAAAACTACAAAAAGTCTAGGTAATTACAATAAAGCCAGATTGTGCTGGCTAGTGTGCCTGAACAAAAGTAATGCTGTAGTTGTTTATTGTTGTAAATGATGCTTTGATATGTGGATCCAATAAAAACTTGGTTCAAATCAGCAGTGTTTATCTAAAAAGCAATGAAACATGATGTTTACATCTGAGATAAACAGGGAATCATGCTTAAATAGTTGTATAATTTCTTATGGACATTTGAGTGGCAAAAGTTGCCAACATAATAAGGCTTTTATAAATGAAATATGAGGAAATCTCTGCTAGGAAGTGCTTAATTCAATTGAGAGGCAGAATTTCTAACTGGTGCAGAAGCCTCAAAGCTCCCATGGTGGATTTTGTAAAAATGACACACAAAAAAAATAAAGGGAGAAAGGCAGCGAGGAAGGTTAAAAATGTACAGACAAGTATTAACAGAGAATTAAGTTGTATAGTTGACAGAATATGAGGGCTTAGGAAGTTTTCTCTATAACATCTGACTGACAAACTGAATTCCCAGAATGAGGATCTGCTAGGGAGAAAAGTACCGTCTGATGAGTATCAGTCTTCAGGACTGCCCAGCCACATCATTGCTGAGTTGTTAATAGATTTGTGCCCAATGGTACAGAACCTGGACACTGAAATTGGCGTCTCAGGTGGGAAAGGTTCTCTGTGTCTCCTCCTTATATATCTTAATTAGGAAGGATCAGATTCTGTACTTTGTTCACACCAATCAGCATCTTACTCCACAAGGAGATGTCAGTGGGACTGCATGAGAATAAAGCTTCAAGCAATGAGCAGAACCGCTAAGCAGCATGGTGTTCCCTGTCATGAGCTCAGTGATCCCTTTAAATAAATAGTTTTACAGGGCATGCATTTGTTTTACCCTG
Organism: Calonectris borealis; assembly: GCF_964195595.1. Taxonomy (NCBI): domain Eukaryota; kingdom Metazoa; phylum Chordata; class Aves; order Procellariiformes; family Procellariidae; genus Calonectris; species Calonectris borealis. Next base: position 71,946,584 of record NC_134352.1, on the reverse strand, counting down.
TTGCCTATTAAAGTTGTGTTTATAAGCCTATCCTTCTTGTTCAGCCTCCTCAAATCAAGCATGGCTTCATAAGTTTGCGGCAAAAAGGTGAATGCGTTAACCTGAAAATTCCATTAACAGTTTTCTACTTCAAATGAACTAATATAAAATGGGAAGTAATTTTTAAAGTGTCAGAGGAAGTTTATTAGGCATGGGCCCACAGTTTAAATGACAGAGATAGGCCATGCCTGCCCACCTTCTTTTTTTCAGTCTACCTTTTTACTTCCAGCTGAGGGCAAGGGTGAGCTTGTAACAGTGCTGTCACCATAGACTTTGTCTCCTAAGCAGTTTGAATTGCAAGTGAAAATTATATAGTAGCTGTATGGTGAAAAGCTCATTTTGTGTTGTGGTCTGCCCCTATTCTCAAATGTTATCTGGGAACTTGGTGCCATATATTATATCTTCAGAGAAATCATCAAATCTAAGACACCAAGAGATATTTAAAACTATTTTGCAGTAGCATTGAGATGCCCTAGGTGATATGAGGGAAAACTGGGGAGGGCAAGGGGAGCCATAATGCTTTTCACTGTTGAAAATGAAGAGCAGCCATTTTACTTCAGCTCTCTAAAGTGAAGTTAAAAGTCACAGGAATTAGAAATTACTTATCATCTCTGTCTTCAAAACGGGAAAGTAGACAGAGGTAGAATCAGATTTTCAGAGGTGCAAAAAATAGCCATGTCTCCAAATGTCAATGATAGCTGATGAAACTTGAATATTTAATTTTCTTATCTGCTTCAGAAAACCTCCCCCGAATGACTTCCCTGTATGTCTGTGTATGGCCATGACAGATCCAAAAATCAAGACCAGAACTCTTAGACACTGTGGTTAGATTAGGTTTCTTGTCAACACCCTTCTGCTAATCTAAATTAAAGCTCTGCTGAGCTATGCTAATCCCAAACAGAGAGGAGGAGGAGAGATGTAACACCAAACTGCTAGGTAAAGGCTATGTTTCTCTTATATGACTGTCAGGGCTCTCTTTAGGGAAAACCTCTCTGGAGAAATTTCTTGGCATGCTGATGTCCTCCACATGCCAAAACTTACTCTATCTCTGCACTCATCCCAACCCCAAAAAACATAAAACTAAAACTTTCAAAATGTCCTGGATAAAATAAAAAATAATACTAAAAAAAGGACAACCTCCAACCACTTTAAAATCCCAAAGGGATTTTCACAGGCGCCAGTCTCTGAGTTTGAGTTTCAGAGACTCCAGAAAAGAACTATTCCTTTTAACTCATAAAATCTCATAAAGTAAGACCTAGGATATGTCCTCCAAGTCCTATTTCACAAAAAGATTTTTATTCAACATGCCAGCCTTTTTATTTTGCTGCGGTCTGAACAATACTGAGACATTTTAGCCTTATTGATTTACTGATTCATTTTCAGTGTTCTTTCCTGTAATACATTAAGGAAGAGCCTTTTTTTCAGTCATGAGACAAAGGTAGTCTCAGCTGTGGCAAGCCTACAATCGATTAAGGGAAGAGTAAGGAGAAGGAAAAGACTCTGGGAAAGCAGAGCATTTAGCTTTTTTTGCTTTGGACCCTCAAAACACACTGTAAAAACATGCAGAGAAATTAAAAAAAAGTACTGAGAGAACTAAGTCCTACTGAGCCCCGGACAGAAACCTGAACAAATAGTCAAGCCTTGCATTGTAACCAGAGAATCAGTAAATTTTGGCTCTGTCAAATTTTGGCTCCAGTGAATCCCAGGTTAAGGGAATGCTCCTGTCAGTCCGTTGCTTCCCATCTGCACGTAGCTCACTGCACAGGCCCTACCCTGAGAAAACCTGACTAACCATAGTTGCTGTGGTGCCTAAAAAAGGCAGTCATTTCTCAAGTAGCTGAACTACAAAGAACCTGAAGAGCTACAGATCTGTTGCCACCAAATGTGACTGTTTTACACACTAATACCAGATATCTCTATCTTTTCCACTTAGATACAATGACGTTTTTGTGCTGGCAATTACACTGAAGCTGGAAGGATGCTTGTTTTTATATCCCTACTTAAACATCAGCCTTTGAATCTCTCAGCTCCTTGTGGAAGGAAAAGCAGACCTGTAAGAAATGTAGAAATCTCCCAGCAATCAGGACACTTAGCAATCGGTACTGGGCTAAGCTGGTTTAGAGAAGCTGATGCTGCTTCAGACAGGGGCTGGAAAGTGGGAGTGGTGTGAGCCCCAGATCTGACTCATTACTGAAGAATTTCTGAGACTTTGTAAAGTTACAAATAGTAGAAGTGTGCTCATGGCTGGAGAGCTTGGATGTAGAAATGAACAAATGAAATCAACTTTCTTGATAGTCTACAGTGAGTGACAGAGTCAGGTTGGGTTTACATAAGCTTGTGTAGAATAACCTCAAAGAGACCTGTGGAATATTTTAGAGTGTCAAAAAGTGGTGGGTTTGTGTTTATAGATAAAACTGCTATCGTCCAAAGTCATAAGAGAGATTTGAGGACTTATATTGCTCTGGAAATATGAAGTGGGTGGGCTCTGGCCTCAAGTCACTTCATTTAAGATGATCCCTGGAGGGTTAGTGCTGCCTCCTGTAGTATTCCCCCTATAGCCTTAGACAGATGGATATATTGAGACATGTTTGCAAAAGTGATTGAAGTGGATTGCAAACCAAACTGCCTGTTGCCTACTTGTGCATAGCCTTTAGATTAGTTGATATTTGCTGTCTGGGATGCTTGCATTTTCATGAACTTACTCTGTGGACAACAAGATGATTTCAGTAGGAAGGAAAGCAATTTCAGAGGGTAGGATGAGGCCTTTCATGTTCAGCTCTAAAAATGTTAAGTTGGCAAGTATATGTCTGAATTCTATTTCTGTATAATTATTTCAGGAAGCAATCACAAAAAGCAATCACACAGACAATTCGCTGGTGCTAATTGCCTTTTGTGGGTCAAGATCATGTCAGGCTCAGGGTCAGGTTGTAACCCAGAGTGCCTTCCCAGTGGTTTTGTCCTATACACAGCAGTTCACTTCCAGGTTCCCTCCTGGCTGGAAGCTGGAAATGAGTTAAAAACTAGCTACTTGGTTTTGCTGTGCAGTCTGTGGTGTTTCTGAAAGGCATTCTGCCAGCACTTTATCCAAAGTCTTTGGGTATAAACTTCACAGGAAAATTCTATTAATATTCTGAGGCTGTGTGTATTTGTCCAGTTGGGTTGATAACTTGGCAAGCAGTTCAATACCTGTTAATTCTTGTTTTTTCATTCGGGTTTCATTAGTAAGTGAAAGAATATCATGTATAATATTTGTTATGCTACATGCATTTCTCCTTGTACATTTAAAGAGAGTAGATAATCGTTCTCTTTTCACTGTTAGCTCTACAAATGAATTGGAGAAAAGCAGTAGGTGTCAGATGTGATAAGTGACTTCTTGGGGGCTGTTCTTGTGATGAAGTTCACATATCAAACTGTGGAAAATTAGGTTTGAAACTTTCCCCGGTCCCTAACCTTTAGAAATTAAAAGAGGTTGATATGATCTGAAGACAGATAAGTCAAATAGAAGGTTATACTTAGATTTTCGGATGCAGATTTCTTTGCTCTTTTTGTTGTTGGTTTTTTTCAGACTTTTTTAGCCTCTCTTTAGCCCTCCAGTGGGTCCTAGCATACAAGGGAGTCAACAGGGAACAGAAGAATCAGCTAATTTATTTTCAAACTTAAACAAAAATGTTCTCCTTTAATAACAACTGGAGAGAAGAAACAGCACTGCTATAGCAGTGCTTATAGTACACTGCATTTTGCAAGAAGTGTTTAGAGTGCAAGTTTGGCAAAGAGATCTGCTATATATATAGACACCGTGACAGGATAGTCAGCTTTGATTAATGGAGGGCTCTGAGCTTAAGACATATTTTAGTGGGGATTTTTCTTAATATACATCTGTAGTCAGGTGATCATGAGAGAATCTAGGTTTGTTTGCTTAAGTGTTTCCAACTCCTGCTGTTAGAAGACTGAGAGCTCGAACTATGTGCACTCCAAAGGTTCAAAATAGAAGTTCACAACTTAAATGTACCATTGCTTTTTAAATCAAATGATTTTCTGAATACTTCGACTTGAGTATATGGGATGAGTATTTCATAGAAATCTTGCTGATACATGTAGGCTCTATTCCTTAGAAGACACTGTCTATTGTATATGACTTAAACTACAATTGCCGTTGAACACAAATGTTCCCACATGTGTATTTGGTTTCACCTCCCAAAAGAGGGAACGAGAGCACCGAATAGCCACGCTTTCCAGCCTTTCTTCTCCACTGTTGTCCCATGTCCCAGCCTTAACTTGTTCCTGAGGCAATAAGGAGCAGTGACAGTTGCAAGCTGGCCATTACCTCCTGCAACACAACCGTGCCAGTTCACCAGGAGCACATGTCACCCTTCCCTGAACAGTGTGGAAAGCCAACCCTGTCACCTCTGCTTGCCTTGCAGTCCCAATGCAGGGATAGCTCTGCTCAACATCAGCAGAAACACAGCCTGTGAGAAGCACAACACTGGGTCCCAAGATCACTCCCTCCTTTGTATACGATCAGCACAACATAATGTCCAGAGGAATTTTCTCCCATCTGTCTTCTCTAAAAGGCTTATTGGTATTTCCAAGCAAGTAGAAGCTACTTTGTTTCTAAATACCAGCAAGACCGCTTAGAAGGCAGATGGTTTTATTGAATGCAGCTGGCACAGTGTCTTTCAATGTTCTCTGGGAAGGGATTGCAGTAGGAACATGCAAGCACTGTCACCTATAGTAAGGAGTCTTATCTATGGTAAATAAAAGCTTTTATATAGAGAGGCTGTGGAGCAACACTGGAGCTGTCCTTTGAACGTGCTTTGTGCCTTTACCCCTTGCACAACTTGATTAAGGTTAAAGGTTGATTTTACAGCTTACCACCAAGTCAGCAAAGATATTCACTGGGTGCCAAAAGCCAGCGTACTTCTATTCCCAGGTTAATATGTCTTATTTCTAACGAAAGCTAAATTTCCTGGACACGGTGCCACAGTGACATAGCTGCTTGTGAGTCTAGCCAGAGCTGGCTCAGGCTTGAGACTTCCCATGGCAAGGCATGGTGGTAACACGTCCTTATGCAATTGTAGGTGCTGCAGTGCATACATTATACAAACCTGGATTCTAAACAGAGAATAAGAAACTGAACATTCGGGAGCTTTGATTCTGTAAAGAGTGGCTAAATATGATGGGACAGCCTAAGAAAGCAATATAAGAAATCCAATGCTGTGAAGGCATCTGGTTTCAGTGAGATAGCAGGAAACACGTCTAGGGCATCTCCCACCTTGGAGAGCTAGCTGTCTGAGACATCCCTATAATGGAGGCAATGACATCCATTAGGATTTTTGCCTTCAACTCATCCCAGAGAGTAAGCTTTGCCAGTGGCTTTTGAAAGACCCAGGCTGGGCTTACCCTTTTTCAAGAGGCAGTAGCAGTGTGACTGGCCATATCTAGTATAATAACTGCTGAGTCAAAATGCTTGCCTGGCAAGTAGGAAGCCAGAGGGCCAGTCTCTCACAGCTGGATGGATATGTACGCCCAGCTCTCAGCCCTTGTTGCTTTGCGCTGGAGTGCACCCTCTGAGCAAGGAGTTCTCAGCAGCAGGAGGAGGGGGCTCTGCCCAGTTTGTAGCTGCAGCTTGAGGCACATTAGTGCAAAGTACAGCGTTAAAACCAATTTTCTTAGAGCCTCATTAATCTGACTACCTTAATCACCACCTTTTTTGTCACGTCTGAATTCAATGAAGAGAATAGTTTCAGTGTAATTAAGCAAGATGTCCATTTTCAAGAAAAGGTCTAGGACAGAGGGATACCCAGCCTAGAATGAGGTGCCAAAGCCCTGGAGAGACCTAGTGCCTCTCCTCTGTGCAGTCCCTGGGCAGAATGTACTCTGTGAACAGGTCTCAAGAAGCTCCTTGACCCCTACAACTGCCATCATGAAGCCCATTTTGAGATTTTTTCCAGACTTTGCATAAAGCCCACCTTAGCACCAGGGAGTAGATTCTCCTTGGGAGAAGGGGGAAATCCACTGAGAATTTGGCATTGCAAGGCATGACTTTCAGAAACGTGTATTGGTGAGGTGAAAAAATATATTACATCAGGATCACACTACTTTGTTCTGAAAGTGTTTATACCTGCTTAAAGACACAGACATGAAATTCTCACCTGTTGTACCAGGCTATGTAAAGCTTTTGACAAATGTTCCTGTTAGACTGGGCTATGGGAAATAACCCATCATTTATTTCAAATTATATCACTGTCGAAGAGCTATTTAATAAAGAGATTAAATCTTTCCATGGAGTCACCTCAATATAGTATTTGCTTATCAGAAAATGTATTTGATTACAGTCCTTCTAGAATAAGTCTATTATAGGATATCTTGTTAGTCATAATGGACTTTAACCATTTCAGAATAATGCACTAAATTGATCCCAGGTGGCACAAATAAATGATCTGACTGGTGGTGGCAAGATTCCTGTTCACAAATAGATGAGGAAATATACAGCAAGTGAGTTCAAAAGAGCATAGATTATTCAGTCAGTGTAATCATTATGCCACATAGTCTGGGAGCTAAAGGCAATGAGGTGAATGAGAGAGTGATCAGGAAAAGGAGACAGAGGTTATTTTGAAAAAAAATACGAAACTTTCTTTACCATAGAAGCAGGCAAATAAGGATATAGCTTAAACTAGCTGAGATCCTGTGGTTGCAAATGGTATTTATTTTGAATTCATTCGTAATGCTGGGGAACATTCGCCAAAGGGTATTCCTGAGTCCATAAATGTCCAGGAGATCCCATCACTCTTACTCAATGGGTGCAAAGACCAAGTACGTGTTCAGCCTGACAATCCCTGGAAGAAAGTCTCCAGAAAGAGTCAGAGTCACCAGCAAGTGGGAGCTACTCTGAAAACAGCCTGGGAGAAAAATATGGGCATTTCAGTAACTTCCCCCTTTTTTGACCAGACAATTTTGTTCAGATGATCACAAAACCATGGCGTTTTCTTGCAATGCCCTTAGTCCAATACCCCTTCTTACCTGACACTGAATCTCTTGGTATATTTAGACCACAAACTTGCTGGGCAAGGACTGCCTGCTCAGCAGATATCATATGGGCTCAGCACAGCATATCCCATCTTGGCATCCTACAACAAGAAGATTTAGAGTTTAGGTGAGGTGATTTTGTTTTCCATCAGAGGATTTATAAAAAAACAGCAAAGTTGTGCATACTTGGACAGAAAGTGGTACTTATTCACATTAGAAAAGAAATTACCTACTGGAAAATTTGAAATTAAGTATTGTTGATCCAGGCTCTTACATAAACCTTTGTTGTCTGAGAAATTAGCTGATTTACATTTTGTTTGCCCTTGCGACATTTTTAATACGGGTTAAACAATCACCTCCCAAAAATTCTGAAGGTTTACTTTACGAGATCTAGTTTCAAGTGCTTCAGTTAACACATGAAGTAAAGATTCCCAGGTTATGTATTTTAATAAATAACATACATTTTACTGCTTAAAATGCAGCAAAAAAAAGTAAAAAAGGAATTTAGAAGCCACATTAATTTGACATTGGAGAAGTCTGGAGAACATAAAAAAGAAGGGAAAGGAGAACAGGTAAACCAAGAAGAGGGGACAAATGGTGGGAATTTTTCTTGCTCCTCCAGTTTCTAATGTTTTCATGTGAAACCTCATTAAAACATACTTACTTCCTTATATCATGTTTGGTATTAATGCTGGTGCTTCTTTACTAAAGACTTGAACAAGCACCTAGCTATTGGGCAAGTTCTTATTCTTAAACAAATAAAGGGGAACCAAAGTTTTTGAAACTAAGAGTGATTTATGGATGAAAAGAGAACAGGTAGGGTGCAAGATATGATCCTCACCATGATAATTTCAACATAATCTGGCATTATTCTGACAGTCAGCTTTTTCACCAGCCAGACGTATATTTAGTTACCTCATAAGAAAAAAAAGTCCTGTGAAGTTACAAGTCAGAAAACCAAGCAGAAGGCAATCAGTCAAAAAGCAATGTGCTAATCATCAAAACAGTCTGATTTACCATAAGCCACTAAAATATTTTTAGGATGAGGGTTTGTGGGGAAAATCTCTCTTAGCAGGGTAGCCTCTGTGCCCCCATGGTTGAAATCAGGAAACAGAATGTTCCTGCCTTTCTCTATGGGACTGGAAAAAGGAGAGTTAGTTATTATCATTGACACAACTGCTGTTACTTTAGCATAAGATGTTCTTAAATGAAACAAAAACTCATGTTTAATATGCCTACAACAGGAATCTCTTATCGTTGCAGTTCCAAATAATTTTATTTCTGTGGTTGTTTCAAATGGAAACTCTTTTTGGTTTTATTTTGCCTTTTACTTTGTCATTTGTAAAATCAGCAGAACTGAAGTTGCTATTATGCTAATGTGTTCTTTTCTTAATAGCAGTTATTGCCAAGAATTTCTTCCAGTATACTTTAGACTGAAGTTTCCAAAACCAAGGGAATTCAAATGATAGCTGGGATGACAGAAAATCATGATTTCTGTCCTTCCATGACACTTTTCCAGCAGAAATATTTTTTTGGTCCTTTTTGCAGCCTGAACATTTTGTTAATATCCTTGCTGTTTAGAAAGAAAAATAAAATGGGTATTAGCTTTTCTTTCAAGTCTTTACATCTGCTTTCTCATTGTATCTGATAGACAGAATGTATATGCAACCCAGCCAGGACGATTACCTTGCCCAGCTCTTAGAAACCTGATGCAGAAACAGCTCTTTCGCAGACCCAGGGGAGATCTGAAAACACAGGGGGATGTTGTATGTGTAACAGCAGAAGTATCAGATGGCATGTTGTAGTCTGTTCAGATCACAGTAATATCCTTTCATTAAATATATTTCAAATTGCCACTGTCTTCTCAGAGGATTAAATAATAGTACTAGATAATGTCTAGTTCCCATTGAACTAACTAAAGACGTAGTATATGACTGCCTAATTTTAATATTTCTGGGTTTTACATGGTTTAAACTCTTTAGTGTGTACATTAAACTGCATCTTCCATACATAATACAATACTCAATAAGTCAAGCACCTTTATTTTTTTAGAACTGGTCTTTAACATCTGCTGAGAAGCTGATTTAAAATATTTTGCCTACAAACACTGGATAATTTCCAAATGAATTCGATTTGCTGTGTTCAGGAAGACAAAATAACTAGTACAGTGGGATACGCTCAAGTATTCAGATCAGCAGTTGGTGACAAGCATCTGGTTATTGAGCAAAATACCATGCAAACATAGCCGCGTACTGCCTTATCACAATTACAGAGATGCTGGAAAACGTCAGCAATAGGCTGAAGTTCAAGGCTCCTATTGATAACGTTTTCAATTAATAAATCATTACTTAAATAGAAAACTACACCCCCCTTTTCGTACTAAAGCAGCTTTTTCTTTTCACTGTTTGTTCTTTCATTTATTTACCCATGACATTCTGATTGATATGATAATGCAGAAATAGCCTAGTCAGGTGGCCACAAAACCGTTTTCTTCAGGGAAAGCTCAGGGACAAAACATGGGAAGTTTAGCTCCTAACAACAGAAAAGCTATACTTGAGCAGGGACTGACTTCTACTACAGAGTACTTTAGTAGAAATCAGTGAAACAAAAAATTGGGGGTTTGTAGGGTATCGCTAGGTGACACATGGAAGTGTTACTGACAGCTGTGAAAAGTCAGGCTAAGTTGAAATTAGAAACTATACTACATTTGAGGAATGCGTGCTTTCAGGGCAAGGCAACAACTAGATGGCTTAGCAGCCTCTTAGCAGAGAGTTTCCATCTCTAATGCAGTCAATGCTGAAGAAGGTTTATTTCTTCTAGTCATGTACTTACCTAGACTAATGTAAGGAGAGTACACAACTAACACAGGAGCTGGGTTGAAGTTATATTAATACTTGTTTATAAAGTGCTCTGAGATACTCAGAAGGGAGAAACTTCAGAAGAGCTAAGCATTTCTAATTGTGAGAATGATTTGGGAAACATCCTTTGCCTGCTTCTGCTTTGGTTTTGATACAATGCATGTCTGTAAACACCCACCTGCAAACTATTTGAACCTCAGAACTAAACAGAGTAACATTTTTCAAAACAATTGCTGCAGAGTTTAACAAAATGGTTCTTAAAGATTAACAATGTCACATTTTAAAATGGTTGCGTGTTAAAAGGGCCAGGTGCCCTCTTCAAGCACAGGTGACAGATTTGGAAATGAAAGGGTTAAAAAAATGAAGCTCTCTACCTCCCTTTGTTGCTGCTGTGGTGTGAAGAGGTGTTCAAATTAGCAGACCCCCCCCTTGAAAGTGATGACAATGAAAACCAGAGCAGTTTCTTTGGAGGGCTGATGGCTGTTGCTTGCAGTACACTGCTTGTGAGCAGTAGGCTTCTTCCATCTTGGCATTACACATGGAATTCGTCAGAAGGCTTCTTCGTATGAAACAACTGTAACCTTGGCTAATGTGCTGGGGTTTAGGTCTTAAACCTAAAGTTTACTAAAAGACCTAAGTTACTAGGAGAGTTGAACTCTCCTCCTGGAGTAGCAACAGACCATGTTCTATGTAGAGCAACACAGGGAGAGAGCTGGACTGGTAAGTGCTCTAGGGCTCAGTGAAACCCCAGACTAAATACTGTGTGATCTTGGTATGGCCCTCCTAAGAAGGGAACTGGATTCTTTCCCTCTCTTCCACTCCCAGCAAACCTCCACCTGTCCACTCATCTAGAAACAGGTCTTCAAAAGGAGTGATTAGATAGCAGTCAAAAATTATGTAACTATTTTTTATTTAATTTTCTTTTAAGGAAAACTTGAAAAAATATGTTCATTTTGAAAAAAATTAAGAGGTTTCCTCAGAAGTATGGACCCCAGCTGTCTGGTAATTCCTTGAACCTACATGGTCTTCCCCCAATAATCCCATTTATCTAAAGCGTAAACAATTCTATCACAAAAAAAATATGGTAATGACTGTTTATTTATAGGGCTCAACCTTCTCTCTTTGATTACCATGAGGATTTCCTTTTGGCTTTAACAGGACGGGGACTGTAGCCCTTAGGGGAATCACCTGTCCTCTCAGGTTTTGCAGAAGGTGTGCTCAAGGCTGCAGGAGGAAGGGTGTACTTAGACCCATCGTTTGTCTTTGCTCGTTCTCCCAAGAGGTACATGTCTTTCTCTGTCTGCAGGTGCTTTCCTTTGCGGAGGAAGGCTAGGACAGAGCTCCAGCTCTTCCTTCCATGGGTCTCTAACCAGCTGCTATTTAAACTCACTGCAATTCAAAGTTTCTAACTAAAGCCCTGGTTGGGGGAAAGATTTGAAGGCACCAATTTACTGTTGTCAGCAACGACTCCACTACAACAGAGCAAAACCACAGACTTCTGCTGTTAAAACGACAGGCTTTATTTCTATGGTATTGATTTTTTTCAGTCTTACAAACTCAGCTGAGTTGCCTTCCACGTTCAAAATTGACAGAAACAGGATGTCCCTCATTTCTCTTGCCTGCAAAACGAGGCCTCTGCACAGTTAAAAAAAAAGTTCAGCAAAAACCACAGACCACAGTTAGTAGCAATGAATTACTGACCCAGAAAATACTTGCAGAGTTGACAGTGGGTTTTGTGTTAACAAGTACTTATTATCAGTTACATCCATCTAAACTATTATAATCTCTATGCTATGTATAACAATCATGTTTCCTTACATTGGCCATGATTCTGCAAGGGTTTGCAAGATATGCTTATCTGCATGCACACAAGTGGGCTCAGGAAAAGCCATGATACTGTGCTTAAAGATAACCCTGCAAGCAGTCAGGTATTTGATTACAGTTTTTAATAATTCAACACAGACATGCGGGATATTTTTCCATGGTAGACAAGCCCCCATTAAGTGGACTCATTAAAGGCAGTTTGTTACCCACTGTGTTCAGCTGTAAATCTGAAGGTATTTATTTTTAAAATTATCCTTTTGCAACATAACAACAGCGTTTACAGGATAACTTTCTACTGTGGCAGGAAGGTGACTAGGGTTTTACTGTTTCCTCAGACCAAAGACCATGCTGCTTTTAAGAACTGTCTTATTTCTTCTCATTAGAGGTGAGAGAAATATTTCTACTTTTCAGTTGATGACACGAAGTTTGGAGACATTGAGCATAATTATCCCTGCTGATAAGTGGGGTGAAAAGACATTCAGAGAAATGAAGCAACTTGCACAAGGACAAATTGGCCAGATGATTATCTCTTTTCTGATACCTGACTTAGTACAACAAAGCGGATCAACTGTGTCCTGTATAAATGATCCTATCTTTTTGGCTATACAAAATCTGACAGCTGCTCGTAAATGTAGGGTATATCCAGACTTATGAGATGTCTCACAATTGCAAGAGATTAAGGAGTCACTCAAGGAGAGATCATTCCTAAAAGGTATCCCAACATTTAAGGCAGGTAAAACCTTTTGCATTTAATTTCTTTATAGTCTCAAGTTTCAAACAAACAATCACACTGCCCTTGTTCCCTCTCCCTATCATCTGTTTTACAAATTAAAGTGTCTGTTGAAGAGGTTTATCAGTAGTTGTATGATTCTCATACAATAAGAGAAAACAAAGGTGTAAAAAGAAGGCTGAGGAAGATTTCAAGAGGTGACCTTTCTGTTCTGAAGCAGGATCAGCTATATCTAAACCATTCCTGTCATAGTCATAAAACATCCCTGACTCTGTTCTTACAGTTGTTGACAGAGAAGTCTGGCAAACTCCTGAAGTAACCTGTTCCTAACTATCTTCATTCTTACAAAATACGTCTTTTTGTCTAACTTCGATGTACTAGCTGGCAATTCAAGCCCATTATTTTTTGCTCTATCCGCAGTAGACATTATTACCTCCCCTTTTGCAACAGCCTTTTGCATATTTGAAGGCTGTTATCATGTCTCCCCACAGTCTTTCTTCTCTTTAAGAATAAACAAATACTGTTCTTTCCTCATGGGTCATGTTCTCTAAACCTCTGACCTGTTTGTAGCTCTCCTCCGCACTCTTTCCACTTGATCTGCATTTCTCTTGGGAAACGTCTGAGGACTTGCCTGCAGCCCGTGAATTGAAAGGATTATTCCCTCTGCCTCAGATATGAAACTCCTGTTTGGACATGTCAGTAAGTTTGGGGTTTTTTTTTTGCTTTGTGCACAATTTATGATCAGTTTTAATAACCAATGCCTTGTCTGAAAACCTGTAGCTTACCATTCATTTCCCAATTATTTCTACTGAAGCATAGTATTTTGTAACTTACTCACATAAATCCATTTGTCAGGAACATGTTGAATTTGAAGCCTGGTTCTCAAAATTACTGAAATACTGGCTGGTATTAAATCCCAGACAGACTCTTTTGAAATCCTACATCATATATAACTACACAGTGTGATAGTAAATCCGTGATAACTACACACTGGGCTTTCCAATTAACACCCTTGCCTTACAAATATTGAATCTAAGCTTTTTACTAATGTAGGTGGTGCAGACCGAAGTCGTCCTCCACAAGTTAGTGTGGTGCACACCTCTCCTTTTCTAAAAAGCTGCTATTTTGTCATAGATTCAAAAATGATTTGTTTGATTGTTCTTGACAAATCAGCACTAGCTCTTATTTATTTCTGTATTATCTTTGGGATGCTTATAATGGACCAATTTTTTATTTTAGCATTTTCCAAAGAATTTAAGTTACGCTGACCAGTCACCAGTGTCCTAGCTGCTCCCATCCCATTTTTCAAAACTGGCCATTCATTTACTCTTTTGCATCATCTGGAACCTCACCCGGCCATAAATTGTTCCCTGAGTGCCCTGGGATGACGTCACTACCACCCAACCCAATTCAAAAATTTAGTCCATATAAACAGCATCTTCTTTTCCTAATCCAGGCTGACTTTTTCCCTCTTTGTCACTCATCTTAATTGTATCAGCTTTCTTACCCTGTCAGTCTTCTTACTGAAGGCATAATATACATTGGCCTTCTTTGTGTTCACTGTTGTTAGCTTTCCCTTCTGACTTTCTTGTTACCAAAAATATGATTACAGAAATTTCCTATTTGCCCTTTAAATTTCTTGTGCTTGATTTTTTCCCTACATGCTTGAACTATTTCTTGAAATACATCCTCTGGGTTTTTTTACATACCTTTCGCTTTTGTATTCTTTATCTTGAGCTTTAGGTAGAAAGATGGTCTCTTGCTATGCTTCCCATATTTCCTCTATGATTGGTAGTTTGCGCTTTAATTCTTAATTTTGTCGAGAAACCACTGATCTCTCATTCATCTTTAGAGGTCTTGAGATAGAGCTAGTTTTATACATTTAATTACTATGCATGTTGGTTCCTGCAGTGAGATTGAGCTCTACTGGCATTTGTCTTGCTTCCCCTATGCTGGGGTCTGATGCCTCAGAGATTTAAGCAAAATGGTAGCAAGACTGTTTGCTTTCCCTTTCTCTCCCTCCACCTTCCCCCATCCCAAGCTCTTTCCAGTCCCAAGTCTCTTGCAATATTACCTCTCATCCTTCAGTAGCAGTTGGCATGTCTTGAACATACCTACTCTATTCTTGCACACCTGTTCTTACTCAGTCCTTGCTTTAGCTCTGCAATCCGTCCTGTTCACCTGCACAGACTGATTCTGAAATAATAGGATCAAAGAGTAATTCAGGTGGGAAAGGAGGGCTCTGTAAGGGTCTAATCCAACCTGTTGTTCAGAGCAGGGCCCACTTCAGTCAGTTCAGTCTGTTTAGGGCCTTGTCTAGTTTTGAAAATCTGGAGGGATGGAGTGTCTGCAGCTGCTGTGGGCAGCTGGTGCCAGTGCTGAACCACTCTTACTGTGAAATATTTTTTCCTTGTATCTGGTTGGAATTTCCCTTGTTGCCACTTGTGACCATGGCCTCTTACCCTTATTAACTCTTATTGTGTGTTGATGAGTGTTGAAGCTGTAAGAGTATACAGAATCCAGGCCTGGTCTGTGTGAGGTTGTTAATGACCATTTCTTTCCACTCTGTACTTTGGATATTATTGCCTTAAGTACTGGTGGTTGTTTCACCAAACCTATCAATTGGGAAAAAAGCAAAAGGTCAGGAGGCAAGATGTGGTCATACTTCTGGCTAATGCAGCTACTGCTCTGAAGGTGCAGAGGCAGAAGGAAAAAAGTAGCCTTTCACTACTAGCAAAGATACGCAATTTTCCAGCTGAAGGTTTCCCCAAAACTCCAAGCAGACATAGCAGCAAAGCATACAAAAGCACACACACACACACAAAAAAAGGACCCATAATCAGATAATGCATTATACAGGTTGGATAATTTCTCTGGGTATCTTATTTCTAATCTTTGGCAAGGAACAGAACTAATAGAAGTGAGATTCAGGGACTAGAGATAAAAAAAGAACCCAGAGTGCTGGAAAGCAGCAAGCTATATCATCTTTTCCTTCTATGAATTTATCTCTCGTTATGAGAATGTTCCTTTTTTTCTTTTCACACATGTTTGAACAGCAAGTACTGATGATAAAGACTGCCTTTGTTAGATGAGACACTGAGCTTTAGAAAGGAGGCTGCACTTTAGAAAAGAGTCTGCATGGCATTATGTCAAAGCTGAGGTTAGGTTGAAAGGATAGCCATGTTTTCTGTTGAGTGGCAGCATGTTAAGAGATGATAATTGTCACCTGACAGGGTGATGAGGGTGAACTTCAGTGACACTTCTCAGGCACACTATTCTTCTTGTCCCTCCACTGAGGGATAAGAATGGCCTGCAGTAAAGTGGTTTGTGATTTTCAGTTAATTTACTAGATAGTAGGTTAAAATGCCATATACCAATATTAATGACAAGTGATGAGTAGATCCCAGAGACAAAAAACATGCAGTCATTGTCTTTCAGCAAACAGAGCAAGGTCTGGGGAGTTGCAGCGGGGTATTGATGGGTTTTCGTAAGAAAGCCTTTCTGTGAGGAGATTCCTGTTGGCTGAACTACCCCAGACATAAATCAGGACATTTCGTGGGTCCTTGGGCTCTTCTGTAGCTGTTTAGTCCTGTTGCCTAATAACTCAGACTCTACAACTCCATACACGGCAGAGCACGTGTATGTGTGCATACAAATATATATAGCCACTGTCAGAGGCACTTACTGGGGCCAACACTTATGGCTTATGAGCAGATTGAATGCAATTTCTATGCATTAGGAAACCCTTGAGCATCAGGAAGCAGTGCTCCTTCAGGGACTATCATATAATCCATACCCCTTGCTGTGGAAAAAACTGAGCAAATAAGGCCTGCTAAAATCCAGATCACAAGGTTGCCTTGGTTTAGACCATTTAGCCCAACCCTGTCTTAGCAATATAATATCCAGGAGGACTGTTATCACTTTCATCACTGCCAGTGCTTGCCTTTTTGACTCTCTAGGGTGTACTCTGTGTGGCTTACAGCTCTTAGTCATGAGGTATTGGTGTGTAGCACATACCATCAGGAACTTGTATTTGGTGTAAATCCCTAGTGACATTTTTGAAGGCCTTGCATAGGATGAACTGGGTTTCAAGAAGAAAAATGCAAGGGAACTCCCTTTAAATCACATAATCCAAGTTGCTATGTACTACAAGCTTTTGAAATACGGGATTTCTGGGTATTTATATTGTGCTAATAGGGTACTGGTTGACAACAAATAGCCAAATCTTGGAATAAGAAATTCCTTTCTGATTCAAATGGATATAAAAAAACAGTGTTTCCATGAAATATTTTTTGAAAAATTGCTGAAACTTACTATTTCAGTAAGGTCAAAGCACATGATTTTGATTTTACTGCTATTTCTGATTATTCCAAGTGCTTATTTGGATCGTTTCCATGGAAAATTCAACAAACAATGAAAACATTTAATTTCATATTTTCTGATGAAATAATGTTTAAAACACATATAGCCAAATTCAGTTGAATTTTAAAGTGAAATAACATAAGAGGACTTGGAATTGTTTACTCATGCCAAGGTCTTGTTTATAAAACTTACCACAAAGATTTGGAAGAAGAATAAATAGACTGAATTATAGTTGTATCATCTGTGATCCATCACAGGTAAATAGCTATCTAGAGAAATAATTAATCAAAAGTTTATAAACTTTTGATTTATATACCAAAACTATTGTAGTGATGCAGAAATAATAGCAGTTTAAACTGCTTCCAGTCTATGGAGCAGATATTTCAGCATACATCTTCTGGATATAGGTATGTATAAGGAACATATAAATCCTGTAAGATTTATGATCTTCCCAAACTAAATGTTAGTAGTTACAGTGTCTGCCTGATATAATAAAAAACAATCCCAGTCTGCCTGGCAATTTTTTGCTAAGCATATTTGATATGAAGCCAGACTATCAAAATGCCAGCAAATTTCTGAGCACTCTTGCCCAGACTACTGATATCTAACTGAAGATAGGCGTGTTCAAAAGTGTGTGTGGACGTGGTTATCTGCATGCACACTTGTGGAAGTGTGGCACTTTGCTTGACATTAATCTCAAAACAAGGATATCTGCTTCATTTCTACAAACCTGGTTACAAGCCTTTCAACTTGCTTTGTATTTCAAACAGTATGTCAGATGTTGCTCCTTTCCTGCTGGAAATGGAAGAGACTTCGTTAGCTACTTTGGAAAAGTGAGCGTGTTCTTTTCTCATAAGCTGCATTTTCAAGAGTGGCCATTAGTCACGTTGTCCAAACATGCTGAAAAAGAGATCTCAGTGTGGAGGTCTGTTCTTTATACTCAGGTGTCACTGAATTACTTCCATTTTCAGCTTGTATTGGCCAGGATCAGAATAACTACGATATTCCTACTCCTGCCTCTGCGCCTCCTGCATTGTTCCCAGCCAGCAAAGAAACCCCACGCAGCCGTTCGCTCACCCACCCACCCACCTCCCGGTGGGATATGGGAGAGAATCAGGAGGGCACAAGTAGGAAGGCTCCTGGGTTGAGATAAAAACAGTTTAATAATTGAAATAAAACAAAGTAGAACAGTAATAATAACAATGAGAACAACAACAATAACAGAATATACAAAGCAGGCGATACACAATGCAACTGCTAACCGACCGCCGACCGCGTGTCACGAACGGGGGGCGAACCCCCCCCCCACCTGGTTTTTATACTGAGCATGATGTCACATGGTGTAGAATACCCCATTGGCCAGCTGGGTCCACCGCCCCAGCTGTGCTCCCCTTGGTGCAAGCACCACCCAGCAACAGTCAAAGCATCAATGGGCCCTCAACGCTCCTTTCATACCAAACCCAAAACACAGCACACCCCCCAAGCTACTGGGAAGAAAGTTAACTCTGTCCCAGCTGGAACCAGGACAGTATCCACCCCTTATTCTATACCATCTACATCATGCCCAGGTCTCACGTTTTCCCATACGTTCCAATAAGTCACCGCTACTTTTCCCTGCCTTTTGATATATATACACACACAGAGATATCATTCCCTTAATCCATGGGCCATCCCTCTAAAATGTCCGTTGAGTTCATTTAGTCCATGACTTCGGGTTCCATCTGTCATAACAGTCTTTCAGGGCAGGAGAGATGGTGTGTGGTGTTGGACTGTTGCATGCTGAGGCCAGTTCTGGGCGCTCGTCCGGTTCTATCATTGTTGCACTTTGCTCAGTTTCATCGGAGTTCATCCTACATTAATCTGGGTGATTCTCACTGTAATACTGTTAATATGGCATACAGTAACCATAGAAGTGATGACATACCGTATTATATAGTAACTAACATCATACAATTCAGTTCATTGGCTATTTTCACCCAAAATCAAATCCCCTTGAGGTACACACCGGACTTCCCCATCCTTCTCCATTACCCACCAAATGCACCCAGGTCCTTGAGCAAAAGCAATCCCGCGGATGGGTTTTCCCTTGCCAGAGGCAGGAGTAACCCAGACTGTCTTCCACAGCATATTCCTTATATGCACGACAGGGACTTTATCCCCCTCCACAGTACGTAAAGGTTTGGATTGGGCAGGCCCAGCTTGAGTGACAGATCCCCTAGTGTTGACTAACCAGGTGGCTTTTGCTAAATGTGTGTCCCAATGCTTGAATGTCCCACCATCCATTGCCCTCAGCGTAGTCTTTAGCAGCCCATTGTATCGTTCAATTTTCACGGAGGCTGGTGCGTGGTAGGGGATGTGATAGACCCATTCAATGCCATGCTCTTTGGCCCAGGTGTCTATGAGGGTGTTTTGGAAGTGAGTCCCATTGTCTGACTCAATTCTTTCTGGGGTGCCATGTCGCCACAGGACTTGCTTTTCAAGGCCCAGGATGGTGTTCTGGGCAGTGGCAGGGGGCACAGGATATGTTTCCAGCCATCCTGTGGTTGCTTCCACCATGGTGAGCACATAGCACTTGCCTTGTCGACTCTGTGGGAGTGTGATATAATCAATCTGCCAGGCCTCCCCGTATTTATACTTCAACCATCGTCCTCCATACCAAAGAGGCTTTACTCACTTGGCTTGCTTGATTGCAGTGCATGTTTCACATTCATGGATAACCTGTGCAATAGCGTCCATGGTCAAGTCCACCCCTCGATCATGAGCCCATCTGTATGTTGCATCTCTTCCTTGATGGCCTGAAGTGTCATGGGCCCACTGCGCCATAAATAATTCACGCTTATGTTGCCAGTCCAGTTCTACCTGAGCTACTTCGATCTTAGCAGCCTGGTCCACCGGCTGATTGTTTTGGTGTTCTTCAATGGCCCGACTCTTGGGTACGTGAGCATCTACATGACGCACTTTTACAACCAGATTCTCTACCCGGGCAGCAATATCTTGCCACAACGCGGCAGCCCAGATGGGTTTACCTCTGAGCTGCCAATTGTTCTGCTTCCATTGCTGCAACCACCCCCACAGGGCATTTGCCACCATCCATGAGTCAGTATAGAGATAAAGCACTGGCCATTTTTCTCGTTCAGCAATGTCCAAGGCCAGCTGGATGGCTTTCACCTCTGCAAACTGACTCAACTCACCTTCTCCTTCAGCAGTTTCTGCAACTTGGCATATAGGACTCCATACAGCAGCTTTCCATCTCCGATGCTTTCCCACAAGGCGACAGGACCCATCAGTGAACAGGGCATATTGCTTCTCATTTTCTGGTAGTTTGTTATATGGTGGGGCCTATTCAGCACGCGTCACCTCCTCCTCTGGGGATATTCTGAAATCTTTGCCTTCTGGCCAGTTCGTGATCACTTCCAAGATTCCTGGGCGACTGGGGTTTCCTCTTCGGGCCCATTGTATGATCAGTGCGACCCACTTACTCCACATAACATCGGTTGCATGATGTGTAGAGGGGACCCTCCCCTTGAACATCCAGCCCAGCACCGGCAGTCGGGGTGCCAGGAGGAGCTGTGCTTCAGTACCAACCACTTCCGAAGCAGCTCGAACCCCTTCATATGCTGCCAATATCTCCTTCTCAGTTGGAGTGTAGCGGGCCTTGGATCCTCTGCATCCCCGACTCCAGAACCCTAAGGGTCGACCTCGAGTCTCCTCTGGTGCTTTCTGCCGGAGGCTCCAGGTAGGGCCATTCTCCCCGGCTGCGGTGTAGAGCACATTCTTTACATCTTGTCCTGCCCGGATGGCCCAAGGGCTACTGCCTGAACTATCTCCTGTTTAATTTGTTCAAAGGCTTGTCGTTGCTCAGGGCCCCATTTGAAATCGTTCTTCTTCCTGGTCACGTGATAGAGAGGGCTTACGATTTGACTGTAATCTGGAATATGCATTCTCCAAAAACACACAACACCTAAGAAAGCTTGTGTTTCCTTTTTGCTAGTTGGTGGGGACATGGCTGTTATTTTATTGATCACATCCATTGGGATCTGACGACATCCATCTTGCCATTTGATTCCTAAAAACTGGATCTCCTGTGCAGGTCCCTTGACCTTACTTTGTTTCATGGCAAAACCAGCTTTCAGCAGGATTTGAAATATTCTCTCCCCTTTCTCAAAAACATCTTCTGCTGTGTTGCCCCACACGATGATGCCATCAATGTATTGCAGGGGTTCTGGAGCCTCACCCTATTCCAGTGCGGTGTGGATCAGTCCATGGCAAATGGTAGGGCTGTGTTTCCACCCCTGGGGCAGTCGGTTCCAGGTGCACTGGACACCCCTCCAAGTGAAAGCAAACTGTGGCCTGCACTCTGCTGTCAAAGGGATTGAGAAGAACGCATTAGCGATGTCAATTTTGGCGTACCACTTGGCTGCCTTTGACTCCAGTTCATATTGAAGTTCTAGCATGTCCGGCACGGCAGCACTCAGTGGCGGCGTGGCTTCGTTCAGGACACGATAGTCTACTGTTAGTCTCCACTTTCCATTGGACTTTTGCACTGGCCATATGGGACTGTTAAAGGGTGAGTGAGTCTTGCTGATCACTCCTTGGCTCTCCAGTCCACAAATCAGCTCGTGGATGGGAAGCAGGGAGTCTCGGTTGGTGCGGTATTGCCACCGGTGCACTGTTGTGGTAGCAATTGGTACCTGTTGTTCTTTGACCTTCAACAACTGCACAACAGAAGGATCCTCTGAGAGACCGGGCAAGGTGGACAGCTGTTTAATTTCCTCCATCTCCAGGGCAGCTATACCAAAAGCCCACCGGTACCCTTTTGGGTCCCTGAAATACCCTCTCCTGAGGTAGTCTATGCCAAGGATGCACGGAGCCTCTGGGCCAGTCACAATGGGGTGCTTCTGCCACTTGTTCCCGGTTAGACTCACTGCGGCCTCCAATACAGTTAACCCTTGGGATCCCCCTGTCACTCCAGAAATACAGATGGGTTCTGCCCCTTCATACCTTGATGGCATCAGGGTACAATGTGCACTGGTGTCTACTAGAGCCTTATACTCCTGTGGGTCTGATGTGCCAGGCCATCGAATCCACACAGTCCAGTAAACCCGGTTGTCCCTTTCCTCCGCCTGGCTGGAGGCAGGGCCCCTCTAGGCCTGGTCATCATATTCACTACCCACTTCTTGTAAGTATGGATCAGAAGTCCCTTTATTAAGATCGGAAGTGGAATCAGCCCTTCTACTCTGTCTGGGGAACTGCCCACTGGAGACTGGAGCAGCAGTTTTCCTGGAAGAACCCCCTTTTGTGGTTGTTTTTCCTTGCAACTCATGTACCCGTGCCTGTAGGACTGAGGTAGGTTTTCCATCCCACTTCCTTATGTCCTCTGCGTGGTCACGCAGGTAAAACCACAGGGTGCCCTGGGGTGTGTACCCACGATGTCTCCTCTCTTGAGCAGAGGGACGCTTGCTCCTAATGGCTGAGACACTGGCCCGTGCAGGTGCGGAGTAGGACATATCCTCTTTGAGTTGCTGGATCTCCCGAGACAGTTTCTCCACAGCAGAGGCACAGGACCATAGGGAGGAAGAGAGACTTTCTTCATATTGCCGGAGTTGGCCAGCCAATTCATCCACCGTTTGTTCCTCTCCGTCTCTCCAGTTCATTACTGCCAATGAGTTTGCATGTGACGCTGGTGCACTCCGTACAAACTTCCGCCACATGGGTCAGGTGCATTTGACTTCATCTGGGTCTTTGGATAACTGCTCGTTGTTCAGGTCATCATAAATCGCTTCCAGCACGGCTAATTCCCTCAGGTACTGTATACCTTTCTCCATGGTGGTCCACTTGCCTGGGTGACATATAGCATCTTCCTTGAAGGGATACCTTTCCTTCACACCTGACAGGAGTCGCCTCCAGAGGCTGAGGTCTTGTGCCCCTTGTCCAATTGCTTTGTCAATGCCCCCTTCCCTAGAAAAGGATCCCAGCTGTTTGGCTTCCCTACCCTCTAATTCCAGGCTACTGGCCCCGTTATCCCAGCATCGGAGCAGCCAGGTGACAACGTGCTCACCTGGACGACAACTGAAGTCTTTGCATATCTCGCAGCTCACCCAGGGATAGGGATCGCGTGGTTACCATCTCATTTACGGGTTCTGCCTCTTCCTCCTCCTGTTCTCGTGATGGCCCTGGTTCATTTTCATCCCTTACTAGACGAGCTGATTTTCTTGTGCATTTTCTTTTTTGTATAGGGGCGACTGATACCGGCATGGGTTGATTCTCTGTCGCAGGGGGCGGAGTAGCTGCCGTGCCTGCCCTGGGGGGTGAGGGAGCCGCTGTGCTTGCCATGGGGGGTGGGGTAGCCACAGAGCCTATTGCTTTGTCATCAGCTGCAGAGACCTTTTCTTCCCCTCGGGGGTTCTGAGTGGTGTTAAACAGGGCTCGGTAGGCGTGGGCCAGGCCCCAGCACATTGTAGTGATTTGTGTCTCCCTAGAATGGCCAGGATGACAGCATACTTTTTCCAAATATTCTACTAATTTTTCAGGATTCTGCACTTGATCAGGGGTGAAGTTCCAGAACACTGCGAGTGCCCATCACCCTAGGCATTTGCCCATGTTATCCCACTCGCCCTGCCACTCATAACTACCCAGCCTTGGGGCAGATCTCTGGATGACATTCTTAAATTGCTTACTAACCTTGGATAAAACCAAAACAATATTCCCAAGGAGCACCAATAGATGTATCTTAACTACCAAGGGATGTTCAAGGTACTGACAAGTTATTTTAACAAAGGAGATGACATCATAGAGGAAGGTAGCGAGGGTGCCATTCTCTATTTCCTCCATAAAAAATCCTCAGAGGAAAAGGTATAATTGCTAATGGTCTCCATCAGGTAGTACCCGAAATACAGTAACGGCTTCATTACAAATCCCAAATACCAAATAACCCCCAATGCTAGCGTTTTAGTAACAAATCTCCCAGGCAAAACATCATTAATCACTGCAGAGCACATCAGACTACAAAACCTAACTCCAATCTTTAACAGGTACAGTAAAAACAAGAGCATGGTGCAGAACAAATTAATATGTTAACAGATATAAATTCCTTAATATGCTCTAATTAATCTGTTGCTATCTTAACCCTTCGCTGCCCCACGTTGGGCGCCAAAAAGGACTGTCATGGTTTAACCCCAGCCAGCAAAGAAACCCCACGCAGCCGCTCGCTCACCCACCCCCCCCTCGCCGGTGGAATGGGGGAGAGAATCGAGAGGGCACAAGTAGGAAAGCTCCTGGGTTGAGATAAAAACAGTTTAATAATTGAAATAAAACAAAGTAGAACAGTAATAATAACAATGAGAACAACAACAATAACAGAATATACAAAGCAAGCGATGCACAATGCAACTGCTAACCGACCACCGACCGCGTGTCGTGAACAGGGGCGAGCCCCCCACCACACCTGGTTTTTATACTGAGCATGATGTCACATGGTATAGAATACCCCATTGTCCACCACCCCGGCTGTGCTCCCCTCCCCTCTTCCTCCCCCCCCTCCCCCGCAAGCCAAAGCAACAGCCAAAGCATCAATGGGCCCTCAACGCTCCCTTCATACCAAACCCAAAACACAGCACACCCCCCAAGCTACTGGGAAGAAAGTTAACTGTCCCAGCCGGAACCAGGACACTCCCACAGAGTTTCTGAGGAATTCAGATAGCTGTTCACTGATGTAATTCTCAAAGGATGGTGGGTATGGAAATCACCCCCTGCACTCTCAGTACTACACAGAAACACAGATTATTTACATGAAAAACTGGAATCTAGTTTCTGGTTTTAGTTAGGAGTATCTTCTCCACACTTGCTTGTCTTCTCATTAACACAGCCGTTTACTTGTAAAAGTCTGTCTCTTAGGAGACACTCTAAGGAGGAAAAAGAATACAAAAAATAAATGCTAAAGCCTTTGGAGGGATGGAGGAGCCATGACAGGTCTTGAGAAAAAAAAAAAAAGAGGAAAAACAGATCCAGAAAGGCAGCAGAAAATCGTTGGACAAAAAAAAGACAAGACATTGGCTAGAAAAGGGAACTAAACAAAAAGCAAGCTGCAAAGTTCAGGAAGGGTTAAAAGAAGATGAAGACTCTCTCAGCAAACGGTAGTTTGTGCAGACAGGGGAATAATGGAGGAGATCTGCTTTGGCCAAAGATAAATGCAGGAAAGAAGGAAATAAAGTGCCAAAAACTTTGCCAAAATGTTGCTCAACTTCTTGTAATTTGGGGACTTGACTTGCAAAATATCAGGTCAGTTGAACAACATTTTTTTCCTCCAAGAACTGTATAAAGGAACCACAGCAAAAAGCAATGAATAGATCTTAGCTCTAGAATTTGGATACGAATCAGGATGTGGTGAGGTCTGTTTATCAGAATCTCGGATGTCTGATGTTCTCCTATTACATTAAGGATACACTTGAAGTAGCTACCATGTAAGGATTGTGCAATGACTTGTATGAAGTGACCTTGACGATCTCCATTCTGTTCCTGTTAGGCCTTTGTCAAAAACTCCCTTTGTCCCATTTGGCACTTAGTGGAACCAGCTTGGGCTTGCATTTCTCATGTCAATTCAGCCTCCTCCACTGTCAAATGTGGACAAGCTGCTTTTGAGAGGGGCATCACCTGGGCCGTAGATTGATACCTACTCATTTCGATTGAACATATTGAAGTAGGTGTGAGGAAGTGGCCAGTGAGACTCCTGTTGGGAGAAGGTATCAGAGAAAGTACCAGTGATATGACGATGATGAGGCTAGGTATAAATTCTCTTATTCTGAGCCTACTTATAAAGCAAAGAAGAGAGATTAAAAAGCTTAAAAAGCTTTTCTGTGGTTTGCCATGTCTGTCCTTTTTGATCAAGATAATATCAGAATCACACACGCTAACTAAAAAAAAAATGTTGTTTTCAGAGATTTGTGGGTTTTGTTGAGAATAGATCCTTTCCGATTGAACACCAAGGCTGTTATTTTAGTCTAATTAGCAGCACTGTTAACAGAGGAACATTTCTGGCTCATGCAAAACACTTCCTGCCTCTTCACCAGAAAATCTCAAGAAGTTTCTGAAAGCAAGTCCAAAGAAAGGTGGATTAACTTGTTGGCTGACTTAAAAACTAGGGACAATAAAGGAAGAAACAGAAGTTAGCAAAAGCTTTGAACTTTGTTGCTGCTTGACTTAAAAGACCATTGTTTCTATGGCAAACAAAAAAGACAGTTCTGCCCTTTAGTTCATAGAAGAATAGATTCACATGGGGACAGCTTCTGTTGCAAAATTTCTGTCTAGATATTTATAATGTTGTGAGCTCTATAGTGTCTCAGAACTTCAACACGCTAATAAATTTGCCCCCACAAATCCACTTTGGCAGTAAGATTTAGTATTATTTCTGTTTTACAGATATCACAGATTATGTAATCTAGCCAAACTCACACAGCATATCTGAAAGCAATCAAGAAGCAGGTTCTGAGAGCCTTGCTATCACTCCTGAGTGGTTTGACATAAATCAATCATTCTACTTTTCCTCAGTGCAAAATGTTTACTTGTAATAGGCTGTAATAGCACAAAGCGCTCTTGAAAAAAGACGTTAATTTGTCATGAATGCCATAGAGTGGGTGCTGAAATGCGAGGAAATGCAAAGTGAGCCACTGTATCTGATATGCAATTAGTTTCCTGCACCAGAGGCTGATCCACATCAGATCTACATCTGCCAGCTAGTCTGTATAAGAGCAGGCTACAGTTTTATCCGTTTATAAACCAACAGTTTATTTTTAGAAGCTGTCAACAGTCAGTCAGAATAGCAACAAATATGACCAAATGTGGTATTGTTAATAAAAGTTGTTATTTGGAGTCCACCTTTTTCTCAGTGTTTTCCTTCATATTACTGTTTCATAAAGAACTGAAAGACACTAGCACAGGACTTACAGGTCCTGTGCTTGACAAAATCCCAGAGGAAGGGGGACACCAGCTTCCTCCTGGGGAATAGCTGAAGTCTATGCACCTCAGTCTATAACTGACAGTTCATTACTCTCCATTCCTAATAAAATATATACATACATAGTTATATATGAATATATAACTATATATCTACCTATTGATCTTTCTCTCTCTCTCTCTCTCTCTCTCTCAGGTATTCTCAGTCTTTCTTGTCTCTTATACGAAACTAAAATTGAAACCTGATCTGTGAAGAGCTTGAACAACCCAGCAGGTTTATCCCTCCTCTGGTGAAAATGTAATAGAAATCCTGGGTTAAGAATTGTTCTCTGTATTTGAATGACATTGTCTTGCCTTACTGTGTTAAATAACACAGTTACAACAAAGTCTGAAATGCTATGGCTTTTCTCACGCTTCTGTATTCAGGATGTTCCCACCATTTTTAAACCCTTTTACCTGCCAATGGCAGTTGGTAAATCCCTGGTGGATTAGGGCCATGCTCTACACAGGCAATTTTCTAAGCACTGTACAAAGAACAAGTCTTAAATTCTCATGAGGAAGAAAGAGTTTTGATTACTGAAGGATTACAGAATAAGAATCTTTTCTGTAGACCTGATTGCACTACCTGGGGAAGCCAAATGTCAAACTGAAATGTAACTGTACAGATGCTATATGCTAGAGATTTTATAATGCATGTGATTTGAACAACACACTATGCAATATCAGGAAAAGTGAATACTAAGTATTCAAGGAATTAGCTAACTGCTCCAAGTGAGACTACAGAGAGTCAGGTGTTAGTTCTAGCATTATTCCAGACATATACCAATGAGGTGGAAGTACGTATGGAAATCATAGAAAATAAGTCATGATCTCTCAAGAGGTCGTGGCTTCCAAGCCCAAACCAGTGTGCTCATGCTGCTCCCTACAGCTACTGCCCAACTTGCTTTTAACATGGGCACCCTCATCCCCCCAGCACATCCTCAGCCTCCATAGACAGCATGCGCCCGTGCTGCAGGAAGTTCGTGATGTTTGGTCCTATCTAAAGTCAATGTGGAAAACAGATTATTCCCATCCTGCTGGTTTTTCCATATCTGAAGGTTGTTATCACTTAGTCCTCTGGTGTTCTCATTTCTAGACAGAATACTGTTGACACTTACAATTTGTGCACATAGGTCATATTTCTAGTTATTTTTGTTTTCTAGTCTTTTTTTTCTTCTTTGGACTCTTTCCACTTGCTCCACAGTTGTTTGAAAAGGGGAGGAAGGAGGAGGAAGAAGGAAATTCCCTAGATTTCCCCAATACAGGCAAGATATTTGAGGTGGAGCTTTACAAAGGCCAAGTAAAATTACCTTGTGAGTCTTACAGTGTTCCTGTTCATAGAGCCACTGTTTGCCTTTTTCACAAGAGCGTGACACTGTTGATTCACGTCTGTTTATTATCTTTTGAAAGGCCCAGACCTTTTTCTTCTAAACTGTTCCCTGGACTACTGTACTCCACCTTGAATGGTACAGTTGATTGTCCTTGACAAAGGAAGTCTTATATTTGGGCTAAGTTTGTTGTATCCAATTTTCTTTTCTCGGGACATATTACTCTAATTTACCAAGATAATTTTGCATTCTAATGCTGTCCTCGAATGCACTGGCAGTCCCTCCTGGCCTCATGAGATCTTGATGAGATCATGAGCTCTGGGCCTCATGAGATCTTGATGAGAACAGAATAATTTATAAGGCAGAGCACAGTGTTATATTCTTTGGGGTTTGTTTTTCTAATATATATGAATAAATTAAACACATGCAGGACTTTTGTCTAGCATCAACACCAACTGCATAGACTCTGTCCACATTACTAAACTCCAGCACATGGAGGTACCTACAGGTAATACATCCAAACTGTGTATTGGGTTTGACTCTGTATTAGCTGCTGACCAGTATCTAGGGATCATCTGAGAGGGTAATCTTTATCCCACCCAGAACTGTGCCAGAATGATTTAATTGTCCGGGTAATAAATTCTGCTGCCTGGGAACCTCCTGTGGCTTTCTGTTTAATTTACTAGTATTGACTTTGTCACAGTGTTAGCAGTTAGGCAAATCTAACTGAAGGTGTTACCCAGGCATCTGAAACCTGATGGCAGGTTCGCTGCTGATGCAGATCTGTAAACACTGACACTCATGTTTGAAGATAGTCCTCAAGATAAGGAGAGTTCCACTTTGGCATTGTAAAGGGGATGTCTACTTACCTGCCTGCTGATGTAAAGCAGTAAATTAACTTTTAGGCTTGATCTGAACCAAAATCTTTCCTGAGTGAATGGTTTAAAAATAGGCAAAAATCTAAAGTACTGCTCCAGCTGAATAGCTCACTGATGCCAATTACAGCACACACACAGGATACTGGCATGCACAGAAAGTGTTTCAGTCATTCAGAAGAGTCTGTACCAAGAAAGAGCTGAACTGCCAGGGCCAATGAGAAAGAATGGTTTACGCTCTGGTGTATCTGGTTGGATATGTTGTTCCTACTAGGTGTACCACTTATTTCTGAAAGACTACATTAGTGTTTGTCAGCTGAAGACCAGCATAATGTTTCTTCTTTCCCTTGTGACCAATCATTCATCAATGCACTAAATGCAGTACAAGATTGGACATGAACTTCCAACACTGTGTTTGGCACCAACAGGGCAGTTCTGTAATCTCCAATGCTGTCATTTGATGGTTTGTTAGAGACAGAGGTCTGTTCTGTTTATCCAGATTCTTGTACTGGAGCCTATCCTGGAACATTTCAGGTTATGCAAGTACTCATAGGCTGAACAAGTCAACATTTGATAAACATGTATTTGTAGGCTATGCAAAAGGCTTTAGCATCCACCTGCCCCTGTGATGCCCAGGGTCAAAATCTAGATTCTGAAAATACCATTCAGCAACTACAAGACCTTGAAAGTGCATAAAGACTACACCTTTTGGGAAGCACCAAGAACTATGTGAGGGGTGGGAAAGCTCCAACTTCTTCCCTCAGCCTTACCTAGATCCTTTCGTGAGCATGCAATACAGTGTATGTTACAGAAGATTTGACTAGGTTGAGCATGGTGCACAACCAGGCAGCAACTTGCATCACCCATCATACACCCAGAAGACAATATGGGGCTTCACAGCTGTTGATGTTTTGCTTGTCTCATGGAGAACAGGATCCTGGAAAGCTCTGCCTCTGAAAAAAGCTTAGAGGTGACAGTGGATAGTCTCCCACGCTCTCAGCCGAAACCACATGCAAGCTCTCTGGGGCACTCAAGGGAGTGCTGACAAATTCCACCTGTCCTATACATTGTAGTTGGCAGGTGTTTGTGAACTCCTCACCTCCATTCTTTACAGCAGGGGTGTTCAGTGATTTCTGCTTAGATGATATTTTATTCCTCTTCCAAACACACTTTCTTTCCAGAGATCTAGGCACTGAAAAGCTGTGATGCTGAAGGACCATCTACTTGCAGGAAAGCTATCCAGGCTTTCAGGGTATGGGGTACCTGGCTGCAAGCTACTGCTCATCTCTCCTCTTGCTATGGTTTCAACTCCAACTGTTTTTTCTTTAAATGAATGCCTTTACAACTGTGATACAGTCATTCTTTTTGATTTTGACTCAATTCAAATTCATTTTCTAGATGGAAAAGGGAGCAAGTTCAACAGGACAGATGGAAGGAACCCAATTCTGCCACAGTTCTGCCACAGTAGGGGGGGAAATAAAGTCTTCATGGGGATATCAGTGCAGATCCAGCTGGGCACTGGGAGAATGTGGACCTATCTCTCTACACCCTGTGTAAGATGTCTAACTACTGCCTATTGACCAGAATGGGACTGACACCCATTTCCTTCTCCATTATATGAGACAGAGTTTCCTTGGTTACTTAATTCTGGGCTGGAGGTCAGGACATTGAAGCTTAGGGAGTGGGTAAAGAGAACAAAACAGTGTAATGCAGCATAAGGATAAACATACAACCTATGGGATGGGCAGTAGGACAATCATGTCTTCAGGGTGTGTCCAAGTCTGCTAGGATGTCCATACTTTGCTCCACATGGTCTCCTTTTCAAGGACCTGGCAGCTTGCTTGGAGCTTGTTTACGATACTCTGCAGCCTGGACTGCTCTGGGTGGCCAAATCATCCACTTCTAAGCATTTCCTATTGGTTTGCTTGGGTGATGGATTTTTTCAGTTTCACCGGATGTTACTGTGAGATAACTATTGTTATATGATGTACAGGGAGTTCTTCTAACAATCACATGAAATATAGCTAGTGCTATATACTCAAACATCTCACATGCAGACTGAGAACATATTCTGGGAGGGAAGAAACCCTGACTAGGGTCAAGAGTTGCACATGTCTTGCATCTAAACACTGGAGTGAATCCATGAATTTTGCTTATTACCAGTTAATAAACTGATTTTCACTTGAGTTTGTTGTTTTCACGGCTTCTACAGAAAGGTGTTCACTATGTAGCAGAATGGGTCACATATTTTCTAATGGGCTTGTTTTCTGTTGGAAAACTCTGGAGAACATCAATGTCTACACATCAATTCATGCCAACTAACAGAAGGGTCAGTTTCCATGTCTGATCTTCGGTTGCTCAATTACCCATGAGCACCCTGGATTATTTGCTGTTTAAGGAGTCAAAAAGTGTAGGAGCAGGCCAATAAATTCATTTCTTACTCTCTCAGAATCTTCCTGCCACCATTTTTGGTTGTAGTTTCTATTTTTTTTTTTCTATCTGGAGACATCTTCCCAGTTGTGTTTTGGTTTCTTTCCCAAGAGAAAAGTGTGTTTTCTGTCCACCTCTGCTATTTACCTGCAAAGTAATCAAGAGACAGGAACATGCTGGACCAGACTTGCATCATGAAAAAACATGAGTCAGGCTCTAAAAGAAATAAGCAAATATTAAAATAAAATTCATAGTTGGCCCCTTTTTTTTTTCTTTTTCCCATGGTGTTGCTCACACATTAATACCTTTGCAGAAGCTGGAATCTATTTTAAAATGAAATGTTTTGATTGTCCCAAAGCAGGATTACTCCAGGAGGCTATATATAAATCAAGAAATATGTAACTAACAAAATATAATACAGGTTTTCCACGTTTCTTTCTTCACTCCAGTAAACAAGTGGACTTTTACTTCACTGAAACTAAAACAGATGGTGACAAAGGTTGACTTGAATGCTTAGTGTTTCTCATGTTCTGCCACTCTTCATGGTCTTGCCTGTGCCCAGGCTTTTTTGTGCCCTCTAGGAGAAAGGAATATCCAGAATGCTTTACAAGTCAGATGCAACCATTTTCTCCCACTATTTTGTCTGAAGGGAGAGAAACATGTATGAATTCCTTTTGACAGTTCTTTTTTTTTCCCCTTGCTTCTTCCACTGCTCACAGCTGACTGCTCATTAACCCTCTCACCTGGTGCTTCTTTAGAGAGGGTGTGAATTCTTCACTTTGCAAAAAAAAATAGAATGTTCACATTAAGAAAGCTGTCTTCTAACCTGGGCCACATTGAACTTCATGTAAGATTCCTAAACTGTACATTAAATGAATCGTGTTTCTAAATCTGTGTTAGCAGCTGCTTTAATGCAGAATCAACCATGTGCTCATATGAACTTATTGGCAGCTTTGTTTGTTTCCTGGGTGAAGTTTCATTTGTTTATTGTTATTTTCAGAGTCACCTGAAAAAGCATCCAAACAGACAGAAGTTTCAGCACATTCTTGGAGAGAATTGTAAATGATACCTGAGGCATGAAAAGTTTACTTTAATCTGGAACACTGATTTTGATAGACTAATTGGATGCTGCTTGTTTTTCTATTATAACTCCCAGAGCTACTTCAATGCACAATTAGGGGGAGAGAAACCTCAACACCATAGCCGTACTGTAGATAGCATAGCAAGTAAAATGCAAATGTTCAGGAACATTTTTACGTTGTCCTTTGTAACCAATAAATAACTTAGTATAATGACTTGTAGAACAGAACAAGGAACTAATTAAATAGAGGTTAACCTGCAGTGAGCTTTTTGCATCTATACTTTAGTTAGATATAGGTTAAATTAAAGAAAACAAAGAAAAACTGTATAAATTACTCTCTCAACTTCTGGTCTCATCATGTGTACACAGATAAGAGTGGAGTTTATGTGCAAATCTCTGCTGAAGCTTGTAAACTTGTATCCCAAAATACAGAAGTACTGGCAGATGGAAGATATTAAATCAGTGACTTAGCACAAAGAGGATTTTTATTTGTTTGTTTGTTTCCAGCTGGTAACACCTAAACTTGTTCCGATATAGTTTGTAGAGGGGTACATTTTCATCTGTCTTTTGCAGTTATGTGTGAGGCAAGTGGATTGTCCGTCTGGGTTTTGGAAGAAATTCCCTTCATGTGTTTCTCCAGAGAGAGGGAGGAAGGGGGATTCCTCCATTCAGAGGTGCAGGAAAACTGGGGCTGTTCCTGGAGGTAGTGGGAGGGATATGTTTGTGTTTGTAATGGTGCTGCTGGGATACCTTGCAACCTGGGTTGGTTTTCTTTGCTTATAATGATTAAAACAGTTGTCAGATTTGTTCTTAATTCCTAAGTTTTCCCCAGCTTCAAAAGACAAGGATTACTGAATTTGGGGTTTGTTTCCACTTGTTTCCCCTTTGTTTATCATACAGAATATGGTCTGTACCGCAGGTTTATTAGGGCACATTTCATCTGGCCATTCTTCTCTACTATTGCAGGGGTCCAAGACTTTGTGGACTCTTTTGTGAACTGATACAAATTTTGAAGTCTCTGGGAGGGGCTGAAATATTTCATATATTCCCTGCAAAATTATGGTAGGTATTTTGTGGCTTGCTGTCTGCAGGAGTTGAATGAGGTGGATTGTCAGTGACCCTTTTTCACTTGGCACGGTTATCTGCAATTGTGGGGTCTAGACTTGGCAACTCTGGTGGCACCTTCAGTTGTGCATGCCAGAGCACAGTGGTAAGCATGGGAATTGCCCGTCATAAGGCTCCCACCATATGGACAAAGACATGGGCTGAAATGGAGTGGTGTTTTGGGTGCTCAGGTCTTCAATACCTCACCACTGAGATAAAGCATTTTGTGTCTGATAGGCTGGACAGAGGCTGGGCTGGGCCCAGGACACCTGGGACGCATTTTGCCAAGGCCTCATTGCCAGTGACAAACTGGTGCATCTCCTAACCTCCATTTCCCTTCCTTTTTCCATCTGGAAAAAAAGACTTGAATTTAGGCCCTGAAAGAGTCAGTTAAGGAGAAACGATTTGACGTTTTTAAAAACTTGTATTTCTTTGTAGGCAATTTTGTAGTGGAAAACTTTTTTTCAGCCCTGTGCTAATAAATCACAAAATTTTTTGAGCCAGACAAATATGTATGCATCTAGACTTTCAGTGCATTTTCCCCTTTGTATCCACCTCTTTTCTAGATAGGCACTGCTCAAATAGGGTATGCATGTGCATAAACATACAGTGCTGCAGCACATTTGTATTCCCAGTATAGTCAGTATTTCTGACTATAAGTCCCTCCACCTGTGTTCAGAGCAGCAGTGTGCAGCCCTGCAAGCTCAGAGGGTTTTGTCTGGACGGGGGGGGCGGGAAAACAGTGAGTAAAAAATCTGTCCTGTGCCTTCTGAGGTAATGATCTTTCCTTACTAGCTTCCTAATCTGATGAATGTGTTGAACTTCATTTTGCAAGCCAAATCATCCCATTTATTTAAAATGCTTTTGAAGTTAAGAGAGGAGCTTACCTCTATTAAAATGTATTAAGTGTCTTAAAAATAAATTTTGTAAGAGAATTGCAGTTTTCTGAGATTACCTAAATAGTAAATGCATTGAACTGAAAATTACGACAGGGGCTTCCCACAGAGAACGCAGTATTGTACACTGCACATTCCCCTGTGCATTCCCTCCAGCACACTGGTCCCCTCAAACTGGCTGTCCAGCTGCACGTCCCCAGCTGTGGCCAATTGAAAGGAGAGACTCACTAGATAAGAACATGCTAAACAGTATAAACCTCCCCCCAGTCAACGCCTATCAAGTAAGATAATTCGGGAACATTATTTACATTACCAGTGTACCGGAACAAAAATCTCTGCTTCGAACATCTGAAATTGGGACTCAAAATCTATGTTTGGATTCAGAATTGAGCAGCTCATTGTTAGTCATGAGACATGAAGTTAATTCTTTCCTTTCACTCTGTGGCTTGTGTCCATCTCTGTTCCTGCAAGCTAGACCTATTTGACTGGATTACTTTCTAAAGAGATTTCTAATCTATGTGCTGTTATGCATCAGTTAAAAATGGCTCCGGGATATTTTCTCTGAAAGCTTTAAGTGCTGGTTTCCACATGTCTATGGATCGTTCTTAGGATTAGGGTAAACTTGTTGTATTCATAAATTCCTGGTATCTATGCACCTGGTATTTTAACACTTGAAAGCAGTGGTTTTCCACCATGGGAGAAGAAATGTGAAATTTGTCCACTGAAATCTACAGAAAAAGATATGCAAAGTAATCGGATACTTTCTTCCCATTGTTGAATCCAAAGACCTTAATAGTCATAATTTTGGGTCCACAAGAAAGATATGAATCATCATTTCCAGCTTCAAAAGTATTTTAAATCAAAGTATTTTCAATAACACTTAGCAGATTCATATTTGGCTACATCTTTTGGAGTATCAACCTGCATCTCAGCCTCAGCAATATAAAGTTAGGACTAAATATTATGAGAAGTTTACATTTGAGCATTTCCAATTAAAAAAAAAAAAAGACAAGCAATGAAAAATGTGGAATGGCTCTATTATACATTACTCCCTAAAGATAAATATTGCTCAAGTTCTTTGCCAACTCCTTTGGCAAGTTAAGTTATTCCAAACAATAATAAGTGCATACCGGTAGCTTTCCACTTTATTTGTGTTGAGTGACCACTTATTAAATATTTTTTCCCAACAGTTTCTTTCCAATAATACTTAAAATATCTTTAACTATAAGGGAAACAGTGAATTGACAGCAGGCTGACTGAATATACTTCTCTGAGAGATGTATGACTATACTACTTCCAAGAAATGTGACATTTTAGTTAACGGGGTGACTCACTGTGTTTTTGAAGGGGTCAGTTCATTGAGAAAGCAAGCACTGAGTGTTTATGAGTGTCAAGTAACTATTCTCTGTGCTATACCTGTAACTTGCTACAGAAGAAGGACAGAGCTGATCTGAAAAGCAATTAATTTTATTTCTATATTCATTAGAAGGAAATACTTTCATATGATGCTAAGAACAAAAATACAGCCAACTTTACCAGTGTAACACTAACGCTGACAGTAAATACAAGATTATAAAGACAAATAAGTAAGGTAAATGTACAGATGGAAAATGTCGTGAGGGGAAGCAAATGCAGTGTCTGAAAGAAAAAATGCAGAATGTTGAGGGGGAGCATATATTTTTAAGCTATAAAATGATCTGGATGAAATATGTATGTGTTTATAGTCTGGCATCTGGCATGTGTTACATGGCTAGCTTTGTTTGAAGAAACTCTACCAGTCCTATGTTAAGACAAGTACTTCCCTCTTAGTAAGATCTGTAGTTCACAAAAACGTAGCCTACATACTGCCAGTTCAAGTGCTTTGAGAGATGTCCTCCAAAATGTCAACAGTTCAAATTGCTGCCCTTGTGCTAGTGCCACCTGTGCAGGGGAAATCTTTCCCCATTTGTCTGGGCATGCCTGGCACTGCCTGTCAGCTGCCAGCATGCCAGTCAAGTCATCAGGGATGTCATCCCAGAACTTGCACCCTCATCTGCCTGCTGTGAATTTTCTCTTTGATTTTTCTGTACATATGAGAACAGCCATTAAGGGTAAGGGTAATATTAATTCTAACTTGAGGCTTCACCTTGGCTGTAAATGTAATCCGTACTGCACGGTTCAATTTGATTTAAAACAGTACTACATCAAAACTGATATTACGCCCCTCCACTCCTCTCCCACCACGCTGCTTTTATGAACTCAGAATGAAATTCAAAGGTTGGAAGAGGATATATTCTTGCTTTGCACTTTACTGCTGATAATAACTTGTTACTCCACTTCTTGGGTCAGCATCCAGATTCAAAATTAAGCAGTCTCTTCTACCTCTGAGTGTGATCATCTACAGCAAGAATTGTCTTACACGCTAACAAATTCGTTCCCTCAAGTCCTCATTTCCAGTTGCCATATACTCTCTTTCATGCATGAAAAGTTCTGTAATAGGATTTTCAGCAACAAATTAGGCTTTAAGGTGAGTTACCAATATTCATAATAGTTCATGTTTTCTTGAGAACTGTAGCTGTTTGGGGAAGGAAGGGTCAAGAGGTTACATTTTTCTGCATTGCTCCCTCTCTAACTATTAGATACAGTGTATAATTTATGATTCATCTGAATATGGACCTAGACCTTTCCTATAACCATCCCCTCTTGGGGGAGGTTTGGGACAACCCAAACGGTTATTTTTATCAACTCCTCCACTCTTCAAGATTCTGTTTTTAAAAGTGCTGGAGATCAAGGCTTTCAATGCACTAATCCCAAAACTTAAATTGTAAGCAGTGCACCTTCCAAGCTTGATATGAACATGACATAACATGATTGACGAGGAGCACCTGGGGAATTAAAGTCTTGACATTTCTGGTCTCCCCTTAAAAATCATTTATTAAAATAAAGCAGCTAAAAGAATACTCTATGTTCTGTAATAGACATTTAGCAATTCTGCTGAGATAAAGCACTTCTCCCGAGTTCATGATAATTCACTAGGCAAAATTAATATATGCGGTCTGAAAATAATCTTTAGCACATTAATATATATTTTTTCCACACACTCCGTAGTACTGACCTGGGAACTTCTCCTAAGCAGGTGGATAAGGTTAGGCATCATAGCGCTAAATTTCCTGGAATCCAGATTAAGTCTGTAAAGCTGAGACTGGTTTTTAAAAGAGTACCCAAATAAAATGCAGTCACATCCTTCCTTATTTGCCTGAAATTGAAGGATGGCTTTTCTCAAAGTGTTATCCAAAATAAACTTTCCTTTTCTCTTAATCCATCAAAACAACATGGTCATTCATACTCTGTTCTGTCATTCACTTGTATACCACTTCTTATGTTCTGTTTTACAAAACAATTTATGTAATTAAACTGAATAATACCTTTGGGCTTGAATACACAATCTGGGAGCAGGTCTGAACTAGAAATTTTGTTCCAGTATCTCTTCATAAGCAGTAAACTTACAGTGTCCTCATATGCCACTGAGCAAACCACTTGCTCTGCTGGCATGCCTGCCACAGAGTTGGGGCATTGAAGGTTTTGCTGCTCTTTCCTTTCTTCTGAGGGGGTCCCCAAAGCCTCTCATTTTCACCCATCCCTGATTACTAACTAGGACAATGTCACCAGCCAGGTAAGTCTCCTGTAAACCCTTCTCCTCTGTGTTCCCATGACCAGCAACTGCTTAAAATAACTCCACAACTTTTTAAAATAGAAATTTTTTTTTTCTCCTGATGATTCCCATCAAGCAGAAGAAGAACAGCAAAAGGCCCATACATCTGTGCCTTAGCTTAACGTGATTTACTTGCAAATTTGGGATAAATTCTTATTCTCTCGGACTGCTACCTCTGATACAGAGGAGATGGGCAACCCCTACAAAACTCTCATGGCACCTCTTTGCCAGAAATGCATTAGCTTCAGCTTGCCTGTTCTTCCCTTCTTCCCAGCTAATTTCTTTTAATAGTACTTCATGCCCTCTGAGCGTGGCTCTGAGCGTGATTCTTCTTTGGAAGAAATAAAAATCTTACATGCTTCTGACAGCCAGGTGAGGGGATGTCCCTTATAACAGCGTTCCCTTGCACATACAACTCCAATAAAGCGAATATGTAAAATATGCTGGGGTACGAATGCACAGGGTAACTTCTATTTCACAGTTATTGCTTATGCTATTACCCCTTAGCACTGCAAGGTAACTCACCCCCCCTGTCATGCCATACTTAGGGCATTTGTACAGTCTACACATAAAATCAGCCTCTCTGCTGATGTTAGTCTATGCTGTGCCACCGATTTCTGTGATCCCTTCCAAGTAGTACCTTCTGATGATCTGATCCAAACCTCTCTTAGGTGAGAGGTTATCATCAGTCATTTAGGTCTTGTATTTTTTTCCCCCTAGTTGTTTCCTTACTTATATCACTGATGTCCTTCCTTGGAAAAGTTTTGTATGTATTTCGCATAGCTAACATGCTTTAACCATCTTTTCTCTCTCCTAACTGTGACTATGCTTTCTTCTTACATTGCCTTATAGGCTTCAAGACAGTCCAGGATTTCTACAGTGTTGTGTGAATTGGTCCTGCCTCTGACATACCTTGGCCCCAGGATACAATGCACACACCCTTTGCCTGGCTTGAGAGGTCTTCACTGCAAGGATGGCTCATGGCAGCCTTCCATATGGCTTGCACTAACATATACTTCTCGTAAGAGGTGGGATTTTAGGGCTCCTTTTATTGTTCTCATTCTTCTGCTTTGTGGGAGAAGGCTGGGCTGGCGAAAAGGCTGTCATTCTCCGTGTTGCATTACTGACGTTGGCTGTAAAGGCAATGCTTAGCTGATGTCATCACAGAGTTGTGTAAGGGGGCTGCAATTGTTCTGTATCACCTGCTAATGCCACCCAAAATTCAGAGCTCAGCTCACCAAAAAGACCAAAACCAGCCACAGGGGATTTCCAGGTGAAGTCAGTAGAAGGGATTGTTTAGTTTGCTTAAGACAGTAGTGGATAATGAAGCATGAAATAGATGTTGAAGGCTAAAAGGATGGTTCTGTTTACCAGTCATCCAATATCACAAACTGCATTCTTATATAAGGTCCCAGTGTACAAAAGCTAAACAGACAATTCAAAAAATATTGTGCACTTCATCAATACTAATGACATCCTCCTTAATCTGGTTACAACTCTCTGTCTCTGTGCTTCCAGGGATAAAAATTTTCTCCTGAGGCATTAATGACCGAACAAAAGCAACTTCTGGAGCTTGTCACATTCTTCTGAAATACTGACTTATTTGTCTGCTGCCAAAGGCAAGAGAGTGAATGGAAATGGCCTTTGTCTGGTCCCAGAGACTGGGTGCAAAGCACTGCCATTAAAAACTTGATCCAAAATAGACAAAGATATGTACTGCACTGCTCAATAGATGTTTAAAAACATATAGGATTAAAGTGATCATAAGCAGTTTTAGACTGAAAAGTATGTGAAATACTATAAGTAGATCATAAGGAAATTAATTTTAAAAAATCACTTTCCTTTAATACAAAGCTTTCCAAATCAACTCATGTCATCGCCTATTCATAAGGAATTTGGCAAGCATGTACCAATCCAACTGGTATTTTTTTATAAAGCCAAGTAAAACAACCAGTACATTTTGATAGTCTAGTCTTTGGCTAACCAAAGCTATGGAAAACCAGTGTTAAATCTTCCTTTTCTTCTCCTTCCCCAGTACTCCCTGAAAGCTTCATGGCTCTAAGCTGGCATTTCAGCAAAATTTAAGTGCCATAGCCCTAACCTGTGATTTTATAGCCAACCCACTCAGCATCTGTAACACCTCTGAGCATGTCCAGAACTGCCCTGCATCTTGACAGAGCTGAGGTGGCTGGCACCACCATCATACCTAATCCCAGTCACATCCCAAACTTGGCCTCCTTCTGGCAGAGCTCCCTATGGGTCCAAACTCAGGCAGCTTTCCCAGACAGCACCTGAGATGCACCAATGGGATCAGGCTCCCTACAAAATGTATTGAGGACAGTCATCTTTTTTTTTTACTGTACTCGCAAAAGGAGAAGTGCTTTTGGTGTCCCCTTCTTTTTTACTTCTCATTAAGATAATAGTTTAGTAATTGAAGGATTTATCTAGGAAGGAGTGGAGGGTCCTAGATTTAACATCTGCTCAGGGTGAAGTTGTTAAAATTCTCATCTGCAAGTATGACAGGACAATTGGTTTGAGAATCTTTTTGTAGAAAGAAAATGCAAGCACCAGCACTTCCAATGGTATCAGCTACAGTTCCCAGGAAGTATGAATCAAAATATTTTTGTACTAATCACCCATTTGTAGGTACAGCTTCATGTCTTAAGGAGCCAGATGAGATGCCTTAAAATGGATCTTTTCCATTGCTAATTGCTCTCATTGCTCATAGAATGAATGCCAACAAATGTCATCAAAGAAAGATCATATTTAAGTGTGTAGGATGGTAGCTGATGTCTCTAACATTATTATTCTTCCTCTGCTTTTACTGAATTCTGGTCTTGTGTGCCTTAGTGAGATTGCCATATTTATATGGGAAAATGCTTCATCAGTGCTCTGTTATTTTGGAAAATGAAAACTTTAAGCCAAAACATTTCTACTGAAAACAAAGAATTTCTGTTTGGGAAGGCTGCCCAGCTGCCTGTTGCCCAAGTAATCTGCTTGTCCCATGCCACAGTGCTTGTGTATCTCTTGGGAGGGGAGGGGATGAGGTTTACAAGTTAGCAGGCAAGGCAGCAACAAAAAAGGCAACAAATGCATTTTCTTGCATCTTCCTCTGTTGTCTGACCAAACTTCACAGAGAGGTGTAGTGGTTCACCATGAAACTCTGGAAACAGACTGCATCAGCCTCCACACTCTCAATTCCAGCTGCTGCTGTTCAATGCTTGCTGCACAGCCCACCAGAAATCACAAATGGCTTGATAAAATGCATGCAGTTCATGGCTATTTCTTTGTTCAGGTCAGAGCTGCTTCTCACCTTTTGAGCATGGTCCAGGGAAAGGAATGAAGCCACAGAAGGAGGCTTGCCCTAGTTTATTGTCAGCACATCACTGAAGTTAGAGGGAAAGAATTTTGTGTCTTAGGCAGGAGGAAGTTTTAAAGCATCACTGAAAAATACCATAGGCACTTCAAGTATTTTTTGTAATGTAAGACACATCTTAGTAGTTTACAGAAGTTATTGCTTGAAGTTACAGCTCTATCAGCAAGTGAAGAGCTAAAGAAAAGTCAGAAAAGATCTGCTAGTATAGCAGCACTGCTAAAATTTGGGCCTAGATTTCCCCAGCAGCTTGACCCTTTTAATCTTGGAATACAATTGAGGTTTTGCGATTTATTTTGCCAGACCTAGAATCTGGCCTTCAGATACATAGTACTTGTCCTACTTGTTCCAGAGAGACTATATATCATTTTGATCAACACTCAAAGTTGAAGTTCCCCCCAGAGCCAAGAAAATGACATTTACTGAGCTATAGCCCATCAAATATTTATGAATCACATTACATTAAATAAAAATAGAAAAGGAAACTGTGAGAGAAAATAATGTTTACATATATTTCCCTCTATTTAATTCCCATCTGAAGTGAGTTCTTCTGAAGAGCTGCTTAAATATGATCCATGTTTTTTTCCACACAAAACAAGCCCATTTCAAAATAGTTATAAGACATTGCAGTGTGCAGCATATGGGATGTGCAAAACTGATGACTAACACTGTAGGCATTACTTATTAACTTTAATTCATACTATCTCATATCCTCCTGTCAGCTTACTCCTCCTCCTCCTTTTTTATTATAGATGAATGAAAACTGATGCTTTACATTCTTTTTAAGCCATTAAAATATGTTAATTATTTATGGTAAGGCATCACAATGAATAACGAGACACGTCCCTGAAGTTTTCAGCTTCCTGTTGCAGCAGTTTCTTGGCTTAGGCGTTGTTTAAAGCAAAAGACATTAAATGATCCCAAAGAAAAAAAAACCACAATTTTCTTCAGAATTTTACAGGGCCAAATTTAAGGGAATCAGAGATTGTCAACACTGATATTGGGCCAGTCTTCTGAAACAGTATTACATTTGTGTATTCTAGAATTACAAATGTGCTTTCAAAAGCTGTTTTATCACAAGAAAAAAGTACAGGAAATAGAAAAGGACTGTCTGTCAATATAGGCTCAGAATGCAACACTGATTTCAATGTGAAGTCTGCATGAAAATAATTATTGTGAATATCTTTAGCTACAATAACTAAAACCCTTAGATTCAAATATATGTTGCAGTCTTGAACCTTTAGGTCTTTTTTCTCTAAAGCTAAACCCCAAACCTAGAGGCCAGGCCCCAATAAACCAGCATATGCAGCCCTGTGGCTGCTGAGAGCACATGCCTGCTCCAGGCCAGGTGAAGAACTCTGATTGCCTAGGATCGTGAGTCGAAAATTGCTTCTAGGGCAGTACCTTTGCTCTAAAACCCAAGAAGGGTTTATTTAAAAGAATAGTCACAGCATCTTTAACATTTTAAAGCAAAAGCCTTAGAGCCTTCATTTTGCAGTGGGGAAGTTCCAGCTTCAGTTCTGGTCTTGGTCTATGGGAACTGAAACCCATTGCCCGCATCCCCAGGAAGGATGTTGGACACTGATCGGAGAGGAGTATTAGTTACATCTCACTCCCCTTGAGAATATGCCATAGTGAGCAAAGCGTTCATGGTTCAAAATGTCAGAGAAGGAGAAGAGTGCAAGGCTGGCTGTGACCCTGCAGCTCCCTGACTTGGGTGGTCATGATGAGCAGGTATGGGATTGCAGACTGTCCTAGAAGGGCTGCAGCAGTATTTTAGCACTTGCACGTGTATCGTCTATCCTTTCAGTGACATTGCAGCACAATGACGTGACCATGGCTTCATTTACAAAGAGAATCAGCATCCCTTGCTGTGAGGGCAACAGAGATCTATATGTAACCTGAATTAAGTGAAGCTTTTCAAGGAAGCCTCCATGATTACCCAAGCCGGATATAGGTATCACTGTCCAGATGCAGCCTATGCACCTATCAATGGTTTCCCATACGGAAGCACATTGGATGTATAAGAACTGCAAGATTAATCCCCTAAGGCTTAGCCTTTTTGTAGATCACAACTACTAGTTATCAGTTTTTTAATTTCTATAGAATAATCCACATCCTTTTGTGATTACTGAAGTAGTTTCTTCTGTTGTTTCTGATACTTGCAGTCAGCCTAAAGCACTGTTTTTATCTCTTTAGAGTGGATGAACTAGAGCAAAAGAATTGGAATTATTTGGATCTGAATGTTATGAATCAACTCTTTGATGTAGAATAGCTGGTTCTTCTCAGTGTTGGACCCTGTCATGGTTTTCTTTGCATTTGCATAATGCAAGTTATGTTAGCATCATGTGACAAAGATGGATAAGGATGTACCATATCCCCTTCCAATTACCTAGCAAGTGGTGAGAGATGTGATTCATGTCTATAAGGTACTAGATGCAGCAAAGAAATTAAAAACAGACCTTCTGTATCTCTGGCAGAGAAACCAAGGATTGAATCCTGCAGCTTTAAAACATAATTATGTGCAGATGTAACAAATAGTTAGTTTAATAGCATTTAAAAAAAAATGTGGAAATCTCTGACTTGAAGAAGATAGAAATTAAGGCTAGGAGGGGTTACTTTGGGATAAAGGATTTTCATGTTGTTGCTTTTAATCCCTGGAAAGAATTCCTATTCCAACCACCTACTTTGTGGATATCATCAAGTACATCTCCAGATGCAAAGCTAAAGACACAACCGTATTAGTCTGATAGTGATAAATCCATGAAACAAGGAGAAGTGGGGTCCTGATTTTGACAGAAATGTCTTCACGCTTCCAAGCCATTGCATTTCAGGAAGAGGTTGTCCTCTCCATGGTATCCTGAGGAGCCAAGTTCCCATGTTGTGAGGCATCCCGACCGGAGGAGAGGACATCCCCTTGCACTGTGTGCAGACAGTGGCCCCAGCCACAGCCCACATGTGTCACTGAGCAGTGTACACCAATCTTCCCCTGGCCTGAGTTACCTTCGTCCAGCTGCAAAGGGACAAGGTAGAGCTCAGCTTTGGCTAAGAGCTTTCCAAAACTTCAGTCCAGTCTTTTACGTGAGCCTGAACCAAATCTATTTTGAGTTTTGAGGAATGCAGGTATTAGAGTGAATAATGTCCAAAATGAGGAAAATGTCACTTTGCTATCCTACATTTCATAGTTGCA
Source organism: Calonectris borealis (assembly GCF_964195595.1). NCBI lineage: Eukaryota > Metazoa > Chordata > Aves > Procellariiformes > Procellariidae > Calonectris > Calonectris borealis. Next base: position 71,901,790 of record NC_134352.1, on the reverse strand, counting down.
GCAAGAGCTGGGCATAGATGTGGTTGAAAACTCTGGAAGCTGCTGTGACAATATTTCCAGTCCAGCAAAATACAGGAAATATCAAAAATCTTTGGGGGATTGGGGATGATGAGATTAGCACGTTAGTTTTATCTATTTGGAGAATTTGGAGAATTCGGGAAAGACTTTGTTGAGCTTATTGGGGAAAACTGAATCTTTAAACCTCTGGAAATCCCACTGTAGGTTCTCATGAGCTGAAATGCCAGAACTCTCTGGCAGGAGAGAGTTATTATACGTCTGGAAAGAGCATGTGATAGTTTCCAACTTCCTTCATAACAGAAAAAAAACCACTTTCACTTCACTAAATGATTAGGAAACAAAATGGCTTAGGCTACAAGACCTTTTCTTTGCATTGCCTTTGTTATAGCAAACTTTGAGTAAATTTAACTACTAAAATTTTTGAGAAATAGTTTGGAGAAGTCATAGCTATTTATTACACAGCCCCTTCTTAAATAGGGTACCCTTGGGAAAATGTATTGTCCAGAAACTGGAGCAAATACATATACCATTATATCACAAAGTTAATGCTTAGCTGAATAAATTTAATTTTACAAAATTAAATATTTGTGAATAATGTTATTATCAGCAGCTACAGATATACTTCTTCAAATTTCTGGGAGTTTAACAGGTTAGTAGGCTGTTAATCCATTTGCTCTTTTCCTTGTTTATGAATAGTAGTTACCAGCTACAGAAAATCATGAAGTGCCTCTTTGATGATTTCATCTGATTTGGGCTTGTTGATTTTTACCAGGAAGGCTTCCTTAAATTCTTTACCAAAGTGACAGTGTTCATCTGGTCTTGTGGTCACTGCACATCTTTGGTTGCATTACATCACGTGACTACGTGGATCAGAAGAAAAAAGAGACATTTTTTTCTGTTTGTCTATGATACGTTTTGTCATGTTTCTGGGTCAAAACCCCCAAAGCTTTAAACCCATATTCTACAGATTGTCTAGTGACTCTCATCACATCAGTTGTGTCAGGTGGCACTTTACCTTCGGAGACTTGGAGTCGCCTATGGAGATACAGAGTCCAGAGAGCTATCAAACCCCTGTTCAGAAAATTGTTCAGAAACAAGGTGAACATGGGCCAGTTGGCAAATAGAGTACACATGCACTCAGAGCAAAGAAATGCAATGGTCCCAAACATTTGTCAGCTCAACTGATTTGTCTCTCCTGCTCTCTTGATTGTGTAAAGTTTCTTTGTATCTGTGAGATGTTAGTGGGACCGTTTGCTTCAGTAAGAGCTCACCGCAGCAGGGAAGTGTTGCAAAATCTGTCCCTCTCCTGGGGAAAGCGGAGAGGAGGGTGTTTGAGCCTGTGTGTGGGGAGCAAAGGGCAGGGAGGGGAAGGGAATTCACCACTGGCAAAAATATCTAGAATTTAGTTTTCCTCTTTCACAACTTCTCCCTTCCCGTTTATTATTATTATTCAATGTCTCTACATTTTTTTGAGTTTCATTGGGTTTTTTTCCCTGTTATTTTTTCTTGAAAGTTAAAAAGATCACGTGCCAAATTTTGAGTGAAGGCAATTCAGTATGGAGCCATTGAATTCTTTACACCAGCTGAAGATCTCTGTCTCTCCTAAGACGTTGCCCTCCTGAGTGAGGTTGCTCTCACTTTTACACTAAAGCATGTTTTTGTAGCTGATGGGATTCCCTATGTATTTCCAGCCAGGCACTGAAGCTCTGTGTGCTGTAGCAGAACTGGAGTCTGTGGGGACCGGAGTCTGTCTGCAGGGCAGAGGGGATATTTCACAAGAGAGGTCACATTTGCACAAGCTGCTCTCACTTCTTGTTCTGGCGGTGCTCTCAAGTGACCTCACCAGGCAGGCATCCCTCTCAAAAGACTTGGGGATTGTTATCCTGAAACTTGTGGTGCGGTAGTAAAATTCAGCCGCTGTACCTCAAAGTTAACAATTTAGTTACAGGATTTCAGGGGTTTTAGAAATATAATAGAACGGATTGTTCAGTTCCTGGAGGAGAAATGGCTTAGTAATTTTGGGGTTAATAATGGGTTTTCCATTGGAAGAATCTATGAATGAATGCTGCAAAGCCAGAGTGGTGTAATCTAGACCAAGGGAAGGGTATAAATGATAATGAAAGAGGGAACTTCCCAGAAAGAGCTAATATGTTATTGATCATAAGGATTTCGGTTGTCTTTTCTAGAAGGGTGGCAAGAGAGGCAGCTTCTGTGCAAATTTCCCCAGACTGCCCCTTGGCCTTGGTTAATCTCATCTTGCAAAAGAGTTATGCCAGCTGATGCTCTTCCTCTGGTGGACATGCCCAATGTCTGCATGCGTTGGGTCTCAACAGCTCTTTTTTGCAACTCCATACCACTGAGGTAGAGGGGAAAGTCCCGGTGTCACTTAAAAGCACTAATTTTCAAATTAATTAATTTGTGTAAAAAAAAAAAAAGTAGTCAGATTGCTTCCTCAATTATCACTAGCATATTCAGGTTTTGTAAACCTACACCTTGATTGCAGGATAACTACATTTTCTTAATTTCTATCCTTATCAACACTTCTACAAAGTCCTCACTGGTCTTGTTGAGAAAGTAATGCTATAGACCTGTTGTAAACAAACAAAATGTACTTATGCTTTGAGTTATATCTGAGTCTTTGTGTATATGTTGTATTTGCGGACTGTAGCATTTCCCTATTTTTCAGTTGCCTAAGAGTTGATGTAAGAAACTAATTTAAGACTAGTAAATACAAGAAGCAGGTATTTACTCTCCCTTAACTTACTCCCTTTTTTCAGTGGAGTTGGTCCTATTTTTTTGCTACTGTGTGATCACATGGAGTTATTTTTTCCTGATTTCTATGTGTAAAGAGGGATTAAAAATCTTGCATGGGAACATGTCCCAGTCCATGAAACATACTTAACTCTATAGCGTTGATTTCTCTCACTGAGCGTCCACTTAGATTACTGACACTTCTGTGGTAAAAGTAGCTGAAGATGGTAGTGAGGAATCCCGTAGCTGGCAGATACTATTAGTTTTTTCATTGCTTCACAGTGCTTTCTGAATAGCTGGATGCTTTTGCGTCTTTTAAAAATGCATTTTTAAATTAAGTTTGTGCCCATCTACCAAGATGATTCATTTCTACAAGAATTGCTACAGTAGAGCAGTTTGGGAACTGGACCACAACCAATCAAATAGAGTAATTTTGTATTCATTCATTTATTAAATTTTCCTAGCATCTGGATTAGTTTTTACTATCAAGGTTTATTTACTGAAAAATGCCAGAAGGTAGAGACATGAAGCTGAATCTTCCACCGTAAGGTCTTTAATGAACACAAGCTTCTTGGCAAAACTCAGACCTGATTCCTTCACAGATCACTGGCCTTTCAGCAGACCCATTTTGAATTTTAAATAAACCTGAATATGGAAATGTAGGTTTGGTTTTATATCAAAATTATCAGCATCTTCCCCATTTTTTTAAGCCTCTAACAGAGCAAAAATTGTTTGCATTTGATTTAATCACCCAGAGTCAAGGGCCCTAGTTATAATTATTCTGAATTTTTTTATTAGCCTGTAATCCTTTGCCAGGATTACCAGTTCCTGATGCTGCCATTCCTAGCATGCAAGCGGCCTCTGGTCTGGTAGATGCTCCCCTCCCCCCAGCTGCTCTTTGCTCCACTGGCAGCTCTGACAAACTATTCCAGCTTTCCTCACAGATTCTGTTATTTGAGCTCTAAGAAAGAATGTAGCGTTGTGAACTGAGACAGTTTATTGTACACAGGATGACCTTAAGTAAATTCTTCTGAATCTTTGCCCTCATGAGACTCTTTAAAAGATTTTTGTATTTCAAACCTCACAAGCGACAGTCTTGTGTATTTTTTCTTTCTCTAAGCTATCATCTTTTGCATCCCTGTGCTAGAAGCTATTGCTTTGTATTACAATGATACACTGTACAATGGTAATACTGGTCCAGTTTTTTATACACTACTAAAACTAGAAACATCTCTCCAATTTGTGGTACATCTCTCTTTTAACCAAAAGCCATAATAAATCAGCATGCAAAATAAACAGGTTACAACCTTGCCCATTGATTCTTAACATTTTATCTCCGTTTCTATCAGATGTCAACCGATTGACAGGATCTTCACCACCTTCCTCCCATTTGATCTCCTCTCCCTTCCAAAAATCTCTAGAGGATAATTTGCAGTGGGTGTTTTGTTCTGCTTTAGGCTGTAAGCATCATACTTCAGAACCAACCTTATTCATTTCCATGGGTTTGCCGGGGAAAAAACAAACAGTGGAACATGGTCAAAAGAACGTTTTACTTATGAAAATGTACAGTTTTGGGTAGAGCAGAATTATTAGTGAACTTGTCTCAAACTTGGCAGCTTCAACCAAAACTAAATGGATATTTTAATTTTGCTTTCACAAGCAGTTCTAAATGGTTTCCCCCGGCTCCCCAGGTGGACTCTAGACTAGTACACTGGGTTCATGGACCCAAGATAAGTTTGCAAGGACAATTCAGTGTCTGAGAATGGAGTCCCCAAAGGGCAATACACTCAATAGGGTAAGAGCTGTTGATAATAGGTCACAGAAAGAAAAAAGGGTAATTCAGATACCTGAGGCACTCATCTGAGAAGGGGGAGCCCTGGATGCTGCTTTTTACATGCACACTTTACATGCAGAAGTCAGTGGCTGTAATGCATAAGGGGTACCTGAAAATCAACACTAACACCTACTTGACACCTTTCATTTAAAACAAAAATATTTTCTGAATTAGTTTAAGCACCTGTAGGATTCAGCACGCCCCTGTAGAGGATCCCTGGTTTCCTCATGAATATTCCCTTCTGGACCCCTTGAGCCATTTGCTCAGCAGCACAACAAGCACTAGCAGGTGTATAGAAAATACGCAGTCTCGCAGACTGCTGTAGAACATCCTTCTCAGGTACAGGAGAGCAGGCTTGAGCCCTTTGGGTCCACTAACGGGACGGATACCCCAGGCAGTCTCCTGTTATAGAAAAGATGGGTGTACGTGCTGCTGGTCTGCTTTAGTGCTTTCAAAGAATGGCTGTAGACATTTCCTCAGAAGATAATGTTATGGTCTTCACCCTACACAGAGGAAGATCTTGGACTGTATAGCCACTTTAGATACCAGAGGCTGGTGTTTAACACCAGAAAGGTGAGGTTATCCAGCATAACCTCATCCTCAGCCTTTCCTGCTGGTCAGCTCTGGGCAGCTACCTACTCAATGCACAGATTTTTGTATTGCTGTCCTAAGGCAACTCGTTCTTGCTGTAAAAACCAGGTGTTGAACCTGGGACCTTAGATTGTATACCAAGAACTCTGTACCTAAACCGAGGTACTTGTGTTCTGGTTTGGATTTGGCTTCTAGTTTCCATATCGATCCTAGGTCAGGCTGCCCAACACACAGAAGATCAGCATCGTAATGACTACCTTACACCTAATCATTCAGTTGGTTTTATATTCACACCACATATACATACACACATGATGAATATACATCCTATCCATGAAGTTTCCTATAATTTTGTGATTCACAACACAATTCACAATATGTTTTTTAGAATGTCTATGTCAGCTAAACATTAGGTTTGCAGACAAACACTGAAAAAAATTAGAGTGGGGGAATGAGCAGCTATTCATTTACTTCCTGTTTAATTAAAGCTTGCTGCAACATTTTCCTGCAAATGAATGAAATTCTTTGTACCTACTTAGCTTTGAGCTGACTCTTCCATAACAATTAATCAGCCAGGCACTTTGACATTATATGAAGACATGTAGGATGTTAACATCCTCCTGATTGTGCAAATAATTTCTACTAAAAAAGCAAACCCTGACTGAAGAATAAAATTATGAAAAAAAAATCTAATGAGAGTATTATTTCTGACACCAGTGCAATGTGATTGACAACATTGTCCTGTCTTTTCTCCTATGCCTTTTTAAAGAGCTATCTAGGAAGTGACTCCAGTAACAAAACTGGAACAGATTCAGAGGTGTTACTTACTGACTTTAGCAGAAAGTTCACTCCCTGGTGAAACTTGATATTGCTTTATTTATTTGTGTACAGGAGAAAAATATCAGTATTTGCTGAGTCATGTCACTCCAAAAATTCCAGCGAGGGCCATCATGAAAACAAGATCTAAAACAGCTGTTAGAGAGCTACACACAGAAACCTAAAGTCGCCCTACACTTCTCTAAACATAACCTTAGCATCCAAAGGCAAAGATATCTGTGACAACCCTGTGAGTTATAGTCCAGCACACTCCCTGTGGGCATGGAGATAGGACATATGGAAATGGGACATTGAGGGAATGGTAGGAGTAGGACATGCACAAGTCTAGCAAGGCATTTTGGGAGCTATTTTCCCCTTCAGCCTCACAGCATGTACCTAGAAAACTCATTACAACCAAGAGCTTTCTTTGGCCAAGGAACAAACAAAATATTTGGGCCCCGTGTTCCCCCATGTTCAGTAGCGTAACCTGTAGCCCATTCCCACACATGTTATACCCTCACCTCTTTGCCTCCCTAGCCATGCTTCCCTTTGTCCCGTGTTTTTCTCTAATATGGGAAGCAGTGACAGCAGCTGCAAACACTATGGAAGTCTGGAAGAAGCTCAACGGGCACCAGCAGATCTGCAAGGAGACAGTGTGAGAGGTATCTGCCCTGAGGACCATGTGGGGGTCAAGGTAACATGGGCAGGTATTCTCAAGGCCACCAGATATTGTTGCTATTGCCTAGGGGAAGATAGAGATCCCACAGTACCTCCTTTCCCCAACATGGCTGTCAGGATCCTGCTACCACATTAGTGCTGCTCTCCCCTCTTCTTTGCAAGAATACGCTCTTTTCCCTCCACCTACCTCACCTACCTCTTGCTGGCTGAAGGGCTCACAGGAGGGTCTGCAAGCAGCCTGCTCCCAGGTGGCACTAGGCTTAGGAGAAGAGGACAGGACAGGGTAGAGTCCAAGACAGTCAACCTCCTGTCTTTCAGACTGAAATTGTAGGGGGTCTGTTCTCTGGGTGTCAGGGAAGGATCTCCTCCTCTGATCTGCCTTGTGCCCATTACTGCCCCCTAAGCAACTCTTGCAGGCAGCACTGGGCTGCGAGCCTCCCAAACAGAAAGATAGAATCATAGAATCACAGAATATCTCAAGTTGTAAGGGACCCATGAGGATCATCAAGTCCAACTCCCTGCTCCTTGCAAAACCACCTAAAACTAAACCATATGACTAAGAGCATCATCCAGACGCTCCTTGAACTCTGGCAGCTTGGTGCCATGACCACTTCCCTGGGGAGCCTGTTCCAGGGACCGACCACCCTCTCAGTGAAGAACCTTGAAGAACCTTTTCCTGTTGTCCAACCTGAACTTCCCCTGATGCTGCTTCATTCCATTTCCTCGTGTCCTGTCGCTGGTCACCAGAGAGAGGAGATCAACACCTCCCCCTCTGCTGCCCCCTGTGAGGAAGGTGCAGACTGCCATGAGGGCACCCCTCGGCCTTCTCTTCTCCAAGCTGAACAAGCCAAGTGATCTCAGCTGCTCCTCATAAGTAAGTCTTACCCTGAAGGCCTTTCGCCATCTTGGTCACCCTGCTCTGGGCACACACTGATAGTTTGATGTCCTTCTTACATTGAGGTGCCCAAAACTGCGCACGGTTACTTGAGGTGAGGCCGCACCAGTGCAGTGTAGAGTGGGACAACCGCCTCCCTCAAGCGGCTAGCTATGCTGTGCTTGATGCACCCCTGGACACAGTTGGCCCTTTCGGCTGCCAGGGCACACTGTTAACTTGTATTCAACTTGCCATCAACCCAAACCCCCAGATCTCGTTCCACAGGGTTGCTTTCCAACCTCTTGTCCCCCAATTTGTATGTATAACCAGGATTACCCGATCCCAGGTGGAGAATCCTGAACTTGCTCTTGCTAAATGTCATATGGTTGGTGATTGCCCAGCTTTCTACTCTATCCAGATCTCCCTGTAAGGCCTCTCTACCCTTGAGGGAGAGGCCTACCTCCCTTGAGGGAGTCCACAGCTCCTCTTAGTTTAGTATCATCAGCAAACTTAATGTACACTTGATTCCTGCATCCAGATCATTTATAAAAACATTAAAGAGCACTGGCCCTAAAATCGAACCCTGGGGAACCCCACTGGTGGCTGGCCTCCAGCCTAATGTAACCCCATTTACTAAAACTTTTTGAGCCTGACCCATCAGCTAATTGTTCACCCGACATATTATGGACTTGTCTAGCTGTGTGCTGGACATTTTGTCCAGAAGGATACTGTGAGACATAGTATCACAAGCTTTGCTAAAATCCAAAAACATCACATCTACTGGCTTCCCTTGGTCAACTAGATGGGTGACATTGTCATAAAAGGAAATTAAGTTGGTTAAGCAGGACTTTCCCCTCATGAACTCATGCTGGCTATGACCAATGACTGCGTTGTCTCTCAAATGTTTTTCAATAACTCCCAGAATAACCTTCGCCATAATTTTACCAGGCACTGAAGTGAGACTGACAGGCCTGTAATTGCCAGGGTCTTCCTTCTTACCCTTCCTGAAAATTGGGACAACATTTGCCAGCTTCCAGTCGATTGGGACCTCCCCAGACTCCCAAGACTGTTGAATAATAATGGAGGGAGGTCCCGCAATGACATTGGCCAGCTCTTTTAGTACCTTGGGATGAATCCTATTGGACCCCATAACTTATGTGCATTCAACTGGAGGAGATCATCGTATCTGTCTCATACAGGAGAAATGCCAAATTGTCTAAAGGTCTTGAAGGTCCTACTCATAGGGTTGCAATTGTTCACACATGTTGTGTCATCATTGACAGGGATGGGAACTTCAGGCAGTTCTCTTCAATGTTGCTGAAAAAGTATTTTCACTCCTGACTGCCACAGCTGTGGCCATTCTGCTCGTGCCGCTATGGCACACGTGTGGCAGTTAGGGTGGCACGAGCAGCTGAAGATCTGACACAGACAGACAGGCAGTTGTTGAGGAACAGAAGAGAGGCAGGGGTGAGTAGGATGTGTCTCTGCTGGCTCTCCATCACCTCCAAAGGAGATCACTGGTGGTGCACAGGGTAGATCTCTAAATGTGCAAGCAATAAATTAAAAGCTAAAGCTTAACTAAACTCCTTAACAACAAATGAAGCAAAGACCTTTTATACTGTGGTTCCCTTATTCCCAGTTCTGGCAATTTAACAGAAAACTGAAATCCTCAAGTTTCATTTGGGAAGGATTAGGGAAAAACAGAATTTGTTCATTCTTGGTTCTCCTGATTTTTTGCTGTAACACAGTTTTCTTGCCATATTAATTGCCACATATCAAGTTCAGAATGTGTCTTTAGACCTCCCTTAACTTGTTTCTTCCTAACTCACATAAAATTTTTCCAATATCTTACATCTAAACATCTTAAATGTTTATGAACACAAATTATAAAGTCCCTACTGGTAACTGGGAATATATTTAACTGATCCTTCAGGGCATTTTCTGTTTTGCTAATACTTAGTTTTCTGTGTATTTTAGTTTTACTGGATGTGTATAATAAAAATGCCTGTATGGCACATCTTTCACTTGGCTTACACAGTACAAGTTTTTCTCTGTTATTGGGACCTCTGGGGTAAAATAGCTAATTCTTTTTCCTCCATATCCAATAATAATTTTTTATACACTGCCATGTTTAATAGGCGAAGTGTGCCAAAAACATGCATTCCTGATGTTATGATACTTTCTTTAAAGGCAAGTTTACTGTGAATTACAGTATAGAGTGTGGCCTTCCTCACAAATATCTGAGCAGCTAGTCCTGCATTCCATTAACCTGTTTTGATCATGAAAGGTGTTCAAAATGCATCATTAGGATTGCTTTCATGATGTTGATACCAGGTCAGATGCATATATAGCCAAAATAGTAGTCATATAACTCTGAAAATATTCACTATGATTTCTGCATCATCAGAGCCAACAACAGGCCTACCTCATTTCAGCTGATCCCAGTTCACTTTAATTTTCCTGAAAGAATACCTACATGAGGAAAACCTGTGATGAATAAAAAACCTTCACACCCAGAAAAGATTAAGCAAATAGCTGGATTTATCAAAAGGCAGAGACAAACACAATATTTTGTTTAGTTCTCATATTGATTTTTTTTCCGCTAGAATTAACATAGTTGATATTGTCTCATGATCCATAATATGGTTTATTTAATGCAAGTGCTTTCTAAGAGATAGAGTCTCAGGAAGAGACTGAAAATGTAATCTCGTAGATTTGGGCTAAGCATGATCTTAATCTAATTGGGTCCTTAGTCTCTTCTCCTGTAGCTAAAGAAAAGGCACCATAATATTGCTTTATTTGATTGCAAGCTCTTCAGTATCTTCCTCTGTGTTTGTATGCTGTCTAGTGCCATGGAGACTTCTCCCCAGTTAAGGCCTGTGGGTGCTGCTGCAATATAAATAAATGAGAGTAAGGGGAGTGAAATGGAAGAAGAGATTGCTATAGTCATTCTGTGAATGTCAGTATGTGAAGCTGATGTTCTCCCCTTCTAGCAAAAAAACAATCCAGGTAGAAATGTAAACATTTCCTCAGAAAATCTTAGTGCAGAAGAATAATCATCCTTGTGGCTGATCTTCCTTTAGGAGAGAACTAGAACAGATTTAGGCTGAGAAACTTGCTTAAAGCTGAGAACACTCTGGGAACACGAGTTTATGGCATGAGCTTGCCCTTTTGTGTAAAAAGCAATAAACAACCATCATGAGAAATGGCAGAGTCAAGGAGGGTTTAAAGGTTGGAATTTATTAGAACAATATTTCCTCATACCTTGTACTAAACTTTCCTCCACTGAATGTTCATTTCATTTCCTTGTTGGAGACAATGAGAATTGCTCTCAAAAAACCACCTGTCTCATCCCCCTGTCTTGTCTAGAAGTCTCCTGCAGAGCCAAACCTCATATCCTTCATCTGGAGTTGTGGACATGGGGAAACATTAATCTGCAAATGATAACACAAATGGGACAACAGTGTATGTTAGTCCGAAGACCTATTTAGTCACTTTGAAAAGCTATGGGGGGAACCAGGCTCTGAGGTCCTCAAGAGCTCTGTGAACAACGTCCAAAGTTTTGAAATAGAAAACTTGGAAATACACTTTTCAGCATCATATTCCTGCTCTTGGACTTCCAGTGTAGCTCTAGTCTGCACCCACCCTTAAAAGCCACATGCATCAGAGAGCTGAGCCAAATGCGGTGAGGTAACACAGCCAAGCAGCACGGCTCTGACTTCCGTGGTCTCCTTGAAATCACCCAGGGCACCCCTTCCTAATGGAGGCCCCACGGGAATAGAAACACTTGAATTCTGTTTGCTCTAAGAAGTCTTGAGTAATCTTTGCAGAGATATCATATTATCAACGTTATTTAAACATCCTTTGTGTTCCACAGTCTGCTCCTAACACATGTGGGAAGAAAGCCTGAAGGAGTCCCCCAAAACCCACAGTGAGTGTGTGGCAGATCTTGCTTTAAAATTGGAACTCTTTTCGCTCCCAGACCTGCATTTCACCCTGCACAGTAGGATTCCTTCCACTTTATTTCATGTAATCTGCTGGTTGGCCTTAGGACAGCTGGATAGAAGTGCCCTAGCAGCTTCTCAGGTTGCAAACCACTTTTTGCCCAAACAAATAAATAATTCAACCATATTTATCTCAGGGCCCTGTACAGAGCAAGCAAGGGACGAATGATTTTCCTCGTACAGCCCCTCCAGAATGCAAAGGCTGTTACTCAGCAATAGTCCTGTGACACCTAGTTTACATTTTCATACCACTGTGTAAATATACTCCTCCTCCCCATGCCCCTGTGGGCTAGGGGAGTAAATGTTTGATTTCCTCTTCACAGCCAGGAAAGCTGGCACAACCAACGCGTGACTGTGAGGCACAGCTCTAAGCTGCTTTGGGAGAGCAAAAAATCACAGTCCTAGAAACGTTTGTTGGCAGGGAGCTCTGAAGAACATTTAGTCCAACCTCCTGCTCTAAGCAGGACTATTTCCAGCACAAGATCGGCTCACTCACAGCTCTATAAATACTAAGTAATCACTAAGATTAAGAGAGGTTCTTCAAAATGTTACAAAGTATTCATAATCTATCATTTTGGACTGCTGGAGATTTTTTCCCCAACTCACAGATTTTTTTTAAAAATGCAGTAAAAACAATCAATCTTTATTTTGCTGCCACACATCAGAGAAGCTATCAAACATTATTCTTCAGTAGGTTAAATCCTGTTTATTTTCTGGCTGAATGAATTTAGAGGCATGTAGAAGCACTTTCAGCAACCTCCTGTAACCTGAGCGCATCATTTCTTCTCATCCCACACACCATGCCAGGTTAAGAGATGCGAGTGGTGAGAATCACTGCAAACATGAGTCTTCTGTGCCTAATGGAATACGACAACTAATAATTTTAACTATTCATTTTTTTCTTCCAATACTACTTTTGTCAGTTTTAAGCAACGTGTGTACTCCAGACCGAAGGGCTCACAGCATATTCCTACACTGACCACAAAATGGCTATTTCCTTGAGGAATTCCCTGAGCATTGCATGGAAATGAGTCAATGAAAGTGGTGTTACTGTAAAGTGATCATCCTCCAGACCTGAAGTGAGCAGTGCTGAGGATGTTTAGCAGGAAAAGAGCTGATACATTATCTAAGGCACAGGCTTATTGCCCATGAATAGAGTTTTATGCTGTCAGTGAGATACCTGGAATTCCTTGGCAGTTCTCTGCAGCCTGGTGAACATGCTCCTTCACCTTGTCTCATCCCAAGAAGCTCCAAGCTGACAAACCATTTTACAAGTTACATATTGCTCCTTTGAGAAATGAGGAATAACGATGGCAGTGGAGGAGCAGCCAGGGTCATACCAGAGGTGGCAGGGTCGAGAGGACTGCTCATTCTCACTGGACAGCTGACCTCCCAAAACCCTAAGAAGAGAAGGTATTTCCATTAACCACAAAGAAGATAAATTAGATCTGTTTTGTTTGGCAGCAGCATGATAGATAGCCATGCAGCTATAACAGCAGGAGTGGAGGAAGCCGTAAAGCTGCCTGGTTGGCTGGATGCAGCACAGACTCATGAGTCTGTCAGACATGTAAAACAGGATTTTTCCTCTTTTAGAGGTTAATTTACAGTGGAGAGTGGGCACACTGACTCAGTTACCCTTATCTAGCCATGTCTAACTGCCTTACGCTGCCTCTCCTGCACAGACTTTATTTCCATCTGTGAGACAAAATCTCTCTGCTCACCTGAGAGGCTCTTGATCTCACTGCTATCCCAGGTGCCTTTGGGAAGCCAAACGTATTCAAGTGGCAACATGGGCAGATTTTGCTCCATTTAGAATCCTAGGCATCCTTGATAATTGCTGCTTTTTTCAAAGAAGACAGTCTGATGCTCCACATATGGTAGAACATGTAGCCATTAACAAATCCTTTACCAAATCTGTTTTATGCTGATTTTACACAGTTTTCACCACACAAGTCAATGAAAGTTCCTGTGCCTCCACTTTGCTTTTTATTCCACTGCCACTGAATTCAGTAGAGAAGCTCCTGCTTTATACTATATATATGTCATGGTTGTATAGTTATACTTCTTTTTGTTTGGCTAATCTACCATATGATCACATTAATCTTCTAGTGAGCAAAAGAGAAGAGCAAAAGTAATTTATGGAAGGACATAAGGGTGAAAACAGTAGGAAATTGTAATTTCTGAGTCTGCAGTATGCTTACCTGCAGCTTTATGTCATGTTTAACTGGTCAAGGGATGTTTCTGCACTTATGAAATGATGGAATTTCCTTTCATAAACATGCATAAGAAAGTGTACAGGAAATGGCACCCAATTAAAGTTTATGGCACTTAGATAATACTGAAGCCTACAGTAATCTGACTAATAAATTATCAAGACAAATAATACAAAGCATCATACAAATAAATGACACCTCTTGCTGGCATCATAAATGAATAGAAGAATACTGATGATCAATAGCCCCAGTATAAACTCGAGCCAGAAAAAGCTCAGTATCAAGAATGAGAACAAGGAAGTTCACAGTCTGTTGTCTGGCATGAAAGAGCCTGGTCTTTAAGAGATGTTACAAAACAAAAGGTTGCATGCGTCTTACTACTACCTGTCCTTTTAAAAATTGAAATGTATTTCCCCTCATGAAAACAGAGATTTTTAAAAATCCACATTAAAGAAAGAGCAACAGACACTGCAATGGGAAAGCTCTGTCACAATACAAGTGATTGTAGTGTGACAAGATTTTCCAAAGCTGACCACACTAGAACAGCATATCTTATGGGCATTTGCAGGAACATGCAGGTCTTTTACAAAGCTGAAATTTTCGCTGTGCAATTAACCTGAACTGAAACACACTCTGGAGTGATCCACTGAAAATACTCAGTCAACAGGTCCAGTTTGTTCCAGGTAGACATGTTTCATCCTTCTGCCCATTCTTATTGGCCTTCTCTTTCTCCAACTCTTTATCCTTTCAAGAGAGGAGAGGAGGAAGGAAAAGGGAAGGGAAAGAAGAGAAAAAGCAAAGGAGAAGGCACGAAAAGTTTAAAACTGAATGCCAAAAAACAATTTGGCATTTTCATTAAAAAGTTCCCACAAAAAAAATGCAGCCATTCTACACTCCAACCCTACTTCCCACATTAATTTCCTTTCAAAACCTCTAGAATTAAAATTACTTTGACACATTTGTTGTAAATTTTTTTGTGTGTGATTGGAACAACTTCAGCTTCCATCCTTAACCACACTGAACAGGTGAATCCATAGGGTATGAACAAAATCCATAGGGTATGAACTATGAGCTAGTCTGACGACAGGAGATGAGGGCCTTTGTCACTTAAAAGCTGGACTGCAATTTCACAATACAGCCTCAAGAGGAAATATGAAGCTGAACAGCAAGATAAGAACAGTCTTTCAGCATTTATACAATGTCAAAATTTAGTTCTCACTTTCTTCTTTTTCCAGACAAGAAGAAAATCAAAGTACACAAATGGCCTTCACCATTTTACACAGAGCTTGTGACAAGTATCTTTGTATTCTTCTGCTCTGAGCCATTTCTATAGCAATGAGTTACAGAGGAACAGCTCTTGTTATGCTGAGGGAGCAGTGTTTGATATAACATAAACAAGTAAATTATCTTAAAATTAGATTTCACTGTCACTGAAAAAAAGACATTGCCCATCCCTGGAATCCATGGAATGTAAATTGGTTGTTGGGGTTTGGATTTTTTGGAAACACTAGATAGCATTTAAATCCATTTTCAGTGTGAAAGATTTTTCCCTGCTTCCTAGCTGCAATTTTTGATTCACTAATTATTTGATTTTGCCTCTAACTTTAGTAGTAATAATGTTTCAACTAAAAAATGTTAAATCTTTTCAACTCTTCATCTCTGTTCAGTTATTATTAGGCCAATTCAACAAATACAGGGGGGTTCTGCTTTTCAACCTCTATCTTTTTTTTTTCCACGTGGGATTTCACCTTTTTTTTTTCATATTTCTGCTCAGATCCACTGCCAGCTGAGTGGAAGCAGAAGTGTTTTGTCCATTTGCTTCTCTTGTAGCCGAGACATTAAAGAATTCCCCGAATTTCAGCACAGTTCTCCTGGCTATAAACCAAACATTTTCAGAAAGAGAAGAGTAGAGCTGCTTCCTAAATTCCTGAATTTTCAGAATTACCCGGCATGCAGTAGGCCACTCAGCATATTGCATAGGACAGCCTCCAACAAGGTAAACGTAAAAAACCCAATTACTGAACTTTAATACTAACATATAAATGAATCCATTTTAGGAAGCACTGGTAGTTTGGAGTTCTATCCATGTAAAAACTCTGCTGTGTGGATATCCTTCACTATTATGACAGAGGCCTTCTGAGGTAGCTCTGTACCATCTATGTGACATACTAGGATCTATATACTAATAAATTAAAGCAGTCCAGAAAGTGACCTGAAACACTGGCCTGTGTTCCCCATACTGTTAAATCACTTCCATGACTTCTGAGGTGGCCTCATCCCAAGCCAATTTGTCTCCAAGGAAATCCTGGGCACAATCCAAGGAGACAGACAAGATGGAGACCACTCTCCAAAGGCACTTTGGACGTGGTGCCCTTCTACAGACGATAAAGGCCAGAAAATGATCTTTCGTAGGGGCTGACTCCAGCCCAGGCTGGGACTTCAGGGAGAGGAGATAAGGGGTCCTGGGAGGAGACAGGGCTTTACAGGTGAGACCAGCTGGAGATCTTTCTGCAGTTTGCTTTATGATCACCCACCTCCTCTTTCAGGGCTGTGTGATTTTTTTTTACACGTAAAACCAGTGCCATTGCCTCTGCTTCTCTTCTTACTCAGCCCCAAATTTTGGCAGGTTGGCTCTGCTCTGTAATGCCCTGAGTGCTTTGACAGGGACCAAGGCAATGTACATTCAAGGTGTTCCCACTTCCAGGACATGACTGTATATGTTATCCTTTTAATTCTCTGAGTTCTTTCTAATTAAACACAATAAAAAAGGGTGCATATAGACTATTTCAGACTAATGCGTTCACTCCAGGAACTTCATTGCATGAGTTGTCTTCAAACTACGGTATTCAAATGATTCCCCCAAAGTACCTGAAATCCTTCAGAGTTGCATTAGGTCACTACTAAAGGTTAATTTAGTTGGCTGGTTTGTTGTTGTTGTTGGTTTTTTCCAATTCACACTTGAGCCACTAAGTTAATTATCTGAAGAGCAGAAAGACTTGTAAAAGGCACCACTCCCAGAGCAGCTAGAGATGTGAAGCATTGAAGATGTGTCTTCAATGATTGCCAGCAAAAAAAAACAAGTCCTGAAGTATATGCTGCCAGAGAAAAACAACTTTTGGTTCATTTTTAAGGAATAACATTACGAGGTGAAATAAAACAAGTAATTTCCCTGTGTGCCAGCAGAATTTCTTACCCTCTTAAAACATCTACACAAATAAACTTGTAACATACTGGTGATCTCTTTACTCTTTTCATCACCACAAGGGATGCTGCCAATATATCAAAATCACAAATGTGCAAAGCTGGGTAAGATTTTTAATGTATTCAGCATTGGCTTACTTCTCTGTCCCTGGATGTCAATGAGCTTTTGCAGGCTGCAGTGGAGCAGCTAGGGCAGAACTTTCTGTACTTTAGAAAACCCCACCTGTTTTTCTCTCTCTCTGAGGAATTGGCATGTAGATCAAAAAATACATGTTTTCTGCAGCACAAAATTATTTTCAACATGCAGCAAGCAGTGGTAAATGTCACCTGAAAATGTTTACGTATTATCTGAGCAAACAGTCTGCTCTCCTTACTGGTGGTCTTGGAAGAAAAAAATATTAAATTTACCATTGTCATTTCATGCAGAACCACATTATCTATCACAAGTAACTCTCAAGTACACATAGTGCTTTTTCCATAGTAGTCCAGTTGCTTTTCTGATTTATATGAATGTGAAACTGATCAAACAAATGCAAATTTCAGTTCAAAAGTCAGCCAAAAATTCCAAGTTTTTCTTGATTTCAGATTAACCTGTGTAAAACCAGTAAGTTTCATATGCTGATTGCCAAATTCATGAATTAGTTTATGAATCTTAGAAACACTGTTCTATTTGAAGCTTTCCAAGAAGTAGTGATTATTCATTGCAAATAAATAAGAATTGCAAATCTGAGACTGTCTGGACTGAATTTTAGGTTTGTATCAAACTTGAAAGAAGGCAAGCCTCATTTGCTTTTAAAGTTAGTGTTATGAAAACTTCAGTAGCTCTTTTACTTTGTGATTCCTCAAATTCTTTGAAAGTCCAGCACTTTAGCGCATGTTAACATTGCATATACTGATGTCCATGTAAATTGGGAAGTTTATTTGAGTGAGAAAAATTTTACAGGGGTAAAAGCTGAACTGCTATTGTCTTTAGGATTTGGCACTCAAAGTTTATACAGTGCTAAAGGAAGGCAGCAGACAACAAAAAATAGCAAATCCTATCATTAAAAAAAGATGGGGAAACATTAACATTCTTGGATCTCCACCTAAGTCGACCCTCTACATACGCAGAATGAGTCACCAGAACCGTCCAGACTCCTGCTGTTCCCTTGGGCATGGTAGTCAGCTGTGTTCAGTGTTTCATTGACTCAAGCATATCAGTTCACTGCTTTGCATGCTTTCTTATTTTGCCAAGTTCCCTCCTTTCTGATATCCTTTTTCCCCAATGGTCAATTTGGGAATCACTGTCGTTTAGTGTTCACACACTGAGATAGCACTTAGTCATCTCTGTGATGGCATTCTTATAACCATGTGAACTAAGTTTCTGGGAATACGGTCATTTTGCTCTGCTGTTCAGATAACTGTGAAAAGCACACTAACTTGTTACAATTTGAGTTTATTTGATTTTTTTTTTTAGTTTATTTGTTTGACTTAGCCTCTCTTTTCTCAAGGTAACATGTTTCCTCCTATTTATGCAACAGAGACGAGTTCAGATGCCAATAGGATCTTGCCCTGGATTGGGAAGTATTTGCATCTAGTTCAGTTAAGCTTGGAAACCTAGATATTGACTTATTTGTATTATTTGGGATGCACTGTGCACTTTTTAAAAAAGACAATGTCTAATTGGAGCTAATCACAGATCTTAGGATGGAGGAATGGAGGATGCCTGTGTCGTCTAGTCCAGCTCTCTGCAGCTCCACACCCCCCTGAACAGGCACATACCAGATAGAGCCACGTGCCAGGCACCATGCCCAACATTGCCAATGAAATTTAAGACCCAAAAGCTACAAAAACTATATGAGATCAGTACAGAGCTGGACAGACCAAGAATTTTGTTTTCTTTTAGGTCTATATTACAGAAGGGAATTCATTACATGAAAATGCCCTGGATGGCACAAATAAATGTTGGTTTTGGGGAATGAGATAAAGAAATGACAGCAACACTATCACATCCCCATCAATTCAGTGTTTAGTCCCACTGGTGAGCTCTGTCATGCATAGATTTAGGTTTCAGCTGGGATCAGTATTGTCTTGGACATCCAGACAGCTTCAGAAGCCCAATGGCAATGTGTGTAAGTGAAATAATCCTCACAAGGCAAAGTGTTATTTGGGGGGGGGGGAAACCTAAACTGGTTTATCATCAGATGATAGAAAAGTCAGCCAAAAAATAAAATAAAATAAGATTATCTTCAATGTCCAAGGGAACTAACTAATTAAAGCAGAACAGCTGGCTGATCTGAGACTACATAGTGGGGTTTAATGACCTGTTAACATCCCAGAAGGGGATGTGTGGTCTGACCTACAGAGGTGTTGAGTGCCTGAGGCACTTCACTGCAGAGTAGGGAACTGATGCTCAGTATATTTGAAAGCAGGATCAGTGATTCTAACCACGATTAAAAGTCCTATAGGTAGTTCTGATAGTGACATTTATTTGGGTGATTCCCTCTCACTTCCTGCTGGACTTAGCTTTTCCAGCTGGAAATCCTTTATAAAAGTTGGTATTCTGGCATCCCTTCAAATAAAACAGACATTTACAGATGTATAAAATGAAGCACTCTGTGAAATATGAGGCTGACATATGTAAATACAACTGCATTGACTGTGGTAGGAGTTCAATCTGCTTACTCAGACATCGGACATCCCAGAAAAGCTGGGTCTTGCCTGGGATCATGGTGAAGAGTCAGTGTCAGAGTTCCCAGCACCTGAGTCATGTACTTGGCTGAGTCATCCACACCTCTGTCAGTACATGGCTTCATCCACAATGCATCATGCCTTCTTCCTTTCACTCACCCTCAATCTGCTCCTAATTTAAACTGAGAGATCCTAACATTTACCCTGGTTCAGATTCATGTGTGTGTGTGTCTCTCTGTCGACCTGGTTGTCTCCCTCTTTGTTCCCCTTTCCCATCGTTCTGCCCCATCCAGGATTTGCCCAGTGTCTCAGCCCTTTCTCCCAGTTTCTATAAGGAGCATGGACTTGGAGCGCATCTCTCTCATCATCCATTCCCCACCCTTACGCTGCCTAGGAGATTGAGGACAGCAGGACCACTCCTGACCTCTGTCCATGGAGGACTACCATGCTTTTTGCTGATCAAACCAAACAAAATCTTTCCCAAATTGTAATCATGACATTGTTTTGTGTGGTCGGAAAAAGAATCACTGGGTTTACAGCCTGTGGTTGTCTTCATTAGTAAATTAGCATAAGGTGTAGGCAGCTCAATCATTGTTTAAGCTGGCCCCTGTCTCCATACAAAACTCTATTGCTGTCAACTTGCATGGGTCTTACCTGTAAATAGCACAGTATCTGTCTGCAGCTAGAGCCAATCTTGTGATGCCACGGGTCAGAAACAAGAGAGTAACGAGAGAAAAAGTGTATTCTTCAAAAATAATCCTGTGATCTGTAAGTCATCTCACGACTTGGCAGACATGTTGCCATAGCTGTGTTATTGCTGTCAGAATGGCAATGCCAACTGCAGCTGCATTAGTTAGGGATGGCAGCATATTCAATCATCCATATGCAGTCATATACACTGTATTTTACCAAATACAGGAAGGAAGGTAACCGTCATACCAAGCAGTTCCTTGAAACCTGATAATGCTCTCTTTCTCTTTTTGATATTCTTTGAAGTTTTTTGAGTGCCATAGCTCTCTTTTGGGGTAATGTCAGTTAAAAGTTGCAATGCCTAACTCATTTTTTATAACACAAGAACACTGCCTGTTTGGAGAAATTATGATAAGTATATTTGGACAACAGTCTTCTGCTTTGTGTGTTCCAAACAATTACAAGGGAAAATTTAACAGAGGCATAAAGTATTTAATATTCTCAGATTTAAAATTCATGCTACAGAGAGTGCCATCCAACTGCAGTAATTGTTACTTATCATTTATACCCACGGTCATAATATTCAAAAAACCTATCATCAAGTCAGGTGATGCTGTAATATAACTACAATACCTGGTCCTCTATGAGGGAAGTCTTTACTTAAGTTTTTTTACTGGTTTTGACTGACTAGCACTTAAATCAAGGCTGTTGGTATCTCTGTGCGGACTTGCCCAAAACAAATGGGCGTGCCTCTTAATGCTTAAAGAACAAACACGGCTTTAAAAAAAGAAAAAGAAAAACAATCAGCCAAACCTCTTGAGTTGCTCAGATATTCTTTGGAAAAATTACAAGAATGGATATTTAATATACTGAAGTTCATGTAAACGAGTCTTCAACACCACCAGGTGCTGAATCAGTATTATCCCTACGTATGAAGCAGGCAGAAGAATCATCAAAGCTTCCTCATCTCTCTCTCTTAACCTGTGGTAATTTTGATTTATAATTAAAAGTCCTTAATGTTCTCACATGAACAGCAATTTACTGGATGGAGCAATTCAGATTCTCGGAGGTCATAAAGGTTCTGTCCAGTTAAGCAAAAGAAAAAAAATAAAAATAGGTGGGGTAGCTTTTAAGTACATTGACCATAAGGCGAAATCCAGCAGCTCTGTGAGGTGCCTGGCTGCTGCGGGGCACAAGCAGACCTGGAAGCCTTGGAAGCATGATGCAAAGCCCTGCGCACCGAGCGGGGCTCTGCCAGGGCTGGCAGCAGAAACTGCTGAGCACAGGGGTACGTCCAGCGCCGCATCCTGCCCTCAGCCTGAGACACTTCGCACAGGCTGCACATTCAGCTGCTCAGGGGCTGCAGCCCTGACTCCTCCTGTGAAGGCTGGTGATGACATTTTTCGTTGAAAGGACTAAATGGGATCTGCTATTTTGTTTGCAGACAGTCAGAAATAGCCTCTGCTTTGCATAATAGCTGAGTCCTCACAGCACCTGGGGAGAACTGGGGAGCTGGGGAAGCCTGAACCGATTGCGTTCCCAGCCTGGGAAGATTTTAGCCCATCCCTCTCACCTCCAGCTGATCAGCTCAGCCACCCCCATCCATCCTCCCCATCCATCTCTGTCACATTCAGCAGCCACGGGATGTTACAGAAGCCACCGTGGGAAGCACCAAAACTCACCTCCTCACTCCTGCTGAGTGTTGAAACTACCAGCCCGGAGAGTCGTGCATTTTGTCCCTCACTCTGCACAGCGGCCCAGCCCCTGCGGGAGGTTTGAAAACTGCCCTTACACTGTTTTTTGAATCCCCATTAGTCTTAGGCAACAGCCTGCCCAGCGTGGGAAAGCCCTGCACAGGCACAAGAGCAAGACTGGGGGCACTTCGGGAAGGGCCAAGTGCAGTGCCAGGGAAGCACTGTGTGAAGTCAGGTCCTGCTACGGTTGGGTGTCTACTGACCGGAGAGGGATGGGGGCTGGTATTTCGATTAGATGTTCCAGGTACACCAAAGTCCTGTCTTGGATTTGTAAATCCTTAATTGGATCCACTACTGAATTCGCAGACTTTCTGGCAATAAAAAACATGGATAAACCACAGCTTGAGTCCATCAAAAGATAATATATATATCCAAAGTGTTTGGCGGTATACATAATCCTAATAAATCCAGGCCCTCCTAAACTGATCTTGTTAGACCATACCATCAAATGGAGTTTTATAGTGATATGTAATGGCAAACACATTGAATTAAAACATATCATTCAGATAAAATACAACACTTTCACATGTCCTATCACACTGAATTCTCCCCTAATAATAAGAAACAATAAAAAGAAATGTATTCCTATGTTCCTTTGCAGTAAAGTAACAGTATTTGCTAGTTCTCTGTGTGCAGCTTGTGTCAGACTGCAGCATTTTTTTTCCAACAAGCCTAGTGCTCTCTCTTCTACCTGCCAAGGGGAAAAATACAATAGCATAACAAAATGTCAAAACAGATTAGTGACTCCTCTAACATTTTCTAACTCTCTCCATCTACAAATGAACCAGCAAATTAGAGGAAGGATGAAAAGATGTGAAGTTGTGGGAGCTCAACAGTTAGATCTTTGTTATTTCATTCAGCTGTTAACTTCAGCAAATCCTGTAACTTTTACACTTGTAAAGCGTTTCTATTTTGCCATGAATTCCACTGTAGAGTATGGTGTATTGCAGGTGAGAGGTCCAAATAGATGGAGACAATGGAAATATATAAAATATAAGGTGTACCGCTCTTAATGTAAGGCTTAATTGGTAAGGGAGAGAGCAAAATGATCAATGACTACAAATTACCTACATGAAGAAATAAAAATCATCTGAAATAATATGTTTTCTTCATGACAAAAGACAAGAGGGATGCCTAAAGATACGTGCCAGACAGGTCTGGGCATAATTTCAGTGCTGATTAGGGAAGGAGTTGCACAGCTTCTCTTCCACTCTGTGATGACAGATTATACTGGATAGTTGTACTAAGGGCGATTTAGTCCTATTAGCCTTCTTCCCTCTGCCCCATAAATCTTTTACTGCTAGCAACAGATTTACTTAGCACATATCTCAGTGATTTACTAAAGGTAATGAGCGATGAAATGGTTTGATTTGCAGCCAATCTACATTACTGATATCTTTAATGTGTTCACAGCCTGGCCTGTGTTGGAAGAGCACTTTGTACAGCAGTTATCAGAACAAAGTTGAGCTTCCTCAGTCTGCTCAGGTTCTATTGCTTATATTAGTTTCCCTCAGAAAGGTCTTCAAGCTTTGCGTTGCAGCTTGCAAATTTGCATATACGTGAATCTGAATAGGTAATTATACTGACCCTGGCGGGGCTTCTTCATCCTTTTTTACTTTTTCAGCATTACATCAAGTGGCAAATGGCTTTATGGTTTTCAGATTTTTAAATGTCTTTTGCCTTACATATTTATTTACATCATAGCAAAATAAACCCATTCTGGTCAGAAAATGTCTAGCAGCCTCACAAACCTCATACCTTCCCCTGGTAAAGCAGCCTGTGCAATTGTGTCCTGCAAGTTTTCTCACACAGAAGGCCTGATTCCTACTTAGATGGGCCTGAGACAGAGAAATAAACTAATCACAGGGGAATCTTTAACTGAAGCCTTCAAGGGACAGCCCAAATTCTAGACATTAATGAAATTAATACAAAGCCAGCTCTCATTGAGGTGAGAGCAAGAGGAACAAGGTGGTGATTAGGAACAGCCAGCATGGACAAATCATGACTAACTTGATTGCCTTCAGCCAGAAGATTCTGTGGACAAGGGGAGAGCAGTGGACCTCAGTTAGTTGGAGTTTAGAAAGGCTTTTGACATGTTTTTCAGTAATATCCTTATAGCCAAACTGGGGAGGTATGGACTGGATGTGTGGACTACCAGGTGGGTAGAAAACTGTCTGAATCATCAAACTCACAAGTGTAGTGATCTGTGGCTTGAAGTCCAAGAGGTGACTCACCTTGTGACTGGTCTTGCTTAGGGGCTAATAAGAGTGCGATACTCTTTAAGATCTTTATGAACCATTTGGACCTAGGGACAGAATGCACCATAGGCCAGAGTGCAGAGGACACCAAAATGCACGGCATGGTCAACACAGAGGAGCGCAGGGCTGCCTTTCAGAAGGATCTTGATAGGCTGCAGAAATGGACAGACCAAAAGCTCATGATGTTCATCAAGAACAAATGCCAGGTCCTATCCTTGGCATGGACCAGACCCATGTAACAGTGCACTCTGTTACATCTGGCTGGAAAGCAGCTTTGCAGAAAAGAATCTGGGGAACCCTGATGGACAACGAGTTAAAGATGAGACAGCTGTGTGCCGTTGGAGGATTGAAGGCCAGCTGCATACTGGGCTGCATTAATAAGGATCCAGCCAGTAGATCAAGGGAAGTGATCTTCTTGGAGATCACTTGGAATGACACACCTGGAATACCTTGTCCAGCTTTGATTTTCCCAGTAGACACTGATAGGTAAGGATAAAACGGGGTAAATCCAGCAAAGGGCTACTAAAATGATTAGGGTCTGAAAACCTTTTAGGGAGAGGCTAAGAGAACTAGCTTTGCTTAGCTTAGCTCTCTTCTCTGGAGAAGAGAAGACTAAGGAAGGATCTAATTGTTGTCTTCAACCATACAAAGGGAAAAGGGAAGTTATAAAAAAGGAGGAGCCAGACATATCTCAGAAGTGCACAGCAACAGGACAAGAGTTATACCTTTCATCAGAAGTTGCATCAAGGAAAATACCAACTAAATACAAGGAAACAAAATTCACTCTGAGAGTGGTTAAGCAGGTGAGTAGGATTCCCAGAGAGGCTGTGGAATTTCAATCCCTGGTAATATTCAGATCTTGACTGGAGATGGCCCTGGGCAGCCTTATCTAACTTTGAAGATAGCTTTGAGAAAGATATTGCACCAGACACCTCCAGAGGTCCTTTCCAACCTAAATTATTTTATGATTCTGTGATTGCAAGTCAAAAGAAGCTCAAGGGTTTTGTGATGTAAAAATCTAATTTTAAAGGTCAGTGATGTAAAAGTCTAATTTTAAAAAAACAGATGTTTAGAAGAGAAGCTCTTAGTGAAACCCAGAACCATTTGCTTTCTTGTATGACAACTGAGAAAAATTGATGCCTAAAACTTGCATTCAATGTACTGAATTTTATTCTCAGAAAACAGTCACCCTGATTCAACATGTGATGAAAGCTGCTGAGGTCAAGATATTCCTCAGCAGATTTTCTGGGAAGTGTCCCAATCCATGCACATTCACAGCCCAGGTGCCCTCCCAATGTAGGTATCACTAGTCTTTTTTTCCAAAAGTCAAGCAGTATTTACTCTATTCTGTTATTTTCCAGTGCAATATTCAGAAAAATTCTGATATGCCTTTGTTCACAATACAGTAAATTGTCCATATTTTGCCAGTATTACCACATGGACTACATGAGTGGTAAAATACTCAAGTAAAAGCAGAGAGTGGAACTGGACACATTGAGTATTATTGACCAATCAGTCTTGTTGTAAGAGCATTGCAATTGCTACAAGAGTTTCTCTTGTAGTCTCTCTCTCTCTCGACACTGTTTCTCCTACCTTGTCACTTTTACTGAACATCCTTGTAATAGATGAATCACCGGTCTAAAATGCTTCGGCGTTGCTTGGGGCTCTTCAGTCCTACATATTCCACTGTCCAGGAATATGCCCTAACCACAGGGTATCAGTTTCTTCTGGAGCAGGAGTGAAGGACACTTCCTTGTGAGGCTGTGCAAATCTGAAAAAAAAAAGAAATTATGATATACCACCGATGACTGTAAAAAAGTACGTGTGTGTGTGTATGTGTGTGAGAGCAAGAGGGACTGTCTTGCTTAACAGTGCATTCAGTCAAGAAAAGAAGACCTGAATTTCAAAGAATGAGTTCTTACAGTGACAATCTCAGATATTTTTGTCAGGTGCCCAGTTCTGTTGCTGTCCAAATGCCTCCTGGATAAATCCATTCAAGGTCTCAAAGAAGAGAAATGCTTCACTTTGGGATGCCCATTAAGCTTGGACATGAATTAAGTTCCAAGTACTTAGTGCTGTGGACACAACTGCAGTGTTAGGAATGAACAGAGCTGCAATTCTAGGCGTCTGGAGAATGTTAAGGTCAAAATTAAGGTAACTACAGAGTTAAAAACATTTTACTTTAGATGGCAATTAATGAAGAGTTTCCAGACCATGATGCCATATGTAGGCATCTAATTCTGCTTTTGTCCTACTTTGGGAATCTATGTCTTTTTTGGCACTGTATATTTTAATGTCCAAGTTAATTTGGTCATGGAAACAGAATGGAAAAAGTGCTTTAAAAGTGCCATTTAAATTCCTTGGAAAAAGATTTAATATTCACATAGGAAGCACTTTAAATAATTTCTTTGGGGATTTCAAGAAGAATATACATACCAAGGGGGATGGGAGAAACTTTAGCAGTATGCATAGGCAGAAAATCAAAAGCCTTGCTCAATCAAATGCCTTCTAGAGAGCAACACATTGGTTTCGCTTCCAGATGGAAAGCCAAATCCATAACCTTATTAGCATCTAACCACATTTCAAGTTCCATTTGCAATGATCATGGATTAAGTTGATTACCTAAAAGATTACAATAACTATGGACTTAAACAGACATTTATCTGTCTATTAACATCATTATAATTAGCTTTTTGTTCACTGATTACAAAATCGTTCCAAACTAAGCTATGAAAATCATTTGTATAGCTATTATATTCTCCATGCCTAGCACTGTGTGACATTCCTGAACTTGAAGCGGATGCAACAATGACCTTGTATAATTTCTTTTTTCATTCTTTTCATATATACACATTTCCTATATGGTTTATATTCGTATATATGAACATATGTATAATTTCTATACCTTATATATTGTAATGTTGATAATGTGGTAATCTTCTACAATTCATGTAGTTAGTAGCCTATGACGTCGTTTAGTCACATACTGCAGTAATCAGGACTTACACCACCACAAATTCTCCATGGGTATTGGCAAAAGAATGATCTTGTTTCTAAAAGTCTCCATAATATTTAGGTAGCTCCTGAACACAATTTACTCCCTTCTGGCATTACTGCTTAAGAGTCCCATGCACTCAAAAGGAAGCCATGGGCCTACCAATCATGTCTTAATGGTCATGAACCCAAGACAAATTTTGCCCTCCATGTACGCAGGAGGAGGTGTGGTGTTGGTGCTGCAGACAGCACCTCCCAGCAAGCCCTGCACTCTGGCGGGGGACGCTGTGAGGGCCGTAGGACAGCTCATACCCAGAGTAACCCAGCCGAGTTTGCCTCAGCAGATCTGATGGGATCATCTTCTGCCACTGCCAAGAGTTTTGATTCCTCAGCAGCATCTATGCCAGATCTACCGTTTGTCTTGTGGTGTAACCCTGGCTTGAACACCATAGTCAAACTGCTCACCAGCCCCTTGTGACTCAGAAGCCATAATCCCTCTGAGCCAGGGTGCACAACTGGCACAGCAGCACAGCCACCACCGAGAGAGCTGCTGATCTGTGCCACCTCTTGCTTCCAACTGTGTCATCCTCAACCACTGCTAATCCTTCAGCACAGTCCCCCCTCCCCAAACGTATTAAACAGTCACAAGACAAAGACACCAGGGAATGACTTGCAATTATATAGTTAGCCCTTTGATTTGAAATCTTCTTTTTCCTGCCCTGATTTAGAGCCATCAGAAATGAAGTAAAGTTAAACCAAGTATCATCTGGATAAGAAAGATAAACAGAACTCTTACTGAGCTGATACTACTGCATGGGGGTTTTTTTAATAGATTAAAAATGCTGAGCATATTAGCAATGAGTTAATCACAAAGATTTAAAGGCCTGTCAGTGGAAATTGAAATAGCATGTTTAAATTCAGAATGTAACATTTTAATCCAAGTGTTCTATATGTTAATATGTTATATTCTACATATTCCTGAGGATTCTTTTCCTCCAGTTGCATCTAAGTGCACCAACCCTCCCTGCTATATGCTCCAGCACGATGCAGGGAGAGGGATCGATTATGTCTCTTTCCAGGAAGAGCCATGGCCTCTATGGTCCCCTCCTAGTTCTCCTTCAACACTAGACAGTCTTCTCTCCTCCACAAACATTTTTCAAAGAGCATCTTGGCACTACCCTGCTTTCAAGCCTGGCCTCCTAATATATTTGAATTACACTCCTAATTTGTTTGAATTTATGACAGGGTTGATATTGCTTGTCTGTAACAGCTGTAAACATTAAAATACTTTGTTCAGAACTGAGATTTTGGTTTCGGTAGTGGTGGCTACTGCCATCTAAACTCTGTCAATTAATATCTTAAATCCCTTTCTTGGGCCTGAGCATTTTCATTTTATGGAAGTTGGTTCTCAGTGATGTGTTACCTCTGAGCTGGGGTGTATGCTTTTTTTGAAATGCCCTATAAAACATGAGTGAGAGGTGAGAACTGTCTTATGGTATTTTTATGAATTCAAAGATGCAGCAAGATGACATACAACACTGCTAGCTATGTCAGCCATGGAATAATGGTGTTGTCAGTCACAGCTAATTACAGAAATTAGTCTAAATCCAGTCTGGTGATGGAATTCCCTAGGGTACAACCTCCACGAGGTAGCAGCATCTTTCCACAAGCATGACTTAATCAGATAAGAGTATATTAGCTTCATGCTGTGCTGCTTAGTGGTTTTCTCTTACCAGAAAGTGATTTGTAGCTCATATGGGCAACAACAACTCCAACTTCTCTCTCAATCATATTCCCACTGGCCAGATGCCACCCAGATACATCTCCTCGCCTTGTAGCAGTTAGCTCGCAGCGGACTGTGGCTCACCTCAGCTCTACACAGATTGAAATTATATCTTCCTATTCTGTAGGATGGACAAAATCAAATACTTCAGATGGTTTACACAATCACAACACCTACAACATATATGTTGAAAGAGAACTGCTAAGAACCCACCTTACACTCCCCATTCTCACGCTAAGCCCTTGGAAGGACTGTGCAATCCATTAAATGCATTAAAATATGTCTGATATGTGATGAAGGTCCATTTCAAAGTATTGTTGGTTTAAAAAATGTGAAGTCTAATCATTGTTACTAATTACATAAATGCATACGAAGAAGACTACCAATTTCAAAGGGAAACATTAATGCTCTAAGTAGCCCACAAGAGTATGTGGTTAGAAAGAACAGCTGAGGTTTGATTCCCTTAATGTCTTTGAACTAAAGGATGAAAAGGAAATGATTCCAAAGGGTTCTTGTAAAACACTCTGTAGAGCCTCTGCTGAGGCTGCGAGCCATAGCTGTGATCACACTGAAACTTGTACTCCTCTTCATGTATCTTCCTTTGGTATAGTGACTGAGGTCAAAAGGACAACGGGATTCAAAGAAAGACCATGTTTTATATGCAAGATGGGAACACCATCAACCTCAGTGGAGGGGATTCATTCAAAAAAATAGTTTAAAAAGCTGTTACCCCCCGCACTTGACAGTATAAGGCCACCTCTGATTAGAAAGGCTAGGAAGAAATTTCTGCGGTGGCAGGAAACCTTGCATTGCTGAAGCTTTTGGTAGCAGATATACGCAGAGACAAGATGATAAATTACTTGGATCTCAGAGCAGATTGAGTATTGGTATGCTGTGCTTCTGGTTTGAAAACAAAGGAGATGTCCACCAACAAAGAGCATGAAGGAATAGTTGCATGAGGTCAGCCAAGGGCTTACTTAGCTTTCTGCTCTTTCAGTCAGAGGCCAACAACGGCTGCCAATGGAAAGGTACAAGAAAGGAAATATGCGGCCCTTTTTTTTTTTTTAAGTGCTAGGAATTACAGAGGAAGATAGTCTCACTGATTAGGTTTAGGCACCTAAGTTAGACTTGCAAGTTAAGAAGGAGTCTCCTGAGGTTCCTGGATCTCCTGTGGAGAGAAGTCTCCTCTGCTCATGGGGTGCCAAGGTGTACCTGAGGACAACAACATCCTCGCCATGAGATGTTCAGCTGGAGCTTCGGTACAGTGCTATGGATCTCCTGTTTATGACATCTGGACTCTGGAGTGAGACCCCTGCGTGCCATCATGCATGGCAAACACCAACGGGCTTTGCCACCACCAAGGGCTACACCAGATCGTGGGTCTTACAGCTGAATCAGCACATACAGACACCATGCTCTTCAGGTCATTTCTTAAAAATGATAAGAAATATGAAAAATCACATATACTGCCTGACTAAAGTTGTTTGACACCATGAAGAGCATTCAAACTGTTGGAAAATATTAGCGGAAGCTTTCTTCTTTACAGGAGGGTGCTGAGCAGGTGTACCTAATGGTGAGCAGATTTCAGTGACTAACTTAACATGGTTAATGGCTTCTGGTCTATTAGAAAGAATAAGCACTTTAGCAGTGATAAAGGAAGGCATAAAATAAGCTTCTTCTCATCACGCTGTCATTATATTTGAGCAGTATCATCCCTATGTGGTAAAAGTTGATGATAAAAGCATTCATATTTTGGCCAAATAATTGAATGGAAATTATGAACTATGTTTGTGCTACCCAGATGCGTCCACCCTTTCCTTAAAGTAGAAAGGGATTCTAGGTTTATAATTTTTAGGTCATTAATTTAAAGTCCTAACCCCAGACGCTGTAACACTTAGATTGCCATTTTATAAGCATAATCACTGAGATTTTGCTGGTTACTTTGTCTTAGAAGTCACTAGAAAACTTGATGACATATACTTTTACTTTTTATTTTATTTTTATTGAATTATAATGTTTTGCCAAGGCCCGCATTTTGCAGAGGTGTCACTGGGTCACTACAGTTTTCAACAGCAGCCAAGGCTCATTTTCATTGAAAAAGAAAAAGAAATAAAGAAAACAGACCTTTTCAATTTAAAAAGGAGTGTTTCAACAGAATTCCTTTCCAAAATGCTTCCATGGTTTCTTTTTTCATTCTAACCCAGAATGAAAACAAATTTTGAAACTGAAACATTTTGTTATGTACTGGAACTGCCGCCCACTGGCCAGCACCACTTTTTTATTGAATCCTCGTGTTCCAACTAATGAGGACTTTGTACTGTTTGTTCCCAAGTCAGAGATGACAGAAAATCTGGCTACTCTTTTGAATATATATTTCTTTATAGGCATTTTCTATGGAGTTCGTAGATGGGAGCAATCCCATTGTGGATTGGATTACCAAAGTACAGTTTGGGCATTTTCAAAAAACTCCCACAATTTAAAAAAAAAAAACTGAAAAAGAAAATAGTTCAGCAATTATAGTGTTTAATTACAATTTGCTTTATGTACTATTCTTCCTATTTGTGTATAAAGGTTTTAGCACGGTGGCAATATGTTTATAAAACGTAGTTCAAACGTATATGTGATATAAGTATACATACATAAAATCATAATGTGTAAGTCTTTAAAAATTTTGTAATTCCTCTAGAATCTCTAAAAAAGTCCCTTTTAAAATCTAAATTTAAACATGACTTTTTCTAACATGCATATAAACTGCACATACAAATTACCAAACTGCATCTCACCATTTGGGGTTTTGGTTTACAGATCTCTAGTTTGGGGACAGTTTAATAAACAAGGATTGGGAAATCCTAATTACGTCTGTGTGCCATTTATGAAGTCAGTAGATCTACTTGTATAATGTTTGGCCTAATCATGCGAATTTCATTCTGCCCAAAGTATGACACTCATTTATATAACCACCCCCTTCATTTCCTGTTTCTGAATTCAGTGTAGAAATAATGAAGCTCTTGAGGCTGCTTAGCTTGGACTCTTTCTTGTTATTGCCAATGAATGGATTTGGTTATGTAGATTTTTCAGATCTATATTTGCACACAATTACAGCTTACTTCCATACTTGTATTACAGAGAGAATTTCTTGAAGTGACACATTTAGTTACCTGTAACATCATTTTTATCATGCTATATGAACAATGACGATACCAGCAAGAAAATTTTAAATTCCTTTTCTTGTTAATTTTATTTAGGAATTGTGATAAGCATGACTTTTGTAGAATCAAGGATGATAAACAATGAGGACTTTAGACCTACAGGGATTCAACAGAAATAAAATGTTTCTTGTGAGCATTAGGTACAACAATCAATTAAAAATGTAATTGCACTAGTATAATTCATAACAGTATCATACAGCAAAACAATGTAAATAACATTTAATTGAAAAGGTATGGTTTAAGAAAGCATTTTAAAATACAATAACATATATTCCATATAAAGTATTAACTATAAGCACTCTGAAGATCTGAAATTGCATTATTTTAATACATTGTTAAGTTTTATGAGAAAATGTAGAGTATTCACTAACTGCTCAAGAAGTCCAATTCAATGAAATGTGCACTTGCATTTTATATTCCATTTTTTTCATTGTCTACAGTGTGTTACTTAATATGTTTACAAGTAAAAATATAAGCATGTACTCCAGTGAATCATGGTCAAAACGCTTGTGCTTTTCAGGATGCAGAATTTCTGTAAACAGAATAATGTAGCCCCACTGAAATGCCAAATTGTTTTCATGTCCAGTTGGACAATTCGTTCCCATACTTCCAAAATAAGATATCATACCTTATGAAATACCTTAACATTTGTCATCCAGGAAACAGAAGGGCTGGACTTATTTGAATACAGACAGGTTTCTCATTTCCCTAATTATTAACTAATATTGTCCTCCCTCCATCATTACAAATTCATTTCTGAAATCATAATTAAATGACTAATAAATATAATGTTTTGTACTTGGTAAAGGAAATAACTAGGCAATTTCCTACATTTGATGCCATTCTGGTCTATAAACATCATATGATCTCATGCTTCCTGATGCTGGCATGAAAACCTTCTTCGCAGCTGTACATGTGAACAAAGGGCAAAACTGCAGAATTTTTGTGTGTGAGAAGTTTGACTGGCTAAACTTACAGCCAAAAAGTTGTGCACTTAAGAATCATTTTCCTCTGAAAAAGAGCTGTTATAGGAATTCATACATACAAGAGAGGTCATTATGCATACCAGTCAAGTATCCGTCAGCAGCTATTGCAGAAAGTTTCTATTCTAAAGACGGAGGGGAAATGCAGTTGTGTGCATAATCTGAAATGCTACTTCTTGGTAGTGTTAGTAGATGAAGAGTTGGGAGAGATGAGTGCTACTGGTAAACATTTTTATTTCCTTTACATTGTTTGTAGGAGAACAAGAAATGCTGAGCCAGTACTGGGGATCAAGTTCTGAACTCTTCTTGGAATCACATTAAAGACATTACAAACTTAGAAAGGATGGAGATTTTTAAGCTGTATTAAACTCTCTTTCTCAAACTAGGGAATAATAGAGGGTGTTTTGAAGGACTTTGAGGGACTTTCTTTAATGTTGGCATTAAATGTTTTGAACTTTCAGGCAGTGACTATATTTGTACATTCAATTTCTGCAGAAAGTATTGTAAGCGCTAGTACCGATAACTCAAGTTTCAGATGCTGCTGTTCAGAAAGTGACTGATCTACAGATGAATGTGCTATTTTAAGATATTTGCATGTGCATCTGTGTTCACATGAGTACATTAGAAGTTTTCCTTTTGTAAACTGACAGTGAGGCAATGAGAGAGTATAAAAATATATTAAATGTGGTAAGATATAAAATAAGCAATACTCTCATCCAAGAAGCAAAAGAAATTATATCTTATAGCTTAGGGACCACTTTTCAGAAGTGAAACATCCCACCCACCTCCACGCAGGCAGCGTGGGAGGTCTGGTGGGGGAAGGTCTAGCCTGTGTCCCGCATGCCATATCCACGCTTACAGAGCTCTCTTTACCCAGGAGAATAGCAAGTGTTGGAGGGTCGCAGCAGCCCCCCAATTTAAAGGTTAAAGCCTTAAAGGAGGTTAAAGCTACTCCCTGGGATATGCCTGGGAAGGAGCGCCCATTTCCTTAGGCCAGGTACATCATGAAGCTGTGGAGTTGAGCAGTGCAGAGAGCATGTGGTTGAAGCTAATGGGACAGCTGAAATCTTTTCCCTACATGACTAGTCTTGTGACAAGCCCAGGCAAGAGTCTAATAGGACACCTAATGCAACTAACTACCGAGCTCGGAGATTTTATTTTCCCACACTATTTCCCACTCGCACAGATGAAAAAGGAAATGGATAAGCTGACCAACCAAAGGAAAAGCCCAAATCTGCAGGAAGTCTGCATATAATAGAAGACTATGGCTCATTCAGCAGGCCTTCAGGAATTCATTGCCATCAGGTTCTCTACCTGTTGTTTACGAAGAAATTAATTCTCCTAACAAGAAAACTCTCAGATAAAAAAATCTGCTTAAGAATAAAAAGCATAACGTAACCATGGCCAAGGAAAGCTCAGAACTGTTTGTTGCGAAAAGAGCTATCTGTGGAAAGCTAAGTCTGACCTTGACATATTCCTGAGCTCAGTGCAAAGGACTGCTGCTCCTGATCAGAAAAGTTGGTTCAGGAGAATTAAAGGCTGTTACGATATGTTCCTTCTAACCTGTCTTTAGAGAAGGGACAATCAAGGAAAGGAGTAAGAGGTTATTTAGGTCTATGTCTTACAGGTGAAGTGCTAGACAGAGGTTTCTCAAGCTACTACCAACCTGTGCTAGTAAATCTTCCCAGGGTAGTACAAAAGCCCAGTTTATGTACACCTGCAACAAAGCCAATTTATGCACCTCTGTGCCCAAACTAAGATATTTGGGGGCGTAGGGGGTAGGGGGGAAGGTTAGTAAGCCTTCAAAGAACACGCACAGAGTCCCAAGATCATATCTATACTATTTCAAATCAAAAGCAGCTTGCATGGAGACAGGTTAGGTTTCTCTACACTTCTAATACAGATGCATCCAGAAACAGTAAGAGCAGGTGGGTTTCATTTGCAAACATCTCTTGAGTTGGAGAGGGAGTAACCCTCTGTAGTCAACTGAGAGAAATAGATGTTTCCAGACCATGATGCACTTGACCTATTTCAGATTGCCTATTTTAGGTTGAAATTAATTGTTCCCAGGAAGTGCCTGGTTTCCCTCTGAGCACAGTCTAAACATCAGCTTTAGAGGTAGAGATCTTTGCTGGAAATGTCCAGCACATGAAAAGTGAACCCTACCTTCTGCATCTTTCCAGAGTTTGCTGAGTTGTAATAAGGGCTTTTGAAGAAGGCAACAGATTTGAGTTTCAAAGTGACATGCTAGGAAGATGAAAGGGAAAAGTTTTAAGGATTGTTCTGACCATGGGAGAGAAGGAGTTTATTTTCTTTCAGTTTTCAGTATCACATCAAAGGTAGAGTCTTTTGGTCTCAGCAGAAAGCAAATATCCCTCAAGAGTGAAAGGGAAACTGAGTCTGCCAAAAAGCCATGCCAGAAACTGGAAGCCAGCAGATGCAGGTTACTGGAAGATGCTGGTGTAGGACCCAATGAACAAAAAAACTATTGAGGTTGTCTTATTGCCTCACACCCAAACTTATGCAAGTATTTCATTACTCCATATTTTTGTCTAGCTGCAGGCTCCTGTTTCATGAGTTCTTTGGATATGAGCACACAGCACCGTGGTCTATCAGCAGGGCCTCCCAGCTCAGGCACTGCAAATGCAGCTGTACGGTGGCCAGCCCCTGGTGAGCAAAGCCACACTGTGCTTGCATTGAGTCGTTGGACCTACAGCTCTGGTCTCTGCTGGCTGAAAGAGTCATGGCACCACACAGCTTTCCTGCAGGCCTTTTGTGGCCTGTTTTGAGAAATCTGCTGTGATTTTCAGAGTTGTAATGCAGTATAAAACCAAGCCAGTTTCATATAGTTTCAGGTTTCACTGTTAACCTTCCAGGCAACTCCCTGAGTAAGATGCAGGCAAGCATTTCATGTCCTTAATTTCCCATATGGTTGACTCATTATTCTACCTCCTGCAGTCAACTCTTTATTTCTTAACGTATTTTCCTTTCATCTTCTGCTCATGGCTGACACATTGGTTAGAAGATATTGCTGCTATTAACACTAGAAGTACTGAGGAAGTAGCATTCCCTTTCTCAAGGCAACCGGGAAATTTTTGGGAATGATCAGTGTATCACATGTATGCACCATATTTTCATATGTCCACAGACATATACATAAATAAGTAAATTACTTTCACCCTTCTTATTTACAAATTCCACTATAAAAATGCCAGAAATTTGCTTATATGTGGGTGGCTACATGTGCTCCCAAGGGTATACTTTCAGCACAGCTACAGCTACCAGAGATACTTTTGTCCCTTGTGCCTTGCATTTCATTTCTTCCACCTGAGGCACACGGAGACACAGCTGCTGCATGACGCCAACTTCTTTCTAATACCCCCAGTCAGAGAGGACTGGTCAGCAGACAAGAATGTGCTGCTTCTTTAAGTCCACTCATATCATGTTAATTGCCCTCCACACCAGCAGCATCCCTACCATTCCTACCAAAAAAATTACCTTTGCTTACGGTTTCCATCATTATTTAGACTTGGTGTAATGACAGCACTTAAGACCCATAGCCACCAACAGGGACTCCCACATGCCAGACACTGCATTAAGCAGAAAAAAAGATGACTGCCCACCCAGAAAGGTTTACAGTGACATCAGCCCTGGTTCCTGGCATGATGGCTTCTCTCAGACGGAAAACAAAATTACAATGGCCAGCTGTCATTTTTGTTAACAGATCATCAGACTGAAAAAAGTAAGAATTGTGTCCAGTTATTTTGTAGGCTTTAACTGGCCTCCTTGAGGAGAATAACACCATTAGAATCACTAAAGGAACAGGTAGTGGATTCTCAGTCTGGGGGCCGTGAAACCAGTCATGTGGATCAGTAGCATTATCTAAAGAGGAAGAAGGGTCTTGAAATTCTTCCCTCCACTGCTACATAAGTGACTGATAATATAAGATGTCTAGTTCCCTGAAAGAAGACTCATAGCTCAGGACTTCCTCATAATGGTAGAAGTCACATTCCAGAAAAGTAACTAATAAATCATGTTGTGAAGCAGAGCAATGGTGTTACCATACAGAAGTAAATGTGACAATTGGCAAAAGGGCACACGTTTTTATACTAATTATCCACAGCCATTACTGCAATGATTTTGCTACTTTGAAAAGACTATAGAAATCCCTTGTAAGGACCACATTTTCTTTATTAAGACCCCTTCATGGTTTGATCCTGCTCTTGCTGACTTCCTTAACAGCAGAATCAGGGCCAAAATTTGTTCTCTTCCAGACAGAGGACTTCATTCCTTTACCCAACCCCACTTTTTTTTTTCAAATATAACTGGATTTTTAAATCATTTACTAGGGCTTGTCAGTACAGACAAAATTCACTAAATCTCATTTAGCTGGGAGCATTTACTGGAAGCAAATACCCCCTGGGAACACCAGCAATTTTGTTCATCTCTATCTTCTCCACATGCTGAATAAATCCACTTAGAAGTATTAGCAGTGTATTTTAAACAATACCAGTCAATACCAGACCTGTTCTTAACACAGTCAGTAGTTATATGGTGACAAAACCTGCTTGTGGGGACAAGGTGCTGGTGGAGGACTCATTCTAGCGAATGCTTCTTTTGAAGAAAAGGCATAGCCCAGGTACTTCTCTTTATGCATAAATATACTTCTGTTAGGCAAATTCTGTGCTGCAAATGGAGACAGGAAAATCCCCCAAACACACAGATTGCTGACCTGCATAGGGGCACAGAGAATTGATGCACAAGAAAAGGGATGTTACTCCAGGGTGCTGGTGAAGCCTACAGCCTGAAGAATTTCCACTCTTACTAACAAGTACTCCTCTTTCCTGTTAGGAGCTAATTAGAAGTGGCAAATGGTATAAATGACATGTAAGTCAGAGTGGGAATTGGTGATCTGTAATATAACAAATCCTCTTTCTATTGCTGCCTCTGCAAATGCCTCTCAGTTCATTCCTTTGCTCCTTGCTAGCATCAGTGCTCTTGTGCAAGCCTAACAAATGTTCCCGCCCTTTACGTTCTCTTGCCATTGACACATGGAAATGTTTCAAAGGCCAGCACTGGCCAAATTGTGTAAAACAAACTTGTCAGTGTTTTCATTAAATTGTCACAGCTCTGAATTTTGCTGGGTACTTGAGAAGGAATCAAACATTAGCCTGAAATGCTGCATTACACACAACTCCCGGCAAACCCAAAGAGGCACTCCCAGGGGAGTCACACCTTCCCCCAGTGGCCTCCCAAGACTGTGCAGCTCAGCCCGCAGCTGCGCGGGAGGATACAGCATGTGGGGAACCAGAATTCACTTCCAGATAAATCTCTCCAGTGAACAAATAGTATTTGCTAAACACTGCCATTTTGCAGCCAAATTTCATGAAAATATGTTCAGACATTTTCCTTTCTATGGATATCTTTGCATTGGTACCAGTTTCAATTAAGTTCAAAGCTTGAACCAGTTGTGATTAAGGTGTCTAGAGCAGGATTTTGGCACCAAATATCTCAATCTGGACTTCAAACTCTGTGTGACTTCTGTAAAACTAGTGAAAGTTGTATTCCATGTATTACAGGAGTTATTTGCAATTAAATTAAACAGGCAGTAAGAGGATTTGAACTATACAGTGTCAGGAACATGGAATACATCAAACAGATTGCATGGGTGGAGTGGCAATGGTCATTCACTGGAAATAAGTAGGAAGAGTTTGTCTCAAGAAAAAAAAAAGCCTCAGGAAGCCTTGAGAAAGGCCTGAGAGATAACAAGAAATATACACCTGGGAGATTTTTCAGGCACAGTATTCTAAAAGGGATGAGAAGATTAAGAGATGGTATACCAACGATGCAGTGAAAGCTGAACAGAACAGAACAGGTCATAAACTTTCATGCAACACAATACCAGCCAGTTGCTCTCAAACGTGCAATGTTTTCAGGAAGCAAAGACATTTTCTGCTGAAGCAAGTAGCATTCATTTTGAAAAATGAGAATGACTAGTATTTTACTCAGCTATAAAACTTCCTGAGTCAGAATAAAATTGCTTAGAATTATTTTTTTTTTAACCTTAACTATAACTGTGTACTGTGAGACTTCTGAAACATCATGCACTACATACTCCATGACCCAAAACACCAGAAAAGAAGGATGATATTTTTTTCTCGTGGGGCAATTCCTAAATTCCTTTATCGTTTTTTCTCTTGCTGACTGTCCTGTGAACTCAAGAAGTCTGATGGCCTAGTGGTGAATCATTATTCTTTGATTATGGCTTTGTAATTATAGGGAATGACATAAGCTCATTGTGATGCAGACTTGGAAATTATTCAAAGAGGTTTTATCCTTTTTACTTATTCTTTTTATAGCTACACAGATTCATTTTATAACTGTATTAAGGCACTCTGGGGCTTGCATTACCAAGCCATTATAACACTTCTCAAGACCCTAACAGTGCACTGCCTCTCACCTTCTGTACTACAAAAAGAAAACATTTTATGCAGATCACAGAGAGTATTCTTGGGTTTCTCTTTCTGTGGAAGTCCGACTCATTCCCGACTCAAAGTAGGAATCCTGCAAAGTTACAAATTCCATTCAATTTCAATACAGAATTTTTTTTTTCCTAAAGTTTGGTCCAGGAAGCAAATTGAAGTGATCTAGTTCTTAGCAAACAAAATTTTAATG
The DNA here is from genome assembly GCF_964195595.1 of Calonectris borealis. Lineage (NCBI taxonomy): Eukaryota > Metazoa > Chordata > Aves > Procellariiformes > Procellariidae > Calonectris > Calonectris borealis. Next base: position 71,861,794 of record NC_134352.1, on the reverse strand, counting down.
AAAAATCCAAGCACATTAATGTCATGCATATGAGATCATTTTATACAGCTCCACTGTGTAATATATATTTTAGGGTGTTTTGTCTACCAGTGACAGATGAAAAGTTGAACTAAATTTTTCTGACTTGGCTGAACTGAGAGAAACCAGAGTCTTAAATTTAAAGAGACTGTGAAATGAGGAAGAAAAAAGGAAGAGAGGAAAAGTAATATAATGAAAATCTACATCTAACAGCAAATAGTGTAGTAAGATTGGCCAACGTGTTTGAGATAGTAATGCAATATGTAAAACAAATTTCTTGTTACCATAAAAAGTACATCATGAGACCTTCTTATTTTTTCTTTCATCTCCTGCTGGGAAATTCCTATAGATTTATGTTTATTTGTATTTTGGAAATCTGAAAATTATCTGAAGATTTCTGCATGCCTTCAGAGTTATTTATCTTTCTGTAGACTTTTTTTTTTTTACTTCCAACCTTTCCAGTACCAGTCATTCCTAATATTGGCAAGATTAACAATGCACAAGTGCAAGGAAATATGGAAAATCAACAGAGAAAACAATTCCTAGGCAACAGCCAAATGAAGCTATTGATTAGTTAAACATCACTGAAACCACAGCTTCTGCAGTGTATGTGACGTAGCTCCCTACCCCTAACCACTGTGTCAAGAAAGAAGGACATCAAGGAATAATGTATAACTCACTTTCCAGAGCAAGGTTGCATAATCTTTTATTTGTTAGATGTGAGCAGAAAGATAGCACAACCAGATGTGTGCTAAGGAGGGATTTCTTTTTAAGACAAGTACACATCTAGGTGTGGGTGATAGGAAAACACCGTGAACTTTCAATTACAATACCAACTTCCCAGAATCTAAATGAAGAGTGATATTTATTATATGCATACTGAATTAAGGTGCTGGATGAAATCACGGTCACCTGTGATTGTTTCTCTTACCAGGCAGTAGCTGGGTAACAGCAGGCCAACAACAAGCATGAAAAATCCCAGGTTTACAATAACACGTCACTTTGATTTGTTTTGTGTTTTATCTGTAACAGATTTGTTGTGAGATTAATCAGCTGCTGTCTTCACTAACACGCTGTGGCACTGCATATCAGTCCTAAGACCCAAAAGCCTCTTAAATGCATATATGCAAAGTAGCACTTTTGTCCCAGTTGTGGCTCTAAAAATTGCACTTTTTTTGTTGGGAGCGTGAGGTTCACATTTATCAGGGACTGCAGTGACCGTGCTTTTCTGGCAGAGCTGCTCGCGGTGCTGTGCCCAGTGACAGTGCAGTGTCCAGAGGAGCAGCAGCGGCAGCACGGTGCCTTCGTGCTCCCAGGAACGGGTGCATCCCTCACCAGCGGTCAGGGAGCTGGGGACCCCCTTGCCTAGAGCGCGCGCTGGCAGCAAGCCCGGGAAAGAAGGGTCCTCCGGGGACTTGCTAAGGAGTACAAGGCACATGTATGCCCCCACTCAGCCCATCTCGACACAGAAACACTGTAGGGAGATCAGGAATATCTTGATGCTAACTCAGACATAGATTAAGCTGTGCCTTAACTGCTGTCATGGGCCTATCAAGCCTTAGACAGAACTTTGACATGTCAGGTGAGTGCTGTTTCAAGCAAAAAATGCCTTTTTTTGATACATAAGTAAAATCCTACATGAGAAAAGGAAATTATTGTATATAACGACACTGCAGCCCAGACCAGAGCCATCACTGTAGCCTGGTTATAAGGTATTTTATCATTCAGGTCTGGTCAGGTTCCTGTGCCAAACATTTTCTTCTCTTTCCAATGATCTGATTCAGAAGAAAAATCTCAGAGCGGAGGCAAGCTTTGGTCTAGTTGTAGCTATGCATAGAAACATGACCATCAGATTTCACCGTCATGCTTTAGCAAGCTATCGTTTGCTGGCTGGGCTGGGGTAACTGTGCGTGTGGATGCTCCCTGCCCCAGGCGGAGGTGAAATAATTCAAATTAGCTCAGCCTCAGTGAAAAAAATACCAAGCTCATATAAATTCCTGTGCATTGCCATAGAAAAGCAGCACACACATGGACATGGCCATGACACAGCTGGTTTGCAGGAAGCTGTGAGTCCTTTTTGCAAACGAAATTGCTATTAAACATAATTTTATAAAGGAAAGTCCTTTACCAGATCAGTCTGGTCCTATTCCTCTTCCTGCCAGTTGCAAAATGCTCATCAGCTTTATAGGAATAGCATCAGGTACCTAACTGCCATTTAACTTGACTGCCATTTAACTTGACTTTGAGCTAAGCGCTTAACTACTTTCATTGAGGTCAATTAAAGCTGAATATTCTGTTCTCAGGACCTTAAAGAGGGAGCTCACTATTTTTGAGGGGTTCAGTAACCCTTGATAATTTAGTTATCTAGGAGGGCATTACTAATGAAAATCTTACAGTAAATGCATGGCAACGTGGTGGGCTGATATGTTATTGTTTTATTCACAGCATCTGGAATTAGTAACATGGGGCAAAAATGTTTTTAATTTAAAAATGATACTTGAGTTAAGCATAGGGAGGGAAAGGTCAAATGATCATACAGCACAAATATGAGCAGCCTTTTGACTGTGTGGTTCTTGTGAGCAAATAATGGAAACAAACATTGTTTCAGACCAAATGCACTTGGAAGTGGCTGCCCTTGGGAATACAGTTATACTTTTAACAGCTCTGCTGGTGGATCTAACTCTGAAATGCAGCCACTGATAAAAATGGAGGACACCAAACATCTGCATGTCATTATGATTAGCACAAAAAAAGGAATTTTATTTAATCTCTCAAAGCACCCCATCACTGTGAATAAAGGAGGCTAGAAAGATCACAAGGGTTTTGCACAAAGCTCTTTATATGTGAAATTGGAACAAGGAATGAAAGACAAAGCTGGTAATGCATACACAGAAAGAACTCACTACCCGCATAATTAAAAAAAATTAATATTTCTATCAAATTTAGTAATACAAATACACTAAAATAGCAATTTAACAGTAAATCTTTAGTCTGTAGAGTTCCTCCCTTTCCCTTTTCTCACTGGTTACAGGGTTGTTTGGAATACTGAGTTTCCCTCATGAGTCGCTGCCCCGTGTACAGAAAGGCTCTATGTTAATTTGCAAACACTTACATTTAAATGACTCATTCTGATTAGTAAGATGAAGATTGTAAATCAGAATAACTCATGTCTCGCTAAGATGGCATGATTATGTATAGTAATAGAAGTCCACAGAGCTTTTCCATTAATTCATTCTCCTGTCATTTCCATTAATTCATAACTTTTTAATGTTTTTTACATACAGTGAGGAAAGTAAGAAAGAGGCGAGACGGAGTGGGAGGAAGTATGCGTGCCCAGCTCCATACGCACCAAGAAAGCAAATACTATTTTGGAAAGCGTATGTCATTCTTCATTAAGCAGTGTCATCTTTAATGTCTCTCTCTCAACTTTTGGAATTTCTGACACTTTACAGTTATTTGATGATTACAGGAACACTTTTATTTGTAGCCTCTTTTAAACGGCCTTGCCTTTTTCATTTTATCTTCTCCATCTTCAGTAGTTTCATGCATCATGTGGGCTCTCCTACCAGCCAAGGAATGAACATGGCTTGATCCCAAACCCATCATCAAAATTCCTGAGTCACCCAGAAGGGTGGCTGCTGGGCAGGTCAAGCTGTCCCTCGCCCAGGCGGCAGCGAGCTGCCACCGCCTTCTCCTGGAGACTGACAAGATCTCATTTTCTAAAAGAGGAACATGTCTCCTGACTGCAGCATCATTTTTGCATTGGCTCCAAATACGTTAACGTTTTCTGGTTCAAAAGCAATCGCAATTTCCCTTTAAGAGAATTGCGCAAAAAGCAGGACCCTGCAATCTCAAAGGAGAAATTATAGATTCCTGAAGAATCTGGACTGGTTCCTAAGTTTCTGCTAATATTTTTTCCCAAAAGACATCTGCTTCTATTTGCACATTTCTTCAGATACTCAAGATAAAATTAGAATAGAGAGATTTTGGTGTTAAAATCATAAGCGCAGATGTGCTGAAACTGCTGCAGCCCTTTTAATGGCCATGCTTCAGAGATGCTGGGAGTGACTGGTAGAGATCAGCTTCCCACTGTGAGAATAATTTTGAGGTTTTGAACTTCCATTATATCAGAAGACAGTGCCAGCCACTGAAATATGCTGCTAAGTTTCTTAGCAGAGCTCCTAAAATTGTCACAGTAATTATTTTCAAGGTGTTTTCCAAATATACCAGTTTGGGAATCTGTTTCTGTGAATCCATTTCTGGGAACGTCTTGCATAAATTCCAGGTACAAACAGTAAAAACTGTAAAATGCCCTAGAGTGTGCTGAGGCAAGCACTTTATCAGCTTTCCCCTTTCTACAAAAAAACAGCAAGGCAGATCACAAATTATTGCACCATATGGTCCACCCTTCCAGGACTTCTCTTGCTCATACCTAATATATGACCTTAAAAAGTTACATAAGACCACACTTTTTGAAGTCAGGTGCCTCAGTCTGCCATTTTAATTGAATATATAATTTCAAAACTGTTATAGATATAAGGCATTCTCCTAAGCCTTCAACTGTTCTCTGAAAATCTGATCTTCTTAAATGGAGCAGTTAAAGAACAAACTCAGAGACCAGTTTTGAAAAATGTGGATTGTAACCCATGGGCCTTTATTGCTTGGTCTAGGAATCTGCGAAGTAACATGAGGTTTTAAGCAGAGTCAGCTGGAACTTGGCTTTCCAGCGTGGAAGGACATTTCAGACTCCAACAGCAACAGTCCTGCTCAAGGTCATGAAAAGTACCTCCATTGAACTGCCATTTGAAAATTCCCAGATTCCAGAAATCACAATTATATTTCATTTCCGTCTTTTTGAAAGATTCAGAGCTTCTAAAGACTAAAGCGCAAGAGCCTGCAAATTGCTAGACTAGGTCCACAATACTGCTGAAATGCTAAGTTGTGCACTTAGCTAAAGACAAGAGAACCTGGTGGTGCTTAGGAGCAGCATGACCACATCAACATTTCCAAAATGCGGCAAGAAATAAGTCAAATGCAGATATTTAAATAAACAGAAAGACTGCCTGCTTTCCATCGGAGTTCCATCGGAGTCTAAACACGTTCCCACAAAATGCTTCAATTTTCACCAATAAATATACTGTAATTGAAAATAAAAGCATGCTGGTGAAAAATCGCCCAATTTTCTTTTTTTCAAGCACATTTCTTGCTTCATCTTTCAAAAATGAAATCTTTTTAATATGAAAGACCACAAAACAGTAAGTGGTAAACCAGCACGTAGTGATTGCCCTCAAAAAATATCCCAGTTCAATGAAGAAACTAATTCACATTTTAACCGCTCACTTATCTCCTCTGAATAAATGGAGAAAACTGTGGGGAAGAAATCTGCCAAAGTGCTTATTATATGAAATACATCTTTTAAAAAAAGGTCTTACTAGCGTTTTCTCCTGTACTGCCACACAGTGCATGAACCAGTGACCTTGCTCTTATGTGGGACACAGTGCTGAAGGTTTAGGAAGAAAGAGATGAAGCTGGACAACCAGGAGATGTGAAAGCATGTTAATGTGCCTCTGATTGAGACCATAGCCGGCAATCACTGTGTCTCTTGAACAAAAGGCAAGATTCACAGGCTGTATTACAGTTTGTGGTATAGCACATACTAAATATAGTCAAGCTATGTAAAGTGGAGCAGTGAGGTTCTTTGGCACTTTTTCAGGAGCTGCGTAGAGGAAAGGCCAGTTACTTTCAGTTCAGAGCAATATGAGCCATTTATCACTGAAAGACCCACTAAACACAAACAAGATCCTGCAGCAACCTGTAAGGAGTGAGAGTGTTACTGAAAGCATCAAAGCATCTGCCCCCTGTAAGAGGCTCCTGAAAAGATGAAGAGATCTTCTCGAGTGCTGACTCTGGTTTTCAAGGTTGAATCTTGTCTTAAGAGTTAAGTGTATAAACACACTCTGGTCCTGCACGTGAAATAGCACATGGGCAGGCAAAGCCTAAGGTGAATAAATGAGCTGGGTTTTGCTTATGGCAATGACTCTGTAGCAACGGGGATTTTTTGCACTCTGAATAAATTACCAAGGAGTCCAGCTCCCCCTCCACCCTCTCATACATATCAATCCAGCATCTTCTTGCTGCTGAGCATCAATACCCCATAACTGGACCCTCACTCCTGCCTTGAGCAGGAGCTCCTGTGGAGCAGCATCAACCTTTCTTTGAATGAAGCCTGCTTGTGGCGCTCCTCCATAATTCTTGAAGCTGGGCAGACTAATCAGGGTGCTCCTACTCCTGCACAAAGGGCCCAGAACAGGAATATTGTCCTAATTTTAAATAAGGAAAGGCAAAAGGGAGAGAAAAAGAAAAAGAAAGAGAAAAAGAGAAAAAGAGAAAGAAAAAGAGAAAGAAAAAGAGAAAGAGAAAGAAAAAGAGAAAGAAAAAGAGAAAGAAAAAGAGAAAGAGAAAGAAAAAGCAAAAGAAAAAGCAAAAGAAAAAGCAAAAACAAAAGCAAAAGAAAAAGCAAAAGAAAAAGCAAAAGAAAAAGAAAAAGAAAAAGAAAAAGAAAAAGAAAAAGAAAAAGAAAAAGAAAAAGAAAAAGAAAAAGAAAAAGAAAAAGAAAAAGAAAAAGAAAAAGAAAAAGAAAAAGAAAAAGAAAAAGAAAAAGAAAAAGAAAAGAAAAAGAAAAAGAAAAGGAAGAAAAAGGAAAAGAAAAAGAAGAAAAAGAAAAAGAAAAGAAAAAGAAAAAGCTTGTTCATCATTATTTTAAAGAAACAAACAAAAAAGAAATAAAATTGTCTACATTTTACATTTTTTGTATACAATGAAAGAGTGGAATAGCTGATCCCATTCTTACAGCAATATTGCTCTTCCCCTGTGTCCACTGAAGACAATACTACCAGGGCTTTCATTCCCCTGCAAGTGATAATGTAATCAGTCAAGACATGGGTAGCTAGCACAAGAAGTACATTAGCACTGACTTTTCCTTCAATTGTAGTTATTTTACTCTTTAATTTGGTAAGCGAGTAAAACAGATGAGCTAAGCTTTCAAAAAGAGAACTGAAGTGAAGAGCAGTTTAATGAGCAGCCCTGTAATGAAGCGGCCTTCACTCTTGGAGGGAGCAGTGGAGGGGACAAAGAGCTGGTACCGATCCCAGCATCCCAACAGAATGAAGGTCTGTCTCCTTTGTGAGGCCATGCCTGAAAGACTGGACAGGTCTTAAATTACTCCTTTCCTGTAGCAGCTGAATTAGAGCATTTCCCTTTAAAAGAGCTGCAGTGCGTACCAAAAGCAGCCGTTTTGGAGGCAGGTCTGTTTCTGGGGGCTCCTGCCCCCGAGACAGGGCGAGGGGGTGTGGGTGATGCTGCGGGCTATTGCAGGAACGAGGGGAGCGAGGGGGAGGGTTTCTAGGGAGCCTGGCGTGGTTTCAGATAGACATTTTTGCTGCATAATTGGAGAAGTTATGGCTGACATTTTCCTTTCTGCCTGCCACATTTCTCCTTCTTGGACTCCGAGGGGCCCTGAGTCCACATCAGCTGTGTGCAAGCAAATGCCCCTGAAGTCACTGGAAACTGCTCTTACGGCAGCTGTCCCCGAGAGCATCATGAGTGGGATGTTGTTTTTACCGTTTACCACATCTCTATTTCGGATCTCTCCTTGTTCGTGTAAAGTGCGTACATGTGTTTATGAACTGCTTGTTGCAAAGATAAGGGAATGTGGGGTGCTGGCCAATCCCTTTTTCCATTACTCCTTTGTTTTTTTGTTTCCTACTGCTCTTTTATGCTGCTTTTCTGTCTCCTATTTTTGCTTTTTTTTCCATCTCCTTCCTTCTATGGCAATGAGCAGGGTTTGCTCCTCAACACATGCCAGTCAGGCCCTGCAGGCTTTGCCCCCACTGCTCAATAAGAAATCTGTTTTAAAAAAAAAAATAGAAGACAGAGAGAAAGAAATATTTGGTATTTAAAAGCAGCTCATATTAAGCCACACAGATACTATGCCTCATGCTGTAACATTAACTTAATGTGGAGCTTAACCTGAGATTGAATCAGAGATGTGCATTTTGAGGGTTATTATTCCTTGGCACCAAAGCAACCATTTCAGATGAGCACCAAAAAGAAGCACATCCTGCACACTCCTGGTACAACAGGAATAACATTTCTTTACTTTGTAAATACAGGGTGCTATTGATCCCCAGTCTCTTAATACCCTTTTCAACAGAAAAGGATCATGACTATGCATTTGTAGTTGTTTCAGATCCACACTATGATAAGTGGCAGGCTGGGACATCTGCCTTTGGGTTACCGCATCCCCCCTATCCTGTGCTGGCACCAGGCGGGGGACTTTGTGGAGACCTGAAATGCTCACCAGGCCACCGGCCAACACCTGTCCTTCCCCATCCTGCGAGATGCTCAGCATCTCCCATCTAAAGAGGTGATGCATCTCTGAAGGAAACGTGGGTGTTCAAGAAGTGGTATTCATATTTATGGTATAGCAGAGTATGTCTCTCTGCACTAGCAGAGCTCAAATGCTTCCACTTTGCTGAAAACAAGTATAAAAGGCATTACTCTGGTGTCACATGGGTATTTTTAAAATCCCTTCTTTTTGTTTGAGGTGTGGGTGATGCTCACCAAAGTCATTAGGAGTCTCATGATTCAAATTGATTTTACATGAGATCTAGATTAATTCTTCATTTTCTTTTGTGATTAAGTTGAGCAATGTAAATCCATTTGTTTCTGTCTTAATACCATAATGCATTTGCTTTTTTCTTCACATATGGATGTAAATATTTTGGCACAAACTTAAATTCCATTTCCAAAAAATACTATGATTATGGATTCAATTTTGTTGCAAAGGTATTTATGTAGACATGTAGATCTATTTGGAAACTAAAGAGAATCAGGATTATTGATGGAAACTACAGAAACAATTGGGGTTGTACAAAAGGTTTCTTTTTTCAAAAGAGTAAATTTACTTTCAGGTTTTTTTTGGGAAAAAGTGTATTGTTTTTCAAGTTGACCTCATACGCTCTGGATATCTTACATTACTATGAAACATCACCTTTCCAGGAACACATCATGTTGGGTATCAGAGTAAAGAGCTTCCCACTGGAGAAGTCAGTACCATTTATTGCAGTACTTCCCTTTCTGATTTCTTTATTTTGCTACATTTGTCGATGTTGTGTGCTTTGGTTTGTAGTAGAAAGAGATTTAAGATGGTTTTCTTAAATTAGCCTTGAAAATTTATAATCTTGTGCTAGAAGCAGGGTTATCTTTGGTTTTAGTAAATACAGGAGGCTCAAAGGCAGTGTTCTCAGTGGGTAAATAGCTGGATGGGTACATGCAAATGTGCTTGGGTTTGGATAAATGCTACAAAATACAGCTTAAATGTCAAACAGCTGAAGTCAGTCTGCACAGCAAGAATATATGCCAAGAAGCTGTGTGGGACTGATGGTACTTTCTAAGCACTGAGATCTGACGTGGGATCAGGCCTGACTCTCTCTGGAAGTGGGGAATGGGAATCTCACTGACAGTTTCATGGAGAGCAACATCAGCTCCCTGCCACCGCATTGCCACTGAAACCATCCTCAGATAATTGTCCTGGGAATAGATGGTTTAAATCTGGCCTTTGAAAGCACTCTGCTGTGGCAGCAGGGAACAGAAGGTTACTTTGGTGCCATTCTGGTTAAAGAAACATTAACAAGATGTGACTGAGCATAAAGGTTAACATAGTTGGAAGGAAGCAAAGAAGATAGCTTTAACTGATTTTATTTTTCTCTTAATGGCCACAACAGCAAATGAAACCTCAAAGCACGCATCAAAGAGCTATCTGCCGGAGTTTCACGTGGTGATGCCATTTGCTGTGCATTAGGTTTCAGAAAGCTGTATTCCGGCACTTGAAAACAGGATGCTTTCTGGCTGATACCCTCCGGTACCCAAGCACAGGTATCACTCTGAATTATTTTCCTTCGTTCCTTCATTGGAAAAGGAGAATTGTCGTAATACCGTAAGTGAATGGATTTGAAAGCTGGGCTGATTTCATACAGTGGACAGAGTTGAGACCTGACCAGGGGACTTTGTCTGAGCTCACACCAAGTCTGAGCCAGCCCCCATAAGTGTGGGATGGGAGAGGGTTGGGAAACTACGGGCGCAATGTTGCTACTATTCTCTAACACCTAATTATTGAAGCAGAGCCAGTCCCTGCTTGCTTGGCTTATCTGGCTAAGGCCTGGAGAGATATTGCTTGAAGCTTTCCCAGTCTTATTCTCAGGATATTGGCTGGCTCCTGACAGATGAAGCATGCAACAATCTGTCTCCTCTCTTCCCTGGCTCAGACATGGCTCACCAACCAAAGTCTCTCTGGAAAAAGCTCCATGGTTTGGGTGCAGTTTTCAGCACCGTGCTCCTTCCCCTCTTCTTGGCCGCCTTTTGTTCTGAATAGACGAACTTGTAAGCCCTTTTTCCTAGACAGAACTGGAGAGATCTTGGGAGTCTCATAATTTTCCAACAGACTCCATTTCCATGTCTTCACACCAACCTGTATAATTCCTAAGGATATTTTCCAAAACAAGAAAAAGAAGCTCCCAATTGTTTCTGGTTTGTAGACTCTAACCCAGACCCACCACATCTTGCAGTCAAAAGCCCTCTGGTTGCTACTTTACCTGCTAGATTTTTCCTGACAGAGAGGTTCTTTTATAAATTAAATCTAGTGATTGCATAAGTATAAATCCAGCTACCACAGTCTCTTAAAACATCTTTAATTAAAAAGAAGGAAACTACATGTCCACCAGCCTCTGCAGGCTGAGGCCTCCAGCCATCCCTGTCCTGACTGATGAAGAGAAGCAGAGGTTTTTTCCCGGCACTGTCAGCATCTGAGACACCTCAGCCCTGCCTGTAACCTGGGGTTTTCGTCATCCTGGTTAGGTGATGCTCATATCCTGAAGCTTTGCTTCAGAGGTGGCTTGAGTCACGCACATGGCACGACAGGGAGCCAGGCAGAAATATGTGAACTGGCTCTAAACGACTGCACTCTAAACAACTGCCTCTAAACGACAGCATATAAATATAATATTTATTATATTGCCCTGGACTTCTGTTATTGGTTCTGCTTCATTTCTTCAAAACCTTTAGACGGATCCCTAAGTTCAATACCAGTGTGTCTGAGATCTGGGGCTATAGCCGCACCACACCAAGTACCCATTGTTGGCTGCAACCCCACAACCGCCACCTGCTGTCTGTGGTTTCATCATACCGAAACAGAAGGCAACCTGCTTCCTCCACACAAACTAGAAATAATGCCTGGAGCATTTTAAAGCATTCAACAGAGCTTAAAATGATCATTTAGCATGAATAAAATAATTATATACTAGTGTAACATTTGTGTTCTATCAAAGAAGAAACTGCAACTCTTGACTTTAGCCCAAGAAGCAATAAAAAGAGATCACAGGACATTTATTTTCTGAACAGCAGGAACTCTGTAGTGCTGTCAAAGATAAAAAATTAGGAATACCTTGATATGCTGTGTTTGACTATAGCTTAATAATGGCTTCTAAAACACTCAAAATAGATTTTTTCATGGTTCAAGGAACAGATGTATCTAGAATCAATTTGCAGTGAGGGCCGAAGATTAAAAAACAAATTAACTCTGGGATTTCTTTCCACTGTTGTGCTAACAACGGTGACCTTTGGGACATTTCTCAGAGGCCGCCTTTTGTTTTGTGTTTGCTTTTCCTTGACTCTTTTTATAACTTCTTGCCAATGACGTTTTTTCTTTTGCCTCTGTTTACACGTGTGGGTAGCAGGAGTCGGGGAGGCTGCCTACATCTGTGACAGCCAAGGTGAGCTGAAGACCTTAGCACCAATCACCATTTCCAAGCAGTATGTTCAAACACATCGCTCCTGCTGTCGGTAAGGAATGGCATAAAGGAGGTGTCTTGTGCATGTCCAGCGTCCAACAAATGCTGACCTACTAAATGGCCACATTTGTGTATCTTTCACAGAAAGATACTTTCTGCCAAAAAGTGTCCTCTTGAAACAAACTTCAGAGACTGTGAAAAAATCAATGTTTTTGTCTTTCAGGTAGATTCTTTTTAATATAATAGTTTTCTCCAGAAGAGAGAAAGATAGCATAATTTCAGGATACATATCACAGCACAAGTAAAAATTGCTTCAGTTTGATTTTGCCTAACATAGGATTGAAGTCAGTATTAGCAATTCCGTAAGTTAGATTTTTTTTTTTTTTGCCAGTGATAGTCAAGTTCGCAAAAATAATTTCAATTTCAATAAGGCATGAAGACCTGAATGATACCAGTAAGTGGGTTAGGTGAAGAAAAGAGGTGGCACAGGGATCCTTGTGCCATGCACATGACACTCTGGAGAGGCCCAAGCTCCTTCTCAGCTCTGCCCTTTGTCCAGTTTGTGAAGATAGTAAACTTTCCTGGTAGAGCAATTCTTATAGCAGCTAGGGATAGCTCACCCTGCTCTTAAAAGTGCAGTTTACAGGTCACTGTGGCAATGTATCCTGTATTTTAAACTAATTTATTGTGCCTGTTTGTAAAGTTCTTCCTACTGCCCTTACCATGCGTGAAGAGGCGATGTCCTGCACAGACCACATTTTCAGTTACCGTGTTGAAAATGAAAGCTTGTTCCTTTTTGCAAAAACTATGTCCTCCAGCTTTTCCTGGGATACAAATGGAAGATATGTTTGTCCCTGTTGGGAGAACTGGTCTGTGCTGGGTCTGTTCAGTTCCTTATGGTTTCACTCCAGCATGGGCTGTCTCACCTAGATGTGATATCTATTTCAGGCATGTAGGTTGCATTTTGAAAAGAATAAGCTATTGCAACTGTTCAACTGTAACTTTGAAATTAAATTCATTTGGCTGCCCAGGCATTGACTGAGTTCCTGGTGTCTGTTCTGTTTAAAGAACAGTTTTTATGTTCAAGATAAAACTACTTGCACCTGGTTTCCTATCAGCTTATACTTGAACATACCACTTGCTTTTCCTCCAAAAATCTTTTGCGTTAATTTTTTAAAGGAACATCTGTAGCAATACAGGGGTTTTAGTCTTTGTCTATTATTACTATTCAGCTTTTTAGCCAGTGGAGTCAAGTTCTGTGTGAATTTCCCCTAGATCCTTTGTTAGATCAACAATTTCCTTTTTAAAAAACAATTTAGACATCTAGGAAAATATTTACAGAGATATTTAGGTGTCTTAAGAGGTAGGTACATACCTAACAGATTTTTCTGAGATATCTGAATGTGGTACATAACTCCCTTTTTAAGGCATGAGCAGGCTTGATCACATTCAATAACAGAAGTTTAGACTCTCAAATTGGTCAGAAATTTTACCTAAGTAACAATGAATGTTAGGGGTATTTTTTCCCTTTTTAAATATCATTTTATTCAGTATTTAATTTAGAATTATTATTCTTGTCTGGGGATATCACAGTCCTGGTCTTTTGGAATCTTTGTCACCTGAGACACTGTCTTGAACGGTTTGTAATTATCTGGATGTTTTTCACAGCTTCAACATCAAGACTTCTAGATTGAGATGAAATATTAATAAAAGAAGAAAACAGAACACTTTCTCTTTCTAAAGAGATATTCCTTAGATAGATGCTCCTCAAGTAATCATGCCTTGTTTTAATTACATTAAATACATGCCGGATTTTAAAGTCATACCCTCCAGAGTGACACAAAGCATGACAGCATAGCAAAGAAAGAAGAATAGGGCAAAGTTATTCAAGGTAATGGAGTAATTTACCATATTGCATGAAAAAGTCAATCCTTCTCTGACAGGTACACTTACATGTGTATTTTACTGCACATAGCTGGATTATTTGTCTCCCAGTAGCATTTATATTTGAAGAGTCTTAAACTTTAAGTGGATCCAGAAGGAATGTTGCTCAAACCAAACTGCCTATTCACCCAGGAAATTAGAAATCTTTGCATCAGCTCTGAGTCACATGTTCTTTAGAAGCTTGTATTTACAGCTTCATAAGCTTCTTATTTTGCCACTGGGATGTTATGACTGAGACTGCTGTCTCAGTGGTTTGGAGACAGTACTAGGATTCATATTTTTCTCGCTTACAGAAGTAGTGATGAAGATGTTCACCCTGATAATGAGAGTCTGACCTCAGTCTCTTCAGACTGCTTTTGCTCAGGTGGTGACTTTTTTTGAACACTGACAATGCTGAGGAGTCCCACAGAATTAGTATCGGTCCTTACTGATGTGGAGCCATTCTTAAAAAGATGATAATGATAATAGGTTGTGAAAAGAAAGTGATCTAATCTTTGAAAATATAGAATTAGAGATTTATTGATATTCATTTACCACATTTACCTTGAGCTTATTAGTAATTGATCTCAGTGTGACTGACTACGCTGCTTTTCTGAAGTCTTAAGGATAAAGCAAAGATAAACCATTAGCATTCACTGGACTGCTAAGCAGTCCCCTGACTTATAACAACTACAGTAATACCAATTTACTGAGGAGAAGAGAAAAACAAAAAAAGGGTGGTGACCATGACAGAGGCTTTACCCTGGTTCTTCATAATGCAAATAACATTAAGATCAAACATCAGAAAACTACAGGGAATCACAACCATAAAGATCGCATTTTTAAAGAATTCTTTTCAACAAAAGTATAAAATGTGGTTTCAGTCCTGAACTTGTCTGTGAGAATACATTTTTATGTCCATTTTATAGCAGCAAGCAAGTGGAAGACATGCCAGACTTGGCACAGGTGTGCAGGCAACGTACCCACTCGCATGGTGGTGTTAGGGTTATCTGTTCCCAGATTCTCCTGCCCGTGCTTCCCGGATCTCAGAAACCAGTGGCACGATGTTGCTGCTCTGGGGAAGAGCTGGTTAAATGTCTTGCCTTTGCACTACCGTGGCCATATAATTTGCTCCAAGAGCTGCTAGACTCTAAGTCAGACATCCCAGGCGAGCAGCCCTGTGCTGAGGACAGACTTACTCCTCGTCCACAGCATTTTTTAAAATCATATATCCTGTGTTTCAAAGCTCTTGAAAATGGACTTCAGGTTGGCGGGGAACAGGAATGTATGGCATGATTTCTGCCTGAAAGGCCATACTAAAACAGGCTAAAGGAGTGGGTAGAAGGAGTGTGAACATAAAAAAAAGCCCAGAAGAAGAGAACAGCATTATTTCAGATCAGCAACAAATGACTTTGATATAACTTTTCTGCAAATGGAAAAGGACATGCCTGAGATGACAGAAAGGAATGGGGATAGGTCACTGGGTGAGGAGATGGACTAGAGGAACAGAGCAGAGGAGAAACATCAGTCTGCTGATAGCGGGGAGGATAAGGTTGTGAACAGCTGTTCATGGATAGATATGGCTCATCTGATGGGCCATATCATAATTTGTCATCTTTTAAACTGTCAACACGATGAGAGAAGTGGGTGATGGATGGACTGAAAGTCATTCAAAAGCAAATTTCAGGTGTTTCAGGTATGGGCAGAGGGCTGGGTGATGCAGATAGCAGGAGCTCCATAACATAGGGATCATAAAAAATAGGACAGGAAAGGATTTCCACCTGACACAATCAACTACCACAAAGCCACATGAGAAAGGGAAATAACTGAGAGAGCTGACTGCGGTCTTTGGATAGAAGAAGGGCAGGAGAACAAGGATATTTGGTAAAGGAATCAAAGCAAGACAAGAGTGCTGCTAGAGCAGAGTCTACTTGGCAGCTGAAGGCAGGAGCATGGAGGAGAGGAGAAAGGAACTGGATGCTGTATTATTCAGCAGACATATGGGACTGGGAATATCAGAGAGGAAATGACAGCTGGTACAGCTCAAAGAGGAGATACCGGGCTGAACGCTAGTGGAGTTTCTCATGCTCAGCCACATGACTGAGGTTGTTAAATATTTGCATTGACAAACTCAACTCAAAAGGTAAGAGAGTGCACAGGAACAAATGACATTCTTTACTTGAGTAACAGATGGGAGGAAATTAATTATTTCCGGGACATGCAAGGGCTGGGAATAAAGTACATGACCAAAGAAAAGAGGCTTGTGATCAGCTGGGAATATCTCAAGAGGAGAGAAACCCACAGATATGAGTTGACTACAGGATAACAATGAAATTTCAAAGTAATGCATTTATAATAAAAGGCAAGAACATTCCCAGGATTTACCCAGAGAGAAACATTTTTTAAATTGTGCAAGATATTGACGATAATTTGTTTATTTTGTGCTCCAGTCGTCCATGTTCAATAAAGACTCAAAATAGACCAAACACAGAGACTGGCTACTAAAGTGGTCAAAGGACTGCGACCCTCAGTTGAAGACACTAGAAAGCCTTGACTAATCTAGGAATCTGAAGGCTGAACATTAAGAGTATGCTTGCTGTCTATAAATTTCTAATGAAGGGGAAACCGAGAGAGAAAAGAGCTACTTATGTTACAGGACAATATTGGCACAAGAACCAAATATTTAAACTGGTCATGTAGGTATTTTGGCTGAAAACTATGACTACAGAAAAGTGATGGTGTATAAAAAAAGTCCTTCCAGGAGCAGTGGGCTAAAAATTTTAAATTTTAATAAAATACAAGAGCACCCTTGATGGGGTGTTCTTAGGTACTTTAGATCAACAGATGTAATTCTTATAGTGTCTGTGTGGAATTTTCCCTTTTCACCTCCATCATGTCTTCAAATCTCCGTTCAAAACTCACCATCACCTCTAGCCTGCATTCCTAGTTTTCAAGTGTTTTCTTCAAGTGGGAGATATCCCTTACCTTTCATACCTAGATAATTTCTGTCAGGAAACTCTGTAGCCCAGCTTCCATAGCCAATTTTTTTATTTGCATCCTCTTTCCTCTGGCCATCTTCTGCTGTCACATTATCTGCTAGTTTTGTTTGCCTAGTTCCTACTCTTAAAGAAAAAGAGATTGAAAATTCCACAAATTCTCATAATTCTGGTCTCTGTTTGCAGCTGGCCTCCAAGGCTTTGGTCTAGATCAGCTCTGTCTCTTTGTTCAGGCTTGGCAGCCACTGCTGATCTGCAGTGATCAAAGGCAGGAAGCATCCAGCACACTCTCATCCCCAGACTTCTGGCCCTGTTGCAACATAGTCCCTGAGCAGCCCCTGAAATATGGTTCTCTGGGCTGTGATGTATTGTACACCCACACAGAGGCTCGCTGACTTCACTATGTCTTTGCCCATGCATGATATATTTCTTTCCTTCCATACTTTGTATAGGAAAAACTTCATACCATTTGGAATTCTCCAGCAGTAGAAAAAAAGTAAGAATTGGATCTAGGCAGCCTTTTGTGTCTTTGCAACACATAAAGCTGTTCTGAAACATGTTTGTTTTGGTTTTGTTTTTTCCCCAAACAAACGCAAACCTTCCTTTTACTTGGCTTGTTTTTTGCAATATAAATTCAGGCTTTGTCTTTCTTCCAAGACTGTGTGATGACAGGGGAACTGCTGAATGATGATGTCATGATAGACTAAAGAGAATACAATTGAGCAATTTGACAGGAAACCTGACTTTTGGTTGGACTGTGCACAATCCTTTGTTTTTGACGGTTTAACCACTCCAATACAGTGACTGATATTTTTGCCATTTCAACTAAGGCATGACAGGTCACAGTAAAATTCCTAAAACCTCTTTAGAGTTTCTCACAGGGTAAAGAAGGGACAATAAAATTGAGTGTCAAAATGGTTCAGAAGGCTATAGACTCTCACTTCAATATATAACATGTTTAAACTGATATAACTGAACAGGAACCCATTTAGGCTAAAATAATAAACTAATGTCAGGTAGGAAAAGACCTAACAATCCTAGTATTTCCAAAGTAAAGCATCGAATATAATATTCTTCAGTGTTCATAAACTGGCAAAAAATGACACTTTTAAAGTCCCCTTAAAGTTCACTTTTGAAATACTCTGGAGCAGATCCTGCCTCTCAAACTGTGTTTCTAGAAATAAGTAAGAAACAGTGTTTAATATTCTGGAAGATAGTATGGGTAGCTGCTTGACATTTCTGAAAACTATACTTTTTTCAAAAATGGAAAAATAACTTGGATTTGATTATTGCTTTATTAAAGGAAATATGTTGTTTGAATACTCCTCGTATAAAGAACTACCACAACTACAGTTTCTGGTCTGATCACAAGTTATTAATTAGCAAGGTGGTGATACCAATGAGTCTAAAAAAATCTAGAAAGACATATAATCATAAATTTTCAATGTGAAGCCACCCAGCATCCAAGGAAGGCCAATAGGTGTTAAAAAACATCAAGCTGTACGCTGATAAATGTACATTGCTTGCTTACTTTTTCCACATGAATACCCATTGGCATTTTTCTTACCAACATCATGAGAATCCCACTGCAAAGTCTTGAAACATTCATGTATTTAAGCCTTTAAGAATGAAGTACTAATATACACGCTATACTGGACTACTTACTCTTCTCTTCTTATGTATCCAGCCAGGAGGACTAGTACTAGTACTAGACAAGTCTCAGTAGACTTATCTACTGCAGCAAAGAACTCCACAGGTTGAACATTTGTGGCATGAAAGACATTTCTGTGTGTGCATGTGCATGTGCATGTGTGGTTTCATTTTCTTTAATTTAACTTAATTGCCACCTGTTTTTGTGATGGCTTCAAAACAAAGCTCCTGGTGGAGTCTCAAAAACATTTCTCTCCCCCCTTGTCATGGGAAAAAAAGGACAACTGAGTCGACATGAAATTCCTGTTCAATCTAAAATTTATTTAAGTTTGATTTTCCTCCTTAAGGGAAGAAAATTTTAAAACTGACTACATCATTTAAAAGCAAATTTCCCATTTTCATGGGAGGCTGTGTTCCCTTTCTTAAGGTAGTTCTGTATTATGGCAAATCTTACTCAAAGTGCATGGGTTACATTTTTTATGGATTTAACTATGGAAAGAACAACATCTCTATAAATATTTTGAGGTGTTTATACAGTAATGATGAAGGCTTAGGTTGTCGATTGTTCTATTTTTTATGTCTGTGAATATATTATTTTGTTAGGTCCCCTAGGTGGTTCCTAAATTTCTTTTAGTTTTTCATTTTGTTTATGTCTTCCTTCCATTTTAGTTCTCGAAGACAGGGAAATCTCTGTATCCAGTTTTATTGGATTTATTTATTAAATTGAGAAGATTCAAAGTTAGATACGAAAATTTAGACAGCTGTGTCTATTCTGTATTTTTTTCTGTAGTTTTTTAAACTGCTTGCATTTCTGTCATGGGAATTCTTTTCTAAGAAAATCCTAACAGGTAACTCTGTGCCTTTGCTAGGTGAAATGTTGCCTTTGAAGATAAAATACAAATGCAAGTTCTTTTGTACATGCAACTGCACCACAGAAATAAATGAGACACAGCATTAAACTAACTAAATTGTGTATCCTTTTTTGTCCTACTTTTTCTTTTTGTCTTCCTTCCCTACTACAACTTAAAACTGAAGAATATCATAAAGTCTAGTTTGCCCTATCCTAATATTTTCAGCTTAGTATTTTGCTGTCTGCAGTCTACTGAGTATTGATATTCCTGCTTGTCCTTATAAAAGTATGTATAAATCCTGTTTTTCTTGCTGAGCTCCATTCCACTTTGAGAGAGGCATGAGGATGATAGTTCTTTTGCAGATTGAGTAGATATAACTCCTGATATATGAAAAATGTAAGCGGTCATTTCATCCTGAATTGTGACAATATTCCCAGATTTTTAATTTCCCGTAGAACACAAAGTCCAAATATATTAGTTTTTAAAAATTCTGAGGCATCTGGTTTTTACATTTCATGATGTTGGTTTGTGAAATATTTAGCTGGAAGGGCTGGATGGCAGATCAAACTTTTCTGAAACATTTCCTTTTAAAATATTCTACATGCTTAACCTTTCAACTTGCATGTTTCTCGGAACTGGAAAGAAGAAGGAAGCAAGGTTAGACCTTGTCTCATGGTGGCTGTACATATATCCTAAGATGGGAAATGAAGGAGACTGTAGTGAGACAGCTGTGAACAAGTGTGTGAAGAGAAAAGAAGCTGTTGCCTCAGACCTCCATATCTCACTCCTCTTTTTGAGAAAGAAAAGCAGGGCATTTCTCCACCAGCTGCTGATTGGGCTGGTACTGGGGATGTTCATTGCAGCAGCTGAGGAGATGCAGACAGTGTGGGATGAATCCATGAGGCTGCAAAATGCTGTGGCATGGGGGCAGAGAAGCCCCGCTGGTGGCACGCTGACGCTGTGGGACCAACCCCACCCCAAACCTATTTTGGAAAATTATGGCTTGTCTGTATGTCTAGCTAACAGTCCCCACTAAGTTGCACAGCCAGTTCCCATAGGTGAGGGAGAAGAGAGACCAATAGCTAAAACCAGCTAACCAGAAATAATGCACATTGTGTTTATCAAAAAACACAGGCTGGGCTGTGTGAAAGACCATACAGAAACGTAGCCTGACAAACCCTGATCAATTGAAACTGAACTATAATATACTATTCAGTTAACTTCTTTCCAAATAATTCAGTTGATTTAATAAAATAAGCTTTCTTTCTTTATTGAATCACATTATTTTGGGAGAAAATATGATTCAAATTATTAATTTCCTCCCATTAAGCAGTATTAACATTATCCGCTTCCCAGGATCAAGTTTCTATTAGGTGTATTGGATCAAACTCTTAGCTTAATTGTCTTTGCTGATAATTTGGCCCTGTCTTTTCCTTGCTGATAATTTGGCCCTCTATATTCATTTGATATGACTAAAAAAAAAGTTTCTTTCGTTGTTTTTCCACTGCTGCCTAAGTAAGACTAAACGTAGTAGATGAAAATGAGCTTGACTGCAGAGAAAAGAGCAAAGTACCTGAGAACATACCTCAAAACTAATGCAGCAATATGTGATGAGAGGCTTGTTCAATGCCTACGTGGATATGCTGTAGTGTTCTTGAGCATGCTTTCCCTTTTCAAGCACACAAAATGTGCAGCAATGGAGGTACAGCATGTGGAGCCAGTCCATATATTGCCAGTCCACCATTTTTGCATCTACACGCTCAGGGTGATACTAAACCCAGACTTCACCAATCATTCTTCACAAAGAACTGAAAGAATCAACAGAATATTTCTGAGGACTTTTTGACTGAATTTATAAAAAACACGCCTTCCACTCTTGGTTATACAGGTTAGCTTATATTTACATTTCATGCTCAGAGACCACTGGCAATGAACATCAGCCAGAGACCAGCGCACACACATCGGCGGGCAGCCACGCTGGAATCTACAAAGGCAGCAAGGTCCCGGTTTCCCTGGTCACCCTCTGTGTATTTACATGCCTGTGTAATGCAAATGAATAATGAGCTGCTGTGCTTTGTCAGAGAGCTGAGAGAGAAAGTTTCACCTTTGCATTCTTAGGTCATGCTTTGAAAAAGTAGATTAGAAGTCGTCAAAAGATTTAACAATAGACATGGATGAGCTGAAGAACCAGCAGAATTAGCAAAACGTGTGGGACCAAAATCAGGTATATTCATAAACTCTGATGTTGGATGACAGATTGGCAGAGCATAGGCTGACTTCTTGATTGGACTATCACATGATAAGGTGGGATAAGGAGATGTTCTTGCTCAAGAGATGAGTCCTGGGCACTTTTTGTGTCCATTTGCAGCACAGCGGGGCAGATGCTGGTGATGAATGGATGAATGGCAGGTTGTGTCCTGCCATTAGAGCAGCACCAAAGCTCAAAACTCAAGTTTGAAGTGATCTGGAGGTTTTAATACTTGACAGCAAAATGTAAATCACAATTTAATGGTCCTCTTGGTATTCAAAATCATGAACTCAGTGTATGAGGGCACAGCTGTTTATAGTTAGGTTCATTTTAAAAAGAAAAAAAAAATACAAGCAGTATTTTAAAATAAAACTTTCAGCTCCATATAGGAAAGACAGTGGCCAACTGTCCAGGCAAGTTCATTTCTCAGTTATATTTTTACTCTAAATTGTGATGATGTAAGAGTTATCTGTGAGAAAGTTAGGAGGAAGATATGATCTGTAACTTTTCTGCTGTTAGATCTCCTGATATGTCCAAGAGATCCCATTCTACAAGTGAAAACACACAAAAATGTATTTTTCTTCCTTTTTGGGAAACTCCAGGTTGCTGCTTGAGCTTTCCCATTTCCATTTCCATTTTTTACTGGAAGTCTCTGTTTATTTAAGTCAATTTAAATGATCCATCAGATGAATCACTGCATTTTAAACCCTGGCAGAAGGGGCATTATGAAAGGCACCGGTTTGCTTAAGGTCCCTTAAGTACGTAGTCTGCAAAAACAAACTCCATACAATTTCACAAGGATAGCTGGAGTGCAAATGATTGAGTAATGAAGACACTAAAAAACCCACAATAATTTGGCTTCATTAGCCAGTCCTTTCCATAACAAAAAAAAACCATATCCATAAATGACAGGGGATACATATTTTATTATTTGTGTTCCTTTCATCATGAATTTGAGAGAACATAAAGTAAAAGCCTATTAGACTTCTTGTGCTTGCACTTTACATACTGCAGCAGTCCTGAGTGGATTGTGGCACTGAACGTCCCCGTGATGTTGCCACACCACTGGTGATGGTGGTGTGAAGCACTCCAAATTTATCAGCTGCTGCCTGCCTCTGGATAGCATTGCCTCAGCTTCATTAATCACCAGTTTCCTTGAGCAAGGCCTCACTTTCTGAGCTGTGTGGGCAGCTCTATCAGGTTGCTGAGCTGCTTCTGGTACCACGGGTGGTTATTTCCTCCAAGAAGGCTCAACCCCAGGAAGGAACTGCCTAGATTATAACAGAGACAGAAGAAGTGGTGAAATCAGGCCAACCTGCAGTAGGCACAGAGAAGACTCTGGAGGGTCAGGCATCTGGAATTATCACTCTAGTGTTATTGATTATTGGCAGGTCCCATCACAAATAAGAGCCTGCAATGAGCCACAGGCATTAATCCTAATTGGATAGTTGCATGTAAGTGTGGTTGTTAAGTTACATGTTTTGCACGAACAACAATGTGTGAAATGTTGTGAATAGCTTATGAGTATCCCCTGGCCATGAAGAAAAGTTCATGGATTATAAAGGTAGATGATTTATTAATTATGTAATTAAGCACAGGGATAGTTAAGAATCCTGGCATAAGTATGTCAAACCTATCTCCCTGTTAAGAAAAGGAACGTTTATACTTGAAAAGGAAAGGGTTTGGAAGAACAAAGGATATGAGTCTGAATGAATCTTTGATTAACCCACAAAGGGACTGCATAGAAAATGCCATGTGCCCCCTTGAAACTGCACTTTCCTTCACTGACTGCAAGTTTAAGATTTAAAGATTGTAATGCGTGCCACGGGTGTGGTGAGTGGCTAAACAGCTTTCTAGCAGTTACCAGACAGTGAGGAAAGCCCTGGAGAAGTAGATACATGCATCGTTTACTTTTATTTCTAGTCATCCTTGTTCATAACTTCTCTAACCATGTTGGCTATGTTTGGATTTTGTAAGTAAAATGCTTTTACTTGCTTTTACCCTAACTCACCAGGAGTAAGAATGATTTCAAAGCATTTGGCAAACATCAAAGCACATCATCCTGACAGGCACACAGACCTTCACATCTGGTGCTGGTTCACTCATGCAGAGTGAAGTGCTCCAATACATTTCTCCAGGATAGCTAAAATGGGGGTACAAATTATTTCCATTAAGCTGTAGAGGTGCTATTGGAAGTTAGTTTCTACGGCATGAGCTTTGCAGATCAGAGGAGCAGAGATAAGTTCTGGTCGTGGTAGTGTCAGGAAAACTGCTTGGATTGTGCCAGCTAAATGAACACGCACCCTCCTGCTAACAAAGCAAACAGAGACTCCAGCAAGCCATCAAGATCATCCCAGACATGTTTTCTTTACCAGTATAGAACTAAATATGGCATCTCAGGTATACTGGTTTGCATCATCACACTTAGGTATTTGTATATTTGTCTTTACCTCAGTTGCTGTGTGAAAATTGAGAACAAATTGTGGGTTTTTTTCTGCTGTGATTTTGCTGGTCCTAATAAGTCAGCATGAATGATAAGACTAGAGAAAGAGAGCTGTGATGGGTTGACCTCGGCTGGCTACCAGGCACCCACCCAGCCACTCTCTCACTCCCCCTCCTCATCAGGACAGAGGAGAAAGTATGATGAAAAGCTCATGGGTTGAGATAAAGACAGGGACCAATTACCATCACGGGCAAAACAGACATGACTTGGGGAAGATAAATTTAATTTATTGCCAATTAATAACAGAGTACGACAGCAAAAAATAAAACAAAACAAAAACAACCTTCCCCTCACCCTCCCCCTTTCTTCCTAGGCTCAACTTCACTCCTAACTCTTCTACCTCCTCCTCCGCTCCCTGAACAGCACAGGGGGATGGGAAATAGGGGATGTGGTCAGTCCATAACACTCTGTTTCTGCTGCCCTTCCTACTCACACTGTTCTCCTGCTCCAGCGTGGCATCCCTTCCATAGGATATAGTCCTTCACGAACCTCTCCAACATGGGTCCTTCCCATGGTCTGCAGTTATTCACTAACTGCTCCAGCATGGGTCCTTTCCATGGGGGATGGCCCTTTCCATGGGGTACAGTCCTTCAGAAATGGACTGCTCCAGCATGGGTCCCCCACGGGACCTGCCAGAAATCCTGCTTCTATGTGGGCTCCTTTCCATGGGCTCCTGCCAGGAGCCTGCACCTGCATGGGCTCTCCATGGGCTGCAGCTTCCTTCAGGGCACATCCACCTGCCTCAGTGTCGGATCCTCCATGGGCTGCAGTGTGGATATCTGCTTCTGACATGGTCCTCCTTGGGCTGCAGGGGGACAACTTGCACCACCACGGTCTTCCCCAGGGGCTGCAGGGGAATCTCTGCTCAGTGCCAGGAGCACCTCCTCCCCCTTCTTCACTGACCTTGGTATCTGCAGAGTTGTTTCTCTCACATTTCCTCACTCCTCTCTCACACTGCTGCTGCTCAGCGTTTATTTACCTTTCTTAAATATGTTATCACAGAGGTGCAAGCAGCATCGCTGATGGGCTCAGCTTTGGCCAGCAGCATGTCTGCCATCTTGGAGCTGGCTGGAACTGGTTCTGTCCCGCGTGGGTGCAGCCCCATGTCTCTTCTCACAGACTCCACCCCTGCAGCCCCCCTGCAACCAGAACCTTGTCATGTAAACCCAATACAAGGACCAAGAAAACTAAAACCTCCAAAGACTCTCTGGAACAGCAGAGCTGGAAAGTCTCTAATTACAGAGCTTACTTGCCTGTGATTTATGAGGTCGCAATTAAAGTATTAACATATTCAAGAACTTTCGTCAGTTTTAGGACTGTTCATCTTATAACATATATTGCAAGTCAAATTGCTGTTTGGAAATCTTGACGTTTCAGTCATTCAGCCAAAAAGACCAAACTGTACCAGCGTACAAATCCGGTAACAAATCACCCAGCTCAAGTAATGAACAACAAATACTCAAGGTAAGCAAGTCACAAATAATTTCATAACCATGGAGGTGCAATTGTCATGACAAGCACCATGTAAAATCTCTAGCTGTGTCAACCAAATGAGTCAATGATTGTTTAACGAGAGTGCGATTTGTTAATAACGATGAGTGATAAACACACTCTGTTTAGTGGTTCAGATTGCATAATCATCTCAGCTCTTTGGTCAGCCAACTTGGAAATTTCATGAGACACTTGAACCTCTTGCAACGTTTTCAGTGTTTCCTGCTCTGGCTAAATCAGAAATATATGAAAATATCTTTCTGTTGCTATTTTGGTATTTCTAATAGTTAGTGCCACCAAGAAATGAAGACCTAAAAAGGCATGCAGGTTGAAGACCTAACTACAGGAAAGGATAAATTTTGATTAAGCTCAATGGATTGTTAATGGTATAACATTAATAATTTTATCTGAAGTATTATGCTGATTTCAATAAGCCTTATTTCCATATTTCCAATGTAAAACTCCTGCATCATCCTTTAAAACATCCAGACAACATCTAGAGGACCAGGTGATCTTATCTCATCCAGACACTTTTATATTCCTTTTCTTGAATATATCTCTAGATTGGCTTATATATCCAGTTTTCCCATCCATAGACTACAGTGTTTGTGGTTGAACCTGCATTAGGGTAGACGAACAGTAACCTGTTGACAAGATGATCTGCGGTGGCTGAAAGGTTATTACAATTCAATAAAAATCTTTGAATATCTTTCAGATGTCATGGGGTGACTGATTCCTGTTTTATGTGAACAGGGGAATCTGTGGTTTCAGTTTGGGTTGATTTTCAGATATTGTCTGTAAGAATACAGCTGGTACTAAAACCAGCATCTGTTTCAGCTCATGTAGATTCAAACTATGAATATTCTTCACCGAAGTCCACCAAGGGAAGCAAATAAGCACAGAAGTGAAGCTGTAAAACTTAACCTATTTGGGGCTTTTTTTTTTTTTTTTTGGTCAAATCAGATGAAGAGTGTTAGCTTTTGCTTAGAGCCTATGGAGAAAACATAGCTTTGCAAAAAACATATTTGTTCCAAATACAAAGAGAAATTCATAAGAACCTGATCTGAGTTTGGCATTGTAAACCCCCCCCCCTCCATGTCTTGAAGGAAAACAGTATACAGGACTGTATTAGCGAGCGCACAGCTGGTAGGTAGGTAGGAGCGATTACTCCCACCAGCTCAGTTTTGCAGGCCCCCCTACAGCACTGTCTGTTTCAGGGCCCCAGTGCAAGAGAAACCACAGCGACCCCGGTGAAGGGCCACTACACTGGAGCCGTGCCATGCCAGGAGAGTCCAAGGAAGCTGCGCTTGCTTAGCCCAAAGAGGATAGGGCCAAGAAGGGACCTCACTGTTGTCTTCAGCTACTGAATGGGTGGTTACAGGGATGACTGAGACAGATTCTTCTTAAAGGTGCACAGGGAAGGCAAAGGGCAATAGTTGCACCTTGCAACGAGGAAAACAGAAACAATTTTTACAGTGAAGGTGGCTAGAAATGACCAGGTTGCCCAGCAGGTTGTGCAATCTCCATCCTTGACAATATTCGATATTCAACTAGACAAGGCCCTGAAACAACCTCAGCTAACTTTGAAGATGATCTTGCTTCGAGCAGACGGTTGCATTAGAGACCTCCAGAAGTCCCTGCCAGCCTAAGTTTCTCTGTGATCCCATGATTTCATTAGAAATTAGGATTGTAAAACACAATGTTATTTCAAGGCCTTAACAAACTTGAAGAAAAAAATTTCAAAACTTGAAGTCAGGACTCTTTCTTATTGATCTTTCCTCTCAATCACAAGAGATGCCTCAGCAAAGCATTCCAAACTCACTAGCATGATTTCCTCTTCCCCTGAAAAAAAAAAACCAAACAGAAAATGAAGAAAAAAGATTGTTTGTTATTTGTCTTCTGTTTTTTTGTTGGTGGTTTTTTTTTTCCTTTTCCATCACATTGCATGATCAAATTCTTATTTACAATCCTTTCCATGTTGTTTCCATGACTTGGGACTTTTCCAGCAAAATACCAGATATTGAAAATCATCATAATAAAACAAAAGCAACACTGAACCTCTCTTTTTCTCAGGTCCCTACCTTTAATTGAAATTACAGTTCCTAATTCATGAGAACATTAACGTGGGTAAAAACCATTAAAGATTGTGGTGGTCTCTGATAGCTCTAGCAAGGAAAGGTTTCTTAGGAGTTACATATGAATATTGTGTTACTGGCTGCTATGATGTACTTTTGAAAATCCTCTTTAAATTAACTTATTTTTTCTTCATATGTACTTCCCATAAAAATACTGTATTTCTGCACTGGCTATGGAAAACTGCTGCTAACACTGCTGACAGGTTCCACTTGAACAGGTGAATGTGCATAAATATTTAAATGTAACTGAGGAGATAATAGCAAATACTTTTCCGGTGCCTTATATTGTGTTTTATGTAATTTAATTTAAAAGCAATGTCAGATAGCTATTTTTTTATACTTGACTCCATAAGAAGACAACTGTTAACACTTAAATACTCAAGGTCTAGTCACCTTTAAAAACAATCATAGCCCTTTGCTATATTAAAGTGAAAGGAAATAAATAAATACAAATATAGGCTTCTAAACTGGGAATGCAACTAAAGACACTTGTTAAAAGTGAGTCAGGCTGTTCTGGAATGACCACATAAAAATAATTTTCTGAGCAGATAGTATCTTCTTGCCCAATGTGAGTTAAGATAAATAGAATAGTGGAAAGTTTGTAGTCTGGTTCTTAGAATATGAGAGGTCAGGCCCTCCCCTTCAGACTCTCCCTCCCTCTTTAGGCACCTTAAAAGTGCCCCACATGTAATTTATGAATTACATTTTATTTCCTCCCACTCTCCCAGAATGTTTTGAAAAGCTAAGAGTGAAGGCTGAGTACATCTCAGTAACTTAAGCATTGTTTTGATATGATAACTATCCCCCCAAACTAAACTATTCTTCTCAAAATAAAAAAAAAAAAAACCAAAAAAGGAAAATTTAGACCTAAAAATCAAAAAAATATTCAGGCAACTTAGGGTATGGATGCGTGCATAAATTTAGCCACCTTTGTATTTTGCAGTAGCTGCTTAGCAAAACCATGTGGTTGTGATCACCACTCAATACTTTCTACACTCAGATTAGATGTGACTGAGTTCAAAAGGAATAATCAATATTTCGATGCATCTAAAGTTTTTTCCTGATTTTAATACAAATTTTTGAAGACTATTACTTCCTACTCACACCCCCCCTCCAATTTATGTCTTTTTTCAGCAAATTTACTATTAATAAAAATAATCATTCCTCTCTACAGTTAAGTTTTTTAAGACTTAAAAGCAAACCATTTGAGGTGCAGAGGTTATATGAACTGAACTCTGTGGTGCCACCTCAAAACAATTAGAAGACTAGAAACCAGCAGCAGTCACACACCACTAATCATTGGGCTATTGTGTCAGTCAACATATGATAACAAACACATGACCTACTAAAGAAGCATTGCAAAATTGCTTTCTTTTCTATTTTTAGCCCTCTGATACACTAGGATTTAATAGCAGGCATGTGACACCAGACAAATTCATGCCCTCTGTTAAGAACTTCCCCATAACTATGCAGTGTACATGTGCAAAATTGCCACTTGGTTTCCCTTTTCCTATGCCCTGTACTTCAGGGGTCAGCAAGTTTATTCTGAAAGGTGTTGACCATGAATAGTTATGAAAAGCAATGTGTTTGAACCTATTCCCCCTCAGTTCAGACTGTGTCTCGTTTTGGAATTTGTATTAATCTGTCCAGTATTATCCTGCAGTATTTGTTTAAAGAGGGTAGATATTTGCAGCCCATTTGCCTGAATTTGTGGCACTGTTCATACGAAATTAGTCCAATTTCCACTGTATATCATGGCTGCCAAATGTAACAGATGTTCCCGCTTGTAACCCTGATACTTTATTTGCTGCACTGTCATACAGGTGTTAAATGTAATATAACACATCTGAAAAGAACATTTGTCAGAAAAATACAGTAAAACATGAAGTATCCAAAGAGTACTTGGAACACATGTGAGTATTTCATCATAGATGGCAAAACCAGTAATTGGTTGGGAGACTTCCCTGGGTTGTATCCTAACAGAGGAGGAACCAGTTAAGAATGACAAAGTAAAAGAAAACTGGGGTAAGACTGAGTGAAAAATAATAAAATACTAATTTTAGGAAAAGAAAAAGAAACAGGAATAGCAAAAGAAAAGCAATGACATCCAAGAAAACAGAGTTTAAAAAGGCCAGGGACTAAGGCTAGAGAGACAAGTGTAAGGAGATAAAGAAGTTATGAAGAGCTATTAGTCCTCTGAAGAAGTGGGAGCAGATTAAAGCCCTCATTCTACAGGAAGAATGCAGGAGCAGAGGGACCTTCCACCAAGGTCAAACACAAAAAGGAAATATGCATGAAGGAGAAACTAGGACAGATTGCTAAGGACAAGTATAAATAAGTATGCACGGTTAAAACCAGAAAGAGCATACATACTAAAGGAGATACAGCTAACAAGAGACCTGAAGAAATTTGTTCTGGAAGCAGAAAGAAGACTGAGGGGAGCACTGGCCAGATATTCAGCAGTAGGGAAGCTATTGCCAAACGATACTGAGAAAGTCAAAGCTCTTAATGTCTTCTTTGTATCAATATTCACTAAAAAGATCCACTAGAAACGTCTGTCTAATACCACTGACAAAAGGGTAATATTTCAGACTAGAATCATTAAGAACAGATTAGAGACTAGATCATGTCCTTCAACAGATGGGTTTTTTAAAGTCATGTGAGCCTGACAAACTAGGATGCAAAAACTAACTGTCCAAAGGAATCTCAGAACTGGTGAGTGATTAACTCTGAAAATTCTTGGACCAAAACATTGAAAAAGGGCAATACTGGGGTCTTTTATAAAAGTTAGAATGAAGGCATTGCAGATCACCCAATTTAATTTCAGTTACTGGATTGTTATATACATTCCTAAAGAAGATATCAGCAAGATGAGCAACAGACAGTTGTCCAAGGTCCAGTCCTGTTGAGTATTCCTACTGATGATTGGGCAGGAGAACAGAGAGCAGGTTTATTACAGGTGCAGTCACACAAACTGACAGTTATCACCACCATGTTGGAGCAGACAATGAGAAATCAAAACAGCTGTGACAGAGCAGAGAAGTGCAGGGTACCATATGCAAACAAGAAGTATCAACTGCATGGGGACAGGAACAACCATCTTGGGCAGCAGTGCTGAAGAAAAGGATCTAAAGACCATTATGAAGCACAGGCAGAACAAGAGTCACCATCATGATACTGCAAAGAAAATACAAACTCCCAGCTGGAGGAATATAGCCCACCAGATGAGAAGCAATCCTTCTGCTCTACTTAGCACTGGCAGGGCTCCAGCACTATGTCCCGTTTGGGGTGCTGCACTAGCTTTGTGTGAATGAAAGGAGTGCAGAGGAGAGCAGTCAGACACTCAGAGGGCCAGAAAACATGAGTTGTAAGAGCAAGCTGAAGGAAATGAGGTTGGTTGGGCTATTGAAGAGAAGCCTGAGATCTGGCACATACATCCCTTCAGGTACAGAAAAGACTTTCAAGAGAGGAAGGGGATAACAGTCCTGCTTCTCTTCAGCAAATAGGACAAAAAGGTACCATGCTTTCACTGCCATGAAAACTCAGACAAAACACAAAAAATGCTGTCTAATTCTAATCCTAAAAACAGTTAAGCACTGGAATATAGAGCCTGCGCACACTGGAGAATCATCACCATCACCAGCCTTTAGGAAGAGGTTAGGCAAACATCTATAAAGATTGGCGGAGATACAGAGGCAGAGTATTTGCATTTTGAGGTCCATTCTTTCCTTACCTTCCCGTGGTCTGTCACTTATTGCCATAAGTGATATCATATGTGCAAAAAAAGTTGTGTAATTTCAGTACCACTCTCTTATCTAGCACCACCACTCAGTCCTTTTGTCTGTTTAAAACAAATGCCTTTTGAAAGTATCCCTGATGAAAAGTTATTTTCCTAGAACATTTACTGGAAAGTAGAAGTTGGAAAAATTGGGGGAGTAATTCTATTCAGAAGCCAAATGAATAGTTCACAGAGAAATCTGGCTGTAGAGGACATCCTATCTCAGGAAAGAAGCCACTTTCAGACTTTTGACTCTGGCATGAGTCACACCTCAGCTATGTCAGAGAGTCACTGTGGCCAGTTGTCAATGGCTTCTTCTAGGAAATCAGCTAAAATCCACCTGCTGACATGCACTGAACGGGCAAACGATACCATGCTGAAGGTGAGGTGATGGACACATAAGGATCCAGGTGTAAAATCTCAGAGCCAAACTATGAATTTAGGTTGCATCTTCTGTGGGCTCTCATGAACCACATCAAACTCTCTTCTAGGTGCAAGTAGCCCTTCCAGGTGCCAGTCCTGAGGCAAGGATGCCCAGATCCCTCCTGTAAAATTGGCGTATGAAAAAAATCTGTTCCCTTGCAACATTATCAGCTTTAAATAACATTTTATTTCCTTACTATTATATTACAGGGGAAGATGCCTCCCTGATATCTGGGAGCCTCCAGTACCTGATGCCACTTTAAAAAACACTTTTTTTCATTGCTTATTATGATGTCAAGCACAAAATTTCTGCAATAAACTTTCTCATCTGTGTATCTGCCTCCAGTGAAAAACTTTTGTGAAAATTTAGCCAACATGACTCAGTCATTCCCAAGCATAAGACAAACAAAAAATACATTGTTTTGCTCATATTAAAAATCCTGGCAGTGCTGCTTTTGTATCATAGCTTTGCTTGTGTAAGATACAAATTTTAATTGAGGTCAGCCACTGACAGAGATGGCAGAGAAGTCAGAAGTGACTTCTTTGCATTTTTCCATTACTCCACACTGTGCTGCTTTCACAGAAGACACTGATGAGAAATTCCCTTAAGTATCGCAGGAAAATAAAAAGATGTTGTGATTTTAGGTCAGGCTAGAGCCCTTCAATGAGGCCACACTGTTTCAAGTGGCCTTCGGGGTCAGGTGGGTACACAGAGATAAATGGACATCAAGCAGATGAAGCTGCTCTTGGCCCTGCCCTTTGCCTTGCCCCTCTGAGAGATGGTGCTATGCCTGAGGATATCTGAGCTCTTCATGAATCACACCAGGGTCCAACATGGTCATGAAAGGGAGTTGAAATCACAGTCAGCACAGTCTGTAGCTCTTACCGCTGGTATAGACCAGAAGTACATGCAGTTGATCTGTCCCTTCGAGGACATGGGAAAATAATTTATGTTTATTGTTGCCAACCTGGTTGTGGGTGCTGAAGAGGTGAGCACGACACAGGAGCACAGCAGGATCCTCCTTGTACCTCAGCAATGCTGACTGCTACCTTGGCCCTTCAGCTGTTCCCAGCAGCTAGCATCTAGGAAGGCTTCTCCTGCCCTAAGTTGCATCCAGGGCTTATCAGCTGCTTTTAAAGTGTTGCACTGGAAATGCTTCTCAGAGTAGGACGCCTGGCTGGCAAATCCAGTCAGATGTTTTCTCTTTTATACCTGATAGATCATAAAGAGACCATACTTTTGTACTTAATTTCTGGAGGAGAAATCAGAAAGAAGCCTGAATTGGAGCAAAGCCTGCTAGTTTTCCACTTCAGAGAGATCTCTCAGTGTTATAACAATTGAAACAGGGTGGAGAGCATCTATAGAAAGAAGCAATTCAATTGCAACTATCATGTATTTTTTTCCTGAAAAAATGTTCTGAAGAAAAATATTTTTATTAGAAGTACGTAGTTCCCACAGGTATTCTGCTGAACAATCTCACTTTGTCTTGAGATTTCCTGGGCTGGATGTCATATCAAGATGCCATCACACAATGATCCATTTACAACAGTATCCTGGGTTATAAGATGTACCCAGATGTCATGTGACTCATTATCACACTGTCTTAAAACAACAAAATAGAAAAATAAAGTTGACTTTTCTGAAGAAGATGACTGAAAATAACTGTTTTTCACAAAAGCTTAATTTACTCAACTCCATCTTTAAGAAGAAAATGCAGGAATTTTTGGTGAGACAGTATTTTATTCTTAACATTTCAGGTAGTAGATAAAGCAAGCCAAGACAATTCACTGTAGCAACCAGGCATCTCTTTTCTTGTCTCCTCTTCATACTGACTACATCCCTGCATTTGGAAGATACAAGGCAGGTCATGTAGCTACAACCCCATTTTTCCACAGGGAGTGACAGGGAACAGTTCTCTCAGCATTTCCACTTCACTGAGCAGCTGGGGGCAGGATACACATGTTCTTTCTTGCTAACCCATAGGATTTATTTCCACAGCACATTCTCTTTGTGTGATGTGGGCACATAGGATTTTAAAAAAAAAGGGAGAGAAATAAATATTTTAACTTTTATCAAGTTACAAATAACAAGAAACTTCAGCTAGATTTTCCTTGGTGCTCACATGTACACCCTTCTTCCTTACTTTGTAAATTCAAATTGTGTTGCTGTGTTCTGAAAAATGGTAAAACGATAATACAGTTTTTATATAGATGAACCTGTCCAGATAAAACAAGAACCTGAACTCCACTACTTATCCTCCAGAGCACAAAACCAAGAACAAGCACTCCTCTGATCACAAAGTATTCTCTGTAACATCTCATTTTATTTTCATTAGTGGTGCCGTTTGTCAAAATTGTACCCTGCTAAGGAAGTCATCCTCTCAGGTTTATGAATTGCTGCAGTTCCCTGATGAATGCAGTGCTGCACACTTACCATCACACGGAAACAATTCTTACATATAATACCAGAAATAAAAGGTAGAGCTCATGGCTAAGAGAGCTAGACACCTCACTGCTATTTGATTCAACGGAATGTAAGTTCCTAATTCTCGTGAACTTCTTCTGATATTTCCAGACATTTGCTGTGTTGATTTATTTGCTTTATCACAATATTTTTCAAGATGACGATTAGGTGAGCATTTTACAATGTATTACTAAATTTTAGCAGATATTTTGCGAGTTGGCTGCATTTGCTTTCCTTTCTTTCCTCCCCCTGATGAGTCTCTGTTTCGCAAATTTCTTGACCCTAGACTGAGCAAACTGAGCAAAATACGTGCATTTCTAGCTCTGTGCAGTTCTGTTAGGATTTTACAGATTTATTGATTCATATACCGCAGGTAATAGCGAGAATGTAAATTTTAGTGATTAGGAGGGAAAGAAATGAGGCATGTCTTCTGAAGTAGACATTCTTTATTCATGAGTTTGGTTTTAACCCCTGTGATATTACCAAGGCTGCCTTCAGAGCAATGCAGTGGTTTTGATTCTTATTTATAACTCATTGAAGTCACTATAGTGCACTCTTTTCTTTGGTCTCAGTAAACTGTGACCCATACTGTTCATGAAATAAATTCCTGTTCACTTCATCTCACCTTTCCAAAGCTTCCCCTACACTTTTGAAGAATTTTACTACACACATTGAAATTTTTGGTGTGAATCGAAGCGATTTTCACTTGGCAGCCTCCATCAGCTTCCTTGGTAAATCACTTTCTAAATAAAAAATACAGATGTTAAATAGAAGGCCAGAGTTTTCATCTGCTCAAAAATCCAGTCTCTCAACCCCACAGTGTTGGGGTGGGTAAATAAAGTAGTGAGGTGCTACTGGGAAAAAGAGCAAGTGCTCCTCTCTTCTCATTTCCATTCATGAATCACTTCATGCACTGTTCCAAGAATAGTGTTGCTTCAAGATAAACATAATTTGCAATTATTATATATTACTGAGGGAATCAAGTGAGCAAAAAATCACTGATACAAGCCGCATTTGAATAATGTGTCCTCCTTTGTGCACAAATTATCAAGCTGCGAGTACTATCTGATTGGAAATGGGACTTAGGAAGCGTTATTTTTAAGCTCAAGCTTGAAACTTTACTTTGCAAAACTCTAGATAGACTATCAAAAACACTTTTTGCAAGTATCTCTCAGTTTGTTTAGTTCAATTTTCAATAACCAGTTTAACTCCAGCTGCTAGGAACTGGTACACATTCTGTCACTGGAAGTACTGAGTCAAAACACCTAAGTCTTTAATGGGGCTTTTGGCAAGCATGGCATAGATGCTATTATGGAGGTTGATACAAATAAAACTAATAGTTTATTTCATGCTTTACAAATAGCAATCAATGTTTAGGACAAAAAATAATGCCGTTTACACACAGTAAAAATATTTACAGAGATAAATCAGCTAATAGGTGCATCATACTTATGTTCATTATATCTATGTTGATAAATTATGAGCTAAAAGGAAGGTGGCTGACAACTCCACATAACACTCAGAATGGGATACATTTTTAAAAGGTTAATGAAATCAATGTGAAGCTGTCAATCTTGCAGTCTGAATTTCCTAATTTGGAGAGGGTGGGATTTCTAAGTCTTGTGCATGTTACAGCTTTATATTAAAACTTGAAAATCGCTACATATTTCAAATTAAATACATTTGGTCTATTTCTAGCAGCTGTTTGGCTCCGAGTACAAGTTTCTTATTTCAACTGCAACCTCAGAAGACACGTCGTAAAAGCACTTTTTAATATTGGAAATTCCTGATTTAAGGGATTATTTGTAATGTCTCTTCTGTAGAGGAAGATCAGATATTTTGTTAGATAAAAACGTGCCTGAGGATTAGCAAACCGGACAGTACACAGCCAGCCTCCCATGGATGAAAACCATTTCAACACACTATGCTAATGTTCATAATAGTTATTAGTAACTTTTGGATGCTCTGAAGTGAATAAGTTTAATACAACCCTTCTTCCATTCAAATATAGTCTATTTGTTCAGATTTGTTCAGCATTTATATGAATGACTTGAGAGGAACTGACTACATGCAAAGTTCTTGGAGAGGAAGAAAGGACATGGCAAAAGGACATGAAATTAATGCATTTAAGGGATCCTGTTACTGGTTTATGCTCTAGCCTTACCACTGCTTTTACACTCGGGTGAGGCCACAGTGGAGTAGGGACTGGAGGAGCTGAGACCACCCGTGGCAGAGAGGGGGCCTCTCCACATGCCCCATTACTCCTTGGTGCCCAGCCCCTGCAACCTCTGCTCTCCAGCAAGGGGAACCAGGCATGCATTGTCCTGCACCGAGACACGGGGCTGGTCACATAGACTCCGTGGTGCAACAGAGAAAGTCTGTCTTGAATTCAAATGCAACATGTTTCTACGATTATACATTCACTAAAGGCCTAAATCAATACTATAGAAGTTGATAGGATTTTGTCCTCCACATCAGCTGGAGTAAAATAGAACCTTTATTTCTCATGGCTTACTTGGCACTGATTGTTTCAGGCTGAATTTGTATTCTTATGAGTGGTTTTAGCTGGAAGGAAAATCATGGTTGTTAGACCTGTAAGGATATTTATCTCCTGAAATGTTTTATTTCAGATACTTTTCAAAAAACATAATTGAAATTGCACAAAAATAGGAGAAAATTCACAGTAACATCTTAAACAGCACAGTAAACTCAATTAATAGAGGTTCCTTGTGGTGTCCATGAGATGTTGGAAGGTGAGGACCCCACAGACTACTGAGGCTCTGAGATAACTGAAGAGCTCCATTTTGTTGATTAAACTAACTTGTTTAAGGTCAGGACAATCTTTTACGGGACTGACGAAAGTCACTCATGATAGTCTCAGTATAATTTCTGTAAAGTGGAAAGAAACAGGATATAAGGAGTCCATCTGAAAGCCCCAAAGTTCACTGTGATGAAATAGCTAGTTAGGGATACTTACATGCTGTGAAAATATGTGTGTGTTTTACGTCAATGTGTGATGAAGCTAGTTCTGCAAGATACTCCTGCAAATCAGTTGTTGCCCTTGTAATTTCTTTGTGTTGTAAAAACAGCTTCAGGCTTAACACTGACCATGCCAGCAACTGGACAATGACTAAGAAAGCAAATCTTGTTCACTTTCCAAGGACTTTCCTCAGGGTAAGATGAGTAGCCTGAAATAATTGGACTGTTTAGGTTAGGAAAGCAAAGAGTAAAAAGAAGAAATCCTAACACTGTGATGATGGCATTCAATTGTTCTTCATGCCCACTCGGGGGTAGGAAAAGAATTCAATTTAATGTGTTCTGTAAAAAAATGCTGCTTTCAAGAATAAGTTTTTAACAATAAAGAGAGTCTAGCACTGGAAAAAGCTACCTACAGTTGTTGGAGAAAGTCCTTCACTGGAGCATTTTAAGACAGACAACTGTTATAGATGGTCTCAGCATAGTCAATCCTCTTCCAAGCAAGAGGATATCTTCAGTGGACCTCTTGAGATCCCTCCCAGCCGTGCATATCCAAGACACTTGGGAAACAATGTGTGGCTAAATTGAGCAGCTTCAGAGAAAGGATGCATGTCGAAAGCACTTGTGCAGTGACTCACCATCGTGCGAGGTAAGCATTTGAATGGTTATTTACTATTGTTCTATTTGTCATTCAGATTATTTTGTTACTGGAGGGCTGGCACAAACTCATAGGTTTCAGCTGCCTGACATTTTCTGTTAGACAAGATTTTTTGTGCTTTCTTTGAAAAGCAATTCAATTATTTGCAAAAGCCCATAAGCTAGAGAAGTCCCTTTATTGTCCCTTGAAGTTTTATTCAGGGTAACCCAGGCTGTAAGTTGGGAAAAGTGGGTTATACCTAAAGAAAAAGATGTTATCCACCTCAGTAAATATCTTTTCCAATGAGTAGTAATGACATAAAATACCCTAAAGAGTTAGGTCCACACTAGACTCTCAGACATCCGAGACTTGCCAGGGCAGACGCAGCTGGAAAGAAGAAAATCAAGGATGTTAAATCTGTTTGTGGCTGTGTTTCTGTGTGTAGGAGAGAGAATTCACACATATATACCAGGTTTGCAAGTGAACATATATATACACACACACACTGCCAGTCAAGTTGCAGCTATATTTCATTCTGTTACACACCTGCATAACATTAATTTTCTCAAGGTCTGTCTGATTATTTAACAAACCAACACAAAGCTAACAGATTTTGGCAAGCCAGTTCAACATTTAAGATAATCTTCTAGTAAGTAGTTATATCAGATTAAAATATATTTTCTTCACATGTTCACACCAAGAAAAAAAAGCAGAGATCATGGAAAATTAACATTAAAGGCTTACAAAATCATCTAATGGTATATCATGATTACACTTAACCTTCTCCCCATATTTTCCAATTCTTTCCTTCATTCTAGCAGTATTATTGCTTGTCTGACTTTTTGCTGTATTGTGAAACTTGATTCCTGGTCTAGAACTGAGTTGCTGACAACTACCATCTTTATTTCTTTTGTGAGTGTTGTTATCTAAAGCCACTTTATGCCTTCCTCTTTACAACAGCAAAGCCTAGAAAAGGACAGTCTCTCAAATAAATTAGACACCGGAACGGTGGGACTGGTTAGACTGTTCAGCAAACACAACATCTCATGCTCTTTTCCATTGTGTTTGATTTAAGACTATTTATGAGGTTTTTCAAGACTATTTCACCAATTTGAGATACTTCATGTGTATATAGTCATTAAGGGTACAATCTGCACAACATCTTCATGAGGATTCTGGTCACAGTATTTTGCAAGCTTATTGATCGAATAATGGTATAAGACTTAGCAGTGCCAGCAACAGAGGGTAGCAGTGAGAGCTGCACAACGAAAAGACATAACATCAAATGAGCATATTTGCTTATTTGCTCCCACTGAAGACTAAATTAAATACTAAACATGCTTCAGCTTAAGGTAACTTTCTGTGCTTTAAGCATATGCTTGAGGGAGGAGGTGCTCTCCAAGTTCACCTGCAATAATATCAGATCACCTAAAGTAAACAAAAGATAAAGGGCCAAATCCTGCCCTACCTTAAAGCTGACATAAAGTCTTTGGAAGTCTTTTATCTTGAAGTTAGTTAGTTTGGGCCAGATAGAAGAGGCTGAGTTGAGTTTTGCACTGATAGCAGTCCCACTGAATAAGATTTACAGCTTTGGTTCACTATGGCCTGTTTTTGAACTGATATTCAGAGCAGTGGATTTATTTTCTTTAAAAAAAATTAAATGTGTTTAAAAAAAATTCAAGCTTAGCTCACTGCCAGGTTTCAAAGGAAGCTAAATAGCCCTAACTAAGCGGAAGCGTCCCTTTGGGTGGCCTGGAAATATAGACAGTGAAACTGGAAACGGAAAAGCAGTTCACAGACTGTTTATAAAAAGCGTGAAAAAAAAAAAGCACTATAAATGTTCTAAGCATTATTCCAGTTGCAACATCAGTTTGGGGGCGGAGGGAAACGGTCTCTGCAGGATGCAAATCAGCCACAGAAAAATGTGGGATTTGGTCACAGCAAATTAAAACCAGATCAATTGATTATCAGGGGACAGCATTCAGACTTCTACTCTGCTGAAGTGCCATAAAAGTTGCTCTGTTTATCACGGTATGTACAATAGAGGCCCAAGTGTGAGCTCAGCGAGATGCTCAGATCACTCCAACCTCTAATAATGCAGATAAAAATTAAATGGAGATATGTTTCTATGTGCTTGGTTCATAGTCATCTGCATGCCATGCTGTCTTAGCCCAATGAATTACTCCTCACCAAAGATGTGAGACAAAGGGACGTGCCACTGCCCCAGCTGCATGGTCAGAAACACTGAATCACAGAGACTAATGATACCTGAATAGAGTCTCCACCATCTTAATCACTTGTTCCCATTTACACATTTTCATAACCACAAGATCACCCTTACCCTTAGTGTTACAGAGGACTGGCAGCAGCACAGTTTCCACACTCTCCTCAGCCTTCCCACCATGATGGGCATGTTTACGCCTGAGCAATTGGTCCTAAAAAAATCAGTCCTTTTCTAAACATCCCCAGAGATCCCCATGACCAGTCAAATGGGTGAAGAATAATGACTTGAAGAGTTTATAGATAGATGGGGAGGAGAGCAAGCTCGGGGAAACCAGAGAGCATGGCTCTGCTGCTGCATGGGTATCTGCTATTTTTCCCCCACAGAAGGAGCAGAGGCAGGAAGGGCTGCGACAGGCTCGGGACCGCACCGTGCCATAGACAGGGACCCTCTGTGACCCAGAGGAAGCTGACACTGTCTCCCTCAGGAGCCCTCTGGCATCAAGTTCCACGATCTGGACTTGGCCAGGATGAGAAGGAGAATTAGTCTCATTTGTTTGGCTCTAGACAATGTTAGAATAAATAGCTGCTCAGCCTTCAAGCTGAAGTGCACATGTGCATCAGCTAGTTTGTTATATAAATCTGTTTCTCTTTTCTTGTTTTGAATACAACCCAAAACCTCCAGAAAGAAAAGATAAAGATTGCCTGCAGCAAAGCTATCTGTGACCTTCATGGCTGATCACTGATCACTGAAAAACAGCTCCATGAGCAGCAGCAGCATGGATGAAACCTGATTCCCCACAGCTTTGTGTCCCAGGGTTGATTGGTAATGCCATTCTCCATAGCCTGATTTACATTCATTTTGCCTCCTGGTGCAAGACACAGGCTGTAACGTGGTGAGGCTGGGGCCAAGGAGGACGTGTGGTCTCTGCACAGCTAGGACAGCTCTGCGGGCTGCACAAGGCCAGGTACCAGGGGTTTTAAATCTCATCTCTGTCAGACATGGTTGAACCTGGCCAATGACTAAGTAGTTGTTGGAAGTGGAAATAGCAGCAGCACAACACAAATGAACTGAATTCCCTTAGAAAATGGAATACACTGTCATGAGCTGCTGCAAACCATCTTCCTCTGAAGCACATTTCCCTGTTATGTTAACAGTGGGTGACACGTTTTAACTGCCCCTAAGGATCTCATTAATTCCCATAGCTGTGTCGCACAATTTTGCACAGCAGTGTTTTCTATTGGAAAATGCACTTTCCTTTAACCTATATGGATAGGGAAGACTGAAGTTTACTGACTATTGGCATTGAAATAATTATTTTATATGAAACCATTCAGAACATAAAGTATTGCAGATAGTTCTACATTGCTTCATTCAGGAAGAATTATCTAATGTTTACCCACACCAATTAGACTTGAACACAGTAATTAAATAATACAGAGAAAGTTAGGATGATTATGGGAATGAGAGAAATCTTCACTCTAAATCCCTGGTTCAAATTTGGCTCAGTGCTTGTTTATGCTGAGCCATGACTGTTCAGTCAGTGAAGTCACGCAGTACTTCTGGGCTCATTTAAGAAGAAAAGTCGGATAGCAGATCTGCTATTTTTTTTTTTAAATGCGTAGATATGACCTTGGTAGTTTTAGGCTATTCCCCTGCAGCTGACATGCTGATGATGTCAGGAGCAATGTCAGAGGTTAATCACACATGAATTTAATGTCTCATTCCTATAACAGAAAAATGTATGCTGCTCCATGTCCGTTCTGACAGGATTTAATTCTTTAGGCCGGAGTCACAGTGTTTTCTAATACATCCAGAAAAAACTCTCACATTTATATCCCCCAGAAATCATTCTTCAGAGGCAACTGTCAGGTAGAAGGGTCAGTAAGGAGGCAAGTCAGAGAGCCACTAAGGATGCACTGGCAATTTCACAGTTAAATATCCCATAACCAGACACTGCCAGAAACACAGACATGAAAAGGATCTGTGCCATGGAAAGAGGGACAAAAATTATGTTGCTCATCTTTCCATCACCTTTGTGTATGTTGTGCCATTCTGCCTCTTCCTTTCTCCCCACCGCCCCCATCTTCTCTTCCTCAGTTCATTCAGTTGTACCTTGTACATCCCCGATCATTCTCATTGCTGTCCTTCATAATGCTTTCAGTAAGCCTAAATATTTCTTACTGTGACAGTTAGTAATCCAGCTGAGGCCTTAACCATGCTGAGTAGAGCACAAGTACAGCTCACGCCTTGCTTTATGCAGCCCAGTCTGGTACTTACCTTTTTGCAGCAACATGATACTGATGTTCGTGTTTAGCTCGGGATCTACCATAACCCTGAGATGTAAGAAATGCAATCTCAATAGCTGGCCTCATCCTTTATTTGTGCAATTGATTGTTTAAACCTAAGTTTTGCATTTGTATTTGTAGATTTGTGTCCTTATCTTTATGATTATATCTCCATTTTTTCAAGTTCAATTTGTTTGTGTTGTCCTGTGATCTGACTGCTTCTCACTGCTCTTCAGGAGCTTGTGAGAAAATCCTTAAGCAGACACAGAATGAATTGGAAAAAAAATTGTCTTAAGGGGAGTCTTGGAAACATAATTTACCACTACTGCAATTAAAAAGTCCATGAGCTTTATTTTACTTCAATTTGTGGCCTAGATTTGAATGGTGTTGTACAGCATAGAAC
Organism: Calonectris borealis; assembly: GCF_964195595.1. Classification (NCBI taxonomy): domain Eukaryota; kingdom Metazoa; phylum Chordata; class Aves; order Procellariiformes; family Procellariidae; genus Calonectris; species Calonectris borealis. The sequence continues at coordinate 71,818,943 of NC_134352.1, read as the reverse complement.
AGTAACTGCAAGTTGGATTGCTAGGTACAACATTCTCTATAATGAAAATGAACCAAAAAAATGCCCAACCTTCTTCATGATACAGAGCTGATGTGTTTGAGAGAAGAACAAATATGTAGAACAAATATTTTCTAAATTAAGCTTGCTTCACTACTTCCAGGATGCTTGTTGAACAAGGCAGCTGGATAAAACATGATTACTCAGTTCATAATCTGGTGCTGTTTTCTAAACCAATATAGAGAAATATATTTTTACGCTTTGCTGTTTAGCTAAGTGGCAAGTGAAAAATCACCATTTCCATGTACTGTCAAACAGAAATCCGTACTGGACTTCTGAAGAAACAGGCCAGTGGGTTTAGTACTAGACTGGACAACAGAGACACCTTTTTTCTTCCACTGGCTGATTTCAAGTGACTCAACTAAATCTATTTTAGAAGCATCCTGATTTGGAGAAACTTAATATTTAGATCTCTATCATGCAACTACTCTGAGTACAATTTTAGAGGCACTGAGCTGCTGTGAAAATATAGTAGTCATTGTAGATGTTTAGCGATATGAAAGTTAGAAGGGTCATCAACTGAACCCAGAGATTCAAACACTCAATATAATAAAATGCTTCACGTTTTTTTATGAAATAGGACTTACTGCAAATCATCCAGGAATAGCTAAACTTTGAAAATGCTGGACTTAACTCCTGTGATATTCCTCATCTTTGAAATAAAAATAATGGACAAGTTCCGGCAATAACATCAACTACTCCCATAATTATTGAATGTGACTATATAAACAAATCCAAGGTCAAAGTGGGAGTTTGTTCTTCAAAAATCTGTTCTTCAAATAATTTTATTTACTAGTACAGAGGTAGCAGCTGTAAAAAAGCAAGGAAACTGGAGCAGCTTTTTTTCTGGAAAATGTAGTTAATATTTTGTATATAGGATCCCATTACAGTTTCACAGAACCTGCATGACTCTACACAACATGACAGCTTCTTATCACAAAGGACAGAAACTGGAGATTGGATGGGAAAAGTAGGTACTTTTGTACCCATAAAGTACCATCCTGAAAACTTTTGCCTTTAATGGTTAGTCTATGCTGCCTAGCAGGCAATTGTTTCCAACTTGCCTTATTGTTATTTTGGCACATGCTGTTTGCCCTCCAGTTCATAAAATGCCACAGGTTCATGCAGTGTACTTGCTCTGATTTGCCAAACGTTCTACTTTGTTTCCACATGATCATGACAAAATTTACTCCATAGGCAAAATAGTAACAAACACAGCAAAGGGGAGTATGCATCAAAGTGGAAAGACACACCAGACCTTTATAATTAGCACATTAATTGTGCCTCAGCTTCTCTGTAGCCAGCCACCAACTCTGTGGCACTCACTCTGCAGTCAACAGGAGATCCACAAAAACCAGACATGGAGCCTTCTGCTTTTACAATGTCCCTGAGACTATGTTTCCTGGCCAAAAGGACTAGTGTTAAATTTAATTTTTCCCTTTCCTCTTCTGCAGTTTCTTGATTAATGTTTTCCACCATGGAATGTATATTAAGATTCAAACCTTATTGTTTTACACACGTAAACACATGGAGTAACACATGGAGTTGTCTCTCCCTCTTTCATCTCAGCATTTTCTTGCTCATCAGTTTGTGTAAGAGATAGCCACTCTTGTTCAATTCTGGTCATTCAAAATGAAGTGCAACTTACTTGGTGCTGGCTCAGCATCACTGGGGAGACCCATCATCAAGTCTGGGCAGCTGCTGAAGCTCCCACTACAGTCAAAGGAGAGAGGTGGCTATCTCCCATGGACAATTTAGAGCGTCCTTGGAGACATATATAAAGTTTTTGGGGTAAATCACTCCCCTTCAGCACATCTTCTGCATCCATTGCAAGACAACTCTTGAACAATGAGAAATAGGTAAGATGAACTCTGCATGGGTTGCCATGGAATTATCCCTGTGCACAGGCTTTCTAGTGTTAGGACTGAAATTATGATAACCTTTAACACAGAACACTTAAATCAGTTTCATAGTATTAATAGTTCATACATATATAGCATCTTCACCTGTGAATATATATTTCTCCTACTCACCAAGCAGTGTATCCCATAACGTATGATAGCAGCTGAAAATTTTCATGTAATGGTTCACAGGAAAATATGGGGTATAATCAAATCATGTTTTTATTATTTTTGTGGAAGATAGCTGCTGCCATTTTGAAGCGTAGGGGTAAATTTCAGATCTTTGTTCAAAATGGAAGTTTATTTCCATTTCCCTCCTCCCAGAAATCACACAAATAATTCTGTCCGGGCCCTGATTAAGTGTGCACACTGGATGGAAGGGACTGACGTATCCACTTGCGTGGGAAGCAAACAGGAGTCTGCTTGAAAAGAATCTTTTTTGTGAGGAAGTATCGAGAGTCATGGAAAGCTGACTGCCTCATTAGGTTAATTTTTACAAAGGCTCCATCCATCAATATGCATTTTGAAAAATTAGATTTATAGAATCCATTTTGATTGTTGAAATGGGAGAATACGTTGAAAGGCAAGTTTCTTGCTCAACAGATCCATTCTTACACAGCTGTTCTGATGAATAGTGATAAACAAGATTATTTTTCACCTCCTTTCAGTAATCTACAAACTAGTACCTTGACACTATGTTATGTAAGATAAAGGAGACAAGATAAGGAATGTTAAGATAAAGATGTTTCTTTCATGCACCACTGACTAAATTCCAATCATTTCCACCAGACATAGACTGCAGTTACAACTGATTTATTCAGGAGATGTTTGTTTCTGGTGGTTTTTACAAGATTAATAATTTTCAGATCCCAATGGAAACTAATGGTGTTCAGAGTATGGTGTTAGGATAAGGATAAGGTATTAGGATAAGAGTGTTTTCCTATTTGTAAATGTGAAATCGAGGTAGCCTACAGATAACAGGATTTACTATATTATTTTACAGTATACTTTCAGGATATTATTCTTCATGCTGAACAGCATATAGACTAACTTTTTCACACTATATTTTGTCACCTAGGGCTGTGTTCTCATCCTTGGGATTTTTGTCCTTCTGCCCTTTTATGAATTTATTTACAGAAAATAGACCTCTAAGGACAAAGTAAGGCAAAAATTTCTGATATCCTTTGTTTACTCGTACCTAAAAATAAGAACAGTGTTAGACAGCTATTTAGGGACTTTACCTAGGGTGTGTGAACATATCATACAAATCAAATCTTTCTGTTGACATTTGGTTCAAGATTAGATTACATTATACATCCTCTCTTACATTCTAGTTACTACATTATACATCCATTATACATCGTTCTTTAAAAAAAGAACAGCTTCAGCCGTATTCATTTACTTATAGCCAGATTAGCACATAAGGGAATATACAGTGGATATAAGACCACTAGACATCATGAGTTTTTCATACAGGGTTAACACCTTCTGCAAAAAATCCCTTATACGCTGTAAGGTTAACACTTTCTGCAAAATAATCCCTTACACACTCAAAAAACACATTTATATATAAATCTCTTCGTATAGAAATCTAACAAAAAAAGGGGGCTTGGGGGGGTTTGTGTGTGTGTGTGTGTGTCTGCAATTTCCAGTAAAACAGTGGTTCAAGGTGAACATCTTTAAGCTCAGTGGGAGGCAGAGGCCAATTCTCCCGCGCCAGCCACTGAAGCAATAACCTGCTCATTCACACACCCACGCATGGGCAAACCTGGCGCAAGGCCTGGACAGCTATTCCAAAAGCACGCAGTCAACGGATAGATAAAAGGATCCTGGCTATATCCTCAGCAATGACCTCATTTATGACCTCTTAAAATGAGTAAAAGAGACAAATTAGCTTGGCAATCAAATTCTTCTCTGATGGCAAGGAGAAAAGAGACAAGTCAGTGCAGACAAGTTTGTCTGTTTACCTGTCGTTTTCCTGCATATTCGTGCAAAATTTGTATTTCTTCCATCTCCTCATGTAAGAATAAAAGCCAGAGGCCTAGGCAGCAACCTCTGGGGTATAATTCATAGAATCATAGAATCATAGAATAGTTTGGGTTGAAGGGACCTTTAAAGATCATCTAGTCCAAACCCCCTGCCATGAGCAGGGACATCTTCAACTTGATCAGGTTGCTCAGAGCCCTGTCCATCCTGACCTTGTATGTTTCCAGGGATGGGGCATCTACCACCTCCTTGGGCAACCTGTGCCAGTGTTTCACCACCCTCATGATTAAAAATTTCTTCCTTATATCTAGTCTGAACCTACCCTCTTCTAGTTTAAAACCATTACCCCTTGTCCTATCACTACAGCCCCTAAAAAGTCTGTTCCCATCTTTCTTATAAGTTCCCTTTAAGTACTGAAAGGCTGCAATAAGGTCTCTCTGGAGTCTTCTCTTCTCCAGGCTGAACAACCCCAAATTAATTAGTGATTACTCCCACCCTAGCTCTTTTAGGTTTACAGGAAAGCCTGTCCAGTATCTGGGGTTATCAGACACCTCAGACTTTTCTCAGCTAAGCACTTTACACCTAAGGCAATGGGAGGCTTGACAGGGAGTCACTGTGCCAGGCGTGCCCACGTGTGGGTTGCTCCAATAACCCAGCAGCCAGTCTAACTTGCTTTCCAGCTCTGCTGTGCCCAACGGCACAAAAGAAGTGCAATGCAGCTAAAAATCTGGTCTCAAGTTTTCGATAGTTTTGCTCTACTCTTCTTCACTCAAGAATTTCCTAGCTGTGACAGCATAGCTGATACCTAAACATCACCTTAAATGTTTCAAAGTTCAATGTTTAGAAGCATTAGGCAGATTATTGTCCAGTACAATGGGGATATCTAGAACTGGATATTTGGGCAATCCCTTACTTCTTTTGGGTAAAGGATGACTAAAGCTCTTATATTACAGTCCAGCGTCATGAATACCTGAACTTCTGAAACATGTGACATTTCCAGTGGATCTCTAATACCTGCTAATAAATGTTTTTAAAGCAGTCAACCTCACAGACCCAGAGTGAATGCATCTGAAGATTAACTGGTTGGGCAAGTGTCCGTACATGTCCACAATGCTGCCACAAAGCCGTTGTGCATTTGTTTTCTTTGACAGGTTATCCACATCAACGCTGTATAGATTATTTTGCTAGCATAACGACGAAGAGCACAGTTTCATCTGCCTTTTGATCCGCTAACTTCCTTGCTCTTTGGAGACCACAGATGACACTGAAAGAGAGAACACAGTGAACTCCTCCTACAGCTACTATGAGCATGGTAATGATATTTACAGCATATTTCCTTTGCACGATTGTTTTTTTTTTTACTGGGAGTCTACATCAAAAGAAAGAAAACAAAAACATGTTCTACAGCCCTGAAGTCAACAACTTCCCATTCCTCAAATCAGCATCTAATTGAGATATGCGTGTCTGGCTTACGTTGTCTATTGAACGTCATTGCTCAGTGTTTTTTCCTTTTCAACTGACACCGCAAAAGCTGATGCACGTTGTCAGAGAGTACTGTTTAATTAAAGTACAGTGACAGGAAAAGCCACCTACAAATACAATGCTTAATAAAACTATGAGCACAAAAATTGTACTCCCTCACACACCTTAGAGATCAGCTATGAAGGTGCTCTTACCACAGTAATACAAATATTTTATACATTATTATATTTTTACTTCTCCAGTAAGTAAAGATACCAGAGTAACAAGTGTCCTTTAGAGGGACTTCAGAAAAAGGCTTTAGAAGAAAAAGAAAGCTATAAAAGCAGAGAGATGTTCACCAAAAGGACCATCAACAAGAACTCTGCCACACACAGTTGAAATTTATCTTGTGCCCTGGAAAGGAAGTCCTTTTCAGGTCCTGTCTCACACACCTCAACTACACAAGCCAAGACCTATCAGAACTGCTGCTGATCCAGAGCTGAATTTTGCCCAGCCTAGGCCTGAGGCATTGTAATTCTGGAGGGAAAGACAGACTGACATGAGTTGCAGGAGCTATCTGAAGTTGTTTGCAGGGTTGGAACTCCTGCAACTGTCCTGCAGGAGGTAGACTTGAAGAAAGAGTGCAGGTAAGGCTGTGAAAAGAAGGATGATTAATACCCTTCATTGCCTGGCTCTGGTGTTTTTCTCAGAGGGCTTTTCTTCTGTGTCCACAGCAGAAAATACTCAAACTGGAAATTGCCAAACACACGAGAAAGGTTTGCAGAACTGAGCTTGTGAGACTAAGGCAAAGAGGAGAAATAGGGCAGGAAGAAGGAGAGAGTAAGAACATACAGAAATGGAATACATAAGGTGAGAAAGGTCCACATGGGAAAGAGAACATGTTCAACCACCAGGCCATTTGGTTTAACTAAACCAGACCTCTCAGTCTCACTGGAGATGTCTGAGACTCCCATGGACTTTACAGCACAGAAAGAGCTTAACCAATTAAAAAGCTGATCATTTGTTAACCATCCCACATTTCTGAAACATAATTTGAGCTCAGGTTACCTGTAAAAGTGAATACCAGTGGTTGTCTGCTTTTTTCACCATCCTGTAGCTACTTCTCTTCTATGTGCTAGCCCAGCACCTTAAGTTTCTGGTAATTAAGAGGCATTTTTTCCTTGCCTTGACCTTCACGGTAGAAGAATCAAAAAGCTTTTCTATTTCAGCAGTGTAAAGTTGCAAGAAAATGCAAGTTGCACAAGAAATACTATTTGTTATTCAAATATCCCAGTGATTCTGTACCATTGTAACACATCTTACCAAAAATCTCAACACATCTCTATTACTTTTGCATAATTCCCAACTGTTACAATAGCCGACACCTTCATTCGGTTGAGTTTTATTTTCAGAAACTTCTCAAAGACCTCTGCTTCACAGTAATTAAAAAGAATCCCAGGCAGTTGTGAGATCCACACTGCATGTCAGTGTACAGAAACAGTGGAAGAAAGCAGTCAAAGACCCAAAAGCTTACCATCTAAGCAAACTGGCAGATATCCAGGCAAAATGAGGCCTGGCTGCAAATAATTTTGCAAGATAGAGTTGCATGAGATGGATCAGCTCAAACTTTTGGGGTCTTTGGAAAAAAAATGCAATTCCGTGCATTTCAGCAGGGTGGAGTAACACTATATTTTTTAAAAAAGGAAATTTGTAGTCTAGCTTCCTGAAGTGCCTATGTGACGAGGTTAATGCTATTAAAATACAGGAAGTGGCTAGACTTAAAGCCTTCACTTCACAGCACACATCAAGCTGCAACTGAAACTAGACTTTTACTAAGGAACCCACTGTTATTTTCCACACAACTTTCTGGTATGAAGGAAAGTTACACAGGTCTACAGTTTGCCTCCATTAAGACCTGCCTGTGTCTCACTTTGCTTCTTTTCCTAAGAAGGCATTGCTACTGTAAAGAACAAATTTTATCATCAAAAATGAAGCTGCAATTTTACCATCATAATAAAAACAAACAGAAACCCACAAGAAATAATTTTGACTACGCCAGAACATGCTAGCTTCATGAACTACATTATAGAGTAAGATTAACAAAGTCGTTTTTTCCCCAATATCATTCAAAGAGCATCCTAGTCTTCAATATTCTTGCTCCATTGCTGTTTAGAGTGTTGATATTTTTCCTTTAATCACAAGATTAATCTTATGACATCAACACATCAGAAATCAATGAAAAGAAAATAATAAATTCATTTGCAGTTGTTATAAAAGGGATTAATAGTTTGAATTTGGGCATTAGATATGTTTACACTTAAATAATAAGCTGCTTCATCTTTGTATGAAGTCAGTGAGCATATTTTGGTACTCAGTAACTCTGGAAACAAAGCCACTTAATTTTCAGGGATTTAGGTAATGAACTTTAGATGAAAAACTCAATCTGCAAAACCCTTTCTCATTAAAGTAGTGAAGTGTTTGCTTCATTTTAAGCACATGTCTAAATTAAACTTGAGTGCATAAAGTTTAACACACAGAGCAAGTATCTAAGACTTGTACTTCATTATGCATATTCAGAATCCATAATAAACAGAATTAGTCTAATCCTATAACAAAGATATTGGCTTTGGTACCACATCCCTTAAAAAATTTACAATAATATAACTTCAGTGGACTTATTGCAGATTTATTCCAGTGTAACTGAGAGGTAGGGTGCAGCACTAATAAAAGTAAAAATCCAGAGATGGAAACAGTTTGGAAATGCTCTGATTGGGCTTCTGCAAAGCCTTCAGTAAGTGCTCTGTCTCTCTGCAGTGCTTCCCCCTTCCACCTGTCCCCATGCATCCCTGCCTCGTTTTCCTGCTCCCACTCCAAAGCCAAAGAGATGAAGACTCCACATGAGTGCTGTAAGGACACAGGGTGCAGTACCCCCTCCTAACGTAATTGTGGCTGTCGTCTCCCTGCCTAGAAGTTTGACATTGCAATCCCCACTTTTCCAGAGAGGAAGCTAAAAAGGCAGAGATCCACTACCATCCTGTAGATAGAGTACAGCCTAAATCATAAAATACAATATAAATCATAAAGGACAATACATGGAAGGGAACATAAAGACATCACTAATTAGCAGCTGATGGCTTAACTAAAGGTATTGATGCAGATGTCCAGTGAGGGACCGTAAATCTAATTTCTCAGCACTGTTGCTTTTACTCTGGTAATATTAACTTATTCTTTTATCTAAAACAAATTCCTTAGTATGTTACTAATTGATAATAGTGTATTTTACTGAAGATAGACATTGTACAAGAAAGGTGAATTAATGTTGCCTCAGGAATATTAACAATTGGCATCCTACTATATAAATGTACAAGGCTGAAGATTTATATATGCCATATTAGCAGACAGCTGAAGGGATTTTTTCCTTAATATGCTGTAGCATATGAATTTGAAGTAAGACTTTTCTCATTCAGTTCTTTGGAAATTTCTGTAGTGCATTATTGACATTTCATCTTAACAGAATCCAAGTTCTCAATCACAAATGAGAGTAAAGTCCAACTCCCAACTCTCTTAAACGGTAGCCAAAGAGATATTGACTTGTGCTTACACTGAATGTACATTTCCAAATGACAGATAGCACTGACGTCAATCCAAATGCAAGGCCACGTGGACTGCACAGCAATCTTTTTATTTGATCTTTCCCACTGAATTGCAAGGGTTACTTTACGCCAGCTAAAAACAGTAAAAATTAAATCAGTATTTATTACAAACTTGCAAGAACTGTCACAGGTTTAGAAGATCACATGCCTTTCTTCAGTGTCAACATATCAAAAAGAAGTCAAGCTTTCTTCTAAAGCTTTTTAACATAGATAAGGCTGGGAGCAGTTGAATGGAAATGCCCATAGTTTTAATATACTATGTAGGTGTGACGGCCTGTTTTTATTGTAGGTCCTGACTTGGGAAATCTGTAATTTTTAAGCATCCCTTGTTTCTACCTTAAGTCCCATTTTACACCCAAAAATGAATAAATGTGCCGTTTAGGAAGGGTCACATAGTTGTTCTTACAATTATGTCCATCAATGGAGGCAATGCTTTTTATGTGGGGATATTATTTATATCTGAAGTATTTGGAATCAGACATAATTTATCAAAATTCTTGCGATTTGCAGAAACTTTACCTTTTCCTTTGGCTTTAGATCCTGAAAAAAAGAAAAAAATGTCTGTGGGAGTGTGCAGTTCTTTTGCAGCATGGCAAGGACACAGCAGCACTCTGAGACCTTTTAGTCTCCATGCACCTGCTTTCATGGAAGTGATTATTTATCAGAGGGATTTTTTTTCAACTAAACTGCAGTTCTTTCTTAACTATGTCAGATCTGTATGCAAATGTAGCCATGGAAAATGGGTGGATGCACAGGGAGCCTTTTTCCAATGAAGCAACACAGCCGCATGCCCGGTTAGAAACTCCCTTTTACGGTCAGGGGCACCACCACCTGCGAGGCTCCCGCTTGTGAAACACCAGGGGACAAGCACGAGCTCAGAGGGGTTCAGCATGTGCTGGTCAGTCTCTTCCCCAGCTGCAAAGCTGTGCCTCTGTAAGTTAAGAAAGAAAAGAATTCATAAGGTAGAAGAGACCGTGCAGGAGGATGTGCAGCCTTGCAGTCCAGCAATCAGTGCTTTCTGCACAGAGAGGGGAATCCTTGGTCTTGCTCCCTGTTCCCAGGCTGATCAGGGATTGTGCAAAAACATAGCAATGAATCCTGGAGCCCCAGGATCTTCCCTTCTTCCCTTCTGTCCTGGTTCTGGCCGGGATAGGGTTAAATTTCTTCCTAGTGCTGTGTTTTGGATTTAGCACGAGGAGAATGTTGATAACACACTGATGTTTTCAGTTGTTGCTAAGTGCCCTCCTAGTCCAAGGACAGCTCCCGTGCCTACTGACTGAGCTAGGTACACAAGATGGGAGGGAACATAATCAGGACAGCCAGCCCAGCTGGCCAATGGGGTATTCCATACCATGTGACGTCATGCTCAGTATATGAATGGTAGGCGTGATCCAGGAAGTACCGATCGCTACTTGGTTATCGGTCAGCGCGGGTGGTGAGCAATTGCATTGTGCATCACTCATTTTGTATATTCTATCATTAGTATTATTATTATTTTCCCTTTTCTGTTTTATTAAACCATCTTTATCTCAACCGACGAGTTTTTCTCACTCTTACCCTTCCGATTCTCTCCCTGTCCCACTGGGGGGAAAAGGGGAGTGAGCGAGCGGCTGCGTGGTTTTTGGTTGCCTGCCAGATTAAACCACGATACCTTCCCTCTCCTAAGGGGTATGAAAGCCTGCATCACAGCACGCGGCGCCTGTGCTTCATCAGACCAAGGGAGGCTTCTCTGAGGAGAAATTACATTTTTACACCAATTTGAACATTGATTTCTTCTTCTAATTGTCAGCTACAGTAACTGCCCATTTATGCCTTTTCTCTTCTGTGCTGCAAGACAAACCTTCAAATCTTTTACTCTAACATTTAAGGTTAACTTCAATTCTTCACCATCAACATTTGTCAGCCAGAACATCCTCTTCTATCCCACCAGCCAACCTAGGATGCACATGCCCACTCAGAGAGCCTGGGGGACTTATTCTGCATACATGATTTGGTTATAAAATAAATCTGAATATTATTCCTTACTGAGGGACTCTACTCCACAGAACTATTTAAAAATGTAGCTGCTGTTATTTCTAATGATTATTGTTTCCTAATATGAAGAGTTGGCCTAAGTATAGCTTAAAAGCTTTTGTCATCCTTTTAATAACTTAGTTTCAGTATTAAAAACTACCCCTCTGGTATCACAATGGGCCCAACCAGTGTGACAGGTTCCTGTGCAGGTTCATGGAACTTGTAATTCTTGTTCCTTTTCCTGGGTTTGCTCCGTTGCACTTTCCCTGCTCCCTGAGGGATCCAAGGAGTTTGCAGTCATCAGATGTGACTTTGAGTCATCAATAAGTAATGGTGGTGATTTCTGGAGACCTACATCTTGCCACTCACTGCCACTGTGCTGGCATGAAGATCTGGGAGTGGAAGAGTTAACCTGACCAACGGCATGTCCTTGAGGATCCAATCTCAGAGAGTATGAGACACTGACATGGTATTTGGCTATTCTTGCTCTTCTTCATTCCACTCCTAAATTTCAAACAAAGAGGAACTCAAAATCTCAAAACAAAATGATCCATTTTACTTTAATATCACAGACAGATTCTCATGAACAGACAGAGCAAAGTTGAAGCACAGAGCTAACACCCTTGCTGTTAGGGTACGGCCAGCATGCAGGGTGGGGAGTTTTTGGTTTTGACGCCTTTTTCTAGATTAGTGTGAGTCAACATCCTGGATGCACATACACCAGGATGAGCAAGAACACGTTGCCAGTTCTAGATTCAATGTGTTACATCCTTACCCTATAGTTTTTAATGATTTTCTGTACAAAAATTGACATAAATCCACCCCATTCTGGCAGTGAGATTTTTCAGGGCCATGAAGACAATGTTGGCTGTTGGTAGCTCAAAGTGAAGCAGATGCCTAAACATAGATTTAGGGATGTAACTGAAACATCCTTCTACATAATTTTGGCCACATTGCTTAAAGTGCTTCTGGATAAGGTTTTACATATAAAAGTTTAGATGTTTATTATTATTGTTGTTAAAGAAACAAGACTGTTGACTTCTCCTGCTGTGCTACACAAATCTGATTTACTAGGCCACACAGCAGAATACATGATCACATCTGTTTTCACCATTTTAATATTGAAACAGCATTCTTCCCATCTTAGTATGTTGAAAATATGTTGCGCCATATTGCCATACTTGCAAAGATAGCAGAATAAGAAGGCCTGAAAATGGTGTTGTCACATTTTGTGATTTGTTTTAAATAGCTGGTTTTTATTTCTGGCTGATGTAAATGTTTATCATTATCTAAAATAACTACTATGATTCATTATCTTCCATAGGCCTGAAACCGAAATTATGTTTGGTCAAGATGGCTGTCATTTAATTAATTCTTAAAATGAATTAAGATTCACATTAAAAAAAGCTACCTCATCTGCTTTATGGATAGGAAAAAATAGGGGGAAAAATGTGAAGTGTAAGGAGTGAGAGTTAGAAACAGTGTCAACCATCCTTCAACTTAACCCATCACCTTTCTACTTAGCAAGAAGAGCTGAGATTTCAAAGCATTTTTTTCATCCACATAAGACTGGATGTTCCAAAAAACTTTGGCAGAAGGGAAGGTGTCTTGATGGTTCAAACACCGTCTGCAACGCTGGAAGGCCCAGACCAGAGATCTTTTTCGGCCTCATCCAGAGCAGGTGGTTTCATCTACAAGATTTCAAACTACACATTGGGAGTGCCCTGCAGATCAGGAAGATCTGAAGTTACTCTCCTTTTCCACCAACAGATAAGACCATGGAAATTACACAGAAATATTTTACAGCAAAAATTTTTCAACTCAACCATGGTAAAGAATGGAAAAGAAAAAAAAAGGAGAAATTAATACAGGGGACATTCAGACACAAAATGATTACAAAATTGCAGTAAACTCATCTTGAAGCAAGGGAAAGTGGAATTCTCTTAAATCAGTTAACAGGAAGAACAACATTTTTGTGCACATGTTCTGAGCTGAATTTTGAACCTAAAACAATTAAAGGGGTGAGGGGTCCTCCCTAAACACTCAAAAAGAAAGGCAGCCCTGTTGTCAGCTTCATATTGTTAGTGGTAACAGTTCTCAAGTCCCGATATATGTTATTATTATCAGCATTGTTATTATTAATCTCAGGCTGTGTACGTCAATCTTTTGACTTCCGAGGCCAATATAAGTGACTGAAATTGGCAAGAAGAGTCTTAGTTTGGGGAAAGTAACAATAATTTCTTCTTTAAAAAAATCCTTAACTGTTTCTTTCTTCCAAGCTGATCTCTAGTTATTCCTTGAAAATGAAATTGCCGTCGATTACTTTCCAGTGTACAAAACAGAAGTATCTTACAACACATTTAGCTCAAAGCAGATCGATTTTGCATATGCAAAACGCATGTCATCTACCATAACGACACTGCATTTTTAATGTCAAACACTGTACATATATGTATTTAAAACAAGCAGATTAATTTCTTCTTCATTCCTATATGGTTCTGTAATGTGTGATATTTATTATGTACTAAAAAGTACTAGCAGACATAGAAAATAAAGCATGTGTGCTGTATTTATTCCCAGTAACTGTAATTGAAATATTCTCTGTATGTGAAAAACTACAATGCAAATAGTCATGTAGCCTACAGAGCAATAGATTTTCAGCAAAAGCCAATAGCACATTGAGAACAGATAAATTAATCTCGTATAAAACTGAAGACTGCTTGGATACTGCTCACCGTTAGTAAACATTACCCATTTGGATGTCCTCAGAAACAGCAACATACAAGAAGCATCCAGACTTTTATAACTGGCATTATTCTTGTGTTTGAATAAACATTTCCTTTTCTAACCGCAGTCCATTCATTTATTTGCTTGTGCTCTTATTTCCTTTGGAATCTCTAACTGTTATGGAAAAATCCACAGCCAAAAGGAAGGCATGAGGAAAAAATGACATAGTTTCCACATAGAGCTCTGTCACTGGTATGGCATGGTGCAAACCTGTGGGTCTCCCTAGATCCACCACTGTCAGCAATATCAGCACTATCTGCGGTATTTGTAGCATGCTGATCAGTATCTCAGCACCAAAGGAAATATTTTTAAAGGAGTAAAGTAGAGCCAAAATCAGCTCTAGTTTCATCTTCTTTGCAGTCAAGCCCTAAAATTTGGAGGTTTTTACTCTCCTTTCTTTAACCTGATCTGTCTCCCTCTCTTCCAATTTTCACTTAAAGTCTTTGGTAATAACTTTATGGGGGAAAGAAATTGAATTTGCCACTAGCTCTGGAAAGAGACAGTCTAGGATTTGTCCAAACCTCCCTGGCAGAGATGCACTAGAAAGCCCTTCTTGGGAGTTCCTTGACTAATGCAGGGTTCAGAGGTTTCTTCTCAAGGGAATTCACCTCATCCCATCACATTTTCTAAACTCATCTCAAATACCTGCAAAGAGTAAATGTGTTTTGAAATGGTAATAACACTGTGGACTTTATATCTAGTTGTATATATGTGTTTGTGTGATTTATATGTTTTCTCATAGGAAGAAAAAACTGCTTTCTCCAGCTTTCTCAAAACAATCTTCATCTTTTTCCCATGCGTCACAACCTAAAAACAGCACAATGTACTGAACCATTACCTCACTCAGAAAAGTTCTCAAGAAGATAATAGAAATGCTTTTAATGCAATTTGGCTTCCCAAAGGATATTTCTACATGGATAGATGCTTTCTGAGGCAGGCTGGCCTTGAAACAAGATGCATCAGAAGCATCTAGAAAAGATGCTCCTCCCTAGACTGAGCTCCATTATGCTGTCTCCTGCTCCTTACATATGGAATTTGCAGCATCATGGTCCAAGCAATTTTTTTTTTTACAATCTTCACTATTGTTTTAGCACAATATTGTTTTACAGTAAAATACAAGGCAACAAGACTCCTTGCAAATGTCTTGTGGAATTTTTACTCTTGGTACCAGTTATTATCGTTGCTCCAAAGACTGTGATTATCATAAGGCACTGAAAACAGTAACACTGTTAAGAAAATTTTTGTTAGGATGGCCAGTGTGATTTTCATAGTGTGAGGATCAAAGCTCATGCAGAAAGACAGATGTCTAAAGCTGAGTAATCTTAGAAGGATTGTGTCAAGTATGTGTATTTCAAAATATTTGTATCTTACTATGCTTCAGCACTTACGTAGATCACCCAGAAGGACGTTACGAATTTCTTTTCTTTTGATGAATAGCTCGGATTCTGGTGAAGGAGATGTGAAGATGGTATCTCCGCTGCAATCTGAAGCACAAGAGGCTCGTCATAGACAGAAAGAGATATTTGCTAGCGCAGAAAAACACTCCTCCTTGAAAAGGAAACTTGAGGCTTTTTGAAAGTTTCTCACGTCTAGTTAGAGTGTTTTTTTCATATTCTCAGTGCTAAACCTGAAAGGAGTATTCCTCCAAGCCCAGCTGGCAGCAGAGGAGATGCATCATTCTGCAGAAGTGGACTTGCTCATTTCCTAGGCTCCTGTGGGCATTTTTACCTAACAAACCCTTCGCTCTTGCAGGAGTGGGAACATTGGCTTGGCAGTTATCTTTCCCACACTCCTCCTTTGGCAAATTGCTGTGCTGTGACTTTTGGAGGTTAGTACTAAAGGTCTTGACTTGTTAAAAGGCTTCAGAAAATGTTTTGTGAATAATGGGCTGCAGAAGGCTGTGACACAGAAGAAACTTTCCCGATGTCTGCATGCCAGGCATGGACTCTTTCACTGCTGGGGCCACTTCCAGTCCGATGTTATTATTCCAACTGGAATTCCAACAAAGGCTTGTTATCATCTGCACTAAATGATGACTAGTGTTAATGTCTTGTTGGTTGAAATAAGTTAGCTTTGCAATTCAAGGCCTTTTGGCTACGTAGACAAATTCCCAGCTGCTGGAGGCGGCAGAGGTATGCTCTGAGCTCTGCGGTCCCCAGAAGATGGCACATTTCAGAAAATGGCATACTTGCTCTGAAGGAAACACCGGTGATTTTGATCTGCAGTTTGTGTATCTTTTCTCAACCATGATGAAAAGAAATCTGAGTCCTCTTTTTTGCCCTTTGATGCCAAACTTCCCTTTTTATGACTATCTGAAATCTTAGTTGTCTTGCTCTACAAAAAACAATTTATGCAGTCCTTAGAAAGACCTATTGTTCAGGAGTTACTGATAGTGTTTCCCGCGACTGCCAGAACCACATGCAATGTTCTACCCACGGAAGTTTTATTACTTGTAAAACAAAAGCACAACAGTCCCATCAAACAGATGGATCAAGTGCAACCCACTTTAAATGAAAGCACATAATTCAGGAAATCTGGGATTTTTACAAGGCTAAGCTGTAAACAAATTTAGTAGAAAGACATATCAAAGTTTAAAGGTATAAGACATAAACATGCCCATGTATGCCAGGATAGTCTTTGATCTCAGCTGACATCATTAGTATCTTTGTCATTGAATGCCTTCAAGAAAAAGCACTCATCTCAGAAAAATTGTTACCATTGCCATTATATCTGGCAATGGTACATTAATGCAATGCATGGTTTTTTCTTCTGAGTGGAGTAACAGTTAACTAGGCCTTTGGACTTGGAAATCTTAAGGAACTTTCCAAATGCCAGTCAGTATCATCATACTCATAAAGTTGGGGAAATTTGAGGGACAGGAAGGTGATGCCAGAAGAGGAGTAAATTTTCATTTTGATTCTCCTATGTGGGTTGCATTTCCCTCCACATACTCCACATTGACTCTTATTTGCCATCCATATTAAGATGAGCAGAGGAGAGAAAAGGGATTGGAATCTACACCCAGGGTGATTCACAGCTGCTTGCCACATGAAAAGAGAAGTATGCACAGAGGAAGAAGAAATAAGGTTTTCCACTTACAACATTTCAAAGCTGTTCTTAAAAATGCAAGCACTTGAGTTTTAACTACTTTTCTAGAAGCTTAGTTCAGCACATTACAAAAATGAAAATCTGGATTATAAACAATAACTCTGTGAAGAGTTCTTCTCATAAGAACATCAGAAATCCCTTTTTGTCCCTGAAAAGATTAATAGGGACTTTTAAATGAAATTCACAGGTTACAGCCATTCTGGACAACTAGAAGGGCAACTTCACACACATTATTGGGATAGGAGGGAAAGCCAGGTTAAAACTAATTCTTCCCAATGTACAGTTGTTATTTTTATGGAAAAATGTTGTTTCAAAGAGTGGCTCAATGCAAAGAGATTTTTTTCTCCATTGCTTGGATTACACAGTGTTTCTGGTAGATGGCTTGAGGCAGTAGCACTTATGTCAGAAATACACAAAAAGGCAGACATCCACAAGTAAATACTGAATGGCATGTTCAAAAGCCTCCTTTTTAGACAAGGTCACATGCAAAGCATTTTAAAAGAGGTGTCTGTCTTAAAATTTTGAGTCAAAGCTATCATTTTGCACAAGTTTCTTGTGAGATCCTCGTGAAGATAAATAATACCAAAGTGAATACCACTTTCCTGCCACCCACTGCATTTAACTCTGATACAAAACATTTCTGTTAGGATACCTAAAATGGCAACTGTTCTGAGGGCTCTCTTATATCGAAGTCTAAAAAATAAATCAACAAAAGAGTACTTTGTCTAAATTATAGATCTTTCCTGAATTAAACATGGACACATTTATCTATAACTTTAAAGATAGATACCCTCAAAATTATTTAACTCCTTTATTCATGTATTTGAAAGACCAGACTGTCAGCAAAGGATACTTAAATTGCAAAGTCTTATTTTATAACAAATCCCCTCTGGTGATCACAAAACAACATGTTGGGAATTACAGAATACTTCAAAAGGGTCGTTGGACAGTTGAGAGTCGGCAGAGTTCGTCGAGTTTCAAGTATGATGAATATGAGCTAAAGCTCTGACATTTTGCAGTTCAGAATCACTGTCAAACTTCCACAGATCATCTTCTATCAGCTTACTTCAGGGTCAACTTGTGATGGAAACAGTACAGAATATTTTGTTTATTGTTTTACCCTCGGCAACTGTAAGAACCCATTTGTCAAACTTCAGAGGAATCTGCAGGAGACAGCAGCACAGTATGTCAGCTTTCACAGCAATTGGCAGACGCCAGGTTATTCATCTGTTGTAAAAGCAGTTTTACTGAAATCCTACAAGTTGCTACAAACAAGTTTGATTACAATATGAAGTCACCGTGAGGTCAGTCATAATCGACAGCAAATCCTGCCTGTTACTAAGTCAAGGTAAATAGCAATAAACTGTGTCTATATTAGGCTTAATTTGAGGTTTAGCTAGTTAATCTTTCTCTAACCTCACCCCACAGTCCTAAAATAGACTAACACCAAAAGTCTTTCGAAAACTTTTATAGGATTGTGACATACAAGCCAGTAATTTCACCTTGCTAGTATTCACATGCAAAACTTGCTCTTCTTCTTTGTTTCATGACAACTAGTTATAATTTAAAAAAAAAAAAAAGAACCAAAATTAAAAAATCTTAATTTCTTTTGTTATGCCTTGCAGCTGTCTTTTAGTCAAATTTCACAGTTTACAAAAATTACTGCAAGGAGACATTTCAAAATGCTAGAATACAACAAAAGAGCAACATGGCATGTAATTCTTTGTCTCGCCTGGCTCCCTCAGCTTACAAAAGTTTTCCAAGGCTATGCTTTCTAGTCTTGACTTAATAACCCTAAATATTTCAGGGTTGTCAACACTTCACTGGTGACTTATCTTGTCCATCTTGAATATCATGAAATTCCTTAAGGGTTACTGAGGTGCCACGCCAAGAGTCTTTCTGCTACTACCCTGTTCTGCCAGGACAGCCTTTGCAGTCTGACAGTGAGCAGTTTTATAATTTTGGGGAGTACACATTGCCAACATTGAAGCAATCCTAAAGGTAAATCAAACTGAAAATCCCAAGGAATCAAGTAACAATTAATTCCACAAAAGTTTAAAAGCTTTTTTGAAGAAAAGGACATACATGAAAGCAATGTATTTACTGAAAATAGATCTGCCTTATCAGCAGCTTCTGATAGGAATTGCTGCTTTTGTTTGAAAGGTAGAGCAATAAAATACCAGTGAAAATGTTGAGCAATAAAATATCATTGATATTGCTATTGACAATGTCCTATTTGCATACCTCTGAAAAGCTAAGCAGTCATTTCTTCAAAGATAGGAATGAAAAATACTGTAAAGAGATCCCTGCAGGAAGAAAGCCCTATGCCTTTTCCTCGTCAGTTTGTATCTCTCTACTACTGTTTGTAACATTTAATATTATCAAAAAGCCTAGAAGCATCAGGTGAAATCCCTTGGCATTCATTGGCGATTCAAACAGAGAATAAGGGACAGTTCCTGCCTTGAGGACCTATCAATCTAAGCAGACAACACAGACAAAGGCTAGGGAGAAAGGAGAGATTATTATTGGCAGGTTAAGGGGAAAGTCTATCTAAATATTTTTAGGCCCTAAAACTTAATGATAAATACCCTTTTTGGATTTGTAAATGCATATCTGTGCATAACTCCTACCTGTCCACAAAAGCATGACCATAGGTGACTTGGCCAAAGTTACAGAGAGTGTCTATAGCAGAACCAGTTGTGGCACCTTGATTTTTACAGTGTCAGTCAGCCTAAATTATTTCATTGCCTTACTGTTTATTGACATCGTTATCCAGCAACCACAAATTGTGTATTTGTATCACAGTTATGTGGGTAAGCCCCATCTAGACCATATCTTCAGAGGAGCTTGCATCTCCCCCATCCCCCATCCCCAGTCGGGGTCACAGTACCCTAATAATTCAATTCCTTTTTTATAAAAAGGTTGAAGACTCTCTGGGTGCTTTGATCTACTGAAAATTTAGGTCTAGTTATGACTGTGAGACATACTGAAAATCTAGTCTTTCACACATGAGACAACTGCCCTAGCAAATGAGAGAGTTTAGGAGATCTGTATGTTCACAGAGTGACTAGAAAGTTGTGGGGACTAAAGAGAGTGGTGCAGGAGGCAAACCAGGAATACGACCGTTCATGGGCATTTCATTTGTATTTTGCTCTGGTTAGAGACATGAGGGTAAACTAATTCAAGGCTGAAAGCCAGAGGATGGGCAAGAAAGCCAGCACCTTGGGTTTTGAAATGTTTTGAAAACCAAAATTATATGTGAAGTCTGCATTTTCCAAGAGAGGAATTAAAGAGGTTTTTTTTAATAAGCATAACTGGGATGATATTTTGCTTTGTAATTTGTATTTTTACAGGATATTTTATACCTGCATAACAAGAAAAATAACAAAAGCTCAGAGTGATAGTTTGGGTAGGTATTTTCCTATTCTGTTTCTATTTTATTGCTTTTCAAGAGATTCTCTGAACTTAAAAACGAGCCTGTGAAGGAAGGAAAACTATCTGAACTGGTTTGCGTTGCAGTTATATTTATCTCGTAACATTAACTCAAGTTCCCTCCTAACCTGCATAGTAGCATGTCCTGTAGCCTCAAGCAATGAAGCCTGCTACTCTGGTTTTCAAAGGTCAAACTGAAGGATTTTGCGTATTTGCTTTAATATGGGCCTTCCAACTCAGGCATTTAGGGAATGATGCTCAGAGGTCTTCCAGCAACCTTCCACATCTTGGGAAGGGCTAGTGACGGAAAATAATTCTAATGAGATTTATGTGCATGCTCCAGGAGCACAGGTGCTATATACAAAAACAACAAGGATGAAAATGTTAATGTGACAGCGGTGGGATTTAGGTACCTACACCCTATTGCAGTCCCAAACCTCCAATTGCAGTTGTAAAACCCCTGTTCATCTGAAACAGCAGCATAAATTGGCGCATGTAGTGTGTGCAGCAGTGCACCATTTTCCCTGTAGAAAACCCCCGGTGGAAGCGTCCCACACCAAGCAGGGCAGGTAAGGACTGCGCAGGTATGCAGTGATCCCACAGTGGGGGAGGCAATATTCCTAGTGACATGCAGGTCCTGAAATGCCTGCAGTCTGCAGCTGCCCTTCTGCCTGACTTTCCAGTCCAGCGATGAACGAGGGTGACCGGTCGTTTGCTACCTTTTGCAACTACCTTTCCTTGCCTGTGCCAAAGGGAGACCGAGTGCCCTCCTTCAAGCTCAGGGTTTACCACTCAGGCACAGAAAACTAGGAGCCAGACCTTGTGGCTTATGCATTTTGATCACTGTAATCTCATCTAGGATCAAGCCTTACACGCCGAAAGGGGAAGATCAGACCTACCTGCAACTAACTGCCCAAGTATTCCTTTAGGCAGAATTTGTGCACGCACTTCCAAGAAAGCATCCAGGCAGCATCCTTCCCAGCACCAGCTGGAAGCATTATAGCTCAGTGGGCAGCAAAATGAAGTACCAATGCATGGTGAGAAGCACTCTCTTTCTTGGGACTGGGTGTCTAACACTCTTCTAAACACTGTCATGAGCAAAGGTCCAGACAGGGAAGTGCCAAAAAGCTGTTTTTTATAGAGCCTTGTGACTGGAGCAAAAGCCATATATCGCCAACCTTCAAAAAAAACCCAAATAAAACACCCTCCATGCTCAAGATCCTTGAAAACCAGCTCTGGTTTCAACACTGTTGCTCCAAAGAGGAGATGAAGTGTAGAATTACTCCTGAAGTTAGGTTTTAATTGGCAGTTGTCAATGGTTAGGGTCTACAGATCACCCTTCAAGTGATAGTGGCAAGTGGTAGTCTGCATAGTCTTCCTTGTAAGTGTTGTCTACTTTTTCAATCTTGCAGTCTTTACAGTGAGCATCAGAAGCGGAGGGTCTTCCAACATCTTGTTCATTTTTTCTGCAGTCTTGATCCCTATGTCCTTTGTTGCCCTGATAGTTAAGCAGCATTAAAATAGACACACTGGAAAAGGTTTGATATGACATGCCCCAGCCACACCAACTGCTTGTAAATTCTGAAATGTGCTGTTCCCAGGAATCTCTGGGGGAACACGTTGTTACCATCACGTAACAGGACTCTGCAGGAGAGGTAAGAGACTATAGTCAGATTCCAGGGAGCACAGATTCACTCCAACATTTTGCATAAGGCCACTGTAGGAGGTCTGAAGCAAGTGACATCGGGACAGCTTAGGCCTCCAAATTTAAGGAGCAATCAGAAAATATTTTGCCGTATAGGTAAGACTAGAGCAGCAGAACTCAAGGGCATTGCAATGCAGCATGCATGTCTGCTATTCCATGCAGAAGAGCCACCACAGGCCCTGAAAGCTATTTTGCCATATTGCCAAATAGCCCTTTTTCCAGTAAAGCTAATTAGCTTGGATCCAGAATAATGCGGACTTGGCTATACTTTCCAGTTGTTGGACTGGATTGTTTTCCTGCCATCTTATAAGTCTGCGCACTGGGTTGTACTATAGGCTTCACATAGCCAAAGAATCCTCTCTCAGGCGAGGCCTCTGCTACAACAACCTTGATGCCCTCAGAGAGGCTGCCAACAGATAAGTAAGGATGAGACCATTACATGATTCATGTGCAACGCTTCCCACAATCACCTTATAAAGCAAGAGGATTAAGAACAGGAACCCTGTGACTCCATGAATCCAGTTTTGGTATGCATTCCCAATATCCTTGTTTGCCATGCGTTCTTCCTACATGCCACATCCATCCCACACTGCTGTCAGGAGATTAAAAAGATTTTTATTACCAATTAAATGTTAATAATGGCCTGAGCCAGGCACAGTGTCGGTACTTATCATGCCCAATTGACATACTTCTGCTAGTATACACACACATGACTGCAAGTGTGCATGCTATTCTAGGGTGTGGGCTAATGCTGAAGATGGCGTCACACACCTGAAGTACTTTCTATTTGTCATTTAACTGGAATTTCAACTACAATTGCAAAGGATAGAAGACCAAGTACTAATAAAAACAAAACAAAACAACCCCAAAAAGCTTTAAATCACCAGCTAACATTTTCACACAGTTTTCTCTCATTCTGAGACTTCTCGAGTAAAAAGAGAGTATTTACCTAAAAGAATGCCTGGACTCAATTCTTCACAATACTTTATTCTTAATTATTGTTATACTATCAACAGACCTTTTCTTTTAAATAAAAGATGGCCTCCAAACATTTACAATTCATTTAAGCTCAATATGGTAGATGCATAATAAACAACAAGCCAAGTACAAAGTGCAGTGAAAGGTTTCAATGCCAAAATAAAAACTGGAGAAGAACTGAAGCATTAACTCCAGATTTACGATCCAACAACACTCTCACCACCCCCCCTCCACACAGAGCATCCCCTCATGCTTAACGCTTTCTTTTGACTAGCTCTCAGCAGCTTATGGGGCTTGGGGATACTATTCTCAGGCACCTGGATGTTCCCACACACTGTGCAGGAAGCTTGAGTATGTAAGTATATCTCCACCCAGAATATCCCTATGGGAGCCAGATGCTGAAGAAGTTAGCTACTTTGGCAACAAACCTATGGGTATCTCAATTTCATAGTGGATCTAACCCAAAATTCTCAGATGCAGTAAAAGAACTTAGCACAGTTAAAGCGAGAAGAGTTAAGCTGATTAACACTGGCTATAGAACTGGTCCAAATAGCACAATATATCATCTAGAGCTTTTGGACATCAGATGGAGTCTTTCCATTGAATTCAATAGACCTTGAATCCCAAATTTTGTGAAAAGAACATTGCCAGGTGTATTTATAGAAAGTCTTTTCCTCTCTATTATTTAACACCATCATTAAAATCTGAATATATTTTTTCTTTCCAAATATTGATTTCTTCCCCTTCCCATTTCTTTGTTTTTAAATATAGTTGCTTTCATATCCTAAAGTTTGTGGAACAATGACTGTGTTTTTATCAGTTTTATGCAGCGAAAAGTAGAGTCCACATTTGCCAAATCAATTCTGACATTACTGTAACGTCTCTCGAGACTCACGGCTGGCACAAAGGCTCAATAAGGGCTAATGTTCACCTTCCCTACATTGCCATACACAGAAAACAACCAAAATCTTCTCAATTTTCAAAATGGTGAAGCAATCTAGCAGCACAGAAAAGGATTTGGGAAGAAATGATCAGATAAATAAAACAGATTAATGTCCCCTTTAGTGACATTTTTTCCTTTTTTCCATTTTTTCCAATTTTTCTTCTGTGAATGTAAAATGATCTCACGCCGTCTAGTCATGTGTTTGTCCTTATTGCATGCTGCTTTAAGAAGTGAAAGTCATTATATCTTCTGTAACATTTGCTTCTGGGTGGGGAAGTCCCCAGACTTGTGCTGATGACTCTGCTCTCTGACTGCTGGTTTCTGGGACACGATGCAGTCAAACTTCTCTGAGGCTAGCTTTAAGACTTTTTTACTCCTTCTTTAGACTTACATCATAGGAATAGGTCACGAAGACCTATTTGGAGACACATGGTATGCCTAGCAATATCTTTTACTATACATAAGGAGTGACTGCCATCCACTTCATCAGTTGTAATCATTATGCTCAAGAGTTTTGCCTTAGGGTTAGGTGTGCTGGGTTTAAAAGAATTGACTGTCATACCTGAAGAAAACTGGCAGAGCACACCATAAGCTCGTTCGCTGCTTTTCCTCTTCTTTGCAGGGAAATTAGCCTGTATGTAAGCTTGTGGTCCTGTGAATAGATAGGTATTGTATCGAAGAATGTTCAAGTGAGCATCTTTAAAGTGAATTCTAAACTATACTCCAGTCTATAGCACAGGGCTCCTCGGAGCTGATTTAGCTGTGTGGTGAGTGGATGGTGGAGAAAAGGGAGGGGAAAATCTCAACAGGAATGCAGGATAAAGAGAAAGAGGAGAAAGCTGAACTACTTGGGGTTAACAAGGTAAAACAGGTAGCTTTAGATCACTGAGTCACACTGAGAAAGCAGCGGTTCCCTACAACTCAGACATCAAACTGCTCTTTACCACCATGGTTGTTCCAGCTGTCGGTTAGGTTCTTCAGTTTCAAGTGATTTTCCCTGCCTTGTATCACAGCACATCCTTCACATACCACTGCAGTCCTCCCCTCCTGTCTCTGTGATTCCGGCTGGCCTAGACAAGGAGAGAGACAAGGTCAGGATCATCCTGCTTCATACATCAGAGTAGACAGTACATCACTCACGCACATGACTGCGCAGTTTGAAGGAGCAAATCAGTGCAGTCTGTGGATTTATCTCCACGACTATACCACCATCAGACATGCTGTCCCATCAGACATGCTTCATTTTGTTTAAAGCAAGCAAGGGCAAGGGTTGGATGCCAGGAGATGCTGGGTGGCTTCAGCTCACAGTATTCAGGCTGTGGGAGCTGTCAAGATGACTTTTTGCTGTTTCTGAGAATGGACTTTCCCATCTTGCCTGCTTTCTGTTAATACAGGAAACAATAAAACAGATTCTCTATCTAAGGGCAACACATTTCACATGAAACAGAAGTTCTTGTTAAAGCTCTCTACTCGGCACTGCATTGTACCAAACAGCCTGGACAGACTGGCCAGGATAATTGTCAGTGCTGTAACAAGAAGATGTGTAATAACATGTAAATATTTCTGCATATAAGAAATTATGTCATAACAATTGCCTTGGCTTTTGCACAAAGTTCTGCACTGAGATGAATCACTTTGGTGCGTAATCTAGTAACGTTCTCTCTTTTTGCAGTTGTGTTATAGAAATGCTTTTACAAGGCGCGGCTAAGCCAGTAACACTGTAAGGGCTGAATGTCCAGGACACCTCAGCGTGTTGTGCTCCACTGAGAACGTGTGCAAGTAAAAACAACACCTTGTAACCCAGCAAAGACTTATTTGCACTCAATCAAACAATAAGATAATTAGCAAAAGTTAACATCAGCGTGATTTTAACAATAAAGGCTGTATAGAGCTAGGGATGGGCAGAGCCCTTTGAACAGAATCAGAAAGCATGTCTGCATTGTGCAAGGGTGTGCAAAGCAGAGATCCTGAGCTAGCACATACCCAAACTGGTCTGTCTACATGGCATAGCAGAGTGCCAGGTTACCAGCTCGTGTCTTGGAAGGAGGATAGCAGCATCAGTGTGATACCACACCCAGGTAATGAGCTTGGCATCACTGTGCTGACATGGCCATCCTCCTCCAGATTCCAGGGCTCCATTAGCTCAGGCATGCATGCAACGTGCTGCGTTGCACAGTAGGGATAGGCTCAGAGTTACACTGAGCTTTGGACAAAGTGCAAAATGAAGCCTTCGAGAGAGTCAAGTACCTCTCAAGTATTGGAAGAACAAAATGAAAAGGATTAGAGATGACTTTGAACAAGCAAAGCCAGTGATGGAAAGTTAATAAAAGTCTTAGGATGGGGAGATGAAGTCAACTCTGCAATAGGCCAGCGTAAAACACATGCACATAAACAGAAGCTAAGTGATATCTGGCCTTGTGCTGGCTTACTGCACCAAGGTGAGCTTCATCCCCAAAGAAAAATTAAGTGAAAGCATCAATAACTCAGCATATTTTAAGATATCACATTTGAACACAACCAGTATGAGAAACCTGGGCTTTATTGCCTTCTTTATTGCTGTCATGGTTTAACCCCAGCCGGCCACTAAGACCCACACAGCCGCTCGCTCACTCCCCCCGGTGGGGCGGGGGAGAGAATCAGAAGGGTAAAAGTGAGAAAACTCGTGGGTTGAGATAAAGACAGTTTAATAGGGAAAGCAAAAGCTGCACACACAAGCAAAGCAAAACAAGGAATTCATTCCCTACTTCCCATGGGCAGGCAGGTGTTCAGCCATCTCCAGGAAAGCAGGGCTCCATCACACGTAATGGTTACTTGGGAAGACAAACACCATCACTCCAAATGCCCCCCTTCCTTCTTCTTCCCCCAGCTTTATATGCTGAGCATGATGTCATATGGTATGGAATGTCCCTTTGGTCAGTTGGGGTCAGCTGTCCCAGCTGTGTCCCCTCCCAACGTCTTGTGCACCCCCAGCCTACTCGCTGCTGGGGTGGGGTGAGGAGCAGAAAAGGCCTTGACTCTGTGTCAGCACTGCTCAGCAGTAACGAAAACATCCCTGTGTTATCAACACTGTTTCCAGCACAAATCCAAAACATAGCCCCACACCAGCTACTGTGAAGAAAATGAACTCTGTCCCAGCCAAAACCAGCACAATTGCTCATTCTGAAATAAAGTATTTGCAATGCTACCTCCAAAAAAAGTTTAAAAAACGTCTCACAAAAGAACTAAATTTTTACATAACATTTCAGAAGTTTAGGGAACCTGGAACTCCTAATTCTTTCCTGCCTAATGCTGAGCATCTTGTTTTTATGAAACCTAAGATCTCTTACATAAACTTACTGTAGAATCTGTGGCAGAAGATAGATAATGTCACTCGTTGGTGTGGTTTTCCAAGATGATTAAAACCATATTTAGATTGTGGAGCATCCTTTACGCAAATGAATGCCAATGCACACAATGAATGTTGGAATGCTTTGTCAAAAAAGTCTTGGTAGTCACTGGTAACATGCAACCACCTCTGGGACAAAACTGTCAGGAATACAAGTTGGTAGTTCCATACAAAAGGAGAAGTAAAAATCCCCTCACCATTAGGGCTGGAAATCAAATAGCAATTTGTTAGCTGTAAAGTAGTTAGCACCATTAGTTAAGGCAGAAATATTATGACTTAATAACTAGACGTTTTAGTGTATTTATCATATTTTAAAATCAGCGTCTTCCATAGCATCACAAACAGCGTGAATACACCTCAAAAGCTCAATTTTTGTTCTTATGTGTACAGGAATAAACATCCCTATGGATTTAACCATCCCTGCAGATTAGAGAATATACAGGGTCATACCCTCAATTCCATTCTTTGCCAACCACTTAGAGGAATCAGGAACATCCAGGATTTTAGCACATTTCACATTCCCTGTCTCCAGCCCAGCAAATGTAGTGTCAGCACAGAACTGATGCACCCACGTGCCAAAGGTGACATTTTTACTGAATGGGGAAGGGCTGCTCTCATCAAACTCCCTGAACCATCCTTCCTACCAACAACTTGGAATCTCCATATCCCTGCTAAGCTTCATATAGCTAAACTGAATCTGCTATAAGCAGAGATGTGAACATCACAAGGTCACTGCATTTTCTCCATTTATGAAATCAAGGCCTGGGATTTGGAAGTCTTTTTCTACAAAATGTTAAAAAAAGAGAAGAACAGAATCAAAAGGTCACCTTTCTGTCTGCATTGCCTCCTATTTGTCACTTCTTATGTTACTTCCTCCTGCCATCTATTTATAACTTCCTTGTATGAGCTGTCATACCACAAATTTATATGACCCAGTTAACACGTATAAAATTGCTTCAAAGATTGCATTATTAACCATCTTGGTTTTCTAGGTCATAAATTCAGATCCTATTTTTAATTTGCCTTTGTCCTAGTTAGGAAAATGACCAGGCCACTTGAAGCAGAGTGCGTAAAACACACAGATGGCTGTACTCTGACTTCTGCATAACCTGCAATGTTTAAAGGGAGTTTCTGAGCTCTGCGTTGCTTCCCTAAACACAGCTTGTCTGCCTCCTCACTTAAAATGCATAACCTAAGGAACAATTTGAGGGCAAGACAGAGGCAACCAAAGATAGCTGGAACCAAAGCTGGGGCTGGTGGTCTTGTCATGTGCTCAAGCCAACGTAAATGACTGATAGATCTAGCAAATCCACACCTCCACAGTCAGGGGCAAACTTTAGCAGAGCAAATTCTTCTGTTGACTAGTTCTAGAGGTTCCTACAAGGTTTCCGTCATCAGTCTCAGTGCCGTGGTTTCAAGTTTCCTTTCAGAGACCCTGTAGAAAACCTGGCTTGATATGCATACATGTTATTGAAATGTACTTTGAAGGCTCTGCTCAAAACTAAATGTCATAGTGCTGAGCCTAGCAAAGCAAAAGGAGTCACCATGTCCAAGCTACCCCAAGAATACAGAAAGTATACATAGGGCAGTTGTGTTAAGGCAATAGAACTTATATTATTAGAACATATAATGTCATTATATGTATCACTGGATTAAAGATCACTTTTCTGCATCTTGTACAGTGCAGTAGGAACTTCAGACAGTTGAGATGGTTTTTACAGAACTCGTAACAGTTTTCACCATGAACTTCCAACACACCCTTCCACTGCAGCAAGAGATTTTAGATTTTAGGAACTGTTCCTTTTCTATAGATTCATCTCTCATTGAGTGTGGCAGGGTTCAACACAGCTCAAAATAGACGTTGGCCAGTAATGCTTAGGTGAGTTACCCCAAGATAAACAGAAACTAAGCACAACTCATTGCAAACACTCCAGGAAACGGGGTGTGAGCAGTGTCTGCTTTCTATTTTGGTGGTTCTCTCTGTGTCACAAGTTGACACATGCTGCTATGATTCAGTTTATGGAGCAGCCCCTGTGTGTCCCTGGCAGAACAAGTAACTTAGAAGGCAAACTGGACAGCATTAACAACACTGTCATTTAGATAATTGTGGAACATCCTATATTGTACTGAGCCATACTGGACATGTGCTGCACAGATGCGTTGTCCTTCATCCACGAACACATCCTCTCTGTCACTAACAAGAGATTGTGCACTACTTCTGTTTGCACTGATGAGAATCACTGTATTACCAGGTGGTATTTATTAATCTCATCTGAAGTTGCTGTCATTGCTCCTACTGAGGCACCTTCTGACTGATCTTTTGTCACGTTGGAACTAAATTTAGGGAAAACGAAAAGAGCTTTGAATTGTCATTTTATGAGCAAGTACTTCAAAACCAAGCAATCTCATAGCTTTGTGAAATAGGAGAATGAAATTCTAAATATATTAATACAATTCAGTATTTGACAGCCTGAGTGGAGACTGACTTGTTTCTATATGCCTACAAAGGACTCTCTTATTTGAGGCAGCAAATACCAGCATTTCACTTGAAGCACCCTGGAATCTGATTTTTAAAGTTCTTTCCCACACAAATACGTGTCACAAACTCATTACAGTTGTGTTACACAAACACACCCACACTCTCACCCAAACACACAGAAGGAGCCATGGCATCTCCTCAAGGTTGCCCCACGCTTTCAAGTGCTGTTCTCAGCCTGGGACATACACAGCAGAGCACGCATCAGCCTCTCCCCCAAAGCAAGGAACAGATGAAAAGAAACTCCCAGAAAACAGAGCATGCCATTGTTTGTCTTCACCAAGGAAAGTCATGTTCAACCAGATTTTCCTCCTAAGAAGTCCACATGATCCTGGTCACTATCAGCAGAGTGGATTAAAAATCACAGGTATTTCTAACCTCTGAAAATATAATGTTCTTATTTATTATATACCCAACCATTTATCCAGGTATTACAAGACCCTTAGCACCACCCTTGAGCTTTTGGTGGCCACCCCACCACATTTCCTGATTTTTGAAAACATTAATGTTTCTGTTTGAGAAATGAAATGAACTTGAGTTATACCGCTGTGTACGCAATATACAGGGTCTATGATTCTTTTCAAGCAAGTTTCCCAGGGCATATTTTTTTTTTTAATCTATGAAGTGTCAGGCTATAATTCCAGCTATCTGTAAATAATGCATCTATACAAAAGCATTTGAAAGATTATTAATTTCTTAGAAGGGAAAGAACTAGTAAGAAGGAATAGACCTTTCCTTCACTACAAACTTTTTCTGTTGTCCAAATTGCTTGTTTTACGGGTTTCAGTCTTGCTCTTATCTCTTCTCCTAGCATTCAAAAAATGCCATACCTGTCTCTGTTATTCATTTTATCTATTATGATCTGCCTTGCATGTGCCTTCCACAAACAAAACCACTTTCAGGAAAAAATGATGATGCAGTTATTGTTCTGAATATTCTTTCCTAAGTGCCATTACCATGTGGTATTTGAAAGCCTAAATATATTACAATAGTGGGGGTTTTTCAACAGCACAACAAAGTTGAACTTAGATATTAATTTTCTTTTCTGATCACACTGGTCCAGTCTTAGTCCTACTTTCAGAGTTTGAGTCTTTGAAAAGTCACAATGTAGCAGCAGCAGAACTGCATAAAACTTTGAAAGGAAAATATCTTGAGGCAGGTTTTACTCCAATTTAAGTTAAAAACATATGTTTTCAAACTTTCCAGAAATGGGACATTCTCTAAAAGGGTTTGTTTTTCCAGAATAATCAAATAATTTTTGGATAATATTTTCCATAATCAAATGCCTGGGCTACTTTTGCCTCCCATCTAGTCCTAATCCATACAGAGTGCAAAATCATGCAGACTTTGGTCACAGAGAATCAGGGTCCTGGAAACAAATAGAGGTCAGGAAGGACTGACTCATGAATCTGATGGCTAAAGCACAACACCTATTAATATAAATATAAATATGCAATATCAACATAAAAACATATATTAAGATACAATCCTCAGAGTGTTTACAGTCAAAACAGACAGGAGTCCCTTCAGGCAGCAACCTCATACTTGTGATCCCGTGTTTTCGTATCGTATTGTGTTTTGGAAAGTGATAAGGTAAATATCTTGAGATCACATAACTCTCCCTGGTGAATCAAAACAAAAGGCTGGGACAGCATGACCCTTAATTTAATCGAGGAATTTTATAATACTGTAAATGCACTCATAAGGCCTGATTCTACTCTCAGATACATTAACTTTGAAACTATATATTATAAATTCAGGACGAATGGAGTGAAAACAGCTATGATCAGGCTTGTTCTATTTAAGTAATATGCATTGACATGTATTTTAAAAGTCTTGCATGATATGCATATATTTGATAGCGATAAAATTCCAAGCATAAGGACAGCATAGGGCAAGCAGATTTTAATGCTAAATCTGTACCTTATGGAGCTATGTAGAAGTTTCTTTATACAAATGATTTATCTAATTTACCTATCCATTGCATAAGCACAGCCCCACATCTAGTAGCTGCTGTTACAGCCTTATTAATGTGAGCATCTTTTTGACGATATATTACTTTGATCAGTCTGCCAAATCAAACTTATTGTAAACCAATGTGGCATAATCACTGATTTTTTGAACAGTATAAAGATTTTTTGGACAGTATGAAGATTTTTTGAACAGTATGAAGAAATCCTGATTTGAGAAAGACAAAAATTAGTATTTTTCAAAGAATTCACTGTAAGGCAAAGTTAATATCTGTGAGATGACCTACATGACAGAGTTAAGATATTTATGGAAAAGATATTTGGAAATTATTCTAGATGATACGTTAATTACCCACAAGAGATGGGTGTTTGTGGGTAGAAGAATTACCCACATTTATTTGGAGCATGCAAATATAACACTCCTCTTAGCTATCCTTAAATGTTTATAATAAATAGTTTTTCCTTTTTAAAATTTAAATCCTTCTTAATTTAGTAGAAAAAGATTTTTCACCTACTATCAATCCATTTCTCTGCTCAGTAACACTCACTGAATTTAATAAATTTGGCAAAAATTGTATTACACCTACCTCATTTCATACAGACCAGTGTAGACATCAGATATAAGTGATTTTCAGTCATGCTAAGCTACAGATATACCCACGTAGAGTCTCTATAACCCTCTACTGAATTCCTGAACTACATAATTCTTCACAGTATATAATTTTTAATAAATAAATATTTTAATTCCATTATACTGTGGAATTATACCAACTTTAAGTTGGCTTTGGCAATACAACAATCTCACTTAAATCACAGATGGTTGATGCACAACTTAACAGTATCCTTTTCGTGTCAGTGCTACAAATATAACAAAAAGTCCCTTATGACACCAGCAATTTTTTCCAACATCCACATGACTAAAACATATCCTTCAGCTGAACAGCAAGAAAATGTGATTCACACTGAGATAAATCTGATGGAGCCACCTCAGTATAAAAACAATCTTCTTGGAGCACTAGAAGTATTGCTTACAGGGTGCAAGTTAAATTAATGCAAAGGTTTCCAGGAAAGAAAGCTGCACCAATCTGATTAAACCATGTTTTATAATGACTTACTTAAACATTTTTTTAAGAAATATACTGAATTATTCAAATGTTTTTTTAAAAGTATCTCATAGCTCCATTATATATATAAAAAAGTATCTCATAGCTGACATCATTACAATGATGTACAATACATTTTTAGACATCTTTAATCTTACGTGTAGCAGAATGAGTTGTCAGTCATATAACCCAATTTTAAGTTTGCTTCTTAAAAAAAAAAAAAAAAAAAAAAACCAAAAACCAAAAAACCACAACAAAACACACTGAGCAGAGCACAAGCATCAGGAGCCTGAAATATGTTTCCGTGCAATCAATGTCAGCCACCAGCTTAACAGGTCCCACTTACTGGAGCAGCTGCAGGAACCACCAAGGTGCATATAAAATATCATCACTGATTTGGGAATTTTTTTTTTGTGTGAAATGTTGACTATTACCCCTTTCTGAAACAATAACATGTACCTTAAGTTTTAAACCTAGTCATTCTGGTTAATGCTGACAGAAATCACTATTTAGAAAAAGGGAGAATTCAGTGAGAACCATTCTGAAATGCCACATTTTCTGTGTCATTCCTTCAGAACTGAAAACACTAGGGGCTGCTCATAAAAGGTTAAAATCTCTTCTCTTTTATACTAATGAAAGTTAGAAAACATTCGAAAGAAAAGAAGCAATTGAGATCACCTTTCCCCAGACTGAAGTAAAAGTGAAAGCCAAGTCAAGAATTCCACGCTTGATGCTTATTAATTCATGTTAAAAATGCAAGTGTGGTTCCAAAACCTGGGACTGGTGCAGATTTCTGGAACACTTGAAAGAAAAATCATTTAATCAACACCGTTTTTTTTTCTTTTGGTCTTATGAAAAAAAAATTGGTGTTTTTTCTAACAATAACTAAATAAGTAATACCTTTCAAATATTCAACCTCTCTCCATTATTAAATTATTTCCTGTATTATTAGGACACGGCACTACCCTTCAAGTCCCAAACAAGAGCTTTATAGCAAAATGTCAAGCAGATTTACACAAATCTCAAAAATCAAAGCAAGACTATTCATATTTGCATTGATCCTATAATTTGTGTTCCTGTTTTTGTAATTGAACTCTTCTTTGGGTTTGATTTGTAGACTTTGTTGCACGCTGCAGACACTCAGGATATCATCAAGTTTTTAAGAGAAGTTTGCAACTATGCATGACAGCACTGAGACTGTCTGAAAGAGACAACACAGGTAATGGTAGCTCCAACAGGTTAATATTGCGCCTTTTTGTCTGCTTGTTTACTTGTCTGTGCAGAATGGACATTCCCACTTCAGAATAGAAATGATGGATTTATTTCAGCCCAGAAGAGACACCTTGGGACTGATTTGAAATGGTCTCCCAGTTTGATAGCAACACATTGATAAATACTGTGAAAATGATTATCAGCTGAGCACATGCATATGCTGATTTCATCTAGATTGTATTTCCCCAGTTTGCTTAAGGGAAAACAAATACGAATAACGTCAGAATCAGACTACATAGCATGCCCTGTTTATCCTTTGTCCATTAGACCAGTTAAAGACAGAAAGGAGAGACTTTGAACTTGATTTCTGCTTCACGATACAGATTAGTTGCTTTCTGTTGCCTGTTTTTGGGCATATAGGTTTGGTATCTATCATAGGGATACAGTGAGGTTCTTCTTCCAGTCTTAAATTCCAAAATTAACTAATAGCAAAAACAGTTTCTGCACTTGGGCATGTAGGGTATGAATCCATGCATCAAAACAAGGTCACATTTCCTTTGAGGAAGAAGGGATATTGCTGTAGTCTTTGCACAGACGCTTGTAGTCAGATCACCTGCCCAAGAAGTATTACATACGGACTCAAGTCTAGGTTTGGGTCTCTGACAGCAGCATAGCAAAAAGCCCATGTGAAAACCAACCCACTGTTGTGTTATCCTTGTGAGTCAAGCACACTCTTAAAAGCACTTAAGCTTGGGCTTTAATGAATTTTTTGTTTTACTGTGGGTTTGGGGTTTTTTCCCCATTAGCATTGTAGGTAATTCTACTTCCAACTAAAGGCTTTGCTTTGCTACTTCTAACCAATGGCAATTTCTCCTGGACCTTGGAGATTGACTTTTAAACCTAAATTGTTAACTAAAATAACAGAAATACTTCGCAAAAACACTTCTATTTGCCATGGTTAAACACAGCAGGCCATATTGTGAAGCTGTGCAATAAATACAGAACATTTTCTTCCATTTGTAGGTGACATTGTCTATGTAAACACATAGACAGCAAATCTAGACATACCCTACAGTACACACAGTGCACAGCAGCAGAGCAGACAGATCTTGGTTCTTATTCCTGCTTCATATTTTTTAGATTAGGCAAGGCCCCAAGCTTTCTTCGATCAGTATGCTGTGGTTTGGGTCCTACCCCAGATGACTAACATCTTGGTGGAACTATTTTCAGTCAAGGGATTATTTGTATACTCCCTCCTGAATACTGATCCTACCACATCCACTTTGTGTCACAGCCCCAAACAAAAGGAGGGGAACTGCTGCCAGCATTTCTCCTGTGATCTTTGCGTGAGCACCCCCGTCCAGATTGCTGCCCACTCACTCTTCCTGGCACTGAAAGACTGCTGTGGGAATTGTACAGCCGTTGAAATGGCACCTTCACACACAAACCAAACACAGCTTCTGTTTCCTCATGCCTTATTTCCAACATCATCCCATTTGCTTCTTATTTTTCTGGGAAGAACCCCCTTGGCTTTCCCCTGCTGCTAAAGTACTTAAGTAGTACATCAGAATTAAAGCCTCTCTTAATAAGGTGGCAATGCATTCAACCAGCAGCCTCACTAGTGCCATGGGTACGCAGACTGACTCAGGGGAAATAGGAAGAGCACTCTGTCTCCTTCCATTTCAGAAATAAAATTAATCCTTCACTGGACTCTGAACTATTAGGATATATATTATTGTTGTTTTAACAGTCAACAGCAAATGACTGTAGCCACACTGCGGTCCTCAGACCTTCCCACTTATGATGCATATGGGTCCCTGGTTAATGTGCTGCTGTGTTATGAATCCGACTTTGAAGAACCTGTTTCTCCTTTTGCATTGCAGAGGCAAGCAAGTGCCACTTTCGGCTTTGGACTCCACTGTGGAGATTGTGTGCTTAAACACCTAGCACTGCAAGCCTCAGCACTGCAAGACTTAAATTCCCATTTGGATGTAGCCCTAATTTGCTGTACAACTCCTCAAGCCTAGAGTGGTATGTTGGTAACATGTTCAGAAACACTGACAAAATTGCTATGTCTGACAAATACATAAAAAACTTCTCCTTGGGAGAACAGTCTGAACTTCCACATACAGAAGAAACCCTAGCATGTTTTCACCGTTTGGGATTCAGAGTCATACACAGATTTTTCTTCTGGACTTGAAGATAAGTGGACCTAAAGAAGTTGTCTGTCCTCCTATAAATGGTAGGAAACAGTATGCAATGCCCATGTTTACATGGACAAGGCATAGGCAAAGTAACATGCCTAGATTTAGAGCTGTGGGTGTTGTGCTCCGTAAGATATGAAGAACAGAGTGACCTTGATGCACACTGCTCTCCTTGGCTGAAGCCATTCTCTGTAAGGAACGCTGGCTGTTATGGATTTCATCTTCATGCATCTACCTCTCCCCATTCAATATATGCAAAGCCTCTGAGCCTAACTGAGGGTTAGAATACAACCAGGCAGCAGAGTATGCTGGCCTAAATTTCCCCATCCAACTGTAGACACCTACCCAAGGCACATAAACTGGCGCATTAGTCACTCTCCACCCTCTGCACAGCCGAAGGAGTCAGCTAAGGGCACCTGCAGGGGATCAGCCAGATCCCAAGTGGGCTGAATTACCTTCTGGAGGTGCTTGCTTCTCTCCAATTAGACATGAAGGCAACATTAAGTAAGCTCCTAGTTTAGATGCCTCAGATAAGTGCCTCAGTTTAGACGGGATGAATCCGGGCCCGTGTGCTATATCAGGAGAAGCTGACGACACACCCAGCTCTAACGTGGAAATGCAGAATGTTATGCATCATTTGTAAATCGGCACCGTGACACCTCCTTCCCCTCTGCAGCTCTGCACTCAAGAACTTGATTGTGACTTATCCCCTGCAACAGCTGCCAAGTCCACATCCAGATTGTCTTAATTAAAAGCAATCGTGTTAGATAAGGACAGGTAAAGAAACATCAGATAAAAGAAATCAGACAGAAGGAATAATCTTAAATATGCCTCAGGATAAAATTACTCTGAAAATTGCTAAGTAGGCTAAATACTGTGGATTTCATTTTTATTGTGCCTGTAATATGATGACAAAGTTTTAGTTCATAGCACTTTGTCTGAGAAAAGTCACCTTCCTTTTGTCTGTCTGGTACCCCAAGTGCCTGCAGACATTTGTCCTTGGTAAGCTCCTTCTTTGCTAGCTACTTGAAATTGCATTTAACTTAACATTACTTCTGTGTTTCACACTGGCTAGCTTTCAAAAGCAATTGTAAGGGTTTAGGAACATTTCCTCTAACCAAACCAACGCTGTTGCATGAATAACTGATTGTTCTCTTTTTCCTCCCCTGAAAGTTGTTTGCTCAATATAAACAAGCTTTTCTGAGGGACATGCATGAAGAAAGTTAATTTGGCAAGGCTCTGCAGTGACTGTGTTGGAGAACTCTGACCTCCCTTGCGTGAGCTATGCAAGCTAAATCTCCCAGGATAAAGCAGTTATGTATCTACACAAAGAAAGGGAATTCAGGCACTGTTATGCACAGTGCATTTCTCACACGGAGGATCAGGACCAGCTCTAGACAAAGGTGAAGGCAGTCACCTAAGGCAGCTTTCTGCAGGGGGTGGCAAAGCAGCCACAGACTCACGGTGCACTGGAAAGGCAAGATTACTGGTCCTGCTGCCACCACCAACTCAGAATCGAGATTTAACGAGAAACACAGAGATGTTTGATGAAAGCAAGGTCCCATTTCTCTCTTGCCTGCACCTGCAGCAGCAGGAGCAGCAAAAACAAAGCTGATTTCACTCACTCCCTGTCTTGGCTTTATTTCCTCCCTGATAACAGTGGGAGAAGCCTGGCTATGGCTTGCCATCCTTTGTGTGGCAAAGTTCAGTCGTGCCATATGGCTGAGACGTCTCAAGGCAACTCTACCTAGAAGTCCACTCGTGTAAACATGCAGGGAGGAATGAAGTTTTAAGATTAAAATCAGAGTCCAGAGCTAAATCCAACAAACAAAAGGGAAGAGTCCCTATGGCAAAAAATTACTAAGAGCCAGAAGAGGTGCTGGCGAGGGAGAGGACTGCCTACCCAGAAGGAACTCAGAACAGTGGCGTTTCAGAGGTGTGACGAAGGAGATGCCTGATTGCAGAAATTCCTAGGGTAAGGCAGAAGTAAGGATTATTACATGTGCAGATTCAATGTCCTGATCTGGGAGCTGGAGACAAAAATACATGGAAGTCCTTTGGGAAGGTGTTCAATGAACTTCTACTTCTATGGACTTGTGTTTCTTCAAAACATTTGGAGAGTTTATCTTGCTCACTACTTCAGTTGCATAGCATTAGTCTAAATGCTAGTATCATCTACATCCATGCAGGTGCACTCGCGTTAGAACTCTGATAGGCTGCCTGACTAAGTACGATTATGATACAGCTCCTGAATTTCAGAAATAATACAAAGATCTGTACTCAGCAGACAATTAAAATTTGAATATATGCAGAAGCAAGCTCTTCCCAAACCTGCAATTAAATAGCTAACTGGATTAGAAGACTGTTTCTGTGAACAAGTTCTTCTACTGAATCACACTGGCTTTCATCAGCATGTCATAACATACAGAGTTTCGGAAAACAGCGTTGCCTGGGAAATCTAGCCAAAGCTTACTGGCTTTCGTACAAGAAGAGGGTCAGCCTTTCTAGAAAAAGGTTGCATGCAGAGATAACTATTTTTGTACCAAAATGTTTTATAATTATGGAATGAAACACACACATAAACATTACATAGGCAAATACATCTCCATTTTAATGACCAAACTTAAAGTTTTACATGCATGTGAACTGAATAAACGTAACTTTATTACAGTTAACCATAGTTATCCTTCATCTCTTCCTTATTTCCTTATAACAACTTAGGTCCTAAGTAGCATGTCAAAAGGGCTGCCTCCTGTCTGTGGGTCAGACTCATCTCACCAAATATTAGCCATATGAAAGGTACACATCCAGGATAAATTACTGTCTTAGCTAACAAGAGAGAGACTTCCCAAGAACAATACATCCTACCTACCCTAGATACCTATCTTACAAAGATATGAATTACCCTTTTCTGCCACAGACTATGGAGATAACCTAAAGAACCAATTTTGGACTAGATGACTAACTTGCTGGTGACCAAGATGAATCCCAGTCTACGTATGCAACTGGTAGAACAAGAGGCCATAGTTTTGATGTGATCCTTAAAAAACAACAGCAAAACTGCTATTTAGAAATTCAAAACAGTAGAAGAAACATAAAGACATATTATTTGATTTATGATATGCTAATTTTAAAAAGTCTTTCATGTTTTAGAAACTGTCTCTAGTCTTTCTCTAGGATCCGTCAAGGAACTATTCTCTCATGCTACTCCTTTTCAAGCACTTTGCATTATCTTCCTGTCTGTTTCTCCATAATTGCTGCACATTTAGACCAAAACTCTTCTTCTCTGCAGCTGACATCAACTTGAGAAACATTCTCATCTACATTTTTATTGCTTTTCTGACCAATTTGAAATGTCAGAATATTTCATCTTCTCTGACTGTATCTTCTTCCCTTAACTTTTTTTCTTCTCGTTTGACAATCACTTTTAATTCTTTTCTTGTTCCAATACTTTTAAGATAATTTCCAGCAAAGTCCTTACTCTTGTGAGTAAGCCATATCCAGATAAGTATTTCCATGCATTTTAGAGAAACTAGGGATGCAAACTGGACTCTTTTGAAAATGTGTGTTAACAACTGTATTTTGTTACAGTTTATTTCTCTTCATCTAACCCAAAGGTAATTCAAATGCTGATGAAACAATCTGGTCTCTCCAGCTTTGTAAGATACTATTTTTACAGCAGAACAAGTTAATTTTGTATCATATTACTGTGACTAATCTGTTGATTCTTAATTTAATGCGGTGGATGCTGATCTTGTGTCAATAGTTAAAGCTGTAAAGAAACAACTTCCACAATAACCTCTGGTTCGTGTTCTGAAACTTTCAATTTCAGGCTGAAAACATCCTCTTCTTTGTGTCAGCTTGTAGCAATTTATATAAAATTAATTTTAAACTTTATCTGTGCAAAGGCTGATGCTGGAAACCTGAAGTTTAACAAGGTCTGAAGACGCCACAACCACCACTTTGCATCTTGGTGACAAAGACTCCATAACGAAGAAAGGAAAGTTGCAGATGCCATGGTACCCTGGTGTCCAGTACAAAATGCATTTGTATAATGATACAGGATTTACCAAAAGCGGCACAATATGACCCAGTATGAATAACAGTGTTTATACCTTTACCGTCAGATTTTTTTAAAAGAAAGTGATGGGAATTTCTCTAGCTTGTGCTGAATTCACTGCTGACCTTTGGGCTGTACTGCCCAAGTATATTGAGCAGGGTCAGAGTACCATTAACAGACTGTGTTTTCCATTTTGTGATGCTCTTCAGTGTTCATTTCAGAAGGCCATAGAGAGGAACCAGATCAAGGTAGGCTCAGATACACACAAGATAAATCTTCTAGGGTTCTCTTTTCGCTTTAAAGTTTCTCTGAATGACCCAGTATGGCAAGGCTTATGCAGTGATAGCCAGCCTCTTAGCCAAGGCCTTTGAAGGGTTTTTCCACTTCTGGATACATGACTTATAGTCTGTCTATCTCTCATTTTAGGCATCTGCACTCTCTTTTAAAATGCGATCTTTGGCCATAGTCCTCCTCTTCTAGCAAGCATCTGTGACAAGATATCTAGTACAGAAGTACTGTCTTCTTCAAATCATTGCCAGTCTTCGTAATCTCTACTGTACAAACTACACTTATACAGTCCAACTTCAAGCCAGAGTTCCAGACATATTTTCTGTTTAAGGCAGTCCAAAGCCTTTTACTGTATATATTATACAGCAGAAGTAATTAACATCTGCAATTTTCTTGAATGATGAAATAAGTTTAGCTCCTCAATGGCCTTAAATTTGGCAGCAGCCAAAGTATTTCTTATAATAAATATAGATACTCATCTATGTCATAGTCATCTTACACAAAATTGCCATGTTTCTCAACATGATCACTACATAGGAACTACAAATTAGTGTATCAATTTATGAGAAAGATAAATGGAAATATTTCTTGATGTTTTTAACTTATTCCATTTAATTTGTTGGGTTTTAAAATGTTATATAAGCAATTTTATTTAAATGAATACTTCTGTTGTAGTGGTTAGTATTCAACCAGTAGTTTAATACAATAAATTAGCTTGTAATAATTTACAGATATGGTTGCTTTTAAGCTAAAATCTTAAGGAGCATATTTGCCAGAGGTTTGTGTTGTGATTTATGTTCCTTGGTGTGAGCAAAAGACACGAGGAATATTCTTTTTCAATGACAGTGCTAACTGTAATTCTTAGCATCATGGTAACTTTAAATAGTGAGATATTAATCTTTACAGTTTATCTATTACTCCTAGGCAAGAACCCAAATAGGTAATAGCCTGCAAGATGAAAGATGTAGTAAAATAATTTGAACAAACACAGTATAACTTAAGGCCTTTTTTTGAAACAGACAGATATTTTGAGTCACGAAATTTTGGGAGTCTCAGCTTTCTCCTTCATGGAAAGATATTAAATACTTGCTTCTCAGAAAAATGCCTAAATTGCCAGTTAGATTAGACACATTATATCAACCATGCAGTGTCCTTATATTAATCCAAAGGGTTTCACAGGAGGCTAAAATATTTGAGGGGGGGGAAAACCCCACTAGTCAGCAAAGATGACTGTCACAGCTGAGATAATGTGGTTTTAGAGTGGGACTTTCCAATCTTATTGTAGACCACTTAATTTTCTTTAATGTGGAGAGGTTTTTTTATTTTACTGCATTTTGGCCTCATGAAAACATTTTAATTATGGAACTATTTGCTTAGTTAATTAGCCTTCTGACACTCCTTATCAATAGGAGAAGTCAACACACTAATGGAAAATAAATTACAAATCAAGAGACTAATATTTAAAAAAGCACACCAAACCTAATTAAAAGCTCATTTGTACTCCAGTTTCTGAAGATATAAAATACAGGCTGAGACATTGGGAAGGGGGTGTTGTTCTGTTGGTTTTTTAATGATCAATTCCGTTAGAGCCTGTATGTCAGCAGATCAAATTTATCCAAATTCACCAGCCTCATCAGTTATTGCTACAAAGAATGAAAATTCTTTTATTCTCCTTGGTTTTGATCAGGTTCAAAAGCAAGAGAGTGGAATACAGTATCCAATTTTTATTTGCTGGTTAGTTCTAGAACATGTTTGAAAAGTTAGACTTTTATTTTAGTGGAATCATAATTTTAAAGGTAAAAACACATTATAAATTTATGCAAATAAGCATTAATCTCTTGAAGCTCATTCACACTGCCAACATTAAAAGTATAAAAGCAACAACGTGTCAAAACTACTGATATAAAAAACCAATAAATCAAACCACATAACCTTATTTTAAATGTATAAATACAAGAACAAGTGAATGCTAGGATATCAACATAATGTTACTTTCTGAGCAGCCTATTAATAACTTCAGTAATCATGAGGTATGCTGATTAACCAGTATTAACTATCATCAGCTCTGGTTCCATTTTGATCTATGTCCATGGAAACATACACTTTCCACATATTAACGTACTGCTTTTAGATTTTTTTTCTGATTTTCTTGGTTTTTTAATATGAGGATATCTTACCAACTGAAGATGCTGTTATTCAAGATGCATTTTCTATACAATCCCAGCTCACCTGTGTGATTACACAGGACAAATCAATTTTCTCATTTCCTCACTGTTCAGGAAGGAACAACCTGTATGATTCTATGATTCTATGATTCTATGTATAATTCAGTGGAAGCAGTTTTCATTGGACTTTTCAATTGACCGAGCTGAGATTTGTTTATTCATTTAAACTTTCCTAAATGACTGCGGATATTGGGAAAAGTCTAATTTTGTCATCTTAATAAAAAATAATAAAAGAGGTCATTTGTTCCCTAAGTTCTAAGTGCGAGACTTGTATCATTATTGAAACGTTGGTTGACTTTCAGTCTCAGCAACTAACAAAACCATGCAAACCTGCAAACAGACAGTGTGATATGCATGCGTAAATATGAAACTGTAAGGAAATACTCTCTACCTTTAAATATTAAGCAGCCTTGCTATCCTGTTCTCAGAGTAAATTCAACCCTCTAAGCAACACCATCTGGCAAGTAAGTTATGTTGACAAGGTTTGTTCATAAAGACTGAGCTCGTTTCTCCACTTCCTTGTTTCTCAGGCTCTGACTTACCATTTTCCCTACAGCTGAAATACATCAATCAGCTGAAGTGCTGGGCCAGATCCTGAATCTGCTGAGATTTCTTAAGTAGTTGCTTGGCAAATGCAATGGAAGAGGAGAAAGAGGTGGTGGTGGAAGCATGGATTAGGGGGAAGGGAGTGGAGTGAGGGCCAGAAGCAGGATTAGATTGTGGAGACTGCAAGAAGAGTCAGCTGAAGTCCAGCAGCCCTACAGCTGTGGTGAAAGAAAGCTGCCATATTTCTTTTCATCAAGGTCTGATGTGGCAAGTGCCCATGGTCCAATTGATAATGTCAGGACCTACAGCAGTTGACAGGAAGATAAACAAGGTTTGTTCAAATGAGATCCTCTTCTGGCACTAGAGCTACAAACCCACCATACTTTTTTTCTCCCCTCATGAACAATTTGTGAACCTGCATGAAAGCAAAGTTAAAAGAGTTTTGACAGTTCCAGGGAAATATAACTGCCTGTTATCCTCCCACCATTCAGTTCCCTACTGGAAGCTCTCCAGTTGTCATGAATCTAACAATATACAGAGAAATAGGAACATCTGCAATTACTGAAAACCAAGACAAGACAAATAACATGCTTCACAATCCAGCAAACCAGAATACTCTGAGAAAAGCTAACGTGTTTCCATAAGTGCAAATCACAGTTATCAATATTATTACACTGCTGCTCTGCAAAAGGCTTAGCTCATTGCACTTCAGTTGTGCATAACAAATCTGAAAGCTTTATCATGTCTTATTCCCACTGACACTGAGATCAGAGGA
This sequence comes from Calonectris borealis, assembly GCF_964195595.1. Classification (NCBI taxonomy): domain Eukaryota; kingdom Metazoa; phylum Chordata; class Aves; order Procellariiformes; family Procellariidae; genus Calonectris; species Calonectris borealis. Next base: position 71,774,615 of record NC_134352.1, on the reverse strand, counting down.
GGATCTCATGACACCATACAAAACATCACACTCCCCTGTTTTTGTCTGGTGGCAAGTTACTTTCAGTAAGTATTTGCCAAAAGCTGATAATTCAAAGCTCATGCTGATCATCCCCAGATAATGAGATATTAATAGTTTTTTCTGGCCTCTTTCTGCTTTCACAATCTTGAAAGCTAAAAATGTCCTTTTATGAAATGGAGCTGAGATTCTAAACCCACATGACTCAAAACCAAGACCTGCCGAAAAATACATGAGTCTTGATATTATAAGACAATCTGTGCAAACTACACAACATATCAGATTTTATTATGATTATCATCATGATTCCTCTGTTTCAGTTGAAAAGGCAGTATAAGGTTTTGCAGTGAACGTACAACTGCTTTGTAAGAAATTCAAAATATGTAACATGTTTATGAGTACTGAATAATGAGACTGGTAATGTAACTCCATAGGTTTGCTTACATCCTTTGTACATACGTACTAACCCAGCTTAATAGAAGTACTGGAAAGTGTGAAAGCAGCACACAACATTTAAATACCAGCCTCTTAGCAAGCACTGGAAAGCAACTATCAGACACCAGCTCTCTTCAAAATGCTAACTCAGCGTTTGGTCAGATTTGGAAACCTCAAGATGTAGGTTGTTGAGAATGAAATTTAAGAACTTAAGAACTTACTACTAGTGTGTTTGATTTTCAGATACTTAACTCTTAACCTTTCCCAAGTACATCCTAACTCAGCAAAATAACTACCTCAGGCTGCCTGAACAGCCAGCAGAGATATGAACATGCCTCTCCTGCTTGAACTCTGCTGAATGGATTCAAACTAGAAAGCCCATGGAGCAGGGAGCCACCTAATCAGCAAAATGTGCAGGAACCCACCTATCCATAGGAAGGCACTGTGGAGAGAGTGGAGACTCTGAGCTGAAGAACAGTCCCCTACTCACACGGTGTCCTGTCTTATGTACACTACTTTTTAAAGGAAGAGAAAAAAGACGACTGGTAGCAAACTCTTATTCAAATATTGGCAAAACATCTGTGAAACAAATCTTTAACTGGAAAGGAAAAGTACACATTGTTTTAAATTAAAGACCTCACATTGTGCCTCCTGTTCCATTAAGTCACTCTAAGTTTACAGGATATCAGCTCCCACAGCAGGGCTGCAAGATTAAGCTGGCATTGAAAAGCTGTCATGACAAATGAAATGCAATCCGAGAGAGAAGTGCCCCAAGATCCTGAATGATGTAATCATTTCTTCCCACCTTCTAAAATACAGTACATTTTGAATTGATAATCTTGTTTTTCCCATCTGAGTCATCAATGATATCTTTTATTTGTCAGATGGCATCATTTGTACTAAGAGATAGCCTGAAAATGGAAAAGGGAAATAGTCACACGTCTCCCAGAGGGCGTGATTATCTGACATTCTTTGGACAGGCAGAGTAAGCTGCTGCTAGCTTGATGTCCTTCCCTGAAATGCTGCTGCGAGGAGGTGGCATCTCCCTGGAATTAAGTCATCACAGCAGCATCTTGGCTAGCGTAAACTCCATGCACTCTCTGCCCAAATTCCTGGCCAAGAGTGACAGGCAATACGTCTGTCCAGTAGTCTGCAGGAACAAAAGTTTGCACCGCCTTTTCATGCAGCAAAGAATACACAAGCTCTTTTCCTTTTCCACAAAGACTCCATGCCTACTTCCTTTTCCTTAGGAAGCAATATTAAATTTAATATAGTCTGAGACCAAGCAGCGATCCTTGATGTTAACTGCAAAGCTCTGAAGATCAGCTGTAAGAACTTCAGTGCTCATGCTAGTGCTTCTCCATGTGCTCTGGCACATATGTACCTGTTATAAACACTACCACAGGAACTAGGCACATTTGCTCCCAGCTATGCTTAGTAGGAGCTGATCCTAAATTCATAGCTCTCTGAGGGTGAGAAACAGGAAGATTTGAAGCTCTCTTCAGGCAGACAGTTAAATAATTCCTCAGTACCTTGTTTGGGATGCTAGAATAAAGGTATATCAATAGTCTTCTATTTATTTTTAAGTTAAATTTCCTTATTTAATTAATTAATATAAGTAAAGAAACTAGCACCATATTTATTTTTCTATTTGGAACCTGGGCACATGATTTTGAGAGAAGATGAAGTGATTGCAGACAGGAATGAAGTACAACCACTGTTCATGTGTGTTAAAACAGCATCCAAAGCACCAATGAAGTTAAAGCATTTTTGCTTGTACATATGCTCTCAAGACTGTGTCAAAAGATAAGGCAAAGAAGAGATGGGAAGGCATGAAAAGACTTGTCCAAACTTACACAAATTACTGGAAGAACTACAAGTAGAGCCACATCTCGAGAATAACCAGCCTGGTGCATTAACTCGGAAAGAATACCGCTTCCTGTTTAACACTTACTTTTCATAAATGCTGTATTTAATTTCTCTACCTTTCTGTCAACAAATAGTAAACAACATATTGCTCATAGGAAATTATAAACTGCATTTGCATATTATGTGTACATAAAGTACACAGAGTACATTAAACATCGTAATTTAGCATTTGCCATTTAGTTCAGCACTTCCAAGAAAGAGAGAAAGTGGTTTCCAGCAAAGCCAGCTGAGCAGGAACTCTGTAGATGGTGAACTGCTCTCCAAACAGGGAAATCGCTCTGCCCGCCCTCCTGAAGACACTTCTCTCACTATTACATTCCCTTCAACTCAGCTTTCAAGTTTATTGGTCACCTGCATTAGAAGTTTTGAACTAAGCTCTGAACAGACAATTAGAGCCTGAGTTACAAAGCAATGTCATACCAGCTTCATGTAAACTGTACTCCAATTTCTGGATTCTTGATATGTTTACATTTTCCATGGCATTTTCCCCACATTCAAAATTATATCAACAAAAATAAAATCAGAACTTTTTTTTTCTTGCTTTTTTATTTTTTTAAAACTTTTTTCTCAACATGAAAAAATACCGCACTGTGGTTCCACCTAAACCCTTTCCTGGTAAGGATTGGTCATGCCTGATGTTTCTGATTAACAACATTCTTTCCTTGAGAAAAATTTGCGTGTTTTTTTTTTTGTGAAAATTCATAAAAGTCTTAAATCAACAGATACAACATGGATTTGATTTTGTTCTGTCATACTACAAAGATTGGCAAGCGACTCTAATAACAGAGTCAAAGGCTGTAATGATGAAAGCTTGCTTTCAACTACCAGCATTGGAAGGATACCTACATGCGAGACGTTTTCTTTGTCAGGGTTACAGAATTCCTAACATGAAGGTCATTAGCTCTCTTTGTAAAATACTTCCAAATTGTATTTTAAAGCTATAATTTAAGTGACTATAGTTCCAAAAAAGGTAAACATGGGAGTTGAGGATGGAAACAAAGATGGACAGGCTAACTGACTAACTTCCAGAACTAGGCAGTATCACATAACTTTCTAGAAAAGATCTACAATAATGAGAGTTGCATTATAAAAGATTTAAAAGACATAGAAGAAACGGACATGCACTTTGATGAGAACAAGACAAATTGGCATTAACCATAAACAACGTGGATAAATAGTGCTTCTTAACCATGTAAACTCAGAATGGAGAAATTTTGTAAGAGCTTTACTTACCAGAAACTATGATTTCCACAGCACCTTTAAATTAATATTATTGCAAAATATAGAATCACTTCATACTAGTCCTCTCTTTGTTTTAAATTCTGTTCTTATGATTCAAGGCTTTTTATTTTCTATTTAACACCAATTTTAAGAATCGTCATTCCAAAATACACTTTTTATTCAAAACTGTCTTGTGCTATAATGTAAAACAGTTCTTTCCGTTATCCTCTCCAAAAACCAGTACAAAAGCTATTATAAAATATTTTCAAAGACAATTTTGACTTTTTTTTAGGTTAAGATTTCTCAGCTAAAATAAGGATCAGAAGTTTTACTGAACAAAAATCAGTCATTTCTGTAAACACAGATAATTTATATAAAACAAGTAATCAAAAATCAACCTTCCTGCAGAAGCAATCCCCTGCGAAAAGTGCTCAACCCATCTCAAAGTTAATTAGTAAATGCTTATTTGAGCTGGGTAACTTAGCACCTTGAGGAATTCGAGCATCTTGTGAGATCATAAACTGCAGCAGAACTTTGGAAACTCCAGATCTTGCAGAAAGTGCTGAGCTTCCAGCTAAATAATGTTTTTAGATCATTAAACTTAGTGGTTTAGTTTTGGGTTTTGTTGGTTTTATTTTTACTAAGGGAGGATACTCTGGAGCAAGTCACTTGGCTTAAAGTGGAGTATTCTTTTCTGTGCTTCTCTATACCAGAACACACTGCTCCAGGGGTTTAGGTCAATACATGTTCTTCTGATTTCAACATAAGCCAGATAGGACTCATTATTTAAAAGAAATAAAAGTGCTAACGTTTCTAAACGCATTTCTTAATTTTATGAGTGGTATAAAATGAATAGGAAAAGTAGCTGCTTATTTAAACAGGCTAGAAGTTGCTTGAAAACCCTCTAGAGCTGTAGATTCTGTAATATTCAGCTTACAGCCATTTAGAAATTTATCCTGCAAACTTTTGTGATTACTTACTTGAGTAAAGCCATTGATGTCAGTAGCCCTATGGACATGTATAATGATTTACAGGATCAGGGCCCAACATTACAATTAGTTATCCTCTCTGTAACCCCAAAAATAAAATAATTATTGCAACATTTAGTATAGCCCAAATGAAATGACATATTTTGTTTTGGGTTTTTTTTGTCTGATCTCAGTGGGAACAAAGTCAGGCCTTAAAAGCTAAAACAAAAAGATTAAAGAAAGTTCATTACAGAAAGCTGGAGTAAACACAATGATGTTTTGATACAGTTATCAACTTCCAAATAACTGAAATGCACTTAGACCACTTGAGAAAATATCCAGAATGTCTCATTTTAGAGTTGCTAAGCGAGGAGAGCTACTGGCAAAATATACAGTTAATTACTGCCATATGTGTTAGAAAATTATGTTTCTTCTGGAGGTTTTGTTTATCTGTTGTCAATTATTGGTTTGGTTCTGTTTGTCCATTTTATACAATCTGTGCCTTATTTCTATGTACAAAATAAAAGAATCACATACTTATTCATGGGATACCAGAGTCTGAATCTGTCATGATTTGTTCTTGAACAATATTTATTGATGTTAATTATTAATGTGTGAAATAACCTGTTCTGCAGCTCTAAATATATTCTGCAGAAGTATTATTCCATTGGGGTATGGAAAAAAAAAATCATTGGAGAATTTTAGCAGACATACATGCATTGAGAAGAGGGTTTGGTCATTCCCTAGCATACATCAGTAACTTCTATCCCAGAAATTTCAAAGGTTACAGCTTTCAGTTCATGTGGTCTTTTGTGCATACAGTAGTAGATTTCTCACAGACACAGATGCTTATGGACCTACTTTCTATCAGAAGAGGAGGTTCCTGTATGGAGGACCACTACTGTCTGGGAGTTCTTGAACAGTGAAATACTTTACTGTTTGCAATTAGTATGGCAATTATAAGCTACAGCTGCACTGTTTGCAATGCTCAAATTAAGCGCCAGTTAGTCTCTATCAGTACCTTCAAATGAGTTTAACTACATGGTTTGCCAGATAATTGGGGGAAGTTATGCCAGATAATTAGGGGAAGTCACACAGAAATTGTCTCTGTGAAACAAAGACAAAAATTAAAAGAGGAAATGAGCAGAGTACCTTCTTGGTATCTTTATGTGGAGTACCTAAATGAGATATTCTTACTTGAAGTCATGTGAACACTTTTTAAATTAATGGGTAATTTTGAATGGTAATTTGAATTCATACCGAATCAAAAACCTTCACTGCTCTCTGCAGTTTTATTTTTAACTTTAGTTTAAAGTTTATTAGTTTAAACTTTCTAATTTAGTTTAGATAATCCCCAGGCTTTGGGATTTTTCAGCTGGCACAAAAATGCAACCTGGCCTCAGTTGCCATTCTTAAGTGTTACAGTCATCTTTGGATGTCCTGGGCAATAGGACCCGACCACCTATCATTAAGGAAACCCTGATACTGGTAGCTCAATATGATCCATTGCTCCCAAATAATTCCCAAGCACAGATCAAGAGTTAGTACTGGCCATTCCCAAGAGGCATGTTGCATATGGGCAATGTGTTTTCAAAAGGGTTTAATGCCATGAACATGGGCCGTGTATGTTGGCTGAACCCTAATGCGAGAAAGCAATCAAGGGAATGTTTAAGTAGTGACAATAAATGTAACCTCTGCTTGTTACTTCAGACTGGCTTTGAATCCCCTCTTTGGTCTGGCCAATATTTATGCAAGCGATTGCAACTCAATATATCACTCGAAGTGATATTTTAACAACATAAAGGCAGAGTTTATATACCTATAAAGATACCATGGTTTAGCTGATAATAAAACAAATTAACCCCTAGTGAAATACCGTTGAGAACAACAGGGGAATATGAAGAATAAATTGGATCCAGTAAATTACTCTTTCAGAATTTGTTATGATCTTATTCTTTCATATATAAAATCCCCAAAACATACCTCTGAAACAACATTTCTAAGAAACAAAATGGACTAGATTCTTCACTGGATCCCTTTATTCTCCTGTTGACACGGCCGATGAGACTTAAAATGGTTATAAATCATATTACTGGGATAAAGTACTGAAAAGGGGCTCTAGTATAAGCAAAAACATAGTCTTATCTGTGGCTTTGGGCATGTTCCCGCTCTCACCAGAACCTTGTATTTCAATAAGAGCACACTTGAACTTTTCTGCCATAAACAGTTTAACAGGTACAGGGTCCAGCCAGTTTACAAACGGGGAAAAACTAAAACCAGGAGATACAGTATTCATTACTTTCCTACTCCTTGAGAAAAGAATCTCCCAATTCTTACTCACTTAACCGCAAATTTATACTGTTCCTGGAATGGGTAAAACCCAGTGCCTGGAGGTTAATAATGAGTGCCTCAGAGGACTTCTTAAATTGCAATAAATTGAAGTTAAAAAAAAAAAGAAAAAACTTTAAATTTCTTGCTAAACATATGACATATTTATCACTGTAAAATACTTTTCCTCAAAATCCTGCTGTTTCTCCCAGACACAGCTTGATCGTTAGAGTCAGCTGCTGCACCAGAAACCAAAATAAGCTGGAAGCCCCATGACCCCAACCATCACATTTCTGCCTTTTGAAAGCCTTGCCCAGGCAGCGCTATGGAGTACAGGACACAGCTGATTGCCTTCAGCTTTTGACAGGCACAAGCTCCTGTTATTGCCTTATTGTTTTTAGTGAAAGTTGTTACTGGGTGGAAAAAAACAGTTGTGGTGGCACGAAACTATGTCAGCTAGTAACTTCAAGTCTGTGTATCACATACAAGATTTTAATTGCTACAAAAGCAATTAATATACTTGCCTTGAAAATTTTCAAGTAAAGTAGTTTTATCATGGGGATATAGGAAAAGGCCTTGTTGCCCCTGCCCAAGAGCTCCAAGCGACTTGGTATAGGAAAAGGTCATGCATAAATTACGATTATTAATATTTGAATATTAATAATGTATTAATTATCACAGAAAACTAGCCCAGTACCAGAAGAAGTTTTTTATGGCTTTTCTAAACAGTGCTTCTGTACACGTTGCTTTCTAATCCGCATATATGACACACACGTTGTTACATACAATATAGAATATTATTTGTTCTCTGCTACCCTTACGTGAACTCATCAGAATTACACTGAAATTGAAGGATGCAGCTATTGAAAACCCTGGGAAAACTTAGCTGGACTTCATAAAAGCATGAACTCACATCATCATCATCCTCCATACTTTGCGGTATGGGAGACCTAGTGGAAAAGCAGTAAGATGTAGAAAACATTTTATACTATTGGTCCAACCCAGGATATTTTATTTAAAAACTTTTTTATACAACTACTCCTATTTAGCTATACAATAGAGAGCTGAAGGCTTGTATTAAATGTTGAAGCATTTATATGTGTTAATAATTTTACCAAGCTACTTCCAAATAAACACGTCTAAGAATATTTTGACCAAGTTGTTCGCAGGCTGCTACCAATCATGGGCATCTTGTGATATCTGCACTACTTTGATTCTATTGCCTCTATAAAGAGAGGCAGTATTCTAGTGAATGTATTAAAGTTGGTCTACGTTCACACCATAGTAATTAAATGCAGAATTTATTCCTGCATACTATTTTAATATCAATATTACATACAATTACAGATATGTGTACACCAGGAAGAAAATGTAAGGCACATTTTTAATGAGTAAGAAGAAAGCCTGCAAGACTAATAAATGGACAAATACTAGTTTTGCATCTCCTATCAAAAAATTAATTAGAATCCATAACTAACAGTACAACTTGTCACACAACATACTCCTATCCCCCACTATTGCTTCCTGGATTCTTTCTTTATATTTGAATTGCCAAATAGTATATTGTTTCCTAGTTGTGGTTTGCCAGGAAAATAAGCATAAGAAGAAGAAACAGACTAAACAGCTTACACAACGGGGTGATCTGAAAAGATGTACTTTTGACTACCAGGAATTCTTTTTGTCTCAGATTCACCAAGCTGTGACTTTTTCTGGGATTTTCAATTTAAAACAGAAAAAAACCCTCTCTGAATTGAAGTGAGATTGCATTTGAAGGATTTGGTACGCTGCTTCTGCAGCGCTAGTTTTGATTATGTATTTGCCAAACAAGAGTTTGACTAGACAAACTTCCTTTCATGGACTTTCCTCAAGTCATGAGAAAACCACAATCTCTTGGGACAAATATAATAATGGATAAATTCTCTACCTATTGTAAGTTACTTTAGAAACTACTTTCTCCATTTGAGATATGAAGTTGTAATTTTACTCTAATTAAAAATTGGTCTTAATATGACTTTGATAATAGCATTATCAATCTCAAATTATCTCAGATCATTCTCCATTTTCCGGATATCCCTTTAACTTTATATAAATACAAATAATCAATACAGTACTTAAAGCTTCGAGCCAGGAAACCCTGGAAAAGTTAGCTGAACAAAAAACATTTTGCTAGCTTAAACAATCATAACTGATTGTTTCTGTACTTTCTATATATTGGTATTTCTGCACTTTCTATATATTTGAAATTATTGCCAATAAAATTAGTATGTTCAAGCAGAAATTCTGGACTCTTTTCCATGTTTACTATCATTTTTTTGATCAACAATTTTATACCTGTAGTGCCTAAAGTTAAGTACACTAACCACTCAAATCCATTGTGTTGTTTTGGATGGTTGAGTAAATCATTATGACCTGTGAACCTACCTGTTGATTCTTGAAAAAAGCACGATGTTAGTATCCAGATTTAAAGAATGTATTTTTAGTAGCCAATTATCAGTCTGAACTGACGCTGAATTAGCTGACAAGGTGAACTTAATAAAGCAAAACTAATAATGAAAACATTTCAGAAGAATGCCCCCAATATTAGGATTGTTATTCAAGATTAAGGTCTCATATCAGAAAACTATGTCCGCGTGGTAAGTTGAGTATGTACTTGTTTTACAATGCCAAGAGTATCTGGTAATTTATGATCAAGTAAACACACAAAAAGGATCTTCCTGTTAATAGTCCCGGCACTGTCCCCAACCACCCTGTCTATACAAACTAAAGATAACAGCACCTGGAGATCATAAAATAAAACATTTTCATTGTTTTTTCCTGTTCTTGCTAACATTGAATGTAAAGTGAGCATGAATCTGGAAAAATCTGTGCGTGTGTAAGAAATATATTTTAAAACTTCCTTGGCTCATGTAATTCTGGAGAGATTGAAAAGGCAAATCTAAATTCTGAGATGCTTCATAGAACTTGAGAACTGAAGCGCATGGGAGCCGCGAGCACAGAGCTCTGCTAGCATTCGTCATAGGACCAATACAGCTCCAAACCCTCACCAACTCTGGAGATAAAAGTTCTAAACACCTATTTTTTTAAGCTTCAAACCTGGAGCTAATGTTGTAATGAGATTTAGTATGATCTCTAAGAAAGGGAGCAAAGAAAGAGAGAAAGAATCAGCTGGGTACCTTTTAACTGCTTTAATTGCCTTCAGTCTTCTACATGAGGTATCAGGTAATTTGGACACACTTTCACAGAGATAATTGCTAACATTTCCAAATACTCAGATCTTATACTTAAGTCTAGATTCTCTCATCGAAAACATGGAAAAAATGTAAAAATTAAAAAGGGCACATATTGTCAAAACTTGCTCAGCTTTGTCTACAGTTTATGATGCTAAATCATATAATGTTCTCAGAATCACTTATGATGACTTCTCATGAAAGGACAGCTGTTAATTTACTGATGAACTCTTGAAAATCTGTCCTGCATGCCAAGTACTGTTAGAAACCTGTTATATTTGCTATATATTTACCTTTATGCATTTACTAGATGTTACAGGCTTCCCCAACTTCTTGACGTAAGAAGGAAACAAACCCAATTTAAATTACATAGGGTGAAATTGTGCAAGTCTCACTGTGAGTAATACAAATAGCAAAGCTGCAAATTGCCCTGTTAACTTCAACACATTTATTTGAGGACCGAGGTCTAGATACACAGGAGGATTTAGCCAACTAAACCACCTGATTGTCACAAGAGCTTCCTAAATCCCAAACCGAGAATTTTCGGACTCTGAGCTCCAATCCTGGGTCTTCTACCAGAACAGTACCATAGGTGACTGCTATTGCACATACACAGACCTGCCTAAGTTCAGACTAATACTAGTATAAAATGAATCTGGCAAGAATCAGGTTCAAAATAAACGAAGCCTGTGATTCCTCAGAAAACAAGTAACTAAGCCATGGAATTGCTTGCCAAAGGATGTTTAGGATGCTGAAAGTTAAAACGGATTTAAGAGTCACCAGGCAGGTTTATAGAAATCTAATGAAGATTACTACATAGAAATACATGTAGCTCATGACGTTCATAAGCTGAAAATGTTTGGTGGATGATGGAATAGTAAGAAATAGTATCAAATCTACCCACCTTGTTCTTATATTTTTCTGCCCTATACTCAACTTGTGGCTGCTACTGGGATACAGCATACACTAATAACTTCACAACTGAACTGTCTGTCTTGCTTCTGAGAAACATTTAATAAACATTTTGGGGGGATCCATACACTTGGGAAGTGCAGCTGGAAGTAAAGACAGCATTTCCTCCTTTATCATGGACTCTAGCGTGCAGTCAAACCAGGTTCAATTTCCTTCTGTGCCTAAGGGGAACTGATTTTCCCCACCAAGATAAATGCTCTAAGCATGATGATGTAAAGGTCTTCTCATGTGTAGTTCCCTTAATCCCATTTGAATTTTTTCTGCCTTCTAAGATTGAATTAAATATTCACTGGTCCAGTAAAATTTACTTCCACTGCCTGTTGCAATGAGTATTTAATAAGCTTTTACTGAAGCAAGCAACTGAGACACTAGGATTTACAGGATCTCTTATTTTCCCTCTTTCATTAGTCATTAAAATCCTGTTGTGCACTGTAACTACAGCTGTGGATTCCCCTAGAGAGTGAGATGCTGCAATGTCCAGCATTGCAACACTAAGTCCGCTAGCTTTGAGTGACTACTGAGCCTGAGCACCAACAGCAGCCTTACTGAGGAACGACAGCCGTACATAGCCCCCTATCACTCCACTGCTATCTGGGCTTTCCAAGCTCAGCCTCGCCACAGTACAGCTTGCTGTTGTCAGATGCATGGCTAGGAACCTCAGCGTGTGCCATTGCGGCAAGCAGAAGGTCCCAGCCCTGCATTTTTCTTGCTTAATATAAGGAAAGAATGAGCTCTGCAGAAACTCTACGTGTAAAGTTTAGACTACAAACATGTGCATGTTTTACACAGCCCATTGCCTTCCCAGGTTTTCAGGAAAAGGAAAGGCTGAAAAAAGCTGATCAGCTTCCAAACTCAGGCCTGCCCCCTCAGTAGCACAGTGCTTTCAGCAGGCAGGGTGGCATCCAGTTTGATAAATTATCACTCCTACATAAGGAAAAAATAATACTTGTGGTGATGTAGCACACAAGGACTAAGTAATGCTACAGACATTTGACTCCCGTACCTGAACTGAGAGAAGAACTTTTTTTTTTCATTCAGTCCCAAACAAAATACCATCAAGATTTCCCATGAATCAGAAGCTTTCTAAGCCTTGAAGTAAAAAACTCAATATATAGGACTGTCTCATATAAGATTATCCTTAGGGATAAACGTTGTTTATGTGTTTTGTCCAAGAACAGATTATAGTGAATCACAAGCTGAATATGAGTCAACAATGTAATGCTCTTGCAAAAAAACAGACAAACACCATACTCAGATGTTTATCCACAAGTATTGCTTTCTGCTTTACTGATCACTACTCAGGCCTTTGATGGAATACTGTGTTTAGCCCTCAGAACTGCCCTTCCTAAAAGCTGTGGACTAACTGCACAAAAAAGGAATTAATATTATCAGAGCTATAGAAACAATAAGTATGAGAAAGGACAGAATTAGGATTGTTTAACCTGTAACATATCACAGGTGAGAACAATCTTTGAATACATACCAATCTGCTGCAAAAAGAAGGGGCATAGTATGTTTCCATGGTTACAATAGATAAAACAAGAAATAATTTGTTGGAAGAAAGATTCAGGTTTAATACTGGGAAAGTCTTACTAACACTGGGGACAATGAAGTATTAGAATAACTTGCAGAAGGAGATATTGAAGTTTTTGCTGCTGGCAGCTTTTAAAAACAGAGTATACTCATTTCTGTCAGGAACACTAGATAATCTCTCTCCTTGAGTCCCTATCAACTTATTTGCCATAACTCTATGCAAAATACGTAAGAATTCCTGGGGAAAAAGCTCAAAATCCAAGTTATTTCTCTTCCTTTGTAGCCAAGTGACACGTGGTCACTTGGCTACAAAACAAGAAGCCCTTTTAGTCAATGAATCTTGATTTTTTTGATGGGTTGTAAAGCAGCCCCAGGTGAGCTGGTAGGTTATTACACCCTGCTGAGGGGTAAGAACTGTGGTTTTAAGTCTTTCTCAGCAGAAGAAAAAGTTATAGCATCTCCCAGTCTGTAGAAGCATGACTTCTAGTCTGTTGCAAACAGCTTTAACAGTTTTTTCAAAAAGTCATTATCCTAAAGCACCAGCATGAAGCCAGACTACAGCACACTTTGAAGCCCAGCATGCTGCCTTCTGCCTCTTTCCTCCAGTAGCCACTTAATAGCGGGTATGCAGCAGAGATCATCTCTGTCGTGCACAGAGCAGAAATCAGTTACTTACTTCCTCTTTCTATAAAGAAAAAAATTTATACTTAGTGAAAAAGAGATCCCTTTTACTCCAATACCTCAGAGTCTGATTTTCTGTTGCCTTACATGTGCCAAAGTTAATAGTTACAGCCTGGAGTTAGAAGGTCCCCAAGACTAAGAGTGGGGCAGGAAGCATTCTGCAAAGTGTCTCCTTGAGCTTTCCGCTTTAATGCTTCTCTAGGTGGAAAAGGTGCAGCTTTGGTGCTCTGGTGCATGGCTTTCACCCAGAGAGCCCTCATCCTGTCCACTTCTGCTCTGAAGAACTGTGGGCTGAAAGGAAGGAGGCAGCCCGTGCTGCAGTTGTCCTCGTCCTTCCACGGGCAAAAATGAGCAGGTGAAATGAGCTAATGATGTCCTCCTACCCACACTGAGCATCTTTTTAAGAGCTGGCACTCTCTAGAGCTTAACAAGCCTCTCAGCCTTAATCTGCGTCATGCTTAATCAAAGACAAGAAAAATAACATTTGCAGATGTTTTTATTTGATCAACAATTTTCCGTTTTATTAGCTGTGAGGTTGGTCTCACGTTTCCTCAGATGTGCCATGTTAATTCTTGCCGTACTGGATGCACAAATCATACTGGGTTGCTGGATCAGACACAAAGTGAAGTGGCTACCCTAATTATGTGTAATATCTACATGGTCTCCCAAACATTCAACAGACTGAGAGCTTCAGCAATAGCATTACACTGCCAAAACCATGGGGAGAAAACATTCCAGAACGCTTTGGGTTTTTCTTTGAATCAGTGACAATTTCAGGGATAATAAAGGAAGCTGGAGTCCTCTCGAGTTTTAGCTTTATTTTAACATCTGCCATAAGAAGGTATTATTTTCAAAATTGGAGATATATGGCTCAGCTACACAAAAAGAACTCGTCTGCAGAGAACTTTGCTGCTGCTTAGACAGCACTCCATCACAAGCCCATCCAAACGATCTTTCTGTACTGCTGCGTACAGCTCCATTGCCATATAGTGTTGGGAATTGTCTGTGCCTTAGGAAACATAGCTACTGAGCTCTCTCTGAGAGAATTCAGTCAGTTGTACACTCCCAGCAGGAGCTGGATCTCCAGTGTGGCTAGTCATGAGTTTTGAGGCACCTGCTGCAGCTGAGAATTCTCTTCCTGCATCTTGCTGTGTTTCACAGCGTTTTCCTGGGACCATATCCCATTTTACTTGTCCTCTGTCCTGCTTCTTAGGCATTGCTCCAGCAAAGACAAGGTTATTTGCACACAACACCTAACAGGCAATAATTGGACATAAATCAGTGCATCCCATATTTAAAGATATAGAACTGGTTTTAAAAGCAGATAAAAATCCAAGCCCAGCAGCATTTGTTTACAAAGCCAGTAGGTATATCCTTCAGCCCAACACAGTCTGATTTACTAACTGGAGAGAGCAACTGTCCTTTTCAAAAGATTGAATCAAATGAGTCAGCAGGGCAGGTCATTATGAGATACACAGAGAACATCTTCCAGCTGAGACAAGCAAAGAAGCAATGACTCAAACACAGCACTCAGCAGGAGTACCTGCTACACAAAGCAGAAGATCTCAGTCTGATACAGTAGCTTCCACAGGATCAATAACAAAAGTAAAAATAAAAATAAAATTTAAAAATTCCAAACGGATTGTGAGAGCTACTGCTCCACACTAGGAGTATGGCTCTAGTTAGAAATGAGTTTCACAAGGTCACTCTTCCTTATGGTTGATTTGCTGGAGTGACAAAGAAGTTATGGCTTCTGAACCAGACCCGGAGTTGAATCTCTGCAGGCTATGGGAGTCCACAGAGAAGTCCGAGGCACAAGCAGCGCTTCATTTATGCCAGACATTCTGTCCTTCCTGCTCTGAAGTAAATCCCAGCTGTGATTAAAGAGACTAGCCAAAGACCACATAAATTTAGCACACAGTGTACTGGATGCACTGTAGGAGACGTGTGTTTGAAGCCACCTGGTTCCAGAATAGCAACTGCTTCTTAGTAGTGCTTCACTTCTAAATCTCAACCCTCCTATCCTTACAGAGAACAGAGCTGACATGACAGAGAAATTCTTGTTTAACACAGCTTGAAAACATAAGGGCTTTATATTTCATTATCAGAAAAACAACATGCACATATACCCTCGATGTATGCATGTTACACATCTTCTATACATGTTATATAAGCATAAGAGTGTATATGTGGTGTATAAGGGTGTAGCAAGACACAAACTTTATATTGAAAAAATGCACATCTCTTAGCCACGATCAACCAGAAAGTTTTTGCATTTTAAATAAGGGAGGGAAAGGAAATGAAAATGTAATTAATTAATAGGAAAAGAAATTGTGCTTTTGACCAGTTTTCTGCAGCATCTGCCTAATTTTAATCTCATTCACTTGACTGACTCACAGACTTGAAGTTAAGCATGTGCCGAATAGGGATTTAAATCACTGTAATGCCAAAATCCTGATTGACGTCATTTGTGAGAGTTCCTTTACTTACGTTGTCCAGAATTTGATATATTGTATTGATTCATTGTTCTTTGGCTGACTGCGTGACCCAAGCTTTGGCTGGGAAAATCATTACTGCTTGAAATATTTTCTTCTTCAAACTCCTTTCTAACAGGGATAGATTCCCTATTTCTTGCCTTTTTGAGCTCACCAAAAGCTACCTTCTGTAGTTTAAATTGCTTTCTTTTCTGTGTTGCTGTTGAGGGAGATTTAGCTTGCCTGTAATTCTGTTTAACATAAGTTAATAATTACTTTTCTGGTAAGTCTCCAGTGCTGATAGGACTAGGTCAAATGCCAGAATCCACTGCTAATGGAACAATTTTTAAATAGCTTGGAGTGGAATTCAGGTGTTAAACAAGAGCTTGGTCATACGGTCAACATGTATGCTCATAAATTAAGCAGCTCCAGTGAACAATCCCAGGAAGGATTCACTTGCCTATACTGTTACTGTCTGGGCTGTTTCATGTAAGCTAGTGCTAGGGAACAGTCCTAGCACTTCAATGACGGTTGGACACGATGATCTTAGAGGTCTTTTCCAACCTTAATGATTCTAATAATGATTCTATAATGTACTCATACACATTTGTGCAACCACAAACTTACTCATATCAACCACGTATTCACACTACACTCCAGTACAGTTTTTAGGCTAAAAGCAAGGAATAACTTGTAAGTAAAGTTCATATAAACTTGGATAGTATAAACATTAAACAGTATACAGACATATTATCTACAATTTTTTTTGCTAATAGGACAGACCATGATGGGTATAAATGAATTAATAAACTATGTCATTATTATTACCTATGCAAGATCTACAACATCATGATTTATTAAGTAGCAAATAAGATTAAGTGTTTCTTTAAATCTCTCAGGCAGACAGCAGAATTAGTAAATGATATTTTACCACAAGATAACAGTCAAGGAGCTATGCAGCATTCAGAAATATTTCAGAGTGCCACTGGAGACTATAAAAGAATTTCAATGGTTATTGAAAAATATTGTGATTGAATTTTCAACTCATAAATCAATAACATGACAAATAAAGCAAGCAGATGTAGATGGAAATAACCCACTGTAAGAAATAATACAAAAAATAGTATTTAATAATATTTATTCCGGTTCTTCTTTTCCTGTATTAGGAAATTGAAGGAAAAATTAAGTAGTAGAAGAGGACAAATGGAATGGGCAGTACAAAAATGCATGGCAGCCAGATTTAAATTCTGCCCCCTCTTGTACCCACTGAAGCTCAGAAACTACAGCACTACTAGCTATTCTGGTTCACACTGAGGATGTTCTAGTGCTTGCCCCATCAGTAAAGCAGAGTCCTAAAACTGACTTCAGTGGATTTTGAAACAGCACAAGTTAAGGAACAGTTGCAACGATGTGTAAAGCATCTTCTTGTCTGCCATTTGTTTCTTTAGGGAAAAAAAAGCACACGCACATGGAGACTAGAAGTTATCCAAGTCTCTTGTTATATTTCATGCTTTGTTCTGCCAGGACAAAATCGTGATGTGCCCAAAGAGTTTTCCAGCCAAGCAAAACCATAACACATGCATTACCACTTGTACAGGAGAACTGGTTCAGTACTCCTGTCTCTGAGGTCAGTAGATGATACAGCAGAATAATACCCCTGGCGCTTTATGCAACAGTGTCTCAGCTAGTTCAGGAATGATTCCAGCCAAAACCACATATTCTACATTCTCAGCCAATGAAACATCGTAAGTGGGGCTGTAACACAGCAAGACTGCCATGCCGAAATAAAGACAGACAATGCCCAAGGACCTAGGATATAGAAATGAGAGCACTTGACTTTCAAAACTGGTTTCTGACAATAAAGTATTAAAATATTGAAAGGAAAAACACTTTTTTTCTCTTTTGAATTACCACAGGGATCTGAGAAATAAGCATACACGAAGCATAATATTTAATCTCACAAGCCTGCGAAACACGCATCAATTTAAGAATGGCTATTTAAAGCTATTTTATGCAACTGCAGTTTTAATGTGATTTAAAACATTAACTGAACTACTAGAAACCAGATTTGTGAAGGAATTACTTAAAAATTCTTGAGGAATAATTCTTGTGAACTGATACCAAGAACCTAGAAGATCACAGTCAGAACATATGGAATTAAACTTCAGCAAGGAACTTCTCAGTTGATTTATTTTTGACAACAATACAGCGAAAAAAAGTGAGATGATGCAAAATAAAATTAAAGTCTAAATAACACAGTAGCAAGGTTCATTTCTGAGGAGATTTCACTGCTGGAAAGAAAAGTTCAAGATCATGGTAAGTTTTCTCTAGGTGTAGTGAAAGGGGAACAATGAAAGAGAAGCGTGCATGATAAGCATGGAGTTCTGGAAGAATGATGAGTTTGCTTTTCTCATTAAAGTTTCTCTTACTTTGCATAATAACTTAATTTACTAACAAAATAAAGACTGCCATAAAAATAACGTACAGTGCCAAGTGTTTGACACTTGTTTGAAGCTTGCCTGTCTTGTGCGAGATTGAACAGCATCTTAAATTCCAGATATTCTTTTCAAACTAAGTCAGGAACTGACTGAAGATTTTAAATTATTATCATTGTTAGCATCTCTGGTAATATTTCACTTTTATGTTTTTTAAATTTTTTAAAACTACTTACATAAACAGGTATGCATGTACATATTTGGATGAATGGAGAGAAAATTGTACATTTCTCTCCGCAATTTTATGGGAGTAACATAAAGTAACATCCATAGGACTGGGACTAGAGCAATAAGTGTACTATGTAACCAGGGAGCTGGTTTTAGTCAGTTTACCACACCAGCATTTACTCTACCTTGTTGAATTCCATCTTACATGAGAGCCCTCCTATCCTCATATTGCCCCTGCACTCTATAACATAAAGGGTTTGCTTAATACCAACAGACGTGTGTGTGAAGTTTCTTACAGGAGTTGTTGCAAGAGACTTTTAGAACTGAAATACTGGTAACCAAAAGACATAGACCATCTCTACAATATAACAATATCTGTATATGTGACTTCATTCTGAAAGCCATGAGGCAAGAGGATTTAAAATAAACTGCCTGCTATTTAACATGTGCTGACAAGTTTTATGTGTCATTAAAACATTTAACACAATTGCAAATGACTATTCATAATTAAATACTTTTTAGGTTCTTAACTATTAAAATGAAACTTTGTTTCTTAACTATAGTATATATGAAACTAATTTTACGGTTAAACAAGTTAGAAAACCCTGCTCCCCAGTTATTACTTATATTATGCCAATAGTGAGTCACACTATCTAAAGCTATGAAAAAGTAAGTGAACACCATCTAATGAAAACTTTTCTTCAGGAGTGTTATATTTAATCCAAAGTATACAGAGGTCAGCAGGAGTCTTTCTGTTGCATTCAATTAAATTGCTCTTAGGTGCTTTTCTACTTATGCAGCATCTTTATGAAGATGAAAATTATACATTGTTCTTTACATGCAGCTCTACAAGTTTCATTTTCATAGGCGAGCACTTATTTAATACAGGCCTTGCTTGCTTTCCACAGAAGCTCTTTGGCTGCCCTCCTTTGTAAATCCCAAAGAACTTGGATTCCTTGTGCACTAGGCATGAAAGGATTTCTTTCCTATACTCCTCCAAGAACAGTTTTAATAGCTACTCCTCATATTTACTGTGTAGACCTATTTGGTCTGTTAGGTTTTTAAATTAATTACTGGTTACTTTTTTCTCACCCTCTGCGCCCTCTGCTACAATGGGAATGAATCTTAGTTAAGATTCTGTTCTAGCACATATCTTCTCCTTTTTGAGTTTCTCATAATTAAAGTATCTTTGGCTACCAGGGTACAGAATGATAAACAGATACAATGCCAAGTGATTTAAACTTCCCATAATTCTCCCTGATATTGATTTCTGCCAAATATTTGCTTTTCCACTCATTTCAGCTGAGAAAATGCAAAATAATGGTTCAAAAATGGGCTGCTTCTATCTTTACTAAGATTAAATGTATCAGAGTAAAAACATTGACATAAAAACTTAATTACAGTTAAAATGATGAAAAGATTATATTGATTCTATTTCTTTGTATAGTATGTTAATTATTGACTTAACTAAATTAGCTTACTAAGAGTTGAATAAAACAAAACATTTTCCTATCATATACTGAACAAACGTGAGATAAGCTTTGTTTAGCTTTAAGCACTTTAGTTTTATACTGAATACTACATATATTTTACAGGCAAAATGTTTATTTCACTTGGCACTACATCAATAACCTCTAATATATACTCCGTCTAATTCCTAAGGACAGGTGTTCATAACACAAAAACCACTGTTGATAAAGCTAGCAATAACTTATTAACTATGAAATCTAACTGGTAACCAAACAAGGAACAAATGATATACATAATCTTCCCAGTAATTTCTTATGAAGAATTCCTCTCTTTCTTCCTGCTTATTGAGATATATTGACTTGACCCTTCTGTACTTGCAACCTAGACTTCGGTTTTCAGTATCATTAGTTAAACATTTTGAAGTTTAACTCCTGAAAGTCTAGAGTACTCAAATCCAGAAAAGCAGCTACACACATAAATAGCTTTAAGCCTCTGATTAGTCCTAGTATCACTTACTGGGATATCACACAAAACAAGTTGAGTTAAAGTTTCAGTCTTCCAGCTGAGCATACGCAGGCTCACCGCTGAATGAAGTGTGGCTATTCATTCGAGGATCAAACTTTAGGATCAAACCTGTAAGCAATGTACCTACTTTAAAAGTGCATGAATGATGTGGGAATGGACACCAGTTCGTGATACGGTTTTCGATCATTCCAATTTGTTTACCACATATTGCTATGTGAAGTCCTCTTGGTGAGATACCAGCATTCCTCTTTCACCTGGCATGATCAGCTTATCTCTTCTTGATACATGTGGGCTTCCCAATAGAAGACTCCAATCTCTTCCATGGAGAGATTGGGATTACATGGAGAAATGCCAAAGGTTATGAATTGATCAGAAAGGGAGAAAGAAGTTTAGGAGAATTCCTCTGCAGAGATACAGGGATATTTACATGGTTTGTCCATAGATGGTAAATATAACTCCCCAGCTTTGACAGAAGCATGGCCCAAGATTTGGACCTAGGTCTGTGTGGTACCAAGGAAAAGGGCTAAATATGACACTTAGACATATGGTGATACAACTATGGTCTTCTAAGTCTTCCCTTAATCAGAAGATTACAGCAGAAATAGTTGTTTTATTTCCATACTCAGATGTAAAAAGAGGCCGCCGTTGTTCTGTTCACCCTGCTTGAAGTTAGTGCATCAATCAAGAAGCAATCATGGGGGGTTTTTTTTTAAGACCAAGATGCCAGTGATCCTCAAATGCCAATCCCCAGTCTCCACTGTGTGCAGTCTTCATGGTTTGTTTCAGGGGCACAGAGAGCACAATGCCTCTCCACTGCAGCAACAGTGGGAATGGCTGAAGGGTATAGAAAATTGCAGAATCAGGGAAAGACCTACTTGGAGTTTGTTATGACATCCCAAGGTTATTTGGGAGGATAAGAGGAAATCGCTTACTCATATGGAAGAATTGTAAAGGTAAAAAGTTTTGGAATATATCATTGCATTAGGACCAATCTGAAACTCTCTCTATTTCTCTCATCTTACAATGTTGCTCTCCCACCAGTTCAAACTTCTAAGGTAGTTAATTCTCTCAAGTTACAAAGCCAAGAAAAAAAGAAAGAAAAAGATTTTCTTTCTACGACTTTATGTTCTCATTTAAAGCTATTGTAAGTGAAGTGCCATTGTTGCATCTGGCAGTTAAAGAGATGCAACTATATACTAATTACCTTTTTTATGCACTTATAAAGAAAACTGTCAGTGAAAACCTCTCTATTGGTTTAGGCAACAGTACTTGTCTGTTCAAACATAGAAAGGTTTCTGCAATTAAAGGCTTTTACAGAAAGTTTTTAGTTAGTTTTGACCAATATATCATCAATGTCAACTACATTCATCAAAATTTATGTTTCATTAGCACTGTGGCAAATTAATTTATCTCTCATTTTAGAATTGAGTCTTCTTAACACTTTGTTTCACTTCAGATTCAGTTTGTTCCTCATGTGCGTCCTAACTTGGTTCCAAGAACTTATCCAAATGTTAAGTATTAAGCACAGAAGTATTCCTTGGTGCCATACACAGACCTTTCATTTCATTAATATGGAAAATCACACACACTTCTAGTAGTCCTCAAGCATTATAGGATATAAGTATGAAAATATTCAATTAAGTGATACCTAGTTCTGTGTAAGTTTGCCATCTCCGTGAAGGAGGTAATTCTGCACAAAGAATTTAACAATTTAACTTTTTGTTCTGAGTTCTAGCCTTCAGAACCGAAAAGAAAATCTCAGGTAATCAAGAAAGGAACACAAAGAGAGAAAAGAAGTTACAGGGCAGTGCCTTTCAAATGAGGGAGCCATATAAGTTTTAATAAATACTTTATTTATATGGATTTGAGGTTAGAATCTCAGAACAAACTGACAGCTTGGGAATCAGGTCCAGAGACTCTTCAATTCTCCATCTCTCACTGTTATCACGGTAAAAGTAATTACATGGTAAATTCCTTATTGGCATCTACAGAGAGGGATGACTTTTCATCCAGCCTTCTCCTATTCAAGAATCGTATTTAACATTTATGGAAAATGTCTTCTATAAAGACAAATGGAAAAAAGATGGCTCCCACATCTCTTGTCAGTCTCTGTGATTCAGACGGTCTAACCTAAACAAGGCATGTCTCTTGATCAAGAAAACCAAAAAATTAACTTCTTTGGATTAATTACACATCATGTACTAGAGGTTAATCCTTCACAAAGGCTGACAGAGGATCTGGGACTTCTGGTTTTACACCAATTTTGATAGATCTATAGCTAATTGATCCAGGAGTTGATCCAGGAATTGATCCATTCTTCATTATGAGAAATAGCCCCTATCTTCCACTTACTCATGTCCATTGTGAACATGTTCCTTAAACTTCCCCTACGACCATTCTGCCTTCACCCAAGCACTCTGCTTTTTTACCTTTTACAGGATTATTTATCTTTTCCCCTCCACTTCTTTTCCCTTTACTTTTTCAGCTGTTTAGCAGAATGCCCAGTAGTGCTCTATCGTCATTTCAGTTGTGGATAAGACCTCATTGTTTTCCACTCAGACACAGAACGCTTTCCGAAAACAGTTTGCATTTGCAGTCTCTTCCAGTCTACTTTAGTATTAAAATTTCCCTTACTCACTGTCTTCATGTGGTTTTTCTCCTATAGAAATGACTATTGCCGGGTCTCAGGAGAGCGCAGTTGTGCCGCAGCACCTTTTTCAGCTTGCGTCACTAGAACATCATAGTCTGGAACCAGTTTTCCATCTTGCGGTTCACCCATTTTATTTCCTCTGCCCTCTCTGAATTCTCAGCAAGGAGATTTTTTTCCTTTCTTAACTGCGGGGCTTAAGGGATCACAATATTGCAGTTATTTGTGGCTTGGCTTTCTCTCTCTATTTCTCTCATCTTACAATGCTGCTCTCCCACCAGTTCAAACTTCTAAGGTAGTTAATTCTCTCAAGTTACAAAGCCAAGAAAAAAAGAAAGAAAAAGATTTTCTTTCTACGACTTTCTGTTCTCATTTAAAGCTATTGCAAGTGAAGTGCCATTGTTGCATCTGGCAGTTAAAGAGATGCAACTATATACTAATTACCTTTTTTACCTGTAAGCACAAATAAATTCAAAGGGTCTTGGCCCTTTCTGCCTAGGTCCAGCTTATGCATTATGGCTGCTAATGCATTAAGCTTTTGTCAGTGACATTTGTTCTACTCACTGAAGTCAAGTTTATCTCCTGTGTCAACTGCATCATCTATATAGGACATTCCCCATGTAAGAAGGTAGTAGGAAGATAAATTTAAGCACTTAAGTTTTAAAAATTATATTAATCTTTACATACCATTGTTATTACATATGGATTACATTTTTACATTTCAGTATTTTAACAAGAGCCTATTTAAAGACATTCTCCACCAACTACTAACGCAGAGGCAATTCCTATATGAGGAAACTCCCCGATTATACTGGTTTTAATACAAATCTTGTAGTATATTGAAGTAATATAAATCTTTAGTACAAATCTTGAGTTCATAAATTATGATAGAATACATTCCATAAAGATAATGAAGATAGTGCGAGTTTCATGCATGCCTGTTCCTTAACAAAAGAGTTATTTTTAAAATGCAGTGATACTCCTTGACTAAAAAACTGACTGCAATGCTTCTGAAAAGCCTAGTTTTGACTTGCTAAAATGAATATATACCTAGCTTCACACAGCTCCCAGAGATAATACTGTCTAGCACTAATACAGCCTCAGCTGTTTTGGCAGCATTTAAGTCTGATTAGAAGTACTCATGGTAGAACAGCATTAGGTGAGCATCAAGCCCGTGGAAAGCAAATGCAAATACTAACTTCTGTAATACACAGCAGATGTCAAACCGTTTTCAATCTAATGATAAATAACTAACTGTGGAATTGCTTTTATACAGTTTGAAAGTCTACTACCAAGAGTTCAAGTATCCTAATGTTGTTTTATTTTCCTCAACAATTAACACAGTCTGCTGCGCTAACACAGCTACACTACTTTAGGGTGAAGGATACACTCAGTTTTTTGCTCTACTTTAAATATTAAAAGCTGCGTATCTTATGGTGGATTATAATCTTGTTTTAACAAGACAAATGTTCTCCACATTTATCTGAAGTATGCAGTCTGTTTAGTTGCACAATTAAGAATTTAAATTAAGGCCTTTAGAATGCCACCCTCAAAGTGGACTCTCGACTAGGCTTTATCCTTGGAAACCCATGCACTCACGTAGTTCATTTATGGCAATAAACCCCTTTCAACCTTGGCTTCAGTGAGGGTTGGATCACATCCTTAAAGATAATCAATTACAGAAACTGGAGTCTATAATCTTGAACAATAACAAGAAGAAAGAGTGCAGTAGGGGTAGCACTACAGATCCAGCTGCTCAGCCAGTAAGAAAGACTCTGTTCCTTCACAGGGGGGAAAAACACATGCACATCTCCTTGATGAATTGTGGGACATTGTTGTCATTTCTTCCAGGAACAAAATGCAGAGGGCACAGTAACTGCTATACCACAAGTAAATAGGAAAATAGTGATTATCTCATCACCAAAGCTTCTAGTTTTTGGCTTGTAATGCTTGCACTCTTTAAAATGCTCTTTAAAACACTTTAAAACACCATTTTCCCTCTGAGGCATCAAATGATGCCTAGAAAAGGGTTGACAATTTTTTTCAGTCTGAAGATTATTTCCTGAATTCAGATGAGCTGTGAATTCTAATAAATTTAAGAACAAAAGGTAAGAACACAGCTACATTATAAGGGAATATGCTTAAAGGAAAGGTGTTTTTTACATTACAATTTGTATTCCTTGTTTATAAATCAATTTGTCAAGGTCAGAGGAAGATATTCTCTCCTACAGATACGAAAATTTTCCAGAGATCTACATACTAAGCTGCATGTGGTCTTTTCAAAAAGTTGTATTGGATGCACAAAAACTGTGAAGAAGTTTCAGAATCAATTATTTTTGTTGTGGCATTGCTGTTTTTAAAAGGCAAGACAAACCCAGCATTTTGTATTACTATTTTGACTTTCCCATACTTGCAATACATGCTGGTGTTGGAATAGGGGAATAAAATACCTTTCCTTCCAGTACCCGAAATTTTTTATACCTTTGAAATGCATGTTTTTCACCCCCACTAAATTTATTTAAGAAATGGCAGTTTGACATTGCCAGTTGTAAATCAAAGATTATTTCATGGGATTTAAAGTTTCTTAACAATAGTTTCTTAACAATTTGTCAAAATTTAGAACTGAAATGGGTAACGGAACTGCATTAATCATCACTCAGCAAGCTTTCCCATTGCCACATTGTACCACACACTCTCACTGCTTTATCAGACTGTACTCCACAAGCCTTTTATTCTGGCATAATTTGAAACTGCTCCCAAAATAAACTGTTCTGGTCCTTCTGCCACCTACGCCTTTCAAGCTGCATGCCACCTATTCCACTTCATTACAGCACCTGTGTTTGCACATCAATGCAACCACAGACTGGAGAATTGATCCAGATGAAAAGTCACCTTTAATTTTTGCTGAGCAAGAATGAACACAGGAGAACTGGCAGAGGATGGGACTTCCTTAAGTAGCACCACTGGCTTATGCCAGACTGAAATGTTCATGAATTTATAGTACCTGTTTTCTACTCTGAGAAACGGTTTTGGACTTGGTACTAGTTAAACGACAGCTGTGAATTTTACTTGCTCTCAAAAGGCCCTTTATCTACGACAGCAGAGCAGCACTGGAGCAGGCAACCAAAGAAGTTGTGGAATCTCCATCCCTGCAGGTTTTTCAGACTTGGCCAGACAAAGCCATGGCTGACCTAATGTTAATGATAGTTTTCCCTGGAGCACAAAGTTTGACTAGAAATCTTCAGAGTTCCAACCACACTTCCATGACCTGTGATATGAGGTACTGAAATGCAGCTGGTAAGTACTCAGTTAATCAAAACAAGAATTGTCTCTCACTGTCTGTGTAGACTGAAAGTCTTGGCTTTACCTCTGAAATCTACTTTATCCTGTCAATGCAGGTTTTCAAAGCACTCCATAGACAGCAAAAGGGAAAGTCCTTTATGAAGGTAAGCATACAAAATGGAGATTATTTCAAATTACATTGTCTTTTCCTAACACTTGAAGGGCTGGAGGGCAGAAAATTGGCATCCTACTTGGCCTCACACTCTAGCTAACCTGTTTTTACCTATTCCCCAAATACCTAATCATCAGATAGCTTCCTCCTCATGGAAGCCCAGCCCTAAACGTGCTCTTGGGAAAAAGGACACTGAACACATTATTGCAAGAGGTGTGGCAGAATATAACTTCAGTGGGGAAATGATGATCCAGCTGCATAAGGAACACTTGGTACCTGGATATGCAAGATGCAGTCTACTCCACAAGGACCTCAGACTGTGTGCTGGGAAGTAAGGGGAATGCATGAAGAAAACAAAAAGAACGGGTCACAGATAGAACAGGATGCATAAAGGCAGACCTGCTGTAAGATATTACTAATACTTACAGAATATGCCACTGTAGTGGATCTCTTTTCACTCTGAAATTGAGGAAGTATTAGATTATTTCTAATTTAAAATGCAAGTGAAGATTATGTTCATGACATAGGAAAGTGAGAGTTACTGAAGTGTTCTGAATGTCCAGGACATTTCCTGAAGGATTCTCTTTTCCAGGCTGTATGGAGTCCTGCGCAAGTATCTAGAAACTATGGTATTTAATTGTTTGGCTAATGCACAGGCTTTGCCCAGGTGGCAAAGCTAGAATGTGTTACCCATTAAGGCCAATGGAATGATGTTCATTAACAGCCATGAGTTTCTAAGCCTCATCTTAGCCCTAGAGCCCTCAGGCTCCAGCTAACAGCTTGGAGCTTGGGGCTTAGATTTCCATCTAGATCGTTTTATTAACATAGGAATAACTTAAAGCATCTGTGCAGTCCCAGTGAAGTCCATGCAAGTAGTCACTTAGACGTTTGCTTGAACTGACTCACACAAGAAGACCGAAACTCTAAGCAAGTAAAGCATTGAAATAAGACCCTTCCCTTAACAGTGTTCCTTAACAGTTTTCAAAATATCACTACACTACATCTTTTAAAGCTTTGTTGAATAAATATCTGACAAAGTTTATTCTGAGTGTTTTCTATTCATGCTATTTTTTTCACAGTACACTAGGCAAGTTTACTGTACTCCATTTGGTTAAAGCAGAGGTCTTTACCTGTGTGTTTGCTTAACAAATATTAAATTATATCTCTCTCTAGATACCACTTATACCCTGTGGCTTATACTCCAGGTCACGAACAGAAATTCATCTTAAATTTTTTAGCCTCCAGATGCATTGGTTGTTCTATCATAATAAACTAGTACATGGATATATCCAGTGTACTATTTGTTAATGTCATGAGTAGAAAAATTACATAGTACATTTTGCGAGCCCTGTCAAAAAGATTTAGAACAGTTCTTCACAAAGACTAGATTGATATGCTTAAAAGTTTCAAAACAGTGATTTTCTTATCAATATCCACTGTTGGGAAAAAAGAGCTGCCACATTACAGGAGCTGATACTATTGCAGCTGATATTATTTTTTATCTTCTTTAAGTTTAGAATGGTTATGTCACCTTTTAAAGAATAAATGATACAAACCTGCTGATTAAGACAATACCAACTCCCGGCAGCTCCAAGTTAGTAAGTGTATCATTATTCTCATTTTGACTAAATAGATTTACATTGCTATGCACATAAATTGCTAAGCAGCGGAATATATACTGAAATTTGTGGTAAAATCTGTTATAAAGTGACATTGTATGTGAGACACAAATTTTAACTGCAGTAGAAGCAAAGTGTTTGCAGCAGCAGCAAAAAACAATAGAACCAGTTGTTACTTTCACAAAAAAAACCCAACACAACAGTTCCTGATTAGGTAAGAGTTCATATGATTATTTTCCTGATAATTTTAAGCACTATAGTAAAAACTGTCTGTTAACAAAAAATCATTCCTGTCCAACTAAAAGACTGCAGAAGAAATTAAGAAGCTTGCAAACACTGAAATATGAATGCACTGAAATATGAATTCCCTTGAGCAGTGGAATTGACGTATCCCATTTCCTCCAGATTTGTGTTTCATTTTACTATACATTCCACTGCAGTCCTCCCTACCCTCCATAGGTTAATAACCAAGTATGTCTACTAAGACTGAGCTCTAATCACTGCTAAAGCCTGGTCCACCAGCAAATATACAATAAGTTGATCGCACATGCAGATGAACAAAGTATTCCCTCAGCCAGTTAGGTTTCTGCAGCAACACTACCTAGGAACAGCATATTGTAACACATTACTATAAGAGCAGCCATAATTACAATGGCCTGTTGTGGCTCACCACAAAAATTCCTGACCAAAAATACTAACATAAAACGTTTTTAAAAGTCACAAAAATTATTTTTAAAACTCCACACCTTTTCTTACCTAGTTAAATATAATCTGGCACTATTAATGGAAATACTTCTGATCTTCCTCCCACCCAAGAAGTGGCATTCACAAACACCACTGTAAGACTTTTTACTGTCAGGTTAATAGATCTGCAAACTCTGATGACAAAAACTAAGATAGCCGTGAATTTATGCCACAGGAAGTATCTCGATTGCTGGAGCTGTTAACAAATGCGTGTTCCAGTTATATTTTGACTCTGGCCTGTTCTCAAATACTCCACAGAAAAACTCAGAAAAACTCAAAGAAAAACACATCACATCTTTTACTGTGACTTTTCAAGGATTTTACATAAAATACGTTTCATAAAGACGGAACATTTCCTCTGTTAAAGTCAGAGGGAGGTCTTTTGCTGACTCCACTGGGACACCAGCAAACTGCATTCTTAAAAGCAAGACTATGTATTTGCCAAAAAAAAATTAACTTGCTCGCCTAATTCATCATCAGTCCTAAATAATTATCTGATTTTAAATGATCCTGCTTGTCTAGAATTTATCCCAAAAGAGCAACAGTGGTATCACAAACCTCTGGGAAAACAAATGCCTAAATAAAGAGCTCCTGTATTGATCATCTGTGGGAGTCAATGTATGTAGGTTGCTAAACCCTTTGATTTCAGCAGCATTTCATAACAGCAGACAACCTGGCCTGTGTGCTTCCTAATGCAAAACTGGAAATCTCTCATACTTAATTCAGGAATCCACGTCCTGTTATATCGGCCTTAGTAATCAACACTCAGTATAAGCTGTACTCTAGCAATACACGTTTGCAGAAACAGAACAACGTTTACGAAAGTATTCAATCTTCCACTTGTTTAACAAGTGGGCTTAGCCTGAATGATAAGCCCTTCCAATATGCAGTATTATAAAAGTCACAGTAAGACACAGGAGTAACCCTGCTCGCTAGGAGAAAACCAGTTCTTCTATGTAAGTAGTTCTTCATGGAAAAAATGGTAAAACTAGTTTTTACCCCCAGCAAATGAGAGTATATGAACGGACCAATGCCTCATATTTTAATTAAAAATTTAGAATATTTTTCTATGCTTATCTCTACAGACAACTAATATTATGACATTAATTTTAGAGCACACATAGCCCTAACTAGCACCCTACAAGCATAGAAGTTGTATTTCCTTTTCAAAATAAATACAGCCTAATTTTAAATATGACAGAGGCAACCAGTCTTTAAAAAATTGAGAGAAATGAAGGTGAGGGAAACAACAATAAGTTCACACTACTGTTCAATACAACATCAGGAAGTTAAAAACCTGCAAGATTGATGATTACAAATTTATTTCTTTTTATGCTTTATCCAGATATCTGTTATTGCCAACTGCTGTTCAAACCAGTTACCCTCGTTGGTTGGCTCAAGTGGGACTTCACATCATTGTAAAAATTTTAAAGGCTTATATTCCTCTTGCCTGGGTAGAAGCACAGCTACTTAAATCATTAGAATTAAATTCATGTAAAAGTTGGTAGATATAAAAGGAAATTCACTCTATTTCTTTAGACTTTGGCCATCTACACCCTCTTCAAATCTCAGTTTGCTTTCAGTACAGAAAACAACCACCAAATTCTGATAAAGAGAATAAACGTATCTGTGAGGCTTCCTACACACTCTAATGTAGGTGGATGCTGGAGCTACGTGGGTATATGTACTCATGAGCTTTATACCTCATTATTCCTCTTTTAATCTTTTTATTAATTTAATTAAGCAACTTCATCTCATGTTTTTGGCATGTGTTCAAAATACTTATACTTCCTTCAATTAAATGTACAGGAAACCAGACCTACTTAGATAGCTAAACTGTACACTAGGCTTGACCCACTTAAATGGCATCAGCTCACTGGTTTTCCTTGTTTCAGTACAGCTAGAACCAAACAGGAGTGACATTGGCAAGATAAAACCTAACTACAGAATCCAAACAGATACTCATTATGTATGTATTTAAATATAAGTGATGCCTACTTAAGGAATGAGCTGAGAAGTTAAATTCCTCTATAGGCTTGTTGTTATTTGCCATGCAGAAGAAAATCACTGTAGAGCTCAGGAAGAGCTAATGGATATCTCAAAAGCCTATCAACATTCTGGGAGAAAGACCGTTTGCATAAAGCATGTGACAGCAAGCTCCAGTCATTTTTCTCCCATTCATTTTAAATAAGTTTTACAGAAGCATGTATTACTATTGAATGTTCACCTTATACTAGCAATATGTCTAGCTTACATCTCAGGAAGGAGGAGGTATGAACCTGGCAGTAATGTAAGTTAAAATAAGGTGACTCATGGGCCAAAAAATGGAACTACCATTCCCTTTGCCACTCTGTAAAACTACTATACTCCAGCCCTCTTGAAGGGCTTAGTGTCTTAAAAAACGTAAAGTCATGCACATGTCAATAATATGTTCAACAAACTCCCCTCATTCATGCCCTTCTGCATTCACCACTGGTGCCTCTTCTACTTCTAGAAGATTGTGGCATTACTACAGTATTTCAGAAATTGCTCTTTCTGGTTCTTCACAACCCTGAACAGCATCCACAAGGGCTGCTTCTCCCAGTTTGGCAAGTCCATCTTCAGATATGTTCTCTACCTTATTTCCACATTGTCCCCTGTTACTACTGTAGTTATTAGTACATAATCTGAATTATCTGTTACCTGGATTTGTTGGTTGCCATCTCATGACCAGTAGTCTAGCATCACAACAGATGTCAGCACAGATATCAAGAAGCAGATCGGGATTTTTTTCCCTAAGGAAGAAGGATTAATCTTCCTGTCTGAGAACAAACTTTTTTTCTGAACTGTTGACTCATCCTCAGCCCCAGACCTTGTCATTCCACTTCTGAACAGATGGCCCCATTTGTTTAAGAGAGAAATTCTGCCTCACGTTTCCAAATTAGTCTTACAAATATAGGCATCTGGCTTAATGAAAATAAAACAAAAGAAAAAGCATCCACTCAGACTGATAACACATGAGCATAATAGCACAATAGAAAAGGAATAGGCCCAAGAGTTGAATTGATGTTGTGTGAGCTATACTCATCAAAAACCTAAAAAAGCAAGGGTATTTTCATTTGGCATCATCATGGAACACATCGTGGCAAAAGGCGTGGAGCTGAAACAGTAATTGCTCAAACATACAATTTTTTTGAATGGATATTTCTTATCTTTGAGTACTTTTGTAATGACATGAATTTCGTATTTGAGTTTGCTCCTGCACCTTACATCTGAACGTTATAGTATCCTCATCTTAAGTGTTTGCAGTAAGTTCTATCTTGGAATATGTTGGTTAAAAAATACTAGCAGCTGAATGGATTGTGCCCAAACAGAATGGAATAGCTGTTACACGTGACAGCATAAACCCTCTTCCACATATCCTCAGGATTTGAAAGGATGATCTTTCCCAGAAGAGGTGGAGAAACAGTAATAAAGGTTGGAAAGCACAGACTGAGCCAGGGATTAAAAGCAAGGTCAGCAAAAAGGTACAAGAAAAGGTTAGCAGAGATGTACAAGAAGTGTGTTTATACAGACAAAGCAGTGCCATGCAGAGAGAAATTAAATACCTCCACATAAGCAGGAGTAGGGAAGTGATCGTGCCCCTGTACTCGGCACTGGTGAGGCCGCACCTCAAATACTGTGTTCAGTTTTGGGCCCCTCACTACAAGAAGGACATGGAGGTGCTGGAGCGTGTCCAGAGAAGGGCAACGAAGTGGTGAAGGGCCTGGAGCACAAGTCTTAGGAGGAACGGCTGAGCGACCTGGGGTTGTTTAGTTTGGAGAAGAGGAGGCTGAGGGGAGACCTCATCGCGCTCTACAACTACCTGAAAGGACATTGTAGTGAGGTGGGTGTTGGTCTCCCAAGTAACTAGCGATAGGATGAGAGGAAATGGCCTCAAGTTGCGCCAAGGGAGGTTTAGATTGGACATTAGGAAAAATTTCTCTACTGAAAGAGTGGTCAGGCCTTGGAACAGGCTGCCCAGTGAAGTGGTTGAGTCACCATCCCTGGAAGTATTTAAAAGACGTGTAGATGAGGCGCTTAGGGACATGGTTTAGTGGGCATGGTGGTGTTGGGTTGACCATTGGACTTGATGATCTTAGAGGTCTTTTCCAACCTTAATGATTCTATGATTCTACGATTCTATGAGCTAACTCTGGTACTG
Source organism: Calonectris borealis (assembly GCF_964195595.1). Classification (NCBI taxonomy): domain Eukaryota; kingdom Metazoa; phylum Chordata; class Aves; order Procellariiformes; family Procellariidae; genus Calonectris; species Calonectris borealis. The sequence goes on along the minus strand of NC_134352.1, from coordinate 71,741,524 downwards.
GAAGCAGTGTATTGCACTAGGAGGGTGCTCTTCAAGGCAACGTTCTAATTCACACCAAGCTGGTAATCAAGGGCATTGCTACGCTAATGACATCCTAGCTAACGTCCTTACATGTAGCTTCAAGTACCTTTGCCCAGCACTTGTACCATAATTACAGAAGGCTCTTAGTACACAGGGGTGAGTTTTGAGACTACAATCTGACAAGGCTAGTTGCTGAAAGCTAGTTATAGGAAAGGAAAGAAGAGGGAGACCAACAGACTCTGTAAGTCAGAGTCATCTGCTGAAAAATAAGTGTTGAATACCTTGGGTCATATCTTCACCAACTCTAAGCTGGCACAGAGCCACTGAAATCTCAGAGCTATGCAAAACACTAGCAGTTGGGACATGGTCACAAAATTAAATCCAGTGCTGAGCAGTTACTTCTGAATGTGTTTACTTGCACATTATGCACTGGACCCTCCTTTCTTAATTACAGTAATCACCTATGTACCTGCCAAGCTGTGTTGTATAAGTATGTTCCTTAGGCATTAATGTCCCCTTTCAGAAAACATTGTCCTAAGGGTGATAAATAAATATAGACAGCCAAAATTCACAGATGTTCAGACTGGTGAAAAGTGGGAGAATTTTATCTTTGAAAAGGCATCTATGCATATTTAGTAGGAGATGATAGGTGATAAAAATCAATTCTACAGTTAACAAGACTAGCAGGATATGTTTAGAAAAGGGAGTGGAGACTTATGCACAGAAAACCAAGGAATATGAAGCTGCCAGGTAAAATAATTTGCTGATTCTCGGACAGCCACATCACCTGACTATACAAGAAGCAAAACACATGGTAAATGTTAATACAAATGGGCTTATAAACAGCATATCATAATGTACAAATATGTACTGTGTAGCATTTGCAAAGGACATCTAACCTATATTATCCATGCCAAAATAGGAATACTTCGGGTGTAATACAGTTCTTAAGACTTTTCATATCCAAGTGGTGTGAGCAGAGATATGTGCATATCAGTTGCAGTCGAAATGCAGGAGATCAGTAGCTACCTAGCCAAGTTTATGCATACTGCACAAGCCCATGGAACAGATGGCAGAACCACAGTACAGACTTCCCAAAAATAACTACATAGTTAAATAAAAAAGATAAATTTGATCATATTCTCCTAATGGAAACCCTCTGATGGTGCTATCGAAACACTTCATGGTATTTAGACTGCATTTAAAAGACTGATACAGCCTATGTAGAGAAACTAGCTGGCTTGGAAATAGATAGAACATGCTGGCTGGTCATTCAAGGTTTATATAGTTTTCCAGACATACATTGCATTGCATGCTCAGCTCCACACTACCACAGTTATGTGGTTATCACCATCACGACTACTTAATTGAGGTTGGGCATGTTGGTGTGAATTGCTGTCATACCTAAGACTTCAACACAGATACTTCCTCCTCCCCCTCCCTGAAGAAAGCCTGAAAAACAATTGGTGAAACTTTAGAGCCTAGGTTAATTAACCTCTGGTAATCCTAAAATCCTTGTCAAGATCTGAATGGCAGCAAAATGCTAATTCTGTAAGTAAACATTTAAGAAAAACTTTATCCAAGTCATCAGAAAAAGCTTTCATACAGGCTGAGCAGCTGATAAAACACTGGCATGGTACAGACAGAATCTGAAAGAAAAGCACACAGAAAAGAATACATCAGTAAGTTGAAGGTGGGACATCCAATCTTCCATACTAAAATGAGTCATTCGAGAGAAGCAGGAGCAATGCAATAGCAAAATCTGCAGATGACACAACAGTACTGCAGATAATCAAGACTAAATGCTGTGAGAAGTATCAGAGGATCTTTACAAAGCTAGGCAAATGGGGAGCAACAAATAAAACTCAGGACTGTGTCATTCAAAGCAAAGATGGCCTAATCTGAACATTTTTTGGTTCTCAGTTAACTGTCATTCACCGATGATCATTTAGTTAAGAATGCTGGTCAGTGTGTAATAATGCCTCAAAAGGCAAAGAAAAAGCAAGGATGTTCGAAGGAATATTAAAAAATCCTTGCAGAAAGCAGCACTGCACTCTCACCTGCAAGACACTGTTCAGTTCTATTTATCTTGTTTCAAAAATTTTAAAAAAATAAGAGCTGTAGTAGAAACAGAGAAAGTTCAGCAAAGCCTCATTCTTTTAGTTTCATCCTTACTGTATGGGCCAACTGGCAGCTTTGGCTGGGCAATGGCTAGTATTCAACTCTGCCGCTTTGCTGTGCTATTCCTCCTTTGTCAAAACACAACGTACTCCACAGACAGCATAGTATTCATACTTGCAGACCGCCCACTTGAATTATAGGACTGTTCTAGCTTGTTTGATTCAATTAAATACAGTGAATTTCCAAGGGTTCTGCAAATCCTAACATTTACTAAAAATTACAAAGCCAAAAATACATCACAATCTAATCCCCTTCCTTCCCATCTGTACCACATAAAACCAGTTTTCTGTCACACAATTTGCCCACTTCTCTTCAAAGGCAAACTTAATTATGTGGGATTTGTAAAGTAATTGCTATATTTTTCACATATTTCTTGCATTACTATACAAAAAAATAGCAGGTGTGTCAATAGCGGTAGTCTAGTTCTTTATTAAAAAGTTGAAAAAAGTTTAAGCAAATAATTTACACAAGTGAAGGTATGGGCCCAAGATTTTTCTTCTCTACCCTCATTGCCTCCTAAACAAAGAAGACAAAGAATCTTCCCACTGAGAAAATAAAAACACACTCTTACTTTTTCATAATCTTATCCTTGAAAGCTGTTAAAAACCCAATACAGTTAGCAAAGGCTTCCCACAGAATCTTTAACTCTGTGTAGAATGATACTGCAGTAATACTTCTACAATGAGAACAGCAGCTGGGATGTTTAACAAAATCATAACATAAAATGCCAAATAAAAGTAGACAAAGCCAAACTTGCTGAGGCTATTCATGCCACCTCCACCCAGCAAGCACACTTTTCATTCCTGATCAGCCAAGTCCCAGGAGACAAATTGAGTTTCAAAGGTGTCAGCTGATGACAGGTATCTGGGAACATCAATACTGGAAGCCTCAGTGGAACAAACAGCAGATTTAGGGCTTCTCTGCTCTTTGACACTCACAATGGTTTTGCTTTCTGATGCTTGAAACTGCCTTCCTGAGCTTTATGTGACTACTTCTTTTGGCTCTGCTCAGCATTGGAAAAGTGTCAGCTGTGCCCAGTCTGTGGAACTGCATTTTACAGAAATTGTGTATCAACTGGAAATGGTACAGCATGGAACAATAATAATTAGAAATCAAGATAGCATGATCTGTGGAAAATGATTGAGAATGTTTACCCTAAGGAAAAAAAGAGTGAAGGTGAAATTGAAAAACAAACTACAGATACTCTGATAATGCAAAAAAGAGGGAATAATCTGTTCTGCATGTCGTTGATGGACAGGCAAAGGAGCCATTATTTTAAGTTTCTGGAGCAGTGATCAAGTAACAGGAAAGCCTTCAAATGTTCAGGAAAACTTTGTAACAGTAAGGACAGGTTAAGGTCTGAGACAAATGGCTTGAGAGGCATTTAAAAAGAGGTCTTTAAAAATAGGTTAAACAATATGAATGATATATTATTAACCATGCTTTGCCCTGTCTCCTATGACTGCCACTCTGCTACTAAACTGCAAGAACTCAGGACCTCTTTTCACCATTGAAAAATATGAGAAAGGGATGACAATTAGAGAAGTAGATTTATTCAGCAACAGTCTGAGAAGCCAGGAGTTCATGCGTTACAAATCAATAGAGCACAGAACGCATGAGCTGGTTGGCACCTTAATAAAAAAAAAAATCAGATTTCAATGAAATCCCTTTCAAAATGTCAGCAGAGAAACAGTATATTAAATATGTGAATTGTGAAGTATTGTCATAAATCAAAATTGGCTAAGATAGAAAAATAAAGGAGCAGTAATAAGTGGTCAATTTTCTTTACTGAAAAAGTAAGTTGATCAGTATAAGATCAAGCTGTTTGTTTCTTTTTAAGTATAACTGAAACAAAACTGGAACAAAGGCCGAGTAGTAAGCAAGAAAAAACTGCAGGTGCCTCAAAGTTATTTAGGGTGGTCAAGTCCAGACAGGACTGTGAGAAGTTTACAAGAGAAACCAAAGTAATCACCAAAATGGCAAATGAAACTTGATGTTAGTACATACAAAATAACCCACATTGGACAGAAGAAAAAAGGAAGAGCATACTTTCATCATCCTAAATTAACTGTGTGAACTTGGGAAAATAGTCTGGTATCACTGTAGAAAACTCATTAAGGACCTCAGCTCAATGCTGAGCTGTGGTAAAAAAAGCAGACATGATGTTTTGAAGGATAAGAAATAAGATGGTGAATAATACAGAAAGTATTGTAATGCCATGATATAAATCAGCGGTGGAGTTTCATCTGGAATGTTGTATGTGCTTCTGATTACCCAGTCTCAAAAAGGATACTGCAGAACTAGGCAGGATTCAGAGAAAAGCAATGCAAATGAACAAAGGGCTGGAAACCTCATATACAATAATAGAAAGGATGAAAAAAAATTACTTAGTTTCTGGAAGGAACAGACCGTCAATGACAAATGTGCACTATGATGAAGTATGGAGAATGCAAATAAGGGTTTTACTTCTCCCTGCCTCATGACACAAGAACAAGGTCATTAATTGACATGAAAACATTACAAATTTAAAAACAAAAAAGGAGATACTTCACGTCTAACACATAATTAATCTGTATAAAGCATAAACATGATTAAAGCCAAGTACTTATACTCAGTCATTTTCTTCCTATATGTTATGAAGCAATTAAAAAAAAATAAATTAAAGAACTACAGAGTGCTAACAAAATTTGGATGGAACAGTAAACCAATTAAGGATAAGGAGTAAGCCAAACCTAGGAGGCAGATTACCCTTTGTTTTACAAGCAATTTCTTGTACTTCCTCAGCTACCTGGCAATGGCCAGAGTTGACTGCAGCTTGCTGCACTAACTCAAACACAAAACTGATCTTACTCCAGTCCCTTCCCTGCATCTGTGAGAGACGAAGGAGTGATGTGCATTGCACATCAGCAATGGAGACAGCTAAGACAGAAGCTGTTAGGAAATGGCACATCAGCACTGGAAAGAAACCGTGAAAAGCAGTTTATAAAAGATGATCAAAACCCATCCATCAAAGTTGAATTTAAGAATGACAGGAATGCTAAACTAAAGTTCCTGACCATGGAAGGAAGGAGGATACCCTGAACACAACTATAAAATCTAGATAAACAGGGGAAAAAAGTAGCTTTACTAAGGTAGAGATGTGAATACGCAACTGGCAAAGGTCAAGCTTAGGTAAGGAAGCTCATTCTAGGCCTCTCATAGCACTAACTGACCTATTTAAAGGTGAAAATGTAATAAATTAGGCTTTGTTTAAAATGGAGCATGACAGCAAAGGTGTGCTGGCACAGGCCTCAGAAAAGGCACACTTACAAGCTTTAAAACTGAGTTAACGTGTTATAAACAGGTGGGAAAACAGGAACTCAGTCGAGAAAGTGACTCTAAGAGTGACTGTAGTCTGAGGCTCCACAAAGGCGCTTAGGAAACTAACTTATATTTCAAAGTGTGCATCTGAGGGACTAAAAGAGCTTTAGGCACAACTTCCAGGGACGCTAACAGGAGTTACGCTTTCAGGTTCCACTGTTATTCAAAATAAATTGCTAATTGCATATGCAGCTTTGCAAATCCCGTCTTGAAAGAACTAAGATTCCTTGGCTGTATATATGTGTTTGTTTGTTTGTTTATACATGCATATATATGTATATATAGGCAAAGTAAATGTGGCCGGAGCCATTTTCTGACACTGAGGCCAAGTGGCAATGAACTGATTCGGTCTCTACTACTAAAATGCCTTAGACTGCAAAACAGAGAAGGCACAACCTAGAAGTGGATGTTGGGCAGTGCCAACTCCCAAATCCTGCCTGGGAATTGCCTGGGAGAGGGGCAGCTGGCCGGGGCCAGGGCACAGCGGTGGCTGTTCTGGCGATGCAGCAGCAGAGAAGACCGAATTCTAGGGCCGGGCAGACGTCCTAGTACTGCTTGCTAGCACAAAGCAGCTCCTGGACCCCTGCCCCTGATCACCAGCATCTGACCTGTGTTTTTTTTAAATTGTGGTAGTGTTTTTCCTTTACAACAGGGGGAATATCAAATAAAGTACAATTAAGGTTTTTTTCCATTACTGTCATTACCGAAGTCCCAAGTGGATCGATATTTTTCTCTCTTGCAGAGAACCCTTTTTTCCCCTCTGATGCCCTTAGTTCACACAAAATGAAATGCACGTGATATTCAGGTGACGTCAGAGACAGTACATGGCAGCAACATAAAAGCCATATATGGACAAGGAGGCAGACTGCCGCCTTCTACTGCGCAAGGACTTATGACAACATCATACTGCGGGATTTGCATGACTAAAATTAGGCAAAAAATATTCTCCATGAAAGAAAGGCAAGGCAGTCTATAAGCAGTAGCCAGAGGCAGCTTCAGACGTGTCAATTCAGCTGTGTAAAGAATGTGCCAGTCTTACTGTTGGAATAGTTTCCACACTTAATATACAGAACGAGTCATTAAAAATGAGGGGGAGTAACATGAAAGGGTGAGGCATATGGCACACAGTGTGCTACCACAGCATACCATATATTCCAGATAATAGTGTGCATTAGAAAATCCATTTACACTTTCACTGCTGACAAGTACAGCTACTGCCAATTAACCTCTCTCTCCACCTCAACCTCAACTTCTGTTTCAAGGTAAATTCCTGGCCCTAATGAATCAACAGGAAATTTGCCATAAAAGTTAGTAGGAACAATATTTACTTGTTCAAGATTCTCCAAAATGAAACACCGATGAAACAATGCTAATAAAAAGCAGTTGCCCAATAAGTGGGACCATCAAAATACATTCATATTACTTAAGTTAAACTAGCTCCTTCTTTATTGCATTCACCTAACTCCTTTAGTATGGGGACACTCATCCTCAGTCCAAGCCATTAAAAGAGAAAAACTTAAAGCAACACAGCTGCCAAGTGAAACAATAATCTAGTAATACCACTTCATCCCAAAATAGCACATTAAAAATGAAAAAAAAAAATTAAAAAATCAGTCCTCCTAGATATAAACATGTTCAATGATTTGTACACTTCTGTACCTCTGAGATCCCTAATAATGTTACCAGCCACAAATGGCATTTACCCAGTATAGGAGATCAATGACTAATACTCTAATCATAACTGAGCCCATCAAAGGCAGTCAAGGAAATGAATTATATAATTTAAGCTAGAAGTGAACGTCAATAGTTTATTTCTAAAATAACAACAAAAATAGTTTCTTCTATGCAGCATTTTCCATATTTATCATGTGCTAGAATGGTTTATAAACAAGAGAAGTATGTATGAAGAATGTTGCCATACAGCTTAAAGAGGATGAAATACATCTCTGGAATGTTCAGGTCCAGAGACAGACTAAACTGTTATCTTTATGTTCCACTTAAGCCTTTGTGCTGATCCCTAGTAAAATTCATTCTGAAGAAGAATTTTAAGATGGTTTTGTTCTAAGTGGGAGTCCTCTTCCAAGAGGACACTGATGTTGAAATCTTGGTCCCAATACAGTTAACAGCTGTAGCTGCTGTTGACTTCAGTAAAACCAGGCTGTCAAACAATTTTTCATTAAGGTATTTCTACCTGCCATCAGAAATAGAAAGAGAACACAGACAATGGCTGCTAACACATCACAGGTAAACAAGAAGATAAAAGTTTCAAAAACTAAGACTTTGAAAATGTAATTGTAGCTTCATAGATGTAATGCAGCCAGAAAACATCCTCTTAACTATAAATGGTTTTGCATCTTGAGATGAAAACATCAGTTCTGGAACAACTATCTTACTTTTCAGTGACCACACATACAAATGTCGTAAGGCACAAAACAGTAATACATTCTGTGATTTAATGAACTTACCTTCTTAAAAGGCATAGAATAAAGCAGACAGATTTTCTGCTATCAAAGAAACAGCTAAGAAAATTCCTTCTTTCTTCCACGAACAGTCACACACATTTTAGTCATTTGAATCAATGCCACTTCACATGTATGAAGCAATTCAGCCTAAATGGCAATGGTAAACTGGCCCAAAGAATTTACACCAGCTGATACTGAACAAGATGAACAAGAATTCAGCTCTTGTAGGTAAGCTGCTGAACATGTGATTTTTGCAGGGCCAGTGTAAGTTTGTGAAGAGTTTGGAGAAGAAAGATTTGAATCATCATTACCACATGCAGGACAGACATTAAGAATGTTGTCTTTTGATATTAAGATAATGTTTTGGTGAGGTGTGTTTAATAACAGAGGACACTGGAAACAAAAACTAAGAACAAATCGTCCCTTTGTGCCTTGGCATAATCCTCACAGTATTGTATCACTACAATTATTTTAACCTCACAGACTCATTTTTCATTATTTCATTTTATTATCCAGTGCTTCAATGAAGTCTCTCTGTTCTTTAGTACAGTGAAAATTGGAAGCTCTCTAGTAGCTGTCTTCAGGTCAAAAGCATGCTCCTTTAAGCCTCTTTTTTCCTTTATTGTATTTCTCCAGAATAAGCAGTTGAAAACAAGAGCCAAAGCACACTCAGAGAGTTTACCTCCATGGAAAAAAAACATCCAGCCAGAAGACAGGTCCATACAAAAAGTTCCCCAGTCTATTCCCTTTCTGTTCCTTGGAATAGGCTTGCAAGCTAATGCTGAAACTCAGTCCCAGCCACGGATTAATGAGTAATATCTTTATAGTGCTTACAGTATAAAAAAGACAGGTTTTCTTGTAAAAGGATACTGTATAATGCTGTTTTATTCAGTGATTGACGCACTGTCACCTTCCTATGATGATCAAGAAAGTATTTTTTCCATTGAAAAAGAGAGTAACATTTGCAAACTCTTCTTGGAGAAACACATTGCAGAAAACAAACCCACAACTTTTCCTTCTATTTTCTTCATGTATCTTGCAGATTTCTGAAAGCTGCTAGGGAAAATTTAAAAGAAAAAATACCTAGCTGGGAGATTAAACCAAATTCAGCAGGGAAACAACAATAAGAAACTCAAAGAGACTAAAGGAAAAACAGGAGCCACACATACCTGAACTAACTTAGTGTAGTGTTTTCGCCATTAAACCCAAAGACAGTAATACTGAAGGCACTGGATTCAACGTCAATACTTTAAAGACACAGACTATGGGCTCATGGTGAAGTTTGACACAAATTTTCTAGTTTTTCACTTTGTGGTGTTATTCACGTGGGAAGCAGTTTGCAGAACCGAATCCTTCTCCATAGTTTCATTGGAAGGAAACATAAATTACAATAAAATCATAATTTTGTTTGTGCAACATGTTTTTTTAAAAGATAAATCAAATTACATAAGATAAACAATGAAATTAATTAAACAGATTTCCATAAATATAGTACTTTCAGTTGAATCTATTGAGTTTATTGTTGCAACTAAGTGAAATCAGTAGGGTTAGTTTACAGAATAAAGTTGCAAGCAACAAGTGATATTCATCAGTAGATGGGACAGTAAAAGCAGATTCTTATTTCGCTCAAGTCCGACTATATTCTTTGTATTGTGAATAGTATTTTTCAGCCAAGAGAGACTGGGAGAATTACTTTATAACTGACTATAAAACAGAAACGTCGCAACTGACCCTTCAGAAAGAAATCAAAATGTAAAAAAAGAAACCCCCCCCAAATCAAACAGAGAATAAAACCACTTTTTCTACACAGTTATTTTTAACATCTTGTGTTTCCTATAACAACAGCAAGTTTAGAAAATGTCATGGAAATTGATTTTTAAGTGAATGCTGTTTTCTTACAGGTATCTGCCCATACCCTACCACAAGTCCTCTCTTAGATAATAACATGGATTAAAACAGAATTTGGGAACAGGATTGATCACACTTGATTTTACCATTTTAGAATAAAGCATATTGTTTCAGTAAGTTATCAAGATTCCCCCTCTGGTCAGAGGAGACAGACAGGCACTCTCAGAGGACAATTCTATGCTCTCAGGGAGGTCTCTATGGCACCTGAAATACTCTTAAACTCAGGTTGCTGCTGAAAGGAACCACCCTGTCCTCCCTCAGGGACACATTCCTACAGGCCTTTGTATGTTCACACGCAATGAGATCAGGGAAAGAGATTCAGGTGAAAATTAATCTCCAAATTCAGGTGAAAGCACTCCAGGCAACAATCTTTCAGAAACATAAAACCCAATATGAGTCAACAAACACCTACAGAAAAAAATCTGTATGTAGAGAAACTGCACCCAGTTTCATTTAAAATGGTGATAAAACTGTAGCTTAAAATAGGAGGCAGTTCCAGACTGCCCCTTCATTACAGAAGAAACCTAGACAACACTATAAGACTAGTGAAATCATATGAAGCCTGCTTAAATGTCTCTAATTTCCCTATAGTCTACAGAGCATGGTTATGAGTTTTTTCAAATTGTCTGTGCAAAACTTCTTTCCAGTGAAGATGCAAACAACAAAGCGAGCCTCTAAATGTAAGATACTCTTGTCCTTGCCTTTATTGCATTAGTGCAGCCAGCTAGGTCCATCTTTAAAACTTCAGAAACGAAAATCATAAACTTCTTCATGTGCAACTGAGTTCCACCTTAGAAAGTTTCTGGATAATAATTTAAGACGACTTCAGATTGCTTCTGCAGAATTGATAGTTATGAAACCTGAGAGCTGTAGAAAAAAGCACTTAATGACTACTGTATAGAATGTCTAAATCCCTGCTGAGTTGTTCCATGATTTTTTTTTTTTGTTAGAACTTTAATTATTTGTATTATTATTAGTTCATAAATTTGAAAACCCTGAAAGCTGATCCTGCAGGATTTCTAAGCACAATGAGATTGTGCTTAATAATCTCCATGGATTATTTTTAGCAAATAACTCCATACCTTTGGAACAAACAAAAATATTATACATCAGAAAGTACTGAAAATAATCTGGTACATATATTTTTGCAATTCCTATGCTACAGCTTTTGAGATGTGATATTCCAGGTAATGTAAGACTTCTTAAAAGCTAAACTCTTCCTTTTTAAAAAAAAAAATTGAATCATGGCTTCTTCTTCTACTTAATACTACCTAGTAACACAGTTACCCCAGGAAAAAAAAAATCTTCTTTGTAAACAGACTAAATTTGCCGTACTTCAGGTGAAAGAGTAGACTTTGTTTTTTAAGACTGAGGATACATAAATATACATAGAATAAAACTTTATTTTTGAATTTTCAATTTCCATCATTTCTGTATCACTTATGATTTTTGTAAGACTTCCCAGGCTGTTTATAAAGCTTGAGAAGACAGCATCAGACCTTCCAGATTTCCTGTAAGTGGTCAGTGTCCCTTGGTGCAAACCAGGTTATACACAGGACACAGTTCCTTACATGAATGTCCCCGACAACTGGCGTCTGGCTCAGTGCTGCAAGACCCATTGTTCACGTGGTTATAGCTGCATTCTGAGCTATTTTCGCGCCTCTCCAGCACATATCTCACATTTTGAAACCTGTTCCCACAGCCAGTCCCCAGCAACACAAAGACTAAATTACTTCTGTGTCCTAGAGCTTACAGAGTGCATCTTCCTGGGCTTGCGCCATGCTAACCTCTGGTGCTACCAAATGGATTCACAATATGCTCCCTGGAATCCTTGCTCTTTGAAGAGAGGGAAAGATGAAGAAATTCCCAAGAACCGTAAAACCACAGTCTATTTGAGTAAATCAGTATGATGGTGGCTGAGAAAATACAGAAAACATGCTATATAAGGCCTTGTTAATGCCAAGGACATACAGGTAGCTTTGCCAGAGGACAAAGTACAAAATTTAGGCCTTCAAGCGTAATAGACAACCACGGGACCACAGTGCATCAAATCTGATGATGGCACAAGGTTCTTGAAACCCTTTATAGACAGACTTCAGCGCCCCTGCCTTCTACCCTCACTGTCCATTCTCCAACCCAGGAAGTCTCTAGCTGCCAGCAAACATATAAGGTATTGGTATTATCTCTTATATATCTGAAACCTAGTTTTATTCCTGGGTTCAGCATTGCTGTGCACTTTCCCAGTTGAATTAGTCCGAATTCACATGATCAAAACAATATAGCCCTGAAATAGCCGGCACGCTTACACAGTAACACCCACTGTGAGCCGCTGATGTTCCTCTTCTTCTTTTTGTCTCTCCTGCTGACATACGTTCAGTATTATGCAATTAAAATGACAATCCCACCCTAGCCAACTTGTTTGCTTTCACTTCTGTTCCAGGATGTTGTCCATTGCCCTAATTACAGACAAGTGGCATACTTAATCTGCTAACTATACTGGATTTTAAAAGAAATACTTTATCCAAGAAATATGATTACTGAGTGTTTAGAATTGGATGTTCTCCAGTTCTGCTGGCAGTACCTGTCTCACGATTTTAATGCCAGAAATTAACTCATGGCACAAAAAAAATCTTAGCAATCCATATTTTTCATTTGTTCAAGTCTCATTCAGGAAGGTTTAACTTTGTAAAAAAACACAGCAGTACAGTTTTTCAAACAAAAGCTACTATAAGCAACATATACATAGAAAATGTTTACATTACCAAGTAGTGTGGCAATAGGAGGAGATCTGTATTTGCAAACCTGGAAATGAAAAAACAAACAAAAAGCACTAGGTATTTTTTCTAGTTTACAGTGTCCAGGAGAATGGAGGTCTACACCATCAGGGATAACAGAGACATGAGGCAAACCCAAGAGGAATCCGTGTTCACAGCAGCCTCTGACAAATGAAGATATGTTGACACGTACACAAAAAAAAAAGAAAGAAAAATAAGAGGAGCGAGAGAGAAGGCATTACTCAGAAGCAAAAGGACAGAGAAACTCATGGGAGGACCTTATAATTGCCAAGGAAATGGTGACATGGGTAGTCCTCTGACTCAAGAGAGAAAGAGGGAAATGCTGGACTTACCAGGGAAACATTCTTGGAAAGCAAAACAGGCTACCTAACAGAGGAGATATTTCAAAATGTGCCTCCTTCTTTCATTGCATCATTGAAAGGCCGTACTGAAAAGAAGCAATGAATTTCCTCTCAGATACTTCTTCAGTCTGTCATCCTGAGCTAAATATCATACAAAGTAGATTATCATTGTTATCGATCCCTACAGTATAGATCAACAAGTATAGATCTGTAAAGATCTGCATCAAAAGCAGCGTGGCCAGCAGGTCGAGGGAGGTGATTCTGCCCCTCTGCTCTGCCCTGGTGAGACCCCACCTGGAGAACTGCGTCCAGCTCTGGAGCCCTCAGCACAGGAAAGACATGGACCTGTTGGAGCAGGTCCAGAGGAGGGCCACAAAAATGATCAGGGGGATGAAGCACCTCTCCTGTGAGGACAGGCTGAGAGAGTTGGGGTTTTTTAGACTGGAGAAGAGAAGGCTTCGGGGAGACCTTATTGCGGCCTTTCAGTACTTAAAGGGGGCTTGTAAGAAAGATGGCGGCAAACTTTTCAGCAGCGCCTGTTGTGACAGGAGAAAGGGGAATGGTTTTAAACTAAAAGAGGGTAGATTCAGACTAGATATATGGAAGAAACTTTTTATGATGAGGGTGGTGAAACACTGGCACAGGTTGCCCAGAGAGGTGGTAGATGCCCCATCCTGAAAACATTCAAGGTCAGGTTGGATGGGGCTCTGAGCAACCTGATCAAGTTGAAGATGTCCCTGCTCATTGCAGGTGGGGTTGGACTAGATGACCTTTAAAGGTCCCTTCCAACCCAAACCATTCTATGATTCTATGATTATTTGGGTGAAAATCTCCATATTGGTCCTTTTTTTTGCAATCTAATCTCTATGAAGACACCGGTCTACCTTTCAACAATCTAAAGCTTGAAAAGCAAAGAGCAAGGTAAGAAGACAAATTCTACTAAGGTCTGAGCTCCCTTCTTAAAAACTAGCAGCAGCAGCTTTCAGTGTGCTTTATAAACGTAGTTCATTAAGGCTTAAAACTGCAAAAAATTACACACCCTGGTAGCCCTCCAATCCTGAGGATATAATCTCCACAAGTAATCTGCTGAGTCTGTTACGTCTACTGGAAGTAGAGCTGCTCTGTTGTTCATTTCCCTAAACTGTTCATCTGCTGTCAGTCTAAATCTCTTGTGCAATATTTGAGCCTTCCAGTTACTGTAACAGCAATTTTAGCTTTCAGAAGGCTTCCCCTTCCTCTTAAAGACTGAAATTTGTTTTGCAATTCAGTTCATTTTATTTATAAATATTTAATTTTCATTTGCCTCCTTAAAATTTGTTCTGAGTGGATAGTAACATGAATTTATTATGAAGTGTATTTATCTTTCTCATTAGTGCTCAAGAGTTCTGTTGCCTCTATTAAGCATTCTGCTAAACAAACTTCTGGAGGCCAAATTCAAGTGTGTGGAGAAAATTAAGTGTAAATTTAGGATGCAGTTCTTCTTGTATGCCCCTCTGCAATCTTCCTCCAAACCACATGCCCCACTGGAGTTCAGAAATGGCATTAAGGCTGGTAATCTGAAGACAGGAGACAATCCAGATCAGTTTTAACTTCCCTGTTCCCTATACAAATTGCATCAACATTATTTCCAGGAATAACTCCAAATGGCAGTTTCAGGGGTAATAAACACACACCCAACATAAGAAAAAGGGTGAAAAAGAAGTCAATCTTTAAAATAAAACAAGAAACTCTGAGTCAGGGCTTGTAGTTTTTATCCAATATTACTTTATACTAGTTGTTTTCCAATATTACTTTATATTAGGTTTACTCACTGTTCATGTCTCTCTGAGACGTGAACACAACTCAAAGAATCAGACAGTTCAAACTGAATTAGAGGCTACTTGAAAAAAATAGAAGTGAAGAATGAAATGAAGAACACACAAAAAGTTTTAAGAGTAAAAAAGATAAAAATTAAAATCCCTAAGATACAGGTTGTCAGTGAAGGAATAACTTACAAAGAAATAATGGAACTTTTAGCCCATCTGTGCATGTCATCATGACAATGGCTGATGACATTTTCAACGTACGTTCAATTCAACCACAGTTAGCAAGTATTCTGCTAACATAAATATCCTGAAAACACTAGCCAGGAACAGCACAGCATGATTTCAATCTGTTTTGACTTAGGTGCATCACTACAGTTTCATAGAAACAGGTCACAATTAATGGAATTTTATTTGTCATTTTAAAACATTTATGATGTAACTTTCTTGGCTGGCTATCAAAAACTCTCTGACCTCTTCCCTGTTAGGGGGAAATTAGAGAGAAGTTAGTAACTAGGCAATTCCAAGCATATCTGTATACTTTTTCCCTTGAGATCAGTATCACAACTAATTTGCGTTGTATTGGTAAATTCACAAAGGGAATCAGATTTTCTCATTAATACTAAATAATGTGGGAGCTTGACAGTAAAAAAACATAGAAGCAGTTAATTCAGTTTTGAATTATGATATCAGAAATCATTGCAATGCTAAACATCTTGAGTACAGTAACTGAGTACATCAGTCTGAATGAAAACCATACCTTATACATACTATTGTTGGTTTAATGCAGCACAGAGAAAAAAATTAAATAACACTGCAAATATTCAACAAAAGTATTAAAAGAATAATACTTCTTACTCTGTGTCTGCGCAGGTAAAAGGGCTAGATAATGTATATTGGGGCTGAATGAAAATATTACGCTCTTAAATCAGTGGGAAAGTATACAGTCAAAACTACGTCTACTGGTGCTCTTGAAATGTCATGATGATCCATTTTCTTTAAAATGGCCTGATATTAATATCTCTGTGTACTTCAGATAAAACAACTAGTATTTTGAAAAGTTCATGCTGGTCTACTAAAATAGATACAGCTAAAATACCCATTAATCTGTCACACTGTGATATTTCAGACATCTAAACAGGTTTCTGGTTGCTATTATAATGGACTTCAGACTGGGTTTTATAGTTTATAAAAGATTAGGTACTGCTCTAACGCATTCTCTTCTTATTCCCAGACAAAACACAATGCTTAGAATTGTCAGTAAGGTCCTACAATAACAGACACACTTTTTCAAAATACTGTTCACTACAGATGCCTCTGGCATTTAAGTTTCCTGAATAGGAACTACTCCAAAAATTGATTTCTACAACATCAGCTTTTGTATTAACAATTTCTAGATACTAGACATTTATGGAAGTCATATAAATTTCTGGGTTTACGTGGGGTTTTCTTAGCTACTGGGAGAGTCTTATCAAGCATACTATTTATTAGCAAAGCTTTGTGATGGTGGAAGCAAACTACCATAACCAGTTTAGCCTTCCTGACTATTTCTGGATTCTGTGATTTGCAATATGTGATTTGCAGTGAAGTGCTGACTTTATACGTAGTACATTACAACTAAAATCATATCAGATTACAGATTGAAAATACAATTCAGTTATCATCACAGTTCTTTCTGAACCAGTTGTAAAACTGAAAAAAAAAGGTATTCTTTTCTTGATGGTCATAATTATTATTAAAGAAATAGAACAAAGTCCTATAATCTGCATAGTTCCCAAGCGTTGGAAGAGTTCAGATCACTGGTAAAAATGTGACTGGTACAGATAATTTCTACTATTTAAATCTTCATATATTTGTATGATACTGGATGAGCCATTAATCTCTCAAAAGGTGACTACCAATGACTATCCAGTAAAATAATCAACAAAAACTAGGATAATAATTCAGATAAAATAGATTTATTATTTCCTGTAGGAAACAAAAAGTGAGCAGAAAGAACATTGATACTATCATTGTCATACATTAGTCAAGTTGGTTAATATGGTATCAGAAAGCACTCCAATAAGGAAGCGATGAAAGCTAAAAACAACCTACAGAAACTATTGGTAAGATAATCAGCTTTGAAGAGATTCATGACATAGCGTATTTGAAGGAGCAATTTTAGACATGCAATCTAGCAAAAAGGAACTGAGAGATTCTTGCAAGAATAAGAGGCAACATATATGGAAACGGGAAGCCATGAAAATAGGAGAGACAAAGAGGAGGTTTGAGAGACGCATACAACACAAGAAGGATCAAAGCAGTGACAGCAGCGCAAGAGATTATGTGGGACTTTAAAAATAGCTTACATTTTCAGCATTGACATGCTTGGTTAGATCTGTGTAAGTATAATATAGGTAGGATTTAGATGCTTGATTTGGTGCTTAAGTTCCAAAATCAGATACTCGGCATCATCACTGCTACTTAACCCTGAATATCAGCCCACTCAGCTGCTATTGCTCAAGATAGCCGACATCTCTAGTACCATCTTAATTTTAATCAGTTTCACTTCTGTTCATATCTACGGATGGTTCCACATTCCTCTGCTTCCCTCAGCTGTGACACCCTAATCAAGGACATCCTCAGAAAACTAGGCTGAAGACAGACAGCACGACTAATGACAAGCGTTCCCTGAAGCTAGGGCTTAAAACCCATGTCTCTCTACTCCCAGCTGTGTGAACTAATCCCTAAACTGATCTTCTTTTGCACTCCCAATTAATATTTAATTATTCCACGCAAAGCAAAACACCTTCAAAAGGAGGCACTGCAACCATCCCACCTCAGAGTATTTTATAGCCAGGATACTTTCCTGGAAGATAGGAGACGTTGATTAGAGCTCCCTCAGGCAGAGGAAGGAACCAAACGCAAGCCTGCTGCCTTTTAACTGCTGAGCTAGTGCATAGCACGCGTTGGGAGTGGCAGGCAAGGAACAGAACAGTAAGAGTTTTTGAACAAAAAAGGCTATATGGCTAATTTCAGGAAAGGCATCCTGAGTTGAAGGAGACTATGGTATCCCAGTCCCAGACAACGACCCTGCTTAAGGCACTGCCCCACCTGAAGTTCTTTTCAAGATCTCTCCCAAGCAGCTCTCCATTCAGCTCTCCATTCAGATATGCCACATAACTCTCCTTTTCAGAGGGGCTACCTAAGCAGCTAACCTTAATGATGTTAATTCACTAACACCGAGCACCCAGGCACTGCAAAGCTCAAAGCTGCAGCAACTTGTGCTTTTCTTTGTGAGTGTGGCACCCAGCTAGTTAGAGAAGAGATCAAGAAGAAAGGTGTCACTGCCAGAGTGGGGAAAGACGTTGATGACTTGGGCAGCAGCACAATTCTGGGTGGACACTAGGTGATAGAGTTTAAAAGCAAGCAACCCAGACTGAGAGCACTTACTATTATTCAACAGAAAGTCATAAAGAAACAGAGTGAAGAAAACCTTTTGGATATACAAACAGTGAAGTTCAGAGGAAAAGAAGTGCACCTACAAAACAAGTCTTCTCCAACTCCTTCACATGCTCCCATTGTGTTCCTCTCCTCCATAATTTCCAGACTTATCACCAAACCTCCCACTATTTGTACGCCACACCAGCTGTCTTCTTGAAAGCTACCACCCTTCCACAGCCATACAGATAATATCCCTTCTCTCATCACACTAATAAAATTAAAATGATTAACCATGAATCATTAAAATAAAACATTGTATGTGTATCCCTCTCCCTGAACATATATAAAATTATTTTAGATTATTTGTAACACAGACTGTAATTTCCCCTAATTAGGGATACTGGGTTAGATTCTCAGTTGTGATATGAATCAGTACATTTCCAAGAAACTATCTGATTTACATCACATGAGTATCTCACTTGTCTAATTAATATGCATCAGGACATTATGCAGGAATGCTTTCCACATGGCATACATGTCCATGAACTGAGTGACACATCACACACATTCCTTCCAGATCTGAGATGTCAGAGAGGGTGTCCCACAACACTGCTATACTTGCACCTGTTCAGGTAGGTGTGGTTGAAGTATTACTGCAATAAGCATATCACAGCTATACATGCAGGAAGAAATTACAAACAAGATGGCATAAACCTTTGAGATTTCCATAGGCCATTATCATCCACAGAAACACTGCTCCTTTGCATTGTCTTCCTTTTCTTTCTTGTCAGCATGTCTCTAGGGGTCTCCCATAGCACAGAAATGCTTGGTACAAAGCTTAATAGATCCTGAGCTATCATTTTTCTGAGAACTGCCCAATCATTTCCAGGATCAGACAACACATGTCATGCACACGAAAGTCAGTTTATCTAAGAAAGGATGGGAAGCACACGGACACTTCATTTACCATACTAAAACAAACAGTCCTAAAGTGCAATCCTTCACATGACATGGTGGCAGCTTCAATCTTCTTTCTTTCTTCCTCCTCAGATTAGATAAGGACTGCAGCCACTCCACTTCCTAAATCCATCCTCAAGTTCTTTAATAATTCTTCCAACTGAAACCAAATAAAAAAACACACCACCACCACTTGTGAAGCATTGTAGAGATACTGTAGAGCCCTTAAGTTTTTTCATGTAGAGTTCCTTGAAAATGTTCAGACCCCAGCAACCAACAACCTTTCTAAAAGTAATACTAGGCTCAGCAGCACTGCACAAGATATCACAAGCCTGTATGATCACAGGTAATTACTCATACTCAGTGCGATTTGAGCTTTCATCACAATACCAAAACTGTTACAGCTGCATACAGTAGCTGTAGCAACTGAATGTTTAGTCAAGAATACTTACATTATCTAAATGTCTCATCTGAAACGTGCACACATGTAAAATTCAGCTACAATTTAGCGATATACGTACTGAAATTATACAGAAAGGAGCAGCAACAATGCCAAGGTACATAAACCAAGGTTTATCTTGTGAAAAGTTACGATTCCTGTTGACATGTGGAAGTTCAGGCTGTTGCAATCCAAAGGCGTGTTTGCAAGTCTAACATTTATAATTACACAAACATTCCCCCACCCTGCATGTCAAACACACTGAATGCCTTTCTGACAGTGAGAGGCTTTCCAGCTGGCGAAGAAAACAGCATCAGGAATTCAATTTGTATATTATTTAAAACTATCATCTATCTACATTTCTAAGGAGAATGGAGTTCATTTTTGTTCCAGTCTGCTACTCTACCACAGCCAGATGCTATAATAATGGATAGGATATATAAACACCAGATGTACCTATGAAGATTCACTTATAAACTGCTCAAAAATATTACTAAGCTAATACATACCTTTAATAAATGGTGAACCTTTCATTATAGAATGCAGTGGTTCAAAGTTTGCTTATGCCTATTTAAAGTATATTAATTGCTAACACATACATTTTCCATCTGTGACAAGCTTACAGTCTCAATTAACCAGACATTTGCAAACTGTTACCAGCAAAACAGTATAAAGTTCAAACTAAATACGTTAAATCAACTATAAATGGGTCTGTCTCCTCCAGACAAAGCTATTTCCACTTTGGAAGGCAACAGAGTCAACTGAGATCGCAAGAGACAGGCAAATAACAATTCCGGCACTAACCCTTTGTGTGACTTCGGAAAAGCTGTCCTGGGTTCCTCCACCTTCTTTTGTCTGTCTGGTGGTTAGACAACAGCGATCTTGGATTGGTACTCAGGCCTGGAATCATCCCATGTTAGTAAGATATCTAACCAAAGTGCCTGCCGTAAGAGATTAATTGCCTAGGCTTCTTGATAATCGGTGGAAAGCATGACATAAATCTTCTACTGACCCATATAAAAGCTTTTCTATATTCCTTTGATTGTGTAGAATACGGGTTTAAAAATGGAATCAAGGTAATTGGTTATACCTGTATTGCTCCAAAATAAGGAATTTAGATACATTATTCATCCCTGATATAGTCCGGGTTTTTTTCCAATAAATAGAAAACAATGATGTTTATAAAAAGCACAGTTTCTAAAAGCACAGTCAAAACTAGAAGAGGGGGGAAAAGTCTATAACACAGAGGGATACAGCTAGATTTGACTTACAGGCCTACCAGACTCAGATATATATTTTAAAAAAAAAAAAAAAAAAAGAAAAAAAGAAGTCCCATACATCACAGGGAAAACTCTGAGGGATAGTAATGCCAAGATCAAACCAGCCATGGAAGCACTTCCATGCACATGATTGACACTAACCATATTCACAGGTTTCTTAAAGGAATACTGTCTTTTTTTTTTTCCAGAGCAAATGATACAGATGTTCAAAATTAAAATATGCAGCATAGTACTGATTATTTTAGGCTTCTGACTAAGATGAATAAAATTATAAATATTAATTGCTGTTGTGTTACTTATTATTCAGTTAGGTGGTTTATCAATGGCTGTGTTGAAAACTTCACATGCCAGCTGCAAGATCCACAGAGGCCCAAAGCAGCCTGAAGTACTTAGTTTTCCTCAACGGGCCCTCAGAGCACACCCTGCCTTTTCTTTCCACGATCAGTGGACCAAACAACTCTTCCTAGAAATCAGGTTAAAAGGCTAATATCCATGAGGAGCTGAAACGCTGCTTTGAATGGAAACAAATACTGAGTAATAGGGCTTCATTGAACCATGGCAACAGAACAGCTGCAGATCTGCACATTCCTTCTGTTACCCTTCCAAAGATTTGGTGGTCACTGCACTCCCTCATGCTCTCACATCAGAAGAGCTTCTGCTGCACTTCAGGACTGACAACCGGTAGGACTGCTCCCTGACGACTGATTTAAAATAAAATATCAGAGAAGAACTCAGAAAGAATATCCCCCTAGTCACCACGTACTATAGCAGAGAGCAGATGCAGGTGGGTACTATGATGACAATCCACAGATACACATTCTTCTTAACATCAGGTGCTGTAGCAGTGGGAACACTGGCAGAAAGAAGGGTGACAGATACCACCCCTAGCAGGACCACTCCCAACTTTGTACCAGACTTTAAGTGGTGTCTGTCTCACTACCACAACTAAGATACCCTTGCCCTAGGGTAAAGAGCTAAAACCAGGCACAATTGCATTAGTCCAGATCTAAAAGAGTTTTTAAGCAACTATAAACAAGCTGAATACTCTTCAACTAGAGTGATTCTATGCATTCAGAATAAAAAATGTTTCATGTTGTATCTACTGTACTAGCTGCCAAATGAAAGTCAAGTAGCTGTTAAGCATCAGGCTGATAATGCAACTGTTCTCAGCATAAGCAAACTGCAGTAATTCTTAAAGGGCAAATGAAGCGCCTAGTAGCAGGACAGAAATGGGACTACTGTTGAATTTGGCTGCCTTTTCCAGTTCCAGCCTAAGAACACACCGTAGCCTAACAGTATGTTTCAGCATTTGTTAATCTGATGAGGTCAGTCTGTTGAAGTTAATTTTTATTGCCCTATCTCAAATAAAAGGAAATGGGAATCATTAAGTTACCTTTCCTGATCATTCCTTCAACACACCTAGCTTCCTAGAGGATAAACTACCCTCTGCTGGAATAACAGAGAATTTACAGGCAAGAAAAGATTTCCTTAAAAACTTCTTGCAGACTTTCTTAAAAGCACTCAGCTGCAAATATAGTTTGTCATTTGCTGCAGGCTTGCTAAAGCTGGGGTTTATTCCAATGATTTTGCAGCCAGTGTCCTCTTCGTGAAAGATAACTGACTCACCTAATACATGAATCATTCCCACAAAATTAGGCTTTTTTCAATGAGCTTAAGTAGATTTTTCTAAGAACCAAGCTTCTGATTTACAGATAGTATCCAGTAGCTTGTTGGTTTGTATTATCTTTTTTGGTCCTGGAATCTTTCAGAATTCAAAGCATAATGTGATATAATTTGCTCAAGATTTGATTACATACAGTAGTTACATAGTGTACAAAAACTTTCGGAATAATTGCAATAGCAAACATTTATAAAAAGGAAAAATCTTTCCCAAAGAGCTCAGCCTCAGCCCCCTCCTATTAGAGGGCCACCAGGCATGAAAGAGCCATTGCATTGCACTACTGCTTGTTAATCCATCCTGACAGCTGGAATCAATTTCAAGCCCAGCCCCATAGTGGGCAGGATGGTACAAGAAGAAACTTCTATTAAACTTTCAGCTGATCATAACTTACATCTAGCCCCAAATCACATGCCCAAGCCAGCCTTCGTGCTGCAGAGGTAGCGTACAGCCTCAGCATATACTACAAAGAATTGTGCCCTCTTTCCAAAGATGGTCCTGGTACCTTCACAGAAGAAAACAAATTTCACCTCAAAATTACTGACAATCTTCTTGGAGAGCTTCACCAGGGTAGAAATAGAGAACAAAATTTGTACAGAGGTAGTATATTTTCCAGAGAAACTTCAGTTTATTTTACAAGAAGGTGTTGAAAAAAAACAAAGCCAAGTATGACAACAAAGAAAGGAATGCTACAAAACCGTATCATGAGTTAAACCACTTCCATGACTGTTAATCTGGCTGCAAAAATCACAGGTCCACTGATTTCATCACAGGTGCCTTTGGTACACAGCTTCTAACATTTGATAAAAGTTTCAACTTTCAAACAGAAATGCACAGCTTCAGTTCTTTCTTCAACGCTACAGAATATGACTGTTTAACACACCCCTAGGTCTCCTTATCACACTTCAAGAGAAAAAAGAAACAGAAGAAAGCCTGCCACTTCGTTGGAATTTCTGGCACACAGATACCATCACGGAGTTACAGTCAGGATCCTTGGAAAGAGTCTTCAGTCTTCAGACCTCTCATGGAAAATCTGCAGAACAGCTAGGCTCGAATAGGACCTGCCAGATAACTACTTCCTGTGCAGCGCCGGGTTGTTTCTGCTCCCTCCACAGCCCTCGATTACTGTACCTTGTCACAACAAAACGAACCACCACACACAGCCAACTGCAGCCAACAATACAAAAATTTCCAATTGCTAATATTTACGAAGTATATTCTGAAGTTCCCTGTAAAACCAATCCAGCAAATGTTCTAAAAAGATATTACTTTACTTCAGTGAAGGTGCCACACTTTGTGCCCAAGAGGAATTCAATTCACAACATTTTTTTCTGCATAGGGTCTGACCTAGCTGTGACTCACCAGGTAAGACCTGAAACAGTTAAAATTATTTTAAGGGCTCTAAAACAAAAAACTATGTTGACACCTAATTATTAGTGCTCATCTGTGAACTTCCCTTCTACGCTGTTGGCCTCTGAAAGGCAAGTAAGAACCGCCAAACTTAAAAACAAAATCAGAAAAAACAGTATAAGCAACAGTTGAGGAAGAACCTAATTTAATCTATACTGCTCCAAAGAAGTGGGTTGAAAAAAAAAAAGTATTTAACTGTCAATGCAGACTTCATAACTGCTAAAATAGAAATACGTACCGCTGCAGTGACAAATGTTATTACAGAGGAAAAAGTAATTCAGTGTACTATAAAGATTAACAGCATCGTTTAAACAGGGAAAAAACCCCAAACTTCAGTAGCATGATTGACTAATACGGAACACATGACTGTGGAGTAAATTACGGAGCTGTGTTTTTTGGCACGATAGTGTCCCACTGGAGTGCAGAGGTGCCTCACATGCCAGCGCACCACCAGGTCCCCTGGCAGTGGCAGTTTGCATCTCTCTCCTCGACAGTCATGCAGGGAGAAGAGCGGGGGGGACTGCTCTCACTCCCAGAGAATTCCCCCGCCCAGGGAAATCCCCCATTCATCAAGATGTTTTATCGGGTACAACGGAAATGTGCCAGAAGTACTAGTAATATTGCTAGTCATACTAGTAATAACCGGAACTCCTGAAACAAATTTAATACTGTTACTATCTGTGATGATTTTATATGAAAATATGTGGGCAGGAAAATACAATATGCTTTAAAATATAAATTTTTTATTTACTTACAATGCTATTTCTATTCAAATTACATCACAGAATTTCCCACTTCCTTTTAAACATTTTTCCAACTTACTCCTTGTATATCTTTTCTTTTCTAATGATTAATTAAAGAAAGACTATTATGTAACATTTGGTTCAGTCTATTTCCATTGTCTATCAATGATTTTATTTTGGCATACAGAGAGAGTTTAGTCTAATGGTGTTTTTTTTCCTGAAAAACTTTATGTATCAAAAGCATGACAGCTGAAAAAAAATTGAGCAAAAAAGCAAACAGAAAGTTTTCCCATAGCCAAATTTCCCACCAAAGGAGAAAGGTTGACAAACTGTTAAGTCAAGAATGTTACTGAACTTCAGATATTTAATGGGAGTTTAACGTGCAAAACGTTTTTCAGACCTGCAGCATGTTAAGAGCAGTGCAAAGTTTCCAAAATTGGCTGTATATCCACTTTTACTGCCCACTGAACACACAGCATCTCTGGAAGCAGAGCTCATAGAAGCACCTCCAGAAAATACCCGTCAATTCACATGCCTACATGGGCATGTCCTACATGGGCATTTTGGTGTTAAAATCACAGTTACATACAGCAGGGAGACCTTTGTGTAGTTTATTTATCTACATTCCGACTGCCCCTGAGCAATGCAGGTAAGGTTTTGGAACCACCAGCTGGCTAAAGGAGCTTTATAGGGGATATCATGTGGCAGCTGAGACATGCTGAATAAATACGAGCTTCTTACCACACCACGGAAGAAGAAAAAAAAGGTCAAGTATTTTAATTTAAATCTTTCACCAAGCTAGAAATATGACCACAGTTAGTTATACAGCTTAACCAATCAACCTATAGTAGTTGACTCACATACTTCAGTATTAATCTTCTAAAAATTGTAACATTAAAATCAGAAAAAGTGTACTCTGAGGCAAGTAAAAGTTTATGCTAATTATTTTCAGTGTCCATGTTTTCTAATCTAGTATTTTTTAAATGAACTCGAGTTTTTTCCATGCATGATTATCACTCCAAAGCTTTCATTTTTTTCTTTGTGATATTTTAACTTCTCACCTAAGTGGTTTCCACACAAACAGAAGTTCTTTGGTGGTTATTCAATGCTACAACGTGTGACATTGCTGCTATGACAGAATGACTACTCATGTTGCAAGTGGAGTTTCTTCAGTTTTTCAGTTCCACTTTAAGTCTCTTCTTTGCTCTGAAGACTAAGGGTTTTGTGTGATTACGCTTTTCATCTTGACTATGAGTTCTAGATATCAGAACTATTAGTTCAAAGGGAAACTCCTAAAAGTTACTGATTTTTTCTAATAACTCAAAAAGTTTTACACGATGGGTAGATACAGTAAGCTCACATGCAACCTGTCCCACAATTCTGTGACTGATTTCTATAATACTCCTTAATTAAAGAACTAATACTATTTCACAAAACTGATCTCACTATCCTTGCACTCAAAAACCATACTTTTGTTGTTTCTTCATGGGTTTTCCTGGCTTCCTTGCATTTTTAATTAGCTCCTTAGATGTATCCATTATAAGACAGACCTTATAGGACAAAAAACAGCATTCACTCCTTCAAATATACACATGTGTATACGTACCCCACAGAAGGACCTAAGCACTATAGACTGAGGCTTCTGGAGACAGTCTGTTATGAGATTGTCAAAATACCTCATAAGACTGGATCTGCAAATAAGAAAAAAAAGTGAAAAAAGGGCAGCAACAGAGAAAGACAAATCATTTCCTCTGCCTTTAGCCATTAAAAACTTTTGCACCGCTTCAGGGAAGCAAGGTAATTCTTTTCCCATGCTAGAAATGACTGCTGCACCTGTGTTAACTTAATCCCACTTTATGGCCTCTAATAGCAGAGCACCAAAGTCTCAGTGCAGGAAAGAAGGACTATTAAGAAAGTATGTGCAATTACACCACCTGAATTCAGAGCTTGTTCTGTACCTGGGTCAGCTTTCCTGGAACAACCGGAAAACTGCTTAAAAGATAAGAAAAAACAACTTTTGTGCTGTGCTTTCTTTTGAAAGTATTTTGAAGTGCTTCTAATTTGCTTCTACAATTAGGCAAACCTAATTGAGCAACCTCTACTCCCACATGTAGCTCTCTGCTTGTGACGGAATGATTTTCCAGTTTTGTAAAAGATAAAGAGTTGTTAATACTAGCAAAACATTAAAAAAAGTTTATTTTCTCTGAGCAGACCAGACTGCCGCCACTACTATCATTTATCTCATTTATTATATCATTTATGCATTATTTGAAAACCAACTATTTTTTCTGAAGATGAATTTTAGTTTTCAAAGCAGTAAGATAACACTAAAAAGCCGATCAAATAAAAAATCGTTTTTCTTCATGTCTGTTCATACAGCATTGAAAATTGAAACTCTTTGTTCTCTTTCCCACAGTACGCACATGCTCTCTCATATATTTTGTTCTGTCGGTGCTTTCACTATCAGTATGGCACGATATTATCATTACTTTACTGAATGCTAGTAAGTCCCCAGGCATCAGTTTCACAGGCTTAAAAAAAGAGAGGGCGGAGGATAGTAAGACTGAAAAAAGATCAGACTTTCATAATACGTTTTGCTTTTATATCAGAGAAAAGGTTGTTGTAAGGATATAAATGTCATGCTTCAGAGCACAGGTTTGGTGTCTTTTGAAGCAACCGATGTCACCTCACGTACGAGAAAGGGCGTTAGACCAGCTGGATCCGGGTCTCCAATCCAGTACGACAGTGTGAAGCTTTACCCCAGACCCAACAGCATTAGCAGGGGTCACTGTACTTTCCCCTCCAGCAGAAACACCCAGGTGTGTACCTGTCGCAGTGGTAGGTTTTTGTGGACATGTCCGGACTAGGGACTCCACCACCCCCACTTGGGTGAAAGCTGCCACGCTGGCATCGCATAGAAGAGACAGCCCAGCTGCAGACTGAGCGATAATCTTGAGGCTTTGCCAGCAAGTGTAACCCTATTTCCAATTCATACGTGATCGCCTCACGGTCAAGACAAAACAAGTTCTTGAAATAAACATATAAACGCTTCCCTTCAACGTATACACACCCTTCCTGTGTTTAGTAACCTCACTAACGGAGGCCAGATACAGGCAGTACATCAGGAGAGCGTCTCTTCGGCAGCGGGAGGCACGGGGCATGCTCGCCTGATGCAAGAGCGTCCGCTGCCAGCCGTCGTGCTCTCTGGTGTCACCTGGCTGCACCTGCGCTTATCTCCGTGATAAACGGCCCGGCCGCAGTCCCTCCCAGCTGCCACCCGTGAACCAGCGGCCAGCGAGAGGCTCTGGGCCACCAGCCCCCTCCTCCCCCGGGGCGCGGAGGTGACACGAGCTCACCCCCTGCGCGAGGCCGCGTCCGGCGGGGCCCGGGCTCCCCTCAGGGCTCCGCGCTGGAAGATGGCGGGCCTGACCTGCGCCAAGCCAGCTCCTCCGTAAACACGGCTCCCTCAGGGTGCCCGTCCAGCAGCGCTGCCTGTAGGGAAGGTGCGGGAGCCCTCGCTCCCATCCGTTACAACCGGGGGACGGGCTGAGGGGGCACATGGGGCCTCCCGGCCACGGGGGAGGAGACGGCCAAGCGGGGGCTGCGCGGGCAGGTGCCCCCGGCCCGGCCGCTGCCCGCCGTCCTCTCACACACAGTCCCCCTCCCCGCCATCCACGGCCGCCCGCCTCCCCCGGCCAGCGCCCCTCCTCGCCCCGCAGGCAGCCCCGGGCTGAGGTGCCCGCGCCCGGCCCCACGCAACCTGCCCTCGCCGGAGCGGCCAATGGGGCGAGAGGGCGGGGAGGAGCGGCGGGAGCTGCCCTCGCCGCCTCCGCCCTCCGCGGCGAAACTCGGCGGGAGCGCCGCGGGGAGTTAGACGGCGCCCGCGCCCCGCAACGCACCGCACCGCACCGCCGGCCGGCGGGAGGGGATGAGCGGCGGCCACCGCGCTCCGGCACCTTCTCACGCCGCCCCCGGGAGCACCTGGAGCCGCCGCCCGCCCGCCCAGGGCCGCCCCAGCGCCGCGCTGAGCCCTCCCCGGCGCCGGTGCGAGAAGCGGTGAGGCGGCTCCGCTCAGCTCCGCTCCGCTCGGCTCCGCGCTCGGGCCGCCCCGATCCCCCTCCGGGCTGGGCGGCGGAGCGCTGCGGTCTGCGCGGGGACAGCAGCGGCAGGAAGAGGCAGCCTCGCCTCCCCCGGCTGCAGTCGGTTGCTGCCGGACGGCACCCCGCTTCGGCTCCTTTGTAGGACTTTTTTTTCTTTTTTTAACTAAAATACACCACTTTTTGTTTTTTCCCCCTTCTCCCTCATTTGAATTTTTATTTCCACAACTAGACTACCCCTTCTCCTCCCCTACTCTCTCTTTCCTTTTTGGACCCGCTCTCGCCTTCGCTCGACCTCCCAGCGGCAGCGTGGGCATCATGTCCTTCAACCCCACCATCATGCCACCTGCGAACGGCTCCGCCAACGGGACCGCCAGCGGGGACGAAGGCGGGAAGCCCCCCACCATCCCCACCGTCATGTTCATCTTTGGTGTGGTGGGCAACCTCATAGCCATCGTGGTGCTGTGCAAGTCCAGGAAGGAGCAGAAGGAGACCACTTTCTACACGCTGGTATGCGGGCTGGCGGTCACCGATCTCTTGGGGACCTGCCTGGTGAGTCCGGTCACTATTGCCACTTACCTGCAGAACCGCTGGCCAGGGGGACCGGCGCTGTGTGAGTACAGCTCCTTCATTCTCCTCTTCTTTGGACTCTCTGGCCTCAGCATTATCTGTGCCATGTCTATAGAGAGGTACCTGGCCATCAACCATGCCTATTTCTACAACCATTATGTAGACAAGAAGCTGGCAGGGCTCACGCTCTTTGCCATCTACGCTTCCAATGTGCTGTTCTGCGCCCTCCCCAGCATGGGGCTCGGCAAATCTACCTTGCAGTACCCTTATACTTGGTGTTTCATAGACTGGCAAGCAAAGAACGCCACCCATGCGGCATATTCCTACATGTACGCTGGCTTCAGCTCTTTCCTAATCATGGTCACCGTGATCTGCAAC
The DNA here is from genome assembly GCF_964195595.1 of Calonectris borealis. Taxonomy (NCBI): domain Eukaryota; kingdom Metazoa; phylum Chordata; class Aves; order Procellariiformes; family Procellariidae; genus Calonectris; species Calonectris borealis. Next base: position 71,711,679 of record NC_134352.1, on the reverse strand, counting down.
ATCCTGGTGTGCGTGGCCCTCATTCGCATGCACCGCCAGTTCATGCGACGCACGTCCTTGGGGACAGACACCACCTCCAGCCGTTTATCTGACTTTCGCAGACGCCGGAGCTTCCGTCGAATGGCCGGAGCAGAGATCCAGATGGTTATTCTGCTCATTGCCACTTCCCTGGTGGTGGTGATCTGCTCCATTCCTCTGGTGGTGAGTAACGTTTTGCAACCCTTCTTCTTTTCCATCACCCACACCGCTCAGTCTTTTCTCCTCCTAGTCTGTGCTCCTATTTAGCTGGTGCTGCAAACTGCTATGATAATGTAAAGGCTGTTAGCATACATGCATGGTGAGAGAAAGTTGTGTTCATTTATATTTACAAGAGAAGAAACATGCTTACCCCAAGTCCTGGGCTCCTTTGATTGGTTAAAATATAGCGCCAAAAATTCTCAGTAATTTTTCCACTGTTTAACTGGAATCCACACAGCAAAAATCTTCTTCAGAGCTAAAGGCACTTTAAAGCTCGCTTCCCAAATTAATTTGTGATGAGTGAGGTTTGGGTCTGGCCTGCATTTCTGGATGTTTATTGTGTTTTAAAAATGTGCGTGCTGTGGCTGAAGGGTACAGCGGTCCTTGATGTGCAGAAGGAGGAGAGAGCTCTGTTCACTTGGCACCAGCAATGCGCAGAGTGCTTCACACCCAAAACCTGAGCTGAGCTTCCCCTCCTGAGGGATTCACCCACCGTCTCTGGGGTAGATCCCACACTCTTGCATCCCTCCAGCAGCTTCCCCGCTGTGAGAGGAGTAAGCTCGGTGGAACCTCCCGTCGGTGTAATTCTCAGTTAAATGAGAGTTGGAGGAATCTGGCCCGCATAAACCTAGAGATCATACTGAAATGTCAGACAACATTACCACTAACCATTTGCTAATTTTCTGAAATGGCTGATACAATTATTGTCATTGAATTGAACATGCAGGATCCACTTACTTCCATTCCTGCACCTTATCTCCAAGGAAGAGAAAAAAAAACCGCACCAGCTGGAGGCTCAGTTCTTGCTTGCCACCCACCATAAAAAAAAATTGGCAAACTTCTCTCCTCTTCTGGCTCAGAGATATTAAACAAATAGCTGGCTTGCCTTATTCGCCACCTTCCAGAACACAGTGTAGGGAGCCAAGCAGTGGTTGTCAGACAATCCTTTTTAGAAGGATTGTTTTAAGGGGGTTTATTGTCGGTAGGGTGATCCTTCTGTCGCAGAGGGGCTACAAGGTGTGTGAAACACAGCTAGCCAGCTGGGGATGCAAAACAGCATATAGCGCGGTAAGGAAGTTCAGAAGTACATGTGAACAGGACTCGAGAGGTCAGCCAGTCCGTCCCCCTGCTTCAGAGGAGCTGTAATCGCAAGGGTCGGGCCAGTTTTGCCACATTACTAACATAAACAGGAGCCAGTGAAGTGTGGCTGTGCTGGAGCACCAGCGCCCCGGCTGTCACCGAAGGCCGTCTCCTGTCCTTCAGCGTTGTCACTTTGCATTGCGCCGTGGCATGACCGAGCACGGTGCCGTGTGTTCACTGCTTGACATCTGAAGGAAGTCGAGAGGTGCTGAGCTGCACGCAGGGTGCCTCCGGGAGGTGCACATGCATTAGATGGAGGAACCGTGCACAACCTGCCCTGCATTCCAGCTCCAGAAACTGCAGGGGTAAGCCCACTTGCTGCACTGGGAGGCATCAGGTCATGGAATGGCCAAAACCTCGACAGTACCGAGGGTTGACAGTACTTAATTTGATTAATCTAGTACTATAACAGCTACTTCACAAAAGAACAATATTGCGTTTTCGAAAGAGATGCTGGTAAATGCAGAGAATGGGTTCTGGGAATTAAAATCACGTCATAACGTGATACGGGGTATCAGCTGATGGACTTCAGCAGTTTCAGAAAAATGCCCAATGTTATCCTATGGAGGAGCAGCTAGAGGAAGGCTGAGAAGTCTGAACATAAAATGCAAAATGAAATTGCTCATATCCATTTGGAGCTAGACAGCCTTTTACAGAATATTAAAAAACAAAAAAAGGGAAAAATCAAGAGGGAGGGGTTACCAGAAAGGGAACTGGATTGCTGAAAGTTAAAATTAATGAACCTGGGTGGGGCAAAATTTATTATTCAAACAGTAGCGAGCGAAAAACTTGTATATAGCAGAAGGTATGGGAAGGTGCAGGTGATAAAGTTGTGTAGCTCTCTCAGACCTTGATTTCACTACTTACAAAGGCACAGTGTTACCTTGGAGTGTTCGCATAAGTTAGGTTTTCCCTGCTAAAGCAGCACATCTTTTCTCTATCTAAGATGAGGTAAGAGACTCTCATTTCACTGACATGGATGACGAAGGAAAAAAGGAAGCTTTCTTCAAAAAAAAAAAACCAACCACATATACACATCATCACAGTGTCCAGTGTGGTTAAATTTCTTCATTGTTAAGTAGCGTTTAAAAGTCACTTGCCTCCCCCTGCGGGAATAAGCTATAGCCATATATGCTTCTTTGTGCCATGATGTACTGTAGCGTATGCTGCTGTGTTAAGCCCTCTGGTTGCATATAGACTGAGGTTAAGAACTCAGATATAAACTCAGAGAAGTGACACCTTTATGCTATAAACCCCTAGAAATAACCACTAGCAAAGACAGATAAACCACTAATATAGACGTACATTTCATGACTTGAAAGAGTTTTAGGGAGCCCTCACCAAGAGAGAGGCTCATCTGTAACAGGACAGCCTGGCAGTCATCAAGAACATGCAAGTGGTAAGGTGGTGGTGGCGGCATGATTCAGATACACAAAGCAGGCTCAGAGGGTGCTTTGTGGCTGAAGTTTTCTGATGAGCTGACTTCCTACTGATGATTTCAGCTGAATAAACCATCACTGAAGTCAAAGCAAAGCAACTTCTGAAAGAAAGACATAAACCTCTAACATTTTAGAACAAACACTTTCACAACATAATAAAATAGCAGACAGAGGCAATACAGCAGGCTACACTTATTAGGGTTTGACAAAAAATTTTCAAGTCTTAAAATATTAAATAGCCCTGAAATAATAAGCAAAGGCTTGTCTTGATTTAAAAAGTGGTTAAAGAACAGCAAGCTGAGTCACCGAGAACAGCAGTTTTTAATAATGAGATGCTCCAGCACTTAGTTTACAATAGGGTTGCTTAGTGTCTTAACGATTTATTCATAAAATCAGCAAAATTTTACAGTGACAAGTGCTATAACAAAATTATGGGGGATTGTGCAAAACATTAGTGAAAGGAAACTTTTGATATAACCTGATGTGCTTTCAATGTGCAGGAAGTGATATGAAAGACATGAAGAAGAATCTGACAATAGTTAAAAAATCAAATAAGGAAAATAAATAAATTCTGTGCTGACTCTTGTCTGTACTCCACGCTGGTTATCTCATCTTTTAAAATATTGCGAGTTTTTAGAAAATAGAATTGGATAGAGTTAAAAGCAGGGAATAAGTTATATTAAGAGGGATTTTGTCAAGAATAGAGTAGAAACTATTATCCGGCCTTTAAAAAAAAACCAACAAACTCTTTCAAGAGTAAATAGGCACACACTACTCAAAATTTGTAATTCACTCCAGCAGTCTGCCAGATACTCTTAGGATTTTTAAGTGCATGATCTTTTTCTGATCCTGACCACTGAACATTGTTGTTAAATTATGGTGAAGTGGAAAATAAAATATAATGTTTCAGGCTGTTCATCTGGTTGACTGCACAAAATAACCAGGAGTTTCTACCTTAATGTTTAATTGATCTAAAAGTTTGGATTTTCTTTTGGCTTGGTTGGTTTCAACTTTTCTCTTTAAATAACAGGGACTGTCCGCAGCCAACAGCAAGGTGGCAGACATGATTTTTGAGCAATGGAGTAGATACCAAGCAGACACCAAGCCCTTGAACGGCAAAAGTTATTGGCTTATAGAGCTGAAAAACTTGTTCCTGCTTACTACCATATGGTTTTTAAATTTATCTTATCAGTATGCCGGGAGATTTTGAGGGCAGGTAGAAGCTATCAAGACAAGTACCAGTGTGACTGTAACTATACAAGTCACTCTATAGTACTTCATAGCATTAGAAATCATGATTTGCGTCTGTAGTTAGTAAAATGGAAAAGCAGCAAACAGCACACAGGACTCTGATCCTACAAGTACTTATCACTCAACATACCTTGGAGCTATATGCTTCTTGACACAATTGCAAACAAACTGCTAGTGCTTTTAAGATATATTGCCTGAATTCTACAGCTACAAAGCTAACATACAAAACTCGTTCTTTTGAGATTTGAATTGTTCTAGTTTGCTTCTTTCTTTAATTAGGATTTCAAATTGCACAAATTCAAGCATCAAATTAGATAACTTCGTAGTGGATTCCACTTACTTGGCACTTGCTTAGAAGATGCAAAGCAATATCCTTTATCATGCTACCCCCTGCAGCAGAAGACTTGTAGCTAGAACAGGATACATCTCTTGCTGTTACTGTAGATGATACATTAGTAAATGCTGTTTTACCAGTATGTAAAGAACTCATAAAACTGACATTCCAACACAGATTAGTTTTTACCTTGTTGTGATTAAGATGTAATCCTAGCAATAGGTTTGAATTGATAAATGCATTTGACATTATGGAGGGCTTTTAATAAAAGACATGGGAACTTTTCTGGGAAGTAGAAACAGTTTTGTACAGTCCAAAGTTTTCACTAAATAGGTGCATTTTATGAGTCTTTAACCTGTATGTGCCGTACATCTGTCAAAAGGAAATAAAGCATACAGAGATAACATAAACAAGCTGCGCCGTACAGTGCGCGATTGTCCTTTTCAGCCACAGGGTCAGCGCTTAAAGACGTGTTTCCATGAAGTCTGCCAGGTAGACAGAGAAAGGTGAAATAGGTACCTCAATTTCATATGCTGCTTATCAAAAGAACAATCCCACTATTAAATCACTGACGTGTAACTATAGCTCCAAGTTAAAAAAAAAAAAGAAGTCAGGTTTCCGAAGTTGGACTGTGTACTTCTTCAGCTATCTTCAAAGTGTGCCTTCTGGTTCTGTGATCTGGATGAATTTATCAGCAAATACCCCTCCCTGTCACACCTCTAATCTTCCTGGTAATGACTGCATTTATTTGTATGAGCTACTAGAAAGCCTCCCACTCCCTCAACACTGTCGTTTGAACTCTTGGCTCTCAGGCCAGGTACCTGTCCAATGATCAACCGGTGAAATACATAGACCAGCATTTACACACTTTCAGCATGTATTCCGCTGCGTAAGGAAATCTCACTACAGAAAAAGGAAAGGAGCATTTGGTAAGAAACGTTGTTATGGCACAGGTTAAATCCCCTGGGGAAATTTGACCTTTGTATATTTATACACTTGACATCTTGTCATTTTGGAGGGGAAAAAATCTCACGCAAATGGTCAAGTAGGTATTTCAAGAAGAGATTTTAGCCGATGCCAGACAACGTCGCGTCAACTTATTTTTCAGCCTTCCAGGTTCCAGGAATCCCGACTGCTGCGCTTCAGCGCCGGCGTCGCTAACAGCAGCTTTACTTGCACAAGCCGATAAATTGAGTCACAAAACTTCTCCCCGCCTGCGAAGTGAAGCAGCGGTTGCCCGTTTCCATTCGCTGGCCGCCTCTGGGACGCCGCGGCTGCCCCTCGGCGCAGGGCAGGTGGTGGAGCTGCTGGCACCGTGGCTGTGGGGCGGGACGCCGGGGCCGTGGGACCCCGGGGCCGTGGGACCCCGGGGCCGTGGGACCCCGGGGCCGTGGGACCCCGGGGCCGTGGGACGCGACGCCGGGGCCGTGGGACGCCCGTGCCACCTAGCGGCGCGCGGGGGAAAGGTGCCGGCGAGTCGGGAGGGAGACGGGCTTCCCTGCGCCCCCCCCTCAGCAAATGGCAAGAGATTTTAATTCAGGGCGTTTTTAAGGAGTCATCGCTAAATAGCAGCCAGACTGTAGGTATTTAAAAATGTTGGCCTCTGGAGAGCCAAAGAGGTCTTCTCTCAGCCAGTGATACATGGAATCATGTAGTGATGGGTATTGGATAGGAGGCTAATACAAAATAAATAATGAAAAAATATAAAGCAAGTAAAGCGTAATAAAAGAAAAACCCATAAAAATACGTTCAATATGCATAGGAATACTCTTTGAAGTATCTGAATTGCATGTCTGGCTTAACGGAAAAATAAGGTCAATAAATTAGTTGTCAAAAAGACATATCATTAGAAATCATTAGGAAAGTAACCGAGAATAAAAGTTGGATCATTATATTGCTGTATAAATTCAAGATTTTCCCATATTTTTAATTCCATGGGCAGGTTTTGTTACCCATAAACCTAGAAAAAAGTACTGAGAAGGAAAATATAGGCAATCATCGATTTGACAGTCCGTTTGAGAGAGACTATATGCATAGGACTTCCGAAGAGGGACTCTGCATTATTTTAAAAATACTTCATTCATAGCTTTGGAGCACACTCAGTCTCTGAACTCTAACAAGCTGAATGCCACCACATTGCCCTGCTGCAGGAAAATTTCTCCAAACAGAATTGTGAAATTTTTCACCAGCCTTGGACAGCTTCACATGCAGAACTTCTAATAAAGATGACTTAAGAGGGCTGTTCTAGTTTGGCTCGTTTATTTAAATACTTGTCTGCCTCCTTGTCTGTAACCTCCTAGCTAGGCAAGGCTTGATTCATTTCACGAGTCAAGGATGAGGTTTTAAAAACCTTGTAATTTTGCTACTAGATTTTTACTGTATCTGATAAGAAGATAATTAAGGGATTTATTTTGACTTACCTTAAGCAATCTGAAGAAAACAGCATCTTCAAACAGCATTATCAAGTCTTTTCAGTGGCTTTCCTAGGCCTTCCTATAATGGGACACTGCACAGATCTTGCTAAAATGGAGAACAGCTATTTGACACTGATCAACATAACAAACTCATATGATGCCATCCTCCTTAGTGACACTGGAAAGATAACAATTGATATCAAAGAACTGCACTGTGCCTTACTGACAGTAGCATTTACAAAAGTGGCTTTCTAAACAAACAATTATTAGACCTTTGCTAGAGGAACTGATTGTCCAGGTCTCCTTTGCAGGTAGCGTAAGACGCGAGGTATACCAAGGAAGCAAGGATGTAGGTCTACATCTTTGCTCCTGAGTTCTATCAGGAAAAAGGAATTTTTAAAAACATCAGCCAAAAGTTGGAGGTTCAAGGATTAATTATGAGGGGAAGGAGAGAGAAAGAGTCATTCCTCTCCTACCTGTAACAAAGAAGGCCAGTTTACAGCAGATTCATATCTCTGATTTTTTTGCTATTTCAAAAAATAAACTCATGGCTGCCAATCTGAGCTCTGCCAGCCTCTTCTCTTGTCATAGCTTGCAGTAGCAAATCTAGACCTCTGCTTTGAAGTGTAAACTTTGATTTCCTGATGTAATTGTACAATTTTGTCTTTCTCTTCCCCCATCTCCTTGGGTAGGTCCGTGTCTTTGTAAACCAGCTGTACCAGCCGGAAGCAGTGAGGGATGTGAGGCAAAACCCTGACCTGCAAGCCATCCGCATTGCCTCAGTGAACCCCATTTTGGACCCATGGGTCTACATCCTCCTCCGCAAGACTGTGCTCAGCAAAGCCATCGAGAAGATCAAATGCCTCTTCTGCCGCATTGGAGGGGCTCGGAGGCAGCACTCGGGGGGCAATTTCAACTGCGTGGATGGCCGCAGGACCTCCTCTGCCATGTCAAGTCAGTCACCCTCCTTCATCTCCCGTGAGCTGAGGGAGATCAGCAGCACCTCGCAAACGCTGCTCTATCCTCCGGAGTTAAGCGAAAGCAGTGTCGGGGGTCGCGTGCTGCTTCCAGGCCCCAATGCCAGCTTGGCTCAGTCTGACACCACGTCGGTAAGGACACTGCGTAGCTCAGAGACCTCGGACTCTTCACAGGGGCAGGACTCCGAGAACGTCTTCCTGGTGAATGAAATCAGGTCTGGTGGCGGGGCCAGCTCTGCACCCAAGGGCAGCCCTCTCCAGGTCACCTTCCCCACAGAGACATTGAATTTATCAGAAAAGTGTATATAGATAGCCATGAAAGGCATCAACCCTGGGGATACTTCCTGATATATTGGAAAAACTGGTGCAATAGATAGGTGTTCTGCCTATTCGAGGGGAGAGCTGTGCTCCAAAGGGCTATTTTTCTCTTGCCATGTGATGGGTACGTTTCTTTTAGACTACTGAGGACTCTGTGGAACAGACACTGCACTTGGGCCCTGCCATCAGAAATGGTACAAGGCAGGTCTGATGGGACTGGAAACATGAACTGCCTTGTCTTCTTCTGGGACACAGGAGAGCTACTGGGCCTCTGGAAATAGAAAGACCCATCACTTTCTTTTTTTCTTTCTTTCCCTTTCCAAATCTGGTAGAACTGTGTTTTCTCTCCCCATGGTTGCTCAGCTATCAAGAGTTTAAGCTTCTGGTACTAGAGCTGAATGTGAGGCAGCTGCTAGGAACTGGGCACAGCTACTCTGAGAGCTGCCTGGGGCAGGATTTTAAAGTGTCTCACTAAAGCATGAAAATGTGAATTTTTACCGTTGTATATATATCAGGATTGAAAATATTTAAAAGTCTATTCTTCTCTATGAGAAGGTTTTTTATTAATACAAGGTATATAGAAACAATTGCCAGCCTTCTCTTCCCCCAGTATTTCCTGCTGATAAGACATTCTTGGTTTAGATTTGTTGTCCATGCTAGATTCACAGCTGCTGAGGCAATTCTCTAGCTGAGAATACATAAGCACTTTCTGAGTGAAATGGGAATATGTGCGCTATTAAGAGAAAAAGAAAACACATCCTTTCAGTTAAGAATATTCATTTTCAGTATATGTACATGCTAAAAAGCCAGATTTTATTTATGTGCTGAAAACGTTTCTCTGTATTACACATCTGCGCCTCTCCGAGTACTTTGGCCCACATTTTGCACACACTTAGGCACACACTTAACATCGCCCATCAGAGTAGTCCCTCTGCCATCAGGGAGACTCCTGACATGTAAAGTTAAGGACATATAGAAGTGCTTTCAACATCAGGGCCTAAAACTTTCAACCCTCGTTAATAGTCTTAATATTCACTTTAGTTAAAGCATCACTGATGTAATAAAGGTATTTTTTCATAACATTTATCATTTTACTTTAAATAGTAAATAGAATTTTATGACTTTGTAATCTGATACTCCATCCAATAAATGTACAAAACCATGGAAGCAGAATCTTCATTTAAAAGTACAGGTTATATAGAAACTTATCCTGGTATTGCAGCCCTTGAAAATCATTTGTTCCTAGGGTTTTAATGGCAAACACATCACCAAAACCAGCTGTTAGCCACTGACAAAAAGGACTTTTGTGTTTTATGTTGTAAGGGTTAGATCTTGTTCCAGAAACACTGTTTATCAAAATAATTCTGTACAGATATTTGGAGGATGTTTTGTCAAATACTAAGCATGTTATGCTGCTTGAAGTGTTTTCATGTGAAATGCTTTATTGTAATCTTGAGCCTTATGTTGATATGTTTAAGCAGTTGTACTGACCAAAGTAATTTTGGAGATCACAATTAAATGGAAATGTTCTGCTTGATCTCAGAAGTTTATATGAGTCTGCCATTCAATGCTTCACCTTAACAACCTCCATCTTGGAATGCTTTGCGCTCAGCTGCTGCCAAAACATACTTTGTTCTGTAAGTTTCCAAACACCACATAATGACCACCATCAGCAAGAGGCAGCCATCTTCAAAAATGTCCCCAAGAGCACCAACACAGAGCCGTGAAAATTCTTCATGCAAACAAACAAACAAAAATAAAAAGCTGCACTCAATTAAACCTCAGGCCTGCTCCATTATTTTCCTTTAACAGGAGCAGTTGAGCATATTTGCCTTGATACATGTAGAAAATGAAGTTAAATCTCTACACAAGTATTTGCAGCAGTAGCCACTTTTCCACCAGTTACGCTGGAGAACAGTATTACTCAAGTTCCTACTGCAGCTACAGATAAAGATCTGCCTGAATTCTTTGCGATTAAACCACTTAACTATGGTCTGTTGCTTACTAGTGACCAACAAATAGTGCTTATCGTGCTTCCCAAGACAGGAAATAGTACCTGGCGGAGCGGGAAGGTGGGACTGCCACCTGCAGATACACCACCTATACCAATACTGGACCACACCTTTGCAGCTGGCCCGAAGCAGCACGCCAATGTTATTGGTACTGTATGCAACGACAGAATTAAATATCTACAGTGTATAATAAGTATTTAAATAAGGAAGGGCTTATTATTTTTAATTGGTTTTTTATTTTATTTAGTATTTTATTATTATTTCTCATCATTACTGATGAGAAATACATGTGGTCTGGAAGAGCTTTAAGCAAGAATAGACCATCTTAAGTAGCTGACCTTCTAGCTTCCCTTAGCAAACACATCTGATAAGCCTGAGGTGTTCCTCCTGCCCATAGCATTGCTGGTGTGTCAGTAGTGGACTGGACTCGCAGCACACAACATCAACACTAACTCCTTCAGTGAACTCAACGATTCCCAACCAGCCCTCAGATTACAAAGTCTCCTGAGCAATACTGGAATTGCCTGCCACAACTCAATGGCAGTGCACAAAGAGAAAATGGGAGCACCTCCACTGCCTAGTTGCACACACAGATGGGCGTTCAGAAGTAGCCTGGCTAAAAGGACGGGGCAAGTGTGCCTTTGTTTAGGGTGGCAGACTATCACGTCTTCCTCATCTGCCTGACAGTCCTGCTCAGCTTTGGCACCCTCCTCCATGCTGGCCACAGACACATGACTGAATTATCTTCCTCAGCCTCCCTCAGCATAACAAGTCTCACAAAATAAAGCTACAAGTTTGTAGAGATTAATTTGCCACATGGAAGTTAAGAGGTTATTTTCATCCTAGGTATTACAAATAGCTTCCATATATTCAAAAGGACTTCCCTTCTCACACATAATAGCTCCCTTTCACTCCCGGCCCCCTGAGATCCATATACCCCTGAAACAGCCTGTCTTCCATGGCTGCATCCACCTTCCCCAGTCCTCTGTGTTCACAGAAAATGCACTGATTTGCCATTCAAAAATTTCTCATCCAAAATTGTATCTCCCTGGCTCCATCCTGCTAGTTCTGTGACTGGCAGTCCCACTCCCTCAATTCCAGCAGTCTGTCCTGCCCACACATCCCAGACCACCGCTTCCCAGAACCCTTTCCATTCAGAGGTACCGCTAGACCTCCCACCCCATTACCACCCCCCAAACCCAGTCCCTAACTCAGTTTAAGCCCCTGTCCTCTGGCATGGCTGAGAGAATCTACCCACCACAGGCAGGATGACAGCCAGTATCTGTAGGAGACCGCGGTTTCTATGAAAATGTGTAGATTAATTTGAATCTGACCAGTAATATAAATTAGCATTACGACTGGGCCCAGGTTTATAGTGTAGGATATACTGACAGAAGTCTTGGACTGTAAGGGTGGGCTGTAAGATCCTGTTTTAAATCAAGCTTACACATCTCTGCTGTCTGCAACACTAGTGCTCCCCAACCCAAATTGGTGCTATAGGCGCAATGCCAAAGCACTAACAAAATCAATGTAATCCACTACCTTCAAACAGCACCAGCCATCATCCTAACCAAGAAGCCTTCTACAAAGTTTTTAGTTCTGCTCCTAGACACAACAATCTATTCTACTTAAGGCAGATCTACTATTAGAGCTACTAAATACCACCAGACCTTTTACTCCTAGGCCTTGGTCTAGACCTGCCAGCCTTACTGGATCTGGAAACCAACTAAAGTTTAAATCACCTGCTTTCTGAACCCAAATAGTCAACTCATTCCCCACCTCTAATCTTTCCCCTTGATCATTTACCCTCTATAGCCCCTCCTAGAGTTCCAGCTCTTAGAAAATCAGCCCTCAAAACCAGGCTAGCACATCTGGCAGGATCCAACAATCATCCATGCTCATAAGTTCCTCCCGCTTCTAAACTAGCCCTCTCTGGAGATACCACAGGCCAAGGACCCCAATCCATTCAAGAACATGATGTTAATGTGATACCGACCTACAATAAACACAAAGTGTCTGCAACCTGCCAATAAATCAAGCCCACATGCTTCTGCTTTCCTGTGTCCCAGTCCTAACTATGCTTATTATAGTTCTATAGCTATTATATGACCTCAAAATAAATGGAGAGCACCTGCCGCCAACATTAGTTTTTACCTCCTTCCCCTTGGTTTTAGGATCTGGGGGGCACTTACCTTGTATGGCCAGGTAAGTTTCCAATGCCACCTCTCTCATCTTGATCCCCAACACCAACAGATATTCAAAGATAACTTTCAGGAACTAGAAGAGTAGAGAAAACTTACATTTGCTTGTTTCCCCTCCATAACTACTTTTAAAATCCAATCAATTACGGTGTTACCAAATTAGAGTCACTGTTGTGTTATCTGATCCACGCTTTTTTTAGCCTCTAGTATTGTCAGAACGGATTTATTCTCTCTCAGTATAATCTATGTTTATTTTTTTAAAGATACTTATCTCCATCTATAAGGGTAGAATTCATCTGCCTTGTTTCAGCATTTGAAGTTAACTGCCAGTCAGGCACCTTCAGCTTCCTTTGTAGTCAATGCAAATAATTAGGCAGCTTGGGAGGCTGATTCAACATTCTAAGATACTTATCTAACACCAGGCATATGAATGGCCCTCTGAGGCTGTGTATTTCTTTCCACTGGATATAAAGGGATTCAAAGGAAAAAAATTATATTTAAATGTTTAATTGTAGATTTTAAATTAAGCAAAATTAATCCACCTAACCTACTGTTGTTGTTGAGATTTCCTCTAAAAATGTTGCAACACTTCAGCATTTTAATATATGATTCATATGGAAGGCAAACACATGGAAGCTACTGCAGCCATTGCCACTAGTGATGATGAAGAACAGTAAAAATAAATTCCTGCTAGCAAAGAGGGACTGTGCTTCACAGATATTCTATTTTTGATAACAAAGGCTTTCTCCTTTGGGTCCCTCTCATTTGGATACCCCTGAGAGGTTTAAAAGCACTGAGCACTACCTTTTATTAAACATTTTTCCTGAGATGTCTTTTTTTTTTTTTTACTATAACACATTAACATGTTCAGCAGAGACAGAAGAGACAAAAGAAGCCAACTTATTAAATGAGTAACATTCTAAAATGGTCAATGGTAACCCTTATTCTTCTTATAATCAAAAGAATAAACAGGCATCACTAAGCAGCAGAGAAGTCAGTATTTTATTCAAACAGATCCAAAAAATCCCATACATGCAAAAAACATGGCATGCTGTACAAAAAGCAATGTTGAAATCATCAATTTTTGAACTTCTTCCCAGTGTCACGAGAACTTATCTGCTCTACAGTGCTCTACAAGACGCTACGGTCCTGACAATACCTAGAATTCATAACCTAATCTCATCAGAAGAAAAACACATCTAGTACGGGGGATGGAAACAACCACCCCTCAAACCTGGCACGGCCTTTCTGCCTGATGGTGTAGATGCACACCCCTCCATTAGTTTGGCCCAGAAGTGCTGAAGTCAATAGGAATTTTGTGAATCATTTCAGTGGAAACAGATTCTGTGATAACATGGCCTCTCCAAAAGGAGGGAGGCAGTCCTTCCTGTATGAGTAAATACATAACACAGACGCAAATATAAAGTGCAAAGAAAAAAAAACCTGTGTTGGATTATAGCTGAGCTCCTTCAAAATGAAAACATACCTTACAGCTTCTTGCACATTTCCTTTTCTAGCCAGAGAATGTCTCCTCTTTGAAGAAATCTGTCCAAATCCTTCTCATGCTAACTCTTCCTATGGCTGAACAGATTGTATTATTTAAGCTGTTAGGAAAAATAAGCTTAAGAAATTCTTCAACTGGGGCAATTAAAACTGTCTATCAAACCATATCTTAATCAAATGCCTATTCAGTAAGCATTTAAGATCTATTTCTGAACTGAATGAACAAATAAAAATGTAGCATGGTGATGTTTAGATTTCTTAATATATTTTAGTCTCTGCAATTGCTATTTTGAATACTCAGGAGATGTTAAAAAGTGTAAATTTTTTGTACGTGCATGTGCAAGCACAGATCTAAAAATTCACATATATACAAAAATATATCCAGGAAAAATCTTGCAAAAATTAATGAAAACTTAGTAAATACAACATGGCAATTAAGTTTTTGAAAAGGATAATTAATTTCTGCAAAGACTGTAAGTGTCCTCTTAAATAAAGATATTCAGCTGAAAGGATGATCCGAGATAAGTAATTTTCCTACAATACACTTTCTGTTCCAAAAATCACTATGCTTCTCAAGCAACATTATTTCCTTTTAAAACGTGTTATTTTGAAAATAGAAATCAGATATGAAAAATGCAAAGATGACTGATTTCAAAGGTTTCACTTGTCTACAAAACTACTACTCAAAATGTTTTATCATGCAAAACATTATCAAAATCAAGTAGAAATGACGTGTTCCCAACCCTGAATTCTCCGGGAATTCCTCAGTTGACCATTTTTTCCAGTCCCGTGAGGAGACGACCATCTCTACCATGTCTCCAAGACAGTGTAAAGACAGCAGTCTTAGCACAGAGCACAAAGAAACTGCCTGACTTTGTTTCTCTGAACTGCCTGTGTGAGGGACCAATGGCCACCTTCCCCTAAAGAAAGATGAACATTAAACAAATTTCCTATGTTATGCCTCTAAGTTAACACAATGTGTATACCCACCACAGCATCCAAAATCCAAAAAGGATAAAAAGGGAGACTTAGGCAATGCTGTCCCGAAAAACTGGTTCACTAATAATGATCTTTAAATACTTTAAATGGCAGGTCATAAGAATTAGGAAAAACAAATAGACTCCCTTTTCTCACTAGGAAAGAAAAGGCTATACGTAATAAACTTCAGACGTACCTATTTCCAACTCCCACCATTTTACTTTTGGTGATGTCTGTAGCACAGCACTCAAGATAAGGAAAGGCCAGTTTCCATCTCAGCTGAATGTTTTTTCTTTTGATGAAACATTTAGTCATAACTAAGCATTCAGGGGCTTGTTTGGTATCACATTTCCTTTCATCTATCAGAAAGTGTTTAACCCATTCACCTATGAAAGCAACATAAAGGTTTCTACTGATTTCACTTGACTACAGATCAGATGCCAGATCTATTACACACACACAAGCAAAATAATAATCCATCTCTGCTTCACAGGAAACTTCCTCATAGAAAGACTAATCTCAATGAAAATAAAGACTTCTGATAACAGAGAACAGTTCACACTTTACCAGGAAGATAAATAATGTTAATGAATAAGGATTAAAATAGATTTTTTAAAAATCCCTTTTTCTTTTACAGTTTAAATAAAAGCTTATTAATTACTGGGAAAATGTAGACATTAACTTGTAAAATTATGACATACAGAAAGATGAAAGCAGTTGTTAGAATGTAGTTAAGCATTTTAACATTACATTTGTTCATAAAATTTTTAGAATCAACTCTTGGCTTTATTCTCCAAAAATATGGATGGAACAGCAACTCAGGTCATTGCTTTTTCAATTTACAACAGAAAAATAACTTTAATTCTTTAACTTTTGTAGGCTCTCCCACTGCTTAAAAAACAAAAACCAAGCAAGCCCAATACAGTAAATAACACTAGTTCTTAAAACAGTACTGGCAACCCATAAGGCTGCCCTATCGGGCTCTGATGAAAAGGGTTTCATCAGGAGTTGTAGGACAATTCTCCTTCTCAGTAACAGTCTCCACGGTGCCTGAAGCAGACACAATCACTACCGTTTTAGCTGCTGAAAGAGCTTTCTCCTTCTCTGCGATGGCAGCACAGACTGCCACAATTTCATCACTTTCAAAGTCATAGTCTGGAATTGATTCTTGTGCAAGCTCTTTTTCTTTTGCCAATGCTTGCACTGCCTCAGTGTTTGTTGCCTTCTGCTGTTCATGTAGTTTTCTTGCCCACGAAAGGTCCTCTTTCCACACTTCAGGGTTCATTGGGAAGATGTGTAAGGATACCTGGAAGCTTCGGATTGCCTATAAACAGAATAGGGAAGAAACAAGGATTGGAAACTTTAAAGCCTACATATTTCATCACAGAAATAAACAACAACAAAAAAATTATGTACATCATTCAAGCAAAGACAAAAGTGATTTTACTCCAGTCCATCTTTAGCGGAACAATCCTCCCTCAGCAGTAAGTTCAATAGCAGCATTACCCCCAAACAACTCTGCACACAAGTGTCTGAAAGTACCAAGAATGCATGAACAAATCAGGTACCTGGCAACAAGGGCACAAATAAGAGTTCACGTGTCAAAAATAATGTTGTAATTAAAAAGGTAAAAGCAAAAATAATTTTTGCTTTGATGGTTTTCTATCCCACTTTTCCTCTATCATCAGATGTATGAGAAGGCAAAAGCAGACAGATACGGTTTAAAGAAATACAGAAAAGGGATGACTGGGATTTGAAGTATCGCTAATATTGCTGCTTTTAAATTAGCATGTAATCATTTCACATACAGACCTAATACTACAGTAATCCTAGCCCTGTGATAAGCAGTTTCTGTAACAGATTTGTAGTTGCAAACACACTTACCTAAACAGGCAAAAGCAGACTCCCAGCTTGGAGAGTTGCTCTAAGAAAGAACTCCTGTGATCTTATAAACCATGCAACATTAATACAAATAAGTATAGTTGATACTGTTTCTCCTGTCCTTCACCTCAATTAGGAAAGTCCCACAAATACAAATACTCAACACAGAAGTTGTTAAACATAAAAAAAGGTGACCATCTAATCCAGTAGATGTGATATTCGGCAGGGAGAAGAGATTGCTACAATACTGGAAAAATGCTAGACCAAGAATTACAACTGTATTGGATTTATAGCTATATTAACAGTGAAAAGGTCAAGATTGACCTTACCTACTCAGACTTATGTGTATGTGCACACAGGCATGTGTGTATTTCACACTTACGTCTGTATAGTCAGTTACAGAAATGGCCACTTGAGTGACCAAACTCTTGTGTGACGATGTACAGAAGCCTTCCTGCAGGGTGGGAAAACAGTGATGACATGGATTTGGATTATATTTGGGAAGAGTTCTAGCAACTTGCATATAAATACTTTAAAGATGTATGAACAACCATCGAATTCCATATTCTATTGTAATTTATAAATACTTAAAGCATGCAAATTAATTTGGAAAATCACAACTTTTCACCTGCATTGACAGAAACTGCCAATTCATCCTTCTGCTGGCACAGATTAATATACGAACTCCGTATGACGTGAACTCAGCAGACAAGAGATACAAATCAGATTTAAGAAATGCTGATTATACTATCGGTATTACTGTTGTTGTAATAGGCAGCCTTTCAGTTCCAGGAAAAAGAAAATAATACTTTATTATTGGTCCACGGCCAGCTCTGAAGTGTAGGAGCATGCAGAACTTTAAACAGAAGGAGGAGTGCAGTTTAATTCTTGCAAAACACTGTCATTTTATTGAACTTTGCTAGCTTTTAATTTCCACGGATAGATGAGTTACAAGTAAACACTAAATGCTCTTTTTTTGTATTTCTGTTGAAAACAAAACATAAACAAACACCATCTGCTTTTAAGCTTTCCATGAAAGAGGCCCCTAATTAAAACCTGTCTGTATAGTTATGTTCATGCACACTAAACAACGTTAAACACAGTAATCAAATACAAGGTAACATTTAATAAGCTTAGAAGCTGCCTTGATGACTCATACAATACAGCATAAAACGATCACCTTTGTAAATCTATTAGAAAAAAGATTTTGTGACATTTTTTATAATAAATAATAAAATAATAATAATGAAATAATAAATTTTAAGTGCTGCAAAAGATCAGCAGCTTGCTAAAGCAGCAATGTAATACTGAAAAATACATAAAATTTCATGTTGCCACTTGTAACTGCTTCCACAACGCTTAATTTCTATTAAGACAGAAGAAAGGAAAATAAATGTGCTATTTTTAATTTTCCCACTGATGAAGATGTAAATCTCCTTCTTCAACTGGCTGTCTGGCGTTACAGGAAAATGTGGTGGCACTAGATAAACTTGGTATTTCTAGTCTCATTTTAAAGAGCAGCTGTAGTCTTAGAGACCCTGCATGTAAGGACTATGGGTTTTTAAATCAGTACGTAGTCACATACCTGCTTTTGCTTCTGTTGGGAAGAGTACTATAAAATCTACTGCAAGACGTTCTCGCTTCCTGAATTACAATATTTGAAGAATTTGTATTTTTAAAATATTTTACATTTCGTCTCACTATAGGGTATTCTGTAGCAAACAATCTTTCATTTATTCCATGAGCAAAATCTCTTCTGCTGGTTTGCAGAGTCTTTAAATGTGAAGGGCAGTTTTGATCACGCCACACTTTCTGTAAGATGTTTTTGTAACACTTAATTGTCACTATACAGTGACCCCTAAAAAAGGTAAGGGAGCATTTTAAGAGGTTATGCTGTTCACATCTGCCCCCAAGGTTTGTATTAAGCCTTTATGTTACATCTGACAGACACTATCTGACCTATTTCAAAGGATGTCCATCAGTGAAGATATGTATACATAGATTATATATAGAGACATCTATAAGTAATCTTTTCCTGTGTTTAATGATCCTTAAATATGGAATTTTTACAGCACTAACATAATACTTGGGGGTACTGGTGGATGAAATCTGGACATGAGACGACAATGTGCGCTCACAGCACAGAAGGCCAACTGTATCCTGGGCTGCATCAAAAGCAGCGTGGCCAGCAGGTCGAGGGAGGTGATTCTGCCCCTCTGCTCTGCCCTGGTGAGACCCCACCTGCAGTGCTGCGTCCAGCTCTGGAGTCCTCAGCACAGGAAAGACAGGGACCCATTGGAGCAGGTCCAGAGGAGGCCCACAAAAATGATCAGGGGGATGAAGCACCTCTCCTGTGAGGACAGGCTGAGAGAATTGGGGTTGTTTAGCCTGGAGAAGAGAAGGCTCTTATTGTGGCCTTTCAATACTTGAAGGGGGCTTATAAGAAAGATGGGGACAGACTTTTTAGTAGGGCCTGTAGCGGTACGGCAAGGGGTAATGGTTTTAAACTAAAAGAGGGTAGGTTCAGACTAGATATAAGGAAGAAATTCTTTACGATGAGGGTGGTGAAACACTGGAAGAGGTTGCCCAGGGAGGTGGTAGATGCCCCATCCCTGGAAACATTCAAGGTCAGGTTGGACAGGGCTCTGAGCAACCTGATGTAGTTGAAGATGTCCCTGCTCATGGCAGGGGGGTTGGACTAGATAACCTAGGAATTTATTGGAATTTAGGTCTTATTTCTTGTACTACTCACCGTGAACATAAATAATTAATTTTTATAGAAACCTTTAGCATAGAGACACTCATGAAATTTTAGTGTATTAAACGGCTTCTCATTACATTTCTCTTCTTTAAACCAAAAACCCCCATCCAATTCTTTCAGATATTTTCACTCTAGTTTAATAGTTTATATGATATAATCTGAATATCTTACCTATTTTAACTTTAAACTGTCAGGCTGAACTTTTCCATGCAACTTTTCTGTTCAGATTATTTCTTCTTTTCAATAAAAATTTTCTCTCTAAAAATTTCTTTTCCGCAAAAATAATTCTTCTGTTTTCAATAATGAGATGAACACTCAATATTTTTTGGTTCTTACGTTTACAAAACCTTTTTATTGAAAGGTTCTGGTGCTCTCATGTTTTGGAGAAAAGGCTTGAAATATAGGCAATTTTCTAATGTGAAAGACTATTTTTGTCTTACACCTACTGGAATTCAGTCAGGTTATAAACCCGTAAGTCTTTGTCCCCATTTGGTAGACAACTGTGAGACGATGTTAGCTTAATTCTCCTATGCTGGAGGTTCTCGACTGCAGAGAATTTATGCAGCACGGATGAAGATGCATCACCCCCCAGGGTGACTCAGCACACGTCCTTCCTGGGGTGCAGTGCCTGGTGGCTGGCACAAGAGGCCAGAGGACATGTGTCTGAGCCTGGAGGCATGAGAAGATATTAGGAACGTAAAGGCCTGCGGCAACTGATAGTAAAAGATCTCCTCAGTTTCTTTGGCCCCAGGCACACATCTCTGTACAGACTAGAGTTTCAGAAAATTTCCATCAGCCACTGTATCCACTTGAAATTTCTCTTCAAGGTGACTCTTCCTCACTTCCAGAGCTTCCTTCTTCCTCTTCTTTTGAAGAAGTTTCTATCCCCCTCTTGTACTTTCTTTTGCTTCAGTGATGTACTCCCATTTCCCAGATCTCCTTCTGCACCAACTCACTTCTTCCCAGCCCTCTTTCCTCACAACGCTTACTGCCCATCTGCCTTTACACCTCAGTGAGCGTGCCTGCAAGACACCGCAGCACGCTCTCCAGAAGTCACTACTTCAGGCTGCCTTTACCAGAGAGATCTGTACACTAGGCTCCACTGCACGCATGGATGTAATCCAGGATGATCAAGGGAACAAAAAAAAAGAAAAAAAAAATCTATCCCATCCTAGAAATGGACATATTTAGCCCAACAAAATAAAACCTGAAGTGATACGAGTGCTCTTAACTTGTAAATCAGGAAGGATTGAAAACATTTACTTCTCTATTTACCTATTTACTATTCTTCTAATTTACCAAATCATACTGCTAAAATTAGTACAGGGATTTTTAAAATAATGGTAAAACAACTTTCACAGCATGTTATTTTTTCTCTAACTTAATACTTCCCAAATACTATGCACTAGAATGTGTATGTGGCTGGAGTGTAGTTCAAGATTGAGTCGGCAGGACAGAAATATGCCCTGTCACCTGTTTTATTTTCGAAGAAATGTCTTTTATCAAATCCTGATAAAGAAAGCAGTACCATTTAAAGTGTGACACAAAAACTGTAAATGGAATAACAAGAAATTCTAGGCCAAAATTATAAAAAACTCAGTAATTTTTAAAATTGCATTGCCTCTTTTTCTTTTCATTTATGCACATAAGAAGAATAACTATCAACTATATTAAGATAATGATGAAGTTAAATATTCCACCACTATAAAATAACCACACATTTTGTTGTGCTTAGAAAGAAGATTACCACAGCAGTGTAATTAAATATTTTAATCTCATATAAATCTATAAAAATAAAATGTGAGTTATTTATCCCCTCAAGTTGATAGGAACACAATCTGAAGCACCGACTTGATTGCTTTTCAGTGGAAAGCCAACCATCAGTTTCCTTTTGATTACCAGAATCTTTACATTTCTACACACTTACATTGGTAACATTTTGAAAAATCCTCTCAAATTCAGAATTATGTTAATTAGCTGGATTCCAATAAAATGCAGTAATTCCTCTCTTTGCTAGTATGTAACTCCCATCATTATGTGAAAGTCCTAAAACTGTTTCTTTCAAGAGAAATAAAAGGGCTGATCTGAAGATTTATATTGTCAAGGCTTGATCCCTTTTACAAAATGTAGTATCACACTTAAAGACCATTAAAAGACCACTAACTACTCAATAACAACACAGCAAACCACACACTTCAAAACATCAAACAACAAGCATGCACAATTGGTTCACATTTACACATCTGCCCAGTTAACTTTGTAATCTTCAGTACTCCAGATTTGACATGGAGGTCCCAGCCCACAACAGGGTAAGCTTAAGTCACAGAATCAGGGAATGGTTGAGGTTAGACAGGACCTTCTGAGGTCATCTGGGCCAACTCCCTGCTCAAGCAGGGCCACCTGGAGCTGGTTGCCCATGACCACTTCCAGATGGCTTATGAATTTCTCCAAGATGGGAGACTCAGACTTGGAGGTGATCATGCCCCTGTACTCGGCACTGGTGAGGCCGCACCTCGAATCTTGTGTTCAGTTTTGGGCCCCTCACTACAAGAAGGACACGGAGGTGCTGGAGCGTGTCCAGAGGAGGGCAACGAAGCTGGTGAAGGGCCTGGAGCACAAGTCTTATGAGGAGCGGCTGAGGGAACTGGGGTTGTTTAGCCTGGAGAAGAGGAGGCTGAGGGGAGACCTCATCGCGCTCTACAACTACCTGAAAGGAGGTTGTAGCGAGGTGGGTGTTGGTCTCTTCTGCCAAGAAACTAGCGATAGGACAAGAGGAAATGGCCTCAAGTTGCACCAAGGGAGGTTTACATTGAACATTAGAAAAAATTTCTTTACTGAAAGAGTGATCAGGCCTTGGAACAGGCTGCCCAGGGAAGTGGTGGAGTCACCAGCTCTGGAGGTATTTAAAAGACGTGTAGATGAGGCCCTTAGGGACATGGTGTGGTGGGCATGGTGTGTTGGGTTGACGGTTGGACACGATGATCTTAGAGGTCTTTTCCAACCTGTATGATTCTATGATTCTATGATTTGACAAAACCAAGCCAAAGCAAATCTTTCGTTGTCTGCAAGAAATGAATATATCATGCAGGACATAATATAGATTAGATTTGTTTGGAAGCTGTATTTCAGACCTAGGAACCTTGAAATTAAAATACAGTAAATTGTTTTTTCGTAAGAAAAAGTGCATGAATGCATTGTGATATAATAAAAATATTTACAACGGACCAGTTGGCAGGATGTGGGTAGCGAAGACAGACATTGGTGGGGGAGAAATGAAACAAAGAAACAGAAGAAGCTGCTCTTAAGAAGGGTAGTAATTCCCAAATCTCAAATATTACTAAAAAGCCCTCACACTTATGCTTTATTAACTTTTCTTTGTAAAAAATCATGCAGTGAAAAATTAGACGATCATGGTAATAAAAGGCTAATATGAAAAGGATAATTATGACTTAGATCACTTGGTCAAGAAGCCTCCACAAGTTCAATAATTATGAAATCATTTAACCTTTTAAGACTCCTCCAGTCTTAATCTTTTAGGATTCCTTAAAAATTGCTTCATTCAAAAATAAATAGTGAACATGATCTGCATTTTAGAATAAGTCCCCAAGTTGTTCGTTGTACGTGAGAACATATTAATCAGAAGGCAGTTCAATATGCCTTAAAGACAGAAAGTCAAAAACGTAGAAACAACCAGTACTAAAGCACTGGAGACACCAACAGAGCTTACCCACCTCTGGGCTCCCTACTCAAATAGAGACAGACAAAGACATTCAGAGGGCAAGCTACCTGGTGATGACTCCTCCTTCCTCTCTCTTCACAGACAGTAAGGTCAATATAACAATTACAGGAGCACCTATAGTAGTGTTTTGTTTCAGATGAATAATGTGCTTTGATGCAAATCTCTGATTGTTCCCACTTAAAGTGCTTTGGTTTGCATCATGGAATAGTCTCAGGCTACATAAACTAGATTCCTTTCTGATTAAGCCCCACAACGCACTCCAAGAGAGCACCTGAAGTGCTGCAAACAACAGAGCTACTCTGAAGTAAAACAAAGTGAATATAATGTGGACACTGGGTGCCCAGGACTATTAACTCAAGATATCCACTCCTATTGTTGTGATGTGACTTGCCAATGTAGACAAAGCTTATAGGATCTAGTGAGCAGGACCTGTTGGTAGAACTAGCATTGGTATATCAATATCTATAATTCACATTATAGTTACTGTAGCATTTTCTATAGAATAAGCAGCATCAGTTACCTAGGATTCTTGCAGGAAATAAAACTTCGGATTTCCTGAGACTAATGCATTTAAAAATCTCAGGCACAATTTACAGCAACAATTTCAGGCAGTTAAAAGGAAAAAAAAAAGATTTAGAGATTGTAGATCCAGATGGGACAGACCGTCTACTCTTACCTTCTACATCACAAAAGCCATGGAATGTTACCAGTTATGTGATGTGATGCAGATATGCCTGGATTTATAATAAATATTTCGTATTATGATACTGCAACAACATAAGGTAGCACGCTACACATCTGTAACACACAGCTTTTGTCTTATGTTATTCTCATAATTTGTGGGGTTTTGTTGGTTTGGTTTTTTGTTTTTGTTTTTTTAATACTGCTTCTTACTACTTTTTAAAAAGAAACTGGTTTTGCATGATTTGTTAGCCTCCCTCAAAAAAAAAAAAAATTTTATTCCTGAAAATTTTTGGTCCAAACATTGTAACTTTGCAAAAACACTCTAACGACAAAATTATTTGGATCAAACTAGCACACAGCTACTTCTATTATAAATAAAATAAAACCAATATCTTTTTTTATCTGAGAACTCATGGTGAATTATTTTTCTAATAGACTTTTATGAATGCGTCTGAATTAAAAAGTTCACTCACTATGTTTCCACATTAACTAGCAGAAAACTATTACATTATATATGTTACATTATTTACAGGTGTACAGCCTATAGGTGGAGGATGATCGGACTTGGGGGAAGAGTCTCCTTTTGCATCACATCATGTAGCCAAGACAGCACCATGGGATACAGCTGCAGTTAGAGAAAAGACGCACTCCAGCTACCGCGGAGCATCCCAGCCTTTTTGCTGTCTTGTTAAGAAAACAACCAACTCCAGCCACCATTTGGGGTCAAGAAGTCAGAGGAAAGTACGAATGAGCACACATGACTTGCTGCACCTGATGCAGGAGAGTAGAAGACAGGGAAAACAAGATACTAGAATTTTATTAGCAGGCATGTATAAAACTGAGCCTGAATATCAAGTGGGACTTCACAGTACCTTTATCTTTAAACTATGGTGAGCTGCGCTGTAGCAATACAGAGGCCAGAATGTAGTATGTGCAGTTATGTCAACATAATTATTCCATTGCATAAAGCCACCACGTAAATATAGTATATAACACAAAAGGCTTTGAGCTAGGCAGGTCTTCCACAAGCCCAGCAACAAAACCACACAGGAAGCATTTGTGAAAAACAACAAAGAAGGGGGAATACTGTAGATAAATAGCAACAACCTTTTTCCTTGCCTACTTTCAGGTTATAAAAGGATATTCTGCTACCTTGGTATTTCTGTACTTTCGTTCTCTCACATACAATACAGAGGATGTGGTTTACAAGTTTAGCACATTAATGTTGTCCATTTTCCTACCAGTGCTATCTCTCCTAATCCAAGCTGGGCACGTCCCAAAGTCTGCCAGGCATCCCAGGAACGTGGGTTTCTCTGGACAGCCATTTCTGCTGCATGCACTGCGGGGAACATTTCATGTAAAGACATCAGGACCTATGAAAGAAAAAGAAAAATAAAGAGGAATAAGAATAAACAAAATTGAAAAGAGATTTAAGTTTTCTGGGATTACCCAGGCAACCACCATTGTTTCAATAACTAAGGACAGGTTCATCTGACCTAGCTTTTTCTCGTTTAAAAGTTAGTTGTCTAATCTCAGATAGTCATCCAGACTCATTCCCACTCATAGCCCACGGAGGAAAAAGGCATGCTAGAGGATGATTCATCTGAACTATTTAAGCAACTCTACTAAGAAGTAGGTGAATTGCTTCTGAAAGTGTCCCTCCCTCTCCCTTTCTCCCTACAAACCCCACAGTCTGTAAAAGCGTAACAGAATACACTGAAGGACAAACACATTGAGAATTAAACACAATAAATAAGCAAGTATTGTTGAAAAACTCCTGGGTTATATTTTTTCTTTTTACTAGAAGACTGGAATCTACCAAATACAGTTGCAGTGCACATGATACAATTATAGAAACAATCCCTGTAATTCCACATGGAAACAGCCCTTAACAATGACTGTTGTATTTGGAGAGTAAGCATTCTGCAACAGCAAAGCCTAACTTAGACATGAAGTCACCTACATATAAAAAAAAAACAAAATCAAAAAAACCAACCCAAAAAAGTGGTTTCCCAATGTGGAAATCTCTTTTACTCAGCAGACCAGGTTAGTGTCAGCCTGCCGCCACAGTATTCTACTCCTTACATTGAATCTCCATAACTAAGCCTATAAATCATAGTTAACGATACATAACATGGCTCAAAGCTTGCCGTATTTTTCCAAGACCACCATGAAATTGGCACATTACATGAAGACCTGCATCACTCTGAGATCATGGTGACAGACACCCACATGCTTTGGTGATAGGTATCAGTATAAGAAACAAATGACAACTGCATTCCTACTGTATGATGAGAATGTCAACCACAAGAGTAAGACTCATGTGTGGGCAACCACTTTCATCCCAACTGACCCGCAAGCATGATGAATAATATTAGAACATATCAGGACTACTGCTGAAGTGCAAAAAAGCATTTATTTAACCTTACTGTTCTACGATATCTTAAATAGATAAATACGAGTGTGGAGTAGAGGAGGATTCAAATGCAATAATCTTGAGTATTTACTTTAATTAACGTAAAGTACTTGCACAGCAGTGGAGTGAGTACAGTAAAAAAAAAAAAAAATAGCTTTACTACAGAAAGTAATCCTGTATCCAAGAAACACAGGAAGCTTCCAATACACCCTTTGGATCCATACTCCTGCGGTTTTAATAAGACTAAATTTTTCTAAAGACTAGTCCTATGGCTTCTCTTTAATTCCATTAAATAGGCTGTACACTAGAATTTAGAAACACCTAAAAATCTTTAAAAAACAACACAGCTGTATGTCATGTCATTTTCCCTTTTTTCCTCAACAGTTCTCAATGACTGTGCTTTGTAAGCAAAGTTTGTAATGAGTACTATGTATTTTTCCAAAACTTTCAGTTCAACTGCATTTTTGTGTGCAGTTTCTCTTACTTGCAGCAGATCTGAATTGAATCAAACTGTTACTAGTGGATAGGTGTACAGCCTACCAAGATTAAGTGATTCTGCATCTATCAGCTAGCTTTTACATTAATCTCTTAATGTGTTTGTTCTCACAAGAGAAAACAAATCCAAGTATACACTTACTTGAACATTTTTATGCATCCTGAGTATTCAGTATTTCCTACCAGTACTTTCTACTGCAACACAATTCCAAAACATCTACACAAGTATTTAGGAACTCTTTTGTAGTTTTTAATGATTTTTCTGCTTTGTTTACTGAATTGTGACCTCACTAATAGAAGACAATTATTCCACTAATAATTGTGTTGTGTGTACTAATTTAGACAGCTGCTTCAAAAATGCTCTTCCAGATCATAGTGGTAATTACTGTGCTCCTAGTTACTGTGGCATCAGTTTCTCAAAGTACATTCAAAGAAATACAAATTTGAATGTATATGCATTTTGTCCAGCACAGGTGTCTTTTTCAGTTATTAATACAATGACTCAGCTATACACGTCAGTCATTATAAAAGAATAAACTTATTAATGCACTTTATTTTCCTACCCTTTTGTTTTCAGGTGAAGAAATCATCAAAATGAACATACAATGGCAGACCTGAATGTGTGCAGCTTTGCCTTGGATTACTCTACCTGTGATATTATTAGCACTTTTATAAAATACCTAGATACCACTGCTACTTGAAAACTGAACCAGCAAAAACTCAGTTTTTCTACATCTGGAAAGTCATGCTGAAAAAGGAATAAAAAACACCACTAGCATAAAGTTTTCTTCTGCACAGATCTGACAAGAGGTGCTCAGTCCTTTTACTGGGGCAGGCCACATGGACAAGACAAAGCCAGACAGGAACCACGTGTGCTGTAGCCCCCTTTGTCATACAATGTGCCTGTCACATGCTCAATGTGCAGCCACATCAAGCACCAGATCTATGTGTATATACATCATCCCCCAACAACACACAGTCTAGGGTGGTCTCCATTCCACTAACATGTTAAGTGCCTAAAGGGTTATTGTCACTCCCTACACACGTGCCCCTTAGACAGGGTGTGTCCAAAAAGGGGGAAGCCAGGTAGTAGATCATGGGAATTATACTGGTGGCCTTCGTCGAAACATAGATTTCTCATCCTGAACTAGCTTAACATACCAGTCTAACAAAATCCCACTTCGTACTTCTAATTCCATAGACAGCATTTCATGCATAACATACACTTCCATATTTATACTTACTTGAATAATATAATAAACTTGAGTTCTCCATGACAATACAAGATGTGAGGCTTATTTTCAAGGATGCAGCTACTCTGAAATACTAATTTCATTGCATTTCAGATCTTCTTGCATAACTCATCGCTAGCTTAAACATACCTAGAACTGAACTCCTTGCCTCCTTCCCAAATCATCTTACTTTCTTTTATCTATAGTGCTGTCATTACCATGACAGTATCATTTTTAATTTTCTCTTCCTTCACATAAATTTATTCTACATTTATGCCTTGTATATATGCAAGGCTATTTTGCTATCCGCAAAACTCTTTTCATTGCCTTATGGTCTCTTTATTCTTCATTTCCTTAATCCCTACATAGCACACCATAATGGACGGAAGTCCATTCGACCTAATAAGAAATTAGACACTCAATGAATGTCTTGTTCAAAGTCTTGCTCCCACTTTCTACTGTATACAACTTGATTTTCTCCTCTCATTTTAAGAATCTATATTGTTTGTTTCCTTTTATTTTCCTCTTTTTTTAATAAGTTACTCTTATTTTCTTTGCTCCAACATGGCATCAGCATAATGGTCTATTTTTCTGCTTCCTACAAAGATGCCCCCAGGTCTTCCTCCACTTCAGCCCATATGCTTGAAATACTTGAGCTGATCGGAAAACTATCATCTTTTCATGCAGATGTGTGACTGAAACATGAATCTGGACGCCAGTAGCAGTTCCTACACCCAATTTGAGCAGAATGCTTGCTGCTCTTACCTTTGCTCAATTTTATCTCATTGTCACAGTCATTTATATTCTCTATAAGTTTGTTTACACTTAGACATTTAACTTCAGTAACTGTTTTGAAATAGTTATTCTGTAGAAAATAGAATAAATAGATACACCCCCAAGGGCTCCCCCCAAAATGAGCATGTTCCTTGATTTGGTTGAATTCCTTTCAAAAGAGTAAAGTGAACTCCTCTGTGTAGGGAGTGTTTCTTGTTGGGAGCTCTATTGTACTTAACACAAACAAACTCTTCACCCTCTTTTAATCCTTTATGGACTACTTCAGTACCATTGACTCTAAACTGCAAGCCATCGTTAGCATCAATCCAGACCTGCACACAATTACATTACTTAATCAGTAACTTTGTGCACTCTCTTTTGATTCAAGTTAAATTCACACCGATTTCAATGTGGTTTTGGTAGGGGTTTTTTTGACAGCAGAGATAATTGTTACCCTCTGCTAGTTTCTTCGCGCAAAACATTCAGATTACTAGTAAAAACAGGAACAAGCAAGTATTATTCTAAAAAGGTCACAAACCATTATAATAAAGTAGAGTAGTCAGACGTAACATTTCTTTTTTAAACAGATGTTTACTTTTTAGAGAAACTAATTCAGTTGCATTAGGGTATTTTTCAATGACCAGACAAATAGCATGATGTTTCACAGAGAAACTATGTATCACTGAAAACGCCATTTAAATTCCTCTTTCTCAATGTTTTAGGACCAACTTACAATCTTTAAATGGCCATGCATTCCGAAAAATACATACACATAACCTTGTAATTTGAGAGTATGAAGATATGAAGCTTTTACTTATCAAAATTATGCTGGGGAGAACCTTCATAAAAGAGACAATCCTACCAGAAAAATAGGTCTTTAATCTATTTTGAAGCAAGCTATGACAGAAAAGGACTATTTTGCCAGAATCACCTACGGTATAGATGAGGGTGCGTGTGTTTGCTTATGAATACCCTTTTAAAAGCTGACACACTAAGATTCTATTCCTTTCCTGTTGCTCTCAAATTAATTTCTCAGACAAATTTTGTTTTGCGAACTTCATTAGCAGGATGGCAGTCAAGTTTCACAGTTAACTAATCTCATTGCATATTTGATTTATTTTCTAATTATAATGATAACACTTCATTAGAAAACATTCTTAAAACTAATCAAACAATTAGGAAAAAAAAATCTTACAAAACAGAAAAAACATTTTAAGACTGTCATGCACATATATATTAAAAATGACTAGAGGGAAATGTCTTATAAAGATGTTCGGTAGGTAGATTTTCAGAACTTGCTTTATTCCCAACCTAGACTTACGATTATCACGTGCATTAAAACAAAGAACATCCACGTCACTACAATGATTTAGTTTAATAGATCTAGCTTTAAAACAAAAATATATATATATATATGAGACAGATTAGAAGAATTAGAAGAACTCAGTGGCAAAAAACCAATTAAACATAGTAACTGTCATCGGGAGACTGACCAAGTATTAAAAATCCAGGCAGCAGAATGACCCATCCTGTCCTACCCACAATATTTTGGAAGTGTTATGAATCTGAGTAAGTCCTGGTTTTAGATGAGCTCACTGGCTTGAAGCTGAATCATTATATATAGATACATTCCAAGTCCAGTGAAACTGACCCAATTCCTTCTTCCCTCCAGAAACCCATTTCAAAACACTGATGAATAAAATTCTTCCTACCGATAAGCAGTTTACATTTATCCGTGCTGTAAAGCAATTACCGTTGCACCACATAGCAATGCTTTCTGCTACATAGCTTTCTGGAGTTTACATCAATGCTTTAATAGTAAACTCTTCTCACTACATCCCAGTTTAAAAAAAAAAAATAATCAGCAATTATTAGCTGATTTGTTATAACCTAAACTTGGGATTGTGAGTCTGGTCACGTCTCAGGAACCTTATCATTTCTTAAGCAGGAAGAGAGATATTATTTCTTCACTGAGTTCAAGATTAAGAAAAGTTTCAGAAGGC
Source organism: Calonectris borealis (assembly GCF_964195595.1). Classification (NCBI taxonomy): domain Eukaryota; kingdom Metazoa; phylum Chordata; class Aves; order Procellariiformes; family Procellariidae; genus Calonectris; species Calonectris borealis. The sequence continues at coordinate 71,680,890 of NC_134352.1, read as the reverse complement.
GGCAAATGGAATGATTTGAATATGAGTATGATGGGTTTGGCCTATTTAAAAAAAAAAAAAAAAAGAGAGACATACATCTGAAATCCTGATCCTGTTCAATGAATGCAAATTGAGAATGCAGGGTTGTACAGAAACTAGATCCTTAGACAGGTGATGACAAACATCCAAAAAGCTTATTAAATGGAGATAAACCTGACTTTGTTTACATTTGTATTTACTTGTTTCTATAAATATCTATAAACAATTGTATTGTGTATTTTAGGAATCCTGTCATAGTTGCACAGTGTGTTTGACAATGTTATCCGAGATCTGAGGTGGAAGTATCACTGGATGAGCAACATGAACCAGGTAAATTCTCAGGAGTGGTGTAGAATAGCAGAGTGCCTATTCCCAAGAGAGTTTGTTATATATATCATAATGTGATAAGTCTTTTGATAGCTCTCTTCACCCAAGAAAGCGTCCCACGTGGTCCAGCATGCAAACGTTCAGACCAAAATTCAAAGAATTTCTCCAACCCTGTTTCTCCATCTTTGTAATTCAAAGCAGCAATAAAATAATCCAGTCAATGTTTAAGAAACTCAGCCCACAATGAGTTTCAAGCAGACGTAGTGACTGCATTAATATAGGTAGTCTTCATACATTCCTTTGAATATACTTACGATACTATTTATCTAATCCTAGAATCAACACTAGGCTATTATTGTTGGTTTGGGTTTTTTTTTTTTAAAGATTTTTTTTTTTTTGAAACAAAAATATAGAAGTGAACTGCTTGCACAAACATGTACTTGCCACTCATTGTTCTTGCACCGGGGGAGCAGTTTAGGCTGTTAATGGAATATCAAAATTTACACTGAAAGATCTTGCATGCAAAGAACAGTTTGAGAGCACCCCTAACCTCTCCACACAACATAATGATCTGGTTTTAAATGGATCAAAGAGTAGCTGACAGCAATGGAAAAAAATCTCATCAACTTTTATGGGTTTTTGAAGCAGTTGAGCAATGCCACAATTCCCGTAGGTTTTTCTGGGAACACACTGACATTGACAACTGGGAACTTTAAACACTATTTCCACTCTTCAGAAATACTGAAAGACATTTGTCCTACATCTGTTAAAATACAGATCTTTAAGAACTTACCATAAATATTTACAGATTCCTACTGTGTCAGTAGCATATTTATCTGAGCTGCATATTAAACAACAGGGTATTTAAAATGTTAAGTTTGCTGCTGAGAAAGGAAATACTAATGAACTGGCAAGCTACTATATAACCCAAGGTAAGATTATCTTAATAAATGTAACAGGATACACAGACATTCAAGCCCGTGCAGAACATTCCATCCAATGTCAATTCTCAAAAGAAATTACTTCATGAGGAGACTTTTCCTCACTGAAAGAAAATTAGTATAGACCATAAAGAATCTTTGCATATCGCACAAAGTCATTCTTAATATGAATCACCTCCTCTAGTGTGTGACTCACATACCAAGATAGGCAGATTTTCATAGGCCCAATGCTGGTCAAGCCCTTGCTGAAGTTGGTTACAGTACTGTTCTTCCAAATCTGGAGCTAACAAAACTTTCTCATTTAGCTACACAACAATAGCTGCAGTATTTGTGCTGGTGTGCTGGATTGGAATAACACAGTCAGCTCTAAGACAGTATCATTTAAATTAACCGCAATATTTTTGGAATGAATTACGTATTCCTATTTTGGCAAAAAATGGATTTTTACAGCTCATATTAGTGCTTTTAAACGTAGAAAGGTATCAAATTACACATTATACTAATCAACTTCCAGTAAGCACAAGTCATACTGCAAAAACCATCTGTAATAATTATTTACATGTACTAAAGAGATGTTACCAATTTAAAGATTAGAGGTTTTGTTAAAAAGGTTCAAGAAATAATTTTATAAATGCATATTTTGTACATAAACTTCTCATGCTCTCATTCACAGTATAACAGAAGTGTTATGCAATATCAGAAAGTGAAACCAAAGACAGACTGCAACTGCCCAGCACTGCTCTCCTCTCCAGGAAAGGAAGCAAAGGCAGGCTGGAAGCAGAGGCCTGGGTTCCTTCATTCTTTCAGCTTTCATTGCTCTCCGATGGTTTCATTAGATAGGCAAAGACATTTTACAAGGCGAATCAGAGTCACACAGCTGGTTTCTCAGCTCCTGGTCAGCAGGAAAGCCGTGTGCCTTATTCCTCCAACTCACCTTTGCCATTTAGCTGAAATACAAGGACTGGGTGCCAAGTAAGCAACCACCCCTCAGAATTAGGTATTGCAGCTGGCGCACCGACTGAAGGATGCTGTCGTAAGCATCCGTTTGCATAAGTCACTGCACCATAGTTCAGCACCTGGTAAGCTAGCATAATTTCCTGTTCTCCTGTTATTTCCACTGTGAAAATATTTAATTTTAGTATAATTTCAATTAAATGGAGTACTTTTGGAAAGCTGTCTTAATTCCTGCATTCATATAAGACCATAATAAAGAACCGTTACAAGAGAGCTATTCACTAATTTGTCCCACTGAGTGTAACTGTCCTCTTCAAGAGCTTTCTCTTGACTTTAAGTCAAAAAAAGAAATTCTAATTGCAAAATAAAGGCTACTTGATAAATAACCTATGTTGAGGAGCTAGCATCAGAGCACGTGAACCATTTCTTTCCAACCTAGAAGAAATCCTACTAGGTGGCCTATTTTATTCAAAACAGAGTTAAATCTTTAAACTATAGTAAAAAAAAAAGTTGTAGGACTGATACCATTTTCACATCTTAACAGAATTTCTTTACTAGTGGAGTTCAAAATTAAATGCACAAACGAACAACTACGTAAGCTAACAACCTTTACAGCAACCTGGAAAGCTGCCAATTAAAGCTGAATTATATTATTCGGTCTCTTCCAATAGTGCATAATTAAGATTCGGAACTCTTTGGCACATAGCTCTGCAGATGCTAAAAATTTACATGAGAGCAGAGAGCAATGAGACAAATTTGTTGAAGAAAAATCTTTCAAGCATTTCTAAACACAGAGAAGTCCCAGGGCCAAAGCATCGTGGGGAAAGTATCGTGGGGGAAGTACTGCTACATGCTTGTACCATTTGTGGGACTCTTTCCCAGCCATCCATTGTTGGAAGTTGTCAGGACACTAGGCTAGATAGATCTTTCATTTAAGCTAGCATTGATGTAAAGGCATCCAAATACAAGTAAATATTCAATGGAGGTTTACATGTTTAAGATGTTTTGTTACCATAGAACTCTAGAAGTATGTAAGAGTCAAGCACCTACATCATACAGCAGATCTGTAAATGCTCATATGCTACCTAACAACATATAGATCTGATCCTAAGCATGCCCAAGTTAAGAGAATGTACCAGTGCAGAATTTCCATAAGGTGTGAACAACATCCATGAAGAGATTTCCTTTTTTTTTTTCTAAAAAGATACATGCCTCCTGTTTTAGAAGTTACAAAGAAATAATTGACTACAAATCTAGCCTGGTGAAAAAGTGGGGAGAACACATGCTCACTTTTCAGCATCATGTAGGATATAGAACAAGATTATTGCACAGTGATTTAAAGTAAAAACAATTACTGCATCTTATTACCAACACCATTCAAATTAACAAACCAAGTCAGAAATCAACCCTTCATACACACTCCTCCCCGAGCTCTTCCTAACACAGTCTGTCTGGATCCCTTATATACATATGATATGTTGACAAAGCCATCCAACAACACACTTCTCCCAAAATAATTCAGAAGAAAAACCTCCGAAGCAGCGATATAAAACGAAAGCCTCCTTCAGCATTACTATATTGAAATGAGCTTGTGATTAATCCATTAATTATTTTGCAGAATCAAACTTTCTACACTTCACAGACAACATGACTGTGAGGAGCAGATGTGGTAACATCCAGGAAAAAAAATAGCTGTCACCACACCTGGGAAAATAACCAGTTGTGCTTCTTGGGTTTTGTTGGGGGGGGCTTGGGGTTTGTTTAGGTTTTGTTTTTGTTGGTCTTTGTTTAGGTTTTGGGGTTTTTTGGGGTAGGGGCAGGGAGAGGGGGCAATGTTTTGGTTTTTTATACAAGAAAAGAATTACAATAACAACAAAGATTTTAAAACTAAACAATATAGCAAGCTTCCTAAAAGTTAAGTAACACATTCACTAAGCTACCACGATTTTACTTTCTCTTTTCCTTTCTCCTAACATTAAACAATGTCTTTTTCAGCCATATTTTGAGTAGCTACCTTCCTAAAAATAATTTTTCCCATTCTGATCTGTCCAGCTGGTTGAAAGAAGCCACATATTTCTTGTTCTCATCCTCAATCCAAATTAAAATCATTTTTGCAGATGAGCATTTTTATTTAATACAGAAAAAAAAGATTATGTATTTTTGTACCTTTGCATACAGATGGAGACAAAACCTTCCCAATCCAAACAAAATAATGGATCCTGGCACTTTTACCATCTAAGCCATGCAAAGACACGCTGAAATTACAAGCTGATATAACTTTAGTGAGGCGTTGATGGCTGCAAGCCTTTTTCCTCAAAACAGCTTTAAAATAAACGCTTAGATGAACTGACATCGTAAGTATACTCTGTTTAATGCTCTTTTCCAAGACTAATTTATCTATGTAACACTTAACATGAAAACAGACTGGAGCATATCTTTTGCATACAGTATCCCTGTTTAGTGTTGATAGTATTAAGCCAACTCTTTAGAAAGGGCAGACAGATTTTTAATGGTAAAGTTTGCTAATCTATTACAGTAAGGCTCTCCCTGCTCCTCACAATACAATTTTTAAATATTTCAATTGCTTTTTCCACATTGCAATATCCTAATTCATGTCCTACCAAAGATGATTGACCAGGATAACAGCATTATTTTAATTCCTGTTAAAAGATACCCTGTTGTGTTGGGAAAAATGAAAAACCTAAGTTGTGCTGTAGCTTATGCACACAACAACTACACAGTGTTGCACAGTTTCTGTTCACGAGTACATTTTTTAATTTCTAAACTGATAAATAATTGTCATGTTTTACCTGCGATTTCATCTCATAAAGCGTAGCATCCTCTGGAGTTAACTGAAGTGCTTCATCCCACTTGTGAATAGCCTCTCGGTACCTGTAGTTAAAACAGTATTACAGTCTCACCATATTTAAATATATTAGATATTTCTATTTATATCCTGACATTGTCCTAAATAAAGTGCCATTGCATCTCATTAGTATTAATGATTTTTCTAATCACTTCCCTACAAGACATGCTGAACTGTTTTCAGCAACTGGCTATTTGTCCAAAAGGATGCTAAGTACTACTGTACAACTGGCCTCAGGTGAATTTACAAGTCAATATAGGAAACCTATGGCAAAGCAATGACTTAAAACTAAAAATCTTGAACTGAGTCCAACTCCCTTCGCTGTCAAAATCATCCTTAGTCAGGCATAAAGAAATATAATCTTAACCCAACATGCCTTGCTACAGTCATCATTTAAAATTTCTTTTCAGCCTAAAAAGGCTGAAACAGAGGAGTTGCCCTCCTGCATTTCTGTACTGTAAGGTACTAAAGATATCGGAGTAACTTTGGTATATTAATATAAGAAGGAAGTTGAAAGTAAACAGCTATACTGAAATCACTCTTTTGGAAGGTATACAGTGGCTTCATAATGTGTTGGCCTTCCCTAGAAAACTGAAGAAAACAGAAGAAAACAGAAGAGTTGACCAAAACCAAGAAAAAGTAGGTCTTTGTCTTGAACAAAGAGGTAAAACTTGGACAAATGCATACTAAGGTTTTGAATCATATTGAAGAACTGTAACAGCATAATAAGACACAGATACAGGGGTGCAGTCTTTCAGCCCTACAGGCGGCCTCAGATTAACGAGTCTGTGGGGTGCCACAAGTTCTCTGAATCTATTTCAAAATCCACCTTTGTTAGGGAACTGCGTAGGAAGTTCCACAGATACACGCACTGCAATTTTAATATAGTATAGATAAAACTAAAGTAATTTTACACACACTTCATATGGAAACAGTTTTTATCTTCCCCTACTCCCCATTCTTCCTTCTCTTTCCTTCCCCCATTTTTCAGTCCTCCAGCTTGTATTACGCCTCCAGGTTTTCCAAAGCAGTCACATGAAGACTTCAGAAAGTTCTGAACCGACCGGCAATAGAATAGATTGGAAAAGCAATGCAACCGAGGTCAAACTCTCATTATGATTCAGGTATTATTAGTTTGTAAATGACACTGATAAGTATGTTTAGCACTCAAATTAAACATCAAAGGGTGTTCCAATACATTTTCACATTTCCTCAAAGTTTAGCCACCAGCCGTGCAGTTTTCATGTCAGTTCATTCCCCATGAGCAGGTGTTCACACTAAAGGAAACCACCACATTTTCTATATATGTCAGCAGAAGCCTTAAGCTGTCATTTAGTCAGCAAGAACTACTTTTTGAGTAGAAGATTATAGTTTTGTTCAAGACCTAGCACAGACACAGCACAATAAAAACCAACATGAGTAAGGGAAGTCCTGAGCTCAGTTAGGTGGTGTCCTGGCCGTGCAGCGAGGTGCAATATTGTGAGTGTAGCAAAAAAGTTTAGAAACAGAGGATTTTGGAAAACGGAGCAAACACAGTAATGACATCAGTAACCAGAAAAGAAGGAACAACACTGGCATTCTGGAAATAGAAAGATGTAAGATAAAAGTTGCATTTCAAGAATCTCCATTTTTACTTTTGTGGCGGGGACATCACTGCTCAAAGTATCAATATGAATGGGATAAAAACGCATAGCAAGAACATGTTACCTCTGAAAGGAGCACCAAATATCCCCCAAATCCTGTGGGGTTTGCTGCCAATTTGTCAACAGTCTGCCAACAGAACAAAGATGGGCATGGGAAAAGAGATTGTCCATTCACAGAAATGCTGTGCTATATGTGTTCTGTGTATGAACAGTAAGTTACTCAACTCCACCTGTGAGCCTCAGAAAGCATGATCCAAGAGAAGTGATGACAGAATCCCGGAATCGCTTCCCAGGACTCAGAACACAACAGAAGAGGGCTTGGAGAAGGAAGATTTGTCTGCAGGTAAATACCAAACCGCCTGTTCAAAAGACTGATTGCTGACTACCAGTTTACAGTGTGGACATATCCACGCTGCTGTGAAACATCAGTCTTTGCAGTGCATATACATTCTTAAAAAGAAAGTCTGATAAAACATGACTGTTCTATTCTTTTACAATTCTCAGGAAAAAAGACGTTTCCATTGTTGTTCCAGGAAAAACTAAGGATACTGTTCTTATTAAAAGAAACTGAGCCATGTTGCTTGCTCTAATAATGCAAACTTAGAAAAAAATTCCTTTCTATAAAGACAGTCTTTTAATCAAAGAATTTTCTACCTCATTCTTTTGAAGGAAAAGATTATATACTGTATTAAATATCTGAAAAAGTAGCCTGGGGATATAAGATACAGTTGTAAAGTCAGTGTTCCAGTAAATGTTTTATGAAAACCATAAACCTTGGCTGAAGTAAGAAGTGAGCTAACACAGGGGTAGTGTCGTAAAATAAATTATTAAAAAATAGATCATTTTACTATCTCTACTATCTCTAAGTATCTTTTTGAGCTGAACTGTACAGGACCTTTACCATTATAAGGAGGGAGAAGTAATTTTGAAAAGGAAAATAAATATGATATCTGCTTTGGGTTTAATTAACAGAAACTTAATAAACATTCCATTTGCTATTCCCATTTCTTAACATTTCTTTAAATAAGCTCACACAGAGTTGAGTGACTAGCCAGTAACAAGCACATATGCATCAGTTGAGCTGCAAAAACTAACACATAGCTGGCAAAAGTGAAGTAACAAATTTTAGCTTAATGCTGTTCCACTGAGGTCTACCTGAACTTCTTCCTATATGCCTGATATGGAAAGAGAGCACTTGTGTTCAAAACACATCCTATGGCACAGCTGATGCACAGTAACATGCATTTGAATCTTACAGCCCTTCAGAAAAAGGGATATGAAACCTAGCACTTCAAAAATTAAAATAACTTGTATAAAAAAAAAAAATCTCAGAAACAAGAATGAAACTCAAAAATTGCAGACCCATCCACTGGTAATGCTATAAACCTTCTTCAGAAACCTCTGACATTCATTAAAGTGGAGATTAATTCCAAGCAACAGTTGGCCGGGGGCCTACTGACTGGAAAGCCACTTTGCAGATGACAGACCTGGGGGTCCTGGGGGACAAGAAGTTGAGTACGAGCCAGCAACGTGCCCTTCCAGCAAAGAAGCTGAACAGCATCCTGGGCTGCCATAGCATCACCAGCAGACAGAGAGGTGATCTACCTCAGCTCTGGTGAGACCACTTCTGGAGTGCTGGATCCAGTTCTCGGCTGCCCAATATGACAGAGACATGGACGTACTGGAGTGAGTCCAGCAATGGGCCACAAAGAAGATTAATGGCTTGGAGCATTTGTCATATAAGGAGAGGCTGAGGGAGACGGGACTATGCAGCCTGGAGAAGGGAAGACTCGAGGAGGATCTTATCACAGTGTAAAAATACCCGATTTGGAAGGGGGACAGGGAGTAAAGAAGACGGAACCAGACTATTCTCAGTCATACCCAGTGACAAAACAAGAAGCAACAGGCATAAACTGAAGCACAGGCAATTCTGTTTAAACATATACCCATCACTGGAGATATCCAAAACCCAACTGGACAATGTCCTGAGCAACTTGCTCTAGTTGACCTTGCTTTGAGCAGGAGTTGGAGTAGAAAATCTCCTAGGGTTCCTTAGTATTATATGATACTAAGACATCAGCAACCTCAGTGATACATGATTTAAGATGAAATATGATTATCTCTTGGCTAAATTTTAAGCAAAATATAATCTCACAACAAACAGATCCATTAATTTTTAGATGTTGGGATTACTATAAAAACTTATCTAATGTAGCAGTAAAGAAGTCACAGAATATTGATAATGGGCATTATCTTGATTTTACAGAATATCAAATTAATATTTCCAGCAAAAGTAAAACCCTAATCTATATATACATTGTAACTAAGCATGTAAACTCCAGTAATATAAAGCATTTTTAGGAAAAGACTATCATATTTTGAAGTATTGAATTACTATTTATGTGAGTATAGAGATACAGTATATCTAATTTTACCTACCCACAGTGATTTCAGTAAAATAGTACACCTCACTACAAAAAATTATACAATTATAACCAGAACTTAATCATCATTTTCTCTTCTTTATTGCAATGCCATAAAAAGGAAAAAATTGTTGAGAACTGGATAAATCTGGGATGGCTTCAGTGTAGAAGATTTGATGGATCTTGCCAATTTTTATTTAACAGCATATGAAATCCCATAGCTCCCCTAAAGTACTAAAATTGCTCTCTTCAGACATGCTACTGACCATCTGGGAGCTATACAGACTTGGCACATTTTACTATAGCTTGCTGAACTTTTGAAACAAACATCTCATGCTTACACTTCACTTTTTCACCACCACTTCTGGGAAAACAAGTTCTCTTGAACTCTTAAACAAATTCATTTTTCCATAAAAAATATTTAATTTGAGGCTTCTGGGTAAAAAAAAAAAAATCAAACCCTGTTCAAGCTTTTGAATCATACATATATATATAATGCTAAAAGCCATCACTGGAGATCATGCAGGATCTAGAGTCCTGGAGCTTTACTCCAACAGGCTTGCCACAGTTGATGCTTCTGAAAGAGATTGACTCAGGGCAGGCTCAGAGTGATAGTGGAAATATCTCAAGATATACTGAAGAGATAATATGGTATCAAACTCAGACAAAATGACACAGGCCTGAAGGAGACAGGCAGATCACAGGAGTACAGTGTCAGGAGAAGGGATGAGGCAACGTAGCTCCTGGGAATTCTGAGAGACTTGGAGGGACACTCCTACAATCTGATGTGACAGGAGGATAAGTAAAAATATGATTAGACAGAGCTAAGGATGGGAAGAGGAAAACAACATTTTAAAAAGAATATGGCTAATTGTCAAATACTCGTATTATATCATAGAGGATGAAGCGGCCACCAGAAACACCAGCTAGCACAATTTTAATCTAGAGTAGGGTCAAATTCAGACTTTGGTGGAAGCTAGAGAGAAAGAAGACTAGTCAGTAAGTATACAGAGTACATAAAAAGGAAAGAGAAAAGAAAAACAAAGCAGAAGTTGATTACAGGAACAGACTTCGCTTTTTAAGCTGGGAGATCATGCAGGGCTGGACTGTGGGAGAAAAGATTCAAAGAACAGGTGAAGGAGGAAACTAAAAAGAATAAAGGAGAATGAACGTACATGGCTTTTTTGTGTTTAATAGCTTCAGAGTCCTGCTAGGTTTTTATAGGAAAATACTTCCTCTGCTGGGGGGTGGGGAGGGAGGTGTATGGCACTTTATAGAAGCATCTAGAGAAGAACAGTGTGCAGAACAGGCGAAAGGAAATTGTTTGCTTAAGTGCGCACAGAAAATCCTTGTCATAGTTAGTGCCATACAGTACGTATAACCTCACTAATAACCTTCACAACATTGGTAGGTTTTTAAACACATGAAGTACAATAGTAAATGTTCTTTTGAAGTCTTAGCAACTCTACAATTTTTTTTTAATTGCAGACAATTCTGACACTATTGATGAATCATCATTACTGCAGCTCAAAAGCATAGCTATTTTATGGTAAATAAAGTGTCATACGTTACTTCTGATTATGGAGCGAGACAGTTAAAACCCACTACTTTACTCTCTACTAAAACTTCCAATAAAACATTCTAATTTAACAGGCTGATTTAGGTATGGCCACACTGATGACCACAGGTAAAGAGGTGCAGGACAATCCTTCAGTGGCACCTGACCATATAATGTTCTTGCCCCACAGTAAAGGAGAGATAAACACAAACTTGCTGTAACTGCCCTTCGAGTAGGTAAACTGTACTGAATTTACCATGCGGTAAAACAGCATGCACATAGCTAATGAACATAATTTCAAAGCATGAGTATTCATCAGAGTTACTATTCTTGCACATACTAGACCCATCAATATTAGACCCATCCATTGACACCTGGACACTAGTAATGCATATAGTGAAAATAAGTTGGATTTATACAGCAGAATCTTTTCCTACACAGCAAATACAAAGTTCTGTTACAAGTAAGTCAGTTGAATATACCACAAAATTAAGTAGCTACACAAATATTTCAGAGAGACTTATCTCACTTCAGAACTTTCAGAGGAACAGATGGGAAATACCATTTCATCACATGCCAAAAGCAATTACCATCTACCATCATGCTAAACTATAAGATCAAGTTTTCAACATAAGTTCCACTCGCCATTTTCCTGATTTTTATTTCAGCCACACATGTAAATATGGACACTTTTTATCATTGCATCTATTAGGCAAATACAGTTTTGAAATTACCTTTGTCAAAGAAAAGGTATGAAATCCCACACTGGAGAAAGATGATCTCAAAGCGAAAGCCACAAAATCAGGATTCTGGTACTGTCTCTGACAGCGACATCCTCTCTCACGTGGGATTTAATTTCCTCACATACAATATTGTCCTGGTTTCGGCTGGGATAGAGTTAAATTTCTTTCTAGTGCTGTGTTTTGGATTTAGTATGAGAAGAATGAGAACACACTGATGTTTTCAGTTGTTGCTAAATACCCTGCTAGTCAAGGACATGCAGCTCAAGAAAAAAAAAACCAAAACAAAACAAGCATTGGGAGGGAACACAGCCAGGACAGCCAGCCCCGCTGGCCAACGGGGTATTGCATACCATGTGATGTCATGCTCAGTATGTGAATGGTAGGTGTGTTCCAGCAAGTACCGATTGCTACTTTGTTATTGTTCAGCGCGGGTGGTGAGCAATTGCATTGTGCATCACTCATTTTGTATATTCTATCGTTATCATTATTATTTTCCCTTTTCTGTTCTATTAATCTGTCTTTATCTCAACCCACGAGTTTTTCTCACTCTTACCCTTCTGATTCTCTCCCGGTCCCACTGGGGGGAGTGAGCGAGCAGCTGCGTGGTATTTGGCTGCCTTCACAATTACTTTATTGAGACCCAGGAATGGGATACACTGCAGTAAATAATTTTAATGACAAATGATAGAGGAGTTAATGCAACAAAGGATTAGATAACTGGGGAGTGAACAGTGTGTACACTTGACAGTCTGCCATAAGATGACTTTCACAAATACATTTTATAGTGAATTGTGAGCTAAGGGCCCTGCTCCCTCTGACTTATTTTATACCCTTCTTTACAATCTGGTGAGTCACTGATTCACAGTCCACCCCACTCAGATTCTGCACTTATCTGTAAGGAGACAAGAAAATTTGCAACACAAATACATTTGCGGCTGCTAATGAATTCTCTTGCTGCTAACTGAACGACCACTTTCGTTCCTGTGCCTTGCGCACTGGCGCTATCAGTGTGCGCAATTTCAGGGCTTTGTCCCCAAGAAGGGCTTTGGAAAGTGTGTATGTGCTTATGCTTGTGTTTACTCTTCAAACATGAAATAATTACTTCAGCTCTAACTAATATAGAATTATACAGTTGATTGACAAGCACTGGTTGAAGCAAGACCAAAGCACATATTTTTCTTTTAAAAAAATCTTCATATCCAGGAAAAACCCAAACAAGTTGGAAGCAACTAAACAAAACCTTAGTTAAACATGCTAATCATATGCAAAATCCTTGAAAGTGGGTGCTCTATAGTTTTGTTTCTGGCCTTGCTGCAGAATCTCCCTGGACCTGGCACTGCTACTTCATATTTTTTCCCTGAAAATATGGACTTGATATAAAACTTATATGATATAACACAGAGGAATTTACTTACCTGCAATAAGATTACATCATGAAGACTGTCAGAAGCTCAAAAAAATACACTGCTATCACTGCTCATCTTTGCAAATGATCCTACAAAAACACTCAAAAGAGTCAAAATAACTGTAATTTTATTTGACGAGTTCAGGCTAATTTTAATTATCTGTGGCAGTACTGAGAACTTTGTTGTGTAATTTTTAAGTGAGAATGGTTAATAGCACGAGTTCTCTCTACAAGCTGTTAACTTAGACACCAGGATATTATTCAGAGTGGAGGAACAGGATTGAAAGAATTCATTATGCTTCCTTCAATTAAGTGGTGGTTTTGCTGGTTTAGTTTTGTCATGAAAACCACAAGACCCTACTGTCTCTGACTGCATACCTGATTAACTAAAGAAATATTAACAGATAGACTGCAGTGAGAAATATTTATATTTTTACCAGGTAAAAGTTAAAAACTACAGTGTGGATAAATGTTTGTCCTTAAGGAGGATTCAAAAGAAATAAGCTATTTTTACCTGTATTCTGTTAACAGGAAACTGTCAAGTAATTACAAAACAAAACATAAAGAGGTGTGTAAAAATACACCAAGAAAGATCTTAATTCACCAGACAGTGCATATTTGAGAACTTCTTTACAGACAGGCAAACTTTCTACCTGTATTTCTCCAGTATCTACAGTTGAAAGTTACATAACACACCTGTTTGTCTTAAACACGTATTAGAACAACCATTTTTCTATTTAAAAAGGCAGAGCTAACAACAGAGTAGTTGATACAGAGGAAATAATGGTTATATTCACGTATACTGTAAGTCATATTAGAGTGCTTAAGTACAGAAATTGTCAAGACCTTCCACACCACTGAGAAATACCCTCACACAGGAGAACATTTAGTATGTCATACAACTACGGTGTTCATTTAAGAGCATTAAAAAGAACAAATATGAAGTATATACATATATCTGAAAAAAAAAAATTCCATTTTCAAATGCTCTCATGTTCAACATTAGTGTCAGATAAGGCAGCAACTGGTAAAAAAGAAAACACCTAAGCAATACTCTACAGGGTATAGAAGCTGCTTTGCAATCGTGTATAAACACATGGAGTACTTTGTTAAATCCCAGCCTTATAATTTAACATAACATAATTAAAATCGGGTATTGACTGTCATTTTATGGGTGACAGCTCTGTAGGAAGCCAAAATAAACAGTGGCAAATAGGAGCAGAACTGAAGTTTACACATCGAAATTCAAATCAAGAACAGGAATACAAGTTTCATTACTCCTAAACCTGCTATTTCATTATTTAAGCAGTAAGAACAGACGACAGTAACCTTACAAGCTTTTATAGTTTCAGTAAAATCAATTCACTATTTTAGTATCCTAAAAAAAAGCTGCAAATTAATCAAGTATCAGCTATTGCAATAGTTATAATAGTTTAAGTATCCACAGAGAATAATGTATTTTTACTGCTGAAATGAAGTTTTAAATACAAAGCTTTAGTTCCTCAAGATAGTTTCAACAGCAGTTCCTCTTAAAGCAGCAGGAAGAAAAATGTAGAAGAAAAACTGTTATGCTGCATTTGAAGCAATTTTGAGGTCGTATTCTGGTCTTGAGAATTATTTGTTCAGATAGAACAAATATCTTTGTTCTTTAGAAACTTTAGAAACATAGTAGTAGAGCTAGAATGATGGGTACCATCTGTTTTCTTCTTAGTTGAGTAGCCATTTAATCCTTTTAACCTTTTAATTATTTGTCCACAGACAGCTGACAGCTCTGTCTTTCTTACCTCCTGTTATGATCCTTCTGGTTCTCAGAAATCAGTCATAGAAACTAGGGCAAGAAGTCAAAAGCTGTCAACAGCACCAAAAAAAGCACCAAAAAAAAGTTTCTGGGATTTAGATACCAGTACTTATCTATCTTGAAATGACTTATTGCCAAAAAATGATGCTCAAGGGTAGGGTATTAACAGGGCAAAACATTTTGGGAGACATGATACACAAAAAGCAATAGTCAGCTCACATTCTATTCTGAGCAATTCCATTTCATCCAGTTGATATGCTCTTGTTATCTGCACTAAATAATGTAATTCCCCTTCATTTTCTTTCCTTCTATTACTTCTGGCCTCTTTACAATGTTTGCTGATGTCAACATCACAGAGTAACAATGACAGAAGTTATACAAAAACAGAGAGAAGGAAACATGTAATTCTCTATGGCATTTTGAGACTTAAAGGGAAATTTTAATTTATTTTTCATGAAAGTATCAATAAATTAAGTAGGCAGATACCCTATAAACCTCCCCACATAGCTGAAACGATTAGAAAGTACCGATGTAAAACTACTATAAAGTACCCATGCAAATACTAATCAGCAAAAACCATCAAGTCTTCTGAAATAAGTGAAATATAGATGTGTAATAAACAGTATGATCTACCTACAAGGACGTAATATACGCATATACAGATTGTATAGAGACTGGATGTCTCCATCCAGAACTAAAGGAATGTATCAGACACTTCTAAATCCCAAGATGACTAACATGCAAATCGTACACATAGAAGTGGCAAGAAGAGTGGGAACTCTCACTATCGGCACTGCAGAGACAAGGAGTGGTGAGCCTCAGTGTCACCGGGCGAAAATGTTCTGTAAAGGGACCGATGAGGCAAGCTCAAGTTTGTGCTCCAATTTTCATGACAGAGCTAGTCAGTCACTTACAATGCTGTTATGTTTCTAGTGATAAGCTACCTTACAAGAACCAATAGATTCAGACTGATAATTTTTGTTGGCAGTGTGATTTTGCATACACATAATAGTGCCTAACGAAAACCTTGGTGGGTTTTCTCCAGTTTTGTTCAATATTTAAAATTTCTCTCTCTCAATCTCAATTCATTATCAGAATGTGATGATCAAAATTAAATAACTTGGGCACCCTCACAATCGGCTAAAATATAGTCAACAACTATAAATTAACTACAAACTAGCCAGAAAAAAAGAGTTAAGTTAAAGATTCCTCCCATACTTACGCAATGCTCCATGTAAAGTTGTTTATACCAGTAATTTACATAAAACTCCCTTAGGTTTTATGACAGCAATTTATTCTGTAAATTAATTAGGAAATTTTAATATTTATGATTCTAATTTTATTATTAATTTCTTCCACTCTGTATGTCAACAACACTTCTAAAATTTTTTCCAGTATTGCTTGGAATTCCTTTCTTACTTTGAATCCCACAGAAGAAATCAGTTACTGAAATAAATAATTTCTGAAACCTCGTTCATTCAATTCCGCCCACAGTACAGAACTATTGGAATTCTGCCACATTTTTGAAAGGCAAATACAAATGTCATAATATAAAGTTGTAGAGTCCTTCTAAGTGAGTTTCAAAAGTCGTTCTGCACTCTCCTCCTCTCAGTCTACTTTCTTGCCCCTGCATTGCACCAGTATAAAAGCTTTTGCTTCTTAAACCAAGTCAACAGTCTAATCCAGGTTATAATCTGTCAAACATTAGGGTTTTTTAACACATCAAGTAGCTCCCCAGTGTAATTCTCCATTTGGCTACAGGAACACAAAGAAGAGAGCTTTATTTAGGCAGCAATGACACCGCTATATTGTAATGGTCTCACATGATAGCTAAACTTTAGCATCTCAAGTATATGTTTGGATGTTGGAGAAGTTCACAGTCCTTACTTTACTAAACATGACAAATGTTGTGACAGTTATGAAACTGAATGCATTATAAAAAAAATGGCATCTTTAGCAAATAGCTTCCTACCACCTTCACACTGAGAGCTCTACAAACAGATTTTTCAATCTGGCAGTGACAGAAAAATGGTCTAGCAAGGGCTGACTGAAATAAAACTGATTTTCTATATTGGAAAATTATTTCAATCTCAACATGTGATCCTACCCCTCAGAATGCTTTATACAAACCTTTTCTTTATTAAGTCCCTATTTAAGTCCTTTTTGAAGTCTCAGTAAATATTAATCAAATTCAGATCAGAAATGCTCTTTGAAGACTGAAAGTTAAAACACTTCACTGAACTACAATTCTATTTTAGAACATGCAATACTTCAAATAATATGTCCAGGAAAATAAGTTATGTGTGAGCAATACCAGGGAAAGTTAACCTCCTGACAAACAGAAGAGTTTCACTGACAGACTAGATTAAAGATAATTAAAAACATCTATGTCAACATCCAAATCCACTGAGGGCAAATTTATCATCATCACAAGAGCCAATTGCCAGGAAGAGAAAAGCTTGTATTAAAGCTTCCAGACAAATACAACTTCCTACAGAGAAGCCTAGGCTGCAGAACTCTTTTCAATAAGTTTATGCTATTTAACATATCTAACAGGTGTCTTCCATTTGTAACAGTAAAATAGGCTTGTGGAGCCAGCTGAATACAAGCCATTATTCATCGCCAACATCTCTTATCCAAAGAACCTAGTTTAAAAAAAACCCTACAACTATGAACTGCATTTTGTCTTAACTGTCATTTCTTAATTTTTGCAGAAGACAAAAAGCTTAAACCACTGTCTGCTACATTAGATTTCTATTACCAGCTGACTGGTCGAAGTCAAAACAAATGATTTTTTTTAAGATCTGCCATTTGGCTGCTAGAGCCAGTAAAACTCCAGAGACTGGCATGAAAACATGTCCAATACACACTAAGAATGGCAGCCTGTAAAAATTATCTGTTTGAACTGGCTTCAAAATAGTAAACTTCAGTTCTTCATGAAAACAAAATTTCTGTGATTGTTTTTCAGAAAGTAAGAAAGAGGGGAGGGAAGCATCATCTCTGTGACTATATAGTATTAGTGTACTGGGCACCATCCAGAGGTAGAGAAGTACAGCCCTTTGTCTAACACCTTTGACTCACGGTATTTAAACACCGTATTAGAAGACTGAGCATGATATTATAAATACCATGATTCTTCTCTGGAGATTGGGATGGATGCACTGGTCACCCAAATGATTGTAGTAAGAAGAATGTACAACATCTATCTCCTATTTCATATGTCACACAGTTTACCAAAAGTACTTGGCAATGTATGTTAACAATTTTGTCATGTTACGACTCTCTCTGCACCTACCCTCCATACAAAAAGCGTACTTCAGTTATGTACTGCTAAAATTAGAGAAAATAACTGTTCTGCATATTAGCAGATTAGCACAGTCCTTTATGAGCTGAGTAATTTGTTCAAGGTCCAGTGATAAGGTGAGAGAAGAATTAGACTCATTCTGAAGGAGATGAACATTTAAAAACTGCAAAAACCGAAATGGCTGGCTTGCAAGTGAAAATACATTCACAGACATCAACTTCAAATTGTAAGTGCAATACAGTAACAATAACACACAGGCAACAACTAGACAACAATACCACATAAATGAAAGAATTTGTCTCCACTTCCCTTGCTGTTTGGCCACTTATTCTAATACCCGTTTTCCTGCCTATTTTGGCAACAGCATTTGTGATCCAGATCAGAGCCAGCAACCAGAAAGACACTATTTTTCAGCTAGGCTTCTTCTCCAGTCCAGTGACAAACCGGTACTCCAAGTTGGCTCCCCCCAGGGTAAAACAAAAAAATGGGACCATTGCAAAGGGGTGGAAATGAGAGGTTAAGTGATGAGTTGGGTCACATTGACTCCGACTGAAATCAGCTTAACCAGGGATGGAACTGCAACCTTTGACTAGATACTTGATTTGTAAATAACCAAAGCTAGGTAGCATGTATACCAGCCCTTGCTTTCAATTAACTCAGCCCTGATATAATTTAACAATTGTCTACAAAATGACTAAATAGTTAACTCCCATTTAAGTAAGTGGACAGGACAAAAAGCAGTAGAGAAAGTCAAGATCCACAATAAATTAATTCTTTATTAATTTGATCACCACATATTAGTGTACAAGACCCTACGAGTAATTTTTCTTGTGGTAGTACATTATGTTGTGGAGTCAAGTCTTAAAAAATTAGCAGTCCTACAGTATCAAATATTTCAACGAAGAAAAAAGAGAATGTACCGCTCTTGATTTTCCCCACCCATTATTTGAACTAACCCTTCAAAAGACTTGACTGAACAAGACGTCGTTCCTATAGAGTTTTTATTCTGAGCCTTTAATGCCAAGCATCCTTTCCAGTTTAACAATACTTTCATGATATGCCGTAAGCTGTGGAGGATGCCATTTAGGGAACTAGAAAACAAACCAAGATCTTTGTAACAAAACACATTGCCCTATCCTACTTCTTTAGAAAACTCCTGAAACAAATGCTGACGGACAATTATGATTCAGTACATTTTAATTTTAGAAGAAATGAACAACAGGTACACATCATGTTCAATGAGGATCATGCAACGGATAGTGAATTACTGTTTCAAAATTAAATTCCATGAACCATAAAGGCAGTTAAAACAAAAGGAGTGGAGGGAAATATTATCTGTGTAAGCAACAATAACTTGGCTTTGTTTAAGAGCAATTGGATAAAGGTATTAAATTAGGAAACCACTTTATTTTTTTTCCCTGCTGCGCCCCTATGAAGAGAAATAATATTATGAAAAAGTAATTTCTAAATAAAAAGGTTTTATTATTCAAGTAAAAGCAACTAGGTGTATTTAACATAGATCTGGACAACAAAACAAAACCACAAAACTAACTTTAAAAAAATTAAACACGATCATACTTTACAGTATCCAAGTCGTAACATATAATGTCATTAATATAAGGAATCCTGGACACTGTGACAGCAGTACTTCAGTAGAGCAACTCTTGCCAGTGTCTGTCAAGCAAAGGATGTGGAAAAGGCCCCAGGTTGTATTTCTCTGTAAAAACTGCTTAGATTATGAATGTCAATTACTAGATTTTGCTAAGTTGTATTATATTATGTATATAAATAATAGAATTCTCTACATTTAAGAGCAGCATTATTAGAATGTCTAATTGATGTTATGGGCAAAATCTCTTAGCTCAAGTCAGAAACATGTTCTTTAACTTTCTAGATAGTTTAACTTTTGCATTAAAGTATTTACAGGAATCTCTAGCCACCATCTACCAGTACAGACCTGCTAGCAGAAATTGATTTCTGAAGGAGGGCAATAGTGCTGGTTTTGGTGCCACTATGCCTACTATTTTAAAAGATCGTCCCTGTCCCAGGCAGTTTGTAACAGTAATATGCAGCAAGAGAAAAGGAATGAAGGCAGTTTCAGAGATCAACTCTGAAAACAAGCAAGCCAACTGTGAGAGAAACTTGCAGTGGAGTACTTCATCTCAACACAACACTCTGAAGAAATGAAAATGCACCAGGTGCACTCTGCTGTATACACTTATTATCCCTCATATGCAGCAAAAGGTTGTAAGCGTTACTGAGGAAAAATATCTCATCAAAGGCTGCAAGGCACACACACATCAGATTCAAAGAAAATCACAGACTGTCAAAAGGATAAAGTTGAAAAACCTAAGAGTAATTAACTCTACTTGTGTATAAATTAGACGGCTAGAAATATGTCAGCACATGTGCTTTCACATATTTTTTGAATTAATTTTTAAAGCACAGCTATGATAATGAGTGATAAAAATTAAATGTAAAATATTGTCATAAGTAAGAAAATAAAAATAGTAATAATAATATTTATATTTATATATTATTTATTTACAGTCCATTATGTTATGTAGTTCCTTATAGGTCTTTAAGCAGTACTACACAGTTATTCTGGGATTAGATGCAAATACTCTATTTGGTCTTAAACCAACTTCTTTGTCTCGAAAAAGAGCTAGGAATTAAACAGAAGCAACAGAAGCAGCTAGCAATGTAAAAATTCAGAAACTATCAATTCCTGCCCTACTTATTAGTAAAAAGAAAATCCTTTTTTTTTTTTTTAAACAAAATGTAAAAATTAGAGGTAAGTATTCATTATTTTCCAGTAACTTCACATGCATTAAAAGGATAGAAGAAAGTAATTGTCAGGCATGACTCCTCTATATAGAGAGATTAACATATACATAAAAATTAATATATACTGATGAAACTTTTACTTAAGAACCAATTTTTTTTTTCTTCTTCAATTCCAGTAACATACTCTACATATTTAAATCCAATGGTTTTTTTAAGTAAACAGACACATTTTCAAAGGGTTCATTTAAAAAAACACTACATAGCACATGTCCAGTGAATACAACAGCTTTTCACTTATAAAGTTCTGCAAATTACATTTCATGCATAGAAGGAATAGAACCTCTAAACTTAAATCCAAAGAGAGATAACACACAAATTATCCTTCATCTCCGAACAGGTATTAGCAGTTAGGCCTGATTCATCCCACCTAAGTTTAGGTACCTAACCTCAAGCATTTACAGCAAGTCAGTCACCCTGGAGCCTGGCAGGCTGCACCTGCACCAGCACGCTCACAGCGCCGGGGAACGCTCCCGGGCGCTGGCACCTCAGCTGCCTTACCCTCAGTTTTACAGAGTGGTCCTTGGTATGGCTGTGGCCAGCCAGCACTCTCCCAGGCAGGTTGTCCATGGCCACCCTGTTCAGGAAGGCAAAAGCACCACAAAATGGTCCTGCTACATATATAATGTAACTATAGGGTTAACTGAGCAACAGGAATCTCCAAATTGCAATTTAAGCTCTTAAGTGAGCTGGATTATGTCAATACCTCTTTCTCCTTACATTGTGAAGAGACCTTGAACAAATATAGATTCATATCTTGGCTGACTCCACTAAGTGCCTGAAGTTATATAGGATGATATATAGGCATCAATTAAATTGTGTTTTCTACTTAAAGAAAACATAAATAAATATATGCTTCCACAGTCTACAGTTGTTCCAGTTCTGCTTCTATTAACGAATACACACCTACATAATCATGCACACAGTCAAATACAGATGGATACTACAATGTCACAATGCAGTATCCTCAAGTAACAATAATTCTAACAAAAAAAGATACTCTCAAAATTATTCAAACTCTGTGTACAGTTTAAATAAGCTACAATTCTTCTTGCACACACACTCAGAAAAATCTGCACTAAATTAGTAACAATTTCAAAACTGAACTCCTGCTTTGCTAAATAATAACCAGTTGTTGGAAAATAATGCTTGCCAGAACAAAAGGAAAACAGCTAAATTAAAGATAAATTGCAATTTAAACAAAAGGAACTACTTAAAACAAACATTTTGCAAAGAACTTCCTCCTCAGTGAGGGAAGACAACTAGATGCATCACCAGGAAGCAGCAACTCTATCAGTAAGTGAGGAAAAACAATAAAGCTAGCAATAAAAATTAACTTAAAAACAAACATTAACGTGTTGCTTCACATGGCAGTTTACAGGAGGGTGTTAAACACTTTAAAACAGTCTCCGCACCTTTTTTTTTTTTTAATTCTGTAGAAAAGTTATGAGGCCTGCAAAACAAACCATATATTCTGACTAATAAAAGAGAAGTTGCAACATGTGCTTTTCCCAAAAAATGGAGGTAAGAAGTCCATACTTGTTCAGTCTTTTCCATTTCAGCTCATGTGTTCTGCACTCAAGAGTTACAGTTTACACACCTTTAGTCTCATTTTAGTGAGCGTATCATGTGTAAGACATTCTCAAGGAAGCTGACAGCAAAGAAGTTTTTATATACACACAATAGACAGTAAACACTGAAAAACATTAAAAAGTGATCAGCTATTTTGACTAGAAGGCATGACCATTTTAATCTAGCCCCTATTCGTACTATACAATTTTACTTACAGTGATAAGCCTACCTATTTTCTCTGCATTTTTGCATGATTGACCTTAGAAAACACTCAACCTAATCAAAGCTAATAATTACCGAGATAAAAAATTTTCATTTTATTTGGAGAACACTGGTATTGGCCATTCACTCTAAAAGAGGTAAGCACTATATGGAATAGTTAATTATACCTGGCATGCAAATTACATCCAGGACTGATACCGAACAGTTATTTTCAGTCTACAAACAATAGTAGGAGTGAGTACTTACTACATTCTCCTAGTTTCATAATAAGCATTTTCCACTGATTTCCCCTATACTTAATTACAAAACCCAACTCTGTAACGTTTTCAGATCACTCTTATGGAAAGTCAACATTCCCAATGCAATGTATCAGCAGCCTAACAGAATTTTCCACTTTATTCTAGGAGCCAGAAATAAAAGCTACATTTGTAAACTCCCAGGTTATCTAACGAATCAACTCTTCTAATTTTCTAACTTTTAAAATACATCTTTGCTTTAAATAAGGTCTGTTAGCAGACAGTGATGGTAAAAAGGCGGAGCAAAGACTGCTGATTTTTTTGCATCTCTCTCGTACCCAAAGCATTCCACCAGAGATATATGGACTAGTGAAACACAATGACAAATAAATTAAAGAAACAGAAAGAAGTTTCCCGCCCACTGAGAAACATTCCATACCAACAACATGTACAGTCAAATTCAAGTCTGAGGAACTACCTTCTGTATTCTAAATGCATCTATAGTTTCAATGGGCTATAATTACAGAATGGCCAAGATTGGAATGAAACTCTGGAGATCTAGTCCAAACACCCTGCTCAAAGCAGGGTCAGCTAAAGCAGGTTGCTCAGATTATTGTCCTGTCGGGTTCTGAGTATCAACAAGGATGCAAAGTCCACACCATCCTCTGGTCAATCTGTTATCTACCAGCTTGGCCAAGTATGATTTCCCCTTTGCTGATCGATGCCAACTACTCCCAATAACCTTCTTGTACTTCTATGTTTCAAAATGGTTTCCAGAATTATTTACTCCATCACCTTCCCAGGGACGGATTTGAGGTTGATGGGCCTATAAGTCCCTGAATCCTCTTTCTTACTCTTCATGAAGGTAAGAAGTGATGTTTGCTTTCTAGCAGCCCTCAGGAACCACCCCCAGTTGTCATGACCTTTCAAATGCAGTCGAAGAGACTTTGCGGTAACACCAACCAGCTCCCTCAGCACTCATACATGCACCCCTACAGGTCCCATGAACTTGTATATGTCAGGTTTGTCTAAACATTTCACAGTCTGATCCTCCTCCACCAAGGGTAAGTCTTCCTTGCTCCAGACTTTCCCTTTGGTCTCATGGGCCTGGGGTTCCTGAAGGCAAGTCTTACCAGTAAAGACCGAGGCAAAGACGACATTGAGTACCTCAGCCTGTTCTGCATCCTTTGTCACTAGATTCTTCACCCCATTCAGCAGAGGACCCACATTTTTCCCAGTCTTCATTTTGCTGCCAATACACCTGTAGAA
The DNA here is from genome assembly GCF_964195595.1 of Calonectris borealis. Classification (NCBI taxonomy): domain Eukaryota; kingdom Metazoa; phylum Chordata; class Aves; order Procellariiformes; family Procellariidae; genus Calonectris; species Calonectris borealis. The sequence goes on along the minus strand of NC_134352.1, from coordinate 71,656,767 downwards.
GCTCTTATTGTTGCCCTTCACATCCCTCACAAGAGTCAATTTCAGGTGGACTTTGGCTTTCCTAATCCCATCCCTGCATACTCAGATAGGGTCTCTATGGTGTTCCTGGGCCACATGACCCTGCTCCCACCTCTTGTACATTTCGATTTCATGTTTGGACTTTGTCAGGAGGTCCCTGTACATTCACACAGGACCCCTATCACCTTTTCTTGACTTCCTCCTCATCAGGATGAACTGTTCTTGAGCTTGGAGGAGATAACTTGAAAAAAATGCAACCAGCTCTCCTGGACCCCACTTCTCTCTAAAATACCCCACTTCACCTAGGCTACTCCATAACTCAGCCTATTAAACTGCTGAAATGTTTCCGCCAAAGATAGCTGTTGGATCTCCTGGGAAAGCTCTTTATTAACACTATATTATATAAGTAACATCAGTTTTATTGACTGAAAATTGAAAGGCAATTTCAGCACAATGATCTTTGCCCTTTTCCATGGTAGTTGCATCAAAATGGATTATCAGGATAACCTGAAAGCAATTTTACTACTTTAGCATTTTCGTAACTCATTAGTAATCAAGTCCTTATCATAATCTAAACCTGAAAGACATGGATAAATTGAACAAATACAAATGTTGTAAGAACATGACAGAAAGGCTTTCCAACTTTATTTAAATAGGTATTATTCTTCTGCTCTGTCTGCCAAATATATTATTTTTTTGATAACACTTAACTTACCACTACACCAAACACACTTTTTAAAGGAGTGTGCCTCATCACCTGACACTGACACCTTACAATGTCTAGTGAGAAAGACAAACTCAATTACAACTCATATTGCTAAGGAATCACAAACTACACATGTTGAAGTGATGCTGGCATATTAGCACCAGGGGGAAAAAAGTCTGAACTGCTAAAATGTGGAATAAGTAGCACTTCACAGTGCTTTTTAAAACAGATTAGAAAACTAAATTAAGTAATTCTCAAAGATTAATTCCTCTAGAAAAGTAAACAGTTTCATGAAATTTGACCTGTTTTCTGGTCTGCTCATAGCACTTTGACATGTCCTTATTTAATTTGCTGCTGCAAAAGCTAAAGGAAAGAAAGAGTCAAACCTTATTAATCAGTCTAATCTACACATCAAGTGACATCAAGTGACAAAGTGACATCAAGTATTTCTTTTAACATAGGTGAATCTCTATAAGCTCAGCCAAAACATAAGAGTGTTCCAGCTGAAAACATGACCTTCCCATACCAGCACCAGCTTTAGAGAGAGAGATTTTTTTAGTGCAATATGGAATAATAAATAAATATCATCAGAAGAGAGCAGTATTAACTTTTATCTAGCAAAATTGAAAAATTAAATGCAAATCAATAAGAATTTAAACCCAATAGTGTCTATTTGCAATAGAAAATGAAGTATTTAGATGAGCATTTTTTGCACATCTTCAGGGTACGTTCAGAAGAACTCTATCTCCACCTACTGGACCAGCTACAAAAACGTCTGTAGTCTGAAAACGGCCCAGGGGATTGCAAAGCCACCTATATGAATATGCAACTCAACTATACTGAAGATACTAGTCTGACAGAAGTTTTTCCTCTCCTTGCTGTTACCCCTCTACATGCAATATGTTTGAGGACATTATACTTCATCGTTTAACCTCACCTAAACCTGTTCTTAAGCTTGTGTCCACAGCCAAAGACTACCCACCTACCAGTCAAAATACACTGTAATTGCAAATTGCTGTGTTCAAAATATTGAGGCTGAGCACATGAACTTTTACCCTTTCAGATTGTGCTGGATTTAAAACAGTATAGAACTATCAACACAAGAAATCTAACCTAGATTATGGTTGTTGTTTTGGGGTTTTGTGTTCTGCGTTGTTTTTTTTTTTTTTTAATTCCAGTGTATGTGGGCACATCCATACTGGTGTCTCAAGTTGAATAAATTGCAAGCATTATAAGCATTCATATAAGCAAAAACAACTTCTCATCTGGAATATTCTCCATTCTTTCCACCAACAGACAATATTCTGTTTCCCAAAAGACCGTGTGTATGTTTGTACATTTGTTTAATTGCTCCTTCCCACACATTAAAAGTGCATACAAATGTGCCACTTGTTCCACATATCTGCCTTTCCTTTCTGACAGTGAGATCACTCATTCACAAGTCATCTTCATAACTGCCTATTGATCAAGTTTCTAGGCCAGAATTTCCTAAGCCATGTCTTCCACAATAACAGTCCCACTGGGATAATCAACTTAGTTCAACACCTGTTTCTGGTAGTCTTCCCACCTTTCTCTTTCTTCCCATCCCACAAAAAGACTAAAATATGCATCAGCAACTGTTCTCTTCAGCACCATTTTTTTTCTGTGTATGTCTCAGTCTCAGCTTAACAGGTTCATCCACACACATTACAGCAAGTACAAATACTCCTCAACCAGCTCCTACAAAAGCTGAAAACCCACAGAGGGCTGCCACCTCCAAAAGAATTCACCCATGCCAATGGGCAAAGAAAGCAGGCTGTACAAATTCTGACCCACAAGAAGCCCATTCATTATTCCTTCCCCCCAAGAAGCACTGAGACTAATTTTACAATCACAAGTCAATCAGATCTCTCATCCACAGAAACAGACTTACTGCATACACAGAGACTAACAAAACCATAGTGGGGGTGTAACACCATCACAGCCTTCCCTTACCAGAAAAATAAGCTAATGGACTCACCAAGCATAAAGGTGGTAATCACTATTCTAGCTAAGTAATAGTGGATCCGCTTATAAAATTAATCTTTCATCATATTAATTTTGCCATGCACATTACCTCAGAGTCTCTTTTGCATAAGAAGTGAAGTTTAATTTATTACTTTCCATTCTTTCCTTCATTTAGCCTCTTTCTTCTTCCCAAGTCTTTCAGGATCCCGTTCTTCTCTCCACTCCACAAGTAACACCAACTAAGATACCACCTTAGTTACCCTCTAGTGCTCAGTCTTTGCTTTTCTTCTGAGTTTCTTCAGTGGAAGAGATACCATCCTTTTACCTAAATGCTACACAATCCAGCTCAAATCTTTCTTTAACTGTTATTATGCTTTGAGATTTCAAGAAACAACCTACATTAAGTACTTAATTATTTACATGAGTCTGCTTATGTTGTACAAATGTATATTCAAGAAACAGACCATGTATGTCTGAAACACAATTACAGCAATCACTTTCCACCAGAGAGAATAAACATTCCTTTCAGTCTGCTTTCTCAAGTTCCCTGTAGTGGTATTCCACCTGTTTAAGTAGCAAAAGCCTCCAACTGTGAGTTTAGCCTCTAATCTATGTGAAATCTTTTTTTTAAGAGAAAGATCTGTCTGAAAGTTATGTGCCCTGACAGCATCATACTACCATAATTGCCCAAACTGTACAGAGTGTGCTAGAGTAATTGATGGAAACTATAATTTCAAGTTAGAACTTCTGTTAAGCCTCAGATATAAGAGTGTTAACACGAAAGAGTGTGGTAAGTTGCATTTTAATTTCTTGTTACTTGTTTCTCACACTTGTTATAAGCCATTCAGTGTTTCTCAGTATCTCTCCAAGCACTTCTGATGAGATGTAGTTCTCACTAAATTAACAAAAAACCCTTTTGTTGCTACTTATGGATGGGTTAAGCTTTTGTATTGTTTTCTAACTGATACATAACAGAAAACTCAATCTCTAAGACCAACTTAAGATATTAAAAGCACCAAAAATCACCAGCTGCTCAAAATAAACATGCAACAGTCTGTACCCCCCTGCCCCAAACCACATATACAACAGATTACTTGCTGCTGTTCAGGAGTTTTATTGCACTTTACACAATACACAAAAACAAAAAATCAAAACACCAAAATCCACAGAAAGAAGTTATACAATAGCCAAAGCAAAATACAAGGAAGGCAAAGGTAGAATGGAAGATAAGACAGAAATAAAAATCAATCTCTGTTTAATATATGTCAGTACAGTAAATATTAGTGATTACCATATGTGGAATGAAAACATTTAGAAATACTTCTGTTTTCTCCAGCTTAAAACCACAATCTCTATATCCTGAAAAGGATAGAATAGACCTACCTTTCTTAGACCACTGTATGATTTATTTCCAGTGTTAAAAACAAAGATGTTAATAGACTCCTAATTTGTGTATTCTGTGTTTTCAGCTATTAATATTAATGTAACCAAGTTATACAGCTACTGCATTAAAGGTATTGGTACATGGCAGCATTTAGCTTAGTTTGGTTTAAATTTAAAGTCACCTTTAAAAGGCTTCAAAATTTTATTCAGGAATTACAGAACTCAGGAACACATAAGGATGTTCAGAAGTGAATCACTGCCCCCCGAACAATGTCACCATTCAAGTGAACAGCAAAAAGAGGAAACTGTATTGAAATATTTTAACAGAAGCCTGTTCTCAAAGAAATTTTTTATTTATTTATTATTTTTAAAATCAGACCAGACCACACACAGTGTGTTTATTATCATATATAAGCTTGCCTGCTTTAAACTTCTACATTGTTCTCTCCTCCACATTGCCCAGGGAATCCTTTTTTAGGATGAAATTCCTAACACAAAAAGTTTAACAACACAGGAGCGCATCCTGACTTATTATGGAATAGTTTCTACCAGGAAAATTATGTTATACCTGGTCTGAGACAATGAATAAAGCAGAGATGCTCATACAAGTAAAGTCAGGATACAGATTTAGATATCAAGCATTCTGCAGATTGTAAGGGGACTATTCTTGGAACGGTTTTGTCCACCTCCAGAGAAGATCTAGCCAAATTATGTAGTTAATATGTAATTTATAGTCCCTCCTTCCCTCCTCTAACCCTCCCCTACTCCAAAGGTGCTTTCTGCATGAAGCATAATAGGACAATGGAACCACCTTTGCCACATCATTCCAAAATTGCCGAAGTCTCAAGACTCAGTGCTGCTATTAGATGTTCAGAGCAGCTACATAAACCTGACTTTCCAAAAGCATCAGACAGATTAACAGCGCATTAGCTGCTTTGCAGTATTTGCCTAGGCACTGTACACATGCAAATAAGCTTACTCTTAACAGGACAGAAAGCTACCAGAGTAGCTAAAGCATTACTGACAGGTATCTTATCTACCCTTTCAGCTTCCAGATTCAAACAGTTTCTCATCTCCCTCCTTCTATCATTTTTTTGTTACATGAACATACAAAAATGAGATGGAATAGACTTCATTTCACAGCTGCCAACACCAGCAAAGGTAACAACTTATTTAGCCCCAGACAGTAAAGGTAGAAGGAAAGAAATGATCAGTTTTTCAAATATGAAAAACGTGAATGTAGCTGCTAGCAAATTACCTAGTGTTTAAAGAAGTGATTAAAATACCATTTAGCACTTATCCAGTTAATGAAAAAGTGTAAGATAACATTAGTACCTCCTATTTTCAGCCAAACTTGCACCTTCATCCTTCAGCTGCTTACTTTTCTTCACACAGTCTTCCAAAAGAATTTCCTTTCTTCTCTTAGTTGCATGCACCCAGTTAGCATCATCATCATCGGCCAGATCCTTGTCATCTGCAGCTTCTGCTTCAAATTGCTGAGAAGTAGCTTTTGAGACTTTCTCACCAATCTTTCTCTTCCACCCAAAAGAAGCCATTTGGAGAACTAGAGAAAAATGTATTTTCAGTAGTTAGGTAATTTAGCTTTTAAGTACATAGAAGAAAAAATACACTTTGCCCATCTCGATTCCAAAACAGTAATATGTAACAGACTGCCACTCCTCCACACAAATTCTGCCCATCGGCTTCACCAGAGATGTCAGGCAGGCAGCTATAATTCTGACCCCAGCTGGAAGATGTTCTCTCGCAGGAGAGGGGAGGAAAAAAAAAAAGCAAAAAAAAAAAAAAAAAGCCAGAGCTCTGACACACCGGAAAGCGTTACAGCGTTGAAGCCAACACTCCAGAAACCAGACAAAAGGAGAAAGGAAACGGCTCGGTCCCAGCTGAGCGACGCATCACAGGCACGGCCACTGCCCCGGACGGCTACGAGCTGCCACGGCCATGCAAACCTCCCGCTGCACAGCCCTAAATGCCTGCGGGGAAGCTTCCCGGCACGGCGGCTTCTCAGCCAGCGAGGCATCCCCGGGACGGGCGTCTCCGGCGGGGCACGGCCCGCCGCTCACCCCGGCCGGGAGCGAGGCCCGACGGGGAGGCGGCAGGGCTGAGGGAGACCGCGTCCCGCGTCGGCTCCGCCCCGCCCCGGCCTCCCCGCGGAGGAGGCCCCGGCACCGCCCCACATCCTCCCGTGGCTCGAGCCCCGGGCAGGGGCCTGCGGCGGAGACCGTTACCTGCGCTCCTCTCCGGGCACGTCTCTTCCGGCTCGAAGGACCTCGCAACCCTTGACCTCCAGCCGGCAGGAAGCGGAAGGGCGGGGCGGCAGCAGCCGGAAGGGAAGGCAGGGCACCGGCAGGGGCCATCGCCACTCGCGGCGCCAGGGAGAACCAGTGCCGCCGGCCCCGCGGGGCATGCCGGGAGCTGTAGTCCCGGGGCGCCGCTGGGCATGCCGGCAGGCGTCCGGGCACGGCAGGGGAGCGCTGCTCTCTTCCCTGCTGCGCAGCGGGAGGTGCAGGACGGGTGATGCGGCTTTGAGGATTTTAATGACATCCGCGCCAAGCGCATCAGGGAGCGAAGTGCGGCGGGAGCGAAGTGCGGCGGTACTGCTTGCGTGCGCGCGGCGGGGCGCCCGCAGGCGGCGCTGGTCACCCCCCGCGCGGGACGCCCGGGTACCGCCGGCGGAGGACGCGGGCATGGCGCCTGCGCGGCCCCGCAGCTCCGCGGGCGGTGCTGAGGCTCCCTGTGGGAGGCGCGCTCCCGCGGGGGGAGGCTGCGGCTGGGAGCGCCGCGGGGGAAAATGTCGGAGGCTGAGCAGGAGGGGCCTCCCGGAAAGGAAGGAAAATGTAAGACAGGCTGCAGGGTCTAAAATACCTGCCCGGTGGCAGGGGCAAGCACCACCACACACGGGCATCCCCGCTGCACGGGCAGAGCGAGCGGAAGACGCGAGGTACGGAGCCGCCGCAGGGCCGGGCAGGGGGGGAACCCGCCGCCCAGGGCCCAGCGTTCCCCCAGCCCGCTCCTCTTTGCTGCCGGAGGGCATACAGGACCTGGGGGAAGGCAGTCGGGGGCCAGGCTAGCACGGCTGGTGGCCCAGCCTGCCTAGCTGGCAATTCTGCAGTAATTTGTTGTCACCTGGCTGCTTATTTCAAAATCGTAATTGCTGTTGTTCTTAAAACAACAGTCGTTGGCCCTTAATTTGTAACGTACGCAACAGCAGAAGACAGCACGCACACAGTTTCAAACGAGATGGTTCAGTATTTCATGTTTACTTAAAGTTCTGAAAGTTTAAAAAGTTACACAGTTATAAACAAGCATTTTTGCCATTCAGCTTTGTCAAAAGAAATTAACATAGGAAGTAGGCACATCTTTGTTAAAGAACAAGGACTTCATATCTTACAATGGTAATCAATTGGTTAATAAAATTTATTTCCAAGTTTGTATTAAACACTCATATCAAGACAAACATGAAAGTGTTTTTTTATTGCACCACTAAGATGAATTTTTATCCATTACCTAGGGAGTTATATTGCACATGGACAATCAGGTTCATCCATGGTTTTGAAAAAATTACAATGCAAAGGCAAGATAATTCAAGGTACTCCAACGGGAGTAAGCCTGGCAATATAGAGTAACATACTTGACCAATTTGTGTATTTGCATAAGCTGCCTCCTTACAAGCCTGGCAGCTTCTAATGCGATGCTAAAAAAAGGTCTGCAACATCAGTAGGAACGTGAAGAAAGCAGTTTCAACAGCAAGATCTACAAAGCATAGGAAAGTCACGCAACAGACAACTGTTCTGGGTTCAACTAGGTTGTCAGTCCCCTCTTCTCCCTCCCCCACCCCCTATAAAAATCTCAGTTCAATCAGAAAACTTTTGGTCATCAAAACTGATTTATCATACCAATAAAATTTACTTTATTTAAAACTACACATTCAGTACACTCCTGCCAGAAACTTAAACCTCCAGATAACCAAGACAAAGGAAAAACCATGGCTGTCTTAACGCACAAGAAGGCCAAAAAAATATATAAAAATTAAAAGCTATTTGCACCTTGACACCTTGCATTTGTGGTCAGCGTTACAAGGAGCAGATACCATTTATAAATACTTAGTTTAACATATGCAAGAGTGATCCCAAACTAATTCCAGATGAGGAATTACTACAATTAAAAAACCTGTGCGTTTGTTGTATTTGTACAAGTGCAGTATTTAACAATTTCAAAATAAAAGGGTAAGAAAAATGAACACACTGATTTATTCAGTACATCAGAATCAATTCTTACAAGACTAAAAACAGGACTTAGAAGTAGGATTTGCAGCTGGTCCCTCATGTTGACATCTCAGTCTCAGGAGTTCAAACCCAAAGCTTTAGCTAAGGAAAATCTTCCACTTCGAGATACAGTAACACAACCTTGCATTACAGGGACCGTGTGTGACACTTGAGGATAAAGAAATGAAGTTGTAACTTGTACCTACATATGAGACAGACCACACAATTGCCCAGTTCAGAACAGAGTTACAGCAATTCTGGGGCTTAAAGCAGCTTTATGTTTCTTCAGATTCTGTGCATGTTCGTAACAGACGAATTTCTGGACTGAAGCCAGTTGGCCTGGATTAAACTGTTCTTGTATCTGTAGCTAGTCGTTTTCCGTGGATGAAATCTCAGTTATTGGCAAGAATCCATGTTAAGAGTGCAGGTTTTACTGTTCACAGTAATGCCTTGATTTCCAGTCTCTCCCTGCGAGAGCAACCTTTGAAACTGAGTAGGTCACGAAGTTTATTTTGAAAAGAACATTAATTCTTGAATGCAAAACTAAACATTTTATGACCTGTAGTTTACTGTTTATTAGTGCTAGATGAAAATGGAATTGTGACTAATTATGTCCAATTTAGATGAGACAATGTTGTTGTGCATGTACTAGCTGTGATTTTAAAATATAAGGTTCAATTTTCTTCCTGAAACATTGCAAAAACCATAAATAAAAAAGGATTTATGTTATTGGTAATTGCAATCTACTGTTGAAAACTTTTTGAATATTAGCACTCAAATTGTCATGATCAGTTTTCAATGTTCAACTGAAAAGTTGGACTATTTAATTTCATAATTAATTCAAATAGCAAAGTTTGCTATAAAGGTGGCCTGGGAAAACCTAACCTATATATGTAGTTTCAACTGCAAAGTAGAATTGTATGTAGTATAGGCTAAGTTAACATGTGATAGACAGCTGTATTAAAGTATTAATGTATATTTTAAAAAACTGTCAATTTCAGATTCTGCAACAGCATGCAACAGCCCTTAGGCTGTGTTCTTAACCACATGCACAGGTTTCTAAGGAAAAGGATTCTCAGCCTGTAGAAGCGGTGGGGAGCTGCTGTGCTGCTACCACAGTAAGGTACATGCACAGATCAGGAGCTTGCTGACAATTCTGCTTCACAAAACAACATTCTGTTTTAGCCCATGGGGCGCCAAGTCTTCTCAGCATAAAGTCTCTCACCATTGTCGTGGACTCAATTGTTCTACTCAGAGCCCACAGAATTTCACCCTTAGTGCATTACAGAGCACCTACATGCATACATATGGATTGATGGGCAGACACCAATTGTATGAGGTTCAACAAGGCCAAGTGCCGGGTCCTGCACTTCGGCCACAACAACCCCAGGCAACGCTACAGGCTTGGGGAAGAGTGGCTGGAAAGCTGCCCAGAGGAAAAGGACCTGGGGGTGCTGGTCACCAGCTGGCTGAACATGAGCCGGCAGCGTGCCCAGGTGGTCAAGAAGGCCAACAGCATCCTGGCCTGTATCAGAAACAGTGTGGCCAGCAGGAGCAGGGAGGTGATCGTGCCCCTGTACTCGGCACTGGTGAGGCCGCACCTCGAATCCTGTGTTCAGTTTTGGGCCCCTCACTACAAGAAGGACATGGAGGTGCTGGAGCGTGTCCAGAGAAGGGCAATGAAGCTGGTGAAGGGCCTGGAGCAAGTCTGAGGAGTGGCTGAGGGAACTTGACCCCCTGGTTTAGCCTGGAGAAAAGGAGGCTGAGGGGAGACCTTATCACTCTCTACAACTACCTGAAAGGAGGTTGTAGTGAGGTGGGTGTCGGTCTCTTCTTCCAAGTAAGAAACGATAGGACAAGAGGAAACAGCCTTAAGATGTGCCAGGGGAGGTTTAGATTGGATATTAGGAAAAATTTCTTCACCAAAAGGGTTGTCAAGCATTGGAACAGGCTGCCCAGGGAAGTGGTTGGGTCACCATCCCTGGAGGTATTTAAAAGACGTGTAGATGCGGTGCTTCTGGACATGGTTTAGTGGTGGACTTGGCAGTGTTAGGTTAAGGGTTGGAACTGATGATCTTAAAGGTCTTTTCCAACCTAAATGATTCTATGATTTCCAACTGGTTGGATTTGCATGCATTTAATTAAATTTATCAGTTGTTAAAAGTAGTACATTGTAGCACATTAAACTATTCATTTACTGTCAAATAAGCGGGAAGAAACACAGTAGTTTTAACACATTACTGTTAGAAGATGTTGATAGTTCTGACCAACTGAGGCACAACTGTAGATGGTGACCAACAAGTCATACTTAGGTGACTGAACTAGTAAGCGTACATTTACTTACAGTGCATCAGATGTATGTATTACCAGTGGAAAAAAAACAAGGTCCGTCTAACTTACATGTTATATGCAGCCTAATGTACACTCAATGTAAAATGTTATGAACACTGCCCCAAGGGCATGTCATTTCCTTTCCTGCATTACGCTATTGGACAGCAGACAATCAGAATTCACTCCAGTTTCAAAATGATATATGTTAACTGCCCATAATCATTTCAATCCCTGTGCAAATTGCATTCTGTGGCTAGCTTTTTCAGCGCCATAGTTAATTTAACTTGATTATAATTGGAAGCATCTGACTATGATTTAGGCATGCTTATTGCTATAAAAGAAATAAGCCCATCTTCAAAATTATTGTGCAAGTATTTTAATAAGATTTGCACACATCTCAAAAAATTCTATTGTATGACTCCCTGGTCTTGGAGTTAAGTCAGCTGTAGAAGAGTCAAGCGAAGAGCTCACTGATGAGGTAAGGGATGTATCTGCAGATTTTCCTTGTGCATCAGCATCTGAATCTTTTTGACAGGATCTGTAGTTGCTCACAGAACCTGATCTCTGTGGAGTTGCAGTCCCAGACTTCGCTTCAGTAATTTCATCTGGGGGGCAAGGGGGGAGAGGAGGAAAATTAGGTATCAGTATCAAGTCAGTTATAGGAACAGCAAACGTCTTCTTCTCACACTGCTAAATCTTGTTTTTTGAAGTCTTGATTAATACATAAACAGCTTTTGCAAACTGTATATATTTGATACAAAATAAAAGCTTGTACATATAGTAACACAGAAGCAAGTGTCCTTATGTGAATTATTCCTGTACTCTGAACTGTGCTCCAGAACCATTTACATCTAGTTCAGACCAGCACTCGACGTATTTTTCATGAACTAATTTCAGCAGCTAATAGTTCAATTTAGGTTACTTAAAAACAGGATAGCATCATAAGGTTAAGTCCCATAACAGTTCAAATATTTTGTGGATGCTTTTTGCTAGCACCTACTTTATTTTTATTCTATTTTTGTTTTCTTTATATTTGGTTATTTATACTTTGTTATTATTTGTATTTTTTATTATAATTCATCAATACATTAATTGCTAGCATCTAGATTATCCTTCACTTTTGGAAGCTTTTCCCCATAGTATGTTGTACGTTTGGGCTGCAGTAGCTTAAGTTTAGCTTCAGTATGAGGAGGAAATACTTTCATCTTAGAAGTAATGTTCTGCTGAAGTATCTCTATTCTTACTTTAAATACTGAACAGTAGTTTGACTCTCACCTGGCACCAGAAAAGTTATTTCCAGGAGAAATTAGTGAACACAGGAGAGACTGCCTTTTCACATCAAAGCTACTTTAAACTACAGTTTGGTAAGAGGAACAGAGAACAGTTAACTGTGGTGGAGAGAAAGGAAAGTCAAACCAGCTTCACTGTTGGAAGAGAGATGGCAAGTCCATGCCCTGGGGTTGTATTTCCTCAAGAGTTGAAGCCAGGACTGCAAGCAGCTGCCCTCCCCCAGCTGCATGGCTCTAAGCAGTCATCCCCCCTCCAACAGGGATGGCATTTGTCCTATACTGCAGGAGGTCAGTACAGGAAAGTGATTAGTCCCCTGTATCAAGTACCACTGGACCTAAGCAAGCACCTATATTGTCAGAAGGAACGAGGCAAGAACTGCACTGCCAAGTCAGATCAGATTAAACTGTCATGAGACACAGCCCTAGCCACCCTATACTGTAACCCAGCCACACTCCAGTAAATCCTTTTTCCATGCCACATGTTTTCCTAGGCATGTCATCTACACCATTGGCTGCAGGTAATTCTACTTTAGTCTTCTACACCCATAAACAAGCATTGTGGACAGTCCCTATTAGCTCCTCCATTCATTTTCAGAAAGGTATCCAACCGGGATTTGTATGTTGTGTTACTGTGACTCTATAAAACATGATCTTTCTACAGGTCAGACCAACTGCTTTCAAGAGCTCAGTTACTGCAAGCATAAAACTCCTATCTCAAATTTTGTCTACTACTAGCATTGCTGGGTTGACTTTGCCTGGTACCTAATACCTTAGCACAACGGGGAAGACAATTGGAAGGGCAAAAGTGAGAACGCTCACGGGTAGAAATAAACATAGTTTAATAAGAGGAAGAAAGGGGAAAAAAAAGAAGAAAAAAGAGTGATGCAAAGGCAACCACTCAACACCTCTCCAAAGCAGACTGATGCCCAGCCAACCTCAAGGCTACCGTCCCCAAACCCCCATCCTCTCAGTTTCTTTGCTAAGCATAAGACTATATGGCATGGAATATCCCTTTGGTCAGTCTGGCTTGGCTCACCAGGTTGTGTCCCCTCACAAGTTCTTGCTTATCCCTGGCCTACTCATTGGATGCAACAGAGTGGGAAAAATAAAGACTAGATACTATGCAAGTACTGCTCAGCAACAGCCAGTGTGTTAGCAACACTGTTTTAGTCACAGATCCAAAACACAGCGCCATATAGGCTGCTATGAAGAAAATGAACTCCATCTCAGCCAGACCCAGTACAGCAATGTACAGTTCAAGTCAAATCTAAATGCCTAGATGCCAAGCTTTATCTTCACTAGGAAATATTGTTCACATGCTTACTGCAGATCTAAATTAAATGTTTAAATTTGGGGGTGAGGCTCCAAAGGCAGTTTAGGTTCATCCAAACTTCACCTCTCACAGCCCTGTCCTCTTTTGCATTAGTGGTGTTAGTGCTGGTGCAGACACAAAATGGGGCAGTTCAGTAGTTGATATAGCTAAAAAGCTACTATTTAAGGGATGAAGCAGCTACCCATCTGATCACAGGAACACTAGACCAGGAAGGAATAAAGAAACACTAATACAGATCTAGAATGCCTTACACAAGTAAAGGGCAACACTTACTTCTAAACAAGTAAATGAAGATATGTTTGCATTTAGAATGATTTTCCATACAACTCCATTAACTTATATAAGACTTCACATACCATCAATGCTACGAAAGTCCAGTAAGTATGTCCTGCTGTCCACCTGATACAACTGTAGACTCATTTTGGAATATGCACTTGTTACTGGATTCTTCCTTCGAACACGTAGATAGTATGGATTTACAACCTAGTACAAAAGAGATTTGAGTTAGTTACCAGAACTGCTTGAAAAGCAGTGCATATTGTCTTTGTCATTTCAACTCACTGGCATTATCAAGTGATCTCAGGCTTACCTGTTGGAGTTGTGTTTGTTGGAGTTGTGTTTGTTTTTTTTTTTTTTTAAGCCAACACAAAAACATTCCTACAGCCCCAATAGAAAAGTTAAAACATGTTAGCAAGACTTTTTCTCCTGTCAGCCTGAATAGCCTCCCCCAAAACCCTTCCTGCACAGCAACCACAAGCAGTCAGCGCAGGCACATGATATTATTTTTCAGCACAGGAGAACATAGTTTCAGACTTCTAGGCTATGTAACTACAGAGCTCAAATAAAAATTTACTGTTGTCTGCTGTAAAGATCCTTTATTCTTTTACCTTCCATTCATAATCCAGTTGTTTAATTGCTCGACAAACTTCAGCCATGATATCATTTGGTCGACTCTGACTCCGTATTCCCAAGTGCCACTTAGCTCTTCTTACACCTTGGTGTTTTGACTTCTGTGGATTCAGCTCATCAAGGGTATGGCGAGGACGTGGTGCTTCAGCTACTAAAAATGGCACTCTTTCAGGATGAGGGCGAGATAGGTGGTGATCATCGAGAAAAGAATCCGGTGGGCTTGTAGCCAAGTAGAAGTCTTTGGCCTCATTCATTATTCTTCTGTTATCTATAATGAGGTGATAAGCAACTGCTAAAGGGTCCTGATGATTTCGGCTATATAGACAACTTAGCACTTCCTCTTCAGTGCATTCAAACTTCTCACACACTTCTTTTAAGGCTTCATCATCAATCATGGTAGAGCTATATGATGGGTCTTCAGGAAACAAGTATTTTGGAAGGTCCTGCTTAAACCATTCATGTTCCCTAGATTTAAAAATAAAAAAAAATCTGAGTATATGTATGTAAAGCAAACTTTTTAAATATTAAATTCTTTAAAAAATAAAATTATTTTTAGCCTGTACAAAAAGAATCACAGTTGTCAGTTCAAGTCCCCTTCTGTGCAGCCCAGACAATAAAACAGTACATAAAGGAAAGTAATCACTGCCTTCACAAGATTTTGCCAGACATTTTGCAGAAGACAAAAAAAAAATCCTCTTTCCTGTATGTTTTTCAACTACCTGAACTCCAAAAATATCTTTGTATAATTCATGAATCAGCTTTTTATATAAGTGGTGTACTTTTTACTGCCAGTTTTGAGATATGTTCAACTAAAATTCTTATACTACCCACTTGAGTTGTCCCTCCCCAAGTACACACATAACAATACATAACAAAATTAAGTAATGTTGATGATGAATAATTTTTTGGTAGATGTTTGGGCACAGATTCTTGAACACTGAAGTAACATGCTCTCCACCTCAAACAAGCTGCCTATCATTTTTTCATTCAGAACACCCGCAGCTGTATCTTCAAGACTTAAAAGCGTTGAGGGAAGATATGGAAGGGTCAATCTGCACCTCTTTACTACTGTACCCATGGGCTGGTACGCATAAGAGGGAAAAGGAAAGATACAGAAGGAATCAAATACTTACATTGCCCAATCATACAGAAAAAATAAGATTTTTTTGTGTGCCTACAGTAAGCTGCTTAACTAGCCAAAGGCTATGGCATGACACTAATTTTGAAAGTATTATAGCTTATAGCATAAAGACTTGCTACAGATTTAAGAGGAGTTATATGGATGTCGTGGTTTAAACCCAGCCGGCAACTAAGCACCACAGCTGCTCGCTCACTCCCTCCCTAGCAGGATGGGGGAGAGAATCGGAAGGGTAAAAGTGAGAAAGAAACTTGTGGGTTTCTCCACAGCTGAGACATAGGTCTGTGTGGTGGAAGCAAGATTCTCTTTGAATTCTCAGAGTTGGCGGGCCAATCCATCCACAGCTGGTGCCTCCATGTCTGTCCAGCTCACTATCACAAGGGTGTTGGCATATGACATCAGTCACTTCATACAAACTTCTGCCACATGGACCACATGCACCAGATTTCATCTAGGTCTTTGGATGCCTGGTTGTCATCCAGGTTGCTATAGATCACCTCCACCATGTCTAATTCCCTCAGATACTGGATACGTCCCTCAATGGTGGTCCATTTGCTTAGGGAATTTGCAAGATCTTCCTTGAAGGCATACCTGTCCTTCACACTTGACAGGAGTCGCCTCCAAAGACTGAGGACTGCTACCCCTTTTACAATCCCTTTGTCAATGCCTTACCTCAAGCAAGGGATCCCAGCTGCTGGGCTTACTTACCCTCTAATTCCTGACTACTAGCCCCCATATCCCAGCCTCAGAGTAACCAGCTGAGAATTTGCTCGCCTAGTTGACAGCTGACATCTTTTCACCTATCTTGCAGCTCACTTAGGGATAGGGATCAGGTGGTTTCTGTCTCATTTATGATTTCAGTCCCTTCCTCCTCCTGTTCTTGTGACTGCTCTGCTGCAGAACAGTCTGACTCTTCTGACTCTCTCTCCTGCTCCCTCTTAGGGGAAGCTTCTTCATCCCTTACTAAACAAGTTGACTTCAGCTTCAATTGTTTCTGTTTAATTACAGGAGCAACTGATACAGTTGACGGCTGGGTCTCTGGCCTAGCCACAGTGTCTGTTAGTATGTTTTCAGATCAGAGACCCTCTCTTCTCCCTGAGGGTGCTGAATAGTATTGAGCAGTGTTTGGTAAGTGCAGGCCAGGCCACAGCACAATGCAATAAGTTGTGCCTCTCTGGAACAGCCAGGGCATTTTTTTTTCCCCCAAAAAACATTCTATCACTTCATCAGGATCCCGCACTTGTTCGGGAGTGAAGTCCCAGACCATCGGAGGTGACAAGCCTTCCAGATACCTGCCCATATTCT
Organism: Calonectris borealis; assembly: GCF_964195595.1. Lineage (NCBI taxonomy): Eukaryota > Metazoa > Chordata > Aves > Procellariiformes > Procellariidae > Calonectris > Calonectris borealis. The sequence goes on along the minus strand of NC_134352.1, from coordinate 71,640,086 downwards.
CCCACAAGCCTTGCCACCCATACCCACACTGCTGTGGGGCCTGGGTGATATTCTCAAATAGCTTGTTAACCTTAGAAAAAGCTGAAACAATGTTCTAAAAAATACCTAAGCTGAAAAAATGTTCCTATGAAAAGTAGAAGTATTTTGATTACCCAAGGATGTTCAAGATACTGAAGTGTTACTGTAACGAGGGAGAAAACATCACACAAGAAGGTGGTGAAGATGCCGTTCTGTATTTCCTCCACAAAAAAAACCCTCTCGGACAAAGAAGTATAATTGTTAATTGTCTTCATAAGATGGTACCCAAACTACAGTAACAGCTTCACTACAAAGCCCAAATACCAGATTATGCTCAAGGCCAATGTTTTAATAATAAATCTCCCAGGCAAAACTTCACTAAAGCACTATAGAGCACAGCAAAATGCAAAAGCCAAAACCAGCCTTTAACATGTACAGCAAAAAAGGGAACATGGCACAGATCAGATAAATTAATACCGAGAACAGATAAATCAACATTGTGACGAGCAACTGTTAACAGACGCAATAATTATAAATTCCATCTAATACGTTCTGGTCAAATTTGTTATCTCAAACCCTTTGAGCCCCATGTTGGGTGCCAAAAAGGACTGTCATGGTTTAACCCCAGCCAGCAACTAAGCACCACACAGCCGCTTGCTCACTCCTCACCAGTGGGATGAGGGGCAGAATCGGAAGAGTAAAAGTGAGAAAGAAACTTGTGGGTTGAGATAAAAAGTTTAATAATTAGAAAAACATTTTTAAAAATTATAAGAAAAAAAAACAAAACAGAGGAAAATAAAACCCAAGAAAGACAAGTGATGACAATGAAAACAACTGCTCACTACCAACTGACCCATACCCAGCCAGTCCCTGAGCAGCGGCCCCCCCACCAACCTCTCTCACAGTTTTATTGCTGAGCATGATGTCATATGGTATGGACTATCCCTTTGGTCAGTTGGGGTCAGCTGTCCCAGCTGTGTCTCCTCCCAATGAGGAGCAAAAAAGGCCTCGACAGTGTGTGAGCACTGTTCAGCAGTAACTTAAACATCCCTGTGTTATCAACACTATTTTCAGTACAAATCCAAAACATAGCCCTATACAAGCTACTATGAAGAAATTTAACTCTATCCCAGCCAAAACCAGTAGAATGGACAAAGCTCTAGTCAGTGTGATCCTGAGAACATGCCTCAGCACAAATGTGTTGAGCAAAATACACCTTCATCAGAAGCAATCAGTTAATTTGGAAGCAGAAAAAGCTTTTCCTATACCCCTATAAAGCACAGCCCTAGCTGGATGACTGAACCCAGAGGGATATCTTGTCACTATTCACTGCAGTGAGCCTCTCTCCCTGAATGCACACCCCCACCACACCCACACCCCCCCACACACCCCCCCCGAAGAATTAAGGTATTCAATTAAACACAGTTAGTGCTTTAAACTGTGAGGTGACATGTCTTATGGCTAATAAGAAAGAATTGTTTAGGACTCAAAATCCACCCGTGCTCTATAACCAACACTTTTCCAATATCTTTTTCACACCACTTCTCTTCCGGTCTTATTTAACATGACTGAGATAAGCTAAGTTCCTATCCACTCAAGTTTTACAATGCTTAGTTCTCACAGTGCTTTGATTTCTGCAAGAAAGTACTTCCTGTTGTAATAAAGTAGTAAAGGATAAGTGCACCATGTTTTTTGTTCTACTGAAAGAACAGGAACATTGCAGATTTCCTAACTTCCAATCCTAAAAGAAGACACATTTTCACTAAGGTAGTGTATCAGAGCTCTCTCCTTAAAGCTTCTTACAAAGGAAGCGGGAAAACCTAACTAAGCTGCTGCATGAAGTACAGCTCTCTTATCAGCTACCTTTTTTTTTTTATTCAACCCACTGCACACTTGTCAAAGCAGTCACCTTCTCCAGAATCTCCTCTTGGAATCTAGAGCCCATGATTGCTATCTGTACCTACAAGCTTTAACCTATCAATATTCGATGCAGTAATTATCACTCATACACAAATTCATGCCACGGTTTTGAAGCTAGAAAGTCCTATCTTGTATGTGGAATATTCACAGTCTTACATGATTTTTCAGAGTCTGAAGAAACATGAATAAAAGCAGTAGTTATCACATTAAAGAGCCATAACTTCCTCTCAGACATTTACAGTACAGAATAGTGGTTCTTAACAGCAAAGACATTTTTTTGCCCAGAGAAGTCAATTCACTGTAGTTTTTGCAAACCATTCTGCAGGTAAACAGCTTTGCTATAGCAGCCTTAAACCTAGAGTTTCTCAGAATTTCTATATGTAACATATATAATTTGTTTTACTGTGACCTCCAATAGATACTTCATTGGCCACTGGAAATCAGAACCATCAGACCTAAAGCCAAACCACCAGAAATTTTCATCTCAATTTAAAAAACACAGACAAGCTGTATGAATGATTTCTTTGTTCTGTGTATTTGCACTGAGATTATCATTCCAGCACTCTGTGATCAGACATCAGTTAGTGTTTTACCTAATGTCTCTGATTGTTGCTCTCTTCATTGGATCCACTTGCAGCATGTGCTTCAAGAGACTAATTACAGATGGATTCAGGTACTGAGGGGTGTAAAATATACCATCGCATATCTTCTTAAAAAGAGTTGGCACATGATCATCATCAAATGGAAGTGTTCCACATAACAAAGCGTAGAGAATAACCCCACTGCTCCAAATATCTACTTCTGGACCTGCATATAATCTGGGAAAGAGTTAAGTATTAGTGATTTGTGTTTAGTACATTTAAATACATTTTTTTTTCCCCCTCTACTTTCTTACATTGTATCACAGTAATTAAAAGTGTATGAACTTCGGACAACTAATCTGTAAGTACTATACCATTTCAGTTCTATGCCATGCCTCCCTTGAACTTTAGTGTCCTTGCCCTTCAAATATTTTACAGGTCACAAGTATGTAGTTTTCCCTCTCTATTGTATAACAATAATCCACAAATGCAATTTATGACAATGGCAAACTGAAAGAAACTTGCACCTATAAGGAAGCCCATGTTATACATTGTTATCACTGTTTTAGCGGAATCTGTGCAAAGTCATCTATCCCCCGAATCTGGGAGGCTGAAAAGTTTAAGACAAGGCCATATAGCAGAACTTGTCACATATTCTGTGCTACGCCTGAATAAAACATTTGGTCTCCAATCAGCAAGAGGCAGTATTAGGGTGGGTAGCTGAAAGCAGCAGATTTGACAATCATCGAGTCCAAAAATGGGAATATACTCTGAAGGTATCTACTCTGCAGCACGTATTTCACTGCTACTCAACTTCACAGCAGACTTTGCATGTAATTCTATCTACCTCTACTTCCAAGATCTGAGCTATGAGATTTTTAAACCAATTCAGGCACACTGTACACACTGGATTTGGGGCATCGGACATCACCTCCACCTTACAGGAACTATTCAAAGCTAGTTCATAGAAGCCTTAAGTACTTTTGAAAAAATATCAAGCCCATTAAAAATTCAGCCCATGGTTTCTCAGCATCAAGCTTGTCAACTGAACTAGTTTTGTAGCCTTTAGAATCAAGCAGCAAAATGACTGAAGTACATGCACACATGTATCCAATATAAAAGAAACTACCTTCCTGAAATTACTTCTGGTGCAGCATAGTTAGGGGAACCACAGCTTGTTCTTAAAAATTCTCCATCTGACATCATATTTGATAGACCTGAAAGTGTATAAGAGTAACTACTAAAAATTCAGAGCGCAAAATGATTTCACACTGCATGTACCGCCTAGAACAAATCACTAGTAAATCAAATTAGAAAATTAACAAGTTTATCTCAGTCAAGAAGTAACATTGTTTGGAATTACTGAAATTTTTATATGAGCATGCCACATAATCCTCCATTTAGTTTATCTGAAATTTGAGTAATATCAATCCATTATTGCACACAACCTAGAAATATTTGAGAACATATTTATTCCAAGACAAAAACCAATCCAAAAACTGGATGACACAGGCGTGATACAGAACAAAGATGCTCTAAGGGAGATGGAGCAGCATAGCAAAACATAATTTGGTTATTAACAAGAAAATCTTAAAAATCACATTTGCTTCTAAATGCAATACCACAGAATTGCCTAAAATTCTGTAAGAGGCCAGTCTTCTCAGCAGCTGTGTCGCAAACAGCTAGTATAAACAAATAAGCTTTCTGATTAGTTAGGTAGGCATATAGCAAAAAAGCACAGGAGTTTGCAAGATTAACTGTTCTTATTTTACCTTTTATGCTTTGATTACATTTTTTCAAACACATCTTTAGAGTTTTTAAACTGAATTTAGAGTAGTTTAATGGGATGACTAGGGTATTTTACTACAGCAACATGGTTCTTAAACATGATGAACTGCATTCGCACTGTACTTTCAAGAAAGCTAAGCATCTACATTTCACATTTAGATGGTGAAACAGGCAATAGGAGTGAATTTTGAAGTGGAAAGGTCAGGAACTAAGTCTATTTAGCATTTCAGAGAAAATATTGTTAAGCAAAACCAAACAAATCAGTTCACAATTTCACCCAGTCACAGAAGATACCTGAAAAGAGAGCTTGAGGGGAAAGCAAGTTCTACGCATGTGCAAGAACATCATTTTGCTTTACATTCATATTCTTCAGGTTCTTGTACTGTGTCCCACCACCAGGATATTCAAGTATATACATTTTATTAAATATTTCCCATAGTAATTAACAGGATCTAAAGAACACCAGAAATGTGATCAGATATAAAATAGCAATGCTTACCAAAGTCAGCTATCTTGGCATTCATGTGTGCATCAAGCAGCACATTTTCAGGCTTCAGATCTCTATGTACTACCATATGCCTGTGACAGTAATCCACACCAGAAAGGATTTGCTGGAACAGACGTCTACTTTCCTTCTCATCAAGCTAAGACAGACAAAGGTTTTAAACAATTATGAGACAGTGGAAGATAACTTGTTTTCCGTTTATATGAATTAAAGAAAATTTTTCCATGACCTAAAGTTACCATTTATAGTTTTGGTACTTTATCCAGCAGGTTATCAGAACTTGTAGCAGAAAGCTTCACAGCTCACATAATTTTGTTTGTACCACAGCTCTAAAATGACTAAAACAAAACATACCCACCGACTCAGAAAGTCACTGAAATTTCTCAATCACACTTTTGAAATTGGTTAGACAGATGTTACATACTCAGTAACTAGAAACATTAGCACCCAAACATTAACTTTGTCTAATTGCAGTATCAATGAACTTTGACATTTAAGCACAGCGTAAGACTGAAGTTGACAAAAGCTGCTGACACACAGCACAGAAGTGATAAATTTTAGATGCTATTTATGCTATTAGTAGCTAGCCCCAATCAGCAGACTTAGCTGGGCATTTCCTACAAACATGCCCTGATCCACGTCAAAGTTTGTTCTAACAACTAACTAAAAGTATGCTGGCTACCCAGATGGTTTGTCAAAAGTGACTTCAGAGCTTTCACAGAAACTGTTCTACTAGTAGAAGAGGGTAATAAGGGCACAATGGTAGCTTTCCAATAGTGGGTTATACTGAAGAAATAGTTTTCAGCTACTCCAGCTGGATACATACCCATCCAGTTTGTACCCTGTAATTGTAAATTCACATATCAGTATCAGTAGAGAGGAAAAATGCTATGACAAAGTCATACATAAAGATCTGAAACGTGTTAACATATAACCATTTTTACTTTCAGAACAAGATGTAGTCATAAAGTATATTTTGATTTCTAACAGCAAAATTAATGCTGAATACATAAAAACAAACCTTCATTTAACAGGCTGTGACCAGTCCCAGTCCCTGCTCCCAGTCCCTGGTAACGTGGTTAGCATAACTAATGCCATTTTATGAGGCAAGCAGCCATTCTGTGACTGAGTGAGTCACGTATTTGTGCCCTTTCCCTTATTATCAGGCCCTGAAGGTCCTGTGAACCAAGTAGACAAACCAAACAGATTTCTTTTTCCCCTCCCTAGTGGCCTCAAGATTCCTGGGCGCCAGGCTGATTACCCCCTTCCTGACCAGCCTTGAAGGCCCCAGGCACCCAGCCAGCCAGGTGGTGGTGATGACCTCCTCAGAGAACAGGGAAGTGTTACAGCACCCAGAGCACTGTCCGTAAAATCCAGTAGTTACAAGTCCTTAGTTGGGAACCTGGACCAGAACTGCTGCTGGACAGTGAGACCTGTGACCTCCCAATGGCCAGGGACGCCTCCACCATCCTCTGCTTCCTCTGAGGACTGAGTGACTGACTCATATTCCTTCATAGGATTTTCGAGTCTCGACAGTGATTGTTACACTGATACAGCAAATCACGTATTAAGATTTGACCTGATCTGCAGAGGGTCTAGGTGATTAGAAATCATAAATTAAGTTGTATTATAAATTCTGTATCACGCTACTTATAAATTGTACTACATTGATTCTGCTTGTAGAAATCCTGTGCCACTCTGATCATAAATTCTGCGCTACACTAATAACATCCTATTAAGAAAATAAAGCTTTAATTATATCATTCTGCCAAAGATCCCCAAAAAGAACTTGTCTGTACCCCCAGTGACCGGTGACACAGGAATGTTGCAAAAGCAGTAACAGAATGCAAGTCATTGATTTGTAGAGTTAGACTACTTCTTACCCTTCCATTTTTACAGATATAATCAAACAGTTCTCCTCCTGAAACATATTCCATCACCATGAAAATGTCAGTTGGTGTACTGATGACCTGGTACCTGATAAAAGAAGGTATCTGTTAGTCTACATACTCAGTAAAAGATGCTAGTTACACTTAGTTAAAACCAAAAGTTGTAAAGAGTCAAAAGTATACTTTAAAATATTTATCAGCCAATTTACAGCTACTGGAGTAACAGTGTTTTACAGAAGCTATTTCTTTTCCTTTCACTATGTGATGCCGTCATTGCCAAGACTAGCAGGAAATTTGTATTCACCACCAGGAATATCAATCTTTACATACTTTCAGAGGACTAAGCTTAGTCCAAATTATTTCTATGAAATTATTTACAGTGCTGCCTCGCAGACAGCCTGCTGCAGCGAGAAAGGAATTCAGCAGGACTTTCCTAGTGTCTCAAAAATACACACTTTTCAACCTTAACATGCAAAAAACCTGACTTGTCATAAATAGAAAATGTACTTCAAGCCTAGAAAATAATTGCTCTTAATAATCATGAATATCATCTTTTACAAAGAGTCCTAAATTTGTCATTAGTATTTAAGAGTATCGACACTCTGGTTATTATATTTTTATCATTCTACTTCAATTAAGTTTAAAAACAAAGAAACAAAAAAACCAAAGAAAACCTTGAAGCTTTGTAAGAACTAGTTTATGGCCAAACTCCCCACTCAAGAGATTTTCATTTTGTTCTACATATCCTTACCTATAAGTTGTTTAATTTTTTCCCCTTACAGCAGTTAGAAGTGATTGATTTTTAATGGAACAAGGAAATGAACACTGATAACATTTCAGCCAAGATTCAGATATTATATTGAGAAGACAGGAAGTAGCAATTGGATGAAAATGCGTGTTTCAAGGTACTACACTTAAGCATGCAAATATCTGAATTGTAATAAATAACTGAATTCGCACATACACTGCAGAACTCCAACGTTCTTCAAAACACCGATTCCAAGACAAAGGGGAAAACAGACGTGCTTCAGCTTACTGAGACAAGTTATTCTTGAACTACATAGACAGCAATGAGTTCAGACTATCCAGGTGAATGTGTGCGTGCACATATATATGTGTGTATCTATTTTAACAGCTTAGTATTATAGTGTAACATTTCAATAACCTTAATACCCTTCTGAGGCAGTTATCAATATGAGATCTTCAAAGTTGGTTTTACCTAAAATCTTACAGTCCAAGATGCTTTACCTTTACCGATTTTCTCTCTAATACCTTGGTTGAAAGTACTTTATGTACTTATCAACAACATTCTGAAGCCATGGCTAAGACACTACTACAGAAATAGTATTTTAATCATTTTAATTCAAAATTCACAGCTGTGCTTCTCTACAGTCAGCTAGTTTTTCTGGTTATGGAAAAGGAAGTTGTGGAATAGTTACACACCTATAATGTAAGTAAGGTTATCAAACCACACAGCACAGATGACCAGAATGCAAAAAGAGGCAATTTTATGTAGGAAAATAAGATGCATTCTATTGCTAGAGGTCTGTGGTGGTGCATTTCTCCCCCTTCCCCTGGGCCACGCTACGATCTCAGGAACTCCTGTTAGGCCTTAGCCATTGTGTAACAAGTTGGGCAGTTGACTGTCCCTTGACCATACCAGGCACTCTTGCATGGCTGAGGTGGGGAGCAACCCTGATCGTACCAGGAACACGGGCTACCTGATCAAGGTAGGGAACAAGAGCAGGGGATAATTTGTCATCTCTGACAGCCCTGAAGCATTCCCTACCTGGGTCATAGCTCAAGGTATAGCTCAATACCATTGTTACCGTGAAACAATACCATAATTACTATCCTGGACCGCCCCGGACAGTGGCCAGGATGGAAATTTACCGATGACTAAAGCCAATCATCTTGCAAACCTGTGAACAGCGGTCCCAGGCGAGACCCTTTGAGTTCTCCTCAGTTCTAGGTGCAGTGGGCTGCACCTAGAGTCTCCCTGAGTGGGACACCTCTCAGAGTTTGTGATAAACTTGAGAGTTTATCTCAAAACTTGAGAGTTTGTGATATTCTGAGGATCGTCGGCACCTGGGCTGAAACACTCCTCAGCCGAGACACTTCTCAGGGTTCAACCCTTTGTCCGTTGAGAAATGCCAAGACATTTAACATGGGTATTTCACAGCCTCAAGGGGAATTTTTAACCGGTATCTGTATCTAGCTATAGGCCTTTGTCTTTCCCGAATTTACCTAGCTATGGGTCCTTGTGTGTGAACAGATCTATATTGTGTGTGTATTGATTTAGGTAACTAACAATAAGCATAATCTGTAATTTAATAATTGTAGTAAACTTGATTAACTTGCTTTGTTAAATTAGTCAATGATTAAATGCTATCAAAATCTTACAATCTACCTTAAAATTGTGAATGAACTTCAGGTCGCTGCTAAACATATATAACTCCTTAGGCATAAACCATTGACCAGGTCTGAGACTAGGGGTAGATCCAGCCGTACCTAGACTCCTCTCTGAGGAGTTGAGAAAGCAAGGGGGTCTACTCTGAACCTCGTGCCTCAATGGGAGGGTCTTCCTCACCCTTTTTGTTCTTGGTCTTTCTATAAATCACTCCAACATAATTCTGACACTATTTTCCCTGTGTATACTTAATCCATGTAACGAGTAATAGAGTGAACCTTGCCACTGAATTCTGTTCAGTTGCACTTTTACAAATTTCTATTATTAAAATCACCTTTTGCTGATATCTTTGCCATTAATTCTTTAAGTGGCCTCAAAACTACTCATTCACAACAAGGTCAAAAACCACAGGAGGTGATGCTCCAAAGGTTTTTATTTAAAGCATGGTATAGAAAGAAAATCTTATTGCCAATAGGCTTGCAATATTGTATATACTGCTTCATATATACTATATATGACATTTTTCATAAAGCACAGCAATGTTCCAAATTAGACATTGTCTGATTTGTAATATTTAGCTAAAGAAATCTGTTTATCTTCACCCCAAATATCTTAAGCTGCTATCTAGCAGTTCCCCAATCCAGTTCCTAATAGCACGAGCAGCATGATCCTAAGTTACCAGCAAGTCTACCTGCACAACAGTATCAATTATATCTCAAATGCTATTTACACACAGGCTAATAATCCTTCTGCTTCAGAAATGCAGGCTGACCAACTGAAAAGTTAGGGACCCATCAATTTTTCCATCATCTTCTACATTTTGTCCCTTCTCTCCACATGCAAGAGAAAAAATTCTCCCCATAATTCCCTGAGAAAGAAACTGTCATCTGAAACCCGCTAAGCTGACTGAACAATTTAGCAACACCACAAGTACACACTCCTGTTCCACTCCCATACCTCAGCTGGTACACTGACACATCCTATTTTGTTTTAGCTACAGATACGTCCTTTGGACTAATTTATGAACTCTAACTGGCAGCACTAGCAAATTTGCAGCCAAATCAGCTCAATAGTCTTCTGAAAACTAACCCACTGAAGAAGTTAGTGAGTTCATCTGACACAATCCAATTTAGCTTAAGTGTAAGAGCTGTTGCCAAATTAAAGGGAGTGTATAGGGACAGCATCTGTCAGTGGCAGTGGGGTCTTAAGACAAGACTCTGCCAATAAAAAAAAACCTAACACCAATACCATAATTAAGACAGTGAAAGTCACCCATGCTCTGGAGGTACAAGTTAACTTTACAGGAAACAAAAGTCAAAAAAATCAACAGCATTTATAATTTATTTCCTCAGACCAGACATGAGGGATTTACTCTAGGACATATTTGATTGTACTCTGAAACTCCACTGATGAACTACTGATCAACTAACAGATGTAAACAGGTACACTGTAAATACCACATTTAGACAAGTGGTAGCAGCTATACTGAAGAACTTCGAAATATTAGTCACATTTAACAAACTGCACATCCTTAATTCAGAAAGTCTCGCAAAGCGCCATCTACGTTGGAAAATCATAGATCACGGACCAGCACACCACTAAAAACATATTTCAAGTTAGAAAATACAACAAACTTACTATAGAAATGCCCTTTACAATCTTGTTCTTAATAACTTATTTTCTAAGCAGAAAAAAGATCAAACATAACCAGAAAAGGAAAACTGAAGTTAACAGCTAAAAACAGAGATGAATGCTACTGAAGTATCTATCATGCCATTACAAAGAATTTGTAAGCAAAGATCTAATGGAAGCTCTCTGGCCTGCAGGGATGATCAGTTTTGTGAAAACGCATTACAGAGGACACTGAAAATGGCTACATACTTGGAAGGTGGTTACTTTCCTGACAAGATACTGCGAGTAGTATTGCCCTTTAAACATGTTTCATATCAGTGAGAGCAAAGAGAGGTTACTGCTTAAATTATTGTTTGATTATAGCAAGCAAAACTTACAGCTTAATTATATGAGGATGTCTGAAGAGTTTGAGGTTCTGAATCTCCCTGCGGATTTTTCCTACAACATCAAGGCTGCGAATCTTCTGTCGATTCAGGATCTTCACTGCAACTTTATGCCCAGTTAACTCATGTTTGCCAACTGCAAGGAACAAGGAAGTATTTAGTCAGAGTTTTCAACTGCTCTGTAAAGACATTAATTTGTCCATTTTGACTGTAGCCAAGAAAGGCAAGCTAAGATGTTAGCATTCCACATACCCCCATAATCTTTGGGGAGGTTGAAAAAACAGATGGCATGTCATTTCTTCAGCCCTACTCCAATTTCTCCCACAATTCTATCATTACAAGATGAATGGGGTATGTAAGAAAAACCTTAACCTAAGCCTCAGAAGTTTTACAGCATGACTACATTTTTGCACTACTGCAAACAAACAAAGCACATCCCAAAACACTGCCTCCTTGCTAATTAGGGAGACCATTTTCTCTCACTGTGTAAGTCACTCCAAGCTTTTGGCTCACTTGGTAACCCACTCAGACATGTTCTCCTGCAGCTCTTCTACTTTACCTGCAAGGATCGCCCTTACTAAAGAAATCACTGCTATCCTTCCCTCAAGAAGCCTGTTACCCCTCTTAAAGCCCTCAATTTTGCAGGTGCTATTGGAAGTAGCCGCAACAAAGCTGCTAAGAATATTTTTCTTCAGCCCAACTTTGTATCACAGATAAACCACAGAAGGTAAGTATCTGTTGCACCAGAAGGCTTTGCTATCTGCATTGGTTTCTGCATGCAGTGATTATAACTACATCACTTTCCTTCACCACCCTGATTCTTACCTTCTGAAGATAAGCCAGATTGCAGGAACACCTACATGGTTCATCCTTGTCCCTTGAATGGACACTGCTAACAGACCTGTGCTGAACATACTACTCACTCATGTGGGTGCCTCCCCTCACTTGACGATTTAACTAAGCCGCAGGCTTCAAGCTTTATTTAAATATATCCATGGGAAGCTGTGATAAACAGCAGTGATCCACAAAAACCTTTTTGCATTCAACAGATAATTTGGATAGAATTTGCAAACACCTATTAATCTGTAAATCTCATTCCCAACACAAGCCTTTCCAGCTTTTAGCCTTTATAGTGAGCTAAAAACCAATGCAAATGAGAAGAAATTCATAGCAGAGACAGAGATAATGATAAGCATTTGAGTGATTACTCTTAAAACAAGACGACAGCCACTGTGTAAAATAAACCAGTTTGTCTAAATTCCTGTAGGGAAGTAACTAAGTAGTGGATTACCCAAGACCCTGAACCATCACAATGCCGTGGCAAGATACCTTTTTTACCTGACAATACAGAAAGGCTCCAACTGCAAGGTAAAAAACCACATCCTCTCATTCAGAGGAGCCATTGCCTAGAAATGGCCACAATACCCAAAACACTGGACGAGCACATTCGCACTGCTGAGGCATGCAGGACAAATCACAAATCCTAAACAGACCACAAAGCATTGGTAGGTGAGTGCCCAGAACTGTAAAGTCACATCACCTATGAAAATTACTTGCTTTCAACCAGATCTACAATTAAAGCAATCGCATCCCCTTTGTTTTCTTCAGTTCAACTGTGATTGAAGTTTTAAAGGAAGCCGAATTATATCACCTGTGTTCAAACCCTCGGGAGTAATGAATCATTAATATACAACATTACAAAAACAACTATTCCATTTGAATTACAAAGTCTTTGCCTATCAATAATGTGAACTGAAGTAAGCCAGAAGAATTTGGGAGAAAAAGAAATCTTTAATCAGTAAGTTAAAATTTAACATTAATTTTGGTTAGTAAGAAACAGCTTCTTAGAAACTAACCAAAAATCAGTTAAGAGACATGAATTTGCATCTTCCTTTGCTTTACAAAGTACATTTAAGAAGGTGTTTAATTTAGTAAGTAGCATATATATTTGAGCCATTCTACAGCTTAGCGTATAAATATTCAGTTCTGACATGCATTCTGTTATAAAGTCTCATTTATCAGCCAATTTGTTTCATTTCTGATTTGTCAGTCTACCTTAGACAAAAATTGGAATTTCATTAAACTCAGAAGAACACTAGAAACTAATTTATTAGCTACAACAATCTATGTTCAATATGCAAGGCATATAGGAAAAGTTTTTCCAAACACATTCTTCATTCAAAGTAATTGAACAGCAACATTTGCAGTTGACTGAAACCAATTCTAGCTGTCACAACCTCTCACATTGTGTGCCTCAAGCCTTGATTTTATTCATTGACTGGGAGAAAACAAGATTTTCTGCTTCTTCAACTCTGTTTGCCAACTTTGAATAAGTTATTGTAATGAAAACATACTGTGGTTTTGTGCAGGTGCAAAAAGATCCCAAAAAGCCTGTTCATTTGCTTAAGACATTTCAAATTGAATTGCTATTTTCTTCAGTAATTTTTACCTCCCTTTTTCAATTCAATTTAAGATTATAACAAATCTAGTTTTTAAGATACGAGTTTCCAATAACCATCTACTTCATGAAATAAAACCGTTTTCTTGGATATGATTCAAGGTATCTGTTAGCAGTAAAACAGCAGACACTAACTGGTAACAGATTGCTGATTACTTTTGAATTCGGCATAAAAACAGAACTGAAAGCAAGACCTCAGATGATAATATCATGTAGAAAAGTAAGCAGCCAGTGTTATCTTTCCAAAACCTACTTTGTATTACCTCGACAGAAGTTTTACCTATAAAATTATATACCTATAAAAGGGAAGGCTCACGAATTAGAAATAATCAAAATATATTTATATCAGTCACCCTAATCTCTAACCAGCCATCAGTCCTTCAGAAGAATCACTGCAAAAAGAAGTTCACTTTACAGACCTAATATTTCCCTATATTCCTTTATTCTCTGATAATACCAATTGCATTCAAGCTTCACTACGGCTATGCATAGCACCAAGACTTCCAAGACAGTGACAGTCTCCAACAAGCAGTGACTTCTTTTAACTGTTGAAGTGCAGGAGCAACAGTCTCTAAACTCAGTTCAGCAGGTCTTCAATTGGAAAAGAAAACTGATTACGAGACCATCTGGAGTAAATGCAACATTCTTATGAAATACAGGTACCAGTCATGAATTTTGTAGAAAAAAAGCTGAACAAGAATGCGTTGTATTTAATGAAACATTTCTGCTATAGGCCAAAAAGCCAACCTGAGGCTTAGAGGAAAGTAGTCTTTAAAAGTATGAGCTAAACAAATGTTTTCACTAACATGAAAAACCCCATGAGTTAATGCTGTGCAAAGGCATATTGCTGCACAATATTAGAGAGCAAACTGATCCTCACTGTCCATTTCCAGGTCTCTTATCATTGCCTTGACCAAGAAAACCTACTTACAACAGTTTTGCAGCCTATACAGACCAGGGTTTTTAACCTAGTTCTATAGACTGGAACAATTATTGTGTATTTACAACCTTAAGTAGTATCCCTCATTTTCTCAGTACAAATCACTGGGAGCCTGGCTACTCTTCCTCTTATGAAAGCTAACTTTATTTCCAAAAATATCTGGAAATAAAAGTTTGCATTTGGTTTCAGCAGAAAACATCAGCAGTTGGTTGTTTGGGTTTTTTTCCTAAAAAATAAAATAATCGATGACAATAGGGATAGATGTGTTATACTGAATCCTGGTAAAGTTTAAGTAAGAATGTATCTCACATAATTGATTTAGGTTCAATACTCTGTTCTACCCCACAGCTTTTCCCTTTTGTGGCATTTTAGTTTGCCTAGATATTGGCTAGAAACAGCTGTCTCCTCCATGACTGTCCATCTGAGACACAGTCAAGCAAATTGAGTCAGTCAGTAGTTAATTCAGGCTAGTACAGCCACATGAACAGTTAAACTGGAAAAATATCACATCAGTAACAGTTATCTGTGAGAGTAAAACGGTAAGCAACAGGGTGAATTCATCTGACAGCTACCTTGACAGCAGGAGACCTTCAACAATTACAAAGTAAAGCATTGGTTTTCCAGCTTAATCTTTTTGGGCTGCCACCGCTGTTAAAGATCCACTTTCAAGAAGTCATATGCCTGACCCCCTACATCACTTGAGCTCAAGGAAAACCCTAGCTGAATTAAAAAAATGAACACATTTGCTACAGTTTTTCACTTTATTGTCAATTGATGAAACCATAATCAGAGTCACCAGAGAAGGAAAGTGACAAGGATTACAGGAAAACAATCACAGATCTGGTATTAAACGAAGAAAATGTGTGCTCAAGAGGAAAACCTGTGCATCACAGATAAATATGTCCTTTATTAAGTACAGCTAAAGCAAGACAAAACTAACACAGTGCATCAGCTAGGAACAAGAGGGAGGAAAAAAAAAAACCTTAAAACAATTTGTATATTGAAACAGAGCATTAGTCCATGAACACTAACACTTGCTTCCAGATTCTAAATAAATTCCAAGCCACTTAAGGAAGGTATTCAATATGCAGAATGATGCTGCATTTCACCAGAAGGTGATTTCTCTCCCATCCTTAACAAGTTCATACATGCATATGTGTACTCTTCACACAATCAATACTTACAAAGCAGCCTAAGAGAACACCTAATGTCAATCAAATAAGGCAGACAGTGTAGTATTATGGAAATAGAGCAATAATAAAACTGGCAACTATTTTTTTTTCAATTAAGTGTTTCTAGTTAACTGTATTTAATGAAATATTAGTAGGAGTGACAGTCAGTAATATATTACAATTATAACAGTAGCTCCACAAATTGATCATCTTTCAAGGTTTCAACTTCAGACACATTTTTGCCAATACAGATAACAGCAGCAGCAGCGCAACAGCGCTCTCTGAAATTTAAGAGTATATTAGAACATTTGTGGGTATGCCAACCTTAGTTCTGTGCAGTGCACTGGGGAAAAGAAAAAAAAAAAAAACAACACACGTTTGACTCCTCTTCTCCCCGCAACCATGTAGTCTCTCCATGAGGAAAGAGAATCTGATGCCTGTCTTCTGCCTTATCTCATTTCCTCTCTATTTAAGGAGGTGCTAAGTTCCCATGGAAAGGAATGGTATTCCAGCTGCCAGTTGGGGGTCACTGCTGCCAAGTGGCTGGGGGCATCACTTTATAAGCCTCCCTTAAAAAAAGGAGACTCGAAGGGCTCTACTCCCAAAATATTTTCTGCCGCTTTCCTAGGTATTTTTAGAGACAAATATACTCCTATTTTCTATAGGAGTATAGTAATTTCTTCAGAACATGCCAATAGTTGAAAGAGCTTGTGCTCTTTTGTATTGTGCATACAATAGGAACACCCACACTGAAAAAAAGTATCATGTTAAAAGTCAGTTAGCACATCAGATATAACAGGATAAGCTGTGGTTTTTTACTAGTTATAATCATCAGCAATCCATTAGGTTAACCATGAAAAACGTTATGAAGAATACAACCTAAGTCTAGTCTCACTCATTTGTGAAAGGATATTTTCAATTTGAACACCCGAATATTTGAATAATTCTCGCAAACACCACAGCAGGAACAGTGTAAGCTAATGCACAGTCTTTCCACCTGTGGTGGAAAGCATCAAGGGAAAGTTTAACTTCTATTTTAATTCTACTAGGCTTCAAATTCGCAGTATGGCATCTGCACCCCTACCGGGAAAAGTTTTTAAAGTCTGGGCTGAGAAAAACTTTGATAATCCCTAGTCAACTAGATTTAACATAAAGTCTTTCCACATCTGTGTATCGGCTGTGTTGCCAGTTAATCCAATAACCCGACTCATCTTTTTATGCTTATTTCTCTCTTTGCAGGGAGAAATCATGCCTTCCTTATTAGGACATCAAGTGTTAGTACTTCTCCCCACTTTCATTACATATCCAGTGATATTTTAAATAAATGCAGCATCATTAGCTTCCGGCAATTATTTCCGTAAATACAGAAAAGAAAGCTGTTTCTCCCCCAGGCACTACTTCCCGCTGCGACTCCCACCCCGGCAAGTCAGCCGAGGGGCGTTCTCAGCGCACCGGCCGCTGCTTCCACGACACCACGCTCGGCCGGCGGCCCCCACCCCGCGGCCACCGCGGCTGGGGCCGAGGCTCCCACCGCAGCCCGGTGACTCAGCCGGCCCGGCGAGAACGGCCGGGCAGCGCCCAGCAGCTCAGGCTTCCGGGCGTCGCCCCCGGCGAAGCTCAGCCCGCTGGAGCGCTCTAGGCGGGAGGCGGAGCGGGGCCAAGCCCGGGCTGGGGCGGCGGCGGCCCGGGCCCTACCCACCCCCCGGCCAGGCCTCGGCGGCCGCCCAGCCCCATCGGACCGGCCGCCGTGAGGCGACCGCAGGCGGCAGCGGCAGGAGAGACCCCGCTGCTCAGCCCGACACGCCCGCCCGGCGCGCCGCCCCCCCTCCCCGCAGCCCGGGCGGGCTGGGCCGTGCCGCTCCGCGGGGCAGGCGGCGGCCCCGCTCCCCGCCGCTCACCCTTGACTTTGCCGAAGGTGCCGACGCCGAGCGTGTCGCCCAGGATGTAGTGCCCGATCTTCACCCGCCCGTGCTCGTGCTTCTGTTTATCCGCCGCCGCCATCTTAAGCCAAGGGCCGAGTCTGCGCATAGTGCCCGCCCGCGCCGGGCCGGGCCGGAGCGCCGGCGGGGGAGGAGCAACCACGCAGCGCCCGCCCGCACCGAAACCCGGAAGTGAACTCCGGGCTTACCGGCTCCCCGGGGAGAAACCATTGCGGTTCGGGGGGGAGGGCCGGCTCGGCCCAGCGGCGCCCCGGGGGGTGCGGCTCCAGCCGGCGTGCCCTACCGGCGGGCAAGGCGGGGCGGCGGGGTGGGAGAAACCGCCCCCGAAGGCTGCGGGGCGGAGTGAGGGCGGGCCGAGAGGGGGCCCCGTTTTTACACACCCCCGCCCCCGAGGAGCAGAGGGGATTCACCCGGGATTCGGGCCCGGTGCCGCGGGAAGGCGGGCGCAGGGAGCTCCTCAGCGGCGGTGGCGGTTCCCCTCAGCGCTGGCGCCGTGCGAGGGGCTGGCCGGGGCCCGCCAGGTCGGTGGCGGCACAGGCCCTGGGTCTGGAGGGACGCCGCCTGCAAGCTGGAGCTCCCCCGTGTTGCCCCCTGGCACCGCCGTCGCCGCGGGGCCTGTGCCCGCGGACAGCGGGAAGCTGAGGCTAAGCGCTCCCCACAGCGCGAGTTGTCCCTCCGGCGCCAAAGTGAGGAGCTGTAGGGAACGGGCACGTACTTCTAGCGGGCAAATCGCACTATTGCAGTGAGATCGCTGGGCTGGCTGCATTGCCGCGGCCGCGGGGTGCTGCGATGTGCTGGGAGGCCTGCCCCTGCAGAGCCCGCCGCTCCGCTGCTCTCGCTGGGGCGGCAGCTGAAGGCGGCAGGCAGGCAGCGCTTGAGGCGCTAGTAATGCCGTCTGAACTCGCAGCCCCCGAATGTGTTTGCGGACAGATAAATATATTACAGAAACAATATAAAGATCTTTGAATGTGCAGACATCAGGAAGTTAAACAGTTTTTTCTAGTAATGGTCGTAAATCTGATTCAGAAAGCATTCAGTATCACGTTAGTCGTTAATTTAACAGAAAGTTGGAAAACAAATTCTGGTCCATGGAAAATTTTAAATGTAAATGTACCTATTAAATTTTAAAACATCCCTCTATTCTAATGGGGTAAGAAATTAAAACTCATCTGTTCATTACTATGGAAGAAAAATTCTGAAAGATATCATAGGAAATAAAAAGAATCCCTGTTTTTTTCATATTTGATAAAACCAAGTAATTTGTTCAGCCAGTGCCAAAACATAGGCTGGTAAGCAATGTAGGAACTGCTTACAATATTTACCCTGTTAAAATTTGAATGACATGAAATACCATTTTAAATGGTAAAATAATCAAAACTAATACATAATTTTTATTTAACTCACTGACTTAGAATTTTCATTTCAAACATTTTCATGAGGATCATCTTTGAGCAGAAAATGTGAGCTTTCAGCCTGCACTAATTGAGCAGTATAAAGCTTTTAATATAAGCCTAATAAATTAATGTTAAAAGATAGTATGTAATGCAGGAAAAGCAGGTACTAGTGTTCCTCAGTAAGCCTGTGTTAATGTGTAAAGGTGCCAGATTTTTCACTTTGTGACTTCGGAATTCAGATATGTTAATTATGCCCTTTCTGGACATCATCTAAAGAGAAGTATTCCCACAGAAATTCTAATTTGAATCACAATTCATGCTCAGCATCAGTAAGCTTGCGAATCATGTTGTTAAGCAATTGTTTTAGTTCTTGTAGTTGGAGGAGAAGAATAGAGAGTACAGAAATCTGGCAGTTTCTCTGTAGCAGAACTTCCTGTCTTCTGCTGCTGGACCTATTGATTCCTGACCGAGCCTCGGCATATGTACAGGAAGAGCATGGAGAGGGGACGAGCAAGCATCAGGCTTTGTACCCATCTGTATCCATGTGACTTCCTGCAGTTCTGCTTAAATGGAAATGTCATCCCCTATTGTTAAGGAAAAACGGAACAAGTTCGGAGCTATTAGCTTCCACAACCACGGCTTTTAAATGGCTTGAATTTCAGTTCTAAAATAAAATGACGCCGTAGCTTTAAAAATGCTAACTTTAAAAGCTATTTAACATCAACTAATGTAAACTCACCAACTTTTTACTTTGTGACATATTTTATCCACCAACACTCTGCCTCCCATATCCTGCAGCAGAAAAATAATCAGCATCAGGGCCAGACATTGTTCTATTGAAAATGTTTTCTGTAAAAGGTCGGTTAGTAGATTCATGTCTGAGAAGCCTTCAGTGGTGCCATAGAAGAAACCACAAAAGAGAGAACCAAGAACAGTTGGCAGAAGTCACAGAAATACAAAACCAAACACGTAAACAAAAACAAAAGTTCAGTTCCAAGAGTTTAACACTGCTCAGTAGGATGTGTTTGAACCAAGTGATAGCTGGGACCATCTGCAGCTACTTGAGCTGGCAAAAAGCCTGAAACAGTCTAGAATTTGGGGAGAATATAGGAAGAATGCTCCTGTTCAATAAAATAGCTGAAAACAGTTCCTGTAAGGGTACCTCAGCAGCTGACAGGACTCCAGTGATCAATTACATTTTGTATTCTAAAGAGAGGTCAGACCTTTATAGGCCCTAGTCCGCAACAAATGTGACAAGCTATGCAAAGGGCTGCATAGGCACTTACCGTTAGTAAAAACAACATACAAGCTGAGACTGCTAACATTTTTTTCTGCAGTTATTGGTCTTTTGGGAAAGTACATTATCGCAGACAGGTGGGAACCCAGGTTTGAGTTTTGTTTTGTTTTGTTTTGTTTTCTTTTTCTCCCTTCGTCTTCCTGTAAAATGCTTGTATTTACAAAAAAAGGTGATCTAATACTCAGGCGAGATCTGGCCCCACCAGCTGGTCAGTGATAGCTCTTGCTTTCCTCCAGGCTATTGTAGACTGGCTGAGTTAAGTCCAGTACAGAAGAAGGGTAAAGTTGAAGTATGTCTATAAGAGTACTTA
Organism: Calonectris borealis; assembly: GCF_964195595.1. NCBI lineage: Eukaryota > Metazoa > Chordata > Aves > Procellariiformes > Procellariidae > Calonectris > Calonectris borealis. Next base: position 71,619,449 of record NC_134352.1, on the reverse strand, counting down.
GCAAGGGGTACTGGCTCCAAGTTAAAGGCTGTGTCTAATGTCTTAAGAATTTCAGCACTTATCTGAAGTGTCTAAACACTTTAAATTTTGTGTAAGATCATACCTATGGCTTTGTGGAAAGGCTAATCATTGTAGGAAAAGCAGTGTATGCAGGGTCATTTGTCCAAGTAGTAATAAGAATGTGTATCAAAACTCAGTGAATCATTTCCTGAATGGTATACAATCTGCACAGACATGCTGTTTCATACCTAGAACGCCAAGCACTAATTAAGGCAGTGTGAGAATGAAACAACATGCGGAGTGCCACTTGCTATGTGTGCTGTCCCATGCATGTCTTGCTGATCTCTAATTACATGGATTCAGATGATAAAGTTCATAATATGTTGAGATTGCACATACACAATTTTAGATTGTTTTTATTGCTTTGGTCACTGTGGAAAATAGAGAAGCATAAGTAAAGATACCTACAGACTATCATACAGTAATGGAAAGCAAAAGTTTGAAATAAAATCTGTCCTTATCACCATAAAAAGCTACCACATTTTTCTATTTCATCTCCCAAATCAAGTGCAAAAATGGTATCTAAAGATTATCTAAACAAACTTCTACCATAAAAAGGAAAGTTGGAAAGAATAGATTTTTTTACCTGATATTGTGACTTCAAGTAATTTTCTTTCTCAGTTTTCATCAGTTGTATTGTATTTCTGATTGTTTTCCTCTGTTCTCGTATGCATATTTAAACTATATTTTTCCACAGCTTTAACTGAATAATACACATCACTCCCCCTATTTCAGAAATCTCAAATAATATTGCACTTGTGATTGTAACCAATAAACAGCTGTTAACAGCAAGGGATTTGTACTTTTAAGAAGTCGCTAAACATCTGACAGCTATTCCCTTGAGAAGTACTGGAACAGAGTAGGTCACTGATATACTGCTTGACTCAAACAGGGCCAGATTTGTCATCAAGTACAAGGGAATCACAAGAAATAATTTGGCCTATTGTCTTGAATATTGTTTAAGTGTTTGACTGAAGTTTTCCTATTTGAATACCTAAAAGAGCACTTTAGTTAAATATCTCAGTTCATGTTTGTATTGCCTAATTGGCTGTCCTGGTTTCGGCTGGGATAGGGTTAAATTTCTTCCTAGTGCTGTGTTTTGGATTTAGTATGAGGAGAATGTTGATAACACACTGATGTTTTCAGTTGTTGCTAAGTGCCCTCCTACTCCAAGGACAGCTCCCGTGTCTACTGACTGAGCTAGGTACACAAGATGGGAGGGAATATAATCAGGACAGCCAGCCCAGCTGGCCAATGGGGTATTCCATACCATGTGATGTCATGCTCAGTATATGAACGGTAGGCGTGATCCAGGAAGTACCGATCGCTACTTGGTTATCGGTCAGCGCGGGTGGTGAGCAATTGCATTGTGCATCACTCATTTTGTATATTCTATCATTATTTATTATTATTATTATTTTCCCTTTTTCTGTTCTATTAAACTGTCTTTACCTCAGCCCACGAGTTTTTCTCACTCTTACCCTTCCGATTCTCTCCCCGTCCCGCTGGGGGTGGGGGGAGTGAGTGAGCGGCTGCGTGGTATTTGGCTGCCTGCCAGGTTAAACCACGACATTGGCTCTTCTGGATAAAGCAGACAAATCACAAGACCTATGTTATCGGATGCCAACAACTCTAAAATTACTCAGGTTTTTGAAGTCCAATAATGAAAATTATTCAGCCTAGTGTTAGATTTTTCTTGTACATCAAGGCATAAAGAATCTGATTTTCATTTTACATTTCCGTTACTATACACTACACAAGCCTTAACATAGTTGCAATTCAGATTAGGTCCATCAAGTCTTTCCTTTCAGATCGTGAAACGAGTAGAGAGATTTATCTCAGCCTGACCTATTTCTCCCAGTGGCCAAGGTGATTATGTCGAGCTTCCCGGGACTGGGTGATGACTAAACACTACCCTTAAGCTCTAGCTTTCTCTAGAGATCTTACAGTTGGCACTTTTCCCTTGTCATGCAGCTGCTCTTGATCTTGAGATTAGTGCCTCATTTTTCTGAGTTCATAAACATTTCTGTCAAGTTCCACTCACTCTGGCCTCGCTGGTGGCTGTGGGAAAACATGGCAAGCAAACAAAGACTACCAGCTTAGCAAAGGAATGTGCCATTGACACATCTTGCCAACAGTATTCAGAGCCACAGATGACTAAAAGTAAGAAATGGTCCCGAACTTGCCTCTGCCCCTGTTGCCATTCAGGAATCTACTGTTTCTCTGGATGGGTTCTTCAAAGGTCCCTTCCAACCTCAACCCTTCTGTGATTCTGTAATGAAACTCAAGGTAACGCTCTCAAATGGAGGTTACAACACAAAGTAAAATAAAATGGAATTCAGAAAACAAATTACGTTCATACTTCTGATATAGATACATCCTGCACTGTGGCACAGATTTCTTGATGCTAGTGTAATACACTGTTCCTTTTTCAGGCTTCCTTAGGAAAGGAAGCCTAATTGTGTAAGAAGAGGAGTGGATGAACTGGAGATTTTTAATATAATTATTTCACTTGTCGGTCATTGGATAAAATCTAGTTTATATCTAAAATATTTTTTAAATCACTGTCTTAGTGGCTGTTCTGTTATCTGCAATGAGTATGGCTTTAACAATAATTATAGAGTAGAATCGTTTAGGTTGGAAAAGACCTTTAAGATCATCAAGTCCAACCGTTAACCTAGCACTGCCAAGTTCAACACTACACCATGTCCCTAATAGAATGTTGGAAAAATACATTATACATAAACGCATGCTCCATCCTGCATAGGAACCAGTTACAGAACTTTTTAATAAAGTTCTAATTTTTCCCACAATTTAAATAAAAGACAATCTTCATCCTGTACTTTCTATGGCGCTTCCAATGAAAACAAGTTGTGACACCATGGTATCACCTTACTGTTTATTTAAAAGGAATATGAATGCAAGCAAGGCCAAAGCTGAATATGAGAAAGGAAATACTGACCACTTATTGCCTTGGTCCTGAATATATGCAAGTAATGATAAATGGAGGATCCTTGAAATATCCTTTTAAAGTCTGAACAGGTTCAAAACCATTTAAACTGCACTAGTGGAATCTTTAAAACAGGATGTTATACTTAAGGTATAATGTGATGTGTTTGTCTTTCATGAGCAATTAATCACCGGATGGAGGAGTTAAGACCCTATCAAAACGGAAAGGTGTTTATTGCTGCAGCTGGTCATTAAGGTATTTCTATAAAGCTTAAACACTGGATTTCGTTGGTTTTACCTGCTCCTGTAAAAAATACATTTAAATACATTTAAATACATTTAAACTTCCCTTTTTAGATTTTGTGGTTTAGTTTCTTGTGCTTCTGTTAATCAAACATTTCTAGTCAAACACAAATATGTTTCCCCACCCAAAGAAAGGGTATGCTATTCTGTTATCAGTGACAATATTGTTCAGCGGGTGGTAAGCAATTGCATTGTGCATCATCATCATCACCATCATCATCATCATCATCATTATTATTATTATTATTATTATTATTATTATTATTATTATTATTATTTTCCCTTCCTTTTCTGTTCTCTTAAACTGTCTTTATCTCAACCCGTGAGTTTTTCTCACTCTTACCCTTCTGATTCTCTCCCTGTCCCACTTGGCTGCCTGCCGCGTTAAACCACGACAGCATGGCAACACAATGACAATTCAAAAAGCTCCACAGAAGTATACTAGAAAATTATAATGTTTCATTAATTACCAAAGCAAAAACTTGCTAAACAAGCTCTTAGATACCAGAGCATTTTGGAAAATGAAAAAGAAACAGACTGTTAAAACCAGATGGGAAATAGACTATAGCAGCCATTCATTACCTTTACGTTTGCAGCCAAGACCGAGTATTACCAGAATAGTTTGTTCATTGTGTATGGACTTCTGTGCTTATATCATTGCATTGAGTTTTACTCTAAGTCTTTGTAATACCTTGAACATTAAGCTGATTTAAAAAAAAAACCAAACATAAAACTCACAATAAGTAAAGTCTCCCAAGCTGAGTCGAATCAAGCATAACCTAGGCCAAGACTTTGGTCAGCCTTATAGTCAGATAACAATGATTGGTACTTGCTGCATATGTACAATACATGTGAATCTATACAGCTACTTGAACATCTACTCACTGTAAAAGGTAATGATAGAAGCTTTACAATACTAATCAGTAGCACTGCTTCCTTCCCCATCTTTTGCTTGCAATATTCATATTCAAAGATTGAGCTTTTTTGGCCCATAATGCAACTCAGAGTAATGTAATGTGTGTGTTCACATGCTGTGCTCAGCCCAAAGTTGTCCGTTAAATGAAGAGTGCGGAGGAGGAAAACACGTGACTGCCACAGGTCTGGAAATTGAAAATTTTACAACCGAAGACTTTTCTTTATACCGCAAAAATCCATGGCTGACATAAAGGACAGCTCTTTGGCCTCTCGGCATAGCTATAGGAACAAGACAGAGCAGAGGAGTTACTGCCTGAGTCTTTTAAGCTGACTTACTTTCTGATAACCTCTTCATTACATTCTCTACCTTGAAAAGCCCATAGACTACTTTAAAACCACTTTTTCTAGTTTGTTTATTCACACTGAGTGTGCCTCTATTTTTAACAGACAGAATTTAAAAACAAAAAATGAACTCAGTTGACTAAATTATTTTTGTAAATTGTATTTTGAGACAGATAATTGCTGTTAAGTTCCCCTTGTACCATTAATTTCGTTTAAATGTAAATTATTTCTATATTTACATTAATTTATTCCTATAGTTGGGAAGAGAAATAGACCTTGAACCTACTTAAGTCTACTGTGTGCTAAAGGTAGGCTATGCAATATACTGGTGAGAGGAAAATTAGCATGTCTCCAAGCCCCTTCCCCTATATTTCTGAGGTCTTCCATATACACTTTTAGCCCATCTGGCTTCCCAGAATAATGCTCTTCCTCCAGGAAAGATTATTCTACAGTCAGAAAATACTGCCATGAACCTCAATAAATTTATTTCAATCATCTGACTAACACCTAGCAACAGCTGCGAAAGCTAGGAAGAATATATGGGGTATTTGTCCCAGCTCATCTGTTTGAGACACTGAAGAGGGTCTTGACTTGTTGTTCTTGATATATCAATATTCTTAAAACACTGTCATTGATGTATCACACTCAGCTTTTGCTGTTTGAATCTGTGTTCCAGTCTTGGGAGTGATGGGGCATAACGTAAAGAAAATACTGCCATTTCCCTCAATATGGGACCTGAAACCAACAACTCTATTCGTAGGTTTTCTTCTTTCTGGAAAGGAGAGTTTCATGGGAAAATGCAAACATATATATTTCTTTGGTCCAATATATGCAATTGCACAATTTTTGTGTTTTCCCTGTGAAAAAATTAGTTAAACAATATTAAGACATTTTATCCAGATTTACTCCTGGGAAGCCACATGTTTAACGAAGATAGTAAGTTGGTCAAGCTAAGGTCTTGTGTAATGAGAAACAGACTTAATTAACCAATTTCTGCCAAAACAAATTTTGAATGTTTTCTTCTCCACCTCATTGTGGTGTATCCTTATAGACTTTGGCCGTTCTCATGGATTTAGCCAGAACTACCATACTGCCCCAAATGTAAGGTGACTTCAAATATAAGGCTACCCCCATTTTTCAAAGGAAACATCAGGAAAATCCTTTAAAAAAAAAAGATTCCCCCTGGCACTCCTCAAACCATCTCCTCCAGCCACAGCCTCCAAAGCCCTTGTACTCATGGTCATCCTGTAACTTTAATTCGTCTTACTTTCAGCATTTGTTAAAATATCAAATAATAATCAAGAAAGCTCCATGAAAAACAGCCAAAAACCAGTGGAACAAGGAATCAGAAAATAACAGAATTACTCTGAAAATTACTAGAAATTACTGGAAGTCCTTTTAATAAAATTAGAAAGTAAAAAGATCAAGCAGAAGCTGCCAGACTGTGAAACACTGTAAGATACCATAAACAAAAAATAGTTCCATGTATATACAAAATATTTAATAAGAGTTTAACACACATTTTAAATATTTGCCTAAACTGCTTATTACATTTTTCAAATACAGAAAAAACATTTACAAATATACGTAAGTATGATAAAGTGTTCAGTCCTTACAAATATTTCTGAAACAAATGAAGAATTCTTTATTGATTTAAGCAAGGGCTTCCCCTCTTTTCCAGATCTGATTTCAGTAGATATTAAAACAAGAGCAACCTCAATCATTAGTCTCAATCATTATTATCATACAATGATATAGGTGGGAAGGAACCTTTGGAGGTCATCTGGCCCAACCTCCTGCTCACACCAGGGCCACCTTGTTGCACAATGGGCACTGTATCATCTCTCAGCTGTACTGGCAGGTATAATGTGAACAAACATACCACTGAATAAAGACGAAAATAACGGAGCACTGAAGTAGCTTTGATTAGTGCTGCATACAGTTTTGATGTACATTTTAAAACATACACAAAACTCCTGCACACCATGTACCCTGTTGCTACCAGCAGTTATCTGCATCGGCAAGGCAATGTTTCATCCGATCATGTGCAGCTCATACCAACATCACTTCCTTTTTGTGAAGTATTGAAGAATCATTGCACCAATGGTGCTTAAATGTTCAAAGGCAATTTAAAGTTTTCATTATTTGTGGTACGTGGTACACCTTTCATGATCAAAACATCTTTGTCTTTACAATTTTGATAAGATTTCTCTTGAATGCGCCTAGAGAAAATGCTGCATCTTCAGGCTTACTTTGTTCTGTAATTCCCAGAGCCAAAACCCAGATTAGGTTCCTTTGATACTTGGGTGATACTTGATTACTCTGGGTGATTTTGCACTAGTCATTCAGTCACCCTGGTAGCGTTATTACCCAGTGCCAAGGCCTCTCTCCTAATAGTGGTTTCACCATTTATGCTTGTCTATCTCACATTATCTACAACTGTTACTTACAATCTCAGGGATATTATAAACCTTGATTAACGCATGGTTTTCAAAGAACATGGAGGTCCTTTGTAAATAGTGATAACCAAACGTAATGCAGGAGTAAGTATAACCATGTCATATAAAATGGTCACTGCCAGAGTGGCAGAATAAGGAAACTGTCACTAATGCCATTACTGTCATTATCATTGTTGTCATTAGTTGTGCTAACTAATTTGCATTAATTTATGTCAAAATGGTTCTTGGGTTCAAACATCTACACAACTAAGAGCAATTTTTTTTAAAACTCCTACCTGAGATGACAAGGAGATTACCGCCAACCTGCAGTCCTTTCCCTGTCTTACACCTCTGAAGTAAACCAGCCATAATTGCTCCGTATGTATACAGCCCAGTAGCAGGGAGTTGGACTCCCTAAACCATAAAACTAAACCATATGACTATAAGCGTCATCTAGAGACTCTTTGAACTCTTGACACCATGAGCTTGGTGCCGTGACCACTTCCCTGGGGAGCCTGTTCCAGGGACCGACCACCCTCTCAGTGAAGAACCTTGAAGAACCTTTTCCTGTTGTCCAGCCTGAACTTCCCCTGATGCCACTTCATTCCATTTCCTCATGTCCTGTCGCTGGTCACCAGAGAGAGGAGATCAGCACCTCCCCCTCCGCTGCCGCCTGTGAGGAAGGTGCAGACTGCCATGAGGGCACCCCTCAGCCTTCTCTTCTCCAAGCTGAACAAGGCAAGTGATTTCAGCTGCTCCTCATAAGCCTTGCCCTCAAGGCCTTTCACCATCTTGGTCGCCCTCCTCTGGGCACACTCTGATGCCCTTCTTACATTGAGGTGCCCAAAACTGCACACGGTTACTCGAGGTGGGGCTGCACCAGTGCAGTGTAGAGTGGGACAACTGCCTCCCTCGATGGGCTAGCTATGCTGTGCTTGATGCACCCCAGGACACAGTTGGCCCTTTTGGCACACTGTTGACTCATATTCAACTTGCCATCAACTCAACCCCCCAGAACTCTTTCTGTGGGGCTGATCTCCAGCCTCTTGACCCCAAATTTGCATGTATAACCAGGATTACCCCATTCCAGGTGGAGAATCTGGCACTTGCTCTTGCTAAATTTCATACAGTTGGTAATTGCCCAGCTCTCTAGTCTATCCAGATCTCCCTGTAAGACCTCTCTACCCTTGAGGGAGTCCACAGCTCCTCCTAGTTTAGTATCATCAGCAAACTTACTTAAAGTATATTTGATTCCTGTGTCCAGATCATTTATAAAAACTTTAAAGAGCACTGGCCGTAAAACCGAGCCCTACAGAACCCCACTGGTGACTGGCTGCCAGCCTGATGTAATCCTATTTTCTAAAACTCTTTGAGCCCGACCTGTCAGCCAGTTGCTCACCCAATGTATTACAGACTTCTCTAGCTGTGTGCTGGACATTTTGTCCAGATACTATCTCTACTGTGGAGATAGTATCAAATGCTTAACTAAAATGCAAGTACAGTGAAGGAAAGCTGGCTAACGATAGTTCAAGTATGTGCACAGCAATTTTAAGGGAACTAGTCCAAAGAGGTTTGTCATGAATCTTCAGACATTAATGACTAAAGAAAATTCCTGTAAGTGACAGATTCTAGAGTGCTGAGTAATTGCAGCCACTGGTATGGTGCAGGGGGCAGGATGGACATCAGCAACTGCAGTGCAAGCATTTTGAATGCCTGGTCTGTGTCCCTGGAGCCAGAGGCAAGGTTAGCAGCTGCAGATTCCCACATTAGGTTGGTTTCTGAGCAAAGGATAAGCTGATGCTGGATTTAATGGAGTGACATCTTAAGATGCCAGATTACCAGGCAGGCAGCAAGTTCTTCCTGTGCCTCAAAAGATGTACCTTTTCATGGTACAATATGAAATCCATTGTTCTCCTTAAACAAAACACCCCAATAATGCTATCCATGACATTTCAAGGAAGATTCTGTGTTTAGTATTAACTGGGGGAGCCCAAACAGCTTTAGGGTTGCCTGAATACAGCCTGCAGCACCTGTGAAGAGGGAATCAGCTTCCTTTGCCCTTATTCTTTTGCTCCCAGTCATAAACGCACAACAGTTTCTAGACTACATTGCAAATGGATTAAGTTCTTCTTTGTGAATAATGGCTGTCACCAAATGATGACTGCATTACATGACAGCATCTCAAAATTGTACAGTTTTGAGCCCAGCCAATTAGTACAGGCATTTTGGAATAAAACCATTTTATCTTTAATTCTTCCCAGTCTCTTGCTCGTGGAAATAGGTATGGCAGCTGTCCACAATCTCTTTGCTCCCTCCTCCCTACCTTCCTTCCCAAAGCAGAAAAGCATTCTTCTTTGTATAAGTGCTGGCAGTTACAACAAGATCTTCCTGCTGAGAAGTTTAAAAAGAAGTAATTTTAAATTTTTCACCTGTTGGGATTTTTTATGCCATGGAGATTTTGTATTCTAGATACTTAGGGAAAGAGACCCCAGCATCCCAATTCCAACCTAATACATAATAAGACAAATCCTAGCATTTATTGGTTTAGACCCTACCTTTTTTGTGAATTACTTCCTTGAAGGAAATGAAGACAAAATGGTGGAGCTCATTCAGGAAGTCCCTGAAACACTCCTTCCAATCCCATTCCTTGCCTGTAAGAGCAGATAGGGATAAGAGTGATCTTTCATCTGGCCTAGTGGATTAAGTCAGTAGTTTTACATCTTAGCATTAAAAATGCATTACTCAAGAGTGGTGGGAATCAGGATGCATGTGCACTGTTGCCAGGCTGGCACTTCCTCCGGAGCCTGCAGGACTGTAGTGGTCTGATGAATGCATTCATGAACATCTCTGTCTTCAATATCCCAATGACCAGTGTCAATTTAGAGTCACAAAGAGTGCCGTAACAGATTTGTCTCTACCTTCTTTGGTCTGAAGTGCAAAACTAGTTGAAAATGTAGCTGTCCCTCATGTGATTGCAGAAGCTGTTCCCTGCTTCCCATGGTTTCATGCCATTTTATATACAGCAACTAGAAAGGCTGCTCTGGGTATTGGTGGTATCAGCATTCCTGGTGCAACATTTCAGATGGGAAGAAATCAGCAGTAAAACTTGCAAGTATACTCCTGAAAGGAGTCAAAATCTGTCTTCCAAGTCTGTTTGCTCCAGTTTTCCTCTGGACTTCTCTTTATTTTTGGTTTGCTTGTACCAGAATCCTGTCAAGCAAATAACAGGTAAAGCTTCAGTGACGTAAAACCTCTCCTTCAAAGTCGAGTTTGAACCTATGGCAGCCGAGTCACAGTTTTCTCTGGCCTTGACAATATAACAAAGTGGTAGGAACACTGAATTTCCTTTTAAATTTTCTTTTTTGCTTTCTTCAAACAGCTCTGATTGTTGCAATGGAAAAGAATCACTCTTGGTTTATGAACCTTGCTAGATCTTGCAGTGGTCCATCTCCCAGGAAAAGGGCCATGGGAGATTTGAGTCTGAATGCCTTCCAAGTCTTGAGAAACCAAGTGGAAGGGAAGGATTTTCTGCACATTAAGTATTAATTGCTGTTTTCTTCTGGGAAATCAACACACAATCTGTGGTGAGGCGCAAAATTAAGACTTTAAGAGTCTCCTCACATTAGTCTGCTCAAATTTCATTACGGAAATGCTGGATTCTGCTTTCCTCCATCTGCTATTAGGCATTCCATTTCTCTCCAGGGTGTTCCTTAGTGTTTTCAATGCCATGACTTCTGGGTTTAAGGAAAAATCCAATAAAATAGGGGTGGGGTGGCGTGCTGCTGAAGTGCTTTTAGGTGGGGTTGAAACCCCTCTGTTCTTTGCATTTTGGAACATGACGTTCTCAGAACTGCAGAGATGCTGCAATCTTCTCGGAAGGAAAATGTGTTTCACACCCAGCTTCTCTGCGTACCTTTGCTCCCAAGGTGAAGATGAAAAGTAAATCAATTATCCTGTCTTTTGCTACAAAGCTACATGAACTAAGGAGAGCAAGGTGCCTGAGACCTTGGCCTTAGTTGCCCAAGGACTGCTGAGAAGCACCTGCACACAGAGAAGGAAAAACTGGCAGCTGTACTACCAAAACCAAAGCCCCATGTAAGCCAGTGTCCTGTATGATAGCAGCACATGGGGAAAGACCAGATGAACACAGCAAGCAGTTGGCAGTCTTTCTTCCATTGAGTCTTAGCTTCTGGGTGTCATGGGCTCAGACCTCCTCAGCCAGAGAAAGTGTCTTCGTATCTGATGGTCCTTGGATTTTTCATCCATGAATATGTCTGGAAATTCTTAAAGATTACGTTTTAAACAGGTTCAGAGTACCCCATGGAAGTCATTATAACTCAATAAAATGACACTTCCTTATGGCTGGAACCTGGCCCTGATTGCCTTGAGCACCATGCATCATGCTGAGCACTCACAGAGGCCTATTGATCTCTTTATGTAAGTGCTTTCCTTTGAATTCAACATTGAAATCATGTTTTGTTCTCTTTGAGCCCAGCTCTGCACTGAGATCTGCAAACATCTCAGTAGTTTTGACCCTCACGATTGCTACGAATCTGCTTTTGGTAATCAGTGGTGCATCAGCTGCAGCTATAGAGTGGCGTTCTGCTGGTACCCATAGAGACAGATGTTTTCCAGTCCCTCGGTGAAGACACAACTCAGAAAAGGGAGGGATAGGACGCATGCTGCCAGAGAACTGAAGATTTAGCTTAAGTATTCTGAGCTCACCAGGAGTCCACTGTAATCACTGTAATTCAAGAGAAAAGGAGTTGAGCCAATACTTAGGCAGAGCTGGGACAGAGCGTATTCCCATATTGCTACAGCTCACCGCATCATCTCCTTTTCTGGGCAGATCCCAGTAATGAGTAGTCATAAGATGAAAAGTACTACCAGGTCCACTTCTCAGGTGATACTGAAACAAAATAGGAAGAAGCAATTTTGCATATTTGGCTGTCTGATATGGAGAGAGATGCCGCAAACTTGGGAACATCAAGTCCTAAGTGTCTCACAGAAAACAAGTGAGCTGGACACAAAGCAGAGTAGGCACAGAAAGTTTGCCAGCTGTTTTATTAGATCATAATTGTATGCATGTCTCACCAGTGCCAGTTCCTGTAGTCTAGACATATCACAAAGGGAAAAGCACTAGTTGCAGTCTCCATTTTGTTGGGAGGACACTCTTTTACCCTGCTAGACAGAAGGGCTTTTTGCGGCATGCTCTCTCCTCACTGTTCTGCCACACATAAGGAGACAAGCTTTATATTCATGACAATAAATTCAAATCCTTATCCCCTGGTGTGTCCTTAATAGTGTTTTGGAAACTGATCTAGTTTTTAATTGGCATCTCAGAAATTCAAAATTGCGTTGCTGTCAGTGGAGCCAAGCAACTGTCTCTTTCAAGAAAGAAAAAGAATCAAAGAAAATGGTCCTAGCTTTGTCAGAGAAATAACAAGCAGCCACAGTTCTGCAGATGCCTTCTCTGAGAAGCAGTGATATGAAGTGGGATGATGTTCTTGTAAGTTACCTTGAATAGTTCTCAAATAGTTGAGGGCTTTGAAGCAGGATGAGATGTCTGGTAGGAAATCAAAGACATCAACAGAATGGCATTTGGCATAACTTTAAACAGTGAAGCTTAGGTTCAACCAGCCTGCTTGCGCTCAGGAAAATTAGGTCCTTGTTGCTCCCCTATAGTTGCCACATAACCAAAAAAGCTGTTTCTTTCCCTGCCTCAGGTCCCTCATCTATTGATATTGGCCCTAATATATCACATTTATTGGCTCTTTCAGACCAAGAATCATGGTATTTTCCTACAGTGATCTCTTAGAATGGTATTTTTAGGGGAGCCTGAATTACTTCAATTCTGCTCCCACTGCAGTCAGTCAGCATTGCAATGGTAGAAGTATTAGCAGTTACACAAATAGGAATCTGATTGCAGCTGTCAGAGAGCACAGTTACGCCAGTGCTAGGAGGGTTTGGAAATCCAGCCCATGAAAAGGTGAAAGGAAAAAAAAATAATAAAGCGAACAAGCAATCCAGCTGCATGTCTGTTCCCCTACATGGAGTTCATAGCACTGGCAGCAGCAAAATAATTAACTTAATTTTGCATAGGTCACCAGCAGGAATAGGATTAATATGATAAATTTAATAATGGACCTTCACCACTTCCTCTTCTCTTTCCTGTTCTGAGTCCCTGCCATACATAAGCACTCTTGTTAGAAGAGCTATTTTCAGGCTACAGTTTCTGACTGTTGTATGGCCCCTGGATGACAGTGAGAGTCACATCTGCCGCCACTTGCCAATAGGAGAGGAAAAAGCAAGAAGTTTTGTTAGTTAAATCAGACCTCCTCTCTAATTCTTCCTCTCTGCAGTGTTATAATCTAATTACTGAGATCAGTCACCCCTTCCCTGTCCCTGCCCAGGTTAGAGGAATCTGCCCTGGCTCAGGAGAAGCTTTGGATCTATAAGCAGGACTTATGCTGTGGCAGTAGTGGATCCCCATGGAGACATCTCTGCTGCAGTGTCCACACATGAGCCTGAAGAAAAAGAAATAGGTCCCTGGATGCTCCAGTGAAGACAGAACCCTGTGCAAGCTGTCTCCAGCTCTGAGCAGCACAGGGAGTCCATATCCAGAGTTTAGGATTTAAACTGAACAAAAGCAATTGTTGAAAGAGGCATAATAAATATTTAAAGGGAAATGTGTACAAGAACCTGCCGTTCAGTCTGTTGGTAGAGGTAAGTCTCAGTCCTGCTGGAATTATGCCAGCTTCTTTCATAGCTTCGGCTTTGAAAATATTCAAGTCCACAGGTGCTAGAAATCAGTTCTGCCAAGATTTCACACCTTGGTCAGTCATAAAAGACCTGAGAGGCCCTAGAGAGGGGCAAAGAACAAGAAACATGGTCTAGCAGAACTAGAAGTCTGCTTTTCTAATGCTCAGCTAAGCCCTGGTCCCTCAGGAAGGTCTGACATGTCAGCATAGCTGAAGTGCAGCCTACTGGCAATGCATGTGGAAGTACATTTTCCCTCACTTATTGCTTCCCTCAGGAAGCATTGTTGTGCTCCAGGCAGATATTGGAAACAAATCTCCTTTTAAACAAAGCTGATGTGAAACTGCAATACAGTTTCTCTGCACTAGACTAAGATCTCTAGACGTTTCAGGCTGTTGAACTGCTAGCATTTTGCACCTTAGTCTAGTTGAACCCTTTAGAAAGATAGATTTCTTATGTTAGATGCATATGTGTGAACGTTAATCATGAAACAAAGGCTTCGTTGTAAAATGTGATAGATCTATTGTCTTCTGAAGCAGAGAACAACATTTTCAGCCCAAGGAACAAAATGACTCAGTGTTTTATTTCTTTTAATGATTTACTTTTTGCGTGTGCACTGCATTAGTTGATGCCCTGAGCCCACCAGCAGCCTCTAATCACCATACTTAGCTCTAATCACAACTGCCTTTTTCTGCAATCTTCCCATCTTACAGGGCAGTTGGAGTCCTCATACTTCATGATACTCACTGCCAGATGATGCATCTATGAAGCAGCTGTTATGTGGACATGCTCTAGTTGTGATGCAGAAGTGACTACTCCACCTTCCCAGGTGCCCTTGCATAATAGGTATGAGGCTTTGCAAGTGGAACTGAACAATAGCGAGAACAATGGTCCATCTAGGTTGAAGGTGTCACCAAGGTTAAGTTGGCCTATACCCTGCGTCAGAACTGCTTCCATAAAGAAAAATAGACGGGTCACTGTCATAGGAGACTCCCTTCTGAAGGCAACAGAAGGCCCAGTATGCCAACCGGACCCACTTCTTAGGGAAGTCTGGGTTAAAGATGTGAAGAGAAAACTTCGTACCCTGGTACGTCCCTCAGATTACTATCCATTATTGATTTTTCAGGTAGGCAGCAATGAAGTTGCAACAAGAAGTCCAAGGGCAATCAAGGGAGACTTCAGGGCCTTGGGACAACTGGTTAAGGTATCAGGAGCACAACTAGTGTTCTCCTCTATCCTTCCAGTTGCAGGGAATGATGAGGAAAGAAACAGGAAGAGCCAGCAGATCA
Organism: Calonectris borealis; assembly: GCF_964195595.1. NCBI lineage: Eukaryota > Metazoa > Chordata > Aves > Procellariiformes > Procellariidae > Calonectris > Calonectris borealis. Next base: position 71,604,394 of record NC_134352.1, on the reverse strand, counting down.
ATACTTGGCTCCGAGACTGGTGTCACCGGCAGAACTATGGGTTTTTTGATCATGGGTTGGTCTACACAACACCAGGCCTGCTGGTGACAGACGGGGTACACCTGTCTCAAAGGGGGAAAAGAATCTTTGCACAAGAGTTAGCAAGGCTCATTGAAAGAGCTCTAAACTAGATTTGAAAGGAGAAAAGGATAAAACCAGGCTCACTAGAGATAAGCCTGGGGGTGGCACTCCGATGTTTGAGGGGTGGTGTGCTAGCGAGGTTCTTCGATCTGCCGTCTCAGTGGAGATAAGGCATGGAGATCCATGCGGCAGCAAAGATGCAAGGGTTATGGATGTATTAGAAACCACAGAAGCGCCTGAGAGTGGTCACGTAGGAATTAGCGTTTCTTCCCCTAGAAAGGTGGCGGGATCAATAGCCCAAGTGAAGTACATCTACACCAATGCACGCAGCATGGGCAACAAACAGGAGGTGTTGGAAGCCACTGTGCAGCTGCAAAACTATGATATAGTTGTGATCATGGACACATGATGGGATCTCCCACAACTGGAGTGCGGCAATAGATGGCTATAAACTCTTCAGAAGGGATGGGCACTGAAGGAGAGGTGATGGGGTAGCCCTGTATGTTAGGGAGTGTTTTGATTCTCTAGAGCTTAATGATGGTGACAATAGGGTTAAGTGTTTATCGCTAAGAATCAAGGGGAGGGCCAACAAGGCAGAAATCATGGTAGGAGTCTGTTATAGATCACCCTACCAGGATGAAGAGGCAGGGGAAATATTCCTTAAGCATCTGGGAGGAGTCTCACAATCACTAGCCCTTGTTCTCATGGGGGACTTCAACTTACCAGATTCTGCTGGAAATACAACACAGTGGAGAGGAAACAGTCGCAGAGGTTCCTGGAGTGTGTGGAAGATAACTTCCTGACACAGCTGGTGAGTGAACCAATGAGGGAATGTGTCCCGCTGAACCTGTTGTTTGCGAACAGAGAAGGACTTGTGGGTGATGTGATGGTTGGAGGCCGTCTTGGGCACAGCGATCATGAAATGATAGAGTTTTCAATTCTTGGAGAAGTAAGGAGGGTGGTTAGCAGAACTGCTACCTTGGACTTCCAGAGGGCAGACTTTGGCCTGTTTAGGAGCCTGCTTGACGGAGTCCTCTGGGAGGCAGTCCTGAAGGGCAAAGGAGTCCAGGAAGGCTGGACGTTCTTCAAGAAGGAAATCTTAACAGCACAGGAGCAGGCTGACCCCATGTGCCAAAAGACGAACCAGCGGGGAACAAGATCGGCCTGGCTGAACAGAGAGCTTTGGCTGGAACTCAGGAAACAAAAAAAAAAAGAGAGTTTAGGACCTTTGGAAGAAGGGGCAGGCAACTCAGGAGGACTACAAGGATGTTGTGAGGTTATGTAGGGAGAAAATTAGAAGGGCCAAAGCCCAAATAGAACTTAATCTGGCTACTGCTGTAAAAGACAATAAAAAATGTTTCTATAAATACATTAACAACAAAAGGATGAGAATCTCCATCCTTTATGGGATGTGGGGGGAAATATAGTGACAAAAGATGAGGAGAAGACTGAGGTACTTAATGCCTTCTTTGCCTCAGTCTTTAATAGTAAGACCAGTTGTTCTCAGGGCACCCACCCTCCCTGAGCTGGAATATAGGGATGGGGGCAGAATGAAGCCCCCATAATCCAAGGGGAAATGGCTAGCCATCTGCTACACCACTTAGACACATATAAGTCTATGGGGCCGGATGGGATCCACCCAAGGGTACTGAAGGAGCTGGCAGAAGTACTCACCAAGCCACTTTCAATCATTTATCAACAGTCCTGGCTAACCAGTTGACCAGAGGTTAGCAAATGTGATGCCCATCTACAAGAAGAGACTGAAGGAAGATCCAGGGAACGACAGACCTGTCAGTCTGACCTCAGTGCTTGGGAAGGTTGTGGAGCAGACCATCTTGGGTGCCATCACGCGGCACGTACAGGACAACCAGGGGATCAGGCCCAGTCAGCATGGGTTTATGAAAGGCAGGTCCTGCTTGACTAACTTCATCTCCTGAAGGTGACCCACTTGGTGGATGAGAGAAAGGCTGTGGATGTTGTCTACTTAAACAAAACCTTTGACGTCATTTCCCACAGCATTCTCCTGGAGAAACTGGCTGCTCATGGGTTGGACAGGTGTACTCTTCGCTGGGTAAAAAACTGTCTGCATGGCCGGACCCAAAGAGCTGTGGTGAATGGATTTAAATCCAATTGGCAGCCAGTCACAAGTGGTGTTCCCCAGGGCTCAGTATTGGGGCCAGTTCTGTTCAATATCTTCATCAATGATCTGGATGAGGGCATCAAGTGCACCCTCAGTAAGTTTGCAGGTGACACCAAGTTGGGCGGGAGTGTTGATCTGCTGGAGGGTAGGAAGGCTCTGCAGAGGGACCTGGACAGGCTGGATCGATGGGCCGAGGCCAACTGTATGAGGTTCAACAAGGCCAAGTGCCGGGTCCTGCACTTCGGCCACAACAACCCCAGGCAACGCTACAGGCTTGGGGAAGAGTGGCTGGAAAGCTGCCCAGAGGAAAAGGACCTGGGAGTGCTGGTTGACAGCTGGCTGAACATGAGCCAGCAGTGTGCTCAGGTGGCCAAAAAGGCCAACGGCATCCTGGCCTGTATCAGAAATAGTGTGGCCAGCAGGAGTAGGGAGGTGATTGTGCCCCTGTACTCAGCACTGGTGAGGCCGCACCTCGAATCCTGTGTTCAGTTTTGGGCCCCTCACTCCAAGAAGGACATTGAGGTGCTGGAGCGTGTCCAGAGGAGGGCAATGAAGCTGGTGAAGGGCCTGGAGCACAAGTCTTATGAGGAGCGGCTGAGGGACCTGGGACTGTTTAGTCTGGAGAAGAGGAGGCTGAGGGGAGACCTCATCGCGCTCTACAGCCACCTGAAAGGAGGTGTTGGTCTCTTCTCCCAGGTAGCTAGTGATAGGACGAGAGGAAATGGCCTCAAGTTGCGCCAAGGGCAGCTTTCCAGCCACTCTTCCCCAAGCCTGTAGCCTTGCCTGGGGTTGTTGTAGCCGAAGTGCAGGAGCCGGCACTTGGCCTTGTTGAACCTCATACAGTTGGCCTTGGCCCATTGATCCAGCCTGTCCAGGTCCCTCTGCAGAGCCTTCCTACCCTCCAGCAGATCAACACTCCCGCCCAATTTGGTGTCATCTGCAAACTGACTGAGGGAGCACTCGATCCCCTCATCCAGATCGTTGATAAAGATATTGACTGATTATCTTTGCCGGATATTTCATACCAGTGCTACACAAATCACTACACAAATAGCAATGCAGGAACTTAAAAATACATAACAGAACAGCTCGGTGACTTACAGACTTAGTGACTTACGCTATCTATCAGCTCTATGGCTGACTGCATGGGCACTGCTTAAACAGGGATGCTAACAGGATGCCTTCTCTTGTCATCTCCCTGCAGATCACCTTGGCGGATGCTCCTCAGGGCTTGCAGTGCACCCTCTCCAGGCACCGTGGCATACCCTTCTCCGGCCCACCTCACACACGGCTCCAGGAGAGAAGAGTCCCAGGGCTGGCTGATGACTAGCTGGCTGATGACTTTGCCTGCAAAGCGACGATGGCACATTTGGGGAGATGAAAGCAGGCTGTGGAGAGGCTGCACAGGCCCAGAAGCTCCTCCAGTGATTTGACTTTCTCCCTGCTCAGGGCTTTGGCCTTGGTTTGGTTTTTCCCAGAGCTGCAGTCACCATCCTCCAAGGCTGTCTGCCTTCCCCCACCCTCCCAGGATGAAAAGATCTCCATCTGTGGGCAGAGCACTGGAGAGCGGGGCAGGGAGGCAGGCACCAAAAAGAGCACTGCCAGGTCAGTTGCCGGCCTCCAAGAATCTCCAGAGCTCAGTCTTCACCACGTACATGTCTCTCCAGGTGCATTCACTGGTGCCATAGGCAGTTCAGGTCCTGCCCGTGTCTTTTGGATGCTCCTTCCCACGGGTAACCTCAAGACCTGGAGGCACCTGGGACACAGAGCACCCAACGAGAGGCAGAAGGACCTGGCTTTCTATCTGGGGACACAGTGCCTCTCAGTCGCTGCTGCACGGGAGAGGACAGCCATGCATGGCTGCCCGCTTTCCCCGACTCTCCTGGGAAGAGAGTCACAGAGCGGCTGTGGCAGAGCAGCGGAGAGCGGGAAGAAGGGCTAGCATTAAAAAGAGACGAGAGCCGAGGGCCTGCCGATGCCGTCTGTTGTTGGAGGCCCATGGCCGCCCAAGGCTCGAGCCATACGCTTTGATTCCCCTCCGGGTAGGACAAGATCCCTGAGAGCGAGCCAAGTGCTGCCTGTGACCCGCCGTGGGAGGAAGCAGGGGAGCCCAGAGGGCTGGCCAGCAGTGACGGGGTGTGGGGAGAGCCTGGGGGACTTTGTCCTGCAGCCTCCCAAGGGGGGCAAGAGGTGTTATCGAATGGACCCTGTTGCCGCATGTGCCTGGGGAGGTCAGCCACGGCCAGAGCGGCCTGGCGGGGCTCTGGGAAGGCATGGCCGAGGCCTCGGTGACAGGCGTGAAACACCGATGCCAAGCACAGAACAAGCGATGAGGGGATGGAGCGGACAGTGGCGTTGCAGTAACGCCGCACACGTGTGCGAGCACCGTGGGCGAGGACAGCCCATTGCAATGTCCCCAAGCAGTGGATGGTGATGTCCCCCAGTGATGGACGGTAACGTCACCAAATGTTGGGTTCTGATGCCACCGAGGAATGGACTATGACATCTCCAGGCGATGGACAATGACGTCCCCGAGCGATGGATTGTGACCACGCGTCCCTCGCTGCTTATGTCTGGGCACCGAGTCTCACTCAGCTGGCTCGTGCCTGCACTCCAGCTGAGCGAGTACGTGAGGTTGGAGTGTTCAGCGAGGCTGTTGCTGGTGCTGAGGTCGTGCTCGGGGAGTTCTTCACTGCAACTCTCAGTGCCCGACCCCAGAGCCCTTGAAGGATTTTCCCTGGCCCTGCCTGGTTCAGGCAGCCGGGGCACCCAGGAGGCGCGCTCGCAGCAGCGGAGGTGAGCTGTGCAGGGAAACCTCACCCGGGGGAGCTGGGAGGGTTTCCTTCCCGAGGGGCCCGGACGTTTCAACCATCCCTCCCTGGACCAGTGAATGACCGTGGCCTCTCTTTCTTTTCTAGCGTGACTTCTGCTGCTGCAGCGCCAGTGGGAGGGAGCGGCTTGACATCCCCAGCTCCCCCCAGCCCACCGCAGGACGTGGAGAGCATGGCCACGGAGCTGGAGAACCGCTGTCCAATATGCCTGGACAGCTGGGAGGAGGCCAGCTACGTGCTGCCATGCCTCCACCAATTCTGCTACTCGTGCATCGTGCGGTGGGCTGAGAGCAAGCCCGAGTGCCCCCTCTGCAAGAGGAGGGTGACATCCATCTTGCACTCGGTGCGGGCGGACGATGACTTTGAGGAGCATGTCATCCCACCACCTGCAGCACCATCGGTCGTCGTCCACCTGACAGGAGGAGCTCCCGGACACCCAGCCGCCCACAGCCTCCATCAGCCTGCAGCGTCCCGGCCACCAGCCACGGGGCCACTGCGCATGGCTGCAGTGGGCAGCTTCTATGCCTACGTCTGGGCCTCCATCTTCCGCGTCTACCCCGCTGTCCTCCATCCCCTGCTGCCCTGGCTGCATCAGGAGCTGGGGCAGCTTTTCGAGGATGCCCAGGAAGCAGCAGCAGCACAGAGCCTCGTCATATCCAGCCTGCGCTACTTTGGCCTGGATGAGGAGGCTCTGATCCAGCTGCTGCAGGCCTCCCTGGGCAGGCGCACAAGGCGCTTTGTCCATCAGCTTGTAGACACCATTGTGCGCCGGTGCAGCGGGGAGGCCCGACATCGGATGGGCCTCGAGGACGCCCATGCTGCCGGCAGGCCGGAGGGCAGCTCCGAGGCTGCTCCTGGCCCCGCAGCCTCCCGAGGGGGATCTCCTGCCCCCCGCCCAGCCCTTCGGGAGGGTCCCGGCAGGCCCTCCAACGCCCCCATTCCCACCCACGGGGAGCGAGAAGAGCAGCAGGAGGACCCAGAGGAGGCTATGCCCGCGCCCTCCACTCCCAGCCGGAGCAGCCAACGCTCCCCTGGGCGGCCCCGACGAGCTCCGAAGAGGAGGGCCGACAGCCCTGAGGACCCCTCCCAGCCACGCAAGAAGCCACCCCACCATCAGTGACACTGGGAGGGTGCCTCAGGGCCTAGGAAAACCATGGCCGGGCCAGCAGGTGGGGCTCAGGCCGGTCCCCAAGAGATCTCGGACCCTAAATCAGTTATTATAAAATAGAAGAAAATAAATGCATGAAAACTGCAGAAAAAGTCTCAGTATTACTAACAATGCAGGTGGCGTTGCTATCCCCACCCGTGCTGCTTTCTCCCCCTTTTCCTGGTGCTACGCCCACCGTTTCCTCACGTGTCCGCTGGGCCCTACTACCGCCTCCGCCCAGAAGCCTTGCAAACGCAGTACAGAGTCTGCGGTCTGGCACCAGCAACGGCAGTGCCATGTTCCTGGGCAACTCAAGGGACGGGGTGCACCCGCTGTGGGTCCTGTTACTCCACGGGGCAGAGGGACGGGGGCAGGAGATGGGACGAGGCTCAGGTCCTCGGAGGAGCAGAGGCACAAGCCTCTCTGCTTCGGTTCCCCGGCGAAAGGTGGGAATGCCCTGCACCAGCCATTTCCCCCGAGGTGCTGTGGTTTAAGCGGAGCTGTTGTTCTGTGGAAACACACCCGCCCCGGTGTGATCCGGGGCTGTTACAAGTGCTTCAGGGAGGTCTGTGTGGAGCCCCGGCGTGGATGCCCTTTGCAGCGCAGAGAGAGCGAGCACTGTGGGGCAGGGACATAGCAAAGGTTTCCTAATGCGTGTTGGCCCATAGAAATGGCAATGCCGTCAGGCTGCTTTGTCTTCTCATCTCCACAGAGCCTTTCCAAATGTGTGGCTGGGCTTTTCTGGGTAGAAATCCACAGTTTATTCTTGTGTTTGGTTTTCAAAACCCAGGCCTGCAGCCATAAGCAACGTGCTGGGGGGCTTCTTGTGAGCCGGCAGTGGAAAAGCTGTACAGTTCACAGCCAGCAAGGAGACCAGTGGGCTCTCAGTGGTAGTCTAGGTGTAATCATTAGACGGTACCAGAAAATGAAGGATTGAAGGCGACAGAAAAAAGTCCTCAGCTTCACTAACAATATCAAAGCGGGGGGATGTTAATGTTGATGGTTTCTACTTGCTCGCATTAGGATCTCCTCGGCATCATTGGTACGATTTGCTAACATGCACTCAGTTCTTGCCCTTTTCTCTTTAGTCTGTTACTCCACGTTACCTCTGAGGGTTCTGCATGTTTCTTCTGGAGAGGCCAGGTACTAGTTCCGTGTTCCCTTTCCTCCCCCTGAAAGCATGTTTTGCTCAGCTCCAGGCCTGTATCTCTGCTGCTGTTTCTAGCTTTGGGGTTGAGGACACTGCAAAAATCATAGAATCATAGAATGGTTTGGGTTGAAGGGACCTTTACAGGTCATCTAGTCCAACCCCCCTGCCATGAGCAGGGACATCTTCAACAAGATCAGGTTGCTCAGAGCCCCGTCCATCCTGACCTTGAATGTTTCCAGGGATGGGGCTGCTACCACCTCCCTGGGCAACCTGTTCCAGTGTTTCACCACTCTCATCGTAAAAAGTGTCTTCCTTATATCTAGGAAGACTTATATCTGAACAGAGAGATAAGGAAAGTTGAGAAAATGTTAGGGGAGGACATGGAGGACGGGGAGGGCGTGCAATAATGGAGGAAGATAAAGCACAATTTATAATTTTGCTTGCCTTGCTACATTTTGCTACTGACTTGAGCATGGTTAATACGTGAATGTTGGATTATGGTAATATGCCGCGTGTACAAAGCCTACGAACCAATAGACGGGGTGGCTATGGCTCGTGCAGCGCACCTGACCAGCGAGCGCATGCGCCATAGGCTCCCTATGTTGAGAGCTGCCAATCGAGGGGTGTTTTGGCACCCGCTGGCCACGTGTGTCGAAACCAGTTTCCTCTGCAAATGTATAAATACCGGGATTTCCCGAAGTACAATGGGCCGGTGTACAGCGAGGTCACCGTTGCCTCCGTGGGGACACCCATGTAAAGCTGGCACCTACCGACTGCTGGGCTGAGTTTGCGGCGCAGGACGATACAAGAATGTACGGATGGTTCATCTTCTTCATGGCCCTAGGGTCGGTAAGACAATTGCTTTGCAAAATACCCTTAGTGTAATGCATGACTGTAGCTAATAAAACGCTTTCTTTCCCCTTCCGATCTGTGTAGGTGTGTATGTATGTTCACCTTTGTGGGAATCCTTGAAACCACTCTAAAACAAGATGTTCCATCCCCCTGATCATTTTCGTGGCCCTCCTCTGGACCTGCTCCAACAGGTCTATGTCTTTCTTGTGCTGAGGACTCCAGAGCTGGATGCAGCACTGCAGGTGGGGTCTCACCAGAGCAGAGTAGAGGGGCAGAATCACCTGCCTCGACCTGCTGGCCACGCTGCTTTTGATGCAGCCCAGGATACGGTTGGCTTTCTGGGCTGCGAGCGCACATTGATGGCTCATGTCCAGCTTTTCATCCACCAGTACCCCCAACCCCTTCTCGGCAGGGCTGCTCTCAATCTCTTCATCCCCCAGCCTGTATTGATACCGGGGGTTGCCCTGACCCAGATGCAGGACCTTGCACTTGGCCTTGTTGAACCTCATGAGATTCACACAGACTCACTTCTCAAGCTTGTCTAGATCCCTCTGGATGGCATCCTGTCCCTCAGGCGTGTCGAACGCACCACTCAGCTTGGTGTCATCTGCAGATTTGCTGAGGGTGCACTCGATCCCACTGCCTATGTCATTGATGAAGATATTAAAAAGTACTGGCAACTAGGTCATAGCTTTCTAGCATCACGGTGGCTTCCAACTCCTCCTGTTTGTTGCCCACGCTGCGTGCCCAGCTGGGCTGTTGGGCATGTCACCTTCTTATAGGAACACCCTTTAATTCCTTTGAAGCATTTCACTGGTGTTCCCTTGCTGGTTCCGATTATCTCAGGAGCCCCTGGCTCATCTCAGTAAGACTTCAAGTGTCCTCCAGTGTACCCAGCAAGTCTCAGAGCAACAGTCTGAGGGTCCTCGCTAGCACCCCGTCCCTCTAACCTTGGAGTGTCGTCCCATGGTTTGTCATGGGCGAGCCTGATCTTATCCCCATCCCCCTTCAAGTCTAGTTTAAAGCTCTGTCAATCAGCCCCGCTAGCTCGTGAGTGAAGACCCGCTTCCCCCTTTGAGAAAGATGAACACCATCCAACGCCAGCAGGCCTGGTGCCGTGTAGACCATCCCATTATCGAAAACCCCAACATTCTGGTGGTGACGCCAGCCACGGAGCCATGTATTAATAGACTGGGTCCGTCTGTTGCTTCCAATATCGCTGCCCACAACTGGAAGGAGAGAGGAAAGAATTACCTGTGCCATGGACCCCCTTACCAACCGTCCCAAGGCCCTGAAGTCTCTTTTGATCGCCACCCACATGGAAGAGCAATCAATAATGGGTAATAGTCCGAGGGCCGTACGAGGCTACAACGTTTCCTAGTGATGTCCTTAACCCGGGACCCAGGGAGGCAGCAGACTTCCCAAAGAGGAGGATCTGTCCGGCATATTGGACCCTCTGAAGTTGCATGTGCATTTGCAGAGGTAGGTAGATGTGACCCAATTCATCTCACTGGGCTGAAACCCAGGGATGTACGCTACTAAGGAATTTGAACAAGCTTCCAATTCCTTTCACCTGAGAAACATCCCACCTTGCACTACTGCCTTGGCATTTTCACAGCAGCCTTCATTAGGAAGAAACTTCTGATTAGAGCTTTTATTGTACAGCTCCACTCGGGGGACATACGTGCCGCCCACATGTCTTGTCTCTCAACACTTCCAGCTTGCATCTAAGCTTTTATTGCCTACATGTTGACAGGAGGAAAGCTTCATTATCTTTTTTTTTCAGGACTGAGATTAAATTTGGTTAGCATTCACGCTACTTACGTTCTGTGACATTTTACATGTCTCCAGCATGCTGCATGCCTCAGGAGCCTGGGTTGTCTTTGCTGCACAGTACCATCTCTGCTTGTACGAGGTGACAGTGCACAGTGACCAGGTCATACCCCTCACCTGAGTAGAGTGGTGTTGCACTGCCAACATTCGTTCCGGGCCCTTGTACTGCAAATTCGCAGTGCATCTTTTCTGTTCTGGCATCCCAGCTGCTGCGCATAGAGGGCTGCTGCCTAGAGAGCAGCATGGAGATGTCGTCTGTCCCTTCCCAGTTCGGCCAGTTCAGATGATGTGGCTCATTGGTTCAGGTGCTGCCCCAACACACGTTTTTCAGGAGAGTTTGGCCTCATCTGAAATTTGCTTGCAAGAGTGGCTTAAGCATTCCTCCACTTACACATCGGAAGTCCAGTTTTCAAAGTATCCGTTTGGAAGGCCAGGTGGCTCTGGGCACCCACACCTCTGTGGCAGTGTGCTGCTTAGCTGTACACCACATCAAACCCAGCTTCAGTAGCTTCTGGGGCAGACATTGTTCAGGTACTTTGAAAGTCACACTGAGCATAAGGCTCTCAAAGGCATGGGGTACCCAGCAAGCTTGAGCTCAGATTGATTGCAGAATGCTGAGGCCCTTGCAAAATCAAGAACAGCTGCAGAGCTTACATCTATTTAAAAGGAGGTTATGGTATTCTCAGAAGTACAGTCACTTTAAATGGATCAATATTCCACTACCATCTCTTGTTCAAAAGCTAAATCAATGCTTGATGAAGTTTTGGCCACATCTGGCTATGAAACCTCCCAATATTTTGTTTGTTTTGACATGCAAGTACCAAGTCTCTCCAGTCAAAACGATCAATAAATTAGCCTCTTCTCTCAAATTCCCTGTCTGTATTAAAGCAAGGCACAGTTTTAGTAAGAACCAGCAGCGTATAGCATCTGTGATGTCACGGAACTAGAGTGCACAGCTTAAGATTTACTGAGTGCCTTAATGTCTGATTCTGGAAATAACTAACTGGCAGTGAAAGAGAAGTTGAGAACTTTCAGGTGGTTCGGTGCCCAGATGCGTATCTGCTTTCAAACAGACACCAGAAAGTGACGTCCCAAGAGCTCAGACTTTCCTAATACTAGCTGCATATACAGGCTGGAAGTCCTTTCTGAAAGCCAGTGTACTTCAGCTAAGGCTTTGGCCAAGTGACGCTGTCTCACTGCCTTTAATCTGCTGAAAGTCTGAGGAAACAGAGCGGGGAAGAGCAATCACTTTAAACCAGAATCCTGAAGAGAATTAAAAAGGATGGGGCACTCGGCATCTGGTTAACTGAATCCCAGTGGTATTTCAGTTCCTGGCTTTTTCAGACTCGGAATACCCCAGCTTTGTCTTTCACTCGGTGTAGCTGCAGAGCTAAGCAACAAGGCACCATCGCCTGCAGCCCACTTTGTTGGCTAGCTGTTGCCAGAGGCATGTCGGCATTACGGCCCGGTGCTGTGTGGATGCACCCAGACCACCACCCTGCCGGTATGGCAAGCATGAGAGACGGGATTCACTCACCACTCTCCCCTGTGCGTCCTTCTGGGGCCACAGCTCAGGCCCCGCTCCCTTTTTGTGGCTGGAGCTTTCCTGGCACTAGAAGTACGCAACTGTTGGACTACTCGCCAGCTCTGAGTTGCCCCTCAAAAGCAGACCAAACTGCCTAGCATTAGCAGCTTGAAGAACAATCTCCCTGGAAAGCTGCTTAGATCACAAAATCAAACACTACCTAGAGCTTAAGCAAAGAGTTTTTAACCTGTTCAAGGCAGGTAGCAGTGAAAGAGGGGCTGGGAAGAGAAATGCACCCAAAATCCAGGTGGCTTAGCATTGCATGGTTTGGGACAGAACCTGTAAATATTTATTTCTGCTTCGACTATTAAGATTCCCCGCCATCCCCAGTTTCAGGTGTACCACTACATGGTCTGCATCACGTGGGCCAAGCACCCATATAACCTGTTAAATTTTGTATTTGGAGCTCAAGCCTTCAGCCAACATGATAAAAAGTGATTAGCAGCGATTGCACTGAATCTGCAGAAATCTGAATGCCTCACCAGAGCTCATCTTCAGAGACAGAGAAGGTGCCTTAAGATCAGAGATCTGCAAATACCTTGAGATGTTGGGTGTCTCCGTTCCTGAAAGCGCGGTGCTATGGTTTTGTCTCTTGTGTGCTTTCGGCATGGGAAAGCTGCAGAAGTCATGGGCATTAGGATGACTGGATAATCAGGGAACAGCGCCCTACATGCTGCCAGGCATCTGACAGCAATTGTATTCTAGCAGTGCTTTTCTACTAGTGCTTTTACAGACCCTTTGAAATGACTCTGTAGCCAGGTACTAGTGGCACGCTTTAGGGATTAATACAAGAAGAAGGCTGTTTAGCATCTTTACCCGCTGGAGTGATGGGACGGCATGCACTCCGAGGATCCATACACACCTGCGTGGAGATTTCCAGCGAGCATTTACTGTTAGCTGTAAGCGCTCCCAAAGCAGGGATGAAAGGAAAAAAAGAGTTTGTGTGAGAGGTGAAGCATTGTTTGAACTACACGAGCTGAGGCAACCAACCTCACACTTGTCTAAACAAAGAACCCAAATTCAGTGCCCCAGACCATTTTTCAGTGCTCCTAAATCAAAGTGCAAGGCACTCTATTATTCTTCACATCCCTTACCAAATTCAGCTCCAGCTGTGCCCTAGCTTTCCTCATCCCATCCCTACACTCCCAGGCAGTGTCCCTGTAGTCTTCCCAGGACGTGCACTGCCTGTGCACTTCCTGCTTGTGTTTCAGTTTGACCAGGAGGTCCTTACTCAGCCATGCTGGTCTCCTGCCTTCCTTGCCCAATTTGTTGCTCATGGAAATCGAGAGTTCTTGTGCTTTAAGAAAAAAATAGTTTAAGATAGCTGCCAGCTCTCTTCTGCTCCTTCATCCCAGAGGGCAGTTTCCCAGGGGTCCCATCCACCAGTTCCTTGAAGAAATGAAAGTTCACCTTCCTAAGGTTTAGGGTCTTGACTCAACTTTTCGCCTCGCCTGTAACTCTCGAGATCATGAGAAGAAATAAAGACAGTTCTGCTCTCGCTTTTCTCCCTTCCCAAGCTCTGCCTAAGGGAGACCATCTTGGTGCAGCACCAGGCTCTGAGAACTAGAGGGAAGATGAGAGTATGACGGGTTATTTCCCCAGCCAATTCAATCCACAGTCCTTTTTCCATTCCTGTGCTATCTCCAGTGGAACAGTGACACAAAGAGAGCTTAGGACTCTGCAGGAGGTGACAAGGTATCCACAATCATGATGAGGGCCAGGGAAGGGGATGGCCCTTTGAACTTTCTGTGGAATAGTGCTTGAAACAAAGAGGGATTTCTCTACTTTAACGACTGGCAAGGGCAAGTTCTTTGAACTCTTGGAGTCCTCATACTTCATGATACTCACTGCCAGGTGATGCATCTATGAGGCAGCTGTTATGTGGACATGCTGTAGCTGTGATGCAGAAGTGATGCAGGTGTCCACGCAGGGTTGTATATCAAGAGCTCTCTACCGCAGAGTTTACTGATCCTATTGAGCAACATAACAAGATCAACACACCGTTTTGTGCCGCTGAGATGCTGTAGAATTGTTTTGACGAGTATATTTTTGTACCTGATTTTGCTGCTCAAGTTTTCTGCAGGAAACACCAAGACTTTTATTCGGAAGGCTTAATATGCACTGTCAGCTACAGTGACCATTTAGTGAATTCATTCATTCATTCATTCATTCATTGAGTTAATGACTCATTATCTTTGCCAGTGCATTGGATTTGCATGGCAAGGTATTGATAGCATCGGGGCTACAGGGGTGGCTTCTGTGAGAAGCTGCTAGAGGCTTCCCCCATGTCTGACAGGGTCAATGCCAACTGGCTCCAAGACGACCCGCCGCTGGCCAAGGCTGAGCCCATCAGCGACGATGGTAGCACCTCTGTGATAACATATTTAAGAAGGGGGAGAAAAAAACCTGCTGCGCAACAGCAGACAGAAGAGAGGAGTGAGAATATGTGTGAGAAACAACTCTGCAGACAGCAAGATCAGTGAAGAAGGAGGGGGAGGAGGTGCTCCAGGTGCCAGGGCTGAGATTCCCCTGCAGTCCGTGGTGAAGACCATGGTGAGGGAGGCCGTCCCCCTGCAGCACATGGAGGTCCTCAGTGGAGCAGATATCCACCTGCAGCCCATGGAGGACCCCACACCAGAGCAGGTGGATGCGCCTGAAGGAGGCTGTTGTCCCCGTGGAAAGCCCATGGTGGAGCAGGCTCCTGGCAGGAGCTGTGACCCCGTGAAGAGAGGAGCCCACGCTAGAGCAGGTTTGCTGGCAGGACTTGTGACCCCAGCAGAAGTGGGGGTCCACGCTGGAGCAGCCTGTTCCTGAGGGACTGCACCCCCTGGAAAGGACACGTGGGAAGGACGCACGCTGGAGCAGGTTGGTCAATAACTGCAGACCTGGGAAGAACCCACACTGGAGAAGTTCACAGAGGACTGTCTCCCGTGGGAGGGACTCCACGCTGGAGAAGAGTGTGAGGAGGAATGGGCGGCAGAGACAACGTGTGATGAACTGACCACACCCAAATTCCCCGTCCCCTGCGCCACTTGGCAGGAAGAGTTAGAGAATTGGGGAGTGAAGTTGAGCCCAGGAAGAAGGGAGGGGCAGGAAGAAGGTGTTTTAAGATTTGGTTTTATTTCTCATTATTCTACTCTGATTTGATTGGCAATAAATTAAATTAATTTCACCAAGTCAAGTCTGGTTTGCCTGTGACGGTAATTGGTGAGTGATCTCTCCCTGTCCTTATCTCAACCCATGAGCATTTCATCTTCCCCTGTCCAGCTGAGGAGGGGGAGTGATAGAGCAGCTTGGTGGGCACCTGGCGTCTAGCCAAGGTCAACCAACCACAGCCAGATAATTAATACCAGTGCCACACAAATCATTACACAAATAGCAATGCAGGGACTTAAAAATACATGGCAGAACTCGGGAAAACTGCCTTTCAAGTGAAACAGTAAATGAGAACTCACAGTGCATTCAGCGCTGCCTTGGCATGAAAGCAAGGGTCCCACGTTCTTCACAGCTTCTCACGACACCCTGCCAACGAGTCATTTGCAGCCTTCTTTTCCTGAGAAGTTGGAGCAAGACAGCCAGCGAAAGAGAGCAAGACAGAGACGTTACTAAAGCACTGTCCAATTCCAGCTCAGTTGTGCTACTCACCCAACTTTTCTGTAATAAGACGGTATACGTGTGTGTGTGACACGTAATTGCTCGTTTGTCTGTTCTTCAATTAACTTAATGCAAATCAGTTCCTGCAACGGCTATCCTTTTTCTTGGACTAGCATGACTGAGAACCTCAAGAAACGTGGTGGACATGGGGGCCTACCATCATGTTATTGCAAGTACAAAAAGTAAAACTCATCTCCTGGCCATGTTCAAACTAAAGTTCCGTATTAATTAACAAGGCTGAAGTAATTGTTAACAGGCTTTGCTAAAATGCCTACTGCTATTAGCCACCTGAAATGGAGTCTGGCAATATCTCCTCAGTGATATTGAAGTGCAGGGTACATTTTCTTAATTGGAGCACAGTGCACCATCCTCCAAGACTGTCTGCCTTCCCCCACCCTCCCAGGATGAAAAGATCTCCATCTGTGGGCAGAGCACTGGAGAGCGGGGCAGGGAGGCAGGCACCAAAAAGAGCACTGCCAGGTCAGTTGCCGGCCTCCAAGAATCTCCAGAGCTCAGTCTTCACCACGTACATGTCTCTCCAGGTGCATTCACTGGTGCCATAGGCAGTTCAGGTCCTGCCCGTGTCTTTTGGATGCTCCTTCCCACGGGTAACCTCAAGACCTGGAGGCACCTGGGACACAGAGCACCCAACGAGAGGCAGAAGGACCTGGCTTTCTCTCTGGGGAAGCAGCAGCTTGTTGGCTCTCAGTCACTGCTGCACGGGAGAGGACAACCATGCATGGCTGCCCGCTTTCCCCGACTCTCCTGGGAAGAGAGTCACAGAGCGGCTGTGGCAGAGCAGGGGAGAGCGGGAAGAAGGGCTAGCATTAAAAAGAGACGAGAGCCGAGGGCCTGCCGATGCCGTCTGTTGTTGGAGGCCCATGGCCGCCCGAGGCTCGAGTGGCACCTGGCACAGGCTGGGGGACACCAAGCCCCTGCATTTGATCAAGTGCTCTCCCAAAGCGCACCAAAGAAGCGTTCGGGAGGGTGGCACGGCCACATCCCCACCATGTCCCGCTGGGCCACGCTGTGCTCGAGAGAGAGCAGGACGCGGCCTCTGGGGGGAACAGGCGAGTGCCTCTCAGGGCAGTGCCCCGGCTGGGTCCTGGCCAGGCATGGCAGGGACTCGAGACACACAATGTCTAGGTGCCACTGACAGTCCTGGGCGGGGAGACCGCCTTGGAGCCGTGCCGAATGGCGGCAGCCACGGTGGGGCTTGTGCCGGCCCCGAGAGCCCCCAGGGAAAGGCCTGGCCAGGCCCCGGGCGCAGCGGCCACGGGTGGGGAGGAGGGACGGTGCCGAGCCCCGCCTGAGGAACTGGGCAAGGCGGCCATCTTCTTTCCTGTCCCAAAACAGCATTGCCAGCAGTTCCCGCCCATGAGCCCCCAGACCAAGCTGAGGTTTGACAGGGAGAAGGCTCCACCTTCTTCCCAAAGCCTGATGGCTCACGGCAGGCAGAGATGCTGGGCCTGTTTGGCACTGAGTCCCGCCGTCGCCCTGCAGACTCCGACCGGGGAAGGCTGGGCCCCATCCAGCCGCAGCCCGGGCCAAGGCACATCAGGAACTGAACACAAACACCTTCTGGAAAAGTGACGGCGGCCTGTGGTGTCTCCACGGGGTGTGTGTGGTGCGGCCACCTTCGGCAAATGGCCACGCGGGGCTTGGGGCGGGAGGCAGCCATACGCTTTGATTCCCCTCCGGGTAGGACAAGATCCCTGAGAGCGAGCCAAGTGCTGCCTGTGACCCGCCGTGGGAGGAAGCAGGGGAGCCCAGAGGGCTGGCCAGCAGTGACGGGGTGTGGGGAGAGCCTGGGGGACTTTGTCCTGCAGCCTCCCAAGGGAGGCACGAGGTGTTATCGAAGGGACCCTGTTGCCGCATGTGCCTGGGGAGGTCAGCCACGGCCAGAGCGGCCTGGCGGGGCTCTGGGAAGGCATGGCCGAGGCCTCGGTGACAGGCGTGAAACACCGATGCCAAGCACAGAACAAGCGATGAGGGGATGGAGCGGACAGTGGCGTTGCAGTAACGCCGCACACGTGTGCGAGCACCGTGGGCGAGGACAGCCCATTGCAATGTCCCCAAGCAGTGGATGGTGATGTCTCCCGTGATGGACGGTAACGTCACCGAACGTTGGGTTCTGATGTCACCGACGAATGGACTATGACATCTCCAGGCGATGGACAATGACGTCCCCGAGCAACAATTGTGACCACGCGTCCCTCGCTGCTTATATCTGGGCACCGAGTCTCACTCAGCTGGCTCGTGCCTGCACTCCAGCTGAGCGAGTACGTGAGGTTGGAGTGTTCAGCGAGGCTGTTGCTGGTGCTGAGGTCGTGCTCGGGGAGTTCTTCACTGCAACTCTCAGTGCCCGACCCCAGAGCCCTTGAAGGATTTTCCCCAGCCCTGCCTGGTTCAGGCAGCCGGGGCACCCAGGAGGCGCGCTCGCAGCAGCAGAGGTGAGCTGTGCAGGGAAACCTCACCCGGGGGAGCTGGGAGGGTTTCCTTCCCGAGGGGCCCGGACGTTTCAACCATCCCTCCCTGGACCAGCGAATGACCGTGGCCTCTCTTTCTTTTCTAGCGTGACTTCTGCTGCTGCAGCGCCAGTGGGAGGGAGCGGCCTGATATCCCCAGCTCCCCCCAGCCCACCGCAGGACGTGGAGAGCATGGCCACGGAGCTGGAGAACCGCTGTCCAATATGCCTGGACAGCTGGGAGGAGGCCAGCTACGTGCTGCCATGCCTCCACCAATTCTGCTACTCGTGCATCGTGCGGTGGGCTGAGAGCAAGCCCGAGTGCCCCCTCTGCAAGAGGAGGGTGACATCCATCTTGCACTCGGTGCGGGCGGACGACGACTTTGAGGAGCATGTCATCGCACCACCATCGGTCGTCGTCCACCTGACGGGAGGAGCTCCTGAACACCCAACCGCCCACAGCCTCCATCAGCCTGCAGCATCCCGGCCACCAGCCACGGGGCCACTGCGCATGGCTGCAGTGGGCGGCTTCTATGCCTACGTCTGGGCCTCCATCTTCCGCGTCTACCCCGCTGTCCTCCATCCCCTGCTGCCCTGGCTGCATCAGGAGCTGGGGCAGCTTTTCGAGGATGCCCAGGAAGCAGCAGCAGCACAGAGCCTCGTCATATCCAGCCTGCACTACTTTGGCCTGGATGAGGAGGCTCTGATCCAGCTGCTGCAGGCCTCCCTGGGCAGGCGCACAAGGCGCTTTGTCCATCAGCTTGTAGACACCATTGTGCGCCGGTGCAGCGGGGAGGCCCGACATCGGATGGGCCTCGAGGACGCCCATGCTGCCGGCGGGCCGGAGGGCAGCTCCGAGGCTGCTCCTGGCCCCGCAGCCTCCCGAGGGGGATCTCCTGCCCCCCGCCCAGCCCTTCGGGAGGGTCCCGGCAGGCCCTCCAACGCCCCCATTCCCACCCACGGGGAGCGAGAAGAGCAGCAGGAGGACCCAGAGGAGGCTATGCCCGCGCCCTCCACTCCCAGCCGGAGCAGCCAACGCTCCCCTGGGCGGCCCCGACGAGCTCCGAAGAGGAGGGCCGACAGCCCTGAGGACCCCTCCCAGCCACGCAAGAAGCCACCCCACCATCAGTGACACTGGGAGGGTGCCTCAGGGCCTAGGAAAACCATGGCCGGGCCAGCAGGTGGGGCTCAGGCCGGTCCCCAAGAGATCTCGGACCCTAAATCAGTTATTATAAAATAGAAGAAAATAAATGCATGAAAACTGCAGAAAAAGTCTCAGTATTACTAACAATGCAGGTGGCGTTGCTATCCCCACCCGTGCTGCTTTCTCCCCCTTTTCCTGGTGCTACGCCCACCGTTTCCTCACGTGTCCGCTGGGCCCTACTACCGCCTCCGCCCAGAAGCCTTGCAAACGCAGTACAGAGTCTGCGGTCTGGCACCAGCAACGGCAGTGCCATGTTCCTGGGCAACTCAAGGGACGGGGTGCACCCGCTGTGGGTCCTGTTACTCCACGGGGCAGAGGGACGGGGGCAGGAGATGGGACGAGGCTCAGGTCCATGGAGGAGCAGAGGCACAAGCCTCTCTGCTTCGGTTCCCCGGGCGAAAGGTGGGAATGCCCTGCACCAGCCATTTCCCCCGAGGTGCTGTGGTTTAAGCGGAGCTGTTGTTCTGTGGAAACACACCCGCCCCGGTGTGATCCGGGGCTGTTACAAGTGCTTCAGGGAGGTCTGTGTGGAGCCCCGGCGTGGATGCCCTTTGCAGCGCAGAGAGAGCGAGCACTGTGGGGCAGGGACATAGCAAAGGTTTCCTAATGCGTGTTGGCCCATAGAAATGGCAATGCCGTCAGGCTGCTTTGTCTTCTCATCTCCACAGAGTCTTTCCAAATGTGCAGCTGGGCTTTTCTGGGTAGAAATCCACAGTTTATTCTTGTGTTTGGTTTTCAAAACCAAGGCCTGCAGCCATAAGCAACGTGCTGGGGGGCTTCTTGTGAGCCGGCAGTGGAAAAGCTGTACAGTTCACAGCCAGCAAGGAGACCAGTGGGCTCTCAGTGGTAGTCTAGGTGTAATCATTAGACGGTACCAGAAAATGAAGGATTGAAGGCGACAGAAAAAAGTCCTCAGCTTCACTAACAATATCAAAGCGGGGGGATGTTAATGTTGATGGTTTCTACTTGCTCGCATTAGGATCTCCTCGGCATCATTGGTACGATTTGCTAACATGCACTCAGTTCTTGCCCTTTTCTCTTTAATCTGTTACTCCACGTTACCTCTGAGGGTTCTGCATATTTCTTCTGGAGAGGTCAGGTACTAGTTCCGTGTTCCCTTTCCTCCCCCTGAAAGCATGTTTTGCTCAGCTCCAGGCCTGTATCTCTGCTGCTGTTTCTAGCTTTGGGGTTGAGGACACTGCAAAAATCATAGAATCATAGAATGGTTTGGGTTGAAGGGACCTTTACAGGTCATCTAGTCCAACCCCCCTGCCATGAGCAGGGACATCTTCAACAAGATCAGGTTGCTCAGAGCCCCGTCCATCCTCACCTTGAATGTTTCCAGGGATGGGGCATCTACCACCTCCCTGGGCAACCTGTTCCAGTGTTTCACCACCTTCGTCGTAAAGAATGTCTTCCTGAACCTTCCAGAATGTCTAGTCTGAACCTACCCTCTTCTTGTTTAAAACCATTACCCCTTGGTGTATCGCTACAGGTCCTACTATAAAGTCTGTTCCCATCTGTCTTATAAGAGCCTTTAAGTATTGAAGGCCACAACAAAGTCTCCCTGGAGCCTTCTCACGGGCCCACTTCTCAAACTTGTCCTCTTCCCTCTGAATGGCATCCTGTCCCTCAGGCATGTCAACTGCACCACTCAGCTTGGGGTCATCTGCAGGTTTGCTGAGGGTGCTCTCGATCCCACTGCTTATGTCATTGATGAAGATCTTAAACAGTGCTGGTCCCAGGGACACCACTCATCACTGATCTCCATCCGGACATTGAGCCATTGACCACTACTCTCTGGATGATACGGTCCAGCCAATTCCTTATCCACCAAGAGTCTATCCATCCAATCCATCTCTCTCCAATGTAGAAAGAAGGATGTTGTGGGGGACTGTGTCAAAGGCCTTACATCTGTAGCTCTCCCCTCATCGACCGATGGAGTCACTACATCATAGAAGGCCAGACAAGATTTGCCCTTGGTGAAGCCATGCTGGCTGTCTCGAATCACCTCCCTGTCCTCCGTGAGCCTTAGCACAACTTCTAGGAGGATCTGTTCCATGATCTTCTCAGGTACAGGAAGGAGGCTCACAGGTCAGTAGTTCTCAGAGTTCTCCTTTCTACTCTTTGTAAAAATTGGTGCAATGTTCCCTTTTTCAAGTCTCCGAGGACTTCACCTGACTGCCGTGACTTTTCAAATATCATGGAGAGTGGCTTGGCAACTACATCAGCCAATTCCCTCAGGATTCTGGGATGCATCGCATCAAGTCCCATAGACTTATGTATGTTCAGGTTCCTCAGCGGGTCTCAAACCTGATCCTTTCCTACAGTGGGAGGGACTTTTCCCCCCCAGTCCCTGCCTGGAGGTCCATCCACTTGAGAGGTGTGGGAAGAGAGATTGCCAGTGAAGACTGAGGCAAAAAAGTTATTGAGTACCTCAGCCTTCTCCTCGTCTGTTGCACCAGCTTGCCAGTCTTGTTCATCAGGGGGGTTAGACTTTCTTTGACCTTCCTTTTCTGGCTCACATGCCTACAGTAGCCCTTCTTACTATTCTTTGCATCCCTTGTCAAGTTCAGCTCTAGCCACGCCTTGGCCTTTCTGACCCCATCCCTACACAATCGGGCAACATCCCTATACTCTTCCCAGGGTACCTGTCCCTGCTTCCACTGCCTGTGCGTTTCCTTCTTGCCCTTTAGCTTGACCAGCAGGTCTTGACTCCTCCATGCTGGTCTCTTGCCTTCTTTTCCTGATGTCTTGTGCTTTATGGAAAGCGTCCTTAAAGATCTGCCACCTCTGCTCTGCTCTCTTGTCTCTGAAGGCAGTTTCCCAGGGGGTCCTGTTGATTAACTCCTTGGAGAGCTGGAAGCTTGCTTTTCTAAAATTCAGGGTCCTGACTTTACTCTTCGCCTGTCCCATATCCCCTCAGGACTGCAAACTCCACCAGTGCATGATCACTGCAGCCCAGGCTGCCTCCAGTCTTGACGTCACCCATTAGCTCACTTGTGTTGGTGACCAACAGGTTTAGTATTGCATTGCCTCTGGTAGGGCTGACTATTACCTGGCTTAAGAAGTTATCCTCAGTGCACTCCAGGAGTCTCTGGATTGCCTACAGCTCACCGTGCTACCTTTCCAGCAGATGTTGGGTTGGTTGAAGTCCCCAGCAGGATGAGAGCCTGCGAGCACAATGCCTCCTGTAGCTGGAGTAAGAAGGCTTCATCAGTAGGCTCCCCTTGATTAAGCGACCTGGAGTAAACACCAACTCAAGGTTCCCTTTGTTGCCTCGGTCTCTTAATTCTTACCCATAAGTTTTCAGCCTCCTCGTGGCTATTCTTCAGAGACATCTCTTCACAATCAATCCATTTCTTGACATAGAGGGCAACCAGTGCTGTTACAGATCCTTTGAAATTACTCTGTAGCCAGGTACTAGTGGCACGCTCTACGGATTAATTAATACAAGAACCAAGGCTATTTAGCATCTTTACCCACCAGAGTGATGGCACGGCATGCCACTCTCAGCAAGTTTGAGGCTCCATACACACCTGTGTGGAGATTTCCAGCGAGCATTTACTGTTAACTGTAAGCACTCCCAAAGCAGAGACCGAAAGAAAAAAAAGAAGTTTGTGTGAGAGGAGAAGCACTGTTTGAACTACAAGAGCTGAGGCAACCAACCTCACACTTGTCCAAAGAAGGAAGTCAAATTCAGTGCCCCAGACCATTTTTCAGTGCTCCTAAAATCAAAGTGTGAGGCTTGTTAGAATATGTTTGTGAGCAGGACACTAACCTTAGTGCCACCCAGTGGCAGCTGGATGTTAGAAAATAGGAAAACTGCACAAAGCCCAAAAGGCTAATCAAGAATGAGTTCAGATTTCTGGCCAGTCTTACTCAAATATTCACCTTCAGTGCTCAGAGGAATTTCCATCTGATGAACCCCTGAAATGCAGCCACCACAGAGCTTTACCAGCCATTATGGCTGTTCCCAGAATAAAGCTATGAGGAAGGCAGGAGAAATAATTTATCCAGTTGCAAATTAAGAATTTAGTAAAATACAATTACTCAAAGTAATCAGACAAAAGAAATTGTTCAGGAATTGTGTTTGCCTGTGATGTACTGATTTTCTCTACCAACATCAATAGAATTGCCAGAACAAAAATTGTTACTAAATGACTTATGCACGTAGATTTTTTAAATAATACAGTGTGATAGCAAACTCCTGAGGCTGAGTAGCCTGTACTTTGGGGACATCTTTATACTTTCTAGACCAATAAATAATGCTTACTGTGCTCTACCAGGCACTCTGAGCAAAGACAGGATCCCATAGTTTATATGTACCTCTGACTTCAAGCTTCACTTGTGCTCCCTTATCCTTCCCTCTCAGAACTGCTGTATATGTTGAAGTTGTTTTGGGTGTTTCAAAAGAACGGTGCCCTCACTTTTGCCTGACCTGTGGCCCAAGTACCAAGCCAGCCTCAATCTCCTGGGGTTTTCGTTTTGACTTCAGAACTGCTTTTAGTCTAAGCTTATTGGGAGTTTGCGCAATATCAGTATGCACCATAGGTATCTCAAGGATGGAGGGTTTTATCATTATCATTATTGCTATTTTAATATGGTGTATTGGGTTTGCGTGGCAAGGTTTTGGTAGTGGGGGGCTACAGGGCTGGCTTCTGTGAGAAGCTGCTAGAAGCTTCCCCTATGTCCAACAGAGCCAATGCCAGCCGGCTCCAGGACAGGCCCACCGCTGGCCAAAGCTAAGCCAATCAGCAATGGTGGTAGCGCCTCTGTGATAACATATTTAAGAAGGGGAAAAAAACCTTATGCGCAACAGCAGACAGAAGAGAGGAGTGAGAATGTGTGAGAGAAACAACTCTGCAGACACCAAGGTCAGTGAAGAAGGAGGGGGAGGAGGTGCCCCAGGTGCCAAAGCAGACATTCCCCTGCAGCCCATGGAGGTCCTCAGAGGAGCAGATAGCCTGTGGAGGACCCCACACCAGAGGAGGTGGATGCACCCGAAGGAGGCTGTGACCCCGTGGAGAGCCCACGCTGGAGCAGGCTCCTGGCAGGAACTGTGACCCTGTGAAGAGAGGAGCCCACGCTGGAGCAGGTTTGCTGGCAGGACTTGTGACCCCATGGGGGATCCACACTGGAGCAGTCTGTTGCTGAAGGACTGCACTCCATGGAAAGGACCCACGCTGGAGCAGTTCGTGAATATCTGCAACCCTAGGAAGGACCCATGTTGGAGAAGTTCACGGAGGACTGCCTCGCGTGGGAGGGACCCCTCGCTGCAGCAGCAGAAGACTGTGAGGAGGAAGAAGGGCAGAGACAATGTGTGATGAATTGACCAAAACTTCCATTCCCTGTCCCCCTGCACTGTTCGGTGGGAGGAGTTAGAGAAATTGGGAATAAAGTTGAGCCCGGCAAGAAGGGGGAGGTGGGAAGAAGGTGTTTTAAGGTTTGGTTTTATTTCTCATTATCCTACTCTGATTTGATTGGCAATAAATTAAATTAATTTCCCAGAGACAAGTCTGGTTTTGCTCCTGATGGTAACTGGTGAGCAATCTCCCTGTCCTCATATCGCCCCACAAGCCTTTTGTTGTATTTTCTTGCCCCCTTCTCCAGCTGAGGAGGGGGAGTGATTGAGCGGCTTGGTGGGCACCTGGCATGCAGCCAAGGTCAACCCACCACATATGGCAAAAGCTTTTCTGGGCTTTCTCTATACAAACATCCCGAGTCAGTCAGAGTGTCAAGTGACAGTTTGTATTCACCAAGCAAGAATCTCCTTACTATGAGTCAGTGTTTGGTTTGTCAATAAATGGAAATTACAGGAAGAAATACAGTTCTTGCTGCAATTTCAATTGAAATTCTCACATTATAGAGAGAATCCCCATTTCAGCATTTCTGAATAGCTTCTAAGGCAGAACCTGGCTCCTGCCACATGTAAGCATTGGTCTCATTATGCAGTAGTAAACAAGGTGTGTTACCAATGCGTTTATTAACACTCACTGCTCTGAATCAGTCTTCCTCACTTATATGAAACATTGCCTGTATGACTTTCACAACTTCAGTATTTCTATTTAATTTTTTAAATTAATTTGATTCTTTTATCATGCATTAGTGTTGGGATTTATAGCAAGAAAGTTCAGTCCTACAGACATGAACTGAAGGTAGGCAGCAGTGTCTCTGATTTGGCATTCTTGAATTGTATTGATTTGCCCTTGCAGATATGTGCCATTCATCCTATTTCTTTAGCTCTGTGCACTCAACATACTTCTTCCTTCATACTCTTGTCCAAGCTAGTGCATCAGTAAAATCAATGCTTACAGTCAAGTGTTCAGAGGAAATCCTATTTTATAGCAGTCCTGTATGCACATAAGGTCATGAGAAAGTGTTATGGAAAAGAAACAGATATCGCAGGTCCAACCCTACAGAGTGCTATAGACTTCCAGGACACCAAAAAGTGTTTTTGTTTTCTGTTGACTGCAGTGGATGTAGGATTTTTGGCTGCATACAGACTCAACTTTCAACTATTGGGGTTTTGGAGTATAACTAAGGGGAGGTTTCTTTTTTTGATTATTCTTACGTGCGAGTATAGTATTCTGTAGGAAGATGTTTTAACAAAGGAAATTCTGGCAAAATAAAACTTCAATATATTGTTTCAGACATCTTGTTGTGTGTCTTGTTACAGTGCATTGTAAATAATAACAGCTTATAAGAGAAACTAAATTGCAATATTTTGACTGGCACATACATAATTTTACTAAAAACATTATTTTCCAGTTCTTGATACCATGATTGTATTTTGAAATAGAAGTGGATTTCTTTTTAAGGTGGAATTTGCAAGAGTGTGTGTCCTGGTTTTGGCTGGGATAGAGTTAATTTTCTTCTACTAGTTGGTATAGTGCTATGCTTTGGATTTAGTATGAGAAAAATGTTGATACCACACTGATGTTTTAGTTGTTGCTAAGTAGTATTTACCTAGTCAAGGACTTTTCAGCTTCCCAAGCTCTGCCAGGTGCACAAGAAGCTGGGACGGAGCATAGCCAGGACAGCTGACCCAACTGACCAAAGGGACATTCCATACCATATGACGTCATGCTCAGCATATAAAGCTGGGGGAAGAAGAAGGAAGGGGGGGAAGTTCGGAGTGATGGCGTTTGTCTTCCCAAGTAACCGTTACGCGTGATGGAGCCCTGCTTTCCTGGGGATGGCTGAACACCTGCCTGCTGATGGGAAGTAGTGAATGAATTCCTTGTTTTGCTTTGCTTGCATGTACGGCTTTTGCTTTACCTGTTAAACTGTCTTTATCTCAACCCACGGGTTTTCTCACTTTTACCCTTCCGAGTCTCTCCCCCATCCCACCGGGGGAGTGAGCGAGCAGCTGTGTGGGGCTTAGTTGCCGGCTGGGGTTAAGCCACGACAGGGTGAAAGTTCCCCTTGCTGTACAACTCCACTTGAGGTGTAACCCACTATGGGCTTGGCCCAGGGATTTGTAAAAGTGAGGAAATACAGCCTCATTTTCTGCCTTGTGAATTTTCAGCTTTTTAGGCTTCTGTTCTAGAAAAAAGCAAGAGTGGAATGGCACTAAGTGAAGCCTTTAATGTCTCACGCACCTTTGGCTGTAAGTGAAAGGGACGTGCAGAATAGGCGGGCAGCTGACCATCTTATGCCGGGACGCAGCACGGCAGTTTGCGCGGCAGGGCACGCAGGAAGGGCGCTGTAGCTCTGCCGGCTCTGTCAGGGAGCAACTGTATCCACCGGCAGAAGGCCGTGTCCTCTCTAAACCCTGCACCCGCCGTGACTGACGCAGCTTCCCAGGCAGAGCTCCTGGGAACATGCTGCTACCCAGGTGCCAGCTACCCAAGCTGTGCCCTGCTCTTGTGCCAGTACCGGCCAGCAGCAGTGGGCACACCTGTGGGAGGTGGCCCAGGTAGAGGAACTCCTCCGCTTAGAGCCAGAGCTCTGGGAGGAGATGAGTGGGTTGAAGAGTATCAGGGAGAGCAAGAGGGAGATTGACTACTGGAACTGCACCCTACCTACTCTACTGACGACCTACAGGCCTGTCAGGCAGACAGGACACATGATACGGAGGATTCCCTATCCTCTCTCCAACCAGTAGAATGCAGTGACTTAAGGGATGGGGGGCAATGGCAACAAGTTTGTGCTCAGCAACAGAGGCGCATCTCCTCTGTGACCACCCCACCTTCCCGGGTGCCCTGGTACTACAGGTACAGGGCTTTGCAAGTGGAACCAAACAATAACGAGGATAATGGTCCATCTATGTTGAAGATCTCACCAAGGTTAAGTCGGCCCTGCATCAAAACTGCTTCCATAAAGAAAAAAACACGGGTCATTGTCATGGGAGACTCTCTTTCGAGGGGAACAGAAGGCCCAATATGCCAACGGGACCCATTTCCTAGGGAAGCCTGCTGCCTCCCTGGGGCCTGGGCTAAAGATGTGAAGAGAAAACTTTATAACCTGGTACAGCCCTCAGATTATTATCCATTATTCCTTTTTCATGTAGGCAGCAACAAAGTTGCAATTAGAAGTCCAAGGGCAATCAAGAGAGACTTCAGGGCCTTGGGACGACTGGTTAACGGATCAGGAGCACAAGTGGTTTTTAATTCTGTCCTCCCAGTTGCAGGGAATGATGTTGGAACAAAGAGGAAGATGCAGCTGATAAATACCTGGCTCCGAGACTGGTGTCACTGGCAGAATTTTGGGTTTTTTGATCATGGGTCAGTCTACACGACACCAGGCCTGCTGGCAACAGACGGGGTACACCGTTCTCAAAGGGGGAAAAGGATCTTTGCACAAGAGTTAGCAGGGCTCATTGAAAGAGCTCTAAACTAGTTTTGAAGAGGGAAAAGGGATAAAACTGGGCTTGCTAGAGATAAGGCTGGGGGCAGCACACTAGGGATATGTGCCAATGAGGTCTTTCAGTCTGCTCCACGATGTGCTGAGTACACTGGAGCACATCTGAAATGTCTCTGTAGTAATGCGCTCAGCACGTTAGCCATCTCAGTGCGGGTAGGGAATAGACATCCATGCGGCAGCAAAGACGCGAGGGTTGTCGATGCGTTAGAAACCACAGAAGCACCTGAGAGCGGTCACATAGGAATTAGAGCTTCTCCTTTAAAAAAGGTGGCAGGATCAATAGCCCAAATGAAGTACATCTACACCAATGCATGCAGCAACAGGAGGAGTTGGAAGCCACAGTGCACCTGGAAAACTATAATATAGTTGCCATCATGGAAACATGGTGGGATGATTCACTCAACTGTAGTGCTGCAATGGATGGCTATAAACTCTTCAGAAGGCATAGGCAAGGAAGGAGAGGCGGTGGGGTAGCCTTGCATGTTAGGGGGTGTTTTGACTGTCTAGTGTTTGACAATGGTGATGGAAATGTCGAGTGTTTATGGGTAAGGCTCAGGGGAACAGGCCAACAAGACAGCTATCATGGTGGCAGTCTATTACAGACCACCCAGCAAGGATGAAGAAGCAAAGGAAATATTCCCTAAGCATCTGAGGGAGAAGTCTCACTATCGCTATCCCTTCTTCTCATGTGGGACTTCAAATTACCAGATGTCTGCTGGAAATACAATACAGCGGAGAGGAAAGAATCTGAGAGATTCCTGGAGTCTGTGGAAGATAGTTTTCTGACACAGCTGGTGAGTAGACCAACGAGGGAAGGCGTCCCGCTGGACCTGTTGTTTGCGAACAGAGAAGGACTTGTGGGTGATGTGATGGTTGCAGGCCAACAACAACCCCAGGCAACGCTACAGGCTTGGGGAAGAGTGGCTGGAAAGCTGCCCAGAGGAAAAGGACCTGGGGATGCTGGTCAACAACTGGCTGAATATGAGCCGGTAGTGTGCCCAGGTGGCCAAGAAGGCCAATGGCATCCTGGCCTGTATCAGAAACAGTGCGGCCAGCAGGATAAGTGTCGTGGTTTAACCTGGCAGGCAGCCAAATACCACGCAGCCGCTCACTCACTCCCCCCACCCCCAGCGGGACGGGGAGAGAATCGGAAGGGTAAGAGTGAGGAAAACTCGTGGGTTGAGATAAAGACAGTTTAATAGAACAGGAAAAAAAGGGAAAATAATAATGATAATGATAAAATATACAAAATGAGTGATGCACAATGCAATTGCTCACCACCCGCGCTGACCGATAACCAAGTAGCGATCGGTACTTCCTGGATCACGCCTACCCTTCATATACTGAGCATGATGTCACATGGTATGGAATACCCCATTAGCCAGCTGGGCTGGCTGTCCTGATTATGTTCCCTCCCATCTTGTGTACCTAGCTCAGTACCTAGGCACGGGAGCTGTCCTTGGACTAGGAGGGCACTTAGCAACAACTGAAAACATCAGTGTGTTATCAACATTCTCCTCATACTAAATCCAAAACACAGCACTAGGAAGAAATTTAACCCTATCCCAGCCAGAACCAGGACAACAAGGCAAGTTATCATCCCCCTGTACTCGGCACTGGTGAGGCCGCGCCTCGAATACTGTGTTCAGTTTTGGGCCCCTCACTACAAGAAGGACATGGAGGTGCTGGAGCGTGTCCAGAGAAGGGCAATGAAGCTGGTGAAAGGTCTGGAGAACAAGTCTTATGAGGAGCGGAAGAGGGAACTGGGGTTGGTTTGTCTAGAGAAAAGGAGGCTGAGGGGAGACCTCATTGCGCTCTACAACTACCTGAAAGGAGGTTGTAGTGAGGTGGGTGTCGGTCTCTTCTTCCAAATAACAACCGATAGGATGAGAGGAAATGGCCTCATGTTGTGCCAGGGGAGGTTTAGATTGGACATTAGGAAAAATTTCTTCACTGAAAGGGTTGTCAAGCATTGGAACAGGCTGCCCAGGGAAGTGGTTGAGTCACCATCCCTGGAGGCATTTAAAAGACGTGTAGATGAGGCGCTTAGGGACATGATTTAGTGGTGGACTTGGCAGTGTGAGGTTAACAGTCGGATTCGATGATCTTAAGGGTCTTTTCCAACCTAAATGATTCTATGATACTGTGATTCTATTTATTCACCGTTTCTCCTTGGAGCATCACCCAGTAGGCAACATGCTTTGTTTTAACAGGTCCATTCCCTTTTGTTTCATTAGGGTTCTCCTCTTCATAGTTTCTAGAAGGTGCTTATGGATTTTCCTAAGTTTTGATTCATTGTTCTATTGCAAAGCATATGAGCTTTCATGTGCTAATGCGTTCCTGTTCTATTCCTTTTATGGTCTTTACTCATTGTAAGTCGAAGAGGGAAAGTGGCAATAGTCAGGGTAATAATCAGGGATTTCAGAATACCTGTCAAATACCTGTCCTGTTCTTCAGGATGTGCCATCCAAAAAATCTTAGCCTCAATTCCTCTTTTGTAACTCCTATCTGATTCAGAGCTGCTTCAGAGCAGTATTGCAGCAACTGCAACAGTGATCACTTGGAACAGTTGCAGTGGTATCTACTGGTACAATAAGCAACATAT
Source organism: Calonectris borealis (assembly GCF_964195595.1). Lineage (NCBI taxonomy): Eukaryota > Metazoa > Chordata > Aves > Procellariiformes > Procellariidae > Calonectris > Calonectris borealis. Next base: position 71,573,938 of record NC_134352.1, on the reverse strand, counting down.
TGTACCTTGCACCACAACGACAATACATCAGTCCCTTTACATACCACAGTATTACACGGGTCCCTTTACACACCACAGTTTACCAGCAGCAGTAACATAGGCAAAGATCTATACTAAGTTCAGCTAATTGTTATTTTGCATATACACCATTAGAGGATCATTAGGTTAAATTTACCATAAGAAAAAAAAAACAGGATTAAATGCATTATTTATCCCAGATTTACTGCAATTAGAAAATTCTGTTCTTTGTTCTCTAGCATTTTTCCCTATACATAAATACTAGATCTCTATTACCTACATATGAAATACCTTATCAGAAAGCATAGTCCCCAGTTTGCTGGCCCCCTAGATGTAACAACACTAAGCAAGCAGTGATCTCCGGAAAGCACTAGAACTTCGATCTCCCCATTAGTCAAGAAATATGACTGTTTCCATAAACAAATTGCAGATTTTTGCCAATTTGCCCACAATCTGTATCGAGGACTGCTGGCTTAACATGTCCATTAACCTGTTTACTTCATGAAATATCCCAAAAAATTATTTAAGTTGGAATTTACATTGCTTTATATACGTTTTTGTGGATGCAGTCTATGGCAACTGCCCCATGAGGTGGGGGAGTTTATACACATTCTGAGTAAGACAAATAGTGTCACTTAATCAAGTTATTTGATATTTGACTAAAGAAGCCTCCACATTTGTAGCGTACGACCAAGACCTCAAAGGTTCTCATTTAGGCTCTGAATCAAATTTTAATAGAGCAGAGAAGTTTAAGCATCTAGTGTTGTAGTTAAGGCTGTGTATAGGAAAGTAACTTACTCTTGAGAGGTCTTCAAATCATTGTCATCAAACGATGAACCTTTTTCATGTAAATCCATGAGGAAAAGTGACTAACACCCTTCTTCTCCCAACATGTTACTTTTAGAGCATCTCACGACACGTTAAGACCACTTCTCCCCTTTCCAGGGTCACAATAATCTAGCGGGTGTTGTTTGCTTGCGTCATTGGGGAAAAAGCAACTGGACTTCTTAAAGCAGTTTGAAAGCCAGCCGAGTAGCCCAGTAACATGCCCTGCAGGGTACAAATTCATCACGCACCAACCCATAATTCATACGTACCCCCAAGTGACTTACTTCTGTATCATACTACCATTTATTGTTTACACCCAGCACAGTTAACTCAGATCTTCTTGTGTGTCAGCTTTCCACACCGACATCCCCAGACCAGTCCGGGCAGCTTAGGGCTCAACTACAGCAGATCTCCAATCCCTTTGTGTCTGGCAGTGTGTGTGCTGCGGACTTGGGAGTTTCTTGTTGCCCAAGTAATGACCCTCTGAATAAGCAATACTTTTGCAGGCCTTTCAGGGCCACAGAGCAGTGAAAAATGGCTAAGACTGGGAATCCCTCTTTAACTATTCCCTCCCAGAACAGCAACTTGAATACCGGCTCTCGTGCTATCTTTGAGATAAATCCCGACTCTCCATGCTAGGGCACAATGAAACTCAGAGGCAAGCAGGGCAAGTCCATAGGTCCCTTGCAGGCGAGTTCTTTTGAGTAGCACATACAAGCCTCTTTTTAAGTTCAGTGCAGAGATAATGGTCCTTTTCAAGGCAGAGGTGCTATCAAACCACAAGTCAATTAAAGGATTGTTTTTAATGAATCGTTTCAATGCATACCATCAAGAAACTGTGTGTGTAAATATATGTATTTTCAGGAATCCTGCATTTCACTGAAGTAAAACATGTATAAAAGGTGACAGATTTTTCTGGATAAGACCATTTATTTTAACAAATAGATGAATCTTTACGATGAACTGGAGGCTGCAACAGCTGCTCTCTTGGGCTTCGGTGTGGTTCCCTCACGGAATCCATTCCTATAAGTAGAAATATGGTTACCACTTTTTGAAAGGATGATTCCTGCTCCAGGTTATTTTCTGACAAGTAATGTTTTAGATCAAGTTCACCAGCTTTGTTCAGCTTATCTCAGTAACGCACTGAAATCACTATGGAGTTCATATGATCAGGCATTTTTAATAACAAACGTCTTATTAACAAGTGCTTGGAATAAGCAGTATGGTTTTCACTCTCTTCTGCTGAAGTAAATTTGACTTCTTCAAACAGGAAGATTTCAGTAACTGAGTGAACACTGCAAGACTGCATCAGATCCAGCACACCTTATTTTATGTTCCTAATAAGCAACTTGTGAAGTGCAAACCAATTTCTTACAGAAATCCCCTATGCCTCCAACCAGAGATTAAGACAGGCATCACAAGAGAAGAGTCAGCCCCAAGCTCGCTTTCAGAGATGTTATTTCTACTTCAGCAACACTCAATGGAAAGCAGGCTACAGCTGCACACTGTAAGGTATTTTCTGGCTGTTACTGGGAAAGACTGCGCTCACCAAAACAAACAGATGAACATTAAGTCCCCAGGTGTGGGACTTAAAAGACTCCTACTTTTCACTACTAAATCCAATCTACATTTTTATGACAAGACTGTTGAATTACTTGGTATTTCTCTTCCAGCTTTCTTGTGTATTAGGCCAGAAGCCACAGAGCTCCATTTTAGAACATGCGGGTCACACAAAAGAAATTCTTAACGAGTTTAACAGTACAATATCCCCACCATTACCTCGTAAGTACAACTCAAAACTCTATAACAAGTTTTAGAAACCTGTAACTCAGAATCTGATGTTATAGCTATTTACTGCTAACTGAACTCTAAGTAAGAGAGTGAGTACTGAAGTTATTCCAGTCCTGAACTTTTTGTTGTGGGCAAAAGGGATTAGAATGCATTTCAAGACTTGATTCTTACAAAAACCCACACTTCAGTGCACCGGCAATTTAACTGACTCACAAATGGAAGCAATATTACACAAAGCGTATCTTTTAAAATGTGGGCATTTTATTACAATAACCTCCATGTTCTGTACTATCTACACTTAATAGAAACATCAGAGCTTGTTATACACCCTATGTATTAACAGTGAGTGAGGTTTTTTATCTTCAAAGGAACACGCAGCCAGTTATGTAAGGCGTCATTTATTTCATGGAATATTTAAAAAAAAAAAACATACCACATTAAGTGTACTAAATAAATAAAAATTTTAACTTTGAATGATGAATTTTATAATTAAGGGATATCTATGCAGGATTTCACACCACACTAGTTTGTAATAAAAGGTTATACCTGAATCGACGGTAGACCTTTTTCAGGTGCCTCATGCGACCAGTACCAGTGGTGTTGCGTCTTTTAGCCTTTGCACTCCAGTTATCTAAAACATACAAGTTACTGTTACTCATTTGCACCAAAAAATTAAATTGCACATTACATTTGTATAGCACAATTATTCAATCTGACAGAAGCAAAAAAAAATATTATAAATTAAGTCAATTTCTATGTCGTAATACTGCATATTAGCTAAAATATAGTTAAATCAGCATTAATTTTAAAAAAGCTCCAAACACTGCAAGATGACACAGTGTCCTTCCTTGGTTGGAAAAAAGTCAGACTATTAAAGACAATAAAGAAACACAGGTTTTTTAACTCAAGTCAGTTAAAAGTTTGTTACTTACACTTTCTCTTACGCTTAGCAGGGTAACCACATTTCCCACAGGTAGATTTCTGCAGGTGGTATGCCTTGGACCCACATCGACGACACAAGGTGTGTGTCTTATTTCGTCGCTTACCAAATGACGATGTACCCTTCGTCTGAAAAGCATTTCAAGACATAGCATGTTAGAAATATCACTAGCATTTGCAAGGCACGTAACTAAGAGAAGAATAAGCTCCCCTAAACAAGTACAAATCCACAACGTCCAATGAACACGTCAGAAGCACACTAAACTCTGACACATCAACTCAGTTTCACCTACAAATATACTCCATTTTTAGAAATAGTTTCCTTACGCCTCCCGTCGCCTTATCCGCCGCCCCGTACTGATACAAAACGAAGCCACTGCGTGGCTATCTCCAGCTCCCTTCTCATCTCCCCCAAACTCATCATGGATAAATAGTAAACTGCTTTTTCCTGAAGAAAGCTTATTTGCTTCCCGCAGATGAGCCGCACACTCACCACAAGAGGTTCTGGCGACCGAACCCCTCTTGCTACCTTATCCGCACGGCTGCCTCAGCCATGGGGCAAACGCCGGCCTGGCCCGCAGCAAGCACGTAGAAAACCCCGAAGGAGATCCCGAACGAGATCTCAGCGGCGCCCGGACGGCAGCACGGCCCCGCACCCCACCGCGGCCTCCCCGCTCGGAACAAGACTCCCCGCGCCCCCACCCGGGCCAGAGACGGCGGCCGCCGCCAGGCCCTCCGGTCCAGGCCCAGGCCCAGGCCCAGGCCCAGGCCCAGGCCCCGCAGCGCCGTCCCGCCGCCGAACCCGGCCGCAGCAGGGCGCAGGGCCACCCACGCGCCCCAGAGGAGGCCCGCGGCGCCGCTGGGCCCGGCACGGCGGCGGATGCCGGCGGATACCCCGCGCCCGCGCCCCGGCGCTCACCATCTTCCCCGGCCGCCAGCACCAAAGAGACCGAGCCCCGCCCCGCTTCCGCTATGAGCCGGCGAGCGCTTCCGGGGGCGCGGCGGCAGCGTCCAGCCCGGCCCGGCTGCGGCGTGGCTTTGCCCGGCAGCTCCTCAGCGGGGCGCTCCCTTCCCGCCAGGCCCGGCCTGCTGGGACAGACCGAAGGCCCCGGTGCCCCGGGTGAGACCCTGGGCGGCCCGGGCCCTGAAAGCCCGGTAGTCCCCGGTGACACCGCCCCAGAACTGGCGGGTGGGGTGTCGCAGTGTGTCCTGGGCCGCGGTCCGGCTGCTGCTGGAAATACTGGCCGAGGGGTGTCTGGTGTACATCTGCCTCTGGCTGGGGAAGAAAATGCTTAGCGCAGCTATGCTGCCATGCGGCCGCATCGTTTTTAACGGTAATGCTGCTGCTCTGCTGCTGTTCAGAGGTGCCTACAGCTCCAGGCTGCAGAGTCAAGTCCTGGCCCGACTTACACCCTCAGTGAAAATTATTTTAATGAGTGAAATTCAGGGACAGGGTACTCTTGGCTGTAAGAGGTACTTTCAAAGTGAGCTGCCTTAAAAAATAGGCAGCCCCTCCCGCACTCTCTGCTTGTCTGTGTCCCCGCCCCTCCACGCCACGTGCCAGTCTGCCTGCAGTCGAAAGCACCACGATGGACATCGTTAATGCAAAATGGGTTTTTATTCAGATGCACCATTTAAATTCTCAGATGCCAGCCTACCACGCATCTTCAGTAGACTTCACAATCTACATGCAATTTTATCTTAGAAGAGTTAGTTTGGGGGAAATAACATGTACAGAGAGAAATGGAAGAAATTCGTGTTTATTTTGCCCTGACTGACTTAATGAAAATATTTTAATAGCAATTCTGTCTTCCTTGCCAAAAATCAAAAGAGAAAAGTCAGTGTCCTATGGGTGAAATGCCATACAGAAGAAAAAGTCCCAATTAACTCAAACAGTATGAATACATCTACAGGCTGGACTGGAGTCATATTTCTCCCAGCAACCTTGCTGTGTGTCTTTTAACTAGTGCCTCCTTTCCTCTTTCTCTCTCGTTAGGTCTCAGAAATCCAGAAGGTGTTGTGAAGACATTGGACAGATGCCATGGCAACAGCCTCCAAAGGAAGTATGTTCGTTTGGCTGATTGCGAGGATATGCTGCCAGAGAAATTATTCTTGTGGGGTAAAAATAATCTTATTCATTTACGTGTCTTCAAATCTGTTAGGAAAGAAAGATTTTTGGTATCATCATGCAGTTGTCTTTAGTATTCAGGAACTGGATACTTTCAGGGTAGAGAATGGGCAGAGCTGTGGCAGACCCAGTACCATCTCAGAAGCTTTTAGCCCCCATGCAGGTCACAGGTGAGGACAGAATTCACCACCCATAGTGAGCTCCAGCCTGCTCAAAACCCACGGACTCAGGTACTGGCAGCTGCCGAATGGCACCAGCCTAAATTCAGCACTGGCTAATTCACTTCACCCTTCTTCTTTGATGCATAGGAAGTAGTCCAAAATTTAGAAGGCGACGCATCTGGATTGACTTTTTGATGTAGGAAACAGCTGTCTGTCACTGCAGCCGGTGTCCCATCACAGCTTCCGCACAGCACTTTTAGTCCAGCCAGGTCTGATGATGGGAGAAACTCTTTGTCATGCCTGCAAACACTGATCATATTAAGCATCTAGATCGGGGTTTACTGAATACTGTGGAGGCGAGTGCCTTTCTGGTTCTGCTACCACCCTGTTCTGCAGCCTGTCCAATGTGGTTGGGGTTGAAAAGCTGAAGCAAAGTGCAACACTGGATATGCCCATCCATTTTTTCTTCCATCCCTCTGGGGTACAAGCCCCTCTGCCTCAAGCTGTTCCCACCCAAGGCCCATAGACGTTCCTGACCTCCTTGCTCTGCCCTGGCACTTTGCTGGTGAAGAGGAGAATCACCCACCTCCAGTCCCGGCCACATGAAAGCAGAGCAGCCTTACAGATAAGTCCAGCTCAGGGACAGGGAGACCAAAACCAGGGCTGGCTTGGCAGTAGAGAGGAAGGTGGGTATGAGCACCAAGTAACCTCAGTGGCATTTGTTTTGCAGGGGTTTGGTGTCATGTTACTACATCACACCGTCACCAGGGTGCAGTACAGCCATTCAGTCCCTGATGTGACCATGGTGGGATTTGCTCAAAAAAATAGAGTAGTTGTACTGGTTCTACAAAACTTGAACGCTGCTGAAAGGACTTGTGTGTGCCAAATGCAAGACTGATACCCAGGCAATTTCTGTCTGATGTCATCATATGGCATCACTTGTTTATACACATGTGTAGCGCCCTTTGCACAAGCAGGGATGACTTGAAGGGGTAGGAATAGTGAAGATTCAAGCTTCATATATGCTAGAAGCTAATCAGTGTTTGATATGCTGAATTATCTTCAGAGGTGCAGACAAGCTGAAGTCTTTATTTCTAAATGTGATCAAAGGAATGCCTTTCAATATCCTTTTGGATATTGATCTCTTTGACCGAGGTAACAATGTCTCAGGAATGCTGCAGGAGAACTGCGGAATTCAAGGGCAACATTTTCATGAGGGTCGGTTTGTCAGGATGTCTTTGTTTCTGGCTATCATCTTGATTTGCAGAGGTAGACACCTCGGTTAGAATTAGTAGGGAAGAAACTACACTGAATATCTGTTACCAAGCAGCCACAAGAAACATAACTTTATTTGTATAGTATCCAATTCTTCAGTTTGAAAAGAAAACTGTCATGTACAGATTTGAACCAGAAACACTGGTCACCACCAGATGACAGTATAGTTCAACTAAAACTTTTCGCCTAAACAACTCGGTAAAAACTCTCTAAACAGTAACAGTAAATTAGGTTAATAAATTGAAAAACATATCTATACAGTTCTTAAATCTCTATGACAATAACAGAAAATATGAGCAAACAGCAAAAAAGGCTGTTGCATCCTGCTAAGAAACTAATAAGTATAATACAAAAGGCTTTCTATTTGTTTAAGATGAAAATGGATACAAGAAAATTAAACAGCTGTCACTAACTTACAAAATTACTTGTTAAAATATAGTGGAATGATTAAAAAAAAAACAAAACCCTCTTTGTATAATAAACTTATGCAATGTGTATAAAATACATTTGATACTGTTGCTTCCTATAGCCAGTCCTGAATGGGAAGAGCCCCTTTATCACAACTACATACTCTCCATGCATTGAGACTCTTCTTTTCCATAAAAACCAGCACAAAATGTGACCTCACATGTAGCACACAGAAACCACTGCCAGAGTTTAATAATAAAAATCAATTATTCGAACTCACACTAAAGAAAGTCTCTGAGTGTTTGTCTCAATACTGAATTAGAAATTTTCATACTCAGTCATCCTTTTTATTTATGATGGCATGAGTAGGTTCATACTGATGATCACATAACACCTCTTCTACAATGCTCATAAGTAGTGCTCATACGGGTAAGTTACATTAGAAGAGCAGTATTTGTTTATTACCACTCTTTAGCATTGGACAGAGAGACCAGACAGTAGTCTTCAGACCATTGGCAAATGCTTGGAGGGTGGCATTAGTACTTGGTAGATCATGATTGAAGCATGACTACCATCACAAACATAGCAGGAGCAAGATCCCCCACTCATTTCCTCAGCTGCCTTTAACCTTTATGGTAGGGTAGCTGGGGGGGATCCTGGGTCCTTCCCCACCAGAAACCCCACTAAAATCTTTTCGTCTAGTTAGGGGAAGAAGGGCAGCGTACCTCTGTACAGCAGAGGTAGCTACAAACCTGGGACACGCCAGTTACACAGTGCCACAGCATAACTCAGAATTTTTAAATTTCCCTAGGTTTTTTTTTAATGCTTGTACTTAGATACATTACAGGGTTGTAGTGCATTGTTGCACCGAGTCTCAGAGGGGATTTCACTGGCTAGCCTCAAGCTTGCAGAGGTGGTTGCATGGCAATTTGGGCTGAGCGCTAGAAGGGGTGTTAGGAGAAAGCCACAAGTTTCTTTACAAGGTGACAGCCATTTTCTTCTCTTCTCAGTTGTATAACAACTAAATATTCTTGTCTTGTTAGTATTATTCTGATAAAAAACAACCTATATTGATCTTGTTTTGTTTGATACTGTTGTCGTAAACCTTTGTTGCATTATTCATGCACAAATTATGCACACAAAAGACTAGAACAAAATTTTTACTTGATATGCACAAAAAGCATTTGAGCCACCACAGTCCAGAATTGTAGTTTGCATCAAATTCCAGGTGGAACGGCCTAGCTTCTAGCCACGTTCCCCTTACATTGCAGCAGAAAATATTTTAGTTAGTTGTTATGAAAATTTTTGTACCAGTACAGACTGCAAGGCATTGGACTTAATTTTCCTTCAGATGGTTCTGGAGTTTTTGAGAAAAGACCAGGCAAATGTTTGTCTGAAATGGCTTAGGTATAGCAGGTCTTGTAGTGGGAAAGCAAATAGCCTGTTCTTTTGAGGTTCCTCCCATCCATACTTTTGTGATTTTATAAAATCACTGCTGTGATTTTATAAGAGGCCTCTAAGTATAAAGACATAACTCTATCTCTAATGTCCCTGGCTGTCATGTTCTCAGACAAATGCATTTGACCAATTTTATGCTTGGAAAAAACGGTCAGATCTTCACAAATTCTGCCTTCAAATTTTGTCTGCTTTTCCCATTATGGTGGTTGGCCAAATAAATGCCATGGCCTCTAACTTACAAGCTTGCCTTGTGCTGACAGGCCTGCATTTTAAACATCTGTCCTTCACCAGGGTAATGTTACTCAGCTATGCTTCAAGTGCATGTGTGAATGATTTTATCTTTAGTAAAAGTATGTGAATGATTTTACTTCCCACCAGCCATTCCTTAGAAAATGACTTGATGATGTTCTCCTCCCAGAATACTTCTGGATAGCTGGAGAAATGCACATGCATGCCTTACAGTGCCTTCTGTCTCCAAAGGTAAGCAGGTCATTCAGTTTTACAAGACCCGCCCAGGTTTGGCACCTGTTAGTGTTAAAAGCACTGGTACAGCATGTACATGGTACGGTACATTTTCAAATTTTTCATGTATGTTGCAATTAGAAGTATCCAAGTGTGTGAATAAATACAAAGCTGTGCACAAAATGTGCATTAGGTAAATACAAAGTGTCTGATTTTCTTTCAGAAATATGTATTTACTTCTCACAAATATTTACTGTTCGTACATTTCAAGTTTTACTTTAGATCTAACATTCAGGGGAAAAAAATACTTATGTCTGCAGTAAAGTGGAATATCAGAGAAGAAAACATTGGAGAAAACTGGGGCACGCATTTTAATCTGAAAAACAGTAAAATAAGCCTAATATATTATTTGTTATTTATTTACTTTATCTCACATCTCACTTCAGGCATCCTAAAGAGTTTACATTTGTCTTGCTCTGGGACTACCACAAATGGCTGCTTTCCCTGGTTATTCTGTCCCTTCTCTAGAAATAAAAATATAAGCTCACTTAAAAGTAGAAAAACCCGTCACTTGCATAGCACTCTTTACCCTGTATGGAATTCTGGGGTTTGCTTTTAATATTCGGATGTGAGACACAAACTGTAAGAAAAAAAGGCTTTGCAGTGAAATGAAGTGGACAAATGCAAGTTCTGTATTTATTGAAGATAAAGCCTGTTTCCCCAGGTAAAATGAGTTCGCCTTCCTTCATCAAAATCACTGTTGCATTTTATTATTTTCACCAGCTGAAAACCTTCCATAAGTACAAATACTTTGCTAACAAAGGTCAGCTCAACTCTGCAGTTACAAATGTTATCTTCTGTTTATTTTGGAATATGTTTTCCCTGTATCAGGCATTTTCAGCTTTGCATTTACTGGAACTGAGGCATACTGGCTCCATCAGGGAATTCCCGTAACATGCATGCACAATTTCCCTGTTACACTATTTCACTTAAATAAAAATAGAGGACAAAACACTGCCCGGCCTTGTTAGTGTGTGTAAATAGGACACAGAAAAGAAATGGAGCTTTCTGAACTTTTTCTTACCTGATCACAATGTGGAGGTCACGATCCTGTGGCCACAAGACCTGGATTGGACTAACGGATGCAGCACAGCCAATCTTCTGGAGGGGAAGGCTGTGCACCAGCCGGCAGGGCACGGGGAGATGCTGTTACTGGTCTGCCTGCCGAGGCAGCAGATACACAGAAAGGATTTCCAAAATGTCCAGTTAAGTACCTCCATTATTATGATGGCAGCTACACCTTAGCACCTTTCTGTCTCCGAAAGGCTGTCTTTGGATGAAGCAGGGCAAACTGAGCTCCGCCAGCACTTACGCAGATAGTGGAGAACATGCCAATACTTACAGTTTTAGATTTGGTTTATCATGTTAGTTAGTATTTGTTAACTAATTGCTCTAAATTAGAAATGTTTTTCAGTTGTTCTTGAACATATGTTAGGGAGAGACGTAGCCTAAAAAGTGGCTGCTTGAGAAAGGAAAAATGCCTGAGGGAATGTTGCACTGTAAAAAGGTCACAAAACTGTGACAAGTCCAAGCCTGCTTATTCTGTCTTGCCGTATTTTAACAGCAGAATAAAATGTGGTAACCCTCGAAGCAACAATATTGGTAACTGACTTCTTCTGCTGAGTCTCTCAACCATTTTACAAGTTTGTTGTACCTTTCTCAGGGTACAATGCTGATGCATTGTTCTATGTGGCAGTATTTCCCTGCCCTGGCTTCAATACTGTCTCAGAAGACACAATATATAGTCGCCAATAAATGGGCAGAAGTGCATACCTCTCTTGCCATGAGCCCACACAAAGGTGGAAGCAGGAGGCTTCCTCGTCTGTTGCTATCACAAGCCCGACATTTTACATTCTCTCCTTGGAATGATCAGTATTTAGCTCTTTTTTTGATCATTTATAAAAATCTCAAAGCCATTTACTAGCTCTAAAAAGTCTGGACGTTGCTGTCTGCTGAATACTTTTTCCTAGCTATTAATTGTTCTACAGAACCTCCGCTCATATTAGAAACACCATACTTTTAATCACTCTCATGATGGCCTTTCAACCAAACAAGCACAGAATGGGATGTATTTACAGGCTAATTAAGAACAAATGCCATCTTCAGAAATGCAGATTCTTTCGAAAGATATTTAGTGATATGGTCTCCACTACCAGATAAAATCATTTCCAATTTGGACAACTCCAAATCAACTTTTTCCATACTAATCAAAATTGGTACATACTGGTAATTGCGTGGCTTGATAGAAATTGTCTGAGTTTTTTATCTGGAAATAATAAAGTACATCATTAATACAGGCACAGAAGGAGATATGCATTCACCTACACGCACACACACACACAAATATATTAAGGGAGTACTTTGACCCTGTGCTTCAGTGCTGCTTCTTTGAACTGAGCTGTAAGTACAGGCGGAAGCCAGAATAACACACAAAAGGACACCACAGCAATTTTAAGGGCTTATAAGCTTGTTGTGGAAGAAGTAGCAAATGTTGAGCACACTTAAATTTCTCTGGAACTCAGGTGAATCTTTGCCCTTTCTTATTACTGGTATGGGTTTTCATTTATTGCAGTCTGATGTTTGTTGTATGCCTAGCCAGCCCAGAATCAGGGAGGGCCAAAGTCAGCGCTATGTCATTTCTGTTTCTACACAATGCTCTGCATCTCCTTTGTGTCAATGAAAGTTTGCAAAAGCTTACTTTATTTATGAACTTTGGTTCCAGCTGGAAGATATCTACAAAAGCTCATTCCAGAAAGTTTCACAGTAGCAGTTAGGGTTAATTACTGACTTCTCGAGTAAGCTGACAAAATTTTGATGAATTTCAGATGGTCCTAAAAATGTTTTAGTTCAAAAAGTCATCCTAATAAGATTTTTTTGAAGTCTTGCCTTCATTTTCTTCCCTAACTCTCCTTTATACGAGAGGAATCTTTGTTCTGCTTATTGAAAAACATTTTTTAGGTTTTAATTTCAAGATACTTGGAAATTTTCAGAGGGAGACTGATGGACTTTGATGAAAGATTTTTGTTCAAAGTTTGCTGCTTGAAGCATTTTAGCTTTCCAACTAGTTACAATAATAATTCTAAAATATATAGCACACATACACCACTGATTCAGAAGGAACCAGAAATATGAAAGCATGGGCAAGGTTGCTAATGGCTGATGGTTGACATTCTAGTCACTCTACAAAGAACAATCAGAAAGAGATGATATTTTGAAAAGCACCAAGACATCAGGCTAAAAGAGACCTTCTGGATCATCAACTTGAGATACTGCTGTCTCAGGCAGTCATATAAAGCTGCTTATGAATTTATTAAACTGTATGAATTAAATTCATAGTTAAACAATGTAGAAGAATACAAGAAAAAATCAACAAAAACTTAAATCATTGGATACTTGTGAAAAATTTACCTTGTCTGGCCCTGAGGATCAACTGCTTGGAACAGGCTCAGCAATCCTCCATGTGGTTTAACTTCTGATACGCCCTTTTATACACTGTGTGCGGTTTTGTGTCACTATTAACATAAATGCAGTAATACTTCCACTTTAGCCTGTTTCTTGTGACTCTTTCTGTGTTAGCTTATTTAAAGTCCTAAAATCATGAGACCAGCTCTCTGGTTCATGAAATTCACCTATTTTATGTACGTGTAAGCCTCTCTGTTGCTGGGCAGGCATGTGAGAGCATATAGATCTGTTGCAGACACAGTACGCTGCTGCTGCACACAGCAGGCAGGTGAGCTCTCAGAAGAGCTTGTGCAGAAGCCCTGGCCCCTGTGAGCTCTGTGGACATGATTTGGAGGTTGAGAAGGACTCAGGATGCACCTGAGCCTGCTCACAACCCTCAGTGATGAAGCCCATTGAGAATCTCATTCATATTTACTATCCATACTCTGGTTGCAATCATCTCCAAAGACAGAGGGTCTGAACCTTAGCAGTTTTTTCAGCCTGAAAGTGGGATGTCTCAGGGAGGCAAGTATCAGTAATGATACAAATGAAAAATAAATATTCAACTTCAATGAACACCTAAATCAGGCCTATCTGGGCAACCGATCACTAGCTAGGATGGTGAATTTGGATGCCACCATCCCGTCCAGGAGAGTCCCGTGAGGTAGTGACTAGTCTGCTAGTCTAGGATGAGCAGCAACCAGAAGAGTTTGTGCAAGGTGGTGGTTCACTGGCACTTGAGCAGATGTAGTGGCTGGTTGCATGTGTGAACAGAAGGCTCTCCCGCTGCCCTCCCTCCTCTCACAACTTCCCACCTTTTTTCTCCCCTCTCTTTCCTCTGTGGCTGCACATTTTTACCCTCTCCCTGGGTCTGTTGCCCACCAGACCTCCATGGGAGATGATCTAACACATTAAAATGGCACAAATCCACCCAGATTTTTTTGCTGAATTTATTTTCTGTTGCCGTAATAAATTAAACTGGCTCACAGAGAGGACTGAAGTGTGTCAAAGCCAGCACCAGATGTACAGAAGGAACACATGGTGGGGATTGGAAGTGAAAGCAGGGAAAGATGTGGAAAAAACAGAATAGCAACTCAGCATTTTGGGCAATTTCAGGCGCTAAGTTTGTTCACCATATCTTGTGTCCTAAGATCAGAACCTATCTCTAAAGAACGGTAATTGTTTGTTTGCCAACGGATGACCTTTGTGTATACACAGGCTGAAATGTCTATGCTCTAGACAAGTCTGATTTATTACCTATATACTACTAAAGCTCTCTGAATTTTGAATTATAATAACATGAGCTCTTCTCCTCCAACCCAGTTCATTCAAACCAGAACTCTCACAGCCCTTGTTTGTTTGGCGTAGTTTCTGCAGCATATGGTTTCCAGTAAAAGGAATCCAGGCAAATCCTTCTATAAGGTCGCCTGAGAGCGAATCATTTGCATTACACTTAGCACAGAATTAATGCTATTTGACATATTTCGTTGTCCTGGTTTCAACTGGGGTTAAACCATGACATTCATAGAGACACATCCCAAGGCATTGTCATTAATCCTTGAAATGTGACTAATACATTAAAAGCAAAACAGGCAATTAAAACACTTTAAAAAAAAAGAAGTTGAGATGGCATTAGCAAACAAACAAATCCAAAAACTCTCCAAGTCAATTTCACAATTTAAAACCATAACGACAAGATGTTCTTTCTCCACTCAGTTGTCACTGGATCCTTGGCATTTGCAGCAGTCATGGAGCACAGACTGTCTTTAGGGCTGTAATACATAATGAACTTGGACAATGAAGACACAAGACTATTTAAAGCTTGGTAAACTATTGAGTAACCTTCGCATCAATCCTATAAAAGGCTGGAAGTCTACAGGGAAATATCGCTGATATAATTATATTCTGGCTGACCTTAGTGTGAAGTAGAATACAGACAATACCATTTCATGCTGTCTCCAGATCAGGCAGGATATCATTAGCCCACAAGGGAAGCATTGCATTAATAATTCTTGTGCTAGAATTATCATTTGGTGCAAGACAAGAAATGCCTTGCCTTATGGCCTTTTGTGTCTCTCAAACTACTCCTCTTTTACTCCCTGAAATCATCATTTTTAAACCTAAAGACAGTTTATTTCTGAATAGACAGTAGAAATGTTTATCAAGAACTTAAAGTTGCTATGATAAAACACATTTTTAACTGCAAAATTGTTAGTAGATTGTTGCCATTTTCACTAATAGTAAGGGAAAATCAGCCCCATCATCTCTGTAAGTTACACTCTGTCCCTCACTGCCGTGCAGTCAGGGGAAGTAATTGGGGAGCTTCCTCAATCAGGCCTTTTATTATAATTTATGTTATTGTAGAAGTGCCCATCAGTCAGAGCAGGACTGTGCGAGGTGCTGCATAGTTCCTCGTCACAAAATTGCAGTGAAGAAAGTAGATTATCATGTAACTGTACAACTGTATGAGGTTCAACACGGCCAAGTGCCGGGTCCTGCCCTTCGGCCACAACAACCCCAGGCAACGCTACAGGCTTGGGGAAGAGTGGCTGGAAAGCTGCCCAGAGGAAAAGGACCTGGGGGTGCTGGTTGACAGCCGGCTGAACATGAGCCGGCAGTGTGCCCAGGTGGTCAAGAAGGCCAACGGCATCCTGGCCTGTATCAGTAATAGTGTGGCCAGCAGGAGCAGGGAGGTGATCGTGCCCCTGTACTCGGCACTGGTGAGGCCGCACCTCGAATCCTGTGTTCAGTTTTGGGCCCCTCACTACAAGAAGGACATGGAGGTGCTGGAGCGCGTCCAGAGGAGGGCAACGAAGCTGGTGAAGGGCCTGGAGCACAAGTCTTATGAGGAGCGGCTGAGGGAACTGGGGTGGTTTAGCCTGGAGAAGAGGAGGCTGAGGGGAGACCTCATTGCACTCTACAACTACCTGAAAGGAGGTTGTAGCGAGGTGGGTGTTGGTCTCTTCTCCCAAGTAACTAGTGATAGGACGAGAGGAAATGGCCAAGTTGCGCCCAGGGAGGTTTAGACTGGGTATTAGAAAAATTTCTTTACTGAAAGAGTGGTCAGGCCTTGGAACAGGCTGCCCAGGGAAGTGGCTGAGTCACCATCCCCGGAAGTATTTAAAAGACAAGTATATGTGGTGCTTAGGGACATGGTTTGATGGGCATCGTGGTGGTGGGTTGGTGGTTGGACTCGATGATCTTAGAGGTCTTTTCCAACCTTAATGATTCTATGATTCTATGATCAATAGCACACGAAAGCAGGAAACTACCTAAACGGTTCAGAGCCTAAATGCTAAGTAGAAAAAAGTTACTATAAGTACCTGTGAAAGGAAAAAAGAATCAACCATTCACAGTCCCACTGTTGTAGAGGAGACTGAACATTCATCCATTGCAAACCAGTAAAGTGCTATGGGCCCTGTGGACCTGCAGTCCTAGGAGCGACACGAGTCCAGCTCTAACCTCCCTCTGTTTTGTACCTTGTTCGTGCAATCCCTTTACTTTTGTTACTGCTGAAGCCAGGATCAATAAAAAAGCAGGATCCTGTTTCCAAATGAAAGAAGATAAAGTCTTTAGGTTGAGGTACCTGAAAATGGATGCTAAAAGAACTATTATACAGCATCTGCCAAAGCAACATTTTTGTCTTGCTGAAATGCTTCTTGCAAGAAGACATTCCATCAATATAAACTAATTTGAATATGATACCCATTACTATCAATGATTTTACTACCCATTAATTAAGAGCAGACCCACACACACCCACACATATACTTTCTTTGCTGGCTGTATTTGTCCTCTTTTATGTTTATTTGCATGTTTTGTTTGTGAGCAAATTACAGTATATCTTTATCTTGAGGGTTATTGTACCTAATGATGTACTTACAGAAAGTGAAATTGCTATTAAGCCATTAAAACAGCTAACTGCAAGATCAAGATGTATGTCTGGAGAGATAAAATATTCTTTGGAGTTCCCATATTCTGGGCTAGCTATTAAAGGGCTTAACTCGGTTTTGATCATTTCTTACATAGGCAAATGACTGCTAACAATGTTGCACAAATTGGTCATAAAACTTAATAGGAGCATGAAGATTTTGATCAAAAGCAATAAAACATGTACAGAAGTGATGAAAGCGTACTAATTACATTATCAAAAAGACTCATAGTTACTAACCCTGAAAAGTCCCAAAGACAGTCTTTGGCTTAGCTAAATTGGCGCTGGGGTTGCTAACTTCTGAGGATTGACATAGGCATCCCTTCTGATGGATGGAGTAATGTGACCCAAGATCTAGGCATCTTCCTAAGGAAAGCAGGCCATGGCAACAGAGTGCAGGGTTTAAAAGTCACCATGTAGTGATGCTGTGACATGAAGCATTTAGTTTTCTGAGGCTGTGTTAAACTGTTCAAAACAGATGTCGTATCTGAGATGTAGCATATGAAAAGTTTTCAGATAGGGGTGCTGCTTTTCCATGAGAGCTTCATCCAGGCTCCTCTAGGACAAATTCATGGAAATTTCCCCAGCAGTGGCATTTTGGATCAGCTCTGGAAAGTGAAAAAAGTAAAAAGAAAAAATAAGAGGGCATGGCAGAGTGAGGAAGAAGCGGTGTTCCCCAGGGCTCAGTTTTGGGGCCAGTCTTGTTCAATATCTTTATCAACGATTTGGATGAGGGGATCGAGTGCTCCCTCAGTCAGTTTGCAGACGACACCAAGTTGGGCGGGAGTGTTGATCTGCTGGAGGGTAGGAAGGCTCTGCAGAGGGACCTGGACAGGCTGGATCGATGGGCCGAGGCCAACTGTATGAGGTTCAACAAGGCCAAGTGCCGGGTCCTGCACTTTGGCCACAACAACCCCAGGCAAGGCTTCTTGGGGAAGAGTGGCTGGAAAGCTGCCCAGAAGAAAAGGACCTGGGGGTGCTGGTTGACAGGCGGCTGAACATGAGCCGGCAGTGTGCCCAGGTGGCCAAGAAGGCCAATGGCATCCTGGCCTGTATCAGAAATAGTGTGGCCAGCAGGAGCAGGGAGGTGATCGTGCCCCTGTACTCGGCACTGGTGAGGCCGCACCTCGAATCCTGTGTTCAGTTTTGGGCCCCTCACCACAAGAAGGACATTGAGGTGCTGGAGCATGTCCAGAGAAGGGCAACGAAGCTGGTGAAGGGCCTGGAGCACAAGTCTGATGAGGAGCGGCTGAGGGAACTGGGGTGGTTTAGCCTGGAGAAGAGGAGGCTGAGGGGAGACCTCATCGCGCTCTACAACTACCTGAAAGGAGGTTGTAGCGAGGTGGGTGTTGGTCTCTTCTCCCAAGTAACAAGTGATAGGACGAGAGGAAATGGCCTCAAGTTGCGCCAAGGGAGGTTTAGATTGGACATTAGGAGAAATTTCTTTACTGAAAGAGTGGTCAGGTCTTGGAACAGGCTGCCCAGGGAAGTGGTTGAGTCACCATCCCTGGAAGTGTTTAAAAGACGTGTAGATGTGGTACTTAGGGACATGGTGTAGTGGGCATGGTGGTGTTGGGTTGACGGTTGGACTCGATGATCTTAGAGGTCTTTTCCAACCTTAATGATTCTATGATTCTAAGGAGAAAGTGAAGTGTTCTTACTTCTGTAAAAACATCCCCACAAAAAGCCAGCTATTAATGTGTCACTGAAACTGGGGGCTGTGTACGATCTCAGGATGTCTTTCACAGGCAGGACCATGCCAGAATTGGCCAAAACTTGCGTTCAGATCCATAAGCTGATTATCAGTGTGAGAACTGATACACGAAAATCAGCATGACTGCAGAAGAGGAGACTGAAGATCCATGATCAAAATTAAACCTTAACAACATCAGCTTAATTCTGGAGCAGCTCTTCCTACTGAAGCTGGGGACTTAGCTGTGGTGTAGTGTATGTGACACCAGGACTGGCCTGGGATCTCTGAAAAGTCTTGTTCAGAGAAAAGAAACTGTGAGAGAGAAGATAAGGAAAAGACAATTGTTCTTCCAGTAAGCGCTCTCCACAACTTTGCGTCAGCCCAGACAGTACATCCAAGCCTTGATTTATATGTCTTAAAAACACTGAATAGCTCCCAAAGCAGGCTGTGTCCCTGGAGAGGACTAGATGGGTTAAGATTAAAATTCCTCAGTAATATTCAGCCTTTTTAGGGAAAGAAAAACAGAATAGCAAAGCAGAGTGAGAAGAGACGTACAGTAGCAGACAGACTGACTGACTCCTTCAGCTGCTGAAATTGAGTGGAAGTGCATTTTCCCTGGCAATTGCTGGATATCTGAGTATTTCATCTAATATGAAGGTAAGACAATTGCTTACTTAATTTGTACTGAAGAAGTGAATATGGGAAGTGCAATGAAATATTAATTTATATGGAGAAATACTTAGCTGAAAATGTAATTGGGCAGTATTGCAAAAAAGAAGAAAACTAAAAAACAACAGCTTGCACAACAAAGCTGTGATGCTCTCCTTTATTTCTTAGGCTGACTAGTGTAAAGATTGCAGAAAGTTAGAATAGCTGCATGACCTAATGGAAAAAGCAGTAAAGCAAAGTAAGTTTGCTTTTGCTCCTCTTTTTTCAGGTGCTGGGGATTTTTCTGTTACTGGAAGTTTCAGGCTTCCTTTCCGTTTTTTCCAGGTGAATATTTCTTTAGTAAACTATATGCTGAAGACTAAGCATGTATAATTTAACAGACGACTTCTGGTGCGTGATATGGGGCAGGTCTTGAAGGGGTCTTCAGATATATTTCCTGGGAGAGGAGACACTGTTCGGTGTCAGCACTGCCACTGCCATCAGTGGTGACAAGAGTGAGGCATTATGGTGTCCTTTACCTCTGCCCAGAGGAGTCAGACGCCCTTCAGGAAAAGACCACACAGCAGTGGTGTGAGCCACAGCAACACACATCTGTGAAACACAGCACAGCTTACCCCAAGCCAGCACCCATCCCGAGGGCAGGTAGCACCCTCAGTGCCTCCCGTTGGCAAACTGGCTGTTTGGGGCTGCCGCGGGAAGGTCTGCTGCACGCCATGGCACACATACACAGCCCCTGGCAGCTCCCTGCCCGTGTCCAGATGTGGTCTGGCCTCTCCCTGCTTTGCAATGTGAAGCTGGTCTTTGAAGCTTGCATTATGGTTGCACAAAGTCCATGCCGATCTTCAGGCTAGGTGAACGTATCTAGTTTCTTCTTTTCAGTGACCAGAAAGCCCAAGCTGGGACTGATTTCATTCTTACACATGAAAAGCAAATCGAAGTGGTTTTAGAGGGAGCCTGATCATACTCCTAATTGTTATTGAAGGCCTGCTTTGCTATTTAGGAAAGTTTTGCACTAATGCTTATGGATAGAAATCCCTGATTATTTTCCTCTCTTTTTTTTTTTTTTCAATGCAAAAAATACTACTGGAGTAGCTCTTCCCCCCCAGTCCATTGTCGCTGGAATTCTTTTGGCCCTTGGTCCGAGTGCGATGGCTGTACTCAAAAACAGGTATAGACGGACACACCTTTTCTGTACTCATGACTTAATAAGCGTATGCTTTTTTCCCAGTAATTAAGGAGCCACTGTATCTTTAAACCCCCAAATCAGGTGTCAGACAAAAACCCCAGCAGAACAAGGCAGCTGAAGAACAAAGAACTCAGAAGGGAAATCCTCCAGTCTGTCCCCAGTATATTTCCTTTCAAAGCTATGATATTGATGTTGTAAAATATTTTGTGCATTTTTTGTTTTGGTGATAGTTCCAAAAAGCTCAACTGAACTGTTTGGTAAACTGAGACATTCCTCCGCTCATGCTGATTTGTACCAATTCTGTTGAGTTTTCATTAGTGGAGTCACATCTCAAGGAAAGAAAACTTGGTTGCAAAGTATTATCCTCAATGAAAACAAGTTGATGATTTTTACAGTGGAACTCTATTGATGTGCAATACACTTGCTTTTGATTTTCCTTCTCATTTACTTTGATGTTGCATCAATTAGGGAGGGATTAGTCAAAATTAAAGATGTGCCATGAGACAGTACTTATTCTTTCTAGAAGCAAATGATGTTAGATTTTGTCATCTTCCTTAATGACATTGTTTACTCTGAAGAACTTTAGCAAATTCATATCAGGCATGATTGATCCTATTAAAAATGTAAAACAAAAGTGAAATTCGTCAGCAGCTTTCTCTTGGTTTCAGTTACATATTAGATTTTTGAACAAACCAGCCAAGCTTATGCATCATTCTAAAGACGTTACAGATAAAATAGTTGCCTTTGTATTAACTTGAGAGTTTGTTACCATATTGTGGTAATACCAAGTGTGGTTTTTCTCAAAAAAACTAGTGAAAGTCTCATTTCCTTACAGCAGCAGAGTGGTAGCATTGCCTCGACACTAGTAAACTATTCCTGCTTTGCATTTGGATTTTCTAAGATCTACCTTGATTTACATTCAGATTCGGAGGCGGACAGTAGCAGTTTATGGCCAGTATGGGGGAAACCCCTGCTCTGGGGATGCCTTTGAAACAAGACCATGCACCCCGACAAGGGGATGCCCAACAGAAGATGGCTGTGGTGATCGGTTCAGGTGTTTCTCAGGTACCATCCAAGATCTTTTTCACCATTTTCTGGTCATAAAGTTAAGAAGATAACCGTGTTATCTTTGAACTTTAGTAAACGGGCAATGGCTTTGCAGACCCCTTGACCCACAGATAAATTTGATTTAGGAGGATGTTTCCTTTTTTCCAGCCTCAAATATGCATGTTTTTAATTTCATCTGGAGTGTTGCAGAGCTGTGCAGATAACATGCTGTAGCCCTGGTAGCCTCTCTAAGTCATTCTGCCTTACTAATTTGCCCTGGAGTACCATTTTTTTCATTATGAGAAGGTAATTAAGGAATGCAAGCTTAGATATGATTATTCGAAGCTGTTCTAGGCTATATCCAAACATCTTGGAAATCATCTGGGTCATGGAAACTAATGCTCCCTAAACCAGTCCTTGTATCCAAGCAGCTTCCATTACCTTCACAAAAAAGCACATTATCTCAGTAGGTAGATGTTTATCACAGAGGAACATGATAAACATGTTTTGGTGCTACCAGAGAGATAATCACAGTTAATCACAAATGATAGGGTAAAAGGATGAAAGCTCAGAAAATAAATCTAGAGGTCAACTGTTTTATTAGTGTATCATAAGCCTTGAATGGCTGTGGTTCCTTCAAGTGTACTATACACTATTGCTTTAAGTCTACATTAGTGTTGTTTCACAAGCCCTCTTGGGCACAGGCTGTTCATTGTGGGAGTGAATAAGCTAATTAATGTAGTAGATTTTAGGTGATTTATTTTTAAATGAACAAACACTTTTCCTTTCCCCATGCATTTTTGTTCTGATTTAGGTCAGTGCATTAGCAGATCTCTTGTGTGCAATGGAGATCAGGATTGTGAGGAAGATGGTGCAGATGAAGATCGATGTGAAGAGAAGACGACTGTATGTGATATTGATAAAACACCTCCAAATTCAGAACTTACAGGAACAGGGTAATGTTCTATGGCAAGCTCAGTAATACTGGTGCCAAATGCATTTACATTTTTGTTGTATTTACAAGCTCTGGCTGTACAGATGGGCTTCCTGGGCCTATGGTAAAGTGTCCCATATGCAAAAATGTTCAGTACAACGGCCTCCGTCATGCCAGTGGCTCAGTGCAGCCAGGATGTACAGGATCTTTGATCTGAAGTACAGAATAAAGCATTTTATCTTTCATTCCTGCTATTGCAAAACATCTTTTAAGATATGAAATGAAATGTCAACCAATAACACATGATCATCAGCATGGAAAAAATGAGCCAGCAAGGCTTATTCTTTTTGTCATTGCTGTTGCATTTAGTACTGTGGATCCATATGGATTTCTGTTTATACATCCCATCTGCAGCCTAGCAAAATAATAATCTTAAGTTTCTTTAGCGTAGTTGTATCACTTGGTATGCGATATAATTCAGATATAATACAAAAAACATTTTGGAATGGATGCCCTGTTGTTTCTGTGTTGCATTAATTGATGGAACAATAAAACTTAATAAAATCAGTTGTGATAGATATGAGGTCTTAATGTTAAGAGGTATTGATATGTGTTCATTTTTATTGACAAATCAAGAGCAACATTTTACTTTCCATTTTGTAACATGCTATGCACACTGCAGTTCTGCAGGTATAGAAGTCTATCAATTGATATCTCTTTTTCTTGCGTAAATAAGCTTATGATCTTAATCTGCAGGTATAGCATTCAGTTATAATGGCTCTGTAATTTTTGCCTCCTGTAAAATAATTTTTTACCACTTTGGCTTAATTATCTTTCCTGGTTTTCTCCTGGTAGCTTTGATGCCATTACTGGTGAGACTAGGGGAAGAGTCATTCATACAAAAAGCTTTGGAGGACAATGCAGAAAGGTCTTTAGCGGCGATGGGAGAGAATACTACAGGCTGAGTGAAAGCGTTCTCGCTTATACTTTCCAGGTATGTTTCTGTTAAACACAGCTTTATATTTAGAGTCATGATTAAAACTGGGAGAATGATGCAAAGCTTGTAGGGTCTTTTGACAGGTAGGTTTCCCTAAATGCAGCTGAATGACGCCTGTTCCCTCTCTGCAGTCGCTTATTATTTTGAAATACAAACTGGTGTGTGTCTTGCTAAAATGAAAGGAAAAAAATGGTAATTCCTTGGATGTGATTTCTAATTCTCTCACAGTTAGATTGAATGTAAAGCCATCTCCTTAGCATAAGCACTGGCCTGGATCATCCTAAGCACAAGGCTTTGGGGTGCTTTGTGGAGATCTTACAGAGATACGCTTTGTTTGAAGTCATTGTTTCAGAAACTTGGTTTGTCTCACATTTATCAAAAGCATAGAATCATAGAATCATAGAATCCTTAAGGTTGGAAAAGACCTCTAAGATCATCGAGTCCAACCACCAACCCAACACCACCATGCCCACTACACCATGTCCCTAGGCGCCTCATCTACACTTCTTTTAAATACTTCCAGGGTTGGTGACTCAATCACTTCCCTGGGCAGCCTGTTCCAAGGCCTGACCACTCTTTCAGTAAAGAAATTTCTCCTAATGTCCAATCTAAACCTCCCTTGGCGCAACTTGAGGCCATTTCCTCTCGTCCTATCACTAGTTACTTGGGAGAAGAGACCAACACCCACCTCACTACAATCTCCTTTCAGGTAGTTGTAGAGTGCAGTGAGGTCTCCCCTCAGCCTCCTCTTCTCCAGGCTAAACAACCCCAGTTCCCTCAGCCGTCTCCTCTGGAGACTTGTTCTCCAGACCCTTCACCAGCTTGGTTGCCCTCAGACGACACCAAGCTGAGTGGTGTGGTCGACATGCGTGAGGGACAGGATGCCATCCAGGGGGACCTGGACAAGCTCGAGAAGTGGGCCCATGTGAGTCTCATGAGGTTCAACAAGGCCAAGTGCAAGGTCCTGCACATGGGTCAGGGCAACCCCCAGTATCAATACAGGCTGGGGGATGAAGGGATTGAGAGCAGCCCTGCCGAGAAGGGCTTGGGGTTACTGGTGGATGAAAAGCTGGACATGAGCCAGCAATGCGCGCTCTCAGCCCAGAAGGCCAACCGTATGCTGGGCTGCATCAAAAGCAGCGTGGCCAGCAGGTCGAGGGAGGTGATTCTGCCCCTCTCCACTGCTCTGGTGAGACCCCACCTGGAGAACTGCGTCCAGCTCTGGAGTCCTCAGCACAAGACAGACATGTACCTGTTGGAGCAGGTCCAGAGGAGGGCCATGAATATGATCGGGGGATGGAACACCTCTCCTATGAGGACAGGCTGAGAGAGTTGGGGTTGTTTAGGCTGGAGAAGAGAAGGCTTCAGGGAGACCTTATTGCAGCCTTCTAGTACTTAAAGGGCTCTTATAAGAAAGATGGGCACAAACTTTCAGCAGGGCCTATTGCAACAGGAGAAGGGGGAACTGCCACTCAAAGACGATGGAGAGTGGCTTAGCAACTTCATCCGCCAGTTCCTTCAGGACCTGTGGGTGAATCTCATCAGGTCCCATGGACTTCTGCACCTTCAGGTTCCTTGGATGGTCTCGAACCTGTGGCAGTTCTTCATTCTCCCAATCCCTGCCTTTGCCTTCTGCCACTTGGGCGGTGAGGCTTCCACACTTGCTGGTGAAGGCTGAGGCAAAAAATTCATTGAGTTCCTCTGCCTTCCCCATATACCGGGTAACCAGCTCTCCTGTTTCATATGGGAGAGGGCCCACATTTTCCCTAGTCTTCCTTTTATCCCCAACGTAACTATAGAAGCTTTTCTTGTTGCCCTTGACGTCCCTGGCCAGATTTAATTCTATCAGGGCTTTAGCTTTCCTAACCTGATACCTGTCTGCTTGGACAATTCCTCCCAGGCTACCTGTCCTTGCTTCCACCCTCTGTAGACTTCTTTTTTGTGTTTGAGTGTGTCCAAGGAGCTCCTTGTTCATCCCTGCAGGCCTCCTGGCGTTTTTGCCTGACTTCCCCTTTGTTGGGATGCATTGCTCCTGAGCTTGGAGGAGGTGATCTGTAAATATTAACCAGCTTTCTTGGCCCCCTCTTCCCTCTCCCCTGAAGAGGCCAAAGTCTGCTCCCCTGAAGTCCAGGGTACTGAGCTTGCTGTGCACCCTCCTTAGTGCCCTAAGGATCTTGAACCATTTCATGGTCACTGTTGCAAGGCTGCTCTCGAGCTTCACATTCCCCACCAGCCCCTCCTTGATGGTGAGAACAAGGTTCAGCATAGCACCTCTCCTCATTGGCTCCTCTATCACTTGAAGAAGTTATCATCGATGCATTCCAGGAACCTCCCGGATTGCTTATGCCCTGCCGTGTTGTCCCTCCAACCGATAGCAGGGTGGTTGAAGTTCCCCATGAGGACCAGGGCTTGTGAATGTGAGTCTGCTCCTATCTGTCTATAGAGGGCCTCATCCGCTCGGTCTTCCTGGTTGGGTGGCCTGTAGCAGACCCCCACTATAATGTCACTTGTCCCTGCCTTCCCTTTAATGTTGATCCATAAGCTCTCGGTGGGCTCCTCATCCATCCCCAGGCAGAGCTCCATGCACTCCAGCTGGTCATAGAGGGCGACACGCCCTCCTCATCTCCCCTGCCTGTCCTTCCTAAAAAGCCTGTATCCCTCCATTCCAACACTGCAGTCATAGGAGCCATCCCACCACGTCTCTGTGATGCCAATAAGATCGTAGCCCTGCAGGCATGCGCACGTCTCTAACTCCTCTTGTTTATTCCCCATGGTATGTGCGTTTGCATAGAGGCATTTAAGATGAGGCCCCGATGAAGCTGTCTGGATGGGGTTCCTTTGTGCTGCTCTTCAGGCGCTCTCCTGCTGACCTGTGATCCTTCATGTAATGCCTATCCTAGGCGTAATGCCTTTCCAATAGTTGTCAGTACTTTTTATGAAATCTGAAATGGATTCAGCCTGAAAAACACATTGGATTTTTTGCATCAGGAAGGACTTGCTCTATTATATAAGTTATCTTTTTTGACATTCTTCATGAAGCTCTTTATATAGAATTCTATCTTTCATGTTCTAGGTTAAAATTCAGAATGATTTCAATTATGAGTTTTTCAACAGCAGCTGGTCTTACATGAAACACACAGAGAGGTGTGAAAAATCAAACAGTGGACACAGTTATTCACAGAATAAAATTCTGCAACACAGTCAAAAGGTATGTATAAGTTGTCACTGTGGCTTAGTATTTTGCATAAACATCTTCATCATTTTTTCATGTGCTTCTATAGTGAGATGCAAATATTTGTTTTATTCAGATATTTTTGGCACGAAGTGCATGACAGAAAAAATCCCATAAGACCTTTACAAAGAGACCACTGGTTTGGTTATCAATTAAGAAGGGTTGGCTGCTGTTTTTACTTTCTCCATTTTACCTCTTTATTAGTAATTTCTTTATTTACTAGCTGTTTTCCTCCCTATTTGAGGAAGAAAAACAGTGGCTTCTTCACATAACTGATTAATCTTTTCCATTTTCTTCTAATGAATTACTGCCTTTTTTTTTTCTATTACCTCTGTCAGTATCTTGGAGCGAAAATATTGAAGTAATTTTGTGATTAAAGTTAGTTTATTTTATAATACATTTTCCACTAGCAGAAATCCATTAAGAGAGAGATCTGGTCTTAAACAGCCAGGAGGTCACAGTGCTTATGCCTTTAATTTATTTAAAAAGGAGCATTAGATAAATAATTTGAAAGTAACTCTCCGTTATGAAGTATAACCTCTATCTTATAGCAAATAAAATCAAGTGACAAATTTATATATTTTATGGCCCCCAAGCTGACAGAGGACAAGCTCATTTTACCACACTAACAATGACATATTTTGAGACTTAGCATAACGAAGTTCAAAAGCAACTTTGAGAGGCTGAGGTGAACAATATTGTATAGGCATATAGGATTTTATAATTTAGCAGCAACCTCAAAATGGCTAGAGCCCCTTACAAAGAAAGGCTCCTCCAGAAAAAGCAGTGCAAATAAGACCTCTCTAGTGCCTCTGATTTGCTTTCAGAGAAGGCTTGTTAACCTGCTACCACCAGGCTTCTGGTGTTGGAAACCACTGTTAGCTTTGAAGAGTGATATTTTCCTTTCTTATTTGTCCTTGTGCTAGCTTTCAGGTACACAAGAGGAAAAGAAGGATGTTGCAGCCACTATAAATAAAGGTCCAAAAGAGATTTCCTAACTTCAGGGTATTCTTGTTGCATTCACCGAGTTGTTATATATATCTATATATAGTTGTTAGATATATCTAACAGCTCTGTAACGCTGTTGGTTAGTAGCCAATATAACGTGCATGTCATCTGGCTAGTAGGAACCATCCTGATAGTGACATGAAGTATGACTGACGTCTTTTCCTTCCCCCAGAGCGAGCAGCTGATGGTTGTTGAGAACAGTGTGGAAGTTGCTCAGTTTATTAACAACCGCCCAGACTTTCTCACTCTTGCGGAGCCCTTCTGGAAGGAACTGGCCAACCTTCCAGTTGTCTACGAGTACAACGTCTACCGAAGACTTATTGAACATTTTGGGACTCATTTCTTACACTCTGGATCTCTAGGAGGACATTACAAAGTTATTTTTCATATGGATACTGACAAAATGAAAGCAGAAGGTAGAGTACTAGAGTATTTGTTACAAGAGACAAAGTGAATAAACAGGAGAAAAATTTATTTGCATGTTCTCCCAGCTAATATCTAAAATCAGGTAGGAGAATTCTACTAGTCACCACATTCTCTTCACGGGTAAAAGAAGGAAGATTAGAAAAAGTGATGAAACCACAACATTTAGTTCTAGATCCACATCTGTGACCTGCAGTGCTCTGGGTAGCAAAGATTTTATACTTGGTTCAGGACCTCATCAGGCTAAACTTGAATTCTAGTGCCAATCTAAATCTCAAATAATCTTAAAGCTTAAAAGTTACTTGGAGATGAAGGTTGGGTAAAACTGTGTGAAGCAGAATAAATTACAAACAGACCAAACACCAGAGTGACACATATGATGGTACTCAGTGTAGAGCAGTGCTGTAGAATTAAGGACTGCTGAGAAAAGAGATGAAAGAAACAATAAACTTTTTCCATTTACACCTCCCATCTCCCAGCCATCATCCATAGGTTTAGCATGTACCTTTTGACAGGATGTTGCCTTCTAATTTAGGCATAATACTTCATGACATCTCAAGTCAATTGGGAAACTCGGAAATCAATCCAACACACTTTCTGTGTACAGTATTGTTAATGGATTGATTTTCTGCAGGTATGAGCATAACAGACATGTACGAGTGCACCACATCGGGCTGGAATGCATTCATTGTGAAAAAGAAGAAAGTAGAGTGCTCCAAACTGGATGAACTGCTACAGACTTCTTCAGGTAAATGTTCAACAGTGACCTGTACAGTTGTCATGTCTCCATGTTTCATCTGCTCCTAAATAGCTGACAAAATGAGGAACAGGTGTTGATAGCTTTGTTGAACTCTATCTTAACAAGCTGAACCCAGACACCAAGTGCCTGGTTTAAAAGGCTCTCCAACACTCATCAATCATTGCTAATGCTTTCCCAGTAACTAGTACTAGTACCCTAAGTCAGGGCTGCCAAGACACCCGCAAAACCAGATACTTCTTATATATTAACTATGTAGGACCTCTTGATCCAGGCACAGGTGGTTGATCTGCACTAATGAGTTCTTTCACTACTTGCTAGCATAGTTTTTGCATGTATTTTTTCTATTTCCATTTGTAAATACAGCAATGCTGGTATTTTCTGTATTTCCTATCCTGAATCTACAGGAAGCAGTGGTAATAAGATTAAAGGAGACCCCTACATAGAAGGAGGAAGCCCAGGTGCTGTTGCTGGCCTTAGTTATCTAGAGCTGAATAATCCTGCTGGGAACAGTCAGAGATACTCCTTTTGGGCCAGATCAGTAACAGACTATCCCAGAGTAATTAAACAAAAGGTAAGGCTATTTTCCTGAAGCAGAGATGAGCAGATGGGATCACCTCAAGGAGAGAAATGATTAAGCTAAAGCTAGTGATTAATCAGGCTGTAGTCTGCAATCATTTTGTTTTCAGATCACTTTATAAAAAAGAAAAGGAAAGTTCACAGGAAGAAAATGTCATGAAGCTACCATGATCAGCTGCGTCACGAATCTAAGTCCTTTTGGCGGGTCAACACCTACAACCTTACCAGCCTCCAGTGACTTTAGTGGAGTTCTGCTTAAGAATGGAGGGTCATCCTAGCATTGGAGAAAGCCCAGATTTGAATAGTCCCTTTCCTGAAATGCATATTGGCAGGTCTGTGTGGCTTCCACCCAGCTTGCCAACTTCTGTGTATACCTTTTATCCCTCCTCCTTCTCTCTGCATCCAGAAGTTTAGCATAACTGGAGACTCTGGAAGCCAGACACTTCGAAGTTGAGCATGGCCATATTCACTGCTACCTTGTCTAAGTCCCTTTTGGGAACTGCCTACATACTGAAGAATGGTATAAACCCAAAAGATTTCTGTCAGGAAGTTTTCAATTAAATGTAAAAGCACAGAATATCATAAATCAGGCCATAGAAATCAAAATGGTTTTGCTTATTGTTACTTTCAATCACTGCTCAATGGAATACCATAATGGGTTGTTTAAATTTCCAGCTTTTTTGGCTGGTAATAACTGGATGAGAATTCGGGTTACTGTACATTGGTGGTCTGTGTTACACTTTTATCTCAGCCGTAATGTCATAGCTCAAGTATGTTCAAACATGACTAATCTGCCACTAGATTTAAGGGATGCTGTTAAGCAGAGCTGACTTTTAAGAAAAAGGCTAATATTAAATACTAACATAAGATTTTAGTTAGCTAGCTAGCAAATTAGAGAATCTGTCAACTCCCGTGTGCAGGAGCATACATCAAAAATAATTTTGCATGACGGAATGTGCTTATAAACTCTTATATCCCAATTATAACTATTTAATATAAATGTTTCTCTACTGTGTGTAGCTAACACCATTATATGAGCTGGTAAAGGAAGTGCCCTGCTCCTCAGTCAAAAAGCATTACCTAAAACAAGCCATTGAAGAATATATGGCTGAAAATGATCCCTGCAAATGTCAGCCTTGCCAGAATGGTGGCGAGGTGGCCGTGGAAGGAACTCAGTGTGTGTGTTACTGCAAGCCTTACACCTTTGGAGCAGCTTGTGAGCTGGGAACTCTCGTGCAAGATCAGCCAGGTCAGCACTCTTAAAACTTGTGAGAGGTTAGAAGTGGCAAAGTGTGGTCTCCTGCTTCCAGAGTCTGTTTGTCCCACTGCACAACCTGAACAAGTGGCTGATGTGCAGTGGCTGCTTGGGTCAGATATCGCTGCAGACATACAGCACAGGGAGGGTCATCCTGAGCCTGAGTCTTGGCTTAACGTGTCCAAACAGTACTTAACAAAGAACTGTTTTTATTATTCTTGTTAAATGCAGTGGACAATACTAACCACTCAAAATGTAACCTTCTATAAATAAGTATATATATTAAAGGAATGAGTATCAATAACTTCAAAAATTTTTGCTTTTTAATTTTGTAATTAGTTGTAGCTGATAGCTATTTTTATGTTCTGTTAGACTCTGATAATATATAGACTCCATGGAATTATACCTATGTAAAAGGCAAGTTTGGGAAAGGTGAAAGATTAGATCATTGCAATCTGGAATCCTCTGTAAGGGCACAGTTTGGACCATCACTGGCTTTGAACAGCCTGTGCCTTTAAACCACCTACAGAGTGGTTTAATGTGAAATATTCCCAAATGTTGCATAGGTGTTGTTGATGGACACTGGAGCTGCTGGTCCTCCTGGAGTCCTTGTTCAGGGGGAAGGAAATCAAGGAGTCGAACCTGCAACAACCCCCACCCGCGTGGCGGGGGGAAGACCTGCATAGGAGAGCAGCGTGAAAGCAGACCATGCGAAGATGAAGAGTTGCAGCATTTTCGGTAAGCAGAAAAAAACATTTGGAGCACGACTACAGGAAGATTTAAAAATTTATTTCAGAAAGGTGCATAAGCTATTGAATTCAGGGAGAAGATCACCTACTGAGCTTTCATATTTAAGTTGAAACAAAATGAAA
The DNA here is from genome assembly GCF_964195595.1 of Calonectris borealis. NCBI lineage: Eukaryota > Metazoa > Chordata > Aves > Procellariiformes > Procellariidae > Calonectris > Calonectris borealis. Next base: position 71,542,386 of record NC_134352.1, on the reverse strand, counting down.
TTCAGAAGCTGTGAATCTGATACAAGGTAAGAGTAGAAAATAGGGTAAAAGCCAGTAAACTTGACACCATTCTGTTTAGCACTTTCTCAGATAGCCTGGCAGTGCCTGATTTAAGTATAATTGTCATGTAAATGACAGGCATAATAGTCTTGAAAATGGGCTTCACTGAGAAGTGAAGAATTTTGAAAGGAAGGGAGGCAAAATTCAAACTAAATTGTACTTTTTTTGCTTCATAGCTTGATTGAACCACACTGTTTTGATTTATCCATAACTCCTACAGAATTCTGTTCACCTCCTCCTCTCTTGGAAAATGGATTTGTTCAAGTAAGTTATTTCTATTACTCTGTTATCTGTCCTATCCCTACCTGCAGTGTCTCTATTACAGTTAATACAGATATGCACTTGCAAATTTGTATTTATCTTGATAAGCTTAGTATCAGAGCTACTATATAACAGCGCTCTCAGCATTTCTTCCTGGCTGAAGTTTACATGACATTAACCAAGACTTCTTACTAAAAATAAAAGAAAACCAAAAAAGCCTCACCCCTAAAACCGGAACAAAATCTTTGCTTTTCTGGACCATGGTACCTACAGAGAAAAGTAATCTACTTGTCCTTTATCTTTATACATATATTAAAAATTTTCTGAGCCACAGGGATTACATATTAAAGCACAGGAAACTAGAGAAAAAACAGCACAGAAAGTAAACTGCCCAAGGTCATCCAGCAAGTCCACAGCAAAGTTATAAACGGGTTTTAGGAGTCTTCACGCTACACCCTGTAACTCACCATTGCACTTTCTTGTTCCCTGGTGAAACTATGATCAAAGGTATTTGGCTGACTGTAACTTGGGCCTATTTAACAAGGGAGACTAAATTCTCCCTTGGAGGAATGGATTATGCCTTCTTTATGTTACAAGGCTGTCTAGAGTATTTTTGCTCAATAAATAGATAAAAGGATTAGTTCAAAATGCAATAGTTGTCTCTGCACAAGTGCAACCTGAGGCAAGATCCAAAATTTTGTGCTCCCTCTTTTGCCAATGATTTTTTTGGGGGTAATCAATAATTGTCTCCTATACTGATATTTTTGGTTCACAAACTAAAGGCAAAAACTGTGCAATTTGTGTCAATTTTTCATAAGATGTCTCCTTAGAAGAGAGTGGTATATAAAATGGGAAAAGACCTGTGTTTTCAAGTCCAGCTCTTATGAGTGACCACATCACATTAACCTTTAGCAAGCTGATAATATGCCATCCTAAGAATTAGCAAAGCCATATACTCTCCACTGATCCCCCCAGAAGGCTGTTCAAGAGCTTATGTTCCCCCTCTAATGCTTGATAACAGCCATATTTTCAGTCAGTTTATACTCCGGCAGGAAAGCGCTGTTCCATCACTGACGTACCACTGCCAGACCTCTGTCACAGGATACCTTCAACTCTAACCCTCCTTTTGCTAAGTTAAGGTAGCCCAAATATTCTGTATTCTACCAAAATTTTTGCAGCATTGTCTCCATTTTGATCACATCTACTGACTATTGATAACCAGAATTGCTCCCAGATACTCTCATCAGCGCATTGTAGAGCGGCATTAGTACTTCTCACTGTCCTCAGCTACTGCATCCCAGAATCAAAGGGAGTTCAACGCTGCTGGTGGTTCTTAGATTGTATATCCAAAATTTCACCTGTTCCTTTTCTTTCAGAATGCTGAAAACTCATACCCTGTTGGGAAAAGCATTGTTTATGCTTGCAGACATGGATATTCTCTTGTTGGTAATCCTGTTGCTAAGTGTGGCAGTAATTTACAGTGGCAAGTTGGAGACAGATATTGCCAGGGTATGTCTAACTGATTTTTGTTTTGAAATACAACTCCATTCCTGAATTCCAGTGAAACTTCTCTGAACATCTGGTTTCCAATAACAATGGGGGAAAAAGTACACACCTGCATTTCCCAGTTCCCTAGACATAATCAGGTCTACATTGACTTTTAATTTGAATACAGATATTGTAATACTGAAATAGAAACATGCCCGTAAAGTCCGGTTTTAAGGAAGGCTGGAAGTGAGGGAGACTAAATTCCTGTGGAAACAAACTTTGTTGCTTAATTCAGTCCTGTGGCTATACCCAAGAACGACGGGAATGAGTCTATGTCTAAAGCCAACTGAGGAAAAGGTCCAGTGGACAGCACTGGGCAACCACAAAGTTCTCAAATAACTGCCTTATCATAAGAACACAACTCCAAAGATCACTTTACATCTTGGATGATCTCCCCACGTCATTCTTTTCCTCTAAACTGGTCACTAACCACTAGGATTTCTTTTTTCTCTGCACATTTTATTTGTGAGTCAGCTTTGAATGTGATCTTATAGACTTTGGAATTTTCAGACCTGCAGTTCAACACCATCCTTTCCTCCTTCCAACTAGGACTGACTGCCCACAAATGCTAGTCCACACTGTTTAAATGCCATCTCTTTGTGTATCAGTACATGGTCTCCCAGGGTCCTATATGTATGACCTCTCTCTGCTAGGATGTTACTCTCTGGTATGAACCTGAACCCTCAACAGAAGCATGGGTCCCAGAAGCAGAGAAGCCCTCTTCAAGCTAGGGCTGGACCTGCAGGTAGTAGGAGAAGATATTGTCACTCTGTCCTTGGTATTGCACATCTTTGGCTGGTGTAATGAGTTAATATCTGGTGCTAACATGATTGATATGTTTCTAAAGGAAAACCAGCTAATCTTACCATTCAATTTGTTAAGGAATTTACAAGAAGATAAAATATGTGACTGCTTTCTGCAATCCAGTGATTCACTGTGGCTATCTCAAATGCTTCAATCCTTAGAAACCGCTTGCCTCCTGCCTGTCCTGGAGGGGGGTTTGCAAGGAGAGCCATGGAAACCCGTGTATGAGATTGGTGAGAGAATAACTCTGTCTTGTCCACACGGCATGTACTTAGAAGGGGCACGCTCCGTTTTGTGCGAACCCAATCTCAAGTGGTCTCCTGACATGAAGACTATCCAGTGCAAGAGACCAGGTAAGACATTGCAGTCCTCCAAGTGCAATGCAAGAGTTTCTTTCCTGGACAGCCTATGGCTTATGTCAGACAGAGCTGTAGCTGATACAGTGATAGAGAAACCATACTTATATCACCAGCAGGAAGCATAGAAAAGGTGAGAGTGTGTTTTCTGCAGGCTGTTCAAAAAAGATGCTTTAGGACATTTCTTGTGAGGTTTCCTTTCAGCTTTTTGCTTCCCACTCCCCTACTACCATTAAGTATTGTCGCTAACAATATTTTAAGAGATTGCCTGAGATGTGTGCTGCCTATTCTGCCAAACAAGTATAATTCACTTTCCACCCATGTTGTGTAACAACACCACCATGTGAGCTGCACCTTAGAGACACGTCTTTTCTATCTGGAAGCTGTTGAGTGCACCACAGCCTCTCATGGCAGAGGAGGTCAGCGCTGGATGAGTCCTTTTGCTCATCTGACAGTCACACAGCTGATATGGAGTAAATCTCCAGGAACTGGAAGCAATGGGAAAATGCTGCTTCAAGTTCATGGTAACAGCTGTTTAAGCTCTGGGTTGATACTGGCAGGCACTGGCAGAGAGGGAAATGGGCTACAGCATACAGCAGCTCTAAGACATCTTTTCCAGCTGAGGAAGGCAGATGAGGCTTTCTCTTGAGCCCTCCTATGATGCTGATCAGTGACTTACAGGCATCCAAGCAGCTTGCTGCTTCCAGCCAGTTGCCTCTTCACCCGAGGCCTCTCTATCCCTGGAGAGACCCTTGCTTGGGGACAACAGCCACTACTGTGGAAGACTAGGCATGTCTCCTACATTTCACGTCTGTCCTCTCCTTATCAGCCAACTGCTGCGTGAGGTTGCCTCACTTGAGGGAAGAGGCAGGTGACAGTCAGGCTGAGACCTCAAAAGGCAAGAGTCCTGTGACAATCCCAGTGTAAGTCATCTGCCGCTGTGTCATATCCACATGCACAGGAAACGTAAGGATTTCAGAAGGAATAACATAGCTGTACATAAACAGCTCACTGCTGCTAAAGTGCTAAAGTACCAGTGCTGAAGTACTGTTGCCAACAACTCCTTCGGCTTAGCCTTAGTGACTGATTTTCTTCATTTTTTTTGTTACATTTGTGTATTCAAATTCCAGTAATAATTAGAAACAGTTTAAAATGCTTCCATCTTTAGAAACAGCTTGTGCCTGGCTGTATGGGGAACATTACATTAGTACAAAAGTTAAAAAACAAAAAAGGGACAACAATTGGATTAGAATAACAGTTATAACAATAGTTAAAAAAACAAGGAACATGAGATAAGAAGGGTAAAAATTAAGAAGATATGTATACACAGACACAGCGGCACACATATGTTTGGATGAGAGTATTTAGTCAGCAATAGTGTCAGTCACAGTCAACTACACAACCAACAGCCCCAGGGATGGAGATAATGCAGTCATTCTTGGTGGAAATTTCCCCTCTGCAGGAACACAGGGTTATGCCTGCTGTCTGTATTGCAGTGCACTGCAAGTCTTTTTTTTTCTCCTTCTCTGGCAATTTCTGCCTGTCTATTTTGCTTAGCAAGTCTTAATCCATAAGGGAGATTTTTTTTTTTTTTTTTTTAAAAAGGCAACAATGTTCAGGGGTATTAAAGTTTCACATTAAAGTAGAAAACTATAGACACATAATCTAAAACACAAATCAGGATAAAGCTTTCTCAGAAAGTGAGTCTGTGTGGATTTAGCAAAGTCTTGCCATTACTTGCTACAGAAATCTCCAGAGAAATGTTTAGCAAAGGCCAATTTCATTTTCAAGCTTGGAATACAACTCAGTACTCAAAGAGTAGTACATGTGCAATGATGAAAATTCCCCAAGACTCACTATTGCTTTTATTTTTAAAGTTACTGCAGATTGAGGACTAATGATGGAACTTGTAAGACTGGTGGGAGATGTGGTGGTCGGAGGCCATCTTGGGCTTAGTGACCACGAAATTATAGAAGCAAAACTGCTACCATGGACTTCCGGAGGGCGGACTTTGGCCTGCTCAGGACACTGGTTGAGAGAGTCCCTTGGGAGACAGTCCTGAAGGGCAGAGGGGTCCAGGAAGGCTGGACGTTCTTCAAGAATGAGGTCCTAAAGGCGCAGGAGCGGGCTGTCCCCATGTGCCATAAGGAGGGGACAGATGGGATGGGGAAGACGACCGGCCTGGCTGAACAGGGAGCTTTTGCTGGGACTTAGGAAAAAAAGGAGAGTTTACCACTTTTGGAAGAAGGGGCAGGCAGGCAACTCAAGAAATGTACAGGGATCTCGTTAGGTCGTGCAGAGAGGCAATTAGAAAGGCAAAAGCCCAGCTAGAACTCAACCTGGCCACTGTCATGAGAGACAACAAAAGATGTTTTTACAAGTATATTAACGACAAAAGGAGAGCCAAGGAGAATCTCCATCCTATTGAATGTGAGGGGGGAACGTTGCCACCGAGGATGAGGAAGAGGCTGAGGTACTTAACGCCTTCTTTGCCTCAGTCTTTAATAGTCAGAGCAGTTATCCTCAGGGTACTCAGCCCCCTGAGCTGGAAGACAGGCACGGCGAGCAGGATAAACCCCCCATAATTCAAGAGGAAGCAGTTAACGACCTGCTACGCCACCTGGATGCTCACAAGTCTATGGGGCCGGATGGGATCCACCCGAGGGTACTGAGGGAGCTGGCGGAGGAGCTTGCCAAGCCGCTCTCCATCATTTACCAGCAGTCCTGGTTAACTGGGGAGGTCCCAGACGACTGGAGGCTTGCCAATGTGACGCCGATCTACGAGAAGGGCCGGAAGGAGGATCCGGGGAACTACAGACCGGTCAGCCTGATCTCGGTGCCGGGGAAGATCATGGAGCAGTTTGTCTTGAGGGTGCTCACAAGCCATGTGCAGGACAACCAGGGGATCAGGCCCAGCCAGCACGGGTTCATGGAAGGCAGGTCCTGCTTGACCAACCTGATCTCCTTCTATGACCAGGTGACCCGCCTCGTGGATGAGGGAAAGGCTGTGGATGTGGTCTACCTGGACTTCAGTAAAGCCTTTGACGCTGTCTCCCACACCATTCTCCTAGAGAAGCTGGTGGCTCACGGCTTAGACAAGTGCACTCTTCGCTGGGTAAAAAACTGGCTGGACGGCCGAGCCCAGAGAGTTGTGGTGAACGGAGTTAAATCCAGTTGGCGGCCGGTTACGAGCGGTGTTCCCCAGGGCTCAGTACTGGGGCCGGTCCTGTTCAATATCTTTATCAACGATCTGGACGAGGGGATCGAGTGCTCCCTCAGTCAGTTTGCAGACAACACCATGTTGGGCGGGAGTGTTGATCTGCTCGAGGGTAGGAAGGCTCTGCAGAGGGACCTGGACAGGCTGGATCGATGGGCCGAGGCCAACTGTATGAGGTTCAACAAGGCCAAGTGCCGGGTCCTGCACTTCGGCCACAACAACGCCAGGCAATGCTACAGGCTTAGGCAAGAGCGGCTGGAAAGCTGCCCAGAGGAAAAGGACCTGGGGGTGCTGGTTGACAGCCGGCTGAACATGAGCCGGCAGTGTGCCCAGGTGGCCAAGAAGGCCAACGGCATCCTGGCCTGTATCAGAAATAGTGTGGCCAGCAGGAGCAGGGAGGTGATCGTGCCCCTGTACTCGGCACTGGTGAGGCCGCACCTCGAATCCTGTGTTCAGTTTTGGTCCCCTCACTACAAGAAAGACATTGAGGTGCTGGAGCATGTCCAGAGAAGGGCAATGAAGCTGGTGAAAGGTCTGGAGCACAAGTCTTAGGAGGAACGGCTGAGGGAACTGGGACTGTTTAGCCTGGAGAAGAGGAGGCTGAGGGGAGACCTCATCGCGCTCTACAACTACCTGAAAGGAGGTTGTAGTGAGGTGGGTGTTGGTCTCTTCTCCCAAGTTACTAGTGATAGGACGAGAGGAAATGGCCAAGTTGCGCCCAGGGAGGTTTAGACTGGGTATTAGAAAAATTTCTTTACTGAAAGAGTGATCAGGCCTTGGAAGAGACTGCCCAGGGAAGTGGCTGAGTCACCATCCCCGGAAGTATTTAAAAGACGAGTATATGTGGTGCTTAGGGACATGGTTTGATGGGCATCGTGGTGGTGGGTTGGTGGTTGGACTTGATGATCTTAGAGGTCTTTTCCAACCTTAATGATTCTATGATTCTATGATTGTAGTTTTCATTACCATCAGTGTATAAAGATATTCAGGTTCACGTTTCTACATAGGACTTTGGAGTCTTAGCTTTTCTAGTGACAATAGTGAAACCACTAACTCTGAGACCTAATGATAAAGCTGTTGCCAGCTGTGATCAGCACTGCTAAGTTTAGCAGAAACAAACAGCTGCAGAAATGAGATGAATGTTTAAGCTTGAACGTAGTACCTGTCTCCTTCCATCTGACTCATGACCCGTGGATAAATTACTGATCAGTAATTTTGCAACGTGTATCATATCTTTTTAATAGTGTTGATTCCTTCCATGCAGTAGATACTTTTAATGAACATGCAGGATGTGACTTTATGTCATGGTTGTATAATTCAATGCCTTTTAAGCTCAACTGATAGCATAATTTCAGAGTGGACCTTTAACAGCCCTTGTTTTTCTGACCCTTAATAGCACTGTCTGTGTTCTTCTACTTCAGTGCCCAGTGTGAAACCAGAAGTGACAGAAACTAAATGTCAGCCATGGGAGAAAGTACATCAGTCGCAATGTGTGTGCAAAATGCCCTATGAGTGTGGGTAAGTTCAGGCTGAATTTGGCAATGACTTTCTCACTTTATTCAAGACCAATTAAATTTCTTAAGTCTTCAGTCCATGACAGATAAGAAAGCTTTACTCATATGACAAGGAGGCATTGTACTTTGTTTGCTTTACAGCTCAATCGATGTCCTGTTCATCACTTACCTGCCTTATCAGAGCTGTCAGCGGGTTTTAACAGTGATGGAATTTGGTTGGATGACAGAAGGTGAATTTCAGCTCCACTTGATCTATGAAATAGATGGAAAAAGATAAAATGATATTTTGAAGGTTTAGAAGATTGAGGAAAAGTTAGAACAGAGGCCCTTGGGACATAAATCATCAAAGCAGTAAGCTAGTGAAATAAAGCAGATTTCTTTTCCCTGCTGAGAGACTGGAGAGTTATGAAAGGCACAATAATCTAATCTTCCTTTTATACAACAGTTTGCACAGACCAGTCATGTAACCTTTTCTGACCTCATAACTTGCAGACCAGAGTTTATTGTTTCCTCTTTGATCTAAGCCTATATTCTGCAATAAGCAATGCAGGAGAAATGTAAGGAAATGAGTAACTCTCTCAGTTCTTTGCTAAATATGGAGGTAACACAACCAAAACAGAGGAGTAACAAGAAGACACCTGAGACCATCTGGTGCTCATGGCCAGATACGCCAAGGAGCTCAGCACTCCAACAACTGGGCTGGTTTGCATAGACTGGATGAAGTCTTCTATAAAGTCATCAGAGCGGGTGTGAGCTCTGGATATGAAATCTGGCCAGGTTTATGTCACAGCAGGACCTGAGCAGTTTGAAAACTCTAGGATAACAGGCCAAATTTGTTTTATCCTTGTGTAGTAGGAGGAAGAAATTTTGAAGTCGTCTCAAGTGATTTTAAGGCAGCAGAACTTCTCTGGAAGACGTGTACTTTCCATCACCCACATAGTTCAAGAGTGCCCTGCATGGTGGCTCTGATTCTAAGCCAAATTAGCATGGTTTGAACATCTCAAAATTAAAATTGGTGCGCTTAGTTTGGGTTTTGTAGATCCACTGGGCGCTTCCCTAGGGTCTGAGGCCATTGTCTTGCATGCGATGGTAAGTGCCAGGTTTGTTACAGTTCTGCTAAGACTCTATTCCTATCCTTAAACACCTAAATATTTTAAATAATCTGGTCCTACTCTTTTTGTCTCAATACTCATTGAAGTGAGGCAGCAACACCTCCTCTGGTTCATGGGTGTGTTAAGATTAGTTACATAGAGGAGGGGAGTCCACAGTGCTAGGGAAGGCCTTGGGCAGAGTCACGATAACCTTGGAGGTTAAATGAATTACATTCAGTTATGCATTCAGGCTTTAGTTATAATTAGTCTACTACTTGCCTGTTTCTGGTTTTTATAATTATGTTCAAAATGGCAGGAAGATAGATAACAGTCATTTCTGTTACCTGATGCCATCTTTTCACTCTGTCTTGAAATAACACATCTAATAATAGAAGGATAAATCATCAACTGTCAAAGCAGACTAGTCTGCCAGCCTGTTAAGGCTGTAGGAGTAAGGCATGTAAGCAGTTCTTGGTCCTTCCTCAGAGAGGAGAAGAAACTTGGCTTGCTTGCTGTGGCAGTGACTTTCAGCAGCAGCCTTTGCTCAGAAGAGAGCTGGCAACAAGAGTTCATGTGGGAATTCAGGAACACCATGGTTCCAGACCCATCCTACATCCTTTCAGTTTCCAACAGACTAGCAACTGAGACTTGCCAGGACAGCACAAGAACCCCACAACAGGCTGGTGAGGGGTAATTTGTCCCTGATGATGTGGTGCCTTAGGCTACATCTATCCTCATGAGTTAGAGCAAGGGAACAATCCTGGGCACCAGAGCTGCTAAATTGCTAAAGCAGCCTCTGGCAGAGCTTTGGCAAGGGCCAACTCCTGGATAATTCCCAGTCACAGCGCAGGAGTTACTAGTGTCAGGGACCATTCCAGTCTGATGCAGTCCCCATCTTTTGGGGGCAAAGAGAGTTTAACAGTATGGACAGCACCTATTCTGTGTGAATTGGCCGTAGTGCGAGGAGGGGGTCAGAGCACAGTTAGTGTGTTAATACAGATGAAACCTCAACCTCCAGTAGCTAAACATTGTCTCCACAGTGAAACATGAGATTTGATAATTTTAAGTACTATCCCCTCTTTTTTCCTCCAAATTTATTTGTGTAGCATCTATGTCTCTCCTAAGAGTCCTTGGCCAGTGTTATATTAAAACTTATGGTCTTGAATATAATTCTAAGTAGTTAAAATCATTTGCAGCATACTGAATTTTTCGCTTTTTAGTTTCACGGAAAGTTGCCCGCCTCTCATTGTAGGTGAAAGGGAGAGAAGGTATTTGCTGACTTACATATGCTATTTCATTTCTCACAATATGTGCTTTAGTAAAAGCTTGTTCTTATCCAAGCCTTCTTTTTCAGGTAAAAGGTATTGAATTTCTCACCCTTACTTTACGTAAGGATTCTTCCTTGCCTCTAGTAATTTTTATTGCACTGCTGTGATGCTCCCAGCCCTGTAATACCCTTTCTCAGCAATGAGTGCAAATTATTAATTTCTCTTATGAGTACAGATTCTCCATTCTTTTTCTTATGCATCTGAACACATTGATTTCCACTAGCTTTCTCCCAGCTGACCCAGCTATAGCAAATATGTGAAGCACTCTCAAGACAGTTTGAGGGATTATACTGTAGCGAGAGATTGGCAACAGGGACCATGAACTCCCTTGGGTTCAACCTTCGGCAGCTGCTTAAATCAGCTTCCCTTCCCTCTTTTGGGTGTTGCTAAAGTGGTGCAAAGCAGACAGCTTAGTGCACTTGTGTCTGGCCTTAATCTTTTCAGCTAAATTAACCTGCCTCCTATACAAGATTTTGACCTTAAGACTCAGATATTGAGATTTATCACTCAGGCAAATAAAGAAGACCTCTGAACAATTTTAAACATAATGAACAACTTAATTTCAGATTAGATGCTTTCCCTGGATCACACTTTGTTCTTCCAAATTTAAGACGATATTTAAAGATTAAGTTTTTCTTATACCTCTGTCTGTAAAGATAACTTTCACATTATAAATCAGTGCACCACTAACTCATAGGCTGTGCAGCCAGACAAGCAAACAATATAATGCAGACAAATGCACCGGCTTCCTTTATCAGCTGCTTGGTGCTGCATGTCCATTGGGCTGTCCTCTTGTTGTGCCTCAGAATAAGAGGGTTAACCTCATTCTTTATCTTAACAAAAGAGCATTAAGGAAAATTCAGGCCACAAACTTTACTAGGAATGTAGTGGCTGGTATTTTGACTAAGCACAGCAGTTAAGGGATCCACGGCAGTTGAGGATGCTAACTTAGGTAGGAGATGTAATAAAGTTAATAATCTTTGAAGATATATTTGGTTGCAGATAGATGCAGCAAAGTTTTCAGGCTCACCTAACAAACTCTGTGCCAAATTTTAAATATCTTAAAGGTGCACTATGTTACAGATAGTTTAAGCTTTCTGTAAAGCCAGCTTCTTTAAGAGGCTTCAAAACCATCTCTCAAAGAACCATTCCCAAAGCTTGGAGCAGGCACTTTTCCTCGGTGCCTTATTTACAGATCTACCAAAATCCACTTCCTAATTCGCAGGGGAAAAAAAAAAAAAAGAAAAATTACCTTGGCCAGCAAGTAAGCAGGGTCTGAGTCAGGACTTTATTACTAGACCTTCACTCTTTCAAATTCCTTTTCCCTACTCTGCCAATCCACTTCACAGGGACTGTTACCCTCCCCTTCAGGCAGCCTCATGAAGTTCATTAGGGCCATTTGCCTGTTCCTCATCAGCCTCTCCTCCCCACCAAGCACCTGTATAGGTGAGGTTGACCCTCAGAACTGACCCATTAGACACTAAAAGTTTCTGTGGGAGCGTTTGTGAGCTCAAAACGAGGAGCTGTGCTGAAAATAAGCCTTTGGAGCCGTATTTCAAAGCTCTCTCTGGGAGCACGCTCTCGTGCTCTGTGCAGCACCTTGCCTGTGGCTGTAAAGTGCATCCAGGAGAGCGCAAGCTGCCCTGCTCCGTAGAGGCACTTTTTTTGTTCACTCCACACAGATGCCACTGGTTGCATTGAGAACAAGTGGAGGAGCCTGGGGTTTGAGATTAAAATCCAGAAAAAATGGAATGACTTTTTCCTCCCCTCCTACACTTACAGCATGAAACACAAATGATAACAACTTCCTGGAACTGTCCCCAAAGCAAACACTGTTTTTTATCCAAGAATTGTTATTACCACTTTTACAAGCTAATATTTGTGGGTATTAGAACAATATCCGAATTTCGAGAAATAAACAAGCGAATTCCCTGGATTAATAGATAAATAGGTTTTTCATAAAATTTCTGTGGAGATGTATGTATTTCCAGAAATATCTTTGGTCTCAGATGTTGGATCATAACATTTTATTTAGCAAAAGCTGAGACTGTTAAAGGACAGCAGAGAAGAGGTCTTTACGTATATTCTAATGTCCTACGATTAAGAAATACTTATAAAATATTTTAATACATGTGCATGTTTCATATACATTCATATGTATATATATACATTCATATGTATATGAAATGTTTTCTGTGTATGTACTTAGGTGCATGCATGTGTAATATATTAGAGAATAATTGAGATCTAAACTCTTTTTAACTAAAATCTCACTCTCACTGCTACTGATGTCAATGGCAAATACCCAGTAATATCCCCGTCCTTTAAAGGGGACAGATCTTGGCTCTGCTGAGGTGCAGCATCCTGTGGAAAAGGAAGGAGTCTGAATTATTCACATGTCTATGTCTCAAGTTCCCTTGCTGCTCTCTTAGGATGTACTTCAATGAATGGGGAAATTGGAACTGGGCCCTGAATGTTTTCCATTCCTTCAGCTCTTTTTAACAGTTACCAAGATAAACCACATTTAAATAGCAAAATCCCTACTTTTGTTTTCAGTCCTTCCCTGCACACCTGTGCTACAGATCAAAGAACCAAGAGAAACACACCTTTAACTGTTTGCAAGATGCATGCCTTGGAGTGCATGGGCAGAAAATATTCTCTTACTAATGCAGAAAACTGCAAAATACCTCAGGCACCTGAAATACAATGTGGATCATGCCGTTCATGGGAAAAATGCGACGGTAAGGTAGTCTTCACAATTGTACCAATTGTAAGCAAAATTGTTTATATGATCAAAATGAAATCTTTATCCCCAGTTACGCATTAGCTGTAGGTCAGTTCTGGTATGGTATCTCCAGACCCTCCCAGAAGCACCAGGCACTGCTAAACTGGTTCAAACCATCAGCCCAGTGTTTGGTGTCCAGACATGGCAGGAAGCTCCAACCATGGAAAAGAAAATCCCACGGGATATCGTAACAAAATGCATTATCTACAGGAAAAGCTTATTCCTATTAAGTGGGTTACCCTGTTGGTCCTCGGGAATTTTTGGGTGAAACCCTTGCCCTACTCTTTTTTCGCTGTATCTACCTGTTTTAAATTTCTTAACACAGTAATTTTGGGAGTCCTTACTGCCCACAGGAATAGCTAATCCTTTCCTGAAATTTGCTGAGCAGTCTCCCCAGCAGTATCTTGTGGCAAGGAATTGAATGTCTTATTCTATACTACCTAGGAATGCCACTTACATTTTTTTGTACTTCACTGCCTATCCCCCGTTTCTCATATTATGATCAAAGGTGAATGTCTCTTCCCTCAGAGGAAATAGACCCAGTCTCTTGCAATCTGTCTGCAGTGGAAGTTTTCAAATTCCCTGATCTAATTTCCCTGAGTGTCCTACACTACATTGCATTTAATGGAGGGTTGCCAGAAATGGGAAGATAAAGAAGTAAATTAGGTTTTTAGAAGTGCCCCAGATAGAGGCACCGTTGTTGTTGTATTTTGAAAATAAAAAAGATTACTTGATAGGAGTTCATCTGTTTCATCTGGTAGGGTTGAAGAGACAAAAATAATAACAAGAAAAGATAATCAAAACTGGCTGGAGCTTCAGCAGAGACAAACACAGGCAAAAAAACCCAAAACATCCAACACCAAAACAAAGATAGAGTTATGAAAAATAAATCTCAGATGGGACCTTCTTCTTATCTGATTATTTAACTGTTGTCACTGATACAACTACACACATTTATTTGTAGTAGATCCTTTGATCTCAGTGAAACAGCCTGTATGTAAATTCCATTTGTAAGTGTCTGCATGATCAGTTTGTTACTGTCCAAGGACAGATCTCTCATTTTACATGTTATCTGGACTCTGGAGCAGTAGATACACAAACCGGTTCAAGCAGTAACATCAGAGAAGCCTTTGAGAGCAATATCTTGGGCACCTTGGGGAAGCTTTTGCCCCAAGCACAATCAGCCTCTCCAAGCAGAGGAAGCCCCAGTAGTGCACCACTTGTTTCCACTTCTAGTTTTTCCACTGAACCTAAATCTTAGCTAATGTTGCTTCTGGTTAGGAAAAGAATCATGGAATCATAGATTGGTTTTGGTTGGAAGGGACCTTTACAGGTCATCTAGTCCAACCCCCCCTGCAATGAGCACGGACATCTTCAACTACATCAGGTTGCTCAGAGCCCCGTCCAACCTGACCTTGAATGTTTCCAGGGATGGGGCATCTACCACCTCTCTGGGCAACCTGTTCCAGTGTTTCACCACCCTCATCGTAAAAAATTTCTTTCTTATATCTAGTCTGAATCTACCCTCTTTTAGTGTAAAACCATTCCCCCTTGTCCTATCACTGCAGCCCCTACTAAAAACTCTGTCCCCATCTTTCTTATAAGCCCCCTTTAAGAGCTGAAAGGCTGCAATAAGGGCTCCCTGGAGCCTTCTCTTCTCGAAGCTAAAGAACCCCAACTCTCTCAGCCTGTCCTCGTAGGAGAGGCGTTCCATCCCTCTGATCATTTTTGTGGCCGTGCTCTGCACCCACTCCAACAGGTCCATGTCTTTCTTGTACTGTCAATCCTACAGTTTTGCTGGAAACTTTTTAGTCTGGTTTTTGTTGAGTCGGATGACATCCTGAGTGTTTTTCCTCTGTGCTTTTGCTTAGCGCAATCCAACAGCTGTGTTTGTGACGAAGACGAGCCGTGCGAGGAGGGAGGCATCCAGATCTGTGCTGAAGTGAGCAGCTCTGCTGCCCATCGGACCATGACCGAGTGTGAGGCTGGGCGGCTCAGATGCCAGGGGGAGACTGTCACCCTTGTCAGCATAAGGCCCTGTGATGTACAGAGCAAATAAGATACGTTACGGTTCATTTTGCTTATTGCCATGGGATATGTCAAATTGTGTCAACTCTTGGGCAGGACATACTTCGAACCTTGCTCTGTAATGTAAGCTCTGCTGTGAAGTCCACTGCAGCTGATGAGACTCTCTGCATCAGCTCTGGTCAGATCTGCATCAGGGTCCAAGGCTTATCGTTAGGCAGAGCTGCACTCCCTGCTACTGCTCATGACAGGGCTCTTGCTTAGGCCCCGGACTTAACTCTGGCAAGTTTACTTCTCACTTCCATCAGAATTAAAAAATGTTCCTGAAGTGCAATTGCCAAAGGAGCATTTATAGTGATGAATTACAGTGTCTAACCTTGTAAATACATTTTACTGAAAGCCACACAAACATATGCATGCAACGATTAGATTTAGAGTGCAGAAAAAAAGAACAGGCTTTACAAAGTAAAACGCCTGAGTCTTCTCTTCTAATAAATTAACATCTTCCTCCTGTACCTTATACATAGAGCAAACAGTATGCACAGCATTGAGCCTGTCTTTAAGCCTGAAACTCTTAAAGGTCAAAGCAATGTGCATTAATAGTAAAGTCAGCTTAAAGTAATGAGAAGGCTTCCTATGCCTGCAGCTTCTTGTACACACAACTGCTTAATGAAAAATCTCCATTTTACTTTGTCATAACTATCATCGTGAGCTACATCTGTAAGCACAGTTAACTCCATTGCATTTGTCACATGTATTTATGTTTGTGCCAAGACCGGTTTCCCTACAGACTATTGCATATAGAGGCCTTTCACCACAGCAAAACTTTCTCAAAAGCAGCTATGAGGGAAAGCGTATGTTCACAGAAATGGAGACACTCTGCATACAGTTGCCCTGGGGATACCTTTGCACAATCTCCTAAGGCTGTTCCTAAATAAAAGGAGTCTCTTACACTCTTTCCTTATACAGCTAAGCATACTGATTACCATAGTCAGACATCTTTGACATCTTTGCTCACATACGCTGTACCTTGCAAGTCCATTCAGGTACCTGTCCTGGCAGTCCGATCCCTCCTCACTATTCTCGGATGCAAATAAAGACAAAGGGCTGGATAGCAAGAGCACGATCAAGCAAGTGCACCACTATCAACAAGAAGCCTGTATGCTTTTTAAGTGACAGATTTTATTTCTTACTATCAATAAATACCTACCAGATAAAACATCTCTCTTGGTTTTCATGTTTGTACCTGTAGCTTCCTCACATAAACCCTACCTTCAGCTGGAAAAGCTTTGCTTTCCATGGCGCTGGCAATGAGGTTTAAGCCAGAACAAGAGAGGTATGCTTTCCCATGGAGACTCCCTCTTCTGGGAGCAGCTATTTTGGAGGGCAAGGTTCCCACCGCACTGCCTGAAAGGACCTCCTGACCTTTATTCTGTCTGGAACTTAATGGCACTTTTCTGTTTTTTGAGCAAATTGTCAATTTTTGCAAACACCTTATAGATGAAAACAAGTAGAATAAAAGCCAAATGAATTTAATCTGTTATTTGCTCTGTATTATTTGCTCAGGAGTACCAGATTTGGAGAACAGCCTGATGTTTGCCCCTTGGTTACTCCCAACTCTTTTGTCGACAATTTCTAGCCTTTTTCTTGGGGCAGCTGGCACAACATGTGATTGAACCATGAGCCCACTGGGTAGCTATAGCTTTCATAGCTTCTGGAGGCAAGAGAAAATCACCTGGAAATTTCCTGATAGATAGCACAGAAATAATAGTGACTTGGTGATTCATGTCTTCAAACACAGAGAAATGTAGAAAACCAGCACAGGGCCTTAAAAGATGTTGAGAATTCCTGCTTAAGAAACAGTTCAAAAAAACAATAAGGTTTCCTGATAATCATCTCGATACATTAGCAGGAACAGATCTCCATGTCCATGAAATAAATTAGTCTGAGATAAAACAGACAAAATCTTAATGAAGGCTGCATTTCAAATGCCTCATCCAGTCCTGTAGATCTCATTGTTTATCTGACCCATTTAAATCTTCACAGGGATCCTTTTTCTCTCTTTTTTCTTTCTAATTACCCACTCCATCTTTTCCCCTCCTACTTCTCAGCCCAGCCAGCTCTGTCCCTATAGACACCTCATAGACCCTTTCCCTCCCAGCCTGCTGCCCACAGGTGTCCAGCGAGGGTCTGCTGCCCTTTGTGTTGTGACACTGCAATCCTTTCCCTGCCTGACTTCTGCGGCATACCGTTTCCAGTCTTGTGTTTGCCCAGGTCAGAAAGCACTTCAGTTCCATCATCCCTCCTGAAAATCTGAGAATAAGGTGCCTTTTTTTTTTTTTTTTAAGAAACAACCAGCTGACTGTCTAATGCTGCTTGGGAGGGAGGAAGAAGTAAAGTGAGTAGGTAGAAGTTTTCTTCAAAGCAACATGACTATTTAATGAAGGAAAACCAGGTTCATGTAGGACCAGTGGCTGGGAGGACAATCTGTCCAATTGTTCATTCATCCCTATGGTGTGCACATCTTCTGGCCACACTTCGTCCCTTTAAGAGCAGAAGTATCCCCAGTCACTATAGTCCACCTCTTCACCATACTGTTGTTAAACTAACA
This sequence comes from Calonectris borealis, assembly GCF_964195595.1. Classification (NCBI taxonomy): domain Eukaryota; kingdom Metazoa; phylum Chordata; class Aves; order Procellariiformes; family Procellariidae; genus Calonectris; species Calonectris borealis. The sequence continues at coordinate 71,524,786 of NC_134352.1, read as the reverse complement.
AGCAACTGCAGGACATTAAGTCAGATGAATTAGCATCAGATGAGAAGAACAAAGAGGGGACCATGGTTCCATAGAATCAATCAGCTTAGCAAAATTAGCTGGCAGAGAGTGTAAACCCCTTTGTTTTACCTGAGCATTGGGTGAGCATTTGCCCCATCACCATGTGTCAGGATCCCTGGGAGGAATTTTATATTAGATGACCTGAACTTTGGGCAGTTGAGCTGTGAAGAACAGAAATAGAGAGATGCAGAACACTTCCATGGCAGACAACAGGCTTTTACAGGAACTGGGGTCTTTTAAGTTACTGAGAGCATCGCTCTGCCTTGCTTTCACATTTCACACTCTATGGGGCCAGATCCAATGAGACCTGCAATGCATACATGTTCCAAGAGGGAGTACCTTAATGTTAATGTTCATGTAGTATCATAAATATCTGCCCCTATTTTGATGAGATGAGACCCTCCCAAGGATGTGTAAAGGGACCAACAGTTTAATATACTGTGTGAAGAGAGAAGGAGAAAGAATGAAGGAAAAACTCACAGCAAGCTGGTAAATTTTTGCACATGACATTAAAGTAAAAAAAAAATATTACCCTATAAGAAGTTGCTGAGATACAGAAACCAAATGGGAAATTGAGTGATGCTGTGGCAGGTGATATTTAACTCAGAACGAGGTAAGGTAAACTTGTTATCCATACTGATGAGCCAGACTCGTGGGATCATCTGAGGCCAGTGACTTGGAAGATATAATCACAAACTGCTCAGTAAAAAGGCTTGCCTGGTGCAGAGCAGCGGGTACAAGGACAGAGTGGAGGGACCTTTATAAAACAGTAACGCCGAAAAAATTCCTCCTCGTTAACACTATTTGGTAAACAGTACCAGCATGTGGAGTGAAATTCAGCCTTGGTTGTTGCCTTGCAAAAAAGTGGTCCCCTGAGCAGCAGCACTATCAAGACCTGGTTTTCTAGGATTTTTTTTTTTTTAATGGATTCTCTGATGGGTAAGAACAAGTCTGCACTGCTTCCTTTCCCTTGGGGAAGACAGAGGAGAGATCTTCCTCTACTCAGCTGGCTATTTTCGTGAAACATACTAAAGAATCAGTACCTCTGAGACGTCTAACCTTCCATTACGTGTTGTTAAAAGGTAGGTAACATGTTCAAATACCATTGAAGGGACACCACAGGTAGACAGATTCCTGCTCAAATGGCCCTGTGACAGGCTCCCTTTCTGAAAAATGGCAAGCTGGAAAAGGAAGAAGGAGATGCCCCAGAAGCAAAGGTGGGAAGAATCCAGCAGGACTGGCACAGTAGTAGCCAGTAGAGCAGTAGTGTCCCAGGTTAAGCATAAGACATGGATTATTTCCAAGCAGAACAGACAAATAGCTAGCAGAAACTTAGGAAAAATAAAGCTCTTCTAATGTACATTTTCTTAATCTGGGAGCAGCAAATTAACACCTGAGGAGTGACAGACACTTTCTCTTCCTATATAGCGACATGGAAGAAGCTTCCCAACCTCCTCCCAGATGGGAGTCTGCCTGCACGGAAAAGATTTGGGACCAATGTACATCTGGAGACTAACTGAAGGAGAGTAAGTAATGTCCACCAACCTGCTGTTCTTAAACTAACGGTAGCACTAATTGTGTGAGCAACCATTTGCAAAACTCTTTTTCATTGGAGACTGTATATCCCCAGTGTGCTTCTCATGGCTCCTTGAGCTCACCCCCTGGCACCCATAGATATCCTCCACCTTTCAATGTGAGAGAGACACGGAGCAGGACGCTGTGGTTCCTGAAGCACTCCCTGATCTGCAGCCCTGGGCAGGAACCTCCCAGGTGACAATGGATCAGCAGTTTAGTGCCCTGCCTAAAACAAAACATCACTAACTAAACCAAAAATGTTTTGAAGAAAAACATAACTTGAAAACATTAAAAAGCTGGTGTAAATAATATTTACAAGGTCTATTATTCCCCGCCACTGAGAAGACCCTTTTCTCTCCTATTCTGTTAATGTCTTCTTTAGACAGCTTTGGTCAAGCGCACTTCCACTACTCCATCCCTCTTCTCGTAGGGCTTAACTTGCTGTTTTCCCTTGCTTGCCAGTTCATAACCTGATGAAACACGCTTGCAATTTCTTTGGGGACAGATCTTTATACCTAATGATTTTGCCAATTGCTTTCAACCTGGGAGCAGTTGCATCGCTTCTTTGTTCGTTCTCTCTCCAACCCCAACAGGAGCTTAATCAATAACCTCCTGCCCTGGTCTTGTCACCACCTAAAGTCATTGCATCACCATATTCATAACATTATTACAGATCAGCAACATTTCTACCACACTGTGGCTCTGCCACATTGCTTACTGTGATAAGCTGCCACTGTAAGTATCAGCAGAGCCATTACTGTGTATGACAGGAGGCAGAGGAATATAAACTGCTATTGATTTCTTTCTCTCTCCACTGCAAAACACAGAAGAGTTGTCTCTGACCAGCAGAAGGATGATGCTGGCACCCTGAATCTTCTGGCCAAACTCAGGGGACATGTTAACTGTTGGGGGCTCAGCCTCCAGGCCCTGCTCTTCTGCACGTGTTCCTCAGGCAGCTGTTTTCATTTCTTGTGGTCAGGGGCCAGTGGGCAGAGTCCTGCCCCATAGCAGGCAAGAGAAAACTATCAACTCACTTTAGCACTTCTCTAAATGGATTTTTATTATAATCAAGCCTCTAAGAACTCTATTAAATATGAATATACAAAACAAAATTTAGCAAGAGGGAAGCAGTGACAAACAGCTGCAAATAGTGCTTTTGAGCAGGATGATAGTTTAACCAGACTAGATCACTAGCTTCTGGTAAAGCAAAGTCATGGTTTTGTATTTTACAATGAGACTTTTACAGTGACTGTAGTATTCACTTCCTGAAAAATTACACAAGGTATGATGATAACTGAACTTGCTCATACTACAGGCCTTATTGATCTAAAGGCAACTAACAAACACAAGCAACGTTCTTGTGTTTCGAGAATTGTTACTCAGGTGATCAAATCTTATGATGAGGAGAGCTATATAAGTACTGTCACGTGCATAAAGCAGGTTATAGCATTCTACTTGTGCAATTAGTCCAGGCACAAGTAGCAGCAAAGGGTGCTGCAAATCCTCTCCAAATAGAAAAAGACGCCAAGGCTGGCATTTCTCGAGTGAGAATGAATTTGTTTGGATCATCTCCCAGGATATGTACATGCTGATATCTCCCTGAAAACAGGATTGCCATCTTTGTTTCAGTGCATACCATTGTTCCCTGCACACAAGTGCTGGACATTGTCTTTCTGCATGAAGCTCCCACCAAGATGCAACCAGACTGCTTCTAATCCTTGGAATACTGGCTGAAGCAAGAGGGAGAGGTATTGTGACTCTCAGTGGGAAAATTTGGGGCATTACCTACAGAATAGTTGGAGTTTTATTCTTTTTTTCTCTCTGCATTGTTTCCTCTACCAGATTTTATGGAAGCTTACCAATAAAATGCCTTTCCAAGGAGGCCAAATCCCCATAAGTCCCAGAGATGGCCTTAGGCTATGCATATCTACTCTCCTTGCTCTTTAAGCTGTCTAGACACAAGATAGTCTGATCTGGGGACCATGTAGCTGCACTAGGGTAATACAGTGGCTGAGCTAATAAGCCCTGGGGAGATCAGGATGCATTAACTTGAGCTCAGGGCAGTGCTTTGAGACCTTAGCCAGCTTTTAGGCTGAGAAGAGGTGGCACAAATACAGAGCCGGGGTAGTGCCAGACACAACTGCATCCGGCAAGGACTGACTGCTCGTGCTGTTTTGCTGCTGCAATCAAGATGCTCCTCAGTATTTACAAGTCTTGTTCATTTTAGAAAAAGAAGACATATCATAAAGCTAAAAAGTGAGCCAAAGTCCTGACACTGAGTTTGTACCTACAGGGGCAAGAATGATTAAGTCTTTGGTGAAGTCTCTGTCGTGCACGGTCACAGACACAAGCTAGCTTGTGGGGACTTCTGCATCCATTGCTGTATCAGTGATGAGAGCATGTGGTGGTGCTGGCCAGTGCTAAAGCATTTTCACTTTCTCCAGACACATACCTGCACACACACCCAAGCGCCCATCAAGCCAGGAAGGAATGCAGCTGCTACACAGCTTTTTCTTGGCAGGGCTCTGCATATTGTGTCAGCCAAGAAAAATTTCACATTTACAGGAAAACCCACTGATGTTCTCACCCTGTTGCACAGTAAATAAAAGCGTTGCACAACAAATGTTGACACTAACTCTCAGAGGAATTTCATAGAGAAAACAACCATCTATTCACAGATGCTAACAAAATAACCCAGGATTTCACATGTATTTATTAAGAAATTATTCCCTAGCAAACTAAACCAAGGATATGAGATGATTATCATAATCATCTGATACCATCAGATATTGTCCTATGCAGGTTTAACTTAAGAGAGCTTGAAGAAATGTATAGAGTATTGCTTGAGGTTTCGGCCAATACTGAAAAAAGATCTTAGTTTCTTGAAATTTCCCAGCCCCATTTAGAGATCCCAGATGACTGAAACAGTCCTGTCAAGTTTCATTTATACTTCAAAAAATGGAACGTTTCTCTGGCCTTGAACGGTGACCCTTTGGACTGTTGTCTGTCCCTAGTGCATGCTAGAGAGTTTCAAAACAGATACGGGCATGTGAATGAAGTAAATCAAGTCTAGGAATTCCTGGGAAAGAGCAAATAACCAGTGCTTATAACAGTAAATAAAACTGGACAGGCCTCATTTTACAGTCCCAGAGGCAAAGGAGTATAGCTCAGTTCACAGCCTGCCGGCTAACCCCCTGCCACAAAAACAGTTGTCTTGCTGGAAACAGGCCTTGGCCCATGTGAGTGGTTGAATTGGGTCCAAATGCTCTTTGGGGGAGGACTAACTAGCACAGACCAAAACCACGTTAAATAATTAAACAGGAAAGATAATCATATGCCCTTTCCTGAAGTCCATGAGCTGGTCGTCTTTCATTTAAGCAGCACAATCACAACCAGCCTGCTCGACAGAGGACAGAAACGGCTCAGTGTTACTGTGACCCCACTCTGTTGCTTCTGGGGACCCAGGACTAAAAACGCTCCACTCACAAGATATCCTGAACTTATATGAGCAATGAAATCTTAAGTGCAACTGCTTTATAAAGTAACAGTTCTGAAATAATTCTGGAAAATTAGCCCATTGCTAAGGTCCAACTCTAAAGTGCTATTTATTTGCTACATCACTTTTATTTCTTGGATGATCACTATTAAAAATAGTAACTCCCGGAATGGTTTCATAAGAGAAGTCCTTACTTGCCAGACTCATCTCTACCTTTCTGCAAATGAAATCAGCAAGTCATTACATGCAGTACAAAGATTTGTAACTCGCAGTCACAGGACTTTTGTGAATCCAAGGACTGACCAGCAAATTTAGCTTGGGAAATTTGAGACCTAAATCAAGGCATTTGAAAGTTATACCTAATGCATTTCCCAGTGGTAGCAGGTGTCATACCTGCAGGGCTGTTTCCTTCCAATGCTCACTGAAGACTTCATCTTTTCAATAGCCCAATTCATGTCAATGTCACAATTACAGGGACCAGGACACAGAAAGAACGATTACTGGTCATCTAGGCATTTTCAACCAAATACTGGTAATATGGCTTCATTCTCTCTATTCTGCAACTTTGACAAGGACGCAGATGACTCCAGAGCTGTCACTATCAAAAGAGAAAACTTAAAACGAAGCAGAAAAAATCTTTAGTCCCCAAACTTCATAAAAGGCCAGTTCACTTCTGCCTCTTGAAATCTAATGCACAGTTGTTGAATCCAGCAGCCTGACCGGTGTGTGTCGTGGTTCTTTGTCCATGCTCCTGTTGCAGCCCTTAGATATGACTCATAGTCATATTTGCATACCGACCACAGGTTTTAGTTTCTTCCAAATTTGACTTGAGTCAGACATTGACCAGCACTGTGGTTATGTGGATGCATTGCTCAAATTAGCCCTTGGCTATTGCGTTGTTATCTGTCTCCACTTTGAGCTGGATGCAGCCATCACGACCAGACGCATCCATTAGGACGACCACTGGTGGTTATTGCTTGAGCAGGGTTAGGGAGATACAGGTCAGGTTGGGGCAGGGGGGGAGTACACCATCACAGCACCATAAACATTAATTGTGGAAATTAGGAAAAAAAAAATCAAGTGGTTTCCAGCAGTTATGGTTTATTCTGCTGTAAATTTCAATTTTCTCTAGCTGAGCTGATTTCCAGCAACAGATCTTCTAATTTGTGCTCTGCTATTAATTGCAGCTCTCTCTCTGGACAGGCAATCTGAAGCTACGGATCTGCTGCTTTGCAGTGCCGTGTCAGAAAGCCTTCCTGAGAGACAAGTAAACAGCCAGTGAGCTGAGGAAATAGCAGATAATCAGCTTTATTTTCTCCTTGAGTGGGTTTTAACACATGGGTCTCATTGACCAGGGCCTGAAGTCTCTGAGACAGCGTTTGACAAGACCTACTTGTTCATCAGGGGCCTGAAATTCCCAGTTGGTGCCCAGTTACCCGCAATCATTCGTGTGTGATAGCATTTGTAGTTGATTTGTCTGAAAAGTAAGATATCACCATGGGAAAACTAAGGCTCTCCTATCAGCTGCGCTATTTACACGGTGCTCGCAGCAGGATCTAATAAAAGAGGAAGACTGGTTTTATTATTTTAGCAAGATCTCAACAGCAGAGAGCAGTAGAGGGAGAAAGTCCCTGGTAACTGGGTTTTGTGCCCAATAAAGAAAATATCATTAGACGTTTGCACTTGCTGACACGTTTATGACTTCCAGCTAAACGTGCGCTTCTTTACCTTCCTGTCAGGGTGCTGGAGGGGCCGGGGGCTCCCTGGGGACCCCAGGTGGCAGGCAGCGCCTGGCAGCCCAGGCCTGTCCCACCCCACACCCAGGGAGCCGGGCAGCCCCAGCCCTGGGCACCCCCCTGGGGTTGGGGACAGGCCAAGGCCAGGCTGGGACATTGGCCCATGAGCAGGGATCCCAATCAATGAGGTCCATGTCCAGGCAGGGCAGGGTTTGATGGCCTCGGGGCCTGAAACAGGGTCCTGGGCCGTGGGCAGGGTGGGGGAGGCCCACGGGAAGCTGGTCGGGGCCATAAGTGTGGCTGGTGCCCTCAGGCCCTGACGCTTGAGATACCTTATGTGCTCTAGGTAAATGACATTGTCACCTAGGGGTGATGCTGGATGAAAGGCTCTGCTACCCTGCAAGTAATGGAAGTTAAGAGCTTTCAAAAACAAAACAGAAATTTTAGCATATGTCTCTACAATAATTTCTTGTCTTCCATAAAGCTCATTTGTGTCAGGCTGAAGACCCCTTGACTCTCAGCTTAGGATGTAAGGGGGCTCTAGGGAGGGATAATTAAAAAAAACCAAGGCAACCAGGCTTCATCAAAAAGCAACATGTTAAAATCAAGTCCCTTCTGCTCTGGGGTTGGTTATTGCAGGTCCTGGAACAATTGGGCCCCAAACCCCACTGAGTAACGAGCAGGGCACAATGTACTAAAATCATCCCGTTGCCTGTTTGCCGGTGGCTGCCTGTGTCTCATACAGACACGCTCGTCTCTTCCACCCGCACATGAATAACGCTCGACAGTTTCTGGTTCACAGAGCGTGCGATGGGAAGGAAGCACAGGCACCTCATTTGGTGCTCAGCACCGTTTTGGGAGCCAGTCTCTAACCTCGAGTTGTCACAGTGCCGAGCCCCACAACAGCTTTGGTCCTTTGTGGATGGAGCCAATTATTCCCGAAAATTCCCAATATAAATAGTGCTGATCTGGAAAACAAATAATCCAGTGCTGGAAATTAAATGTTAGGAGTTTGTTTGGTTTTTTTTTTAATGTGTGTATATATATATTTTTTCATTTTTAAAAATAGAAAAGGTAGGATTAATTTAATTCAATTTTAGACATCTTTAGCATAAAAATTTGTCTTTGGCCTAGTCACCCCCCAACTCCCTTCACAGTCAACAGAAGAAGACAGGCACCTTTAGGGCATGACTCACCCAGCCTGTTTTTAGATGTCTACCTAGGAAGACAGAAATCCTGTCCTCTAAGGGACGGTTTTTCTCCTCCACTGATTAAAAGGACAGCCAAAGATGATTAGCTTGGATGCAGACATACACCTTTAGGGGCATCTCACTCCCAGTAACCAAGGAAGGAAGATCAGCTTATCCAAATCCCTCCGTGTCAGAAATCTTCACAAATACCCATACACGAACACACAGAGCCTTGGGAGCCAGTTGAAAGACCCCTTACAGTAAAATTGACATCACTGAGCAGAGGGTTTATTAAATCTAGTTAAGTTTTAACTTATAAACAATGTTATTTGTAGCATCTTTACCCCATAACGCTCCACCAGCAGAGTTGAGTCAGTTCTCAACAGATACAGCTGAAGCCTCCCTTTTCTGAAACAACTAGCCAAAGCCTACGGCTCAGGGATTTCTGGGTGAGGAGAAATGTGATGGACCTCTTCTTCTAAATACATAAACGGAATACGTTGAGCTGGAGCTATCATGAACGCCACAAATTATGCTGCTGCTGGAGATGCATCCCTGCACTCCCCGGAGTGCAAGCCCCGGGGTGCGTTGGACAGCAGTGAGCTCTGCAGGAACCCAGTGGGAAAAAACTGCCCGAGATCACCTCTGGTTTATCACTTACTGGGAAAGTGGCACTAGCAAAAGCTCTGGTACCCATCTGCTACTGTGCTCCCTGCATCTAGCAACTTTACATTTAATAGTCACAGTCATATTTTGCACCAAATTCTTAAATTAAGAGATGTTTACTGCTCACATAGCACCTGAAATACAGACATCAGGACTGAAACATTTAATACAAGATGTTTTCTCTCATAGCTGTAATGGGAGACAGTAATTGCTATAACTAAGCAGTGGCTCATTGGCAAAAGTTTGACAGTTGATATTTAAACCTATACATCTGCCTTATCTTCAAACCCTTGAAGCAAACTCTGGATTACCCCTTTCTAAGCTTGCATAAGGATAAACATTATAACAGACACTATATATATATATTCAGTTCTCTTCTATATTTGGTCAAATTTTGCATTCTACGTTACAATTGCAATAACTATTTATACAGAAGCCCACAACAGCAGCTGCTAATTGTCCAGCCATTGAATCGTGCCTCAGCTGTCTCACTGCGGTAAGTGTATTCTACATACACTTCGCATACTCTTGTGCTAGTGAAAAATTAGATATGCTGAGATGTTGTATGGAACTTTGCGTCAGTGGAAAGGCTCATTATATTCATTTTGGATAATGCCTCCTCTCTGACATTAAGAACAAATAGATGGGATTTTTCTGTGCAGTAGAGAAGCTGCATTACCGAGAAAGCTGTCCTTTGAGAATCAGTAAGGTCTCTATGACCCTGGTTACCCTGAGACACTCGGTTCAGGTTTGCTTCATCTTTCCCAATTATAATTTATGACCCAAGCCAATGTTCCATTAAGCCAGATAACATTACTTGGAGCTTACAATGACAAAGGAGAGACAGCATTTCCTGCCACCAGTGAACAAGAAAACTCTATTATTGCCTAATATAAGTTATCACAGTAGAAGAGGAGAGCTTATCCAAGGAAAAAAATAGATGTTGCAGGAAACATTAAAGAGCTGCAGTCTTTGATGTGAGGGTTGGGGACCCCTGTGACAGAGCACAGCAGCAAACTCAAAATCCTTGTCCTGACCCTACTGAAGCAAACAGCAAAACTCCCACTAATTTCAGCAAGCTGAAGATTTCCTCTGGATTCAGTTTATGGCTGAATCACCACCTTATTAGTGAGTGGCAGATGATGTCTCCATTTTGTGCCATAATGCTTAACTGTAAGACAGAAAATACGGCAGTTATCCCCATCAGCAAGAAAGAACAATGCAAGTTGTAATGCAACTGCTTCCACAGCACACAAGCAGGTGAGAGAGACCAGAGGTGCTGGAGAAACGGGGGCAGCCAGGGAGCTCTTGGCTGCCTTCTGTTTACCAGGAAATAACTTCATCTGGCAATTTATTATGGTGAGAAGTGTCAGAGAAAAAAATTCCTCCTGTCAGAAACATTGCTAGACAGTCACACTGGAATCAGAGTCCTGTAATGAAAAGCTAGTATTAAGGTTAGAGGGTCAGGAGCAAGAAATATTTGTTGCTTGTTGAGGGTGCAGAAGGCATACGCAGCCATTCTGAGTGATTATTCCCTCACAATGCAACCAGCAAGAAGAAATAAGGGCACTAAAAAACAATCTGGAGACAATCAAATTTGCAGCCCTCTCCTAGACCATCACCAGCATATTAGTATATAACTTCAGTTTGAGGAAAAAGCTATAGAACTACAAAGGCAAACCTATCTCAGTTGTTTATAATTATTTTTACTACACATTTTAAGCAAGAAAACATAATACTTTATTGTATTTAGCAGCAGGATTAATTCTTTTCCTTGAACTCCATCCAGTTGAGACTAGCTGCTGATTTAGGGAGGTTGGCAACATCCCAAATATAGGGGTCTGATACCTCCTTGGAGGGAAAATAAGATTTCACATCCAGCCCACTCCCAGCTTCCAAGTGACTCTGCCCAGCCCCTGGTGATGTGTGATTGTTATACATAGGGCAGGTTATTCACCAATGGACACTTTTCATGCTTTTTTTTCCTGATTTTCATTGTTCTGCTGACTGGTGGTGAAAAAAAGTGACTTTCAGCTTTCCCTTTGTGGGAAGGCAGGTTTCTAATCCTCAGTTTTGTAAAATTCTGAGTGTTGAAGGAGAAATTCCAGTTGTAACTGCTCAACAGTGGTGATTTGTGACTGAGGAATGATCTGGCACACAGGGCAAGAAGGCCCAACTACAAGAAGAGGTTAAACTGATTGGAGGCAGAAATGCCAGACAAAGAAACTCCTTGCAAAGGAGTGAAGTTTCCCGTGGTGATGAGATTAGAAACAGCTTCAGCATTATCTTGTAGCCATCCTGGAATGGGAGCGCTCAGGGGCCCAAGCTCAGGGGCCACCTTTGGGCAGCAGAGCTGGACTGGGGGATGGACCCACGGCCGGGCTGAGGTGCCCCATGCAACTGCTCTCAGGACTGGTGCTGGTGCAAGTGTATATAAGGAATCTGCTCGTGACGCATCTTTGCAGAGTCCATGTAGAACCGCGTATTGCAGTAGGACTTTGCCCAATGCATTGTTCATTAAATTTTTCTTTTATATTTAAGCACAAGCGTGTGTTTAATTCACCTCGAGGCGTATCATAAAAATTCCTAACAGCGTCTAAGGCTCGAAACCAGCAAACCAAGCCAGAAAGCAAACACTTCCTCCCTTCTGTTACTCTGATTAAAAATTGCATAGTTTTGAAGACTTCACTCATCATTACATATCTGTGGTTTTCAGTATTTTGTATTGCTCCCTGAATTTGTACCATGAGTGCCTGTACAGGTAGCCTCCTTCATGACCCTGTTAGGTGTCAGGGGGAACGTGCAATGATGCTGAAGTGCCTGGTCTGCCTGCCTGGATGATACAGCAGGTACTCAGCCAGCGAGACAACCAGGGTGCACAGCAGTTACAAGCACAGGGACAAATCAACAAATGGCTGAGGAAAGGAAAAGTCTCATCCAGCACCAGGGAAGACCCTCTTTCTCTCTTTCCATCCACTCCCCTCCCTCCCTCTGCACATCCACAGGGTTACCAGCAGTGAGAGCAGTGCCTATACCCCACACCCCAGGTCATTTTCAGGCCAAAAAAAGCCCACTGCCACCCTTTTCCCAAAAACCTGTTAAGTGAGCTCTATTTTTTTTTTCATCCTTTGTTTTTGATCTACTTGTCCTTTTATAACCAGCCAAGTTTTTCCCAGGATGGCTCAGCCTGCACACGGTGAGATGATCGTGGTGGCTGCCAGGAGAGCTGATGGGTTACGCCAGGCAGCTCCCCTGCTCCAGCACCTCCAGTTTGATGCCACCACACTTCATGGCTGCCAGTGTGCAATGGCTGACTGTCCTTCTCCTCCTTGTTGACTCCATTTGGATGCAGTGAAGGTGGTTCTCTTCTTTGGGGCACTGGTAAGGCATCAGGCAGGAGCACTGGGTCTGTGTCTCTGGGAATGAACGTGTTGGAATTTTAGCTGCAAATGTCATGACTAAAAACATATTTTACAGTTTGACAACATTTCAAAGTCTAAAAGGGACACACACTATTGGAGGTTCGTGATATATTAGTTACAAAAAGCCTATAGTGCATACACTAGATGGTATGAGGAATAGAGACAAAATATATACATGTTAGTATATATCAGTTTTTGCAGCAGTGGCCCATACAGAAGCAGAAAGGAAGTATCTAACTATTTTTATCCACTGGCTTTCCCTGACCCTTCTTCTAAACAAAAAGATATTAAGTTGACTTTCTGTTCCCAATTATCCTTGCACACAATATTGCTGTGAAATGGAGTCTTAAGGTCCATATTGTGTCAGCTTCTGTTTCATTAAAGCTCCCTTTATGAATGCTAAGCTACCTGTTGCTGGCCTGTGGTAAAGCTCAGTCCTGCCGGTTATTTCATTACCCATTTCTGATCTAATCAGGTTCTGACTCTTTATATTCTTCCCCAGAAATTCCCTAGGCAGGTAACGAAGTTTCTGCCTTCCCTTTCTTAAAGCATACGAAAAATGTGCGTTTTCCTCTGTTTAGCTGCTTTCACATGGTACTGCAGTATCTTCTGCCTCTGTGTTGATGCCAACTACTCGTTCTCAGGAAACCCAAAACTTCCATTTCCTAAATGTTTGTGCATACCGATGAGAAAGAGGACTTTTGTGGAGATGGTAAGAAGGAAAGTCCAGTTCAAACCTCTTGAGCACCACAATGAAAACTTATTTTATTTAATGTATTTTTCTCATTTCTCTCTCGTTTTTCCTCACTGAACAGGGCTCCTCTGTAGGCTTTTGAGACAAAAACACTGAGGTGCTGGCACAGGATCCAGCTTTAAGCCACTTCCACAGTGGGAGCAGATCTAGGCTCTGGAATAAATAAGCCCAATATTTTTTCTAAATTATAACCACCTTCCCAGGAGCGCAAGGTGCCTAGAGGCTCCACCACAGCATGTCCCTCGAGGGGCACACGTCGTGCCCTCTGCTTCAGCCCCACAAGGAACAACATTTCATGCAGTAAATTTACAGCCACCTACTTCAAACCCTGTGCTGCAGAAAGCTTGCATCTTCAAAACAGGCTTTTAGGATTGCTGCACACTGCCATTGCTTTATTTATCGTAAGTAGGCAAGGTGTGATAAGGATCATATTTGTCTGTGGAAGCAAGTGAAGGAATGAGCATGGCTGCCACTCAGCCTTTTCCTGGCAAGCACTTGATGTGCACGGAGCCAGCCAGTACCTCACACATTTACAGAAAAACTCATTGCTCTTATCACCAAGTTACACAGTAAATAGCCAAGTTGCACAACAATGTTTGTAAAATAATCCTCTTAGAGATTTCACCAGCTTAGCTAGTTCATTAAAACTCTTAGTAAACACAGTTTTCACATATGGGTATTTGCAAATTTTACCATTAAAATCCCATTAAGCCTGCTGATCCCAGTCTTCCTTTTTAAGTAGTATCATGATTTAATTTCATAATTTAATTATATGCTATAGAGGGTGCGGCCCAAATTAACTCCTGAAGTACAAACTAGTGGTTATAGTAGCCTCACAGGGAATGGGCAATAACATTGCCGACTATGTTTTTGTGATTAAAGATTCAAATGTTAATTCTTCTGAAACAGTCCCCTTAATCTCCAAGTTCCTTTTGTGCCTTACTAATGGGAAGTGGCAACGCTACACCACTTGTGCCTAAGGGAAAAGGCACATATGTAAGTGTATCACTTGGTAGCAGGGCCACGGGACTGACCTCACTTCCACACTCCTCTCACCGTAAATTGCTCAGATGGACCACAATGCCTGTAAATCCCATTCTTGGAGCAGTGAAGGAGTCAGCACATTTTATTTTTAGATCCAAAGGGCTGGATAAATCCCACCATTCAGAAGTCATACCTGGACACTCCTCCCAGTCATAACAGGTGTCATAGCCACAGGGCACTTTCTTCAAGCTATTTGTAGAGAGTTTTGCCCTTTCAATAGCCCAGTTGAGGTTGGAATTGCCATGGCAAGGGCCAGCATGCAAGAAGTGAAATGACTGCTCTCCTAGGCACATTTCAGCTGAATACTGACAGCTGGACTTGGTCACGTTCTGTTCAGAAACAGCATGTAGCACGCAGATGTCTTCTGAGTAATGTCTGCCCCAAGGAAAAAAGAAAAATTAATTTAGCAGGCTGTGGAACAAGTCTATGCTTCTAAATGCTCCACCAGCATCAGATGAAACACAGCAAAGCCATGGCCAAGTTGGATATCTGTCTAAAGACCTAAGGCTGTCCCAGCTACTGCAGGACCTGGACCTGATACAGCATAGTGCTGTGAGATGAGGAAGCTTTGGTTCTGTCCAACAGATGGGAGGTGAAGGACGTGTGCCTGCACAAGAAAACAGGAGGTGCTATTACCTCCACAAGGCATGTGAAATTTCCACAGGCCCTGGGGTGGCTTGTCTGAGTTAATGCAGCCCTGCAGCTGTGTGTGCAAGTCTGCCTCTGAGGCACAGTTAGTTTGGGACCAATGGCAGGCAAACCCAGCCATGCTGCTTGTAGTTTCTTTCTGTATTGCTCTTGGTTCCTCAGTGGATTCATTCTCAGCAAGTGCAGGCATTTCCAAGTAGCATCATTTTGTGGAGCATAGTCATTTCCCAAGGAGAGGGAGCAATAGAGCTCACCTTGTTTATGTTCCTGAGTTAAGCTTACACCTTTAGTCAACAAAACCTCTCTAGTTTTCAGAGGATTTGACCTATGTATTTCTGACAATGTCTATCACCCTCTGAACATGCTCTCTCTCTACCCAAGGACCCTTGAGAGAGAAGATACCTAGTTATTTGGGTACTGACATGAATGAGATGAATCCCATCCCAAGGGACTTGCCTGTGGTCACACAGGAGTCCTGTGGTGGAATGTGTATTGATTTCAGCCCTACAACCGCCCAGCTCATATTCAATCTGTGCTCATCTTTCCCATCTCCAGCCCCACACTACACCTCCACCCTGGTCAGTCATTTACTAAAAATCCTCTAGGATACCGCTGTATTCACTTGAAGCCTCAATGGTCTGTGCAGGTCATATTGTGTAAAGAGAGAGTAAATCCAAGTCTTACATATTTTTATATGCTCTGGAGACTGAAACATACAGTGTATTTTGCAGCATGTTCATCTGAAAAAGGTCAATCTCAAACACAAGGAGTATGACCTATTATAGCAAGGTGATGACAGTGAAAATACAGAAATTGGAAGAATAAAGAGAAGAAAAGGAAGAGTTGGGATCTCCAGTAGCAGATGGTAATGTAGATCAGTAGGTTGTGCCATGGTGTGCCATTTGGTTAATGTCATTGTTCACTTATTTCATAGGCTATAAATGGGGCTGTAATTTGGATACAGAAGCATAGCTGGCTCATATCTGAACAGAGAATAGCCCTGAATTGCTGTTGTCTTTTACTCTTCCTGTTTTGTGTCACAATGGACTCTTGGCCTATCAGTGGAGAAACTTCAACTTTTCTTTTTCTAACTAAAGTACTTAACTTACCCACAATCTTCTTCTGGAGACATACAAACACACTGAGATCCAACCTGCTTTTGTCCTGGATTGCAAACACCTCTAATTTTAGTTTGCACATCTGAAACAAAAGAGTGAGGGTTATTGTAACTACTAACAAAGTGAACAGAAGTGTCTTAGACTCCTCCCATAAAACCTAAAATGTATTTATTTCTGTTTATCCCACATTTCTTTCTTCAAAAGCTGCTGTGGTTGGGATTCCACAAGTACAAATCATTCTTTACAAAAATCACTGGAAAATCCTGTACAAGAAGAGAAGCTGAAGTTTCAACAGAATGCATTCTCCTACTTTGCTTTCATAAAGCCTTGTTAATGCAGCTGGGGTTTGGTTTGGTTTGTTTTTAAGAAAACAGTTTCTGTATCGCAATTTCATAATTGAAGTGCACAGTATATTGCACCCAAAAATTCTGAACTTAATGCAGAAATCTGGGGCTGAAATTATGCGGCACTGTGGTAGGCACAAAGTAAAACCAAAATTAATGAACAGTTGCTATATGTCTTAAAACCAGTCATCTGCCTCCTAGTTCTAGCTAGCTAAAATAAACTGTGCTGTTAACACCAGTAGTATAGAAACAGTAAAGTATCTGCAGGCATACTAACCTTTTTCACATGTAATAGATCTCAGAATAGGAGGTATCCAGGACAGGTCTTTCCCACAGGTATACTGTGTCTGACCAGTGACTATAAACCCAGCCCGGCAGCTCAGCTTCATGGTTTCACCAATGTTGTACTGTTGCTTAAATGGGGAAATTGTGACACTGTCAGATGTTGGTGGCCTGAGGCATACAGAGGCTGTAATAAACAAGAAAAAAGTATAATTCTTGTTGGTTTTATGGTGTGTGAATATTTACAGCAAGTCATAATGCTTCAGCTGAAGAGCCATAAAGACACTCAATAATGACTGACATTCAAAACTGATAAATATTTAACATAATTAAGTCTAGAAATTTTCAGTGCATTGTCATAGTCTTTAAAAATATTTTTCAATCAATAACTAAATAACTACAATGTGTTTCTAATGTATGCTAGTGTAAGTAATT
The DNA here is from genome assembly GCF_964195595.1 of Calonectris borealis. NCBI lineage: Eukaryota > Metazoa > Chordata > Aves > Procellariiformes > Procellariidae > Calonectris > Calonectris borealis. The sequence continues at coordinate 71,508,016 of NC_134352.1, read as the reverse complement.
TAATTTTATTTACAGTTTAAAAATAATAACAATGGCATTAACAGCATATTTTAATTTTTCTTTTGTAAATGAAGCTGTTAACAAAACAATTAAAATGAATGGCAATAGAAAGCTCATAAGTATATTCAGGTAAATTTTTTTGATAAAATGAACACTAAGTCAATGAAATCGCACTGAGTTCTAGAAAACTACTGGAATCCCTCCTGTTAGCAAACCCAGGTCAATTCTGATCCTTAATCCTTAATTGGACTATAAATACTTCAAGACATTGATTTATCGCGGGGATTTTCAAGGCATCCGGGGGGCGGGGGGGTGGGAATGGTTAGAGACACATCATCCATTTAATATAAAAAGACAAATTCCTTTAAGAGTGCTTTCTTCAGCATAACTGTCATCAACTTAAAGATATCTATGTAAGTCTGGAAACAAAAGATGAGTCCTTCTGTTAAAGATATTTAGAAACAGACAAGAGAAGGACCTCACGGCATCCATCTGAGGGTTTTCTAAAGCATTGAATATTACAATATCCTTACAAAGCACATAATAGTAACACTTTTGAATTGAAAGAGGAATGATGTAGTGACTCAGTAGGTTTTTGCCATCTGTAGTGTGATTACATGAAATACCTTCTTAAAATGCTAATTTTTCAGATATCGTTACAGGTTCTTTTGTTAAACCTGCATTAAAATCTACTTTGTGTCTTTTTCTTCCACTTCTGTTTTGTTGCTGGGCTAAATTAATTTTCTCTTTCTTACGTTGACATTCAACAGATTGTTGCGTCCAGGTTTGATCTGGCAGACATCGAAGGAATTGATAGCCACTGAGAACATGACCACTCACACAGGCAACTTCAGCTTCTTCCCCCACAGCATACTGGTTCTTTTCATTCTACAAAAAAGAAACAAAAAAAAATCTATGTTAATGAGACTGGACATTGTCAAAAGAAACAATGATAAAAGCCTGATGGTATGATGTAATGAATGCTTGCTTTTCCTACTCTGAAATATGAGTCATCCACTCACCTATATAATGATATGTTTGTCCAGCTGCACTAACTGATGTCATGGTTACAAAACAAGGATTCAAGGACCGCTGTTTGAAATGGATTTTACCTTGCCTTTGCTTCAGCTGCTGGTGGACTTTGGTGGACTAGAGTCCCACAGCATGCCACATACACAAGAACATGCTCATTAGTACAGTAGCTAGCTTGGGTATCAGGCACATGTAGCAAAGAAGCTGTAAAATTTCCCATCTCTGCAACTACTACACTTTCCTTCTATATCACTGATTTTTCGTGCTTACCCTGATAAAGCCATTTTCTGGTGGGTCTGGCCTGGAGCATCCAGACTCAGGTTCACCAATCAAGACTTCCTCTTCTCTCCTGGCTTCATCATCATTTATGCAAGGAGCACCTCTGAAAAGTAAAAATTTGCTGGTAAGAATGTATCTTAAGCATTGGTCACCAAATAACAATGGCAGAATGTCAGAAGTTTTGGACAGGAATGCTGCGAGTATGTCCTGCCCCTCCTCCCCTGCCCCCCGCAATGGTGAAGAAACTTTATTCTGTTAAATAAAAGATGGTGGACATCAAAAGTTGCAGGTGTTGATAGAGGGAGATTGTGAGAGCACTAAAAAAGTGATAGATACAGGGCTAAAATTTATATCAATATAACCATTAAATGTTTTTATAGAGTAAGAAAAAGAGGCAAAGAACAGCAGAAGGAGTCCACATGATTAGGCTGGGTTTAAGATAGCGTAGTCAAAACCCGCCTGTTGCCCTCAGGCAATGGTTAAAGGAGGCTGTTCTCTGTGAACATGGAGCTTTACGGACTGTGGTGTCTAACTGAGATGAGTAACAAAGAACTGTGGAGTCCATTGCTTTTAATCCTCTCCTATCCACTCCAGAATTTCCTCTGTAGTCATTACAGCAGGGATGATGAAAATCCTGCTTCGGCTTTTGATTCCACTAGAAAAACTGAATCTGTACAAAGCCTAGCTCTTGAAGATGCAAGAAACTGAGCCAGTTTGAGGTTGGGGTTATGATTTTAAGTTGAAGTCATGCAAAAGTGGTACATCAGACATATTCAAGGTGGGAATATGAAAAGCTTGGTAGTTTAAGTGGAATTCTCTGTGGGACTGAGTTCAGACCTAAACCTCTAAGAGAAGAGGATGTGATATTAAAAAAATGGAAACTGCGAACTCCCATGAATGGAAGCAGATGAGTTGTCTGTGGCTTTGGACAAGAAGCCATGCAAAGCAGCGTAAGAGATCTACAGGCATACTTTAGTATGTAATTCATCAGCCATTTTCTAGGAATAAACAATGAATAAATCCAAGCCTGAAGCAAGTTGCGAAGATTTTCAGACATTTCCTTCTCTCAGCTCCCACGACAGAAGTTCAGACAGGAGAGTTGTCTGCTATTTCTCCTTGGTCATCCCAAAGCCACTCTGGAGAGCTCCTTAACTCTGCCCCATGACTATGGAGATCTTTTGGTCTACCATCTTCTTACCTGTCTGTGAACATAGAGACATAACAGTCCTCCTCTTCTTCCCATTCACCTTCACAGGACTTTCCACCGTTCATCGGGGAGGGGTTATTACACTCCCGGGTCCTTCTTGTTTTGAAGGAAGCATCGCATGGACTCCATTTAGACCAGCAACCCCAGCGGCCATCCACAGCAACTGCAAGAAATAAAAGAAATCCTGTCTTTTGATAGATCTGTACCATAAATAGTATTTTTTTAAGGCCACTTAATGAGAGGGATGATGGTAAATTCTTCATAGCCATTTTCAGAGGATTTAAAATTATTACTGTTAAGGGAGTAGACTGTCTCTAGAATCTGAAGTTTTCCAAAGAGATCGTCAGCCAAATTCCAGCTGCTTTAGCTAAATATATATCTTCCTTTCTAGTCTTGATTGCAAGTAGCATTCAAACCCAGAAACTGCTTATTTTCTACTTCTATTGCACACACAGATGTTTGAGTTTTCATGGTGCTGACAACTTTTTTAGACAGCTCAGTATTTAATGAGTTATTAAATAAATCTGAGATCGAACACCATGACTAAACCCCAAATCTACATCTCAGGCAAGCTAAATTAAAACACTACTATCTTTTCTTAACCCCTGGGATATTTCGTCTGTGCCACCATGAAGTATATGTAATAAATTTTATTTACACACCATTTCTTTTCTGCATGCCGTACACTTTCTACATTCATCTCTATCTTCAATTTTTTATTTCTTTCAAAATATTTCTTTATCAGGGTCACATAATGAGACCTGTAGTTGCCTAAGTGACTTTCCCTTCTGTTCCCTTTTGGTCCTGGAATATAAATATATGTAATAATAAATACAATACTGTAAGTCTTTTCTGTGTCCCATAGGTATGGCACTAGTGCCAATTTCATTCAAAAACCTGTTTGCATGAAATTGTTCTTTAAATTCTTCAGAATTATGATTATGTTCCCTCTCCTTAAGACAACTGAGTTTTCCTTCCACATTGTAATCAACAATTTTTATCTCCATTAGCCATTTAATCTTAAGCATAATAAGCTATAGGGAAAAGTAAGGAATGGGTTTCTTAATTTTTGCGTAAATTATCTTTGATCTCATCTTCATCCTTATTGCTGAACAGCTCATTTCCTATCATCTTAATTATGTAGCTAAGGAATCTTTTAACATGTCTTACAATTTCTTTTCAGCCGTTCCTATTCAGTTTGATTTTTTATTTTTAATCCTACCTTTATTCTTACACTTTCTGACCATCACCATATGGTAAGAAGTGCTATGGATTTAGTAAGGGAAGGTTATGTCAGATTAATCTTTGACAAATAGATACCAAAAGGACCATATTTATATCGAATCATAGAATCATAGAATGGTTTGGGTTGGAAGGGACCTTAAAGATCATTTAGTTCCAACTACCCTGCCATGGGCAGAGACACCTTCCACTGGACCAGGTTGCTGAAAACCCCATCCAACCTGGCCTTGAACACTTCCAGGGATGGAGCATCCACAACTGCTCTGGGCAACCTGTTCCAGTGCCTCACCATCCTCACAGTGAAGAATTTCTTCCTTATATCTAATCTAAATCTACCCTCTTTCAGTTTAAAGCCATTACCCTTGTCCTATCACCACATGCCCTTGTAAAAAGTCCCTCTCCAGCTTTCTTGCAGCTCCCTTCAGGTAGTGGAAGGTTGCTATACCTCAACCTGCTGGCCATTGCACTCAATCCCACTGTCCATGTTGCTAACAAAGATGTTAAACAGCGCCGGTCCCAATACCGACCCCTGAGGAATGCCACTCGTCACTGGTCTCCACTTGGACATTGAGCCGTTGACCGCAACTCTTTGAGTGTGACCATCCAGCCAATTCCTTATCCACCAAGTGGTCCATACGTCAAATCTGTGTCTCCAATTTAGAGACAAGGATGTCATGCGGAACAGTGTCAAATGCTTTGCACAAGTCCAGGTAGATGACGTCAGTTGCTCTTCCCTTATCCACCAACGCTGTAACCCCGTTGTAGAAGGCCATCAAATTTGTCAGGCACGATTTGCCCTTAGTGAAGCCGTGTTGACTGTCCCCAATCATCTTCTTATTTTCCATGTGCCTTAGCATAGTTTCCAGGAGGATCTCTTCCATGATCTTGCTGGGTACAGACGTGAGACTGATTGGCCTGTAGTTCCCCCAGTCTTCCTTTTTTCCCTTTTTAAAAATGGGGGCTATATTTCCCCTTTTCCAGTCAGTGGGAACTTCACTGGACTGCCACAACTTCTCAAAGACGATGGAGAGTGGCTTAGCAACTTCATCTGCCAGTTCCCTCAGGACTCTCTGACGCATCTCATCAGGTCCCATGGACTTGTGCACCTTCAGGTTCCTTAGACGGTCTTGAACCTGATCTTCTCCTACAGTGGTGGTTCTTCATTCTCCCAATCGCTGCCTTTGCCTTCTGTGGCTTGGGCAGTGAGGCTCGAGCACTTGCCGGTGAAGACTGATGCAAAAAGTCATTGGGTACCTCCGCCTTCTCCATATCCTGGATAACCAGGTCTCCCGTTTCATGTGGGAGGGAGCCCACATTTTCCCTAGTCTTCCTTTTATCCCCAACATAACTTGTTGCCCTTGAACACTTTCAGGGATGGAGCATCCACAACTGCTCTGGGCAACCTGTTCCAGTGCCTCACCATCCTCATAGTGAAGAATTTCTTCCTTATATCTAATCTAAATCTACCCTCTTTCAGTTTAAAGCCATTACCCTTGTCCTATCACCACATGCCCTTGTAAAAAGTCCCTCTCCAGCTTTGATGTCCCTGGCCCTTGTTGCCCTTGATGTCCCTGGCCAGATTTAATTCTATGAGGGCTTTAGCTTTCCTAACCTGATCCCTGGCTGCTCGGACAATTTCTCTGTATTCCTTTCAGGCTACCTGTCCTTGCTTCCACCCTCTGCAGGCTTTCTTTCTGTGTTTGAGTTTGTCCAGGAGCTCCTTGTTTATCCCTGCAGGCCTCCTGGCGTTTTTGCCTGACTTCCCCCTTTGTCCCCTGACTTCCCTCGTTCCTGAGCTTGGAGGAGGTGATCCTTGAATATTAACCAGCTTTCTTGGGCTCCCCTCCCCCCCAGGGCATTATCATAGAATTATAGAATCATAAAATCATAGAATACTTTGGGTTGGAAGGGACCTTTAAAGGTCATGTAGTCCCTGCAATGAGCAGGGTCATCTTCAACTCGATCAGATTGCTCAGAGCCCTGTCCAACCTGACCTTGAATGTTTCCAGGGATGGGGCATCTACCACCTCTCTGGGCAACCTGTTCCAGTGTTTCACCACCCTTGTAAAAAATGTTTTCCTTATATCTAGTCTAAATCTACCCTCTTTTAGTTTGAAACCATTCCCCTTGTCCTATCGCAACAGGCAACTTCTAAAAAGTCTGTCCCCATCTTTCTCATGAGCCCTCTTTAAGCACTGAAAGGCCACAATAAGGTCTCCCTGAAGCCTTCTCTTCTCCAGGCTGAATAACCCCAACTCTCTCAGCCTTTCTTCATAGGAGAGGTGTTCCATCCCCCTGATCATTTTTGTGGCCCTCCTCTGGACCTGCTCCAACACGTCCATGTCTTTCCTGTGCTGAGGGCTCCAGAGCTGGACGCAGCACTGCAGGTGGGGTCTCACCAGAGCAGAGTAGAGGGGCAGAATCACCTCCCTTGACCTGCTGGCCACGCTGCTTTTGATGCAGCCCAGGATACAGTTGGCCTTCTGGGCTGCGAGCACACATTGCTGGCTCATGTCCAGCTTTTCATCCACCAGTATCCCCAAGTCCTTCTCTGTGGGGCTGCTCTCAATCCCTTCATCCCTCAGCCTGTATTGGTACCGGGGGTTGCCCTGACCCAGGTGCAGGACCTTGCACTTGGCCTTGTTGAACCTCATGGGGTTATCACAGACCCACTTCCCCACTTCTCGAACTTGTCCAGGTCCCTCTGGATGCTATCCCATCCCTGACGTGTGACAACCACACCACTCAGCTTGGTATCATCTGCAAATTTGCTGAGGGTGTACTCAATCCCATTGACTATGTCACTGATGAAGATACTAAACAGTATCATCTCCCCTGCCTGTCCTTCCTAAAGAGCCTGTATCCCTCCATTCCAACACTGCAGTCATAGGAGCCATCCCACCACGTCTCCATGATGCCAATAAGATCATAGCCTTGCAGGCATGCGCACGTCTCTAACTCCTCCTTTATTCCCCATGCTACGTGTGTTTGCATAGAGATATCATGACAGTATCACCCCAAATACCTGATTTGTAACCTGGAGCTTGCATCTCGCAGTTTTTGCCATAGGTGCCAGCCTGGCACAGGCAGAGGCACTCTGTCCCAGAAAGCACAGGCCTGCCGTTGTTGGGGCACGGGGCACACTGGCAAGGGTCAAACGTGCCTGCGTATTCTCTCAAGGCTCTCCACAGGTTGCGACGTTTGGTCACAGCACATGGCACATTTTTCACCAAATCCACGATGGGTGACACCTGGTAGACAGCCATTCAGTAAGCAGTTGCGTAGACACGGCAGGGTCCTGCTGGGGGTAGCTGCAGGGTTTTAAAGGCACTAGAGCCTACATATGAAGATATATCACACAGGAGCCAGGCGTGTTGAAAGTTATGGATGCTTTAAAGGAGTATGACAGTGCTATACATCTATATCATCCTGTTTATATTGCTTTTATTTCCCCAATTTAGGGCTCTGTGAGCCAGTGGAAAACCAACCAAGTGGGACACCATGTCTAAAAATTCAGGACACCATAGATGATGTGGGATTTGCTTACACCTGGCCCTTGCCATGTGAGACATCCCAACACTGCCTTCAGGAGCTCAGCAGCTGCAGTGGGAGAAAGATCACCGCATGCTGCGTTCAGGCAGGCTTTGCTGTTTGCCTTGAGTGCTTTGCCGCTGCTGCTGAGCGGCTGCTGTGCCAGCTGGGGAGCCAGGCAGCTCAGTGAGGCACACTGCATTAAATGAGCAGGGCAGAGATACCAGGGGACTGCTGTTCTGTTTCAGTTTAGTTATGTGGCATACCTTGCAACATAGGCCTGACAAGGGAAAGAGCACAGGGAAAAAATTGCTCCCAGCACCACGCACTGCTTTCTTGCACAGTGAATAACGCCTGCCCACGCCTGAGCTCTAGCTGGTGCCGGAGTAATTTACTTGTGTTCCTCCCTCTTACTCTCACTGTCGATGGAGGATGCAAACCTGGTGGCTTATAAACCAACATGCACAAGAAATAGTTCTAATAAATCTTTTGTATGTTTATGTTATGCCCATATGTATGTGCATTCATATCACACACAGCATCATCCCGATTTAAAAGACAAAACACCTGCACAGCTCTCTGAAGAGCTGCTAACTGGTAAGTGCTTTACTATCTTAATGTTTTTCTTGTTCTTCTCTTACCTCAAAGTCAGTCACCACTGGATTGTCCTTTGTTGATTCCAGCCAGTTGGTGAAGACTGTATGTCCTGGAAAAGCCCCCTTTTTCTCCCAGGCCAGAGCTGCTGCATACTCTGACCTGCCACCTTTTACCAGGGAGACTGACCTTTCGGCTGACTCCAAAATGGAACCTGAAAAAGGATTTCATCACAGTATTGTCAGACAAAGGCCTCTAAAGACAGTGGATTTAACAACAGAGCTCTAAGAAAAAGTGTAAGACGATATAAAAGAATGTACTAAGATTAATTTTTTGAAGCTACTCTTGGAAGAATGAAGTCTAATCTCAGAAAAACAATGCTTGCTATGACAGCAGCCTGTCATAGTCTTCCAAATGAAAGTATCTGAGACCTCAGCCATGGAGATATTCAGAACTACACAAGACACTTGTGGAAAATGCAGGGGATATAGCAGGCTCCTCTAGAAGAACACACTGCAAGGCAGGATCTTTAGTCCCAGCTGTAAACACTTGAGTAATGGAATTTGATCATAAAATGAGGACACAAACATGGTGGAGGTGATGAAATCCCTGGTTTTAGTGATGCAGAACATGACTTTTGCCATTTTTGCAGAAAATTCACCAACTTTCTGCAGCTCCTGAGACACATTTCTGGCATTGCTAGGGAACTCCTGCACCTAGGTGTCTGCTTGGCATGAGGAAGATGGGAGGGGAAGGTCAGGGAGTGTGTTATTGCTGCCCAACTCTCTCAATGAGCCCTGAGCAACCCTTAAAGAAGATCAGGGATTCAGTCACAATCCCACGTTTCTAGTTTTGCCCATTTCCCAGTTCAGCATGCCTGGACCTGGACCCAGGGCCACAGGGAATGTTTGTCAGATCTGTGACTGACTGGAAGAGCCAGTGCCACTGGATTCCCTATGATGGTGCTCCAGAGCAGAGGAAGAGGGCTCCTACATTATAATTCCTTTTGCAGCTAAGAGGATGTTTCCAGTGCTTGCTTCAGAGACAAACAGTGAAGCACTGGCTCCTCTGACAGTGGTGGAAGAGCATCTGTAATTTAACAAAGCTCGGAGGTCACCTGGGGCACCTAGCTGAGGGGAATGATATCTCTCAGGGTAAGTAACAGGACATGGGCCCTGTTCTCATCATGGTCACCTTCATGTTTCACAGTCATCCTGTTTGTGGTGCATCTGGTACTGACTTTCTTTTTCTTCCAGAAGAGCACACGCCTTGTTGTTTCTGTTTGGACACACTCCTTTGATTCATCCACTGTCAGGCCTAGAAATACCACAGAGCAGCAGCTTCATCACCATAACTATGTTACATGATGGCACCATGCCCCCAGGCTCCCACATCGAGTTGAGCCATTACAGGTCTCCCCGCTTCTCACCCACCACTGGAGACTTCACTACTGCAGGCACCTACCTCCCCAGATACAAACAGCATCGGACTGAGTCATGCTTACCATGCCCTTTAGGTACCCTTCCATACCCATGCAAGTTACAGCAGTGGCATTAAGGATCACAGCTTTTAACCTTAGATTTCCACTTTTGTGGTATTGTCTTTTCATTTTGACAGTCTGGCAGTCATGGGAATATTTTTAGAGTAATTTCTAATCAATACCAACAACTTTAATGACTGTATCCCAAAAAGTACCACTTACACCTCTCAGACCTCAGTCCCACACTGAAGTATGCTGGAACACCTTTTCCTGGTAGCACCTGGTCTTGATCTGAATGTCTTAAGAGGTTTCCCTGAACACAATGACATTTACGAAGTAAGGAACATTCTGAACTTTTCAAATTAAGACAGTATAAAGCAAAAATGTCTTCTTACTCTATATTTAGGCAGTGTGAATAATTCCTGGGTCTATGCAAGTCTGAAGGATTTTTTGCTATTGGAGAACTTATTATGTGGTGTAAGACCTAAAAACAGCGATAAGAAAAGCTGGTAAACAAATCATGATAATTTCTTGTTAAAGATTACATACCTGAATTCTTCAGTTCCTCAGAGCTGTACTGGTAAAGAATGTCATAGGAACCACCCATCTTCCCAGATGTGTAGTAATGAGTGCCAAAGTCATCAAATATTCTACTGTATAAGGCGTAGTTGTACTCCAGGGGCAGGTGGTTAAGGGCTTTTAGAAAGACGTCTGAGAGCTGCAGATCTGACTGTTTCATTGTGAAGTTTGCAACAGAAATGACTTTATGGACTCTAATAAAATTGGAATTCTAGAAATAAGAAAAGGGGGGGCTTAGCACCTTCATAAGTAGTTAACTGCTGAAAGTAGAGGAACCAAGAGTATGTCCTGAGATACATTGCGAGAACTAATTAATCCTGTGTATCATGCCACTTTAACCATGAACAAACTAGCCCTGGAGTTTCCAAGAGCCCTGTGAGGTTCTTGAGGACAATACTCATTATTCCTTTCCATTGTGGGAGTATATAGCATTCCAACAAAAAATAGGACTCCCTGAGCACCTACCAAATAGAAAGCAAAAAGATTCCTACCATAATAAATACACCAGCAATTGGTAAGAAAACCGAAAGTTTCAGAGGAAAGGCTTCAGCTTATAAGCATCCATGGGTCATTTGAAACTAATTTGGTGAGTGCATATTTTGGATACTAACTCACTGTTATGAAGTTTCACAATTTATCAGTCTGCTAAAATTAAAATTAAAACTAAACCACAAGGATAGAGACCTTATTGTGTTCAAGTGTCAGGCTGTTAATGTGAAAAGCAAAAAGAAAGAGAAAGGTCAAAAATTGGAAACATCTTTTACATTTAGAAAAAAACCGATGTTTTTGAAACAGCTAATACATATATTTTTGCTATGCTAGAGGCTGTTTATGTGGGAGTTTAACTAAATAGAAAGGAGAGGAATAGAAGGAAGGGATTTATAAAGTGACAAGGCAAACTGATGAGACAAGGCCAAAGCAAAGAGATCAAGAGCAAAAGGAAGGGCAGGAAACTGGAGCAAATGATCAACTGGCAGGAAAAATTCATTATAAAGCAATTTGTTACTGCTTTATACATGGGTTCTTCTGCTGAATTTTGCTGCTGGTAGATTGGCTCTACTCCTCTTCTGTCTCCAAGGTCACTTGGCTTAGAAGATGCATCTATACAGGGAGCTGTCCCAGCCAAGACTGAGCAATGTAAAGCACAAGCTGGACCTCAGCTCTCAGTTCTGCACAGCACCGCTCATTTCAGTGCTCTCATTTGCACATTGGAAAATAAGCTAAGGATACTCAGCTTTCCGCTGCAGTGAGAATAAGAATGGAAGAAACAGGGTATGTGACAACTCCCAGATTATATTCAGCTCCTAAAATACCCTGTAGTAACATCATTTTTAGGATTTTCAGGTGATTTAGGTTCTGATCCTCATTTTTCAGCTGTGCCAGCTAACATTTCAGTTACGACACACAAAACTGCAGGCCACTTTGGCAAATACTGATTCTAAAATCTTGGTTGGTTTTAGCATGCACTTGCGTGCTAAATATGAATTTCTGCTTGACATGCATCTCATGTTTGCATTTTTTGCTAGTAAAGGTATCTTAAGTCCTTTTATTACTAGCAATTAAGTGCTTTTATTACTAGCAATTTATCTTACAGTTGTCAAACCCAGTTTTCTATGTTAAATCCCTGAGGCACGCATAATGTTGGAAACCCTCACTTATAGAACAATCCCAGGAAATTGGATTCCATAGTCTCCAGTCATTTCTGGGCACGTGTTCAATCATAGTGTTAAAATCCTGGTGCCTGTAGCAAGCTTGACCTCTGAGTACCAGGTATTAATACAAAATATTTCTAGATCAGGGGTGATTATTCCCAAAGAAAGCCTGGACTAAATCAAGTGTGAGTACTCAAGTTCAGTTTTGTTATACAAACATTGACAAAAAGCAGCCAAACACAAGCTGAGCTGGACTGATTTTGAAACCAGTAGTTTTAATTGGAAGTTTTCTAACAAAGCAGGGTTTCACTCGAACATGCTGATTAAGTACTCTTTCATGCCAAATATCATAAGCAGAGTTGCCACAGAATCATGTCTGTTCTTGCCTGACATGCCCAGGGATGGAGATGGCTTCCTATGTTTGAGCTCTCAGTTTTTGAATTGTAGTTCAAGCAACCCAACTCAATTAACTGCTACCAGAAATACTAGGAACATGGGCTAAGGGAATGGACACAAATTCTGATACAAAGCCTTCAGAAGTCCTTCGACGTCACAGCATGGGAATTCAGTGACAAAAAAAGTGAAAAAAAAAAGATATAAAAATAACATCACGGAGAAGGATGGGCAAGATTAGTAAGTAGTTTATAATGAAATGTGTTACATAATATTCCAGTCTCACTTTAAAAATCTTTCCTTAAATTTAGTACAGGGAAGAGTAAGAGGTGGTCACCTGTGCTCCCTCTACAGACCTACTAGGGCACTATTCAGTTAACAGACATTTATGTAGAAAACCATTCAATTTCTCTTCATCAATACAAAATGAGGGTGATTAGCTGAGATGCAGATCCCTGTGGAACTGCTGTTGCCTATGGATTTGTAAGCTGAGTCCCATCCTAGATGGTTACCAAGATGCAAGCACAAGACATCAGGGAGGACATGAGGATGAGCTTTAAGTATACTTTCCGTAGAGCACAAGAGCTCTCGAATCCCAGGTGTAAGAAATCAGGAAAGGAAGGCAAGAACCAGCATGACTGAGTCAAGACCTGCTGGTCAAACTAGAGGGCAAGAAGGAAACGCACAGGCAGTGGAAGCAGGGACAGGTACCCTGGGAAGAGTATAGGGATGTTGCCCGATTGTGTAGGGATGGGGTCAGGAAGGCCGAGGCATGGCTGGAGGTGAACTTAGCAAGGGATGCACAGAATAATAATAAGGGCTTTTACAGGTATGTCAGCCAGAAAAGGAAGGTCAAAGAAAGTCTAGCCCCGCTAATGAACAAGACTGGCAAACTGGTAACAATGGACAAGGAGAAGGCTGAGGTACTCAACAACATTTTTGCTTCAGTCTTCACTGGCAATCTTTCTTCCCACACCTCTTGAATGGATGGACCTCCAGGCAGGGACTGCGGGAAAAAAGTCCCTCCCACTGTAAGAGAAGATCAGGTTCGAGACCTCCTGAGGAACCTGAGCATACATAACTCTATGGGACCTGATGAGATGCATCCCAGAATCCTGAGGGAATTGGCTGATGTAGTTGCCAAGACACTCTCCATAATATTTGAAAAGTCACGGCGATCAGGTGAAATCCCTGGAGACTTGAAAAAGGGAAATATTGCACCCATTTTTAAAAAGGGTAGAAAGGAGTACCCAGGGAACTACTGACCTGTCATCCTCCCCTCTGTGCCTGGGAAGATCATGGAACAGCTCCTCCTGGAAGCTATGCTAAGGCACATGGAGGACAGGGAGGTGATTTGAGACAGCCAGCATGGCTTCACCAAGGGCAAGTCCTGCCTGACCCACCTAGTGGCCTTCTATAATGGAGTGACTACATCAGTGGACAGGGGAAGAGCTACAGATGTCATCTGTCTGGATTTCTGACACAGTCCCCCACAACATCCTTCTCTCTGAATTGGAGAGATATGGATTTGATGGATGGACTGTTGGTGGATAAGGAATTGGCTGGACCAGTACTGTTTAAGATATTCATCAATGACATAGTGGGATCATAGTGCACCCTCAGTAAATTTGCAGATGACACCAAGCTGAGTGGTGCGGTTGACACACCTGAGGGACTCGATGCCATCCAGAGGGACCTGGACAAGCTCAAGAAGTGGGCCCATGTGAATCTCATGAGGTTCAACAAGGCCAAGTGCAAAGTCCTGCACATGGGTTGGGGCAACCCCCAGTATCAATACAGGCTGGGGGATGAAGGGATTGAGAGCAGACTGGCAAAGAAAGACTTGAGGGTTCTGGTGGATGAAAAGCTGGACATGAGACGACAATGTGCGCTTGCAGCCCAGAAGACCAACTGTATCCCGGGCTGCATCAAAAGAGATGTGGTCAGCAGGTCGAGGGAGGTGATTCTGCCCCTCAACTCTGCTCTGGTGAGACCCCACCTGAAGTACTGTGTCCAGCTCTGGAGCCTTCAGCCCAGGAAAGACATGGACCTGTTGGAGCAGGTCCAGAGGAGGGCCATGAAAATGATCAGGGGGATGAAGCACCTCTCCTATGAGGACAGGCTCAGAGAGTTGGGGTTGTTTAGCCTGGAGAAGAGAAGGCCATATTGTGACCTTTCAATACTTAAAGGGGGCTTATAAGAAAGATGGGGACAGACTTTTTAGCAGGACCTGCAGTGATAGGACAAGGGGAAATGGTTTCAAACTAAAAGAGGGTAGGTTCAGACTAGATATAAGGAAGAAATTCTTTACGATTAGGGTGGTGAAACAGGTTGCCCAGAGAGGTGGTAGATGTCCCATCCCTGGAAACATTCAAGGTCAGGTTGGATGGAACCCTGAGCAACCTGATCTGATTGAAGATGTCCGTGCTCATTGCAGGGGGGTTGGACTAGATGGACTTAAAGGTTCCTTACAACCCAAACTATTCTATGGTTCTATGATTCTATGATACTATGATTAAAGGATCAGAAATGAAGAAAACATACTAGAGGACTAGTCAGCTTAGCTAAAAAAGTTTCTGGTAAACAAAAATAAACTGAAAAACATTAAGTTTTCCTATTTCTTCCATGCCAATATGGAAAAATGCATGAGCTTTCAAGTGGCTAGGGCCTTCTAGAGACCCTGGTGTGCTTATGTGAAAACCTTCTGTACACAGTTTAATATATAGGTCTGAATGTGACCTACCAAAGCCCAGGTAAGTCGCCCCTCCTTTTACGTGGTCTATATAAACTTCTATTTTCACTGTTTAAGAAAGCATTGGAAATTCATTTATAGGTCTCTCAAACATACATAAGTATACATCTATCTACAAACACACATAAATAAATTTTATACAGAGAGAGATATAAATAGGGACTTCCCATATAATACAGTAGAGAAGATAAGGAAGACCCAAGTTAAAACTCCTGCTATGGATCCACTAAGAAATGAATTTAACCTGTGTCATCTTTAGCCAACACCAGATTAAGTTATTGACTATTTCAGGTAGGTTTCTGGGATTTCATGACGACAATGCTGAAAACCAACATACATCCAAAAAACCTTCCTGATGAAAGTTTCATTTAAGCTAACATTTCCATAAATAGCTTTGGTCTGGGTTTAAGACAATAAGAAGCCACCATTCCACCAAAATAAACTTACCAGTTGTACAAACTGATCTGTATACAGGTATCTACATGGGAATGAAAGTCAACAGGTTTCCAGTAGCTTCAATATAGCTGAATTCAAACTAGAACTAATGGACTATTTAAACAGTCAAGTTACTTAACCATTAGGACAAGTTAGCAAGGCCTGCTAGCTGGTCCTAATGGTTAGGTAACTTGACTGCTTTCCTTGACAAGGAAATCTTAATATTAAGATTGATATTTTTTGTAAAAAATTAATTCTAATTGTATTAGAACTCCTGGGTTTCAACAGGCCTTAGTTTCAGTCAGTCGTATGGCAAACAATAGACCATCCTTATGGCCATTAAACCATAAAAGTACATAGTCTTGTATACCACAGTGTTCACCTGCATTAAAGGTGCAGAATTTTATGGGAAAAAGGTTTTCTGTTCTCAGAAACTTTTCTGTGGATGTGTTATTTCTGACATTATCTTTATGACCAAGTGCATCTTGGCAGCCATGAGACTCCAATATGCAAGTTAGTTACCAAATCAAAAATTAATGTAGATTAATTCCCAGTACATGCATATGTATAACATTCCTGGGTGCACTTCATTTCTTTTTAGAGTTGTCTGCTACTGTTACTACATGGCATTCTGCCTTCTTAATCTATAACTAGGACAGGGAAAGGACTGGTTTACCTGATCTGATAATCTCAAATCTATGTCAAATCTATGCTTTTTTAGGTGGAATAAGCGTATGATTTCTGTACTAAAAAAAGAAAAGCATGTTGCATTACAGAAGATACATTACAACCAGGAACATCCTGTAGTACCAGAAGAAAAACTTCTTAATCCGTAATTCTAGTGATTTTCCTAAAAAATGTAACGCCAAGGCCTTGATGAGGAAAGTAGCCTTTGGTAGCTCAGTTCTGAAATGAGCAGACAGAAATCAAATGAAAGGAAGAAATTGGAGGCAACATTCAATTACCTTTTCATATGAGGCTTCAATGGCTTTCTTGAAGGAGGAAGATGATGTGACTTCAACCCGTGTCTTTCTTGAAAATAAAAATGGTATACCAGAAGAACTTCGGGCACCAAGAATGGATGAACTACTTCGATGAGCACTATCACTCAGGCTAGTTAAATCATTATAGAAATCTGATGTTACATCATCCTCTTCATCTATTACCTGGAGATTCAGTAAAAGCAAAATGCATTTGCTCAAATAATAATCTGAAACAGAAACGTATTAAGCAATGAATTCTTGATTTTTTTATGGAAGAAACATGTCTGATTATTTGAGACATGGCTAAAAAACTGTTCTTAACAAAAAGATGAGGCTGAGAAAGGTTAATAGGCAAGATGAATATAAGATAAGAAGTAGGCTTACAAATAGACATTTATACAAGGGGGAAAAAAAAGCATGTAACACTTTCTTCTAAAATTCCCCACCCCCATGCCCCAAAGCTTAGGAATAATTTTCAACAAGTGTTTCAACACACTTTTTGAAGACTCTCAGACCTTCATGCAATGTCTACACTATGACTAAGTCCCAGTCCCATGGCTTCTATATTGTATAAGGCAAAGAGCTTGATGTTTTCTGTCCTTCTTCTTAATTCCTCTTCTTAATAGAGGAATGAACAGGTTTCCAGAGGACAGTCTTAGAGTATATTTGTAGTGTTAGCACCTATACTGCATGATGGACTAAGGATAGGTGGAGAGGAACTGGGAGCAAACCTGCCTGATCAAGTCGGTAAGCCTCAGTAGTGCTGTTGTGCAAAGCACCAAGACAATTTTAGCATCAGTTCAGAAATTACTTATTTCCCAGACCTCAGGCAAATCCCTGTGGCTGTTTGAAAGATTCCATTTTTTCCCCTCTCTAGATTTGTTTATTAATAGGGCTGCTAAGGACCTTGGGAGGTGAGGTGGTCAATTCCCCCAGTCCATTTTCCTTCTCCAAGAAGTCATATGCTTTTGCATGAAAACACACTGGAGTTCCAAGAAGAAAGCCTGATCCAGTGACCCTTCTATACCAAAGGCTGCTCTAAATGTTAAAAGATATAGATGCACTCTCAAAGGTGAGATTCACAGACCCTTAACAGTTCTGCAAATGGACATCAGTAACTTAATAAACCACACAGCTTTAAAGAGACCTGGGCAAACCAAGGCTTGCTTTTCCCCGTTGAATATTTCTGCACACAGTAATTTTTCACCATTATTGACAGAACCTACATGTTATGGCCAATCCAATTGCCATGATTGTTTCCATGGAATGTATTAGGGTGTCCTTTGTTCAGTTGCTCCTGTTAAAGTAATATTAAAAACTCCCAGCACTTGTGGCAAAAATCAGCAGATTTCACCCACTAGTTGAGCTCTTTTCATGTTCTGCATTCCTTCCTTCCCAATGCAGTATCTGTTGGCTTCAGACAGGGCCTGCCAATAGGTGCACTGCCAGATGTTGTGCCCTAACTATGATATTCGAAGTATTTTCTCAATATCAGTGTCTAAAAGTCTAAAATATCAGCTCTAAAAAATCAGGGATTCCCAGATTTTTGAGAAGATACAAGCCAGGTTCATTTCGTCCTTGGCCTGTCCTGCAAGACTCCTCCCCAGACTGTGTCCTGCTTGTCCTCCTGCCTCCCAGACTCCGTGTCTGCCTCCTCTCCTTGCGGCTTTTCGGAGGGGCTGGGCAGGGAACAGGCAGGACTGAGGGGATGAAATGGCGCAGGGAAGAACTGTGTCCCAAGGCTGCAGGTGACTAGAAGGAAGCTGGAGTTAGGACAGCCATTGGTACTGTGGGGATACAGCAGTGAAGCTGAAATGGGCTTTGGACTTGAATGAGCCTCTGGCCAGATTATGTCAGGGTTAGGAGCAAGGCCCTTGGTACCAAGTCAGAACAAAAACATGGCCACAGCCGTGAGGCAGCAGGAGAGAAGCTCAAATCAATCGTGTTGACTCTGATATATGATGCAGCGAATAAACACAGATCTGAAAGGCACGAGTAGAGCCACCTGACTGCTCAGTTTGTCCCATTTCCACACATCACCTGAAGCATGTTCAGGCCTCACCAGGTTTAGAAATCTTGTCCTAAAACACACTTGCTGCCTAAGAGTTGAGTGCATAACTTGGATTGTGATTATGGCAACGGTATTTCAGCGAGGAGTTGCTGCTTGAGAATACCTGAAAGCTGACAGCCTCCAGGTTCGCAGGAACACGATAGGATTTCCTTGTCTCATTACGCTTCACTGTTGTGCATTGTCCTCCATTGAATGAGTTGCCAAGGACTTCCCCTCGGCTCTCTCCTGCCAGAATGTGAAATCTAACAAAAAATTATTTCCAGAGATTAAACAACCCCAGAAAGACATATAGACTTGAAACATGTAGTGGTATACAGCTGCATTGAAGATTTTGTAGGTTTGAATGAAACGGTATGAGCATCTGCTTTGAAAGAAGTTCGTCTACAAGAACTTCTCATTCACACTGAATTCACCTGAAAAACGCCATAGTAGCAATCCTGTTTCATACTTTCCAGCAGTGCCTAACCCTCTAGATAATCCCAATATCAGTGTGAGACAGTCACTCTTAAGCAGAGAAACACCTAAAAATGGCCTAGGAAAATGAACAAGCAGTTCTCCATTTCTACCACAAGTTACCAGAGTGCACTGAGTTCAAAATTCAATTAAAAAATGCAAGGCTACCTGGGACAGGCATCCCATGTTTAGGTTTTACACTGCTTAAATTAGTAGCCTGGAAGAGGTGATGGTTGATATCATGTGAAATGTATCATAGACAAACAAACATCTGTAGCGGAACATCTTCAAAATTTCTGAAGCACGTGGCATAACTGAGCTGGAAGTTGCCTGTACGTGATGCTCTGGTTGCTGTGAGGCAGGAAGGGTCGCTCAGACAGCATTGCTCCCTGAGAGCTCTTTATCTAGTGCACCAGCAGTGCAGAGCAGGGCTGGCAGATGCCGTGGGCAAGTCCTAGCCTGATGGTTTGGTTGTATTTTTATAATTTCTTGTTAATTTTAATTTGAGAGATTATGTGTTTTAATGGGATACTCTCACATGTTAATTGGGGATTATCTTGTTTATGTAAATTAATGAGATAACAATCTCAAGTTTATGAAAAATAAGCAAAGCTGGCTTACCCGCTGCCTATTAACTGCACACCTGGGATGCTCTCATACTTTCTGTTACACACGGTCTTTTTCCTCCCACAATTTCTTTCATCAGAGTTGTCCCCACAGTCATTTTCTCCATTACATTCCAATTTTTTTGCAATACAGCGACCTGCACCAAAGAAGCAGCAGCAGCAAGAAACTTTATGCAAAAATTCATCATGTCTGAGTGCAAAAAAGTGCAGTAAAGGTGTGAACTTGCCATAGGAATTAACAGCAAGACAGTATAATGCCTAGATTATTCCAGTAAGAAACAGTTGTTTCAGTTCTGCCAGTTTTGCCTTGCTTTGAAGCTGCAAGGCTTAATTTAAGATTTAGCAAAAGGATATGTGGATAAGGTTATTTTAAGGGTAATCAGATATATTTAAATTGAAGCAAGCAAGAAATACCCACAAATTTAATAAAAACAGTGCGAGTTTATGTTCAGACAAACCCTATGGATGTGTTTATACATGAAAAATTGGTGCAAAGAAATATTATTGGAACAGAACTACTGTCTAACTATCATGGCCATACTGACCAGGCTAGAGATTGCACTTGAAATTCTTTTAGTTACAGAAGAAACTGCAAACATAAGCTGCTACTAGCACATATGAAATCCTTAAGGAGACTTTTCTCCCTGCTCCTTTTCCTTGGAATTTGTGCATGGAATATACACGATCTGGACCTTTTTTGTCTCAGTGTCTAATCTTTTGACTATCTAATAATGCAGCAGTTACGCAATGAAGATTATCATTACCACTTTCACACTGAAATTTATTCTTGCAATCAACTTCCACTATGTTGCAGAGCTTAGTTGGGAAGCATGGGCGGGAATCCACCAGCGGCTCAGTACAGGCCTGACCCCCAAACTGGGATGGTCCCAGGAGTGTCCGGACACGAAACTGAAAGGCAGAAGAAATAAAACCAGGGTTGTTTGTGTGAGCTGTTTTTGTAGCTAGGTGCCCCCCAGGCAGGGCCACATGCCTCAGTGCTGCTGAAGCTTTATCAAAACCAGAGCCCTGAAGGAAATAATCGGTTATTTTTGTCCTTACATCCTACCGCCCCATCATCCCAGGTAAGGCAGGCAGGGAACTGAAATCCAAGAGCCTCAATAGCCCTGACAGAGCATACATGATTAAACACTTGACAACCTGTGTTACATCCCTGGAAGAATCAAAACTTCAATCCCTGTATCTTCAAGTTTAAAGGTACAGTAGGAAATGGTGTGGAACAGGCTTACGGAGATTTTTCCTGTTCTTTACCTTCTCTGTTGAAAGGAAATAGTTTGACAGTGGCATGTATGCCCATCCCCAAACCAACTGGCTTGGCTCCCACAGAGGGGGCCTCTTGTCTGAGGAGCACTGGATGACTGGGGAGGACAAAAATGGTTTTCCTGAAAGTTTTTGTTACTAAAGAAGATCTGGGAGAAAAATCTGGAGCTCACTGGGTTTTCTTTCACGAAGTCAGTACCCTCCATGCAGAATAACAAAGCTGAAGGCTGCTGGACAAATCACTTCAGATACGTTTCCCACGCCACTTCAAGGGACTGCTGGTGAGACCTGTCTGCATGTGACTGAACAGTTCCTCCTCTAATAATCTTTCACCACTGGAAAAGCACAGTTCCTTGCAGACTTCTCTCCCTTTCCCTCCCTGTAGACAGACCCTGGAGTTAAACAATGCAGGAAGATGTCTAGTAAAAATCAGTAACAGTGACTATGAAGGGAGAGTGCAAGGAGCAACACCAGACCATCTGAAAGCTTTTGAGCTCAAGATGACCCTTCCTTGTACTCCATTTGGGATCCATAACACTCACTATATTATTTGTGTGAGCTTCCACCTCTTCATCCCTCCCCCTCACTGGGAGCTTGCTTACACTAGTCTTCACACTTACCTTGGAAGTCACGTCCTTCATTCTGATGGTTGTTTATATTTATAAAGGTTACAAGCTGTGATCTTTGTATTTTGGAGGCAAAAATGGATCACAGTCCACAAAAGCACCTTTTTGCTTGAAGCAGCAAATATGTTGCATCAATATTTAAAGTTAATAAAAATGAACAATGCTTCTATATATGGATGCGTAGATAAGAAACTCAGCCATTTAAGAGGTTATTGATTACAAAAAAATCAGTTCAATTGAGAGCAATGCCCCCTTTCAGCTTTTGCAGTTTGTTTGCTGTCTCCCACCCTCTCACTGTTTCTCCCTGCTCTGCTCTCATCCTCTCCATCCCAGTTGCAGGATGGCAACCCCACAGGGTGGTTCACATCTCATGCCTAGAACAGCTTCTTCATGTCTTCCTCATCCTGCATGGGCATCAGAAAGTTATATATGTATGTAAAGATATACTTATGATATCTGACAGGTTTTTCAAGATTGCTTTTCAGGCATGGATTTCTGAAGCTGAGCAGGACATTCAGAGGAGAGCTGTAGGCTGTGTCTGCACAGAAACTCAGAGCTGCTATCATGGTCAGCCTCAAAGCTCAGCCCCACCAGCCACATAACTACCCCAAACAATCTGCACTCCACTCCCCTCCACTACCTACAACCTTACATTTGCCAGAGCTTGATTTCTTTAGGTCAAATTCACTTGAACCTGACTTTTCACCTCTTCCCTCTCTGCCATCTCACCCCTGAGTCTACCATCAGTCAACAGACACAAGCCCAAAGGGAAAAAACACCATCCTGGGGCTTTGTTCCACAGACATTAAGTACATCCACTTGTTTTTCGTGTAGGCTATAAAGGTTGGGGGAATGGTGTTCTGGATTTCTTAACAGCAAGCTCAAAATAATCCTGACTATCAGTGTAAGATACAGCCTGAGCATTTCTAGGCAGTGCTGGTTAGGATTTGCAAGTTAACTCTTTTCAACAGATGATTTGAGCCTATTATTTTCCTTGTCTTTATAACATACAGAATGCTATGGATAAGTTAAAGATTCTGTGACTTTCTCCTGCTTAAACAGACATGCAAACTCTACAACTTAATTTATCCTTTATGTGAAAAAATCATCTTTAATAATGACAATGGAACTTTTGAAGCAAGTTCTCATAAATGGATTTACACTACTAAATCATCCCTTTCTGTTTCGATCTGCTTATTTTAACTTGTCTTCTCCATCTTCTACTGTTATAATTCATAACCAATTTCCCTTGTTAACTTAGACTCTCATCTTGCAGATCAATTGCCATAAAGTTTAATGTCTGAAACAAAGAGGTCTCTTAAGCATAATTTCTTGCATTTAACACATATAAAACATTTTCTACCTACTTGTTTTTTAACGCATGGGTCACATTCTGACCAAGGGCCAAAGTCTCCAAGCCGACAGTTGATAGGACATGTTTGCTGGTTACATGCACGAGATTCCTGCTTTGTGCACAGCTGGTTACAGAAGTTTTGGCTATAATATTCATCCATTCTTATTTGCCTAAAAAAATTTAACAGGTTATGCTAGGAAGGAATCACAGACAGATTGTAGATGTTCTCTAACTGTGGGCGAAGGTTGATAAAGAAAATTATTTGAGCCCAAAGAAAAATAATTGAGAGGTAATAGGTAGTTGCAGAATGTTGCTTAAAAGAAAAATCCAAATATGCCTTAGGTTTACAGAACAATTCTTTTCTATTCATGTCACTTCAAATGTGCCAGAGAATAGCTACAGAAAGAGCCAGGAGGAAAAGAGGGGACTTCTCACAAGTTTAGACTATACCACTGAATTTCATCTAATTCAGTGCTGCTGAATCTTTATTTGACTTTAACTGTGGTCATAAAATTAATCATACAGGGAGGAACTTTCTGTAGGCTTGCCACGCTGGAGCTCACCCCTCCCATGGCATTGCCCTGCACTGGGCAGAGCTCCCGGAGCGGGGATGGAGCCCCGGCCCCGTGTGCTCTCAGGGGCTGGTTGCTCAATGGACGCTGCCGGCAAGGTCATCACAGGACCTGGCTGTTCTCTCCTCACTACATATGTTGGCAGATATAGGTTTGTTTGGAGGCACTGTAATGCTCTATATACATAATCTTGTAATTTTTAAGTCTTGCAATTAAAGTATAATCTATTCATCTGGCAAACACTTGGATATGACAATTTTTCTTAGTATATTATGGAAGCTGGAGCTTCAGACACATGTCCCCCTTCCCAGAAGTGGTATTTTCTCAGGGAATAAATAGAAACTTAGAAGTAGTGAGATAGTTTGGCCCTACCTGTGCCTGGTCTGTGTGCCATAATTGCAGGTTTGTGAACAGGCAGACCATGACCCCCATGGGTAACGTTCACAGTAGCACCCCCGGCTGCTCCCAATCACCAGGCTCAGCAGGATCAGGTGCAGTAACATAGTCTTGTCCGTAGTGAAGGTGTCCATCTACAGCACACGGACAGGTAACAAAAGCTCAAGAAACTTACAGTTGTGCCTGTATCCTTAGAGAGACACCTCTTCTAATTTGCAAAGTCTCTAAATCTGCTTCACAAGACAAAGTTGCTAAGCAGTGTACCTAGAAAGAGGTGATAATGCATGATACACATTTATCAGTAATTTAATTAATACTCTAAGGACCAGAAGTCACAATGACTTCTTTGGCCACTTATTTATCAGGAGTACTAATCACACTGTGCATTATTTCTATTTAAGAAGTTGCTTATAAATAATTTTGAATGTGACAAATAAAGACCTGCTTTTGCTCTTTATTGCTTAGAAGTATTCTAGATATTTTCTAGAAATAAGAATAAAAGCATGTGACAGCTCTTCCTATAAAACATGTAAAACAGCAAACAGGACCTTAAGAGTAAGCAGCCCCATCTATTACCCAGTAACCAATTCATTTTCACATACCTATAAACCCCCTTTGCATAAGTGAATCCTTCCTTCAGCTTTTTGTTGTTCTTAGTTTTGACTAGCCTGTCTAAACCACAAATGATTACTATTCAAAGCTCATCTGAATTTTCTACCAACAGCAGAAGACAGAACACCTAGCCTATTTCTTACTCCAGTGGTCAATCAAACTTTATTTGATGAGGCAGAATGTTACAGGCAATCTTTAGGAAGTAATAATGCGTAGTAAACTTGAAAAATGTTTTCCAGACAAACTATTTATTCATTGAAAAATGCAAAAGAACTTTTTCCCCTCACGATGAGATTGAATCAACACTAAATTTGATAGGCTGTTACAGTAGAACATTATCATTTTGTTTTGCCTCAAAAAAACCCAAAACCCAATAGGAAGTTTTAAAAGCAAAGTATTTATTTTAAAATAATACTCCAAAAGATTTCATTTTGAAAAGTTTGAAATGAAATGCGCAATTGTTTTCTATTTCAGGTTTTTAGCCACATATGCTATTATGATTTTTATACCTTGCTGAGAAAAGTGAAATTGCATCAAGTTAAAACATTGCTTCCTCCTTTAGTAAAGAAAGGCAATACGTCTTCACGCAGCTGTCATAGTGAGAACTCAGAGCACTTTTTACACAATAGTTCATCAATGAACAAGCCTTTCAGAGAGATTTAAGTATAATGAAACCCAAAATACGGTAAAACCAATGACAGAGAAATCAGCAGTCTTGCCAATGAACCAAGAAGAGAACAGGTATTACATCTTTTTCCTTACCTGTGTTCCTGGCTCCTTGCATCAACGGTGCCAGCTTAAAAAAGAGATGAAGCCCTACAGAGCAATTACTTTGTTCATTCCTTCACTGTGCTCTACATAGAAAAACACTGTTTATTCTTGTCTGCAAGCAAAACTCCAACAATCAATACATCAGAAGCATATCAGCAGCCATATAAATGGCTCTCATATACATGAGAGATTAATTCAATGTTTTAAAGAAAAAAAAACCACAAAACACTTCCCCATATGTCTTGTAACCTGTGTGCATTGAAGCCAACAAAAAAGCTTCCTTATTAACTTACTGTAAAACTGTTAGCTGCAAAGTCAGTAAACTTTGCAGACTGGTGTGACCTTGGTGTGATTTGCTGCAGTCCCTTAAGTGAAAGGTTGGAGGTTTTGTTTGATTTGGTTATCCGTTAATGAAGGCAGATCAGATCTGGTGGCAGAAACGGTCAGAACAGAACAGCCTCTCCACCAGCACCCCCAGAGAGACACGTTCTAGAGAATTGTGGAGGAACAGCTCCTCGTACAAATACAGCTGCCCAACATGAGCTGAGAGAAATAAAAATGCATAATGGTTAATGCATTGCAGGTCTCCTTGTGCTGCCCGACAGAGCTGCACAACCTCTCTGCTCTCAGTTCGAAGGCAAGAGAGTGAGAATCTGGTAAGATGGCAAGTGTTCATAATTCATTATTGCTTTCACCAGGAAACAGGAGACAGAGTCCAGGCCAGGGCAAAATACCTGTTTGCTGCTGCACCCTGTCTGCAAAAGTGGGGCTCCCCGAAAAAGCAAAAATCCAAATACATTTGAGGTTACTTACAGGTCTTTGCCCTTTGCCCTCCGTGGTGAGCTCTGGGCACACAGTGACCTGGGGAAGTGCAGCCAGCAGACAAGAGGTGCTGAGTGCCCCTGCTTTCCAACATGGACACCACCCTAAGACCGAGGTGCCAGGGCAGGAATTAAAATGGAAAGTGAGAGAATACACCTGTGCAGTATAGAAACAGCAATGACAAGCACAAACCAAGGAAGTAGTTTGCCCTAAAAAAATAATCAAAGTCTGGAACAGAACCCAAAGCCTCCCAAATACCCGGCATGTGTCCCACCCAGAGGGCAATGCTGAATTGAATCCCCCTTCACTCCAGCAGACTGGCAGAAACATGTCAAGATGTCAGAGTCCTCAAAACATATTTCTCAATGTGTTGGGACCCAAGGTCATATATATCCTTGAAAAAGAAAAAAACTCAGAGCTTTTGCATAGCTTCATTTTCCAGTTGCCTTTGCAGTTTTTTGTTGGTTTTTTTTTTTTTTTAAAGTTTGGCCAAGGAAGTGTTGTTACACAACTTGAAGACACAATTTGCAAGCTGATGTTCTGCCAGATCCTTAGTGCATTGTGTAAACTTGCCATAAGAAATCAGAGTAGTCATCACTGGCTCAAAGGTTGCTGGTGGGTAGGATTTGTAAAGTTATGTGAAAAATACTGTCTTCTACCTTTCAGAAAGCCTCTCCCTCAGCACTTCCAGCTCACTAAGGGCAGCCCCTCCAGCCCCAGTGGGACCCCAAACAGGAGATGCGTGGCTTCTCCCAGGCTTATAGAAAAAAAACACAGCTGTGAGCTGCAAGTCAGTGTTTATAGTAGTATAATGCAGATGGTTAAAAGCTTCTGAGAAACTACTTTCACTCTTTGTCTCAACAGGAAAACAAGGAGTTACTAAAAAAGTTTATAAATTTTAAAATGATTACAAGGAAACGACACTTCACACAGTCTACAAGCACTCTGTGCCATTCATAATCAGAGAACAAGCTAGCAGACAAGCACACAGTTAGCATTAACAGAAATGTTAGGTGGAGACTGGCACTGGTGGACTTCACAACAAATTCAGGGCTTGAGGACAGCATAAGTACATCCATATTGAATCCTGAGATGGGTGTTCATGTGAACATAACTCAGTTGCCTGAAGCTGATGGGCCATAGCAGCAAAGAGCACTGCTTGGGCTAACTCACGTTTTGGCAAAGCTGCGTGCAGCTGCTGATGTGCAGATGCTGATGCAAGCAGACGAGCTGATCAGAGGAATGAAGGGTCTGGACCAGGACAACGAAACTGGCACTCACGTAACCAAAGAGACTAGAGAGAGGAGCTTTTCCCAAGTGTGGCAGCTCACCTCGTGACACTGCAGGACTGCTCTCCATATATATACTTCAGTTCCTCACAGGCTTTATCTATAGGATATCCTCAGAGCAATCTCACTCTCTTCTGCCCTGGCTGGAGACCAGCACTTGCATATGTGCATCCTTCCTTTATATCATTGGATGTGTTAGGGCATCTGAGCAGCAGGCAATACCCTTGTGCTGACACTTCACTTCTTGTTCACTTTCTGTCCTCACAGTCAACTACTCGCAAGGTTTCCTCATGACCTTTTAAAAGTATGAGAAATCAAATAAGTCTGTTTAGAGATACAAGCACTTAGAAATTTAGTCAGCAATATGGCAAGTGATGGCTCATGCAAAAAAGGGTGCCTTCTAGGACTGGTTTTCACATGGAAAATCATCAGCACCAAAAGATGCTCTTCCTCTGGGCTGCGGTCCTGCAGGCTTTCACATCCATATCATGCTGTGCCTTACCAAGTCTCTGGTCTCAAGCTCTGGTGCAGTATTCCCCAAAGGCCAAAGCGCTATCACTGGAATCAAACTGGGAGCAAGCCATAGTGGTCAGTGTATGCCATTTTACAACACTCAGACTTTGGGAGTGTCTGTGCACATATCCATGGCCTCAATTTCATTATTTCTACAAGAAATATTTCTCCAGCAAAACAAACATAACATGCATTCATCTTTGCTGCAATGTGTTTATAAAAGATCATTTTTCAAAGAATGGGGAAATGTTATCTCAAAGGGAGCGAAGAAATCCAATGAGTATTTTGCCTGAGATTGCCAGCATTTCTAGCTGGGTTTCACAAGGTCAAGCCTCATCTATTTCATCCTATATCTAATTCCTCCTATTCAGAAAAAACATATTATCCTCCCAAGTCAACCTCTATCCCCCCCTCTGAGAGCAACCTGTGTTCCCACCCCAAACTCAGAGAGAATATCTAGAACTGTAAAGGGGAAAGAGCAGAAGGAAGGGGGCAAACACCACATTTTCTAGGTAAGCAAAACAGAAGTCAAATAGCTTTTCAATTTAAGTGACATCCCTTGCTGCTTTCCAGATCTCCTAGGTGCAGAGATGGGAAAAACCATCCTGTCCCATAAAATTCAAAACTGTAGACTCTTACCACCTGCCTCCAGTTCTTTGGATGATGAATAGCAAGAGTTTACTGAACTGCACCCCTCACCTCACACACATCTTGAAGACATGGCTTCAGCTGTCTGCTCCCTGACAAAGTCTGGAGTTTTAAAAGCATAAACTGATACTATTCACTAGATACTTTTTCCCCCTCAAATCTTTCTGAAAACAAAGTACAAAAAATCTCTCATCCCTACATGGCAGATTAAAATTTAGTATCAGGCTGGACTGGGAGGAAAATACACTTTGCACTTAATTCAATAATTCAGTGAGGTATTTTTCCTCCTCTTTAAACTTTTGTCACCCTATATGCCCCCCATATATTGAAGGGATATTGAAAGAAAAGAATGAAGGCACCTTTAAGCAAGAAAGGCCATCTGAATGGCTTCAATACTGAGCTGTTTTGACATATCCTGTGGCAATAAGAAAAGTGAACCATAAAATATCTTATTTACTCTGTCCATCGCCGGGCTGTCTGATGACAGGGGTGGCACTGCCCCTGGCATGGCACGGCGGTGACAGGCAGCCTTGCCTGCAGCCAGGCGCCTGTCACTTGTGCTCTGCTTCACTGGGAAACCCGCCCCGCTGCTCCTCCCTGGCTGCCACTGCTGATCTGAAGGAGGTGTAGGATCAAAGAGCAGAGGCAAGGACTTTGAGAAGAGGGGGTTTATAGCACAGAGGATGCTGTGAAACGGCAGCACCTGTGGAGGAAGACAACTTCTGTCCAAGCATTGTGTTAGCAGGTTCAGATTTTATGCTGCAGGATTTGAAAGCATTGAGTTGCAGCTGCCCTCTCCAGCTGCTTTGTCGAACGAACAGTCAGGCATTCCCTCTCTTATATAGAATTTTCTGCTCATGACTTTAATTAACAAGCTGGAAGTATTTGGTGCATCAGTAGTAGCCCAGGACTCAGGACTTCATCATGGTGGGGGTCAGCACCAAGGTCATTCTGGGGCAGCTGCAAGTAAAACTGGCAACAGCTTCTGAAAACGTGTTCAGGTGGCTTTGCTCCAGATCAGGCACAGTTCAGGGTGTTTAGCTCTGAAAGGCAAATTCAGTGCTTGCATCACCAGGAAGACCCAGCACGAGTCTTGTTAGCTGAGCCTCAGCCCTGTTGCTTGCACCCGATGGTAATGGCCGGGCTGGAGCCAAGGAGGGACACCCCAGCTCAGCATCCTCCTTCGTTTCCATGCTGTCAGGCTACTGTTTTGTCACTTCTTCATCCCACAGATCACCTAGAAATTAAATTAAGACTTTTCATCTTTAGAGGCCACATTGGATTTCATCCCCATTAACACCCAGTGACTGCTCTGAAGCGACGGACTGAAGCACGACCATGGGATTAGCCGAGCACCACTACAGCACAGGTGCATTCCCCCAAAGCAGCAAAAGCACCCCTTCCACCAGGGGCTGAAAAGCTTAGAAGTGGGTTCTGTCCATCAGACAGTGGAAAAACAAAATTCTGGGGAAAGTAAATCCCAGTTTCCATGCTTGTAAGGCACTTTAGCAGCAGAGGAGAGGACAGGGAACCAAGCAGAAACATTGCATACAGGCATTCACTCAGCACTCAGCCACCCCACCTCCTCATGGAGGGTGGATGGAAGGTGGGTCACCCTTTACACAACACCCTGCTTGCCAAAGCAGCCACCAAGGAAGGAGGAAGTAGCATCTGAATGAAGAGAGTCTGAGCTGATTTATCTCAGAAGAGAGTCACGAATCCTCCATTGCATGAGCTGCAACACAGAGCACCAGGATCCCTCCTGCACCACCGCAAGGAGCCTGCAGCAGCGCCAGTGCAAGGTTTATGGGGAAGGAAGGAGGTCAGAAAGCATCTGGCACTAACTAGTGGTTCAGGTACACAGCTGGATGGAGGATGGGGCTGCTGGAGGAAGGAGCTGGCCTGCTTGACCCACACCTTGTATTAGCCCAGGCGAATGTGACCTTACCTTATAACATTTTTTAGAATAAATAAAAGCTATCATTAAGTAGTTACTATTCAAGCTGCTGTATGTTGAGGAATTTGCATCTAAAGCGTGCCTACTATATGAAACAAGTGATTCATTTAAGTATTTTGTTTCCTGGTTAATACTTCACAAGTACTAATGCGATGGCATTATTAGCGACCAATAAAACGTACTCTGATCATTATTTTTATAAGAGACCTGTTGAAATGTTTGTCAAAACTTTAATGGAAATTGCCTTTTTAACATTTTTCATAGAAAATACCTACTTCCGCCTATTTTTTTTAAATGTGAAAACTTGCATTTTTGATGACTGACATTTTTAAAAGGGAAGGGTTTTCTTCCTTCTTTTTCTCCCCCTCAAGAAAAAGTAGAAATTTTCACTTGAAAAAAGCTTGAAATTAATTTGAAAAACATGGACATATTTTTCCATTGCCTTGCAATTTTTTTCCGACAGTTCTTTGTGCTAAATAGATCTAATCTGTGGTGTGCCCAGAAAAACCTGAATCACACATGTACACAGCCCTCTTCCTGCAACCCTATGAGTGCTTAAATCAAGGTGATTAAGATTGACAAGAACAAATCACAGAGCAGGATTTCCTCAGTACAGTTATTACTCAGTTTTTCATGCATCCAAAACAAAAAAGACTTAAAACAAACCTGCAAGAACCTTGAGAAAAAATTATCTCCTAAAAGATGCACCTGGAGAGGTCTCTTCTTGCCTTGAAGGGCTTGGAAATCTGCTGGAACTGCCAAAACTGAAACCCGTTAGCCTCTTCCGAGGCCAAAAATGTGCTCTTTCCCCATACTGGTTGTAATAATCGGCTGCCAGCGCTGGGGCTCCCTGCTCCTGGGCCAGACAGTCTGCAATGCTGCTTTTGCCTCCTGCGGTCAGAAACCTATATACATGCCCTGAGGCCTGTCCAAGGGGAGAACAGCATTTTCTGTTCAGGTATCCCTATTTTACGTGCAGAGCTGGTACCCCAGGACAGCTTGGGCCCACAGGCAGCATCTTGGGGAGTCCCTTTCCACCACCTCTGCATGGGCTGCCTGGATCAATCTATAATTTATATAATTTATAATTTAGAATCATAGAATCATAGAATCATTAAGGTTGGAAAAGACCTCGAAGATCAGCGAGTCCAACGTCAACCCCACACCACCATGCTCACTACACCATGTCCCTAAGCGCCTCATCTACACGTCTTTTAAATACTTCCAGGGATGGTGACTCAACCACTTCCCTGGGCAGCCTGTTCCAAGGCCTGACCACTCTTTCAGTAAAGAAATTTAATTTATAATTATATTACATATATTAAAGGTATCATTTATAATACATATTTTATATAATTTCTGATTTCTATAAGCACAAAATTTACGGGGGTGGATTCCTCTGTGGAGGACAAGTCAAAGAGGGGCTTGTGTCCCAGCGAATAACACAACTTACAAAACACGGCTGTGTGCCCTTTTTCACTGAGGAGGAGCTGAAAAGGGCAAGTTTCCCCCATGCAATCCAAAGGAGATACGTGACTGCGACCTTCACAGAAGTGAGTAGTTTTTGCTCCATCGAGGCTTTTAAGGACCATCCAAGGACCCCCAGCCTGCAGAGGGGTGAATGCAGGAGAGGGACGGCAGGTTTTCAGCCTCATGCTCTCGTTCTGCTTCATCAGCCGGCGCTGAGGGCCTGGCCCACAGTTCATGGCTGGACCATGGGCATTGCTGCACGTGAGCTGGCACCACCACTTTGTCCTACACCGGTCATCTATCATGTGGCAATGTGAGACCAGGGTCTCCCTGTTTGCAGTTGCCTCCTAAATTACTCCCAGTCACTCTTGAAGTCATTGTGCAAATTAACTCTCTCTTGGTACCCGTAGGCACTGGAGCACTGGAGTGAGATGGATGCTGAGGTCTGAGACTGCGAATAGGGCTGGAGATTCGGGATCCCTGAAACATCACCCAGCAAGTCATGTTGGAAGCTGCATCTGTGTTTAGTTCTTCTACGAGAAATGCCAGTACTTCTGGAGTGCTAGCAAACAGGAGGGACAACAGAGCTGTGAGGCATTTGTGCTCCATCGTTGAGCAGGTATTCTACGCAAAAGACAGGAGAAAATACCTGTCATTTCATGTATGAAATAACTCTGTGGCTCAATGCAGGTGGCGGTACCGTGAGCCCCTGTGAGCATACCTAGAGTTCAGGAGACAGCAGCTTGTGCCACAGCTGCCCAGTATTTACCAGGGCAACCACTCCCTGTCCGCAGCGAGGGAGCCAGGGTGCGCATCGCCTGCCGGTGGGCTTTGCAAACTCCCAGGGAACCAATTCTCGAAAGCTGACCCAAGTCATGGAAAGTACATGGGGAAAAGGCTCTGTTCCAGGCCACCAGCAATACATTTTGCAACTGTGGGAGCCATCGGCTGTACTGGGCTTTCTTGCATCAGGCGGGAAGGTCTAGTAATGTGCATACATAAGGCGAACACTAGAAATTGAAATTTTCCTTTACAGGTTCCACAGACTGACCTCAGTTTGCTTCCAGCCAGTTTGCTGGTAGGTCTCAACTTCCTGAAAGAGATAACATGGTGCTGAAAATGCTGAAGGTCAGAAGGTAAGATCCTGCCTGATAGAAAAAAGGATAGAAAAAGCTTCAAATGGAACAATGTGAAGCAATAGGGATCCCTGATAAACAATGCTGTTTACTATCAAAAAAGTTTGATAATCATCAACCAAAGCATCTGGCAATCACCTTGTTTGATTAAAGCAGCACCCGAAAGCCACCCCATAGGGAAGAGGTGAAGGGAACTGGGTGCATCCCTAATCACTACTGTCCCAGTGCTCCCATTCCCTGCTAAGACTCACTGACTCTGTGCAGAAAGAGATGATCCTCTGACTCCCATGTTCTCTCCAAGGCCTTTTGAAGTCCTGCGACAATTTCCCTTTCTCAGCAGAATCTAAACCATCACAGTCAGCCTTGTCCTTTACTGGACCGGGATCAGTGGCAGTTTCCCTGGGCAGAAGCATCCCACTGCCTCTGCGTACGCAGTGCTGTGGTACTCCCTTTCCTGCAATACAGCCTTAGCAACCTTCCACATAAATGAACCTGAGCCAGCACTGTTGTACTGGGCTTGAGTGTTTGAGAGAGGTATAATTTTTATATATGTTTTATATGCTTGTATATATATTACATACATGTATTTAAAAGATATCAGATCTGGATATATAGATTGCACCAACTTCTCCTTTTGTTCCTTCATCTGCCTGTGTAGACATAAATCCCAGAGTGTGCTGGGGAAACCCAAAGGCTTTAGTGGGTTCATGCTGGAGGATGTTGACACAATGAGGACTTATCTGTCCTCTGCAAAGCCAGTCTGCAAGGCTTTGTCCGTCAGCTCAGGCTCAGAGTAATTCCTGCACCACGGCTGGCAGTGGATAACGGTGGAAGAGACCTTTTTTTGCTTAACTGCCATTGCTCAGGGGCAACATGGTTGTGCTTGGTTCCTGCTGCACTAGGGAGTTGTGGTGCTTGGCCGCATACAGGTATTTTGCAGGCAAGAGTAGACTCATGGCTGTGGGCTTTCCTCCTCTCTCAGATATTTCTCAAGTTGGTAAAATTCAGCCCGAGAGAGAGGCATGGGTTGATGACAGTTTGGCATTCATCAAAGACTAGATTTAGACTAGCTATAAGGAAGAAATTTTGTACAATGAGGGTGGTGAAATGCTGGCACAGGTTGCCCAGGGAGGTGGTAGATGCCCCATCCCTGGAAACATTCAAGGTCAGGTTGGACGGGGCTCTGAGCAACCTGATCTGGTTGAAGATGTCCCTGCTCATTGCAGGGGGGGCGCTGGACTAGATGACCTTTCAAGGTCCCTTCCAACCCAAACCATTCTATGATTCTATGATTCTAAATTCCTTTTCGCCAATGCTTTGTCCCCAGCCTGGCACATTTATGGGGAGGGAGCCATGGAGCCCAACACGTGAGTGACCACTCTGCTGGGAGCTGCACCACTTGCTGCTGGAAACGCACCCTGGGGATGGGTTTTGAGAGCAGTAATATTCTCCATGCCTGCGGGGGGGTGCGGGGTGGGGGGGTGTGGGGGTGTCCTCCTGATAGCGTTAATGCCTGGCTTTCTGTCTGATACAGAATGAGAAAAGAAACAAGAGTGGCATATCTTGTCTTATTTAGGAAAGTTTATACAGCACATTAATGCTAAGGACAGGCATGAACAAAGCCTAGGAAGGAAAAAGGATTTTCTTTGTTGCTGTGCACCTTTTTCACATCATAAAGGCCCTGTGCTATATAAAAGCACAGTCCTGCAAGCACTGATATGTGTGAATAACTTTATTCAAATAGGTTTTTTGAGGGACTTAAATTTAAAGCAATTAAGATACAGAATTGCACAATCATTAGCAAAATTCCTGCAGCTTTACCGCAGGCAAACTTCACCACTAGGGAGCACCAACAGACAGTTTTTTAGAGCTTTTCTGTATTGAAATCAAACTACAAATATAAAATACAGAATGCATTTAACACTGACACAACAAATATTTTAAATTGTGATTTTTTAAAACTGCCCATTGAGAAACTAGATAAATCAGGAGTAATGGGGCAAGAGATTTTAATTTATTTGATCACTTAGCAAGGTCTGTAAATTGATACCAATCAAGAGCTCTGCTGATTCATCTCTACAACTTGTGGATATTTTTTTCCAAGTTTCTGTATGATTGGTAACTTTATCACAATAAAAAAAGACAAATACCAGGCACCGAAGGAGCTTTTCTCCACCAGATATGAACCTTCTAGGTCAAATCCGAAGTACATTACAGAGCCAAGAGAACAACCAGCTTGTTTTTTTCTGTGGCAAATCAGGATGAGAGGTTCCTGACGGTGTTTGGCAGTGACTCAGAGTAGACAGAGAAAATTCAGAGCTGTAGCTCAAATCCCGGTCTACACAGCAGAATTGACCAGAGATGGTTGCTAACAGCTCACCCAGTACATCTTCAATTCCTCTTCCTATTGCCAGAAGCACAACTATATGTCCTCCTTACCCTTTCTGTCTGCGTTGGGACACAAAACATCGGCATTGCTGTCACGTCTGTCCAGAGTGGGGTGACATTAAAGATGGTGTCAGACTGTGCTGTGAAACTCTCTGGCCGTTCTGGTTTTAGCTATACACCCCATCGGCCGGATTCCATGAGGACATTCAGGAGCCTCAGGACATTGAAATGAAGGCAAGGCTCACGTCAACGCAATCTCCTAAATGGCTTTGTGGATACAGACCAAAATGTATAATAAACTATCATTAATGTAAGATTTCACATCTTATCTTCTGCTTCTAACATTAGAAGATGGGATTAGCCTTGATTACTCAATGACTCAGGAGCTACCCAAGCTGCAGCTCTTCCTAGTCTTCATTTTCCCCAACAACCAGGATGTGCACTCATGACAGTGCCACAGTGCCATCCATTTGGAAAGCAGCCCTGGCATACCTCACACCAATTGCCAGGAGATTTGACTGGAGATTAGTCTATAGCCACTGCTCACAGGGGCTCTCCCCCGTGGCTGGTGCCATGACTGCAAGGAAATTCTCTGAGCAAACATGCATGTGCTGTAGCTGTCAAAAGACACAAGATGCAAAGCTCTACAAACCTGATGCAGTAGATGATGGCACACTGAGCACTCTTACAAAAACCCTTTTGGTTATTGTATGAAACTAAATTGCATTCATGTAGCCTGCTGTGGTAGCCCATTTCCAGTTGGATTAAGGCTCTCCCCTTCCCCAATGGCATGTTATTTCATATCTTGTTCTTCCCAATAGTCATATCACTGTAGTGAATGTGCTCTAAATGTCAAGAGAAGGTGTGATTGAATTCAGTAGGAAAGCTCCTGTTCACTTGTACATTGCAATGACATTTAAGGCGACATTCCTGACCATGCACAGAGGGACAGCTTCTGCGCCGCAGTGCTGCTCGGCTGGCCAGGGATGCCAATCCCCAGCTTAGTCTGTGTTTGAGGGCAACAGGGATGGGAGCAGAAGTGAGGCAGCTGAGATTAAATTGAACTGAGAACAGGTACATGCCTGAGTTATGCTTGATACGCTCTGCAAAGCTGGATAGGAGAAACCATACAGCGGGTGAAAGTCTTGAGGGTTGCTGGGCATTGCATGGGCTGTACAATACAGTACAGAAATAATGCCCTATGCAGCTAGAAGCTGCTTCCCCTTTACTATCAGAACAACTATCCTAAATGTCATATCTTAGAGATCCTGTTTCTGACCTCCCTTTATAGTCATATCACCCATCTAAAGGTTGGCTCTCCAAAATGCCTTGCAAGCCACGCACTCAGTGGAACAGCCAAAGTTTGTTGGGGGGCAGGGGTGTGTGAAAAGGGCCCCGCGCTGTGAGGGGTCCCAAGGTCTCTGCTGCTGCAACTCTGTCATGCTTTGACCAGTGATATTTGTGAGCAGACCTAAAAATCAAACCATGGCTCTTGTCAGCTGAGATGCAAATGCTTAACATCAGGGTTCATGAAAACCGTCAGTCTGAAAAGCTTTTCCTCTGGCTGACTGGTACATACATGACCCAGCCTCTTTGCCTTTTCATTGCAGGGCAATGCTGACTACCAAAGAGCTGAAGATCAGCCTCAGGTTTGCTCAGAGCCCATCTGTATCTGACAGAACTGCTTGCCCTGCAAGGTCCCAGAGCCAGCAAACCCAGCTTCAGCAAACCAGGGAGTGAACTGCAAGGTGCACGTGCAGGCAAGATTACCTCTGCTCATTTGGGCTCATGTCCTGAAATACCCATATATGCATGTCCTGGTTTCATCTGGGATAGAGTTAAATTTCTTCCTAGTGCTGTGTTTTGGATTTAGTATGAGAAGAATGTTGATAACACACTGATGTTTTCAGTTGTTGCTACGTACCCTGCTAGTCCAGGACATTCAGCTTAAAAAAAAACAAAACAAAACAAAAAACAACAACAAAAAAACACAAGCATTGGGAGGGAGCACAGCCAGGACAGCCAGCCTGGCTAATGGGGTATTCCATACCATGTGACGTCATGCTCAGTATATGAATGGTAGGCGTGATCCAGGAAGTACCGATCGCTACTTGGTTATCGGTCAGCGCGGGTGGTGAGCAATTGCATTGTGCATCACTCATTTTGTATATTCTATCATTATCATTATTATTTTCCCTTTTCTGTTCTATTAAACTGTCTTTATCTCAACCCACGAGTTTTTCTCACTCTTACCCTTCCAATTTTCTCCCCGTCCCGCTGGGCAGGGGGAGAGTGAGCGAGCGGCTGCGTGGTATTTGGCTGCCTGCCAGGTTACACCACGACAATGCACTAACATACCTGCTTGCAGTGAAGCTGGCCATCAGCTACCTGCATCTGCTAACAGTCAGCCTTCTCCAAAGAAAGTGTTGGATGAATCCTA
The DNA here is from genome assembly GCF_964195595.1 of Calonectris borealis. Classification (NCBI taxonomy): domain Eukaryota; kingdom Metazoa; phylum Chordata; class Aves; order Procellariiformes; family Procellariidae; genus Calonectris; species Calonectris borealis. The sequence continues at coordinate 71,470,435 of NC_134352.1, read as the reverse complement.
CTGCATCTTTCCAAGGACACAGACTCCCCTTTCCTGCAACCATCCCTGTGGGAAGCAGGGACATGGGCTGAGCCCTCCCTGCCAAAGCTTTTGGCTTGCCTAGGCCACCCCGTGTCCCCATCCCAGCAGTAGCAGCAGCAGCAGCAGGAGGAGCTGGCCCTGGAGGCAGGCCATGCTCGGAGACATCAGCTGCAGCAGGACAGTGCTCTTTGCCCAGGCTCCAGCACTACTGAACCTGCATTTCTAAAAAGGCATAGGAGAACACGAGACAGCCCTGACCTGATGCTAATGAACTCAGTCACAACTGCATCGCTGTAAAATGGTTTCAATGCCATTCAGCTCAGCTGAGATATTTTTGTTTCATGCTGGTGCGAGTGGGAAATGTTGAACTTTAATGTGCGTGCAGTGATTGACAGGCTCACGAGGTGATCCAAAGATAGCCCACTATCTATCTGAGACAGCTTTTAAAACCTAGCTTACAGTAGTCAATCCTTTTTTACAGACTTAATGAGTTTAACAATCATCCCAGTAGGCCAACGCTCACTTTACAAAAATAAATCCAGAAGACAGAGAGTGAATTCAGGTAGTTTTCAGCCCCTTAAGCCAGCCCCACTGAAGATGAAAGATGATTTATGGTGTACCTGTTCTGCAGATAAGCAGGAGACTTGAGGCACTTCTGTAATTATGCATGTGCCCTCCCCTGGAAGCAGTAGCTATTTTCATACCACAGCCCAATAAAGGAAATGTGAGAGGCATCTGTGCTTTGTTTATAGCTCCATTAGCCTTTCTTGAACTGTAAATTACTCGGCAGCGGCTGCGACAAAAGGGGAAGACAGGGCTGGATTCCAAACGAAAAGTTTGAAGTTCACAGCTAATTCAAGTCTTCCAGATTTTACTGCCTAAAGTTATAGTCCCCTTGAGTAGTTACTCCATAATTATAAAATTCATTAGTGGAAATTGACACATTTAGTACATATTTAATTGTAGAACAGACTACTGTAAAATATATTTTTTTATATGTAAGTGCTTTATAACATTTCAACTATGACCATTTTCCATGGCAGTCTTCACCCTTATCTCCTCCTTACTCTTCATCATTCAGTGAATAGAAAAGAAAATAGACAAATGGGTTTGAGGTCTGCCTAGCACACTTGAAATTTTCAGAGTGAGGGGAGTTAGGAACAATAAATTGTACTTTTCTCCCATTTCCAGCCCCCTGGTTTAACCATAATGACAACACTAGGAGAACATAAAGGCACAGCCTGGGAGGGCCAGCAGCAGGAAGCACAGTGCCGTAATGGCATCTGGAGCATTATCAGTAGCACAGTTGTGAGTAATTGCATTAATTGCCTTTAATTACACTCTGTGACCTGAAACAGGCTGCTTCCAAGAAACATGACACGCTACCAATCACGACGCATTTAGAAAGTAACTTGAACAAGTATATGGTTAGATTTTTCTAATCAGAGCCACAGCTGGAATGACAGATGTGTGCATGCGTATTTGTATGCTTGTTTTACAGGTCATCCACAACAGAAGTTGAGGAGCAAGCAGCAGGTCCTTCTTCACATAGGAAACCGTATACAAAAATATTCCCAGAAAAAGGGCAAATCTGGAAATGGTGCTTTGCTTTCCTTTTCCTGGGACTAAACATCACCTCTATCTTCTGCCATTAGTGTCCCTACCCCTATAGAAAGGCTTTAGAGACAGCAGGTTACACCACTGTTTCTCCTGGATGGCAACATCTTTGCCATGGGCACGATTAAGAGTTGTAAGTTACCACAGCTTTCCACAAATCCTGAAAGGAATTTTGTCTCAAAGTCAGCTCTGTCCTCTTTGTAGTTACAGTTCTGCAAACATGAATAAACATTTACATGCATGCATTTTTGTGGTGAGGCAATTCTGTCCAATGCTGGACAGAATTTACTGATGAAATCCAAAAGTCAATGGTGGAGTTGCATTAGAAAGGCATGCTCTCAGCTGTCCACCCAAACCTTGGGATGGACCTAAAGTCGTGGTCCAGCATCCCGCCAGCAGAGCCAGGAGCTGTGGCTGTAGATTTATCTAATGATGCTTTGCAAGTGCACACGTGCCTCCGTGGCAGGCAGACAGGTTCCTGAGATGGTTCTGCTGATGGAGCCGAGATGACTCTTTCTCTGTCACTCCTCGTGTCCTACAGTGGGATGGAGTTGCCATGGTGGTGTTGCCATGCCATCTTTACATCGCTCACCTGCAATTACAGGAGCTGTGCTCTTCTCCAAGACTCAGAATGTTTTATTCATGATCCATTTATGGTAAGACAAAGCACAGGGGACTCGGATGATACTGAAACTCCTTTGCATGCTAATGACTAGGTTTTCAGCTGTGGGTCTCTAATTCTCATGCCTTATGCTGACATTTGTGTGTCTGAAGGAGAGTTGCATGCCAAACTTACTGCATGTGCATTTACCTGCATGTGACCTGCATGCAGAGCACAGCTGGCTGTGCAAATTTAACATGCGTGCCTCTGTATCCAAGGATAACTGTGTGCATGGCGCCTTGGAAATCTGTATGAAAATGGAAGAAAAATGATATGCTATGTCGTATGGATCGGGCAGTCATTCTGCCAGACACCCTCCTTCTCACCCTTCCCACTGAGCTCCTTCAGAGTGACCCAACTCCCAACTCGGCTGCACTGGCAGCCTTCATCTCCTGAGCTGCACTGTAACTCCTTGCATATCCAGGAAAATAAAGGGGGATCTCCATGATGCCTACATGATCTACTCACTCTGCTAAGTCCTCTGTAGCAGACAGTGGTGGAAACTCACACAGTTGAATTGTTGAAGAGGAAAAGCAACTCACTCCTTGCTCCCCGCTATGGATGTCCATGCAGTCACAGGCTGTGCCTTCCCCTGCCCAAGGTGCCAGTAGGTCCTCGGTGAGTCATTTTTGAGTTTATGATCTTCAGCCTTACCTGTATTAACACATTCTGAGGCATTCAAGAGGTGGATCCAGTAAGTCATACTGTGATTTTGTTGTTGTAAGTCTACCTGTCACACAACTCTTAGTTTTACTTTTTTTTTTTATTGTCTTAAAAATGTACTGTAGAAAGCATGTACATACTTACCTGTCAAGGAACCTGATGGCTACATGCAATGGCCAACAAACGCAACAATCAACTGACGGCTCTACCAGGGTCCACATAATTCTTCTGACCTCCTGCTTTGCAAGCAGGAAGTGAATGAAAGAACTTCGAATTCCCTAAGCTACCATTTACAAGTAACTGAGATCTTGGCTTTCCAATAGGTTTTAAAAACAACAAAATCACTCTGGAAACCAGCCGTGAGTCTCTGACTCCCTCAACAGTCCTTGAAAATCCCAGCCTAAGGTCTTGCTCCTGTTCCCATTGAAGTAATTAAATTAATGAAATTCAAGATAGGGCAGCAGAGGGAAGCGTAGTCCAGACAACCAAACACAAGGTTAGGAACCAGAAATAACAACAGCCAGTCCCATGCCTTCTTTTCTATGGATTATGCCGAGTCACTTTTCTTGCCCTTTTCCTCACCTATTTTTAGACTCAGGTTGATTCACCTATTTAAAAAAAGATTTGTTCACCTCTAAATCCACTACACGATCTTCAAGTTATTAATTTTCTTGGATAAAGACATCGCTGACAACCACTCTGCTTCTCATCACACGTTGCAGCACAGCCAAGCGCAGCCTGGACTCCCCGCTCCGCTCCCTGCCAGCTGCATGAACTCACACTGGAAAGAGAAGACAGCACTGTGCAGGAAGGGGGAATGTACCAGAAGGGTTTTTGTTCTGCACTTGTGAGCCACAAGGATGCAGGAAGCAAGGAGGCTGCTGATGGAGGAAGCTGGTGAAGATGCAAGCCCACGCTGCCCTCCAGGATTTAACTCCACAGGAAAGAGGTCTCATGGCTAACGCACCACACTTGGGCCCCTGGTGCATCAACATTGCTAACTACAGGCATTTTGAGGCTTGCTTTCCCACTCACACTTTCTCCACTAAATCCTCCTATTCCCAGTGCTTGAGCACAGACAGCCCTGGCTCCCAGTTTCTGTATACGTTCCTAGTACATAACCACCCCAGCTGTGACACTCATCTTTGCTTGTCCAGTTTATGACCAGCAACGACCTGCTGCCACTGTTCTCCACTGGTCCCATTCTTTCCATCCACCCATCCATCCATCCATCCCTCCCTCCCTCCCTCCCTCCCTACACCCACTCACCCACCCTGTTTGCACAGAGGCTTGGCAGCACTCCAGGCTGCCCTGGTTATGGTTTCTCCTCCACAGGCTGCTCCAGACTGCCATCGTACCCCTCTCACTGCTTCACAGCCAACCGGAGGGGCATGTAGGCATTCTGGTGACTATGAAAGGCATATTCCAATCGCGGTTTTGGCTATACAATTTCCATTTTGACGTTTGACATCAGTCTTGGTGAAAGAACCTGGAACAAGCTGAACGCTTAGTGCAGCATCAGCGTATTGCAATTGCCAGATGCACGGTACACTACATGAACACTTGCTTACCACCACCTTTGCCCTGTAAAGAGATTCATAATGAGAGGTTTTTCAGCACTGGTAATGATGGTGGGCCTTGTGAAGAAAGCTGACAGTACCACTGCAGTAATTTACCCCAAGGGAACCTGTAGAAACAAATTAAGCAACATATATCAGAAAATTGCCTTCTTTTTTTCTGCTATTCACCCCAGCCAAGAAGGTCATGCAAAATATCTTTCATTTCATTAAATTCAATTTAAGTCACTAATGTCCAGCTGACACTGTAGTGTTAATTCTGCTCTGCAGAAGTGAGAAAATGGTCAGTGACCTGCATAGCTGCATAGAAACAGCGCGGTGCAATTACAATGCTACAGCTATGGTTAGCTCCATCTCTAGGCATAAACAGGCTATTCCTTCAGACAAAAATTAGAAAAGGTCAAACTTAAAAGCCAGGCCATAAGCAGAGCATTGGGAAGAACAGTAAAGGACTCTTCATTTTTAAATTCTTTTGATATTTTGTGATCATAGTGGCTGGAGCTTTTTTTAATTAAAAAAAAAAATAAGAGCAAGTGAGATGAGAAGCTTCTCTTAGATGAAATGTCAGAGAGATTCAACGAGTGTAACAGAAGGTAAGTATGCTGAGGAGGGATTAGTACGGTGACTAGAGCTGGAAGTTTGGAGAAGAAGATGATTGCAAAGGGGACCATGTTCAGTATGACCAAGCCCAAGAAGGAATTTTAATTGTTTTTGAACAAGATATCTAAATAAAAAAATTAGGGTTTTGGTATCACCACATTAACTCAGCTTCATTTTTCTTATGAATGAGCAAAGTGAGATTCAGCTTCACCAACAGTATTTGGTTTTATTGTTTGATCATAATGGGTCTTGTGGAAGAATTAGAACAGTTGACGAAAAGAAGGATCCACTATCTAAAAAAAAATTTAATTACCCAGAGTGTGCACTATCTAATTAGGCATGATCCAGCTGATATCTCATAGCAGCAGTGCATAAAGACTTCCTGTTTCTAGAATCCTCACAATCTGTCACAATCTGAAAGATTATGTAATCTGGAGGCAGTTTTTAGGGCTACTAAATTAAATAAAGCAAAATAGTATTGAAACTATACATGGTGGATTTGTAGGACACATTCAGATACAGGTGAAGCAAGAGAACAGTGATGTACAACAGGGAGCTTGGGCTGAATGCTCTCCCAAGAGAAATCACAACTTATTTAATACAAATATTGCCCCATGCATGTGTGTTTACTATAGCCAGGCTTACTGTTTTCTGCCTAACACAAGGCAGGAATGCTGAAGAGATGCTACTAAAATATGGATTTAATTTTTTAAATATCACTTGAAGCCTAATTGCACTATTCACTCGAGAATTTACAAACATGAGCAATAACTGATGTTTTTCAAGTCCTCAGGGATAATCATGAAAACTAGATCTGTATTAATTAAGTCAGAGCAGAACCTTATTTTCTGCATTCAGGTGGGTGATTTGCAGCTGCACCATCACCCCTTGTAAGGGGGAGCAAACACTGCCATTTAATGCCTTAGTATTTAGCACTAAATCCAGGGCTAACATACGCTGAGACTGTATGGATCAGTGTTACAGTAAGAATTACTGTGTTTTATAATTCATGGCGATATAACATTTAGATCACAACACTGCTGAATCAGGCAGCAGAGACTTACAAAGCAAGTCATGCCACTCTTAACAGTGGCTGGCACTGGAAATAATACACTGAGCACTTGCAGAGCAACAGTTATGGGCTTCAGGACAAAACAAGCACATCTCACATTACACGTGTTTGGCTCCTTAGTGTAAGATTTGATAGGTTGCTAGGCTGCTGTAAAGCACTCATCTTGATTGAAGTCTTGAATTGTCTGAAGTACCACACAAAGACATTTGAATGTTTGGCTGGTGGCGCTAAGGTAAATTGTCCCCTCAGCCTCACAGCTGCCCACACTGCATATTCATTGTTTGTTTTCCAACAGCCCATTTGCTCCTGATTTGGTCCTTGAGCAACACTGTGAAAGGAATTATCATAGACTGATGCAACCCAGATCCTCTAAATCCTATTAAACGTCAGGTATTTAGGTTTCACAAGCACATTTTTGGTCAGGGAGGAGATGGGAAAGGGGAGGACACTGTCCTGAAAGTGGATGTTTTCTTGTCCCCCTCCCCGCCAAAAAAGTCTATGCGTTTTTGAGTTTGAAAACAGAAGGACCAGCAGGGGTGCCTGGGGATAGCTTAGTTCACAATTAGCCACTGCAAAATTCCTGTAAAATCCCCAATACCAGTGCAACATTTTTTGCATGGGACTTGCAGGTCAGCCTGAGTGGCAGTATTTTGAATGCTTGATGATTCCCAGTGTGATTCAGTGTGATTAAACATAAACGAGACATAAACATAGATGAGAGCCAGGCAATAAGCTGGTACATATGTTGCTTTCGTAACTGCAACGGGAGCACACAGATTTATAGTAACCAAGAACTGGGTCCTTAAAGGCTGAGATTTATCAAAGCCCCAGGTCTGGTCTGAAGAAGGAGCTCATTTCAGAGTCAGGTGTCTCTCCTGAATTTCCTAAAAATTCTTCTTTCTTTCATCAATACACAAATACACTCAGAATTGCACGGTTCATCACCTTCAAAGCAACCGGATTAGTGTAGCTTGCAGGCAGTGTTTCAAAGAAAGCATCCTATCTGCCATCTGGACAGCTGCAACATAGAGGCACCTGGATGTGTTATGGAGCCATGCTTATATCATGACATGCCCAGGAACTATCAGGGAGATGCTACCCATACAGGAGAGCCAGCTGCACCTTTGAAGGCAAACTTTGTGGTACAGCAAAGAAATGGAAGAGCCGTCTCCATCTAGCATAAAAATGCAATTAATGGGATCTCAAATAACACAGCTTAGATATAACAGACACACAGACCAAGAAAATGCTGTTGTTTAAGAACAACTTGAAGGTATAGAAACTGGCAGTCACATTGTAGTTTAAAAGGGAATCCTTTGCAACACGATGTAGTGGAGGTTGCCTTCCCCAGCAGATGGGAAGGCTGTTTCCGCTCACCCATGGGCAGCTGGGCACATGCTGGACCCCAAGCCTCCCACCACCACCGTCCCCGGCTGCCTGCAAAATCCACAGAGAAGCTCCCATTCCCAAAGCTCTACACTTTTGCCAAGTGCTAGCAAATTAGAGCACCAATAGCTTACCCTCACTTTGTAGAGGTATAAATGTCAGGCAAGCTCCGAGGTAGTGGAGCAAATAAACTGAGAGCAGGCAAAACAGAGCAAAACCTGGGCACATCCTTACACGAGAAATGCTGCAAGAAGCAAGCACAAGGCAATCCCATGTTAAAAGATGGCACCTGACCCCCAAACAGCTGCACATATGCAAATACATATAACACAGACAGGGAGAATCAACATCTGTTTTTACTCAGAAAGGAAAAGGGATTTCTGTTTGGAAGGTCCATGTGCTCTCAACCACCCACCACACAGGTTTTGTACAGCAATTTGAGAAAAGATGCAGGAGACAAACATGTTTTGTCTTCTCTTCTCCTTTACTCTTCTGAAGCTACCCATCCCCTTTATAATCACAAAAATAGCAACAGAAAGGACCTCAAACCACTTTGTTCCCTTCCATCTTGTTCAATTATTAGGGGAGTATGGACTTGAATCAAGATATTGTATTTTCCACATCTGTTGGTATTTAAGTGCTCTACGCAACATAAAAGAGCCCCAGAAGAAGAGAATGGAAGAGTGCAGATCAGCCAGCACGTGGACCCGTTCCTGGGGAGCTGCCTGGGGCTGGGGCCCAGGGCTCCTACACCACCAATATATTTGGCTAACAAGATAGAGATTAGCAATTGTTGAAAAACTGTATGTTTCAGGAAACAAATATCAAAAAGGAAAGAAAAAACCCAACTCAAACCCATAGGCAAGCTTGTAAAATATAAAAACACAGGACAATTCCTCTTCAGAGGAGGTTACCTCTCTCCCCTTTAAGTGCATATTCATAGGCAAGTGCTTACACATATGCACGCATGATGTTTACAGGGCACAATCACTGCTTCTTTTTTCTTAGAGGATAAAAATATACAGACTTACTGACAAATCTTTGTAAACATAGTTTGGCTCAGGTTCTTTACATGGCCTTTCAAAAAAATTGACAAAGTTCTTACAATTGTGTATCATAAATTCTCAATGCATCAAAACAGCACTCAGATCATTAATGCTACAATACTTACTACTTTGAAGTAAGAGAGAACTTGTGCAGATTTGTGAACAAATCCCATTTATATTTATTAACGAACTATTTCTGAGCATGCAGTGGGTCTCACAAGACACACAAGACCAAAAGCTACCACTGATATTTTGCTCCCACGAAGGTTCCACCAAAGCACTTCCTTCCACTCACCTGATCCAATCGATGCAGCAAAGGCTGTAATAGGAGCTGCAGGACACTGGCATTAAACACCACTGGTTAACAGTATCAGGTTTTTGTCCTGTTTTTGTCCATGATGCCCAAGAAAGAGAAGAAAAGAGCTCCTTGCAGCAGTAGCAGGTCAAGCATTTGTTTTGATACGAAAAGTGAGACATTCCGGTCCAATTCTCTATTCTTCTGCACAATGCTATGGGACTAAAAGTTACTATAAAATTGTCAGTGTAATTCTTCAAGCTATTTATTTAATTATTCTAAAAGGTCAAGAGCTTTTTCTGAATGTCTGGAAAAAGGGCAAATAAAAAAAAAGTAGCACGAGGTTCACTGAATAATTAATTTAGTAACATATATACAAGTTCTCACATCAGTAACTTGGTCTTTTAAATTAAGCTCCCTTTTACTGTAAAAGTTGCATTTATTTAATCCCAAATCTAATCTTAGCTGCACAAAGAGAACATCAGGGGTAAAGCTCCTCAGAGCTCTACTGTGTTAAACATTGTGATTACAGGCAAATTAACACACTTTACACTTACTTGTTAACTGCAGCCTTTGCACAACCGACACTTTCAATGTACAGGAAGAGCAGCCCTGAAAGTTGAAAAGCAGCTTCATCATAAATTGTTGATTTACATTTCTCTTTGTCAAGTCCTTTTAGCAAGCTCTAATTTAGGACTCAGGCTTTATTAAAAAGAAAGCAGAGGGAAGATGATAAACATTTGAGAGCAGCAGCAGCCGTGTTTACTCCCTTCACCAGCAAACAGCCTCCTCTTACGCGGCTCCAGGAAGGGTGGGGTTGCATTTGCTTTCATCTGCTCCTATTTCTGGTTTTAAATTGCCAATTTGTCATCACCAGGCTAAACTCCAGGCAAATTTTATAAAAACAGAAACATTTAGTTGAACCCTTAGAAAGCTGAGAGCCTACCTGATGTGCTTTCCTCTGGACAGAGTGGTGGGGTAGCTGAGCGCACCAGCTCTTAATAAATTTTTGCCAATAAAACCCAAAGCCTAAATTTCTTGTCTTTTAAGTACTCCATAATGGCTGGCTGGGTGGTCCATGCTCCTCTTCTGCAGTAAATGCAAGGAGCCTTGGCCCTCACTGAAAAAGCAAGTGTACTTACAGCACTAGCTGGCAATGTGTGATACAACACCCCCATTAATTTTTACTAGCCTTGAGATACACCAGCTTTGCCTTGCTGCGTTTCAAAGAGGAGGCAGCTAATTGCCCCAACCATTCCCTCGCTTTCAACTTTGCATTTGCTATACGCAAGCTAAAATCCCCGTGTTCAGACTAGGTAGTCGGTGCTTACGGTGGTGCTGTCGGATTTTGCAAGCAGCTTTTTGAAAGAAGTTCCCCCTCCCTTCCCCGTTACATGCAGACCAATTATGCACACTTACAAAAAGGTTCAGCCAAGTTTAGCTCGCACATTTAACTGTTCTAGGAAGGAGAATACAGATTACCTGATTTTCTTGCAGAGTACATTGTCTGCACAAACAGATGTACAGAGTAATAATCCTCATATTACAAAAAAGCACCTGATCTGACCATATTACAGCTTTAGTAATGCAGTAATTCAAGCAGACAACAAACTCGTCTCTAAAAGGTTTGATTAATTGGACCACTGCTATTTTGTGCAAGTCCATGAATCATGGGTATGATTACCTATTTGAATAACTACGTAGTTAATCATGCCAAAGCATTCAATCTGGAAGCTTGCTTTTCATCTGGAAAAGGCTATTGAGGTCTTTATTGCATTGAACATGGAGCACGAAGACACAATAGCTTGTTAGGTTGGACAATGGAGACAAGGCATGCAGGTCAGTTTGATACTAGGCCCTGTGACAAACTGTGACTACAGCTAATAAAGTAGTCCTGATTCTCCACTCTGCTGTAAATTATAGGCAGAAATCTTTAGCCCACAAAAATACTGTTACACAAATGCAGGCTGTGTGAGTAGCCAGGCAGTCTTACGAAAATCAGTACATCAAATGGATGACTGAAGGCATAGCAGGAACTTTTCCTCCAAGATAATGTTTTCAGCATCTGATAATTGCTGCCTAGCCAAGGTTATTAGGAAGGATTAAATATGGAAATAGATTAACCTGAATTATTCTGTGACCCTATGATAACAAATTAGTGGGGTGCTCAAGAGTGAGCTATCCAAGCAGAGTTTACTTTCACATCCATATAACATGAATTAACTTTTTTCCTATTCATCACTAGACAAGTGCTATCAGATTTTGATTTGTGTGAAAGATTACGCTTTATTTACCATCAAAAGTAATAAGCACCTCCCAGCTCCCAACTATTCGCAGCTTAGGAACTCCCTGAGATGAATCCACTGTCTGTGTATTTAGTAACCTTCAATAAATTTATTTTTCGTGAACTTGCCTAGTCTCCCTTTGGGCTGATGAAAACATTCATCACCCACCCCAGCATCCCACGGCAAGGAGCTCCCTGGTGTGACTGCACAGCAGGTGAAATCCCCTCCTTTTGTTTGGTCTGAACATTCCTCCAGCAAGATTCAGCTGATGCCTTCTCCCACTCGTTGGCCACCAGTTGCAGTCCACCCTTTCCATGCCACTCACGATTTCATACCCATCTATCATACCTCCTTGTATCAGCCTCTTCTCCAGCCTGAAGAGTCCTGACCTAGTCTTTCCTGAGGTGGAAGTCAGCCGCAACTTCGCTCATCCTTGTTGCCCTTCTCTGAGTCTTTTCCAGATCCGTCACGTGCTCCTTAAGGCTGGCTAACCAAACTGCGCTCAGGACTCGAGATGCAGACGCCGCTTAGATGAACACCTAACGATGTGCTCTGGTTTGTTCCTATTTCTTTCCTCATAATCCCTACTGTGATTTGCTTTTTTTGACTGCCAAAGCAAATGAATTTTATTGCTCCATTATTTACAGTTTGTTTCAGTGCTGATGCTAACAGTCATTAGAGGATCGAAAAGTAGACAGTTTCTCAATAGCCCGGAGAACAGGCTACAGCCGTTCACTGTCTGTATTCACTGCTAATTGCGTATTTAATTTCAGTTAAAATATAAAACCAGACACTTATTCTTGAAACAATCCAATGCCAATGGGATTATTAAAAGGTACTGGCCACTTTGGGAGCTTGCAGTGACTCTATATGAGCTACAAGGTTTGAGCATGTAAAAGTACAGTATGTTTTATGTCTGACAACTTATCAAGCTTTCTATTTTTTAATGCTGTAATCGGAGGAAGAGCAGAAGTGAATTTTACGGAGTAGCAGATAGATGACACAGTGGAAAAGGAGTTCGCTCAGATTTTGCGTCAAGTGTTTTAATGAACACGGGCAAATCTTCCTATTACTGCGGGGAAATAAATGGTGATTTGCTCTCAAGAAACCAACCCTCAAAAAGCTTTTGCAAGATCTTTGATGACTGGTCAGACAACTGCCAGGTTGACGAGTACAGCACTAGGGAAGGATGAAAGTGCTAAACCCTGGCTGGTGTCAGTGCTCTTACTCACAGCGCCTTGTCCACAGCACAGATCTGCACCGGGGCAGGCAGAGGTTGGAAGCTCAGGAATACGCAATTCGTTCAGGTATCACCCAGTAACATAATGCACTGTCCTCCTGGATTTGAATGCAAGCTGAGAGATGGGTTTCATGTTTTTTTCTGAGTTACTAGAAAAGCAAAGCCAGAGCACTTAGGCAATTGGCTAATAATAGGCTTTTGTACTTATGAAATAAGATCTATTCTGGCTGTTTCATCCATGTGGTACTCGACATATCTAAAATACACCCCAGCTCATGCCCTCCAATTCTTCCTTGCAATTTGCACAAGCTTTATTTTAAGATGTTTATGAGTTTCAGAAATGTGACAGCCACTCGGGGAATGGAAGCGGTTTGGTCAGACAATAGTTTTGTTAATGAGGATGACACTTCCTCACCTGTGCAAACTGCACAGGAACAAGAAAACAGAATATATCTGCATAGATCATGTGGCGTTAATGAGCAAGGACCGTGTGCATCACGTAAATCAAGCACCGGAGTTTTTTAAAGCTCTCTTCCTTTTAATCTGAATGCTGTGAGGGAGCAATGGCTCTCCCAAAGCCTTGCGGGGTCCTACCTGCCTGCAGCTCATTGTTCAGCCTTAACGTTTTTCTATTTCCATGGCTCGGTCTGGCTCAAATATTCTTATTTGAAGGTGAAGGTGCTCAGGTATGTCTTTCAGGCCACACTGGCTGGGCTGAATCTGTGTGATCAGCCAGGCAGGGTATTTACATCTGCGTCTCCCAGCAAAACAAAACACCTGGAGCATTTACTGCTGCATTTTAGAAAGCAGCAAACCTAGTCCCTTCCCACGTGATGCCTCCTGAGGCAATAATTCCTCTCTCAGGTGAACAAAACCCCTGTTCTTAGATTTTCCCACTTTCTCATTGACTGTCCCCAAGATACATTTCTCTTTCCACACCACGGCCCCCCAGGACATGCAGTTCGGAGCAATCCTGTGAAATTCATCCCTGCGTTTGGGTCCCTTCCAGCTGATCGGCTCCTTCCGCAGTTTGTCCCACCCCCGCCGCGCTCCTCTCCACCAGCACAAGAGTCAAATTCCCCCTCCCTTCCAAGAGCCACAGATTTTATTCCAGCGTTCCTCATTTCTGGGCAGGTTTTCTAGCTATTAATATGAAAATTGCATACCACTTCCACCATTTTAAAGGAGAGATGGACGCTTTGTTGATCGATACTGATCCAAATTAAAGCTCACATTTACTATTTAGTACTACAAAATAATTTCCACTTTGTTCACACTGAAACATGGACAAATGTAAAACGCTGAAATGGGTGAGGTCCCCAGCTCTAAGCACTGAGGAATAAAGTTTCCTGAAGCGACCGACTTTTTTGGCATGTGGGATCTCTGCAGCAGAAATCAATAAGCTTTCCTCTCTTTAGTTTAATTCAATAATAAGCTTTTTCAAAGCTGAAAAAAATTGACTTAAAAGCCAGGAAGACTTCCCTTTTCTGCTCATCTGTGAACAAAAAGCATATGCATGTGTTTGTGGCCTTTTGGTCCTAAAAAAAAAAAAAAGAATTTGATAATAAAAAAAAAAATCTGTCTCAAATCCTTAACTCTAGATCAAACTTTTTTCATTAAACAAATGACTTTCCATGGATTTCAGTGCTGACATAGATTTTCCTTTGGGATCCAGCATATATAGCTCCATTTTATTTACAACACTGCTTTTATTAGCCATAGTGCTGATTTTATATGTGTTAATTCACTCAAATCATCTTCAGGAGAGTGGAAAAAACTCAAAAAAATTAATTCCATAAGTAAGAAATGCCTTTTGCTGTTTCCTCACAAAATAAAGATGAAATAACAATATACATGAATGCATGTTAAAATAGATACCTGTTTACCCATGTGTATAGCATACCCTCCTGTTTAGCAAAGACATACCAAGTCTAATGTGCTATTCCACTTAGTTGCTGTATCAGGTCTTAATGGTTATCTGTGAGGATTAACCTGTCTGTAGACAGCAAAAAACTATGATGAAAAAAGGGAAAGCAAGACTAAAATTCATTATCTAAATCGCTGTTTTGTACTTGAAGATTTAAACCTGATTAAGACCAGTTATTTAAATTACTTTGATTTCAATCAATACATTTACAATGCAATTATTTTTTCCTCAGAAATTTCACAGTTGCTGGGAGGAAAAAAGAAAAAAAAGAATAAAGCCAGAAACTGCAGCTAGGGCACTAAGGAGCAAGAAACTGGGCCAAAAATGTGGAAGTCCTATTTATCACTTACACTGTTCCTATGCCCATAAACTGCTTATTTCCATAAAATCTATTTAAAATTGACCTTCTGAGAGAATAGTTGCATTTTAATTGAACTCTCTTAAGAAATTAAAAACACGTAAGAGTAAAACATATTTTTTTTTTTCCCTCTGCTCTCAAATCCAGTGATTTAATATACAATTACTTTCTGGAATCAGAACCGTTTACTAAATACCTGTCTCACCTAGTGTTACACATGCTTTCTTAAAGGCATCAGCACCGCAGCTGGCTGTCCCCTCACGTATCATCAGACCACTACACCAACAGTTAGGACAGAGGCAACCCGTGTTTGGAATAAAGTAGCTGTTGCAACAGCAGGATAAAGATGGCCTGCTGATTCTTTTATTGCAGTAGTTTAGGGAAAAAAAGGAGAACCACCTTTGCAATGAGGAAGATCCATTCTGTGCACTGAGCAACCCATACGCTCCTGTTGGTAAGACAGTACCTGTGGGGTAGGAAGGGGAGGGGAGACATTTTAAGCAGCAGGCAAATTTAATTCATGGGTTTCTGCAGGGAGGCACTGACAGAGAGACCTCTTTGGCATTGCTCATCTTCCATGGCATCTTCTTCTGCAACCCTGGCAGCCTGCGCCTGGCTCCTTGACTTCAAACTGGGCCAAGTGAGAGGGCATGAAGAGCGCAGGAGGAGAGCACTGGGGTTGGATTTGCCTGTGACTCGGTAGGAGGGGTGAGCAAAAGAGGTCTGTCCTGGAAAACACCACTTCTGGCCTCGCTAGGAAGAAAAAATAATACGAACCTTAAGCTCCAAGCTGTTACCGTGCAGAGCTTTAGCTTCCAACATGGCACACCTCACCTTTGCAGGACGCTGCAAAGCCCAGCCTTGCTGGCCGTGCTCCTGGGTGCAGAGAGCTCTTGGTGGGGGCTTGCCTGCCTCTCCCTCCGAGGAACAGGTCCCCAAACCCCACAGGAGGCACCAGGGAGATGATGGAGGGAACCCACCTGCTGGCTGGCATATCCCGGAGTCAGCGGCTAGTCTGCTTGAGGCAGCGGCTAGTCTGCTCCTCCAGCACCTGCAGGCAAGCTGAGTTTGCAACAGTGGTGGGCTCTCGTCACCGTGCCTACGTGAGCTACAGGCAGCAATGCCGAGAGGGCCCAGGGGACCAATGGGACAGACTAACATTTCAGAGCTCTAATCCCTGCTTTCCATCTCCCTTCTTCTTACAAGACACCACCAATGGCAAGAGTAGCAGCATGGGCTCATGCAGGCTACCATACGCCCTGGTGCTTGAGGCAAATCGGGGCTGGAAAGAGGTAACCGAGAAAGAGGCAGCCGAGAGGCTGCTGTGTCCCTGGCAGCACGAACACATCACGAACACAAGGGTCCCACAGTAACCACATGGAAACGGTCCTCCCCCTGCAGTACCCTCATGGGGCAGTCCACGTATGCCCCTAACATAATAGTGCAGCCTGGGTCTAACATCCGACTCCACCCCATATGGCAAAACTGTGTTTAAGAAGCCTCCTACATGTAAAGTCTTCAATGCAGCAATGAAGCCATAAACCAAGAATACAGGTACCAGAGCTTTATTAGATGTTTCACTGGGTACAAAGAAACTGGATTTTATATTACTCCTTTTTTTTTACATTAAATACACACTCTTGTCATAAAAATTCACATTTGCTATACAGAACTGTAGGCATTTTTTTACACAACATTTATTAAAGTACCATTGAATAGATCCTAAAAAGAGAAGGTGCAGCTCTGTGAACCTTTGTGGGCACAACACACAGGGAGCTCCATGTCCTCTGTTAAACCGAAATGGAGAAAAGTCATTCAAATGCATTAATGCTCATTGGGAATAATAAGGCTTCTGTACAGAGACCCTGAACAGTGTCAGGAGGCAGCATGGCAATAACATCCTAATCATCACCTACATGATCCTAAAGCTACTGATGACTGAGGCAGTCAAAAACTTAACAACTGTCCTGGCAAGCCCAGATATTTCTTCTTTTCCTTTTTAAAATTATATTTTTAACCACGTACTTTTATTTTCAATAATAATAATTAAACCCAGGATTCTGCTTAAAGGATGCCAGCTTCCCAGCAAAACTAATTTCAGCTACTCAAGGAATTTCTCCCAATCAAATTGACTTTGTAGGACCCAGAGCTGAGGGAATAGACTAACACTGTCATCTTACTGCAGGAAAAAAAAACCTAAGTGTACCTCCATCTTAGGAGATACACATTGGCATATCATCCAATCTGTTTTTAATTTGGAGGGAGAAAGGTTATAACTGAATTCTCATCAGCCAAGGTGAGGCCCATCTAAGAGGACATGTGTATGTAACTTGGAGAGTGGAGATAAACCATCCTGGGACATCAGATATGGAACACTGATATCTTTTAGCCCCATACTTAACATCTTTTAAGAACTTGTGGATTCCTATGGTGTACTGAGGATGACAAACCTGTAATACTCACTTTGAGCAGTGTTGCTCACAGCTGGCAGTTAAAGGGATGCGTATGCAGAAGTTGAGATAGGGAGCACTGAGCAGAGGCAAAGGAGAAGAGTGGGAAGATGCTGGATTTTAACTAGATAACAGAAGGGGGTCTGAAATCAGACTTCTGCCTTCCCTCAGTCACTGTTCAGGTGGGTCTGACTGAAGCTGACCTCACACCAAACGTACTGTAGGGCAGGCACGCTCTGCCTACTCCTGTCCAACCGGCCAGGCACGAGGCGGACCTTCTCTGTGTTGAGTACGTCTTTCAGAATTACCCTTGGTGTCAGGCAGAGGCATCTCGGACAGAAGCCATGAAGGGAGAGCTAGACCTGACTGTGGGAACAGCAGAGGGGTCATAACTGTGGGCAATGTAGAGATTCCTAACTAGAGCGCTAGGTCCTGCCAGCCACTGGGAAATTATTATAGCTTTTTTAATTAAAGCTGCCATGGCTCCTGAAAGCAGAATGCTATACGTGGGCAAGCCAGGCCAGGCTGCTCAGCCTCTGACATTTATCATTTTTACATAAGGATTTTTACAGTCCAATCTAGATTGGAGGAGAGTTCAAAGCTCTTCCTGTGAATTTACAGCTACGTTCCAGCACAGGACATGAGCAGTATTGCATAGCATCCAGGCACTTCCCCAAAGCCAGGGTACCACCACCCTCCTATCATGACTGTATCCCAGAAGATGAATTTTTGGCCTTTCAATTACATGATCATAATTCCCACTGGCATCAGCAGGAACTGTGTGTGCACAGAAGTGATTTGATCTGTATCACACTAGAAACCATGTCTTTGCCACCTTGTACAATCGAGGTAGTCGATCAGGCAAACATCCTATTCTTTATTTACCAACATGTAAGTGAGCTCCAAGTAGCTTCAAATATAACTCCTTAGTGCCGGAAAGTGAGGGAGTCAGCCCTATGGACAATCCTTGGTAATGTTTGAAATCAGAACTCATAACCATGGGATTTAAACAAGATTATGCAAATGCATTAAGGCAGGTTACATAACTGCCCTTTTCCTTTAGGATTAATTATTATTTCCTTGTACATTGTAGACAATCCACACTCCCATACACACACATACCTACAAAACAGCAGCACAGTAAAAACTAAATAGATCACTGAACTCCAACATACTCGTAATCAATACATTGCACATACTATACAGCATATTTTAACCTCATCATTGGGTAAACATACACAATTCAGAACAATGTTGACTGTATGTAACACAGAAGCTACCACTGAGATATGGCAAATACATCATATGCACTATTAGCTTTTACTTCACTGAAAAGGAGTTTAGAAGTTTAAAATGGTGTTAAGTGAACTGCTGAAAGCACCAAATAGTCTACTCAGTTGCTAATACCTACTGCTCCATATACTATATTCAGGATAAACAGCACTGGAGCTGTGTTTTCAGGGCACTCCACTTTTTTGATATTGTAGAGTTAACCTCCATAATTTTAAATTTCCTTTGCAACACAGCAGATATTTACTATACACTGACTATATGGTCCCTCTCATCCGAGGGTAAAACTTCAGTAACTGCTTTGAAGTTAGTAGAAATAGTCTAAATTTGTACCAGTATGACAGAAAGACTCAGCCCAGCATACAGGATCATACACTCTCTCTCACGCACCTATGCATATATATACACACACATGTATATTTTAAAGAATGGCTTGAAATGGCAGGATCTACAAAACCAGTAATGTAACTAACAGCAAGTGAATGCAAATAACCCACTGATTTTAGCACTAGGCTCCTGTGGTCTGATTCTGCTCTTACCCCTCTCCACACAAGGCAGGAATCAGACCAGCTGCTATTTGGTCCAAATCGCTGCGGGTTGGGTCAGTACCGAACAAAGACATCTCAGCTTGTGTAAAATGAAAAATGGAGCCAGGGAGGTTTACACCAGCTGAGACACTGCCTGTGTTGTGCGGCGCAGCCACAGTTTTTCAAGTATGACTGAAAAGAAAGGATCAAGTAATCACGTGAAAATGTCAGAAAACAATACTACTTGATGTGTATACAATGAACATAGCAAGGGGGAAAATGAGCACAGGAAGGAAAAAAAATGTTTTGGCAGAGAATGACATGAAAGTTTGAGTAAACAGATGCTTATGAAGATCAATAGTGTAGACAGGTATTTTTCCTCTGATGGGCTGATTACAGTCACCTAATTTCCCATGCCAGATTCCTCATAATACATGTATAGACACCTCAAATGAATCAGGTCAGACAACTCATCTGACCCAACCCCACAAGCACATTTCTGGTTGAAATCAAAGAGAGTTTTAGCTGCATATGGGTGGCAAAACTGGGCTCTCGAATGGTCCAGTTGCGCTGCATAGTCCCTTCTGGCTTGTTCTCTTCTGGCAAGATCTCCCAAACAGTATCAACAGGGAATGCATCCCTATCAGGACAATTCAATTACAGTTTTGGGGCCCTGCAGATGAAATCGCCAGAAAAGCATGGATAGTATGTCCCCACACACTTTTTTGTTTTAGTAATTAAGGCAAGTTTGTTTACCTGTCCCTAACATAAAGTGCTGTGCTTCTCCAACAGAAAGGAGATCAACAGCTAAATGAAAACATGATTTTTCTGACCAAATATAACATTTCACTAAGATTTTTTTTTTCCCCCATTAATGGAGAAACTGTATGATTTGTCTATATCCTTCTTGACAGAGGATTTTTTTTTTTTGCTTTGCTTTTATTTTCCAGCACCCAAATGATAATTAGAATAAAACTGATGCTAAGGGAACATTTCATAATAATGCTAACAAGCTCAAGATAGCTCCATATTTATTCATATATACACGTGTGCGCACACACACACTTTTCTTAAATAGAGAGTAACATTTGCTTTGAGAACACCTTTGTGTAAGTGAAAAGCTCGGTGTGCCTGGTATGTGTTTGAGCGGGGAGTCCCAGGAGGAACTCTGTGTTGTTGGTGCTCTCAGATTCAACAGAATTTCAATCAGAATCCAAAAAAAGAAACCTATTTTTTGCTTCACCCAAGGATTCAGATTACTTTACTGTATTAAAAGAATAGGTTAACTCTTTTGACTACACTTAAGTAGCTGAAGGATGACAGGGAGTATCTGGAAGCAAACAAATCCAGCTAAATGGAAAAATGAAAAAAGCATTTCATAGCACATCACCAATAAATAAGCAAATATTTTCATGTTTCTATGCGGGATACCCACATAGGATGGGTTCAAAAAAACCACATGCTCATGTTTCATTTTATGTGTCTGTTACATGAATTTTGCTTGGAGAGCCTGTGAAAACTGGAAACAAAATGCATCAACCCACCCCGTATCTTGCTTAGCTGTGGATGAAAGCACTGAGTCCTACCCCTTGTTCAATGTAAAGATGGGACTCTTGGTAAATTTTTGGGGCAGTCCGGGTGAAGTTTTTAACGCTGTAAAAAACCTAACTGGCTTAGATCACAGATTTCACTAGGGATGAATGTTACAGTCCTAACCTGTACAGAAAAAACTGCTACTGAAGGAGACATCATAACTTCGTAACACCTGCAGTTTTTTTCACCCAAATTTATAATACTCCTGTCCAGAAACTGCAATATCATTATGCAAGCGTGCATGAATGTCTTTGTATCATATACACACATTTAAATATGTCTTTATAGTACATGTACACTTAAATGTTTCCTTATGGTACACACACACACACTTTTTCCAAGGCACCCTCTCAGTACAAAATAGCAGCAACTGTTCATTTTATTCCACTTCTTCCTAAACTAAAAACAACAAAAATCCCACAACCCCCCATAACCCACCTCTTCAATAAGACCATTTTTTCTAAACTCTGATGGTAGATGGTAGTCCTTATCGTCTGATAGAAAATAGCAAAGGACCATATGATGCCATTCTCTTTTCTCACTCAGCCAAAAGTTCTAGTAACATCAGTGGAAACTTGACCTTAGTCTTATCCCATAAAGCCCTGCAATATTTCAAAGAGCATTTTCCTTATAAGACATTAGAGCATTTGTTGTTTTGCACAAATGAAATGTTTTGCTTTCCAAAGTCATGTGCCTGTGCATTGATATGTCCAGGAGATATGATTGATTGCATTGTATCCAGTTAGGTGTCATACAGTGGCAATGCTCTCATTTTATAACTCACTAAGTTTTCCATGTATTTGAGTTTTATATATGTTTCATTAAAAGTAGGATGATCAGTGATTCTGCTGCTAGAACAGTGCCATTCAGTAGACTTCCAACCTTGTGTTATGCAGTATTATACCCCACAAACAATTTAAGGACTATAGAGTATTGTTATTAGTTAGAAATTGAACTACTACACTCTTTAGTACAGCAATTTTTCACTGATGAAACTGGCACCAATTTTTTTGTAATCAGCAGAGGAGTATTGTTTTTGTAGCTGCCTTAAAGAGAAGCATAGACTGCACCTATTTTTTTTAAGTGCAGTTTTAGTCCTGCAGAAAGCAGCTTTCCACTATGGGACAAAATCCTGCCCACCTTACAGTACGCACAATTTACTGATCCTGTGCTCAATCCATGCTAAACACAGGAAATTTTCCTATTAAATTCAGTGGACGTTGGATCAGGCTCTTACCTAAGATTAACCCTGGGAGGGAGTGGTGCACCAATCTGTTCCTGCTAGAACCAGGGAAAATACGCACTGGCAGCTCCTAGGACAGAGTTAGGCCAGCACCACATATTGCTGGCTTGACGTGGGGCGGAGACATTGGAAAACCCCATTTTAAGAATGAAAAGCAAGCAGGGTGTATACAAGCTATGTAAGTGTCATGTTTACTGCCCACTGATTATGCTTGTGTTAGAGGCATGACTTTGGATTTACTTCACAAAGGTGTTTAAACCTGTAGCTCAGTGATAAATACAATCAGTTAAACCACCTAACAGATGAAGTGTAGCAGCTTAAAATTTTCGGGCCGGATAATACTGTCCTTAGTCTTCTGGTGTAACGCTCACACCATCAGGAATCCTGCTGTGAGCAGGCAGAGGGCAACACACATCCCATTGCTCTGAAAGCAGCAAATTTCTTGGCACTGTTCATAACCATAGAAGACACATGAATAGTATTTGGTACCTCACAGAAAACATGTAAATGGCCTTCTTTTATCAAACACTGTAAACATGTTTAGTTTTGCTCTTCACATGAAACACAAATGTAAAAAATGATCATAATTGATTAAAACATTTCCCCTACGCCCACCCCCTAAAGCCCTAAACACCTCAGCGTGTTATAGGAAGATCAGTGTTTTACAAGATAATTCTTTTAAAATGCAATCTTTTTTTTAAATCCTAAGTAACGCGACAACACACATATTATAGTACTATCAAGTAGTGTCATCTTCACCTTCATCCAGGGCATAGTTGAGCTTTATGACTGTGCTGATAAAGTCACCAAGTTCTACAAAATCTGCAGTGATAATATTCACACCACTTTCTCCTGGTTTCTGAGTTCGGACCCACTGCATCATTGCAGGAAGAGCCCTAAGGAGAAAACAGGAACAATAATTATTCATACAGCAGTGAGACAAATGCATCGAGGCAGGATTTACCAACAGCATATACCAAATACCCTTTCTTTCCCAGTATTAACATCCCAGCCATGAATTATATTTAATCATAAACCAGTGGTTAGCAACTGAAATAAAAAGCACCTCAGTCCTATCAACTTTTCTCTAAGATGGCGTATTTTTATTACGTCAGACCCTTAGCATGGGAATACTGGGGTGTAAAAGATGTCTGCCTAACTGGGTTTGTCTTTCTGACACCATGAAGATATAAACTAATGATCACAAGAAATATCTACAGGAAAATAAAGGGCTCCCCAGTACTGCTGAGAAAGTCAAGCAGCAAGATCCAGTTTTCAGAAGACAGAAGTTAACGGAGTTCCAGAAATATAAGGTATAGATTTTTCAGAGAAAGGGGATTTTTCAGAGAAAGGGTAATTGACCATTGGAACAAACTCCCAACGACTGTGACAAACTCTGCAGCACTTGGAGTCTTTAAATCAAGCCTGGATGTCATTCCAAAAATAAACTCTCAGTCAACCTCAAGCTGCTGAGTTAAATAAAAGAACCTATGGACTGGGCAGGGCTGCAGTCAGTTTAGATGAACATCATGTTCTCCCTTTGCTCTAAAATCTATAAATCTGTGATTCCGCCTCCGCCAGCATGTTGCACAACCTCTTTCATAGAGGCAAGGTACATGTAATTTAAATCAAGCTGAACGTGCTGAACCTAAATCTGCTCCCAAAAGCTTCAGAAAAATAGATCTACAGAAAACAGAACTATTAGCAGACACAGATTGTACTTGTCAGTGGCCACCAGAATCAGTCATTTTTTAAAACAATTTAGTACTGAATAAAACCAAGCAGTTTTAGTTAGACCCCTTTATGATTTTACAGGAGAATGCAGAACACTAACATTTTGCCTGAGCAAAATGTGCTTAAATCCACTGTAAGATCCATGTTTAAGCCTAGCAAAACATTTTATTTCACTCATTGATTCAATATGACTTAAGCATATGCATGTATGCGTACCAGTTCATAAAACTGAGCTTAAGCACTCTGCTATATAAGAACCCAGCCAGCATCTTTAGATGTAAGTTTATGTAATCCTGAAAAGCTGCACTCCGTGGAACTGTAACAGGCACAGGTCAGGCGTTAAATATCCAGCAATGCCTGGACTGTTTGAAAAGATCTGTGAGCAATCAGAACCAGGACAGACCTCAGCAGAACAGCATGGACCACCAAGGTGATAAAAGGCAGCTCAGAGCAGCTGAAAACTCCACTGCATCTTCACACGCAAGGGATACTGCTGACCACTGGACAAAGACACAAGGCTGAACTTCTAAGATGGCAGTATGTTGTCTTTAATATCATCTTATTTAAGCTCAAAGAGTTTCAGGTTTAAAGGTGAACAAACTGATTGTAGGCAGGCACAGATTTTTCCTTCCTTCCTTCTGCGTAAGTTGATACCGTTGATATTTTACTTCCCCTTGAGGCATAATTAACTTCTTTTGGTGTCCTTTATTTGTTCTGTAGCTGAAGGGCAAAGGAGTCCAGGAAGGCTGGACGTTCTTCAAGAAGGAAATCTTAAAGGCACAGGAGCAGGCCGTCCCCATGTGCCAAAAGACGAGCCGGCGGGGAAGAAGACCAGCCTGGCTGGAACTCAGGAAAAAAAAAAGAGAGAGTTTAGGACCTTTGGAAGAAGGGGCAGGCAACTCAGGAAGACTACAAGGATCCCGTGAGGCTATGCAGGGAGAAAATTCGAAGGGCCAAAGCCCAAATAGAACTTAATCTGACTACTGCCGTAAAAGACAATTTAAAAAGTTTCTATAAATACGTTAGCAACAAAAGGAGGGTTAAGGAGAATCTTCATTCTTTATTGGATGAGGGGGGAAACAGAGTGACAAAGGATAAGGAAAAGGCTGAGTTACTTAATGCCTTCTTCGCTTCAGTCTTTAATAGTAAGACTGGTTGTTCTCGGGGTACCCAGCCCCTTGAGCTGGAAGTCAGGGACAGGGAGCAGAATGAAGCCCCCATAATCCAAGGGGAAATGGTTAGCCATCTGCCACACCATTTAGACACACACAAGTCTGTGGGGCCAGATGGGATCCACCCAAGGGTACTGAGGGAGCTGGTGGAAGTGCTCACCAAGCCACTTCCCATCATTTATCAGCAGTCCTGGCTAACAGGAGAGGTTCTGGTTGACCAGAGGTTAGCAAATGTGACACCCATCCAGAGGAAGGGCCGGAAGGAGGATCTGGGGAACTACAGACCTGTCAGTCTGACCTCGGTCCATGGGAAGGTTATGGAGCAGATCATCTTGAGTGCAATCACATGGCATGTACAGGACAACCAGGTGATCAGGCCCAGCCAGCATGGGTTTATGAAAGGCAGGTCCTGCTTGACTAACTTCATCTCCTTTTATGACATCCGCTTAGTGGATGAGGGAAAGGCTGTGGATGTTGTCTACCTGGACTTAGTAAAGCCTTTGACACCATTTCCCTCAGCATTGTCCTGGAGAAACTGGCTGCTCATGGCTTGGATGGGTGCACTCTTCGCTGGGTAAAAAACTGTCTGGATGGCCAGGCCCAAAGAGTTGTGGTGAATGGAATCAACTCCAGTTGGCGGCCGGTCACAAGTGGTGTTCCCCAGGGCTCAGTATTGGGGCCAGTTCTGTCTAATATCTTCATCAATGACCTGGATGAGGGGATCGAGTGCTCCCTCAGTAAGTTTGCAGATGACTCCAAGTTGGGCAGGAGTGTTGATCTGCTCGAGAGTAGGAAGCCTCTGGACGGGCTGGATCGACGAGCCGAGGCCAACTGTATGAGGTTCAACAAGGCCAAGTGCCGGGTCCTGCACTTGGGTCACAACAACCCCAGGCAACGCTACAGGCTTGGGGAAGAGTGGCTGGAAAGCTGCCCAGAGGAAAAGGACCCGGGGGTGTTGGTTGACAGCTGGCTGAAGATGAGCCAGCAGTGTGCCCGGTGGCCAAGGCGGCCAATAATATTGTGGCTTGTATCAGAAACAGTGTGGCCAGCAGGAGCAGGGAGGTGATCGTGCCCCTGTACTCGGCACTGGTGAGACCGCACCTTGAATCCTGTGTTCAGTTTTGGGCCCCTCGCTACAAGAAAGACATTGAGGTGCTGGAGTGTGTCCAAAGAAGAGCAACAGTGAAGGGTGTAGAGCACAAGTCCTATGAGGAGTGGCTGAGGGAACTGGGGTTATTTATCCCGGAGAAAAGGAGGCTCCTGTAATTGGAGTGTTAGGATGGAGGGATACAGGCTCTTTAGGAAGGACAGGCAGGGGTGACGAGGAGGGGGTGTCGCCCTCTATGTCAATGACCAGCTGGAGTGCATGGAGCTCCACCTGGGGATGGATGAGGAGCCCATCAAGACCTCATGGGTCAGGATTAAAGAGAGGGCAGGGACAGGTGACATTATGGTGGGAGTCTGCTACAGGCCACCCAACCAGGAAGACCGAGCGGATGAGGCCCTCTATAGACAGATAGGAGGAGCCTCATGTTCACAAGCCCAGGTCTTCATGGGGAACTTCAACCACCCCACTATCTGTTGGAGGGATGACACGGCAGGGCATAAGCAATCCGGGAGGTTCCTGGAATGCGTCGATGATAACCTTCTCCAAGTGGCAGAGGAGCCAAAGATGAGGGGTGCTATGCTGGACCTTGTTCTCACCTACAAGGAGGGGAATGTGAAGCTCAAGGGCAGCCTTGGCTGCAATGACCATGAAAGATCCTTAGGGCACCGAGCAGGGCGCACAGCAAACTCACAGCCCTGGACTTCAGGAGAGCAGACTTTGGCCTCTTCAGGGATTTGCTTGGTAGAGTGCCATGGGACAAAGCCCTGGAGGGAAGAGGGACCCAAGAAAGCTGGTTAATATTCAAGGATCACCTCCTCCAAACTCAGGAGCGATGCATCCCAACAAAGGGGAAGTCAGGCAAAAACGCCAGGAAGCCTGCAGGGATGAACAAGGAGCTCCTGAACACATTCAAACACAAAAAGGAAGCCTACAGGGGGTGGAAGCAAGGACAGGTAGCCTGGGAGGAATACAGAGAAGTTGTCCGAGCAGCCAGGGATCAGGTTAGAAAAGCTAAAACCCTGATAGAATTAAATCTGGCCAGGGACGTCAAAGGCAACAAGAAAAGCTTCTATCGGTATGTTGGGGATAAAAGGAAGACAGGGAAAACGTGGGCTCTCTCCGGAAGGAAACAGGAGACCTGGTTATCCAGGATATGGAGAAAGCGGAGATACTCAATGACTTTTTTACCTCGGTCTTCTCCAGCAAGTGCTCAAACCTCACCATCCAAGCCGCAGTAGACAAAGGTGTGGATTGGGAGATGAAAAGCTACCGACTGTAGGAGAAGATGAGGTTCGAGACCATCTAAGAAACCTCAAGGTGCAGAAGTCCATGGGACCTGATGAGATTCACCCGCAGGTCCTGAAGGAACTGGCAGATGAAGTTGCTAAGCCACTCTCCATCGTCTTTGAGAAGTCGTGGCAGTCCTGTGAAGTTCCCACTGACTGGAAAAGGGGAAACCTAATGCCCATCTTTAAAAAGGGAAAAAAGGAAGACCCGGGGAACTACAGGCCAGTCAGTCTCACCTTTGTGCCTGGGAAGATCATGGAACAGATCCTCCTAGAAGCTATGCTACGGCACATGGAGGACAGGGAGGTGATCGGAGACAGCCAGCATGGCTTCACCAAGGGCAAGTCCTGACTGACCAACCTACTGGCCTCCTATGATGGAGTGACTACATCAGTGGACATGGGAAGAGCTATGGATGTCATCCATCTGGACCTCTGTAAGGCCTTTGACACGGTCCCCCACAACATCCTTCTCCCTAAACTGGAGAATGGGTGGACTGTCCGGTGGGTGAGGTATTGGTTGGATGGACACATCCAGAGCGTAGTGGTCAACGGCTTAATGTCCAGACGGAGATCGGTGATGGAATGATGGCCCTCAGGGATCCGTATTGGGACCAGTACTGTTTAAGATCTTCATCAATGACATATACAATAGGATTAAGTGCACCCTCAGTAAATTTGCAGATGACACCAAGCTGAGTGGTGTGGTTGACTCACCTGAGGGACGAGATGCCTTCCAGAGGAATGTGGACAAGCTGGAGAATTGGGCCCATGTGAACCTCATGAGGTTCAAGGGCAAGTGCAAGGTCCTGCACCTGGGTCGGGGCAACCCCTGGTATCAATACAGGCTGGGGGATGAAGGGATTGAGAGCAGCCCCACAGGGAAGAACTTGGGGGTACTGGTGGATGAAAAGCTGGACATGAGCCGACAATGTGCACTCGCAGCCCAGAAGGCCAACTGTATCCTGGGCTGCATCAAAAGCAGCGTGGCCAGCAGGTCGAGGGAGGTGATTCTGCCCCTCTGCTCTGCTCTGGTGAGACCCCACCTGCAGTACTGCATCCAGCTCTGGAGTCCTCAGCACAGGAAAGACATGGACCTGTTGGAGCAGGTCCAGAGGAGGCCCACAAAAATGATCAGAGGGATGGAATACCTCCCTTATGAGGACAGGCTGAGAGAGTTGGGGTTATTCAGCCTGGAGAAGAGAAGGCTTTGGAGAGACCTTACTGTAGCTTTTCAGTACTTAAAGGGATCTTGTAAGAAAGACAGTGGCAAACTTTCTAGCAGGGCCTGTTGTGACAGGACACGGGCGCATGGTTTTAAACTAAAAAAGAGTAGATTTAGACTAGATATATAGAAGAAATTTTTTATTATGAGGGTGGTGAAACACTGGAACAGGCTGCCCAGAGAGGTGGTAGGTGCCCCATCCCTGGAAACATTCAAGGTCAGGTTGGACGGGGCTCTGAGCAACCTGATCTAGTTGAAGATGTCCCTGCTCATTGCAGGGGGGTTGGACTAGATGACCTATAAAGGTCCCTTCCAACCCAAACTATTCTATGATTCTATTCTATGATTCTATGAGGCTCAGGGGAGACCTTATCGCTCTCTACAAATACCTGAAGGGAGGTTGTAGCGAGGTGGGTGTCAGTCTCTTCTCCCAAGTAAGAAGTGATAGGACAAGAGGAAATGACCTCAAGTTGTGCCAGCGGAGGTTTAGGTTGGATATTTGGAAAAATTTCTTCACTGAAAGGGTTGTCAAGCACTGGAACAGGCTGCTGCAGGGATGGTTGAGTCACCATCCCTGGAGGTATTTAAAAGACGTGTAGATGTGGTGCTTAAGGACATGGTTTAGTGCTGGACTTCATAGTGCTAGGTTAATGGTTGGACTTTATGATCTTAAAGGTCTTTTCCAACCTAAACAATTCTATGATTCTATAATTCTGAACCTGGTTCTGATGTAATTTTGTCTTCAGATGATAGAGTTTGCTGTCTATACACTTAGCCATATAGACTGAAATACCGTTTTCTTTTTCCTGCTATGTTCTTATTAAGCCAGCCTTTAACAGATAGTCATGCCTCCTTTTGATTAGGGCTCTGTCTTACACTCAGTTTGCCCTGGCATTTCATCTCCAGTTAGATTTGGTAGTTAAATGAGTTATTTACATTTTACTGCTATTTCACAGAGGACACATTGCATGACCCTTTGCTCATACGCAGATTGTTAAATAAAGTCACAAAAATCTTTTGTTCATGAGACTAGTGAACATTCAGAGATAAGTCAAGAAGTGAATCAGATTATCAAAAAAAAAGCTTATTTGCATAGCAAAGCCAAAGAGCACAATCCTGTAAAAAAAAATACCTGAACAAAAGATTCCACTGACCTTAAAGATTTGATCTAGGCTATGCAACTCTGCTTATGATAGAAATTCATAGAAAAAACCCATAGAGATCATCTTCCTCCCATAGTGCCATCTTGAAAGTGGATTACAGCAATGACTGTAAGAAACCACATGTTGCTCCGTTTCAGTACAAATTCTCACACGCTCACAATAATTATTAGAATAAGCCTGCTTTAACATTTCTCAGGGTTCCTTTGTGATAGCAGCACAAACCTTGTTCACCCTCCCTTGTAATTTCCACTCTCTGCATGCTCAAACTGGTAATTGTTCTCATTAAGGGTTTTGGTCTTAGGAACACAAACCATGCTGTGTGGCAGCCACCTACATGACTGCTCACAGAAACCCAGTACGCACCATGGTCTTCGTAGATAGTCTTGCAATGTTGATAAGAAATTATTTTGCACATGAGCATATGCAAGCCTCTCAGCCTGCAAACCCTGATAGCATCACTGCCTCTGTCTTAGGCAGGTCCTGGCTCTCCTATGGAGGATGTTGATGTCCATGCTTAAGGGTCTCACTGAAACTCTGGCACCAATGGTTCAGATTCCAACCCTGCAGGGGCTGAGGACAGCCCAGCCATGTGAGTATGGGCCACACTTGTAGATACTCAAGGTTAGCGATCTCTGCTGTTACCCCACTAACTACTGTAGTCATACTGTAACTACAGCCACAGCTCCATTGTGCTAGTGTAACAAGTTTTCCTAATAAAACAGTGTCATGCTGGTAATGACAACAGCAATGCCACTATTGAAACTGCATGCAGGACAGGCTCTAGCTCTCCTGAGGGCAACCTCAAGTCTTCCAGCCCTCCTGTGCCTCAGCTGCCTCTGCTTAAATGATGCAGTGAAAGCTGGATGAGTTGATCAGGAGTCCTACTGGCCTCAGAGATGTGTTGTGAGGTTTCAGTGCCATGAGTAAATGTTCTGAAGAGCATACAAGATGAAAAGTCCTATGTTAACATGCTACAAACGAAGAGCCAGGCAGCTGGAGAAGCTGACGGACGCAGAATACTGCCACCCCTTAAACTTACTGAAGTCGGCCGTGTCCCGCAGCTGTGCAGTCCAGTCCTTGTGGCCACAATCCCAGTTCTTGGAAGGAATCACTTCTAACCCCTAAGGGTTGCAAAACCACCATGTAACGCTGAGCCACACACACAGAAGGGGGCTGCTTGCCTTAGCCTAGAGCCAGGGAGGAGAGAAAGTGGGCTCGTCAGCAAAATCTGCACGGGGAGAAAGAGAGGAGTCTCCTCCTCTCCCCCTACTACCTGGGGCACTGCTTTCATCCTGCTGCAGCTCCACCGACCTGGGTCAGGGCTGGCCAGATCCGACGCTGCCAGGCCAGTGCAGCACTGTCCCACAAACCAGCATCTGAAGTCGACTCCTTTTTCCAGGTCCCCGTCAGGAGGGGAGGGCTAGCGGCACGAGCAGGGCAGGGAGGGGAAAGCCACAGGACTGGGGGGCTTGAGCAGTGGCAGGGAAGGAGGGGAATGGCACGTTACCTGGGTTTGACTATGGATTGGGATCAGTAATCTTGGTGAAAATTTTTCTGTCCTGAAGGAATACATAGAATATATCATTTATTTGCACTGACTGGGAACTAGAAGGTACCAGCCTGCTGCCCCTCGCACCCAGGAGGGCGAGAGAGCAGCGGGATGAAAGAGATGTGACCGGACGCGACGTGGAAGGACCTCGTGGGAAGGGCTGCGGTGCAGTCCCAGCCCACCAAAGCTGCACCTCAGCACCAGGGGCCAGATCCACCTTGCCACCCACGCTGCCCAGCAGCCTCCTGCAGGGGCTCTCAGACCCGCCAAAAAGTCTGCATGAGAAGGGGGAGAGCAGAGGAGATCTGGGCAGTAGGGACCTACCTATGCTGGACAACGCAGTGTCGTGCAGAGATACTTAATGTGGCTGTATTTCTTCTGAGACCAAAGCTTCCATCTCTAGGTGGCACCTCAGTCACAGGTACTAATCATTTGGGCATGGCTTGGGTATCAGGATGGCTTACATCATGCATATAAACATGCCCTACATCACCGTTTCAAACCTTTTTTTGTTGAGCAGCCATGTAGTTCCTCATATAGCATTGCTACAGTCATTTTCATTTACAACCCAGTAAAATCTAGGCTCAGCTTTGACAGTTATTTTATTACCTCTAATTTCCCTGTTCTCTTTGCTTGCTCATATAAACAGAAATTCACGCAGATTTCTTTTTAAGTTTTTCACTTCTTTCAGGAACCATTTTCTGACACATTGAAGAACTCAGCTGAGAAACAATGCCCTGACCTACAGAACATGCATAGCCCTTTCCAAAGCTATGGAATATTCAAGACCTCTTTTTTTTTTTAATCTATCAGAGATCTCAAGTGGGCTCCAATGGTATTGAATTTTGTTTAAAAAATAATAATTAAACATTCAAGTAGCTTCAGTTCAAGCAGCAAAACTGAGTCCTATTACAAGCTTTCAGAAAGAAAATATGACTTAACTAATTGCATTAAAATTTGCTTTAAAAAAATTGCTCTTAGGCTATTTTAGTTCAGAAAGAAGGGTGTTTGGTTTTTTTTTTTAATGCCTGAGTCATCAAAGCCTGACAACGTGACAGAAGACTAACGACAGCAGTGCTCTAAGACAGGACCTCCTGTGGCAAAACAGCCGTTGCTCTCTGCAGAGCTTTCACGGGAGGGGAGGAGGAAAAGCAACTTCAGAAACACAAAGCAAAAGGGCTGTTCACTGTTTAATGAGAGTTTGATCACTAAAGGCAGAGTTTTCTTCTGCAGTGCAGGGAGCCAGAACAACCTAACCCAGCGTGAGAAACTGGTCTCATTTACGGAGTGCGATGCTGCCTAGCGTTAAGCACCCATTACGAGTAACACCAGCGAGAACCAAAGCAGGTTCACTTGCTCAGGGCAGAAGTGACATGTGGCATTTCTTCCCTCTCCAGCGAAGGACTCACCCTGCCCCCCTGCACCCTTTTGCAAATAGGTGTTACTGTTCAAGCAAAACAACACTCCTCTGCAGGAGGATGTACTCACATGAGCCTGAATCTGAATCCCTACACTCTTTAACTTCCTTCCCACCCCCATCCAATTTTACCCATGTTTGCAAGAACACTGATTAATTCTGGAGCCGTAATTCAGCATATGCTGTCTTTGGCTTTTCAAGGATGCTGAGAATTCATCGCTCCAGTGGGAGCAGTGGATGTCTCCTGTGTCACTGAATCATAAAAATCATGACTGGAAAGAACCTTGAAAAGTCGTTCAAGTTCATCCAGCCCATCCTGGGCAGGATCAACTACACAAAGATCAACGATACAAACCACTCCTGATGAATGTTCAATTTAATCAGTACTTACAAGCCCCCAGTGATGGAGATGTCACAACCTTCCTCTGTATCCAAAGCATCCCTATGTAAATATCCTTATACATCCTCACTAGCTTCAGCGGGAGTACTGTCATGGTTTAACCCCAGCTAGCAACTAAGCCTCACACAGCTGCTGGCTCATTCCCCCGCAGTGGGATGGGGGAGAGAATCGGAAGGGTAAAAGTGAGAAAACTCGTGGGTTGAGATAAAGACAGTTTAATAGATAAAGCAAAAGCCGCGCACACAAGCAAAGCAAAACAAGGAATTCATTCCCTACTTCCCATCAGCAGGCAGGTGTTCAGCCATCTCCAGGAAAGCAGGGCTCCATCACGCGTAATGGTTACTTGGGAAGACACACGCCATCACTCCAAACGTTCCCCCCTTCCTTCTTCCTCCCCCAGCTTTATATGCTGAGCATGACGTCATATGGTATGGAATGTCCCTTTGGTCAGTTGGGGTCAGCTGTCCCAGCTGTGTCCCCTCCCAACTCCTTGTGCACCCCCAGCCTACTCGCTGCTGGGGTGGGGTGCGGAGCTGAAAAGGCCTTGACTCTGTGTCAGCACTGCTCAGCAGTAACGAAAACATCCCTGTGTTATCAGCAGTGTTTCCAGCACAAATCCAAAACATAGCCCCATACCAGCTACTGTGAAGAAAATGAACCCTGTCCCAGCCAAAACCAGCACAAGTACCCATAAAGAGATGCCACCAGAAATAATGTCATTAAGGTGTGCTGCTCAAGCCTGTTCACCATGTCCTCACTCTGCTCCCACTAAAGATTTACTGTTAATCAGTAAATAAGCTTCCCTGCAGAACATAAACCTTAGGTGCCATTCCACAGTATATCATTCTACCATAATTTTCTCTGTGGCAAAACTAGTTTAAAAGGTCCTCTTCTTTTATACACCAACTGTTTGTTTCTGCTCCCTGATCAAAATTTACCATTCTCTCAGTTGTGCTAATAGACCTGTAGGGACAAAATAAAAACCAGCACATGGAAATGGTCTGGATTTACAGAAACAAATCAATCATTGTTGCTCTCCCTCTGTCCCAAATGGCCCAGTTCATTGACGAGATTTGATTTATAACAGGACCTCCCAAATTGTGGGAACAAATGAACTGAAGTACAGAGATTTACTTGAGCTCAGCATGAACGGGCTGGGAAGGAACTCCTTAGATTCACTTCCTCACCTCTCAGATCCTCCCTAGGCAGCAGTAGTATGGCCATAAAATTAGCACTACCAAGGCCAGACTGACTAGAACCAGAAAATTTGGACAACGCTGCGTCAAATTTTATTATTAATAGTCTCAAAGGCACACAGGTGGGAATTCCTTTCCCCGGATCCTGAATAGACATTACACTGTCCATGAGCTGTCATGTTGCAAGAACTACCTACATTAACATCCAACAGCCCTGAATTTATTCTTCTGAAATGCTTATCTATAATTCAGTCATCTCCAATTGCTTTATACAGTTTGGAAATGCATCTAATCAGATGACACAGACTACTGTACTGGGGTAAGATGAATATTTTAATGTAATCGATCATAGTACTGTACTCTGCAGAGTCACCAGGGGCCAGATGTCTTTGCTCTCTTACAGAGCGGTTGTTGGCCTTCTGGGTTTCATTTTTAAGGGGAGGCAGAAATGAGCTCAAAAGGGCCTCTCCCAGCCTCCCTTCAAAGAACATTTCAGCTTAATTTATTAAACCTACACCTCTATGGTTGTACAAAAATGCAATGGGATATTTAATAGCAGCAAATGGTGATTCTGGAGGTGATTAATGTTCAACAGCTTATTTTTCCCCAATTCCATGGTTTTAGCCGTTGCACCTAGGCCATTAACTAATAGCATTAGGAATGGAGACAGCTGGGAAAGGACTCAGTGGACCCTGTAGTATAAAAGATCTCATTAATGAGGCAACTCCAGTATTTCGACTACTCTCTTGGTCGATGTAGTGGGGAACTGAAGCGGGCAATGACAGAGCTAAAAGCTTGAACTGTTACCACACAAAGTGAGGCATTTGACTTTGGTATCATGACTGAAGGCGGCCTTGTAACACACATATGTTAGTATGGACAAATACATGATAGCCCATAGATTAACAGGAAAACTACTGCCTGCCATGAGGATGCCTGTGTTCAAAGGCTGGCTTTTCTCAGTGATCCAGCATATCAAGTTCGACAAGCTCATCAACTGCTCTTCTAATCAGTTATCTCTGTGGAGATCACAGAGGGGAGAAACATCTCCCATGTTCGTAACAGTGGTGCAAGTCTAAGCTATGAAAATGGAGGGGAACAGAGAGATCTGAGTGCTGTTCAGACGTCATTCCTTTCAACCTTTTGTGGCCCAAACAGAGATAAGCCTGAACACTCATTTATACAGGTGCCTGCATGTGGCGTAGTTTACCTGCCTGAGACAGTCGGTCCTGATCCCAGCTCCACATAGAAATCTGACTGTTCAAGAAATGCCAAGAAATTCACAGAAATTACAATAAGCACGGCTATGGAAATAGGAACTGGAACTTATTGCACTGCCTGTGAAACAGAGAAAACCTCTGCTTTACATACGAAAACATCTGTCACCAATCAAGGGAATAGCTACAGGTTTGGGGCTTTTTTCCCCCTATCTTCTAGTCCTTTAAAAAAAGTTATGATTTATTCATACACTCATGACACTGACTCATTGTATTAAACATTCAAATCAGGTGTTAGAGTTGACTGCTTTGTCATAAGTGTATGTTGTAGCCAGTACTAGACCATTCACGGCCAAGGTTTCCTCCACCAGGAGGCCAAGGGCTTCGTTTTCTCCAAGGGTTGCCACCATATGTCGCCTGGGACCTTTCACAGAGCTCTCCTGTTGAGGAAGTTGGTAGGGGACTCCAGGCATGGAGCTGCCCAGCTACTCCCCAGTTCACAGTTTCACTGTGAGGGCTCAGCCCCTCGTTACAAAACTCACATTCTTGAGAATGTAAAATTTGAATGATGTAAGAAAGAAGAGAGAGATTAAAAGGCAATGGATTAAAAAAAAAAAAATGTTGTGCATGGAGGAAATACTCTGAAATTTAATGTGGAGAACAATGAAATACAGTCTACCAGAGTTAACAAGAAGAGGTAATTTTTACCAGTGTTTAGCCCTGCCCAGAACACAGATGAATTAGCAGAGCCATTCTGAAAAAATAAAACCACTTCTGAGTAACTGGAAAAGTTAGTAAAAAGGTACGTATCACTATCAGGGAAAGCAGAGCAGCTAGGTAGAAGGCAGAGTTTATTTAAGAAGCTTCTGGCTGCCAGCACTACCACTCTGCTATATTACTGTAACAGAATTTCACACACCATTGCACAGTTTCCACTGAAATAGATACTACAATAAATCTAAATTATTTAATTAAATAGGTAAAATATGTTTTTTTTTTTTTAGTCTAATAGCATAGCCTGCAAAATTAATGTTTTCTTCCTGCAGATGCTTCGAAATTAAACTAAATCTCATCACAAAGTATTTGAATCCTTTGCTATTGAATACAGAGCAAAGCAATTTCCATCTTCTTACAGATAAACGGCTCTAAGTGGTTCCATTTTTTTTGTTCCATCAACTGGAGATACAGTCAGTCTGCAGTGGCAGTGAACAGACAACAGAAGTATACGAAACTGCATGCAGCTGTTTGCCATAGTACCTTGCTCAGTATATTTCACAATACATTATTCAGATAGAATAATTCATATTGAATGTAATGTTGAAAAATGCAAGGAAAATAACCATACTCAAATCAGAGAAAGCTGCAGTAAAGAGATGGGTCTTGCAGCATTCCCAGGAATTTAACACTTTCTGATTCTTCAGAGAGAATGGAAACCTGCTTCACTCGTGAAAATCAGCTAGTAGATTACAATGAAGCAATCCACCCAACTAATTTTAAACAGAAAATTATGACAAAAATAATCGCCTT
Organism: Calonectris borealis; assembly: GCF_964195595.1. Classification (NCBI taxonomy): domain Eukaryota; kingdom Metazoa; phylum Chordata; class Aves; order Procellariiformes; family Procellariidae; genus Calonectris; species Calonectris borealis. The sequence goes on along the minus strand of NC_134352.1, from coordinate 71,433,590 downwards.
TGAAAAAAGGTACAAGGAAATAGTCATTTTCCATCACTGCTGCTATCTGGACAGCAAGAAGCAGCAGAGAATATAGTAAGAGTTTCAGGCTGCACAACCAAGTAACAGAAATTGGGCATAATTACAGCTTTGATTTGAATGATGCTGTGATTAAAACAAGTCAGGAAATGAGATGGCGGGGGACAAAATTATATAGGAACATACAATTTTTCAGTTAATTAAAAAAATTAAATGTCTAGTTAATATTCAATGTAGAAAATTAAACATGCTTAGTTTTTGGTCTTTTAAAATTTAAATAATTTTAAATTAGGTGTCATTTGAAAATAAAGTTATTTTGAAACTGTCAAAACACTTCATTATTTCTAAAACATTAAGTTAGAAAATATCAAGATGAAATGTTTTCCTACATATTTTCCTCAAATACAATTAGTCATCAAGTTTGACCCAATTTCACAAATAGTATCAATGGTGCTCACAAATCTGTTTTCCCAGCAAATTTCTGTTTAGCACCAAAATTCTTCCCTGCTGTAACTCTCTCCCTCTGAGGCACCACCTCTTCTGCTTCCTGCTGTCGTTTCCTTTGATTATATTAGGAACTGCCTTTTTGTGTGGATTGAACTTCCTCCATCTCTTTCTCCACCAAGCCTTCTTGTGCAAAGCTAGTTTTATCATTTCCCTTGCAAGGTGTGTATCAAAGAGATACCCAGCACCAAGCATCCTTTATTATTCTGCTGTCATTGCTACCTAGGGTTTTGCCACCCAGCACCCCAGCCCAGCGCCCAGACCGCAGGCTGCGGGGGTCTAGGGTCGTCGCACACACACTAGCTCCTCCACAACAACTGCTTCATCTCATCAGAGGGAGACTAACCTCCTTATTATCCTTTATACATTTTCTGGCTTCTAGCTCTGGCCTCACACAGCTAAACCAGCTTTGTTAATCAGCTGGATCCCAGTGGCAATATCCTCCTAAATAGCATCCTGGGCATTGCTGTGAATCATTTACCAGGAGCAGCCTTCCCTGAGCTATTCCTCATTCCTTCCACTTGCTTTCCTCACAACCCAGTGTTAACAAGCCCAAAGCATTCATATGATAAACCCTGTATTATACCAATTATAATTATGCCAAATACAGTACCCAGGAGATATTACGGAATAGCCAGCGCTCTTTCACAGTGAGAAATGTTTGTTCTGGCTACAGCTGGGGGAGACATGGGCTGGACTGTCCTATCTTCCTGCCAAGGTGGTCCCATGTCAGGAGGATTTGTCCCCCTAACACAGACTTCTCTGATCCTCAATAACCAGCGGGGCTACGAATGAATACTGCAAGAGCACTTGCTTCCCCATCACCGGGCAGTGGCTTCTCACATGCCTTGAGACCAGTCTGCTCCCAGGGCTCCCGCAAGCAACCTAGCTGGGAGAGGAACGCTGCGCCATGTGGTCCTGTCCTCCCATCTCCAGTGACAAAGCAAGTGGCATGGACAAGACCATGCACAGCTGCCTTTGAAAAGGCAGGTTAGCAGCCGTGACGTTGTCCCGTAGAAGGGGGCCTGGGAGGACTCTGCTGATGATCGCTGCTCCTCTTTAAAAAGCTGATAGAACTCATCTTAAAAGTGGTCAGCTTTCTCACGCCCGCTTTTCCAACTGTAAGACTGTTTGAAAACTTCAAGCTCTGACGGCAGGGAGCCCTTCTCTCACTTCCAGCCTAAATTTATTTAGTCAGTGTATAACTGTTGCTCTTGTGAGAACACTGGCCTTCAGCCTAAACTGTTCTTTTCCCTCCCTGGTATTTATTCCCCTGTGATATTTATAGACAGTAATCACATAGCCTCTCAGGCTTCATTGCGCTAGGATAAACAAGACAAGCTCTCTCGATGTTTTCAGCACTTCATTCCCTGATTATCCTCGTTAGTAGTCCCTCTCTGCATCTGTGCCAATTTTAATCTACTCCCCAGAACATGGGTGATCGGAGTTGCACAGGATATCCAAAAAGATATCCTACCTGCACCTTGGGCAGTAATATCACCACCTTTCTGCGCATGCTGGAAACGCCTCAGTGCGTATCAAGAAGACAATGCTCTTCTTCCCAGATGCTTTCCACTGAGGGCTCAGCTTTAGCCAGCCATGGGTGATGCTCCAGCACCTGCCTTGCCTGGCTTCCCCAGATGATGAGATCCCACCTTACCAGAGCATGCTCCCATCATTAGACCTTGCATTTTATATCACTGAATTCCAGCTCATTTCTAAATACTGCAGGCATCCAGTTCTTGCTGTATGTTACCCCTCAGCTTTCCTCTGTTATGATGATAGCCTCTTACTTCGTGTTATCAGCAAACTCCATTAGCAGTCTCCTACAGCTGAATCCAAGGTCCTTCATGGAAATATTAAAGACAACCAGGCTCTCAATGGCAGCCAATGCTACCATTGCCTTCTCTTCAGTTTGGTACTTCCAACCAGGCCCAACTCCATTTCCGATTCCCAAATTCCATTTTGGTTGGTAATATCCTACTTAACACTTCACCAGCTGCATTACTAAAATCCCAAAATTTTCCTGTAAAATTTCCATAGAATTACTTACAAAACCAAATTAAGATCGTTTGACATCACCCACCTTTGGCAAAACCTCATCAACATTTATCCTACTTTCCATTAACCTCTGTTCCTTTAATTCCTACATTTTCTTTCCAGTTAAGCTCTTCAGTCTTGCCTTCTCCTGAAAGCTTGTGGGAGTCAAACCATTCCCATTATTTTTAAATAAGGGCGTTATGTTTGCTGCTCTCACCTCTAAACCACGGTTTTCATAGGTCTGCTTTAATGTGTGCAGTGCTCATGCTTGTCCTTCAGCAATTCTGCTATGGGGATTACACCAATCACTCTCCTCTCTCCTTGAATGTATTCATTTCTTACAGCTTTTATAAAACACCTTCCCAGTGATATCGGGAGTCACAAAGAAGGCTCCAACAGGAATCCTGACAATTCAAACACTGGATGAAAAACTAACTTCCAAGCTCCACACTGAATATAGCAGAACTTAACATAAAGGTAAGTAGGATTAATACAGTTATTTTAACCAACTCACAAAGGGCTATCATTAACCTAACAGTGGTACAGTTTACTTACTATACTGTGCAAAGGAATCCACTGGAAGGAATAAAATCTGCTTGCTTCACTCTGGTAGATATTCCTGCTGACCTTTGAGCCATCCTTTTTAACTGGCAGATTTTCTAATCAAATGCTAATAATAATCTTTTCTTTTAACTCAATCTTATAGCCAACAATCTTGGAACGTCCTGATGATACAATCAATGGCAACATAACATGACTGACAGCAAAATTCAGAGCAGTCATAAAGCTGAGTCAGATTCTTTCACATTGCATACTCTTGAATCACTAACTCTAGACTACATCTACCATCAAGCTGTCCGCTTTGACTCCAAGTAATTTTAAATTTTAAAGAGGGCAGTTGGGCCATTTCACTTTTGGCCAAAATAATGAGGTTGAACTTTAGAGAAAAATTAAAAACAGGTTCTGACTTATTTTTCCTGCAAGAAAGTAGAAGTCCTGGAGATGTGCCACAGTATGACTTAGACGATAGTGTCTCCCTGAAGAACTCTGTCCTTCTACAGTGTTTATTACCATGCACACCAGGTGAATTATTATTGTTAGTAATACTGCTATTTTGCTTGGCCCGTGGTATTCGCCCTGTAGCTAATGGATAAAACTGTAATTTCCAATAGTCATAAGCAAAATTAAAATGGACGTTAGGAATGAGAGAAAAAGTATGATACCGTCTGCAGACTGTCACTTGATCAACAGTGATATTGAGGGGCAAGTAAAGGCTGCGTACTTCAATGCTATACACTCATTGTGGTATTAAATAGATCTGGCCTGAAACCAAGAAACTGCTGTTCTGTGAGAAACTCCAGCATTTCAAAATGTGATTTTGTTTCCAATTAGAAAGCAAATACAAAATGATGGCCTTTCCCAACAAATAAAGTTTAAGCCCTATTTCTGAATACAAAAATGAAAAGCTGTGAGTATAGAAACAGCAATATTATTAATATTGCAATTAACTCTGTAACATAAATCTGAAGACAAGACAGAATTAATAGAAGTACAAAGCTGAAATGTTTCGACATAAACTATTTTGCTAAAATGGACTTCTCCATGGAGAAAAACACTGAAAGATACATTCCTAAAAAAAAAGAGTAGACTTGAAGATATCTGCAGTTTTCAATAAAAAGCTGCACCAGTGGGAAAAAGAACAAATGATTTTCTAATTGCTGGATTGAAACAATTTACACAAACATGCACTTGCTGTCACATCTAACAAAACCAGCAACTGTAGACCAAACTCTTAAAAAAGGAAATAAAATATTAACTAATATACCACTGATGTGATCTCAAATTAGCTTTAAAAACAAAAATGCTTTGATGATTTGGAGAGCTCTTACTGGTTCTGATCAGCACTAAAAATAGGCAGACATTGTTAGAAGTCTCATGTTTCCAGTAATACTGGTAACTTCTCAATTTATCTCATATTTTATTTAATGAGAACTCCACATTGATGAACTAGGGTTGCTATACCACAAATGAAACAAACCACATCACAGACCATAAGGGAAAAGGTATTCTAAAAAATGCATTATATAGCTTGTAAAAATATAGCAACAGATTGCAGAGGATGCATCAACAATAAACTAAAATCCTCCTGGAGTGAAGCCAGGATAGATATTTGATTGAGACACACCATAACAAAGAGGACATAGAAACACAGAATAGTTTGGATTGGAAGGGACCTTAAAGATCATCTAGTCCAACCCCCCAGACCAGGGACAGGGACATCCTCTACCAGATCAGGTTGCTCGGAGCCCTGTCCAACCTGACCTTGAATGTTTCCAGGGATGGGGCATCTACCACCCCTCTGGGCAACCTGTGCCAGTGTTTCACCACCCTCATCGTAAAAAATTTCTTCCTTATATCTAGTCTGAATCCACCCTCTTTTAGTTTAAAACCACTACCCCTTCTCATACCGCTACAGCCCTACAAAAAAGTCTGTCCCCATTTTTCTTATAAGCCCCCTTTAAGTACTGAAAGGCTGCAGTAAGGTCTCCCCAAAGCCTTTTCTTCTCCAGGCTGAATAACCCCAACTCTCTCAGCCTGTCCTCATAAGGGAGGCGTTCCATCCCCCTCATCATTTTTGTGGCCCTCCTCTGGACCTGCTCCAACGGGTCCGTGTCTTTCCTGGGCTGAGGACTCCAGAGCTGGACGCAGCACTGCAGGTGGGGGTCTCACCAGAGCAGAGTAGAGGGGCAGAATCACCTCCCTCGACCTGCTGGCCACGCTGCTTTTGATGCAGCCCAGCATATGGTTGGCTTTCTGGGCTGTGAGCGCACATTGCTGGCTCATGTCCAGCTTTTCATCCACCAGTAACCCCAAGTCTTTCCCTGTAGGGCTGCTCTCAATCCCTTCATCCCCCAGCCTGTATTGATACCGGGGGTTGCCCCGACGCAGGTGCAGGACCTTGCACTTGGCCTTGTTGAACCTCATGAAGTTCACATGGGCCACTTCTCCAGCTTGTCCAGGTCCCCATGGATGGCATCCTGTCCCTCAGACATGTCGAACGCACCACTCAGCTTGGTGTCATCTGCAAACTTGCTGAGGTTGCACTCGATTCCATTGTCTATGTCACTGATTAAGATCTTAAACTGTACTGGTCCCTATACAGATCCCTGAGGGACACCACTCATCACCAATCTCCGGTCATTAAGCCGTTGACCACTCTCTGGATGTGACCATCCAGCCAATTCCTTATCCACCAAACAGTCCATCCATCAAATCCATCTCTCTCCAATTCAGAGAGATGGATGTTGTGGGGGACCGTGTCAAGGCCCTTACAGAAGTCCAGATAGATGACATCCGTAGCTTTTCCCCTGTCCACTGATGTAGTCACTCCATCATAGAAGGCCACTAGATTGGTCAAGCAGGACTTCCCCTTGGTGAAGCCATGCTGGCTGTCTTGAATTACCTCCCATGATTACAGATCATGATCTGTTCCGTGATCTTCCCAGGCAGAGATGAGACTGACTGGCCTGTAGTTTCCCCGGTCTTCCTTTTGTCCCTTTGTAAGAACGGGTGCAATGTTTCCCTTTTTCCAGTCTCCAGGGACTTACCTGACTGACGTGACTTTTCAAATATTATGGAGAGTGGCTTGGCAACTACATCAGCCAATTCCCTCAGGATTCTGGGATGCATCGCATCAGGTCCCACAGACTTACACATGTTCAGGTTCCTCAGGGGGTCTCAAACCTGATCTTCTCTTACAGTGGGAGGGAATTTTCTCCCGCAGTCCCTGCCTTGAGGTCCATCCACTCAAGAGATGCGGGAAGAGAGGTTGCCAAGGGAGGTCATTCCCTCCTCCTTCAGCATGACACGGAGTCGTGCCAGACCACTCCGCTCCATCGCCACAAGGAAATGCAGACCTGTCGCATCAGCCATGCACTGAGCGCAAGAGTCCCTGCAGTGGCTCATACTCCTCTGGTGGGATACAGAGCGAGCTGCACATTCACCATAGAGCTGCTGCAGTCGCCTTCCTCCTACAGACCTCTCACACCAGATGCTGACGGTGGTCGGCCTCAGCTGAGCATCTGCCTCTCATCAAGCATCACAGACCAGCCAGAGAGACCTTGCACCCCTCCTCCCAGCGCTGACTCAGGGGGAGACCTGCTAGACTGCACAGCCTCTGTCAGTGTCACCCAACGTGCTGGTGTAGCGTGCCTCAGCGGACACATGATTTAAGAGCTGACGAAAATTCACAAGCATGGGCCTGGAGAAAAATACACACCACTTAAATAAAAAAAGCAGCTGTGAGTCTGCATCTCAGAAGAGATGTACCCTGAGAAGAGCTGCACAGCTGTTACAGTCAATGCTGGCTGTAAGCAGGAGAGAAGCCCAGAAGGTTACTGAGAGGGAATTACAGTAACTGAGCCTTGTGGTCAGTCCATCCAATGCATCTAGTAACCATATCAATGGTTACTAGAGAATAAAGAAAAGTTATGCCTGAGCTGGAAAATATTTTTGAAGCAGCAGTCCACCTATAACTCTCATGAGAAACAGCTTAGAAGAAAAAAACCCTAGATATTCATCATATGGATTACTGCTTCCACAAATTTTCCTCAAATTGCAGAGCTCAAAGAAGGGAGCTTTCCACCAAGAGAAAACCATTCAGCTGGATTTATGTCTCTTCTGTTCTAGCGCAGCCAGACAGTAATAGCACTGAAATGCTGTCTGGTGGAGAGAGGGACCCAGCCACTCTGGGTGAGACAGATCATTGTCAACCAAACGCTCTCTGAGCTGAGATTAGCAATAGGCTCAGAAGACCTTACTGTGCCTGGTGTGAAAGCAGGGCGAGGGCATGGCATTTCCAGTGCCACAGTGGTGACCTTACTCACCCTGCTTGCTGAGCCCTGTCCTTTACCTTCTGCAGAAGGATACTTAACAGATGGACCAAACCGGGTGCAGACACTCGCCATGCCCCATGCTCATACTCTTCAGAGAAACAGCACCAGTCTTGGACAACACAACAAGTACCTTGACGACCTTCCAGCAATGAGCTTCAGAGCCGCCTGCCTAGCACCCGATGACAGCCTGAAACAGCATCTCTGGGTACAAAACATCCTCTCCTAATTCCTCCCAGTGGCAACTTTAAAGACTGATGGTTAACACTCTGGTTTCAGATTTAATTATTTCATCTTAATTGTCCAAATCCTAACCATTACCGTGCATGCAGCTGAAGTAGAAATGAAACCTGCTGGGCTGACTGCTTGCAACAGCCCTGAAGAAGAAATGAAAACAAAGCAGAAAGAGTGTGCATGGGAGGAGAGAGATGGTGAAAGGCAGCTAAGGAAAGGATGCGACAACAGTGGTCCCGAGCGGAGGCAGCTCCTCCTCCTGAGGCGGGGACGGCAGTCACAAGCCCCGCACAGCCGAGGGCTCAGCTGAGACAGCAGGGAGGGGCAGCGAGGAGTCGAGTCCTCACTGCTTCAGCACTTCCCTCAATCAAAAGCAGGGAGCGGAGAGGTGGCCCTGTTCTTGCTTTCTTCTGGTAAGCAGCAAAACCAAGGCAAACCGTAATGAACTGAGCTCTCAAAAAAAGCCTGCTCACGAGGAGGCAAATTTCTTTGCCGTACCCACTCAAATCCTGGGAAACAAAGCAGTGAACACACTGGCTAAAATGATGCCTTCCCAGTTATTCAAGCAACACAGTACACTACCATGTATTACTATGGATGGAATTGTACATGGAATTACTTGGATTATGGCATTGCCTCAGAGGTGTAGTTTGAATGGGTCTCACTGGAAAAGGAGAGAAGCCAGTTTCAGTCTTCAGAGTATGTAAATCCAAGTAGGAAGGGAATACAGGTCCACGGCTGTCCCCCTTCACTGTCCAGCAGCAAAATTAAGGAGCCTATCACCCAAGATCTGATTTCATTCTTGATTTACTACACAACAGTGCTTGCTGGCACAACTGAGAGCACCATGGCGTTGTTTGAAAGATAAAGCTAAGCAGGTTTCAATACCTCACCATGAAACAAATGATGGTAAGGTTTCTCCTTTGTGCTATAGCTCAGAAAATAAAAATTTTCAGTGGGGAAGTGCCTGCATCTCACCATGGCTCCTACTCCACTCTAACCAGTCAGTCTCCTTCATGTCTTAATACTATTTTATGATATAATACATTCTGGATGACAGTTGCTTAGTTACAAAAACTCTCAGATCAACAGCTACAATATTAAAATCTTGCCAAAGGTCAAATCCCACTGTATGATCATTCAGTGTCTTAAAGACATGTCTTTTATTATTTTTGTTAATGTCTGAGATAAATACTGAAAGACATTTTACTGTAATAGGCTGTGCTCTGCTCAGCCTGGGACAATACATGCAATGCTATTATTATAATTATAGACAAACTCTTGTTATAATCTCTGACTACATTAAGTTTATATCTAAGCCACTCCCGCCCCCCCCCCCCCAAAAAAAAAAAAAATCAATCCTGGAAGAAAATGGAATTATGAAACATTTGCCCAGGAGTAAAGTTATAGAGAAAAGATCAATAAAATGAGGTTAAACATTTCCGGGCTTTAAGAATAAAAGAAATAAAAATAAGCATATATTGTATAAAAACAGCATCTTTCACAATGACAGTGGCTCCCTAAGAAAGAATTGGATTGCATCCCACAGACATTAGTGAATTCCTAGGGAACAAGCTTTATCATCTCTGTTTTAACAGAAGAAAAACATAGGCATTTTTATAGCCTATGCAAGTTTTGCACCATACAGAAAGCGGTACATCACCAAGACCTTTGGCCTGGCTGCCTTCCCTATTTACAAGTCCTTTTCCACTCTCCCTGTTCTAGCCATTTCTTTTGTACAAATGTGGCACCAGGTTGCCAGGATCCCTTACTGCTTCCCCTGCATGCTTTGCCCCAACACAGCTCTGGCTATAGCCTGAATGCCTAACTGCTCATTCAGTCCACAAAGGCTACTTGTTTGTAAGCACAGGGAAGCATTTAATAAAATTAGTTGCAGGTTTGGTGTACCTTCCGACAATGGATCCCAGGGGCTTTCTGTAGCTAAGGTTTCCTTAGCCTACCATCCAAGCAGAGATACCCACTGCAGAAGTTGTGGATACGCAGGAGACTTCTCTAGGGAGAGTGGATGCATTCTCTCTAGATTACAACTGAAAGCCCTCTAAGGCTTTGGAGGATGCTGAGAATTGCCCAAATCCATCAGGAATGATACAGCATGCGCAACAGGGTTTTAAGAGCTGACAGGAATTTTTTGACAATTTCTATCTACATCCTACCACTCCAGGACCACAGAGCAGCTACAGATGATTAAGAATGCAAACTTCCAAACATATAGTGACCGCATGTTAGTTAGTCTAGAACTGCCCAGTTCTCTGCTTAAAAATTGACAAGGATGTGCCTATAGATCTGCTTACTCATACGGTCCTGAAGGCAATGGTTTGCAGCATGCAAGTGCTGATACAACATAGAGACATGGATGTTGTCATACCTGCTGACTTCGTATTTGCTTGAGTTTGTATTAAATGTCTTTGTATTACAGAAAGTCATTATCAGCTTGAAAGCCATCTTGTGAATAAATCTGCAAAGGCTTGTTTGTGTAAACCTCTGTGCTCATTTTGTACCTCATAAATGAAGAGGAGAAGGACCAACCCATCAAGGAACTGTTCCCTTCACCATGAGGTAACAGCAGCTAGGCAGACCCAGGTCCAGCACCAACCAAGGCATTTCCCCCAGGCTCAGCATGTTAGCATCTATTAGCTGTAGTACTTAGATTAGTGATCTAAGTAATGTTAGAAAGATCAAAGAAAACCCAACTGACTTAATGAGCCATTTGCAGTTTCACTACAGCAGCCGTGCAGACTGAAGCATGAAATCTCTGACACAAGTAAACGTTAGTGATGGCTTACAGCAGCAGGGCTGGGGGAATGAACATTTCGTTTTCATGATGAGAAACACTTGCTGCTTTCTGTACACGCAGGGTCAGACTGTGCTCAAAGTGTGATGACGGGATCACATGAAATATCTTTACAACAGTCACTCAGGCATATACTGTAACTGCAAGCAGGTGTTTTGGAGCATAAATGATAAAAGTTACAAGCAGACCAAGCTGAGGAAAAGTCTGTGAGATACCCCCACCCCCCACAAGAAAACCCCAAGCCAACTATCCCAAACCAACACCCCAAAGCCAAGCCACCGATTAATGCTGGTGGTCACAGAGCTGGTGATCACCATGCCAGCTCCCTTTCTGGACTAAATCCCACAGATATGTAGATAAATACTCTTCCCTGACAAAGTTATTAAAAAATCCTGTGCTTTTGTAGTTTGTGGCATTTTAACACTACTCCAGGTTCATGACTAAAGCCATCACACACAACCACCCAGCACTTCCCAAGGAAATGCTATACTAAAATCCTTGTGCAGACAGATGCTCCAGTGATGAAATGCCACTAAAACGCCTGAATATACACAGCCCATTCGGGATTTTACTGTGCAGGCCTGCTGACGTGGCAGATGATAGATGTTTCAAATGAAACCAAGGTCTCCCTGTGCTGCTCTGTGTGCAAACACAGAGATTGCCTCTTGTGTGGAAAGACTAGAAAAGTAATTAAGGATAGTTTGAGGAAGAATAGAAATACTAAGGATATGGCTGGATTGCCCAGGGTACTTTTGAACTCCCTAGTAATATACCAGAATGACAGTTTGTGCCTTCTGGGGTAAAAAAAAAAAAAAAAAAAAAAAAAAAAAAGACAGCTGCCTCCAAAAGTCACACGCAGTGAGGGACACGCGTGCTTGTACCATACACATTAGCGAGGGACCAAGTCTACACTTGCTTCTCGGCAGTTAAAGAGCTCACACACCACCTGTGCTCTATGCCCATAATGGAGACAGACATCAAGGTTACAAGAAGGAAGGATGCCCACACAATTAGCAAAATACAGTAGCCACTTCTGTTGTTGTTTTTCTTTTTCACAGAAAATAGCTTAAGAATGGCATCACTCAGTTCGAAGTGTGGATCAAAACATCATCAAATCCCACTCTTCCAGCAACACAGAAACTCTCAAAAATTCAGCTGGCTGAGATATGGCTTGGAGAAGGAGTGCACCCTCAGTAACTGATTCAAAAATCCCACTTCTTGCAACTCCAAGAATTATTTTTCATATAATATCCACCTATTTGCTAGCTAAATCCGACCCTGCTTAGTTTACGACTACACCCAGAGATGGCTTTTTTCCAGACAGCTTCTGTCGCCCACTTACCACCCCTTTTGTATTGTGTGGCTGCTTTGCCCCACTTCAAAGGTTCATTCTCATGTGCAGGATTTTTTTTTTTTTAATTTGCTTTGGTTGCTAAGGGGGAAGCTTTAGCATGGTGGGCAAGGATTTAGTCACATGTAAACTACAGGGAACATTATCCTTAGAGATTAATTTGGAAATCAAATGACAATCAGCTGGATATGTGTTTATTTTCTATTTCTCGAAACCTTTAAAAGTACCACAGCATTTTTGCATCCTCTGAAGCAGTTCTATTCTTCTTCTATATTATTCAACCTCAGAGACAACAAAGAGAGTATCATGCTTGTCTCCAGTGTCAGAGATACAATTAGTAATTTCACTGCAAATCAGAAAACAAACTAGATTATTAGGAAGAAGAGCTCTACACTCATCAAAACGTTTCACAACCGCCTTTCAGATGTACTGAAGGCAGCTGCCTCACTGTGAAGTTAATTCAATAAGCAGAGGGAACGTAATTCATTTGGTACATACTGTTTGCTAATCAAAGAGTATTTCTTGGCATCTAAACTGTGTGTGACAGAATGTTAAGCCTGAAAACATATTGTTAGTCCTCAAAGTTTTTCATCAAATCCAAGAAACATAACGTGCACCATTCATGTGAGCGATTCTCCTCATTCAAGCAATGAAGATGAAAGCTGTGTTATAAAGTTTTGTAATGCTGAGCTGGGGTCCTAGGAAGAGCTTATGAGAAATGTGCAGGATAGAAAGCTTGATGACTTCATAACTTCTCCTTCTTTCAAAGTATTGTCCCACAGAGTATTAAATGTGATGACAGCAGCAAAGCCTGCGAGCAAGCATTATCAGTAAAAAACAGCCCTGGTATATCTTCTACTGAATTCAGTCTTAGGAGCATGAAACTGTTTTTTTTAATCAAGGTTACCGTGAGCCTCTCATCTTGCATGTCTGTGCTGTGGGGAACAGAATGAGGAATAACATCACTTCTTCTGAAATCCATTGCCTTAGGAGACTGCTCTACTGCAGTTTGAACATGTGGATCTCCACCACCACAAGCAGCTGTGATGAAGAACTATTAAACCAACCATCTTATGTTGGCTATAGAGGAATATTTCACCGTGCTCTTTCACAACATGAGCTGCAAAGCAGCAGAAAGGGGCATGGATTGCTGCACAGTGTCTGTCTGCGGTTTTCCTGGTTTGACGGATGCTGCAACTGAGAGAAACCACGTCCTCCCTCTCAGGTGGCCATTGCTCTTCAAATGGTAAATAATCTCCTGAGCAACAAACAACATCAGAGATCAAAACCTGGCATGTTTTATTGGATCCAAAAGGATCTAAACTTGCTCTATTTTCAGAATTAAGTTAATATGTAAATGAAAATGGCTGCTGTACAGATGGAGGGAAAAAAGAGATGACTAAGGGTTTTATTTGAAAATGCCAAAGGGACATTTCTTAAAAATACTATTTAATTTAGGGGAAAAAAAGCACACCAGAATTATTTGAAAAATTCAACCTTATTCCACATTTGCATTCAGATCTTTCAAAATTCAATGTGAGGGAAAAACTCCACCCAAGAACTCTTACAAAACTGCTGCCAAAAGCAAGATACTGCATTCTTAATGCAAAGCTCTTTGCCAGCATTTATTAATAAGCAGAAAATGGTACAAAATATATAAATCTATGCAGCAACTGACAACAAAAGCACGTATGTTATCTACCTGGACACAATAATGGGATTTTATCTGTGTATTTATTCTGAAAAGGACAGAATAATCTTTTTATGAATAATTATGAGATGGTTCAAAGTAGCAAACACAGCACAGCTAGAACATATGCCCCTTTAGTATGGATTACATCCTTTTAAGTTACTGAAACATTAATGCAGCAAGATTGAAGAGAATTCTGTAAATTCCACTAATTGTGCTGCATCCTTTAATTGCTCATCTATTTATTTTTGAACAGGATCATCATCAAATGAGGAGTAGTTCCAAGTATACTTGATGTTTACTTTCAGAGCAGTTAACTCAATATACGTGCTCAGTTTCTGTGTAGATTAACACACACTTCAAGCCTCTGCCTTCTTGCAGTGTACTTTTGTAATAAGTAGTAGTATTTCAAAACGAGATGCCACACTTGGAAGATTAAATACCAACTTTGGAGGTAATTTTAAAGGTCCATTTATTTTGCCATGGTTAAAAGAGTTATGCAAAGAAGGACAAAAGTATTCATGCAGCAGACGTGATTACACACTTGTGGCTCATGTGAAAATCTCAGTTGCAATTTGGAAAAACAACATTTCCAGGTATTCCGGCCCAATTAGTTACTGACATTTCAAGTCAGTTATAATCTCAAAATTTGCTGTAGAGAAAGGCATACTAAGAGTTCAAAGGCTCAAGTCATTCAGAGCTCAGCCAAACATATCCAGAATCCATTTGAACTTTTTATTTTTCCAAACAGCTTCTAGGAAGCACATTATGAGCCAGAGAAGAAGAAAAGGTTTTTTAATGGCTACTTTATTGATGTAGCAAGTTTTAAGAACCTGGTAGTTTCTTGAGTGTGCTACTTCACGTTCTGAAGAACAACCAGAAAGATGTTTACCAGGGAAAACAAATCCCTGAACAACAAGGTAAGTGTTTAACAGTAAAATCCATCAACAAAGTAGTATTTCAGTACAGAGAAGTGCTCTTCAGACTCACCAGAAAGAGGGAGATCCCCAGTCCAATGGAGCCTACAAGTAGGTTTTTGTATATGGAGGATATACAAACAGCTGCAAGTGCGGTCGCTCAAGTACTTCTGAATCCCATTCCACTGCTTATAAAACCTTCTGTGTCAGTGTTTTACCATTTCAGGTAAAGTTTTTCCCTGTTTTTGAAAGTTAATAGTCGCTTAGGAAAAATGCCATAAAAATGGCTCAACCTTTCTCAAAAATGAGGCATGTTTTCTTTGCAGGGTGTAGTGTCACAGGCACTGTGTCATTCATCTTGTAGAAGGGGACAGTGTTCCCAATAGACCTTCCTGGCACAGGCACATCCACGCAGAGAGCAGAACATTAGCAGGCCATTGATCCCCATTATAAATTTTTTACACTCTGCAACCCTTCTTCTTTTTTTGAGGGGAAAAAAAATAGCTCTTGTGTCTTGGCATTAAATTTCAGGTTTCCTACCAAGTTGTCAAGAACGTAGTCACACATATATGCCTTTAAGCTGAAAATTGGCTGTGATTTATCAAAGTCAGGATGGTATAAATAATGCATGTTTTGCACAGATGGCTTTTTTTGTAATGTAACAACTAATGGCCTGTCAACACAGTATTCCACGTACACAACCTCCACAATGGCCTGCAGTCTCTTTCCTGTATGATAAATGAAGGCCTGTTAGGAGGCAAATCCACTCTAATGGTGTCCTGATATCTTTGATATAATGTGTGATGGTATGCAGAGAGAACAGCCACACACAAGTTTAAGGTGTGTAAAGGTAGTTAAGGATGCAAATTCTGCAGTGTCAGGCTTTGCTGATGAGCCAAAATGAAAAAATTATTTACCCAATACCTGAAGCCTGTTGCATAAATAAAAACTTACATGATCTAGATCATTCAGATAGATTTGTCCACACCCAGTAAGGAAATCCGAGGCAAGATGTTCAATGCTCATGGTAAGAAACCACATTTGAAAAACAAAACAAATGGAAAAACCTGCATTCAGGAAAAGAAAAGGCTAAGCCAATCCCCTGAGATCTCATTAGGCCAGATTTTCTTTCAAGATACAAAAGCTTCTCCTTCAATGTGTTTCTCTTGAAATATTTTAGGACTATGCCCAAGTTCTGACAAACCCACAGTAGCATGGAAGAAACACATCTGCTGGAGTTTCTTTAAAAGGAATTAGAACACCAGCATTACCAACACACACATTCAGCACAGTCAGCACACATCACCCGCCAGAAACTTACCTTTCTGTGATCGTTTCTCTGAGACCACTAGCAACCCCTTTCACCACCGTACTCGCCTTTGGTGTCAGCACTACTTGAGATATAAAAAAAGAGCCCTTCTTTCTTCTTTCAGTGATTGATGCCTGCAGGAATTGAATGAGTTTTTCCGGATCTGTTGTGTTTGCCCAAGGAGCTGGCATCATCTGGCCTGGCCAAAGAAACGGTACCTCAAGAGCCACTGGACTGTGGTAGAACACCAGCACTTGGTGTTCCTTTTCCCACAGATATTGGAGGCTGACTTCATGGGCAAATATAGCAGGACACATTTTGCTTCCATACGTGTCTTTGAGCATTTGGACAAGCTTTTCATGATGGTATTTCTGCATCCCGTAGAAGTGATTGAAGTCCAAGAAAACCACTTCTTTTGGGTGGTCAGAGAGAAACGCATTGATCTCTTCCAGACCCTCCTTGACTTTGGCACTGAATAAACCATGAGCAAAGTAGAGTTCATTGTCTGGGTCTCTGGGCTTGGTGGAAATTCTAAGATCAAAATACCGTATACCTGCCCCCAGCTGGCTGGTGAAGTTCATGGTCTGTGTAGCCAACCACTTCCTCATCAGCTTTTTAGCCACAGTCCCAAAAACAGACACAAAATTCTGGACCGTCTCTGGCTGTTCAGGCCCAACCGGAGAGGCTTCATCGATGTAGAAGCTAAATGAGTCATGAGACCCTAAAAACACAACAGAAGAAAATAATCAATATTGTATTCATATATTAAAAGTCATTAGTGATTCTTTCTTAATAAACACAATTTTCTGATCTGTTCCAACACTCACCAACAGACTCCTCCCCTGCTCTTTTTCTCAATACACTATATTTGTCTGGCAGCATTTACCCCACCAGCACCTCCCAGGAACTTGAAGGAAAGGTAGTGCCTGTTTCACTGCTCGTCTGGGCATTCCCTCGCTCTCTTCCAGCTCTTACTTATGCCTTTAAGCTCACTGAAGTCAGCGGGCTCTGAGCGTCAAAGCAATCCTGGCGTAACTCCAGCAAAGCTAGTCACATAATAAATCCCTAGAGCCAACGAGGAGAGTCTGGCCCTGCACACTGAATTGTGCACCGTCTCGTTTGCAGAACCAAGGAAAAAACCAAACGAAACCAACATCATCCCCCCCACACCTTTATAGTCAGCTAAAATAAGGGGTGAAAAATGCCAAGGAAATGTAACCTTTCTGACCTTTTCTTTATTGCAAGTCTCATCTGGTCATCAACAAGGTTACTGAATGCTGTTTTCCTTCTTAAATTTACCTCTAAAATTCTTTGCTTTCCTTTGCTACAGAATTACAACACATAGAGACAAGGATAGCATTGCATTCCACTGATAAAATACAGAAACCCCACAAGACAAGAGCTTTTGACAAGAGCAAGACATACTACTTAACATGCCTATGTACAGAAGTTATCATTTTCCACAACTTAGTCAGTTGAATATAAATATGTAAGACACTTTGCTACGCAAAATTCTCTCTGTCTCAAGGTACATCCATTAAAAAAAAACAACTACAAACCAAAAAACCAACAAATTATTTTGCTCAGCATTTAGACGTTTACGTGAAAGCAGCTGATAAAGCTAAGGACATCTGCAAACACATGATAATTCTTCTGTAAGGGACTTTGTCTTGCTTTATTGAGAGATGAGCTGACCCTAGGAGATGCTCATCACCCTCGTCTACCACTAGCCTTCTGAATACCTGGTGGTGAAATCTGGCAGTTTATACAGAAATACTGTCCGGCTGCAGGCAGAGCCGCACTCCCACTGTTCCAGCCGGAGGGGATGCTTCTGGTCAGGCTCACTGCAGCAAGCAAGCAGGTCTGCTCCTCAGCCTACGTCACAGCGCTTGCAAAACTCCTTCAAGGTCAGCAGGACTTCTATTTCTGAAATGTAGTACTAGGCCCTCAGAGATCCAAATCCTAGCGTCAAAATGAGTTCAGAGCACAAGTCTTGCCTGCTACTGAGGCTTTTGTAGGTGCTTTTCAAAATTGCTTTCCAAAGCACGCATGCTGTGGCAAATAAGCATCACATTAATGAAATCCTGCTAGTCAGTCATTTCTGATGGCGATGCTATTTTAACTGAACTGGAACAAACCCTATAAACTGAAGTGACAGCTGTAACATTTTCTTCTTTAACAATAAATGGAGTCACGACAAGTCATCTGAAACTCTGGCTTGGATTTTGCTTTGTTTAATCTGAGAAATGTCTTAAAATTTTGTACACCCCTGCTTTTTATGGTTGTCTCTTTGAACTGCATTTTACTTTAAATATCACATAAATTTTCCACTTTGATGAAGCTTTCTACTGCTAAGTGTTGAAGCGATAGCATATTCCTCGCAGAGCCTGATTAGATCATGGAGTATCTGGTTACACACTGATATCCCAGAGGACCAGATCTGCATACAGAATTTTAATGGTAAAACAAATGATTAGAGCAGTGACTTGTGTTTCCACAGTATTACAAGGAAAATCAATGAGATACATTAAATGTTCTGCTCAATGTAACCTGCACTAATTTAGAAATCAAAGTAAATCCAGTCTTGTTCAAAAAAAGGCATAGTTACTGACATTAGCAAGGGATGAATCTTGCAGGCCCTCACTTTGTCCATTGAAGTCCCTCTTATTTCAGTAGGATGTCAGAATAAGTACATGTATAAACATGATCAACTGATTGCAGCAGTAGGCTCAAAATGGTATTAAGATTAATTAAACCATTTGTCCTTTATTGTCTGATCTACAGCCATTGGCAATCGAAGTTGCAGAAGAGGTAGCTAAACTTGACCTCCGTGGACAATATGCGACACAGTGCCAACCACTACTTAAAACTACTTAAGTAGAGAGAGGCGGCCCAGTTCTCACAGCAGAAAACTAAGGTGAACAACTTGTCAGCCGGTAGCTTTTAGCTATTGGTAATGCAAAACACAGAGAAGAGTGTGTAGGAGGCGAGGGAAACACCACAGTTAGAAGCGACTGAACATTACAAGCAGGATAGTTTAGAAAAATACTTTTTCTTAATTAAGGTCTTCATGCACATATTTGAGCCTAAAAATGGGGATTCCTATATGTAAGGTACAGAGAAGAGCGCACAGTGCACTGAGAACCTCCATGTTTTGTAACCCAAACAAGGAGGCCCTATAAAATACTGCAAAAAGAAAATAAGGCTTGACTTAACTTGGTTGACACTGAATGAAGCAGATGTCAGCTATTCAAGAGTATGTAAAGATTCCTCCTCACTGAAAAATGCAGCAAATGTTTTGTCTTTCCACATGTATAAGTAATTTGAGCAGGTCGTTTAAATATTTGTTTTCATCATGCACTCATCTACATTTCATTTTGCCTTCATCCTGCCCTGTTGTCCTAACCAGCTTACTGTCATAACTCAGGGAAATTCAAAATCCTTACACTTGGCAAAGCAAATTAGAGTGTGATCTTTTCCACTTTCATGCCCCAAATCACTATGTTCCTGGTAATGAGAAAATCCTGTACCGACATACATTTGTTTTTAGCAACCAGGTTTCCTTCCAGCTTCACTTTGGTGCATGGGGACATTCCCATCCTACTTTGCCACTGGGAAGTGGGCTCGCAGGTTCGCTGTATCACCAAATCTCAGCTCCCGTGAAGACAGGATGCAATGTACATTCAGAACTACTAATGCAATGATGCCTGCAATCTTTGGGAGGTAGCAGTGCTTGCACATCAGCTGTCTTTATTATAGTAGGGCAGGGGACACACTGACTTGATGTATGGGACAGTCTCTACCACAGCGACTTCACAGCCTGAGACACAGGGAAGCAAAAGAGAGGGGAATGACTCGTCCCAAGTCATGCAGGGAGGAGGAGTAGTCTGATATTCCTCTTGTGTGCAAACATATTTTATCACCGGTTTAGTAAGTGTCTAGCACTTTCTTAAAATATTGCACAGTGTGTCCCCACTATTTCAACAACACAACGTATTGTTGATCCAAGGAGTCAAGGATGAAGGCTTGTGCATCAGGATCACGGGGGTGGCAAACAAGGGGTAAACATGGTGTGCATATGCTACAGACTGCCCAGTCAAGAAGAGAAAGTGGACAAAGCCTCCTTCAAGCAACTGGAAGAAGTCTCACTATTACGGGGCCTGTTTTCATGGGAAACTTGGAGACATTTGCTGGAAAAGCAGAACAGCAGGGCACAGGCAATCTGGAGAGCATCTAAGACTGTTTTTCTGCAGGCACTCCTTTAAGCAGACAAGGCGCACTGCTGGACGTGGTACGAAGTAAGGAAGAAATGGCTAGGGACATGAAGGCTGATGGCAGCCTTAGCCGGAGTGACTATAAGGTGATGTAAAAATTTAAAATACTGAGGAAAGTGAGGAAGGCAAATAACTGAATACAGATCCTGGATTTCAGAGCAGCAGTCTTACCTTGTTCAAGAAATTGGTAAGTGGTAGCCTGTGGGAAAATTACCTTAAATGCCAAGGGCCTCAGGAAAAATGGTTGAAACTGAACGACAACCTCTCTAAAGCATATGAACAATCCACCCCAGCATGCAAGAAAACAAGGAGGTAAGGCAGGAGGCAAGTTTGGCTGAATGGATAATTCCTGAGTGAGCTCAAACTTAAAAAGCCATCTACAGAAGGTGTAAGCAGGGACAGGCTCCCTGGGAGGAACAGAGGAGGAATGCAAAGAGAGAGCTAGGAAGTCCACAGCTTGGTTGGAGTTCCAAGGGATGGGAAACCTGCAAGGGATGGGAAATGCAACACAGAGCTCCTGCAGATACGTCAGCAGCAAAAGGGAGCAAGGAGAATGCTGGCCCACCGCTGAACAGGGCAGGAGACCCATTCAGTAGCACTGATCAACTGGCTAGCAAGCAGCTCTGCAGAAAAAGACTTGTTCACTTGGACATAAAGAAAAAACAACTTCCCCACAAGACCAGTTAAGCCCTGGAGCGTGAGCCCAGCAGGACTGGATGCTGTATCCTTGATTCTCAATGGTTAAGAGCCTCGTTTAACTTGGAGTTAGCTCTGCTTTGCGCAAGGAATGGACCAGATGACTTCTGGAGCTCCTTTCCAACCTAAATTACTCTGTGTCTGCTTATTCCCCCCTCCCCCAAGATACAAAAGATTTGTTTCCTGTCTGTCAATCTTAGAAGCAGTTATCAAGAGACACTTAAAATGTCTGCACCAGCCGTGATCCAAAAACCAAAAGTGGCCAGTTTCAACCCCCGAGACATTACATTTTCATGAACTTAGATGTGGCCAAACACTATTTAGATATTCAAGAGTAAAATGCAATATTGCAAGAAAACAGCTGCTAGTACTTTTACTAGGGAGAACTGTCTCCTCTTTTCTTTACTGAATTCCTTTAATAGGACAATTGGGAATATATAACCCACAACAGCTCAGCTACGGACATATTTATGGCTTCCCTGGAGGGCTAAACCCCTATTTAAAAAATAATTGGGCTCAGTGGTGAAAAACGTCCCTCGGCGAGACTGCGTTCCTGTTCAGAATCGTTTCTTCAGTCCCACAGAGATTTAGAAAGAGGCACAGCGAAGCTACTATTTTTGGTGGCTAAGTTTTAACATATCATTCATAAAGCACGCAAGCGTAGCTGAACTTCACTCTGTCCTCCCCTTGCCTCACTGTTGGCCCCCCCTTAACAACCACTTGGTAAACAGCACCTAAAATAGAGGTACTGAATCGAACAGCACTGCTCAACATGCTCCTGACAACAGCAATCACACCCTGAATATCCACAAGTCACAGGAAAACCACAAACAGATAGAAGCAAAGTTTCACTGTTTTTGGCATGTTTTACTCTCCTTCTCCCACAGACCTCAAGCTCCTCCTGTCTCTGCACTGGGACTTATCCAACAGCTGTCAGAAGTGGACTCTTTTACTACCGCTTTGGGTGTTACTAAAAGCTTTACCTGCTGTTTTCTCCCTATATTTAGAAGATGACATCCCTTGGTGACTATTGCTGAAATGTCACATGCGGTGCAGTCTCACTTTTTTGAAAACATCCCGGTCAATGAGGGCTATACAGTGACTGACATGACTGACACCAGATCACAACACCTTTCTTGGATGCTGTGGAGAACATCTAGGACAAACTCCATGACCTCTGGCACACAGGAGACCAATGCAGATGTTCTCCCAACCTCATTTGGTCTGTTCTCACTGTCTCATTTGGCCTTAAAAATCAATCAAACAAAGAAAAAAACCCTTATGAATCTTTACCTAGCCACACTGCTATTTCAAGGAATAGCAAACACTAGAATTGCTGCACCTCAATATTGTGTTTTACCTTCTTTTTAAGATGGCTGAGCACTGTTCGCTCCACCAAAGCCATGGCACATCTCAGGAAGTCAAAAGGTTTTACCAAGAGCGATGTAATTCAGACTTCACAGTCCAGTTACCTTTAGCATTTAAACTGCTTGGGTGATACAAGCTTTGTTTGATAAAAATATTACCCAGGAGAGCAAAGCAAAAACAACTGGGAAAAAAGAGATTATAGATTGTGCAGTTGCTCAGCTTCCCCACAGGTAACTGCCTCACTTCTCAGCTGGTCTTCCCGTGTTCATCACCAGTTTTGAGCCCCTGACACCAACCGCAGGTTACAGAGCTTAGCCAACTATTTACACTCAGCACTCCATGATTCAAAGGAATGGGAGGAGAGGCAGACACTACCTCAGGTAATGCAAAAATCCAGATAATGAACCAGTCAGAGTCAGAACAAGAGTACATGTATGACCCATTCTTGTACACACAGGCCCACTGGCTCTACGTATCTGATCACATTAAGTTATGATGTAACGTGTACAAACAACTCTCTGCTACCCATAAAACCTCTTCTAGACTCATAAACTCTGTCAAAACCGTATGAGAAACAGCTTGGTTCTCCAAGCACTATGCTGCTGTTTCTAAGTAAACCAGTGAGAGAGGCACAGAAAGCCCCATGCAAGTCAACTTAGATCTGGTGAAGAGGAACTGAGAAGCCTAAAACTGCCCCTCTACAGAGAGACCAGGGAGCTTTCTCCCTGCAATCCCCAAAACTCTTGTTTGAATTAAGAAGCCTGCAGAGACTGAGCTGGCCACCTCCCAGGTCTCACCCACCCAAACCCCATGGTCACAACCAGCCAAACCGCCAGTTAGCCAAAGGTGCAGGTACCTGGCGAGGAAGCTCGTCCACAGTCTCGTTCCCCCACCTCAACCTCCAACAGTCGCATGGGATTTCTGCAACTCCCTACTCGCGAGCAGTTCCCGCATTGTCCATAAATTAGCCCAGATTTTCAGGCAAGGTTGCCTGCAGTACCAGCAGGATCACGCCTGGCTTTCTGAAGGCTCAGGAAACCTTCTCAATGGAAAGCCAGAGCAGTGGCTGCTCTTCCCAGAGTCCTGGCCAGCCAAACAACCATACATTCTTGTAACTTGGTCTCAGCATGGAAATAGGGATTTTCATTAAAAATAAAAACTCAGACTTTTCTTTACATGAGAAGAATACTTTATAATACACAAGAATATCTGGATTTTATTCAAGTGAATTGTCTGATCAGAAAGTAAGAAAAAAATATTTTACAAGCCTGCATTTTGTAGGTGGTGAGCTAGCCCATACGTAAGTCAAATCAAACTGAATCGCCCCCTCTCAAGCAGTGAAAACAGAAGAGCTATTTCACTTTTTGTATATAAAGCTCTGATGTTTCTATTGAAAAAAAGATGTAAACCAAAATAAAGACATTTTTAAACTAAGCCCATTAAACAAACTTGAAATATCTGTCAGGTAACACGAACAGAGATCATTCCACTTTTAAAATCAAATCTTTTTCCAAATCATACAGCACAAAGAACTTTATATCCTGACAGTTAAATCTTTCGTAGTCAATAGTTTTAACCCGTTAAGTAAGTATTTTAATGCTTTCAAACTGTAACTACAGGGATGAATTAACCTTGGTTTTCAATCGGAGATTACCAATCAAGTACAAATCCAGAGTCCAATTCTAAGCACACTTAACTGTTTGAATGATTTTAATTACCTGCAGGAAAGAGCCCCATTTTGCTTTAGCTTCTATCAGAATAATAGAATTCTAAATTGCTTTGGAGTTACATTAACACCAGCTAAATTGAAGTAATTGAATATCTGGGAGCAAGAAGAGGCAGTGACAAAAGAGAAAATGTATTCTGGCTGTGTTTGAGAACGTAAGCAAAAAAGGTGACAGGAGTGACAGGGAATGAAGCTGTTAAAATAACATTTGTTATATTACTATTAACTTCACAAGAATTTAGATGCTGCTGCAAATACAGCACGATCACAATTTCCCCATCAGAAATCCAGTCCCCAATCTGCCCATGTCCTCTGTGCCAGTCCTATCGCCTCCAACAAACTCTTCTCTTCCTCCGCTTGTATCCCCTTCTGCCCTGAAGACCTCGGTGATAATGTGGGAAAAGGAAAGGAAACATTTGCTTCCTTCCTGCCCAGTTACTTCCCGGAACTGGTAGCCTCCCCCTCATTCCCCACCCTCCTCCTGCAGCAGATAAAGGTGCATTTTCCCTCCGCCACCAGGTGAGTCCTGGACCAGCCATCGGAATTGCACATAACCGTAACCTTGGTCCTGTGCCTAGGGACACGGCATCAGGAGTCTGTGCTGTGCTGCCTTATCGGGACTGTTATTGCAGGCAAAGCTGTGTGTCAAAGGGACAATCTGAGAAACCAGATAGGTGCACAGTAATCAGTATGCAAACATTTTAACATGGTTTGCTTGCAAGGGTGAGCAAAACTACGTTGTATTAAAAACCACTTCAAAGTCATGTTTTGTCAATCTCTGCCAGACATGGTTTCTAATTCTACTTCTGCCGTAGGTGGACCTCTGCATTTCTCAGCCAAAACATCTCAGCCGGAGCACCTTAGTCCACATCACATGTCACAGATGCAACAGACGCACCAACTGTTGGATCAATGGACACAGACTAGAGCTGCACACGGCAAAGTACAAAACATTCAAAACCGAGCACAAAGCGACTGCTCTTTGATCAACGTAATACAGAACAGAGAGTTCATCCTTCAGAGAATCACAGAATAGTTGAGTTTGGAAGAGACCTCTGGAGGTCATCTGGTCCAACCCCCCCCCCCTTCTCCTCAGTCCAAAAGCGAAGTAAGAAAGAAAAATGTTTGCACAGATTACTACAAATCATTGAAGTCTGCTCAAAAAGACCTGTCTGAACCAGCTTCTTAGCTAGGAAGAAAAAAGAACTGCTAGTCCATCGGTCTGGAGGTGGCATCCCGTATCTAGTGTCCAACTTTCAGACCTGGAGTGACTCTTATGTTTTTGTCCTCCCCATAAACAAATAATATTCTCACACACAAGAAAGGATTTTAAGCAACTACTTACTCTTGTTCCTCTGGCATCTCCTTACCACCTATGAAATACTCCTGAGGATCATTGTGTTTCGTGCTTTTGACTATGGCTACAATTGCCTCCAAGGGGAAGCTATGACTGTTGCCATTGCCAGTAATCTCCATGGCCATGACAAACCGCTCTTGACTCAGGCCGAAGCTGGTACCATTTTAAGTTGTTTTTCTTAAGTGACAGCTTGTGGACTATGGCAGTGCCTGCACTGGGGAATCGTTTCTGGCCACTAGGCTGAGCCAAGATCAGCCCCTCACCTAAGTACTGCTTCTTTCCTATAAGGAACTCACTTCTAAAATCACACAGGTTGGAAGGTGGGGAAGGATCTACTTGGCTTTAAGGCCCAAGATAAATGGCAATTATTACAGTACAACAGGCAAGCTTGTCTGAAAATCTGATTAGGTTACTCATTATTCAATTCATACTAATACGTTTAGTGTACATAAAAGTACCCACAGTCTCTTACAGGTCCCTCCTGCAAACGCAAAGACCAGCTCCTGTTGCTCTTAGAACACTACATCAGTTAATTCCACATTTCAAATTCTCAATACTCTGTTGAAAAGTAAAGAAATAAGAAAAAACAAGCTGTAATTGTATTTCTAGCTCTCCAGACAGTGTGAGCACATTCACAACTATGGACATCACACGGCCAATTCTGCTAAAGAAACTATTCTTTAGCAGAAAATAAGCACGTGCTGACCTCCTGAGAGCATGTGTCCCCTCTGACTTGGTAACTTTCTTACTGTCCTGTAATTATTTGTGTAGCAGGAGGTGCTATAACGTTTTTTGAGACACTAAGTGTAGATAGCCTCCCACCTCTTCCCAGTCAAACCACCTCCAGACAGATTTCCGTGCAGACTTCATGCAGGCAGCACACAGAAGACAGCACAGTGGAGCAGTACGCGAATGGCGGGGGCTTTCCAAGAGCCCCAGATTACTGTACTCTAAAAGCTCACTATTAAGTGAATTATTAGTTTCATCCAATGTAGGTTCTAAACAAGCCAGTCTTTACTCAGACAAATGTAAGATTAACACCACTGGAAACCTGAAAAAGGGCTGCAAGATCAGGCCATAGTGCAGGGCGGAGCACGCTAATTCTCACGTTTAATTAGCGCAGTGGAGACCTCTCCCAATGCCACAGCGGCAGCAGGGCAAGCTCTGGGCAGCACCACTGCTCACAACCTCTCCCCATCTCCATGGCACCAAGAGCCATACCCAGCTGCTCTGCCGAGCGCAAGCCACGCCACCAGGTTTCCTGCAGACATCTAAATGCAAACAGCATGGGGAACATTTTTGCATTATAGATGTAGAAGTGGAAATGATCATGCTGAGGATTGAGAGAACCAGTTGGCGTGCCTTCCCCACTGTTTCTTCCAAATGTGATCTAAACCTCTCAACTGTACACAGAAGAAAAGGTGGAGGAGGAAGGCAGTAATATCACCTGTGTGTATACCAAATGCAAAAAAAGCCCCTGTTGGACATTTGTGCACTGCACTGAAAGTTTTAAAAGGTGCAAAAGCCTTAAAATTTTTAAAACCTGCCCCTACAATAAGCCACTAAAAAAGTTATTTTTCTTTGTTCAGTCAAGTGAAACTGTGAAGATGATTTCGCGATGGTTTGTGAACAGACACATAGCACAAATTCTATAGTAGAAGAAAGGTCCCTTCACCTATCAGGCTACAAACCAGCAGGACTCATGGAACAAGAACTTCAACTCAAACTTATAACAATTAGTAAATCAGCTCTTATTCCTAACATAGCAAGAGTAACTACCAATTTCTTTAAAGAATCTTTACATCCGGATTGACGAGGCACCTAAACAAACGGTTTAAGATCATCAGAAGTTACAACTTCAACAGCAGACTGGACACAACACTATGGCTTGCATGATGCAGGTCAAGTGCTGTGATAGGCAGACTGCCACGGCCTTCTCATTTATGAATTTGACTGCATATATGAAGATTAAATAGTATATTCTATATCACATTAATAAGCATCACATACAACCTTGTATTTTATAGACAACAATAATCTGAAGACAAATTAGCTATCTAATCACTTAGAAATAAAATACTTGGGGGCAGAGCTGTAGTTACTGTCTATCACCAGCACTCCACAAATGACAATTCTTTCAAGTTTTTGCATTTTTGGGAACACTGCAAACAAATCTACTATGCTATTTTTTCATTTTGCTCTGCAAGCTCACTGCTGCTTGTTCAGATGCATCAGAGATCTCTATCAGATCCGACATTTTAGTTAAACGCTAGTGTCAGAAGTACTGTATTAGCTATTTTGCTTCTTAATTCAGGAACTAGCACACAAGAATGTGAACATTTCAGGAAGAAAAGAATAGCAGAGGTATATCTGATTCTAAGCATAAAATTAATTTGCCAGGAATAGTTTGGGGCATATTTTATTCCAGCACCAGCTCAGTTTGGCTGAGTATGTCATCAGCATCCAAATCATATCTCCTGGGCAATCAGCAGCACTTGAATTGTGAGCCAGTAGCTTTGGGACTAGTGAGAAGCTGTGATGACCCCGGGCAGCTCTGCTGAGCATGCGAAATGGCATCTCCCCACAGTGACTGCCTTCCAATCGTAATTCTTGTTCATAACCCTAATGCTACCATTGACAGGACATTCTTGAAGGGCAGTATGCAACTGAGGAGGCTTATAAAAAGAGAACAGGCTGTCGAGCTGTTCATGTCTCTTCCTCTCCATGCACAAAGAAACATAAAGCACTACTTATTATGTATAGCCACAAGTAATTCAATGCTCACACTCTAAAACAGGGTCAAATCAGAAAACCTCTGCTTCTTGTGCTTTTATTTGTTTGATTTTTTTTCATGGAAAACAGCCTTTAATACTCTTGGTAACAAGAGAAATTCCCCTTGAAATAATTGCTTCTGATTTCACAGATCTCTGTCTTGCCACTTACTGCATCTTTTTGGCACCACAGAACATTTTGGATACTTGATTTTGCATTTCCCCCATCTCTTGCCTCCGCCCTCTTCTTTGATGTACATTTTTTTCTCTGGCATATACAGTATAGCCCTCTCCTAAC
The DNA here is from genome assembly GCF_964195595.1 of Calonectris borealis. Classification (NCBI taxonomy): domain Eukaryota; kingdom Metazoa; phylum Chordata; class Aves; order Procellariiformes; family Procellariidae; genus Calonectris; species Calonectris borealis. The sequence continues at coordinate 71,405,333 of NC_134352.1, read as the reverse complement.
TCACGGCTGCATTGACACATGTATTGGCATCAGTATAGTTCTTATTTCATTGTGTTCTCCCTTTCTCTTTTTTTTTAATTAAAACCAAACCCCACAAACAACCAAACAACAGTGCAATATTTTCTATTAAATCTGAACACCACTACTGAACAGTCCTAGTGATCTTGTAGCTGACAAAAATTACTTGCACAGCATATGTAGTTTCTTCAGCTTTACCCATTATTTTAAGGTCAAGAAAAAGAAAACCAGCAGGTGTGACTCGGTAAAATGAAACTGTATTGCACCGCCAGTGGAAGAATGAGGCCTTAAACTAGGTTTTGTGTTACTTTTAAGATCCCTGAAGAAAGCCACTGCAATCTGAGATTAATCTCCACAAGAACTTTAAAGGCAAGATTTTTCAATTGTTTGTACAAGCATCAAACTCTGCGGCAAGGACACCTGCAACATAGAGCATATGGATTCCTCTTGCACTGTAGTGAGTGCACTGACAGCCAGATTATCAGCACTCCAGGATGTGTTGTCCTAGGGACGATATTTCTATTACCATGCAAGAAATCCAGGCTACGCTCCTTTTCATTTTCTCAGTCACTGAGCTTCAAAAGCTGGGACAAATCTGAGCAGCTAATCTGATTCTTGTGGGAGAAAGCTGGGAAAGCAGGCAGGTTTGAGTCAGTTCGCAAAGGCGTTCACATACAAACCCTCTTAAAAGACCACTTTTAATAAGTTGTCCATATAACTTAGCCGACTGACTACACCAAGGCTGAGAGATAACAGAAGGATGTAAAATACTGCAAAGAACGGGGAGGAAGAGGGAAGCATGTAAGGTGTTACATTTTGACCATTCCCCTTGCTCTGCACCTTTTATCCTTTGTTGGCGTCAAATCTTCACATCAGACATTATTCTACTTTTGTGTATTGCCTGGCACATTTGACAAACTGCTACAAACAAAATAACTCCCTTAGCCACCGCGCTAAGTGCGAGACATGTCTCCCGAGACCAGGTGCTCTAGAAGAAGCCTCTCTCATGCAAATCTCCTCAACTATAAGCAAAGACACTGTAATGTCTGACTTCACGTTCACTAGGGGGAAATAATGAAATATTTCCCCTTGAGCCCCGAGATGCGAATGGAAAACACTACATCATCTTTTCCAAAGCATACTTTTCCTGCAAAAATCCAGAAAAACAGGCCTAAGCACTTGAATCCTGAACATTAGGAAGGCACAGCTATGCACATACAAATGGGGTATCCCTCCAGCACAGGGAATCCCCCACAGTCAGTTTGTAACTAGGCAGGGTGCAAGAGAATGGGCAACCGGAGAAGTGTCACCAGGAAGAAGCACATGGGCTCCTTCAGCTGGCCATAAATAGAACCCCTGCACCACGCTACCACACCAAGGCGTCACCAGCCTTTTCAAGTCCAGACGTCTGCAAATACAGCACAGCTCTGCTTTACCACGTACAACCACTGTTTTACAACATGACTCCCTGGGAAAGCGCTACAGAGGAAAAAACGTTTCTAGGAGGCCTCACTGTCTCCTCCTCATAATGAGTATTTGTCTTTTATGTACGACTGCAGAACGAGGAAAATAATCTCCTTCAAAGACTTTGCATGTGACAGTTCAAGATGGTTGTGGCTTTTGTACAACGTTGGCTGCAAGGCATCATGAACCATCTCTGGGTGCTAGCAAGTTGTCCATGATGACAGCAGAGGTATGGGATAATCTGCCACCCCTTTTTCCCCACAGGTTCACAACGTGACTTCTGAGTAAGATTAAACCCTAAAATATGAGGTTTAATAATACCCCTTCCAAAGTTTTCATGCTTTTAATTATAACTCTGAATAATCTTCCTCCCCACACAAGTGACTCGTTTCATTTTTGACCTTGAAGACCAAGTGATATCACAAAACAACAGGAAAGAAAACACAGCAAAACACCAGAGGCCTAAAGACAGGTCCCAATCTCAACCCACAGGCAGGAAACGGGACTCACTTGGATGCTATTCTAGCCGGTAGACCAAAAAAAAAACCCCACACTGTAATACCGGTAAGAGCCACTGTTGGAAGAGTGTCGGATTATAAAATGGGTCTATCAGCTACATCAGCTGGTGCACATTCTCCCTGGTTCAGGATCATGAAGAGACTAATAATTTCATTTTGCAAACAGAATGGCGACAAATAAAGACACACAGAATAGAGAGGATTCAAACTGTCAATGCCTGCCTTTTAGTCATCTCTTCTACCACCACCGAACAGGCAATTTAAAGCCCCACATGATCAATCAACCTCGAGTCCTGTCAAACACACTGTGCCTAGCAATCCAATTTCAATCCAGTTCCTCTTGCAGTATTTGCTGCTAACAGTATCCTGCTTGATTCAATACAGCAATCAAATAAGCCACTACACAACACAGAGGACTGTAAGAAATGAATGAAACAAGTAATAAAATAGCAGTATTCCATTTCCTAAATTTCCAGTCTACGCTCCACACCAGATTCCCTGTTGGTATTTATCAGTATAGCTCTAATGACCCATTAGGCCAATTTAGACTGCCACAGATCCGGCTGTTAGTGTTTACCATTTAGCATTAAGAAGTCAATGAAAAAGCACAGGCAGTACTACTGATTAACTGAATGAACAGTGGGCTAATCTGCACTTTGTCCAGGCTCAGGATACATCTGATTTACACTGGATATGCTCATGTCTTTAAAAACAATAATTAGTTCAGCTGTTTCATACTAACACTACAAAAATACAACATTTCATAGTAATTTTCTAACATGTAATTGGATACTATTCTCATCTTCCCTCTAACTCATTTCAGCTGTTCTGACCTGGTTTAAAAGTTAACTTTGATACAGTAAAACTTACAAATTAGTGAATGTATTTTAAGGACCTTTCAGAGCATCCAAACATGGAATGTTTTCAGTCTTGAATGTGCCCAAAAAAGCCATGTTTTCTCTGAACGTCATGGCAATGACTGCAGTCCACCTAGACTGACTGTGTTTTGGCTTCAACGTGATACTTCCTCAGCTTGAAAGTCAAAATACTGTTATCTGCAATAATCCCATAGCTGGTGATACTGGTAAAGCTGACGATGTCCGTAAAGCTGACGCTTACAGTGCAGTGATGATGCCAGCACAAATTCTTTCATGCTTCCTTTGAATTCCCTAATAACTTCTGTGTTACCCTCTTCTTCTGCCTAGAGATTGCCCTTATTACTCAGGCAGGAATATCACAGACCAAACTGCCTTAACATCCCCTTCCCCTCCACTCTCTAGCTCTGTGCCATCCTGAATATTTATTATTTCAAGACATTTGCAAAGACTTGCTCAAGACGGCCCATTTCTGATCCAGTTGTGAGAGGATGTGAGTGGCTTGTGTGAAAGTGAGATCCTTTGCTTTAAACCATTATGTAATTCTTTAATAAATGGCATTGGCTGGCAGTGTCTTGGTTCGACAGTCCCACTACACAGTCAAACAGAATAGCAGCTGTTCCACACAGCCATTATTGCCGTTTTTCAAGGAGACTGTCAAAGCCGAGTCTTTATCATACAGTGTCTTTTTTTTTCTCTCTGCCTTTATTCCAGTTATAGACATATATATAAATTCAGGAATTTGACAAATTTTGAGTTACTGAGATCTTTCAAAAAAAAAAATCCTTGTTACTTCCTTCAGGAGCACCTGTACTGGGAAAAAACAACCCAGCAAGACACTTGCAATTATCTAAAAGAGGATCCAGTTGGATAGAGACCTAGATCTTCACATTTAACTTTGTTTAAAAAGCTTTTTCACGACATTAACCGCTCTGTTGGATGCAGAACTGCCCTCCTGCCAGGACATCACTGAAGCTGTGGAGCACGTGGAGCCAGAGTTCTCAGGACCCCCATCCCTCCGACACACCCAGAGAGCGGTGTGGAAGAAAAATTCAGCGCTTAGTTTTGGTGAAAATCTCTTCATCGCTCAAGTGTAATTTCTGTAAAATGGAGGATATTAGTACACTTTCTCCACTAGAAGTCTCACAGTAAAAACTGCTGTGTAGGAACGAGGCATTGCTGAATTTTTAGTTGAGGCAGTACCTGGTGCAAATAGACACTCAGTCAGCAGCTTAACAATATTCTTGTTAATGCCTGTCACGGACCAGAAGGATATCCCTCTGGCCCAAAGAGCCACCTTGCTGCACTGCCCCCTCCACCCCCAAACCCGCGGGCCTTGGGCAGCCAGGCAGCCCCTCGGCACCGCTGCCAGCTCAGTGAGCCGAGCACAGCCACGACGGCAGCTGAGGAGCTCCCTGGGGGCAATGGTGCTCCAGACGGTGCCGCGAGGAGGACATCATCCTTCTCTCCTGCCCCGGTAGCATCGTCACTGACGAAACAGATCCTACATGCAACACAAGAGGCCTTTTTGCAGAAGCTCGGTTGTGTGCTGTGCTCACGATTGTAAAACATTCACCCTTGCATACGGTGAAAATGTTCAATATTTTAAGAAGAAAGAATCAAAATAATTGCATGGCAAATTATTTCTCACCTATGACGAACACCTAGTCTGTAATCTTCTGTTACTAGCAACAGCACTGACATATAAACAAAGAATAAATACTTCTTATCATAGGGCATGTTTTGAAATCTAAACATATTCATCAAAAATTAAAATTCGCAGGAAGCTCCTAAACCTGTTCCCGCAGTTGGCAATCAGCCATTTTGTACATTATGTTACTGACATACTTTAATTAGCTCTAATTCACACATTATAATCACTGTCTAGAAAATTTGCAGTGCACTTGCTATGAAGCGTTTTTGCATCTTTATCAACACGCAGTTGCTTTAATGTTATAGAAGTCACTAATGCAACAAAAAAGATCTCTTCTGACATCATGAATCGTGACATATCTGTCTTCCAATTAAGTACTCTGCTTTTTTGAAAGCCACTTGCAAACTACTAGCTGAAAGTATTAAAATCTCTCTTCATTGAATACAATAAAGAAAAAAGGTAGAAATTATTCCTTTGCTACAGCGACTAGTATTTTTTTAAATACATTTCAACGAGACACAGAAACTAATCTTCTTCGGTTCTTTTGAAAAACCCTCTGAGCATATACTTCTCTCTTTCTGTTCCCAAAGACCTTTGGAACTCTGACTCGCAAGAGTCTGTCTATTGATGGGAGTCAGTGACATCTAGGCTCTTCCAAGTGAGATAGACAGTTTTAAGCCTGGCAGTGCTTAACTACACAGGCAGTTATCATTGCTATTGAAGAGGCAGGAATTTAAAATTGAAATAGTGATGTAGCTGTTACTAAAGTTCAGATCTCATTACTATACAGTTCTTCAACATCCACAGTTGAAATAGAGCACTGTTCTAGGCAGGTTTAATGCCACCCAGTTATCAAGTGGAGAGTTTTATGAATTTGCTGGATCTGCCAGGTGAACCGTAATTTCCCCTAAGTAGTAAGAATAAAAAGCAAACCTGGTGCAGGTGAATGAAAGCCAAAGGAATAATCAGCACAAAACCTTGAGATGAAAAGCTTTTCAATGCAAGCTATGTCGTCTGAGCAGAGACTGGCAATACAATGGCTTCTTTATTTGCTGCAGTGCACTTCAAGCACAGGTACTTCTCACTCCAGATGCCTAGCTGTCCAAAAAAAAAAAATGCCAGAATTGCACCTGATCCCCAAGCAAAAGATATATTCCACCTTTTGCCTTATTTCACTAACATACCTCTCTCTATGCAGAGGTACAAATTCAAATTAAACACTAACTGCTTACTTCTTCCATAAGTGAGCCTCCTTTGAAGAGCCCCAAAACATAGTTCAATTATTTGCATATAAAAAGCCAGATTCATAGCACTGATTGATTGATTTTCACCAGTCAAGCTGCAACAAAGAGGCATGCAAGGGCATCGCACTCTGGACAGTAAATGAAGCGTTCAAGGATGACAAGGGAAGTATGAATGCAAATGCAAGGCACGGGTTTGCGTATGATGCCACACGTAAACGGTTCATAGAGAGGAACAGGAGACATATGGCAACCGATCCGTGCTGAAATCCATCACTGTCTGCTGCATGCTCTATTTAGCGGTTGTGCACAGGCACGTCACCCAAAAAGCTTGCTCATCCTGTGCAGCAAGAAGAGCTGCAACGGAGGCAGAATCTGCCCCTCAGTGTAGGAGGAAAATGAATAGTGAGCAGAACTGCAGTCCCCACCCTCATGTCACCAGTCAACAGTTTTGCTGGTATGTGACCTTTTGTTTGCCATCATAGCATCTCCCTAGCAGTCAAATCATATGTTTGTCTATTCATCAGCTTCTCTGAGCATTCGAACCACCTGTTCACACACACAAAGGCTGTTTGGATGCTTCCTGCCCTCCATTGTGGCGGCTCAATAACTAAGACAGGGAGCTCCCAGCTGGGTGTGAGCAGCAGAGAAACACTGCACAGCCAGAGGGGAAAGAGATGTCAGCAGAGCACGCTTATATAGGGAGAAAATTAGAGCCTGGAAACTCAGTGACAAGTCATCCCTTTTCTTGTTGAGTGTCATAAAAGAAAGATGCTCAGAATAATTACTACAATAGCGATGTTAAAATGTTAATTTTTACAGTACTCTGTGGAGCATGCAGTTCTGATTGACGTTTTGGCTGGAAAAGGAACCTTACTTAGCAATCTCTGTTTGCTGAATTAAAGCACTAATAGAGGCAGTTTGATAAAAATGATGTCACCCTATTTGAAACCAAGCCAAAGGAAAGAAATGTTTTTATGATTTTGCTCCTGCAACTGTACAGTGATACTTAGACACAAGGAAGATTTCCAGGATCTCAGTATGGGTGGTTTTGAATCCTCAGCATCAAAAATTAAAAATTGTGGGAAATCTCTACAAAATTCTAGCAGTAAAACCGCCCCCAGCTGAACACATGCTGTTTGCAGGAGCAGCAATGCATGGGGTATTTAATTTCATCACACAGCTTAACATCCATTTAGCTGGTCCATGTTTATCACCCCAACCACCTCACCCAATTGTAGCTGCTTAAAATTAAGCCTCTCATCTGAACTGGTACTGGTCATCTAAATTCCAGCAAAGATGAAGGCAAGAGAGTGATCTCTGGTGTGTACTTACCTTGTCCAGATATAGATGTCTAATATAAGTTAGGATGATTCACCAGTAGAGGTGATCCTTTTTCTCTGCTCTTTAAATGAGACAAACAGCTCACTTCAGGCAGCTAAATTAGGTGAGATGAATCCCAGCATACATACCTTCACTATTAATTAATGCATCTTTAAGGAGAGGGAAATATTATCCCTGTATTACTAACGGACAAGTTAGGGTCTTGAGAGGCTGCAAGTTGTACCTTAAAATAATTTGAAGTCCATCTACATGGAATTTAGAAGTTTAAAGTCTAAAACTAGGACCCTGAAAACCCCTCTGTGGCAGACAGGCAAAGAGTAGAAAGTCTTACTTCTTACCACAGCATTTCCCAAGCAATGAGAGTTGCCCAGAAATGAGTCAGTCTCCTGGATGAACAGCTCCGTGCCCAAACAGCATATAAGCCCTGTTTGGAGGCACAAACTTAAAGTGTCCTTGCTCTAAATCCCTATTTAGGAACTAAGCTGTGAGCACACACAAGAGAATATCAGAAAGACCTGAGGGTGCTCAGTAACTCCAGACATCAGGCCACGCGGTCCAGAGGAAGGAGTATGGTTAAGGGATAAGGGGTGTGTGTTGCGGGGGAGTGAAAACAGTTGAGAGTGCAAGAAGTCTGGAAATCCAGGCCCGCAGTATTTCAAACTGCGCACCAGAAATGTTCAGTTTGTTTTGTTGTGTTTTTTTAAATTTTTAAATGTACTCTCCCATATTCAGCGGTATCTCCATTTCTTTTCTGTCTCACTGAGGTACAATTATAGCAGTGACACCTGTATTGGGATAGCTTGAAGAAGTGCTCACCAAGGAGCATCGCTGCCTTGCTCAAGATACGAGCTGGAGAAACTTCTACAGAGACACATCACAAACAACCTTTATCTCTGCAAGGATCTAACCATCTAAGGATAAAAAGAAATGCATGAAGTAGAAATAAAAATCAAAAGAAGAGACCTGAAAGAAACACTAAGATAACAACTAATAGCATAAAAAAAGGTCAGAGCTCATCAACTGCTTGCTAAATGCTTCATGCTTTTACATCACAGTAGAGCTCAATTTTAGGGAAAGACTGGAATAAGACTCCCATTCTGAAACAGTGTTTCTCCCCCACAGAAATACAGGAAAAAGCGTAAGAGAAAAGGTGATGGTGCTTGTGGGAAATGCTGATTCAAGTTCAAGAGAAGGCGACATTACTACAGGAACGCAGGCAAGAACCAACCCTCCACGGCTCCGAGGACTCACCGGTTGGGCTGAGGCAAGCTGGGGCTCTGAAACCAGGGGTGAGCGCCCAGTGACGAGTAGGGAGGTGTGGAGAAGGACAAAAGGAAGGAGAGCCTGCAAGACCAGAGTTGCTGTTACGAGTCCTGAAGAAACACCCGTGGGGAAATGCACCCTTCTCTTTGCGCGTCGCTCTACACGAGCGGTGTAGAGAGGGAGGTACGTAGCCACACACAGCCCAGAGAGAACCACCACAAACCCTGCCTGAGTGCTCTCCGTAAGCTACAAGACAGACATCCTACAGGGAGAAACAACATATCGCCTCCTAACACTTTGTGTTGGACAAACTAAAATTACACAAGCCATCTTGGTATTTCTCTCCCCACGACACGAGAACAGTGCCCAGATGGCCCATCCTTGGCGCTATGAGGGAAACCATCTTTCGGGATACGCTCAGCACAACCCAGGCTGGAGTCCATGTGATATCCAGACAGTGACACCTTCATGGTTCACAGATTGAGCTGCTCAAACTGTCTTTATTCTTAGATGGCACCAGCATTAGATCAGTGTCAGGTTGTATTTTTGTACTTAGCTTGAAGTCTGCCGCTTCCATTTCAGGCCTGAAGAAAGGCTTCTATACCTAAAAGTTTATCCAATTTTTTCCAATTATAGCCACTGGTTCTCAAAAGATATCTTTTCTATGTGCCTGGCTGTTGATATTCTTGGACTATCACAGCCGTAAGGAAACTACCACAATATGGGAAGATACTGAATTTGATGTCTGAATGGAGATTGCCCAAAGTGAAGAAAAATGAAGCCACATTACCATTTAGTTCTCAAATTTACACACCATACCCAGAAGACCTATACCCCCAAACCTCTAAGTATTACTCATTTTTAACTTCTATATACAACTAGGTAGAGAATTTCAAAAACTGAGAAATTATCTCTTTCACTCAGCCACTCAACTCCACAGGAAATAACTGAAACAAGAAATGTGCTCCAACACACTAAAAAAAAAAAATTCCTGAAACAAAACCAAGCACTATACAGCAAACCCTAAAACGCTGCCAAAATAATTTGACAGACAAAACAAGAAAAAAAAAGAAATCTCATTAACACGATGAAAACACCCACCACCAGCAACAAATTGACCTGGAAACCCTATGAAAGCATCAAGAAAAATAACAATAACATCAGATTGGACACCCTTGGACACAAATGTGAAGTCCTTAAAACGACTATTTCTTACACAGCAGGAGGCTAATAAAAACCCAAACCTCTTAAACTTTTAATAATTTTGTGAACCCTAAGTTCCTTCATTAAACTAATCCCATTAACTCCTGATCAACAGGTAACAAACTCAGCTGGCAGCTCTTAACACCACAGGAAACAGCACTTGGCAATCCGTGGCAGTAATTTACCTTTTCCTCTGCCAAGTAAATAACTACTAATCTCAGACTGCTCTAGTATCTAAGGCTCCATCATTAAGGTAAGAAAGAAACCCCAGAAACTGTGTGAACTGCCTTGCTATAGAGGTGGCACTTGCTCAAAGGCAAAGCCCCCTCTCCCCCAGCCACCTCCACAACCCTTCCCTGCACGCGTGCACGACTTCTCCTTTTGGTATGCTGTTGGCATCTGGGGAAGGCACAGTTAACAGGCAGCTCATGGTCCAAGAGAAAGGAAAGATGCCTATAAATAAAAAGCATTACAGATAGGCAGATGTGCTGATACTTTGTGTATGTGCTTCTTTCCACCTGCATGGCACTGGAAATGAACACTTCTTTTAATTTGGTTGAAGAAATGCTCAATCTTGTGCTTTCTATGGGTTACATCACCTGACTCGATTGCCAGACACCGTTTAATATTTCCAAATATAGCCCCTGTATGTCTTTTTCTGAAGCTTCTCAGCAAAGGGCTGGACACAAATTTGGTTCTCCCCATTCCCAAAACCAACTACGTTTAGTGGCAAATCCCCTCCAATACATTCCCTCTCTTGTCCCTCTCCACTCCCCCCAACCTTCTGTTAGTAGCAAAGAAACAAGAGAAGAGGAGATTATAACTAACATCAGGGACATTTCAACAGAAGTCTGTTATAGCATAGCATTTTCCCATATATCTATCAGTTATGTCCTAATAATTATTTATTCGTGCATTTGTATCCAAACAGACAATAGCTTGTGTCACAAATGATGCACAAAACTGACGGAGAACTACACAGTTTCTTAACATGGCTGTATTCCTGCTGGAAAAGGTGGGAAGTGAAACAGGCTTTGGTTTTGCAGAAAACATAATGCAAAGGTACAATGGTGAAGTGAAAGGTCAATCTGACCTTCACTTTGACAAGTTTTAGACATTAAAGGTTAATACACACAAAAGATGTTAACTCCGCCCCAGAGACTCCTTTCCAAGCACTCTTGTGTACAGAAAGAATGTTTCTGCATAGAATCATAGAATTATTTAGGTCGGAAAAGACCTTTAAGATCATCGAGTCCAACCGTTAACCTAACACTGCCAAGTCCACCAAAGAGTGGCATAAGTACAAGTGAGACTTAAAATTATATTTTAACTGGCTTTAGATAAATCAATGCAAGCCTCTCAGAGGATACTTACATTGATTGAAGCAGTTCAGGCTGCCAGATTGCTGTAAGAGACACCGTGTCCACACACTCTGCCCACCCCGGGGCAGGGGGTCTAGTTCGGACCGCAAACCTGCGAGGGCTGGCACTCGACAGCCATCTGCAGGGGTGATGCTCCCAGGTGCCTCCCGACCCCTGCGTGTTCCCACCGCGCAACAGAAATGGTCTCACTAGTGATGCATCATAACCTCATTTTTTTTGACTGGGGCTCATCTTCTTTTCATTATGGATGCAGTAACTAGTTAATGAGGAGAAACTGCCACTGTTAAAAGACTGAGTTGTAACGCAAAGACTCAATTGGCATGAACTGGATTTCAAAACCTGAGTGGAGCCATATAATCTGTTGTTTAACAGGAGTCTTTGCAACTCTGTCACACTGACATTTCTGCATTTGCATTTGATATTACAGAGTTCCTACATCTCTCCCCCTGCCCCTCCTCCCCTGGAATATACACCTCTAAAGGAAACGAGAATCAAAGGGATGAATTTTCAAAGACAGGTGGAAATTTAATTCCACAAGTACAGAGAAATTGTGAATAGAATATTTTTATCTAGGTAATACTCGTGAGCCAGAACACTGACAAGGACATACCGTAAACTGCAGGCTCAAAAAAAAAAATTCCTGTTCTAAAATAGAAGCAGCACTATTTAATTACTTCACCGATTTCTCTTCTGGCAAAAGCATCAGCTAAGTAAATAAAATATTTCAGTGTAGAGCTGTGATTCCTTACGGCTCTGGCTTTGGCCACATTGACAAATAAAACTAGCATAAACCTCAAAACCTGGGAGGCAAACAGTTATCTCATTACAGTGCAGCACATTAACTTGCAGCCATCAGCTCTGCTGCATGCTGTGCTGTGAATAAATTAAATGTGAATTCAGAAGAATTCTGGCTGGCTGTGTCTGACAAGCTTTATTACCAAGCATATACCAGCAATCATCTCCCCAGTTTTGCAGGAAAAAAACATTAAGGAGGCAAGAGCAAAAGAGTCCAAGTTTATCTTCTCTGGCAGTGGAGTGGCTAAACTCGTAATGCCAGGGATGGCCTCACATAAATGGTTTGATGGCAAATACACAAATGGAACCAATCTTTTGGACAACCACCATTGAAGCAGAAATTTTAGTGACCTACCATTAACAGCTTTTCCTTGTGGCCATACCTACTGAGTGGCTGTGGCTTATGCAAACATAGTCCATGCTCACTCAAACAGAAATGCAACCTGAGCACCAGCTATGTTCGGTTTTGGCTCAGTCAGGCACAGAGCACAGTGGCAGTCACTAAATAACGTATTTTCCTGGGGCAGAAGGAAACATTTCCCCATCTTCTTCAGTTCTTTGCCATTATTTCTTGTAGTGTTATTAAGATCCTTTATCCTGGCAGCATAAAAAGGCTGCAACATGCTAGGTGTATTTCATCCACTTCAAATGAAACAACATTTCACTACGAGAAACAGGGATTAACATTTCTTTTCCATTGTACTTTAGTAAGTTCTTTTCCACTAATGAAAATCAGGATTTGTGACCATCATTCTATATTTCCAAATACAGACATAATAGAAATTCATTAATTTTAATTAGGCCAAACCATCAGACAACCAAAACACGAATGAGGACGGAAGTGAGATGACCATCATTCTAGCTGGCTCAGGTCTTCCAAGACACAAGCACAAATGCAGGCATTCAAGACTGAAGTCATAGCAGGTCAGTGATCCAGCACAAGGAAGGAACGCATAAATACACACTGACAAGTTTCATATCTGTGCTTACAGGATATCATTGTTCAGATGGGCTCAATATTAATTTATTTATATATGATCCGTGGCATGAGCCCTTGGAAGACCTTATGGCTCGATTAGCTCAATGGAAGCAGCATTATGTGACGACAGTAAAAGAATATGCAAGAGCAGAATTTGGGCCATTGGCATACTATAAATAGAAGTATACAAAACCATTTTCTTCTATTCAACCTAACACCTTGGCCTCCAGGAAAGTAAAATCCTGTAGCTCCATGCTTGTTTAAATGTGCAGCCACATTAAACCATATAGTGTCAGAAAGTCTCTTGGACAAAAGCACATTGAATTCCTATTAGTTCAGATGATAGGGAATTAAAAATTAACCTTTTATTCATCAATATTTCAAAGCTGTTAGGTTCCATTCAGTAGAGAACGTCCTTAGCACGCATCCAGCAGCATCCTACAGAACAATCACAGCAAAGCTGGGGTGGATGACCAGCATTTAACTGAAGAAAGTAGAAGGACACAGAGTTTGCCTAAAGCCTCCAAAGCCAGTGCCCATTTCACTGCCAAAATTTTAATTCTACATCTGTATTCCACACCTTGAAAAATTTTCTTACCTCTAATGAATCCTAGCAAACAAGATTCCTGTCTCATTTTCTTTGGTCTACAGATGTAAAACTTTCACTTCAAAAGCAGCATCTCAGTGAAATCAGGTAAAGACTCCTCCTTCGGTCCAACTGATGATATGTATAGTTACAGAGATAGCATCCATTTCAGCTTGAAAAGGTGGTCCGTATATCCTTTGCAGACTTCTGACCTGGCACACATTCTTCATGATATTGTCCCTGAGAGGTGACTGCTCTCTCCATAACCATCATCATTTCTGAAGTCCTTCAAACCCACCAGAACAACACTAGAACTGGAAACAAACTGTGGCACCGGGTGAATGTGGGTAATCTGACCGCATCATCTCACAAATTCCAATCTGGCTGTGGCAGCTCCCTGAATTGCTTTTAACTTTTACTCCATGCCTCTTTTCTCAAGAAGGGAGTCGAAATATCTCTGTGTCTGTCCAGCGGAAGTAATTACTGATCCTTGGCAATGATGAGTCCTGGCCAAAGATGACTGTCTTGCTAATGGTTCCTAACCACTGCACCAAACACAAATACTCAGCAGCTGGGGGGGAGGGGGGCAGAGAGAGAAGATACTGAAAATTATAACTCATAAATGGAAAATGGAAAAACCTCAAAGAAAAGACAGGAAGAGACAATGCAATAAAGCAGATCATCTATAGCAGAAGAGACCAGATAAGAACAGAAGAATAGGCTGTGCAAGGGGACAGAAATAGAAAGAGAGTCATAAAAACCTTGCCTACAGTGCAGGAGATTTTTAGCTGAGCCAAGGAAATGTAGAGGAGGTTCTGCATATAGGCATTTGTTATTTTGCTTCAGATGACCAATGCTTTAGCCTAAAATATGTGTGTTCCAGGGAAGCTTCTGTGTGAAGTTGATGTTAATGGTCAGAGTCCTGACGGAGCCCACTCTACTCTGCTGTCCACACGCAGACGGAGCTTTGCCAAAGGCATGCTTTAGCTACTAAGAAGGCTTCGAGGCGGAGAGACCGCACTACACCGGGGGCCCTAAATCCCACAGTTTCATAATCTAAGAGGAAGTATCAACACCGAGTTATTCACAGAGAACGTGCCTCCAAAACAGGGTTGCTGAGCTTAAGTGTAATCTTACAAACATGCAAGATCAAAGCATGGGGCTGCTGTAAGTGCCTGGTAGCCACCTGCAGTGGGAAGGTGGGATGCAGCTCTCACAGACAGGGGAGCTGCGGAATTAAAGCCACCCTGCATGAGAACACAAACCCCACTTCTTGAAGTTTGCTTCCCCCCAGCAGCTTTCTCCAGCCAAATCAGATAGATCACGTACAGGTGTTGGGGAAAAAAAAGTAAATTGAGAGAAATGAAATAATTGTCATTTATCTTTTAAAAACCTGGGAGATGTCCAGACACTACAGTAGAGTGTCTGTGCAAGGATCTGGTAATTGAACCTTGAACTATCTAATAAATAAAAATAATTTGCCTTGACACATACGCTCTTCTTCTTCATCAAACAGGACAGCAATCACTACTGTAAAGTACCTGAGCAGACACAACTTGTTTATGTTCTCTGAGAGTTCCCACATGTGTTCTTGTCAGAGCAAGACAGGTATTGCTGCTCAACTGCGTCTGCACCACCCAGTGTAGGGTGCCCATGTGTTCCAACAGTGCCACACACACGGAGAACAGAGGAACAGAGAATTGGAGAAGACGGTGGCAATGTTTACTCTGAAAAAAGATTGTCCAACTTTTGAGGGTTTCCTACAAAGACATAAGAAAGTTTTCCTTTTCTAGCTTGTTCATTTATCACTCGATTTGTCCCATATACTTTGTGCACCTTGCAAAATAAATTCTAATTTCATCCCTTAGGAACTTTCAACAGGGAGTTGCCACCTGAATGAACAAACACAGAAAAATGTATGTACACATACACAAACACAAACACATATGTACTGGAGTCAATGCAATGATTAATGCATGTCCAAATTATTATATTATTATTATATCTAGTAACCAAGTGATTACTTCAGCATCACATGAAACGTAGCTCTTTATCCTTTGAAGGGGTAATCTGCTCTCCTTGGCAGGAAAAGTTTTGCCTTGTCTTCAAAAAGGCGGACTTCAAAACAATCAGGATTTGGCCCAGGACAGTTTTTCAGTTCTTGAGACCTCTACTCCCACTCATCAAAAAAGCCTAGCAGCCAGTGCAACACAAAGTGTGGTCCTTTACCCTGTTTTTTTTTTTTGCTTTGGGGTTTGTTTTTGGGTTTTTTTTTTAAAGAATTTAGGATTTTACCAAAATTACCCCTGTGTAGAACTTAAGCATGCTAAGCCATGGGCAGCCTCTGCCCTGGACATCATACAATCTAAAACAGGGACAAGAGATGGACAGACAAAAGAGTGCAAAGGAAGAAAAAGACAAATCTGTGTAACATTACTGGTCGCGGCCACAAATAGAGAGAAAATTCATTTTTCAAATCCCTGTTCATGTTTATGTCAAGTTTGCATACCTGTTCCCAGCGCAAGAAGAGTAACACAGCTACTGCCAGGGACACCCTCGGCTCTCCTACCTGGACGGTTGGTCTAACGAGGAGCTGACTCACCAAAGAAACACCGTGCTGGTCTCCAGCAAGTGTTTGATCATGAAGATGTCCCTGCTCATTGCAGGGGGCGTTGGAGTAGATGACCTTTAAAGGTCCCTTCCAACCCAAACTATTCTGTGATTCTGTGATTCTACGTAACTGTACAAATTCAACAAGTTTTAAAATAACTAACTACTCTTTTCAGCATGTACTGTGCCCAAGTACAACGCAGAGCAAGCCCAGGCTCTTTAATCTTCAGGCCTTTGAGTATGCACAGCAGGCAGAGGGACAGGTTGGACCAAGCTGCCCCTGGGAGTCCATTTTTCACAATGTGTTTCAAAGAGCTAACTTACAGAATTTAAGACAGAAACCTCAGTCACTAAAGCATCTCTTTGCAGGAAAGGTGAGCAAGTAGTCTTCCAGCCCAGTCACTCAGCTTTGAGGAGGTAAGCTAGCTACAAAGCCCTGTGTTCAGCTGGTTACAACATTCGATGACGAAAAGTTAGTCTTTCTGGTACTTTTAATAACCACCTCTCAAATCAGTGGCACAGCTGGTGTCCAATACAGAGCTAAGGACACTGAATACTGCCAGCTCCAACAGACCAATTAAGTAGTGATGAACTTTGGGCAGAAAAGGCATACTGTGTTTTTACCTCTTTAACCTGAAGACCTGTACACAGAGGATAATTAAATGAGAAAATCACTATAGGTGAAAGCCTAGCTCAACAGTTGGAAAAAACCATGAATGGATTAATTATATATATATACACACACACACAAAAAAAATCTGTATTTTTTATTTATACATATATATGAATGAAAAAGTGTGCAGGACTCCTTTGAATGGGAGCCTGAGGATGGATCCTTGCAATCATTTGTTACATCCTAATCCTACTCACTGCCCTCTCCAGGAATTCAAGAACATGTGGTGAAATCAGGACACCCAGAGAGAGACGGACAGTACTCCGCCCTGAGTTAGGGAAGGGACAAACGTCACACACATGGTCACGTAACAGGGCCACTTTCAAAATGCCTTGAAAATATAAAAAACTTGCTGTTCTCAGGGGAGCCCACATGCATTTACTTAAGGTTCAAATGGGCCAGCTTAGGGCAACACGTACATGGACCTCAGCACTGACCTAATTCTGACTTCTCCAGAGCGTGGTTTCATGAATTCAGGTGCATTTGAAAATCCACATTTAAACTTTTACCAGTTCCCATGAAAGTAAACTCATATATGCATGTTACCTGAGCAAGTGCCAGCAAAAATCCCAAACTGGCAGGTATGCACTTGTTAAATATGTTAAATACTACAGAAAAATATTTGCATTTTGTAAATCACCACCTGACATTAAGCACCTGGAAGCCTGAAAAATATATACAGGTATCATTTGCTTCTTGGGAGTCCAGTGTTTTTGTCATAAACAAGGAATTAAAAAATGTTTTCATGCACATTACCTTTACTGTTTGCTGACCACCTATTGAAAAGATTCACTGCCTTTATGTGGCTTATAGTTTTTTTTTCATTATCTTGTAGCTCAGCTGTTCATGCTTCCAGTTCTTACACGCATTCCAAGCACATAGATTTACTCTTCATATTATGTAGCTTAGTTCACAGTTTGCTTTGAAACAGTGAATTTGGCTAGGACTAATAATACTGTGTGCATTTTGCAGCCTATTTATCAGTCAGATTTATCAATTTATTCTCCTGTGAGTAGGGGTGAGTAAACTCCCTCCGATTAGTTTCACGCACATAATTGCTTCTCATAAGAAAGGTTATGTGAGTGTTCAGGAAAGTTCACTGCGTCACTGTATTCAAGAATTACCTTCTAATACTTTTAATTTACTGTATCACAAATGTTTTTAACCTACTGAACCGAGGATCGCAGCCACACTGTACCCTATTCACATTCTGACTTTTTCTGGTTTGAGGATATGAGTAAGCTTTTAGAATTTGAGCTTTTATAAAACATCCTCAGAACAAAGCTCTCCCTAAGCAACTCCGATACTGGAAGGATTATACTTTAGCCAGAAAAACTGAACACAAGTTATAGCTGATAACATGTTTTTCATTGCTACACTCTGCTCTGTCTACCCCAGTCAGCCCCACAACAGTCTATGTTTATAAATTCATTCTATACTCTCCCTATTTGAGATCTTAGTCTGCTGAAGGGAAAATAAACATCCCAAGAAAAACCCATACCAAGCATTATTTTTTCTGCCAAAAAAGGTTGAAAAGACAAAAGAAACTACCTAATTCCAATACTACAAAACAATGGTTTGATTTTTAAAAGATTGAAAATGAAAAATTTCATAAATAATGTCAAAAGACAGTAAGAGTAAGGAAAGCAAAAATTCTACAAGTCAACAGGATTGCACTATCTGTTATACAAGTCAATTAAGTAAGCCTAATGATTATGAAGGAAGAAATAAAGTGAGGAAAAAATCTAGTTAGAAGAAATTGTTGTAGTCATGATTAAACGCCCTTAATTAACTATGCCACAATTATCACTGCTTGTTCAATCTGGAGAGCAATACTGTGTCAGTCCACATATTCTCTGCATATTGTTTAAGTGAGTATTTTCAGATATCACTGCCTGTTTCTGGCTCCTAAAAACCAAACTCTTGCTCCTAGAAGACTAGAAAAGGCTCACTGCTTCAGAGCATGTACAACTAAACCAGTCGTTTAGCCACCCAGGAAAAATTCCTCCTGAAGCAGACAGCAAAATTGGCATTGCAGTGAAATACTCTTTGATAACCTTGTAAAGAGTAGTCGCTGCCTCTTGCAGGCTTTTTTTTTTTTTTCCTTAAATAAAAAAAAGTGATAATGGTTTGGTTTCTGAGAGATGTCAGAAGCCTCTGCAAAGTAGCAATACTACCACACTTTCCAGGTCTTGCAGGTAATAGAAAAAGGATTATTTTTGTTAGACCACTGATCCTAAACTAACAAGACATGTTGTCCATTTCATAAAATATTTTCTATTACTTAAATCAGTAAGAGATAACATTAATTTTTTACATGTGATCACCTATCAATCCAACCTTACACATTTTATTGTTCAAGAATGCCTGCAAGGTATTATTTTAGAGGGAAGTAATCTTACATGTTTGGTTTACAGGACAGAAACACCCAAGGGAATTAACAGACAGTATCTATAGATTCTCACCGAAATCATATTAGAACTCAATATAGGCTGTTCAACAAAAACAGCCTACAACAGCCCCCCCCAAAGAGAAGTGGATTGAAAATACTGGAGGCAGAAACATACTTAGTTCTCGAGTATTTCCAGCTCACCTTGGCTCTTTGTCAAGAGTTTCCATCCTGCACGTCCTACTTCTGATCTAAGTCTACAATCCCCAAAAACTGAAATACAACATAAGTGGTTTTTAAAAAAAAAAAAAAAAAATCTATATTACAGATGTCACAGAAAGAGAAGCTTTCAACTAGAAATCTGTTCATTTTTGAAACAGCTTTAAAATAGGGGCTTAGTATGGGGAGTTTCGGTGGAGTACAGCCTTCTGTACAGCGGTGTTCCTGCAAATTAATTCTTTGTAAGAAATGTCCTATTTGTAAAGTGACCCAGACAGAAGTTAGAAAACCCTCAAGATCTGGAAAGACTCACAGAATAAAAAGCTACTTCGACCTCAGCTTTCTGAACAGAATTAGCTGAACATTTTTCACGGTCTTGAAAAAATCAGGCATCTCTCCATCCAGCATCACGAAAAGATTTAGAAGATGCACAAGTATTTCTGTGAAACAAAAGCAAAGCTTATGCCATTTTTAGTACCTGGAAACTGCAAGAATGTACAAGGGAAGTAGCAGATCTGCTTGCCCCTGTTCTTGCTCTTATCTACGACTCTGCATACGGTCACTGCTGGAGAGCAGGACAAGGGGGAGATGGCAGTACAGAGATTTATATGGCACTTTAAACAGAACATCTTGGTTTGAAATAAATCCTTTGGGTTTGATGTATCTTGCCATCGCTGAATTAATACATTTAAATTGGCTCATGACTGAAGTAATTTTTTTTATTTTTTAATGAGAAAATGCCTATTTTCCACCCCAAATAAAGTATTCCTTTTCCGTTGACTTTTGTCAACAGCTGATGAAAAAAAAGCATCTGTTACTTTCCAAGTTCTTTTCCTGACAATATGGGATTTACTGGAAAATAGACAATAGTCTTAGGGGTTTTCAGATCAGGGTCTCTTTACAGACCTCTAAGGCGACAATAGGTAATAGGTTATTTATGCTGGACTGTTACATAGCACAGAAGAAGAAATTTGTTCAAGCCACAGAGTAAATCCATTCAATAGACTCTACAGCAACCCTGAAACCTCATGCCGAGATGGAGTGTTTTTTCTGGAAAGAACTCTAATCTCACTTTAACAGATTTCACTTCCCAACCTATCAGTTGTGCTAGCAGTCTCATTGGTAAAAACGCACTGTTTAATTCCAAGATGAATATATATGAAAAATGACATTTATATTTCACTTCTTGACTACCCCCAGAGCATGCTGTGATAGTTATATTCCTACTGGAGAGCAATCCTGAAAAAACATTGCTCATATTCTTTAATCAGACTCAGAAACATTTTCATACTCAGTAGGAAGAGACAGTTTGATCAAAAATATGAATCTCACAGGGTCTCTAACGCCAGCCTTCTTGATGGTCTTGATGTAGCAAATGGTCTCAGAATTTTATGATTTCTAGTGTCAGAATAAAATGTGTCATTAAAAGTTTTAAAAGGGCAGCTCGTGGTATAGTTTACAGGACATCATCTTCAACCTCCAAAGATGCTGAGACTGAAATGCACAGGAGCAGCAAAGATTTCAGCCTCTCCTCCTGGTACCGCCAGCTTCCCCCTCCTCCCTTTGGCTGGGGTAAGCGATTCCTCACCATTTGCACTTCTTGAACATTTGAAATCCTACTCCAACATATTACACAGCAATACCTTCTTCTTCGGCAACCAGAGAACTGTGATTATGAAGCCCAGCACGGACAGAAACATGCTCTTTTATACAGAATCACACTGCCACATACCTGAACCTCAAATACTTTTTGAAAGGTGTAATGTCTTCACGAGGGTAAAAAGAGGACTGTATTAGGGATGGAAGGGCTGTTCAGGTAGTATGAACAGAGTAACAAATATTGTGGTAATTGTGTAGGGTTTGGCTTTCCTTTGCAGATTCAGGAACAGCTCAGAAAATTAGCATCACTCTCTAAAGGAGAAGAGGGTAATTTGATATCATGTGAGCTCCCTGCTAGGCATCACAGCATTTTAACACACACATTCAGCTACTGTGTAAATTAACAGGAATTATTTTTACAAGATAAGCTTCAGAAAGGGAGACACTAGTCATTTTTTCCACATCACCAAACCTCTGGTTTGCCTTCGTCTTATGGAAGTATTTCTGCAACACAGGATGTGACAAGCACCCCCGAACCACATATGGAGGGGCCCAATTTCCTCTCTGCCTGGATATTGCAAAGGTTCTTCCATGTAGTTAAGGCTGAAGTGCTGGCAGAGCAGTAAGGACAGTGTATGCAGAAGCCAAAAATAATGGTTCAGCCCGCCTAGCTCAAGACCGATGGGAAGCGAGCTACTGGCAGCATGGCTGTCAGGGAACTGCCCTGATGCAGGGTTTGGTTGGGTGCTCCCCGTGGCTCAGGGACCTTGGAAAGTAATACTGCACTTAATTGTTAATGCATTTCCTCACATCCTCCCTGCTTGAGATTTTCTTCTAAGACAGAACATGCCTTGATTCCAGCAAAGCATTAAGGTATGAATTTAATTCTCACCTGAATTACACCCATGACTAGTTAAGGCTCAACTGTAGTTCTCAACCTCCAGGTTTGTAAGAGATTTCCTAAGGTGTAAGCAGTCCTACCAGTGGGCCTGTTCATGTAAAAAACCGCACTGGTTAAGAGGAAAAGAATTCAAAATTTGCTTCTTGATGAGGAGTGATTTCTGCATGATTATCAGGCTGTAATTCAATTGGCTTGACTCTGCCATACACAAGATCATCTCGAGAGAGGCTCCAGGTCACAGATCTTGGCTCTTTACCAGAAAGAGCTACTCAGCACAAAACTTCACTGAAAAGGAGCATTGCATTTTCAAAGAGTTTAAGATGCCCCCTGCAGAGAAGAGCTCAGAGAGAAGTTCAAGTCATGTAAGAAAATTCACTCTTCCAGTGCTTGCCCAGGCTGGTTTTTTTTTATACAGCATGGCAAAACCAACCTTATCAAGGCATTAGCAGCATCATTTTTTATAGAGCAACAGTTCAGTAATTCACCCACGGTTTGCACTAGCAGCAAGCTGTCTGAATTTACCCCTCTAAACTTGTCCCTGATGAAGAACTATAAAAGCATCTTAATTGCTACTCTCTAAACCACTTCTCCTAAATATTTTTTGCCAGAAGGTGATCTCAATTTGAGAGAAATCAATGAGGTATGGATGAATATTTCTCATCTCTTAAGAAGTTTCTAGAAGTGTTCCATGGAAGGTTCCTTCACAAGTAAACCATCACTGACGTGCTGCCAACCCGCAGCAGAAAGTCCCCTGCACAGCTGATGACTGGTGCTCGGTTATCCACATGCAGCATAACTTCCCAAGGAGGCCCAGAGCTAAAGCTGCTGGAAGAGGAACGAGATTTGAAGATAGCTACAGGTCATGGTGAAGATGTGCCAAGCTGCAGCTTCAAGATTGCGTAAGCTTGATCCCCCAGGAGCCCTCAAGTTTTTACACATGACCCGTTGTGATTTATCGCTCATTACTACAACTGAGGCTGTTGAAGCATACCACATGTCAACTTAGGTTTCCTGAAGATGAGTGAAGGATGGAAAGAGAGGGTTTCTGAGGTCAGGCAGGGCACCACCTGGTAACGTGATAACTTTCTGTTTTACAACGAGGCACTCTTTCCAATCCATCTTTAAAGGAGCTCAAAGGGATCATAACTCATTTCTTTTCTTTGAATCACATAGTTAATCCATCGTCGATACATTTTCCTGTTGTTGTCACCTCTCGCTGATCTCGGCCCGATTTCCAGAGTTGTACCCGGGTGCTTCACAACTCCTCACACTGACACACTATCCTCAAAGGGCTTTGCCACTTCACTTTCAGCTTCCATTTCTGTCTGTATTGCCAGTAACGATGAATACCCTACCTCATTTGTGGCCACAGTAGACTACCATCTCTACGCCACACACTCTGCTTCTGAGCATGTGGCTGCAGCCTGCAGCGGTGATTTCTTCCCAGCTGCCTCACCTGTCAAAATCCCAGCCACTGCTACCCTCCAGGTCTCTTCCTGAATTATCATGTTTTAAATCCCTCTTCTGAAAAAACAACTGCCTTTTGAATAATTCTACAGTTCAGCCCCAGCCTGTTAGTTTATTTTTATCCAAATGAAGTTCATTTCAGTGTGGAGCAATATGGGCTACTGTTTTCCTCATTTGTTATTACTCCTCAATTGTTATTACTCACGTATTTCCATAATGAGCTTCTTCTCATCTAGTTATTAATGAAAAACATTAAATTAAACAGGATCCAAACACTGCAGCAGTGAAAAAACACCCTGCCCAGAACTCAATTTTACCAATTCAGTGCTGTCTTCACCTGAAAGCCTTTCAGATTGATTGGATGCAAACAAATTCAAAAGAAATTACTTGAACCTTATTTCTCTAAAGTCAACATGAATTCACTGTCAAGGAGAGCAGCAAGAAGCGTGTAACAGCAGGCACAGGGCTACTGGCAAACATCATTTCAGGCCCTCAGCAATGCCATATCCTGATTTAAATTTGGCAGCTACAAAAAAAAATCTTCCGTCAACAGTTTTCACTTTAAATATCCTAGCTTGGCACTTGTGGAATATTTCAATATGGCAGAATAGCTTGATCTCAGCACCGAATCGTCAGAACATAGCTCCATTCTGCCGGGAGCTCACAGAAACCTTTTTCCTGCATGGCTTATCATTCATTTTACCTAAACTTCTCCACAGCAAATTCTGTCACTTTCACATTTTTTAAAGAAAGGCCTGGGCTGCAATGGTATACAGACAGTTCTTTCCAAACAGAGGTCCTCAGGACAAAATGTAATAGAAAGTGATATCGCAGCGATACATATTTTCGGAACATACGTAAGAACGACAGAAGTAAAGCAGTCTTTTCAGAGCCCACAAATGAACTTAGCAGCTGGTGAAGTGCGTGGGTATATCCTTTTATTTAGCAGTAAAATGTGGTTTTCCTTACTGTAAATTTCACTTATTTTCCCAACAGCAGCGTGATACCTGTGCCCCCTCTTTCTGAGCACACATTTTCTTCCACTTTTCCTCAAGTCTTGGAAGCAAAATCAAGGCTGTGCTCTAGATGCTTTCTGAAGCAATGCTTTGCAAAGAGATGGAGCTCTTTGCGGCGCTCCATCTGGCAGCGCTCACCCCCTAATCTGCAGGCAGGGATTTAGGGTAGTAACCTAAATGGCTTGTCCTCATCCCTCCAGCCTTCAGTGTATTTATTCCCCTTTTAATTTACTATTTGGGTGAACGGATGAAACTACTGGTGCCTTCAAGCTTTCAGACAGTGCTTGAGGAGGCTTCCAAGTGCTCACACCTTGTCCCACTCGCCACTAGTGCATATTAAAGACTACGGTGATAAACAACTTGCTCAACAATCTTCACTTCAGGAAACAAATCGCACACTCTTGTTCTTTGCACAGGTGACTGAAGGACACAGATAAAACCAGCTGGCTATGGTTCACCTACTGAAAGGGGAAGAAATGCTGCTGGATGGCACCAGGAAACACCCAGTGCAACGACGAGGCAGTGTTTGCATGTAACACTAATGGATGGCACATGCAACCCTTAACGTAATGCAGAATTTGTTGCGAACTGGCCAGTCCTTCCTCTGCAGATTTTGCAAACCTCCCGTTTAGTGGAAGCTGCTGTAACACTTCTTTTGCTTTTCACATGAGGCCAGAAACCTCACCTCCTGCGGCTCACCCTCTAACCCATGGGGATCTGCTACAATCGCTTATGATCTGGTCTCGCTTCTGACTGGTCCTCCTCAGAGACCACCTCAGAGGTGGGCGATGCAATCTAGCGCCCCGTATGCCATCACACCCTCTGATGACTAATGAACTTGTGTGGCTTTCCTGCGGGAAACGTCTCCTTTCCTTGCTTGTATGACAAAGTGCAAACCAGACAAGTCTCACGTACAAGACATCAAAACCTAATGTGTCAGCTATCATGAGAAGCTTTGGATACTGTCTTTGTCCTCTATTATACAACACTGTAATTCACTGTCAGAGCAGAACACATCAATTCTAAATTACACTACTGTTTAGGAAAAAGCATGGTTCAAAGGCTAAGGTACTAAATTAAGATCTATAAAACTCAGGTTCATTTCCTACTCCTGCCTCAGCCTCCCCCATTTTAAGCAAGCCATTTAGTTTTCTGGTCCATGAAATGTGGAAAACATCCTGCCGTAATACAGAATATGAATCCTTTACGATTTGTGTTTAGTATGGAGCCTATGGAGATGGTTAAATGATGCACACGCTTTCCATGCTCTGACCGTTTCTTTTAGACAAGCTTTAAATACATGTCTTTGGCTCTAAATCCATTTTACCAAATCTGATCTCACATCTCCCTCTGGAAGCACCAGCAACAGCCAGAAGTCAGAAGCCCTGTCCTAAATCAGCCACACCACCAATCATCAGTGTTTTTACATACTGATACAGAGATGTGTCTGCTGCACGCTTCAGCTGGGCTAATATCAAAGTCACCCAGTCTGGTCACTTGCACTGTGATGTCTCAAGGATCTCCAGCTCTACTGTTCTTCTCAGTGGCCAGTCCAGGCACCAAAAACTCCGTAAATCCTTACCTTTAATGCGATACACAAATCCACGCAGTGTTTCTGACAGTTGCTCTTCTGTTCTCCCCTTACACCTCAGTATTATTTAAACTACTTGTTTTAAAACTATCCCACAGTCAGTAATACAACATGAAAATCCAGGTAAGAAGAGCCCAAAGCAGAGGATTGCTCTTTTGTAAGAAGTTGTTCAAAATAGATATAAAGAGCCTTGGTATTCCAGGGCTTTGGAAAACAGACCAATACTGCTGTCAGGAAACAACCATACATGGCCTCAATTACACCACAGACATTTTAAAGCCCTTTCTTGGAGAGTATTTTCTATTTCTATGTCGTGCTGGTTTTGGCTGGGACAGAGTTAATTTTCTTCACAGTAGCTGGTATGGGGCTATGTTTTGGATTTGTGCTGGAAACAGTGTTGATAACACAGGGATGTTTTCGTTACTGCTGAGCAGTGCTGACACAGAGTCAAGGCCTTTTCTGCTCCTCACCCCACCCCACCAGCGAGTAGGCTGGGGGTGCACAAGGAGTTGGGAGTGGACACAGCTGGGACAGCTGACCCCAGCTGACCCAAGGGATATTCCATACCATATGACGTCATGCTCAGCATATAAAGCTGGGGGAAGAAGAAGGAAGGGGGGGAAGTTCGGAGTGATGGCGTTTGTCTTCCCAAGTAACCGTTACGCGTGATGGAGCCCTGCTTTCCTGGAGATGGCTGAACACCTGCCTGCCCATGGGAAGTAGTGAATGAACTCCTTGTTTTGCTTTGCTTGAGTGCACGGTTTTTGCTTTACCTGTTAAACTGTCTTTATCTGAACCCACGAGTTTTCTCACTTTTACCCTTCTGATTCTCTCTCCCACCCCACCAGAGGGGGAGTGAGCGTGCGGCTGTGCGGGGCTTAGCTGCTGGCTGGGGTTAAACCACAACAGTTCTTTTTGGCACCAACATGGTGCTCAAAGGATTCAAGATAACAACAGGTTTGACTGGAATGTGCTAGATCAAATTTATAGCTGTTATTGCTGTTTAGCTATTAATCAGCAGGCTTCTGTGCTTGCCATGGGGCTTGCTTGTCTTACTGCATATTAGAGCCTCGTGCTCGTTGGTGGCTGCTTTTTGCTCTCGCTGCTTGCTGCATTGCTGTGCTGCTGATCACCTCACTGTGCTGTGCCTGGGGATGTTCTGATGCACCTCGGCTGGCAGACGGCCAGGGCATCGCTGCTGCTTCTGTGCTGCTGTAGTGGACAGGCTGGAACTCCAGTGTGAACTCGAGTCAAAGGGACTGTGACCTGTGGATGAGTCCACGAGGGAGCAGGACACCCCGAAGTGTCTGTGGCCGTGAGTAAGTCCACACCAGAGCAGGTACATCTCGAAGTATCTGTGGCCGATACAACAGACAAGTAAAGGTTGTAATTTCTGGTTTTTGTCTCCAGTTCAAATGTGTACCTCAATTCCATAGTAATTCCAGGAACAAGTCAATACATTTGAACTGGGAGACAAAAGCCAGAAATTACAATCTTTACTTGTCCCAAGAGTTCTCCAGACTTCAATTATATGAACATCTTAAAAGACATGTTGAGACTTTGAAAATAAGCTAGCTTGTTTTTTAAATACTGCTGGCTAAATATTAAAACATATTATTATAAATAAATGTTAATACATTTGAAAGTCTCATATATTTTCTTAATTTTATAGTAAAAAAAGAGCTAGTCTGTGAAAGGCCAGCTGGCTCCAATATCATTATAATGGAGACCAAAACCAAAATATTACTTAGTAGTATTTCAGTAGCGCACTATCTCAAAAATATTAGATTATACGCTAGTTCCTCCTCTTCTGCATGTTCCTTAACTCACTACAATAACAAACTAAGGGCCTAATATAGCACTAGTCATCACACGTATCTGTCAGTTGACTTCGAAATGCAATAGGTAAAATCCAAAATCCTACTTTTCTCTAGTTCTTTCCTAATTTATGTTTAGGTAATAATCAAAGACAATGGAATTTTTGGATAAGGCTGAATTGTAAAGCTTGTGATTTTTTCACTTTGAAGACAGACTATTATTTCTTTCATGTAGCTCTTTAGTAATGGTTCACTTAAGGACTGGAAGCAACATGAGCTGGTACTCATCTTTCTGACAAATGAGTTACACTGGGTATTTTAGAGGGCCATATTTAAGCCCATCATCTAATCAGCATTGCTTTCTCCAGCTGCTCAGAGCAACTTATTCATCAAGACATAACCAAGACAGACTCAGTTCCACACCACATAGAGCACAAAGTGAAAATAGAGAGTTACTGCTCTGATTTAGTGACACTTCAGATCTGCATTTACACATGGTACAAGGCAGTGGTAAACCAGGCCCAGTCAGACTAATGTCAAAATTTCTCCTGGCAGTCGGTGAATTCTATTATCCAATAAACTGTCCAAAACCAAACCAAACAAAAAACCACCCAAACTTAACTGTGAACTGGGTTGAACTCATGCATAAAGCTTACTTCAAGCATAATGTTTCCTTCCCTCCCTCCTGCATCTTTCCTAGTTTGTCCCTAAGTTGGTGAGAGTTTTGAAAATACATTACTTTGCCTCCTAGATTAAAACAGTACTAAGACAGAGAGACATGATTGCTAGACAATCCCCATTTACTTTTAAATGTGATTTCCATGTTAGAAGAATACTCTTCCATATTTCTACTGGCTTCATATATTCTCTAACAAAGTATTCCTGGCCTGTATCCCACACTTAAGACAAAGTTGAAATGACATCTGAAGGAAAGTGTGATGTAAAAGGGATTGCTTTTAGCTTCTTGGCTTCTGTCTTCCAGGAACAGCATGCTCTTGTAGACAATAGCAGTTTCAAAAAGAAAGGGCATTATCTCTCACTTGACTCGGAGAAGTTGATTTCAAGGCATTGTTTGTCTATTGATGCTTCTGAATACCATTAGAAATATGAAAACACCTATTATTAAAACTTTAAAATTACAATAAAACACCATCACCTCCCCTCTCTCTGATAAAATTCAAGCTAATTCACAGCCTAGAAAGGTGGTTTAAAGATTAAGAAATCTTATCTCTCTTGGCACTCCTGGGAAAGCAATGCCAAAAAAAGATCCAGTTCTGAAAATTACACCAGTGGCTTCTCGTTGCCTGAAGACTTACTTGAGATGCAGGCTGGAAAGAGGCCACCACAAATGTTAGTTCCTCTAGAGTAGGTGGCACAGTCCATGCAATTCAGAAAGATATGTTTCCTCCAGAGTAGAGAAATGTTGATTTATATGGATTGTAAATAGCCAGAAGCCACTGAGCATTGGACAATGCTCCAGCCATGCCCCTACATCTCTGCAGCAGCAGGCGAGATTCACAGGCCCCAGGAGACCACAAACAAGATGAACATCCATGCTCGGTTGGGAAGGAGGCGTTGCGGCTGCACCTGCTGCCCCCAGCGCAGGTTCCGTCGCTCCATCCAGTATCTATTCAGTGTCAAAAACCTAAGCAGCCCCAGAAGCAGGGACCCAAACCTGTCTCAGTCCTCTCTTGTCCCAGTCACGTTCTCCCATCACTGACCCAGTATCACAAACCTCTTGTGCTGTCTCCCCATGGCTGTACAAACCTTGCACTCTTGAGCAGCCACAGGGAATAGGGAAGATCCCTACTCCAGCCTCATTTACAGACTAAGGGACACAGCTCCCCCGTGAAAGCCGCTGGAAAAGCAGTCCATCAGGAGTTGTACAACATAGTAACTTGGATGCAACCTTTTGGCTCAAGAAATCCACAGGCTAGAAGAGTAAAGAAGTACTTGTGGGGAGGAATATCCTTTTATTCTCACCTCGTCCTTAAGCCCCTTCCATGACACAGGCCAGAGAAGATGCCAGAGCCAGGGCACTAAACTAACTGCACCTGTCATTTCCTTCAGCACAGCACTTCTCACCCTGGCCTTGTATCTCCATCCTGGCAGCTCCCACACCGTGTAACCCTGGTTCAGTTTAATCCCCGTTATGTTTATTTGTTCATGTACCAACAGGGCTCTCCTGCAAAACTGAAGTAACTTCTCAATAGCAGAGATTACTCCTGTTTTTGTCGAGGATGCAGCCTCAAAGGAAACTGTAAGAATTTTGTGGTGTAGAAAGTACATTAACAAACAGGAATTGAACTTGTAAGGTGGACCAGAGCAGGCAACCTTTCAGTGACTTGTGCTGACCCCTGCAGAGCAGGAGGACGC
Organism: Calonectris borealis; assembly: GCF_964195595.1. Lineage (NCBI taxonomy): Eukaryota > Metazoa > Chordata > Aves > Procellariiformes > Procellariidae > Calonectris > Calonectris borealis. Next base: position 71,375,353 of record NC_134352.1, on the reverse strand, counting down.
AACAGGGCCAAACACACAATGGCACAAAAGCAAACCATTTCTCCTCAGTACCACCACCGCATCATCCCGAGGTCTCAAACAAGTCAGTGTCGGGTTTTATTGGTTCATACTCACATCGTTTCCAGCCAGAAGAGCCTGCATCATTGACAGCCAGTTCATTAAAACTCATCTTAGAAATCCCAGTTTTCTCCATATTCCACACTGTGATTTCTACAGGGATTCCTGCCTCTTGCACACTAGAAGCAACAGCATTCATATGTACATGCACTGTTCATGTCCTTCACAGTGTGCCTTGGCTTGTTTCCCCTGTAAGACAGCTACATCCAAAAATTACTGAAGCTGGCTTGATTTCTCCTTATTATTGTCAACTTATAAAATGTTTCCCAAAACACTCACTACGCACATGCACTAAATAACACTTTGCTAACGGCACGAGTCCAGCGCCCTCTCGCACCAAGAGCCTGCACTAGTAGATAAGCCTTGAAGCATGACTAGACGGTCAAAATACATGTGCTTCCCGTTCCCATCCCAGACAGGACTCTTTTGAGGCAACCTCTCCTACTGGAAAGCACAAAGGCTGTCAATTTTGCATCAGAAGCAGGGTAAGCCAGAACTCCAACCGACCAATGGTTTGAAGATTAAAGTTCATCAAAACTGAGCATCTCTGTGTGTCAAGGTTTAACCTGGCAGGCAGCCAAATACCGCGCAGCTGCTCGCTCACTCTGCCCCCCGCCCCCCCCCCAGTGGGACAGGGAGAAAATTGGAAGGGTAAGAGTGAGAAAAACTGGTGGGTTGAGATAAAGACGGTTTAATAGAACAGAAAAGGGAAAATAATAATGATAATGATAGAATATACAAAATGAGTGATGCACAATGCAATTGCTCACCACCCGCACTGACCAATAACCAAGTAGTGATCGGTACTTCCTGGATCATGCCTACCATTCATATACTGAGCATGACGTCACATGGTATGGAATACCTCATTAGCCAGCTGGGCTGGCTGTCCTGGCTATGCTCCCTCCCAACGCTTGTTTTGTTCTGGGTTTTTTTTTTTCTTGAGCTGAATGTCCTTGACTAGCAGGGTACTTAGCAACAACTGAAAACATCAGTGTGTTATCAACATTCTTCTCATACTAAATCCAAAACACAGCACTAGGAAGAAATTTAACTCTATCCCAGCTGAAACCAGGACACCGTGCCATTGGAAAAGCCTTCACTTCAACCTTGGAGATGGTGACAGAACTATACCAACTGGGAGAAAAGTTGAAGCATTAAAAAAAACCCAAACCAACCCACAAACACTGTCCAAAACAGAAAATTCCAGACTTGGATTCACATACTTACATGGTCTAACAGTCCTGAGTTTAAACATGCAGTTTGTTGACCAAAAAAAATGTACTGCTGACTCTTGTGGTGTACTCTGAAGCCCGTCACACACAGGCAGCAAGCACAGCTAATTCCAGCATGCACCTGCTGAGAAGAGATTCTGGAGATCCAATGATGCAACCCCCTAAAACCATTTCTTTTAGTGCAGTGAGGATACAGAGAAGAATGCAGACAAACCCACAGCACCTGTCCAAGTTAGATCTTTGCCTCCAGGAGAACTTCCAGTCAACATCCTCCGCCCCCTTTTTGTGGCTGAGGATAACTGGGGAATTTTTATTCAAAACCAGCTTCATTCAGCCCCAGTTCACCCCAGTGCACTGACTAATGATTCACTCCACCGCAGTGCAATACATCATGCCAATGCAGTCCTCCTTGCTTTCCAGCAATGGAAAAAGCAACTGGCAGAAGTTTTCTGCAGTAGCTTCAAAGTCATCTATCTCCTGATCTATCCATCATACACAGGTAAGCCACTTTCGAAATGTCAAAGCAGACACTTCAAGTCTGAGGGAATCAATGCAAAAGACTCACATTTTTGGATCACATGATGGGAACATACATCTGCACACATGATATATAAGGAAGGCCACCTCCCCAGCTTGCATGGTTTCTGAGACAGTATTTGTGAACATGATCTACACAACTGGAACAAAGTGTCTTGCAAAATTTAAGGGCTACAACAGAAAGAAATAAGACTAATTCTAAAATAGCAAACATTTTGGGATTCCTGCGCTAGCAACTAGAATCAGTACCTACTCAAACTTGTCCTCTGGTGACAAAGCAACTTCTGGGTAGCATTCACATGACTGGAGGGTAGCACTCCACCAAAAGCTTGTGTGAGCTTTGCAGTGTAAAACAAACAAACAGCCTTTCTCCCAAAGCACTGCCTAGGGGTCAGTGAAATGTTCCACAATGGAGCACACTTCCTAACCCAGCTCTCCTCCTAAGAACAAGGCCAGCCTCATTATCAGTAGTCTTCTTGAGATTACCAGTCCCGGTCTACAAAAAAAGAAAACATGGCAGAGATTTCTAACAGCTTTCTTAAGATCATACAGCAGCTTCACAGATAATGAAAATGACTAAAACTTCCCCATTTCTCTTCTACCATTTAATGGCAGGCATCTGAGTGAAACATCAGAAGACAATTCCAGTCATGTGCTGGTTCAGAAGATGTATAAACATGTCATTTGGCTTTGGTGTGAACATTCAGACTAGTTTGAAACGTGTATTTTTGAAGAATACAAAGTTTTAACAAAAGGATTTAGCAAAAAGAACAAACTAATACACTTAGAGGCCCTAAGCCAACAGTTTGATTGCATAGCACTACACGTAACTCATATATTCTACATTTTTCCTACTCGCACTTAAGTCCCAGTTTAGCAACGCTTTCTAGTTATAAAACCAAGTTGCATGGCTGCTGAAGTATAAATACATGCCAAATGTTTAATAAAATTAAAAAAAAAAAATCTATCAAAACATGAATACATTGTGGATGATAGCACGACAACAAGGTAAAGCATAAAGTATACTCTTCATCTCACTGCCTTTTGTTTTGTGGAAAAAAAAAAGGAAAAAAAAAGGCTACAGAATTTATTTAAAGGTCAGGTTAGCTCAGTGCCCTTTATCCTGGCTTTTTTAAAATCACATGCAAAATATATAATGCAATAAACGTCATGGATAGGTTTTCACCAGCAGCACATGTCATACGTCTCCAATCACCTGAAACATCCTAAAAGTTACACAGAGAAGGGAGTGAAGCCTGGAACCACAACTAAGGAAATCCATTTTTTCTTCCCTCCCTTTTTCGTTTTCTGGCTATTCTGCAGTATTTTATTTCATAGTTGAAACACTAAGATGAAGTATTTAAGCATGAGGTATGCAAGCTAACCAGATAAGAGATTAGATGAAGCAAAGATTAAACTTTATTTAATATGAACAGAGATGTTTTAAAAAGTGGCAAAGCATCTGAAAATTGTTCTAGTGATTTGTTTTAAATCAGATCACGGTGAAAACTGTAAGATGGTTTTAAAATAGACAGAAAAAGACCAAATCTGTACTTCCAAACAGATGAAACAATATATTCCATTTCACCTTAAGAAAAACAACTTTTAAGTGGCTATGCTATTTTGCTACAGTAGGAACATCACACAGCGAAGATTCTCTTTGAATACTTGGATCTGAGCTGATGGAAGACTGAGGACGCCCAGCTTCCAAGGGATCTGCAAGCACTCAGCACCTTTCAGCATTTAGTCCCCATCTACCAGGCACTAATCTACAAGGGAAGAAAGATCTTCAGCTTTGCCTCAAGTATTCTGGACAGATGACAGTTTAAGGAGGGATTACTATTAGTATTATAAACTGCAATTTATATTTTTGTGGTTTAGCTGTTCTTCCATGTAGCCAATAGTAGAAAAAAAAAATTATTTCAGAACCCCAGATTAACCAACCGCTTCTTAGCACAAACTATTTCTTTGCTACCTATCTATAATCAATAAGGAAACTGAACCCTTACTATAAAAAATGTGAAATATGACCTCAAGCGGTCTAGCTGTGCAACTGGTACAGTTTTCTATCAGAAGCATAAATACATGAAAATCAGCACAAAAACTATTCATCACTGAAATGACAGAATCATTTAGGTTGGAAAAGACCTTTAAAATCATCGAATCCAACCTCCTTTCAGGTGGTTGTAGAGCGCGATGAGGTCTCCCCTCAGCGTCCGCTTCTCCAGACTAAACAACTCCAGTTCCCTCAGCCGCTCCTCATAAGACTTGTGCTCCAGGCCCTTCACCAGCTTCGTTGCCCTCCTCTGGACACGCTCCAGCACCTCCATGTCCTTCTTGTAGTGAGGGGCCCAAAACTGAACACAGGATTCGAGGTGGGGCCTCACCAGTGCCGAGTACAGGGGCACGATCACCTCCCTGCTCCTGCTGGCCACACTATTTCTGATACAGGCCAGGATGCCGTTGGCCTTCTTGGCCACCTGGGCACACTGCCGGCTCATGTTCAGCCGGCTGTCAACCAGCACCCCCAGGTCCTTTTCCTCTGGGCAGCTTTCCAGCCACTCTTCCCCAAGCCTGTAGCGTTGCCTGGGGTTGTTGTGGCCGAAGTGCAGGACCCGGCACTTGGCCTTGTTGAACCTCATACAGTTGGCCTCGGCCCATCGATCCAGCCTGTCCAGGTCCCTCTGCAGAGCCTTCCTACCCTCCAGCAGATCAACACTCCCGCCCAACTTGGTGTCGTCTGCAAACTTACTGAGGGAGCACTCGATCCCCTCGTCCAGATCATTGATAAAGATATTGAACAGAACTGGCCCCAATACTGAGCCCTGCAAAACACCACTTGTGACCGGCCGCCAGCTGGAGTTGACTCCATTCACCACAACTCTTTAGGCTCGGCCATCCAGACAGTTTTTTACCCAGTGAAGAGTACACCCATCCAAGCCATGACCAGCCAGTTTCTCCAGGAGAATGCTGAGGGAAACGGTGTCAAAGGCTTTATTAAAGTCTGGGTAAACAACATCCACAGCTTTTCCCTCATCTCTAAGCAGGTCACCTTGTCATAGGAGTTCAGGTTAGTCAAGCAGGACCTGCCTTTCATAAACCCATGCTAACTGGGCCTGATCACCTGGTTGTTCTGTACATGCCATGTGATGGCACTCAAGATGATCTGCTCCATAACCTTCTCCGGCACCAAAGTCAGACTGACAGGCCTGTAGTTCCCCAGATCTTCCTTCTGACCCATCTTGTAGATGGTCATCCCCCAGAGGAAATCACTAGTGATTCCCATTTTTGGCAGGTTACTTGAGAAGGGAAAAGAAGTGTTTCATCACTTTTGTTTACATTGATTTACCCCAGCATTTCAGTATTTCTGTACAGTTACTAGCTGATACCATACAGCTGTTCAAAATAATGGAAAAGATAAGATTAAACCAAGGTTTGCTACAGTAGGTCACGGCAAAAAACATTCAACTTTGCAAAAATTTAGATTAAAATCCAAAGTTTCAGATTTTGAATGCTCTTTCTTCCAAATTATATTCTTTGCAGTGTCCCATGGGCTTCACTGTAAGGACTGCACAAGTGGATCTGTCAATCACCTATAATTTCCACCTACTTTGAAGAAACGACAAGATGGGCATGGAAGTTATTGTCCCTGGAAATTGGCTGCTCTTTGAAGAGCAGAACAAATCTGTTTACTAAATCGGAAAAGTATTTATTAAAGATATAGAATCAATTTCTAATTAAGTAGCTAAAATTTTAATTAACATCTCTATGCAGAGCAGTAGAAGCCCTCTTGGGGGCTTAAAAGTTACAGTTGCCATAACTTTGTCTACTTTGCACCTGCATTTTTAATTACTTGCACAGTTGAGTGTGGCTGAGCTTCTTCAAAGCAAGTACCATTTTGTGCGAAAGACAAAGTACAAGTTGCACTATCGCAAGCACTGTAGAAAGTTACCAAACATAAAACGCATACCAAACACAAAGTTAAAAATTGTCAGAAGGTAAGGGCAGTTTGGATACACAGAATAGTTAAGTCATCTTCGGCCAAGAGATGAAATGAAGCAGGAATTCAATGAGGTGGAAAGAGAGGAATAATTCCAGATGGCAATAAAGCCCTTCGTTCTGCTGCACCTGCCGTGGTGGCGGGATGCGAGGCAGGTCAGAGAGGAAGCCAGCTCTGCTGGAACTAAGCTGCAGGAGACAAGAGTGGACAGAGACTGATGGATTAAATAAATAGCTCCTGTTGGGAAACCAAGCAAAAGCGGTTTCAAATTACTTCTTGTAGCAGATGGGCAAGTAACTGAAGGGCTTGAACTGTTTGATTTTTATGGCAGTATGAGGAACCAGCCAGCTTCATTTTATGCATGCTAGAAACACGTCACGGCAGGGGAAATTAATGGTGAATGCCAGAGGAAACTGCATCACACAGAAATATTTTTGAAAGGGTTGGAAATGACACATTAGCATGTGCAGGGCCAATGAGAGACTGTTTTGTGGATAAAAGTGATGTAAAAAGAAGACCATCAATAAGAGAGAAGAGAGCTATCCAAAAAAAGTTAGGAAGGTCAGTTATGAAGATCTTCGCTCATTTTCTGAGCGGAAAATAAAACATAAAGTACTCATTTCAGGTAAAAGAACAATGAAGTAGAGTACAGGGTGCACTGGAAAAAGAAACAGTTCCTCCAGATATTTACACACTTGCAAAAGCTGATGAGCAACCTGCATTATAGGTTTATTTATAAGTTTACATGCATCATCAGTTTACGGTTCTAGGCGGAGCTAATTTTGTACAGAATCAGACCCTGGCAAGCGAAGCGGAGGTGCTCTGTTGACCACTAGTGGACAGTCAAGGATGAAACAGGTCCCAAGCACTTCCCAAAGACAACCACTCTTCACTCTAAGAACATCCAATTTATTGGCTATTCAAGCTCAAAATTAAAGAGCTCCGTAATAACATTTAAACAGTGAAAGTGTTGTGTATATATGTAACGGACAAGGAAGTTTTTCTAGCTATTTTTAAGATGAAATTATTTCCCTGTGGGGCTGAGAATGAGAAGTGTCCGCCCAAGAAGTAATCACTCGAACATTTGCAAAGTATTACAACGGAAGACAGGAATTTAACGTATTTAAAACAGAGCTATTACCTCAGCAGTGCTGTCATTCATAAAATGGCTAAAATATTCCAGCTACAGTAACATGCATGCTTCTCCCAAGTCTCCCCGTACCATCTCCCATCTCTTAATACATCTTTGACACTAACGCATATCCTCCTTTTTGGTAAACTAATTCTCTATGAGGTCTTGCTCTTTCTTTTCAAAGCATGATGATGGTGGGATAGTGGGAAATACAAATTTCAAGTCTCAGAGCCTCTTTCTAAAGATGGGTAGTGTAAAAAAATTCCACCTGCCAACAGCTCCTTATTTAAAATGAGCCAACTTTAGTTCTGCTGTGTCCAGTAACTGCTTTCTGGCTGAGGGACAAAGAATTTTATAGGTCAAAATACAAAAAAAAAAATCTCATCTGAGAAACAAAAGCTGCCAGTCAGGTCCTGTGCATTCCTCTTAAGGAACTACATTAAGTAAACACAGCTGCCAAGCTGGTATCACTGTGAAAATAATTTTCACTGAAAATTGTATTGCTCACAGTGAATCCTCCAGCGACAAAAGCACATGCTGAGGCCAAAGGTTTCATCTGCTCAAAGAAAGTAGAAAACTCTCCTATGAAACGAAAGCCTGAAGAGTCCCAACTCTCAAAATTATGCACTCAAGAGATATTTTGGGTTTCAAATTCATTCAGAAGATTTTATCTACACTGTATGAAGGACAGACATGTCCCTAGCACACATCAGGATGGCTCATATGGCAGATCTTAGGCTAGCACCAGTTTTGGTGGAGGGATTAGTTATCTGGGGAGGAAAATACTTTTTTCCATCATAAATTATTCTTACAGACATTTCAGAGGCTTGGAATATTAGCACCAGGGGAAAAGGCAACTTTACACATATTATTTGTACAAAAACTCAGACTGATATAAAACTAGATACATATTTACAGATTGTCAATGTCAATTCATAAGCAAATGCTGCCTGCTGATGTCTATTTTACTGCACTGCACGTAGCCCATATCCTCAACCTGGATTAAGAAGAGGGCATTAACACAGCGGAATACATAGGCTCTCTATACCTCACCTCTCTATAGCCTCAACTTGGGGGCACAAAGATTTCAGTGCTATAAATGTACATTACCTACAAAAAACTATTTCTTATCCTGGTCTAAGAGGCGCAGGCATTGAACAAAACTACACTTTACCAACTACCAAAAGACACCCCCTGCCCCCTGCAAACAGCAACAACAAAAAAAAACCCCACAATCCTCCAACTTTTTCTTAGCCCGACTTGTGAGTTTAGCCAGGCAGATCTTTTAACATAAGAGGCAGTTTACAAACACTAGGAGACATACATCTTGCGCTGAAATCCTAAGAATATGTCCTTTCATTGTTCCAATTGTCATAGCAATAGAAGATTAAATATGCGTGATATTTACTGGAAGCTAAGAGATTATTTTATTTCCAAACAGTGTATAATATTATTCACTACTGGTATCCCTCACTTAAGAAAAATCTGCCATTTGCAGTGCAAGAGAACACAGACAAAGACAGCACAATAAAAGAAGAAAACATCATGGTGTAACACATCATCCTCGTATTTGGAAGAAATCCAAATGGAAAAGTTCCTGACTGACAAAGCTGGCAGAAGTTTTGTTAGAGATCTCTGCCTCATCTACGGGATTCCTGGTCTTAGGAAAACAAAAGTACCTGGCTTGAACTGCAGAGAATGAAAAGAGTAAATTAATTTACTGGAATACTAACAAAATCCAGGAATGACTATGGAAGCATAAGTGGTGATAAATAGTGTAAATTTGTGCCTGCATAAACTTAACAACTGACCAATTTAAAAAAAAAAAAAAAAGATGTTATCATTCATGTTTTTAAACATAATATGAACATAACATACCTTCAACAGTATTGTTTAAATACGATCATGACATAATACTATTGGTTTTGTGCTTCTCCGTGCAAGTTAAAATATTACATGCATGTCTGTGCAAAAACAACACAGTGTATCATCTCAGTTCCAAGCACTCCTTCTAAACAATGAGAAATGTACTGATGATTTCTAATAAAACAACAACATTTTTCCCCTAATACAGTGGAACATCCTGTGTATTGGACAAGTGATGACACATTCATTTGGAAAATTCATTCTAACGTTTTCAAGCTAATAGTTTGTTTTCTTCAACATTAGCATTGGACTCTGGCTCCGGAACGGAATTCTATCCTGCTGAATTAAGGTCAAAATCCGTATTCCTACTGCGCAAGGGAAGCTTACATTCTGCTGGAAAAAACAAAAATGTACTGTTAACTTCTTTTGGTAAGGAAAAAAAAGAAACAATGTAAACAAAATGCTATTTACAAGATATAGCAGCAATTCGATGAATACATTAGTAATTAAATGTTAGTTTAAATTAAATGTTAGTTAAAAATACATAAGTTAAAACTGTGAAGATTTGACATACGAGGTTTTGGATTCTACACATTCCTTGCATTAACTACTTGAATAGCAGTTATATGTTAATAGCTATTAATGTTCAGCTGTGGTCATACAGGAGGAAACTTCCAAATAAACATTATGAATGTCTCAAAGGTTATTTCTTCTTGAAGGATGAAACCAATCCCATGTTTGCCTTTGTACTAATATTATATATTTCCACATCGTATGTTGAATATAATAATAAATCTACTGTTATAATGTTTAAACTACAGCCTATGTGCCAGACTCCCTAATTGACAAATTCATATGAAATATATCGCCCCCCTCCCCATAAGGCTTTATTTGCCAAAGCTGGCATTTTAAAAGTGACATAGGCAGGCAAGTGAGGTTTGTGTCAATTTATAATAACAAAAGGGTGCATTTCAAAGGTCTTAACACTATGCCACTCAAGTCATACCTAAGTTTTGCTGCTAATTTCACAAAAAGCAAAACTGTGTGCATGGCTGTTACATGAACAAAACCCTTCTGCCAATGTGAGGGGTCAATCTCTGCGTTTACAGGCTGCAGAACTTGCCCACTGCTTAATGCTGTGCTGGGATTTACTGGCACTTACAGCCCCCAGTAGGTTTGTTTTGGTTTTTTTTAATTTAAACATGTTAACGAAGTGTGAAAGCTTATATTATTACTGCCAAAGCTCTGAAAAAAACATCCGCTGTGAAAAACTGTCCTATACTTTACAAAGAGGCTATGAGAAAGTAACTGAGAGATCTTGGTGAGATAGATGCACCAATAATGGCCTCATGATGCTTCAGTCAAGGAAGTCAGTTTAAGGCGATGCATACCAAAGGCAATTTCTTGCACTTGGAAGCAAGTAAGTTTGATCATGATCTCCTCAAAAACCAAGAAAAAGTCTCTAAACCAATACATTTAACCTGTAAAGGCCCAATGAATCACAAACAGACTCACTTCTCATCATAGCCAGTGTTCTGCAAGAACACTGCACAGCTTGTGGGTTAATGAAAAGTTATTAACACCAAAAGCTTTTACAGCTCCAACATGATTTGACGTAACAGTTACAGATGCTGGATTCCTATGCCCCGGAGGGACACAGGTTTATACACGATATATTCAACCAATAGCAAAAAACAGTGTAGCACTAGACATAGCTTGTGCAAACTGTAAGAAACTAAGAGACACATGATTTTATAAGGGCACACTTATGCTTAAACGAAACTATGGAAAACACATTCTAGCAAATAGCTCCTGCAATTACATTGTCTTAAAAAATATCTTTGACTAGTGTTATAAAAATTGCTGTAACACAAGCAACTGCTACACAAAACTTGCAAGAAGTGAACATTTCTCATAAGGAGCTTAAGAGATGTTACAGCTTCAGCATCTCTGAACATCATTCCTGTTAAGGCATCTCAGAGGGGACAGGATGCTGGTAAAGAGATCTTGCAAAATGAGGTGCTCCCTCAAACCAGGAATCATCTGAATCAATTACTGGTTTGGATTCTGACATGTATTTTGCGTAAGTCTACAGTTATAGTTAATACCTTACCAAAAAAATGCAGAGAGCGCAGGAAAGAAAGAGTTCATGATCAAAGCACCATGACCTGCCATTTCTCATCTTACTTCAATTAGGTTGAGATCGAATGTTTTCTGAAGGTGACAAGAAATGAAGTCGCACAGTGGTGCAATCTGTCAACCCTCACGACAGCCGGCAGCCCAGCATCCTTCCCCAATCCCCCCCCCCGAGCTCAGACCCGACCTCGCCACACAAGTTTACGAGGCAATACGCGGCAAGGCAATACGTGGCATTTCGGTCGTACAGGAGGTGCAGTAAATGGACTGTTACGCAAGTAAAGAGGTATAGGAACCCGCCACTTTCCCACACAAACAACAGATCTAGCCTGTGCACTCTGCCAGCCGTCGCCTCCAAGTTCGTTACGGTTTGGGGTCGCAAGAACCGCGTCCTGCAGGCACCCCTCCGTGCACCTGCCCCGCTCCTCTTATTCGAGGCAGCGCACGGTAAGACATCTCAAGAGGAGAGCCGCAGCAGCACAGCCCGCCGCTCGCTGCCTCCTCGGCGGCATGAAGAACTGAAACGCCTTCAGCGCTCCGCTGTCCTCTCCCGGCGCAGCCCAGCCGGCGGGGAGGGGAGATGGCAGCACCTACCTGGGATGGCCAGGTTGGTGAGCGGGGTGCGGTGGATGCTGCCGGGCAGAGCTGCCATCCAGTCGGCGAACCGCAGCTCGTTCTTCCCTTGCGAGGAAGCCATGCCGCCGCCGCCGCCGTGCCCCTGCCGCTCTCCCGCCGCCGCTCGCTCCAGCCCGCTCGGCCCCCGCCCGGCCCCGCCCCGCACCACCTCCCCCCGCCCGCCGAGCCCCGGCGCCCGCCGAGCCCCAGCGCTGCCCCCGGCCGCCTCCCGCCGGCGCAGCGCCGGGGTCCTGTGAGACCCCTCGGTCTGCCGCCGCCGGGCTCCCCCGTCCCTTCTCAGCGGCGTGTGCGGGCGGGGCCGCACGGCATCACCGGCGGCGGGGCCCGGGGTGCTCGGGAGGGCGAAAACGCCCTAAATAACACAGGGGGATGGGGGAGGGAGCGGTGTCACCGCCCAGGCCCTGGGCGGGAGCCACATCTGCACCGGCCCCTCGCACCCGCCAACATGCACCTCTCCAGCCGGCCGGCTCAGCCCCATCGCCGTGCCCCCAGGTCGGGGAGAGGCAGCAGAGCCCACCCGAGAGCTCGGCCACGGACACGGAGCTGTAGCCGCCGAAGCATCTGCTCCTAGGATGGCGTTTAGGGGCAATGTCTGGCTCTTCTTCCCCTGCGTAGCCCTGAGACTTTGCAATAACCTCCCCGACCTTGGCAAGGGGTTGATTGAACGCTTTCTCGGCTGGGACCTGGGCACATCTCGCAGCTGATTCCTGTGCCAGGCTTGTCTGCCTCTGATGCAAACTTCTCCTTTTGCAATTAGTGGTGGGTTACTCACATTAAAAAAGCATTGCTTCTTACTTGAACGCTCCTTGGAGATCTGTTGCGACAGGACAAGAGATAATAGTTTTAAACTAAAAGAGGGTGGATTTAGACTAGATATAAGGAGGAAATTTTTTACAATGAGGGTGGTGAAACACTGGAACAGGTTGCCCAGAGAGGTGGTAGATGCCCCATCCCTGGAAACATGCAAGCCCAGATTGGACAGGGCTCTGAGCAACCTGATTGAGTTGAAGATGTCCCTGCCCATGGCAGGGGCTTGGACTAGATGACTGTTACAGGTCCCTTCCAATTCAAACTATTCTATGATCTGTAATTTTTTTGGCAATACTTTTTTATTGTCCTTTGAGGATGATCCAAAGTAGTATCTTCCACTCTCATTCACAACCTGTCTTTGGAGAAGCATCTTAAATGTTGGCATTAACAAAGCATTTACGTTACTGCCTCCAGATCAATGAATGATGAACCTGATAAAACTCTGAGCCATCTTGAACAGTTACAACAAGGTTGATCTCTTGACTTCAGCGTGACTGTTTGTTTTTATCAAAGTTGTTGATACACTTGTGGAAGTTCACCTAGTAGATCTGTCAAAAACAGTGCCTGGTGAGAACCATGCCTGAGCCAGGATCAATCATCATTCACCTTGAATGATATCATCATCAATTCACCTTGAATTCCTAGGAGGGTCAGCTGTGGTCTTGTAGTTTGTGTTCTCACTCAACATCTTCTATAACAGCTGGCTTTGGAAATACAAATGCAGGGAACAACTAATAATAACCCTCTTTTCTCTTTCTGTCCAAGTTTCCAGAGCAAACATGAAGAAAAGCTCTTCCTTCAGCCAGAAAAGAAAGGAATGAATTCTTGGAAAATGAGTTAGTATTTCTGAGGTTTTTAAAAATAAAGGAAATTTTGCTGACTCACTTTTTGCAATAGAAATAGCTCTTAAGGTGGGATTTTACTGGGGAAATGTGAATAAATGGTTGACCTCGGGGGAGATGTTGAATCTGAGTCGCGTAATACATGAAAAAGGGGGAGGAGTAAGCAAACAGTCACTGAGACAGGTTTAATTTTTGCAGTATTACTTCCTGCCTATTAGCATGCTAATCTGCCCCTTCCAAAATCACTGGTATTAGTAAATGTGTGTGGGGGGAAAAAAAAAAAAGACTAAGCCACATTTTGGATACAAAGACATAAAAGCCACTAATGACCTAAAGATGGAAGATGTTACTTTACATCATCTTCAAAGGACAGGAAGAAATTATAGCAAAAAAAGGTCAAGATTTCTAAGAGCATTCAAGTAAGTAGTAATGAATGTTTTTATCAGCATGATTGGATCAACTTAATTTAAGTGGCAAAGTTATTAATGATTGCTCTGGTTACCTGGAAAACTGCTGCTGAATTCTTATCCACTCCACTATGTGTTCTATCTTTTCTGAGATAAAACTGAAGTATACAGCTTTTTTGAAAGGTTAAACATGTTGTTAATACTGTTGTTGATCTCCTCCAGTCTCTAAAACTTTGGGTGTAGCTCAGAGCACAATAAAACAAATACCTGCAAAACACTGTCATTTTAAAATGTATTATTATGTATAATAATGCCTAAACCATCTGATATAATTCCAGGTCTCTCAGTAATGCTTTCTGCTGACCTGGAGAACTGTAAACGTCCCTCTCTGCGCTGAGTAGAAACTTGTTAGCCTTCGCCTCCACGAGTAGTTAGAGCTTTTGTATCTTCTTTTTTTTAATGCCCAAAGAAAGAGTCTTCATAGTCTGGATTTTCAAACCATGGATACTCTGGTTTGTAAAAACCAGTCCGCCTCTAACATGACTCACACTAATCATGTTTGAAGAGGTTCGCCTCTGTTTCTAATGCACTGTAACTGCTAAGATAGCAGGCTTAAAATCTGGCACTGGATCTCTATGAACTTGTGGGAACGCAGGCTTGAATAATTTGGAGGGAAGTGGGATAGGAGAAGAAGGTTTTATGGGAAACATCTCTACAACCTGAAAAAAACCTGTATGTGGAAGCTTTGACTTAAAAGGTAGCTTTTTGGAGCTTTTCAGTGGTTTGAAACTTCAGCATTTGTCTATATCTGCTTGGGAAGAATTTAAATAAAAACCAGAACAAACTCTTCACTTATCTTGATTGAAGAGCAGCTTACTGTGGTTTAGGTTGAACCTGCCATTTTACTAATTTTAACTGATTTATAAACAATGGCAGCCTGTAAATCAAAATCAGGGCATCCATACAAACTTTTGTTCCTATTTAAAAAAAGTAAACAAAATAATAATCACATTTGTGGTCAAATTACTGAAATTCCTACACATAACAAGTCTGAACTGTCAAAGAAAGTGGATTCCAGGAATCAAATACTTTAAAAGCTTAAGAGAGACCAGATACAATGAAAATGAAAGGCAGTGCCAAGATACTGAAAAATACCATCTTTGCTCTTTTATTCACAACTATGCTGAGCTCACTGAAGATGCCATGAAGAGAAGGAAAACTGAAATTGTACTATCTGTTCATCACGTATTGTGTTCTCTCCAGTCTGCAACTATAACAGCATGAATGAATAGTGACACCTCTGCTTCAATGGAACAGAAAAACAGAGTAATTTAGCCAGTAGGAATGTCTCTTCAGCACTTAAAATTAATTTCATTGTTAAAAAAGGCTTCCCATTGTTTTTATTCTCTTAAAAAATAGCATTTTAATGGTAACATCCACTGTTATACTTTGTCATTTTAACAGTCAGATACTTTACCTTTTTATATGTCCTTGGCATCTGTTTTAATCATGTGAATAACAAAGGAGTAACAGGATCTTTTTCTCTAAATTACATAAAGTACATTCCACTCTGAAAGGTAAAAGAAAAAATGGCTAAATGGGGCATTGTCTCTCTGTAATTTTCCTATTATATCTGATTTATATAGAGGCTACTCTAAATCTGTTGTTAAGAGTTCAAAATGAGGCTTCAAACAGAAGAATTACTATTGTTTAAATATTTGAAGTTTTTCTGTGGATTCTGCTTCTGAGGTTTGGTCTCTTCCTCCTTATTACTGCCCATTTCTATTAATAGAAGTTTTTCAGAACAAATCCTGGCTGCCATCCCATATTTACAGCTCTCATGGCTTTAAATGATGCCATCAGTCACATCTGGGCAGCAAAACCCTTCCAGTTGTCTGCAGCTGAGTTCCCAATTATCTTCTTGTTACCTGAGAATGCAGTGAATCCGTGTTATTCTCAAGTTCTTTACTTCTTATGGCTAACAAGTGTAAAAAGTCATTTTTATCGGTAAGACAAGCACATAAAACCCTTAAGAGACAAAGTAAGTAGATTGATTGAATGAGATCATTTTTTAAATGACCATATGGGTGAATAGAAGAGGTGACAAGTATTTTTGTTGTCATTTCATACTTCATCTTGTTACTTTGACAATTTCACCTTGCATTCATTAAGCAATCTCTATTTAGGAGTATTTGTCCTGTCAAAACAGCTTACAAAATTTCCGAGCAGACAGAAAAAAAAGTCTTGTAGAAACAGGGTAAATAGCCTTTTCCTCATTTTATGGGAAAGAATATGTCTGTTTCTGCTTTTCAAGCAAAAGAAAATGTGGTTTATTCTGCACTCTGATTTGTTATTCTCTACTAAGAGAATCTGAGCATCCTTGCTGGTGCTGATACTGAATCTGAGAAGGAGCCATATTTGTTCTGGGCAGCTCACAAATGTCAGGATGTTAATGTTATCCCCACTCTTTGTTGTTGTGAACTACGGTTAATATAAAGATCCAACATATGTTTTTACTTGCATACTTTATAACAAAAGCAGAGGCATTACAATAATATACAGAGGACCCAAGAAAATATATACGTCTTAATGCAAATAAAAATCAAGTCCAAAATGCATATTACATCTACTATTAGAACAGAATAAAATCATTAAAGTGTATGGCAAGACAGTTCGTTATAGTTTATCGAATTCTAGAAACTTGAAATAAAGAGATGAATGATAATATATGTATCCAGTCTTCAGGTGGAAATCAATTTCATTATAGCTACTACTCTCTGAAGAGTATTTCTCAGGTTTCTGGAAGAAGGTTTTTCTTGGTTTTTTGTTTTCTAAGTTTGTCATGCAGAGTCATGCTGTGTCTCACTTAAGATGTTTGCTTAAAAACACAGCAGCAGCTACTTTTTTACCTGGTTAAAAATAAACAAGTTTGGTTATGTTGACATTCCTGCAAGGACTCTAATGGCATTACCGAGAGCAGCAACGGCAGAACATGAAAAGTCCTATTTTCTAGCTATAAGATCACAGCAAAGTATGCAACTTCGGTACAGGGAAGGATGAGAGAGAGGTTGCTTTTTCTTTCTAAATAGACCTGACAATGTTTAAAAATTTTCTATAGAAGCTCATGAACATTTTTATCGTGAGCAAGTGTCTCTGTGACTTGAAGGCCCTATGTTTAGCTTTGTAAAGGACTTCAAGACAAAGCTTGATTCAAGCATTTGAATTTCAGCACATTCTCAAGGGAGGAAACTCTGTTTTAACATAAACAAGAGCTAAATGAGGTAGTTTAGCAGTGGAGTTACTACAGGCAATGCAGAAGCAAGCTGCAGTGCTGATCATAGTTCGTGTAGCCACCCAATGTACTGTTGACGTGGTCACAATAATCAGAAGTGGATAGTGCTTGCAGGATTTTACAGTGGACCATCAGAAACAGCAGATGCAATCAGTTTGTATGCGTCAGCCATTTAGGATGTAGTTCAGACCTACTGCAGGGTATTTAGCAACTGAGGGAGAAAAGTGAAATAGTATTTCTAAATAGATAGTAAAGTACTTTTTGATTTGTTAAAGTATGGAAATTAAGTGCTATAAAAAGGGACAGATTTTACAACTGTTTCTTTACCATCAAGATATTCAGAATGACATCTTGTAATTGATCTTGGCTATGACTGAGCAGCACATATGCACTATTATGTAGTCCCCATTTCTTTGCTGTAGGATTATTTTTAAAAGAGCAAACATCAGTCAAACCATTCATGTTCTGTAGTAAATGTTATTTAAAAGAGGCTAAAAGAAATGGGAACTGCATTAAATGAGAAAATAGTGAAAGCAAATAAATGTATAATGGCTGCTTAAGCAATGAATATTAAGCAATAATAAACGAATTATTTTTATTTCTGTGCCTGTTGGAGAATAGTCCAAAATCAGTGAAGATAATGAAAATACGCTACTGGATGGAAAACTAGTATCAGTTGGTTAATAGCTGCTGCGATTACTGTGCTTATATCCTAAGCCACTGGAGATGAAAAGTCTTTTCTATTTTTAAATAGAAAGGATGGTAGATGACACAGAGACTTTCCAGCAGGAGCTGCGGAGTGTTAACAGTGGTCAGTTCCACTCTTGGCAACTGGAGTCATGTTTCACGAAAGATGCATTTCTGCATCCTGGATGAGGCTTTCCACACAGGCTCTTGCTGTTTGCATAGTAATGAAGCACTCCCAAAAGGTGTTGAAAATAGTCAGCAGGAGTAATGAGATTTTAGCGGACTACTCGAACTATTATGCTAGCCATATTCCACAGGCTGCAGTCAGTGCCTGCTGGGGCTATGAGAGGTAATGTCCCTTTTTAATTACACACACCCCATGATCGGTGTGAGCAGTGCAGTTGTTCCAGCTTGGCATTTGCAGGTTGAGTAGTACAGGATGCAGGGCAGTGTCTCAACTCCAAAGAAAGGGGTGGTGCACCTGGCTTCTCTAGAGGAAGAGGTAGGAAAGGAAGCACCGACGCTAGAGAAACAGAGACGACAACTACCTGTGGGAAGTCAGAGTTTCCATGGTGTGACCCATTCCACCTTGTGATGTAAAGAATGCTACACAGTTGTTGCTCAGAGGTAATATCCTGTGCAAAAACATAAAAATTCTTACATGAAACCATGGATATTTTGTCTTCCAGCCCAAGAAAATGAAATGAGAGAGAAAGAGGGATAAAACAAGAGAATGGAAAAAGTGGGTGGTAACGAAGAGAGTAAAAGAATCTCCCAAGGGCATGGGGAAAGTTGATATCCAAAGGTGGTGGTATCACCAGGAGGTTAGAGACCAACTTCTGGGTTTTATCTCTGCCCTTGGACCTCCATCCTCTGGGGCGATGGCATGGAGGAGCTGGTCTTGCTTTTTCTTCAGAGAATGTCTGTCCTTCTGCCATCCAGCTCCTCCTGATTCCTGTAGACTCGGCTCCACTTCTTTCTGCTCTGAATTGCTGCCTCACTCTTGACCTACATGGCAAATTAAATTATGCACCTAAGACCTTAATTGCCTGACCACACTGTACCTAATGAACCATTCCTAGAGCTTGGAAATCAGACATCAGTTTCCAAAAGAATTTTCTGCCCACGGGATTGGGCCCTAATCGCTGTCCATCACGACTTGCTACCAGAATGAAAAGTCATTAAGAACATTTTCATTAAATGCAGTACAACTCTGGATTATAAAGATAATTAAGTTTGAAAATGTAGTGATCCATATGACACCAAGAGAATAAAAGATGTGATGAATTCCTAATAAAAATACAATCCCCTTAAGATAGAATCATAGAATCGTAGAATCATACAATAGTTTGGAGTGGAAGGGACCTTTATAGGTCATCTAGTCCAACCCCTCTGCCATGGGCAGGGACATCTTCAACTCAATCAGGTTGCTCAGAGCCCCGTCCAACCTGACCCTGAACATTTCCAGGGATGGGGCATCTACCACCTCTCTGGGCAACCTGTGCCAGTGTTTCACCACCCTCATCAAAAAAAATTCCTTCCATATATCTAGTCTAAATCTGCCCTCTTTTAGTTTGAAACCATTATGCCAACAGGCCCTGCTAAAAAGTCTGTCCCCATCTTTCTTATAAGCCCCCTTTGAGTACCGAAAGGCCGCCGTAAGGGCTCCCTGGAGCCTTCTCTTCTCCAGGCTAAACAACCCCAACTCTCTCAGCCTGTCCTCATAGGAGAGGTGTTCCATCCCCCTGATCACTTTTGTGGCCCTCCTCTGGACCTGCTCCAACAGGTCCATGTCTTTCTTGTGCTGAGGGCTCCAGAGCTGGACGCAGTACTGCAGGTGGGGTCTCACCAGAGCAGAGCAGAGGGGCAGAATCACCGCCCTCGACCTGCTGGCCACGCTTCTTTTGATTCAGCCCAGGATACGGTTGGCCTTCTGGGCTGTGAGTGCACATTGCTGGCTCATGTCCAGCTTTTCATCCACCAGTACCCCCAAGTCCTTCTCAGCAGGGCTGCTCTCAATCCCTTCATCCCCCAGCCTGTATTGATACCGGGGCTTGCCCTGACCCATGTGCAGGACCTTGCACTTGGCCTTGTTGAACCTCATGAAGTTCACATGGGCCACTTCTCGAGCTTGTCCAGGTCCCTCTGATGGCATCCTGTCCCTCAGGCATGTCAACCGTACCACTCAGCTTGGTGTCATCTGCAAACTTGCTGAGGTTGCACTCGATCCCACTGCCTCTATCATTGATGAAGATCTTAAACAGTACTGGTCCCAATATGGACCCCTGAGGGGCACCACTTGTCACCGATCTCCATCTGGACATTGAGCCGTTGACTACTACCCTCTGGATACGTCCATCCAACCAATTCCTCACCCACTGGACAGTCCACCCATCAAATCCATACTTCTCCAATTCAGAGAGAAGGATGTTGTGAGGGACCACGTCAAAGGCCTTACAGAGGTCCAGATAGACGACATCAGTAGCCCTTCCCATGTCCACTGATGTAGTCACTCTATCACAGAAGGCCACTAGGTTGGTCAGGCAGGACTTGCCCTTGGTGAAGCCATGCTGGCTGTCTCAAATCACCTCCCTGTCCTCCATGTGCCTTAGCATATTAAAGATTAAAACTCATTATTTTTTGCAATATAAAGTCACACATTTTAGCTGCTAAGCTGTAAAATACTTGGCTAATTCTCTTGGGAAAGACCAGGCTTAAAAAGGCAATCTGAGACTTCTCGCTATGTAACCCACAAGCACCATAAACCATCGCAAAGGGCAAAAGGTGCAGCCTGGCTCTCACCAGCCTCCTCCCGCTGCTCTCGAGCAGGTAGGAGAACCTGCAAACCACCCTCCAATGTGCTGCAAGTGCTGCATGCTTCCAGCAGCTCGTGCAGGTTGCAGCTTTAATACAGTGGTCCTCACAGCCTGCCAGTATTTTAGCAGTGTTTTCCCATTTTACCCATTTTTAACTATTTTTCATTGGATGCAGTAGCTTGGAAATCAGAATAAGGCCTTGATCCAATGAAGCACCTACATGTGGTCATAGTCTAACAAAGAGTGTTTCAGCACCTGCTTTTTGGATTCAAGACCTTAAAGTCTGATCGCGTTCTCCTGACATCCAGAGCCCTGTTGAAAAATACACGTTGGCAAATTAAAATAATCCCTTCAAAAGTTGTCTTTTGCCCCCTAAATCAAATAGGGGGCAGGGAAGACAGATCCCAGCAGGACGGCAGTGGGAGGGATGGGGCCGTTCGGGATGAGCAGCTGGAGGGACAGACAGTGCTCACGCCCTTGCCAGCAGGACTGGCGCCGGGGCTGGGAGCTCAGCTGTTCATGCCTTACCCCCACAACGCCCACTGTGAGCACTGGAGATCATCTTTTTTTTTTTTTCAAGGGGAGAAGGATGTCTCATCAAAAGTGGAATCTAAATTTGAAGTGTCCCTTGCAAATCCAAAATGTCACTCCAACGACAAAACAAAGCCCCAGTGCTTCACACAACAGTACTGGGCAGCTCCTTTCCTTGACCCATAGCCTGAGCTCAGCATACCATCATTTTGCCTTAATATACATCTGATCTTTTAGTTGTTCTGCTTTTTTTCAGATCCTCAGTCTTCTCATTACAATTTTTCGGGGCGATAAGGAAAAGCAATCCTTTACAGCAATAAATATTCCCTGTCCTTTCCACAAACCAGCTGGTTTCAACATGTGTTTTTGCAAGGGCTGAGCAACTTAGAGCACGGCTGTGCTATAATGTGCAGTATCTGCTCTTCCTCATGTCGGCTCCAGACCCTGTGGAGGTCAGTGGGGCTCATACGGATAAGACCATGAAAAGCAAAAGAATTTTGCAGTGATCTGCACACAGACATACAAACTTCACTGAAATACCCTTTCTTGTGTGTGCAAAGCAACAGACTTCCAATTTCTGCTGCTGTGGAAAGAAACTTCAGCCAGCCAGTGCGCATGCTGTTTTCTTTCACCTAAGGGGAAATGCAGGGTGTTTTCCTCGCGGTAATTACAGCTTTGCGAAGCCCACATACCTGAGGATAAAGCTAAACGAGCCTCGGGAGGAGACTGGGAGGAGCGGTGCTGGGAACGTCGGCGTCAGCGGGCTGCAGTGCAGAGAAAGCTCCTCGGGCGCTGGGGCTGACACGGAGGCTGGGTCTGGAGAGCCAGGGGACGGCTGGGTTATGTCCACAGCTGCTGTCAGGGCAGTCCCCAGCGCCAGCAAAGGCACCGTGAAACGAAGGAGGTGCAGATAGACTTGGAGAAGAGGAAGAAGCTGGAGAGAAAAAAAGTTTGGTTTCATTGCTCTCCAGACAAATGAAAGGACCTTTCTGAGCAGAGCACAGTGGCAGAACATAACAAAGTATTTATGTAGGCTTAATTAGTGTAATTTTAAGTGCTAGGTTCAATTTGAAGATTTTTAAGTAGCCTTTTGTTTTAACAAGATTCTTTCTGGGTTGAAGTGTGGTGAGATGCAGTTCTATGTAAATCAACAGATTTATGCAAGTGTACGTATGTAAGCATATCAAAATCAGACAATACATATTTATGAATGGAAGAAAATGTACATTGATTCAGGGCGTAAGTATTTTGTTGAAAATCTCTGTGTCGAAATGGTACAGCATATTCAGCAGCAGCTAAATTGTAAAGATAAACTGGTAATGTCTCCTCACTGTTATGTTAAGCATATGCCATCTGAGAAACAGGAGCATTGATGTGTTATTCCACTAGCCATATGAAGTGAAAAAGCCAGCAAAACTCAGTCCCATTTTTAGAATGTCATTTTTGGAAGAATTTTCCATTGCTGAAAGGGAAGCGGCAGCAGGAGGTTTGTGAATGGTCTGGATGATAAACAACTTGAATCACGCACAGACTGAGGAGACACAGCCCCTTTGAAGTCGATGGGAGGCTCAGTGCTGAATGCAAGGGACCCAGCCTTCACAAGTGCTGTTTTGGCTTTCCCTGGGATGTTGCAAGAGCTTTGCAAGTCACACTGTTGGCTAAACAGCCAGAGTGTTGTAGAGGAGAAGGGAAAGCAGGAGCTACTTATTCCATTGCAAGTGAGAGTCAGAAATACGCACTGATCTCCTGCACTGTTCTTCTTCTCTGGAAACCAACTTGAGATCCCAGGTTGAAAATTTTCTCGACCTGTGTGGAGACAGCTGTCCTTAATCCCTCAAACTAAAGGCATCCCAGAGGTCAAAGGCGTACTTTGAAACCCTACTGCCTCCAGGAAGAACAAAGCCATTTTGAGAAACGTGCTTCATTGCACGCACACTTGAAGTTGGAAATCCATCTGGGACACGGTTCATGACCCGCACTAGAGGGATTTCTGAGAGAAGAATATATATTAGTCACCACCCTAACTCTCTTCTCCAATACTTCTCACAACAAAATATTCTAGAAATTCTCTTTATTGGGAGAAGCTGTTTGAGCAACTTTCAGGAAGTTAGAGAAGTTCAGCCGAGATTGGTTTGAAGTGCAACCTTCTTTCTGCTGCACGGAGAGGAGCTCTAGGACAATGAAGAAGGATAATTAAGAAAAATATGAGAGCAAAGGATTTCAGAAGCTGTGTGCATGCCTGCAGTGGATAAATGGTTTGCCAACCAAGGAATAATAACCTTTGGAAAAAAAAATCCTCACAAAAGTACATGGGTATAATCTGAATGTCCTTTTACTGTGCACCCAGTCCTTGAAAAAAGGAAGTTTTGCTAGATATAAAAGGAACTTCTGGCATTTCATGTACACACATAAAGAAAATATTTAAAAATATAAGTAAGAAAAGGCAATGAATCTCTCTGCTAAAACTGCCTGTGTCTGTGAGAGATAAGAGGGCAGGAGAAAGGAGAAGGAATAGTAATTTCTTTTAAACTCTTCTTGTAATCCACTCACAGCACAGCACCTACAAAAAACCTTGCAGTGGTTGGGCAGATGCTCTGGCAGCACTGTGTACTACCTTGACCCTCACTGTTTCCTCACTTTTCCCTCTCCTTGCAATTCACTTTCTTACTGTAGCAGTAAAGTCTTCAGCTCAGGTGTTGTTCACAGTGACATGCTAATAGGGACCTCTACTCATTAATGCAATACAAATTCATAACCTGAAGGAGTGATTAGCATACTAGCATTCAGGTGGTTAAAGGTGCCTGTGAAATCCTGGACAGGTTTTTGCTTTGGCTTTTCTACAGCTCCCCTCAGTGGCTCCTACAACTGCAAATTCCCCCCTGGTGGGGAAAGCTTCAGGACCCACCTCCTGCCTGACCCTCCGCCGGCCGTCACCAGGACCAGCCGTTCATGCCATCAACCTTGCCCTGCATCAGAGGGGATGAATTACTGGGAACAATTTTATTGTTTGACATTTTTGTTTCGCCTAAAGAAAGGTATTCTGGTCAAGCCTACAAAGCCCAGCTTCGTTTCCTGAACTTTGAAGGTGAAACTTCTCAGGAGGATAAATGATGGGCATTTAAGCTGGGGTCTTTAAAAGATTCATAAGAGGGAACAAATGTTGTTGCTTGTGCTTTGTCTGATAAAGCTTGGGAAGTTTAAGACAGATCTTAAAAGTTATGAGGAATGCTTAGGGACAGGGATAGGTTTTTCCTTTATTGGTTGTATAAATCAAAATAAATAAATGAGACATAAAGAAATAATTATGAGACCTGCAAATCAGTGCCAGTACTGGTAACAGACTCTAAACATTTAGGTACCTCTAAACCTCTTAATACCTCTCAAGAGTAAAATTTCCAAGGATGTGTTTCCCTGTAGTGATGAACTTTGTTTCCAACACAATGCAACATGTAGATTTGGTATGCTGTGCTGATTAGGGACTTACATAGGTTTTGCAAAGGATAAAAGATGAGAAAGTTTGTCTTACTTGAAAAAGGGCAAAATAACATACACTGCACATTGTGAAGCATTTACAAAAAGGGAGCTATTTGCACGCTGCTTTCACCAAGGGGAAAGAATGATTCAGAACAGAGGATGCCCAACTCCTTCCCGCTACTCTGAGGGACCAGCAGCAGCAATAGGTCCATCTGACCAGCCTTCGTGCTCGTGCCGCATCCCAGTTTCTCCTTGGGAAAGAAGCCTAAGAGAAAGCTGGGAGAGACTGGGAAATGCGTTCACACATTCTCTGTTGTTCCCCAAATACATTTTCTTAGCTAACTCCTTAATGAGCGTTTTGTCAAGGACAACTGAAGTATGCATCTGTGATTCTTCATTAGCTTGACAAATTCATTTCTTTTATGGTCTTCCTGAAGGAAAAACTAGCTTCTCAAGTCCAATTTTCACTTTTACAGTCAAGCTTTTAGTAGCAAAAATGTCTTGGTTTTTTCCTTTGAAACCGCATAAACATTAGGGTGAGTAGCAGGCACTGCTCTGCAAGTTTAAAAACCCTCCAAAAAGTTTATTGAGTTTTTATGCCCCAAATTCAAATTGTGTCTAATTATTCTCCTCCATCACACAATGTGTTCGAATCCTGTGCTTCCAGTAATCACCTCCAGAAGAAAGAAAATGCAGTATTTGTTCCCCTGGAAAGCTGTTACAGATGTGCATTATGTAGTTTCCTTTTCACTTTTGTTGAATTAAAGCAATATTTTAAATATCCTGAATACGAATTTTGTTTGCCTCTCTTATTACAAGGCCTGAAGGAAAAGCAGGAGACGGTCCTATTTCCTTAGCAACAGTCAGGTGTGATTTATGCCACTGTGCGTCCCTGCAGCTGTCTCCAAGCAACAAACCAAACCGCAATGCCAACTCCTGTACGCGCAATATACGGAGGGGGCTGAGGGAAAACTCTGGAGCCCAAATACCTATCCCTGGCATCAAACAGGGGGCAAGACTGAACAAAAACAGAATTATCATAGAAATGGAAATCAATCAAATAATCTAAGCATTTCAGTTCAGCCTGCCAAATGCTCAGTATGGAAAAAATAATCTATTTTAAATCAGTCAGTGCTTAGGTCACAGCTGTAGGTGTGTGTTAATACTTTACCGAGGCTTTGCCTTAGCTTATGAAAGTGGTACCACTGCGTCTGCTGTCCCTGAGCTGGCTCAGCAGGAGTTCTCATGGAAAACAGAGTAATTGCATGGCAAAAAAATATTTTCAGTGATAATTCACTGTTAAAGTAGTTGCCAAAATTTACCAAACTTCATTTGCCATTTCAAAGCTGTTTCCTCTTTGAAGTAGAGACTTGCATCTACAATTGTATCATGTTGGCAAACACTGTGTTTCTAAATAACAGCTGTAAAGCTAGTGAGGCTTGCCAAATGGAATCATGACAGACAGCACCATTTTCCTGAAAAAAATTACTGTTTTAGTTAAGGTGAAATTTGCTTTGGAAGCTGAGGTTTTGCGAGCGAAAGCTGCTGTTTATGCATCAGTCTCCCTGAGCCAAAGCTTTTTAGTTGCTTTTCAGGTGCAGAGCTGTGCAATACCAGCTGTGCAACCCAACACCTGTGGGTTACAAAAAGCAAGCGAGCAAGCACTCCCTCATGTCAACATTTCATCCCCGCCCTAGTTTACACTTACTGGAAATCCATAAAACCTCTGAAATACAAGTGTTCATTCCACTACTGAAAACGCAGTGGTTTGTGTAGGAAGTGCTGGGTCCTGTAACACTGAAGTCAAGGAAGACCTGCTCACCAACAGGTGAGGATGGAGCGTGGAAATGCTGGGATCTCCTTAGGGGTCACCTCCCGCTGGTGCTGGAACCAACGCACCCCTGTTCCGCTCCCTGAGCACATGCTGCCCTGATGCGGAGGCAGAGCAGGCGGAGGGCATCGCCCCTCCCTGGCCCTTCCTGCCACGTCAGCATCGGGATGAACTTCTGCCCTGTGAAGAGGGTTTTCTTTCGGTGCTTTGCGAGGGGGAAAACACCCCCAGGCCACTGCCTCCCACCTGCGTGTCTTGGGTGCAACACCAGCATCTACAACCTGGAAATATCAGTGAGCAGAGGGCAAAGACTTAGTAAAGAGCATTAGACCATCCCTCATTTTTAGGGATCAGCTTTGAAGTTGCAGCAACGATGTGGGTGCGTGAAGGTCTCTGGAGAGCTGGGTGGCTGGGGTCAGATTTGTATCATTGGCAGCACCAGTCAGGATTTATCCCAGTCCAGCTAACCACAGTTAACCACAGATCCTGTCTTTCCCAGGCAGGAATTCATTTACCATCATCCTTTAAGCTTTCAACTTTTCACTTCTTGGAGTGCTACCTAAGCGGTTGTACTCTGAAGCCAACCTGCCTAATTTCAGCACTTTAGGCAACAGCCACCTTGCCTTGTACTTGCAAAAGCTTCTAGATCGCTTGGGGTTTTTTGACTTGCACAGGTTTGTGCTAAATAGTTTCCTCCTCTTTTTTTTTTTGGCTTTTCTTTGGGCCTCATCCTTTTGGAAAAGTAACAGTAGAATCTTACTGCAGAGCATTTCATAGAATCATAGAATAGAATCATAGAATCATTAAGGTTGGAAAAGACCTCTAAGATCATCGAGTCCAACCGTCAACCCAACACCAGCATGCCCACTAAACCATGTCCCTAAGCGCCTCGTCTACATGTCCTTTAAATACCTCCAGGGTTGGTGACTCCACCACTTCCCTGGGCAGCCTGTTCCAAGGCTTGACCACTCTTTCAGTAAAGAAATTTCTCCTAATGTCCAACCTAAACCTCCCTTGGCGCAACTTGAGGCCATTTCCTCTCATCCTATCGCTTGTTACTTGGGAGAAGAGACCAGCCCCCACCTCGCTACAACCTCCTTTCAGGTAGTTGTAGAGCGCGATGCGGTCTCCCCTCAGCCTCCTCTTCTCCAGGCTAAACAACTCCAGTTCCCTCAGCCGCTCCTCATAAGACTTGTGCTCCAGGCCCTTCACCAGCTTCGTTGCCCTTCTCTGGACACGCTCCAGCACCTCAATGTCCTTCTTGTACTGAGGGGCAAAAAACTGAACACAGGATTCGAGGTGCGGCCTCACCAGTGCCGAGTACAGGGGCACGATCACCTCCCTACTCCTGCTGGCCACACTATTTCTGATACAGGCCAGGATGCCGTTGGCCTTCTTGCCCACCTGGGCACACTGCCGGCTCATGTTCAGCCGGCTGTCAACCAGCACCCCCAGGTCCTTTTCCTCTGGGCAGCTTTCCAGCCACTCTTCCCCAAGCCTGTAGCGTTGCCTGGGGTTGTTGTGGCCAAAGTGCAGGACCCGGCACTTGGCCTTGTTGAACCTCATACAGTTGGCCTCAGCCCATCGATCCAGCCTGTCCAGGTCCCTCTGCAGAGCCTTCCTACCCTCCAGCAGATCAACACTCCCGCCCAACTTGGTGTCGTCTGCAAACTGACTGAGGGAGCACTCAATCCCCTCATCCAGATCATTGATAAAGATATTGAACAGGACCAGCCCCAAAACTGAGCCCTGGGGAACGCCACTCGTGACCGGCCGCCAACTGGATTTAACTCCGTTCACCACAACTCTCTGGGCTCGGCCGTCCAGCCAGTTTTTTACCCAGCGAAGAGTGCACCTGTCTAAGCCGTGAGCCGCCAGCTTCTCTAGGAGAATGCTGCGGGAGACAGTGTCAAAGGCTTTACTGAAGTCCAGGTAGACCACATCCACAGCCTTTCCCTCATCCACGAGGCGGGTCACCTGGTCATAGGAGGAGATCAGGTTGGTCAAGCAGGACCTGCCTTCCATGAACCCGTGCTGGCTGGGCCTGATCCCTTGGTTGTCCCGGACATGGCTCGTGAGCGCCCTCAAAACAAACCGCTCCATAATCTTCCCCGGCACTGAGGTCAGGCTGACCGGCCTGTAGTTCCCCAGATCCTTCTTCCGGCCCTTCTTGTAGATGGGCGTGGGCGTCACATTGGCAAGCCTCCAGTCGTCTGGGACCTCCCCAGTTAAACAGGACTGCTGGTAAATGATGGAGAGTGGCTTGGCAAGCTCCTCCGCCAGCTCCCTCAGTACCCTCGGGTGGATCCCATCCGGCCCCATAGACTTGTGAATGTTCAGGTGGCGTAGCAGGTCGTTAACTGCTTCCTCTTGGATTATGGGGGGTTTATCCTGCTCGCCGTCCCTGTCTTTCAGGTCAGGGGGCTGAGTACCCTGAGGATAACTGCTCTGACTACTAATGACTGAGGCAAAGAAGGCGTTGAGTACCTCAGCCTTTTCCTCGTCCTTGGTGGCAACGTTCCCCCCCGCATCCAATAAAGGATGGAGATTCTCATTGGCTCTCCTTTTGTCATTAATACACTTGTAAAAACATTTTTTGTTGTCTCTCATGACAGTGGCCAGGTTGAGTTCTAGCTGGGCTTTTGCCTTTCTAATTTCCTCTCTGCACGACCTAACGTGCCTGGACCCCTTTGCCCTTCAGGACTGTCTCCCAAGGGACTCTCTCGACCAGTGTCCTGAGCAGGCCAAAATCTGCCCTCCGGAAGTCCATGGTAGCAGTTTTGCTGACCCCCCTCCTTACTTCCCAAGTATTGAGAATTCTATCATTTCATGGTCACTAAGCCCAAGCCAGCCTCCGACCACCACATGTCCCACTAGTCCTTCTCTGTTTGTGAACAGCAGGTCAAGCGAGGCATCTCCCCTGGTGGGCTCGCTTACCAGCTGCGTCAGGAAGTTATCCTCCACACACTCCAGGAACCTCCTCGACTGTTTCCTCTCTGCCATGTGGTATTTCCAGCAGAAGTCCGGAAAGTTGAAGTCCCCCACGAGAACAAGGGCTAGCGACTGTGAGACTTCTGTGGGCCTCTGGTAGAATATTTCGTCTGCCTCCTCGTCCTGGCTAGGTGGTCTATAACAGACTCCCAGTAGGATATCTGCCTTGTTGGCCTTCCCCCTCATCCTTTCCCACAAGCACTCGACCTCGTCATCACTACCATCGAGCTCTAGACAGTCGAAGCACTCCCTAACATACAGGGCTACCCCACCGCCTCTCCTTCCTTGCCTGTCCCTTCTGAAGAGCTTATAGCCATCCATTGCAGCACTCCAATCATGAGACTCACCCCACCACGTTTCCGTGATGGCGACTAAGTCATAGCTACCCCGCTGCACAATGGCTTCCAGCTCCTCCTGTTTGCCGCCCATGCTGCGTGCATTGGTATAGATGCACTTGAGCTGGGCTGCCGATTTCTCCCCCGACAATGGCGTGCGGTCCGTAGGCTCTTCTCTAGAGAGCCTGGTTTTATCCCCGTCCCCCTTCGAACCTAGTTTAAAGCCCTCTCCATGAGCCCGGCTAACTCACACGCGAGAATCCTTTTCCCCCTGCGAGACAGCTGAACTCCGTCCGTCGCCAGCAGGCCCGGTGCCGTGTAAACCTCCCCGTGGTCAAAGAAGCCAAAATTCTGCCGATGGCACCAGCCCCTGAGCCACGTGTTGATCCGATGAGTTTTCCTGATCCCTTCAGTGTTCCGCCCTGCCACTGAAGGGATCGAGGAAAACACTGCCTGTGCTCCCGATCCTCCCACCAGTCGCCCCAGTGCCCTGAAGTCCCTTTTGATCCCTTCGGGACTTCTCTCTGCAACCTCCTCACTGCCAGCCTGTATAACCAGCAGCGGGCAGTGATCGGAGGGCTGTACCAGACCGGGGAGCTTCCTAGTGATGTCCTCAACCCGGGCCCCAGGGAGGCAGCAGACTTCCCTGTGGGATGGGTCTGGCGGGCATATCGGGCCCTCCGTCCCCCTCAGAAGGGAATCACCAATGACAATTACCCTCCTTTTTTATTAAGCGGAGGCAGTCGTAATGCGTGGGGCTGGCTGCCTCGCCTCGGGCAACCCCCTGGATGGGCCTTCATCTGCGTCCTCGTTCGTCTGGCCCTCAAGTTCCAGAGCCCCATATCTGTTGTGTAGGGGCAGCTGGGAAGGTTGAGGTGAGGGAGGCCGGGCGGGGGTTCGCCTGGCGCCCTGAGCAGGGACCTGTGTCCATTCCCCCCCATTTTCTGCTTATTAGGCCATCCCCCTTAACCTCGTATTTTTGCCCTGATTTTAAAAGTTATCTTTCTGTAGAGCTTCTCTAGGAGATCTCTCACCTAAAACTTTTTATGATAATTTACTGTCGTGGTTTAACCTGGCAGGCAGCCAAATACCACGCAGCCGCTCACTCACTCCCCCCACCCCCAGCGGGACGGGGAGAGAATCGAAAGGATAAGAGTGAGAAAAACTCGTGGGTTGAGATAAAGACAGTTTAATAGAACAGGGAAAGAAAGGGAAAATAACAATGATGATGATAATGATAAAATATACAAAATGAGTGATGCACAATGCAATTGCTCACCACCCGCGCTGACCGATAACCAAGTAGCGATCGGTACTTCCTGGATCACGCCTACCCTTCATATACTGAGCATGACGTCACATGGTATGGAATACCCCATTGGCCAGCTGGGCTGGCTGTCCTGATTATGTTCCCTCCCATCTTGTGTACCTAGCTCAGTCAGTAGGCACGGGAGCTGTCCTTGGACTAGGAGGGCACTTAGCAACAACTGAAAACATCAGTGTGTGTTATCAACATTCTCCTCGTGCTAAATCCAAAACACAGCACTAGGAAGAAATTTAACCCTATCCCAGCCGAAACCAGGACAGTATCCACCCCTTATTCCATACCATTTACGTCGTGCTTAGGTCTCACATCTTTTTTAATACATTTCAATTAACCACCACTATCTTTCTTTATATATACACACATATATATATATGCACGCACAGATATCATTCCCTCGGTCTATGGACTATCCCTCTAAAATGTCCACTGAGTTCATTTAGTCCCTGACTTTGGGCTCCATTTGTTATAACAGTCTTTCAGGGCCGAAGAGATGGTGTGCAGTGCTGGGCCGTTGCATCCTGAAGCCAGTTCTCATTTCGGTACTGCTGCGCTCGTCCAGTTCTATCATCGTTGCACTTCGCTCGGTTTCATTGGAGTTAGTTCATTCTTCACTAATCTGGGTGATTTTCACTGCTATACCACTGCTATATCATAGAAATAATGACATACAATATCATGTAACAGTTGACATCAAAATTCAGTTCATTGGCTATTTTCACCCAAAATCAGATCCCCTTGAGGTACACACCGGACCTCCCCATCCTTTCGCATCACCCACCAAGTGTACCCAGGTCCTTGAGCAAAAGGAATCCCATGGATGGGTTTTCCCTTGCCAGAGGCAGGAGTAACCCAGACTGTCTTCCCCAGCATATTTCTCATATGCACGACAGGGACTTTATCCCCATCTACAGTACGTAAGAGTCTTGATTGAGCAGGGCCAGCTCGATTGGCAGATCCCCTGGTATTGACTAACCAGGTGGCCTTTGCTAAATGTGTGTCCCAATGTTTGAATGTCCCACCACCCATTGCTCTCAGCGTAGTTTTTAGCAGTCCATTGTATCGTTCGATTTTCCCGGAGGCTGGTGCATGGTAGGGGATGTGATAGACCCACTCAATGCCATGCTCTTTGGCCCAGGTGTCTATGAGGGCGTTTCGGAAGTGAGTCCCGTTGTCTGACTCAATTCTTTCTGGGGTGCCATGTCGCCACAGGACTTGCTTTTCAAGGCCCAGGATGGTGTTCCGGGCAGTGGCATGGGGCACAGGGTATGTTTCTAGCCATCCGGTGTTTGCTTCCACCATGGTGAGCACATAGCGCTTGCCGTGGCGGGTTTGTGGGAGTGTGATATAATCAATCTGCCAGGCCTCCCCATATTTGTATTTCAACCATCGTTCTCCATACCAAAGAGGCTTTACTCGCTTGGCTTGTTTGATTGCAGCGCACGTTTCACATTCATGGATAACCTGTGCAATAGTGTCCATGGTTAAGTCCACCCCTCGATCACGAGCCCATCTATACGTTGCATCTCTTCCTTGATGGCCTGAGGCATCATGGGCCCACCGAGCTATAAATAGTTCACCCTTATGTTGCCAGTCCAGATCCACCTGAGCCACTTCAATCTTAGCAGCCTGGTCCACCTGCTCGTTATTTTGATGTTCCTCAGTAGCCCGACTCTTGGGTACGTGAGCATCTACGTGACGTACTTTTACAACCAGGTTCTCTACCCGGGCAGCAATATCTTGCCACAACGCGGCAGCCCAGATGGGCTTACCTCTGCGCTGCCAGTTGTTCTGCTTCCACTGCTGCAACCACCCCCACAGGGCATTTGCCACCATCCATGAGTCAGTATAGAGATAAAGTACTGGCCATTTTTCTCGTTCAGCAATGTCCAAGGCCAGCTGGATGGCTTTCACCTCTGCAAACTGGCTCGATTCACCTTCTCCTTCAGCAGTTTCTGCAACTTGGCGTATAGGACTCCATACAGCAGCTTTCCACCTCCGATGTTTTCCCACAAGGCGACAGGATCCATCAGTGAACAGGGCATATTGCTTCTCGCTTTCTGGTAGTTTATTATACAGTGGGGCTTCTTCAGCACGTGTCACCTCCTTCTCTGTGGATATGTTAAAATCTTTGCCTTCTGGCCAGTTCGTGATCACCTCCAAGATTCCTGGGCGACTGGGGTTTCCTATTCGGGCCCGTTGTGTGATCAGTGCGACCCACTTACTCCACGTAGCATCGGTTGCATGATGTGTAGAGGGGACCCTCCCCTTGAACATCCAGCCCAGCACCGGCAGTCGGGGTACCAGGAGGAGCTGTGCTTCAGTACCAACCACTTCCGAAGCAGCTTGAACCCCTTCATATGCTGCCAATATCTCCTTCTCAGTTGGAGTGTAGCGGGCCTCGGATCCTCTGTATCCCCGACTCCAGAACCCTAAAGGTCGACCTCGAGTCTCCCCTGGTGCTTTCTGCCAGAGGCTCCAGGTAGGACCATTCTCCCCGGCTGCGGTGTAGAGCACATTCTTTACATCTTGTCCTGCCCGGACTGGCCCAAGGGCTACTGCATGAACTATCTCCTGTTTAATTTGCTCAAAGGCTTGTCGTTGCTCAGGGCCCCATTTGAAGTCGTTCTTCTTCCTGGTCACTTGATAGAGAGGGCTTACGATCTGACTGTAATTTGGAATATGCATTCTCCAAAAACCCACAACGCCTAAGAAAGCTTGTGTTTCCTTTTTGTTAGTTGGTGGAGACATGGCTGTTATTTTATTGATCACATCCATTGGGATCTGACGACATCCATCTTGCCATTTTATTCCTAAAAACTGGATCTCTTGTGCAGGTCCCTTGACCTTACTTTGTTTTATGGCAAAACCAGATTTCAGAAGGATTTGAATTATTTTCTTCCCTTTCTCAAAAACTTCTTCTGCTGTGTTGCCCCATACAATGATGTCGTCAATGTACTGCAGGTGTTCTGGAGCCTCACCCTGTTCCAGTGCGGTGTGGATCAGTCCATGGCAAATGGTAGGGCTGTGTTTCCACCCCTGGGGCAGTCGGTTCCAGGTGCACTGGACGCCCCTCCAAGTGAAAGCAAACTGTGGCCTGCACTCTGCCGCCAAAGGGATGGAGAAGAAGGCATTAGCAATGTCAATTGTGGCGTACCACTTGGCTGCCTTCGACTCCAGTTCGTATTGAAGTTCTAGCATGTCCGGCACGGCAGCACTCAGTGGTGGCGTGACTTCGTTCAGGCCACGGTAGTCTACTGTTAGTCTCCACTCTCCATTAGACTTTCGCACTGGCCATATGGGACTGTTGAAGGGTGAGCGAGTCTTGCTGATCACTCCTTGGCTCTCCAGTCGACGAATCAGCTCATGGATGGGGATCAGAGAGTCTCGGTTGGTGCGGTATTGCCGCCGGTGCACTGTTGTGGTAGCGATTGGTACCTGCTGTTCTTCAACCCTCAGCAACCCCACAACAGAAGGATCCTGCGAGAGACCAGGCAAGGTGGACAGCTGTTTAATTTCCTCCGTCTCCAGGGCAGCTATACCAAAAGCCCACCGGTACCCTTTTGGGTCCTTAAAATACCCTCTCCTGAGGTAGTCTATGCCAAGGATGCACGGAGCCTCTGCACCAGTCACAATGGGGTGCTTCTGCCACTCATTCCCAGTCAGGCTCACTTCGGCCTCCAATACAGTTAACTCTTGGGATCCCCCTGTCACTCCAGAAATACAAATGGGTTCTGCCCCTTTATGGTTTGATGGCATCAGGGTGCACTGTGCACCGGTGTCTACGAGAGCCTTATACTCCTGTGGGTCTGATGTGCCAGGCCATCGAATCCACACAGTCCAGTAAACCCGGTTGTCCCTTTCCTCCACCTGGCTGGAGGCAGGGCCCCTCTAGTTCTGGTCATAGTATCCATCTCTCACTTCTTGCAAACGTGAGTCAAGAATTTCTTCATTGCAATTACAATCCAAAGTAAGATCAGCCCTTCTACTCTGTCTGGGGAACTGTTCACTGGAAACTGGACCGTCGTGAGACAGGTTTTTCCTGACAACTGGAGCAGCATTTTTCCTGGGAGAACCCCCTTGTGTGATTGTTTTTCCTTGCAACTCACGTACACGTGCCTCTAGAATGAAGGTAGGTTTTCCATCCCACTGCCTCATGTCCTCTCCGTGGTTACGCAGGTAAAACCACAGGGTGCCCCGTGGTGTGTACTTTCGATATCCTCTCTCTTGAGGAGAAAAACGCTGACTCCTAATGGCTGAGATACTGGTCCGTACAGGTGGAGAATAAGACATATCCTCTTTGAGTTGCTGGACCTCCCGGGACAGTTTCTCCACAGCCGAGACAAGGGAGGAGGAGATAGTTTCTTCAAAATCCCGAAGTCTGCTAACCACCTCATCCACCGTTGGTGCTTCTTCCTCTTTCCAGCACAGTACTGCCAACGAACTGGCATACGATGCTGGTGCGCTCCGTACCAACTTCCGCCACATGGGTCGCGTGCACTGGACGTCATCTGGATCTTTGGGTGTTCGGGGGTCATCCAGGTCACTATAAACCACCTCCAGCATGCCTAGTTCTCTCAGGTACTGGATACCTCTCTCCATAGTGGTCCATTTGCCTAGGCGATATATAACATCTTCCTTGAAGGGATACCTTTCCTTTACGCCTGACAGCAGTCGCCTCCAGGGGCTGAGGACCTGTGTCCCTTTTCCAATTGCTTTGTCAATACCTGCTTCCCTAGCAAGGGATCCCAGCTGTTTGGCCTCCTTCCCCTCTAATTCCAGGCTACTGGCCCCATTATCCCAGCATCGGAGCAGCCAGGTAACAATATGCTCGCCTGGACGACGGCCGAAATCTTTCCGCATATCTCGCAACTCATTCAGGGATAAGGATCGGGTGGTTTCCGTCTCGTTTATGAGTTCTTCCTCTTCCTCCTCCCCTCCTCGTGATGGCCCTGGTTTTCCATCATCCTTTTCTACACGACCTGACTTCCGCTTCAAAGATTTCTTCTTCTGTACAGGGGCGACGGATACCAGCGACGGTTGGTCCTCTGGTTCAGCTGTAGTACCCGTCGCGGGGGTTGGAGTATTTGTAGTGACTGTTGCCGGGGTTTGAGTGGCTGCAGTGCTTGTCGCACTGGTTGGAGTAACTGCAGTGACTGTTGGCGGGGTTTGAGTAGCTGCAGTGCCTGTTGCGGGGGTTGGAGTAACTGTAGTGACTGTTGCCGGGGTCTGAGTAGCCATAGTGGTTGTTGTGGGGGTTGAAGTAGCCACGGTGCCTGTCGCAGGGGTTTGAGTAGCCACAGTGGTTGTCGTGCGGGTTGAAGTAGCTACAGTGCCTGTCGTGGGGGTTTGAGTAGTCACTGTATCTGTTGCTGGGGTTGATCTCTGGACAGTATTCCTGAATAGTTGTTTAACTCTAAACAAGGCCTGAACCATATTCAGAAGACATAGCAATATGATCATGCTTGTTTGAACATCCCAAGGATATTCAAAATTCTCAGGGCATATTGTAGACGTCTTCATGAAGAGGATAGAAGAAAAAGGAGTTTCTGAAGATATGGAGGGGAAGGTGAACAAGTGGGAGAAAGTGTCCCATCTTGTCTCCCCCCTAAATTCATCCTCTGAGGTGAAGACGTAAGAAGTGTAATTATTAATAGTTTCCAAAAGATAGCTCCCGAAGAACAGGAATGATGGCAGTGCTGAGTACAGGCTCGTGACCAATAATTTTATCATAACATAAAGCCAGGTCACACAGTATAGCAAAGCAATGACCTTAATCCATTTCCCAGAGATGACCAACCCCACATACAAACTGGTAATCAGCAGTATAGACAGCCAGTAAGGTGCTACATACCAAAACTGCAAGAACAGATCCAAAAACTCTGAGAGCAAATAAATCAACATTGTGAACATTGAGTACTAAACTGATATAATGAATGCTTATAACAAATTTGTTTTAACCCGTTCGGGTCAGATGTGTCGTTGTCTCAACCCTTCGAGCCCCATGTTGGGCGCCAAAAAAGGACTGTCGTGGTTTAACCTGGCAGGCAGCCAAATACCACGCAGCCGCTCACTCACTCCCCTCACCCCCAGCGGGACGGGGAGAGAATCGAAAGGGTAAGAGTGAGAAAAACTCATGGGTTGAGATAAAGACAGTTTAATAGAACAGGGAAAGAAAGGGAAAATAATAATGATGATGATAATGATAGAATATACAAAATGAGTGATGCACAATGCAATTGCTCACCACCCGCGCTGACCGATAACCAAGTAGCGATCGGTACTTCCTGGATCACGCCTACCCTTCATATACTGAGCATGATGTCACATGGTATGGAATACCCCATTAGCCAGCTGGGCTGGCTGTCCTGATTATGTTCCCTCCCATCTTGTGTACCTAGCTCAGTCAGTAGGCACGGGAGCTGTCCTTGGACTAGGAGGGCACTTAGCAACAACTGAAAACATCAGTGTGTTATCAACATTCTCCTCGTGCTAAATCCAAAACACAGCACTAGGAAGAAATTTAACCCTATCCCAGCCGAAACCAGGACATTTACCAAAATTCTCATCAGCTGGCAGCTGTTCCTTAATTTAAAAAGAGCATAAAACTGTAAAGCATAATGTTGACTTTTTTTTTATAACATTTTGTCCTGAAGCGGTAAATTCTTGCAGTAGTATAAGCCTGGATTTATGCTAAATATTGGATCAAAAAAACTTTAGGATTTGTTACCTGACTGCAGATATATACACTCCTGATGACATTGCCTCCACAGATCAGGTCGCACTGCAATTTTGAATATTTAAAAAGAAAATACAATTTATCTTTGAGATCTAACGCAGTACCAAAATCAGGCTTGTTCTCCCATTCCCCTTTTTTAACCCATCATAATCAAACACAGATTTTTACATCAAACAGCAATCCCTCAGAGGTTCAAGAAATGCTAGCAGGCCCTATTACTACAAAATAGTTAAACATGTGTCTAATTTCTTTTATGAGTTACAAAAGAACTTTAATCATGTGAATAGTACTACCAAATCTGTGGGACTAATTGCATGCCTGGTGCCATCAACAAGCTCATATATCTTATTCTTTAATTTGGGATGCAAATTCTGATTCAGTTTTATGGCATGCACCTGTCTTCTGCTCTCTGCAGAGAGGCATGCTGCTTCCCCCTGTCAAGTGGCACAAGGTGCTAAAATCGAGAAGCTGATCATCTTTAAAACACAAGGAAAGGCTGTCTGAGTCCTTCTCATCTGAGCAGCCAAAGGGTCTTTACGTTCTTCTAGGAAAGTGAAAATCCCGAATGTCCCTCTTGTATATGTAAATACATGGATGTGAATAAGGCTTTTCTGGTATAAAACCTCTGCAAAAGGAGAACCAGACCTGTGGAAAATACAAACCCTTTTCAGTTGTTTTAATGCTCACCTGCTTATTATTTGTATATGTATTTTTACAAATTTGTGTATACTTTTAATATAAAGTTTGAAAGGATCACAATGGAAATATACCTCTGCTTTCCCTAGATTGCAGCTTTTTATACTTGAAAGAGTAAAAAAAAAGGTTCAAGGCACCACATTTTTTTTTCTTTTTTGCTTTGATACCCCTTCCTTGTAGGAGTATTTAAAGGATGAGCTAGAAGTGCCAAAAGTTTTATTATTCATCAGCAGTCTATCCTTTTTATTAGCCATTATGCCTCATGTGCACTTGTTTGCTTCTGGCAAGCTCATTTTAAATGGCACAACTTTATTTCAGTTTGATGTTTTAATTGTAAGAAGCAGCCTGCGATTGTTACAGAGAAGTTTTTGTCTTAATCTTTTACCCGTTAGCTTGTTCATAAATACCGATTTCTCCAGCATCCTAGTGAGGCTGCTCATGGTTTTCCAGTGTATGTTTAGTGCTGCACAGAGAAGCAGACAGACTATGGGATAATAAAAGACTGATTTCGACACTGCCTTGCTTCAGTCCTAGTAAAACTAATTAAATTCAGAGGCAAAACAGGCTGTCAGCGGGTCTGCATGTTGCAGTTCCCTTAGAGGAGTTGGAGGCAGTCTTTTCCATCAGTACTCTGCAATACCACCCCAGTTCTAGGAGTAAGTGGATGCAAAATAGTGATGACTAAATCCATCATCTGAGAAGCCTGAGAGGAAGAAATCCAGACGCAGCCATGGGGTCTGTTTGGAAATTGTGGCGTGCAGGGCTGGACAGCAGCACGTGGAGACCTGAGCACCGGCCAGCAACTGCAGGTTGGCAGATGTCTGCTCCAAAAGTGCATGTTCTCCATATCCCTCCCTCTCCCCTCCTCAAAACCCCTGAAACAAACCTAAGGTCCACCAGACACCCTTCTCCCCCCGCAAATCCACAAAGCTATGGTTTGTCACGAGGGGAGAGGCCAAGAGAAGAGCACAGTCCTATGTCTCCTCTCTTCGTTGGACCAAAAAGGTCAGATGGGATGATGGCAGACAAAGGCTCTCCCTCCTGGAGTGACTCACTACTTTCAGGAAAGAAACAGTGAAAAGGCCACTCTGCTGGACCCTTCGAGGCAGCTCATCATTGGACTCTTTATGTCCTGAATTCTACACTTTCTGCTTTTCCTTTCTTTCTTATTGCCATAGAAATGGAAAAGCATCTGTGAAATGTCTATGCTTGACATTTCTGAGATGAGTTTCCAGCCCTGATACACCTCTTCCAGCAGCAGTTAAGTACGTATCTGGGGGGTTGTTTTTGGGTTGTTTTGGGTTTTTTTTTCATTTTTCTTTGGCTCCCATTGAACTGTGTTGCAGATTTGCAGATTTTTTTCAATGACATACGTGTTCTTTCCTGAACATTTTTCTCTGGCCTATATGTGACTTGAAAAAATACCTAATGAAGTGGTCTTCTGTGCCTGTACTCTACAGCGTAAACACACACGGTAGCCCTAGAAATACCAATTCCCAATTGACATGCAAAACCCATCTGCGAGAAGTTCCTGCTTCTTTACTTACTATCTAGAAGAGTCATTTCCCATTCCCTGATGAAGCTTTAACCAGTAAAGGATCACATTGCCTCCATTTAAAATTTCCCTAAACAGCAATAAAATATTATTAATCCCTTTCTCCTCTCTGGTCCCAGATCACTAACAGCCATCATAAACACAGCAGACTGGGCTATTTGTCTATGCTTTAGCTCATGCAGGAACAATTTTCTGTTTGATTCTTCAATCAGATCTGCAGACTTTCCGTCAGCTGCCTCTTTTATTCTCAACCCACACAACTCAGTAAAATTGTCATCTTTTAAAAGCAAATATTGTACCTTCCCAGTTACATTTTCATTTAAAGAATAAATCAATATAGTTTGTAAACTGATAACCAGATTGTGATTGCTTTTAAGATTCTGGTACCTTTCCCCTGAGATAATCTGACAGCACAATATAATCGTCTATTTATTACGAGGAACACTCACATATTCAGTCGGCCTGTTTTAAAAGAGACCATAAATCAGATTTAGGATTTTAAACAGCCTGGATGACTTTCCTTTCTCTTAATTTCCAGCTGCTTGATTTTTATAAGTCCTTCTTCCCTGAGAAGAGTTTTTAAGAATGATTCAAGACTTTTTTTTATATATATATACACGGACATGTACACCTCTACCCATATAATGAAGCAAGAAACTTCTTTTCGTGCTTCTTTCACAGAAACTAAAAGGAGGTGAGCCACTTTATTCTCTGCAAAGCTCATCTGAAAATGTTCCTCTCTGTGTTGTCCCTGTTTCCTCTCTACAACCTTCACCCACAGCCCTAACACAAGCACTGATCCCTGCATCAAAAAACTGTTCTGCAAACCATCCGAAAGCAGAGGCAAAGAGCATCACTAAAATAATTGTATCCAATAGTGCCCCAGAGCCGTTTCTCTCGCGGTGTGGGGCCATTGTGTTTTCACGATACAGGGAAAATGTTCTTTTCATTCTGGGGTTGGAACTGAAAAGTGCAAGATTTGCCTCATCCCCCTGAGAAATACTGAGTGTTATTATGCTTCATGGGGAGCATAATTACTGCCCAGGTGACTCTACGCTTTACTACAAAGAACACGCACAAAAAACACAAAACAAAAAATTACTGAACTAGGAGTGGCCGAAGAGCTGGCCAGGCTGTGACTGCGGGCTCATGGGCAGCGCTGCCCTCGTGGGGGTCATGGGCATGACCCCTCGTGGGTGGGAAAAGCAATCCCAGCGGAGAGGCGCTCCCTGGGTTGGTAATTTAAAATTTTTAATCTTAATTAAAAATTACCCTCTTTGGTAATTTAAAATGGTTACATTTAATGGTTAAAATCTCAACGTGATGGAGGCAAGCATTAGGAAGCAGGGAGGCGAGATCTCTGGCATCTGTGCGCTGGAGGCTCTGCGTGGGGAAGGAGGGTCTCTGCAGAGCGGTGGCAGCCCCGAGGCCCGACTCAAGCGAAGGTGCAGAAGGTGCGTGTGCTGGTGGACAGCAGCAGCAGCAGCCAGCTTTTCTAATGTTTATGCTGCTCAGAGGGGGAAAAAGCAGCCAAAACCGAGCTTGTGTGCCATTTCCAACACATAAGCAAATAGGCAGCAGGTGCTTGTGTGTACCTAGATGTGATATTTATTGTATGCCAGCATAAAAACATAACTAAGATGAAGCAAATATTAATTGTATTGCCAGATTCAAATCTATTTAGCATCCTTATTCCAAAAGGCCCCAATATTGTGGCTGTTACATTCCTGTTGCATTGGAAGTCTGGACACAAGATGGAAGAAGGACACCGTTGCTTTTCGGCAAGCTAAACCACATTTTATTTCATTACGTTTTTCAATTTGTGAACTTGTAAGTATAAAATAGTCGCACACAACCTTCTACTAATGCAACTGCAATGACAGCTTAAAAAGCTTAAATTCCTGTTACTCACACATAAACAAAACCTAATAATGATGTTAATTTTCAGTTTTTCAGTTGATCCTGATTTTTAAGAAAATTTTAGTGCTTCTGAGATTACCATCTAAAGCAACTGTTGGACTTGCAGTCAGCACCACGTCACCAACTGCCTAATGCAAAGAAAAATTTCAAGAAACAGCAGCACGTTACCACCTAACACCCCAGTATTGCCCAAAGTCTCAGCCTTCACCCCGGGTTGGTGCATCCCTCGAGTGAGTCCCAGGGGGCTCTCAGCTTCTTCCTGCCCACACCTGGGCATCCTTCAGAGCCCTCCGAAAGGAGACAACGTGCTCGAGCGTGTCCTCTCTCCTGGGCACTAGGCTGTGTGGCCAGCAGCCACATCATCTTCCTCGGGGGGCTCCACCTTGTGGACTCACAGGGCGTGTGTGACACTGGGGTACGAATGCCACAGCAGAGCTTTGACGGCAGGCAGATATCACAGCTGAAAACCAAACTGGAGAGCCTGCTCATGGCTGCGATCCCCTGAGCAGCCTCCTATGAAACCAGCCATGGTATTTCAAGCTACCACTTTGTTGTGTGTGAAGCCTAACTTTGCTGTCAACATTTTTCATGCATATTTAGATACCATAACAGCATGAAAAGCAAGACAGCAGATGCGTGCAAATATATTTTAAAAGTTTTCCTGTGACACTTTAAAAGACTGTTTGTTCACTGGATGTTTCTGCTTGTCTTAAACCTAAGCAGATTTGCTGGGGATTTTTGTCATTAAAAAAGAGTTAAGTTTGAAGTGCATTATTTTTAATGCTTTAATGCTACAAAGTTTCGTTGGTGGAGAGACTCAAGCAGTGACCTTATACCTGTGGTTATCTCCTGCTGTGGCCATGGAGAGGCTGAGTGGGGGCATTCGCCATCACACCAACATGTGGCCTGGTTCCTTGAGCTCCCTGGCAGGGACGAACGAAGGGGGTCACCACGCGGCGCTGAACTGCCCCCCTGCACAGCACAGCGTTTAGTGTTAGCAAACAAAGCCAGTCCCAAACTCCTGCTTTCACCTGCTAACCTTGCTGGAAAGATGTGGTGCTTTAAATGGATAAAGGTAGGAAAAAATACACAATAGAAATTCTGATAATTTTTTTATCTTTTCCTTTCCTCCCCTACATTTTATTCTCTTTTCATGACTGCAGATATTACTATAGGCACCTAATCAAAATCAGGTCAATCCCTTTACAGTGGGAGCAGTGCTTTAATGTGAGAGAAGGCCAGAAAGTTGCCCTTCTGGAAGCAGGAGGTTTCCCTGGAGTGAGAGACAGCTTTAATGCCAGAGACCCCGTGACCCTGGAGTTAAGCCACTTACATCCAACTCCCCAGCTAGAACAGGAGTGGTCAGAGCACACTCTCTGTTGGTAAAAATTGCTAGCTATATGTATTAAAGCAATGCCAGCACTGCTCCCTGGCCCAAGCCAGCCACTCCGGTGTTAAAACTCAGGGGAAGGCAAAGGCAGTAATGCTGCTGGCTTGTCTCCTGCCTCGCTGCCTGGGGCTGCATGGACACCGGCCACGCGTGAGGTTAGAGCTACTTTTATGTCCGTACATTCTCAGAACTGGTTTAATCAGAGATGAAGGTTAAACCTTCCTCAG
This sequence comes from Calonectris borealis, assembly GCF_964195595.1. Taxonomy (NCBI): domain Eukaryota; kingdom Metazoa; phylum Chordata; class Aves; order Procellariiformes; family Procellariidae; genus Calonectris; species Calonectris borealis. Next base: position 71,331,827 of record NC_134352.1, on the reverse strand, counting down.
TTTTGGTACTGCTTGTTTTTAGCAATTTTGTATCACTGTGACTTGAACCTGCAATGGTTTCTAGCACAGTCATTAGCCCAAGACAGCCCATCGGGCTGCAGCACATCCCACTGTTGCACTGCCGCAGCCCCGTCCTTGCAGTGCCATGGGCTGGGAGAGGCAGCTCCCTGACGTGGGACGTGCTGGTGAAAATGGACATGCACTCAAGCTCCATTAGCAGCACCTTTCTTCCCGCAACTTCCAGTGCTTGTTTTTCCTGCTGCGTCGGCTTTCTGGCTCCTTAGCAGTGTTAGACGCATTTCATTGCTACTTAGCGAGGGCAAAGACACACCCCACCACGCCAGCTTTAGTGTATCTAACATCTCATAATGCTCGAATTATGCCAGACTGAGTCAAAAGCCTGATCTACACAGCATTGTCAGGATGAATTGATGTAAAATACCATACCAATACCACAGAAGAGGTCTTCATTCATGTTGTCATGCATTTTAATCTTGTTCTCTTTCTATTTTCCTAAAGAAAAGTTGATTCATGTTGTGAAGCTATTAATTATATGTGAATTTTCAACTGTTATAGTTCTTTCAACTATCTAGTTCTTTCACTAGGTTTCACAAGATTAAATAAGACTGAATGACTATGTTAAGCTACATAACCATTTACAATTCAATAGCTGCTTACATAAATGTAAACAGCGTATGCCCTGTCTCTAAGAAACTTCATATTTGTGATATGTCAAAGCAACATTTAGATGGAAATTGGAAGTCAGCTAAATTACATGCAGCAGAATTTAAGAGTAGTTTTATATGTTAAATTGCCTTGAATTTGCTGGACACAAAAGAAAAAATAAGCTTATCAAATCATATTCTACATTAAAAACTGAGTTATTAAGAAATACAACAAATGGAACAGATTGTTCCTAGTGACTATGTCCTTCAAGATTTTAGAACCAATAAATTTCACTTCTACATTTCATTTTTATTCATAAACTGGAAAACAAGCTTGCCTACTTTTTCTGCTCCCAACTGTCTTTTCATTTTTGAGAGAAATCATCTTTGGTAGAACTGTTTGAGGAAAATGGACTAGTCTCTGCAGATGCAAAACACTATTTCAATCAAAATCATCATTTCAAACAATTTTTTTTTTTTCCGATGCATAGCCAGTGCATACTATTTCAGGATTTTGGCATGCTTTAAAATGTTGACAACAAACATGCACTGCTTGGCATTATTTTTCTTGGTGCAGAGATGTAAGCATGTAACATATGCTGAAGTAGAAGATAGGTGAGCAAGAAATTCAAGAATCAGAGATGCCAACTCCCCTTGTCTATGTCTGGGGCTACAGCGATAGCAAAAGTGGATAAGATAATGATAGTCCATTTAGACCTTAACATTTCATGAGATCATCTTCAAAGTTAAACCACAAAAATGTCCTTTGTTTTTAAAGGTGTGTTTTCCCTTGCTGATGCTGATGTGCTGGTTTCATAACAAAAAGGCCACTACCTCTTACTTCAGTGAGTTTACAAGAAGCATCTGTATTGGTATGGTCCTTTCATACCAGTGCAAATGTCCATACTAGAGAAGGGTGCAAAATTAGCTTCTTGGTTCCAGTTAGTACAAAACTTAACATTACTTAGCCCAAAACATGGAGCTAGATAAATGGCTGGTGCAAGACAACATGGTTAAATCAGAAATGTAAGAGTTAGGACCATAGAAAGAGGATCTTTCACAATCTTAGTGTGAGCCTGTTCTTTGCTCCCTGGGGCTGCCCACAGCTTCCTTCCACCCAGGTGAAAGTAAGAACTCGGCTCAGCTCTCTCACACTTCTCTCTTTCACCAGAATAAACTAACACTGTCTTCACAGTGCCATAAGGCAATTTACAGTGGTATAGAAGACATTGCCAGCTCAGACTATTGTCCATAAGACATTTTGATCATTAGAGCTATTAGAAGTAAAAGCTTCATTCCTGTACTCTTGACACTGTCTAGAATTGCAGGTGAGAGTCTAGACCATTTGGTAGGAACTATGGCAAAATCCCTGAGATACCAAATACTCAATTTTCCATTGAAATTAGAGGTAGATAAGGTACCTTGTCACTGCTGTGGATCTCAGGTGATCCCTAGCTTCCTTTAAAGATGTTGGCCTTGCCAGTGCAACACTGAATAATATATTCCTCTGTGTGGCATACGTACACACGCGTGTGAGTGTGCTATTCAGGTTATCTATGCAGTGCTATCAGGGGACTTGTCCCACTCTTTGCCATAGGGAGCAAGCTATATACATTCTTTATACTGAATATGAATTCAGGAGGCCAGTGCACAAGTAACTGTTGCAATCCATTATAATTCTGTTCCTTTCTGCATGGTGTTATGTTTCCCAATATATTACTATACTGTCATATTGTATTTTTAAACAAAAATACCGAACGTGCCAGTTAAAACATACTGCGTGCAACTTGATATGCTGAACAGTTAACTGCTCTTTCTAACATTGCTGTCTATGCTCCAGCTGCAGCAATGACAGGGCTTTACCTCTCTCACTACAAACAGTTATTATTCTGCCTTTTCCCCTTAGTTTTATCTTAGCCCATTTCACTTCTGCGAGTTACAGCTTTTCCATCTTTCAAATTAGTTCTCTTGCTATTAAGTAACTTCCATTTAAGACGGTGAAAAGCCCACTGCAGATAACTGTGCATAGCACTCTTATTAGGTTAACCCCTCTGCAGCAGGAAGGCTTAGATCAGACATTGGCCCTTTTCAGTCCAAATGTCATTTCCAAGAATAATTTCCCTTGGTTGCCTAGCAACTTCTCTTAATCTTTCCTTTCTCTCATTCATATAATATCCAGTCCCTCAGCCACATCGCAAAGCCAAGGCATGCTGCCTCGGGCTTGCTGTTCATAGTGTACTGGTAAAAACAGTCAGAAACTCCCTGGGACCCATTTTCATTGTTTTGCTCCCCAATATATTTGCTTTTATGGTTGGTTTGCCCAAGGAATACATAAGGCTTAAGATTTGCAGGCAACAAGGAAACAGATCTACTGTTGCCTTTATGCATTGGGGCACAGGGATGTGACTCAGGTCAGCTTTTCAGTCCTTGAGGGACACCAGGCTGGGCAGAGGCTGCCTCTTGCTCCATTCGTAAGCAAGCACCTGAGGAAATCTTCAAACCAGCATGTAGGGATAAGCTTCAAGCTCCTAGAGAGCTCCTAGAGAGTTCCTGTGCCTTTTTTTGCTTTCCTCTCCTTTTTTCTTTCTGAAGATCTTTGAAAACTTTGTCTGAAGCTGGCAGAACAGCAGCATGGCTCGGGAGGAAGATGCTCAGAGTCTAGAGGAGTTACAGCGTCAGGTGTACGTACTCCCTTTTCCTATGTGAAAGGTGTATTCATGAAGAAGATAGAAGAAAAAAGACTTTCTGAAGTTATGGAAGATGAACAAGTCGGAGAACGTGTCCCATCCTGTCTCCCCCTTAGATTCATTCTCCAAGGCGAAAAAATTGTAATTACTAATAGTTTCTAAGAGGTGGTTCCCGAGGTACAGAGGTGACAGCAGTGCTGAGTACAGATACCAGATTAGACTTACAACCAACGATTTTATCACCTCATAAAACAGCAGCAAAATTATAATCTTGGCCCAGTTCTGAATAGCGATAAACAGCACAATCAGGAACATATACTGCAAGCAAGGTATTACATATTGCAACATTGAGAGCCAGCCCCACAACTTTGAAAGCCAATAAATCAACATTGTGACCAATCAATATAACGAATGCTTATAACAATTTTGCCTTAACACGCTTTGGTCAGATCTGTCGTTACCTCAACCCTTCGTGCCCCACGTTGGGCGCCAAAAAGAACTGTCGTGGTTTAACCTGGCAGGCAGCCAAATACCACGCAGCCACTCGCTCGCCCCCCCCCCCCTTTGGCAGGGCGGGGAGAGAATCGGAAGGGTTAGAATGAGAAAAAAACTCGTGGGTTGAGATAAAGATAGTTTAATAGAACAGAAGAGAGAAAATACTACTACTACTAATAATAATAAAAAAATATACAAAACGAGTGATGCACAATGCAATTGCTCACCACCCGCGCTGACCGATAACCAAGTAGTGATCGGTACTTCCTGGAACACGCCCACCATTCATATACTGAGCATGACATCACATGGTATGGAATACCCCATTGGCCAGCTGGGCTGGCTGTCCTGGCTGTGTTCCCTCCTCCCAGCCTAGCTTGGTAGCTTCCTGGAGGGTAGTTGTCCTTGACAAGATACTTAGCAACAACTGAAAACATCAGTGTGTTGTCAACATTCTTCTCATACTAAATCCAAAACACAGCACTAGGAAGAAATTTAACTCTATCCCAGCCGAAACCAGGACAAAGGGGACACAGACTATCACTCAAAATAAATAGCATAGTCTTGCATCGTTGAAATGTAACTTCGTTTCTGCAGAGTAATTTTGGGCCCTTGCTGTTTTATACTCATTTATGCACAATTCTTTCCCTTTCTTTTCTATACTGCTCAAGACCACGCCTCACAGATCGCGCTGCAATGTCACTATTTGCTTACAAAATAATCATGAATCTAAGATTTTCTCATACACCCAGGTACAGATCAGAATTCAATGAAGGTAGCATCATATTAACTAAAATCAAAATTGCCCTGTGTATAACTTAAAAGCAGTTATTAAAGTCCCTTCCTCTGAAGGAAGTATTTTCTCTGAAGGATATTTAGCAGTCATTGTCCAAATATATGAAATTCCAACATTTCTCATCCCTATGATTGCACTGGTTTATCCATTGGCAAGAACAAAATAATAAGAACACAATATCACTCTAGCCTCATACGGTTTGATTTTTAACTCTGCTAGCATCCCTGTGTTTGCTTATGCATAAATAACAAAGATATGCTCTGCAGTTTTGCGTGGGGAACCCCACTGGCACCTTATGTTTCTCAAGCTGTAGGAAAAAATTGTGACCTTCTTGTCCTCAGCCATACCACTGAGGAAACTTCAGCTGAGACCTTTGTCAGTTTTAAAGTCTCCTTCACTCTACAAAGCTAGGCAGATACCAATGTTGGTCCAGGTCAAATGACCCTTTCAATAAACAACTAATTGAAATGTCAAAATAAAGTCATTTCAAGTTCTTGGTGATATTCAGGACTTTCTACAAGACTGGATAAAAACCATGATTCTCTTACATACCCAAATACTTGTACTCATGTACAGTCCAGACTGGAGACTGCTAGTCAAAGATGAGAAATAGAAAGAGTTTTTAACGTGACTGGAGACAACAGGTGGTTACCAGGTTGTTCACAAGTCGACTGCCAAGAAACCTGTCTGTGAAGAAGCAAAACTCAGCTAAACAGGATGTAACCTGGTAGGCATCGTTGTGGTACGAAGTAAGTGTCAGCCAAGAGTTCTTCATCCATATCATGATTATAGACAACCATTATCAATATCAAGATTATACACGATTCGTCTTGGTGGCACAAGAAATAGAATCATAGAATCATAGCATCATTAAGGTTGGAAAAGACCTCTAAAATCATCGAGTCCAACCGTCAACCCAACACCACCATACCCACTAAACCATGTCCCTAGGAGCCTCATCTACACAACTTTTAAATACTTCCAGGGATGGTGACTCCACCACTTCCCTGGGCAGCCTGTTCCAAGGCCTGACCACTCTTTCAGTAAAGAAATTTCTCCTAATGTCCAGTCTAAACCTCCCTTGGCGCAACTTGAGGCCATTTCCTCTTGTCCTATCGCTAGTTACTTGCGAGAAGAGACCAACACCCACCTCACTACAACCTCCTTTCAGGTAGTTGTAGAGCGCGATGCGGTCTCCCCTCAGCCTCCTCTTCTCCAGACTAAACAGCCCCAGTTCCCTCAGCCGCTCCTCATAAGACTTGTGCTCCAGACCCTTCACCAGCTTCGTTGCCCTTCTCTGGACACGCTCCAGCACCTCCATGTCCTTCTTGTAGTGAGGGGCCCAAAACTGAACACAGTATTCGAGGTGCGGCCTCACCAGTGCCGAGTACAGGGGCACGATCACCTCCCTGCTCCTGCTGGCCACACTATTTCTGATACAGGCCAGGATACCGTTGGCCTTCTTGGCCACCTGGGCACACTGCCGGCTCGTGTTCAGCCGGCTGTCAACCAGCACCCCCAGGTCCTTTTCCTCTGGGCAGCTTTCCAGCCACTCTTCCCCAAGCCTGTAGCGTTGCCTGGGGTTGTTGTGGCCGAAGGGCAGGACCCGGCACTTGGCCTTGTTGAACCTCATACAGTTGGCCTCAGCCCATCGATCCAGCCTGTCCAGGTCCCTCTGCAGAGCCTTCCTACCCTCGAGCAGATCAACACTCCCACCCAACTTGGTGTCATCTGCAAACTGACTGAGGGAGCACTCGATCCCCTCATTCAGGTCATTGATAAAGATATTGAACAGGACCAGCCCCAAAACTGAGCCCTGGGGAACACCGCTCGTGACCGGCCGCCAACTGGATTTAACTCCGTTCACCACAACTCTCTGGGCTCGGCCGTCCAGCCAGTTTTTTACCCAGCGAAGAGTGCACTTGTCTAAGCAATGAGCCACCAACTTCTCTAGGAGAATGCTGTGGGAGACAGTGTCAAAGGCCTTACTGAAGTCCAGGCAGACCACATCCACAGCCTTTCCCTCATCCACTAGGCGGGTCACCTGGTCATAGGAGGAGATCAAGTTGGTCAAGCAGGACCTGCCTTCCATGAACCCGTGCTGGCTGGGCCTGATCCCCTGGTTGTCCCGGACATGGCTCGTGAGCACCCTCAAAACGAACAGCTCCATGATCTTCCCCGGCACCGAGGTCAGGCTGACCGGCCTGTAGTTCCCTGCATCCTTATTCCAGCCCTTCTTGTAGACGGGCGTCACATTGGCAAGCCTCCAGTCGTCCGGGACCTCCCCCGTTAACCAGGACTGCTGGTAAATGATGGAGAGTGGCTTGGCAAGCTCCTCCACCAGCTCCCTCAGTACCCTCAGGTGGATCCTATCCGGCCCCATAGACTTGTGAGCATCCAGGTGGCGTAGCAGGTCGTTAACTGCTTCCTCTTGGATTATGGGGGGTTTATCCTGCTCGTCGTCCTTGTCTTCCAGCTCAGGGGGCTGAGTACCCTGAGGATAACTGCTCTGACTACTAATGACTGAGGCAAAGAAGGCGTTGAGTACCTCAGCCTTATCCTCGTCCTTGGTGGCAACGTTCCCCCCCGCATCCAGTAGAGGATGGAGATTCTCATTGGCTCTCCTTTTGTCATTAATATACTTGTAAAAGCATTTTCTGTTGTCTCTCACCACAGTGGCCAGGTTGAGTTCTAGCTGGGCTTTTGCCTTTCTAATTTCCTTTCTGCACGACCTAACGAGATCCCTGTACTCTTCCTGAGTTGCCTGCCCCTTCTTCCAAAGGTGATAAACTCTCCTTTTTTTCCTGAGTCCCAGCCAGAGCTCCCCGTTCAGCCAGGCCGGTCGTCTTCCCCGCCTGTTCTTCTTAGGGCACATGGGGACAGCCTGCTCCTGCGCCTTTAAGACCTCCTTCTTGAAGAACGTCCAGCCTTCCTGGACCACTTTGCCCTTCAGGACTGTCTCCCAAGGGACCCTCTCGACCAGTGTCCTGAGCAGGCCAAAGTCCGCCCTCTGGAAGTCCATGGAAGTCCTCCACGCTCCAACACCTCCATGTCTTTCTTGTAGTGAGGGGCAAAAAACTGAACACAGTATTCGAGGTGCAGCCTCACCAGTGCCGAGTACATGCGCACAATCACCTCCCTACTCCTGCTGGCCACACTATTTCTGATACAGGCCAGGATGCCGTTGGCCTTCTTGGCCACCTGGACACTCTGCTGGCTCATCTTCAGCCAGCTGGTGACCAGCACTCCCAGGTCCTTTTCCTCTGGGCAGCTTTCCAGCCACTCTTCCCCAAGCCTGTAGCATTGCCTGGGGTTGTTGTGGCCAAAGTGCAGGACCTGGCACTTGGCCGTGTTGAACCTCATACAGTTGGCCTCAGCCCATCGGTCCAGCCTGTCCAGGTCCCTCTGCAGAGCCTTCCTACCCTCGAGCAGATCAACACTCCCGCCCAACTTGGTGTCATCTGCAAACTTACTGAGGGAGCACTCGATCCCCTCATCCAGATCGTTGATAAAGATATTGAACAGGACCGGCCCCAGTACTGAGCCCTGGGGAACACCGCTCGTGACCGGCCGCCAACTGGATTTAACTCCGTTCACCACAACTCTCTGGGCTCGGCCGTCCAGCCAGTTTTTTACCCAGCGAAGAGTGCAGCTGTCTAAGCCGTGAGCCGCCAGCACAACAGGATAGTGCATGCTGTCTCTTCGGAGGAGAAAAGCACAAATCCTGACTTCTTTACTTGAACTGCAGGAATTGGATAGAATTATTAAGACATCCAGAAAACCGTTGCTAATAGTGATACACCCTGTGTCCAATATGATATCAAACAAAACTAGACAGATGAGAGGAAAAAACTTGTCTCTATTTCTTCTGTCCCCAAGAGTGAGATGGGAACAGGATAAAAATAATGGAGACACATCTTTAGTCATATTACTAGTGTGAAATGGGTTTTCTTTATGCAGATCCTTAAACAGAAGAGTTTTTTGAAAGACTGGGTGACCAGTATCTCCTGTGTTGCAGCAATAATTATTGGGAATGGAGGCAAGAAGAGCAGTAAGGAAAGCAGTACTTTAAGAATAGAAGAGAGTATGCAAAAGAGGCAAATGTAACACAGATATTAACTCAGCAAATCATGAACAAATTGACCTACAATAACAGAAAAAATGAAAATAAGTAACATTCCAATTGCTAGAACTTACAGTAAGAGGCAAAAAGAATTGGAAATTTCTCATTTACAAGAAGACATTTAATGTAATTGGCATTACGGAAATCTAGTAGGAGGATGTTAAATGGAATGTTAAAAACATTGCTTTTAACCTGGTTAAGAGGAACAAAGCAGGTATAATGTATGTGGAAGAATTACACTGTGTGTCACAGGCACCACTGCTCACCTTAGGGACTTGAAGCTACAGTCCAGAGCATGCATAATAACAGTAATAAAAAAAAAAAGACTGGACAGCAGCTTGAAAGCTGGTTATACCACCTATGGGTTGATTTGCTTTTCTTTTTTTAGCTCTTTTTTTCCATGTTCGACACATATAAGCAGATTGAACACGGTAAACCAATTAGAAGATTATATATGTAGACGATAAGACTGTTGTCTTAGTCAGGTTGCTATTCTGAAATTTCTGTCTTTGACTTGGATGCTACCTGGCATGCTGCTGGATCCTACCCTTATCAGTTCATCCCTTCAGACTGCTAACTGGTGTTTCTTTGGGGTTTTTTTAAGCTTTCTGTAAATGTTCATAAAATTTAATTTAGCGTTAAAAGATCATCGAACAAAGTTGTTTTTCTTCTCCCAAAAGTTTCATTATTTATATTCCCACTTAGAAGTCTTTCAAGGACTACAAGTTTTACCTGTTCTAGTTCTTTCTGAATCCTGTAAGGTAAGATTCATGGATTAGCATCAGTACTGATAAAAAGGAGACAGTTCTTTTCTTGTGTATGAGGAAAGTTTTAGGCAACTTCATTTGAAAGAAATGATCAGACAAAAGAGAAGAAATAAGAACGAATATTGTAGTTCTTTAAGAAAAGTTTTAGCTGGTCAAAAAGCTACAATCAAGGCAGAGAACTTTTTCTGATAAAAAGTTCCTATTGGATAAATGAAGACCAAACAGAAGCTAGATATATAGTAAAGGAACAAGGAGGAATAGGTAAAATGAATATGATGTCTAGCTCAGAGTATAGGAAGGTGCAATAAGAGAAGCTATCAATGTTAGATAAAACCCGTGGCAGGCAGGGCAAAGAACAAAGCAACTTCCATTTTAGTGTTTTAGGAAAAGAAATAATAATGAAAGCAAGATGGGCACCCATTTACTGAACAGCTCTTTCTACCTTATTAGTAACAGCCTTTCTATAATAATTTGCTGCTTTTTATGTGGAAAAAGGCAAGACAAGGTACTAGATGAAGTACTTTCATGACAATGATGAAATAATTCCCAGGCCAGTAGTAACCAAAGAAGCATACCAAGCTATATATAGGGGGTAAACGCTTGAGTCAACAGGGCTAGATATCTTTTTCACAAGTCATGAAATAAATTTTCTGAGGAAGATTCTAGACAGTTGATTTTCTATACAAAATAAATTTTAGGAGAGGCCAGAGAAAATACCTGATGACTGGAAGAGCTGCAACATTGTCCACACTTCAGCAGGAGCAAACAGAATGACAGATGGTGGCTTAATTTGATAGCAATCTCAGGCAAAATAGTGGGTAATCAACTAATCAATTGTAGGGCATTCAGCCCACAGAAAATGAGCCATCTTACATCTGCCATGGCAACACATTTGCCACTGTTGCTCTTTATTCTGCACGAACATTTAGTGAAAGTTTTTGCTCTGCAGGCAAGAAGAAGATACAGCTAATCTCAAACGTTAAGGCCTTTTTGGCCCTAACCCCAGCTTTGTCTTTTCTGTGCTCCTTGCCCTCCTTCTTCCTTTTTCCTGAGTCAATGCTTTTTGATTGTAGCTAGAGAAACAGCTTATTCACTGAACCTTTGTTGGCTGCTATTAGGTAGAGTCTGTCTAATCTATCGTAAGGGTTTAATTGATAAAGAATTAAAGGGAGAGAATAATTAACTTGAGTCAATGTGATTTTATGGAAAACAAGTCTCGCCAGACAGTTGATTTGATTTATTGAGTAGCTGAAAGTAACTGGCTTGAAGTCTTGAACAGTGGTAACATGTGCTTGACTTTGTTCTTCACAAAGTCATAATTGAAAAATGAGTGCTCTAAAATATCTTCAAAGCACATGAACTGGCTAATGAGTTGGAATGTTTCTTATAAGATAATAGGGAAAAATGTTGCCTGAAATTTGAAAAACCATCATCAGCTGTAGTTTCTAGAGCTCCAGTGCACAGCAGCTTGCTCATAACCTAAGCAATGAGCTAAAACATGAAACAAACTCAATTATACAGAAAGTTTCCCTGGTAGCAGCAGAAGACTGTAAATAAGGTACAATGCATTTAAGAAATCAGCAGAGAGCAGAAATGCACAGCAGATCCTCACCGAGATAATCCCCAAGCTGAGCAAATTCAATCACAGAAGAAGAAACATTCACTTGGCTTAACTACAAATGCAAATACAGGCTGTACCAACCTTGCATATGTAGTATGAGCTCTGTTGCGCCCAGGGATCCAGTTGACTTTTAAAGACTGCTCACACTGATGCACTAAAGAAGTGAGAGCATGTTGGACAGTCAGAGGTGTATAGAAAAAAAAATATTAAAAGAATGACTGTTTGCAGTACTCAATAAAACACCTTAAGTTATCTTCTTAGCTTGTGAGAGAGAACCATTACTTAAAATGGGAAGTTGTGAGATATAGAAAAGTATGGCATGAGTGTGTCACAGCATGAGTCAGACATTGAGTGGAAAAAGGGCTAACAAGAGTTCCCAAGTATAAGCTTGGTTTAAAAAACAGAGTGAACAAATAGATAAAACTCTTACATGGATAGGACTGGAAGAGACTGCATGGCTTATCAAATTCAGCACACCGTAATTTAAGCAAATAGGCCTGGTACAGAGATGGCCCCGGACTCTCTTCGAAAGAGCTTGGGTAACCCAGCCTGGAAGGGATGGCAGGAGGTTCCCAGTGCAACCGCCTACTCAAAACAGTAGCAGATAGAAGGTCAGACCATGTGGTTTGGGGCTTTCTCCAGCCCAATCTTGAAAAACTCCAAGAACACAGACCCCACTGCCTCTCTGGGCAACCTGTTTCACTCTGGACTGTCCCCACGGGGAAAAAGGTTTCCCTTTATATATGTTGTGGGCTTCTCCTGTTTCAACTTAGACCCACAGTCTCTCATCCTGCTTCCTTGCACTGCTGTGGAGAGCCTGGCTGCACTTGTCAGTGATCTGCCCATAGGCAGGAGAAGGCTGCTCTGAGGTACCCCCAAAGCCTTGCCTTCTCTGAGCAGAAGCAGCCCTGTCCCTCAGGCTCCCCTTGCAGGGCAGGTGCTCCAGACCCTGAGCATCCTGGTGGCCCTCCGCTGGGCTCAGTCCACCTGATCAACCTCTTCTTAGGGTTTTGTTATACAATAAAAGGCTACAGAGATGCTCCCATTAATTTCCCAGCAGAGATTTGTGATTAAAATAGACTACTGCTGATCTGATGGTATTAGGAGACATTTTTGTTCATTGCTTATACGAACCCATAACAGCTCCATTGGTCAAGCAGTAGCAGTAAGGTGATCAGCCTTCCCATTTCAGGATGCTGACAATGGTATCTGTAGCTTGAAAAAGACCCTTTTAATAATGAAGAAGATCAGGCTGCTGCTGATCAGGGATTGAGACAATTTTGGCTGGATTTGATTCTCACTACATCTTCTGGAGCAGGACCTAAACTTCCACAGAGGAATGGGAAGGATCCATTTTCTAATTTGAGAAGTTGATCAGTTAACCTGGGCCAAGTACCGCTGGAAAAAAAACCAAACAAACAAAAAACCAAACCAAAACAAAAAACCACCTATCTGTGAATAATCATTTAAGATTTTACAGTAATTTCACATGACTACAATGAGTTCTCTTTGTATTTGTTTCTGTGAATATTCTGTTCAATGAATTTGCTCTATGACCTGACATGGAAAGCACTGATGTTCAGTTGTTTTGAGTTCCAAAACCTTTGGCCTGGCAACTTACACTTAAATGCCATGCAACATATGGATTAAAATAAAACAGCTCAAGATAATTCTTCTTGAAGACTAGCTACTCTTCAAAGCTGTTATTTCAAAAATTTAATAGTAAATAGTAATGTTACTATTAATTACTATTTAAAATTACTATTTTAAATTACTATTTAATAAAATTACTATTTAATAGTAAATAGTAATTTAATAGTAGATAGTAAATCAAATATCACTCCATTTCTGGACAACAGAAAGTGAAAATATTTGTTGTTCAGATTATATGTCATCTTCTCCAAGTCACACATACAAATGTCTTTCTCTGAAATATCAGTTTCCCTCCTTCACCTCTACTTCTTATACCCAACTCAAAACATTGTTCCCAATGTAAGTTGCTTCTTAAAAATTTGCTTCAAATTAAAATAATTAATAATCATCACCATCTTTTATTTTTGCAGTGTTGGAAACAACAGAAACATTACAATAGAGATGTTACATTCCCACAGTATGTCCTCTTAAATGAGAATCAGATTCATCCAGAATGAATAAACCATAATAGATGCAATGCACATTGTGCTCAGAGAAAGCAGTTCTCTTCCTCTTTGAAAGGGGCTTTATTAACTAATTACACAGTAATAATCAGAACATGCTCATCCCAGGGATTAATGACCAAAAGGGTGTGATTTTTTCTGTGCACACCTTGGCACATTAGCTCCCAGCAAGACCCTAGTTATTCATCCTCAGGAAATTTCATTGTTCTTATTGTCATGTTAAACTGCATATGAGAGCAGACCCTTCAGGTTTATGGATAGCTTAATTTTATTGGCTAATGTAGAAATAGCTGGTGTGTACAGCAAAGGGAATGAATGTCATGTATATCAAATTAATTGGAATAATCCCTGAACTTTCTATTCCCTTGATAATCGCAACAGATTTTCCAGTAGTAACGTGACTGATCTCATTTCACACCACTGTACTTACTACCAGTAACATTTTCAGATTGCCACAATTTGTCTTTTTTTTTTTTTAAACAGCGGTATATACGTGATTTGACAACTTTGGAGCTTACTGATTTCAAAATAGTAATTGCAGTCATTCACAAAATTACAAAAACTTTGAAGAAGGGAAGGAAAGGAGTGAGTTGAATTTTTCCTGCTGCCAGCAAGGCTTGCTTTCACACAGAGAAGTGACTCCCATTAATTAATAGCAGTGAGAACTGTGACCCCAAAGCTCCCGGAGAGCGGTGGAAGGGCAAGTCCTCGCAGCCGACTGCCCTCTTTCCTGAGGGAGACAACCATTAGGAAAGGGCACAGCCTCTTTCCTGCTGAATATGTTCTTCCTTCAACATAATTTTCCACAACATAAAATATAATAGAACTGCTTTATTAAATCCCAGTTAGAGTAAGTAATTTCTTACAATATGATTTTCTAAGACAAAATACAAGGAACTGAACATCTCCCCAGACTTGAGACACACTGCTAGTGCTGCTACATGTAAAACTAGATCTAATGGCTTTTTTTTGTGATAAGCAGTGTGAGGGGGTGGTTTCTTCAGCTCCGCAGCTTTTTCAGCAGCAGCTATTATTTGAGGCTTAACCAGGGCATGGACTGCTGCTGGCAGCAATGGCTTGGTCTCATTTGTAAGCACGGTGCAGCACCATCATGGTAACTTTTCAGACAAGCACAAGTGGGACATGTGCTCTGGACTTGTGCCATTTTGTAGAAACAATGGTCTTCTCATTTAAGCAAGAAACAGTATCAAAGCATGCCTTCTAAAGAAAGCAAGGCTGAGTGAAAATAATGGGAAAGCTGCTACTTTTTAGTCCAGTGTAGAAATATGATAAGGAGTAATTTTATGGTGACTTTCACCCAAGCTGCTCCAAGGACTTTAATTAAATGTCTTGAATTCTTTATTTGTCCACCATTTGTGATTTTAGAAAACAATCTTCAATATTTATGCATTAAGTTTGATTTTATGCAAGTAGGACCATAGATTCAAAAGCAAATGGTATTTTTTCCATCATCATATTATCCCAGTCCCTTACAATCATTCATTAAAATAATCTCATTTTATCTGGAAAAAAGACAGTATTTCAAGCCATTCTTTTACAGATGAGATAGCAAGGTCCAGAAAAATTTAAAAATTGGGCAAAAGGAGCGTAGAGGTAAAGCCTGGGGGCAACATGTTAATCATAGGTCACCCCATCTTCCTTCTTGCCTGGCCCATTCCCTTGCCTGCTGCAGGGTGTGAATATATATATATACACAAACACACACATATATATATATGGACCACCTGAAAACTTCCTGACCAAAACACAAAACATGAGCACAATGCTATACTCTACTTTGGTAGCCTGCTTTGAGGTGCTCAAAATACTGGTGAGACTAAAAGATGAAGTTGAACCTTACAGTGTTTCCTAATATCGCTACAAAACCATTAAAGCTTATGTATATCTTGGCTGGGTAAAGCTTCCATCAACTGCTCTCTGCCCAGCAGTTCAGATTTTCCAAACTCTGGGGTTTCTGTAAAAAGAAGGAAAGGAAAGAAAACCATTGCTATCTCTACAGAAGTATGGCATAAATGTCTTGTCTCACAAGCTCCCTGAGGACGAACAGTGGGAGGGAGGGAACAAAGGAGAAGAAATAGAGCCTGGGTGACTCACTAATATACAGACTTACATAGCCAAAGGTATCTGCCTAACCAGAATCCAAAAAGTTATACCTCTGAGCATGGAGGTCCACAAGTCCTCATATAAGGTCTTTAACACCCCTTGATATCAAAGTCCTGCCAGAAACATCTCAAAGCATCTGCTCTTGGTGCCTCCAGCTTAAGGACAGCAGCAAGCTGCCCGAGAAACCCTCATCCAAAGGCGAGGGCTGGGACCCTGAAGATGAGCACTCCTTCACACTGGGTGTCACCGTGGCAGAGATGGCAGCCTGGCTCTGGGCAGTGGCAGGGGCCATTGGCACCCACTGTATATAGTGGCAATTACAGGTTTGCAGACAGTGGGTCAGGCACAGCTTTCCACGGAGGCATTGGTACTCTTCGTCACCTGGCCCATGTAGCCTCCATGCTATGGACAAACTGAGATTCAGTAGACCATGAACAACCTTCTGGGTTTCTGTTTGAGAGAGCAGGTCTAAATTTCAGTAAGGCCATTTCTTGGGTTTTATTAAATCGCTCTAATTTTGCCTTAGAAACAAGAAGAGAACCCCTGAAAGCGTAACTGACAGCCAGGACTAGTTACCCGTGCTGTTACAGTAGTTAGGATTTGTCTGATACAGTTGTGCCTGGAAGAGAGATTATTTATGTTCCTGTTGTAACGGCAATACAGAAAGGTGTCAAGACTTTTCAGCTGTGCTTAGTTTGAGTCTAAATGAGTTTTCTGCAGGGGTGCTGATCTCTGATCTTTTTTTTTTTCTGCTTTTAATATACTCATCACAGAACAATGAAGAAATGTGGGACCATTGAAAAAATGCAGCTGGGTTTGATCTGACATAGTCAGAATTTGTAGTATTTCATCAGTGCATCAATGTGCTAATCTCTCTGGTAGTGAATTTTCTTCTGTGTTTTTCTGAAATGCTCAGATGATGTTTTTCCAGCAACGTAATGTGTCAAGGCTTTCAAAAAAAAGGTCAGTTATCTGAACCTTTGCTAGGTCATAGTTCTCCTCCTTCTGAGGTTTAATCCTCAGCCAAAGATAAGGGACAAACTTCTAATTGTGGCTAGATAGTCTTAGCATAATATATTAATTATATGATTTTTAAATTACTATATATTTTTTGGTTGGATAAAAAAGTGTAGAACTGCAGAGTCAGAAGGTGAATAAGGGCTCCTTTTGCCGCCCACTGAAATATAGCCATCGGTAAAGACAAGCTATCTCTGTCACAGACTAAGAATAACAAGAATGGATGGCAGACTTCTCCACCTTAGCGACATGAGGAGACAAAGTCTGGCAGGTGAGGATGTTGACAGCTGGAACAAAATACCAAGAGACATTGATGTTCAGCTGTCACTTGGTCTCTCCAATCAAGACTGGGTAACTTTCTGGAAAATAAATCATAGATCGATGGGCCAGGGTGAATCTTCATAGCACATGGCATATAGGTCAGACTAAATAACTAGAGCTATCTTCCAGCCTTAATATCCATCACTCAGCTGATCGGAGCAGCGAATGAAAGATCGTGCATTCAGTAAGAACCACAGGCAGGAACCGAGGTAGGAGGGGACATAATCTCCTGACCTTCCAGTGGGCAAATCACTGCTCCTTAAATAAATAAATAAATAAATAAAGCCACAATGTATTCTATAGGAAGGTGCACAGGGTCTTGATTTCACTCCTACGTGGTGGGGCTTTTTTTCCCTAGGAAACTTTCTGTTTCTCTCCACACTTTTTTTCTGCTGTTGTTGTTTTATTTATGAGACAAAGGATGGGAACAGTACACAACTTTCTTTTGTAGCTCATGATTTTATATCCTACATCTGAAAATGAAATGTAGCATGAAATTTACTTTTTGTCCTAATGTGAAATTGAATCAAGTAAAAGCAATTTCTGTACTCTTAGCAAGGAGAGCCCCTTGAAAATGGCTGAAAAGGCCTCCATTCAGTTTTAAAAAAATAACCATCAGATTTGTACCTCGGCTCAGAATTATTTTATTACCATCTGATATAAGACTGATGATATTGAATTACAGATGGATCACCATATCAGGCAACAAAATTATGAGATTTTCCTTTTGCACTAATGTGTTGTTCAAATCCTGGCTCCCTCTGACTCAATAAAAAGCACCAGGCTCTACGCAGCTGCAGCTAAAAGAACTTCTGCCATAAAATATTGGCTCTGTTTGTAGCAACTGGGGCAATAATTTTTACTTTAATAACAGTGTTCAGTGACTCATGTTAATAAAAAATCCTCAAGAAATACAGGCCTGGAATGTTTGAATTTTTTTTATTAATTATTCTCCCATTTGAATATGGCAGTACAGTTCAGAAATCTCGGGGAAAAAAATCATACTATTACTGTTACTATTATTCATCCTCAGGCTAGCAGGACAGATCAGCTGCCTGGGAGGTTGCAGCAAAGTAGGGAGGAAGCACGAGGGCTCATAGCTTCTTCCTCGGTGGCTTCCCTACGTGCTTGGTCCTGCTGCGGGAGCCAGGTGACCAACACAGGAGCTGCCACGGCACTGCCCAGCTCCCCCCACACCATCGCCCTGCAGCACCGCGCAGCAGCATACGCTCTGCTGCAGCCCCCAAGGTACAGAACAGTCCCCGGGTGCAACAAGTGATGCTCTTGTAAAAGCTTCTGAGAAGATGCTCTCTACAGACCCCATCAAACAAAACAGGCCTCGTTAAATAAAACAGCTCTGAGACCAAACTGGTCCTTAGAAATCCTCCAAAATACCCTCCTCACTGTGAACATTAAATAACATTAATACACATAACTTGGCAGAATAAGCAAAATGGGGGTGCCTCCATGCATCTGTAACGCTGGCAGCCCTGTGGATGGGGAAAACAAGCCCTCTCGGAGAGCAACTCTCTTCGCTGCCTTTCACATTGCCTTGCAAAGTACCTAGAAATACTGCTGAACCACCGTGGTTTGAGTAAATGAACAAAGATTCCCAATTTGTAATTAATATAAAGCAGAATGATAAAATATAATGAAAAATGAGACCCTCCCCAGGCCATAAATAATTGTTTCTGACACAGCATTGAAGAGTGATTTGTCCGTGTAGAAGAACAATGCAGGATGAACAGCAAACTGCGAGAGCTTTTATACATCAATAAATTAAAATTATCTAGGTAGAAATTATACACAGACATGCACAATCATATGCATACACAGAAATTTCACTGAGAAAATTACTCTTAAGCTGTTCCTCTGAAGCCACAATGGTCAAATGACCAAACTCTCAAACAGGTACTCAGGTGCTTGGCTGCATCTGCTCGGGCAGCCCTAGCACAGGAAAGGGATTAGCCACAGGTAACAGCTTAAGCAGGTGCAGGATGAGCTCCCAGACAGCAAAGCTGCTATTATTTCGAGGAAGACCGTTGCCATGGCTTCTACAAATATATTCCAGGTAACACTGAACCACTTGCTCATCCCATTTCAGCAATATTCCTCCTGCTGATGGAGATCCTTAAAAAATCGTTATCCCAGCATCTGTGCCTTTCAACCGGAGGGTTTCCAGCCCGTGGCAGACAGCTACGGGTTGAGCTCCCCACACTCTGCTGTTTTGCAGAAGAGATGAATGTGCCAGGTCACCTGGTGCCCACGAGCAGGGGAATGGCTCAAGGTACAGTGCATCACTGGAGCCCCAAAACTACCAACTTGCCACTCCGGGATACAGAGTCACCAGATTAAACCCTGTGACTCCCTCCTCACCTGCCACATTGCTTCATCAACACTCTGTGTCCCTGCTGTCCCCTGGAAAGACCCTGTGGACCCCAAGGGCCTGCCCCGATTCCCATAGCAAGGGCTTCGATGAGGAAACCTCACCAAGAAGGGTCTGAGCCCACAGCACGTGCTCGAGTGCCCAAACCACCAGCTATGGGCTCTCCTGGACCAAAACCCCGTGAGCACCACTTTGTAAGGGACAATGAAATACTCCTGAGGATGGAGAGGGGTGAATGTGACCCCACAGAGAAGTGTGGTCAGAGCTCCCATCCACCAGGCTACGGGCTTACCTCATCCAGTGACTAAGATTAAATGATATTATTACAAAACATAGAAAATGAATTGCTAACATAATCTGATTTTTAAATGCAATCGCATACAATGGAAACCATTTGTCTGCAGTATGAATGAATGCGGACGAGAGCAGGTGCACGTCTAGATGGGTAGGAGCAACTGGCGAGCCCCTGCAAGGGAATGAAACATCCTGAAACAGTTAGCGGTGGAAACCGTTGGCAAGGAGTGGTAGGTTTTTTCTCTTGAAATACAGTATGGATAAACTAAACACCAGAAAGAGGAATTATTAAGCCAAGAGGTGTGTTTGGCACTACAGCAAAAGGTACAACCTGCCCCTAATAGTATCAGGCTGGAAGCGAGCGGGAACTTCCCAGCCACCAGAGGCTCTGCAGCAGCCTCTCAGCCTGGGCAATAGGCAAGCCGACACGCTGAAGTGGGCCTGGCAGCCATGGGAGTGGGAAAACATGAAGTGATGGAGAGGGATAGTGGGAGACTAGACTTGATGTCTCGGGAAAGCTTGGCTCCTATTTGCATACCTGCAAGCAGAAAAAGTTCAGTCTGAAATTTGCAGGTTTTTCGTGGTGCTGATGCCAGGTACCATCGATGAACGGTGCTTTCATCATTGCCGACTCTGTAAGAGGTTCATTCCCATCCTCACACATGGCCCAGTCTTGGTTTCACAGCTTTTTATTATTGCTACCAGAACTGTAGCCATGTAACATTAATAGGACCTGAAACTCAAAAAGGTTCAAATCTAAACAAAAATATTTCTTAAGTAAAATGCTCTTCTGCAACTAAATTTTTCCTCTGAAGACATATTACAGAATGGTCCATGCCTGACTGAAGTGCCACGGAAACCTTCAGATGCTATAGGGATTCTGTAAAAACCTGTACACAATCTGTACAATCCTGATTAGATACATGTACACAGAAGGGAGAAGTAAAGTTAACAACGTGCATTAGAGCCTCTGCAGAGGCACACTGTGAATTGCTTTATGTGGTGCCTTCTAAAGTTTATTCTCTGTTGTAAATCCAAATGTGATGAAGGAAATAACAATCTCTGTTCAGATCATCTGGGAAAAGATTGTTTAATGTCATTAATATTGTATAAGAATTAATTGCAAGCCCACTGTTTCTTGTATAAACCAGTCAAACTCTGTAGATTCAAGGGGTTTTTGAAATATTTTTGCAGCCATACCATTTGGAGGCCTCTCACAGCACCATCCTCACAGCCTGCTTTGGCCCGGCATTGGGCGCTATGTGGTTTTTGCTAAGTGGATGTTCACAAAGAATCGGGGTGTTCAATGGGACCAGCAAAACCCGGGTATTTATAGTGAGTGAGAAAGCTGTTGTTCAGCTACTGTTTCTAGGGCTCATAAGCATAAGCTGCAGAGAGCATGTGCCTTCGTGCATGACTTCTGTATGAGAGACTGAACAGCCATGAGCAGTAGATGATTCTGAAGAATAAACAAGTAACATTGGGCTGCATGCACTGCTTGGATGGTCTAGAGAAGCCTTCATTTTATGCTAGAGACTCCAAAGACTTTTGAGAGTGATGGCACTGATCTTGTTCTTCACAGTGCAACTGCTGCATGTTCTGAGTAGAAAGAGGGAATTACATTTTAAGGGTTACAAGCATATGCATCTTAGCTCCTATGTAATGAAAGGCTATCCTCAAAGGACAAGAAAATTGTCCCTCTTGCAGGGAATGAATGTGCAGGATTCCTGTAAATGTTCCTAACAATTCACACTGATTTGATTTTGTTTATGGACAATGACAAAGCTGTCCAGAAAAACCTCACCTGGCACAGCAAGTTCTGCTGTTTTAAGACACAAGAACCCCACACACACATGGAAGTGACTGCGTGCCCCCGCAGAGGACGCTGACGTTACAGACCTACACGCTTCTCATTTAGACAGGTGCCAGATTGTGAAATGGGTGGCTTTTAACAATCCGTGGTCACAATTTCTGTGCAGACTGTACTTGTAAAGAGTCCCTAAATGATGTGCCAGGCTCCCATGGCTAGCATTAGAGATGGTCCTACGCACATCTATGATTGTAGATAATTATTAGCCATGGTTATAAACAATATATTGACCTATTGGATTTCTTAAGGTATCCATGATTAATTCATTAGCTTGCCCATGGTAAAGTGCTTAAAATTAAAAGCGTAATGTAAAGTAAGGCTAATTATTTCTAAGCTGTGTTTTCCAAAGAAAAAATTCTTCCCTACTGAAAGATAAAAATGCCAGTAGGAAATACTGTTCTGAAAAAAGGACAACTACTGCCGTTGACACACCGCATCTACCTGCATGCATGTACATAGACACATCTATATGGCTCCAGGCTTTGGAATAGTGGAATTGCCCAAAGACTGTCTTCCTCAGACTTGTCTCCTTGCTGGACCAGTCGCTCTCACTTTCTTTCTGACCCTGCTGGCATTTCCAAAAGAAATCTCCCTGACAGATGACCTAGTTTGGTCTTTCATTTTCTATTAAACGAAGTTGATCACTAGAATTTAATACTCCTGCTGTACCCTGCTTCAACAGAGGAGCAAAGAGCTAGGCAGCCAGGACGGGGTGTGCAGATATTGAATCAGTGCTTTCACAATATTTTTGCTCACAGGCAAGCTTTTTTTCATCCTTCTACCATGCACAGAAAAAAAAAAAAAGATTGATTGGGAGCGTTAAGGGGCTAAGCAGGGTTGCATGCTGGTGATGCCACGTGGGAAGCTTCACAGCTTTCCTGCGAGCAGAGGAGTCTTCCATGCAGAGCGGGCAAGCATATGCAACAGCAGCACCAGTAGTAGGAAAAGGGACATACTGCCTGATTTACATCTCTTCGTAGTCCTAGAGGGTGTAGGTGCTGCACCCTAGGCCAGATTTGGCTTTCAGTCTATGGTGGTTTATGTATGAAGTTTTCAGAAGAGAAATTCAAACAGTGAGAGCAGATGGATACAAAAAGAAAGAACCTGCTTTTTTAGGACAGGCCACACTCTCAGATAATGTCACATCATCTTCTCACAGAAAACCGCAATTCTCTTAAAACTCAATATTGTTTCAGTGTGCACACTGTCAAAATTACCAGATTTTTTTGGTCAAAACTGCCAGATTTGTCCATCCAATGGCATTTGCTTACACTTTAAGAACATAACAGAAGAAGATAGCCAAAACTTGGGTTTTTTCTGTCCCCAAGAACTGAGCTTCAACAGTTAGTGCTGCACCCAGCAGGTCCTATGACTTGCTACAGGAGAAGGCTCAACTCCACAATCATGTCTCAGGCAAAGACAACACATTGCTAATGGTCAGAGAGGCAGTGCACAGTTAAACAAGCAGCTTTTTTGCAAACAATTCCCACTCTGTGAATGTTATGTTTCGAGCTATCTTAGGCCTAGTTGATATAAGGTAACATTTTTAAAGAGAAAGCTTATTCTAAGCAAAAAATCTTCATTTAAATAGAACTTCATGATTTCATGTATGAATGCTGGAAAAAAGAGGGTAATTTTAGTCGTGATAAGACACCTTTTGTAAAAACGCACCCTGGACTAAAAACCTTACAAAGCATCATCTCTTGCTTTCCAGAGCTATTTGCAGGTCCACAGACAGCGGTACTCAGTTACCAGTTCTGCTGATGAGAGAGAAGAGAGAGACTACAAGTCAGGGGGACTTCAGTAGTAACAGATAAAACATGAAGGTACCTGCCTTAGAGGTTTTAGCTGGAGACAATCATTAATTTCCCAAATATATATTTCCCCATGAGACACAGCAATGAACAAGTCTCCTACTAAAGATAAGGATAACTCACTTTACACTCCACAATACCAAACCCGCCCAGCATCCAGCCGGCCTCCAGCTGGAACGACTCTTTGCATGTCTTCTGCTCTTTGCCAGCGTGGGTCTCAGGAGGTCCTTCAGCCTCAGGAGGAACAGTTGGTGAGTGCATTAGCTGTGGTGGGAGGCAGAAGACTGGCTGTGCTGAGGAGCGATCATTTCACAGGTTATTACTGAATTTGTTTTCCACTGACATAGACTGTCAAACCCACTTGGTTGAAAAAAAGACTTGACTGGAAATGGAGCCTTTTTTGAAGAAAAAAAAAATCCCTTCTTTTCTTTAACCAAGTTGTGATTTTAAGACATTTATGTTTTTACTTTGACATGTCAGAGGCTGAATGGCAGGTAAATGAACCAGAAAATTTGTCCCTACATTGGGAGAGAGCCCTGTCTTTAAACCAGGAGCGCTCAATATGCCAAACACTCAATCTCCGAGAAGGAATAGCAGAAGAAAATGCCTCCTATTTTAATGACAGTCTTCTCCAAGAAGCCAGTGGCTGAAGGGACATGAAGCTGTGATTGGGATGTGGCATCTCTCACCCATGCCTGGAAGAGAGGCCCGGGGAGGGCACCCTCAAGGCACTTGTCTCCTTGTCTGAATTAGAGCCCTGCAGGGGTGAGGGGCACTTCATTAACACAAACCTACTCCAGCAAGAAGGATTAATCAGCTGTTGAACCCGCTACCCGCTCTGGCTCACTGCTTAAATCCTGATGACTCTTACAGCATCTCTAAGTGTCCAGGAATTGTATTATATGTAGATAAATATATGCATCTGTGTAAAAGATGCTTCCATAAATGCTAGAGGAAACGGCTTCCATTGCATAGAGGAAGAAATATATTTTCAGTCTGATAAAACGAAAAAACTGTAGGAGATTATTTCTCTTCCTCATCTGCAGTTCATTTTCCCCAAACCATTACATTTTCCTCCATGAGCAAAAACATGCTAATAGGATACTACAGCTCTTTGGTAGCAAACCACATGATTGACATCCTGCATGTGGCCTTACGGGTATCCTGCATGTGGCCTTAGGGAGGTTAGAAGAGAGGACACAACTTGCAGCACCTGGCAGAAGCTGGAGGTGAGCAAATGGCACCAGATGACACCCGGGCTGTCTGCAGGAGGTGCTGAGACATTTGAATCACGTCAGAGCCTGGGGCATCTCCACAGAGCTGCCTCATTTATTACCTGCCCCACTGCCCGCCCCGACTGCACACCAGGAAAGGGAGACGGGGGCAAGAAAAAAGTCTTACGCACCCATGGACACTGCCTGCACTCGTCTGCATGGCGAGTGCTTTTCCTATTGCTCAGGTCGATTTAAGCCTGGTCTTCCCCAGCTTCCCAGAAAGTTGCCTTTGCAAAGTGTCATAAAAACACAATTCTTTTGTTTCATAGTAGCTGATCTACAAAAGAGATGCAGAGGTGCTTAGGAATGCGCTGGGGCTGCCGGAGACATCCTTAGTGCCAGCCACAGCTGAGGACACAGGTTTGCTCTGAACATGCGATGGAGAGCTTTACTGCACGGCATGGCATCGAGCAGCGTTCGAGGCGGACTGCAGGGATGCAGCACCCGTCCTGCTGCATCCTTTGTTACAACTTCAAAAGACTCAGAAATTAAAACAACCTCACTGTTACTTTGCTACATGGCTGAAGCAGGTAGGGACAGCCTTAATTAGGGTAGATAATTCTGCAAGAATAAAATCCTGACATAACATAATGTCTCTTGGTGGTACATAAATGTCAAGACATTCATGGAAGACAAGGGTTGCAGCAAAACAAATGCCAGTATTTTCATTATACCGAGCGATGAATGAAGATGCTAATGTCACTGTATGTCTGAAGGGCGCTGTGCAGATGAGTGGAAGTGGCTCGCTTGCAGCGCGCTGCCCGAGCTGCTCTGCACCACCGCTCCTGGGGATGGGGCACCCTGGGCAATTTCTGGGCAATTAGAGCTGCCCAGGAGGCCATGCCAGGACCAGCTTTGGTCAGGTATGTTGTGGGGCACATACCTGCAGCTCTTTCCTCACTGGATTAATCCTGGCTCCACCTGATGTGATATCTGCCTTGCCCACAAAGCATGCATAAGCAAGAGAAAAACACAAGTCCTTGGAGGAAGAGATGGGGAGAGAGAGGCAGAGAGGACCCTTTTCCGTAAGCCCTTCACACAGCGAGGATTTGGGCTCCAAGGCACTTGACGGTACAAGCAATAAATAGTTACAGGATATAACCTGGACGCAGGACTTCACTTTGAAGATAATAGGACTTTAAATAAAATTAGCCTTTATGTTCCATTCAAATCATACTCTGATTTCACAGACATTTTCAGAAGCCTCCAAGACTACACACAGCAGAAGTAATACATTAAAAATGCAAATGGCAGGTGAACGATGAGCTAATAAATGAAGAACATAAATTGTTTTCTAAAAGGCAATAATTCCTTTCTTCCTTTTGCCTCATTTTTACTGTTGGCTTTGAATGATATTTTGCATCTCAGGGTTTTTAAACGTGGGCTCAGGTTTCATCAGCACATGTAGCTCCAACCACTGAACACTGCAAAGCCCCCAGTTCCTCGCCATGGCCCCCTGCAGCCTCCCAGCACCCTGCCACAATGGGAGCAGCCCAGAGCCCCGGGCCGAGTCTGCTGGCCACAGAACACGAACGCGTGTGGCGAGGTTGACCTGCACCATTTCCTGTTTGGCTGAGGCTGATTTTCCGCCCCTTCCCCTACTGCTAAACAAGAGTACGAAGGGCCAACAAAGATCTTGCAGTTGGAAGATTTTGCAGTTTTATACAGCTGCTGAAGCCCTGAGGAAATATTCTTGAGTAGGAAAGAAAGGTGTCTGCCTTTTCTTCAGCCACAAAGGGGTTCACCTGAGAGGTGCTACAACAGACTAACACCGTCCTGATGATGCCAAGAAAAATGTTGAGATAGAACTTAAAGAAAAAAGACTACAGCCAATTCCTGTGAAAAGCAGAGTTTTCATGAGCAACCAGCTTAGGCAATAAATCATAGAAACATAGAATAGTTTGGGTTGGAATGGACCTTTAAAGGTCATCTAGTCCAACCCCCCTGCCATGGGCAGGGACATCAACTAGATCAGGTTGCTCAGAGCCCCATCCAACCTGACCTTGAACATTTCCAGGGATGGGGCATCTACCACCTCCCTGGGCAACCTGTGCCAGTGTTTCACCACCCTCATCATAAAAAATTTCTTCCTTATATCTAGTCTGAACCTACCCTCTTTTAGTTTAAAACCACTACCCCTTGTCGTATTGCTACAGACCCTATAAAAAAGTCTGTCCCCACCTTTCTTATAAGCCCCCTTTGAGTACTGAAAGGCCGCAGTAAGGGCTCCCTGGAGCCTTCTCTTCTCCAGGCTGAATAACCCCAACTCTCTCAGCCTGTCCTCATAGGAGAGGTGTTCCATCCCTCTGATCATTTCTGTGGCCCTCTTCTGGACCTGCTCCAACAGGTCCATGTCTTTCCTGTGTTGAGGGTTCCAGAGCTGGACGCAGTTCTCCAGGTAGAGTCTCACCAGAGCAGAGCAGAGGGGCAGAATCACCGCCCTTGACCTGCTGGCCACGCTTCTTTTGATGCAGCCCAGGATGCGGTTGGCCTTCTGGGCTGAGAGCGCATGTTGCCGGCTTATGTCCAGCTTTTCATCCACCAGTACCCCCAAGTCCTTCTTGGCAGGGCTGCTCTCAACCCCTTCATCCCCCAGCCTGTATTGATACCAGGGGTTGCCCCAATTCAGGTGCAGGACCCTGCACTTGGCCTTGTTGAACCTCATGAAGTTCACACAGGCCGACTTCTCAGGCTTGTCCACATGAAGTTCACACAGGCCCACTTCTCAGGCTTGTCCACATCCCTCTGGATGGCATCCCGTCCCTCAGGCATGTCAACTTGGGGTCAGCTTGGTGTCATCTGCCAACTTGCTGAGCATGCACTCGATCCCACTGCCTATGTCATAGATGAAGATATTAATTAGTACCGGTACCCACTCATCACCAATCTCCATCTGGACATTGAGCCGTTGACCACTATCCTCTGGATGCGTCCATCCAATCAATTCCTCACCTGTCAAATCCATATCTCTCCAATTCAGAGAGAAGGATGTTGTGAGGGACCGTGTCAAGGGCCTTACAGAGGTCCAGATAGATGACATCTGTAGCTCTTCCCATGTCCACTGATGTGGTCACTCCATCATAGGAGGCCATTAGGTTGGTCAGGCAGGACTTGCCCTTGGTGAAGCCATGCTGGCTGTCTTGAATCACTGTTGCGGCATACATGCACAGCCTTTATCATAACAGGGCAGCCCTACCATCTCTCTCCATTCATTGCACCTCTCTCTCCATCTCTCTCCATTGCCTCTCTTATATCTTCCTTCCGGCAACGATCACATGTCTGCTCACAATTCCCTTCACCTGTTTCTGTTCTTGAATCAGCTGGTACTCATTAGGCCACCTCTTAATTCTTCTCCACATCTCCCCCTTTTTTGTTTATGGTTTTGTATTGCCAAAGTCCTATCCGAAACTCTGGATTCCAGAATTCTTCTCCACAAATCACCTCCCTGTCCTCCATGTGCCTTAGCATAGCTTCCAGGAGCATCTGTTCCATGATCTTCCCAGGTACAGAGGTGAGACTGACTGGCCTGTAGTTCCCTGGGTCTTCCTTTTGTCCCTTTTTAAAAAAGGGCGTTATGTTTCCCCTTTTCCAGTCAGCGGGAACCTCTCTGGACTGCCATGACTTCTCAAATACGATGGATAGCGGCTTAGCAATTTCATCCGCCAGTTCCCTCCAGACCCACAGATGGCTCTCATCAGGTCCCATGGACTTGTGCACTTTCACGTCCTTAGATGGTCTCGAACCTGATCTTCTCCTGCAGTGGGCAGCATAATCATTCGTAAATGAATGATTAAAAACATCAGGTGATGGTTTTCTTCTAAGAAATGACAGAATAGACTGGAAAACACTGTAATTTAGGTATGTTAAAACAGACTCTAGAACAAATCAATCAAACCTTTTTTTACTACACATTAATGACATCCATTCCTTCCGCAAAGGATTTTTCCAGCAGCGCCCCACAGTGTGGGGAAACTGCAACATATGAATCTATTTTCAAAATAGGTGATTTAAAAGCAGTATTAAAGCAAGACAGAGGCAAATAGTTAAATTTCATTCCTCTAAAGGACTGGAGGTCAACCTTCCTTACTGTCAATAGTTTAGTCTTTAATGCATTTCTTTTCTTAAGATTTTTTTTTTTTTCTTTTTAAGTTAGGTAAACTTTAGGTAGGATAGTCTGATTTTTGCAGCTAATGCTTTTCTACCCCTTTCCCCTGTCCTGGTAGGTCTCCTGTGGGAGTTGCAGCAAGCACCCTCCTGCAGCACCTGCACATGAACATGCCTGTGAGCTGCGGGTGTGAGAAAGAAAAGTCATTGATGAAACAGTTTCGATGCAGTCTGTGTGCAAATGCACACACCCGCGCCGTTGGGAATACAGCTCCAGTTTTGCCCACTTCCAAGAATCTGAGTTTATCTGCCGACAGCCCCATCCCATCCGCAGCAGAAATGGGTTTGTCAAGCTGATCATGTCCCATCAAAGAGAAGGGCAGGCAACGTTTTGGGGATATGCCCATTGCTCGCTCAGGAGCACAGGAAGTTGTGGGAAACCGGTAAAGCCTCTACAAAATGAGCAAAACCTGAAAGAAAGGACCAGCCTGCAGTGTGCAGTAGGGAACAAAGGGATTTTGGTGATCTTTTGGGGGTGGTTTTGTTTTCTTTTTTTAAACTTTTATTTCTATTCTGTCTCACTTTGAGGTTTTTCTTCCATTTTCAGAGTTTGTTGCTCGAGCTCTGGGGTTCAAAGCCTTTTGGTGTCCTTGGCATCCATGGCAAGGGAGAAGTTCTGTGGCTGCCTTCACAGCTGTCTCTGGCTGGAGGCCCACCACAGCCGTTCACCAGAAAGAAGGAAAGGGGGACCGATTCACAGACCATTTCATTTTCACTCAAAGGCAATATGAAGGAGCTTAAGAAATAGAAAGAATGCCAAAGTTTCTAAAAGCCCATCATTTGTAATATCACAGGCTAGGTGAGGAGGGAAGGCACCTCTGGAGGTCATCTTGTTCAACCCCCTTGCTCACCCAGAGCAGGTTGCTCAGGGCAGCATCCAGTCAGGTTTTGAACCTGTCCACAGATGGAGACTGCACACCCTCTCCGGGCTGCCCAAGGCATCAGGTGTGACCTCATATGCATGATATCGCCATCACAAGTGTTTCAGTTTCAGCTTTTCTAACACGTGGCAACGTAAGAAGTAGCTCCTCTCTCTCTCTATGCTGATGCTTAGCACCACTATAAAAGCCAGTTTCCACCAACTTTAGATGTGTCCAATCAAATATATTTCCCACTAACTTAAGGCAAGAATCATAGAATCATTTAGGTTGGAAAAAACCTTTAAGATCATCAAGTCCAACCGTAAGAGACATGGATGAAAGAATACAAAGAACTAGAAAGTGTCTGCTGCTGTGTGCAATCCATAATTCCTCTTGCACGAAAATACTTTCAGCAGCAGTCGACCCCTGTCCCTGGTCCTGGGGCGAGCAGGGCAGGCTGCCCTTTGCATGCACAGGCTCTGCGTTGCCCAAGCACCTCACCATGACCCGTTGAGACCCTACATGTAGGTTTATTAGCGCAAGTAGACCACACACACCACATCTTGTCTTTTGCTCAGGCTTGCCCTTTTCAAACATTAATCTCTCCGTTATTCAGTGAATTAGCTTACAGTGCAACTTGAATGCCAGCAAACACTCTACATGGTACCAACCAGGAAGGACCAGCAATCCCCTGCCGCATGGTGCCTTTTCACCCTGGGGACAAGCAGGAACACTCAAGCATTGCCCTCGCTGGCAGCGTGCTTGGTGGCTGCAGCCTCGCTGGCCTCCACAGTAAACCTGCACCTGCAGTGGACCAAAGCCTGTCGGCTTCCCTGCAGCACCCAGGCATCCCTGGTGCCACACAAGCAGCCCCAGGGAGAAACGCCAGCTGAGATTTCAGAGTTTGTGGAAGCAGCACTGCTCCAAACACTGGGAAAAGCATTTAGCGCTGTTCCCGGCAGGTGCCCACTGCTGCACCGCATCCCCACCGGCTCAGCCCAGCCCTCGGGAGCAGCTGCTCAGACAGAGCAGTCTGGGAAGTTTGCAGCCTGGATGTCAGCGCAGAGCCTGGACGTGGCCCTCGCAGTGGGCTAACCCGGTAAAGGCAAGGCCCTTGGTCCATGAGTTCAGGACAGTCTTTGCTTCTCTTGTGCTTGGCCTTTGCACCTGCAAGGAAAGGGATGCTTGGAGGAAGCGCACCAGTGGCCAACCCAGCCACCTCTGTACTGCTCTCCCCGGGGCCGTTCCAACCACACCAGCCCTGCAGCACCGATCAGCGTCGTCCCTGCCCTTACATTATCTAATGCAGCTGCTCTGCTTAGAATCCACTTTGGTGTTCATTTAATTCGCTAATAACACTCTCTAAATGCCTGGGGTTCGTCTGTGAGCACCTCTAGGTGAATACCAGGGGAGAGCACAGCCTTCGCGGTGTTTCACTGCTCACCAGCACTTCTTTGCCACACCTGATGGATGTGCAGGAGTGTGTGAATCCTGATTTAGAGAATTAAAGTTGCTGAGGTTTAGGTCTAAGTTAAAAGAAGGATCTTTCTTCTGCCCAATGCAGAGGACAGGTGCCCTCTGTGAGGGACCCCTGCAAGGCCTGTGTATTAATAAATGCCGGGTCCTGCACTTCGGCCACAACAACCCCAGGCAACGCTACAGGCTTGGGGAAGAGTGGCTGGAAAGCTGCCCGGAGGAAAAGGACCTGGGGGTGCTGGTTGACAGCCGGCTGAACATGAGCCGGCAGTGTGCCCAGGTGGCCAAGAAGGCCAACGGCATCCTGGCCTGTATCAGAAATAGTGTGGCCAGCAGGAGCAGGGAGGTGATCGTGCCCCTGTACTCGGCACTGGTGAGGCCGCACCTCGAATACTGTGTTCAGTTTTGGGCCCCTCACTACAAGAAGGACATGGAGGTGCTGGAGCGTGTCCAGAGGAGGGCAACGAAGCTGGTGAAGGGCCTGGAGCACAAGTCTTATGAGGAGCGGCTGAGGGAACTGGGGCTGTTTAGCCTGGAGAAGAGGAGGCTGAGGGGAGACCTCATGGCGCTCTACAACTACCTGAAAGGAGGTTGTAGCGAGGTGGGTGTTGGTCTCTTCTGCAAAGTAACTAGCGATAGGACGAGAGGAAATGGCCTCAAGTTGTGCCAAGGGAGGTTTGGATTGGACATCAGGAGAAATTTCTTTACTGAAAGAGTGGTCAGGCCTTGGAACAGGCTGCCCAGGGAAGTGGTGGAGTCACCATCCCTGGAAGTATTTAAAAGACGTGTAGGTGAGGCACTTAGGGACATGGTTTAGTGGGCATGGTGTGTTGGGTTGACGGTTGGACTTGATGATCTTAGAGGTCTTTTCCAACCTTAATGATTCTATGAAATATTGGTTTCTCTGGGGCAGTTCCTGCTGTTTTCGCTTGTCGAACAGTCCCTTCCAAGGACCGGGGTGCAGAAGCTGATGGGGAGCAGTAACATTTGGGACCGTTTGCCCCTGACTTCACAGGCCACTGAGGCTGGAGCAGACTCAGCACCTCCACCAGATTCCAATACACTTCAACCTCCAGCTGATACCTTAATCTTTGCTGTGGTTTTATTTGCCCCCCTGATCTTTCAGGGATCTTTTGATTTAGTATTTTTACAAGGGCGAGGGGGCAGAGAACAAAGAAACAAAAGACACAGAAAGGAGTTATGCCTTTGCCTTCAAATTTGGACAAGGCAGTACCTGAGCCTCAACTTATTCATGTTCCTGTCCTGACTCCTGCTTCCCTGAGAGGCTCTATAGCATCCCTTTGAAGAAGGCTATTTCGACTGACTAAAATGCTTACTGAGCATTTGCCCAGTCCCCCTCCTGCTCTAACACATCCAACAATTACAGGCTGGCATCCAGAGCTGGGTTTGAGTTCCCCTAGGATCCAAAAATCACATTTTCAGCTTCCACATTTGCAAACCCAGTGCCCCGGCATTCTCTTCAGTAACTCACCTTGTGGATGAGGTAGCCCATATATCTGTAAAGAAAAATCAATTCTTTTTTCTTGCTGCATGCACATGTGCAACACCACAGCCCTAGCTTGCTTCTCCTAGAAATATTTCTGAGGACATGAAGGGAGTGAAAGAACAGGTAGCCCTTCTGACTGCTGGCTTTTATGAGCCAAAAACCAAGTAGCAGGAGTCACCACTTACCCCAGAGGGAAATGCAGAGACAGGATTTAAAGAAGAGGGACTGAAAATGCATCACCTGGTCTTGTTCTTAATTGCATAGTGCACAGCTGGAGTAAATAAAGGGAAACTTGTCTTGGAGCAAATGGCAGTGAGGGGCAGCAGGTGAGCGCATCAGGGCCCTGCGGCAGGGGCGAGTCTCCCTTAGCAAATGATCAGTGGGAAGCAGCCAGCTACCTTCACCAGGTGTCTGAGAGGTTGTACCCATGGGGCAGGATTAGTGCCCAGCTCATCATGTGCCTCAGAGCATCCTTATGACATCTCAGAGTTGAGCCCACCCTCTGGTGTGATTTTCAGAAGTGCAGAGCTCCCGCACCTATTGCTTCTCTGGAGGTTGCACTGTGTTTCAAGTCCAGGTGCTGACCTACACTCCTCAGGGCAATCCCCATTGCAGCCACCCCTTCCCCTGGGGTACAAATGGTACGATCACCATTTGAAAATGCATGTGCTTTGGTTGTTTAGTTGCATAGAGTGAACGAATCCAACCCTACTAAAAGTGTGCGTAATGTTTTGAGCAGAATTCATTAGAAATCAAGGAATATTAAACAATAACATATTTTATATTTTAAAACAGGTCAGTGCATTCATTACTGATATGTTAACTTTTGTAGCTCAGCCAATAACATATAAATCTTAAGGTTCCACTTATAATTGAGTTTCAGTGAGTTTTTTAATCCTTTTTTATCACACCACTTTTTTCTTATTATATTGTCACCACAGTAACACTGTTCAGAGGACATTTATATTCCACAAAGCCTGTTGTGAATTTCTCTTACAGATTTGCATGGTTTCTAGGAAGATTCTTGACACAGTCTTCTTTTTTAAAAAGAAAAACCCAAGAAGCAAAACATGCAGCCAGCCAGCCAAAACTTAGCAAATCTTAATAACTGGGCAAAATTTTTTGTCATGCTCTTTCTCATTGGTATTTCCTATTTTCTCTTAAAATATCTAAATTTGGATCATTGCACCTTAGGAATTTAATGGGAAATGCCAATCCCACCAGCTTTGAATACACAGAAAATACATCTTAAAATCTAATAAAGAACACTGTCCCGATTATTCAGACTAAATAGATCTCCCTCAGAAAATGAGAAAGAGCTGTTATGGAGCCAGAGGGAAGAGCAGGTGAAATTCAACAGCAAAAACTGGAAGGGAGTGAAACCAGCACAGCAAAATTAGCCCAGTATGTCAGGGGATCACTACATGGTAGGAAGGGAGCAGTTAAGAAAGCAATGAATATGGCACAGGAATTTAATTTGCTTCCATTGGTCATTGCTATAGCAGATACCATCCCACACATCACCGGTGCCTATGAGTTGAGATGGCAATTTTTGTGCTCTGGCCGTAGCGCACGTCACTGCAGGACGGTGCCACCGCGAGGTGGTGAAAAGCTGTGCTGAACCCCGTCTACCTTCACGTGAGAAACCAGGAGAGCAGGCACTCGCTGTGTTTTGCAGAGCTTTACCCCAAGCGCTGCAGCCCCTTCCATGGTGCCCGTCAGTAGGCACATCCCTCCCAAATTTCAGGTTTCCCTAAGTCCTATGTCGTGCTAACTTGATCTTCTGAAAGCTCACCAAGCTTCCACAGGCAATCATGGCTCTGCTTAAGTTATTTCACTGGCCCTGTGGTAAAAAGATTTCCCTTTTCTCCAAACACCACCCATAAACGAGGTACGCACAGGCACCGGTGTCTGCTCGGCCACGGCCACGTCCGCTCTTCATCCTGGTGGCGGTTTCCAACAAAACAAATCAGTCTGTTACTGTAAGCAGAGAGGTTGGCTCGTGCCAACCTTACCACTGGTTAATATGTTAAGAGATGGACAAACATGAGTTTGGTGAAGAAACAGCATATCTAGTGGATTGCAATGGTTTCTTCACGCCAGCGAGCAAATGGGTTGGCAGCATATTCCCAAGTCCTTTTCCATCAGTGTCAGGTGATGACACTGCTCCCAGGAAGGAAAAAATTAGAGGGAAAATCAAGTGTGGAAGAAAAAGGCGAAAAACTGCCTGTGGGGTGTTTCCTGGTGACCAGAGAGCCGATACTCAGTGTGGTTAGGAAAAACCCTGAAAAAGGCGAACAATGAAGTGATGACATTTGCAGTGACGCCGGTTGGTCATGGCCAAGGAGGTCATGGGGGCCAAGACCACCAAGGGGCTGGCCAAACTCTGCCGGTGACGGGGACCCGCAGCTGCACCCACGGCAGCCGTGCAGGGGGCAGATGTTCTGGACTGCCATGAGACGCTCAGCAAAAACCTTTGTGGAGTGTGTGTGCACAAGAGAGAATAAGTTTTCTTAAATAACATTTGTGTAGAAACTGTCCTGCCTTAGAGGATATATCAGGCAGTGATTGAGGGAGGTTTAGGGAGTCGCTGGGCAGGGTATCGCATGTTTATAGCCATGGAAATTTTGTGTATATGGAAAATGGCACTATTTTAACAACAATGTTTTAAAATTTAGTGCAAAACCCCAACAGGGGTGTCCTGATAGCAAATTAATCTAGATATATCAATTTAGCTGAAATGGATTCCTTACCAAACTAAGCAAGGGGGTGTTACGGGTTTGATGCAGAAGTTATGGAAGAAACTGGAGTTCGGGCAGTGAGATAATGCCGACCCCATTGGGTGTCCAAAAACTATCCGTGGTGTTTAAACCTGATTTCGGAGTGCTCAGCCAGGAGCACAAACCTCTGAACGCACCACTTTTGAAAATGTTATACTGAGTGGGATGCACATTTGCAGAGAGGCCAGGCAAAGCATCGGCATCTCGGGAGGGTGAGGAGCTGGGGGACAGCGGGAAGCCCGAGCAGTTTGTCTGTCCCACCACCTCAGCACCCTGTCCAGCATAGGCTGTCTGTCTGAAAAGCCCCTCTGTCCAAAACTAAGCTGTGCTTTTCAGCTTCAAAACCTCAGCTACCAAATCATTACTTTAAAAAAAGCCAAAAGGCTGGAGTTTTGTCAATGTGGAAAGAAAATTTTAAAAAGCATTTGTTCCCCTGCCTCTTGGGAGTTCATCAAAATCTCTCCAGCACCGCGGAGGGAGAACTTCAGCATTTTTTGCTCGAGCGTCTGCAACTATTTGCTACCTGCCTTTGCCCTCTGGTTTGCCCATGGAGGAAGCCTGCAAGAAGGCTCCAGGAATTTGGCTGAGGAGAAGGCTTGAAAGCTGCTGCCCAGTCAGCCTGTGAAAACAAAACTTCCCAGAGAATACCTAGAAGCTGCTTATATTATTTTGCAAACACATTGAAAAGAAATGTTTCAGTTGCACTGAGAAGAAACATTTTGACTTTTTCTTCCTAAGTGGCTTTTCATTCTGGAATGTTTTATTTTGTATTGCACCTTATTGAAAATAGAAAATCTATTTCATTGAAACAAAATGTTCTAAATGGTTGATTGGAAATTAATTGCTTTTTATCTTGTTTTGTAAAAGAAACTTTAATGTTTTGGGCTTTCTTTTCATTTTGCTGTAAAAACAAATAGCAACATTTTGGAGCTTTCCCAGGAAAAGGAATATTGAATTTCAACCAGATCTTGTTAAAAATCTCAATTGATATGTTCACAAGCATATGAATTGCAGACTTTTGTCTGTATCTTTATATTTATTCCATTTTTCCTGGAGTTTACAAAGATTTGTGAGCTAGGGGAAGAGGCTGGGGAAGAGTCTAATTTGTTGCTTCTTAATGGTATAGATGTAAAACATTATGTACAACCCTAATTACAGCTAATCGCAAGATAACATACCCGAGAGACAAATCATAGGCTCTTTAAGGTGCTTGTTAGCTCAGAAACACAGCACCCCACAGCATTCAGCAAATAACAAAGGCTTGCAAATCCATTGTTAAGTTTGTTGTTAGAGAGTAAAGATGATGTGAATGGATACAGGACTATAAATAATGCAATTTCACAAAAGGCCGCCAAGAGAAAGAATTGAAACCGGCAAGAAGTGAACAAGGGTGAAGCCCTGTGGAGGGTGATCGAGGAGGGTCCTGGAGCAGCTGCTCTGAAAGGCGGTGGGAGGGTGCTCAACTGCTCCAGTGACCCTCGCTAAAAGGAAAAAACCAGTCTGAAATCCCATTCGCTTGCCTTCAGTACTTGTACCCAGGCTTTTCCCAGGGTTGCAGTTTCCCTGGGGAGCGTTTCAGTGAAACTGTTGCTGAGGCGTGTGCTGGAGAGGCACGAGACTCCAGGGCGGAGGGGCTCCAGGCACGGCTGAGGCGGGTCGGTGCCCAAAATCAGGCAGTGCAGCTTTGGCAGGGTTGAAGGCTTTCAGCTTTGATAAGGGAAAAAATCAGGAATTTTTTACACTTCCTGCTGACAGCAGTCTCAGTTTGCCAGACTGGCGCACTTTCCTCTCTGTTACCTTGCGGCAGATCAGGCCCCTTCTCTGCGAGAAACCCCCTTCCTCCTAATGCAGGAACACGGCGCCTCTCCCCATGTTTCATGCAGCACTTCCCTCTGGCCCTGCAATACTCTACGCAGCATGGTAAGTCTCAAGAAATAGTCACGTAATATCCTCATCTTTCTCCAGGGTTACTTGAGGACTTCCATCATGAGCAGCCTGGGAAATTGTCTCGAACAACGCTATCCTGTAAGTCCCTTTTGCCATAAACATCAGAGAAATGAGCCTCTTGTAGGGACATGGGTGAAGGCTGCACTGTCCCTCGTGGCTGCTCTCTTGGAGCAGGTTTACTCTCATCAAAAGAATAGTTGCATTGGAATAAACTGTTATTGTGCCAGACTTACCACCCCTGGGAGAGTTACTGTATAATTTATTATGAAAAGAGCATTTAATAGGGGGAATACACAGATGGTCAAACCTTACACTCATTAAGAGCTGAAGTGAAGGTTAAGTGAGAGTATGAACTTTTAATGATGCTGTCAGATCGGAGGTAAAGAAAAATAACTTTTCTGGTAACAGGAAAACTACCACCATTGGCCAAAAATTTCCTTTAAAACACGTTTCACAAGACTTCTTCCAGCCACAGGCACAGGCAATGAAAAAACCATTCTCCGGGCCTTGGGATTGTGGGAACCGCTCCTCTCCAAAACTTCATCTGAATTTTAAAATGAGCTGGTTCTCCTGGATATTCTCACATTTTCCTGTGGTTTTTTATTGTACCAAGATCCCCTGGGGACTATTCCAGAGCCTGATTAAAAGCCAAAGCCCCGACCAAGCATCCTTGCCCCAAGCCCCGGCCCTCCCGCAGGTCCTGCCTGCAGGCTCAGCTGCCCCACAGGCAGTGGTGGCCTCGGGCTCACATCGGTACCCCCGGCCCCATTTTGTAATCAGAAATAATTACTTTCACCTGTCCAAAAATTATTTATGGGAAATAATGCATAGCTCCACTACTGAAACCAGTTCTTGCCCTGCCAGCACTTTACATGCTCTGTCAGCTCTAGCGTTGTCCAAAATACTAATTGACAAACTTTATGCTCTTTGGTTATCTAAAAAGCTCTGAGACTCTGAAAGTTGAACATTCACCTGCTGCCTCACTGTTCCCTCTTTCTAAGAGGCTTCAACAGCAAACCACAGGTTTTTCAGGCACTATGGCTCATAATGTGATGCATGGTCCCCTTTCCAGGACTGGTAGCAAGACAGTGACTTGGCCAAAGAGGTTTTAAATGATCCTTAAACCAGCATTTCAAGCCCCATACCACTTAGTATCACTGTAACATGTTTGTTTGCCATTTTCTCCCCCTCTGTCTTACACTCAAACAGATGCACACATGCCGAGGATCCTGAGACTATCCTGTTAGCATCTGCGGAAGAAAAGGTACAAAAAAAAAAAAAAAAAATCTTTTGTTCCCAGAAAAAATCTGAATTTTTTTTTCCCCACACAGGGCAAAGGGTGAAAAACAAATACCGTGTTTGTACATGACTGAGAGGGAAGGAAAACAGTGGGGGAACGGCGTGGGAGAGCCAACTCTGCCTGTGCTTTCTGGAGTTGGTTCTCAGCTGCAGGGATTTTTTTGTTCAC
Organism: Calonectris borealis; assembly: GCF_964195595.1. Classification (NCBI taxonomy): domain Eukaryota; kingdom Metazoa; phylum Chordata; class Aves; order Procellariiformes; family Procellariidae; genus Calonectris; species Calonectris borealis. The sequence goes on along the minus strand of NC_134352.1, from coordinate 71,293,215 downwards.
TGGGATGAGCAAGTATCTCTGCAACCTTACTTTGAACCATTCGAATAGAAGTAAGAGCCCTCTGCTTTGAACAGTATCTCTGCCACAGCTCCACTGCATGGTTAAAGTCCTCCTTTGTTTTGTGATCCCTTAAAAAATAGTAATGGCAACGAAACTGGTGGAAAGGTGCTGGTGGGAGTGAGCAGGCTCCCTGCCACCGAGACCTTCACAGCCAGGGGCCCACACCACCCGAGCAATCCATGCTTGGAGAGGAATTAATGCTCATTTTAGACTGCCAATTTAATTCACCTAAGAAGACATAACAGCTTTCCTTCTCTGCGGTCCTGGGCTTTTGTGGCAGAAACCAGCTAAGAATTGACCTTTTCTTCTGTCTTTTTCAGCCCATTTGGATATTACCCCTCTGCGGGTGAGGACGTGCCAAGTGCATCATTTCCAGCCATCTTTGCAGCCCCCCCATCGCTCACCCAGGTGACTGCACATTGCCTGGGCACGAGGCACCGACCTCCTCCTCCTGCCGTAATACAGGTTACCATGTTCCCCAGCAGAGATGACGGTGCTGATTTATTCAGCAAACCCCATTATCTTTTTTTTCATTTTCCACCTTAAAGGTTCAATATAACTAGCGAGACTCAAGCCGTATTCATTTTCATTGCCAAAGGCTTCACCTGCAAATAGGGGTAGTGGAATTGTTTCCTCTTATCTGGTCCCCAGTAATTATGCAGATGAATGGCTGCTCCTGGTTTGATTTGCCCAAGCGAACTAGATTTTTACAGAACCTCTCAAATTAAACATAGTTGTTAAGTTACATTATTATTAGTTTATTTCTAGATTTTAGTGCAACCCGTCTCAATACTTGAAAGCCACAGGCTTAAAACATTTACTGTGACTCAATGGTGAGAACCCACACCTGGGAGCAGTAATCCTGGCATCCTTAGGCCACAATCTGACTAAATTAATACATGTTTAGTAGTCAATGCTTAAGTAGCTAAAACTGTGCTCGGCAACCTCCACACACACCCCCCATGCCTGCCCCAGCCGGAGCATCACGCTGTGTATAGGATTGTCTTATACTAAGAACTGCGCTTCCTTTGGGGTAAAACTGTCAGCTACTGCCAAAATTTGTCATGTTAGAAGAACTGTTCTGTATATGATAGCCTTCAGATGTGCCCCATCCAAGCCAACTTCAGCACTCAGCATCTCAGGGAAAAGATGCAAAATCTTTGCAAAACAGGCTAAAGTCCCTCCCCTTTTCACACAGCTCTGCACAGCATCCATCAGACTTTGACATGGGGATTAACAGCATGGGGCAACGGTTGCACCACCAGCAGCATTGCATGGCACTTCCCGGCTCCCCTGTCCCACCGTCACTTGCTCTGCCCCGCTAGCAGTATGTCCTGCACACGCTGCACAGATGCCCCGGTCGCTGGCAGGTCCTGCCTCGCCACGCTCTGCTGGAGCCAAAAAACCCCTTCAGGTCAGGATGCCTGTCGTCTGCCTTCCTCCGGCCTTCGCCTCTAAGCCCATCCTTGGAGACCATGAGGTGTCCAAGCACCTGCTTAAATCTGATTAGATTTGAAGGTATGCTTAAACGAAACATGCGCTTGGGATCACCCAAAAGAGGATCCCATCCAAATCAATGGCCACGAGCAGTGACCTCCGGGGGTGGGTTCGCTGCCCCGGGACCAGCGCTGCCTTGATGCGATGTGTGGGGCTGTTTGCCCGCGAGCTCCCTGTCTGCTGCACCTGGCTTACGTTTGCTGCTCCCTGGCCCCTCTACCCCTTTCAGCTCTGCTGTGAAAATAACCTGCCGCGCAATTAAAATCCCCATAGAAACAAGCTCTCAGGTTGATATGTTCTCAGACAGATTGTTTTGCGAAGGGTCAGATAGCTTGTTAGGTAGAGACATACAACAGCGGTGATTTGGATAATTAATTACCAGCCATGACCTCTCCCACTTTTGAAGTGAAGCTATCAGTGATTGTTACCCTTTTTCGATTTCTCTGTGACAATCTGTGACAGATTACCTCTAGGTTTTTGTCCTCATTAACATATGGAGATTTTTTTCAGATTGGATGAGTTTTGCAGCTCCACACCTGAACAGGTCTGTGACGTTTTCTTTGTAACTATTGCCTCACTGATGTACCGACAATGACTTTCCTGCACGACTGAGGGAAAGTAGTTTGGAAATTATAGATGGGATTCTGTGAGGCTGTGGGTTATCTTATATTGATCTGTAGCATCTTCTCCTCACTGCAGTAGTTAACATGTCCTAAAAATGCTGAATTGCTCTTAATGAGAATGTGGATATGCTGTTGCAGACTAATTTCACCATCCTTCAGTTTTATAGCTAACAGATTTATGCAGTTGTTTTTTTCTTTTTTTTTTTCCCCCAGGCTGTAGGTTGTCTGAAAAAGAGAAGAATCTGAAAATGTCAATATTAATCAATACAGCACCAGAGAATCAGCAAACACCAGCCTGTAAGCCTGAAGAAGAAGGAAGTATCAGCAATACCATGAGAACCATCCCCTCGTGGAACCATAGTGGTTCTGCCGCTTCAGTCCCAGATCTCAGCCCTACCTTTTGCTCCGAAGAAGTCCTGAGCCATTCTCAGCCAGGACACACAGACATGGTGGTACAACCCTGTCCCCCGCCGCTGTGTAAGCACAGCCCATACAACGAGCATCTAGGATCTGAGAAGAGCCGTGGCTTGGGCTAGCCAGCCCCCGGCTCTTCACTAACATATGTCCACTTCACAGGAGTGCATTATTTTCATTTTTCAAACACAGGCATCCACGTGATCTCCCAGTTGAAATGAAATGAAAAACAGAGAGAAGAACATACCATGCATCTTTGTTTTTTTCTGGCAGGAGGTGTGTGAGTAGCAGTGTATCAGGAACAGGCCAGCAAACCAGACGTGCTGATGCTCAGCGTAGCTCTGTAACGCTGTTCCCCAGCACCATCGCTGCCCACGCTGTCCGTCGCAGCCACGTTTCGGCTGAGAGCAGCCAGAGCGAGCAGTGCCCCCCTGCAGCCATCCAGCCGAGCACAGCGTACACCAGCTCTGCTCTTCTGCTCTTGGTTCCCCCACTGGCACGGCTCAGCGGACACACGGACGCACACTTCTACCTTCTCTCTTTCACCCGAGAATGAGCCCAGGCAAGCAGGAAGACTGATGAATTTTGAACAGTCTTCCTTGGGCAAAGGGAGCTACTCCTGTAGGATTAGGAGGGTGCCAGGAGGAGGAAAGCACAGGTGATGGGTATTATTGGAGCAAATGCAAGATGGAACTAGACAGAAAAGACTGGAAAGCCAGACTGCCTGATTATAGCTTTAACGTTTGTATTTTTAGGGATATTTATTGGACAAGACAGCTTTGCCTGCTATAGCCTCACACAGCTTGCTTCGTTCTTGGACAGATCTGAGAGAAAGCGTTAATTGCTCATACAGCCAGATTTTCCACAGGGGTGGGGGAAGCACTATTTTGCAGGATATGGGCATCAGATCCAATTTATAGTCTTTATTCACTCACTGCCTAAACAGATGAGATTGAATTTGTTCTAGAATTAATGTATGTAGGTGGTACCAAAGTGCTTCTTCTGTGGCTTGCCTTTATATTTTTGGGGTAACACATAAGTTTGCTTTTCACATTGCTTATGCTCAGTTTATGCAAACTAATTCTCCTGCTGGCTGCAGTTTTTGTGCTTCTTGTAATATGTTTTCCCTGCATTTACAGAAGTTTTCATTCCCTTTTCCACCTATGTATTATGTACTTTCCAGCTGACAGAACCAAACGCAATATTTAGGAACTTATCAAAAAACCAGAAGTAATTGACATAGGCACCTGCAAGAGAATTTGATTCATTTAGGCCATCTAATCTTAAAGGAAAAATCCCGCTCTGTACCCTGCCGAGGTGCCAGAGCACCACGCTGCTTGACCTGCCAGTTCTGTAGGTGCCTTCAGGTTTTTGTTCTGCGCTTGCCCAGAAACACCTGGCTTAATGCAGGTAGGTGCCTACACGCAGGGGAGCCAGAAAGGAGGGGAAGCGAGTTGCTTACACAGTTCACAGCCGGTGTTAATACAAGAAAAAACATCCTTCAAAGGATAATTCAGGCCTTGCCACTGCTGGGTGAATGACTTACACGCTGGATGACCGTCTCCTGCTTCTTCTTTATTTCTCTAGTCACAGCCTCGTAGCCCTTGCAATCCTTTCTGCAAAATAACCCAGTTTCCCCCAAAGCAGCAGTCTCACCCAGCTCACCCTGCCGTGTGGCGGGGTAGGGGCTTTCCTGGGACAAGCGATACATGCTTTGAATCTTTCTGGACAGAGTTAGGAACTGAACCTTCACAAACACTCTTCTTGCTGAGTTGATACAGGGAAAGAAGCATCATCGCCATTTTTTAAAGGAGCTGGGGCTGGGCCACTACTGTGTTGAAAACTGCACAAACCGACCTACTTGGTGAGACCCTTCCGCAGTCAGGCAGACGGACACCAGCTTGCGAATCTCATACAGGCACCAGTTTCAGATAAACGTGATGATCTGCACTGCACCGAAGGCAGCACTTCTCACCCTGTGCAACAGCACCAGTGGCAATGCTCGAAAGCATTGCAGCAGCTGCAGTCTAAGCATCTATCACAGCTTTACACAAATTTAACAGTTTTTCTCTGCATGATCAGGGGCATGGAAATAGAAATTCTAGTTTTAGACTCTACTGCTCCCACAAGTAAGTAATGTTCTACTTGCTTTTGCAAGCCATTACAATAATAAAACAGAATAAATAAAATTTAAGTACCATGGGAGGCAGATGGAGAACCCATTGGCCCTGAAGGCAAGAATTTCTTCCATGCTCTCACTTCTTCTAAATAGGCACAGAAAGTTTTTGCAACACAAACACAATAGCTACTTTTATGTTTGCTGCAGCTGAGGTGTGACATGCTGATGTGAACACGAGCTAATGTTTTACTGCTCCTAATGGCAGAACAGAACACCACGAAAAATCGTAACAACAGATGAAACCTTTGATTTTTAATCTTTATTTTATTGATTGTTTTGCAAATACATAGGACTTTGACATTTAGTTTGCAGAACATACAGTACAACTACATTTTCTATAATATTTCACTTTTTTGCTTTTTCAGGGACGAAAGTCAATAAAATATAAAATTAAGTAAGTCAAATGTGGTAATACAGTAGAATCATCATTTTCTTCAGTTGATACAAAGAGTATCAACTGTTCTTGTCTTGTGAAGTGCTGTCAAGCAGGAGATGATCTCAGTGATGTCCCAATAAACCTTCATACATACCATCAACCACCGAAGAGGAACGAGAGGCTCTCATCCCTGCAATACCGATCATCGCAGCTACTGCTGAGAGTACATCTTACCTATGAACCACACTTGCGTCCACAGAGAGGGAAATACTTAGGAGTGCTTTAATTTCTAATCCTACTTTACAAATCAATTAAAAAGTGGAGTCACAGTTTGTTGCAATTAGCTTGTGCGGATACATGATGTTTTCATAACAATACCAATATTCTACCACACTGTATTGTTCTCAAGATAAAAAAAATTCAAGTGTGACATACAGATATTTCCACCACTGTTGTATACAGAGAGAGCCTGTTCTCCTTTCTTCCCCAGTTTTCAGCACCATATTGACTTTCGCTCTCTTGCACTGACACTGGTACAAATAAGAGAAGACACAGAACTCATACCCAGCATGCATGACAGTCTTCCAAGTACTCTTCCATACCCTTGATCAAGTGTGATCTCCAAGCTGAAGAGAAAAAATAACCTCTTCCACAGACCTTAGCTGGTTATTCCTCACAACATCCCTGTGAGGTAGGAAGAAAAACATCTCCTTTTCCAGCAGTAGGAGACAAGGCAGAGAGCACAGATGACATTTCTCAAGGCAGTAAGTGAAAAACTGGAAAAGCTGAAACTTGGGAGCTCTTGGGTCCTAATTCTTTGCTTCAGAAACCAAGGTGCTGAACTCCCAGACATTATTAGGTCATTAGTCTTTTTATAGCCATATATTAATGACAACGATGGCTTCTGTGCGTATGCCAGCAAAGCATAGTTCTATGGCAGAAGCAGCATACACCTGATGCTGCTCTCAGACACTTCTCCTGTATTTTATATACGTCAATAAATGTCCGCTGCAATTAACTGATCAGTCCTACAACTAATGTAACATAGGTAATTGCAATAGATCAATATTTCATTTATAGATTTCTTTATTTCCCCAGCTATTTAAATATATCTTTTTTCTCTGGATAAGTTAATAGTAATTCCCTTCCCCTGTGTAATAGTTTTTATGCTCCTCCCCTAAAAACAGCATCCATTTGGGGTACTCTCTACAAACGCTTTGAGTGATGATGAACAAGACACCTACAGGGATCACACCCATCCCCTCAGAGCAGCTCTTCACCCATCCCTGGCACTGAAGGCAAAGATAGGCACCTTTTGCTGTGTACAGCACCACAAGGGTCAAAATTTTCACTTGAAGTGTCTTTATGGATTGGGGAAGAGGCCTCTGGGCTGCTCTATCCAAAACCAAAACTGTTTCATACTGAGCTAAAATAGAGTCAACTTTTGTTATATGAAGACTTTTAATCTGCAAAACCTCTGTGAGCAAAACTTCAGTCCACCTCCAGAGCAACAGAAATGGTGAAACTTTAAGAAAGTAACTTGCTTGGAATAAGTGAGTAACGTAGGGAATACACTTAAATAGAGAAAACAGGTGAAAACTAAAGCTAGGTAAAAACTAACTTGTGCTAATCCTGGGTTAAGATATTCTGGAGCACTTTGATCCATGTAGTTTCAAATCTTGCATACAAATTACCTATGAACCAAATCACTTGTAGATGTTTAATCATGAAATTAGCACTAGTCTTTGTACAACACGTTTCTTTCCATCGGGCTCAGCATCAGCCCTTGCCTACACGTTCAGGCTATACAACAGCCTACCACCCGTTAGCACCCATGAGTTCAAGTCATACAACTTAGTATTATGGGAGTACTTTTGTACTAGCGAAAAGGTGCTTACAAAGGCATTTTGTTTATTCCTTTGTGGGAAGAAGGATAACCTATTCTGGTATTGACAAGAGATAATCAAGGAATTGTTTAGAATAAGTGCAACTAAACAAAATAATCTCTCTAATCAAAACAGTTTTACTGCTATAAAACCCATGTGAGGTTCAAGACAAATTTTATAACTGTCCCATGAAAGAGAAGTATTTCTTATTTTAGAATGGAAAAATGCAGCACAAAGGCTAGTACAGGAGCTAAATATAGCAGGATTTTCCTATCTGGTTCCCTAGAAATGTGTTACATTCCTTCCACAACACACACTGACTATGGTGAATACCCCATCCATCTAGTATTAGAATGCCCTTCTATACCATATCCCAACACTGCTTATCACATGTATGATAGGCGCATATATATATATTTATTTGTGCATCTACATTTTACATATTTTTCAGTCACTTAATCTGCTCCAGTCCTGATGTCAGGAAACATTATGTCAGGAATTATTTTAACTGAGGTGTTTTACGTGTTCCTATTTATATGAATGACAGAAACCATTATACTTCGAGAGAACACTGTATTTTAGTAAATGCAGATTTCCAGTCAATTCATGCTCTGTATAATAAAGACATATTGTGCTGATTTGGGATGTAAGATCCAGTGCTGTCATATTACTTATTTGTAAAAATAACAGTCATTTTGTAATTAATAACAGGCAAAGGAAGATCTTTATCAAATAGCAGAACCAGTATGAGAGAATGACTTTTCTTTTTGATTGTCTCATGGCGTTCATTCTAGTTATCATGAGTTTGGGTTCCAAACTCTTCAGTTTTTGCCGATGCCTTGATCAGCAAGTGGTGCAAACTTACGGCTTTTACCCTTAAGCAACTGTATTCCTTTCAGAGGAATCTTCCAAGTGCCCACAACATTCTCTTCCCCTGCTTCTCTGTGTAACAGAGAAGGACAGACCTCAGTCCAGAAAGAGTCCTCATTGCCTTTGAATGGGGACTGGGGAGAAGGATTATATCTGGAGAGTAAGAGCAGTTCACATGGGACAACGGTGCGGCTACCAGTTGTCTGCATGGGGACAGTGGCTTTTAAATCTTCCTCCTTCATACTAGCCCCATTCTAGTTTGTATGATTTAAATAGAAAGGGTCAGAGCTGGACTTTGGGAGGTGTAAGCTTCTTAATGCCAACAGACACACACCGTGGAAACAGCAGATACATTCAGGGCTAAGGACCCAATTATTTTCACTGGTATAAACAGTTTTGTCACAAACTCATTAAAAGATTCAGGAAAAGGGAAGTCCATATTCCTGATGTCTCTCTACAGTTGCATACATATGCTACAGACCACTCCAGAAGAAAACTCCACACCTTTACAAGAGAATGGACATGATAAGTGCTGTAGTTCCAGAGCAATGGAACGACTTATAAGTTTAATGACATCAGGAAAAGCAGAGGCTATCATAAGTTTTGCATGGTCATTTTCCGAATCTGTGGAAAAAATGTAGCATTTGGTAGAGAGACTACAAGGCTTTTTTTTGACAATATTCATTAACATTTCAGTATAACGTTATTCAAAATTTAGGGAATAAATTCACCCTTCCATTACAATTGGTAATGTTATGAAAGTAAAATACAATTTAGGCTGATAGTTAAACTCAGGCTGTGACTATCTGAAAACGACTTACAAAGCCCTTAAAAAAAACAAAAACAGAAGTAAAATTGCAAAACAGTCATCGATTTTTCTTCACTGAGCTCCCACTTGGAAACAAGCCTTCTGGCAAGTTAAGCCCAGTCTGTATTTCACATTTAAATCTGCCTCATGGGTACTAGTTTTGGCGAAACCTAGCAAAAAGGAGGGAAAAACACAACAGTTGGCATACAGATATAGCAGTACAACCCACTGTTCACTTCCACCTCTATCAACTATGTGCCACTGAAGACTAGAGACACTGTATTTATTTAAACTGATATATTTGCAGTATTTCAGAGATAAACACTCCCACAACTAAATTTTCTGATGCAGGAATACAAAATATGTGTGGTGTTAGTATCCAGCCTCTAAACTTCATTTATTTTGAGTTAGGTTATTGATTTAAGGATGCAAGCAGATTAAACTTGGATAGCTGAACCTGTACTTGCCCCTGCTAACTGCATGATCTTCTCGGATGGCTTCCAATGCCAGCAGAAGGGATAGCTGAACTCAGGTGAAGCAGCTCCTCAATTATACGGCATACAGGATGGCGCATCAACGTTACTCAAAAATAGACCGTGGCTTAGTTAATGCACTGGCCCATAAATCGTCATAGTTTGTGTACAGTGGCGCTGCGCTCGCCATGAAGAGCAACGGAAGAGAGAGCTGCAGATGGGCAATGGCTTCAGCCATCACCTTCTAATCCACTTGCATTCACGCATCAATACACTGAATGATGTAGAGGCAACAAAACAGATTATATTCAATATATGATTGAATCACCACTGCAGTATTAAAACAAGCATGCCAAGGAATCTTAAACTGATGATTTCCCTTCTTTGCTCAATAGCCAAGTTCATTCTGTTTTCCTCCCCACACACCAGGAGATAGGATGCTGTCTGTCAATGCTGGGTCTGTGCAGAAGTAGTCAACTGAGTTTTGGAACATGCATAGTAGCAGGGGATATACAATCAAATGTATACGTATATTATAAACATACTGTACCTATAGTTAGTTTGGTTGTTTGTTTGATGATGATATAATTCAATACTTCTAATTTTACCTATTTTTTAAAAATTTGCCTTCTTCCATTCACATTCATTTGATTTGTTTGATGATAGTTTAATACTTCTAATTTTACCTTTTTTAAACTTGCCTTTTTCCATTAACATTTGTGTGAAGACACACTTGTGTATTCTATTGTTTTAATTCCATATACTCGTAAAAATCAATTAGTGATATTACAAGATATCCAGCAGACCAAAAATAAAACACAGTAAGCCTAAATAAGAAACTAGATGAGGAAAGAAGGTGTAAATGGGAACTATACAGAGAATACTTTGAAGAGTAGCAATGGTTAACATTTGGTTGAACCCTGACTGCAGGTCTATACAAATACCCTGAGGAAAAACTCTCCACAGAAGATCCAGGCCTCTTTAAATACCTCCTGTTCCTAGCCCTATTTAAATAGGTGCCCCAGGATGAAGATCAAAAATAACTCATGTGATCTTACTTGATCAGGATGAAAAACAGTTCCACAGTAATCTGGCTCCTAGTTGATTAAGGTGTCCCACTGAAACATCACACACTACATTCCTTCTGCCTCCTTATCCCATCTTTTTCATTTAACAGTACTGAACAAGCTAATGCATGAAAGAATGATATATTAGGGCCTTTCCAAGCATTAAAGCCTCTTTCTTTTAGAGGTAGAGGGCTGTATTTCCTGTACCAATTAGATTTCTACATTATCCTTCCTCCAGCCACTATATATCATCATTTATAACGTTACAAGAATAGCCACCAAGGAAAGCTGAGTTCATGAAGAATGTGTTTACTGTGTCAAATGCTAATGAAACATTTCCAGTGGATGGAAACTGTTCATTGATTTTTCAAAGTTGTGTGTGAACTAGGATAATAAATAGATGTAATAGGTGCAAGTGTAGAGGAGCTGGAGAAACTCCCTGAGTGCACCAGCATTCCTGGACTAGTTCCAGAAATGTTTCACATTTCTTACTCCAAGTGCCTATGTGCCTCACTTAACGTGGGCCTATTTCTGCCTCACCCGGGGATGGTTCCATTCAAGTAAAGGCAAAAACTGGAGGATGAAGATAGCACCATTAAAATCTGTATTCTGCAAATAATGACAAAAGGCAATTACTGCAGGAGATTATTGTTTTTCTGCTATTGTAGCTTTTGGTGCCATCAAAAGCTCAAGTGTTTTACATCTGAATGAGCATATTACATTAAATGTAATGTCTGCACATCTGATGCTAACAGCTGTCATTTGTGTGTACCACTATCCACTTCAGAAAGGGTCTGATCCCCACGAGTGCTGAAGTGCCACAATGCCTGCTGAAGGTAACAGAGGTGGCGAGAGCCCAGCACCACTCAGAACTGGACCCAAATACAACTGTCTGCTCCAAATAAAATGTGATTAAATAAGCAGAAAAATGCTAACGTAACAAAAGGGATGGTTTGTGCTTGGATAACAAGGAGTAATCAAGTCTGAACTGCAAAAAGCCCCCCGAGTCCACTGCTTCAAATCCCAGTAGAGTCAGTCAATTTGGTAACACCTTGTGCTAAGAGCACAGCATTTCGTGAAGGCTGAATGTGCTTAAGGGAGACTATTTTACAGTACACAGCTGCAGAGTTGCTACTTTCTTACAGTACATCCTAAGCAACACATTCTTAATACTATTTCGCTTATAGGAAGCACAGCTTATCTTGGAAGCCTCAAAATACTTTGGTAACGTTGAAGAGGCAGGTGTACTGGGAGGAGTCTGCCTGGGCAGTCCTGTACGCAGCCTCTGAACTGGTAAGAGGACACACAGCCTCAGGGACTCCCTGCAATTCAAGCTTGTTGACTCTCTGATCTCCAACCCCAAACTACTCTTTTCAGTTGCACAAACAGCCCTATGCTTATTTCATTATGTTTCTTTATAGCAAGCAGTTCTTTCAAGGCCTGATTCTGAATGATGCTGAGTCCTAGTAACTTCTAATGACTTTATCAGGTGTGCAAAAGCAAGTTATTGTTCAAAAATGTAAAAACAGCCCCTCAGAAAAAAAAAAAGATGACCAGTGTTAGCATATTTGTTAAAATAATAAAAGTGGCTTATCCTTATTAGCTCCTCATTATTTGAAATTGCAGATAAAAGCAAACCACAATTGCAACATCAGCTTTTGTACAAAAATCTGTTCCTGATGTGACTTTTGCAGTGGGGGTGATTGATCAGGAAAAAACACAACGTCCATTTAAAAATGGACTCAATCCTGCAACAGCTTGTTTCCTCAAAGGAAAATGTACTTCCAGAAAATAAAACCATATCCTCTGTTATTTTGTACTCACTGGCTTGAGCTTGGACAGTCAATTTCTTTTTAAACATACATTAGTCACTTGCTATTCAAGTACCTAATGTTTCCTTGGCAGATGCTTTTCCTAAACTCCATGTTATCTTTTAAGGTCATTTTGTAAAACTGAGCTTTTACATTAAGAAAAAGAAAGGAGGGTGGGAGAGTGGGAAATTTTTACCCAGACAGACTTACCCTGATTATTTTTGTAATGAAATACATCTGCAAAAGTATGGTTCTCAAGTCTGTTCTCTTATGGTCTCATCAACGGTATAAACCAGTACAAGCCCAAACAGATTACCTGCCAAAGTGATCTATATGCTAGGCTACTGCAAATCTGATTTAAGCACGCAAGATAAGCCAACACTTTGTCTTCACAGCACAGTAAAATTGAGGACGAATTGTTTATTTTTTACAAGATGCCAGTCTATAATGAAGACTGTTGACTCTAAATCACGTTTTCTTTGACATTTGGTTGTTGCAAATGTCCTTTAGGAGATGTTTTTCCAAATAAGTAAGCAGGCTGTGAAAATGGGGCTGTATAGCCAAATGCGTCTTCAAAGAAAGCCATATAGGCTATAAAGTTATCCTCTCCAAAAAGGAGTAGTCTGCATGGGGAGAGATAGTTACATATAAAGATGCAGCCATCCCTTAAAATCTCACTTGCAATGAACCTAGAGAGATGTTTGTTTTAGGTCAGATCATTCACTGCTAAAAAGCTGCTAGAAAAGGGTCAGCTCCTCATTTTCCACCCATTAGTTCCGTTTCCAACTAGCAAAACACATAATCCAAAAAACCGGCTTTTACTGTAGAAATACAATACCACTAAAGTTCCTGTCACCAATTTAAACAAGAACAAGATGTCTCATTCAGTGAACATAAATAATCACAGGCACAACTGTTACTCTTGCAAGGAAGCCTGAGGCAGAGTCTTGAAATGTGAAAAAAAGGACCGAGGATGCTGCTTTCTGAACAAATGCCTATCACAATGCTCAAATCTCTGAACTCCAAAACTAAGTGAAGGAGCTGTAGGTGTTCACTGTATACAAAAATCAGGCCATCAAGGGTCCAATATTACAGAACAGTGACCCGGTCTTGCTGTCACAGATCTCAACAGACGTTTTGGTAAGGATTTCAATGAAAGGAGGACTGGGTCACTGTGACCTGGAAACATTCTTTAGAGGGGGTGGGGGGGAGGGGGGAAGAAAGAAAGGAAGAGCTAGTGCTCTTCCATGCCACGGTTTTAATAAACAAAACATTGTGGTTCATGCTTTCCATCTGCAGTGCTATAGAAATTTCATGCACTTTTGGAACTACCAATCACTAGGTAATACTGTCCCCCGCACATACCTTGGCAAAGGTACACGCTTTGTAAGCAAACATTGCTTTGCAAGCATTTATGCATTTCACATACTTTCAGGATAAGTATATGAAAGTGCATAAATCAAGCAGCATCTACATTTTTCATGCCCACAGCTCCTTTAGTGCAGCTTGTGATTTCATGCACGACCATGGCAGCCGTAGAAAGCAGACTGCGCTGGAGGTTGCCTTCAGGAAAACTAGGAAATGGTGCCTGTGAAGTGTCCCCTGATCCCAGTGTGACAGATCCCAGAGACCTAGAGGATGGATTGTTGCAATATGTCTGATCAATTGCTAACATCAGGCTATCCTGAAGATTCAAAATTTATACCACTCCTTTGTAACATTTATGGGAAAGCACTAAGGGACAGTGGTTGGTGCTAATTTTTCTTTAGTCTTGCCCTATCATATCCACCATGCTGCTGCAAAGCTTAATCTCATAGCCCATCATTTTAAGCTTATCACTTCTTTCTCTGAATTCTTTGGTTGCTTCTGCTTTTATTGCCTTGAGCATAGGCCACTAGACTTGACTTTGGGTAACACATGCTCGATTAAATACATATATATTGGTCACCTGAACCAAAATGAAACCAACTTCTTCCAAACAAGCAGGTCTGGAACACGTAAGAAGACACGTAAGGTGTCTTCTGACAACAAAAGTCCTTTTCTGTAGTTTCTGTCTATTTAAATGCTTACTAAACATGGCACCTTCAAATTCATCATGAAGTTAATCCCCAATTTAAATATGCAAGAACAAAACAAAGTGACTGACTGCAATAGATCCAAACCTACAAGTTCATTTTTATGTTTTAATTTTGGATGCTAGCTGTTTGACATGCTGATCAGCCAAAGAAAAAGAAGTCCTGACATTATCAAAGCTTTAAAAAACTGATCATTTTTTTCTAAATCACAGTCAGAAGCTGAATGAATAATTTCTTTTGCACTCAGAATTGCTGAATATGGAAGGTTGCTTCCACTGTAAATTAAAAAATAATAATGACTTCCATAAAATGTTATATGGAAAATTAATAATGGAGCAAAGTGATTTTGTAGCAGTTTCCTGCACTCTGCAGTTGCAGGTCACTAGTCTTTAACCAAACAATTTTTGTCAGATAAACAAAATGTATTTTCAGAAGTGAGCAGTTCTTTATTTAAAATATTTAAAACTCCACAAGAAAAACATACACTATCACATTTAGTTATCAGAAATGCTCTCTTACGGACACAGGAAATATGAAATCCCACAGGCTCATTGCTCAGAAAGTTTTACTTACTGCCAAAGCCTTAATAACAAACTCTTTCACATGCTAACTGCTCTGCAGCCTTTCAATTACGTGCCCTAGCCCTGCCATGAAACTCTGCAAAGAGGAAGAGTATTGCACTTCATTACCAAATATTCCCCAGCTATTTTTACAGTACAATTTGTATACTGTCATACTCACTGTCCTTGCTAAAGAAGGGCTGACCTGCCCCAAAAGACTTCACAACACACAAGAAAGAAATTCGTAATGTGCATGTAGGAGAAGGCCATGAGGAAACTAGATATTATCAACCACACATATGCAATCAGTTACAATCTAGTGCAATACAGCTTTCCATTAATAAGGCAGTTTTGTGTTAGCATTAACTGAGACTTAAGAATGAATGTGAAGGTCAAAAGGCAGTGGCTTTCTGAATTAATGAAGAGCATAAGTTTCATTCGTACAAGGCAACAGGAGAGAAAAAGATATCAACAGTAGAGCATTTAATTGAGTGGCACTAGTAACACAGAGTGGACGCATGTAGTCACCCCTGTTGAGAAGACT
The DNA here is from genome assembly GCF_964195595.1 of Calonectris borealis. Classification (NCBI taxonomy): domain Eukaryota; kingdom Metazoa; phylum Chordata; class Aves; order Procellariiformes; family Procellariidae; genus Calonectris; species Calonectris borealis. Next base: position 71,277,972 of record NC_134352.1, on the reverse strand, counting down.
CACAACCCCACCTAAAGATAGCATGAAAACTCAGCAACAGAGAGTTAGGTAAACTAACTTATACAGTGGAAAAATAAATATTCATCCACCTCTCAGATATGAATCAGCTCTTCAAAGCATCATAGAAGTTCCCTTTCCACATTGTCCTTTTACTCTTAGTCATTTCTCCATCTCTTCTGTTTTCCCTAGCTTCTAATGCTTCCAATATAATCATACTAGATTAGCCTTACATTATCTTCTTATTTTCATTGTAAATCCCATTGTAAATACCCAGCCCTCACCTCTAAGGATGAAACTTACTGTGTCTATAAGTCTTCATATGATGAGTATTTGTGGAGGATATTTGTTCTGACACAAGACTAACTATATTTGTTTGTAAAATTACTTACTGTGAAGTCACAGCCAGTGCTTTTCTTGATATCGTCCACTGTTAGTCCTTCCCAGATTTCCACAAGGGTCAATCCCTTCTTCTTGTCCACATCAAACACAGCCTGTCATGTTCAAATAGCACACAATTGATTTTTTATTATTAAAGCAGAAAATAAGGATGTAAGTAGTAATATTGTACAAAATGGTGTGCTGAAGTAGGTAGCATTCCCTCAGTAACAGAAGATGCCATTATCAATTGGTTTCACTTTTCGCTTTTCTGACTGACCAATAAAGACTTCTGCTAGATTTATTTGTCCCTGAAAGAATCTAAAATATGAGATGTGTTAGTTTTGTGGGAAAAACGTGCAACTGTTCTTAACTGCATGAAATAAGAACCATGCCTTCTGCTCCAATCTGGTGAGAACTGGGAAGTCCAAAGGGAAGGGCTGAGACATTCTTTGCTGCAAGACAATGCTCACCAAGAGACCATGAAGAAAAACAGGAAAAGACAATGTCTCCCTCATTCTTCTATTTCATTTTAAGGCCAGTAGAGAAGTACAGAGTAGTTGATCACCTTCTTCAGATTATAAGCTTCTCCAGCAACTACTGCACACCCAGTGCAAATTTTACTATTTTCAGAAGTTAGCAATGAAAGACAAGATTTCTTTTGTATTCTTAATATAAAGCCTGGGAGGAAGTGGCTGAAGGAGCAAAGGCTGTTCTTTCTGATGTCTTCATAAGATATGCTTTCCACTTCCAAGGCTCACAGGCGCATCAACTAAAAACACCTGTAAAACAATGAGCACTTTAATGGTGCCTACCAGAGGGAGATACAGAGGTTGCAAGCTAGTTGCCATGGAAACCATAAGGTCTATAGTCATTTTCCTTAAAAAAAAAAAAAGAAAAAACTCAGTAGCAAAACCAGTGAAGATTGAACTTGAAATGAAAGTGAAGTCTTAAGCTCATCACAGAAGTGTACTGAAGTTCAGCTGTCCTCTGGGCACATGAGACTGATTTACAGGACTGAAAAATGATAGCTCCTCTAAGTCTTAAGAGAGAAGCTGGGCATAAGGAACATACACACTAGGAAGTTAATGTGGAAACAGAATTTGCAACCAGATCTGACAAGTGGTGACTCTTAGAGAAATTTCTGCTTCTTGTTTATTTTCTATCTGTCGTTGTTCACTCTCATTTTTTTGTACCTTACATTTGTATGTGGCCAGCTAGTAAAAGGCTGGAAAAACTTCCACAATTTATTTTCCCTTACTTTGTGGAGGAAAAAACCTTGAAATTACAGTAGCAATATACCACCAGGAGAAAGCAAATTGTACATCAGCACCTTTGATGCATTCTACTTAGTATGACAGATGGCTCACAGAGGGACTACTCTAAGCCCTTAAAAATGTAAACGCTGATAACAAAAGGAGTATGATTTCAGCAAAAACCTTAAGTCACTTATCTTTTGCTGAAAAGATCCACTAATGTACTTTGAGCAGGAGCAATATCAGATGCTCACACGTACTTGCACTGGAGAGTAAATTGCTTCACAAATGGAATCAAGTAAGGACAAAAGAACTAAAGCCCAGCTACAGGTTGTGTTTCTCTGATATACACCAAGGAAGATACCACTATATACGTGCTATATAGTTGTTCCACTGCTGGAAAAAAACGAGCTGTGCTTACAGCTGTATTTGAGGATTTGCACCTCACATGGCAAACTTTCAGGAATACTTTTGGAAAAATAAGGAGATAAACACTTTGCATGGCATCTTTGTTCTGAAGGTATCTAAAAGTACGGTCCAGTATGCTAGATGTCAGAGGTGAAAGCTTTAAAAAGAAAAATATGAGCCCCCAGACCTCTGGAACTGAACTCCGAGGGAATCTTTGCCTTTCATTGGCAACAGATACCGAATATATTCTTCATTTTTACTAAGCTTTACCGCTTTTACTGAGTGCCCCTTCCTAGGAATACAGGAGGACAGTATTGACAAGGATTCAAGAAAAGTACTTTACCTTCTCTGTAATGATGCGGTTTACACATTGTTTCCCAGTAAGTGGTAAATTGCACTTTTCCAAAATCTTATGGACATTGCCCTGTGTTTAACAATATACACACAAACATTAATTTTCAAAAACAACACAACTTACTCAGAATTCAACTATGTGTATGCAAATCACACCTGTAGCCATTTAGTGTTATTGACACCTTCACTGTAGTCAGAACACTCTTTGAATTCACTTCTATGGCAGATTACATCTCTGGCAATTTGGGACAGTTATTACTTAAATCCCACATATAGGGAGATGACTAATAAGAATCTCACTGTACCACTGAGTGGGCTAGTGAGTTCAGAAGTTCTGCATACTTCTGCTTAACAGTTTGTCTTTCCTGCTGCAATGTGAGGATAAGAGATACATGGGACCTCACCGATGACATATAAAGGACAAAATTAGGGGAAGACATTGCGGGCATGGCATTTCTCTTATACTTTATCACAAACAGTATGTGCAGACCAGCCATGCACACAGGTATTTCAAATCCCCAGAGCTCAAGTGCATAGTCATGCTCTGAAAATAGCAAATCCAGTTTCTTTACCCACATTGAATTCCCATTCCCTCCATCTCTCCAGGAGAGCCCAGAATCAGACTAAGAGATGGGTGCAATAAGCTCATCTTCAAGTGTTACACAGAAGTTACATTATCTCTGCTTTAGACAGAACAAATTAGCATGCAAATATAGTAGAAAAGAATGCATATATAGAAAATAGGATTTACTTTAAGGTATTTCATTTTCTGGGGCATCAAATGCCAGCTACTCTAAACCCTGGGAAAAATATTACCTAATGAGAAGACATAGCTTCTGACACGAAGCTGGGCAGGTAAGGTTTCAGTGGTGAGTTTTTTGGGTTTTTTCTTTCTTTTTTTTTTCTTGTTTTTTTTCTGTCTTTTTTTTTCTTCAATTTTTTTAATAGGAGTTCACAAATGGCTTTAGATCCTGCTAAATGAATGTACGCTGCAAGAGCTCTGAATGGATATAAAAGAGATGGATCGCTACATTTTTAGTCAGTATTTGTAGGCGTTTTACAGAGGTAGTATTAAGTGCACATTTCTCCCATTATCATGATTTTATTTTTTCTCTAATTATCAATTTTCAATTATGCATTTTAAAACTCTCAGAGTATTACATGTCTCATTTAACCATCTGAACACAATACTTTTTAAATTTACAATCATCACTTTGCCTTAAGGCTTAATATAAACTTAGGAACCATCTCTCAGCCAGTTTGACTCCTGAGTGATAACAAAATGAGCAATCCATGTGCTTTTGAATTTATCTTTTTCTGTGAAGAACTATTTCTTCATTCTAATTCTAATTACACTGGCAAGATCCACATCTGGTATCAAGGCAACTACTCTGATGAAACACTCACTGCTAATGAAAATAATGACTTGCGAAAGTGTTACTTTCAATTGATCTACTTAGATCTTGTCCATCTCGAGGACCTTCCTGCACACTTTGCGTAAGAGCCAAGATTAATCTGTGCTATTTGTAATATCTTCAGTAACATATCAGGTATACTTCTCAGCCATATGAAATTAAATGTCTCTTCTTGGTACCCAACTGAAATAGAAATGCATGGCCTTGCAGAGGTGACAACTTGAATGGCTCCTGTGACCCTGAGAACTGATACATTCCAGCTTCTTAACACTTGAACTGAAGATTATTGTATTACCAGTTAGCATTAAGGGCGACTTTTGGAAGACCATCATGGGCACTATGAGAATAGGAATCCAAATGGAACTGCATGAGTTTTTACCATCTGAGTTTATACGGGATCTGTTCAGATAAAGGAAAAGACTGTTGTGTAGATACATAAAACCTTAAGGTGTTTCAGTCTGCTTTAAGTAAAAAATTCTGTTGCTGAAGAACAAAACTGTCCTTAATCTTCCACAACACATCAAAATCAAAACTATTCACAATGATAGAAAGGAGTTTTCAATTCAGTGCTCCGTGTTTCAGTCACAACCAATCAAGTGCTTAAAACTAGTTTCCATTCTATTTTTCTGAATGGTGTAGACAATTCATTTCACAACATTGAACAATTACCAGCCATTACTTTACTATGTTTTGCAAAACATGTCAATGATGGTATGGGGGTAAGAACTTGACTTTGTTTTTCTTAGGCAGTGTTTAGCAGATTCGGCACAGATGCACAGTGACTGTTTAGAGATTAAATAACAACCTTACATTCTATTATTTTTCACTAAGGTTATAAACAAAAAAGTAATTTAGCAAAAAATACAGTAAGAAATACCATAACGAATTAGACTTAAGGTCCATTTGCCAAGAGTCTCACAGTGGCCTAAGCATATGGAGCAAAAATTGAGCCACTCTTCCATAGACAGGCCCTCCTAGTTCCTGACGTGCTGTGATGTATAGATTTCCTGAGCTAGAGACTGCTTCTGGGCAATGCTATTTAGTTGTCACTGATGAACTTAACCTCATAAAACCGTTTAGTCCCTTTCATATAGACTTAATTCTTAGAGGTCCTGCATCACCCTGCCGATCATCCACAACTTCATTAGCTGGCTGTGAAAAATGTTACTTCTTGTTTTAAACATGCTGGTTGCTAGTTTCAGTTTGCTACCCCTACTTCTTTTATAAGGCAGGGACTAGCCATTCTGCATCCATCTTCTCCATGCCCTTATTATTCTGCGTATTTCTGTGTTACCCTTCCTCCATAGCATTTCCTAAGCTGAAGAGTCTTCTGCAAAACTCATTCAATGTTCTGTCATCTTTCTTCTGTACCTTTTGGTTTTCATTACATGTAAAAATTTAAGTAATTAAAAATGTAAGTAATTTGGGGCAGAGTGTATTTAGTTTTATTTGTAATATACTGCATATTTTTGCATACTGATATGCAAAGAGGAAAAATCGAGTATTTATTTGAGTTTCACCCTCATAATTAAGTGTAAATTGTATTTTGCCTGCACTGCAAGGACTCAGCCTATTGCTATGTTTAAAAACTGCAACATGTGTACTGAAAGGAAAAAGCACTTTTAAACTCTTAGAAAACTTATTTTAATGTTTAACAAGCCATTACTATTATACAAAAAAACTTTAAAAGGATTAAAAGATCCTTCACAAGATCACAAATCAGACAAAACTAACTGCAGGAACTACCTATTGCAGCAAGTCTTGAACATGTCCATTGAAGGTACCGCGTATATCCCATGCCTTCCACTGTATTTCCATCCATCAAATCTTGACTGCTGTTCTTTTACAAGAGACTTTGGCGTCTAATGACAGATTTCTTATTATTTATTTGGAGAATAAGATGACAAAACTGTCCCTATACTAAAAAGCCAGCAGACACAACAGACTGTCACAGTACATGCAGACATTTCTTTCACTCAGTAGCACACTGGGCTTTGAGCAGGATGAAAGATTGCTCCTCTGATGCATACAGATGCAATAAGTTTGTGAGAAAACCTTTGGTGTAAAGAATTAAGAAGCCGTGAATATAAAAACAGGTCTGTAAGAACCAGTCACCCTAATAAAAGGCTTCTGACTTTCAGAACTGGTCTCACAGGTGCTATATTTGCTTGTGTATTTAAGAAAAAAAAAAAAAGGGAAAAAAAAAGGAAAAAAAAAAGAAAAAAAAAAGGAAGGAAAAAAAAGAAAAGGAAGAGCACCTGAAAACTGTAACAGCAGCTTTTCATTTCCGAACATTAGATTTCCGTATGTCATCATCTTCACTTTTGAGCAAACAATAAGCAGCAGTATGAAGACCCCCAAAAGAGGCTAAGTAAGAGGAAAGAGTGCCAAGAATATCCTCCATTTTAGAATAAGGATAAAATGAAAAATCATGCACATAGTTTAGTTTTGCAGTGCCTTCTCACAAAAGCTGAAGAAATACTTTGTGAAAGCCTATAACTGGCTCTCTACAAGTGCACACCAGGCATCCCATGTACGTAAAAGCCCAAGTTATGTATACATATGCCAAAATAAATAAGTCTATGCCTGGTCTATTTGTAACGGTGAACCTATCTGTGTTTCCAGCTTTTTCAGGTTTCAGTACTCCTACTGACAAAAAACCAATATGCAAACAACTTCCAAACACTGTACTGAAAAAAGATTTCGGTAATAGTACTTTTCAGAGAAAAACTGGCATGAATAATTACACTATATGTGGACTCTGAGCCCTAACCAAATTCCACAGTAACTGGAAATTTAGCATAAATATTTATTCAGATCACACTAATAGCTGAAGTGTCTAAGCAAATGGATAATTACATATCCAGTTTTTGGGAGGCTGCAATAGGGATACGAATCATATGGATGAATTTGCTTTGTACTTTTTGTTTACTTATTTACACATACGCACACGGAAACTATTGGATCAGACTCAGCCCTGTTACTGAAAATGTGCCCCTTGAGATCACAGCTTAGTATAAATTGTGAAACTACTATATTTTTCAACAATTTTTTTTTTAAGTGAAAAGTCATTCTTCAAATCACATTTAAAAAACACACAACTATTAATATATTTAGCTTTCATATTTACATATTCACCATGCAAATTCCTTATGCTTGCCCTTATGCATTCTGACAGAGATATTATCTTGAACAATACACAACTAATTTTTATTGCAGACATACCACAAATTTGGAATTACAGAAACACAGAAATTAAACAAAAAGCTCATTTTTAAACATCGGTATAGTTCCCTGAAAAGAGGGAAGAGATTTTTGTTCTTCAGTACATTTTTCCCACAGTTTGGACAGTCCTGTTTTAGAAGTTTCAAATGACAAGTCTCCTATGACCTTCTGCGGGAGACTGTTTGTATCTATGAAACTCCACCCACAAAGAAGTCTCTAGATTAACATCTATCACATAATGATGTAACACAGCGTGCACGTCATCATGCTAAAAAGATCTATTCTATTAAGCTGTCAGTACCAATTTGACTGGCAACTTTCCATCATAACATGTATTTAACCATGGGGAACCTCATTTTTCAAATTATTCTGAGGCGAAGAGTAAAACCTCTGGGGTAGCATCTACTGTAGCTCTGGCAATCGCCACTCTCATTAAATTTGCATGAAATAGCTAAAAAAATGTGTACAGCTTTTAAACATCAAGTTAATATTTCATTTTTTCCATGGTGAATGACTCACTCAGAAGAGGAAAGGAACCATACTAACCTAGCCCCCTGTTGCACCTCCATAATAACTAACAGCAAAACTGTCAAATCCTCAGAAGTAGCAGAACGAATGCAAGATTTCTTTTTTTCCTCCTCCTCTTTTTTTGGTACAGCACAAAACACTTATTTAGAAATAAGCAGTAGAGCCTTACCTTGGCTGAGTGCTCCATGGTGACAACCACTTTGGTCTGCGCACTGGATACCAGGTCCATGGCACCCCCCATTCCTTTCACCATCTTACCCTAAAATTAAATTTTTAATGGAAATGTAACATTTTTACTATTTAAAAAAAAAAAAAAAATACAACATACTGGCTGCAATGACAGCACAAGATATTCACCTTTTCCTGCACAGAAAGTCCATTTATTTCATTACCACTGTATTCAAACACTAACAGAGCTTCACCAGAGCAAAAACTGCTGTCTCATTCTAGTCTCTATATGATGCAAATAGGAGACGAATGATGACTAGAATAAGGATCCAGTACCATACTGCCCTGGGGTGTTAACTTAAATCTGAGTAGTACTATTGGCTTAATGGAAGCCCTGACACTGAGGAGCGATGAATTTAGTTCCAATGGTTCTGACATTAGAAAAGCAAAGTGTTCATCCTCCTGCTCATAGACATGTCATTACTTCCTCAAAAGAAATCTTTGCTTATGAAATGTAGCAACAAGAGCATCTGAGCACTCTCCACCTCCGCCAGGTTAGAAAGCCATGGCTCGTACCACTGTATCAGCACAAACCAATCTTTTTGTTCTATTCCAGTTATCTGTGGATGTCATTTCAGAACATGGGCAAATAAATGAATGTGGATCGGTATTCACTTCTGTTTGTCCCTCAAACCAAGCAATGCTTTCTACCTCTGTGACTCATTCTTCTCTTAAAGAGTGTCAGAATTGCACTTGTTATCACAGCAGCTGCATTACGGCTTGGTGTTCAACTACCTCTATTTTTACTTTCTGTAATGCTACAGTATTCAACCCCTGCCTGCTTCCACCATCTTAAACTGAATGCAGCTGATCTTGGAAGGTAAGAGGTCCAGACTTGGCACACTTCTGACGGGAAATGACCATAAGTACGAAGTTCTATCAGTATGAGCAGAGCAGTCATTTTTGGACAACAAGCACTAGACCCCAAAAAACAAACAAGGCAGCAACCTCATATGCCTCTCCAGAGTTGCTGAGGAGAGCAGAAAGGGGAGTGGAACATCAAGGCACCTGCATGACAGGGGAGGTTAGTACGAAACACAAGGCAAGGAATTTTATAGATTAAAATAAATTAATTTCTGTCCCAAGTGTTTTATATTTGCTGTCTTTTGAGTGGTTATTAAAATAAATTATGGACAGTTATAAAATGCACAGTTTTATATATAAAACCTAAAAGTATCTCTGTATCAGAAATAGTGTGGGCAGCAGGAGCAGGGAGGTGATCATGCCCCTGTACTCGGCACTGGTGAGGCCGCACCTCGAATCCTGTGTTCAGTTTTGGGCCCCTCACTACAAGAAGGACATGGAGGTGCTGGAGCGTGTCCAGAGGAGGGCAACGAAGCTGGTGAAGGGCCTGGAGCACAAGTCTGATGAGGAGCGGCTGAGGGAACTGGAGCTGTTTAGTCTGGAGAAGAGGAGGCTGAGGGGAGACCTCATCGCGCTCTACAACTACCTGAAAGGAGGTTGTAGCGAGGTGGGGGTTGGTCTCTTCTGCCAAGTGGAAATGGCCTCAAGTTGCGCCAAGGGAGGTTTAGACAGGACATTAAGAGAAATTTCTTTACTGAAAGAGTGGTCAGGCCTTGGAACAGGCTGCCCAGGGAAGTGGTTGAATCACCATCCCTGGAAGTATTTAAAAGACGTGTAGATGAGGTGCTTAGGGACATGGTTTAGTGGGCACGGTAGTGTTGGGTTGACGGTTGGACTCGATGATCTTAGAGGTCTTTTCCAACCTTAATGATTCTATGATTCTATGAAATGACTGGAAAACTTCCTAGTATAAAGCTTTTCTCTTGTGCTTCCTTCTATTAGCTATGTGATTCAGTACCTTACTAATATCAGTACCTATGGTCTGTGTCACAAAACATATGGAAGAGGCTTGTCTCGTTAAGCTGCCAGGCTAGCAACTTACTGGTCTCTTGATCATTATGGTCTCCCATAACAAAGGGAATATACACCTCCCACCCCCCCAAAAAAAATCCTATTTTCTTACCGTTTGCACAGTGAAGAATAAATCACACATTCCTATATATACCTTTTGGAATTTCTCAGGTGAGATTAATATTTTATATTATTCACATTAATTAACATTACTACTAAATATTTCTTTGCAAATACAAAACTGAAAGGAATGAGAGGATTTATCTCTGTCCTTAACTTCCTGGCACTACTCAGATCATTCTCTATCCTACCTGCAAATACAGAGCTCTGCACAGAGACTGCAGCGACCTCTCACCTGCCTGCCAGAGGCTCACTGACAAGATAAGGCAGAGTAGCTGAAGATGATGGATTATCTCCCCAGTAACTCAGAATATGTTTGCAGTGAGGATTATGCTATCAATACACCTGTCCTGACAATGCCATTAGTTCATTTTCCAGTCCTTCTAGTTCTATTAACTAGTAAAAACCTACAGCAACTGGGAAGTATCTGAAGAAATAAGTGCTGATGAAGGACAACGACCAATCTACTGCTGGAGAAGCTGTCATACAGGACTGAGAGAAGACACTTCATCCCTTTGTGTACGCAGAAGCAGGAAAATGCAAGTTAAGTTGAAGAGGAGGACTTAGGGACCTTTAAATTGCTACATCGGCTCCTCCTCTTTAGGCAAACATACTCATCACTGTAGGGTGCCTGGTAAAGCAAATCAATTAAGCATTAATTCCAACTAGCCAAGTAATTACATGCTTTTATTGTGAGGAATATCCAACGCATAAGAGCCTTACATTGCTCTCAGTGCATCTACTACACTCCCACAATTTGCACTTTCCCCCACACCATACTGGCATAGGGGACAGCTGCATCCTAAATTTGAATTAAAATGCTTGAGACTAAAAGGTGATTCCCAAAAGACATTTTGTTCCTTTTTGCCTAGAATAAGTATGCAGACCAAAACAGTTCTGATGTTTGTAAACACTACACATTTACAAGCAACAAGCAATTTCTGTTTCTTTTAAATTTTAGTAACATATTTAATTGCATGTGACATAACTCAGATTGGTTTATTTGAATACTTTGCATGTAATATGCAGTCTGTCATAAAAATTAACATTTTCCCTTCCTGAAGACTGCTTGCAACAGCCACCTCTGCTGTGAAATCTCTGAAAAAACCTAAATTGGGTTTATAGTGCTAGATACTAGCTGAAGTGGGAACTAAACACTTCACTTCAATAAAATGTTATTTTTTATTTATTTTTGATTGAACAGGGCAAATTGCAGACAGTAAAACTGTTCACTCTTGGTTACTTGATAAGGCATTTGAGTGTAATATAATAATCTGTACAAAGCTCAACTGCTTTAAACAATTAATAAAAAAGGGAAGCATTTCAAATAAGCAACTGCTAAAGTACATTTGCAGGTTTCCTGCTCCTTCTTACCATGTTACCTCACCAAGGTCCAGGGTTTGCATGCCCCTGTGGTGGTGTGCCCCCCCTCCACCCCCATAAGGAATAACCACCACTGGGGGTCCTGACAGCTGCATCCAGGTTTGGAGACTGACGGCAGCACAGTAGCGAAGGGCTGTCTGGCCCAGGACCCAGACGTCTTGCTGGTATGCAAATATGACTATAAATCAGTCAAATTCCTCCATAAATAGTGGACAGCCCACGGCCCTCCTGCACAGCAGCGGGCTGCGCGCCAGGATCTCCCCTTGAGCAGGGATGCCTCTCAAGGTTACTCCTTGAGGTTGAGAGATTCCTTGCCACAAAAGGTCCACAGTAGGTGACTAACAGCATGCTAAACTTTGAAATCTTAGCCAAGTGATATAAAAGATGGATTGTGCATATATAATCCTTTAGACATAAACCGTTGACCAAGTCTGGGACTAGGATTGGATCCAGCCGCACCTAGACTCCTCTCTGAGAAGGAGTTTAGAAAGCAAGGGGGTCCTTTCTGAACCTCATGACAATGGGAGGGTCTCCCTGACAGTTTTTTCTGACGCTGTCCTCTATGCAGTAAATAATCAAGTCTACCTTGCCATCGAATCTTGTTAAACTACTGCCACATTTACTATCAAACTTTGTTAAATCGCTGTTCTATATCAATAAACATAGTGCTGCTTCTTTCTTACAAGTGAAGTGCACTCTCATTCTATCCGTGACACACACACCCGCCCCCCCCATTTATGTGTTTAAGATGATTTTTGTTAGTTCCCAATTACACTGGTGCTGCTAGCTTAAGAAACCAGAAGGAAAGACTTAGTTCAGAGGTAGAGCACTGGTAGTTTGAAGCAGGATTATAAAGCCCACTTCATCAGCAAGAGCTTGAAGTGAGAAGAAAAGATTTTTGAATTAGGCATGCGCTTCCTGGAAGGTCCAATGTTGGCAATATTTATACAAAGGGTGCGGCAGAGGACAGAACAAGCTGACAGTTTCCTTGTAACTTCTCAGTTACTATAAAAAGTCCATATTGCAGCAAGGAACTCTGCTTTTCCCACTGTGCTTCATCAGCAGTTCTTGCTAAGTCTCAGTCCAAATAATCTTGGGATGCAATAGGTGGAAATTCATGGACCTGATGGATTTTTTTTTTTAATGTTTTTTTTTTAATTAAGACATTCAGCTCTTCTGCTTCTTCACAGCCATAAATCCACACAAAATTAGTGGAATTTCTTACAATGCCTACTTATTGCAAAATAAATTATTCTGTTATTGTGGTGATGGGTCATCTTTAAGAAAATATGAGAGAAGGGTACATATTTTCTCACTTGATGTCTTCATATCTGAACATCATTTCAGTGGTCAAAATACAACATTAAAGAGCCTGAGAAAGTAAAGCCTAATAGTAATTCCTAAACAGAAACCTTCCTGTTCATTGGTCACTTGTGGCATCCAAGACAATATCTGTGGCATTCCAGCAGAAGCTTGTGACTACTCCAAGGTAGGCAAGACAGTCAAGATATTTTTCAAGAGAATGTGAAGTTTTTCCACAATGGTATTGCAAGCTAGAAAGAGACTACAGCAAGCAGGAAACAATTTATAAGAAAATCCAAACAGACTAAAAAGAGGTTGCTGAGAGAAAAGAGGAAAACTTGGGAGCCTTCAGAAACTATTAAGGTCTTGAATCCATGCTGGTGTCTTACACCTTTCCTCTATATTCCCAGGGAGAAGGACTTTTCTTCCATAACTGGATTTTATATCTACTCCCAACATCATAGGATAAAATGCATCTGAACTGATCTGGTTATGTTAAAAGAACATAATCTTTTGAGACAAACACGTATTGCATGAACACTACAGCAAAGCAGATGCTAATGACGTGTTCAAGACAGTGAAAACTTATCAGTGGTAAATGCAGAGTTTGAAGGATTAGAATGCAGATGGAAATAAAAACTTGAATAATTCCATTTAAAATTGACTATGAAAGGACAGCCAAGGTGAAAATCTATACCTGTTTGAAAAGGAACTGAGCTACTTCCCTGTTAAGAGTCCTTGCCCATGTTGCCAACTGCCCTAATACTGTATTAAATAAATACCATTTAGTCTGAATTTTCTCTTTCTTTCCATTAAATAAAAGAAAGAATACATATGCCTCACACTATGCTCAAAGTTAGTAAAACTACTATTTCAAAAACTCTTAAAGAAGGTAATGAATGCTTCTAGTTTAAACTACAGTCCTTATACAGGTTTCCCACTCAATCTGAATTTTCAGGCATCCCCCTGGAAGATCTTGAACAAGCTACCTAGGATGAGAGAGTAAAGATTTTAAGAACGTCAGTATGGTCTCCTTTCAGCCACAGCCACAGACTAGGTGGCAGGTGCAGAATCCATCACCAGTCCCAGCTTCCTTATGAAAGGAAATAATTATATCACGCCAGGGACAGCTACTAAAATTCAGAGCAACTGGAATAGTATGAACTCCACAGAGAAAAGCAGAAATGAAGGTAATGCGGTGGATACAAGGTACTTAAATCACCACCATCAGTGGTGCTAACGCTGCAGTCAAAAGGATGAACTTGGGACCCCTTCAAAGACTTCTGCTCTGCCCTTCTCTGCAGTGTACGTAGGGACTACTAACATACATTAGTCACACGGATCTCCCTCTCTGTATAGGTACTGTCTAACTCCACAGATGTGCCAGCTTCAAATGACACGCACAGCACAAGTAAGGAGGTCATCAGAGCCATGCACAGCTATTTAACAAAAATATCTCGTAAATTGTTGTGGGGTTAGATGTGGTTGGTTTGGGGTTTTTTTGCTTGTTTGTATGGGGTGGGTCCATATTAGCACAGACCTTAGCTTTGCACAAAAAAGACAGCAATCAGAAGGTAATATTAAAAAAATACATACGCATAAATCTACTCTAACTACATAAAAATGTAGACTACAATCCTTTGCCCATTGCTAACAGTCCTGTCCAGTGTTTAAAAGAAAGGTATATTTATAGTTCATTCTAAAACGAGAGCCACAACTCTTCCAGATTTCACTTTCCATTTCTTCAGTGAAAAAGACTGGATGAAGACTGGATCAAAAAAGATGAATAAAGCTGAAGATTAAGTGTTCTGAAATATACTTCCTTGTCCTATCTTCCACTGATTTTATGTCCTTCTATGGCACAATTACAGAATTATTGTAATTATACTGTCAACTATGACAACTAGATTAGATTTTACTCTGAGAATGTGACTGAATAAACATTACCAAGAAACAATGGGAAATCATCAATGGGATTTTTGAAACAGTAGAGTTGATAATGCAACAACACAACGAAGAGTTAATACTGGCTGAATGCAACAAAGCTGAGCACACTTTACATGCACAAGAAGGGTGAAGATCTTTTTTAAAGGATGTCCAAAGTAAAGATTTAGTTGCATGGCTTAGCCATACAGAAAATGACCTGATTTGCAAGAATGCTAACCAGATATCTCCTAACAGACACATAATGAAAAGCAAAAATAAAAAGTAAGTATAATTTTTGAAAGAATGGTACGTAAGTTCTTAAGTGACTGATACTTCTTGGCAAAATTTATTAATAACTCTTCCCTAAAATGTAGCATACACAAATACGTGCACTAACTATATTTATATTTTTACTTCCCATAACCAGAAAATTAAGGCAGCATAAAATACGTGCAAAGAAAGTTGGTCAAATTTTATTCCTTTATTCTCCCATAAAACTAACTTGAAATAACTGCTGGCAACAGATTCGAATGACTGAGTGAAATTCAAATGAATACCTTGAGAAACTGCATCTCAGGAGCAACTCAAAACAGTCTGTGACATGCTTCATTGAAATGGATTTGCTTTACAGTGATGAATGTTATTTCAATGTAATGGGACAGTTAAGCCTTCCATTTACCATTGCATACTATTCCAAAACACACAGCATAGCATGCAATAATTAAATATTACTGCCAACATAATACTAGTTTTAGTTGAAAGTGATGGTTCCATATTGTAGTCACAATTGTTACCACTAACCCACAGATCAGGAGTCTTTTGACATATGCTTCTATTTTTGAGACAGGCAGAATTTTTTCAGCTGCTCTTATTATACAGGTGCCTAATGCATAGCTGCCACTTCCCATATTGAAAATTTAAGAAAGTATGAATAAAATACCAACAGTGAGCTCCTACATTCCTTCCATGCACTCTGAAGAGAAATAAACACAAACAAAATTGATAGAAAAAGCCCTCAAAAAGGTGGAAGAAGTAGAGCTAACACAATCCACTCCCTTTCTCCTTTGAGGCTCCAGGGCTCTTGCAATGGTGGTAATTATGTGCTGCAAGGGCTCTGCAGGGTTTCCAGGCACGTGTTTGCTGGGAGAGAAGCAGTAAGCTGATATATTACTGTAGGCTTCATTCCAAGACACGTGTCCACAAAAACCTAATATCGCTTCATATTAAAATAATATCCCATTGAAACGTAGATTTCCAAGGAAACTCTAGGTACTGCAGGTCCTGTTCTTCTCCTTTGTTCAACTACTGCTGTATAAGCCCTACTCAGTCATGTCCTAGACATCAGACAACCTCGCATTACTGTAAGAGAAACCCAGTCATTGAGCATAATTAACCTGCATATTTTCTATCCATACAGAATTTAGCTAATTTGTAGTGCTTCGTTCATTTTACAGTTAATAGTTGAAATAAGTTTCTCAAAATTTCTTGCAATGCTGTACAACTTGAAACAAAACACTGACAGTTTGATGCACTCAGTGCAACAGAAATACTAGAAGAAGAGAGTTACTAGACAGTGTGTTTGGATTAAAAATGAAAATAAGCCTTGTGCAAAGACACTCCTATTCAAGCAAAGTGGCAAATAGCCTGCAGCAGGGCTCCTTGGAGAAGACCTACAGTGCTCTCAGGCATTCAGGGATACGTGTCCTTTCTCCCATCATTAAAAATGATAATTTCAAATCAGAAGAGCTCTTGCTGTGGAGTCCTCTGCTCTCAGGTTTGGCACTACAAATAATAATTAAAACCAAAAACAAAACCAAAAAACCCTTCTGCAGGCATACTCAGCTGGCCTCTGCCAGTTTACTTTCATTTTAAAAGTGTCTCTACCAATGAACATGCAGTTCACCTCATGGTCAAAGCATCCAAAACTGCAGAAGATGTACTTTTAAGTTCTGTAGAAAAACAACCAATAATGTACAAAATTGTATTCCTACAGGTTATACTGCCTTAGGTTATACTGACCTCTACAGATGGTAAATTAGAAGATTTATTACTAAATTTGAATTGGGTTTCCTCATGTCTTCTTTTCAGATAATCTTTGATAAAGCTTAGAATTTTTGTCTCATTTTCTTTCAATTTATTTCATTATTAATGCTTTAATCCTTTAGGTTTGGCTACTCCAAGTCAGAGCATTAAAAATTAAGGCGGCTGCTTCTAAAATTCAAGGATTATTTATTTATTTTTTCCAAGAACGATCCACATTTATGTATCGAAACTGCATCACCCTGCACAAATTACATCACCCTCTTCGTCAGCCCCCTAACTGCATTACCATAGCTATCAAAACATGAATTTTATACTCCAGCAGAAAAATACACAAAGCTACAGTTAATTTTCTTGCTCAAAATTGTATTTGGTTTACATTGTTTGTATGGAATAGAGGTATTAAACAGTATCACTCCTGGAATCATCCCCAAGGCTGCTGCTTGTTAACTGAACTGCTGGCCACTAGGCTTTCAGCATGGTGGTTTAGGAAATTGCCAGCTTCCTTGGCACCTTTGGATGTATCCTGTCAGCCCTCGTGGACTTAACACATGTCCAGTTTACTAAATCAGTCCCCAGTCCTCTGCTACGGTGGGTACTACCTGCCCTCTCCCAAATTCTACCACTAGCCATAGAGACCATGCCACTGAAGTCTAAGGCAAAGATGTTAAGTACCTCAGCCTTCATCCAGAATCATAGAAACATTTAGGTTGGACAAGACCTTCAAGATCATCGAGTCCAACCATTAATCTAACACTGCCAAGTCCACCACTAAACCATGTCCCTACGCACCACGTCTACATGTCTTTTAAATACCTCCAGGGATGGTGACTCAACCACTTCCCTGGGCAGCCTGTTCCAATGACTGACAACACTTTCGGTGAAGAAATTTTTCCTACCCTCAAGCAGATCAACACTCCCACCCAACTTGGATCATTGATGAAGATATTAAACAGAACTGGCCCCAATACTGAGCCCTGGGGAACACCACCTGTGACTGGCCACCAACTGCAGTTAACTCTATTTACCACAACTCTTTGGACCTGGCCATCCAGCCAGTTTTTTACCCAGCGAAGAGTGCACCCATCCAAGCCATGAGCAGTCAGCTTCTCCAGGAGAATGCTGAGGGAAACGGTGTCAAAGGCTTTATTAAAGTCCAGGTAAACAACATCCACAGCCTTTCCCTCATCCGCTAAGCAGGTAACCTTGTCATAGAAGGAGATCAGATTAGTCAAGCAGGACCTGCCTTTCATAAACCCATGCTGACTGGGCCTGGTCACCTGGTTGTCCTGTACGTGCCGTGGGATGGCACTCAAGATGATCTGCTCCATAACCTTCCCACGGACCGAGGTCAGACTGACAGTTCTGTAGTTCCCCAGATCCTCCTTCCGACCCTTCTTGTACATGGGCGTCACATTTGCTAACTTCCAGTCAACTGGGACCTCCCCGGTTAGCCAGGACTGCTGATAAATGATGGGAAGTGGCTTGGTGAGCACTTCCTCCAGCTCCCTCAGTACCCTTGGGTGGATCCCATCTAGCCCCATAGACTTGTGTGTGTCTTAAGTGGTGTAGCAAGTCGCTAACCATTTCCCCTTGGATTATGAGGGCTTCATTCTGCTCCCTGCCTCTGTCTTCCAGCTCAAGGGGCTAGGTACCCCAAGAACTACCGATCTTACTATTAAAGACTGAGGCAAAGAAGGCATTAAGTACCTCAGCCTTTTCCTCATCCTTTGTCACTATGTTTCCCCCCACATCTAATAAAGGATGGAGATTCTCCTTAGCCCTCCTTTTGTTGCTAATGTATTTACAGAAACATTTTTTATTGTCTTTTACAGCAGTAGCCAGATTAAGTTCTAGTTGGGCTTTGGCCCTTCTAATTTTCTCCCTGCATAACATCACGACATCCTTGTAGTCCTCCTGAGCTCATGCTGCTGCTCTGTAGATGCAGTGAAGCTGCCCTGCTAGCAGCAGTTTCTGAGAGTAGCTTGAGAGACAGAGATAGGTCAGAATCTGCGTCCTTCACTCACGAAGTGAAACATGGCTCCATCCAGTAGCTCCCAGCAGCCATGGGCTCCTATCTGCTCTGGCCTGTCTGCTCTACTCCATGGCCATGTCCTCAGTGTTTTTCTTCCACCTCTTTTGGCCACTTTCTCCCAGCTGCACTCTGTTCCCAGGGGCTCCTCAGAAATTTGCCACCTCCTTCTCCTTTCCCTCCCCAGAATCCCTCTTGTTAGTTGGAGAAATACCAAAGGGAGGAAAACAAAAAGCCATTAATAGTAGTGCTTAATGAAATAAAACTACCAATAAATGTCAGTGTTTAGGAAGTAACTTCTTCCTAAGCAAACAGCATTGTTTACTGCATGTGCTTAAAACATTCTCACGCTCTTCTTCCTTTATTCACGGGATTTTCCTCTCCATTAGGAATCAGTAGATAAGAGCGAATAAAGGGCTGTAATTATTGCAATGAGCCCTCCTTAGCTCAGTTCCTAATAATAAATGCAAGTAAGTACATGCATGCATGCACTACAGCTCAAGAGTTATCAAGCTCCTGTGGGACAGAAAGGATAGCTTCATGATGGTACTTACTCAAAACATGAAGTTTAGTTACGACTTGCCTCTGAAATAATGGCCAATACCATCAATCCAAGAACCCCAAAAACTACAACGTATAAGAAATACTTAAACCAAACCTAAATGCAAAGCTAAGTGAAAAATGTTACAATAAAACACAGCTTAAAGTTTCCTTACACGATGAGCTTTCAGCAAAGTCTATCTTTGTATCACCCCACACAAATCTTGTGACTAAAAAAAAGATCCATCTCGCAAATAATTCAATTTCAGTAACGATAACATATCATCTTCTTTACAGGAAAAGCAGGAAGATCTGAATGCCTACATCGTGGTTAATCCCATTTTAAAAATCTGTGCTGTAGAATAGTAATAACACATCAGTAAAGCAGATTATGAATCATCTGATCAACAGAACTCAAAACAAAGTAACCAAAGGGAAATGATTGCTGATTGGAAAGGCTCCTGGCTGGATTTATGGAGTGTCATCAGGCATATTTACTTACAGGGAAATACAAACTCACTGCAAAAGAAATTTGCAGACAGCCCAAGGTTAGTAAGAGAGGCAACTGAGGATAGCAAAAGTCACAGACCCATATGGTGTACACTAGTAAAAAGTTACACCTCAAAGGTAACAAAAAGACAAATAAAAGCTACCCAAAGTTGTATTTTATACTTTCCTGGTTTGAAAACATAGCTGTTATTCATAAATTTGGGGCTGAACAGAATGGAGAGGCATCTTCATAAGCCAAATAAGCAATTCCAGATATGGAAAATAATGCCTTTGATATGGATGCAAAACTAAAATCATCATCTTCTAGAGAACATAAAGCACTGAAGGAAGGAATATGTAAGTCTGCACAGTTTTGAGAAAAACTTAGAATACAATCTAAGTTTCAATGTTTCAAGAGATACATTTGCAAATGTTTTATTTTATTAATGCAAAATGCTGGCTTCATCTTTTGAAGGTTCAGATCTTGAAAGACAAGTCACAAGAACTGTCAGTGAGAGGGTTTCAACATTATGATCAGAAAAATGAGTTTAACTTCTATATGGCAAAAAGTATTCTGAAAGAAAGTAAAAAGTGCACAAAGTTAGTAGAGAAGTGAAGGGCTTAGTCCCTGAAAGCACTGTGGTATTGTAAGTATTATTTGTGCCTGCAGTGTCTGTGAATGCTGTACTTTTTTTCAGTCTAAGTCTAGGACAAAAGCTAAAGTTGAGTTTTTAGAAGCAGTTTAGACTGTTAAATGTTTTGCTTCAACACAGATGTTACTAGCAAGTTGAAAATACCACTGAAATAATTCTGATAATCTCCAGTTGTGACATATATTTGGAAACTGATGCTAACAGGAATCAAACAAGCTCTGTGCAGTCAACTAAATATATTGCGAAAATATCTGTGGAAATTATCTTGATTTTGAAGTCTATCTAAATACAGCAGAAGTTGAATTTTCACCTCTTTCTCTAAAGATAACCGTACACGTACCCTAAGCAAAAATTTAATTTTTGATTTAATAGTTAAATGACATCAAAACATACTTTGTTGTTTGAAATATAAATACAGGTGGTTTATGATGTTTAGAAAATGTTTGTTAAGCATGATTAATTTTGTCAAACATAAAAAACCCAGAACTATGAAAAACCACAGAAGTTGGCATAAGAAAATGGCAATACATTTGATTTTAACTGCAAGTTTTAATTTAAAAAGTGAAAGTCCTGCAACTCCATTTACAAATACTATAATGAATAACAACCCTGAACATTGCTTGCTAAAAAGCTTTGGAGCAGAGCAGGAAAGTCCTAGAAAAAGCCAACGGGAGTGCAGGTCAAAATAAAAATAAAACTGGAAATATAGCACAATGGGCTTTTTAAAACAAACAAACAAAACAAACAAAAACATCTCCCACACCCTAAGTAAAACGAAACCAAGCAAGAAAACAAGTGGTGAATTGTTCCCGCTCATGACATTGCTTTTCAAGAATGAATGCTCTAGTGAATAGCTTTTAGATTCAGTACAGATGCAACAGCATGAAATTTTATATCCTGAGATACCAATATGGTCAGTTGAGATTATCAGGATTTTCATCTATCCACTGATGATTCAGGAATGCCTTTTTTCAAACATTTCAGCCTCATAGGCTATCACTAGAGGTGCATTTTTGCTGCTTTACTACAAATACTTTAGAGCAGGAATCTTTATTTATTACTTGTTCACTTGGGAATTTTGAAGAGCACTTCTCTTGCTGCTTCAATTTACAAAAGCAACGAAAAAGCAAACAAAGGAATTCTTCCCACCTAAAATACAACCCACTCCCTTCTGCTTGCTAATAGGCCTTTCAGAAACAGCTTGAGTAAACAGAAGGCTTTACCAGGTGCAGGAACATTTAACACTGCTTTTTCAGGACCAAAGGATTGTCAAAGAAAAAAATCTCAGGAGTTAAATGATCTTGAACATAAAGGATAGTCTAGGGACAAGTTTATATAGTGACTTTCATTTTGCAAAAGTATAAAGAGAATGTCAGTCTAAGGCAACCCAGCTAAACAAAACCTAGAATTTATCTGACAGTTGAAATAAAAAAATGTATAGATTAAAATCATCTTGAACTGTGCCTATAAGAAAATCTCTAAATACTATTTAAAAAAAAACCCAGAGTTTATACTATAACAACTTACCTTTAAGTATTTTTTCTAGTCTATCTTCAAAATTTTGACAGAGAATATAATAATTCAGTATCATTTTTAAAAGCCAGTATGTAAGCAAGTAATTTCTACTTGTATAAGACAGAACAGCCACAAGTTAACATGAAGGAAGTGCTTTCACAAAACCAGAGCTACTTCATCCAGTAAAAGAAAGTAGTAGTTCTTAGACTGACATGAAGGAAAAAATAGCCCACTCAGCTTCTCAGTGACATATACCTGCAGTACTGGACTGACAGTGTAGATTACTTACGTTTATTTAAGTCAATCATCTGAAAAAAACCCCATTTACTAAATGTAATTTTTTTAAAGTTAGCTATTTAAAATATATAATTGGAGTTTGGGTGACTTATACCTTTGTGATACAGAGCCATGCATAAATCAATTTTAGTTACTCGAGGTTTCAACTCCTTGAAAACTTACACTATCATACTTTTGCCTTGGCTCAATCAGCAAACCTAGGATTAAAAATGTAATTTGATTTATCCCATATATTTCAAAGTGTGGGGGGGTTCCTCCATAGAGGCTGGTTTCATTATTTTGGATTCTAGTGACAAGTCGTTGTAACTCAAGACAAAAAAAGAAATTGGAATTGTACAATGCAAAGATAACCAGTATTACCTTAATGCACGTGATACTTGGACTCCTACAGTATATCTGACCATCAGATTATGTTTAAAACACAGAGTTCTGTCAAAAGACATAAAACAGCAACAGAAGAGCACACACAGGATCCCAGCAGGATGCACTAACAGCAGCATTAATTTTCAGACCTCATTTTTCACAATATTAACTGGATGACACTGAAAGTAGAAAAGAGTCTTGAAAAAGCTAGCACTTGTATCAGTGGGGTCTGAAACAATCTAGCCAGCACTAGTCTGTCTGTTCTCAGTTGTGTGACCATAAAACCAGGTTGTACTGTGAGAACATCTAAGGAAGACTGTTTTGTCATGGATTTATCTCCTACGTGCCATATTCCAACCTAACCATAACCCCTTCACATTCCCTACCATCACTCACACAGACACCTGGAATAGCCCTTCAGATAACCCTTCCTCCCACATCTGCCCGTACAGGCCCTGTCTTTGTCCCTCTCACGAAAAGCAGCTTGTGCTGCAGCCAACACTCCATGACTTGTGCGCTCACAGGCCTGCTGGAGAAGTCTTCAAGAGACAGAACATTCATTTGGGTTCTTCCCCTCCTCTACCCAGCTTTCAGTTTTCAGAGACTTTCCTGAGACCTTTAGCACTGCTCAGACAGGTAGAAATATACCTCATTACCTTAAACCAGGCTAAAAAGAAAATTTGTTTCTAGACATCTCTGATACAAACTGTATCAGAAAGTACCATATTGAAAGCTGTTGAAAATATCAAACGTGTAAACCATGTGAAAGATACACATGTTGTTTAATGTTAAAACATAAACTGTGTTCAAAGAATGGCTTAATGTCATCAGCTGTTTAAATAATACTGGGATTAGCTTATATTTCTATGGTTGAAACCTGCAGGACTATTTGGGTAAATACAATAGTATTGCTTCCTTTTAGATGTATTCAAAATGGCAATGCTGTGATCTTTTGACAGGAACACTGAGAAAAATAATGCAGACTTTTTTTTATAATTTTATGATGAGCTACATGCTATTTTACACCTTCCTTCAAACTCTTGCTCCCAGTACAACTATACAAGAGTTGTCACTCTCAAGAAAAAGCATCAGTCCTCAGCAAAAAAAGGTGACATTTGAAAGGCACAGATCCAAGAGGAAGGAAAAAGGCTTACATAAATCATGTTTAGCTTTTCACAATGCTTAGTACAAGCGTAATTTTAGAGGGCTGACTCCTGATCATTGATTGCTTCGTGCCAGCAGTACACAAGAAAACCTGTTAACCTTAAAGCTGCACATACCCTCTATTTTAATGCTTTGAGCTTCACAACCCCCATTCTGCTTCAGCCCTTTTCTCTTTGCCTGACCCTCAGCTATATTTATATTATCCTAAATATAGTGCACTGACAGTAGCACAAACACCTACTTACAGGAATCATCCAGTTGGCCAGGTCACCATACTTAGACACCTGCATAGCTCCAAGCATTGTCAAATCAACATGGCCTCTGGCAACAGAAAATGTGTAATTAGCATATCATGTTCAAGTAACAGCCCACAAATCTTCACAAGCTTTTGTTCACATTCTCATTACATGAATATAAAAATGGTGGCATACCACAGAGGTAGCAACCATTTTGTCAGACATGTAGTTCGTTTTTTTTCCCCTCTAGATGTATCGGTGATGCAAATTTTTCTCTCTGCCTACTGAGCCTCAGAAATGTTATTACTTTTGTCTGGTTTTGGTTAATTGCATGCACAGTCAATATGCTCTGAACTCATACTTTTAAGTGCACTCCTTCACATATTTACATGCACTCATTATCTTTTCAGAGCCATTAGGATTTAGTGTTTGTTTGCATCCAACCTCCTTCCTGAAAAACAAACAAAAAACAGGTGCAGACAGTGAATTTCCATTAGGGAGGTGGAATGGGGATCACGGTTGCAAGCTGAGCAAAGAGAATATACAGAGTGCAAGTACAGATTAGATACCTGGAAATGACCAAAAAGCAGTTGTGAAAACATAGTTGGAAATGTGTTTATATATGGCCAGCTGGTGGTAGACACAAACATCACTACGGTATCTATTAGTTACAGTGTTTTTCTATTTCCAATAGCTAGACCTAATCCTCTGTAAACCATCACTGATTAAGTCCATGATCATTTTACAGGTTGTTAAATGCTAAACACATTTCGAAGAATTACTAATGAATTCAGTCACTGACTCAGTTTATTCTTTTCATGTTTCAAGAAATCAGGGTTTGTGTTGCTACGTACCCTCTTATCATTGCAAATGATTCATCGCTAGAGAAATAGGAAGAACCTGGAAGAACCGTGACTGTCTCCTTACCTGTAAAAGAAATAAGCTATAGTATGTATGTATTTTGTCTCTTTGACAAATGAAGTCACAGCTATTAACCAAGAAATAAGGGGTTTTTATGAAATTCCTTTGGATTCCGTACAACTATGGACCTAATTACACTTACTATGTCACCTGTAAACCTAATCAATCATAATGAATTGTGAAGCAGCTTGTTACAGTTTTTAATGATAGGATTGCCTGCTCTTTGACACCAGCAGTTTCAGGCAAGATATCACTGACACCAGAGGCTAAGAAATCTCTGTGGACTTCAGCTTTCTGTTCTATCCACAGAAGAAGAGGTAACTCTCTTTTGAAACAGAGAAGGAGCATCTTCATGAGACAGACTGCAAGGAAGAACAAGCACACCAGATTGAACAGTCTAGAGTGATAATGACGTAGAATACAGAAAAATAAATAACAGAACTAGACTACTCTTGCTTTGTTAAAGTGCACAAGAAAATGTACTTCTGTGTGCTGTACCATTCTCTGCACAGTGCTTGGGTCAAGCAATGGAGCACACATGGAAGTGTCTTAAGGAGTCTGTCCAGAGCGCTCTCTTTGCTCTCCTGCCAGCACTTTGAATCTGTCTAAGCAACAACCATGTGTACAGAGTGCCTCGAAAGGCATAAGAAACACAGCCAAAGGTGAAATTATAAACCAAGCATGGGAAACTTGAGAGAAAAAAAATACAAAAGACTTTAGCACCAGATGACATTGTGAAGAAAAAGCTCATGTAACAACAAAGGGGAAGAGAAATGAGACATCATTAAACCGTTTCCAGAAAACAGGGAAAAAGAGACAGTAAGATTAAGAGGATGGGAAAAGGGAAGGAAACACTGTAGAAAAGTTAAAATAGAGACCTAAGTTATCTGCTTTAATTTATTCAGTGATGTATATTATATGCCAAGACATTGTATGGAAATTAAATTTTGACACACAAAATAGTATAGAATTAAGGTCATACAAGTGGTCTTGCAGTCAGATCACACGAATTCACCATGCTAACATCCAGGCCTGTTGAAACTGCCTGAACTGTGTTTCCCTACCACGCACTCGCCCAAGGCAGTGGGAGAGACAACATGGCCTGCAAGCAGCAACTTGGAGCGAGAACCCTGGGAGAGGCTAAGGCAATGCTGAGAAGAAAGAGACACAGGCTGAGGACCACAGAATAATGTAACAAGAGCACCATACTACCCACTTCTTGAAAATGCTCTCAGGAAGTCAGTACTACAGTACTACAATATTTCTGCTGTAAGATAGAAGTCTACTTTTTGATTACAGTGAAGATAAACTTCATGTGAGACATTCAGAAAATGGGACAAACAAAAAAACTATACATATTTCAGAGAAATGCAATTACATTTGCAGATAAAAAATTGACCAAAGCCCAAACTGAGAGTGTATCTTGAAAATGCGGACTTTGGGGGCTGATACTGGACCATTCCAGTCGATGAATGTGTACAGAATTAAATCCTATTCCTTTGCCATTTAGCTTCTGTTTTCTTCACATCGTTTTATAAATTTGGCTGGAAAGCACCTAGAATGGTCTTAATCCAACTAAGTGTCAGTGGGATTTAGCATCTTCTGAATGTTTCAGCAATGATAACAATTGTAATTTTGATGCTAGAACTGAGGTTCGCCTCTCCTGTGTCCTGTCTACTGTAGCTTCAGAGGAAGATGTGAAGGTGCTTAACACTGAATTACCAATATTACAATAACCTTATTTCCATGCTGCATTCTGACCTCCTACGTTAGCTTCATCCCTGCAAGGTTATCTCTTCAAAAACATTTAGCAACCATAAATAACAATTTAAGATCATCTTGACATCCATATAAAATCCGTGATTTTCCAGAGTATTTATCAAGTATTTTTTTTTTCCAATCGTCACTCTGTTCATTTGTAATGCACCCATATTAGAACTTAAGTTCTAATGTTCATGCATATAATTTCACCTTTTATAGTAAATGTTTTTTATTCTAAATAATTTTTTCCTTCCAGTGACATCTTTAATAATTAAAAAAAAAAAAACCACCCCAATTTCAGCTCAAGCATTAACACAGCTCTCATGTGCCTCTGACATTTTCCTTTATACAGTGTATCACAACAATTACCTAGCTACTGGTGAAATGTTGGACTCAATTCCCTAATAATTTCTTATTTCAAATCAGAAGATGGCCTTAAATCACTCCTTACTTAAAACATAATACTGAAACAGGGGCAATAACATAGAAGTATGATATTTAACAATTAGTTAAGCCAGGTAGCAAATATTTCAAGTCACTGAACAACTGCTGGACTGCACCCTGATATTAAATTAAAAGCTTATTTGATGTCAATGCTTTATCTCCTTTGACTTTTCAAAGTTTAATTGTACTTGCTAACAGCCGCTGAGAAAGGTACTGTCTACGTAGATACATATGTACACACCCATATATATATGTGTATGTATGTATATGTATACATAAATAAAAAATACAAAATGCATAGGTTTTCCATATGAAGAAATAACTGTCAGCTATGGGTCTATACCATTAACATCAACGAGAATTTATAAGGTGCCAAGGCCTACTCCTGTTTGTCTCAATACAATATGTAGGTGTAATTTTACATGGAAACAGAGAACGGACACAGGCACAACTTTCCATGAAGAAAACAGAAATCAGACAGATGCACTAAACCGTAAAAAGCTTAAGTTTTTACATTGCATAGCTGCTTCTAAGGTGAAATGCCCCA
Organism: Calonectris borealis; assembly: GCF_964195595.1. Taxonomy (NCBI): domain Eukaryota; kingdom Metazoa; phylum Chordata; class Aves; order Procellariiformes; family Procellariidae; genus Calonectris; species Calonectris borealis. The sequence continues at coordinate 71,250,575 of NC_134352.1, read as the reverse complement.
AAACAGCTGGGCAAAACCAATACGTGAGGGCTAGCATTCCCTCCCCTCAAGTGGCGTAAGCAGCCACCCACAGCAGAGCCCTCCAGTGTGCCAGGTGCCGTTTGGGGAGCTCTGTCCCCCTGCCCTGGCTACCAGTCCCTCCCCAAATGCAAATGAGTTGCATTCCAGGCAACTCACTAGCCAGGAATAAACCAGGCCATTAGGCACAGGACATTTCAAAACATGTCCCAAACATAAATAATTGAAAACCATTTTCTAGAAGACACAAGGTGAAAAGTAGCAGGAAAACAAATCCATATTCGCATATAGGCGTCATAAAACAATTTCACTTCTGAAAAGGAAGATTTGACCCTTTACTGCCTGGCCTGGAAGAGAGTTTCCTTCAGTAGCTACTAAAATACATCAAAGCATAAGCTCTTTAACTAGAATATTAAACATCTCCGTTGATCAAAAACAACCTTCACTTAAAAGAAGACAAATACATTTATATTTATAAGTAAATAAAACAGGAGTCTGGGTTCAAATACTGAATCAAAAGAAAATTTTTAGATTAACAATGAACCATCATTTTCATTCCATAAATTAAAGTTATTTAAAAGATTTTACCTGCATTAATCAGGTCTGGATCTACTTCATTTTCAAGTGGATAAGGACCCTGACAACAACACAGACATATGTCAGCTTTATATTAAAATACCTTCGAGATACAATTCATAACTGCTTTATTATTTCTAATGCTTATTACTGAAAACAGATCATCACAGACATGCATTTTTTTATCTTTAGCAGAACAACATCCCTGACAATACAAGCCACAATTTACATCAACTAACATACCAGGACTGATGGACATATTGCTAAAGGCTGTTAGAATTACCAAATAACAACAAAGTGGGGGTTTTGTTTGGTTTAGTTTTTTTTGTTTTTAACCAAAGTGACAGACGTTTTTCAGAAAAGGGTATGTAGGTGCAACTTCATAAAACCATACAAACAGTGAAAATAATATTCACTTTAAGCTTTATTTAAAATTACGTTTGATAAGGCTTACAAGGCTTGGTCTTGCACACTACTGAAGGTTCTGACTCCTTCCAGCAAAACATGTACTTAAAAACGTACTTAATAAAGTAGCACAACAATCCTGAAATGAACATTTTCTTAAGAACTTTCCTGCACTACAATGAGAATTTTATGATCATGCAATATGGCATATATTTGAATATGATTTTTAGTAAAATTATAATCAAGTTGGGGGTGGGCGAGGAATAAAACCCAGCCACTGCAAGGTAAGTACACTGCAGTAAGTGACTAGGATAAATTCTTACCAAACCCAGGACTCCATTTTCACTCTGTAAGTGAACAGTTATGTCTGGACTGATAAAGTTACTGGCCAGCAGTGGGATTCCAATACCCAGATTAGCTGAAGAGAATTGGTTAAGGCACAAACAGGAACACACTTTCTGCAAACTAGTAAATTAAAAAAAGTTATCATTGTACTATGATTAGATTAGAACTGTTCTCTTCCCAAACACTTCCATTTTTAGTTAGATGCCACATATTTGTGATGAATTATTTTGCCATTTGGACTGTCTAATTGCATTCTGTCAAATGCTTTACATGATAAAAAACCCACAGTGCTAGTAAGCTTCATTTCCCACATGCGTAACTTTTTCAAGAAATTCTTGCAAAACAGTCAACTGCTAACAAACTCTCCAGATATGCCTGGATAAAAACTCCAGGTACCCTAAGTCTTAACATTCCCATCTATTTCAATAGGGTGTTATGAAAATGAGAGAATCCCTGGCTCTGGGAAAGACTATGACATGGTAATTAACAGCTGCGGTTGTTATTCTAGTGAGTTGTCACTTTAACCTATAGCACAGCTGAAGGATACCATACATGCCATCCTCAAACTCTAAAGCAGCCCGTCTGATGATCCTCTCCCTCACATTGTCTCCTTGTTTTTGTTTGGCTTTTGAGTCCTCAGGCTTTCGGATTGATAAGCGCTGCAAAAGAAGTAATCATAAGTAAAGATTAGAATCCACATTCTTGCTTCTTAAGACACAAAACCTGATTTGTGATTGCACTGAGATACTTGGTCTAAGAACAACGTTATTTAACCATCTTACAAAAAACAACCTTTTATTCTATCATTTCAAGCTTATCTAAGCCAATGGAGTCATCAAATATCCTCAATGATAGCCTTAGAGCAAAATGTTATTTCTTTGTCTATATTGCCAAGGCTGAGAGAGTACGTGATACATAGACAACTGGTTAAGAAGGCACCGAGCATTATGCAAATACTAGCAAGTCTGAGATTCATTACCCCAGAGATCCCTAAATAGATTTGTAAAATGTCAGCCTAAAATACAAATACTGCTCTCTTTCTGCATTCATTCAATTCAATGCTGCTATTCTAGATTTATATGCATCAGACAGACAAATGCCAGTCATCTAAAGATACTGGGAGCTAAGCAACTAAGTTTTCAAACATAAATCTGTATAATCTTGCATAAATCTGCCTGAAGTTGTTTCCTGAGACTTCCTGGCCTTAAGTTGATGCTTTCTAAATCACATGTAGGTGAAAATGCCGTGACATTCAAGAAGTTTGTAAGACCTTTTTTGTAAATTATTGTTTATATAGATTATGTTCTTTGCGCATCTCTCCCATGCATATAAAACTGCTCTAGGCAACATCATGTCCTGCACCCCCATACGTCTTCACATCCTGTCCTACTTCAGGCCACAATGAACATATCAGGCAAAATTATCCTCTGTTCCATTTCATCACCACAAAAGAATTTTTGCAGTGTCTTTTTTCCCCATGTTGGGAGTGACTTTCCTCTTAGGCAGTCAGAAGCAGTATCAATCCTCTTGAATTTCCCAGCAGCTTTCTTTTTTGCCTTGGCTATTCTCCCTAGAATTGCTTCACTTGGGAGTTATGGAAAATGTAAGAAAAATCACAGAGGGTTTATCTGCAGCAAAGGGAAAGTTGGATAGAAAATATGACTTGCACTAGAGGGACCACATCTCAGCCAAATTAGGCAGGAAGGGCTATTTAAAGCCAGTAAGAACTATGACAGACTAGCTTCTCTTTATTCTCTTTATTTCTCATCTCTCCTCTACCACTTATCATACTCAATGCTTTTATATGTACAGCCACTTCCTTCATATATAATCTTTTATGGAAGAGTAAATAAATCTGCCTTTTCCTTCCTATACTTCTATTAATGACAGGCGCCACTGCCAGAATTACAAAACTACACAAACAAAATTAATCTCTGTTACAACTTTGCTGTGCATTTTATAGTAGCTTCCTTCCTTCTGCCGCCCTTCCTTTTTTTCTTAAGCATATAGGGAAGGGGGCAGTTGACTAGGTAGGTGTATTCACTTATGCAGCCAAGCCAAAGAAAATCAGGTTTTGTATAAAGGTCTTTCCTGGACAGAGAGTCACGTTTTCATCCACTGCCAAACTGCAATAAGAACAGCAGTTTAATAAATGCAAAATGGATTTATCCCATGAAAAGTAAAAGCTTTTCTGTGAGATATTGCATCCATTCAGAAGAAGGAAACAGGCTATTAATTGCAGTCTAACACAACATGCCCAGAGAAAGAAAAAAAAAAAGAAAAAAAAAAAGAGGTTTGACACATCTGTTTCCAGTCAAATACTCAACAACATGCAATATGCTTTTGCAGAATGAACAGGTGATAGGGAAGAAAAAAGCTTTTTAACCTTAACATTCATAAAAGAGTTTACGCAGAGAAAAGGCCTTGTATGACTTTCTAGGACTTTGTGACTTGATTTTAATAATAAAAGTTTAATTATGACAATTTCTTTCTGCACTTTTTTTTTCGAGATGGCTTTTTCCTTATGTCATATATCTCCCCCTCCACCAGCTCTTCTGATGACATTTTATGTAATTCCCACCGCCAGAGTATGGAGACACAGGAGAAATACAGAATTTTCAATTGCACTTTAAGAGCATTGTCACATCACCAAAATGAATATAGGGACATAGCTCGAGTGAGGCAAAGCCACAGAAACAAAGAAGAACAACTACATAATCATCATTTTCTTGGATGTTTTCAGTAACGGAATATTATTGCTGCAATTTTTAATAGCTATTGACATCTTTTACTCAGACCAGAAATGGCACTGGCTAAAAAAGCTCCTGATTAAAGAAAAGGAAAGAAAGGTTCCAGGACCTTTGCAATGTAACGTAATTCAATACACGGCACAAAAGGGGCTGAGACTGGCCCTATGTGCCCATGTCAACAGCTCTCCAGTGGAAAAGAAAGTATCTAATTGTCAAAGTCAGCTCTTAGTCTAGGTGTTCCTCTTGTTGTGTCCACAAAGGTGAACTGAGAGAAGGAAGAAGAATGAAGTAGCATTTTCTATCAAATTTTCAACTGCGTTAAAGTCATCCAGGACTACAGGCAGTTGCTCTAAATTACGCAGGAACTGAACCAGAGAGGCTGAGGTATAAGAAACAAGGCTCAATGCTCAGGCCCCCACCTAACTACTAACTACCTAAGTACCTACCTAAGCTCCAGTACTTAGCAAAACTTGACCGGTCTTTCTCACACTATTTTCTCAGTGCTAAGACTTGGTAGCTAGAGTAAAAACCCTATAAATTCTAAAATACACCCCAAGCTGAAATATGTTGTGACCAAGAAGCTCAGCTACTTACTTCAATTCTCTTCTCAAACTTCTCTCCTTGTATCAGACGATCCACATAGATTTTGGGAACATGAATGTCTTCCGGGGCAAATGCTCCTATATCAACAATTTCTTCCACCTAGAGAGAAAAGGGAAAGTGAAAATATTTAGAAAAAAGTACTCAATAAGAGATTTTATTAGCAATGAAGTTTCAAATATTAAATATACAGTGGATCAAATCAAGAAAACTAAGGAATGGGACAAAATAGATATACCCTTTAAAATAGGTTATTTTAGATGCTTCTCTTTCCTCTTCTTTCCAAGGATATTTCTACATACAAACTGAAAGTAGTTTATGTTTTAACAGCCCAATTTGTATGACCTTGAAAAAATACACCACATACAGTTATATCAGAGTTGTTTGTACCTACACATAATTTCCACCCAAACAGAAGGAAACAATATGCTGGTAACAAAATGTCAGAGTACAAAGCAGAAGTATGAATTTTAAGGATACAAACACAGAAGCTGGCTTGAAGTTTCTCCATAGTGTACTCAAAAATAAAATTGAAAGCATTTGAACTGTAATAATTGATTGCAAGAAAGATGTGAAGATCTAGAAGTCTCTGCAGTTAGTGAAACAGAGATTCAGCACAAAATGACACTGATCCACACATATACATTTGAAATGTCACCTATTTGGAGCACCAGAGACAACAGGGTTTTCCTTCCTTCTACATCTGAGTTCAGGGTGGCCTAGCTGGAGACCCTGCTACGGCCAGATGCCTGCAGCACAGACCCTCAGCCACGTCTGGTGCTTTCCCTGACAAGTCTCAGGTGCAAAGAGCACATTTCACTCTGCCACAAAACAGACACTACTGTTAGGACTGTACCTGCATCCAACCACAGAGAAAATGTATAATGACAAAGCAACAGGTCAAAGATAACATCTTAAACAACCTACTCAAAAATAAATTAAGTAAGTTTCCGAACTACTTTTAGTTAAACTTTCAGGAATTTCCAAAGTCTCAGAACCCCAAAACAAGACCCAGGGTACGTCATATCAGTAGGGGTACATCACTTAGCAGCCATCACCAGTGAAGCAACATTAAAGAGCTTAAAATTCAATTTGACATCCTACTATGACTGCACAATGTGATCAATAATAACATCTATAGTACATCTGATAGACAATTACCTTCCTACTGTGCCTTGCAGTGTGACAATAAACAAACAAACAAATCCACCCTAAAACCAGGAAAGGGAGAGGAAAAATTAACAAACTAAAGACTACAGGACCAGTTTCAGATGATCCCTAAAAAAAGCCCTGGGGTAAACAGACAGGAAGAGACAAGTTGTGAAATCTGTAAGGCAAAGGTGTTAAGGAAGAGGCAATAACAGCCACAACCTCAGTGTCCATGGAGAGCAGAATCACACATCCAGAAAGTCCTTATCCACAAGATAAGGAGAGACAATCAAATCAATATTTTAAAAATTCAGACTACTGTATTCACCAAAAAAATGGTGCAATCACATCCATGCCCTATCTCACTTGAAGTTTATTATTTTATGCATAAATTTGAAAATTAATATGGAGACCAAGTCAAACACAGTGTAAAATGAAAAAATCCTGAAGCACACAGCTGAAATACACTGCACTCTCGGTGCAGTGACTACTATCAGAACATGCTAAAAGGGAGGAGAAGCAGGAGACAAGACTTTTCAATGAAGCCATACATAAGCAGATGATCTGCTACCAGCAGAATTCCCAAATTCACCTTTTCTAATTAAATTTGTTTTCACTTATGAGGTGGAAAATTAGGCCCGGGGAATACTAACTGCTACTGACTTGAACTTTCTCATAAAAGAACTAAATTTATTTGCTGCAGTAGCTGAGATTATAAAACCAAAATCTTTGCTGGCACAACTCAACCAACTTCAACAGAATTATGCTGTCAGAAAACTTGACACACTGTATCTCTCCCCCCATAGAATACACAGAATAAATAATTTAAATCCAACAATAAATTGTTGGATTTTGTTATTAGTCACCCCACTCCCTTAATTGGTTAGTATTTTGTCTCTTTGGAAACAGCAGTCAGCATGATAGCTTTTCCTCACAAGAACCATCAACATAATTATTTATTATTTCCGTATATTATCCAAAATGAGCATAACACAGACAAACTGTATTTTGTTCTAGGGATTTCAAATGAGCCTAAGGATCCTGCAGACTGGAACACCTTTGTGTTCACAGGCAGCCCCCACCCTATTCTTACTGGTCTTTCATAATTTCCATGTTCTATCATTATGTGAAATAAGCATCAAATTAAAATTAAGTATATTAAAATATCCACATAGCAATAAAATGGAATTTTGAAAAGGGATTAAAATTTTGCATGTAATGTCTCTAAGAATACATATCATCCAGTTCTGCAAATGAAATTAATCATCATGCTGATATGAAAAAGAATTTGCACACAGGAAGTACAATGTCATCTGATTGCTCCAACTCTCTCTCCCAACTCTGCTCACAGGGAACTAGATGATACTCCGGCTGAGACACTGTAGATGGGCTGCCAGCAGCCTCCATCAGTATTGCCAGCACTACTACCACAGATGAAGCTGTGCCAATGAAAGCAAAACCGGGAAATCTGATGGCTATGGGAATCAGCAGCTTTAACTTTCCGTGACCACTGCAAGACATCACTCAAGCATCTTTCTAGATAAGAATGATAATGCAAAAATAAATAGTTCCATAACTGGGCATATTCACTTTCCTTTCAGGTTTCATATTCCTTTATGAGTTTTTTCTGTAACACATCCACAGCCCAAGCCTCAATGAGACATGTAGGAGAGCATTCATATTAATAATTAAAAGGATGTGTGTGAGTTTTCTTCCTGTTCTGCTCTCCCTCTTGTCTATCCTTCTGTTCTTTCTTCTCTCTATTTACCTTGCCCCAGGCTTTATTTTGTCACGTACAGAAGAATCCCTGTAAGCTTCAAAAATCATTATACGGCATCCCACTCAAGAGACACAAAATCTGGCAAAGCATAAAGAGGGAACTAATCAGGGCAGACCACCTCCTGCACTTTTTTTAATTAGCAAATCAAAATACTCTGGTACCATTTAGATTGCCTTGATCACATGTGTTCATTTAAAATCTTAACTTCATCAACGTGCTACAAGATAGAAAATGTTTACATCTTTGCTACACAGGTAAAGCTAAAGAGTAATTTCAAGATACCACATGAGCTGAGTTCCCTCTTCTGGGAAGGCTCTGATGCATGATTCAAAAATCCTTTCATTGTTTCAAGAGTTTCACAGTATTGTTTTTTTCCCTGGGTATAAAGGTTCTTGCAAATCTTGTCTGATTACTGACAATGGGAGCAGAAGGCATAAATTTAACCATTTCTGAATACTGGTTTATCTGCAAGTATACCCAGAACATAAAAGCTGTTCTCTGCTGTGATTCACAAGAGCCTTCTGCCATTCCTTTTGATATCAGCACTCATAGAATCAATGGTCATTTGTTTCACAATATCACTTCCTTCTGTAATTTACATCTACTTTTCCCTTTTTCAAGTAGTTTGATTTATTTTTGCTTATGGAAATTCAGCTACTCTTCTACAGTTTTACCTCAGAATTTCTGAAGGCTTCCAGAGAGAGAAAGGAAACCTTGAAGGTTATGGACTTCCAGCAAGAAAGATAAAGAACTCCAGTTCTTGACCAAAAATTGGCAAGGAAATTACAATGACAAACTATTCATGCCAAAATACTTGAAAATAAGAAGGCCTTTCCTTTGAGTATGTACCTATTAACCTATTTCTGCAGCCTAATTAGGTCCTTTATGATACATGAAATGTTTTCAGCTGTTTTAGTTTTAAATCTCAGTTTTCCTAAAACTAAGCTATAACCAGAAATGACAATATAATTCCTTATTATGGGGAAAAAAATCAAAAACATGCATGTGTGGGTGGGCGACAGAGAGAAAGAGACTGGGGAAGGGAGACAGCTTAACAAAACCTATGCATTTTTAAGCGTATTTTTACACTGGCTTTATTAAATCTCTCTATCACTATCTTAATTATCCTAGTACACTTCAGTTCTTCAAACTGAAATAATAAAAATATCTAGCAGAACATAAGTAGAATAAAACATTACGACTGGTCAAATGTCCAAAACAACAGAAGAATGAAATCAAATTTAGCCCCTTAGATGCTCAAGACAAACTCATTAGAGCACTTCTTCAGTTCACTACTGGAAGAGTCAGGATGTCACTGCAAAATTTATTGTAACATTTATAAAATCGTAAGAAGTTAAAACAAAAAATTTAAAAAACACAGTAAGGGCTATGAGGAAAAGTTGTATGTGTCTGGTTCACTCAAGATCACAGAAACTGTGATCAACCATTCCCCACGGCTAACGACAAACAAGAAAAAAAAAAGTCAGTCTTAATTTTAATTGTTTAGACTGAATTTCACAAAAAGCTTTGATATTGTAAAACAGTGGAATACACTCTGAAAACAGGTCACTGGAAATTAATATATACAAACTTATTGGGCTACAGGAAAGAGCAAAGCAGGTTAATATTTACTCAGTTCTGCCTGCATGCAGGGAGATGAAACAGAGGATCTTCCAAGTTCAGTTTTGTTCTTGTCTGACTCTAAGATCAGCCGGACCATTAAATTTCTACTCCTGCCAAACTCCTATGGTAATGAAATGACAGTCAGTCAATAGCCATCCTGAAGAAGAGACTTTTACAACAACTTTAAAAAGCAAGCAACTCCAAGTAGTCTGATAAAGCCGCATCTTGCTCAATAATCACCATGTTATGGTCACACCAGACTTGGCATAAATGTCTTCATAAGCATACTGAGGGGCAGGGGAACAGTAAAAATCTGTAAAGTTGAGATTTATTAGAGAACCTTTAGCCTAATGAGACTGATCTGGGTCACACTGAAGGTCTATTTAGTTCAGTAATGCTTCTTCTTGGCAAAGAACAGGAGCTTAAAAGACAGCTGGTACTTCTGGTTATATTCTCCCAACTTCTAGCAGTTTAAGGACGTCCTTAGTCAGAGGTTGGACATAGACCACCTTGCTTTATAGCTTCTGATGGACCATGAACTTGTCTAATAGTTTTCTTGGAACTCAAAGGACTCTCTAATTGCATTCCTACAATTTAACTAGTATGAAAAACATTTCTCATTATCTCTTGTAATTTCACTGTGTGCTTCTTTCTTGTTCGATACAGGAATAGCACACAGCTGTTCTTTATTTGCCTGTTCCATACCAATGAAGATCCTATGTACCTTTATATTTTCTCCTGGTTTCTAGTAGTGTTATCCTCTGTGAACACCACAGAGAAAAACAGTGAGGTGTGTTGCCAGTATGTCATATCTGATCATTAAGGAAGCAAAGCTGACATAAATCTCCTAGGTTTGTCTCTAGGTTTTTCATCATGAGACTACAGATCCTCATAAATTAGGAGCCCCTGCTAGATTATATTGATTTCACCTTTCTTTTCTCTGTTCTATATCCTCAATTACCCGCGCTTCTAGTTGCCTCAGGCTTAGTCCCTTCTCTCACGCTTCTCTGCACCTGCTGCCTGCTTCCTCCAACGGCTCCTTTCCCTTCCATGCATTTAACCTCTTCCTCCATGCTGTACTGCTGACAGCAAAGAAGAAAACAGACTGCACTAAATTACCTGCTCTAGGTACTCACGCATAGCAGCTGTAAGATAACAACCGCAAAGAAAAGAGGAAGCATACTTGATTGTAGATGCAAAAGCTATCTACATGTAACGCTGTGTGCACGCACGAAAGAATATGAAAAATTTAACCACCAGCCTCTAAAAAAGTTCTACCATACACATAGAACTACACTTCTTCAGAAATTTTTAAGCTAGTCACGTTTTAGCACAGCTAGGATACACGGTATTCTTAAGTTTCAAGCACATGTTCAAAGTCAGAAGATATTGAAATTTCTCAAAGGAATAATCTAAAGAAAGTAACATTCTCAAAACAATGTATTTTGACCTTTTTTTTTTTTCCTTATAACAAGGCAGTTTTACCCAAGCTAAAAACTCACTTAAGCAGACTCACTTAAATCACAATAGAAGTGATTTTATTAAAAAGTAGCTACTTCAACAATAAATGCCTGCTATCAACCATGCCTGTAAGTATGTACTGTAAAAATGCATTCTGTAAGTATAAACTGAAACTTGCAGGTTTTTCCTCAAGATGTTCGCAAAGTAGATAATGAAGAAAAAAGCAAAGTCTGCTAACTATTATAGGTTACTGAAGTTACTGCATTGAATTGATGGAATTGCTTGTTTGATGATCTGCACAAGTAGGTCTATATATTCTGTATGCATCAAAAAGCAAAAGTGATAAATGATACTCGTTTTCTTGCTTCCTTAAATTCATTCATTTGGATTTTACACTATTTTTCTACTATAAAATTACCTGAATTAAAAGTATGAGAGATTACTTTAATATCCAGCAATCTACGAGTCTCAGTATTACCAACCAACCCAGCCTCCTGCACCAGGCATACCTAAGGAGTGATTCCTTCCTAAACCCTTCTTAAAATCTGGTTGTTTTGATATAAGCCATCAATGAACTCATGCTGGTTCTCATCACATTTTGTGACATGTGCTTTCTTGATGAAATGAAGTGATTTCATAGTGCTCAGTGCTTATTTTTACTAGACTCAACTGGATGATAGTAGTGACAACAGAAACATAATTATGTTCTTACCTTTTAATTATGAGGTGCTTAATTTGTATTCAGCACCTAAGTTCTTAACACAAAATGAAACATAACCATCCACATGGAATACATATAAAATTGCCTTCTCAGATCTGGAAAAGGCAATTTTGGAAATTTTTTTTTATATTACATTATGTAATTCTATTCCAGAATAGAATAGCTGCTAACAATATTAACTCTACTGGAATGATATCATTTAACATTTTTGCAAACAAAATGTACGTGCTTTAAATACATTATTCCTGTACTTCATTGCTTATTTTCAAAATACATTAGATTGAAAGCCTTTGAACTGTTTAGAAGGTAAAAATAAGTAACTGACATTTTTTATTAAAATTCTTCACATACTATCAGGAAGAATTGAAACCTAAAAAGCTAAAATAGCTTTCATCTCAACAAAAGATTTTATTTTCTTACTCATGTCAGAAAAATGACAAATGAAGAGAGACTGAAAGAGATCTCATCTCTAGGCATTCAAAGAAATGTAACTTAAAGGTCAGGAGATAAATTTAAACCTTACTTTCACAAATGAACTAGAGGAATTTAAGTACTGAAGGGAGAGGTAGAAAAGTTTAAAAAAAAAAAAAAAAGAGATTTAATTGCACCATCCAAGAAGGAATTCTTTGTATTTTCCAGGCTATGCAAGTCCAACTAAACCACCCTCAAATTCAAGGAATACCTCTCACTAAGGATCAGACCACAGCATGCTAAGCAGGAGACATACAGGAAGGTAATCAGGGAAAAATAATCTATTAGCAGCTATTTTGTAACAAAGTATGTTGCTGGGTCTCTCTGGTAAGAGAAAGAAACAGTGCAGGTATTTCAATAAAGGTGACAAATGACACATTATCTCAAAATGGCACTTTATATGCACAGCTGTATTAGTTATCCTCCTTATTTCAGATGTTCATTACAGACAGTGGTAGATTATAAAGATTCTGAAAACTACTTTACATGTGTTGTGGTTTAACTCGGCAAGCAGCCAAACACCACACAGCCGCTCTCTCACTCCACAGCCCCGCAGTGGGATGGGGGAGAGAATTGGGAAAAAAAAAAGTAAAATTCGTGGATAGAGATAAAGTTTAATAGAACACAAAAAGAAGGGATAATAATAATAGAATACACAAAGTGAGTGATGCACAGTGCAATTGCTCACCACCCGCTGACCGATAACCAAGTAGCAATCACTACTTCCTGGACCAAGCCTCTTATTTACATACTGAGCATGACATCATATGGTATGGAATACCCCGTTGGCCAGCTGGGCCATCTGTGATAGCTACGCTCCCTCACAGCCTCTTGTGCACTTGGCAGAGCATGGGAAGCTGAAAAGTCCTTGACTAGCAGGGTACTTAGCAACAACTAAAAACATCGGTGTGTTATGAACATTCTTCTCATACTAAATCCAAAACACAGCACTCGGAAGAAATTTAACTCTATCCCAGCCAAAACCAGGACAGTATCCACCCCTTATTCTGTACCATCTACATCATGCCTAGGTCTCACATTTTCCAATACATTCCAATTAATCACCACCACCTTTTTCGTCTTTTGATATATACACACAGATATCATTCCCTTAGTCTATGGGTCATCCCTCTAAGATGTCCATTGAGTTCATTTAGTCCATGACTTTGAGCTCCATCTGTCATAACAGTCTTTCAGGGCAGGAGAGATGGTGTGTGGTGTTGGATTGTTGTATCCTGAAGCCAGTTCTGATTCCATTATTGCTGCACTTGTCTGGTTCTATCATCGTTGCACATTGCTCAGAGTTCATTCTTCATTAATCTGGCTAATTTTTACTGCAATACCATTGATAGCAACCATAGAAATGATGATATACAATATCATATGACAATTAACATCATACAATTCAGTTCATTGGCTATTTTCATCCAAAATCAAATCCCCTTGAGGTACACACCGGACCTCCCCATCCTTTCGCATCACCCACCAAGTGCACCCAGGTCCTTGAGCAAAAGCAATCCCACGAATGGGTTTTCCCTTGCCAGAGGCAGGAGTAACCCAAACTGTCTTCCCCAGCATTTTTCTCATATGCACGACAGGGACTTTATCTCCATCTACAGTACGCAGAAGTTTTGATTGGGCAGGGCCAGCTTGATTGAAAGATCCCCTGGTGTTGACTAACCAGGTGGCTTTTGCTAAATGTGTGTCCCAATCCTTGAATGTTCCACTACCCATTGCCCTCAGTGTGGTCTTTAACAGTTCGTTGTATCGTTCGATTTTCCCAGAAGCTAGTGCATAATAGGGGATGTGATGATATACCCACTGAATGCCAGGCTCTTTGGTCCAAGTGTCTATGAGATTGTTTCAGAAATGAGTCCCGTTGTCTGACTCAATTCTTTCTGGGGTGCCATGTCGCCATAGAACTTGCTTTTCAAGGCCCAGGACGGTGTTCCGGGCAGTGGTATGGGGCACAGGATATGTTTCTAGCCATCCGCTGGTTGCTTCCACCATGGTGAGCACATAGCGCTTGCCTTGTCAGGTCTGTGGGAGCATCTGCCAGGCCTCCTCATATTTATATTTCAACCATTGTCCTCCATACCAAAGAGTCTTTACTCGCTTGGCCTGCTCGATTGCAGCACATGTTTCACATTCATGGATAACCTGTGCAATAGTGTCCGTGGTCAAGTGCACCCCTCGATCATGAGCCCATCTATATGTTGCATCTCTTCCTTGATGGCCTGAGGTGTCATGGGCCCACTGAGCTATAAATAATTCACCCTTATGTTGCCAGTCCAGATCTACCTGAGCCACTTCAATTTTAGCAGCCTGGTCCACCCGCTGGTTGTTTTGATGTTCTTCAGTGGCCCAACTCTTGGGTATGTGAGCATCTACGTGACGTACTTTTACAACCAGGTTCTCTACCCGGACAGCAATATCTTGCCACAATGCGGCAGCCCAGATGGGCTTACCTCTGCGCTGCCAGTTGTTCTGCTTCCATTGCTGCAACCACCCCCACAGGGCATTTGCCACCATCCATGAGTCAGTATAGAGATAAAGTACTGGCCATTTTTCTCGTTCAGCAATGTCCAAGGCCAGCTGGATGGCTTTCACTTCTGCAAACTGACTCAACTCACCTTCTCCTTCAGCAATTTCTGCAACTTGGCGTATAGGACTCCATACAGCAGCTTTCCATCTCCGATGCTTTCCCACAAGGCGACAGGACCCATCAGTGAACAGGGCATATTGCTTCTCATTTTCTGGCAGTTTGTTATACAGTGGGGCCTCTTCAGCACGCGTCACCTCCTCCTCTGGGGATATTCCGAAATCTTTGCCTTCTGGCCAGTTCGTGATCACTTCCAAGATTCCTGGGCGACTGGGATTTCCTGTTTGGGCCCATTGTGTGATCAGTGCGACCCACTTACTCCACGTAGCATCAGTTGCATGATGTGTAGAGGGGACCCTCCCCTTGAACATCCAGCCCAGCACCGGCAGTCGGGGTGCCAGGAGGAGCTGTGCTTCAGTACCAAACACTTCCGAAGCAGCTCGAACCCCTTCATATGCTGCCAATATCCCTTTCTCAGTTGAGGGGGGCCCTCGGATCCTCTGTATCCCCGACTCCAAAACCTAAAGGTCGACCTCGAGTCTCCCCTGGTGCTTTCTGCCGGAGGCTCCAGGTAGGGCCATTCTCCCCGGCTGCAGTGTAGAGCACATTCTTTACATCTTGTCCTGCCCGGACTGGCCCAAGGGCTACTGCATGAACCATCTCCTGTTCAATTTGCTCAAAGGTTTGTTGTTGCTCAGGGCCCCATTTGAAGTCGTTCTTCTTCCAGGTCACTTGATAGAGGGGGTTTACAATCAGGCTGTAATCTGGAATATGCATTCTCCAAAAACCCACAACACCTAAGAAAGCTTGTGCTTCCTTTTGCTAGTTGGTGGGGACATGGCTGTTATTTGGGATCTGACGACGTCCATCTTGCCATTTTATTCCTAAAAACTGGATCTCCTGTGCAAGTCCCTTGACCTTACTTTGTTTTATGGCAAAACCAGCCTTCAGAAGGATTTGAATTATTTTCTTCCCTTTCTCAAAAACTTCTTCTGCTGTGTTGCCCCCTACGATGATGTCATCAATGTACTGCAGGTGTTCTGGAACCTCACCCTGTTCCAGTGCAGTGTGGATCAGTCCATGGCAAATTCCACCCCTGGGGCAGGCGGTTCCAGGTGCACTGGACGCCCCTCCAAGTGAAAGCAAACTGAGGCCTGCACTCTGCCGCCAAAGGGATGGAGAAGAACGCATTGGCAACGTCAATTGTGGCGTACCACTTGGCTGCCTTTGACTCCAGTTTGTATTGGAGTTCTAGCATGTCCAGCACGGCAGCGCTCAGTGGTGGCGTGACTTTGTTCAGGCCACGATAGTCCACTGTTAGTCTCCATTCTCCATTGACTTTCGCACTGGCCACATGGGACTGTTAAAGGGTGAGTGAGCCTTGCTGATCACTCCTTGGCTCTCCAGTCCACAAATCAGCTTATGGCTGGGAATCAGGGAATCTCGGTTGGTGCGGTATTGCCGCCGGTGCACTGTTGTGGTAGTGATCGGCACCTGTTGTTTATTGACCCTCAGCAACCCCCCAGTCCTCCGAGAGACCGGGCAAGGTGGACAGCTGTTTAATTTCCTCCGTCTGCAGGGCAGCTATACCAAAAGCCCACCGGTACCCTTTTGGGTCCTTGAAATACCCTCTCCTGAGGTAGTCTATGCCAAGGATGCACGGAGCCTCTGGGCCAGTCACAACAGGGTGCTTCTGCCACTCATTCCCGGTCAGGCTCACTGCGGCCTCCAATACAGTTAACTCTTGGGATCCCCCTGTCACTCCAGAAATACAAATGGGTTCTGCCCCTTCATACCTTGATGGCATCAGGGTACACTGCGCACCGGTGTCTACACAGCCTTATACTCCTGTGGGTCTGATGTGCCAGGCCATCGAATCCACAGAGTCCAGTAAACCCGGTTGTCCCTTTCCTCCACCTGGCTGGAGGCAGGGCCCCCCAGTCCTCGTCATCATATTCACTACCCACTTCTTGTAAGTATGAATCAGAAGTCCCTTTACTAAGATTGGAAGTAAAGTCAGGTCTTCTACTCTGTCTGGGGAACTGCTCACTGGAAACTGGAGCAGCAATTTTTCTGGAAGAACCCCCTTGTGTGATTGTTTTTCCTTGCAAGTCACATACCCGTACCTCTAGGGTTGAGGTAGATTTTCCATCCCACTTCCTTATGTCCTCTCCATGGTCACACAGGTAAAACCACAGGGTGCCCCGGGTGTGTACCCATGGTATGTCCTCTCTTGAGCAGAGAGATGCTTACTCCTAACGGCTGAGATACTGGTCCATACAGATGGAGAGTAGGACATATCTTCTTTGAGTTGCTGGAACTCCCGAGACAGTTTTTCGGACAGTTTCTCCACAGCAGAGACGCAGGCCCATAGGGAGGAAGAGAAACTTTCTTCGTATTGCTGGAGTTGGCCAGCCAATTCATCCACCGTTTGTTCCTCTCCATCTTTCCAGGTCATTATTGCCAATGAATTTGCATACGACGCTGGTGCGCTCCGTACAAACTTCCGCCACATGGGTCGGATGCACCTGACTTCACCTGGATCTTTGGGTAACTGCTCGTTGTTCAGGTCATCATAAACCACCTCCAGCACGCCTAATTCCCTCAGGTACACCTCTCTCCATGGTGGTCCACCTACCTGGATGACATATAGCATCTTCCTTGAAGGGATACCTTTCCTTCACGCCTGACAGGAGTCGCCTCCAGAGGCTGAGGGCTTGTGCCCCTTGTCCAATCACTTTGTCAATGCTCCCTTCCCTAGCAAGGGATCCCAGCTGCTTGGCTTCCCTACCCTCTAATTCCAGGCTACTGGCCTCGTTATCCCAGCATCGGAGCAGCCAGGTGATAATGTGTTCGCCTGGACGATGACTGAAATCTGTTTGCATATCTCGCAGCTTATTCAGGGATAGGGATCGGGTGGTTACCATCTCATTTACGGGTTCTGCCTCTTCGTCCTCCTGTTCTCGTGATGGCCCTGGTTCATCTTCATCCCTTACTAAATGAGCTGATTTTCTTGCGTATTTCTTTTTCTGTATAGAGGTGACTGATATCGGCACAGGTTGGTTCTCCGGTTCAGCCGCAGTGACTGTTGCTGGGGTTTGGGTAGCTGCAGTTGCCTGTCGCAGGGTTTGGAGTAACTGCAGTGCTTGTTGCCAGGGTTTGAGTAGCTGCAGTGCCTGTGACGGTGGTTGGAGTACCCGTGGTGTTTATCGCCGGGATTTGAGTAGCTACAGTGCCTGTCGCAGGGGGTTGAGTAGCCACTATGGCTGTTGCCAGGGTTGATCTCCAGACGGTATTCCTAAAAAGTTGTTTAACCCTAAACAAGACCTGAACCACTTCAGGAGACATAGCAATATGAACATGCTTGTTTGAACATTCCAAGGATATTCAAAATTCTCAGGAACTGTTGTGGAAGGCTTCATGAAGAGGATAGAAGAAAAAGGAGTTTCTGGAGATATGAAAGGGAAGATGAACAAGTGGGGGAAAGTGTCCCACCCTATCTCCCCCCTAAATTCATTCTCCGAGGAGAAAAGAGTGTAATTACTAATAGTTTCTAAGAGGTGGTCCCTGAGGTACAGAGATGACGACAGTGCTGAGTACAGATACCAGATTAGACTCACGACCAATGATTTTATCATCTCATAAAACAGTGTTACACAATGCAGCAAAATTATAACCTTGACCCAGTTCCGAGCAGTGATAAACTGCACAACAGGGAATATATACTGCAAGTAAGGTATTACAAAACCCAGCATTGAAACCCAGCCCCACAACTTTGAGAGCCAATAAATCAACATTTTGACCAGCAACTATTAAACCAATATAATGAATGCTTATAACAAACTTTGCCATAACACACGTTGGTCAGATCTGTCGCTACCTCAACCTTTCGAGCCCCATGTTGGGCACCAAAAAGGACTGTTGTGGTTTAACCCAGCAAGCAGCCAAACACCACACAGCCGCTCGCTCACTCCCCATGCCCTCAGTGGGATCGGGAAGAGAATCAAAAAAAAAAAAGAGTAAAATTCATGGATTGAGATACAGACAGTTTAATAGAACAGAAAAAGAAGGGATGATGATGATGATGATGATGATGATAATAATAATAATAATAATAATAGAATATACAAAGTGAGTGATGCACAGTGCAATTGCTCACCACCCGCTGACCGATAACCAAGTAGCAATCACTACTTCCTGGACCAAGCCTCTTATTTACATACCGAGCATGACGTCATATGGTATGGAATACCTCATTGGCCAGCTGGGTCACCTGTCCCGGCTATGCTCCCTCACAGCCTTGTGTGCACTTGGCAGAGCATGGGAAGCTGAAAAGTCCTTGACTAGCAGGGTACTTAACAACAACTAAAAACATCAGTGTGTTATCAACATTCTCCTCATACTAAATCCAAAACACAGCACTAGGAAGAAATTTAACTCTATCCCAGTCAAAACCAGGACAACATGCTACTACATTCTTTCTCAACAAGGGATAGTGTGGTCCATCTCACCTTGAAAATCATAGCAGATATCCCAAAACCCCAAAATATTCAAGATCAATAAAACTTTTTCGCAGTGTTAAGGAAGAAGGTAGTCAGAGTATTTTTCAAGGAAAGATCTGGAAGAAAGAAAACAACTGATGGTAGTATGTCACGCGGCTTAGACACTTTCAACAGATTAATCAGAAACCACAGGAACGTGGTTATCAAGAGATTGTAAGAAACAAATTTTAAGAAAAATAAAACTTTTCTTACACTTAATCATTATACTTCCTGAAAGCTGTCTGGAAAGGAGAGCACTAGACATCCATGGAAATAAAAAACAAGAATAAAGTTCTTCACAGAACCACAAATAATATTTGATGCTGAAGCTGACAGAAACATGTTAAACCAGTCCTTTACACCATAAAGATAAAAGTTTTTCCTTATCACAGACTAATGAGAAAATTCTGATTTTTTTCCTTCTAGCAATGGTGAAAAATTGTCTTTAGCACATCTGATATTCAAAGTCATAACAAGTAAGACCTCTAATCTCCTGATCATAACACGTTTTCTATTCTGTCTCTGTATTTATTAATCAGGCAGAATAACCACTGAAGCACATCAAGCCAATACCAATTGGCTTAAAATTCCCAATAGAATTCTTATGCAACTTATTTAAACTGTTTTTTATAGAAACTCTTTGAGTTTTTAACCCTTTCCTCCCCAGCCCCCTTAAAATAGAAATACATTAATGATAGGTTTCTTTGCTGTCTCTGATTCCTCTGAATTGTTGAAAGAAAAATTCAGTGCTCTCAGAAACCTTCACATTCATTTAGCAATTTTTGTTCTTCTCGTATCTGAAAGTCTAGATGATGTCTTGAAGTGGGTGGTTCGGTGGCCAACTTCATATAACTCATCTGGTTCTCCCCTTTTCCGTAAGCCTCCTGGCAGATGTCTAAATCAGATACATTTGGTTAGCGCATGTTCAACCTTGATGGAATCTGATGGAATCCATCACAAACGGCAATTCATTTCTACTTGTATGATGGCTCAATTTAGTCCCTTACATCTGGAGTTTCTTAAAATCCCAAATTAGTTCTAATTTTGAATGAATGAAGCACATCTACCACCACATTTCTGTAAAATTTAAGACCAAAACCATGTAAAAATAGCTTTTCTCAATGCATGAACACCAGGAGAAACTAAGTGCATACATAGCTCAGGAAAATCAAGGGATAGTCTACTTCGGTGCGCATGGGGGGACAGGAGCCTTTTCTAATTGCTGGTGGCAAACACAAAGCACATAATCACTCCTAACTGCCTTACAGGAAGTGACCAAATACCACAGCATCAAGAATGTGCGCTGTCCAAGCTAGGAAGCCTGTTTCTCAGCTGGCCTCATCCCAAAATGTTACAAAACCTACAAGACTTTTCAAAATACACAATTAAAAAAAAAAGCAAAAAAACCCAGCACAAAGCAATAGAAACAAAGGTGCATAAGAACTCGCCTAATTCACTTAAAAGAAGAAGGGAAAGCCATGAGACGTCAGTATAACCTCCATCAGCCTGGAATTCAAATAAGCACAAATTTTGGCATAAAAATGCAAGTGTCTATTTTGAAGGTACTGTGGGAAAAAACTGGTACCTGAAACTATTTTTATTGAGAAATTAAGTTTACTTAAAAACCTAATTGCTAGATGCGTTTGTACCATCATTCGCAGCTCTTGATGCCCACAGTGTTTGAGAAATTCAGCAGTTTCAGAGCCTAGGAGGGCACAAGTGCTCCTTAGTGCATTGCTTACACAGCCAACTGGCTACATACCTCCCCCGTTTTGATCAGGAATATATCCCAGCTCTCCTCTTTGATTCTCCCCGCTTCTTTCAACAAGAAGAAAAAAACATTTTACATATTCCAAAGGTTAACAAAAAAGAGAAATGTGCCTGTTCTTCTATAATAAAAAAAAAAACAAAACACCTGTTTAAACATGAAGTTGTTTTAAGATTTGTTTAGCTATCGCTTTTTCCAGCTTAATCACAAGTGGCAAACTAAGGAACTTAGTACCCAATTCATGGGAATATCAATGGGAGTGCATTTCCCCACACTGGACTTCATGAGCGCAGGTTTTCTATAAAGCCCTTTAACACAATTTTGGAAAAAAACAGAAGACTAGGTGACTTTCAAATAAACACGAGGAAACTGTTTGGGAGACAGAAATAGAAAACTACTCTGTGGTCCTCATCCATTCTATTACCATCTTCTGCAGCCTGAAAAGTCAGCATGATTTGAAGTCAAGACAGTTTTGGTATCTCAATCCTTTACTTCTCTTTAAATCCTCACTTTCTCCACCGAATAATTCTATTTTATAGCATTTGCCAGGAAGGATGCTGCAAGAGAAGACTAACATCTGAGATACTGATTCAAACGATTACTCCAAAATTCTCACTGCAGCAATAGTTGCAAGGCTGCAGCTTTTCTCTGCACCATCTCTGCTCCATCTTTTCAGTGATATAATCATGTGTGATTTAAAATGGAGAGACTGATAAATCATTGATTGATTGATTAATGCATCTTACACACAAAGCAGGGCATAAGAATTATCATTAATTTGTTGTACATATTAGTACATACAATGAAAAGTTAAATCTAGAGTGTTTTAAGTCCTATTAATTTTCAAATTCCCATGATCCAAAACACAAGTACTGTTAATGAAATATACTTCAAATGCACAGTATATCAGACTTTCTACAAACTGTTACGAAAAAACCCTAAATTTAGCTTTAGGAGCAAGCAGAGGCTTTCCATCAGTTTCCCCAGCACACTGACTTCCTGGCAATCTGCAGTATCTACTGATCAACCGTGGACTTGCTTTAGCTTGTTCTTTTTGAATATCATATTTGTTCTTAACATATGTGACAAGGATAAAACCATTTTTTTTCATTGAAGATTATATGCTGAAGTTGAATGCTGAGAAAGCTCATGATATTCAAGAAAGTATCAATTTAGAAAGGAATAAAATATGAGAGACAGATACAAGAAAAACAAATTCAAATCTTCCAGCACAATCTTGTGTGTAGGTAAAACTATCTGAATAACAGTCAGCAACAATTTGATCTGCTATGAATTTTAACCACTTAACATTCACTACTCCAGCAATGAAGTGTCAAACCTTAACCCACATAATTAGAGGTTATATATAACAGAAAAGCAACAATAGGGAAAAAAAAAAAAAAAACCCCACAGAGCTAAATTAACTATTAAAAAAGCTTATTCCACCAAAAATCAGAAGCATGTTAACTAAATGTAAAAATAAGTACCTTATGAACTCCCTTCTAGCCCAGTCTGTTCCAGTGCTTCTCAAATCATCATAAGATGGTCTGCACAACAGCTGTAAAAATGTTTTGTTTTTCTGTTCTGTCTTTTAATAAACACATGCACACATAGAAGCAAGGAATCAAATACAATGAACGGAAATAAAAACAACAAAAGAGCATTCAAGTCTGGAGGTGGGCTTCTTTTTGGCAAACTAAAATTACTGTGGCAATGGTGTGCAAATGTTTCTAGGAGCTGCTTTTCCAAATCAGTACTAGTAGTCCCTGGATTTCAATCCCAATCCTTCTCTGACTTGTTCTTTAACCTCATATGGCTGGTGCCATAATAGCCACTAAACTGCTTTTTAACATTGCTGAATACTGAAGCAGAAAAGGCATTAAACACTTCAGCCTTCTTTGTACTCTGCATTGGTAATTTTACTCACTTCATTAAGTAGTGAAGTATCAACGTCCTTGGTCTCCCAGCCCACTGTATGAACCCTTAGAAAGGTTTCTTGCTACTTTCAAGTCTTCTTCATTTTGTACGGCGCTGCAGATTTCTGAGTTTTCTCCTATAAGCTTAAGCTTTTCGGTTTGTTTGGGTTTGTAATGCTTAGCCTCAACATCTGACCTTGGTCTCACTTCCTGTCATTTTTCTTTTCTGTGTTTGAGATTGCAATGATTTTTACCAAGGTCAATCTCCTACAGTTTTTCCAATGCTTTCTCCATGCTGGAAAAGTTTATTCTCAAGCTCTTAACACAGTCTTTCCCTAACTTCATTTCTTCTTAGCTATACCTCCCAAAAGCCTTCATCTACCAAGTCTCTGAGCTCATGAAATCAGTCTTCCTAAGAGGCCTTACTGATATTTTGCCATTTTCCCTTCTATGCTTTCTAAGGATCATGAGCTTGCATTTCATAGTTATTCTCCCACAAGCGTTCACTCAAATTCTTCATCTAAGGTTCCTTTGGGAAAGGATATTGTAATGTCTATACTCTATAATCAGGTTATCTAAATTCAGATCCGCAAGCATCTCTGATTCAGGATTCAGCCAAAATCTAGGCATGTAAATCCAATCATGCAGTCAAAAGCCCTGACTAACCACCCAGATGTTTAAAATGCAAAGACTTCTGTACTTATGCTAATAATACATATTTTTATACATAACATATATTTTGCATATATTATACTAATATATTATGGCAATTAGAATTCTGCTGTCACTTGAGCCAAAAGCTGCTGGTAAGGTGGCAGGACTAAGCAGCTCAGTGTCCATCCTATGCCGAATGGGATTCTCAGACAAAACATTCCCCCACTGCAGATCCCACTCAGCAACCATCCCCTGAGTGCACACAGACTCATCACTGAGCAATTAAACAATATTGAAAAAGGCTATAGCAACACAATAGCTCACTGGTTACAGCATTTGCACAGAGGGACCTCAATTCTGTATCCTTCTTGGCCTCAGTCCTAATCTGTGGTTTCCCAGAAACGCATCCTAATGCAAAGTCTGTGCCCATCTCAAATCCAGAACCAAGGTTCTGGTTGCTTCCTGTACCAAGGTTCAGTTTGCTGAACCTTGCCCCATGACTGGGGCATCCAGGTGAGGAAAAAGATTATTTTAGATTATTTTTCCACTATTTTCCACAGACTTTTTACAGTAAACTGTCACTGTGCAAAAATCTTGAAGAATTCCTCAGAACAGAGCTATGCATCTGAGGAAAGTTTTGCTGTTGTTAAAGCACTTGGAGGAATAGACACCAAAAAAAAGTTCATTTTCCAGTTTCCTTAATAAATCACAATGCCATGATTTAGCACAGATAACAGGATACAAATAGCTTATTTCAGTCTGCTTCTGTCCCTTAGTGCAGCGCAGTTCATTGTACCTGAGATAATGGTGCTCACTGACGTGGCTGTGTTGTTACTAGGCAACCAGAGATAAAATGCAGGGTTTAATGATTTTTATTTAATGCATTTTTATGAGAAAGTACACTCTCTTTTTTCCTCTCCTGATATTATTTGAGGTGGAAATGCTGTTTACACAGGGAGATATATTTAGCCATCCTCTGCAATCTGAACAAGAAAATTATTCAAATGGGATATTCAAACAGCCAGTCAATAAATATTTCTAAACATACTATTACCACTATCAAACACTTAGATCATGGCAGTGGCTGAGATCTCAAACCACTTCACCAGGGACAAGTACTCAGTAGGTCTCACAGCAGAGAATAACAATGGCAAGAAAACAGGTAACAGCTTAGGGACATTTGGGGTTGTTACGGATGTTTATGTACACCTCCATGGCAAAGAGCAAGAGCCCAAGCCTGTATCACCCCTCACCTCTCCTGTGCTGTCATGACACCCACACCTGGCAAGGTCACACCATGTTTTTTCCTGTGGCTTTGGGTTGCCTCGATTCTCTCCAAAAAAGAAGCGTCACAGGAGCCTCTACAGGAAGATGCACATCTTAGGAAGCGTCCTAATATCACAGCCCTAGCAGTCTAGGCACACATCCAGGCCTCCCTGTAACTCCGAGCTGCTACACATTTCATCTCCCATCACACAATTCAACGTGCCTGTTGAGGGTTCTGACAGCAGTGCCACCTGCTGAATTTAGCAGACGTGTCCTTCATTCAACAGAAAGTGTTGGAAATGTTACCACATAGATAAGACCACACAAGCCCTCAAGTTTCTTCACATGCCAAGCCCTTCTTCTGCACCTTTACAAGGCCTGGTGGCTTGTATATAACCTGTGACCGCTGAGTTCCTTTTAGATCGGCTGATTTCCCACTCTCCCATCTTTGAAATAGGAGCAGGAAAGTGTTTATAGATCTGAAAATCAACTGAAAGCCTCAGGTTGAGTGCGTGCGTGAGGACTCAGGTCCAAACAAAGCTACAGCTCTGACTGCATACTTAACTCCTGCAAGTTCTGCAAGATGAAGTTAGAAGCAGATGAACAGAGAACTTTTTTTAAATGCAACACTGTAGAAGAACTATAAAAACAAACACCTGCATCATTTTGCTTTCACATATAGATAAAGCCAAACCACTAATGCTGCCAATATGGGATTACTTAACGCTTTTCTCTGCAAAGGTTACCTTCCAAATAACAGGAATCATGCAATTCAGTTGAAAACTTCTTTTTGATGCTTAATACTGATCATCTTTAAATTAAAGCAGAAATTCCACTGGACTCAGTGCAGTTGGATCTTCACAGATAGTTATCTGTGCCTCAGCATACATCCTTATTATCATGAATGTTAGCAGGTTCTACATCCTATCACTTAGATAAACAAAAGAAATGCATGTGACGGTCCAAAATATTTGTGCAGGTCAGTAAACACCTCTTACATTTCATTAGAAGTTTACAATGTACTTCTGATCCCAAAAAGAGTACTGAACAGCTACTTCTGACCATTTGCCTGCCTAGTCAAAATAAACAAGGCTGTTCCAGGGGCATTTTAAAAATCAGTACCTCCCCGCTGTATGTCACAGACATAACTGGTAACAGTACAGCCTGACTTCTTCCTCCTTCAGAAGCCTCTCTACGCACAGCCAGCCTCGCTCCTCACAACATGGGAGAGTTTTTAAGCAAGCAATAGCTATCAGTTTGTGGGTTTGTGAGGTGGGGTTTTTTTTGTCTCTACTCTTATTCTCCACATCTGCAAATCCTGCCAAGTTCTCCCACCTCTGAATTGTTACAAAAATTATGCGTCTGTACTTCAGCTAAGAGTGTAAAATGCCACACTAACTTAAACTAGAAAACAGCAGCTTTAACACATTAAAGAAAAAAGTGTCTTTTACTGTATATGCATGTCAGGAGACGTCACAGCTCCTCGCGTTAACTTAGAAGGACAGGTTAACAAATGCAATTGATTCCCAGTGCAATTCCCACTTTCACCAAATTCACAGCTACCTTGAGATTGGATTTCCAGTAGTTTACGTTTCCCTTGGTATGGATCTTACTATGCCAAGTACCATTCCATATTTTTATCAATTATCAGAAACTAAAAGAAATCTGGGGAAAGATTGGTGAAATAATAAATCCTAAGAAGGAAGCGGCAGTATGAGACACAACAGGTACACTGGGTCTATTCAAACATAACATGTTTCAGAACAAAACACAAAGTTAGACATCTGTGATCAAGAAATACCTGCCATACTTACAGAATGTATGTTAGAAAACACTGATTACACTTTTCCTGAAGTAGGCCGGAAACGGATCAACAAGGTGTAAGCAACTAAGACTGTAGGACCCCCTGTTTAATGATCAGCAAAGAGTACAGGTATGGAAACGAGGAAGCAGCAGGACCAAAGAGTAACTCTACTCTTCAGGTGACATTAGTGGCGGCAGTGTTACAATGCTGAAGACGCTCCAGTTGGTCACACTTTTAAAGTTTCAGAAAAAAAACAGAGCAAGAAGATGGGCATAAAAAGGATAGGAGAGCTGAAGAAAACGTTTTACAGTTAGAATTATTAAGACCTCAATCTGCTCATCATACCAACAGCACTGAGAAGTCACTCAGTGGGAAGGAAATGCCAGCTTCAGAAAGGTTTTTAATCTAGCAGAAGAGAGTAAAAGCACTGGATGGAACCTAAAGCCAAATTAATTAGAGTAAAAAGACATATTTATACCAGTGAGGGTGATTAACCACTGGAACAAGCACAAACAGAAGGATGGGGTTTTCATCTCTTGTTTTGTTTGCATCAAAGCAGGATAACTTTCTGATTAAACCTGTCTTCCAAAATTCAAGTTACACTCTGATTGAATGTACTTACTGAGCTTAATAGTGATTGAAGTGAATGGCCTAGCACCCATCCTTCTAATGTAAAGTTTTACAAACCAAGTTTTGTTCCTGAAAAAGATATTGCTTCTAAAGGACTGGATAAAACTACATGGATATAGATAATCAGAAAAGGGAAATAAATAACCCATCAGAATAGCTACAAGGAACAACAACTCTCTTTTTCTGTGTTTTTATAGCATTAATTTTAAAGGAAAAATTTCAGCAACTCAAAAATCAGAAACAGAGAGGGGTATGCCTCTAATTTTTGCTAGTTACCTGCCTTAGCTTGGTGCTCCATGCTAGACAAGCAGATGTTGGCAGCGTAAGTCTGGTTGCATAACAGGTACAAAGCTCCACGTTCAAAATTGGGATGGGAGTGCCAGTCTGAGAAACTACAGTCCTGCAAATCCCAATTAATCACTGCATGACTCTGAAGACAAGTCTGACCTGTAGCTAGTTTGATGGAAAGGAGCAGGGATGGCTTCAAATTTCTACTTCTAGGACAGTCTGCTTAAATTAAGTTAAATGGTCAGTGGGTGAAAAACAGAAACAGAGCTGGGAACAGATACCAGAATTCAGAAGTCCCTGCTGCCCAGAGAGTATCTGAATTACCATCCTACACAAAGTTTTTTCTTCTTCCTGCAAGTGGGATTGAGAATTTCATGCTTCAGGCTTGAACAACATTAACTAAGGAGTCAAGCAAAACTCTTTCCAGTTGCCTCAGTTCCTGAGTGACTAGCTCTAGACAGTTGCAGGCTGACAATGTTCAGTACTGAGGATGTACTAGATGCCCTATCGAGATATCTCCTTCCGATTCCCTGGGTTTGAACTCTTAAATCCAAACACAACATTCTGAATTCCTCTTTGGAAGAAAGACACTTAAAAGTTAAGTCAAGTCAATGAGGCATTGCATTTGGCTCAAAATATCTATTTGTCCTAAATCTCTGGTTATGCCTCTTCACCCATTAATTTGTCCATAAAAACCTGCAGTTGTAAAGTAATATTCATGTGCCATCTTGCAAAGAGGTTGTCAGTTTTTAAATGGTATTGAAAATGCAACAAGACTCACGGTGGACACAGTTCACAGCAGATCTACTAAAGAGTGTTAAGTGGAATTATAGCAAGAAGGATGTCACATAATTGCTGCTCACTGACAAGAAAATTCTACCCTATCACTCATGGATAGAAGAGCAGAAAGAAAGAATGAGATGGAATGTAGGTGGAAGGCTTTGATTTACTTAAATTCTTTAAATGCCAGACTGAACAAAGTATGAAGGGCAAGTGACTAGAAGGAAAAGGAATGATGAAAGATTCTTTTTTTCATTTTTAAACAGAAAAGTATTTTTAAACTTTCTTGAAAAACAACTGTGAAAATTCATGTACTGTTGCTGAATTGTCACTGTAAGTTGTGTGACAAATTCTATGGTATTTTTTGCCATAGTTCTGTAAAACGCAAAGACATAACTCAAAGTTCCCAAATGTATTATGTATTTTCCATATAAGATTTTACAAAAAAAAAAAAAACACACAAAATAAAACCCAACCCCAAACAAAAAAAAACAAAACAAAATGAAAACCCTGAAGAAACACAAGCCTCTTCCATTTAGAATTTACTAGAAATAGTCTAGAAGAGTTTGTCTTGATCTTACTGTCAAACCATATTTAGCTTTTATTAAGCACATAAAAAAAACTTATCAGAGACTGATGGAAAAGCTAATAGAGCAGTCTATCTTTTAGATATTGCTATGCCTTAGCAACTCTCCAATCACCAATATATTTCCAGTATAGGCTGCTCTATGTTTTTAAACATTATCATTTTAGACAACAAGGAAAAAGGACAAAAAGATTGGAAGGAAATTCTAGATCATCTAGTCCATCCTCTTTCTCAAGGCATAACCAAATGTCTGTATCTCATTCTGGACTGATGTTTATATAATTTATTAAATTTTAGAGACCGCAACTGTAATAGCTCCATGATTTGCCCAATCTATGCTGTTATGTATTTATCCTTATTATCAGGAAGTTTTGCATAAGTTCTTATGTGAATTTTCTCAAGCACAGCCTAAGCCTGCTGTTTCTTCTTTCATCCACATATTACTTTATTTAACAAAATTGAAGGCTGTTGCCGTGTTTCCCTTTCAAAGGCTGATCACAGCGAACACAAAGTCCTGGCCAGGATCAGGTGAACAGTAATAAACTGAGGAACCATGGTGAACTAATCACTAAAACAGAGCATGGTATTAGGAGTAGGCAATCCAAGGAGACAGGTTAGACCACTGTGTCTGGTGTGAAATCCCCCAATGAGTCAAGAAAAGGAGAACTCTGTCCCCAGAATACCATGCAAAACAAAGGGGTTTGTTGACTACAAGGGTATAGGGCTTACTATGTTTCAATTCCCTACCTCTACCACAGTTGTTTTGGCAGCTTTGCACATAGGTTGGTTGAAGTTTCTTGCAGTTTTCCTGCAAAAGAAAAATGAGTAAATATTAAAAGCTGTAATGGTACAAGGAAAGGCTTTTCAAAGATAAGGTACTTGTAGTACCTCTAATAAAAACATCACACACCTTTTCGCCAAATAGCTACAGGACTAACAGGAGGGAGGAAAAAGTATTATGGAATTGTGTAAGATGCATATGAAATTAAATCATATTTTGCTACATTAGAAAATATTTATTACAGCTGTTTCGACTTTTAATCAGCATAATGTTTAATTGAAATTCGGTATGCTACTGATGTCTTCACTTACTAGATCCAAGAGTAGCAGCAAGCTGGGCTTTGTACAATGTACCTTCCCATTATTTCACTGCACAAAGAATGAAATTTATCTCCACAGAGGGGCCAGCACAGGGCCTAATAAGGTCTCAGGTCCCACATATGCCTTCATAATTCAGACTAGGACTTGGGATAGCACTTTGCACAGTAGTAAATTTAATCCAATTCTCTCGGTTAAAAAAGCTGTGCCAGTTTTGGCATGCACTGCAAGACTCTGGCGTTCATCCTAAGTATTCCCACGCAGTATTTCTGTAACAAGGAAAAAAAACCTCTAGGGAATAAAAGTAACACATGATGTGTGTAACAGTGCTGGATCTGCACCGAGATTCTAGTTGGCACAAGGAAAAACAAGTAACCTGTGTCAGCCCCTCTCTGTATTTTTCAGAAAGCAAACAAAACTGTGTGGCATAATATTTAAGAAAAAATTATGTCTATTTTAGTGGGGTTCTACTGATAGCATCTCAGCATTCTTCTCTTTTGAAAAGTAGAATTCTTGAAAATTTTTCATCAAAATGCATGAAACCAGGGTTCAAAACAAGTCAAAACCTCCCTTCCCCCCGTCCCCTTTCCACAGAAGCATTTTTTCTGACCATCCTTATTTCCCAACACCTTCTCCTCCTTATTCACCCTTTTGTGCGATGACCATGCCTTATGCTACAGCCACGCTGAACTTTGGGATGCTGCTGCCACCTCGTGGCTTTGGGGGGGTTGGGAATTGAAACGGCCAAATCCTGAGATTACTATGCAGTTTTAACAGGATTTCTAGTGCAGAGACCTGTAAAATCAAAGCTATACCCAAAGACACATATCTTGGGAAAATCCTGTTGTATTGGCAATACACAGCAGCTGCGAAGCCTCTAACAGAGGCTACAGAAGGGACAATATCTTTTGCCCGTGGGTCTCCTCTGTGGCTGTGTAAACACAAAACGGTGTAAGAAGAGGAAACGATTAAAAAAAAAAAAAAAGACTTGAATTTATATTCTCCTCTTAGTGCATGAATACAATACTAGCTAGTAGTAATTCAGGGAAAACTACCCTAAACTAGATAGAGTAGAAAATGAGAAGAAAAACAGAATTACAAAAGCTGAATTAAAATAGCAGGGGAATGGATACTGATAGGGGAAGGCAGATGTGGAAACAAAAAATTCAGTATTTCATCCTAAGCAACTACTTTTCTGAGCCAAAGACTTTCTCAAGATTGTAGTGGCCAGTCTGTCAGTAAAAGAAACCGATATAAAATTATTTTTACACAGGGGAAAAACTTACAAGAAAACATTTCAATGTCAAATTTAAGAAGAGTTTATGGGCTTGATTCTGACCCTATTTATAAAAGCTTATGCAATTTAGAATGTTCTTCGTCTAGTAAAGTTGTTTCAGAAGCAGTAGTCTTTTACAAGATCAAAGGTCTTATTTCTGAACAACACATCATCCAGAAGAGGAAAGAACAGAAACAGTATACTTATTTTCCACACAGAATAATGTTCAGGTTTTTGGAATATGAAATCCAGAAACTAGTCAGCCAAGTTTGCCTTTTTATTTTAAGATAGCTTTTTGGACATCTAGCCTCAGCAATGTCTACAAAGTCCATTGTTCCAGCAATGGATTCCTAAGCTGACCCAAAAGCATGACAACAGCTTTTCTCCCAAAGGCAAAACATAGCAAACTAATTTATTAGCAGACTAAACGAACGAACTACATCCATTATGTACCTAATGGTGCAGAGGTGAAGGGACACCTCAGATATGAGCTGAATTTACATATTGCAGAACCACTTGAAGCATGAAGAGATGACCTGACATGACTGTCTTTGACAGCAGAGGCCCTGACTCAGGTTATCCCTTCAACGTCTCTGTTCCTTTGTCAAGAGCATACTTTCATTGGCACCAAACCGCATCTCCTCTTGTAAGGTGGAAGTATATTGGGCTAGAACAACTCCAAAGCAGAATAGTACCAGATGAAAAGGGAGGGGAGCCAAAGCAGGCAGAATATCCACAGGAGCAGTGGAATTCCCTGCTGTTGTCCCTAACAAGCAAAGCTCCACGGGAGCTTAAGACTTGGAGACACTCTGTTCTGCTAAGTAGAACTAGTACCTGCATCAGACTAACAAAGCAAAATGCCCATATATACATCCTTTCAGCTAGCACAGGAACAAGGCGGGATTATTTCATTATGTTTGAGGGAGTCTTGGATTGTTTGTCTTGGTAATGGTGCACTATACCTAAGAACTATTATCTACTAGGCCAGATACAGGTCTTGTTAAGCAAAAGCTGTGGTGCAGAATAGTCCACTCAGCATAAGCATGCCTAGAAGGAAAGCAGCCACAGCATGCTGGATGAAACAAAAGAACTAGGGGACACAAACTATCATGTAGAAAACCCTATTTGAAAAATTGCTTTCTAAAGGCACTTGTGCCATTCCGGATCCCCAAGAAACCAGTATAGCTTCATGTATGAGAATAGACCAAAAAACTGATGCTGGCCTGTGGTCCAAATAAGTCTACCTAAAGTACGTCTTTTAGATTTAAAAAAGCTCTTAGCTTGAGGGCGATTAACAGTTTGGCAGACACTTACTCCATTCCTATTGGCTCCATACATACCAGAGTCATGGGAAACACACTATAAATAGTACCACACTGCTGTGAAAGTGGTGGCAGATGTGAATGAACACAGAGCCTATGCCTATCTAGGCATACCTTAGGAAGCAAAAACAGAAGTCACGTAATAAAAGAAGTACGGAAGGGTCGGTCCCACTGGCAGTGACTACATACTCAGTATGTAGCATGATGTCAAAAATACATTTTCCTGTTCATCTTGTAGATCACAGAAATATTGCTGTTATATTCTAATCTATTACCATTTCCTCATCTGTTGTCTCCCGCAGGATATGAGATAAGCCTATGTTTCTCTGTTGTAGGCCATGAGGTAGTCTGTGTCTCATGAAAAAACAGAATGGGTCACTGCTTACTATGAGCAAATTCTTTTAAGCTAGCAATACTCTACATTGAATAAGACACTGGATGATGATGTTTCCACCTCCAGTTACACTTGAAAGAAGGAGTCAAGATTTTTAGGTCTCCAATCCAGATGGCAGTAGTATCTGGTATCAACTGTATTGTGTGAATGTGGGAGACATATGAAGACTTCTGAAAGGAACAGGAGGGAGAGGGAAAGGTATAAAGAGAGACCACATGACATAAAGGAAGAGGGGGAAAAAGGGAGAACGCAACCAGTCTGTTACTGTGGAGAATGAAAGAATTTTTCAGAGGTAAGTAAGCATCCGTAGATAGAGAGGGGGTAAAAGCACAAAAAGTAGAGGCTCAAGATCAAACAAAGACAAGCCCAAGGGGGAAGACTTGTTTCCTGTATTCCATGTCCCAGAGCCTAAGGAAAGCAGTTTAGCAGACATCAAATTCATGTGCACACACACAAGAAAGTTCAGTTTTCTATGAGAAACCATCTTGTCTTGCCAGTGGGCAAGTCAGGATGTCAAGAGTTGGGTAAAATACAAAATTCTTTCTTAATTTTCAAGTACTTTATTTTAATATTATATCTCTAAAATATATAGATAAAAATGTATGTGAATACATGTGTATGTATACATATATACACAAAAAAAAAGCATTATTTTATCAGTATTATTTTATCCGCATATTTTCCAGTTGCTTTTTCAATTCGTTGTTTGTTTTAATACATACAAAGACAGACTGCATCATTCAGCATCTTCTAGTAAACTGCAACTGATTCCCATAACACTTACCTTTTCATCTGATAGCCATAAAACAAACAAATAAAAACCAAACATTAAACATAAGCAAACCTCTCCTGCTTCAGTTCAGGACAAACCAGAGCACAAATATAGCAAATCAAATAAATGATGTTACCACTACTGCAACGCCCAAACTTTTCACTACAAAGGATGTTTAAATTCGTATGATGCCTCTCCCTACACCACTGAGATCAAATCGACTTTAAACACACTTTTCTGGGGACAGAAACAAGTTTTCCCATCACTGACTGGCGAGAAGACTGACTCAGCTCCCTTCTCTCCTGACATACATGAACCTGCACTTCTTGGGTCAGCCTTCAATTGTGTAAGGAAAAGGATCCAAAACAACGTGAAAATTTAAATGAACAGAATGTCACTACATTTCTCCACAGTCATCATAATGACTTTGGTCTGCTATGTCTCATTTTCAACTACCAATGTTTTATTTCACAGCTATATTTGAATTCTCAAAAGTCACTAGAAAAAGCAATTTTTTTTTTTTTTATAGCAGTATAATTTGACAGTAGGGAAAGGCAATATGAAAGAAAGTGAAATCAGTAAAACATTATTTTGCCAGCACAAAGGAGACAGGATTCTCCTTCTCTTTCATTATCTAAACCATTAAAGAATCTTCTCCCACTGGTAAACAAGTCATACCTGAAAATGATATTTCCTGCACGATCAGCCTTCCATGCCTTCACAAGAGCAAAATCTCCTGTAATCGACTTCTCCAGAATGAAGTGACGACCATCGAACTCTCGCACCTACAGAGAAAAGTACACTATTGAGATGTAGGCTTCTTCAAACAGATCTCCCATGTAATATTTATTTTATGGGGTTAATTTTACAGACTATTATATTTAGACTTCTTTTTGTACTACATAAAGTTTTATCTGAAAAACTGTAGCTCAGCTGTATAGTAACAGAGAAGCACAGAAAGGCTGTAAACCCCAGTTTTATCATAGTGTCTCTGTTTAGTGAAACAGAACAAGAATCAGATCCATATTTCTGCTGCCCCATCTACTGGAATTAGACATGCTTCTTCCTGCACACCTACCAGCTAACCAAAAACTAAAGTGCTTAAAGCAGAACTGTTGAAAAAGTTTATAATCACTGCCCACCACCAGAAAGCCCATATGTAAAGTGAAGCAGATTTGAGACAGACTACTCAAATCACATAATCTGACAGGCTGAATTTCATTTGGTTTTCTCTGCGTTTATGATCAATATTTGATATTGTGCCTGAAGCCAGAATATGTATATAAGTATATATATAAAAGTTGTATAACTGACAAACAGCTATTATTTTAATCCTATACAGAAACATGAAACAGCATTTCTGTTAACAATGTAGAAGGTTAGAGTGTACACAAATACTACTTGAGAGCTATTTAAAATTTCTGAGAGTGGGAGGAAGTACAACAAAAGTGTATCAGAAGTCAGTTTTTCGGTCCTGTAAAAGGAGATCTAAGCTTTTATAGAATGATACTTGCATTCAAAATGGATTTGGAGAATGGATTTGATCAAATCACACTAGTTGTGTTATTAGCCCCCCCCAAAAGACTGAGGAGAGTAAGAGACTTTTCCACAAATGTTAAAAGTAGAAGAAAAATGTTATCAAAATTATAAGCTATTTAATAAAACATTCCTTCAAATGGTAAAACATCATAATGACATATTCAGTGAGAAAATTAAGGAAAAAAAAAAGACTAGGCTAATGACTAAATACTGAAAATAGCCACGTATAAGTGGCTAAATCAAAAATCATGGATGAGGAAAAATTACCTTTACCCCAGAGATGTTCTTGAGGTAGAGTTTAATGCCGTTTGCAGCCTAATTGGAATATACAGCATTAGCCCCATCCATTTCTTCAATTACAGTTATGGCACTGAGAAATGTCTTCCCTTCTCCAAATTCTACATCCAATTTCAATATGAAGCCCTTGTTTATCACTTGGAAGCCACACTCTTTTTATTTCTTTGCAATTTCAAATACTCAGACTAAATTGCATTTCAACTATTGGCAAACGTGTTTCCTGAAAGTCTGTGTCAACTGAGCTCTTCCCTGTTTAACAGGAAAACGTCCCATCTCTTCTAATGCTAAAGCTTCACGTACAGCTGCAGAGCTGCTTACTCCATACCACAGTATTTAAGGAGCACGTGCCCCACTAATAGGAGGTTGTTCTCAATCTGTACTGTGCGCTGCAGTGGCCTGGTACAAGATTTTGTTTGAATACACAGCGAACCTGGTCAGAGAACTGTCAAGTGAAGAGTTACTCAGAAAGGTAGGTTTTCACTTGGACCAGTTCTTGATGCTAAGTCACCCTAAAGCTGTAAAAACTTTTCTAACACATCACAGAGGACAGAAGTGAGCAGTGGGAGGAAAACTAATGTATCTGGTACCACAGCCATCCTGTTAATCCAATATACCAAGGTTAAACTTGGCCAGGAGGAGGTGCTTAAACTACTGTTTATCTTGGAAATATGTAAGAAATTCATTTTTCAAAGCAGAAGGCTTCCTAACAACAAATTGACTTCTTACCTCTCTTGGCTGGCTAGCAATGGCAACGGTGCCATCTGTGTTGTATTTGATAGGCGCACCTCCTTCCTGCACCAGGGTCCCATAGCCGGTACTGGTGTAAAATGCTGGGATTCCTGCTCCTCCTGCTCTAATACGTTCAGCGAGCGTACCCTATGGGAAAACACATTTAAGAACTAGTCATTTGCGAACAACAAATCAAACTTTGATGAATGGCTTGCATAAATTTGTTTTTATATCCTGTCATTTGGAGCTTTTCCTTCTGAACTCAGCAGACCATCACATCTATTTTTTCCTCCCATTTTAGCTCTCCTTTGTGGGATTGGTACTGGATACAGCAAGAAATGCTTCACGCAGAGCCATAAACTGCTCAAGAGCACACCATCACACAACTCCCTGACAACTCCCAAGCTCCCAAGCCCTAGCACTTTGCTGTGCCTCCTTTCCTTCACCTTGTTTCCCAAGAAAAAAAGGAGGGTAATTGTCATAGGTGATTCCCTTCTGAGGGGGACCGAGGGCCCAATTTGTCAGCCGGACCCATCCCACAGGGACGTCTGCTGCCTCCCTGGGGCCCGGGTTGAGGACATCACTAGGAAGCTCCCTAGTCTCGTGCAGGCCTCCGATCACTGCCCGCTACTGGTTATACAGGCTGGCAGTGAGGAGGTTGCAGAAAGAAGTCCCGAAGGGATCAAAAGGGACTTCAGGGCACTAGGGCGACTGGTGGGAGGATCGGGAGCACAGGTGGTGTTTTCCTCGATCCCTTTAGTGGCAGGGCGGAACACCGAAAGGAACAGGAAAACTCATCGGATCAACACGTGGCTCAGGGGCTGGTGCCATCGGCAGAATTTTGGCTTCTTTGACCACGGGGAGGTTTACACGGCACCGGGCCTGCTGGCGACGGATGGAGTTCAGCTGTCTCACAGAGGGAAAAGGATTCTCGCGTGTGAGTTGGCGGGGCTCATCAAGAGGGCTTTAAACTAGGTTCGAAGGGGGACGGGGATAAAACCAGGCTCTCTAGAGAAGAGCCTAGGGACCGCACGCCATTGTCGGGGGAGAAATCGGCAGCCCAGCTGAAGTGCATCTATACCAATGCACGCAGCATGGGCGGCAAACAGGAGGAGCTGGAAGCCATTGTGCAGCGGGGTAGCTATGACTTAGTCGCCATCACGGAAACGTGGTGGGATGAGTCGCACGACTGGAGTGCTGCAATGGACGGCTATAAGCTCTTCAGAAGGGACAGGTGAGGAAGGAGAGGCGGTGGGGTAGCTCTGTATGTTAGGGAGTGCTTCGACTGTCTAGAGCTCGATGGTAGTGATGACGAGGTCGAGTGCTTGTGGGAAAGGATGAGGGGGAAGGCCAACAAGGCAGATATCCTACTGGGAGTCTGTTATAGACCACCTAGCCAGGACGAGGAGGCAGACGAAATATGCTACCAGAGGCTGGCAGAAGTCTCCCAGTCGCTAGCCCTTGTTCTCGTGGGGGACTTCAACTTTCCGGATGTCTGCTGGAAATACCACAGGGCAGAGAGGAAACAGTCGAGGAGGTTCCTGGAGTGTGTGGAGGATAACTCCCTGACGCAGCTGGTAAGCGAGCCCACCAGGGGAGATGCCTCACTTGACCTGCTATTCACAAACAGAGAAGGGCTGGTG
This sequence comes from Calonectris borealis, assembly GCF_964195595.1. NCBI lineage: Eukaryota > Metazoa > Chordata > Aves > Procellariiformes > Procellariidae > Calonectris > Calonectris borealis. Next base: position 71,212,771 of record NC_134352.1, on the reverse strand, counting down.
GGAGATGTGGTGGTCGGAGGCTGGCTTGGGCTTAGCGACCATGAAATGGTAGAATTTTCGATACTTGGTGAAGTAAAGAGGGGGGCCAGCAAAACCGCTACCATGGACTTCCGGCGGGCGGACTTTGGCCTGCTCAGGACACTGGTCGAGAGGGTCCTTTGGGAGACAGTCCTGAAGGGCAAAGGGGTCCAGGAAGGCTGGACGTTCTTCAAGAAGGAAGTCTTAAAGGCGCAGGAGCGGGCTGTCCCCATGTGCCGCAAGAAGAACGGGCGGGGAAGGCGACCAGCCTGGCTGAACAGGGAGCTCTGGCTGGGACTCAGGAAAAAAAGGAGAGTTTATCACTTGTGGAAGAAGGGGCAGGCAACTCAGGAAGAGTACAGGGATCGCGTTAGGTCGTGCAGAGAGGAAATTAGAAAGGCAAAAGCCCGACTAGAACTCAACCTGGCCACTGTCGTGAGAGACAACAAAAAATGCTTTTATAAGTATGTTAATGACAAAAGGAGAGCCAAGGAAGATCTCCATCCTCTACTGGATGCGGGGGGGAACGTTGCCACCAAGGACGAGGAAAAGGCTGAGGTACTCAACGCCTTCTTTGCCTCAGTCTTTAGTAGTCAGAGTGGTTATCCTCAGGGTACTCAGCCCCCTGAGCTGGAAGACATGGACGACGAGCAGGATAAACCCCCCATAATTCAAGAGGATGAAGTTAATGACCTGCTATGCCACCTGGACGTTCACAAGTCTATGGGGCCGGATGGGATCCACCCGAGGGTACTGAGGGAGCTGGCGGAGGAGCTTGCCGAGCCGCTCTCCATCATTTACCAGCAGTCCTGGTTAACTGGGGAGGTCCCGGACGACTGGAGGCTCGCCAATGTGACTCCCATCTACAAGAAGGGCCGGAGGGAGGATCCGGGGAACTACAGACCGGTCAGCCTGACCTCGGTGCCGGGGAAGATCATGGAGCTGTTCGTTTTGAGGGTGCTCACGAGCCATGTCCGGGACAACCAGGGGATGAGGCCCAGCCAGCACGGGTTCATGGAAGGCAGGTCCTGCTTGACCAACCTGATCTCCTTCTATGACCAGGTGACCCGCCTAGTGGATGAGGGAAAGGCAGTGGATGTGGTCTACTTGGACTTCAGTAAGGCCTTTGACACTGTCTCCCACAGCATTCTCCTAGAGAAGCTGGCGGCTCACGGCCTAGACAAGTACACTCTTCGCTGGGTAAAAAACTGGCTGGACGGCCGAGCCCAGAGAGTTGTGGTCAACGGAGTTAAATCCAGTTGGCGGCCGGTTACGAGCGGTGTTCCCCAGGGCTCAGTTTTAGGGCCGGTCCTGTTCAATATCTTTATCAACGATCTGGATGAGGGGATCGAGTGCTCCCTCAGTCAGTTTGCAGACGACACCAAGTTGGGCGGGAGTGTTGATCTGCTGGAGGGTAGGAAGGCTCTGCAGAGGGACCTGGACAGGCTGGATCGATGGGCCAAGGCCAACTGTATGAGGTTCAACAAGGCCAAGTGCCGGGTCCTGCACTTCGGCCACAACAACCCCAGGCAACGCTACAGGCTTGGGGAAGAGTGGCTGGAAAGCTGCCCAGAGGAAAAGGACCTGGGGGTGCTGATTGACAGCCGGCTGAACATGAGCCGGCAGTGTGCTCAGGTGGCCAAGAAGACCAACGGCATCCTGGCCTGTATCAGGAATAGTGTGGCCAGCAGGAGTAGGGAGGTGATCGTGCCCCTGTACTCGGCACTGGTGAGGCCGCACCTCGAATACTGTGTTCAGTTTTGGGCCCCTCACTACAAGAAGGACATGGAGGTGCTGGAGCGTGTCCAGAGGAGGGCAACGAAGCTGGTGAAGGGCCTGGAGCACAAGTCTTATGAGGAGCGGCTGAGGGAACTGGGGTTGTTTAGCCTGGAGAAGAGGAGGTTGAAGAGAGACCTCATCGCGCTCTACAACTGCCTGAAAGGAGGTTGTAGCGAGGTGGGTGTGGTCTCTTCTGCCAAGTAACTAGCGATAGGACAAGAGGAAATGGCCTCAAGTTGCACCAAGGGAGGTTTAGATTGAACATTAGGAGAAATTTCTTTACTGAAAGAGTGGTCAGGCCTTGGAACAGGCTGCCCAGGGAAGTGGTGGAGTCACCAACCCTGGAGGTATTTAAAAGACGTGTAGATGAGGCCCTTAGGAACATGGTGTAGAGGGCATGGTGGTGTTACGTTGACGGTTGGACACGATGATCTTATAGGTCTTTTCCAACCTGTATGATTCTATGATTCTATTCTATGATTCTAATCCATTGCTCTGAGAAGAGTACGCAGAGTTCTTTTTCTCTTTCCCACCTGGCTACGTATGCTAGAAGGTTTTTCTTTTATAAGTCCTACGTGTTTCTTTCATTCTCCAACATCTTAAGAAAAACTTCATACCTCACTCAAAGTTGGAACAGCCACGCATAGCGGATTGAGAAAGGAAGAGGGAGTCCAGTGATCTGGGTTGCCTGTGCTAAGAATACCAAGAAGCTGATGGAACAGCATTTCTACTCTATTTGACCAGCCCATCTGCACTCTGCTCTATATCCAGCTGTACCACAGACAGGAACAGCCCAAATTCCTCATCAGGCTTAATTATGGACTTATGGCCAAAGACATGTCTGCCTGCTTTTCATTAGTGTCCTTTCCCAAATTTTTTTTATATTTTTCTGGATTCAAAGCACAACAAGACTGTTATGGTCAATTATCTAGCTTGACGGCCTCCAAAACATAGGTTGCATTTTCCCCAGTTATCCTGCAAGAAACAAAATGACTTCTGGTAGGTTTACAAAATGGTGGCAAGAGGCAGATGCGAACCATGCAATGATACCAAGTCTTGTGTTCCAAGCAGCCTCAGCATTTCTAGACCTCACCATGACCTCTCCCTTACTGTGTAACAAGGATACAACAGTCCCCCATTTTGCCTGAAGTTATACCAAACTTGAAAAGCATTTTCCAAAAGGCTATTTCATCTCAACACAAGTATTTCAAATCCCCACATCTCCTAGCAAGTCATTAATTCACCTTATTGTTTACCATTGCACACTGTAGACCCAGTATTTTCATGCTGGATCTACATAGCTCGTCTGTGCAGTCCACAAAGCCAATTACATGTCTAAGGAGTTCAAGGTCTTCTAGATGAAAGCACTGAACGTTAAGTAGAAAGAAGGAAAAAACGAATCGTGAGGTGATAGAAAGGTGAGATTTGTGACTTTTGAAATATGAGAAGTGATAAGTGCCTGGTTATTTCCATTTCCAGCTGACTCGGTATAAAAGCAGCTTTTCTGCCCGTCTCTGGGATTCTAAGAGACATTCCCAAGAGATGGAGCCCAAGACACTCTTCTCCAAAAACTTAAGACTGTTGCTTTTCCCAGAGACTTAAATCAATAGCTGTTTAAAGCCCAAAAGTTACGTGTCACCTCTGGAAATGCCACACACTGACATGCTCTAGGCTTCACAGTTAGAGTATTAATTTCACAAAACTAGATCTCAATCAAATGTGGTTGATACTCATGATTTTAAGATCTCATTGCATTCAGGCTATTTAGCAGTTGGCAGTCCTAAAAGAGTTAAAACTATGGTGCTAACAAGTAAAGTTGTAAATATTGGTTCACGACACTATGCAGAGATTAATTTAGTTAAGATTTAATGAACAAGCCCAAAAGAGTTACGTCTCACAATAAACTGAAATCTCCTCATTTGATTCCTACCCACTAGATGGCAGACACTGCACATGCAACATACCCAAAAGCACACACGAGCTGCCACCAATATAGGAATTCAGCAACTCCCTGACTTTTTTCCCCTTACATGGGCCACAGCAGTGAGCATACTTCGTGTGTTTTTCTACAATCTGGGAGGAACTACCAAAAATCAATCATTGTACAATAAAATATACATATATATATACACACACACACACACACACACTCTTGAAATGAATATAATGTAACAAGCCATAAAAGAAATTCACACAATATGACCAGTTAGTTCTTAACAGACCAGTTGCAGCCTACAGCCCATGATCCTACGACGGCAAGTGCCACTTGTCTTTATTGCACATCTGCACACAGGCAAAACATTTGGATTGCAAAATAATTTTATAAGCGCACTTAAGCATTATCCTACTCAGCATTTTAGATGAAAAGAAATCACCAGTCTCCTAGAGACACTCCTTACCTGAGGTGTGAGCTCAACTTCAAGCTCGCCAGATAAATACTGGCGTTCAAATTCAGCGTTCTCTCCAACATATGATGACACCATGCGTTTTATCTGCTTAGTCTGAAGCAGAAGACCAAGTCCAAAATTGTCAACACTGTGTAGAAAAAGCCAGACAATACTCAGCATTTATAACAGAGTTTTGTTGCATTCAAACACTTGATAAACTTTAATGACTTAACAAGATAGGACAAAGTTATCTCCCCCCACTTTAGATATACGGAATTGGGGACAAAAATCAAATTCCAGCTTTTAGGAGGGAGAACATCAAAGCTACAATTAAAATTTAGGAGTCCAGTGCTCAGACCTCACCTCTTCCAAGGCATTGAATACATCCAAAACTTCATTTTAAAGACATTTCACATGTAACAGCTACAAATACCAGCTTAACAAGTGGTGTTATTTTAAGTATCTGCTCCTTTAAAAAGCCTTACTAATTAATAAAAAAAATCATATATGGTACAATCTGGCTTTGAGTGAACAAAGACTTACTTTTTGTTTAAACTCTTGCTCCCCAGGAAAAAGGCAAGTGATTCCTTAGCAGCTCAAGGAGAAAGGCGCATTCACATTTATACTGCTGCTTTGTATATAAGGTAAGAGAATGTTTGTATTTAAATTTTTTTATTACAATAAATAATTCACTTCTTATTAAGAAATTGCCTACTCCAGCAAAAGATATTAACACTGCAGTCAAGATTTTCTTGTCTGTGTCATAATACCAGTTTAAACTTAATGCCAAAGATAACATACAACATTTTTCCTGTGCCAGTGCTTCTAAATTCTGATATCCTAAAGACATTACTCTCTTAGTCTTCAGCATTTTTGTTATGTTTATCACCCTATATTATGTACTGATGAGAAAACAACACATTTCGAGAGTTACTGTAACAAAAGGGCCCTGTAAAAAAAACTATTTCAATTTGAAAAAACATGAGGTTGAAATATAAAAATGGAAATAAACAGAGATGATATTACAAAGGCATGTTTCTGTTTCACATTTCCAACACATTATGCAGGATATTGGCAGACTGCTATATGTGTGCGAAGCTTCTCTACATTTTTGTTGGTTTCTGCAACATATGAGTGGAGAACTCAGAGCTTCCACTCCCACTATGGGAAAGATGCCACGATCCAGAAGCACCTCATGAAAAGTGATGTGTATTTGCCACTAGTTGTTTCAATTCACTATTATTTAATTATCCACATAATGGCTTGAGATTTCAAGATAAGAAATACTGAAAAATACTAAAAGAATTCTTTAAGAAACCAAACCCCGTATCCAGCATGATGTAATTAACATGCACGTGTGCTTACAACATATGCATCCTATTGAAAACACCACTCCTGAAAAAGAGCTCCAAAACGGTTGTCTGCACTTTCTAATTCTATCAATTGCTTTAATGAAATATATCCCTTTCGTATATAAATCTCACCCTCTTGGTATTCTTACACCACTATGTCTACAATATGGGTTCCTCCTTTAGGTACTGTCAGAAATGAACTCTCTTTCCACTAATGACCAGATGGAGAAAGTAATGCATCAGACTGCTTTCCCTCTATTCCCCCTCCTTATACCTTACCCAAATTATCAGTAAGTATATCCCCTAACCCTGGCTTTATAAGCTGTGGTGATGGGAAAAAAAAAGAATGTAAAGGAGACATGTTTAAGTACTGTAATACAAATCTATACTCTCCATAAAAAAATACGATCTTTCTCAAAAAAGGGAAAAAAACCCCCAACTTAAAAATCAAGACACGATGCTGAGTGAGCTGAGAGGTATTTGTTCTGCACAATAAATCAGCGTAGATCAGAGGAAAGAACCCACTGAGCCACAACCAAACCTTACTTAATGTACGTCAATACTCCACCGCTTCAGGATCCATGTCAGACACCCCAGCTGCAACCTCCTGGCATCCTTTCAAAAGGCCAGATTCAAAAGTTTACTATTATACAGTATTCATTTTCAAATATAAAAGCAGTAATGACAAACCCACTTTTACAACAGCACCACTATCCTCTTGCTTGCCAGAGCCAACGTCCCACAGCATGTGCTGCAGTGCTGCGTGTGGAGGGAGAGGGGCTCACCAGAGCAGTGCCAGCACCAGCTCTTCGCCTCCTACTACAATACTCACAATAGCTGCATGGACAGACTTGCAGTCAGAAAGACTTCTCAACCGCATGCATAATGAGGACTATTTTAAGGTGAGGACTATTTCAAGAAGACAGCCCACTTCTATGCATATTCAGGCATTTTGGAAACTGCATGATAGGAAGTGAAACAAGCTTCTCTGATCTGGCTCTCTGCATTTATTCTATGTTCTCTAGATGTAAAGAACTTGACCTACTTATAAAAGCTTTCTCCACTCACCAACTCTCACCTATTAAAAAAAAATTTAAAATCTAATTCTGATGCAATCTTAAAAGTGTTGCAGCACCAAAGCCTTGAGAATAAAATGTGTGCTGCCTGGAAACAACCTATATTTCTAACTCCCCATAGGAAAAAATTCCAGCAGTTTGGAACTAAAAGAGCTGCGAATAGAGTAGAAGAAGGAGTCTTGTGAGCAAAGAAAGAGATTAAAAACAAGAATAAAAATACAAATGCCAGAATTTTCTGTATAAGGTCACTCAAAGCAGGACAATCCCTCTTACAAGAAAACCATCAAACACTGACCTCTTGTTATAAAAGGTAATAAGCAAATGTAACAGACCAGCCAATATCTGACAGCAGTTTAATGGTTTGTATAACTAGAGTACCATGTAGCAAAAGTACAGAAGTTAAACAACACTGTGCAGTGCTTTGTAGTGCAAGAAACAAGCAGGGGCAGCTTAAACTGCTTACAAACCAGAGCTTGCTACTTCTGCGTATCATTCAGGTGGTTAACGCTACTTTTACCATTGCAAAACTTGCAAGCTGTCAAATATAAACAGGCAGACACGAGATTTCTGCGTGCAGACAACAAAATTCTGAGTGCATGTTCACATAAGAAAGGGATGGCAAGAGAGGGTCAACAGCAGATTTGTAACGGCTGAAGAAATTTCTGCCTCATTTCACTAAGTTCTATAATCCTTCATCCTACAGTCTCAGATGCTGGACTGGCGCACATTGTCCTTAACAGGATTTTGCATATCGTCCTGCAGGATCCCATGCAGGATCCCATATGGATACACCTGATTCTCTCATCTACTACAGGAAGGTATCTTCTCTCAAACAAAACTTTGTCTTTACAAAGTTCCCTATATAAATTAAATAGGAAATGGCACAAAATTATTCTCTGTCACACTCATTCCAAGTTGTTCCTCACTTCTTAAGTCACTCTTTCTCCTCACTTCAAAGGCAGTAAATTTATTAAAAAATAAAATTGCAGTGTGGATCAGTCACAGAGCACACAGGTCATACAACCTTATTTCCCTAGCACAATGACAAGAGGAATTTTACCTTCAGAAAGTCATGCACCAAGAGGCTCTGCCTGCCTGATAACACAAAATTACTTAAAATCCCAGCCACATTTCATCTTCAGAGCAGCATCACAAAATCCAACTGCTGTCACTCATCTTACATGTTCATTTTAGATGTAAATTTCTTAAAAAGAAATATAGTGCTATCCATCTTTTTTAAGGATGCAATCTGCATTTAGGTTTCCAGCTGAAATAATCCTTTTGCTTTCCACGCACATCAGTTTTCCTTTCACCTCCCTCCAAAAACTCATTTTGAGCACTTGAGCCTATTTCCTATGTTTTTTTCTTATATTTGAACGTCCTAAGAAACCAACATTTCACACAGCAGTGAAGATGCTGTTCTCACTTCTATTCTCCCTATCCTTTGCTCTTTGCTTGACATCTCTACCCCAGAATAAAAAAAAAATTCTGGTTTAGGGAAATTTCTTTCCATATAACATTTCAATATAAGATTTTTTATGTTACTTACTTGTTCTCCCTTTCCATATTTTGCTGCTTTCTTGGTTGTTTTGGTTTAGGTCCTAAAGTTTCTTTGAACTTTTCAGTTTAAATTATGTTTATGCTGAAAATGTTACCCATAAACTGTCTTGCAGGCAATGTCCTTCCTATCAAATAGTTAACATAAAGAGAAAATTTTACTGAATGCACGGAAAGAATACATCCTGTATACCGATTTTAAAAGTTGGGTTCAGTCCTTTAAAAATTTAAACAAAGGTGAGTGCAATAAAAATGTGTTGCCCTAGATAAGAAGGAGAAGGTGTGGTGGAAGTTGATATAGTTGTTACATACGCTGTCGGAAGAGGGAAAGTACTAGTGCTAGACAAAGAATGCGTTCTTTTGCCCTCAAAATTGATTGTTAAGATCTCTAGAAGTTTCCCCATTCTGTATTAGGATGAAATCTGGAACAACAGAATACATGAAACACATATAGGAAAAGAGATCTTGGCACTCATGAAGAACGTAGGTGACGCAAGTTCCCCATTCTACTAATGCAGACAAGAAAAAGTAATCACAATTAAGGAGGTCTGGCTGTTCAGCAATACATTGCTTCCTATTGTTTTCTCTCTCTCAGACCTACAAAATCTTCCTGTCAAAAACTAGCGTCTGCCTTTTCTAATTAAAAAACTAGCCAAAGACGACTCCTAGCCAGATCTAGCCCACATATATCAAGTATACTGGAAGTAGACAAAGGCAACATGCTAATGTTGCACTCCAGATAAACGGTAATCTGCAGCTCTCAAACCCTTCTCTTTGGTGGCTCAAGCAAAACACATTCTACAGCATCACAGGGAAGAAGAGATTACCTACGTTTCCAAGCTGATAAAAACTTCACATGTCAACAGCCTGATGAAGTAGGGAATAGAAATTTGCATTCTTATGCAGAAAAAAGGAGATTTGGAATGTCACACTACTCTGGCAAGAGGCATAAGATGGCTTTTGGGGGTTTTTTGAGTAAAAGGAGGCAATTACACTTTCCTCTCTCTCTGCCTTTGTAAAGACACCTATAGGGTCTAAGAAAAGCGGGGGTGGTCAGGACAGACTGGCTGCCCTTACTAGGAACACTGGAAACTGCTGGTGAGCAGCATCAATTAACATGAGGGCTTCATTCTACATCTTTTAAAGAGAAGTCTTTCTCTATACTTGTTGTTCAAAGAGTCTCCAGGAGCTGCGGTGCATATTCCTGGGAGATCCCAGCAAGACCAGAAGTCACTGGTTATGAAAGATTAACGTGAATATTTCAGTTTTAGAGAACTAAAACGTGTTGGCTGAAGAGGAGCTAACATGTTGCCCTACCTGACCTTTCTCCTCTCATAATTTGGGGATTGGGAGGATGGGCGGGTAACTACATCACCCCGGAAGACTCTGGATTGAGAAAGAAAAACATGCGGTAAGAATCTTGGGGCAAGGCTCCACCTCAGGCAGAAACCAGTTTCCTGCAACTTGCTGTTGCTGCAAAAAAGCATATTTATGGTTGGTCCTACTCCTGGACTCCTGCTTTACGTAAAGACCTAGTCAGCTTCTGGAGATACACGAGCAGTCTCTCTAGGCATTTGGCAGGTCCAAGTGTTGCACACTATGGAACTTGGTAACAGACGGACCTGTTCCAGAGCTAGAAATTTTCCTGGCAAAAGGCTAGGAGTGGAAGAAGGAAACAATTTCCTCTATCATTCTCCACTTAGAAGAGGCATCGTCTTGTCTGTTTTACTTTGTAACATCAGCTTTTCAGTCCTCAAAAGGATCTGCTCCAAGTTACATGCAATTAGGTCTCCCGATAGGTCCACACTTCCTAGAGAAGTCCACGTATGCTCCACAACTAAAAGGAATGCATCAATCCCTACCTGTTTGGCACCTCCTAGTAACACAGCCTTAAGCCTTCAGGCTCACAGGGGTGCCTGACTATAGCATGAAACTTTACCAACATGAAAGAAGGTACATGGCTGAAGATACCATCTGAGTTCTTAGCGATGCACATTCACAGGTCCACAAAAATAATCATAAAGCATAATCCTGGCAGTGCCTGAAAGTGGTAAGTGATCCTTCACGGCCTTTGGGCAGAAAATGAGCAGATGCCTATTACATGGCATTTGCCAGAAGACACGGAACAAAAGTGCAGGCACACTAAGGGTAAAATAAATGTGGACAATCACTCACATGACAGTTGTTGATGACTTGTCATCCCCAGTCATCTAGCTGGCTCTTAACAGTGAGACTACGTCCCACAATAATCCCCTACGCATTACACTGGAAGCCAGCTCAGATGATATTCTGCTTCTCCTCCTTTTCTGTCCCCCACTTCCAGCAGGGTACATAGCAGGAGGGCAAGATGAGGATGGGAGCCAACTATCAGGGAGAGGAAAATGGACTCAGCTCATAGGAAGGTAAATTAATCAGAGGCATAATGTTTATTTGCCCTACTGATTCTTGAGTCTTCAGCCACCTTTTTCTTTCCTCTTTCCTAGGACATTTTCCCATCTATCCTAATGGGAACTGCTTAATGGAAAGCAGAAAAGAGAGATAAAAGATCTCCGAGGGAGGGTGACCGAGAAAAGAGGAAGAGAGAAGTATGGATGCTGCCATATGCTAAGGCAGTCATGGTCAGGAGAAAGAAGAGGACAGAAAACAGGGCAGTGGGTGACAGCTCACAGACACCACAGAAACTGCCTCACCACCTTTTCAGCCCATGGCAAAGGACAAAAGAAACAGTGCACTGAATCTCTCTCAGCTCAGCAGCCTGGGACTTCTTCCACTTTGCGGGGAGAAAGAAGAAAGAAAATAAGGGAGCCCACAGTGCTGGGAACCACGAAGCCCTGGATGAAAGTTGGCATGACTATGCCTTAAACTCCCTCTGCTCCTTCACTGCACTCTTCTCCCTCCGCTACTAAAGCCTTCTTAGGGGAATTCTGTCCTTTCTGCTCTGATAACTTCATCTCAGCTCCAGCCTCACAGCAAAATGGCAGTATTCTTCCTCCGCCACCCTCCTCCAAAAACGGTGCTCCACTCCTGTAAGAATGATGGGTGCAGGCATATAGGCCAAGTCCATCGAAAGGTTGTGAAGGCAGATAATTTTTGAAGAGGGTAAGTACTGCACATAGCATGGCTATGTCAGCAGCAAGGTCTCCTCTTTCCACACTCCCTTCTGCTATGAAATGGCATATTGTGTTTTTATTACAACAAACAAAACAACTCTATTCAGAACTTTTAAAATTTACCATATTTTTCCTTCACAGCGAAGTTACATGGAATAGACTTCATCCAGTAAATATCTGAATTTCATCATGAATGCATCATACTTCAAAAGTCTCCTGGCTGAAAGCTAGGTTTAACTTGTCACTTTTCTAAAATCAAGTTGACACAGTTCCTTGACCACACTGTGTTCTATACCTATTTTGTCTTCCTCGTTTGTAATCACAACCAGAAAGTCATCCACGCAGCTGATTTCTCAATAGTTCCATGTAGTGCAAAGTTTAGTACAATTCGCCCTGCCAAAATCCTAAATAATGTCCACGCTAAAATTAGCAAGATGACCTGGTCAGATTTTCAGGGATTTGCAGTTCACACAGTGTCACCAATTTAACAGCTGTAATAAAGCATCTGATTGGATTATTTACAAAGAACGGAGATGATAAAAAAAAAAAAAAAAGAGCAAACGGCTTCAAATAATCAGCTTAACATTGAAAATATCTTATATACCTTGCCTCATTATTTTGGCAACTTGCCAGGCATAGGATTTTACTTAACTCCAGTTATTGATGACCTTGTATTTAACTTCTGAAAGTATATTTAATTTGGGATGTTTAAGGAATTTCTTATGCATATACAAAAATGACACATACAATGTAAGATACTCTGAGCATCACCTTGATCATATCTTTGTACATACAAGCTTTCTTCCCAGTCCCTCATAGACTTTTTCAGCTACATCTTAGCTTTCTGAATCAAAGGATTGTCAAATTCATGCCATTAAAACCACATGACACCTTATACTGTATGAAAAACTTCTCAACTTTCCGTGAATTTGGAATGCAACTTCCACCTGACAGTATTTTTTAATATATTTTTAAAATACATCTTTAATATATAAGTAATATAAATATATATGTAAATATATATAACATATATATGTAAGTATATATATAAGTTTATATAACATATATATAACATACATTTATATATTAAAAAAGTAACAACAAGGATGAAATTAAGCCATAAGAGTTACTTACATACGCAAGAACAAACAAGGAGTCTGTGGCAAAAATGGTAGACACATTTTGGTTTTAACAGAAACATACAATTCAAAGCAATCACTGAAAAATGAGACTTTAACATACATAACATTTATCAATACTGCCTTAAATTCAAAATATTTACTTGCTAAGAACTTAAAAATACTTTTATGCTTTAGAATATAGGGTGCAGTAAGTTTACCAGTGCGTCTGATGCCATATAGTGCCTTATCTCAGATTGAGCAACTGCAAATAGCACCTATTAGGAAAACAAGGGTATTATGTTCAACAGAACTAAATAACAGTGCACTCAGGCATCATGACCAACAGTTCAAATGTTTATCTCAAAGCTATTTTCTCCTTACTAATGCATAACATTGTAACATAAAAAGAACTTCTTCAAAAAGAGCACAGAGACCAAAGGTTCAAAAAGCTGGTAATGCTTCATAAGCAGACAGTCTGAATCTGTGATAATCTCACAGCATGCTGTCAATCTCCTTTTAGATGATCACCCAGGTAATTAGTAATTAAGATATTAACTGTGACTTCTCTATTTTTACTGAAAGTGAAACTCTACTGTTCAACACTACTGCATTCAAAAAGAATGCATATTTAAATCTCAAAAGCAGACAAAGCCAGGAGGGAAGTACTCATTCGATACAACAGTCAGACCACATGTGCAGCTACTACAAGCAATGAACTTCATTTTCACCAAGTACAAATTCAGCCTATTGAGGTGGTAAAGACGCAATGAAAGTGTTGATCTCAGAATGTGATCATACCCAAAATTAGTTATCCATTTCATTAAGCAAAATTAATTAAAAATAATAATTTGGTGCCCATTTCTTAAACTTTCATTTTAAATATTTAGCTGTGTTGACAAGAACATAGTTTTTGTTGCAACACAGATCCTGAAACAACAGGTCTGATAACCTGCAGGGAAGTCTTAGCATAAGCTAATCTGAAACGCCCAAGTCCACTGTAACTTGAAATCAGTACACAATAAGATACCACAAGCAGATGAAAAAACAGCCATATGCAAGAAGTACTGTATACTAATCACAGCTATGTTGGGAATTTACTGAATCAAGGTGTAAAATAAGGACATATGTGGAGCAAACCAAATTTAAACAATAATGCAGCAAATATTTAGTAAAATGTAGCTTACTGAGACAGAATTCTCTAAATTTAAAGTGCTTATAATAACATAGTGTAAAGAAATACTTAAAATATGAACGACATAGGCAAAACAAGCTCTAAGGGAAGGTGTGAGAGGTTGTATTTTAGAAGCACACCTACCCATCATGGTATCTTTCACTATCTCCCTGGTTCACAAGCTCCAGTTTCCCTTGCAGCAAGTTGTGTCAATACCAGAGATACTGGATATTTGTACTGCTTTCCTTTCAAACACTCTGCCTTGTTTGGCTTGACAAAAGAGTAACTACTCTTAAAGGTGCCGTTTCACTAGTAGAGCACAGTGTACACACTAGCATAATGCACAGCAATAGACAGTAAATTTAGCAGTATGAAGTTTCTAACTGGGGTGTCTCAGAACACTGCATACGCTACTGTACAACCTGTCCTTGGCAAGCCTTTCAAAGGCCAAAACAAGGACTTTACCTGCCAGCAACCATATGATTTGAACAACGATTTGCAGGAGGAATCTCCTCCCTATCACACTGCAGCACAGAACAGTACGGCATGAACTTGTGAACATCCTACTCCTTTAAAGTTGTTTCCCGACACTGCCAAGCATTTCTAGGCTTTGCTGAACGCTCCTTCCAGCTAAAAGAGAGTTGGTAAGAGTGCTTCAGGACTTCCTAATTACTGCTTTCCCCTAGTTGCAACTGAAATGCTGTCTCCATTGCTGCTATTTGAGTTATAAACAGATAGCTCTGTACCACATTTTGTGGTTCATGCAAATTGAAAGACATGACTCAATCCATGTAGCTGCACTGTTCTCCAGAATAGGTTGTCTGTCTACTTACTCGGCTCCTTCCCTGCTCCAATTACAAGCTGCCTGCTAACCCCATTGCAGGATGAGAAAACCTAACCTCAACCGATTACCTCCTGTTTGCTGGAAGAGCTGGAAAAGAGAAAGCAGCTGCAGTCAGGAAGATGAAACACAGCAGGGCATCAACTGCAGCACAACAGTGCCAAAGCAAAACACACTGAATCTTGAGTCATCTTGGAAAGTGGCAAATTACTAATCCCACAAAGAACCTGAAGTCCCAAGATTACAGGAACAATTCACCCTTTGAATACTATTGCTGCAGAGTATATGATTGCTGTGCTACTTCAGTTTTCAAATCCATTTATTAGTATTGCAATACTTGATAATATCACTATACTTTTTGACATGGTATTAGAAGATGTCTAAATGTTATCAATCGATGTGATGAGGATTCTGACTTTATTAATGATGACATCTGTGCTTTAACGTGGTTCCCAAACCCTACTGAACTATAGCAGGCTAAGTTCCATATAATAGTAATACAATAAATAAAAACAATAGATGAGACTATATTTTATTATGTATTTAATTTCAAAATAAATGATACTGTTCAACATGAGAGCAAAACCAGGATTTTTACAAACTAGACTTCATGAAAGGCCAACATGCCCTCGGGCATTTTCAAATCATTACACTGTTCTGTCAAGAGCTTACCAGACTTCCATGAATATTCACGGAAAAGTAGTTTCAAGAAAAAAGGAATTGAATTTTGCTTTCCCGCCAGCAATCAAACGTTTTATAGTAATCACTCCAGCTTCAAAGTCCAAAGAATTTTCAGGAAAGTTAGCATTATTTCAAGCAAAACTAATTCTAACCTATAACATCTCCAACTATACGCAGAATACAATACAAAATACCTTCTTCTCCATTCTATTTCACAATGCTTCTCCTTTCACTTTTCCTCACATTCAAACCCTCACCTCCCTCCCAGGAGGGTCTGTGCAATCTATCTACAAATATGTGTGTCATTCAGAAATAAGAGTATGAGGAAAGTGAATGATCTCTATTCTAAGTAATTGATCCTTCCATTCAAAATTACTTCTGTCTCTTTCTCTCTCCTTTTTATCATCCACCAGAAATTGCCAAATACCAATACAAGTCATATCTGTTATCCAATGAATGTGCAATGGCAAGCATGAAGCACTGAAAAAAAATGAAGAGCAACATATTGTGAACATCAGTCTCAGAAGCCTGGACTATATATATAAACAAACTAAATCTGTGGGTTTTGAATGGTATTCTGCTTTTAACTTATGTTAAACACAGTCGGGTTAAAAACAGAACAGATTGGGATACAAATCTATGGACAAAGTATATGGGAGATGTAATGGTGCAGCTGAAAATAGCACAAAGCATCATTAGAGAAATCCCACCTAATTCATTTCTTTGGCAAGACTGGAGAAATTGAAGGAGCAAGGTTTGATATCTATATTCATTTTGTATGAAGAACAAAGTTCTTTATACCCAAACAACCTTTCTGGCTCATATAAACTTGTGTCTTTTTTATTCTAATGTAGGTACAGAATAAAACAGTTTCCCATTGATTTTTTTTCCCCTACAGCTCTTGTTCTACAATTGGATAAAAGCTGAGCTTTTATAGAACACATGGGAGACTTCCAACCCAAGGAAAGGGCTGATAATTGCATGCATTAATGAAGTTCCATCAAAACAACACAAAATTCTTA
The DNA here is from genome assembly GCF_964195595.1 of Calonectris borealis. NCBI lineage: Eukaryota > Metazoa > Chordata > Aves > Procellariiformes > Procellariidae > Calonectris > Calonectris borealis. Next base: position 71,196,656 of record NC_134352.1, on the reverse strand, counting down.
TTATTTCACCACAAATACAGCATTTGAAAGTAAAAAGTTCACAGAAAATGTAATAACACAGATATTACCATTTGCTAAAAGTAAGCAACATTATAAAAAATTTAAAACAAAACAAAACAAAACCAAAAACAACAGAAAGAATGGTCACAAACTATCTTCCTTACCAACTGGGATGTGTAACCCCAGTACATCTAGCTGTGAGAAGACTCATATTTCACAAGACAATTTCACTCCTAAGATGAGCTCCCTAGTCAAAGAAAATTTGCTAAAGAAAGTACAATGCCACTAGGATACATCAGTCTTCCAATATTCTTTAAATCTACAACGAACTAAATTACACCGGAATTACTATGTTGCTGAAGGTGACATTTAATAGGATAAGTCACTGAATCAAGGTTAGGGTCACCTGCAGATGCTAGTCATCCAACAACACTGCAAGGAACAGAATATCAGTCTTATTGACCAGGCTGATTTCAAATACAAGCCATTATATTCTGCATATCAGTATTTTTATTTAATTTCATTTCTATTTTATCAATGCATTTCAACAGAAGTGGCTGTAGTTATTTCTCTGTAGGAAAATCATATGACAAGCCTATATATATATCATATGACGAGTCTATGACAACAAACAGCTTCTGTAAAAATTAGCCCTAATGAGAAGCTGAGAAATTATTCTCACTGTCAACGCCACTTGAATTTCCTAACGGGCAAACATTTAAAAAAAAAAATCAAAAATTCCAAGACCCATTAAAGAGGCTCTCCATTCTTTCATCACAAATATTCCCCACTGTTGTTATTTGGGGTTTTTTTAAAGTAACAGAACTACAATAAGAAGGTGAGAAAGCACCAAACTGTAGTTAAAAAAAAATAATTTCTATTTAGAACTTCACACACACACCAAAAAAAATCACTTACACGACATTTAAAGCATATAAGTCTGAATTTTCAGTTACAGTCAACCACTTAAATATATATTTAATACACATAATTGCAACTGTCTACAACAGTGACAATTGCTCCCTGACAAAGCTTAGTATACATACAGTACTGTACCTTCTGGGCTCATTCCAAAAATAACACTTTCAAACAAAGCTGTGTGGTTAATATGAAAATTCTTACGACGAAAAGTAAGACTTCTTCATACATATCAGCCTTTTCACATTGATGGAATATTTAGTCTGTACTTATTAAATCACAGACCAATGAATACCTACCCTGCATTATTACTGACTGCTGTTATTCCCTTTACTCCAGTCTTCAGTAAACCCCCAATGAGGTTTTCAGGGATCCCACACAATCCAAAACCTACGTAAAATAAAAGAAAATTGAATATGTAACAAGTGTTTGAAAAATCACAGATTAATCAGAAGTCTGAGGATGTGCACTGTTTAAAAATCTTTTCTGAGTAGTTGTCTAAATAAACCAACATTTTTGGAAAGAGTTGCACCCTAGTACTGGAATCTCCCAGTCGCTAGATGCTTCCCAGTTTGGACGAAAGCCATTTAACCATCAGAGGTCTGCTCATACACAAATGGCATTTGGAGAAGGGCTCCAGGACCTTGGCTCTCCAGATGTGTGTCCTAACCACTGTACTCACTATTCCTCCTTCTCTTTTTACCCAACTAACCGTCAGTTCTTTGCTGCACATAACAATGTCAAACAGGAGGAGCAAGGAGTTCTTCCTTACAGCTTAGCCTATAATTAGGTGATAAAAATCTGGGAATCTTAATGCTCTCGGGAAGATGTGTAACTGGAAGCACAGTAACCCAGATCTCCACCCAGGCTGAGGTGCCTCACGCTCCTACCTATTATGCAAGAACCCAGTATGCCTAAAATGAAATACCATGCCCTATTTGAGGCGCCTAAGTCTTAGGCCAGGCTCTAACACTACGACTACTACTATTTCCTTCCCACCACTTAGCCTCAGATCTTCTTTTGTTCCAACAACAATAACAAAATGCAATAATTCTTCCTAGAAGGCATTTTGCCTCACTACACATCTCCAGTGAGGTTTCCCATGTTTACAACATTACATTCATTACTTCTTCAATACTAGAAATCTACTTATAACCCTCTAAATAGAAAGATCGCTTTTCTTTCAGTAGATTGAACAGCATGAAATTGTGAAAATCAACCAGAATATTCAAAAGCTCAAGTCACAGTGAAAATCAGTATGACACAACTTCTTCACTCTTCTGGAATTGCTACACATAACCATTTAGTGTAACGTAGATAAGTATTATCTTCACTTTCTACAACTAGAAACAGGTTAGGTGACTTGTTCAAGGTCACAGAGACCCAGCAACTAGACAGATACACAATATAGCAAAAGCTACCATAAAAATAGTCAAATCAAATTTTATTTCTTCACCATCTGAAATAACAATGCTAACTTGAAAAAGCCCAAGTTGATTTTCTGCATTCAAACTGGCACAAGCAAACTCTAACACTTCACTAGTGGGGAAAAAAAACTAATTATTTTTCTGAGGCTTCTTCCCTCCTCTAAGAAACAAACTGTGATTTTCCCACTGAAAGAGTCTGCACCTCATTAGCAGGGTAGGAAATCACCTGTTTAAAATACCCATACAAGTAGATGGATTCTCAAATTAGTTAATATTAAGAGAAACACAGTAAAATGGTAAAAAGTATCTCGTTCATAGAACATGTGACTGCAACCATAAAGAATTTAAACATTTACCACCAACAAGTATAGTTGCCCCATTGGGTATATCTTTTACAGCTTCAACAGGATCAGTATAAAATTTGGTGTTGCGATGACAGCTGGTAGAAAAATAGCATCCACAAATCTGGAACAACATTAAAAGAAACAAGTGAATGAATAAAAACCATTATATAGTAGCTTTATAATGACAACCATCCCTCTGGCTAGAGAAGGGAGGAAATAGACAAAAAAAGATACTGCTACTGTAAACACTAAACACTGAGGGGGGGAAAGAAGGGTTCAGCTTTCCAAAACAAGGACGCTATTGTCTCTCTATCCCCCACATCACCCATATTTTATGACATTAATATGAATTTTTATGACATTAATATGAATTATGAAGGCTTTAGGCTTAATATGAGCTGCATCAGTTTGACAATATCCAAACAGATTTTAAATTTCTGAATTCCATCCTAAACTGCTGAAAAATTGTGACTTATTGTGAACAGATTCACCAATGCAATTCCTCAGCAAAGTTAGAACAACCCAAAGACTGCTCTAACCTGCATATTGCTACTTATAGCTTCAAAGATACCCAGACACTAAACATAACCAGAAATTGCTGAAGCAAAGAGCCAACACCACCACAAAATTTGAGTGGAGGCCAAGGAACAATATGAAGTACAGCACTGTGCTGGCAGTATAGTAAGCAGGGACTCCCTTCAAAAGAGTGAACCTTCCCCCAGCTTCCTAACACAGTCTTAGAGCTCGTTGTGTTGTTGAAGAACAGCCCAGAATGAGGGAGACAACAAACTGATGAAAGAGGGAGGGCAAGAGGGAAATCAATCTAAATCCCACCCCCAAAACTAGACTTCACAGTGCAAAGCCATTACATAGTAACCATCATAACTCATCTATTATATTCTTCATAGTTACCCTGACCTTTTTTTTTCCCTCTTTAAGTGTTTCCCACTAATACTACCATGCATTAATACTAACCAAGTACTGTCAAGGCACCAGGAGCAACTGACATTTAAGTCACTACATTGACACAGTCTCCATAAATGGAGAGTATTTGGAAGTCAAAATACTACCTACTGGTGCTTCCACTTCTAATTTGATAGTAGAAGTGAGAAATTTTAAACTGGGACAGAAGGAGAAGAATGAGTAAATAAATCATAAACAAGCTAATCGACAAACATTTTAAAGACAATAGCCTAATTCTTCCCTAAAGAGTTGCCTTAAGATCCAGTTACAACCAGGGCAATAATTTTTGGGTCAGTTTCTAGATTACACAAACTGCCCTCTTTATAACATTAAGGCTGCAAGAGTTTACACTGACTATTAAGAAAACCTTTCTGAAGGGAGGCTTATCTCCTTCTCATTGGAAACACTGACGTTCCTCTGCTTTGATGGGCTCAAAAAAAAAAATTAGTACATGGGTCATAAGGCGTAGTGCCAGCTGAGAAAGAGTAAAAGATCCTTCCCCATTCTCAATTATACCATGACTATTTCTTTCAGAAACATTTTTTCATAATGACAGTAAGACTGCAAAGAGCATCTCTTCTGGTCACATTCGGTGTGCAAGTGACAAAATGAGTATTAAGTGCTGGCAGGCTTGGGAGTCCTGGTACAACACGACTGCAAGCAGGCATGAGGGCCAGGGCTGGAGGCAGGTTAGGCCACTGCCGTGTCCCTGTACCCACACAGAGGAAAGTATTTTAAAGAGACTACATGGTACCTTTTCTTTAATCTTCCCAACTGCCTGTAACAGTGGGAAGAACAGAGCAGCATGTGTTACATGTTTGCATTCCCAGGTTGGATGTCTCTAATGAGGGTATCTGCCCTTCAATACTAAATATGTTCTTTGCAGTCCCATTCCCACCCATTCTGCTGTTTGAGAGCAATGGGCTTTTAGGGAGACAAGGTGCCAGGGATCACGCACCCTCCCCTGCACACTGTGGCAGCAAGCTAAGATCTCAGGAGTTGGCTGCAATTCTGGCAACCCAGGTTTGAGGGAGAAGTAACATGGGGACAGATGAGCTCCTAGAATGATCAACAAAATCAAAGTAACTTTTATAGAAGAGCAAAATATAACTTGGCAAAGCAAAGACTGAAAGAGCTATGATTATTTGTCCATAATGACATCAGGAAGAGTAAACATGGGCATGATAAGGAGAGCAGATGAGCTGTTTCAACTAAACTAAAATAAGAAAAGCCACAGAAGCAATCCTGGCTGAAGAGACAAAAACTTAACTTGGCTATGGTTACACGTGGGCTGGAAACCATGACATCGGTGAGGTTTGGCAGAAGCTTCCCCCAGGAAGAGCAAAGCAAGCAAGCGAGTTAGCTGCACGGCTGAACTCCACACGTTTATGAATGGCAATGCGCGGCGGGGCTGCCAGGGAGCTGTGCTCACTGACCTGGGCTCTCCCTGCCTACACCTGCAGCCTGCCTCTAGGGAAGGCCGACCTGGTGAGAGCAAGATTGAAATATACAGTAACATACTGTAATTGTGCTGCGATTTCAAACGCAGGGGAAATAAAAAAAAAATATTAAATCTCAAAGCCAAACCTCCGGGCCGGTCGCCCAAGGTCACCGCATCCCAACCGGCCGCCGGGGCCAGACCCGCCCCGGGGCCGCGCTCTGCCCTCCTCCCCGCCGCCCGCCTTCCGCAGCGCCCGGGGGCCTCCTTCGGGCCAAACCCGCCACGTTAATAGATAAAACAAAACAAAGCCCATCACTTCCCCGCGGGCGCGGCCACGCTCGGGGCAGCAGGCCGGCCGCCTACCCCCGGGGCTCCGGCCGCCCGGTCCCACCCGGCCCGCCCGTCGATCCCCGGCGGAGGCGGCCCCGAGCGCGGTCCCGCCGCGGCGGATACCCCGCCAAGGTCACCGCCGCCCGGGCGGGCGCGGCGCCGGCGAAGGCCCGGCGGGCAGGGGGACGCGGAGGGGTCCGGCCGCTGTGGGGGAGCGCGCCCGAGCGGCGGTCCGGGGGTCTGGCGGCCCCCGCCGCCTCGCCCTACCTCAGCCCCGGCGCCCCGCGCCCGCGCGGCGGGAAGGAGGATGCGGCGGCTGAGCGGCGGCAGGAGGAATTTGTACGCCGCCATCTTCGCGCTGCGCGGCTCTCGGGGAGGGGAGCGGAGGGGCGGCGGGCTGGGCCGAGGCGGCGGCTACTGCTGCTGTCCAACGCCGGGCGAGGGGAGCGGGGGCGGGCAGGACGGCGGATCCCGCAGGCGGAGGGAGGGTGGGGGGCTCGGCCCTGACGCCCACTGACGTCGGCTGCGCCAGAGGCGGGGCCGCCTGAGGGGGGGGCCGACGCCTGAGGGGAACCGGCAGCCGCCGGGCCTCCGGCGGCTGCCGGCCCCCCTCAGGCGGCTGCCTACGCCGGGGCGCGGGAGAGCTGTCCAGCCGTCCCGCGGCTGCCGAGCCCATGGAGCCCTGCCCGGGCGCTGTCTCAACGGGGGGCCGACGGCAGGGCCAGGCAGGGGGAGCAGCCTCCACCCCTGGAGCCTCGGGAGGAGAAGCAGCCCCCACGGGCTACAGCCCACCGATACCCCCGACCCAGTAGTCAACGGTTTTGTTCTAAACAACCCCCCAGACCCACGGAAGACACACGTGGACAAAACCATCAATGTTGCAGTTACTTCAGTTGTAAAGGGTAGAGGGTTTTCCTGTTTTTCTCCTGATGCTCCACTACTTCCACAGGTGGACAACTCAGATGCACCACTGCAGATGTCTCCTTGTGAGGTTAAGGTGGCTTAAATTTCTGTCCTATCGCTTTGTGACCGAGGACTAACATCACGAGAATTAAAGCAAGGACAGAGGCTTTGAATGGTTAAGTTTGCAATGCGTAGCCCTCAGGGTGAACCAGGCTCCTGTAAGCATGTGGTGTCCACAGGGCGCTTGGATGCTATGTTTGGGTGGGAAAATGTTACTAGAATAGATGTATACTTGTCTAAGCAGCCACGTGATGTGAACTGCTGGCATTTCTGCTGCTGCTAGAAGGAAAATTCAAAGCATGCATCCGCCATTATTTACGCTTTCTAAAAATACCCCAAATAATCAGTGCATGCCCTAACGATGCCCGATGGAACAGAAATATTCACAGAAAAATGTAAGACGCTGTTTAGATGCAGGAAAAGAGAAATTCCCCTCACACATATGACTGGAGGTCACACTTTTTGCAGGTCACGCTGCTCCTCATCTTGTTTCCAGGCTGTCTCCTGCGCAGCTGCCGGCCTCACTGTACTTAGCCATCGTGGTATGAACACGCAGCAGGATAATTTACAGCGAGGAAGCCAAAGTTTTAGAGCGTGCTGCCACTCTCCAAAGTGTTTGTGCACACCCAGTCCATTTTATTCAGAGCACTGGTCCAGCCTTGCAGCTGCTGGCCCGCGGCCCCTGCCATGCCACGCTCTTACACATTTTAAGAAGTGGTGGTACCTGTAGTTAGAGTTCATATAACAGGCATACCTTGCAGATGCCAGTGAAGCATGGTGGAGACACCTTCGCTGTCGAGAAGGTTTTGGGTTGGTTTTTTTTCTAGATATTCACCATATTTACCTAGTCAGTTAAGTCTGGGACAGTTCCAGGTGTAAAAAAGGTGCAAATTACAGGGGCTTAGTGAACAGAAAAACAAAGTAACAGCACAGCTTGTATTCTTCCAGGGCTAAGCATGAGCAGAACTGTTTTACAGGACTGGATTTCTGAACCTCAGTTCTGCCTAAATTTCATATAGACATGTAAATTCCTTAAGTCACGTTTCTTTCATGAAAAAAGTTCCCTAAGCATTATCTAAAAGAAGCTTATTCTCTTCAGTTCAATAAATATCTTCCTTTAAACCGACAGTGTGCATTCTCAAACTTTTCAAAGTGTTCACTCTTGAGTACATGTTACATACCCAGCTAGCATTTATTTTGCATGGGGTTTGGACTATTTGAAACTCCAGCAGCGTTCCTCCTTGCAGGCTGGAGGAAGGGGGCTAACTGCATGCAGTAGGTATAGTGCATGAGTATTAATACCACCTTGGAATATCTATTATGGAAAGCTGGTAATTCCACTTATATAAATTACAGTTTCAGAAATAGGAAATCAGGGGGATATAACTTTTCTTTATCAGGTGCTATGGATTATCTAAAACAAAAACTATTAAAAACGAATTGTGCAAAGTCCACATGCTTTGAACCGCAAACCTCTTATTTTGCATTAGAAAAGCTCCAAACACAAATGAATGAGTAGATAAAATAGTTTGTTCTGGAGTAATTTATAAAAGATAGCAGATCATCTACTTTGTCTTAATTTCTATGATGTCTTAAAGCTCTTCACACAACAAGGACTACAACTAAACAGCTAACATGAAACAAGTCTCTAAAATGATCAAGAATATTCTTAATATGATCTTATTTTGTTCATTGAAGTACATCACTTAACAGTGGTAGCATGCAAGTTAAACACTTTTCAAGTTCAACAGCATTTACAAGTGAGTAGTGAGAGAGTTTTGAGCCATTGGTGCGAAAAACAAGTCAGCAGGTATGCATTCTGGAGATGCCACTGGTTAATCGTTATATACACTGTATAACACCAGCTTACTTATACTACTACGAAGCATAGTAAGACATCAAAGTCAGCACTCCAATACAGTGAAATAGTATTTCCCAAAGAAGCCACCAAAGAGTTAGCAGATAGGCAGGCTATTTTTATATATTTGATTTACCTGTACAGGGGGGAAAAAACAGAACTCTGAGATGAACAACTTTGTTTCTAGACAAATTTCTTAAAAATTGTTTATACTGGACCCAGATTTTAGCTAATTAAAATTTAGCGATTTACCTTTCTTTCAGATCCATTGGAATTTGGGAAGAAAATTCAGTTATTGAGGCATGAAAATCACATATGGAGCCACACAGAAGGGAAAGCTCATTAAACTATGCAGCAACTAGAACACCTAAACTTACATCCAACATGTTAATAGGTCCCAGTTCTGAAACAAGAGGTTGGTGTTTAAGTATTTTTGAGTATTACTCAAAATACTAAAGTATTTTTTATGTTAATCATTTAAAAGCACTTGAAACTCATCTTTGGATAAAGTGGAATAAACCTAATTCCCTTGATATGGGATGGAAAGTCGAAGAAAACTGAAAGATTATTTCATAGCATCTACATCTTCCTGCAAGAATGGAGTACTACAGGGAAAACAAATAAAGGAAGGATATCAAACTTACAATACAGACCTAAAGGCATTAGATAATTATAAATATATTCCAGCTGAGAAAGTAAAAATAATTACAAGCGCCTGTGCAATACATTCAACAATTTTAAGATTGACTCATAGATTACAGCAAATACATTTAACTAGGGGAAGACAAAAGGGCTGCCACATGCATCACCAACGATTACACTAGTAAGCTATGTGAACTTAAATATTCAACTTATTAACAAGGTTCAGGTGAAAGGAAGGTCATTACAAAGAAAAATGGATATTTACAGATCTAGTGAAATTTATACATGTTAAAAATCAGCAGGGATTTGGCAAATGAAAATTCATACATAATTAAACATAAATACAAAGGCAAAATTAAGTTGGAAACCAAACAAAAAAAAAACCCAAAAGCCATCTTTCAGACAGTTATGGAAATGCAAAGCAAATGAGAGAACCACAGAGCCAAGATTTTTGAAAGAAACAACCTGTGGAGCTGTTGAGGAATCCTTTGCCAACTAACTCTGGCAACATTTTCTCTTCACAGTCCTAAGCTTAAGATCAAAGGGGATACCAAAGTATGAAAGGATCCTGAAGCTACATAATAAGCTAAAACAATCCTTTGGCAAGAGTTCTTTATCCCTGAAGGACCTCTTGAGCAGGCAATAGAAGGTCAACAAATATTTTTGTTACAATGAATATCATAGTAGAATACAGGAGCTCACCTAATTAAGGACATAAAAAAACCCTAATTGGATGAGGAGGTCCATATTGTGAAAAACAATCTGGGGAGATTTTGTTTGTTTGTTTCGTACTAGTCCAGTTTCCATTATAGCAGCCTCATATTTTAGGCAGAATGCCCTACTTTCATAAAAATGATACAGAAGTTTCTATATCATGTCAGACTATCATATCATTATTACAAGCTAAGATAAGCAACTATGCAGAACTTCTTAGAAGCCACTGAACATTTTATACTTGGTCAAAATTGGAGAATTAAAGTTACCGCAGCAAGTTACTCACTTATTAACCTCAACAGCACTGAGAAATAGCCACTGAAATATCAGCTGTTAAATCAACAGTTAAATAGTTACTTCAATTCTGTAGTCTTAAAAATACAAAACGTCAAACTTTCTGACCACTGCAAATGCTGCGCGTCAATTCAAAACCACAGTACATACAAGGTGTAATTATATAGTACTTAAAATTAAGGTGTCATTTTTGTTTAAATAGAACCACAAAGCCTGTTACTCAGCCTGATCCTTGGCACTTCTATTCATGTTCATATATTGCATATTTAGTAACTGTCATCAACACTGTCTAAATTAGTTAAGTGTAATAACCCTCAACAGTGACAGTCAGTATGTCTACTAGTTCTGGAGAAAGGATAAGTGACTTATCATTCCTTTACAGCAGGAGTGAGGAAAAACCAAAATGCCTATTCAGCAGATATTTGCCAACATCAGCTGCACAAGTTCCATATGTTTGTGTATTGATATTTATGGAGGCTGGTTTAAATTCTTATTCAGAAAACCCTATTAATCTCTTACTCCTCATTTTTTGCCAGGAATTTTTTGCTGCAAGAATGCAACGGAACAGGAAAGTCCTTTTTTTCTTCCGTCTGGCCAAGCTGAAAGAATGGGGTTATTTTACAGTCCATACTGATAGTGTTGTAAAAGAGTAAAGGTAAACATAACAAAAGGGACTACAGAAACAATGAACTGTAAACAGGAATCCCGAGCAGCTCTCAGACCGCGAGTCAGTTCATGTTTGGTAGCACTACCGTAACAGGCTTTTCCAGATTCTGCAATGCAACATTTTGTTAATAAGCTGCACGGGGTACTTTCAAACAAACCTCATCAGCAACAGAATGTGCTTTAAACTCAGAACCTAGGAGGACTTTGTAAAACTACTAGTGAAGAAATCTTTCTCCTTGTATTTTATACACAAATTACAAAAACAAATACAGAGCCTTAAGATGATAATGCAGAACATTGTTTGCAGATGTTGTACACAGTAAAGAGATCACAAGCACACACACCCCACCCTGTTCCTCACTGCGGCTAGTGCTGTACAGTAAGACTACAGGACAGCTGCCAGAGTTGAAAACGAAGAAAAGCAACACCTGCCCGGTCTGCAAGTTTCGCCTGTAACTCTGGCTTCCTCTTTGAAACTTGGACTTTGCCATCCATTTCATGGGTGTGGAGCTTAATTGGCAAGCACCATTTCTTGGCTACAAGAGCCTAGCATGCAAACTCATGCATGCAATCCAAGCCCTTGCAATTATTTTATCATAAACTGATGAGGGAGCCAGTTCCCCGTGTGCGCTGACAAAACCAAGTGCCAATCGATTCTCATCTGAATTGTTTTGCCTAATTCTTCTAATCCGTCCAGCTGCTGGAGGAACAGCTGTCTGGAGTTCAGAATGGCTTCCCCCCTACAGTGGGCAGCTCATCAATGGCTTGGTTAATATTCTCAATGGTCCAAAACTTACATATCTAATAGGGAAGGCAGACAGTCATTTCCTGTGACATTCCATTTCTCAGTCACAATCAAATGAACAGAAGAATTAGTAAGGAAGGTAATTTAACTTTCACACGGGATACATGGTGTGCTGCTTTTGGCTAGGATAGAGTTAATTTTCTTCATAGTAGCTAATAGGGGGCTTTGGACGTTTTGGACTTGCACTCCAAACAGGGTTGATAATACAGAGATGCTTTTGTTATTGCTGGGCTGGGGGTGCACAAGAAGTTGGGAGGGGACACAGCTGGGACAGCTGACCCCAACTGACCAAAGGGATATTCCATACCATATGACATCATGCTCAGCAATAAAAAACTAGGGGGAGCTTGGCGGGGGGGGCCGCTGCTCAGGGGCTGGCTAGGCATCAGACGGTTGGTGGTGAGCAATTGTTTTCATTTGCATCACTTGTCTTTCTTGGGTTTTATTTCTCTCTCTTTGTTATTTTCCTTTTCATTACAATTTATCATCATTATTATTATTATCATTATTATTATTATTAGTTTATTCCAATTATTAAACTGTTCTTATCTCAATCCACGAGTTTTCTCACTTTTACCCTTCCAATTCTCTTCCCCCATCCCGCTGGGGGGGGGGGGGGGGTGAGTGAGCGGCTGTGTGGTGCTTAGTTGCCGGCTGGGGTTAAACCATGACATATGGCAAAATCTGAAACTTCTGTTGTTAAATTTTTTATAAGGTGATTTAAAATGAACCCCTACCATTCACTCATCCATCTTTTTAAAAGACCTCTTAGAATCAGTTAGTCTTAGAATATTGGGTTTTCCTTCAGCTCTCCTCTGGTTTTGGTAAAGTGTATCTGTCTGATTTTAAACCTGGTTCTACAAACACACACTCAAAAGGAGCGTGGAAGCCTGCTAAGCCTAAGCAGCAGGTTCCCTGCATTTACAGGCACACAGTTGCTTGTTGCAAAGCTCTCAGGCCTCTTTCACCAGCTCCAAACATCTCATCAAAGATCCAGTATGTTTCAGGGGCCAGTTTGAAGCCATACCCTAACAGTTCACTGAAGACTTCTGTACCCTGCTTTTGGGGTTTTGCAGTGTTTCAGGAAACACAATCATTTCAGATTGACATCACTACCAGGAAAACTGGACTATACCGAGCCCACTGGTGACACCTTCTGGCATCCTGCTGAACTCTCAAACAGAAAGGGTGTTTGACATTCGTCTTCCTCCAGCACCAATGCCTGCCCTCACTTAAGACCCCAATGAGGTGCTACTTCTGTAACAAGTTTGATATAGAGATCTTTAAGTACCAATGGTAACCAGAAAGACTGGGTTGAAACTAATTATTATGGGAATGGCAAAAAAGGTCTCAGATTCCCACATAATTTTAAAGCACCTTTAGAATGTGTAATTCACATGACTCTAGATTATTTATCCAAACGATAAATGTGATGCTTTTTGGTTGTAGTGCATTCAAATTGTTAATAAATTCAAGCAAGCACTTCCAGAATTTCACTCAGCTTGCAAATTATCCACAACAGGAATCAGAAAATTTGTCAACAACCTTGGATTTCCCATTTACCTCACAGGGTAAAACCTTGATTACCATTATCATGGTTTTCCACTGCAGCAGTTGTGCACTGTAACAGAGGAATTACCTGTGACAAGAATAGGTCTTCAAAATCAGTATGCCTGTATTTATTTTCTTACACCTTTGAAAGAAACGGTATTTGGTTGAACATAGGTTCAAAAGGGTACTCTCAGCAGTCCCACTCCCAGGTAGTGCATTTCCAGCAAGCCAGCCAGAACACCACAGACATTTCACATCCTACTCCACACTTAACATACCAGAAACACAGACTTCTTGCCCTAGCAAGGACCGTACATGCATTTGCATGGTTGAACATTCAACTGTAGTACCGGATAAGGGGTGGGGAGGCTTTTAACACAGATGAGCTTCCCAGTCATGTTCATCTGAAAGACACAATTACATGAGCACACCTCAAAATGCAGCATCATAAAGAGTGGGAAGAAGGGGCAAGAGACAGCAGCTGTTTAAACTAGTACTCTTCCAAGAGAAACGCTCACCAAACTAAGGCATGACACCTCTGTCTTGCATTCTCAAGTACATGTTGCTTCTTATCCATCCCATGATCCTTTCAGGAATGTTTTGGTTTTTTTTTTTCCAAGAGAAACCTCGGAAGAAATAGAAAAGCTTTTATGCTAAGTGCTACATAGATTAATATAATACCCCAATTAGCAGATTTAATTTTGCTATGATCCAAGGGAATTAACTGTATAAAACCTCTTATGGTGGCACAAAACTTTACTAAAAGCCAGATGAAGGTTCTCTGAGGGTACGTTACACATTACAGTCTCAGAAGGAAGTTACAGTCTCAGCTTATAGCCATCCAGATCAGCTTGGTGATCCAACTGCAGACCAGATGTCTGGAAAAAATGGGCAGCATTCGGTCAGATACACCACCTGACCTCACACACCATACTGTCACATGACTCTGGGATTAATACAATTAAAGATGGGAACATGCTGTTAGGGACATGAGTCTGGTCACTTGTTTGACCAAATGACATTACTTCTGCGTTAGGCAGAGGTTGAGTGTGAAGTAATACCCTAAATTACATACACAGTAATCTATAACAGTTGGAGACTGGGGTGAAGATTGCTGTAAGCAAGTTCTCCCAGACCGACACGTACAGGAACCCATAAATGAGATGTGGCAGGCACAAGCATTCTTCTGGATGAAGATGTCCACAGTACACACCGTTCGTTGATCACTATGTAATAGAAAAACACAGGTTTCCTTGCCTGCTGCGAATAACCTGTTTCATTCCATTACAGAAGATTGTACACTTCATACTTGCTTTTTAAAAAGAAACTACTTCAGCTCCCCCTCGAGCAGCAAGAAGCAGTTCCTTTTTGTCAGTCTCTAATGCTCCCTTCTTCTAGGGAGGTCCCTTTAGAAGAGAGTGGTTCCAACATCAAAGTTCAGTGCATGCCACTTCTAATAATCAAAAATCAAACTGTTAGATCATCTTGTGTGTTCAGAACCTACTTAAACACGAATCAGGTACCGTCTTGTCCCGGTTGCCGGTGACCACATTGTAAGAAAGCAGCAGGTTTATATTTTGTCAGGGCACCACCTGAACTATATAGTGTAGAAAGCAGGTAGAACAAAGAACGGTCATGCAAGGTTAGGCAAACAAATATATGACACACCTGCAATGTCTACTAACAGTTGGCACTCACATGCCTCTCCAAAATAAATATATTTCACATCTATTGACACAAAGGTAGAATGCCATTACGGATCACCCTTATGCCCTGATTTCACATTTGGCATCAACAGTATGAATATCAAATGCTCTGACTTGGATATATTTCAGACTGAACACAGTCCTTTTATTTTAAGAGGACTGACGGAATTCGATACTTCCTTATTCAACGCCATGACATTATCCACTATGACGCTCAATTCTGGAAAACATTTCATAGTGCTTAATCCCACAAACATGGAGGAAATCTTTGGTAACCGTCTTCCACTTTCTTAGCATTATTCTGAATAAATTCCAGTTTTACACCCCTTCCCTGGTAATTGCAAAGCCACACAGTGAAAGAGAGAACGTGCATCTCCTTTTGTGAATCCAAGGAACATTTAAAGGTGGTATCGTAATATTGACCATTTTTCTTACAGATATTATTAGATACAACAAACTCATGAAGCTCACACATAATAGATAAAAACCCTTGTTTAATAGTTTCCGTGCATAATTACAGATTTTTTTTTGTCTATTTTCAAGAGCAGAAATACTTGCTTCAAAGAATACAATGATGAAAGACATGCGAAGGACAAAATATTCTATAACATATTTTAATAAATCCAGTTTCTCTCAAGTATTTCTGTAAACAACATTTCTTATAATCCTCAACTAACACAGTTTATGATGCAAGTCCGACATCTAAGACTGAGTACAACAATCCAGTTGTTACTGAGGCAGCTCTTACCAGGTGAGCCACAAAAGAGACTGTGAAGCTGGCATATCCCTTCAGTTCACCTCTTTGCTCACTAAAGCTCATCAGCTGATGCAAAATGAAACAAGATGGACCTGAAGCAAACTTCACACTTATTTTGAGCAAACTTTTATTATTCAAATCCACAGGAGACAAGTATAACTAAATGTCATTAATACATATAAATAAGTAAAAAGAGCAAGTACCTTGGATTAATTTTTATAAAGTGCTCCTTAGTTACTAGAGGTACACCATAACAACAGCTAAATCAGCATAATGCGCAGCACACACACACCAATTCTGATCAGCTTGAGGAGGGGATGGACACGGGGCTGTTCGGCGGCCACTCCAGCCAGAAGCGAGGCAGAGCCCAGGGGGAGGCGAGGGCTTGCCCACCGCAGTGAGGAGGCAGCACCCCACCCTGGCTCAGCCCAGCCGCTCTTCCTGGCTCTGCAGTCTCTCAGGTGTTTGCCCAGAAGTCCTGCCACCCCTGTTCCTTGCAAACCGGCTCCCAACAGGGAGTATGTAGGGTATAAGACAAGAAAAACACTTGAAAGCCACTGGAGATGTCTTCTGCACCATCACACATTTCATGGCAAAATCAGGCTGGGGGGGAAATAAATAAATAAATAAACCCACTAAAAACCTTCCAGGTCCTCTTTTCCTCAGAGAAGTGGACATCACCCCCTTTTTTTAACATTTGTAGCAGCCTCTATTTTACCAGCTTGGTATTAACAGAAACACACCTCTTCCATCTCAGCCACTGATGAGAAAGGTCAAAACCAGATTTCATGGTATATTTAAAGAAAGAGTGGATAACGATTTCTGGAAAAAAGTCGTTGCATATACATCTAGCTTTCAAAACAGATACAGTTAAAGCAAGCTGCAACAGTGCCTGAAGCACAGGAAGAAAAAAAAGATAACACTTCCTTTATCAAATGAGTCAGCACACAACCATTTTGGGTTTTTGTTTTGGTTTGGGTTGTTTGGGTTTTGAAAATTTTTTTTTACAAGCGACACCTTAAAAGCTGGGTGACATCACCTTCACTATTAAGGGCTGGCCCACCTGCCCACTTGACTAGTTATGAAGAAAGCAACAAAGAAAGCAATGACAAAATCATAGCTGGGTTTTGAAACAGAAGTAAGGGCAGGACCAAGCAAGCAAAGGATCTGAAGAAGGAAACTTATCAATGCACAGCCATTCTTCTGTCGCAAAACTGATAACGTGGAAAGAGTTGTGTTTCACTTAAAACATGAAGCACCATCTCCTCTACTCTCAGATATGATATTGTTAACTACCATAATACTTTTGGTATTGTTAACACAGCTGTTACTTAGATGAAAAATTGTATCTGGGTATGGACTATGCAGGAATAAATGACAATACATATCCAACCAAACATGTAGAGATTTCTCCTAGAAATCAAACCATTTCTGGAAGCAAACACAATTTTGCCTTTTAGGTTTTACTTTTTTGTTGTATTTGATCTGTTTGGCAACTCTTTCGTAAGTCATAACATAGGCAAGAGCAAAAACATCTGTGTCTGTAGGTGGACAGCTTTTTACTACCTAAAGTACCTCAGTAAAAGGCACTTTTTTCTGGGTTGTTCTTTTTAAGTACTTTGGTGGGACACAGACACTAACAGAATGAACACTGTATGACTTGAAAAGGGGAAAATGTCTTTAGTCAATTATTCTTTTAAAATAGTCAAGCTAACAAAATCCAGAATAGTGTGTGAGCTCATGACACATTACTCCAATGGACACTGAGGTATTAGCTTTTTCCAGGCGGGTGAAGAGATGGAGAAAGCTAGAGAAGCAACATAGTGAAATACAGCTTTTTTATTAACTACACAACGTAAAATATTTGATGATTTACTGTGGGGTAGTAGCAAGATTTTGTTAAAAAGGAAAACTTACTGTTTTCCCCTCATAATATGGAATCTCTTTAGCATTTCTATAGTTCATGAAGTGTGCTGTTTAAAGTTGAACAAAAAAATTGGAGCAAAAGCTTCATTCCTCTAACTGAAGGTATGCGGTTTCAAGATGATTTAACTGTACTTTTACAGTTGTAGCTCTACGTGTTAAGTCATCCAATACTGAAATGTAAGTAAAAAACCACCAATAAAGATATATTTATTGATAAAAATATGGGTTTGGTCTTAAAAAAACTCGCTGCCTTTCAGCATTCCTTTCAGTTCGCTTATGGGCAAGTCCTATTTCACACTGAGCCTGGACAGCATCGTTTGATGGGGGCAACATAGGGACATGCCACGGACTTTCCCCGGGGGCCCTGACACAGACCTGCAGAAGCCACGCCTGTCTGTCACAAAAAGGCTTTAAAGCCCACGTAACAATAAAACTGAAGTCCCAGCCCCTAGGGCGCACAAGGCTTGCCCGGCAGCCCGGCCGCCGTTTCACTGCCTGTCCGCTCGGCCAGAGGCAGCTCTGGGGAGGCCCGAGGCGCCCTGGTCCTCCCGCCGCTTGGCCTGGAGGTCAGACGAGGCCAATTAAGCCTCACCACCGCTGTGGTGCTGGCAGGCCCAGCCGGCAGGAGACGGGAGCCGCGGTGCGGGCATGCGGCGGTGCCCGCTCCGCCGCAGGCTGCCGCCCGCCGTCCCGCCCGGGCGGGGCTGGCGCCGCGCACCACCGGGGAGGCGCGGCCGCTCAGCGCCCGCGGCCCCGGCGCTGCTGCGCCTGCGCGCCTCTCCCCGCCCCAACGGCCGCCGCCCCAACGGCCGGCGCCGCGGGCCGTCCCGGCTTCACGGCCGCTCCGGGCCGCCGCCGCCGCCGCGCGCGTGGCGGGGCGCGGTGACGGGCGGCGGCGGCGGCGATGGCGGCGGCGGGGTGTGCCGAGGCAGGGGGTGCGGGGTCCGCGCTGCGGCCGCGGCTGGCGGCGCTGGGCCGGCGGCTGGCGGCGCCCGGGGGAGCGTGCGGCGACGGTGAGAGGCCGCCGGAGGGAGGGGAGGGGGCCGGGCCCTGCCCTGCCCTGCCCGGCGTTCCCGCGGGCCCGCTCCGCCCTCTGCTGCCGTCGCGCTGTGCGGCATCCCGCAGCATTGCGGGAGTGGGCCGGGGGGCGCGCCGCTTCTCCCTCCTCCGGGAAGAGGCTCGCCCCGGGAGCAGGGCGGCTGGTGCCAGCCCCGACCTCCGTCGGGAGTCTTTGTGGAGCAGGGCGGCCGAGGCCTAGAACGCGTACCTGCGCGTAGGCAGGTTGTGCTTTTGATACATGGCTTCTTCGCAAACGCAGTGTGTGGAATTGGTTTTGAAACATCAGATCGTAACCACGAATGCCCTTAATTTAGTCGTGAAAGGCATAGTCTAACAGGACAGTGGGCCTGTTCAAATGCAGTATTATTCAGCTGCTCCTGTAGATACCGCAAGGGTGGATAAAGCCACGTGAAGGGAAAAGGGAGGGTAGGCAAGGCTCTTGCTGAGTGCTTTTCGGTGCTAAGGAAGTGTTGTATTCTTCCTTCAGATACCTTCTTAGCAAAGGGCTCTGCTACTCTGGACAAATTGAAGGACCTCTGTAACGAAGGGAAAGAACATCCTTCCACGCTTTTGCAGCTCTATACGCAGGTAGTATATTTAAAGCATTAAAACTGCCTTTCAAGAAAATCTACTGTGTAGCGTATGAGAGAGGGCTGGATGTAGGCAAGAGGGTATAGCAGAAAGGGATCTCTGTTACTTGGTGTGTGCAGTGAATAATCATGAAGTGCAGGGCTGCTTTTGTCTGGATTAGAAGATAACTTAAGTCAATAATAATTATGCTGGTACTGTAAAGACAGAGTTTATGTTCACTGTCAACAATCTTACAATACTTTTAACTTGCAGCTTTTCTAAACTAAATATTAAAAATAACCTTAAAATTGTAATGTTTTATAAACTGTAACAAGTTTGTATGTTACTGCACACCACCATTTGATTATTTTGCTGGTAGCGTTTTTACATTGTGTATCTTCTTGTTTTCATAGGCTGTCTTAGACATTACATATTTTGAGGAAAACCAGCTTGTGGATGAAGAGTTTCCAGAAGAATCTTCCTTGCAAAAAGTTAAAGAACTTACTTGTATTCTTTCAGAACCAGAAGATCTAGTGAGGGAATGCAACATAAATGAAGAAGTGAGTACTAATGTTATTCAGCCAGAGAATTAATTATTTCATTATTTTAAAATAAAAAGTCTGAAACAGGAGAGTAATTTGTGTTTTTGATGGGTAGAGTTTAAGATCTTTTGTTTCAAGTCTTATTTAATAGTGATTCCTGAAAATATTTTTTCAAATAAGTTGTTGCGTGCTCAGAATTTTTCTTGCTACCATTTCACAATTCCATGTGCTTTTGGCAGTTTAAATCCAAAGTGTTAGGCTTGTGTCTGTGACTGTTGCTGTTAAGAGCAGCCTCTAAAGTTAGAGACTTAGTGTAACACTGTTTGCATGTGTGAGTGTGTACATGAGTAGTTCAGATGGTTTACGTTTGGGTTAGCCAGCTTGTTGGATTTTATTTCAGCCCATCAACATCCTTGGTGCAGAGTTGTTAGAATGTCTTTACTGGAGAAAAGGAGCCCTGCTTTACATGTATTGTCATACTGCAAAAGAAAGGAGTGAATGGCTACAAGAAAACATTGCCATATTTAAAAAGGTAAAGGAGATTAAAAAGTTCTATGAGCACATGAATACTGTTTTAAAGTTTGACACTTCGCTTTTAAAATACAGTTCCTTTTTTTTTCCTTATAAATAGGGTTTTGGGAAATTAATAGTGAGAAGTATTTCTGGCTATCATTAAATTAATCAGAACTTATCTAAAACTTTTTTTTCTCCTCATTTTTTAACTGTACTCAGTGTCTTAATGATGGAGTTCATTACTTGATGACGATGCTTAGCTTTAGATGCCCTCTTCAGCTAAATGAAGATGTCTTACTTCAAGATAAAGACACAGCTAGATTACTCAGTGAAGGTAAAAAAACCCCCACAACTCCAAAAACCCCACATCCCACTCGTCTTAATAACTCTTCCACTTTATGAAATGCTTTATTGCGTATTTTTGTTGTTTACTTCATTTCTATTCAAAAACTGTCACTTTTTAGGACAAAAAAAAATAGATGAGGCAAATACGCAGGCAGCAGTGCTCTCCCCTGCCCCTCTTCTGTATGACTCATGGATTTTAGGAGGTGGCAGTGCTCATTTTCTCTATGTCTTTGAGTGCACTGGAGGAAAGTGGACTGAGGCAGTGGGTGTCTTACGCACAGCATGTGTGTTTTACAGCCATCCAGTTGACAAATGTTGAAAGCACAAATATGACTGCAGAGGGTGCTAGATGCTCCCATGTTGGTCTTCTTGTTCACATCTAGGAGAACACAGATATGAACACAGAATTACTGACTTCACACAGGTGGAAAGTACACACAGAATTGGTTAGGTTTGGCAGACTTTTATTTTCTCTCTCTCCACTTCATGTGGCTGTATTAAGTTGCATTACTATAGTACACTTATATGAGGATCTGAGGCTGCATCAATGTGATGCAGGTAGGGTGATGCAGCAGGAGGGGATTTGTAAGGTAAAACAGCTGGTGCTGAGGACGTGATGTCCACGTTGTACACACTCAAAACTAGCTCTGCTCTGGCTATGGGGGATGGAGCACCTTCTTGCTTGATTTCATCTGGAAGTGGCATTGCTCCAATTCAGCTGCAGAATGCAAAGCCAAGCTCAGTAACTGATCTGTAGTTTTATTTAGCAGGATTTTTTTTTTTTAGTGACCATGGACACGTATGTGGCTTTCTATTCAAATACTAAAGCTGCTGCTGATTAACCTGAGTTAAGATGGTGTTCAAACAGCATCTTCTTTTAGGCTTAAATAGTGGGATGCACAGACGTATTCTAAAATAAATATGCATAATCGTGCCTGCGCTTAATGGATTGTAAAGAAATACTGAAATTCTCTAAGATAAATAGCCAAATACAATTATCAGAATAATAGTTACACGGCAATCTTAAAGAGATAGCATTATGGGGGGGCAAAATGGACAGAGTAATGAGCAAGGCCTTGATCGAGGTTCTGTTCTGGGCAGTTATCTCATGGTTAAAATTTGGGGTTTTTGGCATTTTGGTAAAGCCTCTTTAATAGGCTTATATTGCCTTTTTTGAATTTTTTTCCCGTGTTACTGAAAAAAAAAATTGAAGTTAACAAGCTGTGTACTTGCTTATAACAGAACAATAAAGTTCTTGATCTAAATTATTTTTGCAGGTGTATTTAGTGACACTCACTTACTGGCGATGATGTACAGCGGAGAAATGTGCTACTGGGGACTGCGACACTGTGGAGAAGGGAAGCAGGAAAGCCTTGAGACAATAGATTCTGTCTCTAACAGTGACCTGGGCTGCAGATCACAGAGCGTGTCACTGGATTTCCGAGAAACGGGCAAAATCATGTTAATGAAGTATGTGGCTGTATGTGAGGGACCTTTAAAGGGCCAAGGGTGGAACACAACAACTGCAGAACAAATGTTGTGTTACTTCGTGAAGTCCCACAACTAAAACACACCGCTTTGGCTGTGCTGGAAGAAACCTTGCGCCCGAAGAGCACACTTAGGGTGACGATCTCTGCTTCAGCGTCTGACCATTCTTCTTACATACATACCAAAATGTATGCTTTTGTTGCATTAAAAACATGCATTCAAAGAACTCCTGGAATATACAGGTCCAAAGTCTAATCAAGTATTTCTAGAAAAGAATGAGCAGGATGACAGCCCGTCCCTCTGCGCTCCGCCTCGCCTGCCGGCGCCGGCGCGCTAGCTCGGAGGGGCGGTGGCGGTGGCAGCAGCGGGGCTCAGCGTCATGGCGGCCGGCGGAGCCGGGGAGCGGGGCGGTTTGGAGGCCGCCGTGCGGGGTCGCCTGCGCGTCCTCCGGGAGCGCTGGAGGCGGAGGACCCGCGAACGCGGCGGTACCGCCGCGTTCGCGGGTCCTCCGCCTCCAGCGCTCCCGGAGGACGCGGAGGAGGTGAGCGCCCTGCAGGCGCTGCCGGTGAGTGGGGCCCAGTCGCGGGGACAGGGGGGAAGCTCGTCATCCCGCCTCTTGGCATCTTCACTGCTGAATTCCTGGGTCGTTAAACCGCTGCTCTCGACGGTTTTCAGATCGACGTGCAGCTGAACATCATGTCCTTCCTCTCGCCCCAAGATTTGTGCCATTTGGGAAGCACGAGTTGTTATTGGAGGGCGGCTGTGCAAGATCCGTTGTTGTGGCGGTATTTTCTCCTGAGGGATCTTCCCTTTTGGACATCCGTTGATTGGAAATCACTCCCAGATGTGGAGATTTTTAATAAAGCCTTTTCAGAGGTCAGCGATAATGCGCTGTATGATTACATGGCAGTGTAAGTATCTTCACATTCTCTTACACAACTTACAGTCTCTCTACAGCAGTAATACTCAGCCCACAGCACGTTTCATATGTGCAGCTGTAAAGCTGTGCTGTAAGCTGCTGCTTAAATTTTGATGTGTCTCAAATCCATTGTTTATTTTGGAAATACAATTTCCTGTTGTTTGACAGTTTGGTCAGCTCTTTCTGTTTGGAATTCAATGAGAATGTAAAATGTTGTAAAAAAGTCAAAGCTAACGTTACAAACGAAAGCTTTCTGTAAACTGCATGTCTGCTATGCCACAGAAACACCTTCATCTCAGAAGCTGTACTTACTGTTGATCTTGATAAAAATGTGTTCTTCACTCTCAGTACAATGACAAATGATTACTTATTTTAATAAAAGTGCTGAGAAGTCTTCAAACTACAGCAAATGGAATGACTCTTCGTTTTTTTCATCTTACCTGGAAGACCTAGGGGGAAAAAAAGGGTTTTTTTGAATGTGCACAGAATAATAAGTAGTATTGCTTCAGCCCTGATGGTCGAAGGCTGCAAGACGAGGACTGGTTTCAGCTAGTATACTTGAAAAGCATAGCAACACTCATTATGTGTTTGGATGACTGAGAAGAACTTTTAAGCAGATTATTCTGTGGGGGTTTTTTTAAACTTCATTCAATTCTCGTAATTAATTTGCAGTAATTTTTTTTTTTTAATTTACAGTTAAATTTTCCAAAGGTGATTTCATGAAACTGTTCCATTCATGATAAGTGCGCTAACCTCTGCAATCTCTGTGCCCTTCATCTCCACTTTACAGATGGGAAAGACGCACCCAGAATTTGAAGTGCAAAGTATCTACTGATTTTGAACGTTGGATTTAAATCTCCTTAGGTCTGAATACTTAAGAACATCACCTATTTGAAACCACCTGTCACTGATTCCCATTGTGTCTGTGAGCAGTTAGTGGTTTTGCTGATCTCAACTGAAGTGGCTCGGTTTCGGCGTAGAGGAGCACAATTTTAATGTTTCCTTGAAGCGATTTCTCCAGCAGCAGCCTGCCATGACCACAGGAGCAAAGATTGAAGCTGCTTCTCTAGGATGTTTGTCACTTCTATGACTGTTACTTCTTTCCCTTGATTACCAAAATCTTTTCATGCCTTCTAGCTTCTGCATCAAATGAGCACAGAAGCTTGCAGACAACACCAGCCTCCTTTCACAACATGCATTCTCTGTGCCTACAGGGGAAATGGTCCTTTTCAGGTGGAGTTACCTGTTTCATAGTTTTAACACAAAAGCAGTCTAATTAAGGTTTGAAACACACTCAGAAGTCTTGTATTTTTTGTATTGTATGTGACTCATGAGCTTTGATTTATTTTACCAATCTTGTGTGTTCAGCGAGGGTGGGGGAATTTTTTTTTTTTTTTTTTTTTAAAGTAGACTAAAAGATCCATTGATAGAAGTGTACTAAGGTCCAAGAAGTCAGTATTTGGACTTCGAAAGGACTGATGCCTTTACCTGCTTTATACTGGTGCTTGAAATCATCAGTTTGGAACTTTATCATTTTTGACCTGCGCTTGAATTGTACCGGTAACAAAGTGTAAGAAGTGTGGGACCTAAATCAGTTTATGTTGTTTGATTAATACCTCTCTTGTATTTTGTGTTTAATTTCTAGTTGCGTCTATTTTACACAGATATAAAAAAAGCTGTCCTCAGAGTAGAAGAAGTTTGAAATCAAGCCGTCCCCGGTATGGGGCTGTGACTTCCTTTTTGCAATCACTGGTCACTCAGGCAGAACCTCGCTTTGCTATGTTTGGGCCGGGTTTGGAAGAGCTGGACGACTCTTTAGTGCAAAAGATGATGACATGCCCAGAAATTCTGCTAGTAGCTGGCCTACCTCAAAGACAAATTCATGGTAATGCTGGTTTTGGTTTTTGGCTTTTTTATTTCGTAAACAGATATAACACAAAAAACATAGGGGGAGAAATGGAGAAAAGGGATGCTTTTTTCCTGCCCTTGAAACTCAATAGCATAATGGTTAAAAAAAAAGTATTTTCTCTCTTTGTATTTATTCAGAAGGATAAATGCAATGAACATTTGGGATAAAATTACAGCTGCAGTGAATTCATGATTAAATTTGCATTATGTCAGAGGGATCATTTTGCTCCTTGTACTTCTATTTTGATCCTAAATTCCATGTCACACCTGCTGTTGTAACGGATAAATGCAGACAGAACTTTCTTTGGATACTGCTTGCAGTAAGTGGCTAAAAAACACACTTGTGTTTTTATACAGAAAGTCAAGACTGATCCTTTGTAAGATTCAGTCTTGTGATGTCAAATGGTGTAAATTTCATATAGTAGAGTTATAGGAGGAGCAGGTGAAGGATTTTTTTCAATGTTTAAAAACATAGTTTTGAACATCTGTAATTTCACTTCAGTCCAAACTTTTTAACTAATGTTTATTTCAGCACAGCACAATTGGAATAATTAAATTATATTTATAGAAAGTGTGAAAATACGATTTCTTAGTGTTGTTATCTTTTTTCTCTCTTATGTCCTTTTCAATGCAGCTTGTCGTAAATGGACTAGAGTCTTTCCTATGCCAGTTTCGGCTAATAAACAATAGCAAGTCTAGCTCCTCTCTGACTTAGGTTTCTAGGTTCAAGTCTAAATATCAGAAACACGGAAATGCCTCGTTTTCTTTTAACACTATTGAATTGATTTTAATTAAATTAATAGTCTGATCCATTAGAGCATATAAAAAATTTCATCGTAAAATAGTAAATACACTAACCCTAACAGCAACACCTAGGCTTGGATATATCCATTTTATAGCACCACTGGAATTTTCAGCCTACCACTTAGTTGTATTCTGTAACCAGATAGTTGTAATCTTATATATTCATTTTTTTCCCTGTAGGAATTGGATCAGGAGTCAGTTTTCAGTTTAATAACAATCAAAAATTCAATATTCTGACATTGTATTCAACCACCAGGTAAGATTTGTTCTTCACCAAAAAAAAAAGTACAGTTTCTCGGTCACACTTTTCCTCATGTTTTTGTCATGTGATTTTTATGCGTGCATTCACATGCATGGATATCTCTTATAAACTGAAGATTTAATGCAGATCTTCACTTTTTCTTTCTCCAACCGCTAAATTTTCACATGGAAGTAATAAACTTTTTCCAAACCTTATACATAGCAAATGTGTATGACAAATACCTAACAGGTGCTCCTATCCCTCTTGATATCTTGATTGATTCCCTTTTGAAACACTATATAAACTCATCCTGGGGTGTATATTCGTATGCATCTTGCATATTGCTAACCATCTGTATATGAACACTAGAAAAGAAGGGGGGGCGGGAGGGGAACGGGAGAAATGAAATTGTTTTGCTGGCTCAGGCCATTTTCCTGTCCCTTTCCTGTGTTGTGTAGACTCTCAAAATCGAGTTTTTGCATTCTCAGGCTGACTACTGAAATATTGAAATATCTTTCAGTGTGGAAAGGAGGAGAGCAAGGGCAGAGCAAGCTGTTGCTGTGAATAAGATGTTCTACCAAGAGAACAGCATAGTAGGGAACCAGCAAGCCGTGCACTACAGTGTAATAGCTCAAGTGAAAAAGGTGTGCGAAGTAGTTGATGGATTCATTTATGTTGCTAATGCAGAAGCTCATAAAAGTAAGGGGTTTCTCTTTACTTTATTTATTCATACTTTGTGAATGATTGCAATGCCATAAAAGATTGCAAAGAATATGCAATACATCAAAATCCATGTTCTGATTCTTTCAAAATCTGCTTCACTAGTGCTATTTCTTCATGGCTTATCCAGTCGAAGAGGTCCCGTATCCTAGACACTCTCCCTCATCTCCCTATGAGGTGTTATGGCCCCTTCTTTCATTTATGGCGGATACTGATATGGTTGCTATCTAAGCTACATGTGGGAAATTACCTGGATTTAAAAAAAAAAAAATATCCTTGGGCGTGGGTAGGAGAAGCAGCCTGAAATTCATCAGTGGTGGTGTAACAGCCTGGAAACAGAACCTTAACCAGTTCTGCAGTAAAAGATGCGATTAGTCCAAATCAGGATAGTCCTGTAAGAGGATAATCCAAATACGTATTATGGTAATTGTTTTTACATTCATCAACTTTAAATGGAGGGAAAGGGCTCGCTCAGAAAAGAAGAGGGTAAAAAAAATGTGAAGGGATATACTAAGCAGAAAAGTATGGGAAGGGCTGTGTGAGTATTTCTTAATGGCTTGTTGCAATTTTGATCTCTGTGAGGTACTTGGAAAATGCTCTGATGTTAAGGACTGGAATAGGCTGCCTGTAGAATCTTTAAATAACATCTAAGTGTGACATGAACATCTGTGTGACATGAATGTGGCCTGTGACATGATCCAGCCTTCTGATAGGCAGAACTAGATAATTTGGCCATGTGCCTTCCAGCCCTCTGTTTCCTCACCTCTGAAATCTTAAATATTTGAAAAGTAAAAAAAAAAAAGTTCTCCTTGGGATTTCCATATATTTAATACTCATATATTAAAAATTGTTTCTTAGAGCATGATCGTCAAGAGGAACTGGCTCGTATTCTGGCAATGATTGATCCAGCCCTCGGGCCTCCGAACAGACCTCTGCTAGTTTTGTCTTGTGTCTCTCACATTGGTGTGAAAAGAATTCCGTGTGTTTACATGGCTCATCAGTTACAACTAAATCTGCTACGTCAGCCCTGGATGGTACTTGCTTTTAAACCTTTATTTTCTATTTCTCTGTGGCTTAAATTTAATTTAGGCTTATGGTGGTTCCTGAACTGTACCTAGCTAAGCAAGTGTGCAGCTTTCAACACTAGTACGTGAGCTCTCCACTTAAGCGAAGAATTTAGTTTCTCTGGTCCTCTAAGATGAAGCATTAGCCTATCTGAACATAGCGGAGCTAAGTGGCTTGCCCAGGAACACACAAGAAACTTCAGATGGAGCCAGAATGTAAGGACGGACGAAATGCTGGTCTTGAAGGGAGTAAGGAAGCTTCAGTTAATTTAAATCTAAATTTCCTGAGTCAAGATCCAAGGCCTGGGAGACAAGGTTGATTTTTCTGCCATTTTCAGGAGACTGTTAATTGTCACTCACTTGACGTGATGTATTGAGTGTTTGACAAATCAGTTTTTTACCTAGCATACGAGGTCCTGAACCTCTTCTTTTATGCTTGTCAAGCACTGTATGTATCAGTGTGGCTCAGCCACACATAATTTGTTTTTGGTGACGTTATGTAGCTGAAGAATAATACGTAATCAGAAAAAACAAAATCCTGATTTGAGATAATTCCTTTGTTTTCTTAAGGAAAATGTTTACAGGCTTTTTTAAAACCATACCATTTATAATAGCCACTTTATAATACATTACAAAATCTGAGAATTAATAATACGCATTGAATTCTAAAGCTAGCAGCATTTTTGCTTTAAGAGTTACAAGAAGAATTTTCAAGTAGGTTCTCATCTGTAATGTAAGTATAATGTTCCAGAATAGCTGATGGAGCGATTGAGATAAAATTCACCTTGATACCAAGAATGTAAGGCTTTCCTAATGGGTCCTATAATTCATTTTGTAAAGAGTAGTGTTTTCTTTTTATACCTTACTCCTAAGAAACCTCTCTTTATCTAAGGGACCTTTAAACTAGTGATAAAAATTTAGATTTGATATGAGTATTTCTGACTTTAAGGGTAGATATGGAGTGATGCTGAAATGCTGTTAGATCCTGTTACCTGTTATCTCTAACACATTAGCTTTTTTTACTTTTACAGGTGCAGGACACTGTAGCTGCCACTTTAACTGGATTGCTAAATGGAATTGAGTGGCTCCTGGAAGAAGCAAATTGTAAAAATGCACAGTAATGGAACTGTGCATTGTTTTACTGTATAAAGACTTCGGTGTTTTGCAGTTCAGACAAAGTGAGAATCTTGTCCTGACAGAGCACTGTCAGAAGGGAGATTTAAAAGGCAAACCTGCATATGTTTCACTGCACGTACTTTAATAATTGACATTCTTCTGACTGTAGTCCTGAATTAGAAGTAGAAGTAGGATTGCCTGGATTCCAGCAGCCGATGAAGAAGTGATTTTGGGGGGCAATCTGGGTGTTTTGGTTTCCTTTCTTGCTTTCAAGCTAGAGTCTTTGGGGTGCAGTCTTTTCTCAGTATATCTGATAATCTAATCTCTTCTGTAAATACACCTAACACTAGGTTAGTTTATCAGCACAGCCCTATGGCACGCATCACACATTTAGTAAGTATATTCAGTGGAGATCTTGACAGTGACAGTTCCCAACCAAAGAAAATGTACTGTACAATGTACAGTAGTAGGTTGACAGAAAGACAGTATCTCTTTCAAAAGAGTAAATTCACCTGTATTTTTTCCAGACAAAATGCCTAGACAAGAAATGGCACCTGCAGGAGAATTGTCAGCCCAGACCAAAATTCTTAGAAGCAAACAAACAAACTACTGTGTATGAACTGGTTGTTTCTTGTTTGTGATCTTATTTATTAACCAGCCACAACAGACTTCAGCATCTTCTGCTTTCTGTTGCAGTGAAATTATTAGCTTGAACTGGACATACCTCTGATGTCATGAATAAATGTTAAATAGAATTGGTAGTACATTTATTGAATACATAGGACCTATCAGTTACTCCAGTAATTTTGGCCGTTTGAAGTGTGACGTGTGACATGTGAAGTATACTTGACTTGAAATTTTCTACACAGTTGGAAATATTTTTATAAAAAGGGAAACAACATTTTAGAGCTGGAATTGCATTTTCCATATTGATATTATTTGAGATAGTCCTAGTCGTCCACCTTTTTAATGTTTTTTAATTATTGGATGAATGTTCAGAAACTTCCCTTGGGTTTGTTGCCTGTGCATGTATTTCCATCATTCTAGGTTTTTTTTTTTATTTTTTTCCTCTCTCTTTCCATGGAAATGCAATAGTCTCACAATTTTTTCTTGGTACCTTGATAAATGACTAGATGGTGCACATTCAGCTGTAACTGCCCTCAATCTGGTATCTGTGTGTGATGCTCAGCACAACTATGTCAGAAACATTCCATTTGAGAAGTTTTTTATTTTTTAATGAACTAGGACAGACACAGGAAGTGCCTTTTTTTTTTTTTTTTCATCTTTATGCACAATTAACTCAGCTTTCTACATGTTCTTGTATATCTTCTAATCAGGACATATGGGAGTTTCAAGGGAAAATCCATGGGAAGCTATACTATAACCTGTGTTTTATCCTTTTTTTTAATAGGGTATGTGTGCTTTGCCCTTTAAAATAGAGAAGACACAAAAGATTTATGAGTATTTGGGGGGAAATTCCATGCTTTGTGACTGGGTGTATGTGACTTTCCTGCTAGTCATAATAATTCCATAATGATCTATGTGTAGACGGTTGAATGCAGCTACCTGTTGCTGTGTTAGCTACTACAAATACGTTTTTTTTATGCAAGATCCTCGTTCTGCTTTCTTCATAAGGAATAAATTATTTTTTAAAGAACGGTATTTACAGTCTTTCTGTGTGTTAAGCCTCCTGCATGCATGCGCGTGCATGCACACACACAACGTCTGCAGTCATGCTGTCACAACAGATAACAAGTTATCATTGTCATCATTAGTCATTAATGAATGTTGTCGTATGTTACCTGTTTAATTAACAGATATTAATTCATTGTCATTTTAAAAGGTCAAGATAATGTAGGGAATATAATTTTTCTTAACCTAAAGAACATCAGTTCTATTAACTTAAAGATAGGATAACTTAAAGAATTAAGAATTACAAGTTTTAAAGATGCAGCCTAGGAAACAGTGAGAATTGGAAGTCCATGCAGTCACAGAGCTCCAGCATCATAGGAATTGCAGAGCTGGTGGTAGCTGGGGTAGCTTGCATGGTTGAGTACTGCAGTGGATCAATACAGGCAAGGAAGATGAGCATGTGTGCTGTGCCAAGGAACAGCTTAGATGCACAGAGGTATGCTATGGAAGAGGCAAACAGCCTTTTGAGAATTCATATGCCAAATAGTTGCAGAGATGCACTGCGGATTTAATTTAGCACTACCTTTTAAATTTCACCTAAAACACTTCCTGCTATTTAAATTCCTGATTCTTCTGAGTTTAGAAGCGTAGTAAGTCAATTAAGCTTCAGACTTAAAATTGGTACAAATTCAAAATTAGTTGGATATGGAATATTAGAACATCACTAAAATGTATTTTAAAACTTTCTTAATATAAAAAAAACATTTTTAAAATCTATTTGGTTTTGTATTTGTCACAGTAAATGCAACTATGATGGGTTTGTGAGAAACAAAAGCATCAGGATCTGGATCCCAGAAATCTTGCTCCCTTGGGATGAAGGGTTCTAACAGTGCTAGAAAGAAGATCACTTTCCTGCCCACTGAGGCAGGATGTTTATCTAAACAGTGGTCACAAAATAAAAGGTTGAAATGACAATACGTGTGATTTATAAGAAAACTCAATTTCTGAGGCTTCCCCTGAGCAGCTTTCCCAAAAAGAAAGTGGCAGTGGGGATGCTAATTTTCAAGTCTTTGAAACTTAGAATAACGAAAATGCCTGCTGCCAGCTCCAAAGCAGTAGGTGAGGGCACCTGCCGAGCTCGCAGGACGAAGGAGGCAGCACGCTGACGGCGTCCCTGTCACTTGCTGGCTGTCTCGCAAGCTTCTGCTAATGGAGCGGCCCCGGGTGGTCACCGAGGCTCAGCGGGTGAGCGGCAGCCGGGACCCTTCGCTTCCCCGCAGCTTCAGAGGGCAGTTGTGGCTGGCTGTGCGTCCCACTGGATGGCACTGCTGATCCACATCAGCCGCTGGCGCTGTCCAGGCAGCGTCCCTACACCCTTTGCCAAAACCCCTTCAAGTAATCCATTTTCCTCCCTTCTCAGATATGGCAGCAAGCAGGCGCAGTTGTGGAAAAGCCTGTGAGAAAATCAACATGTTTTCAAAGTCTTATAGAGACGGGATATGCTGCCTCTGCTTTTAATCTGGTGGTTATCAATATCGATTTGTATGTAGGATGGGTATTGCAACTAAAGAAAATAGCTGGAGTTGCTGTCAGGAGGATTATGGAAATAATTGCTGGCATCATTGCAAGGTGATTGATGCTTTAGTCTGTGATTTAGTTTGTCTTTTGTGCCATTTTAGTACTAGTGGTTCTGGATAAATTATTTTCCTTATGTACAAAAGTAAGAAATAACATTCTTTGGTCAGTTACAGAGAGTGATATTATAGCTAGAGCTAGTGCTTAAATCTCAGGCCAGAGGACATTTGCACACAGGCTGCTCTCAGTTCCCTCAGGAGGATGAAACTGCAAATCAAGAATGTAGGCAGGCGTATAGCAGAGATGTTCAAAGGGTGAGACAGAGCAAACAACAAAACATGGTGGATCTGGATAGAGGGGTGTATTTAAGAACCAGTGAGATTAGATTATCTCCCACGCTAGCTCGCTCCCCCTCCAGCATTACAGTCACTATGTCTACCCTTCCCAGCAGGGAGGTCACAGCTGGTCCAGGGTCAGGCAGAAAGTCCTGTCTGTTTGTGCTGTGCAACTGCTCACTGGTACCAGTCTGGGTATTACTGGCCAAGGTCACTGGGCATGTGCTCCAGCCTCCTAACCGTCTTAGTGGCCCTTTGCTGGATTCTCTGTTGTTTATATCTCACATACTGCAGGCTTAAAGCTGCACACCCTGCTCCAGATTCGGACCTACAAGGCCGAGAGGCAGAGGGGAATGAGCACTTGTCCTCAATGTAGCCCAGTATGTGGTTAGCCTTTATCACTGCATGGGCACGCCGCTGAATACAGGCTCACTGATCCACAAGGAGCTCAGGTCCCTTTTGCAGAGCGGTTTCCAAACCAGTCGGTCGCTGATCTGCAGTGATGCACACTGTATTCCCTCCCAGATGTGTTTGTCTTTGCTCAACATCTGGAGGTTCCTGGAGCACCTGTTGGCCCACTGAACACACACTGGCAGTATTTCTGGCTGTCCTTGCACGAGGAGCCTAGTATCTCTGGCCACACTGGCCGTGCACATGACAGCATGCAGAATCAGTCACCCTACGGGAGGGAAAAAAGGCATTTCGTTTTTTCCTGAAGACTCAAGTCAATCAAGCCATCTGCTCCACCAAAAAAGTTGAACAATACTAGTCTTAGAGCCTCAAAATAAATTCCTCCATAGTTTGGCAAACTGGTGGGAGACGAGTATGAAAGACTGTCCCAGAAGTACATTTCACCAAGCCCTGGAAAGTGTTGCACTGTGAAATTATCCTGGTGACAACCCAGAAACACCTGCTGTATTCATTAAATTATTTAATACTACTCTCTGCAAAGTGATAACAATAAAATAAACTCTTGTTTGTTCTCAGGAATGAGAACTGAGGTAGGTAGAGAGAGAGACTGAGGGACTGAGGGCTGTATTTCTTCACCAGTAGTGTTCTTTTGATAAAGAGATATCATTTTGGTGTGGCATCTTTCATGTCTTCTCCACAGACTTCAATAATGAAGGCAATTCCACAGCCTGATGTCAGGGGAGATGTTCCACAAATGTGAACATATAAGGGCTACTCTCCAAGAACAAAACCAAGCCTTTTTCTCTACTTTGGATCACATCCAGCTTGTCTTTTATGAAAGGTTTTTAAACAAGTTTCCTAAACAAATGAATCTAGAAACAGCAGTTGGTTAGAACTGTCTCCCATAAGACTGATAGTATTCACCGCCAATTACCTTTGAAATTCAGCTGGCTTCATCTTAAATTTTGTGGAGATTTAAAGAAATGTTCATACCTTTAATTCATATGAAAACAATAGTTTAAATTTGACCTGCATATGTGCTATACATTAAATTCTGGGGGATAATTTTAAATTTTGTCATGAATCTGAATCACGAGGATTTAAGTAAAAAAGTTACCTGGGAATCATCTTTTTAGATCATAACCTTCATTCATCACATGTCCAAATCTTGCACAGTATAGCATAAGGATGCACTGATACATCTGCACATTATGCTTCATTTAAAAAGCACAAGCTACTTGCAAGACAATAAAAGCAAATTACAAGTTTAACTAACAAAAGTATTAAAAGAATCGTATGTTTTTTTGCAAAATTAGAGACTCAAATTTTGTAAAAATATAAATTATTGAGAGCAAAGAACCTCATTACATGATTACCGCTACATTCATATACAATAAGAGAGGCAACTCTAAGCATAATCAACACGTGGTTGAATTGTGCACTTGAATTCAAGCATCTTTCAGCCTTTTGTTGAAAAGAATTGCTGCTGAGCCAATATCAATATCCTTCTTTTCAGCTGATAGATTTGAACTGTTTTTGGACTCAGTAAAACAAAAAAACTTCTACTACTTATTCATGTTTTTTAACTTGCTTTTCACCACAAGACGAGGGTTGATATAAATCAGCTGGTGTATACAGACACACAATGAGATATTTTTCCCCTAGCAGTTCTCTGATCGCTTGTTCCAGTCACAAGTAGCTAATAATTTAGAAATAAACTGAAAATTAAAAAGGAAGTATTGGTGTAAAGATTTTTAGGACTGCCTTGGTATGCCTGAGCGTGCCTGAGGGTGAAATAGTTTGAGGGGCCCAACTTAAAAGAAGGCCTTGGAAACTGCTGCCACAGTAACCAACAAGATTCATGGTAGGCACCCAAAATCACCAATAATGGAAAATTCTGGCTAACATCCAAAAACTCAATACTGATATTTCCACAGTGCCCATTGCCTATGGGTGTCCCTACGCCGCCCGAGCCACCCGCTCAAGTCTCACACACTGAGCACGAGACTCACAGCCAGCTGCTGCCTTGCTTTCCCCCAGGGGTATATTCCATGCGTCTCTGGTCTCTACGCAGCAGAGCACAGCAGTTTCCTTCCTGCCCTGTTTTTCTGTGCACCAAACCCATTTCATTGGCCTGACCTCTGATTTGCCAAGCAGGTGGTTCTGAAGTCAGGGGTGGAAGAAAATGCAGAACTGTGCTTCATCTGGAACCTGCGGCCCACGTGAGGTTCTGCGCTCAGGGGTGTGGCCGTATGCTGGGAACACTCGCCTAATCTTAATCACATCCCAGGTGTACAAATTTACCTCATATTTGAGCACACAGAATTGCATACACTGGGAGAAAGGAAGGTCTTAAAATATTTGAGCTGCATCCACAGAATTTCAATAGTTATGGCACGATATGCAGCGAAATTCCTAGTGTCCTATCCTGTATTCCTGGTGAAAATGCTGCTCGAATATTTCTGTGCATTTATATGTTGCTAGTTTGATTTCTTTTTGTGCACATCAAAGGGGAATGGAGATACTGGGTTACTGGAATACCCGTGTTGTCAGTCCATTCCCTGCAATGGCAGAAAGGTCAGGTTGCTCCAGAGAGGCGCTTGCAACATACCCAGCCATTGTCAGGCTGCATACTTATCTGAGCACAGGTAGAAGTTGGCATGACAGCTAGGGCACCACTCCTCAGAGTGCGTATCTTCTTCCTGAAACCTCTGTGAAATATCTAAACAGACTCTCTACATTTAAAAGTTGTCTTCAATTAGAGAACGAACTCAAAAAAAAATTTCTGCAAGTGGGGCCACACTGATTCCAAAATAAGAGCACTTTGTTCATTCAAAGTGGGTTAAACTACACCAGAAGGACATACTCCTGTCCTGGGAAAAGAGCATCAGTACACCAGATTTATACTCAGGGATAAAATGTTGTAAAACAGTTCCAGAGTAACTTCACAGAAGTTAAGCCTTAAATGATAATGTCCTGTAAGATAAACAAATACTGTATTCCAAAATACAAATGCAGTGAGTTAAATCTTTGAATTAAGTATTTTTATTTCTTCCTGGATCATTGTTTGACACACTGTGATCACAGGGTTCTGTGAAGCACACATCCTGGCCTCAGTAAGCTGTGGGCCATGGTTGCACTGTACTTCAACTACAGCACATCGCAAAGAGACGCACTGCAGCACTGTTTGCACCTTGACAGCCTGTGTGGCTGCTTGTTGCCAAGAGAGTGCATTGTGAGTTGTATTTTGTGGACCCAGGTCCAGAAGGCACAGCTCACACAGGCAATCCAGGGTGATAGCAAGCCATAACAAGGAGTACTGTGGGCTTACCTCCCCTGAGTGCCAGTGCACTGGACCCCACCCAAAATCTAATGCTTAGTCCCAGTCATTTTCATAGTGAGCTAGAACCAGTTCCCAAATAGAGCATGGATGTAGCCTGAATCCACTAAAATCACGTTGCTGCTGGCTTAAGTTAGGAGAGGATTGGGATCCTCTAACTCACTGTTCTACATCAAGGAATCACTAAATAGCTCCCCCTGTGTTTATCACCAAGGTTTCTAAAGATAGGTTTTCATCATACACCTTTCAAGGGTATTTAAGTAGGGTGTGTTGAGAGTATCTAAAGGTAGGGACCCAAAGTCCCGAGAGAGAGAGAGAGAGAGAGAGAGAGAGAGATGTATCCCCAGAAAGCATTTTGGAGATCCTCTGTTAATTCAGCACATTGTAACATCACTGCTCCTACAGAATTTGGTTTATGATAT
Source organism: Calonectris borealis (assembly GCF_964195595.1). Lineage (NCBI taxonomy): Eukaryota > Metazoa > Chordata > Aves > Procellariiformes > Procellariidae > Calonectris > Calonectris borealis. Next base: position 71,160,347 of record NC_134352.1, on the reverse strand, counting down.
TTAATTCTTTTTTGTTTTATCTCTTTGAGACAGCCTGAAAGTCTTGGATAAAAAAGTGCTGGAGTCTTTCCCAGCTAATACTCTGCTTTTGTCTGGACACTGGCAATATTGTGTCTTGCTCCTTGCTATCAATCACACACAGAGGTCACAGTGCTGTTCCCTCCGGGAAATTACCCCATTGTTTGCACAATAATAAGAGCTTCCTGTACAGACTGTTTATTTTAAACTCTAGGACATCAGAGTGCATTTCTGCTGTAAATGTAATAGGGTCAGTGCTATTACTTCTTTAAGATGCTTAATACGCTCTAGAATCTGACTACAGATTCACATCCTTCAAGTACCACATATGTGACAAGGGTCATCAAAATCAATAGTACTCACATGCCCAAAATTTAGCATATGAGTCTTTGCAAAATGAGTGTCTTGTTTTTCCTTTAGAAATTATAAAGGATATATATATGTAGATACAATAATTCATTAAATTTGTTTCTTATTCAGTTGAAGTATTCTAATCAGACCGGTTTTGAAGCTCTAGCTTTATTTGATTGTACAGATATCTTGGCTGACTTCATTGTCAGAAACCGAGGACTGCAATTTATCTAGTCCTGTGCTTGCCAGTTCCCCTGTGTACAGAGCAAGAATCACCTTTTGCTTACTTTGGGGTTGCTGCAGTGATTTTCCTTCATTTAGCCACATGCTACAGGCCTGTGGTTCAGTTGGTTACTGGCATAACTCAAACAGTCTACAGCATAATGAAGAATCCCTCTAACCAGGGGAGGCTAGAAGAACTTGGTTTCATAATTAAACAAAAGTGAATTAGCAGTATAATCTTCTGTCAAAGGAATAGACATCAATCAATACCAGGGAGAGAAAAAATCTACTGAAGTCACTAGTGACGATTTACTTTGATTCAAGAGCCAAATGCATTTTATTGATCTGTGCATGGACCCCTCTTCTAGTAACCATCACTGTCTTCTTCCTTCCTTCCAACCCTGCTTGCAAAGGATTTGACCGGAATGGACAGAGGTGCATCTCCTCATATTTTCCATCTCCTCAGCATACATACCGTTCCAGCACTCAATGTCCGTGCATTGCACCTGGCCTCACAACTCCTCTGACCTTCTCCTTTCTCCCACCAGACCTAATCTTGGCCTCCCAATCCCGGGGAGAAATTTGGTTCTCCATTCTGATTCTCCTCTGTCTCCATACAGAGTCTAGCCAACTTTTCGATACCAAGATGGGTGGAATCCAGCAGGGCTTCACCTGCCAGTCCCCAATCCCTCTCCCTCCTTCCTCAGATATCCCGGTTGTTTTCCAATTTCCAGTTGCATTTCAGCTTGAGCTCTCACTTTCTACCATTACCTGTACTTCTCAAAATTGCACCTTCCCTGGGCTTTCCAGACTTTCCAGTCTTCTTTTCCTTCTCTGACTGCTCACCGCATCTCTGTCTGTTCAGTATCTCCTAGTCATTTATATAAGGTCATCAGAACGGCCATAGTGGGTCAGTCCATCATCTCTACCAGATAGGTCCATCATTTACAGTGACTGGATGCGAAATGTACTTTCCTGGCCCTCAGCAATTAATTTTTCAGACATTCTGAAGCAGTCATGATATCTTTGCATTTATTAACACTAATAATTTCTCCTCCTTGCCATTTTTTTATGTGTCTGTCTCCTTTCTTTTTACATGTTTTTGAAGCTAAGCTCATCTGTCATCTCTTTATCTAGGTGAATCATGGTATCTCTTCATGACAGTCTCTAGATCCAGAGTTTATTTTTATTTCTGCAGCACCTACTGTTCTCAGCCAGCGACATGGGAGCGATTTGTGCAAGGTACTGATCAAACACAAAGCAGGAAGATAAATCTTACGCCAGTGCACTCACCATTTAATTGTAAGATGAGAAACACAGGCGGGTAAAAGTAAGTGGGAGTGTTTGGATAGGATGAGAATGGATGGCTCTGCACAGTGATACAGGCATCACAGTAAAACAAAGTTGTAAAGACATTTTTCTTTATTTACCCACTTCCTTTCTGTTATTGCTTTAGGTAAACAGTCATCTTCCCTGTGTTTCAGGATAGTTCATCTGCTTGTTATCCTCATGGTGGCTTCTTGCTCTTGTCTGCAAAACCAGATTGTGTAAACTTTCACTGTTTCTTCTTTCATTTTGTTATGAAGAATCAAAGATGCTTTTTCCTATTCACATCACTAAATCAGGGGGAGCAAAAAGAAGCTGGAAAACCTATCACCTAAAAAAAAAATCTTGCTTATATTTGATAACTGAAGAATATCTTTAGAAATGTTCTATCTGAATAGCTTTTTTACAAATTCCATGTCCTACTCTTTTGATGATCATCAGTTTTACACACTACATGAGGAGAACCTTTTCATGTATTGCCCTTGTAATGAGCTTGTGGGTTTTTGGGCTATGCAACAGTCTGCTGGCTAGTAGGAAATAATAAAAACTGAAGCTGAAACCTAAAGCAAAAACATGAGTTGGAGGCTGGGAGAGCAATTGGATGGTCTAGGCATGTTTTTCTGTGGTGCTGCTCTCGGACCCATTGAATCCTTAGAATTTGAAAGGCAAACAAAATCAGACATATTTCAATGCATGTCTTAGCAGATTCTTCCCTCTTATCTCAGAATCAACTCTCATAAAATTATCAGACTGACAGTTTCTTACTTTTGTTTGTTCCATAGGTAAAAAGTCAGGAAATAAATTCTCATTTTGGGAAAATACTGTGAGTAATTTTTTATAATTGTACCAAATGTGCTATTTCGTATGAAAATATGCAACTTTAGCTCTTTCTTGAATGCAAGAAAAGTACTTTGTACTGTTAAAAATAGCTGTGACACTCCTCACGAAAACTACTCAGTAAAGAAAGTCACAAATTCCTTCTTATAAGCAAGAGCACATGAATTTGTCCTTTTGAATTTTTTTCCATTTATTTTGTTACATCTGGAAAAAGACTGAATAAGTGTTTTTGGTTTTGGTCATTTTCCCCAAAACTGACCAAACAGGAAAAGGGTGCAGAAAATCTTGGAAAATGGATTTTAGATATGTGGTAACAATTTCTCCATTGTTATGGAAAGAGTGTGTATCTTCAAAACTATGTATGGAAAATGGAGTATGGAAACGTTGGGGCAATCTGTAAGAGCCGACAGCACATTTCAAAGCAAGAATCAACAGCCAGACATCCACAGGCTGAAAGTTCTATCTTTCTAACAGAATTCTACACAAAATCCGCAATATTACTCTCTTTATGACAATGAGGGAGAATATCACTGCTGCCTAATTAGTTCTCTGCTGCAGAAACGACAGTGGATGTGCTTGTCACTGAGAAAAGAGCAGAAAGCACCAAACCAAACAGCTGCTGCTGTGGTGACACAGAGCCATGCTGCAAAGGGAATATTAATAAGCCCAAAAGGTACACACTGGAGAAGGGAAGACTTTGTTTGTATTTCACAGGGTACTGTAAAAAACAGCCCCAGTACTTGAGAGGGATCATTAACAGTATGATAAAAGGTAATTCAATACCAGCTCTGCAGTGCTCATACCAACGATTTTCTTTCATTTACCTAGAACTAAAACAGAAACTTAAACAGTTTGAAATGGGTATGCTTGCTACTAAACATACAAACAGCAGAGAGTGTAGCAATACTGGGAACATTTTGCATTTTTTAACCCAAGTGGCTAGTGGCAGAATTTACCATAAAAACACATTTAACTGCTTTATGAGTGCGTATTATTTCATGTTGATTACTGGTGGTTTAAGCCAAAATTTGCACCCATTCCACCAGGCCAATGAGTATTATTAGAGTCTAGAATTAGCTTCGAGTAAAACTTACTACATAGTTCCAAACAAATAAAGAGAACGAGGCTTCTTCCCTTTTTTCTTGCCATACAGCAAGAATAACAGATACGTTAGGCAGTGTGTTAATTCTGGTTGTTATAATACTGTTCAGCCAATTTGGGAAGAATACAAATAAGATGAACTGGAAGACAGAAGGGGGAAAATAAGTTAGTCAACTTTTCTCACGGAGGAGGAAGACCTAAAGGAATATCCTACCTCCAGCAGGATGTTGGTTTGTTTGTTTGTTTGTTTTGGATGTTGTTATTCTGTTATTCTGTTCTTAACTTTTAGGTGTGGAGGTGCTCTGCAGCATTATTAACAGGAAAGAAAACGCATACACGCATCAGACAAGAAGCCTGGTGGCACTCTGCCCTCTCAAGACCACCATCCTTGTTTTATGTCTTTGGGTCCGTAAAGAAACTCATTACCTGAATGTTAAAAGTCAATGCACAAATAATTGTTACTGATTTCATGTGCATCATTAAATATTTCTTTACATATTTCACATGTAGCTTTATCCATTCTGTCACTAACATGCCCATGTTCCTCAATAACTAAGGAGCTGTGATGGATGACGGTGAAATCTAGTCATTCAAGAATACCCAGTGTTTTAGTCCTGAGTCTTAACTAAATCACAGCCGCTGTAAATTCAGCACATTATATAGGAACCCTGCAACAACAACCACCTGTAATTTAATACCAACTTTGTAAATAAGCCACTTGACTGCAGACAATGCCGTAAAGTCCATTCACACACAGGTTTCCTGAAGCACAAAAACACCAAACAAACCTAATAATCTGAACAATATAAATTCAATGAATAATCACCTCAATCTATTTCTGGAGGTCTTCATTGCCAGTAGGATGAAAAAGGAAGGGATTAAATGGAAAACATGGGGTTTAGCTTTAAGCTAGGTGAGATCATGAGTCTGCAATGCCTCCTAGGTTTTTAAAAAATAAATTCATACTTTTGTCTCCATTTATCTTTTTTAAACCTTGGGCAAAGATATATTTGAAACTGTGGGTCATGAAATGTGAGTGCTAGAATATCAGGGTATGACACAACAGGATCACGTTGCCCTAACAGAAAGACAGACTGCCCTAACAGACTGAGGACCACAAGAGACCTACATCACTGCACCCAGTTGAATCCAGTGGTATTTTCTTCATGCAGTGTCATGTAGGTATCCAAGTTCACTCAGAAGTAGCTGAGGCATTTCTGAAATGGCATTGCATGGCGTGACCCTGCATGTCTCCTACAGTTCTCAGTTCACATACACATCTCCAGGGCTGCAAGTACAGATGGCTATATCGGACGACAAGAATTTATAGGACTTGATTAAAGGGTTGAGCCAAATCTCTCTTTTAGTGAGAGCTTGGACTGTTCTCTCAAGAGATGGAAATCTTGGCTCAAAGCAGGCATTTGGTCAGGCTGAGAAGGAGCAAGAATTTCTGTTTCATCTGAAGACTGGATGAACTTCTTAACGTAAGGCCTATGCTGTGTAAAAGGCAGCAGCACCATTGATGCAACTGTCTCTTCCTCACCTACACTTCTTTAGTTACAGCCTAAATATTTGAAATATTCTGTTATGGAAATTGAAAATTAATTGTTTTGCCATCCTGGACATTTCTTCCTTGTTTTTTTCCTTTGGCAAATACGGTTCACTGAATTCAGTCATCACCGAGACTGACAAAATGGTTGTTAAATAAAATATTCCTGAAAAACAGTTAAAAATAAAAACCAGTTTGTCTAGCCATGCTCATCTGGCAGCGTGAGACAGATTTCTCTGAACTGTAGTATTTACAGTGGGGCTGGCAAACAAGTGAAAAATCTGGACATGCATGAAATAAGGTATTTCAGGTGCATCACCAGCATATGTGGCACAAAGAGCAGCTGTAAGATCTTCAAAGCAGTGATGCTCAGCAACACTGAGAAGGCAGGGAAATACTTTCCAACAGAAATGGCTAAACAGGACAAGAACAAGAGTTTGGGACTCAGAATTTGAGACCTCTTTTGTATATACTGGAGAGGCTTGCAAGGAGGAGAACAATTTCTTTAGTTCAATAGCTTTGTGGTCATGACACATGTCCCGAAATAAGAAAGCCTCAACAGCCTGCAAGGACTTTACCCCACTGCTCCAGCTTCACAACAACAAAGTAGCCTGAGGTTGGGCAACTCTTTGCAAAGCTAAGTCAGTGCAAAAGGAATGCAAAACTCATGGCACCAAAGAGAGAATAATCAAGAGAAATTCTGATTTTGCCACTCAGTGGGAAGACTGTGTTGAGTTCTGTTGCTTGCTCCAAGAGCTCATTTATTCATCAGCTCTTAAGTGGAAAACACACACATGGTTCTCCCAGAGATCAGAAACCATGCTCTTTCCTTATTCACTTACCACACAAAAGAGTCAGTCAGTCACAGGGTTCTTGCATTTCTGGCTGTGTATTGGTGCTTCCCTGCCTCCAGCCTGATGAGGAAACACACTCTCAGGCACTGTCATGCCAAGCTGAAGGGACCTTAATCCTTAATCTCCTGTTTTCTTTGCAAGTCTTATACCATTAAGCTACTTTAGAAACGTCCTATCAACCTCTTTTGCTTTTAGGTGTTTTCTATTTGAACAGGGTATGATCTGATGGCATGTAAGAGGGGATTTAGGTAAAGTATTTCTGAATTGCAACAGAGCTTAGACAGGATGGATTTCAGGCAACTTTGACAATTAGGTAATTCTTGACTAACGTCTGTTTGCACCTCTTAGAAAGTCCCAGCTGTGACACCTGAGCATGGCCTAAGTTTGCTCATGGTAGCATAGAAAGTCTGTAGATGAGCAAGATGAGCAATGAATTGAACCCACACTGAAGAGTTCAGTTGCAGTTTTAAATTTTCAGTTGAAATTTGGGTAACTCATTGAACAGCTGGAGACAATATGTCAATTAAAAATATGAGGGACAAATTGGACTCCTTCCCTATAGAGAAAGTAGGTATCAACCCACAATGAAACTTTTCTTAGCTGCAAAGGAGATATAAACAGGCACAATAAGAATTGTATTACAAGTACTCATATTATTCAAAATCCTGATGCCAGCTGGTGTTCAAATTACTGAAAAACCATCTTTGTCAGTTCAGATATAGGGAGATTAGTGTTATGTGAATAGTACATTGAGTCCAATTCTCTGCTGTCAGCAAGGGTTTTTTCCCTCAGCAGCAGCATCCTAAATTGCCTTTTTCTAACCAATTTTCTAACCACACTAATTAAACTTCAGAACCTAATTTCATGTCCTGATCTGTGCCGCTACCTTAGCCAAAAGGGGAAATGTTATACTATGTAAATGACAGAAGAAAGCACATTTCACTGGAAGAGGACCTCAAACCTTCTTCTGCACCAGAAGTCCCATGAGAGACAGCCCAGAGCTGGAGCTGGAGCTGGCTGTGGAGAGAAGAGGGACATGGGTGAGCGGCTCAGTGACTCCTGTTTACCAGTTCAAAGGGAAGACCATTGTGTTGAGACAATCTTTACTGCCTGAACCAAAAGTTAAACAACCCCCCAAAACAACAATTAAAAAAAAACCAACACTGCCCCACTCGCAAAAGGAAAAAAACACAGCACACTTTCTGTGCTTTGTTATGCCTATGGCTTCTCTGCCAGGGGGATCGGGAAATGACTGTATGTCCTGGGTTCGGCTGGGATAGAGTTAAATTTCTTCCTAGTGCTGTGTTTTGGATTTAGTATGAGGAGAATGTTGATAACACACTGATGTTTTCAGTTGTTGCTAAGTGCCCTGTCAAGGACAGTTCCCGTGCTCTACCAGGTGCACAAGATGGGAGGGAGCACAGCCAGGACAGCTGGCCCAGCTGGGCAACAGGGTATTCCATACCATGTGACGTCATGCTCAGTATATGAAGGGTAGGCGTGATCCAGGAAGTACCGATCGCTACTTGGTTATCAGTCGGTGGGTGGTGAGCAATTGCATTGTGCATCACTCATTTTGTATATTCTATCATTATTATTATTATTATTATTTTCCCTTTTCTCTTATATTAAACTGTCTTTATCTCAACCCACGAGTTTTTCTCACTCTTACCCTTCCGATTCTCTCCCCGTCCCACTGGGCGGGGGGCGGGGAGGGAGTGAGCGAGCGGGTGCGTGGTATTTGGCTGCCTGCCAGGTTACACCACAACACTATATCATCCTCATTTGACTTGCATGTTGCTTACTGAGTGAGAAAAATGCAAATACAGAGGGGGAAAAAGGTAATAAATTCCTTTTCACCTATCTATAGTGACAGATGCACAAACGTTTACTCTGAAGACTGATGGCCCCATTCCCATTTACACCACAGGACGTCTGGCACAGTAATAGCATTACACTGGGTAGAAATTACATTATATGACTTTTTGACTGCTTAAGACAGGCCTTTTTAATTCTGCCTGCAGAAGACAGCTGCCTCCTGGGTGCTCCTGCGAGGGCCCTGCCCCTGAGCCATCCCACAGGGACCCCGTGGCCCCACCCGCCATGTTCGGTTTGCCTCAGCGAGCTGTGGGCTGGCTTGGAGTCTTGCTGCGGCACCCCTTCGAGCTGCAGACACTGCCGCTGAGGCCACACTTAAAAGACAAAAAATGTTGTGCTTTGGTGGTGAAGGTCCCAGCTGGCTGCCAGGAGTGTTTCGTCAGGCGTTTTCACACGCAGCCCGTGAGCGGGTGCCGGACCCGACCACCCCGTGCGGCAGCTCCCGGCAGTGACCATAGCCAACATGGCACTTCCCAGGTGAGGCAGCATGGCCGCTGCTGAGCCCTCCGGGGCATGTACAGAGCACAGGCAACTTCAGAAAGGCAAAATATTAGCTGGCTTCTCTGACTATCAAAGCAATGCAGCTAGAGAGCAGAAGAGTCAGTTTTTCATCTGTTTTGTCTCCTCCTGACGCGCCACTCTGCTTGCCTTCAGATGGCACCTAAGAGGGAGAGGGGAATGGAAAGGGAGGGAGGTGGATCTCAGCTCTTTGTACCGACAAGTAACAAGAAAATTGAAAGATTCAGCTGCATTTGATCTTCTCAGCAGTGAGGTTCATGCAAGACTCACTTCTGCTGGTATTGCTCTTTTCTCTACGGCAGTAGAGGCTGTGGAGCTGTTTATTGCACAAGAAACTAAAATAAGTTGATATCATTTGGAAAACAGACTGTATGAGCTCTTCTTTGTCAGCAGCGTGCCCTTGCAGTGAAGGTGGCTGCCTGTATGCTGGGCTGCAGTGCAAGACAGGAGCCTGCAGGCTGACGGAAGTGATGTGTCCCTCCTATGCCATATTTTGGAAGCCACATCTGGTTTGGGGACACTGGTCCCAGAGGTGACGATGAACTGATCCCATTTAGTGGATTAAGGAACAGTCAGAATTTATAGAATTTATAGAGCCCTTGTAATTTGTTGTAGTAACACAGAAGAGCACGGACCCCTCAGTGGAGGTGGTTTAAAACGAGCACGTCATAGACCTTTCACTAACTGCAATACTTAAAGCCATAACTTTGCTTACAATATAGTTCTCAAGGCTGCTGTGCATTTACCTGGTATAAAGCAAGAGAAGAAGGCCAATAAAAAATTCTCACTATAAAGTTGTGAAATACATCTCAGCAAACTCTCAAATCATCCAGATCCAATGTTCCCTTCTCTTCCTTCTTCCCCCACTGAGAGCCATGTGTCAGGGTACGCGTCCCCCATCCCAACCGGGTGTTTCTGCCACACCACTTACATTGGCTTAAGCCAATCATGAAAGTCTACAGGACAGAGGAGCAGTGCCACTTCTGCTCCTTCTCTGCTGGAGTCGCTGTCAGACCATATAGGTATCAGAAAGCCAGAGGCTCCCATGAAGCTCTAACTTACATCCAACACAAGTGTGTGAGATTAGGCAACAGAAATCAACTGACAACTAGCGTGGGAGCAGTTTGGCCCAGTTGTGCTGCTTTCTGACAAAAGTAAATAAACCCAAAAAGGGTTTGGTGTAGGCTGGGTGGGTCGTGCTGTCTTCTCAGGATGGATGAGGTCTTGTCAGGTGTGTTAGCAAATAAAATGTATTAGTTCACTAGTTCCTTCATATCATTTAGTTTTAGCATAGCACTGTTTCTGAAATATGTGATGTGGATCAAATATTGGGCTAAGATCTTTGCTGTATGAGCTAGTGAGGATGCCTTGTGGAATTACATAAGATTAAAGGTATCTCTGTACTTGTCAATAAGTTCATAGGAAAGTGCTTTCTCAACTAAAGCAAGCTGTAGTGTCTTAAGGTGCAATCTAGTACAATCATTGTTATAATAACTGAAAAATCAGTGGTAGTATTTCTTTCATAGAAACTCACTACATTTCATTTGGTATTTGTGTCACTGCAGATGGAATTATTCTCCTACACACAGAAATGTCGTTTTTATTTTCTGAAGTGAAATAGGTGACATAAAGCAGTCATTTAAATAAATTGTATGCAAATACTAATATACTCTCTAAGGCACTTACTGTTTGTACCTAACATTCCTATTTGAACAGATATGTACGTATGTGTTGTGGTTTAACCGCAGCTGGCAACTAAGCACCACACATTATTCTCATGCTAAATCCAAAACATAGCACTATACCAGCTACTAGGAAGAAAATTAACTATCCCAGCCAAAATCAGGACAGTATGTCAATGTGACTGCTTATTATTTTAGGTACTTGCATAATTTTCATGGTTTTTTTTTCAGTTATCTAATATTTTTTCAAGGAAGACAAGATCTTCTTTAACACTGCAATACCTGCAGCATTTACTGATAATATAACAGGATGTTGAAGGCATAATTGGTGGGTTGCCTCAGAAACCTACATCTCTAACTGGCATTACTAGGAAACTTTGACTTTTAAAATTCAATATTATCTTCTAGAGGAAAAAAAAGAACTTATGAAATTGTGAAGGGATCAAAGTAATAACACCTTCCTGGACAGACTTTTCATCTGTATTCCTGGCTCCAAGAGATTAATTACTTCAGAGCCTCAGCTGTGACAAACAACATTTTACTAGTACTAAAGGACTTGTGATTTTTTCCACCAGGTCAGAAAGTTGGGTTTGGTTTTTGTTCCCTCCCCTCTAATCCAAGGAATCTATTCTCTCTGGATGTATTTATTTTATATTCTGGCACCAGATGGATGTTCAGTCTGTATTAAACCCCACTTGCTTTGTACTCTCTCCTTCAGCATTGAAATCTAAACGTTATCCACCCTACACTTCAGCTCTCATTATTAGTGAGAGCACAAGCTAGCTAGCTAATTCCTTTGGAAAATTTCAGCCTCATTTTAGCAAATTCATACAAAATGGGCTATCTCTATGAAATAGCTTTTTTCTAGTGCTTTTTAAATTACAGATTACTGAAAAAAATTGGGACTGCTTTGCACTGATATAAGTAAGTTTCTTCAAAGCCTGTTAGAGATCGCTATAATTAGTGTGGTGAGGGGGTTGTGCTTATTACTTTTCAGTATTTTTTGAAAAAAAATTTACAATATAGGAGGTAAATTCTTTGACGTCTTCACACATTTGTTGTCTTTCACAAAAAGAAACAGAGGGAGCTTTTGCTCACAGATCTGCCATTGGACCTAACTTCTGATCCACTGTAAATCTTGCAAGTGAAAGACAGTTTAATTTCCAGGGTCTTTTCAATAAACTAAGTATTCATGTCAAAATTATTTCAATTCTTTAAATATTATAAAGTGTGCATGTGACTGTAGGTATATCCGGGACATATACACTAAATCGCTAATGTTAGCATTCAGTATACATCGCACTCCCTCAGAAATAACTCAAAATTATAATTAAAAAAAAAAAAAGGCAGAGAAGACCTGGAGGGAAATATTGAATACAATAAAAAATGTTCAGTAAAATTCATTGAGCCAATGTGTAAACATGTAAACATTGAGTGAATGGATAAACAACAAAAGGATTAGCAAAAAAAACCCAAAAACTGGCAGAAGTACATGTAAAAGAGAAAAAGAAAGTATTACTAGAATGAATATTCTATGATAAATATGTTCAGAAAATAAATGGAAGATAGATTTTTTTTTTAATTGTGTATTTATGGATTATAAGAACACATCAATAGAAGACTTAATGCAGTAAGATCTTGAGTTTAATTGTTGCTGGCCAAGAAGCAGATTCTAGTTTTATACACCTTGAGAATATCACAACTTTATATAAAATTTATTCTCTACTTTCAGTTTGCATGTGTAAAGAGAGAAGAATTTGTCTTTAATTGCTTTTATAGGAGGAAGTTAGTAGAAATGTAAACAGAAGTAAAGAGTTGGAAACAAGATAGAAATTTAATTCACTAACCTATGCAGTCCTTGGTCTCAGATTTGGGAACGGGCATACATGTATTTAATCAATCAAGATTTCATCACTTCAATATTTCAGAACCCTTTTTATGTTCATTTCACATTTAGAAGCACTTTTACAAAGCTGTAATAAATTTTGTACTCTGATGCTCATTTTGCCTCTATTGTGAGAGGTTTACTACTGTTGCATTTAAGCCAGTATCTTTATTCTTACTTTAGAAGTCTAGCACAATATTGAGCAACCTTTGTGTGGATGTATCATGCACATAATGCACCATCTAATGAAAACGAGATCCTGTATATTCTATATAATAAGTACTTTGCCTAAATATTCTCAATCAGATATTTTGAATCTCTGCTGAACTTCCAGGAGGCTCTGGTGAGCCATTATCTTTTCTCTCTGTGATGAATTTGCTATGTTACCTTTCTTTTTTTTAACACTTTGGAATATTAACATCTATGTGAACCATGGAGCTCGCTGCCACAAGAAATTAATGTAATGCTGCCACAAGAAATTAATATTCATATATTAATATATTAACCAGTATATTTTTGCTTCAAAGAATTGAATATAGAGGACGAATTACTTACCTAGGATAATCATAACTGGAGACAAACGTCAGATCTATGAAGCTCCACATTTCTGAGTTTAAACCAGTCTGAGAGATTAGAATGAGATTCATACAGGTTCTATTGCTTTCGTAGTTTGAGATTCTTGCAGTCTTTCGGCACCTTAGCTGTTTTCTGCTGATAAAACAAACTAGATGTTTGGATCAGTTCCTGAATGGCAAGTTCAAAATGCAAAAACATTTTTCTTCCTTTAAGATAATGGGAAATTATCTTGAAGGTTAGTGTAGACTTATCTGAGGCAGACAATTTTGTCTAAATCAGCCCTTCTAAGTTCTGTGTACCTACGGTAAGACTAGTATCCAAGATAGCTAACTTAGAGTTAGGTCAGGAATTTCTCCATTGTTCCATGGCCACTGCTTTAACTGCAGTATAGACATACGCAGGTACCTGGACCCAGGTTCACAACCAGGGTGATAAAGAGTAAGTAAATAGTTTTAAGGGAAGTTTCCCTTAAACCATTTCTAATAAAACAGTTGAAGCAGCAAATTCTCCAATAAAGGAGATACTCGAAGGTGAGAACAAACTTGGATGGCTTATGCTTTGAATTAATGTCATTAAAGGAAAGGTTAATACTGTGATTATTGTCATTAACTTTTTCTTACCCTTTCTTATTATTATTTTTATTTGTCTCCTTCTGTTTGGAGTCTGGAATTGTTCCATCTTTCTGTTCCTCTTGAAGATGACAGATTCTTTTGTTCTTTTTTTTGAAATTAAATGTTTCAAACAATGTAGAAAATACTTTAAAGAGCTCCTTTTTTGTTTCAGCTTACAGGAACCCCTTTATATTTGTTGGCGTTGCTCTGAGTCATTCCTGAGTCATTCCATTCTTTTCATTCCTGTTACCTGAATGCAGCTTTGCAGGCCTTCACAGAAAATAGGCTATTCTGATATGGCATATTTATTTCATAAAATAGGAAGTCACAGTGCTTTTATATACATTTGTCTGTACTTGGTCTTACAGAAGAGCACCAGAGGTTTCATTTGGTTACATTTTCTTTTTAATGTGGATTAATTGCCAAGAAACAAACAAGGTGAAGGGCTAGCAGGTGAAACTACTAGAATGAGCTTGCTCTCCAGGTACTCATATTTTCAAGCTAATAGGGATATCATAGTTAGTAAACTCTTGAGTAGAGCCCTAGGAGCTGCCCTGCAGTTGCTTTTTCTATCCTTTTATGCAACACTATGATCCTTTAGGCCAAGACACTCACATTAATTCGACCTACAGTGGTGACTTCACAAAATGTTTCTATAAATTTCCTTCACTTGTCTTGACCTTAAAACTTCTCTAAGCTTCAAAGTTCAAGGAAGAGTTTTGCCTAGGCAGATGCTTCCAGGCTATTTGCACAATTCTACAAGAAGAATTTACATTTTCAGGAATCATAGAATCATAGACTCATTTAGGTTGGAAAAGACCTTTAAGATCATCGAGTCCAACTGTTAACCGAACACTGCCAAGTCCACCACTAAACCATGTCCCTAAGCATCACATCTACACATCTTTAAATACCTCCAGGGATGGTGACTGCACCACTTCCCTAGGCAGCCTGTTCCAAGGCTTGATAACCCTTTCGGTGAAGAAATTTTTCCTAATATCCAATCTAAACCTCCCCTGGCACAATTTGAGGCCGTTTCCTCTCGTCCTATCACTTCTTACTTGGGAGAAGAGACCAACACCCACCTCGCTACAACCTCCTTTCAGGTAGTTGTAGAGCGCGATGAGGTCTCCCCTCAGCCTCCTTTTCTCCAGGCTAAACAACCCCAATTCCCTCAGCCACCCCTCATAAGACTTGTGCTCCAGATCCTTCACCAGCTTTGCTGCTCTTCTCTGGACACGCTCCAGCACCTCCATGTCCTTCTTGTAGTGAGGGGCCCAAAACTGAACACAGGATTCGAGGTGTGGCCTCACCAGTGCCGAGTACAGGGGGATGATAACTTGCCTTGTCCTGCTGGCTGCACTGTTTCTGATACAGGCCAGGATGCCATTGATCTTCTTGGCCACCTGGGCACACTGCTGGCTCATATTCAGCTAACTGAATATGAAGCAAGGTTACTGTTTATTTATTTGGCCTTTTGCTCAATATACTTTCCATTTGAAGAATAATTCAACTCTGGCTATTGAGAAAGAGAACCTGAAATGCCTTTCAGGATAGCTCAAGTTTGTTTCTTAAAGTCTTGAATCCTCACATCCTAGGTCCTAGAGATCCTCATGTAGAAGGTTTTTTAATAAAATAACATAAGTTATAGCAAGTAAGAAGGATTCACATAACATGCATGCTTTCTTTTCCGCCCTGTAGAAGAGTCCAGGTCTCCCAGTGTAAGTTTGCGGAGCGGCTCATGTGTTTATGAGCCAGGGTTTTTACAGTCTTTTTCTAATGTTATGGAAACTACTGCAGACTGTCTCTCCCCTTCGTCGGTGCTAGATGCTCAGAGTTCCTATCTGAGGTTAACCTTACCATACAATTTTCAGAATTTATATTCCTATTGAGTTCCTAAGTGAAATTCATGCTGATTTGAGTGCTAGTATTTTTGCATTATTCTAAAACTACATAACATCTTTTAGACATGTCACCATACACACAGCTTAAAAATATCAATGATTTTCACTTCATTGTCAGTTTTCCCTGGAGACTACACATTAAAATTATGAGGTTATCTCTAAGACCTATGAGTTAGAATACTTTCGTACCTCTTTCCCTCCTCCCACCAGTCACATAATCCTTTTAGCTGCAGGTCTGTTGGGACAGCTTGCAGTGTACATACTCAGCACTTCTCCACCCAAGGACGTGAAGGACAGAGCAGCTGAAACCCCAGACTGCCTCTTTAGAACAGTGCAGTGTCAGTATTTTTCCCCTTATTGTTCTCAATGATTTCTTCTTTACTGCCAAGCTGGTAAAGCTGGAGGAACTCCTCTCATTCATTTTCACATGTGCTTTCAGACATTTCTCAGTCTTATACTCTCCCTCCAGTGATCAATCTGTCCTTAGAAGAGTGTTTCAAAGGCTTCAAGTATCCTAAACTTCTCCTGATATGGAGGCTACCAGTGCTAGTTAAATTTCCCAGCTAAGCACTGGAGAAACAGACCAAAACTGGCACTGGTGCCGCTTTCAGCAACATCTACACCATCTATACCTAATCTAGCAAAAAAATGACAGTCACTGGGGATAGCTGGTAAATACTGTAAATATGACTTATTTCTTACTGGAACAAAAATTATCTTGGTGCTCATGAGGCAATGTATAGTCCACTTTTGGTCAGAATACAGGTACATGATAATTCTTTCCAGGCCCCCTCTCCCGTGACTCCTACTTTAAGGTGGAGAACTTGAGAACCCCTATGGCAAAGGTCCCTAGAGTGGGTGGGGAAGGGAGCAGCAAACAGCCATGGTCTGTGTGTGAAAGGGAAGAGTTTGGATGCATCACTTCCATTAATTATCTGCTCTTGTTACAAAAAAGTAGCCTGTTGGGCTCTTCAGAGATTTTGGCTGTGGTTTTTTTTGAGTGTGGAAACCTCTTTATGTATAAATAAAGACACAAAACTGTATTTAAACTGATTTGATAAAATTATATGCATCTGTGCATCTCCAGATACACTATATTCTTGGTAGTTAAATTCACAGAGCTTTGTGATACAGCAGTAAGTCATTTCTATTGAAAAGTATTGAGGTTAGATTGTTGTTAATATTAGGCTATTCAAAACAAAATTAAAGCAAAAACTTGCAGAAAAGTCTTGTAATAATGACTGGGTACTAAAACAGTCAATGAAATACATTAACAGTAGAGGTAAAGTGATATACATGGTGAAAAACAGTCCTCACTTCACATGTGCAGTATAGACTCTGTGACAGCTCCTTTCCCTTCCACAGTCATATTCATTGAGTGAGCATTAACAGAGGTTAACAGCACTTGGCAAATTCTTGCTTTCTCTTTAAAACGGAAGACTTCTGACTAGCACTCAGTAGTTCAAGCCCTTTGCAGCTCTGCAATAAACCTACTAAAATACTTAAATTTGTTTTGTGGCTAAAATAGGAACTTCATTTAGAAACCAGCAGATGCTTATTTGTTTCGTAAACATTCATAGCAGGCTTCTCCAAATGCTTTTGCTGTTTTGGATATTGATGAATGCTGCTAGTCATCTCTTCAGTGTGGGTGAAATTCTGACCTTACACATGTTAGAGGATTTTACCATCGGGTTTCATAGAGCCAAAATTTCATATTTTGCTTTCACATGAGTTCACTAAGTCTTGGTTCTGAATCCAGACAGACCCAGTCCCTATTATGAAATCTCTTCACTTAGTGTTTCAGCTCTGGGCATGGTTGTTTTCCTCACAATTTTTAATCAGTGCAGAAACTTCAGAGAAATTTGCAGGAAGTTAAATTTTCAGAACAGAATTAAGTGTTAGGATGCTGCATGTCACAACTGTTATTCTTACATACTAATTAATTATAAGTCATCTTATTAAAAAAACAAATCTTGTAATAAAAGAGGAACCTTTGTTTCATATTGAGAATAATTGCAGTTATATGTAGTTAGATATTCCAAGCTGTTTCCACATGTTGAATTAAAAATTCTAGTCATACAACTATGAGTATAAATAAAAGCAATAGAGTGAATGTCTGGGAGAGTTTTGGTTTTACTTTTACTTGTATCGACTTTACTTATGTAACGCAAAGGTCCCAGATGAAGTCAGAGTTCAGTTGAAGTGGCTATTCCTATCTCAAATAATTTACATCAGAATAGCTTTCAAAAAGTAGGAAAATTAAAGTATTAACCCCAGTAATCTCCAAGTGCTCCCTAATAATAAAAATCTGTCAAGATTCTTACAGCGTATTTTGCTGATTGTTGATTCATTAAATTGTTGCACATGAACAAAAACAAAACTTCAAAAAATTTCAATGAGAGGTTAAAATTATTTGCCCAAGTTCATTAGTACCTTAACTAGAATACTGTATATCTGCTTTGTATGTGGATTGGTTTAATTTTTTTTTCCGGACACATGGAACACTGAATATATATCCTACCTATTCTTCAAGTCTTTTGTTTTTAGCAAATAATAAGGTGCCATATGAACTGTTGTACAGATATTTAATTATGTGTGTATTCATGACCCTCCTAATGTGATTGTAATTTAAAGCTTGTGTTACTGTTTATTCAGAATAATGGGACACTCAGAGAAGCTAAGACTATAGCCAACATTTTTTCACTTCTGTATTGACCGTGTTAGAAGCAGTAGGGAAGTTTATATCAGAATCCTTCTCTCAGACTCACCAGAGAATCTGTCTCAAACTGAAGTGCTGGAGAAAAGGCAATGGACACAGGGACAAAATGAGCAATAAGTAGAAGCCAACAAATAATTTCTCCCAGTTCTAAAAGAATTCAGGATCTAAAATAGCTTAATTGCTAACAGTACTCTATGACCTTATGATGGTCCTGGGACCTAGAGCTGCTGAAGTACATCATGGAGACTAGATAAGGCTGAGATTGTAAATCAGTGCTGCTCTGACTCCTGTTTTATCAGAGAATAAATACAGAAATTGTACCTTCACTAAAATTATTTAATCAAAAACATTTTGCTATTAAGGAGAAAAAAGAAAGCATACATAAGACTTTGAAAATCTGGTATGGTGCCAGCAGAATCAACTTGTATAACAAAATTACCTTAATTGGGGAAATAATGTACTGATTTACATTGTTACTCCTGTTTTGAATGCTGTGACAATATTGCATTGTTAGGAAGAACAAAATGTTCCTGAATTTATATGTTTGGCTTTAACTTACATCTAGCCCTGTGCAAGCAAGTATTTAATTTAACCAGAAAAACAATATATGAAGTGGTTTGTTTATTCAAGGAAAGAAATAATGTGACTTTTGATGAGAACATGCATGTCTAATCTGAAAAGGGTATTTGAAAGCTTTAGTTCTTTGCTGATAAACACCTAGAAATGTTAGCTTTTAGGCAAATGCACTTTTTGCCAATGTTGGAGTCCTAGATCCATTTAACACATCTGCAGAGCACAGGGCTTGAGTGAAGCACTCGAGCACCTTCCTCGTCCCCAATTGCAGGAGCCCAGGAGAATCTTTCTGCAAAAAAGGAAAGGAAAAGGGCCGCACTGTGGGCAGTACTCAGTCTAACACGTACTGAGATAAGACTGCCTGAAGCAGAGTAGCGGGACTTCCAGGGAGAGTTTGTTTAGTGGGTTAAAGTGGCCTGTACTATTTGTTCGTTTACGAGAGACCATCTGATGGTAGGGGGGGAGAGGGGGGTGATGTCTTAGAAGGAAAGGCCTAATTAGATGAAGACCAGATAGCAGAGGTAACACTTCCCCAGTGCTAGTGAGGACTGGCTATTTTAATTACAATACTGTGGTTTTGTAAGGAGCAACTTATGCCTTTTCTTATGTGAAAAAGATAGATATTTGCAACATTTTGAGCTGAACTAGGACTGGTTTAGAACAAGGTTAGCTGCATGGATATGTGCAAGTAGTTTTCTCAAAATGTGATGTGTGAAAAAGCACAAGTATTGTTTGGAAATAAGTAGGAAGCAATGCTGGCTGCTTTTGCAGGCTTTTTGGAGGGGAGTCAAACTTTCCATAATCAATAAAGCGCAGTAATTTTGGGACAAGGACTGAAAGTCTTGAAAATAAAGATAGGAGATAAGAGACTTGTCCTGCTTGTTGTGGTAAATCCATATGAGAAGTTCATAGCATTTTCTACATGTTCTAAAGCCATTTTCCTATTCTCTTGATTCTTTGCTTTACTAGAAGCCTTGTGGATAGATATTAGCAGGACAAGAATTGTCTGTCATGGTCAGAAAAGTGTATATAGCAATAATCAGGGTGTAAGGTGACCATGCACAGCCTTCATGCTCATCTAAGCAGCTAAAAGATTTGCCCTTTTTTTAGAGTGTAATCCTAAAGTAGCATGGGAAAAGTGTATGTAAATATTTAATTACCTGAGGTAAACCTTTGCATTTTGACTTTCAGTCATACCGGAGAATGTAATATTTTTGTGGCATTAGTGATAATATTATGAAAAATCAGAGGTATGTGTTACAGTAATGTTCCATCATTTGGTGGAACCAGTTCTTGAGAAAACCCATATTCCAGCAGCCAGAATCAGAAATTAATTTCTGTTTCTTTGCAGCTTGTCTGTAGTCCTAAACTCCTCTTCTTTTAGGTGATTTTCCCAAATGAGTACAAATCAGGCACCTAAGTCAAGAATAAAGCAGTTCATTGCAGGGATAAAGAGCCAAAGGCATTAAAACTTGCAAAGTGCTCAGCTATGACAGCAATATGAACCCTTTTGATGTCAAAGATGAAGACATGTCGGAGTTACGTCTCTGGCATCTGGTTACATCTCCCTTTACCCGTATCTTTTGTATCATCCATCTTGGAAAAACTGTAGACTTAAAAAAAAAAAAGAGGGACCTCAGTAGGCCAACTGTCCACCTATTTGAATTGTTGCTTGTGTCTCTCAGTTTTTAATTACTGCTATTGGCCTATCTCTAGGTGGCAAACTAAAAAATTAACTTTTTCACTTATTCTTTTTTAATATTAGATCAGTATTCAAGCAGCAGGGAAGAACAGATCTTACAGAATTTTAAGTAGTTCACAGAATATCTATTTTGGCTTCAAACCTCCAGCCTCTGCTCATCCCTTACACTCACTGATCATATGCATATTATTTCTTACACTGTTTTAGCTCTTCAATGTTTTGTCCTCAGTCCTTTGGAATTCTTTTTGGGATACCTTGGATTGTCCCTGTCATTGTGGCTTCCTAAATGAGGTATGCAAGACCTTCCTTACACTTCCGTTGGAAGACAGCAAATTTTTACCCTGTCAGATACCTTGGTTTTCATTAAAATAAATTAAACTTATTGCTAGGGTACAATATGAACCCCAAAACTTTTTAGTCAATGTAACTTTCCTGTCCTTCATATTTAAATAGCTCTGGCATTACAAAATTGAGTGCATTTTTTCCTGGAAAAGTCAGCACTTTGTTTGCTGTCTGATAATGCTGAGAAGTATGTTATAATAAGGAATCACAGAAAGAAAGATGCAGGTAAGATCCTATTTTCTATTAATTCTCACAAAATTGCAGAATGGTTGAGATTGGAAGTGACCTTTGGAAGTCATTTTAGTCATGTAAAATCCAAACAATACATACAGAAGCTGTTGCATGTTCTGTGGGGTTATAGGTCATCTGGACTGGCTTTGTCTGATACTGTCTGATACTGTCTGATACTTCATGACTCATAAGGTTGTGAAATTGGAGACATGATTGTGTTTAGCATACATAGTAACTCACTTCACTTCCATTTGCAAATACACATTGAAGCAGACTAACTGTGTTCAAACATGATGTTAACTCACACAGGCAAGCACCTGGCTTGTTCAGGAGAAGAGAATTTTTCCTCTTGCGGTGTTTGTTTTCTTCTGCAGAACTTTGCTTTCTTTTTTCATCTGTGCAGTAGGCAATTGACTGATGCTTGTTTCCTTCACACCTTTATCAAAAGCAACAATTGAATGTCTCATTTCATTTTCCAGCCTGAGTCTCAGAACAAATACTGGTCTGTGCCAGTGTCTCACTTTCACATATAAGGGACATTCTTCCTTGTTTCTACATAACCTGAAATAACATTGTGGTCCTGTTACTGCCTACAGAACTAGAATCAAAATAGATGTTACTTGTTTGAGAGTTTGTTAAGCCTTTATGTTTCTGAAGTCCATGGCCACAGCATTTGAGGACTAAAGAGAACATGCTGTCTTGAAAGGAAGACCCTGAGAACAGGGAATCAGCAGTCTCTCATCATTTCTTTCTTGTTCCCAGTTCATGCATTTATTACTGGAATTAGCTTACAAGAAAACCTCATTAAGCCTCTTCTCCTTACTAAGGAGAAAGCCTGTAGGGACAGGAAGCGTGGTTTTCAATAGAAAACACTTAGTTTCAATAATGAATGTTAGCAACATCAGAACACACAATGACCTGAGAGATATTTTAAATGAAACAACAAAACCAGCTTGGAACGGAGGTCGAGTAGAGGACATCCTCAGTCCAGACAACATATTTTGAAAGGTGGAATTTTTCTGAATTTTAAGGGTGGGATTTTTGGAGGAAAATCTGAACTGCATGATAGGTTTCTCTTTTTTATTATTTGATCTTTCCATTGATATTACCAAGTAGCTGAATTGCATAAAGTCTAACTATCTCCTTGGTCATTCTTTGCAGATGTCATAGGAGACATGACATGGTTCTTCCACAAAAATTTAAATGCCCTCATGGCCAACAGTAGACTCTGTGTGTTACAGGAAATAACAAAAAATCATTGTAGGAGAAGTAGAACAAATGGCTTGATTTACAGTTGTAAATTTGACATGAAACATATTTGAGAAAAGACCTTAAGCATCAGTTTGAATATGATGATTTCAGCATGGAAACAACATATCATGCTCGATGTGAGTCAAAGTTGTTGTCTTGTTGTGCAGTTTTGAAATAAAGACCATAGAAAACCTGAGCATGGCTGAACAAAGATCTCCGATGTATATCTTCTATAAAGAAATATTCCACAACTTTTTGGCTAAAATGTTCTGCTCTTGTGTTCGCTTCAGTTTTTGTTTTGTCATTTGGGTACAAGAGAACTTTAGAAGAAAATTACTGTGTTTTTTTCCGTAGGATCTTTCTTGTCATGACTGATATATTTAGTTGGCTCTTTACCCTAAGGGTTCCATCTTTACAGCGAACTTCCTTTCCATGCCTCTTTGTTACTGTTGTTTAAACATAGTATTATGATGAAAATATGAAAAAAGAGGGCAATAATATTTAAAAAATTGGGAAACACTGGAATTAGGATTCCTATTTTTATCTGGATTTCTCTGAGGTGGTTCATGAAGAAATTCAGCAGAAAACTGTATGAAAAAAAACTTTCTTAGACTGCAGTTATAACTATGTTATACTTAAAGTATTGCCTCCATTGTGCCATTCTGTGGCTGTGCTGGAAACCCAGCAACTGAAGCAAATAACTTTCTCGAAATGGCAGGTGAAAACTGGGATCTTTAGATCCCAAATTTCTCACACAGGAACAGCATGTTCAAATGGATTTAGAAAGGGAACTAAAACATCTTAATCATTGTTCTGACACCGAATGACTGCAAAATTGTCAGGCAGTCACTAAGCCTTAGTGTTACTGTCTCTTTTCTTGACCAAATTGGGTAGTATTATCTCTAACTTATAGAATTGATTCTTAAAATAATCTAAAAGTTACGTACATATTGGCTGCAAATCAATAGGAGTTTTGCTGTTATTTGATGGAAGCAGACCTTCTTCCTAGGAAAATAGAAAATCTGTATGAATAGAAAACTAGCCAGATGAAGTGTTATTTATCCCTTAGCAGGCTCTGTGAGGTGAATAGTTTAAAAGATATAGTACTAGCTACTGCCACTTCATCAGCATTGAGACTTAACTTGTAATGCTGAACCTTAGGATAGAGACCACAACAAACCAGCCCCCTTTTAAACTGTTTTTTGCATCTCATTTCCTACCAGCTGACTGATGCCATTTGCTAGTCTTCACTAAATTCCTATAATATGGTAGGAGCCCCCTGCATCTGCTTTCAAGGGCTCAGGCATGCCACAGATACTACAACAAACCTACTTTTTAACCTTAGTATTTCTGATAAGTTGCAACAAAAGCTCTTTACTCCTGGAACCACATTAAGAGTTCAGCATGGAGATAAGTCCCTTAAGCTGTTCTCTGGAGTTTGAAAGCCTGGTTCTTCCACGTCTTTATCAGCAGGAGGGAACCTGCAGAATAACCGCCTGGAGAGTTCCCCAAGAGATATCCAAACTAACTTTTATCAGTGCGCAAGGGCTAGGACATCTAAATGTCTCCTAATCTCAGGACAAGTTGTCATTTTGGCCAACTAAAATCTTCACTGGGTGTAACATTCCTGTTGCTAGAATCTAGAAATACTTCAGCTTTATTAGCAATTAGTTCATTAAATGTGTTGCAGTTAACATGTTCTGAAGAATTTAGCTTTGTAGAGATGT
Source organism: Calonectris borealis (assembly GCF_964195595.1). Lineage (NCBI taxonomy): Eukaryota > Metazoa > Chordata > Aves > Procellariiformes > Procellariidae > Calonectris > Calonectris borealis. Next base: position 71,136,489 of record NC_134352.1, on the reverse strand, counting down.
GGTATTAGAGCAAGTCCTGTGAAGAGATGCACAATTCAATAGTAATATCATGACAGACTAGACGGTGTGACATATTTCTCTTCCTCAAATAATTTAGGAAGAGAATAGTAGTTTCATTTAGATGGGTAGAATGTTTTTATGAAAAAAATCAGTTTAGAATGGATTGTAATACCTTCTAGCTGTGCTTCGTTTTCTTCTCAGAAAGCAATACAAAATGTTCACTTCATGTTGGACTGCTAAAAAAAAGATGCTTGCTACAGCATGCTTCTATCCTCCTATGTCTATATCTGCTTGTACCTCAAATTATTCATGTATTGATGTGTAAGTACTTCTCAGAGGGATGCTTTCAATGTCAGTTGGGGAAGCAGAGGAAGAAAGTATGTGTATGCCTTCAGAATTGAAATTGTATATTTTTTTTGACACAAGACTGACAATCCCGAGTGATACAATATCCAGACAAATCGAAGGAATTGCAGAGTTATTTCCAGGCATGGAAAACAACTCTAAAATATTGCATAAACTTCCCATTAATTTTATTGCAGGTTTAGTCAGGAGCCTCAGTCTTCAGAACATCGAAGCAAAGGCTTCCTATTGTACCCAGACCTATGCCTTTGACTGCATAGTCTTTGGTAATCTTAAAGAAATTTCTGAGAAGTTAAGTCATGAAAGGAACTACATTTTGTTGTGTGCAAATGAAAACGAGATTGACATTACATGTTGTTTTCTTTACATTTAAGAATTTTGCAATGCAAATTCCCCCCCCCCCAATAAAATAATAAAATTAAGCTATTTTTCTAGGTATTAAGTGATTGGAGTTATCATTTTAATCTCATTAGTAAAGATATCAAAAAGGGAAAAGATTTTAATATATGTTGTTGTAGTTGAAGCTGCAATAATGCCTCAAGGATTTTGAATGGAAATGCAATAATATGTACTAATCCTATATTTTACTGGGAGTTATTAACAACAGGTTATACACTGTTTGAGCCGAATCACATAGAAGTGTATGTATGTTATTTATTTGATTGTTACAATACGCAGATTAGTAAAAACTAATTAAATAGTGGCATATACATTTATGCATAAGTCATTTTATAATAATGTATTTTGACAAGTCTTGATTTATTGTGAAATATTAGTGTTGGGTTTCAGATTTCCTCTGAAAATTTTTATTTTGTGGTTTGTTAAGTAAAAGGTGTCATGTGCCTCTTATAACTTGCAATCTTATCCAAAATCTCTGTTATATTACCTTAGAGGAAACAGCACAACTTTATTATCTAATGCTATTTTGTACGATTTATTTACAGAAAAAAAAATATATAATTTTACTACCATTATTAAGAAAGCAAGAAAAAAGAGACAGAATTATTGTAGATGTACTGGAAATCAGTATCCATTCAAGAAGTTAATTTTAAAGAGAGAAAATTGGTTGTATGTGCAGAAAGCTTTGAGACTAAAGAACTACCCTCATTTAAATGTAATGGCTGTGTTTCTACTTCTCCGTCCTGCACCCTTCCCTAGCTCACACACCTGTCTTGTTTTTGTCATTAAATGAATGTGGCTGTTATGCATGGCATGTATTGTAGACCGCTGTTGGGGCATTTATTAATGTATTCACAGACGTTACGTGCACAGACATAGAAGGTAGAGTGGGCCAGGGACTGAGGACTGTGCCTGGTTACAGGTCTTCAGTACATGTCCTATGTTACCTGCCTATGTTTTAGGGAATGCCTATTTTTAAGGCACCATGGCAGTGCAGTGCAAGGTGCTCTGAGATACGGACATTAGGGAGCAGTCACTGAATTCCCATGTCTCAGGGATTGTGATTGCTGTACAACTAGCAAGAAGGCACGATAAATACTGTTTGTGTTTGCTAAGGCCTTTGGGACTCTGTAGATAGAACAGACCCAAGAATTGCAAAGAGATCAGGTTCTGATTTCTGTTTCATTACAGCATTGCAGCTGTCCTTGGTTGAATTTTATGCAAATGAGATCAGATTCTGGCTGGTATTATTTACAAACCATGACCATATAATTTCATGGCAAGAATGAGAATTTTTGGGAAAATGATGATGATCTCACTGAAACCTAACAATTTCACTGACTCTTTTTGTTCAGTCTTACCTTCTGATAACAGAAATAGGAAAATTGCTGTAGTTTTTCTCCATTTCCCTCTAGCATTTTTTTGAAAAAACATCTAGCTGGCAGTGTGACTCAAGATGAGAGAAGACAAAGGGACAGAATGTAATAGAGACTGCACTTTCATTGAAAGGAAAAAAAAAAAGTGAAATTACTAGTCTTCAGTAGCTAAACAACATTTGAAAGTCTGAATACCAGACATTGCTCTATAGAAAAGTAAAGACACAAATTCCAGCCCAGTCCCTTGTTCCTTAATAGTTAGGTTCCCAAATCAAGAAAGTTCAATTTTTATAGTATGTCATATGAAGTCCTATCCTCTTACACACTTCTCCATAACAGAAGAATCAAATCTCTTGTCTTTGCTTTATACACAATCAGGAGATGAAGGATGGGTAGAGACTGTTCCTTACATTCTATCTCTTTCCCTCCCTAATGTAAGATGGGAGAGTACAGTCTTTCTATCACATTATTGGGCAATCCTTAGGCACCTACAATGGTGATTAAGCTGCAGATATGCCAGCTTGTATAGGGAGGATCTGAGATCTGGCCAATGAAAGGGAAGAAGTATCTTTAAGGTACAAAAGTTTTGAGGTTATAGCTTAAAGCAAGTTTGGGAGTATTTACAAGGAAATCAAAATGACATTTGAAATCCTTCTGTCTTCACTAAGCTGAGCAAATGAGCAGAGTGACAGAACGCAAAATCATTTTTTTATCTCTTGGATGGCCAACTGTGTAGTTCTGGATGTTTCTGGCTGATATTTAAGGACACCATAGCAGAGGTACACAGCAAATGCATACCACTTACCCGAAAAAATAAATACAAACCCCTGAGAAAAGGCAAAAGGATGCTGGCATGACTAAATATCAACATAAGGGGAAAAGTGTTATTGAAAGCAAAAAGGTATCTTTCAGAAAGCTCAAACAGCATTGGAAGTATTTGCTAGTTAAACATAAAACATAATAAAACAGCCAAGAAAGCTGGAGGAACAACTAGCAAAAGGCAGAAACCAAAACCCAAACCTTTTTTTAAAGGCATCAGGAGGAGGTAGTCTTCTACATGGTGTGCTGGGTCGATAGATACCATCATGTGAAAAGAGCACTCGGAGAAGGTAAACATCTATCAGAAAAACTAAATGAGGTTTTTGTTCAATGCACATGAGGTTCAAGATGTTTGTATGCTGGAATTCGTTTGAGGGGGAATTCATCTGTATTTTGCTCAAAGTGAAGTGTTAGTGGAAGAAATTGTGGAACAAATCGAAACTGAATTATAGCAGATTGCCTGGACCAGACAGTATTTAACCAGGACTTACAAAAGTTCAGCTTGAGGATGAAATCTCTGAACTAGTTAACTGGAGTGTGTAACCACGTGTTTAAAAATCCCTTGCACTTCAGGACTCAAAGGTCGCAGATGTGATGGTAATTTTAGAAAGGGCTGTATGGGACATCTAGGGGAACTTGTATGGGAGATCTAGGGGAACTAAAATCTACTAATCCTGGTATCTGTAACAGGCAAATTAGTAGAAAACTGTAATAAAGAATGATTCCTGGATGCTTGGATAAATGTGTGGAGAGGAGTAATTGTATAGAGGCGTTAGGAATCTTGAGCCACAGGAAGCAAGATCTGCTCAGTTGAGTCTACCTGCACCTTGAAGAGGTGTTCTTTGAGCTCCCTTCCCCCAGGGTCTTAAAGAAACTGTCATTGAATAAAAACAAAGTCCTTTTCAGGGATAAAAAGACAAGAAAGAAGCTAGATGAGAATAATCAGTACCAGTTTTATAAGTGACTGTATATCCTTCCCCATCTGAAAAACCCAATCTAGTAGAACTAGCAAAAATACAATGAAGAACGTGACAAGGTTAATGAGAAATATGAGATGGCTTACATTCCAGGAATTACTCATTAAATCAAAGCCCACAACAGGGAGTGCTAACAGAAGATACAATAAAGGTGTGTTAGATTAAAATAGTTTGGAGATGATGCAAAATAATTGATTGCTAGGATCTTTTCATATACAAGAGCGTAAGTCCTCAAATTAAGTTAATAGAAGACAGGTTCAAGAGATAAGATGATGATGAGGCTCCTCATACACCATATTGGTGACCTGAGGAGTCCCTTATTTCGGTGGGTTGTTGTGAGTGCCAGAAGGCTTAGGGCAGACAAGACATGATCATGGGAGAGAAATCCTCTGAGAATTATGTATTTGGCTCAAGGGTCCCTGAGCTGCAAGTTGTTGGAGTCTGGGTGAACGCTTTTCAAAAGCATCGTTACCTGCTTACACTACTTAGGCATCTGCTTGGGCTCCTTTTCAAAACTGAGTATTGGACTTGACAACCTGACCCAATATAGCTACGTTCAGTCTTTCTTCCTACAGTTTACAGCTGGATGCTTCCAATTGCACCTCTTCCAGAAACCACTTATCCTACCTCGCCCCGATGTAATGCCTGACTTGACTTCAGATTTATTATTCACACTGTTTTACGATCTAATGCGGCAAGGAACAAGCAGAAGTCTGATGGTGCACCCTGTGCAGTCCTCTCTGTAGTAGCCTTAGTTCAGTGTCCACAGAGAAGGAATTGCAACTCCAAGTTTATTGTTTCCTAATCCCTAAGCTTTGTTTATCAGCCTTATCTCCTGCATCTGTATAATACATCACCTAATTAGTTAATAACTCTGCTCACATGCTAAGCATGCATGGCCATTAGAGTCACTCATCCAGTCTGTGGTAAATGTTGCATTAAGATCTTTTCTGGTCTCTGTCCTTGCTGAGCAATACCATTTCTATAGCTGATGTAAGTCAAATCAAAGGTGTCCTGTTGTGATTAACCAAGGCTCTGCAGCCTGATTCACTTATTACCTCAAAACCACTCTATCAATCAGCTTTAAGCGGCTGTCCATATAGGCACTTATCCTCCCTTCAGATAATGTATATGCTTTCCAAGCTATCTGTTGGTTATCACCTAATTGTATCATGTCTGAGCTAGTCAAATTTGCTGGTTTTTTTGACACGTGCATAAGTGGTATGCTGCTTTGAATGCTAGCTTTCACCTTTTTAATGCCACTTGGCCTTGATCTTTATAGCATTGCTTTCTGTCTGAACAGTGGTAAATGGACAGATAACACCGAGCAAGCCTAAAGTGTTTAATATGAATTACCCATTAGATAAAAACGTGCCACTGAGCAGAAAGACACGGGGTAAATTCTCACGTATTAGAGATACTATTAGAAGGAGGGAGGAAAAAGGCTGTGCCATATAATTCTGTTCTGTGTCATATCAGATTTATTTTGGGGCTGTGATATTTCACCATTCATTATTTTCATCTGTATTTCTGTTACCTCTTTAGCCACGTGTTTATAATCTGGAGCTAACAAGCGCTATAGCTCTTAGAGTAGTGTGAAAACAAAATTCAGCTGTAGTTTTTTCTGTTTTCATGTGTGCTATCGAATTTCAAATCATTCAAAGAAATCCTTTGTCCAAAAAGCAAATTATGTTTTTGCATTTGAATTGTCATGGCACCGCACAGGTTGGCAGCTCCACAGGGGTGCGAAGGCTCCCCGGGGTGGCAGGGCAGGGCAGGGCCTGGCAGCCAGGCCCCATCCCAGCAGCCAGCCAGGGAGCCGGGCAGCCCCAGTCCCGGGCACGAAGGGCTGAGGCTGGGCCGGGACGTTGGCCTGCGGGTAGGGGTCACATTCAGGAGGTCCGCAGCCAGGCAGGAGCACGGACTGGTGGCTCTGGGCTGGCTGAAACGGGCTCCTGGGCGATGGTCAGGGATGGGAGGCCCTGGGGGACGCTGGGCCGGGCTCTAGGGGCCTGCTGGTGCCCTCAGGACCCTGACACGCGTAGGAAATCAGTCAGAAGAACAAATTCCCACGACAGTGGGATATAATTGTGTTTTGAAATGCAGTGGCTTTGGGAGAATATTCATACTGATGTGTTCTCCCTCTCATGGCTCAAATGTATCGTAGATTTGGACAAAATATTGTGTCAATATTAATTGCCAGAAGTTACTTGAAATGCTTCAAGGGTTTTTTTTGCCAAACTGTTCCAGTTGGGAACATTTTTTCCTGGCATTAATGCTACTGTTAATGGTATTATAACCCCTAAGCAATTGCATAAATATAATATAAAGTCATCCATGTAATAAGAGCTCCTGGCTGTGTTCCCTTATCTTCTGGTTATGTGTTTCAACAACCAGGTTATTAAATGTGGGTCTCTGTACACCCTGTTGAAGCTGATATGCTTTCAGTAAAATTCTTAAATATTTGTTGCTCAAAAATGTGGAAGAGAATTGAGCTGCTGGTTAGAAAATTCATCAAGGACATGGTGCATCTGGGTTACGTATCATGTGCCAATGAGTGTTTAATTTTTTACATAACAGTATCAACAGGAGCGATTATCTGATGAATCTGCAAATGTTGAATGTCAACAGCATTTGACATCAAATCAAACTAAAGGGCACTGCTCTACAGGGTACACTGTCACTTGGACTTGTCCGTAGCCTCATTACACACACCCTATCTGGAGAGACTAGCCATGGTCACCATGCAGCCAATTCAATGACCTCACTGAACAGGCTGTAATGATGCAACATAAAAAATAAAATAAAAATAAAAAATTTTTTTAAAAAATTAGAAAAGCAGGTGATAGAATCAATGATGAGGATTCAGTTTGCTATTACTGATAAAAGGCCATTTGTCTTAAGAACATGACTGTAGTTGTGGATCAGGGAGGCTGTATCAATCATAATCAACTGTATGTGGGTGCAGACGTCCATGTCGAATGGAAGGTCACAATTAACAAAGGTATTCTCTAACATTTTGAGACTAATCTCTTCGAGATGAACTGGAGGCCACAATGGTTATGTTAACAACCCTTGTAAAATGTAGCGTTGTTCATACACCGTCACAACTGTATGCTGCTGCACACGTCCACAACCCATGAAAAGCATTGAAGGATGTATAATATTGTACAGGCTATTTTAAGAATAAGAGCTTACCAAAGTGTCATTGGTATGTGGTAGTTTACTGTGGAGGCTATTACAGATTTTCATTTTGGCAGCTTTTTGACCTCTTGTGAACAGGTGAAGACAGATTGAATCTAGTGTCACAAAGAGAAACATATCTTACTTTAGTCACCGCTGGTCAGCGGTGCATGTAGTTTGTGCGCAGTAGAAGCACCATGGAAGTAGACTGTATACGAGACTGGTTTAGTTGCATTCAGTTAATGATGTTGTTTGCTGCAGTATTCAGATAGTGTGGTTGTGCCAACATTTCAGGTGATGTGTAGGTCAGAAAATGACTGAACTCACATACTAAAGAATGTTTCATCTGCAGCTTTTGTAAGGAGGCCAGTTCTTCATCAGCTATCTGTTTTCTAGATGTTTTTGCCAGTTTGAGTGCATCATAGATGTCTGTTAGATCTCGGAATGTACTGCCCAGGTCAGGTTTCAGTTTTGTTGTTGCTGCTGCTCACAACAGCTGTTTTTATATAAATAGTAGGTGTGAAAAATCAGTCACGGATAATGCATCCTCCATGGATCTCACTGTGCTCCTCTATGTTTCTCTGGTGGTACACTCTGGAAGATGAGACACTGCTGTATTATGCAACACATGCAGCAGTGATATCTTTGCCCATTAGCCGCATTTTATAGCTCTCTCCTGATTTTTGGAACTTTTTCCTGTACGGTAATCCAAGTGAACGTCTGGACTGGGAAAATGCAAGAGTATAGGCCAACTTACGTCAAGATCTTCTGGAGAGCTAATGACATATACAGTGTAGGACTGGATTTTACATCATTTAATGTTTTATGCACTTGTGATACTGAAGAGTTCTAAGTAGTTCAAGAATGTCTGAGGACACCCTTTCCTCAAATATTTTGTCAGCTGCTTGGTAGGGCACTGCTACATGATACTTCATTTTCCCTGAGAGAAGAGGAACCACCTCCTTGTATATGTTTTGGATTGAACAAGCCCAACCTGTTTTTTCCAGTTTTTATTTGGTTTTGTGGGTTTTTTTAATTAAACAGACCCCACCCTAGAACTAGTTGTACCTGAACTGAAAATCTGGGAGGAGAGGGCAAGAGAGGAGACCTCCAAACCAGTTGAGGGCTAGAAACTGTCTGGCAGAGCTGGAGCTCCACTTGTGCTTCAGCAAACAAGTATACTGCAGTGCTCTCAGCCCTAGTTGTATGTATCCCTCGCAATCTTAAATTTTTCTTGCTGTATTATTAGTGAATATTTCTCCCATTATATTGTCCTGGGAAGTGATCATTAGATAACCACTGCCTTGTGTCCAGCTTCTTTGCTACAATGAAAAAAAAAAACCAAAAAACATAATTATTTGCTTCTGAGTAATTTAGTGTAGGACTTGTTTATAAAGCACCAGGCTGGGACACTACTGTAAACCAGAGCATGTGAGGGGTATTCTAAAAAATTAACTGGGAAGAGTGTGATTCTGTTTCTAATTCTGCTGCACTCTTGCTTGTTCTGCTGTGGTTCATCTGCCACTTGGGGGACTTTGCACAGCGCATAAATTATTGCAGTGTTGGGGCTTCCCTTAAATTAAATCAGTGAAACACTTTGGAGTGCTAAGCATAGAAAAATCAAATTTAAATTCACTTTGCAATTTTCCCTCATTCACAGCATGAAGCTCAGCTTGGTTAGAAGGGAAAAGCAGGCTCAGGCAGCCAGGAGGAGTACTCAGGAAGTAGCAGTCTTTGGCAGCTAAAGTTATTTGGAAAATTTCTGTGACTGCTACTTAGGGATCTTGCTTCTAGAAGGACAAATATGTAAGAGCTAATCCACAGAAGATAATAAAATGCTGAGCAACCAGTACTTTTCTGAGTGCTGAAGCCTTGAGCAGAATCTGTAAACCAGTTGCTGTATATTTCAGATAACTATCAAGTTACTGGGTTTTTCCTTCACTGAAGTCTTACGTGCATTAGTAATCCCTGAGGAATGACACTTTGGACTAGTTTACTGGCTAATCATCATACATCAATTAAGTCTGATCAGTTAAAGTCTTTGAGGTAGCCTTGAACTTCATGAGCACCTGTTACACTAAGTCATCCATAATCTGCCAGGTTATAAATAGCTTTTGGGGGAGCCCTTTCAAAAGTGATTTACCGGATTACAGATGTGTTTTTCAGCCCATACCTAATCTGATTCTCCCCTGACTGGTAGTTGGCGTACTGTTGGTGCTGTGGGCACCAGATGTCCTCTTCTCAATTAACAAATTATTTCTCTGATTCCTTTTTCCATCTCCTTTTATTTAATTCCCTCACCTTTCCCCTCTTCCCCCCCACTTAGCAGGTTAATGTATCTTATTGTCCTTTTTTCTAACAAGAGTTCCTTCTGTCAGCAAACTGAGAAACTCAGCCTCTGGACCCAATTTCTGGCACCTCATCTAGATTTATTTTGTAATTTTTCTGGGAAATGTAGTCTTCTGGATGACTGGGCAGAATTTTAAAGAATCTTCTGGATTCAGAAGCTGATACTGGAAAATCTTGTATTACATCCCTCACTATACCCTGCACTCAGGCATGTAATTTCTTAATTTACTTTAATCTGGTTGTATTCAAATGTCTTTGTTGAGCTTCCAGTGAATTTTATTGACAATTTCATTGTTGTGTCCTTTTTTGCTGCATCGGCTTTTAGAGAGAGAGATGAGAGGCTCTCATTAGCTGAAATTTTGCAACAGTTAATGTCAGATCAATTTTCACTGATCTCAAAACCAATCTTCCTTTTATCGTTAACTGAATATTATTTTTATTAGTGATTCACCACAAACAAAGATTGTCCGTATTTGCAGTTGTAGTTAATTCTAGACCCACAGTCAGCATTTTGCCAGACTGTTTGTTTTGTCTGCTTTAGTTTATTTAATGTATCACTTAGATGAAGCAAATAAACCTTTGCTCTGTTTTTCCAACTCATCAGTGTTCAATTCATTGTATTAATAAATGATGAATGTACTTGCATTTTATCTTGTAATATAGGGAATTCTGATTGTAAAAGCATAAAATTTCATTTTCGTTCTATTGTCTACATATAAACAGAAATAAATTTGTCTAACTTTTGTCATGCTGTTAGCCAGCGGGTTTAGGTCTGATTGAATGCTCTAGTTGCCACTGTTTCCTACAATGCATAGGGAACTTAGTATTCAGACACAGCCATGCTGGGCATCAGTTAATGACTTAATTGACAATTACAGCTAGAACAAAGGGAATGTTCTTCCTGACAAATAACATGGGGAGAGCATGGAGAAAATAAATTTTAGGAAGCAAGGAAAGATAGCATGAAAAGAAAATATGATTTGGTAGAGAGGAAAGCACTGAACAATAAAGGATAGTCTTTAAACATTAGTGTTTATAAATAACATTGTAGTCTGGAACTAACATTTGGTTGTGTTGACACATGGCCCTGGTACCTTCTGCCTACACTATCTCTACAGGTGTGCTCTGAACAACCACTTTCAAACCCCTTTTTCTAGGCTGTTGGAGAATGTTTGGCAGCACCTTGAGATGGCAATGGTCCCTCATGTATCAAACTTCGGTGGCATCTTCCTATTCCTATGGAAATGTCAGTGTGATGGGTATGCTTTGCTCTGATTTTGTCCTGGTTTCAGCTGGGATAGAGTTAACTTTCTTTCTAGTAGCTGGGGGGTGCTGTGTTTTGGGTTGGTATGAGAGAAACATTGATGGCCCATTGATGTTTTGGTTGCTGCTGAGTGGTGCTTGCACTGGGGACTTTTTCGGCTTCCCATACTCTGCCAGGTGCATGAGAAGCTGGGGTGGGGGAAGCATAGCTGGGGCGGGTGACCCAGCTGGCCAATGGGGTATTCCATACCATGTGACTTCATGCTCGGTATAAAACTAGGAGGGGTGATCCAGGAAGAGGGGGCTCTTGCGGCTCGGGACGGGCTGAGTGTCAGTCAGCGGGTGGTGAGCAGTTGTGCATCGCCTGCTTTGTATATTCTATTATTGTTGTTGTTATCATTATTATTATTACTGTTTTATTTTGTTTTATTTCAATTATTAAACTGTTTTTGTCTCAACCCGCGAGTTTTCCTACTTGTGCCCTCCCGATTCTCTTCCCCATCCCACCAGAGTGGGGGGTGAGCGAGCGGCTGCGTGGGGTTTAGCTGCTGGCTGGGGTTAAACTACAACAGATCTACATGTCTTTTGCATCAAAAGAAATTGTATTCTATTGATCACATCAATGATGTACTAACAACCGGTAGTACAAATCTGTTCCTTCCAGATAAAAGGAGTGTGATAGCTGTTGATGAAATATATTTTGTAGTCTAACAGAGCTTATTCCAGGATTATTTTACAGGCATTCATGGGAAAATTTCTATGAGTCATCCCTTGATTCAATATTTAACTAGAATTCAAGGGTCTTCTACCATGCTTGCTGGATGTAACACTGTGACATGCAGCTGTAGCTTTGTGCTAAAAGCCTTTACACACAGCAAGAAATCAAGAAATGGAATTTCTGGGTACAATAAAAGCTGACAAATGAGCAGATACAACTAAGAAAGCCACAGCACGTATTGACGAGCAGAGCTGTTACTTGCCTACCTTGTATGCCAAGGAACTTCCCCAGTGCTTATATTTACAGAAACATTCAAGCCTTTTAGATATGCTAATTTGTACTAGCACTGGCTGTGAAGCATGCACTCGCATAGGACCACTCACAACTGGAGCTTCTTTTCACATCTCAGTGGCTGCAGAGTGGGGGCCTGTCACTGTAGGTTGATATTTGCATGGGAGGCCACTGGGTCCTTTCTCCATGGAGCCAAAGATGGTCACTGACAAACTGAAGGGTTTATGGTAACTTTGTGCTACATCATGAGTTGGGTCTGTCTCTGCTGTGGCTTACTGAAGAGTCTAGCACAGTCAAGGCTTCAATTTCTGCTAGAAGCTACCTATTAATATTGATCCTTCTCTTCTGCCATATCTCATAAAAGGGCAGTGATTGGAGTTCAGTCTTACTGACTTTTATGAGCCTGTGATTGGGTTCTGCACAAATACACAACCTCAGTTCTCTAGAATTTCAGTTTTCTGCCCTTGGGTAATTGAACCTTATATTGGTGATTTTTATTCCCTGATTTTCTACATGATTTCATAACCAGCACTTCTGTTCTTTCATTGTTTATTAGTGCTTTCCATTGAAAAACAGTATTTACAAATCTTCCACTCACTGAATTTTTGTGAAATCTACTTCTTACAATAGTATTCTTTTGACTGGATGATCAGCTACATTGAAAAAAAAAAAAAAAAAAAAAAAGGAGTACCCAGTCAATCTGTGTTAACTGTTCATACTCCTGTAACTGAGTTTTATTACCTAAGTCTGCAACCCCAATCAAGGTTTCAGCTAGGGATGAATTCTCTGAGTTGTCTTTGTCTAGAGACAAAGTTGTCTTTCTGTCCTTGGCTAGAGAGTGCAGGGCTACTAGCAGGATAAGGAGGCAAGGGCTTGCTTAATTTTTTTAAAAAGAAAAATCACTTGTTTCTATACCAAAAGGCCTTATCCAGAAGCTTTTGCAATATTACCATTTTCCAAAGACTTTCCCTTGTAGGGCTCTAGGCTTGTTTCATCCTCCCCAAATTACTGCAAATCTCCAATCCCCCTTGCATTTTGTAGCAGAATGAGGTTGCTGTTTTCAGATATGCCTCACTTTAGCTTCCTAAAATAATGATTTATAACATGAAATAACTTATTTTAAAAGGCTAAATAAATTAAAATATTATTCTAACAGTCACAATAATGTATTTTGATACGAGTGGTAAGATTGGAAAAACAAGTACTGAAAAAATTTGAGAGTGCCAAAAATTCAAGTTATTCGGTCGATGTTATCTTAGCAGCAGAGTATATCCTGTGGGCTTTCTGATAAAGATATAGTTAAATTTAACCTTTATGCTTGACAATTAAGAGGAAAATTAAAGCTTTGCTTCTGTCCTCTTCTTCCCAAATACTAGCAAGCTAACACTGGAGGAGCAAGAATTATGACTAGAATATCTTTATTTCCAAAGACAGATTTTTAAAAAATGTTTGTGTTTTTGTAGTAAATGGTTATTGGGTAGTCCTGTCCCATGTTTCTCCTCCACACCACTCCCTTCCACCCACCCCCCCCCCCAGCCCCCGGAAAAAAATTACAAACATAGAAGAAATCTTCACAGGTAATCAAGTTTGGTGATTTTAGTACTACTGCCAGCAAAACGTGAACTCCATGAATTGGAGCTATCTATTTGGAGGTATGTAAACACTTCACAGTTTCTAGAGATGCATTGTCAGAACTTTCAGGAAACTTTGATGAAACGTTCAGTTATAATTACACCAGGTATATTTCTTTGATGTTATGTATGTTGAAAAAAATACTGAAATATTTCTGAAATGCAGACTGGTGGGAAGGGAATATGTGTGTCTTACACTGTGAGTAACCTACTCAGATTCTTTAAGCTATCAGCTTGTTCGGATTTTTTTGATGAGTCATTTTGCACGTGCACTTTATATTATGTATGATTTAATGCCTTGATTAATTACTATTAACAATAGAACTCTTTGGGATAAATCAGCACTTTTCATGTATTATGTCATCTTTTACAGTCCTTCACCCAGCACAGAAGATACATTTTCAAAGTGTTTTTGAATAATACTAAGTTGAAAATGAACAGAGAAAAAAAATATATTTTTAAAAGTTAAACCAATCATAGAATGAAAATTAACTAGGACTGTCCATACAGAAAAGAGAATTCAAAAGGTACCTGTTTTCTTTTAGATGAGTCATATAGCATGAGCCAGTTCACATAATATGAGCATATAATTAAAGAAATACATTCCAAAAGAGTAAAAGCTGATAGGTATGCAGGTGATCCAACCAAGGTAACCTGAGGTGAGTAACCGAATTTCAATGCATTAGTCTCATAAACGGTAAAACTGTCCTACAGATAAATCCGTTTAGGGTGCACGTGCACAGTCTGGCATATTACTAACACTGCATAGCCCTCCGTTGTATCTTTGATGTTTAGAGATTACAAGCAGTGATATTTGTCTTCTGATAAGTAGTGAGGGGTGTAACTTTGTGGAATTGCCAATGTGTGAGTCAAAGGTTTAAAGACACTGAGATACTGAACTTTGCACATGGTTACTGCTGTTTCCCAGCCTTCAAGTTGCAGTTTGGCAAGAGAACAACGGGGATGTTGGCCTTTTTACAGAAGAAGCGTGCCTCCATGGCAGTAAATAATAACTACAGAAATAATCATTTCCTTACCAGAAAAAGAGAATTTTCTGCTAGATTTGATGCTTCGGCATGGATATTGACTGTATTTATATTGCAAAATAAAACCGTCAGAGAGCAAAACTGAGCACTGGACCACTGATGGTCCCCATTGCTTTAGTTGTTAGCAAACAACCCAGTACAGTTATGGCTGTGACAATCAGTCTTTGACTATCCTGTCTGTCCACTAGCTTATGCCAACTAGTCAAGGCACAGTCAAAGGGGTAGCATGAACGAAGGTAGCATGCTCAGTAGGCAGTATGGAAATCATTGCCCTCCAAGGCTGTCCCTGCATCTTCAGATACTCATGTGCTCTCGTGCCATACCCTTGGGCACTCAGCACATACTCTTGGCTTCCAGCTTCCTGTTATGAAAACACCACTCTGACAAGTTGCAAAACAACCCTCATTCCTTCAGGCACATTGAGCTGAAAATAATAGTAATAATATCTCAGCGTACCACATATGGCTTCAAAGAACCATATGGACTGGTATGTGCCTCCTATCGCAGGGTCAGGATATGATCCTCTTTGGTCCTAGCCTGACCATATACGGTCAGATTTTTGTGAGTTTGACAGTTGCTGACTTCTCTGACACATGCATTTGTGCAGCAGAGTGCTGAGAGGTCAGTTCTGCAACAGGTGGATGTACTGCTCTGCTGGAGTCACTACTGCTGACTAAGAATGATTCCCCCTGCCCAGGCCCCAGCTGAGCCTTGCAATAGTCCAGAGTGTTCAATACACAGAAGTAAGTAAATAAAAATACTGGAGTATTAAGGGTATTCACACTGGCTGCTTTAAGTATCTGACTTCAATGCAATTTGTGGCACCTGATCTTAGTAACCATTGTTTCCTACATATTGCCAATGGAGAGATGCACTTCTATCAAGCAATCTGCATAACCTATGTTAAAAACGTAAATTTAAGAGTATTTATCTTCCCGCTGTTGTTTGCAGGTGGCAAACAGTGAAGAACATATTTGCAAGCATGTTTGCTAAGACTGAAATTAAATTCTTTACCTAGAAGTCAAAAAATGGTAACAGACATTTATTGGAAAGAGCCTATATACTTCTCATTTTCTCAATAGTTATTATCGTAGGTTTGTAAGGAGAATTCCGTTAGCCTGTGCTTGTCAGTTGTATTTTGTCACTTATCATTTGGAATTTAATCCTTCTGTCAGCCTAAGTGTCTCCCACTTTCTAAAGCCTGACCTGCACTTCTTATGGCACACATTCTCTTATTGCCATAGGAGTCCCTAAAATTAAAAGCACGTATGATGATGATGATGGTTCCAAGAATCCAGATGGTATAGAATGGAATACCTATGAGGAATGGTTCTTATTTTATCAGCTGGACAATTCAAAATTATACAGGCATCTTTCCCAGGAGTTCCCTGTAACTTTCTTCTTTCCTTCTAGGCTTGGCCTTCCAGCTCCTTGTTCTCCATGCATCATTGTGTGCTGTGTATGCATGTGACTATAGTTTTACAACTTCTTATCTACAAGTAAAAATTGCCAAAACTTTGCATTCCTATGGAAAACTCTTTCCAAAAGAGATTAATCTGAGAGGGAGGAAAAAAAATTAGCAAGTCTGCACTGTGAGAAATTTCAAGGCTAGCAGTACAAACTGATAAAAAATTTTGTTTTATTCTGTTTAGACATTTTTAGTGCTTTGTGTATGTTCAGTCTCTAAGATTTTAATTAAAGGTTCTTTAAATATTTGCATAGTCTAGCAACTGGAGAACAACTGTGAAAGATGAAACAAGGTACCTGGAAAGAAACAAAAATTCTGCAACCGTTTTGTTACCATAGCACTTATAAAGTGCACAATATCAGACTACTTTAGCAAGAAAGATGAGCAATGTGGGTTCACAAAGAACACTACCCATGTGCCCAGTTGTAATATATTTATAATATTAATAAATGTAGGGTGCATGACCTTTTTAAGTGATTCAATGTGTTTGTTAAAATTTTCAGAAGTGCCAAAGGGCCAGATATTTAATTTCTAAAGCTATAAATATTCTAGAAGCATTTATTTGTGTCTTCAGGCAACTATAGGGAGAAGCCTTATGCTGATGAGACTTACATATCTAACACGCTACCGAAAGCAAGACTCAGGTGATACAAGTCCTTTGCACATATGTACAGGTTACAGGTTACAGTATACTGTATTTCTATTCCCATGAAATATGGCTGAAGATAGTAAACAAAAGGTGGAGTGAAGGGCAAACTAGAAAATGAGTGAGATATCAGCAGCAATGACACAAAGATCAGAAGGAAGGGCCTGTCTGAATATCCATTTTCATTTATCATTTGAGTGTGGGAGTGCACTGAGTCACTGTGCTAGAGGGGAAGTGGTAATACATCACACAGGCATATAATTCCTTTATTGGATCTAGTTTTGTGTTCAGGCAATTAGCCCACCCCTATTGAAACCTGAGGCACTTCCTAAGGTACGTACTTTCTTATTGATCAAAGGCATTTATTGCAATTCACTTGATAGTGTTTTAAAAGTTTCCTGCTAGGTTATGTACCCACTGATGTTTTTATTAGTGAATACTGAAGAATACAGTGTTTTTCTTTTGCTCTGCCACGATTCCCTGTAGACTGTAAACTGCAAATGATCTTACATGGCGACAAGAATACAGTTCCCAAAGGAATATCACTGCAGGAATGCTATGAGTCAAATTCTATTGCATTTTAATAGTAATTTTACTATTGGATCTATTAAAACTATTTTGAATTTAGTTCTGCAAACAGCAATGTTGTAAACTATTTTGTTTCTTTGAAGATTGCCATGCCAGATATAGTAATCTCTTCATGCTGAAGAGCATTAATCTCTTGCTAAGTGTTATATGAATTTGAGATGAGCAACAATTTTGAAATCTTCAGAAAGCAGAGCAACACCTGTGAGCATCCTGTAGTTAACGAAATTTTTCAAGTCCAGCTGTATAAATCCAGGTTATCATGATCCTTACTTGCAGGAGTTGCTGAAGTCAAATCAGGGCTGTTATGAAAGCTTGGCTAATGAGCAACTGGTCTGTGCAAAAGAGCTTAGAAGAACATGTCCCTGCCAGTTAGAACCATAAAATTAAGGGGAAATTCAGGTTTGAAGGAACCACCTAATTTAGCCCCCTGCTCATGTTGAAATTGGATCAAGTTGGTCAGGGTATTGTCCCAGGAGTGTTCTGGAAATCCAGAATGATGGAGATTGCACAGTCTCTTGGGCACCTATTCAGTGCTTAATGACCCTTATTGTGAAAGGTTGGGGGTTTTTTTCCTGATATCTATCAGAATTTCCTTTGCAGCAATTTCTGCCCATTGCCTCTTGCCTTACTGCTGTGTACCTCTGAGAGGAGTCTGGCTTGGTCTTCACTAAAACCTACGACTGAAGCTGAAGACAGCAGTTAGATCCTCTCAAGTCTTCTTTTCCTCCCCTCCTGCAGCCTGTCCTCACACATCCTATGCTTCATCCTTTTAACCATCTTTGTGGTCTTTTTCAGTATTCACTCAAATTTGTCAATGTTTATCTTGTACTGGGGGACCAAAACGTGGCTCCAAGCAGAATTTTGGGTTTTTGATCATGGGTCAGCCTACATGACACCAGGCCTGCTGGCAACAGATGGGGTACACCTGTCTCAAAGGGGGAAAAGGATCTTTGCACAGAAGTTAGCAGGGCTCACTGGAAGAGCTTCAAACTAGTTGTGAAGGGGGAAAGGGATAAAACCAGGCTCACTAGAGATAAGCTTGGGGGCGGCACGCTGATGTTTGAGGGTCAGCATGCTAGAGAGGTCCTGGTCTGCCATCTCAGTGGAGGTAGGGGATGGAAATCCACACGGCAGCAAGGATGCAAGGACTATTGATGTGTTAGAAACCACAGAAGCACCTGAGAACAGTCACAGAGGAATTAGGGCTTCTCTCCCAAAAAAGGAGGTAAGATCAATAGCCCAACTGAAGGGCATCTACACCAATGCACACAGCATGGGCAACAAACAGGAGCAGTTGGAAGCCACTGTGCACCCGGAAAACTATGATATAATTGCAATCATGGAAACATGGTGGGATGACTCACACAACTGGAGTACTGCAACGGATGGCTATAAACTCTTCAGAAGGGATAGGCAAGGAAGGAGAGGTGGTGGGAGTG
Source organism: Calonectris borealis (assembly GCF_964195595.1). Taxonomy (NCBI): domain Eukaryota; kingdom Metazoa; phylum Chordata; class Aves; order Procellariiformes; family Procellariidae; genus Calonectris; species Calonectris borealis. The sequence continues at coordinate 71,117,933 of NC_134352.1, read as the reverse complement.
CCCTGTATGTTGAGAGTGTTTTGACCGTCTAGAGCTTGATGGTGGTGATGAAAGGGTTGAGTGTTTATGGGTAAGAATCAGGGGGAAGGCCAACAAGGCAGATATCATGGTGAGAGTCTGTTATAGACAACCCAACAAGGATGAAGCAGCAGAGGAAATATTCTATAAGCATCTGGGAGAAGCCTCATGATTGCTAGCCCTTGTTCTTGTGGGGGACTTCAACTTACCAGATGTCTGCTGAAAATACAATGCAGCAGAGAGGAAACAGTCTTGGAGGTTCCTGGAGTGTATGGAAGATAACTTCCTGACACCGCTGGTGAGTGAGCCAACAACAGAAGGCGTCCTGCTGGACCTATTTGCAAACTGAGAAAGACTTGTGGGTGATGTGATGGTTGGAGACCGTCTTGGGCACAGCGATCATGAAATGATAGAGTTTTCAATTCTTGGAGGAGTAAGGAGGGTGGTTAGCAGAACTGTTACCTTGGACTTCTGGAGGGCAGACATTGGCCTGTTTAGGGGCCTGGTTGACAGAGTCCCTTGGGACGCAGTCCTGAAGGGCAAAGGAGTCCAGGAAGGCTGGACATTCTTCAAGAAGGAAATCTTAAAGACGCAGGAGGAGGCCGTCCCTATGTGCCGAAAGATGAGCCAGCGGGGAAGAAGACTGTCCTGGCTGAACAGAGAGCTTTGGCTGAACTCAGGAAAAAAAAGAGTTTAGGACCTTTGGAAGAAGGGGCAGGCAACTCAGGAGGACTACAAGGATCCCGTGAGGCTATGCAGGGAGAAAATTAGAAGGGCCAAAGCCCAACTAAAATTTAATAAGGCTACTGCCGTAAAAGACAATAAAAAATGTTTCTATGAATATATTAGCAACAAAAGGAGGGCTAAGGAGAATCTCCATCCTTTATTGGATGAGGGGGGAAACAGAGTGACAAAGGATGGGGAAAAGTCTGAGGTACTTGATGCCTTCTTTGCCTCAGTCTTTAATAGTAAGACTGGTTGTTCTCGGGGTACCCAGCCCCTTGAGCTGGAAGACAGGGACAGGGAGCAGAATGAAGCCCCCATAATCCAAGGGGAAATGGTTACTGACCTGCTACACCATTTAGACACATACAAGTCTATGGGACCGGATGGGATCCACCCAAGGGTACTGAGGGAGCTGGTGGAAGTGCTCACCGGCCCACCTTCATTTATCAGCAGTCCTGGCTAACCGAGGAGGTCCCAGTGACTGGAAGTTAGCAAATGTGACGCCCATCTATAAGAAGGGCCGGAAGGACCGATAGGCCTGTCAGTCTGACCTCGGTGCTGGGGAAGGTTATGGAGCAGATCATCTTGAGTGCCATCACACAGCACATACAGGACAACCAGGTGATCAGGCTCAGTCAACATGGGTTTATGAAAGGCAGGTCCTGCTTGACTAACCTCATTTCCTTCTATGACAAGATGACCCATTTAGCAGATGAGGCAAAGGCTGTGGATGTTGTCTACCTAGATTTTAGTAAAGCCTTTGACACCATTTCCCACAGCATTCTCCTGGAGAAACTGGCTGCTTATGGCTTGGATGGGTGTACTCTCCACTGGGAAAAAACTGTCTGGATGGCTGAGCCCAAAGTGTTGTGGTGAATGGAGTTAACTCCAGTTGGCAACTAGTCACAGGTGGTGTTCTCCAGGGCTCAGTATTTGGGCCAGTTCTATTTAATATCATCATGGTCTGGACAAGGGGATCGAGTGCACGCCCAGCAAGTTTGCAGATGACACCAAGCTGGGTGGGAGTGTTGATCTGCTTGAGGATAGAAAGGCTCTACAGAGGGATCTGGACATGCTGGATCGATGGGCCAAGGCCAACTGTATGTGGTTTAACAAGGTCAAGTGCCGGGTCCTGCACTTGGGTCACAACAACCCCATGCAACGCTACAGGCTTGGGGAAGAGTGGTTGGAATGCTGCCCGGCAGAAAAGGACCTGGGGGTGCTGGTTGACAGCCGGCTGAACATGAGCCAGCAGTGTGCCCAGGTGGCCAAGAAGGCCAATAGCATCCTGGCCTGTATCAGAAATAGTGTGGCCAGCAGGAGTAGGGAAGTGATCATTCCCCTGTACTCAGCACTGGTGAGGCCACACCTCAAATACTGTGTTCAGTTTTGGGCCCCTCACTACAAGAAGGACATTGAGTTACTGGAGCATGTCCAAAGAAGAGCAACAAAGCTGGTGAAGGGTCTTATGAGGAGCGGCTGAGGGAACTGGAGTTGTTTAGTCTGGAGAAAAGGAGGTTGAGGGGAGACCTCATCGCGCTCTACAACTACCTGAAAGGAGGTTGTAGCAAGGTGGGTGTCGGTCTCTTCTCCCAAGTAACTAGCGATAGGACAAGAGGAAATGGCCTCAAGTTGTGCCAGGGGAAGTTTAGGTTGGATATTAGGAACAATTTCTTCACTGAAAGGGTTGTCAAGCATTGAAACCGGCTGCCCAGAGAAGTGGTTGATTCACCATCCCTGGAGGTATTTAAAAGACGTGTAGATGCAGCGCTTAGGGACACGGTTTAGTGCTGGACTTGGCAGTATTAGTGAACTGTTGGACTCGATCTTAAAGGTCTTTTCCAACCTAAATAATTCTATGATTCTACGCTGGATGCAAGTCCAGTGAGTCTTGTAAGAAAGGAGGATAATTGCTTCCCTCAATCTGCTGGATACACTTGCTAATACAGCCCAGTACTTTATTAGCTTTCATTGCCTCGAGGGTGCCTTGATGAGCCGTACTCAACTTGTGCACTGAGACTGCCAGGTCTGCAGCTCCCTACCTGGTCAGTCCCCAGCCTACACAGGGTTATTCTGCACCAGGTCCAGAACCTTCCATTTGTCTTTATTGAACTTAATGAGGTTTCTGTTAGTCCACTCCTCCAGCCTGCCAAGCTCCATCTGAGTGGCAGCCCTGTTGTTTTTCAGTGTTGCCTTGCTAAAGGCATAGGAATTTATATGATTTAGCCATGGTAAATCTATGCTGGCTGTTACTAATCACCTTCTTGTCCTCCATGTACCTGTAGATGTCTTCCATGAAGATTTACTCCATAATTTTCCAAGGGCCTATGGTGAAGCTGACAACTCTAGTACCCTTTCTGGCCTTTTTTGAAGATGGATGTAATTTTTGCCTTTTTCCAGTCATTGTGAACCCTCCACTCCAATCTCCAGGGCTTTTCAAAGATAATGGAGAGTGGCTTTATAATGACATCAAGAGTTCTTCCGCTGAAACAAAATTCTTGTTGTGCCATTAATGTAGACAGAGTTTAAAGCTCTAAATTATGCATGAAAATATTGCACGTTTATACCATAGCACCTAAAAGAAGCAAAGTATGGAGATGAGAAACAACACAGTGGAAATGGAAAAAAGTTCAGGATGGTTAAGGGGTAGATTTTCAGTTTGTATCTCAAGAGCACTCTTGACTTTATCTCCTTCATCATCCCTCCAGCAGCAGCCTAAGACAAGCTCTCCTCCACACACAACAGCTACTCCTCTTTCTTCCTTGTGCAAATAACTGCCCCAGAGAGTCCTAGGGAGGAGCTGGCATCCAGACTGTTGCTGCTAGATCCAGAGTTGAGCTGCTGCTTTTCACACCAAGGGGCAGGGACAGGTAGGGATGGCCAAAAGAGGAGCCTGGGAGGAGGATGCAGCAGCAGCAGCAGCTGCTGGGGGGGACTTTCTCATCAGCGGTATCCCCTGCCTCTCACCCCTTGGTTCAACAGCAGCATCAGCCCAACTTTCTGGGATGTGCCGCCACTGCCAGGGGGCGGCGAAAGATGTGTTCAGGTGCTTGGGCAGTGTTTTCCCATCATACAGCTGTTTTCCATCTCTTACAGGAAAAGCGTAGGCATGATCGAAATCGTATGGGCCAGAATGATACACAGAAATTCAGTCATAGGCTATCTTCATCAAATTGAAAGAGCTGCGGAAAGATTTTCAAGGTTTTTTGATAAGGTTAGAACTGCTGTAGAAACTGCACAAGACATTGCTAGGATCATGTGAATTCACATAACTCTAGAGGTATACAGCATACATTGGGGCTAGTGCTGGTTTACCTTTATAATCATGGAGAGGAATAGCTGCTTCTCAAGTACAATTCTCTTTCAAAGGCACATTCCTAAAGTAGTCATATGAATCACTCTCCATAGGTGCCTATTTCCAGTAATCTGCATTATGTGAACCAGGAACCATTTCCATATATACACTTTCAAAAGTAAATTTGTGTCATTTTTTATTGATGAAAAAAGACAGAATTTTGAATATGATCTTGATTAAATGTGTTTAAGTGTTCAGTTTCAGAATTAGATTAAACTCAAGCTTTTTTAGCAGCTGACTGTGGGATCACCTGAGCATTGCTGCCAGCTCAAGGAAATGTAGAAACTCCCCTTTTTGGTGGAAGCACACTCAAATCCAATTAAACAAGGTTTGCACCACATCATGAATATTCATTTCTGCTGTATTTATTGCAGCTTTTGTAGTTGTGTTTACTGATGTACTGATCAAACATATTTCATACTTTGTTAATAAAATTTCTGAATAGGCTTTTGGAATTCAGTGTGGAAAAGAGTAAAGTTCGTAACTATGTTAGAATTATGCATAGATTCTGTGGGTTTCCTCACCTAGGCCCAGATGCTTTGCCTCACCTTCTTACACACTTTTGGTCACAATTTTTTCAGATATACCAGTTATGTTTCTGCATATGAAATATGTAGCCCAAATATTTGAGCTTTCCCAAAGCTTTCTGTTTGTAATATTAAACAAACTTTGAATTAAATTATTAATTTTTTGGAAAATCATACCCCATATTGAAACGAGCAGTCTTAAACACATGAGTAAGGCATGAAGAGGAAATGAAAAAACAGGAGTTGCAATGTGAAAGCTACGTCCATTTTTAAGAATCTCTTTGCAGTTTAGAACTTAAATGTCTGATTTTTCTCATCAGACCAGGACATCTTAAACAAGCTGATGAGGACAAAGGCAAGAGTATTGCAGTAACTGCCCTTTTCTTTCATGTTACCTACAGTTTGGATTATCTGGTTGCTCTGGTTTTATCTTTTGAATGAGCAAGAAACTGAGGGCAAGAGAGATGATGCTTTGTTTGCAGAGTAATGTGCAGCTTGAAAATAAGCATGGTATTCAATATTGTGAAGAGAGAAACAGCTTACTTGGCGAGTAGCAAAAAAATCTTACCAATTGCTTGACTTCTCTGTACTCTACTCTTTGCAGAGCTGTTAGTCCATTGCCTTTTTTGAAAGCATGTAAAGTATTGTATTCTTCTGGCTTTTATCTTTGGGGGAAAACTTCCCAAATATTTCTATAGCAAAACCACATACAATAAAAGCATCTCAATTCAGAACTATTTGGGTCACCCTCCCTTCCAGAAATAATTAAACAATACCTTTTGATATTGAATTTTATAGAGAACTTAACAGTAGAGACACTGTACGTTGTCCTACTACAGTTTTAGAGAAAGACAATCAGACGGTATCAACTCCTACTTGATCCTTACTACTGCAACCACCATGAACTCTATGCGGTTAAAAATGTGGAAGCCACTGCACAGTGAACTCATGATTTCTCTTCCTGTAGTTAAACTATAAAAATAAAAATACCATATTTGTATATTTGGGTTGGAATGTGCTTCTTCAGTCAAGCTGTGGCCATTGCAAAATTATGCTGGACCTTGGCTCAATCTCAAGAGGAGAAGCTCAAAGGATTTGTGAGATATTTACTCAAGCAAAGCAAAGTGCAAAAAGGCAGCAGATTTTTTCCGTTGACTCCCTTTGTAGTATTTAATGAATTTAAAGTATTTTCATTTTAATGTGTAGTGGGTCAGTTCCTGCTTTACAGTTCTAAATCCCCACCACTGAAAGCAAATATGCTTTCTACTTTGTAGAAAGACTTGTGCTTGTTTTATTTTCTCAGTCCAAGTCTATGAATTGGGAAATGACAATTAACCTTGAAAGGAAAGCCTCAAGGAGGCTGTTCTGTTGAAGGAAAGGAGAGCTAGCAGTCGGACAGTTTCCTCTGTATTGGGTTTCTGGATTTTGTGTGCTGTCCCATTTAAAGTTTTCATGCTTATATCATCTCCTCTTGATCCAGCTCAAGAACAGCTGTACTGAATCGGATCAAACTATCCTGGTCTCCACCAGTGGTAAGTTCTTAGAGAGCATAAGAAAAGTGCAAACGTAGACTGGTCTTTCCCCTACCACGTCTCCCGTCTTCCTGCAGTCAGTGGGTTAGAGTATCACCAAGCTGGAGGCTGCATGAGTAGGGGTAGATGGTCTATATTTCTTGAATTAGTCCAATTCCTTTGGCCTCCTCAATAAGCTGGAATGGTGAGTTCCATCAATTGATTCAGTGTAATTAAAATGTATTTCTGTAGCCTATCACAAATATCCTGATAACTTCAGAGAAAAACCTTGTTTATTTCTCCTATTTTAAGAAACATGCAATAATCATTCCCCATTCACACATGCTATTTTAACTGATCTCTGTTGTGTCCCCATAAAGTAAAGAATTTTAAAAGCTTTTGTGAGCAAGTGGCATAGATATGTCCCAGTGGTGTCTTGTTAACCACCAGATGACTAAGTTTGAGTTAAGGTCTTAATAAATCTGCTTGTTACGGAGCTCAGTTCTTACTCATGCTATCTCACCTAGCAGATAATCATTTAATATCCTTTACCATGGGCTATATTGTTGCAAAGGGATAATGCATATCTGCAGCTATTATCCAAGTGGCTGCAAAAGTTTTAGCTATTCATGCCCTTTCCATTTTTAGAACAGCTTGTAATTTTCAAAGCAAATTCTTGATACTTTTCTTCCAGATTATCACTAGCCACTCTGTTTCTATGTCTCTGGTATTGTTTTGCATTTCCTAGGCCAACTGACTGTTTCAAGTCCACGGTGTCCTGTGCTCCTGTGTTCTGCCACTCCTAGCCCTTGTGGTCCTACTATCTTCAAGAGTCGACATAAATCCCATTCCCTTTGTATGGCTACAGCACAGACTGTTCACCAGTTCTTCCTTCCTTCAGCTTTTCTTAGTTGGGTGGCTCTCAACTGGTGTGTTCACTTGGTCCATTTTCTTGCACTCAGTGCTGTAAAATTCTCCATTTCACAAATATGTTGAAAAAAGTTCTTTGAGAACATTAAGTTCTTTTTCCTTTGTTGTCTTATACTGTCTTTTGTGGTATTGTGGTATTGGGAAAACTTGCCTAAAAACAATCTGGTTTGTAGCTAATGATGACCTCTATTTTTATTTGTTTTTATGTGGGTGAATTTGTTTTCTTTTTTGGTTTTTTGGCATTTGTCTGCAGACTGGTTTTGTATGTTGCATAGGCAGGGAAAGGAAGTAGGCCCATCCCCCAGAATATTTCTGAAAGTTCAATGCATGGTTCCTATTAACACGCATGCATTCAGAAATATGGGACGAATAAAGAAAATGCTTAGCATAATGAAATGGTGCAGTTAAAGATGTGAATGTAGGCCAAATTGTACCACGCAGGAAAGGCAAAAAGGTAAAATATAGGGAATTGATAGAGTAGTGGCGATACAAAGAATGTTCAAACCTTATAAAATTTATGCACTCACTAAGGTGGTACCTGCTGCTGTTTTTGTTGATAGCAAACAAACCTTGAGCATTCACACATCCAGAGCTCTTTCTGTGAAGGCAGTGGGTGGGCTGTAGCTATGAACTGTACCACTTTGGCAGGCACAACTATTATAAACTCCAGAATCAAATCAAAACCAGTTGCATCACATCTCAACACAATGTATCAGATGATAACCAGCAAATTTTGGTTTTCCTTGTGTTAAGTTCCATTTCTTTCTGTATAATTGCCTGAGCCCCTTCAGCAGCCTCTTTCCAGGGTAGTACCTATAACATATTTAGAAATGAACAGGGTTGCTTATTATCTTGTTAAACAGTGTCCGCATTTTATACAAAATAAGAGTATTTTCAGCAAAACTGGGGGACATGCACACACTGAGCACCACTGAGCCTGTAATGAGGCTCCTCCAGGTCTCAGTCATGACAGCCATGGATTTGGATTGCAGGGGTTTGGAGTGCAGTCTGGGACATGGGACAAATTCTTTGTCTAGGTTCCCATGGCTTTTAATAATTGGTAGTTGGGGCATTTGTGACTCAGCCTCAGCCTCTGTAAGGCTGCTGTTGTCCATCTAGTTTCTGACATATACACTGTGCCAGTGCAGCAGGTCCTATTAAGGCAGAAGGTGGGTTCTGCCTGCAAAGGAGAATTGTGGGTTCTTTCCACCCTGGGAGGTAGGGTTCCATGTTGCTGGGAACAGAAACTACTGCAAATGCCAGGCTCTGCTCGTAGCTACATCACAGTTATGCAATATTTTGATGTTGTGTGTGTGTTTAAATCAGAGTCTTTGTGCTTAATAAGGACAATGACAAGTAAGTGCTTTAGCTGCTGGCCATTTCTGTCCCAAGAGGACTAGCCACCACATCTAAAATGTGTTGAAGAACTTTTTGTGGGGCAGTTTATTTTGCAAACACTGTAAAACAGATTAGCAATTATTATATGTATAAATCTGCAGCTAGATCCAAAAAAGAAGGTTAAGTGTTGCAATACTTGGCTTTTCTACAGTTAATTTGGATCCAGAAGTCCAGTATAATGGAGATCCATGCAAACTTTCTGCATACATCTCTGCTCAGCCTTTTTCATATGGTATAGTTAGACAGGTATCATTTTGCCGTCTCCATTTAGGATGTGGAATTCAGAATCTTCTCCTGAAAGCAAAAATTTAAAACCCCTCTTCTCTCAGTGGTACAGGGATCGCTCTTTTCAAATGAGAGTGTTGTTTTCCCCACTACTGAAGGGTTAGAGACCCTCCAAAGCTTCTGGAGAAATGCCCAGATTCAAATCCCTGTCCCCAAAGACCAAAACAAGCTACAGGAACTGAAAAGCTTTCCCGTTGTATCCCTACAGATGTCCAGGATTTGTTGCATAAATCAAACTTTGCTACTCCTCTTTTACAAGGCTGCTAACCCTTTATCTGAATCATCTGGCCGTATCATCTGGATCTGAGAGAGCACAGAATGGGCTAGTGGAAGGCTACCCAAATACTGAAGTAGCAGACCAGCATCTTCCAGCCCAGGCATTCATGTGTTTTTCTCCTGAAAGAATAAATTAAAAAGGTTGGTGGTAGTTTAATGTTCTGCATTTAGGTCTTGGTGTCGCTGTTCACTGCCCAAGTTGTGTGGGAAAGCCCATCTCCTACTGATGGTGCTGCATGTGCTGCGTGGATAAACAGGACTATTAATCTATTTTGACAGGAAGAGGTATGAGTCATATGAGATTTAGCTTTTTCAAACACTTATATGAATGTGCCATTTTTTAAAAATTTCTATTGGGAATAGAATCGGGTGCATGAATTGATTTTCCAGCTAGCACAGGCAGGCAGCAGATGTTATTGCTAATATCTGTTCTCTAGAAAACTCCATCTGAAGAATGACCTGTTATTGCCAAAGTCAAGATTGCTGAAGAAATCTGCATTTTGTTCAGGCAGGAAGATGCTTCTTTCAGACTGTTGGGTTTTTTTTTCAGAACTGTGGAAAAGACAACACAGAAAAACAACTGGAATAGATTTTCTTTTTCCTTCTGATTTGAAGTTTAACTCTTCCTGCGGTTGTTGTGATGTTTATGTCCTTTTTATCGTTACCTAGAATAGTACAGTAAGAAGGGATGTTCATGGATGGAAGATATATTCTTTTTCACTGTGGAAGAAATGCTGAGTAGCCGTTGTCATCATCTGAGCTAAATAAAAAAAAAAAATTAAAAAAAAGTTATTGATGATGTTTCCTGCCCAGTGGCGTTCATAACGCTCTGCTATATGGTACAGATTTCCCATTCCCAAGGCACAGAAATGGTCTTTCCAAAGCTCCTTCAATTATTGTTCAGTCTTGTTAACTGAGACAGTTCTTGTGTTGCCAGCCTGTGGGCAAATGTTGATATACCATGTTGCTGTTCTTCATTTTTGTTTGAAGGATTGTCAGAAGAGTGAACAACCACTAGTGTCTTGATTACACTGTAATTAGGACACAGCACCTGTTATGATACTTTCTTAACCATGCTCTGAAATGAGTTTGAGGTGTTTTAATGTCTTTTTATTTCCTTTTTATAAGTTTTTATGTTACTTTTTTCTTTAAATGTTTATCTGCACGCTTTACTTATCTATAGTTTTCTGTTGGGCCAGATATTTTTCTCATTTATGTATGCATAAATCATAAGAAACCTTTTCATCTGTCGGAAATCCCTTTGTATTTGTCAGTGTAACTGAAATTTGAATCTGAACCAGTGATGTCATTGGTGTATAAATAACAGCATACATTAAATCATATGTCAGTTTATTTGGTCACAATTCTGCACACTCATGGCAACAGCTTTTTGTTCCGTTAGGAGTGACTTGAGCTAATGATAGGAAGGCAAGGACGTCTTGTCTTTCAAGTGTAATACATTTGAAGAGATGTGAGGGTGACACCCTAAAGAAATTAACTGAATTAATCAAAAGTTATTAAGAACTTTCCTTTTGAATCTCACAGTCTATATAGCACAGTCTATATTATTGTGCTAAACTATCATCTTCAGTGCTTCACTTTTGTCTCTTTCAAATTATGTGCCTCACGTAATTACCATTCCTTTGTCATGTGTGACTAGCACAAATAAACCTGTTTCAATACAAAAAGATGAGCATACTGCGTCTGGGCAGACAGAAAGCACAAAAATCCTGGAATTCAGGTTACTTAATTTTGAACAGCAAATTCCCTTGCATTTTTCCCTTCAGCCTGTGAGCTGAAATGTTTCCATGCTGTTAAAAGAAAATTATATATGAAAAAGGGAAGTTGGTCTTGCCTTTCTATTGTGTACCTAGTTACTGGTCCTGATTCAGCAAATATATTGCTTATTACACTTATTTCAAAAGTGAAGTCATGGTTCAAGAACGGAATATAGTGTTGCAGGACACGACTTCCTTTTTTAGAACACATCCCCAGTGTTTAGGACACATCCTCAACAGCAATCTCAGCTGTGCATTGCTGGATGTATGGGGATCGCCAGTGTTTGCTCCTGTGGGATCTGCGCATGACAGACGTGCTTCTGCTCCAGCTGTGCTGCGTAGACTTGCATTTCTGCTACCCCTTTGGGCTGGATATGGAACAGGGATACTAAACCTTGTGTCACTACCTTTTTGCCTTGTCTTTCTTGTCACTTAGTGGGCTCACTAGTATGTTGCAATACGGTAATCCCATTCCCCATTTGAAATGGCTCACTAAATTGTGTATAGTGGGTGAGCTTTGTCTGTCTTCCTTGTGTCATATTACTGCCTGGGTATCATTTATTCATTCTAGCCTTACAATGGATATGTTTTGATCATAAAAAGTGGGAACTCACTTGAAGACAGAGTTTTGCAGTTCAGCTGTGCTAAATTACTGTTATTATGATGAAGTTTTGAAGCAAAACTGGTAATGTCCTCCTTGTTTGTTTAGTATGAATAGTATGAAGAGAAGTTCTGATGTAAGGATGATACCTCCATTTAATACCTGTTTTTATTTCCCTGTTTAATATTTATTTTCCAGTCTGTGTTAGTCCTGTGCTTGTCACTCTACAGCTGGGCATTCATGAAGTTCACAATTATGCTTTTGGGTAAATGATGTCAATTCCTCTGTCAGATCAGATCTTCGTCAACGGTTCAAACATATCCGTAATGTTTCTAAAGGAGGCACCGTGGTCCTCTGCCTAGGGTTGGGAACTGGAAAGACAGCTGGGCTCCCTTTTAAAGCTTTCCTACAGAACTTTTGACAAGTTATTTAAATGTTTGCTTCCAAATCTCTCTAGCCTTCAAATGATGATGATAGTCATGTCATAAACCTTTGCAAAGTACTTTGAGGCAAAAGCACCATACAAATGGTAGGTAGGCTCTTCAAGGCACTGTCTCACTCATTTTTTCTTCTCATTCATCTTACTTGTTCACTTTCTGACATCACTGTCACTGGGAATCTACTAATAGTGCCAAACTTGTTTAGTAAGAATGACTGGGGGAAAAAAGCATATTGAAAGTCACCTAGAATGCCAGAAGGCGGCATTTGTAGTAAATGATGCTCTTCCACAAAAAGAGCATGGTCATAGGTTTTAAGAGCAGAGGCCAAATCTTGTAATACATCAGCCTGACCTGCTGCCAAACAAATGTTTATAAGCCAATAATCTCTGTACCACAATGACAAATATACAATCAATGGTTTAAACTAAACTATTCAAATAATAGAGAATCCATTGTGTAGACACACTTATTGATACAGCACTTGAAAATAATAATGTCTTTTAGTGTCATCTTCTAATTCTTGAATTCTATCATGCCTTTTGTGCTTGATAAAGGAACTGCCTGGTATGAGAAATCTCTTCATGTATATAGTTGTAGACCACTTCATCTTGTCCAGGTGGGATTAAGGAATGGATCTCAGGATCATTCTTAGACTTCTTTTCTAAATAATTTCCAGTTCAGCATCTCTTTTTCATTTGTGGAACAAAAACTGCACACAGTCTTCCAGGAAAAAACCTATTATTGAAGCTATTCATACCTAGCTAACAGACCTGAACAGGTATGACTATTGCAGTATTGTTGCATGACTTCTGCAAGCAGTGGGGTAACTGGCAAGTGTATATACTGGCAAGTGTAAGCAGTGTCACCAAGCAGTGTCCATGGCCCACAGAGACCTCCATGCTAAGATACAGAAATGCAAGGAAGGGTGAGTCCTGAGAACTCACTACCCAAATTACACCCTTATTTCTCCTAACTAGTGCCATGCCAACCATGCTACACTGCTCAGTGAGGTAAGTATGTTGAATATATTGGATATTTTCAAATCATCAGTATGCAGAAAGATTATAAGAATAATCAAATTCGTTTCCTAACCAAATTATACTGTATGAAGAAAAACACAATCATTTCTGTCTCAAGCACAAATGTATTAGTGCTAATGAAAACTCCAGGGCAGCTTTTACCAATTTCATTACACGCTACCTTGGAACATGGTAGTTCAATTAATCTCTGCAGTGCCACATTGCATCCTTAACCTCCTTTCAAACAAGTTTCATTGAAAGAATTGTGTTTGATCTGCAGGCTTTAGGTAGTTTAAATAGGAATAGAATGTGATAGGAGTTCAAATAGCTAAAAGCAAATGGGCTTTATTTAAAATACCAGCTTTCAAGTCCTCTTACAATACATTTCTGTCAAAGATTCCTGTTCTAAGTATGAATATACCTAGAAGATCACGAAAGTCTCCAAGCGTGGTAATTTTATACTTTTCATTACAGTGGTCCACTCAATATGAAGAAATATTTAGTCTCAGCCAGTCTTGCATAAGAAGTAAAACTTGTATAGGCAACACACATGCAGCCCTTGAGGATGGCACAAAAGAAGAAAATACCTTCAAAGTGACAGTAGAATTTTTAAGTCACGTTTCTGACAAAGAAACATAGGCTTCATCATGTCCTATATGTCCATCAAATGCCATTATTCAATAAGAATTCCCAGTCTGATAGCCCCTTTTCCTTGCTTTTTAGGGCTTTGCTTTTGTTTTATCTGCTAGCTAGGTTCTAATATATGTTGCCATTTCCTCTGATTCTGCAACCGTTCTGTTTCTTTTTTGGAAGCCAAATAACATATTAACTAATTCCATAGTCTACGATTTTGTGGGCATTCTTAAAAAAACACAGTTGACCAGAGAGGGATGATTGTTCTCTGAGGGATCTTTGCTGTGTGCTTTCATATTATATATGAGTGTCATCACCACTACCAGTTTTGGAAGAGCCTTTGGGGAAACAAACTTACGCCTGTCATCTGGTGTACCTCTACTGGGAAGGTTTTTTCCTGTGATACAACTATGGGTTTTCTCAATCATCTTTTACAGTTTAGTAGGGCTTACTCACTTGTATTTACCAGCAGCTTCCCTGTTGTATTATTACAGCTGGAGAAAATAAACATTTTTAACTGGTCAAGCTACAGTCTTAAATTTTTTCAGGTTTTCTAGACACCATTGATTTGTCCTAGTCATTTATTTTTCTAACATCACAGTTTCTGTAGCACCTTACCTGTTTTTGTTTGTGAGCTCTTTCACTACAGCTATCTTTCTGGCATCCTTTATGATCAAGAAATCTGCAAGCAAATTATTCTTAGGCTACTTATATAACTCCCTTTACAGTGTGGTTTTATTAACTCAAGAGTGCCTCTGAAATACTCAAGTGCGTTCTTGTGAGCACTAGACTGCCTGTTCTTGCACTGTGTAATATTCCTGATCACCAAGAGGGTTTCTGTGGCACTCTCACTGCCAAAAAAAGGGGCAACAAACAAGGCACAGAGATTCCTTCCCTCTCTCCCTTCCTCCCTCCTTCCTCCTGGCATATCCTATTAACATTTGCTTCTCAGTCTCCAGCCATGTGTGTATGCAACTCATGAAAATATTTCAAAAGGGTCCATTTCTTTATCATAATCAGGGTTGGATTGAAATTCTGAATATTTTTCTGTTGTAAATCACCACAGGTTTGGAGGACAGGTCCTTCTGAGGACTAAAAGCTGGTTAAGGTATAGGAAGTAAAGGGTAGGGCTTAATGATCAGTTTTTAGGGCGGAAACAAATCAGCAGTAGAGGTTCATAGGACTGGTGAGGGACAGGTTTTATTCAATGTTTTCATCAATGACCTGGAGAAACAAGTGCACAGTGAAGTCCCAGTTGTCCTTAGATAGTCTGAATTTTATCCTTTCTGAATCTTTTCTTCATTTTTTTTAAATTTAGCAATAGCAGGTGCTCTGGTTTCTCTTGCTCTTGCACAAATATCAGTCAAGACTAAGTTGAATTTCCTTGGCTCCTGTGGTTCTCCAGCTTGCTGCTCTGTGAGGCAGCGCTGGCACTGAACCTTCATCTTTCAGAAGGACCCAGAAGCCTGCAAAATTCATCACTGGATCATTCACATCATTAACTGACAATTAAAGAACAAAAGTGGATAACTTGACAACACTTAAAGTGGCTGCTAGTGGAAGTTTGCTTAGTGGAAATCATTGTCAGGACAGGTTTGGCTGTGCTTCTCAGATGAGATTTGGGTATCACTGTGCAGAAAGGAGGAGAGTTTATCTCTGACTGTGTTGTAGGGAAGCTGTTGGCCTTCACGCTGTGTAATTTGACAGTTACCCATCAGCAGCGATTTCTGTTTGCCATTTTTGATTGTAACATAATGAGTAAGGTCTGTCACTACTGAACACGAAGAACAATCTTTCCTGTGGTGGAAACCTCAACATTTAAAATTTGTTTCTCTTTTGGATTATATTATTTAGTGTCATTCAGATCAGTTACTTACAGCAAAGGATGACACTGAGTTATGAAATACAGAATAATTCCAGCCAGATGAACTACAAATAAAGTAGGGCGGAATTATTTTTCAGTGTCAGGCAATTTCAACCATTTAAAGATAACTGTGTCTATGCATCCTAAATACATGAAATGAAGCTGTGTAATTATCATTCTCAAAAAGCTGCAGAGGCTGCTCTATTTTGCAAGCTGTCAGACACAATGCTGTAAAACTGTCGCAAGCTTCAGCTAAACCTCACCATGTAAATGAGCTCATTGTCTCTCACCAGACAGTGAAAACTATTTGCCTGTAGGAGTTATTTGGAAAGATTAGCTTGAATCCTAAAACAAGCAGCTTACAACAGGGTATACCAACTAATCGTGACGGGGAGATAAAACTTCTTCACCATTTTATTGCAATATATTACATTGAATATTCAAGACTAAATGGCTAAAAACATGGTAATTACCTTCTTTTTATTTTCTTTTTTCCCCTTTCCCCCTTTCCCCTCCCATTGAATGCTGTAAGGTGTCATTAATTTCTCTAGGAAAGTAGCCATTCACATTGACTAACAGAATGTCTCATAGTGTACACTGGTACAAAATGGATTAAGGAGTAAGTGAATATTTAATAGTTTTCAGTGCTTTCAAATCTGAGTGAAATAGTGGTTAGATAGGGCTAGATTCCACAGTCTTTGCACATGATAAGTATCACTTTATGAATAGCTTTTTAGATGTTATGCATGACTTGTGAGAATTATCTTATTCAGCCTTATATTGTTGTCAGGCCTTATCCTGACAAACATTTTAGCACATGAATAATGTCACGTGATTTTTAAGTACTTGATATTTTAAGTTTTGCTGGTCTGGGATGATACATAAAAACTTTGTTTCTCAGGTATTCAGTAGCTGTTATTTGCCACACGTGTACAAATCAAGGTGCAAATACTAATCCACTCCAGACAGATCTGTTATTTTACCCAAGGCAGATTTCCAATTCCAGCTTATAAACATATATATATATAAAAAACCAGTAAAAGATAATGTGCAGCTCAAAGCAAAATTAGAGCCTAGTGAACACAACTGAAAAATCATGTCTGCAACCTATAAATTCAAGGGCCAGTACTCATTTGAAATAAATATGGCAGCCCTGATTTTCTGGTGGTATTGTTTTAGGTTTTCTGTTTAAAAAAATATTCTGTTTGTTAATTTATGATAGTTTCATAGTTTCATTCATAATTACATGGACATCTTTAAAGGGAGCACAGCTTGTTTAGCAAAGGGCAGACTCTGGACTTTATGAACTCTAGAAGCAGGTAGGATATAAATGCTCAGTTTCTTGTTTGATTAGTTATAAAGTTATTGCGGTCGTGGTTTTATGTTTTGGCACTTGGTATTTCTGTTTCAGACAATATAAAAAATTATTCTGAAAAAATAAAGAATTACATTGCATATATTACATTCAAAAGTGAAAACTAACTATTTGTGTAGATCTAAGAAATAGAGTGCCCTAAAACCTTGAGTGTATTAAAATTGATGATGTGGGCTGTACTTTCATTTGTATCAGTTTGGGAAACATTAAAGTCACTAACAGCAGCATAAATGATTAAGTTTAATACCTTAAATTGCTTACTTATTATGGGAAAATAAAAACATTAATTTAAATTCTAACCAGAATTCATAAAGATGATGATAATTCTTATAAATGGATTTTCAATCTAATCCACAATTAAACAAAGTACAACCACATCTGGTGCTTTTAAGAAGATTGCTGTTATTTGTGAATATTTTACTGTTTATTCCAGTCACTACATACCAATGGTCATTTAAGAGAGGAAAATCAGGGGAGAGGAAGGAGAGTAATGATGAAGGTTTATGTCCCTTTAAAAAAATGATCACACCAATTCAGTTTTGGTGGCATAGGAGGTACAAAAAATAAACCTGACTTGTCAGCCTTGAAAAGCTTTTAAAAGAAGACTCAGGTCTGGATCCATCTATATTTTGTGCAAATCTTTATTAAAGCATTGCTGAGGCTACTCAAAATTGATTGGAGTTTGCAAGCTTCTAACCACATAACTAGGGCCGCCTTTGTTGCATCGTCCTTCAGAGCACTATGCCTTAGCTGGATTGCAAACCAGATGAGATAACAGTCTTTGCAAGGACCGATTCCTCCTCATGAATAAGCAAATACAAACGAAAAGAGAGAAAAAGACATGTAGGGAGAGGGATAAGGAGGAGGATTATGCCCAGAAGAAAGGGTGAAATGAAACTGCAGTGGCCTGAAGCAAAAAAGAATCATGATTGAGAGTCACAATTTTTCCCATTCCTATGGTTGCCACTGCCACCTCTTTTGCAGAAGATCTTGCTTTTCTGTATGCTCAGCAGATTGTCTTTCACAGTCATCTCCTCTTAGCTGCGAAGCGGTGCCTACAGAAAGAGAGATTATAACCAAGAAGCACAGATAAGTCTCGTCTTGAACCTGAAGCTCCCTGCATTTTCTGGTCAGGTGACCAATTCTGGAACCAGTTCTGCTTAGGGACTAAGCACAAGCTTCAAAGAGATGCTGCCACTGGCAGTGCCTGTGAGAGCAAGCAGCACGGGAGGAGAGGAGAGCAGAGGATCTCTATGGTAGGACTGCTGATGAGGAGGACACGGTGTCTGCAACACACATGTTTCAGGAGCTTTACTTCAGACAACCTCTAGTCTTCCCAGTTGGCCAGAACACATATTAGTGGCTGGAATAGCCCTTCCAGATTGGCATTGTCTGAAAGGAAACAAGGTTGGATGCTTTTAGTTCTCCCCACGTTTTGAGCCAAGGCACAGTAAGTGGTGACCACTAAAAGTACACTCCTGAACCAAAGTAAAATACTTCTGATGGCCATGTGATGTTTATGGTCCATACCTTGCATGATGTACTGTTTAGAAATCACAGAAGAGACTTTTTGTCTCTGTCACTCCAAACCGCAACACCAAGGCTCCCAGCAGCTAACCCTCCTCAGAGGTCACGTCCTAGAAAAAAAATCCCTTCACGGTTTAGAATCACAGCTGACTGCTCTGCAGTGCTACTGTTTCACACAATTTGCCACGCAGGGGAAAAAAAGTAGCAGTGGGCTATCATTGCTGCCAGAGAATCAGTATAAAATAAATCCAGGAGAAAAGAGGCTAAAGCATTCGGAGGTGCTGACAGCACATCCACATGTATTTAAATTTATTTTGCATATTTTTCTTACTGCTAAAGTTTAACCAAACTTGCTGAGTATTAAAAGGTTGGGCCATCTACTGAACCTGACATCCAAGCCCACCAATTACCACAACTTTCCACCAATTACCACAACTGTCTCCCACAGCATTCTCCTAGAGAAGCTGGAGGCTCACGGCTTAGACAGGTGCACTCTTCGCTGGGTAAAAAACTGGCTGGACGGCCGAGCCCAGAGAGTTGTGGTCAACAGAGTTAAACCCAGTTGGCGGCCGGTCACGAGCGGTGTTCCCCAGGGCTCAGTACTGGGGCTGGTCCTGTTCAATATCTTTATCAACGATCTGGACGAGGGGATCGAGTGCTCCCTCAGTGAGTTTGCAGACGACACCAAGCTGGGCGGGAGTGTTGATCTGCTGGAGGGTGGGAAGGCTCTGCAGAGGGACCTGGCCAGGCTGGATCGATGGGCCGAGGCCAACTGTATGAGGTTCAACAAGGCCAAGTGCCGGGTCCTGCACTTCGGCCACAACAACCCCAGGCAACGCTACAGGCTTGGGGAAGAGTGGCTGGAAAGCTGCCCGGAGGAAAAGGACCTGGGGGTGCTGGTTGACAGCCGGCTGAACATGAGCCGGCAGTGTGCCCAGGTGGCCAAGAAGGCCAATGGCATCCTGGCCTGTATCAGAAATAGTGTGGCCAGCAGGAGCAGGGAGGTGATCGTGCCCCTGTACTCGGCACTGGTGAGGCCGCACCTCGAATCCTGTGTTCAGTTTTGGGCCCCTCACTACAAGAAGGACATGGAGGTGCTGGAGCATGTCCAGACAAGGGCAACGAAGCTGGTGAAGGGCCTGGAGCACAAGTCTTATGAGGAGTGGCTGAGGGAACTGGGGTTGTTTAGCCTGGAGAAGAGGAGGCTGAGGGGAGACCTCATCGCGCTCTACAACTACCTGAAAGGAGGTTGTAGCGAGGTGGGGGTTGGTCTCTTCTCCCAAGTAACTAGCGATAGGATGAGAGGAAATGGCCTCAAGGGAGGTTTAAATTGGACATTAGGAGAAATTTCTTTACTGAAAGAGTGGTCAGGCCTTGGAACAGGCTGCCCAGGGAAGTGGTTGAGTCACCATCCCTGGAGGTATTTAAAAGACGTGTAGATGAGGTCCTTACGGACATGGTGTAGTGGGCATGGTGGTGTTGGGTTGATGGTTGGACTCGATGATCTTAGAGGTCTTTTCCAACCTTAATGATTTTATGATTCTATGATAACTTCTAAATTTCATTTTTTGTTCTTTAGATCTCTCCTTTATCTGTCCAACCTGAATTGCTAAATCAAAGGAATTTCTAAGAGACCATGATTCCTGAGACCCACTACGTACAGGCTGATGATTGAAATGTACCACTGTGCCAGAAAATGTTCTGATGCGCGAATGTTGACTCTGTAGCTAATGTGTGTTTTGGAAATTTTTTCTTTTTTACTGCTGCAGTGAGAGAAATTACATATGTAAATTACCTTACTTGCTTTTGTGTCATCAACACAAGAATAGATTAAATGAAGTGCTATGGTTTATATTTAAATATCTGTGGTTTTTTAATGGCTTTACTTTGTATTATTAGTTATGTTACCATTTAAGAAATATTAACAAAGCAACTGAGACCAGTGTTAAATGCTAAGCATGCTTTAAAAATGTTATAATGCTTGAATAATAACCGTGTAAGCAGACTCTAACTTTACAAATCATGTCCTTCTCTTTTAAAAAATAGAGATCAAAAACAAACTGCACAAAAATCCTACCATAAACAGAGTAAAGAAGTTTTTATAGTAATCTCATGTTTACAGAATAAAAGATATATATGTATTATTATGACAAATAGCAAGTAGAATTTCTTATTATTGGCTAGAATATTTATAGAACTTGTAGAATTTCAGTCTACAGGAAGTATGCAGGACTTCTGGAAATACCTTGTTTTCTTGGGTAAGATGTTATGATGACAGACAACATGTAACAAAAGGTAAACTGGTGTTGCAGCATCTAAACAGACCTTTTGATCTTTGAATATGAGGATATTAATTTAAAACAAATCTCTAAATTATTTTGATTCTAAACACTGAAGAGATTTTTTTTCTAGGACGTGACTGAGTGCTTTGGGCTCTAAGCAAATTGCCAAATGCTTTCCAGCTCTTTGGTCTTAGAGATGTGATATCCCAGCCTGGTGAATGTTGGCAGAGCTACCTCAGAGAGATGAGGTATGAGGACTGTTCAAATCCATTCCCTATAGCAACATCTTGGCAAAAGTAAGTGTTTAACAAGCCAGAACTAGTAGGTTGTGATCTTCCAATTCTAATTCTTTCCACCACATATTCATCCAGGGCAACTTTTAAATCAACCTTTCCAAAGGTTTATTATCTCTTTATCTGGGATATTTTTGTGTACAAACATAAAAACATAAATGCAGTGAATATCTGATATTCTTTATAAAAATAGAATTAATGAGTATCAGTGTTTAGACACAGGTCTGACTAGATAGTTCTGGAAGGATTCCTATTCTTTCCTAAATCAGTCAATATAGTTTCTAAATACTAGTTGTGCCTATCAAAAGGAATTCAAGCAATCTTTAATACAAATAAAGTCTGATTCAGAAGCTAAACATTGTGGGGAGATGTCGAAGCAAAGGAAGGGATATAGCTACCTATTCAGTGCAGTCTTTAAGTCTAGCTGTTATGAATGAGACAACAGAACTGACCTTTCTCATTGGCAGCAGTTTCTGAACAGTCCTTCCAGACTGACAGCATCAGCAGGAGAGGGGGATGGAAACATCCAAGGAAATTCAGGTGACAGGATTATGTGTACTGCAAAGGTTAGAATCTTTATGGGTACATGATGTTTGCATTCCCATATGTATTTTTGTATTTATTAATATATTTTTATATTTTTAAAAGAAATTATTTCTGATCAGCTTGATTTTTAAAGTGTTTTGCTGAAGCGCAAATTTAAATGTATAGCTGTATTTTAGAAAAGCAATGAAATTCATATATATTAGGCAAAATGTTGAATCTGGCTTCCTGTTTGAGAATGAGTAAAAAACAGTCTTCCAAAACAGTTGGGTTTCTGATGGTGCAGTTCCTTATCAAATATTAAATAGAAGAGAAAAAGGAATTTGCTTGGCTGCCTGACAAGTGAACACAAGTCTACCTCAAAAGAAACAGAAGAGATTGCAAAAATGACAGAGTTGAAGATTTGCTTTCAGGGATCAAATTAAAGAATCTGTACTTTACCATGTGCTTGCATTATCAGTAGGAGAGGCACAAAGAGAAGCAGAGCTCCTCACGGAGGAACTGGAAGAACCACCTCTTCTAGATGTTGATGTCCTTTTCCTCATTACATCTGGAAGATATAACCTTGCTGTTCCTGGTTTCTAATTTTGCCATTCCTTTATTTGCCTCCAGGTGATCTCAGCACTCACCAAGATAGCAAAGGTAAGAAGAGGTTCTCTCTCTCCAGCATGGCACAGTTACCAGTCTTTGACAAGAGATGGGTGAGCAGATTTCCTGGTCCAGTATCCTGGTTTTAGCTGGGACAGAGTTAATTTTCTTCATGGTAGCTGATATAGTGCTGTGTTTTGGATTTAGGAAGAGAATAATGTTAATAACACATTGATGTTTTTCTTGTTGCTGAGCACTGCTAACACTAAGTCAAGGACTTCTCAGGTTCTCACACTGCCCTGCCAGCAAGGAGGCTGGAGGTGCACAAGAAGCTGGGAGGGGACACAGCCAGGACAGCTTTTTCTTCTATTTTTTCATCCCTTTTCTCATCTAATTTAAATTAAGGCACACTTTTATTCTTTTAAAAAGTAGTTACCAGGGATTTGGGGCTGAATTGTTTATTAAGTGTTATGTTTTTATATGTGTAACTCTTTCTGTAAGTTTTATACTGTTACTTTTTCCCACTTTTACTCTTAAGTACATTATTTATGTTTATTGTCAGTATATTCTATCACATATTTGAATGATGACACCTAATGCAAAACTTTCATGATAAAAGCTCTCACTGACCTCAGCAGGCTTTAGCTTGGGATATATCAGTGGAAAGACAGGTTACGGTCTGGGTGCCTGACTTCAAGAACACATTTGATCCACATTCCACTGCTCACAAACTGAGCAACATCTGGGTTTTGGACTGTTTTCTGCCATGACTGTCATAATCTCTGTTTGCTTCTTTTAGGGACTCCGAATGGTAACAACATTGCTGTCTACGCAAAGATAATAACAGCAAGAGTTCTTCCACTAAAAATTTACTCCAAAATGTTTTCCTAGACTCACATCTTATTGCCATTCTACTCTCTCAGACTTGCCTTAGTGTTTTGCATGTGTATCTTAAGTCCGAGCCCACAATTTATTTCCTTCTGGCTTGATTCTTTGATGTTGCTTAGTTCAGGGCTAGCTGGCTGGGGGTGAAAAATGAAAATCAAATTAATCCCAGCATATATGTCCACACTGCCCATCTGCCTTTCAAGGACGAGGCATTTCTTAACAGTCAGCTACTAAGAGTTGTGACATTTTTGCAGCTTTGATTTGGCATTTGTGAATACAGCTAGTTTTCAGTTCACCCAGCTGTCAAGGTCTACCGTTGTGATGCAGCAGAAGTATTGTTTTTTATATGAGCTGTCTTAATTGAACAAAAGACCGAACCTGTGCTTGATCAGCTTACTAAGATAAAAGGACATTTTGGCTTAGTACAGAAAGGCAGAGGAAAATAACTAAAATTGATTACCCTGTTTATCGCTGACTCAATTTGTTGGTTCCCTTGGCAACTGACATTGAGGTAGATGGAGTTACTAGTAGCCCGAAGGAGATCAACATGTAAGATTTCTATTTCTATCAGCCACATTAAGCATCTTTTGATTGTCAGAAGTATGGAGAGGAAAGTGCAACCCTAGTGGAGGGATTAGATTGCTGTCACTCCAAACGTAGTTAGTCTGATCTAATTATTTTTTGAAATATTTGAATCATATGCTGTCAAGAAAATGGGAGAATATTGCATTGTACTACTGTATCATTTTCATTTATTGTTTTGTTGTCTGATCCAGAAAGTAAGCAAAGTGAAGCTTAGTCAGGGTTCTGTGTGAAAAACCTCTAAGAAAAAACCCTCTCCACAGTTTCAGTGAGATGTGATAGTCTTTATTTTTATATATTACTTCTACACTCTATTAGGTATTTGATATAAAGTTGATTCATTTGAGTTTTGGTGTGATTTAATCTTTGTTGTGGACAGTGCTTGGAAATCCTATGAAACTCAGAAAAGGTGATTTACAAGAATCGGAATCTTTTCATAGACTATGTAGTTCACAAATCCATTGGACAGGAGGAAACACTGTGCCTATAGGTTTCCAGCAAAGATGTGGACATTCCACAATCTTGGTGGCCTGTTTGGATGCAGCTCTCTCTCTTCAATGTATTTTTATTTTTTAATGCTCTCTCCTAAGCCTACAGAAGGAATGGCTGGGACATTATATTGTTTGTTCTGCTTATAGGATGTTGTTCAAGACCTGTGCTACAACATTTCCTCCGAAACGTAGGTTCTCATGTGCTGTGCTTTACTGCTGGCGATTTTCTCTTCTGACTCAGTCCAGTACCTTATTTGGGTCCTTATTTTTGATTTCTGATCAAACTGATCCATGAGGATCTGAGAGCTGGGATATGAAGCTTTTCATGTCAGTATTCACGTTTCTCCTTTCTTCCTTGAAGACAGCTTTTATGAAAAAGCAAACAGTGAAGCCTTTTAGACCTGTTTTCAGCCCCTTTTGGACAATTGGAGCATGAAAACCAGAGAACTGGGGAGCCAGACCCTGGCTCTCTGTGGCTATGTCTGTACTTTGGGATCTGGGAAACCTTCCCATTTTCCAGACCTGGACACTTGCCCTGAGCACGTTGACTGCCTGTAGGGCAAAATCTGCCTGTGCAGTTTTCCATCCACACACGCACGCATACATACACTTTGTTTCTAAGGAGAAAATATAGGCATGTAGGCCAGTGGGGAGACCTAGCGTGTTCCCACAGTATACCTCATCTGGATTGTCTGGTCTTGCCAAAAAGTCCACTTAGGATGCAATTAGACGTGTTTGGAGTGACTTTTTTTTGGTTGTTTTCTCTGAATTTTAAGTGAAGGCATCTATCTCCTCACTGGGACACCAAGAGCAACAGCCCATATATACATATGCAAAAAAATTCAGACATTTTACATAGCAGGGAATAATTATATCTGGGAGGTTTCTGTATGGCTCTGTTTCAGACAGTTTTAGAGCATTTCCAGTTAATATAGGTCAAGAGAACAGGATTCTTACACACTGAATGGAAAGCATTCAGTTGCCCATAAGAAACATATGCACTGCTGGCAGTAATATAGCAGCCACTGTAGTCATCTTTGGCAGACTCAGATTTTTCTTGCTGTGTAGAAATATTTTCTCTCCTATTCTGCTTCCCTCTGCTGTTGAATATGTGTCTAAGAGTTTGTAGACTTCGCAGTGGACTTTCCTGCCTACAGATTTTAAATCTGATACCTAAGGAGCTGCCTCCAACTAATAGAACTAGAATAAAAAAATCAAAATATTAAGTCCAGTTTTCTCTTTTGGTACTTATTTTTTTGATGTTTAAATGAATAAATTGCCTTGGAGCTTTTCTCTACATTCAGTACTGAGTGCTTACATATTAACAGCTGCACACAGAGTAACCTTTTAAAATAGGGTTTTATTTAATTAAGCCATATGCGAGCAACAAATCCTAACCCACTCAATTGTAAATTGTCACAGTTGTGCAGTGTGCTTTCTCCTGCTGAAATCTTATTTGCTTAGTTTTCTGCCATAGGGTATATATCTGGAACAAACCAAATTCTCAGGCTTAATGAGGAAGAAACTAAAAGTCCCTGAAAGCCTATTTTGTTCGGTAGTTTGAGCTCACCAGAGAGATCAGCAACATCAAGAGTTCTGTTCCTGGCAGAGCTCATACAGAAAACAGTCACAGAGACGCTTTAAAGTGTGCTGAGACACAGACACTGAAACCATCCCATCTGGGAGCAATGTCCTAGCAGGCTGTGCAGAAGATCGAAATGGGGAAGGCCTTCTCGGCACTGGGGTATTAGGTCTGCCTACCTGTTTTTCTTCTAAGCTTTCTTCTGAGGGTATACAGAAGTAAAGAAAACAGAACATAGAAAGGAAGTAACATAGTACTTTGTAAGGTCACTTTTCTCTGTTTTAAGAATCCTTTTTCCTTCCCTCTGTTGCTGATTAAAACAGACCAAGTGGTAGTATGGACTAAATTTATACAGCCACGGCACTGCTAATTGAGATTTCTGCCAATGCCATTAACAAAGCAGCAGTGATTCGTACCATAGAGACAATCACAGATTTGTGACAAGAAATTGAAACAAGGTGAGGACATAATGCTGCTACCTTCTTGAATATCATGGAAAAAATTTCTGCCCACTTCCCTGGGGACAAGATTTCACTTCATTTCTTGAATGCCAATTTTAGCGTTATTTTTTCCTTGCCCACATCTGACAGTGAAATCTTATCACCAGCACTTTCCCCCAGTGTCCCCTGCTGATATAGGATATTAAGCTACCCAGCTACTGCTCTTTCCAAACCAGGAAAATAAAATAGATTTGCTTTCAGGTATTCATTGTTTTTATTTAGCCTGATCCCAAGTATGATGAACCCTTCTTCCCCTATTAAAATAAGATACTTCGTTCTATCCAAGAATAAGTTCTATATGAAAAGCCTCTTCTAAGCAAGAAATGGCCAGTCTGTTTAATCGAGAAAAATTCAGGAAATTCAAATTAATTGAGTTATTTGCCTCTAAGGATGTTTGTGTGATCCTCTAGTTTTAAGCTCTGAGAATACACCTAGTTAGTACTGCAACAGACAAGTTAGAAACTTAGCTTGATATGTGCATTAATATCCCAACATATGTCAACCAGCATTCAAGGAGCTGCCTGGGGTTTGTTACATCACTAACCCTCCAGCTCCAGGATGATGACATTATGCGGCCTCTGAATTTCAGTTCATCGGTACTTAAATAATGTATTTCTTCCTCTACCCTTTTTTCATTTGTTCAGTTGTAGAAATTGTTTTATTACTTCTGCTGGTTATTTGTTCTTTCCATGGTCTGGATCTACCTGGATTGCTTAATTCATATCTGGTTTATGAGAAGTTCATTTTAATTTTTTTTTTCAAATTTGCATAATTTGGCATTATTTGAAAAGAAGATCCTGATATCTTTCTAGCTAGTTTCCTAGGACAAAGTTTAGTCAGATTTCTGTGAAGCATGTTTCTATTATTTTTAGGATTTCACTGCATAAGACTTTAAAAGACAGGGAAATAACATTGTGATTGTCAATACCATGGTTCTAACTGTGACTAAGAGAGAAGAATTTTCCCCAGATTTAAAAGTTGGGTTACTGAACTATCAAGGTTTCAAGATAGAATAATCCTCTTTCTTTTCCTGTTTCTTCTCTTAACTTTTCACTTCTGCTTCTGAACATATTTCCAAATGGGAAGTAGTACACTGAGAGAACAATGTTTTTGTTTCACAGTCAAGCTGCAAAAACTGGCAGTGACTGCTTTGCTGTGGACACAGATTTGGGACGTGCTTTTGTCTCTTCAGTGATGAGATAAAAATCAGAGTTGTTTTTCTCTGTCACAAAATAGCTAGTCAGCAGGTATCATTAGCACAGATAAACCACGTGTTAATGATTGGAAAACCTCAATTACAATTCACCATGTGGGTATCAGCAACCCTCACCTCACCTATAGTTTATCAGCAAACTATTAAAAAGGGCACTTTTCTTAGTCTAGAGTTATGTTGCATAAGAAAAATATAATTTTATGCATTTCAACAGTAATTTTTCAGATGATAAGTGTACAAACACTCATGCAGTTGGGCAAGGAAAGCTGATGAAATTCAGTGTTCTGTGCTTTCCTCTCAGGGCTTGTGCAATACCATGTCCATGCAGTCCAGTGCAGTCTGAACTAACAAGTAAGGCTTAACAGTTAAATGGAACAACTGCATTATGCTCTATTGTGCCAAATACCGAAAGAGGAAAGCTGACTTTTCATCTGATAAGGCCGTAGCAATGTGTTAAGATCAAGGTATGTGTACTCAGGAGGCTGCTGATGCAACAGTAGATCAAGGAGTTTGCATTAAATCAACTCAGCTAAAACATGTTCCAAACCTTAGTCAAAATCAGTTTTGGAAGGATGATATTTAGTGCTAATAGGATGCTTAATCAAAGGTATCACTGGTAAAATGAGAAATGCAAACTGAGATTAGAGATATCATTGAAAAAATTCCTTTGTGTTTTAAGAGGATTTTTCAGGATTTTATCTGTTTTTTGGGGCAATTTATCCAGGTCATGCTGTGGAAAAACTAAGACATCTTGAACTTTATAAAAATTTCTGGATTTGCTGTATAGCACCATAGGTGCTGCAAAAATCTTGGCAAGATGCTTGTTCTCATGAGATTTATTACACACTTTTCAGAAAAATATTTGCTCTCAAAGGGCAACAGGTTCCCTAGACTTCAGTCTCAGGACCTTTTTAAAGTAGTGCATTGTATAAAGGGGTCATTTCACGATAAAGCTGAGTTTTGGTGACTGATAATTCATTTTTGCTAGTAGCGGATACACTTGAACAGCTTGATGTTTACAACCCCAGTTTTAGAGCATGTGTATTTCAAAACAAAAAGCTGTAGACTAGTAGTACAAGTTTAAAGAAGGAGAGTGAGAAGTAGCTACTGACAGTATCTAACATTGTATTTCATGCAGGCTAGTGGGAGGAATGAGAAGATAGTAAGAATATTTCTTTACAAAACAGATAGGAAACCTTTTGGTTCAGGTAGGAAACTGTTAGGTTGATTTTGCTGGGGAATCAGTGAGAAAATAGTGTCCCTGTTTAATTGCTGCTGCACAAGCCAGTAGAGTTTGTTGTGTTCCCTGACTGAATTATAGAATCATAGAATAGTTTGGGTTGGAAGGGACCTTCAAAGGTCATCTAGTCCAAGTCCCCTGCCATGGGCAGGGACATCTTCAACTAGATCAGGTTGCTCAGAGCCCCGTCCAACACGACCTTGAATGTTTCCAGGGATGGGGCATCTACCACCTCTCTGGGCAACCTGTGCCAGTGTTTCACCACCCTCATTGTGAAAAATTTCCTCCTTATATCTAGTCTAAATCCACCCTCTTTTAGTTTAAAACCATTACCTCCTGTCCTATCGCTACAGGTCCTGCTAAAAAATCTGTCCCCATCTTTCTTATAAGCCCCCTTTAAGTATTGAAAGGCCACAATAAGGTCTTCCCAAAGCCTTCTCTTCTGCAGGCTAAACAACCCCAACTCCCTCAGCCTTTCTTCACAGGAGAGGCGTTCCATCCCGCTGATCATTTTTGTGGCCCTCCTCTGGACCCGCTCCAACACGTCCATGTCTTTCCCATGCTGAGGGCTCCAGAGCTGGACGCAGTGCTGCAGGTGAGGTCTCACCAGAGCAGAGTAGAGGGGCAGAATCACCTCCCTTGACCTGCTGGCTATGCTTCTTTTGATGCAGCCCAGGGTGCAATTGGTTTTCTGGGCTGCGAGCGCACATTGCTTGCTCATATTCAGTTTTTCATCCACCAGTATCCCCAAGTCCTTCTCGGCAGGGCTCCTCTCAATCCACTCATCGCCCAGCCTGTATCCGTGTTTGGCATTACCCTGACCCAGGTGCAGGACCTTCACTTGGGCTTGTTGAACTTCATGAGGTTCGCACAGGCCCATCTCTCTAGCCTTTCAAGGTCCCTCTGGATGGCATCCCTTCCCTCTAGAGTATCAACCGCACCACTCAGCTTGGTGTCATCTGCAGACTTGCTGAGGGTGCACTCAAACCTACTGTCCATGTCCCTGACAAAGATGTTAAATACCACTGGTCCCAATACGGACCCCTGAGGGACCCTACTCGCCACTGGTCTCCACACAGACATCAAGCCGATGACCACAACTCTTTAAGTGCAGCCAACCAGCTAGTTTCTTATCCACCAAGTGGTGCACCTGTCAAATCTATGTTTCACCATTTTAGAGACGAGGATGTTGTGCGGGACCACAGTACCAAATGCTCGGCACAAGTCCAGGTAGATGACGTCAGTCGCTCTTCCTTTATTCACCAATGCTGTAACCCCATCATAAAAGGCCACCGAATTTGTCAGGCACAATTTGCCCTTAGTGACGCCATGTTGGCTGTCACCAACCACCTCCTTATTTTCCATGTGCCTTAGCATAGTTCCCGGGAGGATCTGCTCCGGGCACAGAGGTGAGACTGACAGGCCTGTAGTTCTCCAGGTCTTTCTTTTTTCCCTTTTTAAAAATGGTGGCTATATTTCCCCTTTTCTAGTCACTGGGAACTTCACCAGTCTGCCTCAAGTTTTCAGATATGATGGAGAGTGGCTTAGCAACTTCATCTGCCAGTTCCCTCGGGACCCTCTGATGCATCTCATTAGATCCCATGGACTTGTGCACACTCAGGTTCCTTATATGGTCTTGAACCTGGTCTTCTCCTATGGTGGGCAGTACTTAATTCTCCCAGTCCCTGGCGTACTTGCTGGTGAAGACGGAGGCAAAAAGTTACTGAGTACCTCAGCCTCAGTTGGTTGTAGCCAGGTCTGCCGTTTCATTCATCGGGGGGGTACAGTTAATTTCATCTTCTTTTGCTGTCCTATGTACCTTCTTGTTATTTTTCACGTCCCTAGACAAGTTCAGCTCCATCTGTGCCTTGGCTTTCCTGATCCCTTCCCTGCACTCTCTATAATGTCCCCAGAATGTATATCCCTGCCTCTACTGCCTATGCATTTTGGTTTTGTGTTTTAGTTTGGCTAAGAGGTCTTGACTTAGCCAAGCTGGCCTCCTGCCTCCTCTACCTGACTTCTTGCATATCAGGATTGAGAGCTTAATCTTTTAAAATGCAGGTTTATGCCTGTAACTCCTGGGGGAAGGACTGTTTCTGATTTTCCATCGGCTTTATGAACTTTGCAGTCTTCAAGTTATTAACAGATTTTTATTTTCAAGTATGTTTTTTTCCTACAGAAAAGGCTTCAGGCTTGATCTCATAAACATCTGAAATATTGCTTTGATGACAGCCATGCTTCCAAACAGGAAGAAAAACATCTATTATATTCTGTAGCTGGCAATTTTCACTTATTTTCTGGAGCATGCATGGGCATCCATATACAGCCTGCGTTAATAATGTCCTTTAATAACACTAACTACCCAGGCCATTTTATTTGAGAGATTCTGTCAAGCCGCTTTAGAAAGGGGTTGTTCACATTTTATATTGTTGTCTTTTCCAGGTTTTCCTACTGTTACCTTAATTTCCCTGATCATTTTGCATTTTGTTCTCCAGCCATATGTTTGTGTTGCTATATATTACATGCAAAATTGGGTAATTTTTTTTCAGGAACCCTTAATAAATTGTGGACCTTTCTAGCTTTCTAACAGCTGTTCAAGTACTGTCTACAGGGACTTGTCAGGGGTCAGGCGTTCTACAGACCAGATTAATGACATCTGGTCAGTTCAGCTCCTCACTGCACAAATGCTGGAATTGACTTTATTAGTCCTGCAACAAAGCTTCATTCACTTTTCATAGGCAAGAATTACTTCTGCCTAGTACCTCTTCTTGATGTACAAAAGTTTCTATAGCTTTGTCTACTTTGGTATTTGATACCTCCAGGGGTAAATCTGTGGGAGAATATTAGGATTTCCTCATACAGTTAACTAAAGTGCCTGAATCTTCATCTCACAGTGCAGTGCTGTGTACAGCAGGCAATATGCTTAAGCAGAAAGCTCTATTCATGTTCTCACGCTGTTTTCAGCTCATTCAGAGCTACCTCAAGTATCTCCATGTTGTGCAACAACCTTGTTTTAAGCTTTATTTTCTAATAAAAAGTGTTGTTAATGAAATGATAGATGAAGCGTTTATAAAAACTGTACCATTTCTCAGATAAAATGGAAAGAGCTCTGGCTAACACCACTGGGAGAGAAGAGTGATGGAGAAGAGAAGGAAAAGGAAAAAAAACCCAATGAATATATGGGAACTTAAAAATAAAATACATTCCTGTTTATGAATAGAGCCTGTTATTTCTGTGTTATGCTCCCAATACACAAGCAAAAGAGTTTGGAAACTGATTCGTACTTTTATTTGTGGTTATTTTTATATCCCAGCTATCATATTCCAAATGTTATTGTGTCTGCCAGTATCAGCAGGCATGGTGTCTCCTACATGAATTGAGATGAACTGATGAAGATGTGAAATAAGCATGTGTAGGCCATGTCTTTGAGAGGATGAGATCGCAGTTGTACAAAGAGGGAGAGTGTATAAATACTTGCTGAGAAACTTCAGAAACAGTCTGGAAAATCAGATGAACACATGCAGGATTATGTGAACTTCTGAAATATTATAAACTCTTCAGTTATTAAATAATAAATCATAATCATTAAGAAATAGTGCCTCCTTAACTAAAGTGACAAGTTAGTATAAATATTTTAGATTAATTTTCAAAATTTAATGAAGCATAGAATTTGCATCTAAAAAATGTATGACTACACATCAGTCCACTTGCAGTTCAATATTAAGCACGAGTTTGGGTGCTGGGAAATCTACATGTTTCCATAAACACCAATATATTTTAATCATAGAATCATTAAGATTGGAAAAGACCTCTAATATCATCGAGTCCAACCAGGAGGTTTAGCCCGCTCCTCAGCAGGCTGAACAACCCCTTGACATTTCTTCCTGCCATCCCTTTTTAAATTGTATTTTAGATGATAGTATACATGGCTGACATCTAAGATTTTAGCTGGCATCTGGAAATTAGTAAATCCAAATATTTCTTCAGAGAATAAAGCATTTAATCCCCCTATTCCTAATTAATTCCATCAGAAACTCACAATGCTAGGCACATCATCTGTAATTTTTCTGTTGTGCCTCACATTTTCTGTTTTCCTTAGTTTTCTATTATATAAATATCTGGAACGCTGAACCATAAGGGAGTATGGAAACAGAAGTGTTAAAGGAAAATTTCACTAAAATTTCAATATATCAATACCAAGTCTCTCTTGTGATAGAGAATTTAACAGAATTAGTAGGACATCTTTCCCAAACCCTGTGCAGTTCTGGGTACAATATATAACAGTTTTTATTGCCAGTTTGACTTACAGATATTTTTTTTTCCAACTAGAAAACAGTATTTCCCTGCAGTTCTGACTGTTCAGCCCTTCCTCTGACCTCAAGGTTAAATCCATCCTTGGAAACCCAGGTTCTTCTTCTTCTTTACATGCTATGTGTAGGAACCTGGGTTTCCTTCCCCATCAGTGGTCTTGGGAAAGTGGAGAGGAACAAACCTGTGTGTGTGAGTGTAAGACTGTGATGTGATTTGTAACCAGTCATCTGATTACTGGAAGCCTCTGCCTAGGTTTGCCAAGGGTGTGAGCCCTGTACCTGCCTGCAACCTATTATTGTGACAATTGTGTAATATTGCTGCAGCTGCAGGTTGGCCCAGGAGGCTGACCGATGGCTTGTTGCAAATACAAGGTGTGTGATGGGATTGTACAGCTTGCTTTTTCCTGCTCAGGCTGTCTTTGGATGTTGGCAAGCCTCACGTTCTCGAGCACCTGATTTCTGCTCCTCTGTCTCGGTTGTTCCTTTGATCACCCCCACTTCAGTCCTGACTCCGCTGCTGACTTAGGTCCCTCATTCCTGGTGTCTGACCTTGTCCCCTCACTGCTGTGGTACTTGGTTGTTTGCTCTGTTCCTGTCATCTGCTTGCTGAAATCTATCTGCTTCACAATCCTCTTGGATACTCTCCTAGCCCTCATATCTTCCAGATATTTGTCTTCTGATATGTCTTCCTCTTGATCTTGGTCTGGCTAGCCATGTTGTTGTCTAAAGCATCCCTTGGAGCTTTAGTGATCTCGCTTTGGCCTGATGAAAATACCTGTTTCCACTGGTGAGACTGAGGAAGCCACCCAAGGATATTTTTATCACTGGTTTTTTGCTTATGTTCAGATGAATTAATATTTCTCTCAGCATTTCACAGCAGAAAGATATGTCAGTTTAGGTTTTGTGACTGACTCCACCTGCAGCACACAAGCCTTGATTAAGTTGATATTTTACCAGGCAAATTGCTTTTGTCAGGCCTGTAGTGGTGTGGTATTGGAGAAAGGATTCCCGAAGTCCTCTCACCACGTTTCAGGGTGAAACTATCTCAGACCAGTAGTAATTCTGTACCAAGAGCAGGATTTGGCACTGATTAGGGTTAACTTGGATCATGTCTGCAGCTCATAAAGGGCAGCTGCTATTAAAAGGATGTCTTTGCAGCTGCAGATCTCCATGAGTTTATTTTCATATTTATTTTAACAGGACAAGCTACTGCAGTAACTTTCGTGTAAAGAAACAGTGGCCATGATAAAAGTGATCCTTTTAGTCTACTCTCAGTTTGTACTCCTTTCAATGCCAAGGGATAAGTTGGTGAAGAAGCTTAAGACTGAACAGTGTTCTATTGTAACATTACAGGTTTTTCATAATTTCAATTAGATGAAATTGCTAGTGAGATCCATCCTGTCAACAAACAGGCTGTATTTGGAGCCTCATCACAAGAAGTTCTCACTTTGCATGAACAAGGTAACCTTAAATGAACTGGTATTTGCAAAGTATTATAAAGGTCAGAGTCTACTCTAACTGGCACTCTTTTTATCAACTATCTGATTATTCTTTTACTCCTTTGTTTGCTTAAGGCACCAAGTCAATGCCGTATACCTCTGCCACAGTAGTTGAAGCAGAGGAACGTACTGTACTAATAAATAGTAATGTCTGAGTTGCAGACAGAGCCGTAATGTTTGAGGAGAAAACAAAATCTACAGACAGAAAAGGTCTTCTGTGTAGTTTCAGGTAGGCCTTAATAGATACTCATTTTTTTTCACCTGCAAAGCTCACCATATATGACTGTATATCAAGTTGTTGGCTATAGAAAATAGAGTCAAGCTTAAGCTTGTTTCTATAGTACTGAAAGGAGCTAAGTTTCAGGGAAAATAAACATGAGAGAGTTTCCTAGGCACAAATAAAAGTTATTTCAATAATGCTCCAAACAATGACTTCTATACCTGAGGCAGCTTTTGCAGAAATTGTTACCGTTAGTTGCTGGTGATAATGGGAAGTTATATTGCTGGATGTCAGTCCTCAGCTTCATGAAGTCATCTCTACTCTCTGAGGCAGTTTTGCTCTGTGCTTTTTCTTTTCATTTTCTTTGCTTTATAGAATTAAGAGAGGCAGCAATATGAATGAGAGGAAATTATTTATAGGGAGCTTTTTTCATTTGAGCAGCATTCAGATCAAGGGGTGCTAGTGTGACAACAGCTGGAGAATGGTGTTGGAACACTCTGTTATGCCATCTCACCCAGCCCTGGGTCCTCTGACACAGTCCAAAAGATACAAAAACCCATCATCCCCTCCCCCCAACTTGTGGGGACAAGTGTCAGGGTTTGGACTCATGAACATGTAGCTTCATGATAAATTATCATGTGATATCTATTGCAAAGCATGTGCAGGTGTGTTCTCCAGCTTCTTGTCAACTTTTTTCAACCCCTTTTACTGAGGGGTAAGCAGAGTTAAGGTACTTAATGTTTTTCATGAGGTAAAAGTATCACTGGCAATAAAGCAATTTATCACAGGTAATTTGCCTGTACGTTGAAACCTTACGTGCAACATCTTAACAATATTTCTTTCTGTATCACTCTGAGAGACAAGGAGTGATCCTTTATGAAAAAGCATCTCCTGTGAATGAATACAAATTTATTCAGGGAATGGAGAGACAGATCTCAAGTGCATTGCAAATTAAAGATTACTTTAGATGTAGTATATGGAAGACTCAAAAGATAGGCTCCCTCTTTTTAATTTATTCTTAACTTCTGTTTCACAAACTTAAGCTGATATTTCCCTAAAACTATTTCTAAACACCTTTTTTTAAAGTGGTAATGTAACCATGGCATATCATGGCATATATTTTCTATTTTATTTCCTCCTAGATAAGATGCAGTGCACTGCTTATGTGCTCCTCAAGACCATCATGAAAAGTTAACATTGAATCTCCTTTAGGTATAGATTGTAAATGTGAGTGTACAATTGGGATTGTAGAATGTCATTTGATTTCTAAACAAAATTAGAAATCAATTGCAGAAAAAAACTCTTAAAACTAGATGTAAGGGATTCAGGGAAGGTGATAAAAATTGTATTAAGGTCATATCATAGAATTCAGAAACAGTCTTTAAACTACAGGAAACTAACTTGGGACCTTAGCATAAGTATATCCATTTTGACTCTTGACATGATGAATTCATGTCAAGGTTTTCCCTCCTCCTACAACACAATGTGTAAGTAAGTCCTATGCAGTTTGCACACTGTCATGGTTTAACCCCAGCCAGCAACTAAGCCCCACACAGCCGCTCGCTCACTCCCCCACCAGCGGGATGGGGGGAGAGAATCTGAAGTGAGAAAAAGTAAAAGTGAGTAAAAGTGAGAAAATTCATGGGTTGAGATAAAAATAGTTTAATAATTGTAATAAAATAAAATAAAAATAATAAAAAATTGGAATGAAAGGGAAAATAATAAAGAGAGAGAAATAAAACCCAAGAAAGACAAGTGATGCAAATAAAAACAATTGCTCACTACCAACCGACCGATGCCCAACCAGTCCCCAAGCAGTGGCCCCCCTGCCAATCTCCCCCTAGTTTTATTGCTGAGCATGACATATGGAATATCCCTTTGGTCAGCTGGGGTCAGCTGTCCCAGCTGTGTCCCCTCCCAGCTTCTTGTGCACCCCCAGCCTCCTCGCTGCTGGGGTGGGGTGAGGAGCAGAAAAGGCCTTGACTCTGTGTAAGCACTGCTCAGCAGTAACGAAAACATCCCTGTGTTATCAACACTGTTTCCAGCAAAAATCCAAAACATAGCCCCACACCAGCTACTGTGAAGAAAATTAACTCTGTCCCAGCCAAAACCAGCACACACACATAACAAACAAAGCATTCATGTCATTTGTCCAGACATTTAACATAGAAATTAAAGTTCCATTTGCTCTTCTCCCAAGCCATGAAACTATACACCAAACTTATCATATTGTTGTGTCTCTTCATGTTTTAATTAAGACCAAATAAAGGAGAACACACATGGAGTAAAGCATGCGTTACACCAGTAGAAGTGCAACACTATAGTGCACAATAGAACATGACGGAAGACTTTGCCACTAAAATCTGGGTAATCACTCCTTCCATCCCAACTACTTGAAGATGTGTTTTGTATTTATTATGCTCTCACTGTTTACCAGTTAAGCATGGGCTGATTTTGTTGTTTAAAGACATATGTTTTAGTTTTTATGCCAGAAACTCTGGCCTTTTAAAGATATTATCTTTACTATAAATTTGGGCTACCAATATTTCCTTACACATATCACCCCCAGCTTAACATGTAAACAACCTTCATATTGATCTAGACCTACAAATTTGGTTTTACCTCCTTTATCAACTAGTTTATTAAAATATTCTCTTTTCTTACAAGCATTTTCTTATATATGCTGAAAGTCCACCCTGGCTGTAACAACTGTTTTCATATTAAGAACAGTTTGTTACATACCTTTTGGCTTTGCTATAGGAAAGATGTTTTTCTGATTACTTCTCTTCAGCTGTTATGATAAATAGTACAAGAAGTTTTGAAAACAAAATTAGAAAGGAGAGCACCATTATTATGGTTTCTGTGGAGCTGAAGTAAATCTAAGTTGCCACCCCTGATTTCATTTAAGCGTCTTTGAAATTTTACTGGTAAGTAGCTTTGATGGAGCAATCTGCTTTTGAGATTAAAAACCCTGATAGGAATGCAAGTTAACAAGATGTTCTAGTATATTAAAGCCAGCCTTTGAAATCAAGTATATAAGCCCAACATATATAAGCCCTTAATGTAAAAAAAAGTAGAAAAAACATAAGGTCATACTATTGCAAAAAAAAAATTATGTCTGAAATGTGTAGTTGGGAAACACCTAGTACAAGAAAAAGCCTGAAAATCTTATTTGCCTCTGAATAGGCAATCACAGGATTACAATCACAATAAGGCAATCACAGGATTACGACTGAAGACAGCAGAGGAATACAGACAAATCTGGGCAGAGACTTGTGCTGTGTGAAGATTAATGTTTGGATAGGACGAGCAGGAAGGGATCAGCTAGTATCACCTGTGAGCCTTTAAGCTCAGAGCATAAAACCAAGATCATGTTATGAAAACACTAGTTCAGTGCTTCCTACTCTCACATACTACCCACCCTTGACATCTGAGATGTAGCCTTAAGAAAGAAATTTCAAGTAGCTAGTCAGGGGCTAAAGTTGGTCATGCAGTATATTGGTCTGCCAAAGCAGAGACAAGTAAATCCTGATATTTTTTCCTCAGTTTTGACAGGACCTTTTAGTATTTGGGTTTTTTTTTTTTTTATTATTTTTTGTGTAAGCATATTTGAACTACCTTTAAAATTCCCAGCTGAGGCACTGTCAGCAGTGCAGCTGAGGCAGCATGGTTGGAAAGCTGCAGTAACTGAACATTTGCCAAAAAATGCAAGCAAATGATTGGATTTGGAGTGTGCTAAACCTCACCTTGCTATGGCTTCACTGCTAGAGTAGCAGACTCCTCATTCACAACTAGCCTGGGTATGTTTGGTCACAGCTGTGAAGCTATTCCTCTTTTCTCTCATCCAAATCTCCTACCTGATATTTCCATAAAACTTATGAATGCTGAGGTGAGCTGGCAGTGGAACATCACGTCTCACTCTGTTCATGCATCCGTTTAAGATAGTGCTTTGTCATTGCCCTCCTTCATCCCAGAAGTTCTTTGGGGCTCCACTTCCAGTGTGCTTGTTCCTCTACTGGGAAATCCATCTCCAAAAAATGCAGCTTCTAACAACTAGGTAATACCCCAATCTGGGTGGCAGAGAAAGCCATCTCAGGCAATTTTTGCTATTCCAATATGATCCTGTGTAAATGCTTCCAGGAATGGGGGCTGGGGTTAAAACTGCAGTGGTTTGAAGAGTGTCCTGTGGAAAACCACCATGGTTGTTCATGGTTCAAATGTCATCTTTCTTGCTTTCACTAGGATTTCTTTTTTATCCACCTGCTGCTGTGTATGTCTGCAAGTAGAAAGAAAAACTTGCAGCGTGATTCCTAAAACCTAAATTTGTATTGTCTCCCAGATTCTTTCATGATCTCTTTTTGTCTTTGGCTGGCTTGCCAGTTCCGTCATTCTACCTAAAAAAAAGGAAAGTTCAGAAGCGGAAATTTGGTTCCACTGCTGCTGCTAACATTCAAGGCCCTTTGGAAAAGGCTGATTAACCTTCATTTCCACATATTCTTAGCTCTCACTCACTGCTGCACTTACAAGAATGGAACAGTTAACAGATTCCTGCTGTGGAAAACACCAGATGTTTAAATAAGCAATATTTGCTAACATAAATCTCAGCTAATTTATGTATTTGAGTCTGTTTTGATTCCATATGTTGCAATGAATAGACACGTGCCTTATAAAGAATGATGTGCTACATTCTGATACTTTACTAGAACATACAGATTTCTCTTCTTGAGGTCACTTGGAGGTTTAGCATTATGTGAGTAAGAGTAACATCAGGACACATCTAATGATGCTGTTTTCAAAAGGTCAAAGAAACAGCACTCAAGAGGTAAGAAACAGAAATGACAGCAGAGAACTAGTTATGCCTTCTTTCAAAAAAGTTATTTCTAGAGTTTTAAAAATGCAGTCATGCAATATAACCTCCATCTTATCTCCCTCACCCCACAAAAAAGGCTTTAATATCTCTGTAGTTTACAGTTAAGCATATCCAACCTTTCTCTTTTTGCTTTAGTTCTTCACCTCTTCAAACAGGATCAAATAAATCTATGTTTCGAATATGGGGAGAATTTTAAACAGATAAAATTTCTCAGGTTAAAAGCAATCTGCTAAACGGAAGATTCCAAATCACCTATACTGTTCTAATTTTCTTCCAATCTTTTGGATTTCCTCAATCCAAACTGCAGATCTAGTTCATTATTGTACTCAAATTGGGACATTTCCAGTTCCCATGTTTGCAGAATTTCATTAAAAAACCCCATAAGTTGCTAAATATTTGATTAAATAAGAATCTCAATTACTGAAAAGATGTGCTCCAAATTTAAGTAACAGCATGGCATGAAACTTTCTTCATCCACCTCACCAGCCTCACTTGTTTATGTTTTACTTTTAGCTGCTTGTACTTCTTCTTTAAGCATGTTTTATATTAAGGAGGTGGGGGGAAGAATCATAGGGTTTGACTTGACTGTTAGAAAGTACTGGAAATCCTTTTCTTCTAATGGTAGTATTAGAAATTCAGGGGCCTGCTTGTTTCATTTTTCTCCATACATCAGCATTATATGCACGTTATAAAACCATCAGTAAACTGATGGCTTTTTTTTTTTCTCCTCCCCTCCCTGCCAAGTGAAGTGGTACTTCTTAAGGAGGACCTGGAAAGTTGTCTTGTCTAATGAAGTGCCATTGGGAAAAATAGTTTTGGTAAGATATAGCTTGGTCAGTTAATCAGTCCTGATTTCTCCCATGTTAAATGAATGCTTGTGAGTGTGACTATATATCAACTTACTCTGTGTTCTAGTCTCAATTTCTAGCAGGGTGTTTTGGTTCCGAACATGAAATGTTTGAGTTTGAAAGTGTTAACACAAAATGTTTAAACATGTTCAAGAAGCTTTTTGAAAATGACCTTTTCCCACAAAATATTTTGGTTTAGATGAATCAACATTTCCAATGAAAACATGTTTCACAAAAAAAAAAATTTCCAACCATCCATATGCATCCAGTACTGCCAATACTAAGCACTTAAAAAGTCATCTGTCGAACCTCAGAAAATCTTTAGAAGTTTAGTACATCTGGGATTCATTTCATTTTCTTTCTGGTGTACATGGGTCAGATTGTTAAGCTTCCCTCCATTATCATAAGGATTATGAACTTAATAACACAAAAGCAAATCCTGAGATTCTCACCTTACAAAACACAGTATTACAGGTCTTGTGATAACATCTGCATAACGTCCTAGTAATGCTCATATGCAGCTTAGCGATCAAGAAAACTGCTCTCCACCCTTCTCCAGCATCGCTCTGTGCTCATCCCAGGAACAGAGCAGCGAGGAGCAGGGCTCCAGAGGCTGCAGGTGAACCAGGAGAGACCTGGAGGTCAGACCTAGTCCAGGAGTAAAATCAATGGAAGGTTC
The DNA here is from genome assembly GCF_964195595.1 of Calonectris borealis. Classification (NCBI taxonomy): domain Eukaryota; kingdom Metazoa; phylum Chordata; class Aves; order Procellariiformes; family Procellariidae; genus Calonectris; species Calonectris borealis. Next base: position 71,077,042 of record NC_134352.1, on the reverse strand, counting down.
ACCGGGTGGGCAGATGCAGAAGACCACAGCGTGTATAGGAGTTGAACTGGTGAGAAGATCCCAGTATACAGCTGATTTGGAGCTTGGTGGGGAGAATTCATTATAAGCAGAACTGAAAACAAAAAGCTTGAAAGAAGACAGAGAGCATCCTCCAAATGGCTAGAATCACCTCTATTAATTTTGCTAATTTTCATATCAGTAATATCTAAGAATAATATTGCAAATTTTCGTGAAGTCACTAATTTGCTTGAGACAGAGAAAAATGAAGAGAAAAAAAATATACTTCAGGGAAGTTTAAATTCGAAAAACAAACCCAAATACTAAATATAATCCCCAAACCTCATGTTTTCCAGATGTCTTACGCTTCCAGGAAGGTTTGTATGATTTGTTTTGTTACATTTTATTTGACCTGCGGTTTTTAAATTAGGAAGTAAGGCAGTACAGCAGCTTGTGCTTATGTTATACATCAGATAAATATAGTAATAAATTATTTAACTCCCAAGTGTGACTAATGTTCTACAATTGCTTTTAAGATGTCTGTCCTGTCAGCAAGTGATGATCATTTAAGCATATCCAAATATTTTTGCCCTGGTAAAGTCCTGACTATACTAATCACTTTAAAGGAAAAATAAAATGGAACACATTTAGTATGTCACCTGCCAGTTTCTCTCTTCTACTTATGATACGGAGGTTATATCGTTCCGTTGACTGACCATATTTGTCATGGAGAAATATTGCCATTACTGTGGAGGTTGTTTAGAGAATGATAGAAGTACGGAAATAAACTTATCTTTCTAGATTTTAAAGAGATTTTTAGGTAGTTGGAGCTGTTTAGAGTTTTGCTTCTGAAGGAATAAATGTAAGACCGTAAACACCATAGGGTGGCAAAGCGTAATAGGATTCTCTCCCTGAATCCTGAATTAATGGCAAGCAGATTCTACCAGAAAACAACAGTTCTGCAAATTAATAACATATTCTGCCATGTAAGGGAGTGATTTAATTGAGAACACTTGAGTATATTTGCAGACAAGTCTAACCCTAACCTTTACGTTTGCAGAACTAGGATTTTCTAAGCTGCCTGTGTCCTGCGCGACTTCCATGAGGTTACCGCTGCTTTTTCATGCTGCCTCCTGTTGGCTCATGTGGGTGACGCTGAGTTTACAGAGCATGAAACTAAGTAAAGGTTTAAAAAATTATCTGTTTTAAGACATGACCAGATAATAGAATTCTGGCCCACAGAACACTTTGCTGAATAAGGGAATAGGATACCAGTTGGTTTAGTATGAGAAAATTAATGCTGCTTTTCTAATTTTTTTCATTCTAGACATATCTAGACATATCAGTTGAGCTGGGGGCTTTATTTCGGTGGCTGCTGTTTAAACATACATTGAGAGGGTTCCTGCTCCCAAGATCCTCAGTCAAACTGGAGAAGGAAAACACAGTCAAAGAATTATTGAAATCAGTGTTTGAATCAAGAATAAAACCCAGCACTCTTTTGTGTATGGAAGAAGGCATGGGTTGCCAAACCCCACCATTTCTGTATTATATACTCTACCATAAGAAGTTTTCAGCCTTGCAACATCATTAATAATTGCCAGTAGTTGATTTATTCTAAAAAAACCTGAAGTTTTTGTACGTGAGGCTTTTGAAAAACTGCATATTTTGCCTTTCAGTAAAGTATAGAATTGTAATTTCTCAAAGGAAAATATGAACAGGCTGTTATGATAAGAATAATTAAACATTCTGTTCTGTATTATACCTGCAATGTGGGCAACAATATAAATCTTGAATTCTTTCCTTCATTGAAATACATTTTAAAGTTTGACAGACTTATAAAACTGACTTTTGGCATTTTGACTTTCATTAAAACCATGATGTTAGATTTAATACAAGTCTTTTAAACTAGGAATGTAGTCTTTCAGTGGAATACTTTAAGCAAGATCCTGAATATATCTGTATAGATTTTTCTTTTTAAAACATGCAATAACAAGTTCATCCAGCGTTGTAACGAGAAAGATCAAAATGGAAAGGGAATTGACCAGTGGACAGTAGTTCATGACGAGAAAATATCAAAGTCCAAAAGGAGATACCTCAGGCCCTAAACAAATACCTTGAACTAATCTTTTCTTAACATTGAAAGAATTAGCCTGAAGTAACATAAGCTGTATGGCACACAAACTCCTGGCCACAGGCAAAACTGAAGCATAATACACTGAGTACAGTCAAACACTGCTCAGTGAAAATATGTCTATTCTCCATGATCATCACTTCACCCTGCGCAAACCCAAACTCACAGCTCTAGAAATTACTCACAGCTCTAGAAATTACTTTCCAGCAGGAAAGAGTTGCACATTCTTCCTGTTAGAGCTGTTTCTCTTTGCATGAAAAGATCTAAAACAATTGATAGATGAAAGAAAAAGGTAGCTAGGATATCAACATGACTTGCTCTCCAAATGGTACATTTTTCAGGTGGCAGAGAAATGGATGGGTCTCATTTCCCACTGAAAACACGCATAGTTTATATGAAGAATGGTTGAATAAAATGCATAAGCAGAAAGAAGCAAGGATCTGGGCTGAATCTCTACACAGAGGCTGGCCTAGGACCAACTACTTCCAGCAGGGCTCAATAGCTAATAGCTATTCATGCATTCCGTTTAAGAAAGCATTTGGGGATGCCTGCAAGTATACCTATACCTTAGACGAGCAGCATTTGAATGTCAAAGCTGTGCAGCTAAAGATTTGAGGCACTTTTATGATTCAGTAGCAGGGAAGGGGGAGTCTGAAGAGATTTTATGTGTCTCAGGTGTTTGGATCCTAAATATTAATGATAAATTTTCACCCTCTAAAAAAGGGAGATGACTTTCAGATTGTAGAATTTTGTTCTGCAGTGGCATTATTCTATTCCACATTATGGAAACATAATGGGAAGTCAAAACAATCTTTCTATTTCAATATTCATTATTCGCAGTTCTGTATGATTGCTATGGTGCTGTACATTCCTCAGACCAGCACTGAACACTGTTATGCTTTCATGTGGTGCTTTAACGTTCCAAAACATTTAAATCCACTTAACCTGATTTAAAATGTTGGAAGCATCATATTAATCATGATACATTTTGCTGACTACTCCAAGGGTGCAATAAGACTGCACTCATTTTTCTATGTCTTTTTAACCACAATAATGAGTGTTTTCAGTATATGCAGCCAAAAGTGCTATGATGTTTTAAAAGATTATGACCAGGCTACTTCATTGTTGCTATTGTTTTACTCTTCAAAAATGCTGATTTTGGCTTTACAGCACAACTTTGCACAAGAGTTCAACACCCACAAACACAGGAAAATTTTATTTCCCTGGTGACATCCACGGTGCTGAGTTGTCTTGCAACTTCCACTTTATGGAGTTGCCTGAACAGAAATTGAGCTCCTTTAGTAATCAGGCCTCGATTTAAATAACAAATTCTTGAAAATGTGGGCTTCAGAATATTGTAATGCCTGGCTCCCATACCTAGTTCTTTCTCTGAATCATTCCCTAATCTGGTATCAACTAAGGCACTGAAAGGTGGAAGGTTACTTGAGAGGAAAGCAGCAAATGTCCCAGCAAGATACTGCCTTTCTGGAATTGTATTTCTGGAATTCATTTTCCTATATTGGGGTGAAACATCAGAGATATACAGACTTCCAGGAGATGCCAACAGGTACCTTTGGGACTAAAGGGTGAGTGGGTAATTTTCCTCTTTCTCTTTTCTTTTTTTTTTAAGTCCTAATTAGAACTGCTTGCAGTTTTCGTTACACTGGATTTTCGTTGAAAGCCAGATGTGATATGCTTAACACTCCATTAAAAGCTAATCGCTCTACAGATATGTTCCCCTTTTAATAACTGTGGCTGAAGTATAACCTGGGTTCCCAGGAAAACTCACCTATCAAATTTGCTAGTGGGTAGCCAGGGAGCTGGCGGTGGCTGAGGAGCCAGAGCTTCCAGAAACCACGGCTTCATACTGACCACCTCAATGTTAAGGGCAACTGCATTTCCAGCTGCATACGACACAGAGGCATCTGACAGCCCCAGCTCAATTAGGAACACACCAGCACCTTGGACTGGTCTTCTCTACTACTCTGCTCTGACACATTTTAGAAATTGTTCAATTTATCCAACTTAACAACACCAACAAAACAACTCCTTTTATTTTGTTTGCTGTTCTTATGCCATTTTGACCACAAATTGTATATAAGCATCTTCTACTGGCTTGTAAGCAATACAAACAATGACTTTTACCAGTGCCAAGTTATCTTTATCTTTTACTGTGAAGAAAATGGAATATATTGTCGATACAATGTTTTATAAAAGCTTCTAATAAACTGTTGTGTGCTTACGCTGGAGAAGGCAGATTGAAAAAGATTGCTTGTGCTTGAGTATATGGCACAAGAGCCTTAACAGCTTGGAGTTCATGGGGAAATTCCACCACCTGCGCTCGCTCCAGGGGGCTTGGTAAAAAGTGCCTTTATGCCTAAGTGGCACCATCAGCCACTGCCTTTTTCTGATATCTGTAAGAAAAAAGGAACGTGTATCTTTGTTCTTTTCTTTACCATCTATTCTCACAGGATCTAGAAGAAAAGGGCTTGGAAGCACACCACTTCCTGGGGCCTGGTGGATAACACTGTTGATGAATGGAAAGGCCAGCCCAGAAATGTGGTCAAAGAGTTGTTGGATGGCATGATGCAATCTAGAGAGGGTCAAAGATGTAAAAACTGTTCCCAGTCATCCAAACAAAGGTTCTGGTATTCCACTCACCCTGTAACTGTGTTAAACTACACCTGTGAAGACAGGGTTATCACTACTAGAGACTGGAAAATCAGCTTCTGATTTGGAAAGAATAACTCGTTACTTTTGCTGAAAGAGTGGAAGAAAACCCCTTTCAATTAGGTGACTTGGACAAAGAAAATAATAAGAAGGCACTGAAACCATTCATACAAATAAATGGATGAACTCAAGGTATTAACCAGGGATGATTAAGTCATGTTGTTTCAAACTAGGCGTACACAGAATGAGGTTAACACTTCCACAAAATCAACAACGTGTTCCACTTTATCCTAGCAACCCTAAGTAACTTTCTGGGTGTATGGTAGTATCTCAGCAGGTCTGGCACCTGCTATGCCAGATGTTGTTTTCATATGCAAATCATATGCATTTGCAGTATTTCAGCCTTTTTCTTTTGCAAAAACATCCACACATCATTTTGTGCAGGGTTCCTACCACGCTTTTCTTCTATAATCGAATACATCCTAGGCAAAAATTTGAATGTTTGTTTATACTTTATTTAGCCTGTTCTGTTTGCTTGCTGCTGTGTGTAAATATTTGAGTTCTTTGATTTAAATTTCCACTTTGTGTGACAGACCACCTTCGGTACTCTGGAGGCCAGAACTCTGCATGAAGAATGCTTTCTAAGGTATTCTCCTTCCTGACTTATTTCTACCTTCTTTAGCATAGAAGATGACCTATAGAAGGTGAAATATCAAATAAAGAGGAAAATAAGAGTTACAGAGCTGATACCTGGGATTTTGTCAGGCAAGGGATGCTACTTCAAATTAACACTAGAAGTAATAAAATAATTTTGGCTTTGCTTTTTTAAATTCTCCTTCATAACTCCAAATTTTAGAGAAACAGCTTTCCCCAAAATGTCTTCCTTTCTCATTCTGCCTCCAAGATCTCTGGTTTTCATATACTCTTCAAAACCTTTTTATTCTCCTGAAATGATTTTTTCCCTTCCCAGGTGTAACCCACTATTGATGATTAAAACAAAATTTTTGAGATGCTGTGTTCAGGCTTTTCACCTTACGGGTCACTTCTCAATTATCTGTGATTTATTTAAGATCTATGGTCAAAAGGGATCCAGTCATCACAGTGCAGAACACAGCAGATATCTGGTCTCAGACATACGCTACACGTCTCTGTGTTTGGCTTTTAGTCTCTGTAAACAACATGTAAAAAGATTAACATGCTTACAAAAGGCGTCTAAAAGAACGAGCACACTAGGTGAGTAGTCACAGGATGAGGTCTAAAAAAAAAAAGCGTTCATTAAGTTTTATACTTTCTGGGTCATAGGCACTTTACTGTGATCTTCATGGAGGAGTTTCTGTCCACTAAGAATTCGTGGCCTGGACCCTCCTCCACTGTTCCTAAGTCCGCTCTTTGGCTAAGTGAGAAAGAAATAGTCCTTTCTTCCAAAAATGGGTATCGTGATGCTTTCTTGATCCTGATTGCAAGCAAACCACATTGACATTTCTGCTTCTGGACTTTGAGCTCTACTGGAGTTGAATGGAGTTGAATGGATTATGAGTGAGAAAGTTTTGGTTTCTTCCTTGAAACTGGAGAGTAGTCTTTCCTGTCCGTATGCCACAGAGCATTTAACAGAGATAATGAAATATTAATTAGAACAAGAATAGAACTCTTCTCTCAGGGAAGTGCTCTAGCCACAAGACCATGAAGTCATAAAAAGCCTTACCATTCCTAATGAATATTTAATAACTCCACACAAAGTGAAATAGCTCTGGGAAGACAGAATGGACTTCCATTCCAGCACCTACAACCTGGGTTTTTCTTTCAGGAGGTAGAACATCTGTGTTTGGATCCATCCTGGAAGACAAGGAACAAAATCCAAATCTCCTGCCTTCCGGATGTTGGCCCAATCTCTGAGCCAAGTGAAAAGGGCAAGCCAGGGTTTCTTTGGCCCCTTTTTGCCTAGAATCTAGTCTGACAGGCACACAATATTGAACCTTGGGAAAACCAAGGTGCAGAAACCTTTCTTTCAAGAATAATAACAAGGATTAATTCCAGGGAAAGTTTTAAGCCAATGAACAGAAAATGAGGCACTTCCAGGCATGTTCTGAATAAAACTCTAGGGAGCTTAATGTTCAGCTGAGACATTGGCTAAGACAAGCAGTGTCTTCTGATTGCGCTGCCTCCTGAGTTGTGTTGTGCAGAGATTGCAAGGACTGTAATTTCCGTTGCCTCCAAACAGAAAAAAAAAAAATACTAGGAGGTAAATTGGATAGTTCCTGTCCTCCTTGGATTTATTACTGTAGTGTCCTTGCAAACTGCAAGATGATACTCATTCAGTAGATCTCTGGACCAAGAGAATCAAAATAAAATTGTTTTTATAAATAAAATTTTTTGGAGCTATTTTATAAATAAAATTTGGAACTAATGTAAACCTTGTTGAAATCAACTGCAGTGGTCTCATAACATCTGTTCCACCCTGGGAATACCAAGTACCTTGCTGATATTTCTCTCTACACTTTGTTTTTACTTGTTTAAGATATATATCGATTACTTCCAGCTGACTTTTTCATCATCTTTTAACGTTCATATTTTTATTAGGTTGAGAAATATTTAGTGTTTAAGGCCAAGGATTCCTAATTTCTGATCTGTAGAGATGTTTATTCATGTTTATATTGTGGTGTTTAGTCATTTGTACAGATTTGAGAAATCTGAGACTAGTAGAATACAAATACTGGTTTGGGGGTGAGGGATTTGGGGGGGTGTGTGTGGGGGGGGTGTTTGTTTATTTGTTTGTTTGTTACAAACTCAGGAAACACTAAGAATGTAATTCCATATATAAACATTCAGTAGTCTCAAAACATAGAATCCCAAAACAATATTGAAGCCTATCTGTAGGTAACCGAAGTTTCTAAAATACTGAGCATCTGTAGATTCTTCAAGAGAAATCCAGAACGCACAGCAGAATCTAACCAATTGTAAGGCTTTTTTTCTCTCTTTTTATAATCATGTAGGAACCTCTGGCAACCTAACAGCTGCCTATACATGTTTCAAAGCTGTGAAGAACAGGCTAAAATTTATTGAAGTTAATCACAGTTTTGCCATTGACTTAAAAGGTTTCTGGATTTCATCCCAAGGAAGGTTAACAATTAAATCCATATACATGTTTTAACAAGAATAAATTAGGAAAGTAAAAAACAATGTAGACTATCAAGAAAGACATTCAGAACCTCTAAGGTCTGTTGTGATAATGACTATTAAAACAAATCATGATATCCCCATTGCTGAGAGACAACTGACCGGTAAATGTTCTTTGCAGGCAAGGAGGAAACCAAAAAGTATTATTTATGAGAAACACAGTTAATGAGCTAATTCACCCAAATGAAATGCTGTACTACAGCCTTGCGGAGATTGCGAGGACTGTAATTTCAGTTGCCTCCAAACAGAAAAAATAAATACTAGGAGATAAATTGGATAGTTCCTGCCCCCCTTGGATTTATTATTGTAGTGTCCTTGCAACTGTAGCACAGCATTTCATTACAGCATTTCATTACAGTTACATAAGCAATAACAAGTCTTTCAATCTACAAGGTATCTCTGGCAGATTATTCAGTAGTAATCTACAGATATACCCTCTTTCTGTTTCATCAGAAAATACAAGGATTAACAGGCAGACACATAGGAGGAATTGTAATTAAATAGTACTTGATGATACAAATGATCAAGGTTGTATTTTTGACCAAAACCACAGCTCCTATGTTTCTTAGAAGGAAAGAAACTTTCACAAGAAATACTGTTTACTGCATATTAAAAGCAAATCTACTGAAATGTTAAACAATTAAATTGCATCAAAGGTAGCTCCAATTCAGGACTTCTCAGGATAGGTGTGAATGGAACAGCAATCTTCCTGTCCAGGCTCTGGAGCAATTGCAGATCTGTTTTACGGTAATATGCAATACCTTACTTAGCTGGAAGAGTGTTAAAATTCTTCTGTAACTCTATTACCCACTTAGATGCCTGTGAAGAAGGGTCTAAAAAGGCCTTTTGTTTTTTCTTCTTTTTTTTTTAAAAAAACAGCTTTTCTGGAAAAAAAAACCCGACAGCTTGCTTGCTTGCTACAGAAAACACTGTACTATCCAGCAGAATGCAGAGCACGCACTGACATAACTGCAAGCAAACTAGATATAAGTGCAAAAGACAAGCTTAAAACACTTTGGAAGGATAGAGCAGGTGACTGACTTTTTCATAAACCTCATCCAGACTTTAAAAATCGTATCTCTGGTTTTGTTATGAGTGTTTTCATAAGGCTTTGTTATAATGTGATTGGATAGATGGCAATGGCCTAGGTGTGATTTACAACATTGCAGGTTTAATGAAGAACAAAGAAATATAAGATGGGTTCCTTAAAAAAACCACATATATTAATGAGAATAAGTATGGAAATAAAACATGAGACTTCAGGTAACAGTTGCAGAGATGCCTTTACAGATAGGTCATGGGTTTTTTCTGTAAACATCTGAAAATTATCACTACATTTTTACGTGGAAACATCTTTAAAATAGAAAATACAGGTGATTATGAAGAATGTTTAGTTACTACTCCACTTTCAACAGCAAATGCTACAGGAAGATAGTGTTCATTAATCACTGGAGAATTAGTTATTCAGTAAGACCTTCTTTTAGCAACACCAAATTTATGCATGAAAGAATGCAGCTTCCCCAGTGCCTCTCGTAGACTTGTTCAGAAAATCATGAAACATGAAAGTATGATTTTTTCTAGCAAAAGAGCAGCAATAAAAGCTGTTCTGTACATTTTCTTGTTAACATGCATATTTCAAATCTTAGACTCAACCTACTGGAACTTATTTTCATGTGAAATGAAATTCCCAAGCCTCCGTAGTAAGGGGTCTTAACAAATACGTCAAAATCAAGGTATTATGAAAAATGTAATGCTTATGTCTAAGGAAGGAGAAAAACAATATATACCTGTAAGACTGACTTTATATTATGCTTTAAAAGAAATTTTTAAGAAGGAATAATCAAAGCCAGGGAAGTAATTATAAAACAGAACAAAAAGCAACTGGAGTATATAATTCCAGATTATTTTAGGGACATGGTGTAGTGGGCATGGTGGTGTTGGGTTGACGGTTGGACTCGATGATCTTAGAGGTCTTTTCCAACCTTAATGATTTCTATGATTCTATTCTATGAGATTGTCTTAATACCTTTCTTCTGTAACTTTCTAGGCAAAACAAATACAATAAACCTCAAAAGACTCTTACATCCCCACTGAGTAGCTGCCAATCACAATAAAAGCAATTCCTTGCCAAAAGGCACACATGGATTCACTGATGATGTTGCAAACAAAAAAAGAATGCGTGTATATTCTCATTAGCAAGTCAGACAGCTGAGGTGAATAGAGGGTGTATTTCAGCCTGTGACAAAGGCTAAACAGTTTGTGCTACCTTTCAGCACTCAGGCCAAAGAAATGGGAGATAGGAAACATGGTGGTATGCAGGGCTGTTTGCAATAGGAAGCAGAAGAAGGAAGGGGAAAAAGATTTCAATAAGGAGGAGATAAGGGACTGGAAATAGAATGACATAATATGTTATTGTTTAAAAATGGGTGGATGTACCACATGGTATGGTATGTGATCTGGTATTTGGGATTTATAATGGCCCACCCTTTTGTTTCATTAGAGTGTGTTGGTTTTATTTGCTCTATGATTGCAAACACAATGAGTTTACCTGCTCCTACTGTCAACTTCTGGGGAATTTCCCCGGAGTCATGGTGGAGGAGTTAAATTCCTTTAGTTTTATTCTCTACTCTGCTGGGCATTCCCTAGTCCCCAGAAGATATCCTGGAACTCTTCTGTTTGGTTTTGATCCTCTTCATGAGGCTGAAGAAGTGTGGGGTTTTAGCCTTCATTGTTACTCACCCTTTCCTATTTGTTGTTTAGCTATGCTCTTAAGGAACGTTGTCACCACAAAGTGAGTTTCCATGACCTTTCTTCAGGCATGCTTACAGCAAGACACCCTTTTGTATTACTCTACTGTTTTCATCGTGATCATCCATTTGCCTTTCACTGCAGGTGGTCCATTTTCCTGCCACAGATTCAGAGAGTGGGTGGAGCTGCATCCTCCTCTTGGTCTTTGTAGTCCATGCCAAGTGCTGACAGATTCTTGCAATGTCAAGAAAGTCCTCTGCATTTCTTGCATCCTTTCTCAGACGCCAACCATCCTTCCGTTTTTTTCTTTCTTTTGGCCACCTAACATGTAGTTGCATTTACTGCATTCACCTCTTATTTTGATGTATTTCAAAATGTAATGTATGATGTACATTGCTTTGCAAATTCTAAAAGCATTATAGCTATTGGATCTTGATATCCCAATAGGCTCTCTTTGAGGGTTTGGTGGTTCTGGGTGAGGGGTGGGGAGGTGGGGTTTTTTAGTTATTCTGATTGTCAATTATGTGATATTTTACCAGAATTTCTATCCAAAAGTTTTATCTCCATTTCTGCAAATAGGCTGGTAGAGAAATGATGGGCAAGTTGCTTAAAGGTCATACATGCAAAGATATTTTAGATCATAAGTCCTTTTGCAATAAATATATATGTATAAATGAATGATAGACTTTCCCTAGCAGAAGCCGTGTGTATCTGACATACATCAACTATTGGATGAGTGATTATTTTAGAAGAAAAATATTCTTAAGCCATACAAAACAATAGGAGACCTAAAAATACATATTAAAGAACATCTTTTCATTTTCAGCTTTCCACTGGTCAATTGCATGGACCAAAACAAGTGAAGTATGAAGTGCCTTGAAAACATGAGTTATGGGTTTGAGTACTTCTTATTTTATTACCTGCAGGTCAAAATGGGCTGTCACATTAAGGTGGAAAATAGAGAAACCCTAAGACCGATCTTCCTGCAATTTGGCATACGTTGGGTGAAAATCAAAGAGAACATTTGGTCTATTGTCCAGATGGCTTTGTAGGAGATCCAGGTGCAGACCATCAATAATCTCAGTATTATACCTTTTAACTGAAATACCGTAGAACTGTTACAAGCATGTAGTAAGAAGATATGGACTTCAGTCTGTAACTAAAATGCAAAAGGTACTGAATAGAGGCTGCTAGCTTTTCTTCCTTTCATAGCGTAATTACAGCTGTTTTCAAGCAAGCTATAACATGATAAGGAATAAAAATTCAATGTCAGTAATATAATTGGGTATCAAATATCAGTGTTTCTTAGCAACAACCCAGTAATGTTCAGTGAAGGCCATGCTGAAATGCAGTAATAAATATCAGTGGAGAATATTTTCAATGAATGGTTACGCTTCAGGCTTTTCCCACTTGAAAAAATGTAGATGTTAAAAAACCTTGCTGCTCTAGGTTGAAAACATGAATCACTGGATTGTTTTGTTTTGTTTTTAACAATCTGCGTATAATTCAGCTGTGACAATGTTATACAATCATAGAATAGTTTGAGTTGGAAGGGACCTTTAAAGGTCATCTAGTCCAAACCCCCTGCCATGGGCAGGGACATCTTCAACTAGATCAGGTTGCTCAGAGCCCCGTCCAACACGACCTTGAATGTTTCCAGGGATGGGGCATCTACCACCTCCCTGGGCAACCTGTGCCAGTGTTTCACCACCCTCATTGTGAAAAATTTCCTCCTTATATCTAGTCTAAATCCACCCTCTTTTAGTTTAAAACCATTCCCCCTTGTCCCATCGCAACAGGCCCTGCTAAAAAGTTTGTCCCCATCTTTCTTATAAGTCCCCTTTAAGTACTGAAAGGCCGCAATGAGGTCTCCCTGAAGCCTTCTCTTCTCCAGGCTGAACAACCCCAACTTTCTCAGGCTTTCCTCACAGGGGAAGCGTTCCATCCCGCTGATCATTTTCGTGGCCCTCCTCTGGACCCGCTCCAACAGGTCCATGTCTTTCCCATGCTGAGGACTCCAGAGCTGGACGCAGTGCTGCAGGTGGGGCCTCGCCAGAGCAGAGTAGAGGGGCAGAATCACCTCCCTCGATCTGCTGGCCATGCTTCTTTTGATGCAGCCCAGGATTCGGTTGGCCTTCTGGGCTGCGAGCGCACATTGTCATCTCATGTCCAGATTTCATCCACCAGTACCCTCAAGTCCTTCTCGGCAGGGCTGCTCTCAATCCCTTCATCCCCCAGCCTGTATTGATACTGGGGGTTGCCCTGACCCAGGTGCAGCACCTTGCACTTGGCCTTGTTGAAGTCCGTGAGGTTCATTAAATCAAAACCAAAACTTGCTTCAAAATACTTCTGTTATCTTTGTTATAAAAGTAGATTGTCTGTCCTGTCAGGAAAGCTGTCTTTCAGCGCCTGAGCTCTCTCCAAAGTAACAGTCTTGTTATGGACCCACAGTATTGCATCTGTATATATATAAACAACTATCACTTGAAGAAAAATTTTTCCCATGTTCAAGATACATCATCTAACATACATTCACAACCCTTCTCTCTTAAAGTTCAACCCCGTTCTGAAACCAGGTACACTTTTAGCATTTTGGCATTCAGAGGGGAATGAATTCACTCAAATAATAAAAAGAGTAAAAAGCCAAGGAACAGGGAATATCAGAGATTACTACTAATACCCTGATATTCTATGTTAATATTTTTATAACCTTACGATTCTTTATTCATTACCCAAAAGACAAAAACTGTGTGTGAATTGACACTATTCTAACAGCAACTTGGATCAGGATCAAGTTCTCCTCTGCCATTCACAGATGTGGCTTCATGGAGGTTGGCATTACCTGAACCTCTCCCCCCTGCATGGTCAGAACTTTTGAGAAAATCCATCTTCCAGAAATTTTCATGCCTGATGCACTTTGCTTTTGCAGGATATCACTGTAGCTTTTCCTTTTCCTTTCTGATCCAAGCGTTAGGGAGATATGTACTCTTACTGCTTTCAAAATATTAAACTTTTGTGATCGCGAGCATGCATAAATATAAAATGATCGGGCTTTGATCAAAGAATGAGCCTTCCCTTGTAAGAATAAATGCTTAATATACACATATACCATTTACTTCAAAAGAATTTTTCCAGTGTGTTAGCAAGCATTTAAGGTCCGGCAGAAGAGCTTAACCTCTGAAAGAGATACATTTTGTGTTAAAGTGACAAAACAGATGACAGTTGAAAATAGAAGATGGCGTAGTGGACAACTGACATACATTAGCCATAAAGCCCTCTCCCTGGAGTTGGAGATCCGTGTCCGTGTTGGTGCAAACAAGCCGTTTACTTCACTACCCAACTCTCGGCATCTCAGATTTCTCAAGGGTGTGGAAATGTTAAACTTGGCAGGGCGACATTTCTATCTCAACAGACCACCAAGTGCTTTATCTGGAGTGGAAAACTAACCAAAACAAACAGTTTCTCTCTATTGAGAACCCTTCCCAAATAACATATTTTTCGGCTGGACCTCTGGGCCAATCTCTTTGCATTGACAGCACCTCTGCTCACAAGAGATAAAATTCTGATGTCATTCAGAGAGCATTCAAACACTGATAGCAAAGCTGACAGGATTCATAAGTCCTGGGAGAGAAATGACTTCTTCTTCTAACTCCTCAAAACAAAATACAAGCAACCAAAGAAAGTGCCCTTAGATGAAATAATGGCCTCATGTCACACCATGTAACTGATCCCCCCTTCAAGGGCATGTGGAGGGCATGTTGACATAGGTGGCTGCAGAGAAGGCATGTCTCTCTCACCCTCACTCCAGCCAGGTGGACACAGACCAGGTCTGGTCAGGAACCCTTGAACTCCTATAAACATGCCACCAAGCCCAAGGTGATATACTGGGCTGGGTTTGGCTGGGACAGAGTTAATTTTCTTCACAGTAGCTGGTGTGGGGCTATGTTTTGGATTTGTGCTGGAAACAGTGCTGATAACACAGGGATGTTTTCGTGAGCAGTGCTGACACAGAGTCAAGGCCTTTTCTGCTCCTCACCCCACCCCACCAGCGAGTAGGCTGGGGGTGCACAGGGAGTTGGGAGGGGACACAGCTGGGACAGCTGACCCCAGCTGACCAAAGGGATATTCCACACCATATGACGTCATGCTCAGCATATAAAGCTGGGGGAAGAAGATGGAAAGGGGGGGACGTTCGGAGTGATAGCATTTGTCTTCCCAAGTAACAGTTACGTGTGATGGAGCCCTGCTTTCCTGGGGATGGCTGAACACCTGCCTGCTGATGGGAAGTAGTGAATGAATTCCTTGTTTTGCTTTGCTTGTGTGCACAGCTGTTGCTTTACCTATTAAACTGTCTTTATTTCAACCCACGAGTTTTCTCACTTTTACCCTTCTGATTCTCTCCCCCATCCCACTGGGGGGAGTGAGCCAGCAGCTGTGTGGGGCTTAGTTGCCGGCTGGGGTTAAACCACGACATACACTTTTTCTCTTTACAAGCCTTTTAGTCTAGGTCCAACAGCGCTCTTAGCATTGCCATACAGCTTCTGAACAGGAGCCAGCTTCCATCTGTCCAGCCCTGTGCGGGCCCAGGACAGATGTACGGCTCTGCAGCTGCTGCTGGAGATATGCCATCGGTCTTGCCCAGTGCTGCATAGTTAAGGTAGGAGGACACAGATTTCTATACAGGCTCAGGCTACAAAACCTGAACCTAACGGTTGTCAGCATTGGAAGCTGCAAAGAAAAGCATGAGAAATCTGAAACTGGCATTTCTAGAGCAATGTATCCATCAGAAAACTTTCTTCCCCATCTTACGGGCTCGGCCGGTGAGGTAGGAGGGACTGTGTTCCCTGCAGTTTAGCCAACTAAACCACCGCTTCCAGTCTGACTTGCTGCTTGGGCTGAGGCTGACACACACGTGTCTCCCATTCTTACATGCCCGCTTTCCTTCCCTTCTGCACTGCAGATAGTGAGAGAGGAGAGAGGGGTCAAGGGGAGGAAGTTTTAGCAAATCTACAAAACGCAAAGTATGTCCACAGATCAAAATATACTGTTTCCAAAAGCCATCCAAAAGGATGCAGGAAGCTGAAAAAGCAGGTCTTTACATTTTTTTCCATGGCAATTCTGTGATAAGCCTAGAAATCCAACATTTAACTTTTAGAATCTCATTTTTTCCCTTTCTTTACTGAAAGCTTCCTTTTGGGAAAATAATTTTAGATTTATGTTTGTGCATAACCCTTTATCCTAGGATCAGCAGCAAAAAATGCAAATGTAAATGTGATGTGGTATGTGTGGTATTACGTGGAAAAGAAAACTACATGAAATGTATACCATATAAAACGGCATTAGCCTGCTAGGTAAACAGCACAAGCAACCTCTTAGTTACTTCATAATTGCATTCTACTTTACACAGAGCCAACTGTGGTTAAATAGATGGTGTGATGATGTTGCATTTGAGGGAACAAATTTAACATTTTACCTGCTAATCACATCATGTTAAAATGATTTTTCTCTGAATCAGTTTCAGGAGATCCCATCAGTGTTAGTTCCAAGACTCAACTAACCTTGATCTATCCCAGTAGTTGACTGTCAAACCTACTGCTCTGTATGAAAACCCTGGCTGCAGTACTGTATACCCAGGCATTTTTAAACTACCGCACTATTAAACTATCACACTAAATAGTGTATTTACAGTTCATCTTAGGTATACAGAAGCTGTAGTCTCTCTACACAACGAAAACAGTGGTACCTGGGTTTCGTGACGTCTTATGTACGAACTCTTGATTCTAAAATAAAATCAAACATTTGCTTGCATTTCAGGGTAGGAAGATAGTATAGAAACATGATATATCACCTTTCAATGAGGAAGAAATTGTATTTTCATGTCACTGATTACTAAACCATTTTTCTGCCTAAATCTGGGACTTGGTATTTCAGTATCTGCCACCATTTTCTTCTCTCTGTCAACATATGCAATACCAGAACAAATGCATACTCTCAGTTTTTTCTGCACCATGTAGCTGTTGGTGTCCATGTAGTTATCTCTTCTCTTCTCCTAATATAAACTAGCCATTTATTATATTGCTCAGAACAAAGAAATGGAGAATAAAAACTGATAACGTGGACCCCGAGGATCTGTAAGTCTGTGACTCCTGCAATGAATCAAGAGATAAGAAAGAATCCAGGAACAATATAATGGGAGAATTAGAGAAAAGAGATGAATACAAAAATAGATGTTCGTGTCATTTGTGGGCAAACACAGTTCTAACTGCTTGCAGTGTTCAAGAAAATACTGTAACTGTGACAGGATATTTCAAAGGTGTAGTACTAGTTATGCATGAATGAAAGGTTTTTATCACAACTTTCATGTTTTAGGTTATAATAATTTGCAGTTGATGAGTGTCAGACAAAGGCACCCACAGTATTGTTGGCTAGCTTTTCATAGAAATAACAATTTTATTAAGTTTCACATGTATTAGTCAACCTAATTTAAATATATCACCATTTCCTAATTTTAGGAGAAATAATCACCTTTTAAATTTGCCTGAATACTCAGGAAACAGTGCTATACTGCCTGTGCTTAATCTTCAAAATAACAGAATTGGTAGTAGTGTATTTATTTGCCTACATAATTAATTGATTTGCAGCGTTTATGACTTTCAACAAATGTATGCTAGCCTGGAGAGCATGTGTGCTCCACCAGCAAATCAGTCACTCTGACCTGAAGATATATTTTCAGCCACCTACTACTGGAGGGATTCAGGGGAAATAGTGGGCAGAATCTTGATGACACTTTCCTATGTGATTTGTTCAAATATAGGTATATATAAATCTGATAATGCCAGCGTGTTTGCAGGTATTTGAGTCTTCTGAGGAACAGACTCTGATTTCATTCCTTAAGAAAAAATAGTTTAGTGTGAACTTAGTGTGAAAAGTTGTCTGAAAGAAAGATCATATTCACAATTGCTAAATTTGTCCTCCTCATTAATACTAATGGAGCACGTCTGATAAGACCTGAAACGTTGCTTAATTTTAGGATGTACAGTCTCAGTGTAGTGAAACTATCACTTTAAAAAACTTGAGAATGTTTATTCTCTTTTGCAGAAATCTGAAGGGTAATGTATCTCTTTTTTCCTGAAATTTTAAATTTGTGACTGTGGCTTAGCGTGCATTCATGGACCAATGGGTTGTTAATTAATTCCTACAGCCAGAATGGCAGGCTGTGCAATGCTGTATCTCCCAAAATTTGTTTCCTGAAGGTGCTGCAGAGAGCATAGTTCAGAAGAAGGCGTGTGAGGGCTGTACGACCCCCAGGGTGACAGCCGAGCCGTCGGGATGTGCAGGGGCCACCCCGGGAGCATGCTCCCCCTCAGCACACCTTCCAAGCCAGGTCTTGCATGGGGTTGGCCATGCTATGGCCAGCGTGAGCATCACCTCCCAGCTCCTTTGCAGCACCAGTTTCTCAGCGGGTTTCCAGCCCATGGGACACGACAGTGCCAACTGACTGCCCAGGCCCGTAGGGCTGACGAGCCAAACTGTGACTGCACAGGGAGCGGTCCCTGTCTCCTGCCCTCCACCCGGTGACTTGGCCTGTTCCTATGTGGTAACACCAACTCAGGTTCAAAACTTCAAGGAACCTGGCATCTTATGAGCTTCATGGAGTTTCTTTGTGGGAGCCTTCCTAAATCTTCCAGGAAAAACAGCAAAACAGCCATATTAGGTCAAAAAGGATCTGCCTACCCGGTTCTGGTGTCTTATGTGCATATAAGCCAAGCATAGTGCCTTCCCCCTTGTACCCCTGCCTGGACATGGTTACCAACAGCTCAGGAGCTTGCTACTGTTATTTACAGAACCTCGATGTGAGATACATTTTTAGGGGTCAAAAAACTCACTAGAGGTGACTCAACATGACTTGAAACTTGCACTCTCATTTCTTTCAATGACTAATTCCCCTTTGCTTGTAATTATCTATATAATGTCCCTTATTATTACATGCGAATGTAGTTGATAGGCTACAAAGAGTACACTTAAAAATCACTGCATTACTGCCACCAAAGCACCTCTCCTTTGACTGTTGTGGACCCCTCCTGAACACACAAAACTGAAATAAGTGAACGTCTGATAGCCCTCTGTGTGCCTCAACACATTTCCTTTTTACGCTGACCTGTATGAGTCACAAGGCAAGCACATCCAAGGTCCTGGGCTCTACTGATTAATTTAAACGCTAGCCTGCATTTTTTATTGTCCTAAAGTAGTTTTTTACTGTTCTGTTAGTCCTCAAGCCAGCCACTTTCTGGTTTTGAGCTTCTACAGTAAAAAATTAACTACAGATCATATGGCCATTTCTGTTGCTTGGAGACAAATGCCTACAAAACACACCTGGAGGTGTTTTCTTCAGTCACACCTCCTTTGCCAGACTCCTCTCTTATTCCTGTTCAAGGATAGCCAGAAGCAATTTGTATGACCAAAGAAATTAGGGTGCTGTTTGGTCATGGCTCCTCCCCTCCAGCACCCTTGGGCCTTGCTCCAGCTTTCCTCTGATCCCGTGGGGAGACACAGTAAGGTGCCGGAGGTTTCCCGGTGATGCTTTCCTAAGCTTTCACGGTCATGCAGGATCAACTGTAGCTGTCACAGCATTTCAGGACCACCTTGCTAGGTAATTCCACTACCTTTGAAAAATGTTCCCCAGTCCCAAATGGGTGAGGGTGTTTAATATTTGGTTTAAGTACATGCTTGGGCACATGGTCAGAATGAGATGAAGCAGTAATGTGAATTATCACGCTGAGAAAGGTTTAGGATTATTTCAGAATTCAGAGAAGGAAATTCAGACTGTCTCATGGCTACCTCACAACAGGGGTTGCTGGCTTGCTCCAGCAGTCACATTGCTGGAACATGTTGTGTACTAGGGCAAATATTCTCTTGGATTTTGTATACAAAATGTGATTTGTTCCATGGCAATTCTTCTAAACGTAAATTTAAAAAAAAAAAAAACAAAGAACAAGGTCTATCTCATACCTACATAACTTCTACAATTTTAAACATGACACATGTATGTCAGCAATATAAATTAATGTTTTCTTGCTTATTTTCCTAATGCAAAAGTCTCTGCAGCTGCAACCGAAGCTTTCACTCAAAACAGTGGCTTAGTTCATTTGTGTTTGTGCACAATGTTGTCATCACTTTAAATGTTACCTGTTCTCATAACAAGCAACATTTGTCATCCTTCTGACCTCCCCTTTTTCCCAAGACTATGAATATGCAAAACTTAATCTTGTTATCTCAGATAACTGGAGTAATTGGCTCCAGTGTCGCTGTGTAGCTGGCAGCTGAGAAGGGATATGCAAGAAAAAAAACATAGAAGGATCCAGCATGCCTATTCTCCTTATGTAAGCTATAGCACAAAATAACATGAATGATTCAAGCTGTATCCACAGTAAAATAAAATTATGCTCCTTGGAATAACATATACATATCATTTACAGATATGAATATACATATTATAGAAACACAAATAGATATTGATGTTTCAAACTTTTGGAAAGATAAAATCTACAATCTGAAGTTCTTTGTGCTCTGGAAGAGTTCAAGACAGCTTCAAAATATGTCCAGACAACATATTATCTTAAGTACTTAAAAAACCCCACCTTTTTCTGACATGCAGTGTCAGGATTTTTAGCATCTGTGAAGGATCTTGTGATGAATTTTTGAAATAGCACAATAATTGAGAATTGCGTTTCATTCTGCAGTTTCATCAGCATTTATTGTTCCTAAAAGAGCTGTTAAGAAAATATGCTGGTGCTCATTTTATACTGACTACCTGATTGATAAGGCACTTCTTTAGGAGTTTATGAAAGAGTTTATACTCCCCATAGCTAAGAAGTTGAAGTGGCCCCGTTCCACCTACGTGGCCACAAGACAGCTGCTCTCTGCCTTCGACAGGGAGGTCCATACACCATAGCAAAGGGAAGCTATCAAAATAGCACAAACATTAGCTGTGTTAGTGTTTCACAGCAGTGATGGACTATTCTGGTAAACTCTTTATGAAGCCTTCACCTCTCTGGGGAGTTGAACTCTTGCACCCTTCACTAACAGCCCAAAGGCTTCCTGTAAGGTGGGGGAGTCCACAGGCATGAATTGATTTGCAGGGCTAAGCCCCAGGTTTTATTCTGCCTTATTTCTTGAATCTGTTTCTACTGACTACTGTTACAATGCTTGACTTTTACATTTTCTCTACTGAGATTTTAGAGGACATAAAATTTCCAGCCAGGAGGAAAATAAAATCTTGCGCTTAATCTCACTTGCGGTAGTAATTGACCTATGGGCAGTTGATCCTGCAATGAGTCAGACCCTTGTAAGCGTTGCACAGCAGTGACCGTATCACACATGACAGTGAGTCAAACACATGTATCTCCAAAAGAATCACCGAGTCACTGCACCACACATTGCAACAAATTCTGTCTTCCAGTATTATAAGCAATTCCCACTGATGTTAGCACAGAAAAGAGAGATCTTGGAGTAGCC
This sequence comes from Calonectris borealis, assembly GCF_964195595.1. Taxonomy (NCBI): domain Eukaryota; kingdom Metazoa; phylum Chordata; class Aves; order Procellariiformes; family Procellariidae; genus Calonectris; species Calonectris borealis. The sequence goes on along the minus strand of NC_134352.1, from coordinate 71,055,807 downwards.
TGTGCTTATAAAATACTTCTGTGTGCAAAAAATTACTTTGCTGATCTCTGTAGTATTTCATATGTCTGAAACATGTCAGCTGTTTACTGCACAAAGCTACGCTATGTACAGTATAGGTTATACAGAGAAGATAGTGATAGTGACTATCATCCTTTTCTCCAGGGCTTGTTTTATTGTTTGTGGGCATTTAAGCTGCTAGACAAGAAGCCTATTCTGCAATACTGTTGTCATCAAGAAGATAGAAAGGAGAGAAGCCTAGCTGTGCATTGTCATGTATTCATAAAATCCCACTGACGCCATGGCTTAGCAACACACCAAGTCTTTTACCTTGCTATCAGGTTGAAAATTTCCTTCTTCCAATAACATGCCAAAATATTAATTTGCCAGAATTCAAATATTTTGCCATGTAGCAGGAGTAAAGTCAAAGGATTGACAAGTGTGAGTTTAAATAACAGACTGTGGCACTCATTTCTATTGATTGCAAGAACACTTCAGGATGCCTCTTCTAATTATCACTGCAGTTGTTCCACTGCCTTGAGAACTGTTATGGCAATATTTATGGCTGCAATTGAATAGAAAGCATTGTAGTGGAGAAATACACATATGCTACAGCTGATCTTGCACTACTTTTATTACATGGATATAAGTACCACTCAAGCATCTGCAAACCCTTGTGAGAAAAATGTGCTCCTGTGTGAAAAATCCCAGTCATCTGGAGGGTGCAGACTGATATGCCAGCATGTCATCTTTGAAATTGTCTCCTTTTTGTTATGCATGCTACAAAGTCCTTTTTATTATGCATGCTACAAAAAAACCCCAAACCAACAAAACGATCAATGAAAAATTTTCATCACACACCATAATCAGCCATGTTACTTTGATAATTATAACAGTAGTACAACTGCATACATAGGCTGAATTTCCTTCTAAATTTTGGATAACTGGAAAAAAGTTTTAAATTTAGTCTTTGAAGCTGAAGTACATTTTTTCTTATTCAGCTCTTTCTTGAAATTCCCTCTTCTGGTTTCACATTCTCATTGTATTTTCTTCAGAAATATTGTACATTCAAAATTAGATCTGGGACTAATACTTTCCATGGCTACAGGCACATAGTTGCTGTATATTCAGATATGAACTTGTTTGGACATCACAAGGACAGAATTCAGCTTCATCATAAAGATTGCAAAGTTTGGACAAGATTTGTGTGTTAGGTGTAAATGGGCAGTAACTGTCCAGAATTACAGAGTGTGAAACCACCATATATCTGATAAGAACTATTCCTGTGAACAGACCCTCCTCTGAAAGCCTTGACAGCTGAATCCTATATGAGTTGTAATGCAGAATTATGCAGATTAAGTTCAAAGAGGAGGTTAGAGAGCAAGAAAGGGCCTGGACAGGCAGCCTCTGGGTCCTAACAAGGGTAAGACGATTCCAGATCAAATGGCTCTAAACAGGCATACCCACGCTGTGATATGTGTATGGGCAACGTCTTCCAAAGAACCTTCACTGGTAAATCACTTTCTCTTTTAGCATTTTCATCTAGTTGTGTGTAGAACAAAAACTTTTTTAATCCCCCACCCCAGTAAAATATACTCTCACTGAAGTAGTATAGTTATGTAGACAAGGTGAACTGATTTTAGTATACCCATTTTATATCCAAATGGCCTAGAAATAGTCCGGGTCTATGTACTCTTTGGTCTCTAACACTATTACTTTTCTTTTGGTAGTTGCATCCAATTCTGTGCATCTTTCAGATCTCCAGGATGAGCTTTTCTCTTTGTCACAATTTCTTTTTTATCACTAATAACCATATGGATTTTTTTGTGTCTTTAAATGAAAGTCCTTTTAATGACCTCAAGTAATCATTGGTGTAAGCAGAACAGTAATGTCAATCAAACATAAATGTCTCCAGTGCTGTAAAGTGTGTATTCCAGGAGGAAAATGTTATTAAAGAAATAGGAACATATTAAATAATAGTTTATATTCAATTATAATTATAAATAATACCAATGCATTTCTATAAAAATCAAAGTAACATTAAATGTTTAATATATGATATAGTGCATATTAGATATATTACATGCTGTATATAAATTACATAGATATATAATTAACAATTAGTTGAAATGGTTATATTAGTTAACACTTAATATATGGATTAGGCAAATAGTGTTATCTCTAAAGCATTTTTGGATAAGAGATTGCATGTAAGGGCCAGCTCTCTTATTTCTTGATAATGTTGATTATTTTCTCTGAATTTATTACTCTGAATTTTAAAAGTTAGGAACCAGCAGAAATACCAAAACGAAGTCTGTCCGTATGCCCAGTGCTTGCAGGGTAGTGATACAGAATGGGATTTGGCCAAGCACAAGCACCATTGTTACAAGTCGCTTCGATGCTCAGAGGAAGCCACTTGAACCTCCTCCTTATGTGATAGAAAGCAAGCTACCTATTCCCTCAGAAAAGGTACTTCTGTGTTGTGAATGGAAACTTTCATTCCGCTCACTCATCGTGTGACTTTGCCTTGCTTATTGCACGCAGTCTGAACCTTGTATCCACAATGAAATTAGTTATTTTGTCCTAGGTTTCTCTCTGATGCTTGCTACCACAGGATTTGATTAGCCTACAAATACGAGATGGCCTTCTCAGCTCCCTGACATTGTATTTTGTAAACTTCATAAATATTTATCCCAGTATTTACAAAAGCAACCTCTAAACTGAGTGTTTTATTATCTGTGTACTTCACCTGAGATGCTCAAGGCCTGTCCTATAACTACCAGTCACTCACGGCATCTGCTGGCTTCAGCTGTTCTGACTTGTCAGCATCTATGAAATCAGACTCCGGCTGTCTCAGGCTGGGGACCCAGAAAACAGGGAACATATCATTAGTGGCGCAGTCTGGTTATTTTCTTACTATAAAATGAAAATCCACAAAGCTGCAGTCTGGACTCAACTTCCACCACAGTCTGCACTAATCCTGACTTTACTAAGTTTATAGCTATCTGTTTAAATCCTTATAGTTAACCTCATTCTTTGAAATAATGCACGTGGTTCTTTCTTTCATACATACATGAGCTTCACAGTGAAAACAGCAGTGCAAACCTTTCCAAGGGACAGGGTGTACCGGTCAAGTTGAATTCTTTACATATGTGCCCCAGTAAATGTCAGTATGTCAGTCTCCTCATGTGTAACACCAAGAAGGCTCCCAGAAAACTCCAGAGAGCTGCTGTTATTAACATCTAATTACTTATTATGTGAGCAAAAGTCAACAAATATATTTTAATAAAGATTTTTTCTGCACTGAACCAATATGAAGAATCAGAAAGTTTGTATTTTCCATTTCAGGAATAATTAGATTGCATCTAGGCTGTGGAAGACATCACTTCCATAGAAAATGCACTTGATTAGAAAAAGATTATAAATGCTTGATCATAAACGAGACTGTTTTCTCATGGGACAGGTCTGACAGGTAGAGAACTTTATGTTTCGCATCCTTTTTCATTTTTTACCTTTGACAATGATAGTATTTTAGATTTTTTCCCTGGATGGGATTTTTTTGGTGTTTTTTTCTTACTTGAGTGATTTTTTATTAATACTGTGTCTACTTTCATGTTTGTGGTTTTTTTCTGTTATCTGGAACACTCTTCCAGAATCTGTGTTTCTGACAACAGTTAACTATTAGTTTTATGGATGGCAGATTATTTATGTGACATATGGAAAGACTGTTCAGGCGTGGCATGAGCACAGTTCCACTGTCTCTCAGACCAGTTCACTTCCAGGACCAGTGTCATCACCGCCATGCAGCAAAAAACTAGAACCAAAAAACCCTGGGAGATGCAATCTAGTGTGCAGCAAGCCTGTTCAGGTGCCTCCCAATCTCATTTTGAAGATCAGGATTGCTGGAGAGTATAGTGCGGAAATACACCCCACCTCACCCCTCCCTGCCCAACCCTTCTGAGTCCTAGAAGCTTGTTAGGTTCCATGCGACCCTGTATGAATACCTGAACCTGGCTGGGCTTAGTACTGTGTTGAATCCAGCAACCCTAGGAAGCTAGAAGAGCAATGCAAGTGCACTTCATTGGATAGCAGCCCAGGTATGCCACAGCTGATGCTGAACCTGATCCCAAGGGACTGACTCCTGTACAGAACATCAGCTTCCATGTCCTTTTTCCTCTGAAGACTCATTCCATGCTCCTACTTAGTGCACCTGAGCCTTAGCACTTTCAAGCTTCTAGAAGTGCTTCCTTGAATGCAGCACCTGGGCCCATGCTAAGTCTTGCATTTGCACTGTGTTGTGCTATGCCAGAGGCAACAAGCCCACCCAGAGCACCAGGGGTAATCCAGAAGTGCATCGTAGTTGCTCTGTGCAAGGCAGACAAGGTCAAGGTGAGCTGTTAAACTAGAGCTAATAAAGCATATTTGTTTCCCAGTAGAGACACTGCTGGTGCTTTGCACCACGTTCTCTCTGAGTAGCTATACATTCTTCATGCAGGGCACTCCTGCATCCCTTTCTCTTTGATCTGTAGATTACTCTATAGAAGGTGTGGCTACATAATCTGAATTTAGGTGTCTATCTAGCTGCTAAGAATCACCATCCAAAGATGCCTACATTCCTCTGCAGTCTGTTATAGAGAATTTAGGATCTTGAATGTAGGCGTTGTATATCAAGCAAAGAAGTTGAAAGTAGATGGTATACGTGTCTAGCACATGTGTCAAATACGTGTCAAATCACACTATGACCTTGTGTTCTATTACCCAGAAGATTACTTCATACATAATTATCTGAAAGTTAATGTTAGAAAAAAATGAAGTGATGAAAGAAAATTTCAACTCACTATTTTCCTTTCTAGAGCTGTTCTTCAGTTCAAAGCAAACAGCAGTAGAAATACTTCACAGCTACCAAAGTACTCAACGTGGGCAGGGACCTGTCTGAGAGAAGAGAGTCCTCTCTCAGCATCTGCTAACAAAGAGGGAAGTGAACAGCTGCACCAGACATCCGTTACATGCCAGACGTGCAATAACTTAGGACACTTTTATTAGAGGAGAATATGTGATGAAGTTGAAGTGACTGTAGGACTGCAACTCATGTCTGGAAACTTACAGAAAATCTTTGACAACTATTCCCAAAGGTACTTGTTACCCTAACTGCAGCTGCAGCCAGCAATGGTAGGGAGAAAGAGCTTGAGACAAGAAAAAATCATGGTCATTACTGTCCCTTTTTGAAGCAAAGAGCAAGTTTGTATTCTCTGTAAGAGTGAAGCACTGAAGTAGTCTCCTGGAGGGCCTAGAAGAGCTCATGTGTTGAAGGTCAACAACAGCTGGGGAAGTGCTGTGGTAATGATGACAGATGTGGGTAACAAGGCAGCAAGAGTGGTGGTGGAGCTGAAGAGCAGCGGTACAAATAACAAAAGCTGCCTTTTACCCAGCAATATATTCTCTGGAGTGCCACATACTTCAGGGGTTATTTCAGATACTTCCTTGCTAGGATATGGAGGTTTACCCTAAGAGAAGTAATCTTGCCTACTGCTAACTTACTATGTAGATTTATTTTTTATTTTGTACTGGTTTATAGTTTTATTGTGGTTTTTTTATCCTCTTAGTAAAGTTATGTTTGTTCAAACTCCTTTGACCTGTAGAGGTACCCCTCACTGCTTTGTGCCTTCTTTCCCAGGTTTCTGAGAGGGAGACTTAAAGCACAGTTCCTTAAGCTTTCAGAAGGCACTGATAGAGTTGCACTGGCTTCTTGTAGGTGTTAATGAACATAATCAGGTTATGATGGCTACTGCCTAGGCAGCCATAAACTTCCAGCTTATCCTTGTCTTTCATAACAAGACCTAAAGTTGAGTTCAACACCTCCCACACTGCATTTTCTAAAAATTCATTATTTTGCATTTTTAGAAACCCTTATTGCATAGGAGTTGCACAGAAGGTTCTTCTCTTTGCATTTCTTCTCAAAGAAGATATGTGTACTTGCAGGATGTAGCGGTAGACTGAGCTGTATTTGACATCGTAGTACTTTCCCCTGCATTTGTAAGTGCTTTCCTGGCTGCATGGTTTTGTGGCTGGATTCAGCCCCACTGAAATCAGTGTAAAGGTTTTATGACTTGCAGGAGCTGGATCTTATCTTGCAGCATGGTAACCAGTTAGTCAAATATACATGAAAAATTCCGAGGTGTTTTGAAGTAACTGCATAATGCCTACTAAATTAAGCTGAATTAATCTGACAGGGAGACAGTTCTCTTTCTGATGAAAGGGTTAATTAATACTACTTCATGGATTTTTATGGATTTGTATCGCCCCAATACAAGTTTTTCTGGTTCACTCAATGATTATTTATATAAATTGATCCCCAAAGCAGAGTACTATGGATGTGTTTAATGGCAAATGTGCCATGCTTGGATACCCAACCAGACAGCTACCATTGCGGGGAGGTGGGGGGAGTGGTACAGCGAGGAATGAAATTCTGAAATAAAATAAAGAAACAATACGGAGGCAGTAGTAATGGTGGTCCAGATTGAAAGTGATTAAAATGAACGGCATGTTTAGTGAGCACTTTTTAGAGCGTGTGGGTGAAGATACCAAAAGGTAGCATCAGGAACAACTGTTCATCTCTTTGTTTGAGATTAAATCCTTGCTATTAACATCCTTGTTACAAGATGTAGCTTATCGCCCCCCCCCCCAACAGTGTTGACAGAGGCTATGGAAATTCCCACAGGATAAAATCTGCTTTAGCTCAAGATGATCGAAGCGAGTTCTTGCCTTTAATCTGGTGGCAATGAATAGGTTTGTCTGTACCTGCTCTTGTAGCATCTGATTTCCACTCAAGTATCCTCAGAAGCATCGGTATAAGGGGAGATAAGTCACGGAATCTGAGAGTGCATTTCAAATCTCATGCATGTGCTTTTTCATTGCATTTTTGCATTGCTTTTCCAGTTTCAGAAGCAGCTAGATCTAGATTTGTATGTGAGAGCAAAAGCAAAGGCTCACTGCCTGTTGTCCCTAAGGCAGGAAACGTTTCTGTTCTTGCAATGCTGTGTTTGTGTTGGGGGGCAGGAGGCATATTCTAAAATTGAACCTGGGAGTACCAGGAACCCAGAGCCTGAGAAGATAGTTTGAGTTGTAGATGTAGAGATTTCAGGGAATGATGAGGCTTTGTGAATGGGGGAGGGAGTTGGAGGTAGTGGGAACCAGACTGAGGGGAGATGGGAAGTCTGGAGGTTATGGTGTAGAAAGGGGAAAACACGGATAAGAGCACCAAGAGCTGGGATGAATAGTGACAATTGGTAATATAAGTTGTAGGCTAACTGGAGCACGTGTATTTTGAACAAGAAACAGTGGAAAGGTGCACAGACAGATTGAGGCTAGGATGAAATGATGAAAGAATGACACAGGAGTAAGGGTTTTCTCTTACTAGGCCTTTTACTGTCAAGGAGTACTAACAGGATAAATTTTTTTTTATTTTCCTCTCACTAGCAAGATAACAAGGCTGATGTGCCTGCTGCTCTTCCTCTGCAGAAAAATTGGTCCCCTTGAAATTTGTATTATGGATCACCTTCAGATAGAATCTCTCTAGCAACTGGTTGCAAGCGTACTACTTAACGGACTTTTTTTTCCCCACCATTTGAATGTCATTTGCCAGAATGTTATGAGATTATTGCTGTATTAATCCAGTAGTCAATGAATTTCACTGACTTGCAAGACTAGTCATCCGAAACTACAGAAGCTTCAATTCACAGGATCAATCTAATGTTTTTTCCCTGCAGTTTCAATATACATGACATCTGAGTCCGACTTGGAATGAACTTTTAACTTCTCCAGAGTGTGGTTTGGGTTTTTTGTTTGGTTTTGTTTTGTTTTGTTGGGGTTTTTTTTTGTTTGTGTGGTTGTTGGTTGGTTTTGGGTTTTTTTTTTTCTGTCAAAGGCCCTTTGAACTGATGACTTAAAATAACCAAACAACCTCTGTAATATTTTTAACCAGTTATAAAGACTTTTCATATATGTGCCATCCAAGAAAATCTCAAATGCCAAACATTGCAACAGTCAGTCAAGTGCTTTCTCTTGCATACAACTTTCTGTCTCTTCCAGATGAGAACTTACAGGCTTATTTATTGAATTTATTGAATTAAAGGTAGCTGCATTTTGTGTTCTGAACTTTACTGTTCATCTGAGTAGCAGTGTCCAGCATAGGTACCTGTAAAGGAGAAAAGTTACTGTACCGCTGTATTTTTATTGATGGTATTTCCAATAGGAAATGCCTAGAATCTGACAACTGTCAAAAAAGATCAGTTCTCCCCATCCTGATCTTATGATCAGACATAAATCAGTTTTGCTATCTCTTTTTAGTCAGAAAATATTACTATGGTCCAGTCATGAGACTGATGCTATTGCTGCCTCGGAAATGACTACAGTGATTCAGTTTTCAACAATGATGTGGCACCGCGAGGTTGGTGTTCCTGTGCCAAGTCCTCAGGCTGGAGCCCAGGAACATCTGCCTTGCCTCTGCTCTCTCAAAATCCCCCTCAGAATGGGAAAAAAATGGTTAGATCTTGAAAATTACCGCTGTACCCAAAAACAGTTTATGGCCTAGTTTCAGTGTGGTATAATGTGAATGGCAAATATTGTCTCGTCTTGATGATAAATGTTAAGCAATTGGTTTTCAAGGTGCGCTGGAGGTTGCCTGTGATTTTAACCTATAGTCCTCAGCTGCTGTTTTGTCAGTTTGTCTTCACAAATTTTGTCTGTATATTTATTTGTCCATTTCCAGTTAGTAATTGATTTATAATGACAGTGCAGTGGGAGTAACTGTCCCACATTGCCAAGTGCTTCTTGTTTGCTTGGAGCCCAACCAATTATAAAAGAAAACAACTCAGCAAAGTCACAATCTTCCTTTTTCATTCTTTCTCAAATAATGCACTGATTGTCCTTCTAACTTCTTTTGGAACTAGCTGCACCTTCTTGGCCTTTTACCAATACATGCAAGGGAAAAGAAGTCTTTCTCCAGAGTACAAAGTATATCAGCTGCTTCTTGAAACAAAGTACTTTTTTTTTTCCTTCCCCTGAAAGAGGAGGTGGAAATACTAATAGGAAAAATTACCCAACACCTTCAGTAATATCTTGGGCTGCAAAATACTGATGTCCATTTCCCTGAATCACTAACTACTTCCTCTGTGGTTTTCAGTGAGAAATTCGGGACAGGATCTAACTCATGTTTAGATGTTCTAGTTTCCGCAGTTACAAGGGTCTCTCCACAGGCAGTGAGGATAGCAAACATGTCCAGAGGGTGAACCTGTTTAGGACTCGCCCTCTGGAGGCCTCAATTCCCATTTACAAGCAGGGATAAGGCACTTTGCTGCATTGGAAATGTATTCTGAGGATAAATGCATCGAAGAATGTAAGGCACTTGCACTTTGACACTACAGCTGTGTCAGTGCTGGAGACAGACCACGTTACAGAGGCTTCGTAACAAGAATGGTCAGAAAACTTACTGTGTCAGGGTAACTGCGTGATAGGAAATGGAGTTTGGTTTGGCTTGCACTTCTAAAATTTCCTTAGGCATTTGTGATGACTGAAGATAGAGAGGTGTAAGAACAGTAATTACTTCGTCAGCCAGAGAAGAACTGAGAGCTTATTTGTGCTCAGAGATGAGCAGAGCTCTCAAAGGGAGATGAATTCAAGCAGAACACTAAAAGGGAAAATGAATGGTGGTGTCAACACATCATAGGCACTAATGAGGGTTTACAGCAATAAGTAAGCTGAGTAGAAAGCAAGCATTACTGCAGAGCAAACAACAGCTTTTCACTACAAAGACAAGTACATCCCAGCGTTAACAGCCTGACTCTCAGAGAAAACTGGAGGGAATGTAGACTTTGAAGATGGCCTAAGAAAAAAGTACTCAAAGTTCACAAGCTGACTTAATCAAAGCAAGTAACCCATTAACATCGCTTCCACATCCCAAGTGCTTTGTACCTCATGGCATCTCTCCTCTCTGGACACAGAAGTAAAGGGTTTTCTCTATAATTTTGTTAGTAATGAGTGATCTTACACCAAAACTACCATCAGAAAGCCATTTATGCCTCACTTCTATACTGGCGTAGGCTTTTTTTGGTGGGTTGTGGGTTCTGCTTTGTTTGTTTCTTTTTCTTCAAGATGAGGATGAGAATAAGGAGGACCCTTGTGTTCATTTGCATTGCTCATTCTGCTTCACTTCCTGAATCTTGATCCAGGGCTTCTCCTCACTATGGCGGGATTCAACGACCTATCTGCTCAGGGAGGATGGACTGCTCTGCACTGGCAGAGCAATGGGGCTCTAAATAACAGTATCCTACAGCGAAACCCCAAATTTCTGCTAGAGCTCAGGCACTGGTGAAATATAACTGGCCACAGCAAAATGCTCTTAGGGGTGTTGTGGGGCATGAGTGTGATAGAATACACCTCCTGGGTTACCTAACCCTTGGGAAGGGAGGAGGGATCAACTGAATCATGCAAGCTGCTAGAGCCTAATGCAAACATGAAGTCTGCTAAGGTTAAACGCCCCCCCTTCTGAGGCCTTCTGCTTAGCCAGGGGAAATCACTATATTCACCATTCCCTCACAGTAACTGTCAGAGATGCTGTAGGACCATCACGTGGAATAGTTTCTAGTAGGGAAAAATAGGAACATAATCAAGAAGTGGCGAGTTGAAAGGCCCTCATTTAAATGACCGTCAGTTGCCTTGGTCACAAGGCAGAGTCTGGCAGAGATGCACTCATGCTACTCCCAGTCTCTGCTGAGACCATAATCGGAGGTCATGCCACACACCCTGCTGACCTGGGAGCTCTGCTGGTGTTTATCACTCCAGCAAAAAGTACACTTCCCAGCCCAATGAATCAGGTAGCTCTGGGGTGAAGTTGCAACACAAGAGACGCATTATCTTATTGTGAAATAAGCAGAATGTTGTGGAATAGCACAGATTATCAGAAAAGGATACACAGGACCAACATCCCCTTTGTCCCTGCAGGCAGGATTATCAGGTCATGGCATAACTTTAGCAAGCCTTGCTGCTTCCAAGACTTACAGGTATGTAACGGTCTAAACGCAGAGCAGTTGTTTAAGCAGTTTTGAGCCCCTGATTTGCTTGAGCACTAGTAGTAGGGCCAATTTTAGATCCTTACAAGATAGAATAAGGAAAAGAGTGAGTACTGTGTTGGTTACAGCGGCACTTCATTTCTGTTCTTCCAAGCTGCATTTCATTTTCAATACAGGTTTACTGGGTTCTGCCCTTGAAGTAGAAGAGGGGAGCCTCATCCTTCTCAAGAATGAAGGTTTGGTTTATAATGAAAACTCTCATTAACAGATGGAAGTCAGCTGTTCTGCACTCTTGTCTGCCTATAAATGGCCAGGACACTGATAAATATATAGCTAACATTTGCAGAAATTAGAGAAGCATTTCTCTCAATAGCTCAAGACATTAAAAAATATGTTATGAGGCTAGATTATGGGGAGAAGAACAGCTGGATACTTTAAAAGGGCATTGAAAAGCAGTAAGAAATACATCAGCATAGCAAAGGAAACTCCCAAGTCTAAAGTCCAGAGGGACTTTCATAATGTCTGCAGATACCTAAGTATATGGTGGTGGGGAGAAGAGGTAGTAACCATGAACCGAGCTGGCAGCATTCAGAGGCAGAGGGAACAAAAGCCTGCTCTAGAGGAGATAAATGAGACCTTAATATTAAAAATGGGAAGAAAGATAATGATTGTACCAAATCTGTACTTTGGAGTGTAGTGATTCAACACTTACAAGATAAATGATGAGTGGCGCAGATATGAATGCTGCCAAGAGTCTAGGAAACATGGAGGAAAAGTGATCATCCTTATTGAGAGGCAAACTAACCCTCTTCTTTTTGAGCAACATGAAGATGATCCAGGTTACTATAGCAGGAGAAAGGACTAAGTGATTCAGCGCATCTACTCTAGTGCTATCAGTAAGAATCAAGTCATTCTCATCTGTTGTAATCAAATCTAATTAGGTAAAAAATGAGCTAGTGAGTATACTTCAGGCTTAGCCTGCCAGCATTGGATTTTGATTTAGACTTGGTTCTGCAGTTTTATCAGCTTCACATGCCTTGAAAGAGGCCATTTCAGTTTGTGACCCAGGACACTCTGCAGCTGTTTATCATTCCCATTTTAGCAAAAACACAAGATCTATGAATAAAACAGCAAGAGAAAACAAGCAGCAAAACTGTAACTAATAGCATTCATTAGTTCATTCTGCTATTAATGAAAGTACAGTTTAACAGCAATATTTGGTTTTTGTTTAGTTTAATGACAAATGTTCCCATTAGACTCAACTTTTATTTTTGTAACAATAATCATGGTTTTCATTTTGCTGGAAAATGGAGTGTGATGATTACCACCCAATGGGGACAGATGGGGATTAGACTCTACTATGTACAATATCATGTATATTTGTAAACGTAGCTCTTCTGTTTGAATAATTCATGACCAAGCTGACTTGGAGACTTGATAGATATTATGCAGATGAGACTGGCACAAAAGTTTGTGTTTGTTTCTTTTCTCGCTAGTCCCGTTGCCCTGTGATTTCAGAGCTCACCACGGTTCCCAGTCCTGCTTTGGTTATCAGACACCGAGTCCATTCTTGGAATTGGTGCTCTCAGACCAGACCCAGTAGGCTGTAGAAAGGGAACTCAAATGTTGGCAAGCAAGAAGCCCTGTAATTATTTATCTCATTAAGTGAATGTCTCAGTGCTCAGTGTTATATCTTCACATAGTGGCCTTTCTGCTGAATTCAGGTGCTGCATTTTTTGCTGCAGCTTCTGTGGGCAGCAAAGCTTTCATGAGTATGTATGTGAATGGTCAGGCCCTGTGGTGCAGTCATTATTTGAGACAGGCAGACAAAAACCAGCAAATATTTTAAACAGCAGAGTTTAGAGCAGTATCCATCTCCTAGCATTAAGAATTCACTGATTTTATTTTAACGATATAGATGAAAGAGTCAATTCAGAATAGCATTAAATCTTTGTTTCTGACAAATACCTTCACTGTCTCCTTTCCTCTAACATACTTATTCAAACGGATCTTTCAATCATATATCTCTAAGAAACTTGCAAAAAAAATAATCTTGAGAATGGGAAAAAGAAGATACTTCCCCCCACCATGCAATAGGGAAGGAGTTAACTGACTTGTAATAACAGAAAAGCCCATGAGTCCAAGGTATTGCAATCATGGGTGCAGAGACAATAATCAGATCAGTGATCAGATAAGAGACTCTTTCTCCAGCAAATCTTTGAAATTTATGGTACAATTACAAGAGTGTGCTGAGAATGATAAGGAGCCTCAGCCTCTCAGAAAATATTAAGCTGAACTGAAGCAGAGCTGTGCAGTTAAAAATGGGGAAGGAGAGAGGTGGGATCTGAGAATGTTGGCAAAGGTTTGGAAAGAATGTTAATATAAATAAGTGTTAATGTTTTCCTTTAACATGGAACAGACTCCAGAAAGTGAGGCTTGATGTAGGATGCAGCAGCTGAAAGCAGCAATTGAGACAATGAGGACAGCTGCTCTAGTATTTTTAATTCTAACTGTGTACTTCTGAACTGTGATCTCCAAAAGCTGTGTCTGGATGGGGGGCAGGGGGGTTGTGGTTGGAGATCACCAGCTGGGAGGAAAACTCTCAGAAGTTTACACAAAGCACCATTTAAAAGCTGAGTGCATTGGCTCAAAGCAAGCTTTCGGCTGGGTTACATAGAAAACTGGTAGGCGTTTGGATAGAGTATAATAAAAAAACCCTTGTTTTCACCCTACTGAGTTCTAAATTATGGAAATTAATTAGAGACAGCCCAAGGAGGCAGATGACCATGGCTACATCTGTACTACTAAATGAAACAGAACCAGTCACAGATGGGCAATGCCCACACTACATAGGTTTTGGCCATGAGTTTCCTCTGGGCCCCCATCCAGCACTTGTGTAGCATAATGATTATTTCTGTGCGGTGGCTAAAATTGTGTGAAGGCTCAGGTTTCAGTCTGCCAGACCAGTGTTTTCATAGCGTGAAACTGAGGGTATGTATGTGCTGCATACCCCTGACGTGTACCATGCTGTGTACCTGGGGATTCAGATGCTGCTGGGATAGTGCTGGAGGTCTGTGTGAGAGCAAGGAGCCAGCCCCGGTGGTTTAGGCATGTCCATACTGTCTACTGGAAGCAGTCCCTGGCAAGTGTTATCCCCCCGGCATTATTTAGGACTTGTTGACTCAGGTCAAAATTATACCAAGGAGCGAGTTAAGAGATGTGAGTGATTCAGGGCCCAGTGGGTGAGCTCATTGCCTGGTCCTGTTTTATTTAGCGATACGGTGAAAATATTTTTGTTAAAATACAGAAGATGGGATTTAGTACAAGATGAAAAAGACAGTGCAGAGCTGATGCCTGGATGTGGCTTTGCCAGCAATGCCTAGGGAATCAGGGTGCGTACATTCATGTACTCCTGTTAGGACATCCAAATGCACTGCCTGTCCTGCTCCTCAGGTGGCATGGCTTCTCTTCTTCCCCAGTAGCGGTGGCCTCTCTTCCCCCAGCAACCACCAGCTCCATCCAGCACTTGTGGCGGTGTGCTCCCCCTGCCCCTGACCTGGCCTCTTCTCGTAATCCTGCTCAAGCGATAACCACCTGTGGCGATCGTGATGGATGTGTCTGGTCGTGATGGATGCATCCAGCTCAAAGTGGATTCAGGGGAGACAGATAACAACACAACAGGCAATGCGTCCACCCAACCACAATGCTGGTCAATGTCCAACTCAAGCCAAATTTGGAAGAAACTAATGTCTGCAGTCGGTACGTAAATATGAATATGAGTCAATCATCATAAATAGTGAGCAGCCCAAGAGCCCTCTGAGCTCTCCTGCACAGCAGCGGGCTGCACGACAGGATCTCCCCTTGAGCAGGGACGCCTCTCAGGGTTACTCCTCAAGGTTGGGAGATTCCTTGCCACAACAGATCCTCAGTAAGTGACTAATAGCACGCTAAACTTCAAAATCTTAGCTAAGTGATATAAAGGATTGATTGTGCATGTATGATCCTTTATACACAAGCCATTGACCAAGTCCGGGACTAGGATTGGATCCAGCCGCACCTAGACTCCTCTCTGAGAAGGAGTTTAGAAAGCAAGGGGGTCCTTTCTGAACCTCATGGCTCAACGGGAGGGTCTCCCTGACAGTTTAGTCTGACCCTGTCCTCTATGCAGTAAATAATCAAGTCTACCTTGCCATCGAATCCTGTTGAACCACTGTCGCATTTACCATTGAATCTTGTTAACTCACTGTCTCATATCAATAGACATATTGCTGCTTCTCTCCTACCAGTGAAGTGCATCTCTCTCACTCCATCCGCGACAGCACTGTAGTGACTACGGCTTGCTCTAAAGGAGGGACTATGGGCAGAAAGATGTATCAGACAAGAAATTTGTATGGAGATAGGAAATATTAGTAAGACAAAAAAGACAATTCACTGAACCCTGAACTGTATGATCTGAACTATGTAGGTTCTGAGGGGCCTCAGCAGAACCCAAGGCAGGGTTAAATTTCTGGGAGCCTCCCAGGCACTTTGCTCAGACTAGGTTCAGCAGACAGACCACACTGGGGCTGATGCTCTGCGTCTGGGCCTTCAGGCTTTGTGACTCCAGGGCAGCCAGATCCAATATATGGGAGCAAAGCACCTGAGTTTCCCCCCTCCAGCCAAAGCCGCGGGCTTGGGACGTTGGGCAGCAAAACTAAGATGACAACTGATATTCACGTGGGAAGTTTTTGAATTACATTCTCAGAAATTCAGTTCACTGGAAATTTCAAAATGTTTGGGTTTTGGTCCAAATCAAAACAAAGCAAACAAAAAGGAGTAAAAAATAAAAGTATTTCCATCAAACTGGAAATTCTCCTTTTTGGTCAGCTCAGCAGCAGGATTACTAGAAAAATGAAGTACAAAGCACAATCAGGGGAATGTCCTACTAGAATCAACAACCCTTGTGGCAGCCTCCTCCCTGAGAATGGAGTAAAGCAGCTTGATAAAAGCAAAGTGAAAGCTGAGAGGCAGTAAAGTAACTGTCAATATACCTAGGGAAAGCATTGGGGAGGAGATGAATAACTTCAGGTAAAGGACAATTTTGACACACAAAGAAAAGGATTTTTGTAGTCCATGAATATATTTTAAGCTGAAACGAGACAAATACTCATAACCATTAACGACGCTGAGTTCTGATGCCCCAAACTCAACCTTCTGTTCCTTAATACAGAGTTTGAGAGAGTTCGAGATGTTTCTATGACACAATAGTTGGAAATCATGGACTAGACCCCTGCATCTAAACTGCAGGAGAGGTGTTGAAGAACATCATCCTTCCCTCTCTGCCCATGTAAGCAATCACTTGGGAGTCAGTGGTGCGTACCTGTATCTCATGTCTCCCAGCTGTCAGGATATATGTAGGCGCTATACCTGATCTTATAGGTTGGGGATGTCTGTGTTTCACTTTTCAGCAGTTATTCAAAACTTTCCTTCCATTTCTGTAAACTTTGCAAAATTGGCAAAATAAAAAAAAAATTGGGGAAAAAATAAATATGGGTCAGTCCCAACATGTAAGTAGATTTACAGCCATAACAATATTTTGTTGGAACCACTGAAATACGTACATACCAAAAGACAGTAATCTTACTGTCGTAATCCTTGTTCTGCCTGCCCCAGCCCATTCTACCCAGCTGTACGCTACTCTGAATTTCTCCACTGCAGATAAATGGATGGCGCTTGGAGGTCGCAGACGTTTAGGCAGCTATGAAATCTCAGCATTGAGGTTCCACTTCTGTAGGGTGTCAGAAACAGCATCTGTGTTCCATGAATAACAGAAGCTATACTTTCTCACGTGATATGTTTCCAGAATTACAAACTTCCCTTACATTTCCCTGCCCTCGGGAAAGTTAATGGCTTGTTTCATATTTTAAATTAGACTTCAAGGATCCGACAGGAATACTCCAGTGGCTCTCTTGTGCAGAGGCTTTGGCCAGGCACGGACTGATCTGGGAGTGAAGACAGAGGCAAACAGACCTTTAACCCTCGGTGTGCGACAGAGACCCAGCCCCGGCTGCTGGACTCCTCGTCATGGCAGGGCTACGTCTGCCCCAGGGGTAATAGCTGCAAACTACTTCGAAGTTATGAAAGTAAAAGGCTGAATTTTAAAAAATGGGAAACAGTAGTTTTGTGACAGTTTCTTACTGGAAGTTAGTAGTTGTTTACTGTGTAAACAAGTCGTGTAGTGAGTGTATAATACAGCACACGTGAAGTCACGAGCATGATCGCTGGGGTGAAGGTCGGTGGTGTTCTTGCTAAACAGCATGCATGCTTGGCTGTGTCAAATATGTTATGGGATTATTTCTGTACAAGCTATTTCTAGACGTGGCCTGTGTCAGAGGTTTTGGCTGGATGGATATCTAAGCATCTGTTTACAAGTGTCAGGATGGATGGAATGTTATCAAGTACAGTCAGAGGGAACTGGAAAGGACACATCTGCTAGTCCTCCACTTCAGGCTACAACTATTCCGATTAAAAATAAAATAAAATACAAAAACCACACTAGATAAATGTCACTGCCATTGTGTGAAGCCATTTAAACATTGCATTTGCAAATTACTTTAGGGCTGATATCTAAAGCACACTGGGCTCAAGTTAACAATGACAAATAAAAGCACAATTCAACTCCATCACCACAGACAAGAGAAACATAGGACTGGCATAGAAGTTTGATAAAAAGACCTCTTTTCCCTGTTTGGCTGTTTGCTCTTTCTGTTCTTTCTGCTCACTTGGTCAACATTATAAAATTCCTTTAAAAAAAAAATCTTCAAAGGGAAAGAACAGAAAAGAACTTACATGCTTAGATTTAATTTTATATACAATATATCCCTCTGTATGTATGTGGTCATTTTAAGCGCATAAAGCATATCTGAACAAATTTAATTAAAAAAAGTGTGGAGTGGAGAGGATTGTGACAAGCCAAGTTAAAAGTATGAGGGAATGCAAGAAATCAACAAGAGGAGTAAGGAAACCTATAACAATGACCTTGGCAAAATACAGACTTAGGAGTATGATAACTCACATAATAGGACTATCTAATAGTAAAGGATATAGCTCTGCACTGATCGTGAATTCCAGACAGGGGAGGAGGCTGGACTCATTGAAAGCCTCTGGCTGATGGTGAAAGAAGAGGAGGACACAACTGCTACTGTTGTTAGACCAAGCCACTCGAACAGAGAGCATCTGCTGTGGAAGCCTTTTTCATGAATAACATGACAAATCATTCAACACACAGGACTGGAGAGTCACAAGAGACTTTAACTGTCCAAAGAATGGTCAGGAAAGGAAAACATCAGGATAGAGATCGATTAGCAAGCTCTAAATTGAAAAGCACCTGTCACCATTTCTGGTGCAGTAGAAAAAACAGGCAGAAGAGGGGCTCTTCTGGATGTGGTTCTAACCAGTGAAGTGTGGTTGTTTGAGAATAGGATGAAAGGCAACTTGCAGACAGTGAATATGAAATTATAGAGTTTGCAATTCTAAGAAAGAAAATAGGGGAAAAGGAGAAAATCAAGGACTTGAAGCAGGCAAACTTCCACCACCTTAAGTCAACAACAAAGTCAAAGGAAAATGTAATTAAGTTGTTGTGGCAGAAGACATAAGCTATTCCTATCAGAAGGGAAAAGTACTGCGAGATGAATCTAGGTAAGCCAGAAGCTTTTAATTGATCTCAAGCTCACAAAGTTCCACCTGGAAAGTGGAAATCAGATCAAATTCTAAAACATATAAAATAACAGCATATATGTATAAAACCCAATCACAAAAAATAGGGCACAAAACCAACATACAGGTGGAAAACACTTAAAGGGTAATGTACATTAATAATAAGGAAGAGCAAGGAAAATGTGGATTGTTTTTCTTGTCTATTTGGGGAAGTAAGGGGGGAAGGTGATAACACAACTGATGATCCCAAGAAGGTCGGAGTATTTAAAACCTTTTTCGCTTGTCAGCTGCAGGCACATGACTAGCATAATTAACATTCATGACAAAGGGTTAAGAACTCAGTCTAAACCAGGGAAGAAATAGGACAGCAGAGTGTTACGAAATGTTCTCAAGTCAGCCAGACCAGACAGATTATGGCCTGGGATATTTTAAGAATGAGGTGAATTAGTCAGATTAGCTATTACTTGAGAATTCATGAAAGATGGCTAAGAGATATAAGACTGGGAAAGGACAAAAGTAACAGCTGCCTTTTAAAAGAAGAGGGAAAAGAGCAGAGGAAGAAGAGCCTGGAAATAATAAACTAATCACTTTAATCTCAACTCACAGAAAAAAAAATCTAGAATCAATCACACTATTTGCAAACACTTGAAAGACAGCAGAAAAAGTAATAGCATAAAAACTAATTTGCTAATGCCTATCTTTTTAAACCCATTTACTTTGATACTGTCATATCACAAAAGGGAACTGTATTCAATGTTTTTATTAACAATCTGGATAATAGTCTTATTACTTGCAGATAAGACAAAGTTGGAAAGAAGTGCAAACATTAATGTGTTGGATGACATAATTCAAATTCAGAATTATCTTGAGAAATTGCAGTAGTGGAATGAAAAATGGATGAAATGCAACAGGGATGATATACTGCATTTAGGTGGGAATAATCAAATAATAAAAAAATACAGGCCAGGGAATTACTTTTTAAGAATTAATTTTTCAGAGAAGTACCTGGAGGTAATAGGTCACAAATTGAAGATGTATCAAAACTAACAATCTATTGCAAATGCAAGACACAAGGAATATGCTGTGATCTATAAACAGCAGTATAGCCCTCAGGCCTTCCTTTTTTGTACTACTAGAACCTTGGGTAGAGGACTTGGTCCCTTTGGGGCATTACACTTCAGAAAAGACATGGGCCAACTTGAGAAAGCCAAAAACAGTGCAAGTGATCAGAGGTAAAAAGAATGTGATCTATGATGAAGATTTTAAAAGTAGAGATTATTTAGCCTAAGAAAGAGAAAAAACTGAAGCATACACGGCAATCCTTTTCAAGCACAGATGAGAATAATCTGACCATCATTTCCACCATGGATAGAAGAATTCAGAAATTTAAATTGTAGCAAGACTAAGGGTTAGGCATTAAAGAAAACATCCTAATGATAAACTTGTGAATTTCTCATACAGGTGGCTTTAGAGGTAGAGGGGTCTTCATCACCGAGACGTGTTAGAAAAGTTAGTCAAGAAAATACCAAAAATTAGGTAGGGACGTTAATCCTTCCCTAGGACACATGAATGAACTACGTCAAGAGTAGGTAACCTGTAGGTTTCAGCTGCCTTTGGCTCCTCAGTAATTCAAATGTGATTACCATGTCAAAATGATGACACATCAAGCATGTCAAGTACATGATGAGCAGGTGGTCTGTTCTGGTGTGGGAGCTACTGCTCAATCTGAGTCTCCACCTATGAAAAGAAGTAGTCATCAGGTCCTCTTTAGAGCAAAATCACCCATTTTCCTGGAACCTAGCTTTATATTCAGCTTGCCCCTCAGTCCATGGTGGAGCTCTGGAGTCTTGTAAGAACATTGCTGTTCATAGGACTCCTCCTTTTTGGCCTCTGCAAGGCATGTGGTGTGCATCACATGGCTTCCGTCCAAGGTAAAACATTGTTATGCAGCTCCATTAATCAGAAAGGCTGGACACTCCCCGAACTGGATGAGTCTTGAGGTCATTTCTCTGTCAGCTGACTTTTGCCCTCACTGCCTTTCAGTACTGTTATGACCGCCGAGAATCATCAAAGTACAAACATGCAGGATGAAATGAGTTTGAAATAATCTTGTGCAGCAATTTCACCCAGGCAGTGGTTGAGGGCCAAAGGACATTAGATCATGTGGACAGAGCGCCAAACCTTTTTCTACGAATGGAAAGTCTATAGGAGAATGCAGTGGAGAGAGGACGACTTGTCAAGCAAGAACAAAAGGGTCCAGAGATCTGCAGTTTGACTGCAAGGTAGTTATGGCTCAATTAAGATCTCTGAAGGGAGAACTATCAGTGTAATCCCATCAGCAAAAAAGGCTCTAGAATAGGGAAACCTGGGAACTACACACCAGTGGGTCTGATTTTTACACCTGACTAGATGGATGATACAGAATAGGGTTGGGAAGCAGATGAATGATCATGGTCCTTTGGAAGAGTCAAAAGTGCTATTTCACATCATCTTATGAACTTCC
Source organism: Calonectris borealis (assembly GCF_964195595.1). Taxonomy (NCBI): domain Eukaryota; kingdom Metazoa; phylum Chordata; class Aves; order Procellariiformes; family Procellariidae; genus Calonectris; species Calonectris borealis. Next base: position 71,034,546 of record NC_134352.1, on the reverse strand, counting down.
ATGTATATAACGATATTCTGCTTTGAAAGACAGCTCTGTAGAGCATTTGAATGATACTCTAACAAAATAATATTAAGACAAGATTTTCCTCTACTGATGTTATGTTTTCCTCAAAATGGTGAGTTGATGTAAAAAACCAAGCTCTTCAGAAAAAGGTTAATGTCATCCTCAATAGCAAGTGTATCAGTTATGTACAGAAGGCAACAACATGCATTCTGTCAGCCTGTATGTCTTGAATCCCTTGCCATCACACAGACTTAAGACCTGTCAATTATAGGCTTTAAGCTGAATCATAAATTAAAGGATGCTACTGTTCCTGGAACTAGCAGACTTCTGAAAACCACAAAAGAAGTTACTCTGTGGTTTTGTTTTCATTCTTCAACTAGCCGAAGAAATTTAAATCTCCTGCTTTATACACTGTGACCTTGGTCAAATTCTTGTCTGTTGTCTTTTGCATGGTAACACTAGTGTTTTAGCTTAAAGTGAATTTGAGTACCCGAATAATCAAACACAGTCTCTGCTCTAGCTTCTGTGATCTCCTTTCCACCTAAATCTGACAGACAAGAGAACTTGGGGCAGAGAGGGGGAACCTGTAGCAAAAGTTGCAGAAAAATGCTCATAAAATGGGTAGACAACAGGTGCATGCTCTGAGCAATAAAATGTAAAATACTTTGAAAAGTGAACCAGTTAGGCCTCTAACATATTGGAATTTAGGAATCTAAGTGCAGGAAAGCAATCCAAGTAAGCCATGTTTAATGTGCTTAAACCTTTGAGACACTTTAGACACTAGCATTTCAGGCAGAAGCTAAACTTGTGCTATTGGCAGAAGGAAATGGAGGACAATGTGGACACATAGGTGTAGGAAGTGGTCTCAGGCTCTGGATTTCAGTTTTGCAGTATGTGCCTGATCACAATCTTCAATAAGCACTGAAAAAACTAAGGATGGGATTCAGTTAAGATCCACAGGGCAACACTTGCACATTATTTACCTTAAAATTGATTTATGTTTTCCATTGTTCATTTGCCGTAGTTCTTCTGGCTAATGCACCTGTAAGATGCAGGACAGCCTGTATAGTGCTGGAGGCAGGCCAGGACACTAGGTTTGAAATTCCTTGCCTTAAAAAAAAGGACACAATATACTGGCTGAAGCAAAACCTTCACTTCTACTCTCCTCCATTTCCCTTCTTAAGAAACAAAGCAAGCAAAATATCTCCATTGTCACTTTTCTTTTCCCAGAGAACCTGAAAGTCAATGTATTAATTACACAGTCTGATAGGTTTTCGTTTTATATTAGCTGTGGATAACGACATGATGGATGCCTTAGAAGCAACAGAGAGAGGAAGAGACTGCAGGCTGTGTCAGGGTGTTCCTTCATTTTCCTTTCTCACTTTGCTTGTGCCTTCCTCTCCTGCACGCATGTTCATATTGATTCCTTGGAGATTAGTGCCTTAAAGGAAATTTTCTGTTTCCACAGATATTTGTTGGTTAGGTAATTATTCTGCTTTCATGTAAAGTATTCAGGGGAGCTTTGCTCTGTAGCTTTAAAGGAAGTAACCCAGACAACCCACAACCTAAAATTTTCCACATGTTCAGAGACTGAGAGCAGAGCTGCTATTAAATATTGTTTTTATTTTTACATACAGCAAGCACTGTGCATTCCCAGCTCTTGGTACAAGTCTGATCACGGTTGGAAGATGTATTTTATTAGTGTGGTTTCTTTTCGTGGCAAGCAATCGCGTGCCATAACAAAATAACCTAAATGGTACCTTTTTCTGCAATTCAATTTATGATGGAAATTTAGATCAAAAGAGTGCTTCTCTTCTTTCAACTATTTGTATATCTTAGATGAATAGAGAACATTAAGAAGGCAAAGTGAGGAAAGAGGGGGCATTAACCCACCCACTGCACAGAATTTTGACTTGCTCCTATCCTATGAACAGAAATTTTAATGGAACACACAATATATGCTTAAAAGATTGACTTACTCCCTGTAGAAGTTATCACTTAAATTTCACACAGCACTTAAGTTTCACACAGCACCAGTGGACTTTTTTTATTTCCTTAAGGGGGAAACACACATTTATCTGACCAATTCTCTATCTTATTTCTAAAAGACTAACATGTTGCTTTTACATCCTCTATTTTTTTGTTACCATCTAAAAAAGATCAGTGGAGATTAGTTGGAGAAAGACGTTATATTACTGAAAAAATATGGATTCGTAGTCCCTTTGCCTGGAGACCAGTAACAAGTGGAGTACCACAGGATTGATATTTTTACCTGTCCTGTTTAATATCTATATCGATGACCTGGAGGAGGTAATGTGCACTTTCATCAAGTTTGCAGATAACACCAAACTGGAGGGACCAGTCAATATGCTCAAGGGCAGGGCTGTCTTCCAGCGGGACCTCGACAGGCTGGCAGAATTGGCTGATGGGAACCATGTGAAATTCTGCCAGGACAAATGCAAAATCCTGTGCCGTGAAGAAAGAAGCCTATGCAGTGACAGAAGCTGAGGACTGACTGTGCGGGGCAGCAGTCCTGCTGAGAAGGACCCGGTGGACTTGGCAGACAGCAGTCTGCTGTGTGCCCCAGCAGCAGCAAAGGCCAACAGCATCATGGGCTGTGTGAACAGGAGAACAGCCAGGAGATCAAGAGAAGTGATTATCCCGCTTCACTTGGCAGTCATGAGATGACACCTTGCATACTGCATCCGGTTTTTCCCCCCTCCCTACAAGACAGACATTGCCAAACTGGAGCGAGCCCAGCGGAGGGCGACCAGGATGCTAATGGGCTGGAGCATCAGCCCTGTGAGGGGAGCCTGAGGGATGGGGCTGCTCCTGCCTGGAGAAGGGAAGGCCTTGCGGGCACCTCAGAGCAGCTTTCTCCTTGCTACAAGCAGGTCACTGAGAAGACAGAGCCAGGCTCTCTCCAGCAGTGCATGGTGGCAGGAGAAACACTGGACATAAGTTGAAATGAGAAGTTCAGAGTGGAGAAGAAGGGAAAAAACCTTTTTCCCCACGAGGACAGTGCAGCAGTGGAACAGGTTGCCCCAAGATGTTGTACAGTCTCCATCCCTGGAAGTTTATGAAACCTAATGGAGTAAAGCCCGCAGCAGCAAGGTTTGACCCTGAATTAAGCACGAGTTTGGACTAGGGACCTCCTGAAGTCCCTTCCAAGCTGAATTTTCCTGTGATTCTATGCTTGTGTTAAACACAAAGCAAAGGAAATAGGTAAAAACATTGATTTAAGCTGCAGGTAAGAATATGGAATATGAATGATGCCTTGATTTAATTTCAGTCTCCTGCAGTTTTTCATGCAGTTTTGAAAAATAAAACCTGTTTTTTGTAATTTAATATAAGTAGTTCCTCACTCAAGAGAAACACATTCATACCCACTTAAACTGGAATTTCAAACTACTCAGACTAGACCTCAGAGTCTCCGGCATCGTCTCAAAGCTCAGAAGGTAGAGTGCATTTTGACATATCGTATGGCAAAATGTCCAGCAACAAAAAAGTCACTTTATTTCCTTCCAGTATCAACTCCACCAGTCAAAGAAAATCTTTTTTTCAAGCATGGACCCTGCATGTGGACACCATTATATTGATCTAGAAATGTGTATACTAACATAGCTTTTGCTGACTATAAGAAACTATTGCCTGCTAAACCAAGCAATCAGAGTTTGACTGGTGTAACTCCACCTATCGCAGATTTTACCAATATAGCTACCTTTATGCTGTACAAGCACTGACATAATCCAGTGCTTACAACAGGCATTCACAGCTAGTCTTGCAGAAATTACTGCCAGTAATAACATAATGTGCACTAGCTGTAGCCACTTTAAAGGGAAGGAACCTCTTCCAGGTGAAGAACTATTACGAACTGAGCTGTTGGAATCCTATTTGACATGCTGTTGATAAACATTGTGTTATACACTGTCTAGAGTGGTTTCAAGGATTCCCGAGAAGGTGAACACACATACACAGACTATAAGGGGAAAGCAAGTGTTTTATTAGCTACAGTCATGCATTACACTAAGGGTATCTTGCAAAGCAATTGTCTTACCAACCCTAGGACGGTAAGGGTCTGAGAAAGATGAGAAAGATGAACCATCCGTACATTCTTGTATCGTCCTGCGCCACAAACTCAGCCCAGCAGTTGGTAGATGCCAGCTTTACGTGGGCATCAGCACGGAGGCAACGGTGACCTCGCTGTACACCGGTCCACTATTCTTCGGGAAATCCCGGTATTTATACATTTGCAGAGGAAACGGGTTTCGACACACGTGGCCAGCGGGTGCCAAAACACCCCTGGCAGCTCTCAACATAGGGAGCCTATGGCGCATGCGCTCGCTGGTCAGGCGCGCTGCATGAGCCATAGCCACCCCGTCTATTGGTTCGTAGGCTTTGTTCACGCGGCATATTACCATAATCCGGCATTCACGTATTAACCATGCTCAAACCAATAGCAAAATGTAGCAAGGCAAGCAAAATTACAAATTGTGCTTTATATTCCTTCATTATTGCACGTCCTCCACGTCCTCCCTTAACATTGCTCAACTTTCTTATCTCTGTGTTCAGCATTTCAAACAATAGACAATAAACCATCTGTTTAGAAGGCTATCTACTTCTCACCCAGTGTCCATCCACGGACCAAAATTCCATCTTTTAACCCCTCCGTACACATACACTAACATAAACAGAGAGCAAAACCAGATTCAGCCATCATTTCGCCTCCTGCGCCTGGTTCCAGAGCATCATGCTCAGAAAGGAGAGGACTTTCAATACACTGTTTGGAATGGACCAAAGTGGGAACTGCGTGTACAGAGAAAAGAGTACTTACATTAGCTGGTGTTGGTATTATTGGATATTATGTCAGAACAAATGGTCGGAATTCTGGTATCCTTACTGATTGTTTCCAAGCCAGACTTGTTTTTCCAGGCTTTTTAAGGGGATTGGAGGGAATCTGGAGGAGTGATAATACAGTGTAAATGAAAAAGGGAAGTACACAGGCATACATGAAATTATACATAGTTTGAAAGGTAGATGTTTCCTAGCAGATATATAAAGAATATAATCGATTCCTATATTGTTGCTGAGCTAAATTTAAGATTCGTGCTTCGTAAGATATCAAACTCAGATATTCCGAAGCTACTTTCTGTGGATGATTAGAATACTACCACAGACTAGCAGCACAGAATAAGTGCACTGTAATATCCCCCCAAATCCTCCAATGAAACTGAGTATACCAGTTATTAAAAAAAAGACAGACTTTTTTCTTTTTTCTTTTTTTAATAAGAGAGAAGCCAAGAGATCACTGACCATCTATTATGCTATTTACTTGTATTGGAGCAATGAAGAAAATTCAAAACATTTATCCTACGTAACACACACCCTTGTGCTTTTGCAGCTCTAGGACTAGCTGTAGACACTGTGGAGACTCAAAACCTAATTTAGGGGCAAAGTCCTGATTATTAAAAAAAAAAAAAAAAAAAAATTCTCTTGTTTTCCGACTTCAGAGAATCTATTTAACAAACTTGCAACCCCCTCCTACCTGTGTATTGATGACCTTCACCCCCCCAAAGCCCCCCTGCTATCCCAAACCAGGACCCCAAACCAGCACCTACCTACACTCTTACCAGTCTCCTTTCTTCCCAGCCCCATCCACACCCCCTCAAGCTTTCTGATTGAAAATTACTTTGGCTGCTTTTGCCTAAATCTGGTTTTGTGGGCAGTGAACTGTGTTTGACATTAATCCCCATGAAACTAAACCACCTGCCATGTGAAGAAGTAAAAAACACTATCTAGTATACCAAAAGTGCAGGGAGGTATAAATCCACAATATCTACTGATTTATCATTATCTATGCTTATTCATACATATAATGAGGGAGCAGTGAAGTATTTTCCCTGGTTTATCTATATGGTATTTCAGATGTTCAACTCTCACTGCTACTTGGCCAATACAAAACAGTTTGTAACAATCTCAGATCTCGTTATGTTACAGGAATGTTGTATTAAACAAATGCCATAAACATCTCTGGAGCTGGAATACAGTTCTTTCTCTCCTAACACAGTGCTCCAACCACAAAACTAGAGAGTCAGGACCAGGTCTGTGGTTGCAATTTCTAACCCAATGAGTTACTAATCATGCTAGTGGCAGCAGGTAAGAATGAAAGGCCTGAGGAACAACCGCTAGATTGGCAGCACGCGCATCTCCCAGGAGATGTGGATGTGAATCCCTAATCAGGGGGATTAATATATGTCCTTTGCACATATATTAATGGAAAGGCTATGGTATTCCTTGACACTGTTGAAAGAATAGAGAGTTCTGTTTCTGTGATTTTTTAAATGAGGAAAAGGCAAGAGATGGTTCTGGTGTAGGAATAAGAAAGATGTAACTGTGTGCCCTTAGTTTAAAACCTCAGTGACACTTCGGGCAGATAGTTATCGACATGTCAGATTTCAATTCCCTTAAGCCAAACAAAAATTGATGATGTCACATCTTGCGGTCCATCTTGCCCCAGCTCCATGTTTTTTACCCGCCCCCCGTTTGGTCTGGCACTGGAGTGGGCAGAGAGCCAGCCTGGAGTGACAGCCTGGCTGTTTGCAGGTCGGCCTTTGAAGCACACCAGCTCCCTGGAGCCAAGCAGCACCCAGTTGCACAGCTCCTGGTGCAAGAACAAGGGAAGGGCAGCACCAACCTGAGCAGCAAAAGGTGCCGGGAACAACACCGTCCTCGGCCGCTGTAACCCAACAACTTCCATGTGTTGGCACCAGCATTTGTGTTCATCGAACCATAGCAGGGAACTCGGGGGAGCTACAATTCTCTTCTATTCTGGGTTCATTTCAGAAGGGGCTCTGCATCATGGCTTACCAAATGAGTGTGAAACCCTCGCAACACTGGCTTGTGTGGCTCTTGTCCCACCTCCGTTGCACGAGGAAGCCAGATGCTGAGCCAGCACGGGGTGGCGGGGGGGGGGGGCACTGCAAGGGCCTTAAAGATCAGTATGTCACTGCTGAAGTCACTTTTGCACATGTGGGTCTATCTCTGGTACTTTGTCAATGTAAATGATGCCTAAATAAAATAACCTGAGAGCACTATGCTCGTTTTGACTGTTTTCTTTCCTAAGGTGTTTCTTAAAAGAGAAATCTTTTGAGA